>NC_138079.1:11652500-14152500 GCF_964212035.1 Myotis nattereri
TCAGGGCCAGGGAGAGACCTTGGGAGGGCTCCAGGGTGTGTCCAGCCCATCTTGCCCAGTCCCGATTTGCCGGACCCCAGCAGCAAGCTAACATACCAGTGGGAGCATCTGTCCCCTGGTGGTCAGTGTGTGTCATAGCGACTGGTCGAATGGTCCAACGAATGGTCAGACACTTAGCATATTAGGCTTTTATTATATAGGGTAAAGGGGCAAAATATCACCTGAAAGGTATCTGTGAGATTTATTATATATCCATTAAATAAGAAAATAAAGAAAGCAGGAGGAAAAAAAATAGATGGGGAAACATAGAAAACAAATAGCAAGATGACAGCTATAAACTTAACTTTATCAGTAATCACATTAAATGTATATAGTCTAAACATCCAAATTAAAAAGGATTGAATGAAAGAGTAAGATCCAACTATGTGCTGACCACAATGAATTTAAATAAAATAACCCAATTTAGTATTTCCAATTATGTTTTTAGTGTTCCTCTAACAATATAAATATATATTCCTTTTTAAAAGAAGTATTTCAATCAATACTCAATCTTTCCTTTTTATGACAAATGTTAGTGTTGTTGCTTTTGCTTTAGAATCACCATAAGGTGAAAAGATAATTAGCTCACACTCTGGGGGGAAAGGGTGGGATCAGAACAGTTGATAAAGCAGGAAACCTATTCCCCTAAGTCAGGAGTCTGAAAACTTTTTCTGTAAAGGGTAAGGGAGTAAATATTATCAGGTTTGTGGACCACATAGATTTCTGCTGCATATGTACTTTTTCTCTTTTATCAACCTTTAATAATGTAAAAATCTTAGCTCATAAACTGCACAATCATCCTTGGACAGGATCTGGACTATGGGCCCAAGTTTACCAATATGTGCTTTAAATGACTGGAGGATGTAAGACCTGGATCTCATGTGGGTGTCTAAGACCCTCTCACCCATAAGTGGATGCATTCCACTCTAAGGCTATGCATTCCTTGAAGGCTTTTAGAGGAGGTCATCCAGAGAACATGACCGCCAGTTGATCCTTGAGTTGGACCTAGACAATCAGAGATTCCTCACCCCCTTCACTGTCCTTGGAATGTACATTCTGCCCACCACTCCCCAGTGGGAACCATTGTCAAGCAGCCTTGAGAGAACAAGGTGGTGTTGAGGCCATCTAGACTAAATATTTGACTGAATCCAGTTAAGTCTCTATATACACTTTTAAGATTAAGGTGGGTGGAGTTAGAAATCTACTCATCTTGCAGTTGACCAAGACAAGCTTCAAATGTAAATTCCTTGCTTTTGCTATGTGCTATGTGAAAAACTCTGTTGGGAATTCCAGACTTAAGAATAAAATATGTACCTTCACCCCAAATAAAATTGAGTTAAATTGAAATAAAATTTAGCTATTTAATTTAAACTGTACTGGCAAAATTACAATAATAATTGCAGAACAGAATACTAAGTATTTTATAATATACAACTCTGTCATGATACTCTTTCTAGTAGCAATAGCCATTGCTATCACTGAATGTCTATGGCACATTCCATTGTTAATATTTAAATGTGGACATTCACTGAGAAAAAAAAATAGTGCTTGATTTTTTCTTTGACTTGAAACATATGGATATAGAGTAAAACTATTTGTAAATTTTACATGAGGCTTCTATCTGAATAGAAATAAAAATAATATAAATTTCGTCTGACAAAATTATGATGATCTCACCTAAGGATTTGTTATCATAGGATATTTTTCTTCAACTCCTTCTGAGACACATTTGTACATCTGATTATCCTGCACATAAAAATCCCTTCACAAAGGTCAGATGTTGGACAAGTCTGGGTTTTCAGAGAAAGTTGAGGGCTAAGAATATGGAGAAGCTATACTTATTTTGTTCCCTTGAGTTGTGATTAAGTTCCTTGCATCTGATGTGCAAATACTCCTGCCAGAATGAACACATTGGAATCACATTCTATGAGCAAAACATACAGCATCTGGTCTGTGCCTGCTGATATGTGTAACACAAAAAGCCACCTTGAAAATCCAATCAAAACTCATGCCAACATCCTTCAGTTAGTCTAGCAATTGGGAACCCATGGAACTCATGTGGATTTGTGACATCATAATGGATTTTGAGTCTGTATAACTAATGAATAAATCTCCAGCAGATGTGTTTGCTGAACTTAGATGTGGATGTTACTTTTCTATTTTAATCTATATGTCATGTTTCTTCAGCTCTGGCTGTAGCTATCTTTGAATTGCTATAACTTCCCCTAAGGAGCTTACCTCTCTGTACTGATACCTCCACTGAATTGAATCCAAATCTTCACTTGAATAAATACAATTGGATAGATACACAATGAAGCAAAATTATGAGTGTAGCCAAGAAACCCAGTGTAAGAGAACTGACAGCAGCTTTGTATCTTACCTGTTTGTTCTGGCTTCTTAATGATATCAGAACAGGTTGAGCAAAACTCCCTGGGAATGAAGATCCATCTCTAGATATGGACTTTTTATGTGTCTACTAGGTCCATGATGCTCATCTGTTGTTTTGGAATTTTTCTTCCTAACCACTATAGCTGATTCTCATAGGACATTATTTTCATTGAACACACAGTGGTGATGGAGTTTTCTTCACCTCACGGGGATACCTGAGATTATTATTAGTATGTCAAAGAAAACATTTTGTGTTCAGGAACAGACTCATGAGAGTCCTGACAGCTTCTGCCCAGAGACATTCTCACTATAGATAAACAAATAACTTTTTTAGAAAAATCTTGCTCATTAAGAGCTCTAATATCATAAAGAGAATCACGAGTCTAATTAGCATTAGCTGTTAGGTGGTTTCTTCAAATACAACTCTACCACCTTGAAGATCCCCTTTATTATGAAAATATATGCTAAAACATCATTATTCAAATGGCATTATTCAAATGGAAATTGGATAATGTTTTTATAAGATAAATTATTTTAGACAAATTGCTAATGCTATTGCTAATCTTTTAAGCATCATCAGTTAAGACACAATTAAAATATATTTCTTTTAATATGCATGAGTGAAAATATGGCCTGCACAAGAGACAAACATATATAAACCTGTTTAAATATATTAGTGGCTAATCTCAAGTAAATACATCTAACAATAGACAATAGCTAAAATTTATTATGTTCTTTTTAAATGTCTTAAGCAGATATTCTTTCTGACGTTACTTGGTATGTAAATGACACACACTTTTCTCAGTGTCCAGATCCAGGTTCCAACCACTGAATCATCTTTTGGCCTTTGTCCAGCTTATCATGTGCAATTTTGATCATTCTCTTTTTTCCTCCATCTCACTGCCATGGCTCTTGTTAGATGATTATTCTCTCACATATGCATTATGACAGAAGCCCCTTCAGCAATCTTCACTGTCCAGGTTTACCCAACCTAGATTCACACAGATGCTGCCATAGCTCAATGTCCTCCTTGTATGATTCTGATAGTGCCAATACCCTACTCCAAAATCTTAACATCTATCCTTAAACAGTTCGGGTAAATTGTCTATTTACAAGGCACCATCCTTCTCAGGCACAATAGATGGGCAATGTAAAGTGCTTGCTGTTTATATATCTCAATCCTGTGAAGACTGGGAGTGACCAACTTGACCCTAAACTCTTAAGATATTCCTTACAAAGAGATACCTGTACTCACCAATGGTCTAGTTCTCTCTTCAGCCACAGGTCAGTCAAACAAAGCTGCTCTGTATTGGAGAGAGACTGACCATACCAAGCAGGGTGATATCGCTCCCAGGGGGGTGAAAATTGGGGGGAGCTAAAACCTTTATTTTTATGCATAAAGCACAGATATTTTTCACCTAGCAATTTATCTACCTATCTTCTATGGATAGATCTAGATGTAGATAGGTATATACAGACAGTACATGAATAAATGCATAGTATATATCTGTATATGCATGGGAATGGGAATGATTAGAGAAAAGAGTGTCTGGAATGTCTGTTTAAAGGCAATGATAAAACAAGGCTGAGGAACACTGCCTTAGTGCTCCCTGACCTCAGTGAGGGCCTGGCATGGGCTTCTGCAACTATCTTCAGTGAGCATGTGGCACTGTTGCCAAGAGAAGCTCTCAGAACTGAGAACCTTGTACCCAGATGCTGCATCCTGGCTGCTTACAGGAGAAAAATGATTAACCTAAATTTAAATGGCCAACAATTTCATTAAAAATTTTACTAGTAAGTAGCTAGAGAGATGAAATGCAGCATTTTCACCAAAATGAGCAATAACGCCACGTATTCTGTCTGAGTTTTTTCTATATTCCTAATATAAATAGGACTACTAATTAATAAATATTAATAAATAATTAAGTGGTAATTAATAAATAAAGGAATAATTAACTAATTAATTAATGATAGCTACTAATTCAACATCAATTATGGATATGTCATCAGGCTGAAATTCTTAATTCTATATTTTCTTTTGAGCCACCACACAACCTTATAAACCTTATAGGTATGTAATATTATAATCATTTACAGTTGAAGAAAGCCAAGTGATTAATCAATGGTCAAAGAATTAGTGTCTTAAAGTTAAGATTCAAAGCATGGTCTGGTTAGAAATCCTATAATCTGATCTACTAATGTACCAGAAAGATAAACTATTAAAACCAAAATAAGATGCAGAAACATGGAAGCAAGGAACAAACTGATGAGTCTCAGCGGGAAAGGGGGAGGGGACAGGAAGAGATTAACCTAATAACTTATATACATATATGCATAACCCTTGGACACAGACAATAATGTGGTGAAGGCCTGGGAGGAGTGGGGGTGGGGGGAAGAGGGAGGTCAATGGGGAAAAAAACACAAAGGAGACATATTTAATACTTTCAACAATAAAGATAAATTTAAAAAACTATAAGAAACTTATAAAACTCTACACCAAAACAACAAACAATCCAATTAAGAAATTGGCAAAGGATTGGAATAGATACTTCTCTCCATAAAGCACATACAGATGACCTATAGACACATGAAAGAATGCTCAACATCACTAATAATCAGAGAAATATGAATTGAAACCACAATGAGATATCATCTCATACCTGTCAGGATGGCTATCATCAATAAATCAACAAATAACAAGTGTTGGTGAGGATATAGAGAAAAGGGAACCCTTGTGCACTGTTGGTGGGAATGCAGATGGGTGCAGTCACTATGGAAAGTAGTATGGAGTTACTTCAAAAATTGAAGATGGAACTGCCTTATGACCCAACAATTTAACTTCTGGGAATATATCTCAAGAAACCAAAACACTAATTAAAAAAATATATGCACCCCTATGTATGCTTATTGCAGTGTTATTTACAATAGCCAAGATTTGGAAGCAGCCCAAGGGTCCATCAGTACATAAGTAGATAAAAGAGCTATGGTACATTTACACAGTGGAATACTACTTGGCCATAAAAAAAGGAAATCTTTCCTTTTGTGACAGGGTGGATGGACCTGTATACTATTATGCTAAGTATAATAAGCCAGTTAGAAAAAAACAGATACCATATGATTTCACTTATATGCGGAATCTAATGAATGAAATAAGCAAAGCAAAGACAGACTCCTGGCTACATAGAATAGACTGGCAGCTGTCAGAGAAGAGGGGGTTGAGGGCTGGGTAAGAAGGGTGAGGGGATTAAGCAAAGAAGAAAAAGACTTATGGGAAGGGGGGTGGGAAGAGGAAAAGGGTAAAGGAGGGATAAATAGTGATGAAAGGAGACGACTTGTGGTGATAAACACACAATATAATATACAGATTATGTGTTGTAAAATTGTATACTTATATAATTGGAACCTATATAATTTTATTAACTAACTAGAGGCCTGGTGCATGACATTCATGCACTGGGGGGTGTGGGGGTCCCTCAGCCAGACTTGCACCTTCTCCAATCCGGGTGCCCTCAGGGGAGCCCTCTCCAATCCAGGAGTTTCTGTTTGTCTTTGCAATCATATGAACAAATTGTCTGAGACCCCAACTCAGTTTGGTTGTTACTCACAGAATAATAGAGGCTTTTTTTTTTATTTGCTTCATTGGTGGAGATTTCCTAGAAGTTTTAGGATATCTTCCCTTTAATTTTTCCTAGACACTCTGATTTTACTTATGACTTTCACCTTTGCTTTTCCTCCATCCCCCATTGCAACAGTATCTTGCTCCAGGCTCAGTTTGCTCTAGTGCAGTGGTTCTCAAACTTCTGGTCCTTTAAATACAGTTCCTCATGCGACCCAACCATAAAATTATTTTCGTTGCTACTTCATAACTGTAATGTTGCTACATTTATGAATCATAATGTAAATATCTGATATGCAGGATGGTCTTAGGCGACCCCTGTGAAAGGGTCGTTTGACCACCAAAGGGGTCACGTCCCACAGGTTGAGAACCACTGCTCTAGTGTCTAGGAGACCCGTCTGCTGCCAGAACTATGATTCTCAGCATTCCTGGTGCTCCCCACGCTCTGAGCTTCTGCTTCCACTGGGAGCGACCACGGTAGCCATGTCCCCTCAAGCCACTGGCTCTCCTGCTCTGCTCTCCTCCTGGCCCCTGTGTATGCAAATTAACCTGCCATCTTTGTCAGGTTAATTTGCATACTCACTCCTGATTGGCTGGTGAGCGTAGCAGAGGGACAGTCAATTTACAGGTTTCTCTTTTATTATATAGGATGTCACCCCAAAAAGTTCAATTTAACAAAAAAAGAGAGCATAATTTGTATTTCTCCTGCTCGCTCAGGGATATTTGAAATGTACTCAGAACTTTGAATCTGACTACCAGTTTATGGTTTTAATTGAAAATATTATGTTAAGGAGTCACAAAAATGGCTAATTAAAAATTCACTGGGTTGAAAGTCACATCTGGGGCTCCTTGAAAAAGCTAAGGGAGGGAGCTGCTGTTCTTGCTACACCAGTATTTATTCATGAGTCTTTCTCCCTCACTTTATTGTAATTGCATGTTTTAACATAAAGGTTTAGTATTTGATTAAGTGAATGCATGAATTTGTTAAATGTGAGTAAATTGTTACATACCTTTTTGGGGCTTGAGTTTATACAGTATTTCCATTAAAACAAACAATGTTGGTTGCTTAAAGGGTTAAAGCAAAACTTGTGATAAAATAAGCTTAGTGATTAAAATAAGCGTGCTATTTTATTCTTAAATCCATTTTCCACTCTCTTTGGATTAGCTTGGGGTAAATTAATTAAGTCAGCATCCTGCTGGGAAAAGTCCTTTCCTCATTACTCACTTTCTGCTACCTCTCCTCCTATTGACACTGATGGACCTTGAGATGGAAAATAGATACAAATTATTTTCCACCGTTACCCCGCACTGTTCAAAGCAGTACATGATGATTTGACTGTGACATTAACACAAAGCTCATTAAAGCCACACAGAATGAATGAACTCTCAAGAGCAAAGATTTTGATGAATTAAAGAGGCATAGAACACAAGGCACAAACCAGAGAATAAATATTATATGGAAAATGTTACTCACTCAATTTTTGATTATAGTAGAAGGGGGGGGGAAGCAATGCCAGTGTGTATCCTTCGGGGGGGGGGGGGGGTTATACCTGTCCCAGGAGTTACAGCAGCATCTATCCTCTGCTCCCTTTTTATTAAATCAGTACCAACAGCAATTGCTCCAGTCTTGACCCTCATCCCCAGTCCTACAAGAAACTAAACTTAGTGGCCTCATAAAATGTGTTAGGAAGAATTGCCTCTTTTCCAAATTTTTAGAGGAGTTTGAGAAGGATAGATTTTTTAAATCTTTGAATGTTTGGTAGAATTCACTGGTGAAGCCATCTGGTCCTGGACTTTCACTTTCTGCAAGGTTTTGGATGGCTCTTTCAATTTCCTCACTGCTGATCTCTTTATTTAGTTTTTTCAATAATTCATGATTTAGTCTGGGAATGTTATATATTTCTAGGAACTCACCCATTTCTTATAGGTTATTGAATTTGGTGGCAGATAGTCTTTCATAGTATTCTAGTATGATTCTCTGTATATCTGTGATGTCTGTGGTAATGTCTCCTCTTTGATTTCTGATTTTATTTATATGGGTCTTTTCTCTTTTTATGTTAGTGAATCTAGGCAGGGGTTTGTCAATTTTATGAATGTACATAGTTAAAATGGTCATATTACCCAAAGCAATATACAGATTTAATGCAATCCCCATTGTAATCCCAATAACATTTTCTAAAGAAATAGAACAAAAGAAAAATTTTCAGATTTGTATGAACCACTAAAGACCCCAAATATCCAAAGCAATTCTGAGAAAAAAGATTAAAGCTGGTGGTATCACACTACCTGACATTAAATTACACTACAGAGCTATGGTAATTAAAACAGCATGGTATTGGCAGAAAAATAGATACACAGATCAATGGAACAGAATTGAGATCCCAGATATAAAACCACATGTATATGGGTAGATAATTTTCGACAAAGGATCCAGAAACACTCAATTTAGAAAAGAAATCCTCTTCAATAAATGGTGCTGGGAAAAATTGGAAAGCTACATGCAAAAGAATGAAACTAGTTACATTTGTCTCCATGAACAAAAATTAATTCAAAATGGATCAAAGATCTAAATATAAGATGTGAAACAATACAATAAATTACACTGAAGAAAACATAGGTACTAAATTTATGGACCTTGATCCTAGAGAACATTTTATGAACTTGAACCCAAAGGAAAGTGAAGAAAAGGCAAAAATAAATGACTGGAACTATATCAAGCTAAAAAGCTTCTGCACAGCAAAAGAAACCTATAACAAAACAAACAGGAAACCTACTGAATGGGAGATGATATTTGCAAATAATAAGTCCATAAAAAATTTAATACCCCATATATATAAAGAACTCTTAGCACCAAACAAACAATCCAATAATAAAATGGGCTGAGGATCTGAACAGACACCTCTTCCAAGAAGATATACAAATGGTCAACAAATATGTGAAAAGATGTTCAACCTCATTAACAATTAGGGAAATGCAAATCAAAACTACAATGGGGTATGACTTCACACCTCTTAGAATGGCTATTATCTTCAAGAAAAACAATAACAAATGTCAGAGAGGTTGTGGAGAAAAAGGAATCCTCATTCACTTCTGGTGGGAATGTAAACTGGTACAGCCACTAGGGAAAACAGTCTGGTGATTCTTCAAAAAAAAATAGAGTTGCCACATGACCCAGCATTCCCTCTCCTGGATACCTACCCGAAAAACTTGAAAACATGTATTGCAAACATAAATGCACCCCTGTGTTCATTGCAACATTTTTCACAGTGGCCAAGTCATGGAAACAGCCAAACTGTCCTTTAATAGAGGATTGGAGAAAGAAGATTACATATATATATATAATGGAATACTACTCAGCCATAAGAAAAGATGAAATACTGCCATTTGTGACAACATGGATGGAACTTGAGAATGTTTTGCTAAGTGAAATAAGTGGATCAGAAACAGCTAAGGACCGTATGATTTCACTCATATGTGGGATATAAAACTGAAACTCATGGACACAGACAGCATCATGTGGTTGACAGAGAGAAAGGGGTGAGGGGTCCTAATAATGGTGACGGAGATGATTTGACTTTGGGTGGTGGGCACACAGTGCAATATACAGATCTTGTATCAGAGAATCCTCAATGCCTCCTGAGAAAACATTTTTTCTCTGTGTTGGCATTGGCCCATTAGCTTGCTGCTAACTTGCTTTAACCTGGCTCCCATTTTGTGATGTAGAGGAGCTTGTGGACATCAGAGCATGGCCTCTATTGTCTTCATGGTCTCCTCTCTCTTCCGAGTCCTAAAATAAAATGAAATAAAATAAATTAAAATAAATGTGAAGACATTCTTCTCGTCCTCCTCCCTCCACTAACAGGAAACCATCCCCTTCTATGTAAAGCACAAGGTGGAAACCAAGCAAAAGGATGACTATGAGAGGCAGGTGGTCCTCAGCGCCTGCCCCCGACCACCCAGGCCCATGCAGAAAAGAGCTCTCTCTCTCTCTCTCTCTCTCTCTCTCTCTTTCTCTCAACCTCTGTCCCTTTCACATGCACACACATAAACGGATATTCATTCATACTTGTTTATATGCCCATTATAAATCATAAATGAAACAATAAATAGCATAAGCAACAAATACCTGATTCTACCACTATAGATTCTAGAAAACATTTGAGTCAACACAGGCCTTCTTTATGAAAAGCTTTAGGTGCCATTTAAAGGTAACATGTGTCTTAAGCTGAGGTAGTATGATCATATTCTAAACCTTCCTGGAGGCTGTGCATTCACATAATGAGGCCTGAGAGACGAGGTATCTGGTATCTTAGTAACTAAACCTCTGTCTTTTGTCTCATAATAGCTGAAGATAATAAAGGCCAGGGAGTTCTGTGGGTTAATTAATGTTCTAGAGATGGCATTTGTGCTACTAATCAGAACAAAAAGCATAGAAATATTATTAGCTACAGTGAGCACCTCACAAAAAAGGCAGATGCTATGATGGTCATCTTGCGTAACAGACCTTCCTCTAAGGAATAAAAGACTTTGTCTTTTTATGGTGAATCGCTAAGAAGGGACACTATTCCTCAGGAACCTGGGACCTAGAAAAGGCGGTCTTTGTGCACAAGGCCCTCTCACTAGTGGACACTGTTGCCCCATCTTGAGGTGCCTAGGACCAGGGATCTGTCAGTCAAAGGTCTTCCTTCTCTGTGGCTCTCCCTCCACTCCGACAGAGCAGCCAGACAACCCGTGCCCTGTCTCAGTGTCAGCAAGTTTCTACGGTCTTATTAAATAGCCCAGGAAGAAATTAATCTTGTCTTCCTAATTTTTCCATTATTGGATCCTTCCACTGAGGTAAATGACATCACTCTTGAGAGAGGACTTCTCATCGGAATAAGTCTCTTTTTAATTCTATACATATAAAGCAACAGCAAAAAATAAAAATTGAAAAGAGAGCCAGGGATACTGGCAAGATGGACACCAGTGGAATGTGCTAGAAAAGAAACAGGGAAGTCCTCATAAAGGGGTTGGTGTTGTGCTGTCCTATGTTCATAACTCAGTTCTTCTTGGCTGGAATGATAATAGTTGCAAAAGAAAGATCATCTCAACCGCTGAGCAAGAGAAACCAGTAATTATTCCCAGTAATAGTATAAGGACATTTCATTGGTACCGGAAGCAGGTATCCAAACCATGACAAGGGAGTACGGGGAACATAATGATAGTGAAGACAGGTGAGTCTCCTGCCTTTGGGGGTCAAGCAGAGGCTGATGACGGCATGGAGATATAGCTAAGGACCTAAAGGGCAACTGAGTGAATCAAAATATAATTATTTCACTGTTTGTCACCTGCACAAGTAAATTGGACATGCCTACTTGCCTCCACTCTCAAATGAAACAGAAAATAAGCTGGTGGCTAGGCAGAAAAGGTGGCAGAGCCAACACCAAGAGGCTCCCTGTGCAAAATCAATGCCAGGAATCAGGACAGCTCTTAGCTCCAATCTGTGTCTATTGCTTCAAAAGCTGGAGATTTAGTGTTTCTGTAGGAAGTAGCGATGCTGAGGACACATTCGAGAGTGAGAGGGGAGCCCAGGGCCTTGGTGGTGGGCAATGGGTACCCATGTTCTCAGATACCTGTTGATTCCTGGCCAGCCCCAAGGGTAAACTTGGCCCTCATGCGCAAAAAGAAGGAAAAATCCTGGGAGGGCCTCCTCCCCTAAATCAGATGCAGCTTGGGGGTGCCCACTCTCAAATCCTGCTCAGGGCTCCTGGTAATTTGGGGTCTCCCTCCCCTCAGATACCCCCATCACACACATAAAAGCTTGTGAGAATTCTCAGGGGTAGGATAGAATTTTTATGCACATTTGAGCGCTTTTTAAATACAGTTTGTGAACATTTCTGATTGATGGATGGATGGCTTGAAAAGGATTTCAACAAATGCCGATGCCAGAGAAGACCATAACAGCATCCTACATCCTCCCCTGCCGTTCCCAGCACATCTGCTGTGTGCGCCACAGTAAGCTCTGGGGACAGTGCAAATCCACCCATATTCTTTCTCTGAATCGTAACATCTAATCATTCAGTATTGCTGCTATTCTTGACTCCCAGAAGGAGGCAGAGGCCTGGTCTTGAATAAGCTGCAGAATAATTGTCTTTTCCCCTGGAGCTGGGAGAAGCAGGTTTGTTTGTGATGGCTTGGTCACCCTCCACCAAGCAGCTGGTTTGAATCGTGGGTACATGTGACTGTTGTAAGCCACCTTCCTGTGGCCCTTTGGTCTATGATGATGCTCCTACCAGGTGAAGGGGAAAGAAGGACAACTTCCCCTTCCCATATGATCATGTCTACTGTTCACTGTCCACCTTCGGCACAGTGGCAGATGGCAGGTGACAGGCCTGTGACCTGTGTTTGCAGAGTTGCTGTCACCTTTGAAAAACTTTGAACACTTAAACATACAGCTCGCTAGTTGTCTTTGTTCTCCAATAAATGTCTCTGCAATCGCTTCTCCAAAGCCTGCTTTCTTTTGTCCCCACCTGGGGACAGCATAAAAATGTCTGAGTTCCAGAAGAAAGGAAACGGTCTTGTAATGTTTTTATAAAACTTACAGAAAGCAGAAGTAGCACTTATCAGCACGGAGAGAGAGTTAAGATCTCAAAGGGGAAAATTTACCATCACAAAAGCCATTTATTTTTAAAGTCAGCAGAGGGGGGAAAACCTGAATAGATTTCATTATTTCCTGTAACAAAAAGTATATGCTTTGTGTAGGAAGGATGAGATATCTGTTTTTGATCAAAATTACAATTATTTATTTTTCTTCGGTATAATTTGTGATAATGATTGATGAGTAAAACTATTTTTGACAATGTATTTATTATAAAGTCAAGTTAGTAGAGGTTTGGCCAATTTCACATTTGGATCTGAAGGTTAAAACCTGGTCTTTTCTCACGGCTTTCAGTCCCTGCATCCTTCCAAGGAGTGTGTGTGTGTGTGCGTGTGTGTGTGTGTGTGTGTGTGTGCGCGCGCGCGCGCGTGTGCGCGTGCACATTTTCCAGCAGAGAAAGAGTAATGTTGGTAGCATCCTTCCTCCTGAGAATGTATAAAGTCACATCCCATCAATTGTCATTTGCCACGCTGCTTGTTACATAAGAGGCCCCGACCCTGCCACACTGACACTTAACAAATAACAGAAAGCCAGGGTGGTGGCTGCCCTTCGCATTGCAAGAAACAAATTCTAATTAATGCACATGGAGTTTTGTGCTATTTTTGCCCTTTCCTTCACAACTTTCTATTCTGATTTATGAGAGGTGATCACTCAGCTCTTCATCTGCAAACCATACTCCTCTCTTTGGCTACACTGGTGGATTTCAGAGAAGTTGGTAAAACAGGAGAGAATATTCCAGAGCAAAGGTTTGTACTGCCAAGATGGTGGAAAAATCTGATGAGGTTGCCTAACATATGGTCTGATGAAGAATAAGAAAATTGTACCAATGTTGTCACAAAAGCTCTGCCCCAGTGAAGGGGGCTCCTGTTTCTCCCTGGGTCCTGACAGGGTCCTATAGCCCTGCCCCTATGTCCCTTTAGTAGGGAGAATAATGGCCCCAGAGATGCTCAAATCCCAATCCTCAAACTATATCACATTACAGGGCAAAGGGAAATAAAGTTGCAGGTATAATTTTGGTTGCTACTTAGCAAATTTGAGACAGGAGGTTGTCCTGGCTCATCTGGGTGAGCTCAATGTAATCATGAAGGTCAGGAGAAGAAGAAGGTGGAGATGGGAGAGAGCAGAGGAGAACATGAATGCAGAGGAAGGTCAGCGTGAGAAGATATGAAAACTACTTGACCATCCTCACTGCTTTGAGGAAGGAGGAAGGAATGAATCAAGGCATGCAGCAGCCATTAGAAGATGGACAGTGCCATGCAACTCATCCTACCTGGAGCCTGCAGAAAGGACCACAGGCCTGCTGTGCCTTCTAGCCCTGTGAGGCCGTGTCAAGCTTCCCACTTCCAGAACTTTAGGTGATAAAATTGTGTTGTTTAAGCCATTAAGTGTGTGGTGATTTGTTAGAGCAGTTTTAGGAAGCTAGTACACTGTTCTTACTGTCCTGGAAGACTGTGCATTTTTTTTTTTTTACCAGAGTAAGCCTGGAGTTCTTTGCTTCCACTGCCCTCCTCCCCATGTCTGTAACCCTCACCCAGCCCCAACTCCAGCAGTGGCAATAAATCTTTTTTCTTAATTTTATTTTTTAATTGCGGTTTGCATTCAATATTATTTTGTATTGCTTTCAGGTGTGCAGCATAGAGGTTAAGCAATCATGTGCTTTACAAAGTGTTGCCTCCAATATTTCCAATACCCGCCCGGCACCATACATAGTTATTAAAATTTTATTAACTGTTTTTCCTATGCTGTACTTTCTTGAGCTCTCCACACTCCCCTCTGCCCTTCTTGAAACCAGGCATCGGCAATTATGGGAGTGGAAACTGGAACTCCCTCTACACTCAGAATAATGGTTACTTTGGGCAATGAGCCATATCTGTGGCCTGGAGGTCCCCTTTGCCTCTTGCACCCCTTGGATGGAATGAGCCAGTGTGGTCAGCACCCATCACTCCCCCTTGCCATCCACCTAATAGGAAAGGAGGTCTCTGTTGAAGGTGTCCCCCAAGTAGAGGGGTGACCTTGGGTGTTCCAGATCCCAGCAGGAAAACAAGCTCAGGTTCAAGGAACATTTCAGCTGTGAGAGCTTTCCATTAAATAAAACAAAAGCTTTGATACTGCTTTATCTTTGTAGACATTTCCACTAAGAAGAGTTTCTTCATAGTTAGTATTCAAAATATGTCCTCAACTATTTCCCCAACTCAGGCTCAAAGCAGAACTGCTGCATTATCACTAAAGGACATAACTTGAAATAAGTTTACCAAGCCCAGCTGCAGCGGAGCTCACGTGTGTCTTCCGGGACAGGGTATGTTCCCATTTGACAAGTTCTGCAGAGCGGATCTCAGCTGTAGAGCTCTTACTACAATTGCTAAAGCCTGCATGAGGCAGGACTGAAGTCTGACTAAAATGTATGGAAAGGTGTCCTAGCTCACAAATACCTGTAATGCTGTTTAGCATATTCAAATTCTGCATCTGCTTAACAAGGAATTATGCAAATGTCAGAAACACACTGAATGAGAAGGAAACTTGGCCAAGTTCATAGAAATATTCACAATAGAGAGCAAGTTCAAAAAGAACATAACCAACGTTATTGAAATCTGCTGTTTCCCTGGAAGCTGATTGCAGGACCC
This sequence comes from Myotis nattereri, assembly GCF_964212035.1. Taxonomy (NCBI): domain Eukaryota; kingdom Metazoa; phylum Chordata; class Mammalia; order Chiroptera; family Vespertilionidae; genus Myotis; species Myotis nattereri. The sequence continues at coordinate 11,667,802 of NC_138079.1, forward strand.
TCTATCATGGAGAGTTTATATTTAGGGAGCTATGCAAAGAGATATTGACCCCTCAGCATTGCGCTTAGGTCCAGTTTATGTTTGCAACAAGAATATGCATTTTATAAAGTAGCCAAATGAGAAACTCGTTAAGTCAGTAATTCAGTCCAGGCCACCTACATGTGGTTCTGAAAAAATAAAAGTTTGAACTCTTGTAATTACAATCTGATTTGTATCTAAAAAGACAAGTGTGTTTTCCAGCCAGGGGTTTCTTTTTCTCCGTTATCATCTACCTTCATCAAAATGGTCACTTAGATTTAGTAAAACACATGGTGGGAGTAAACTTACGGCTGATTAAGTATATTTTGGTGAATTCATTTTAAAAATTCTTAACACACTTTTAGAAACTGTAAATTAATGCATCTTCATAATTACAAAGAAGTAAATATGGTTAAATATTATTTACTAGAGGCCCAGTGCACGAATTTGTGCAAGGGTGAGGTCCGGCCAGCCCACCTGGATTGGGGCCGATTGGGCCAGGCGAGCTGGGGGGAGGGGCCCTGGGTGTTAGGCTGGCCGGCCCCACCCCCCTGGTTGAACTCTGGGTTGAGGGGACAATTTGCATATTACCCTTTTATTATATAGGACTAGAGGCCCAATGCATGAAAATTGTGCAAGAGTAGGCCCTTGCAGCCCTGGCTGCCTCATGGCCCCAGCTGCCTAGTGTCCCCATACACTGGTTGTTCCTAAAGGTCATTCCAGAAGGTCATTCTGGAAGGTTGTTCCACCATCTGGTCTAGTTAGCATATTAGCTCTTTATTATATAGGATAAGATTAATAAATAAGTGCTCCAAATTTTGCTTATCTTTTGTTCAAATATGTTGAAAAAACTTTAAACAATATTCACAGAATGGAGTACCCAAAAGATGTAGGTTTTAAGCTTTTAATTAGATGAACTTACTGAAAACAAAACTTGCAAACCGGATAGCACTGGGATGTGTTCCTGCAAAGGCAAGTGAGAATAGTATTATTTTAATTCCATAATTGAATTTTAATATATCACCTAATGTGAAAAAGATTTGGATAAAGTCTCAATTTTTAAATGGATTAATTTATATTTCATGCTAGGTTATATTAAGAGTTACATGTTTGATGCTCCAGGTCATCAAAAATGAATAAATTCCCCAAACTACACTAGACATGCATTGCAAACATACTGAGGTGTCCACACATGTATCTCTCTACATATATATCATTTGCAGATAAGAGCAGAAGCTTAATTTTAAAGCCTTTGCCAGGTATTGCCATGTCAAGGGCCCTCCTTCTGACCCAGCCCCTCATCTGCTGCATGCTCGGGCCTCCTGTCCTCTCAGAGCAATACACATGAAGGCTGGTCATTGTTAACAGAGGCAGAGTCTATTATGACTCTCACCTCTTCCAGGTGTCTTAGCCCCCTTGTTTCCCCATGAAAACGTATACTGGCCAATGACTATCATAAGTAATTATACAGAGTATGTTCACTGCATCACAAAGAAAGTCAGGAAAGAGATGGATTACAGAGGAAACTGAACTGTGGTGAACAGTTGGGTGGGTTGTCTCACAACCCAGGTGAAAGGAAATAAAGGAAGCAAGGGAGACCTTGAGAATTGAAGAAATGGAATCTATGTTGCCAGGGCGCCTCTCTCTCTCTCTCTCTCTCTCCCCCTCCCTCTCTCCCTCCCTCCCTCATTCATTTTCCCCCTTCAAGCACAAAAAACAAGTTTGCTAGGATAAATATGATAAATAGCATACTGTACGGAAAATAAGATGCAAGTTATTATACAAATCTTCTTGATGATTTCAAAAAATATACTCATCTGATACAGAATACGACTATGCAGAAGCATGGGTGTCCTTCCCCCTCCTCCTCAGCATCCTCTCCAGGGGACGCACACCAGGCTGTCCTCAGGCATCCTGACTTCAGAAGAGCAGAGTTTGCTTGGAAGAGACACCCTTTCTCACCTTCCATTTCCTATCCTCCCCACAACCAGCCACCAGTAGCCTTACATGGCTCCTAATTACCAAAAACCAATTTTACATCCTCTAGCCCTGTGATAGAAAATGTAAAGAAGACTAAGAGGAAATGAATATTTATAAATAAAAATGGCAGAGGTTAACTATGCAATAAAGTACTGTATAATTAAGTATATTTTTCCTTAAAATATATTAGTGGGCATTTTATATGCTGTGAAGATGTTAAAATGTCAATAGTTATGCTATGCTGTGCTAACAAAGAAAACAGAAATATGAGTTTTCACCACACAATACTAATTTAAATAGCAATGCCAACATAAATTCTTAAGTATATGGGTATGGAAATGTTTTTAGCCTTTGAACTCCCTAAACCACCAAAACGTGATTTATTTTTCATTTTTCTTGCTGCCTAAAAACCTTTAAAAATTTAATCTCTTCTGTTTTTCAGAAGATGGATTGCTTGGGCAGTGGATTTGGAACAAGAAAACTAGCCCCTCACTTCTCCTATCTGTATTTCATTTCCGCCTGGATTGCCACTGACACCTGCCCCTTTCAATAACCACTGAGAATTAATTATTGAGTCCCTCAAATCATAGGTTTTGAGCTGAAATTCTGCCCTGAAAGTACAAACTCTCCAAAGATCCTCTTCAGCCTGAGAACTCCCACTGTGCCCAAAGGCAAGTGATTTATTTTTACCTCCTTTTCATATCACTCTTCAAGTGATGCCTTCAGCGATTAATCTAAACTCCGCTTCAGAGCCCACGGCCCAAACACTCAGCGTCCCCAGTCACTGACTTGGGAATTAAAATAAAACAAAGCAGAACCCTAGACTGATGCAGAGCAGGATTACTCTACCTCTCCAGTCAGGGTTGCTTTTCCCTCTTTCAGATACTGGTAGAATGCTGTCTGCATCTCAGCCTGGCTTGAGGCAGGGCCCCTTGTGCCTGGAATCCCCACCCCCACCACTCCCAGACACCGGAAGCAGCACTCCCCACAGAGAGGAGCTTATCCAGTTGGACTCACATGTTAGAAGAGCAATGAGTTGGAGATGGAGTGCCTGGTATAGGTTTCTTTCTTTCTTTCATTTCTTTTACAAATATTTAAATCATTTCTTGCCATTAAGTTACAGCATTTAGAATACACACTGCATGGAAATAGATACGTTTTCAGGCCCTGTGGATGAGATTTTAAGGATGTGGCTAGCTGTCAGTTGTCTCATGATCATTAAAGAAAAAGTCAAGAATTCTGAACGCTCATGTTCTAAGATTTACAAACCTTGTTTTCTTCCATTTTTCATTAAGTAAATTCTAATAGATAATGCACACATTACTGCAGACAAAACATCACTGGGAATTTTTGAAATGACTGCATGTTGTGACTACTCTTTATGAGGAGGATAGGGTATTCAGTCCTTGCAAGGCAGCAGGGAGAGGCTCAGGGGCTCTCCATGTCTCGGTGAAAATCGGTCATGGTGAGAGATGAGCCTCACAAGGAGAGTGGAACTTTGGGCCCACCTTCACGAGATGAAACTGACATTACTCAAGGTTTTTGCTCGCCATGCTCTGAGGTATACGTCTAAGCTGAAACAACTAGGTGTTTCAAATAAGGTTGCTGCCCACCCACCTTCATCCAGGATATAATCTGCCAAGAAGAGTAGTGCTTTGTCTTGCAGAAACTCTTGGAAATCTCATAGAAATTAGCTTTATTTAAAAAAAAATCAATGAAAGTATTACAATAGCCCCAAATGTAATGCACACTGTAAAAACAGTTGCATGTCAAGGGCGGGGGGTCGGCCGGGGGGGGGGGGAAACATATGTAATACTCTTTGTAATACTTTAAGCAACACAAATAAATAAATAAAAATAAAAATAGTTGCAGCAGGCACTGGGACTGTGGTTACTGTTAGATGCTGTATCTTTGACTTTTTTATGTGAAGGAAGCTTTGCTCTATTTTATTGGAGTTCATCCCTTTAGTCTTAGATAAGCTTTGCTTTTCATTTTTTCCAACCCAGCAACCCACACGTCACCTGGTTTATGGCAGGCACTCAGTAAATATTTGCCAGGGAAATTTGTAAATCTATCACCTAGCATAAGACTCTATGTAGCAAATTAATATGTACTATATGTCAAGTACCTGGAAGTAATTTTCAGTGGAATAGAATTGGGTTCTTTGCATAATGCTCTTATAACTCCAGAAACAAATATCAAACTGAAACACACCTGGCATTTCCTTGATAACTTGGTTATGCATTCTGCCCACTAATTTCTAAACCAATCAACCAATATGTATTGAGTAACATTTATCTGTGAGTTTCTGTGCTTTCAGAAGTCGACTTCTGCCTAACAGAGAAACTTGGAGTGAAGGGATTGCAATCACTGAAATCAACATGATCGTTTTGTAATTGAGAGAGGATGACACCTTCTTTGGGTGATTGTGTTCTCAACAGAACACAAAGATATTCAGGTAGATAAAAGGCAGAATTCTGTTGCATGTAGCTTCAAATCAGAGAAGGCTGTCACACAGGAGTCACCTGTGGAAACAGGGTAACAGCAAGCTGTAGCCACAGGCAATGCCTTTAGTAACCTAAGCAGAGTGAGGTTTTTTTGTATTTAAATTCTTTATTGTTTAAAGTATTACATGAGTCTCCTTTTTTCCCCCATTGACCTCTCCCCTGTCACCCCCATCCCCCAGCACATGCCCTCACTCCCCTACTGTCTGTGTCCATTGGTTATGCTCATATGCATGCATACAAGTCCTTTGGTTGATCCTTAACCCCTTCATCCCCCACCTTCCCTCATAGGTCAGACAGTCTGTTCGGTGCTTCTATGTCTCTGGTTCTATTTGTGCTCATTAATTTATGTTGTTCATTATATTCCACAAATGAGTGAGATCATATGATATTTATCTTTCTCTGACTGGCTTATTGCGCTTAGCATAATGCTCTCCCGTTCCATCCATGATGTTGCAAATGGTAAGAATTCCTTCTTTTTTACAGCAGTGTAGTATTCCATTCTTAGATGTACCACAGTTTTCTAATCTACTCATCAAAAAAACAAGAAAGCCCACTGCATGGGAGACCATATTTGCCAATGTTATCTCTGACAAAGGTTTAATATCCAAAATTTATAGGGAACTCATACAACTTAACAAAAGGAAGATAAACAATCCAATAAAAAAATGGGCAAAGGACCTAAATACACACTTTTTTGAAAGAGGACATTCAGAAAGCCAAGAGACATATGAAAACATGCTCAAAGTCACTAATCATATGAGAGATGCAAATTAAAACAACGACGAGATACCATCTCACACCTGTCAGAATGGCTATCATCAACAAATAACAAGTGCTGGTGGGAATGCAGACTGGTGCAGCCACTGTGGAGAATAGTATGGAGTTTCCTCAGAAAGTGAAAAATGGAACTCCCATTTGACCCAGTGATCCCACTTCTAGGAATATACCCCAAGAAACCAGAAACACCAATCAGAAAGGATATATGCACCCCTATGTTCATAGCAGCACAATTTACAATAGCTCAGATTTGGAAACAGCCTAATGCCCATCAGCAGATGGGTGGATCAGAGTGTTTATAGCCGTGCTTGCAGCTCCCTGTGAATTGGCTCTTTGAGGCCTGGGAACAGGGCTGATCCTTAGCTTTTTGGTACCTGATCCCAGGGCAGTGAGGCTGGCTGCATGTTGGCCTGGAGTTAGAAAGTTCCGCAAGGAAGAAGTGCTGGAGAAGAGGAACGATAGGCCTCTAGCCAGAGCCTCTAAACTGGGTCAAGGCTACATTTAAAAAAATTACAATGATGTGTCTTCACATGAATGTCCAATGGTACCAGTGCCAGTCCTTTGCCAAGCAGAACAGTGACAAATGTCTTTAGCAACCATAATGTCCTTTTGTGTCACATGGAAATGCATGAATTACGGTATTTTAATGACCAGGTTGAGAGGGAACATAATCACAGGTGCTCTTTGAAGACATTTTAAACTATGCTATATGGATAAAAACTGAAGTCATGCCCTGGGGACCAGACAAATGAAATACGCTGAGTTCTGCATATCCCAAAGGCCTCTGTTGGTGATTTGCTACTGTGCCCTAGTCATAATTTGAAGGAGTGAGAATGTAAATAGCTTTTCCAGAGTCACTGCTGTAGTGTTACAGTCATCAAAAGCCAGAATTTAACAGTCCCTGCGCTGGGGGCAGATGGTGTTTGCAGTGGAATTATGGGGATAATATTATCACCCTATTTGGGAAATGCAACTTGACACCTTTCCTAATCCCCAGACTCTGTATTGATGGGCTGTCCTATACACTCACTAGGATTTTGTGTAAAAGTTGACTTGATTTTCAGGAGAGGACTAGCACACAAATGTGGTGCTATTTAGTTAATGTTAAATATGATTCACTTTTTAAAAGTGTGAACCTAATTAGATACATGAAAATATTGTTCTTTTTCCTCATAGAAATATTAAAATAACTTTTTTCTATTACTTTTTAGGAAACTATATATCACCTTACAGATTTTATTATATATCATTTGTCACCTAAAAATTACAGGATTATTTAGGAAAGAATGATACCCTCAGTTTATATGCATACATCTATATCCAGACACACATGCATACATGTCCAACACACACACGTACACACACACACACACACACACACACACACACACTCATAGAGAAAAAATATGTTTACAGTTGTGAGTACCTGAAACAGAGTTTACTACTGTATTATTATATATTACTTATTGTGTTTTCATATATATATCTCACAGTATAAATGTAGACACACGAGTTTTGTCATTGGAGGAAAAGGACTTTAACTCCTCTGGACCTGATATGTGTGTGTGTTTTTTTCTAATGGAATGATTTGAATAGGATGCTCTTTAAGATTTTATTCAGCTCTATGGCCTTGGATATGTTAAAAGTAAAAAAAGTAAAAGAGGAAAGGAATTTAATACCTGATTGTTACAGATGATCTCTACTTATTACATTTTAATTTGCTCAAAGAAAGAGACAGTAAGTAGTTGCTCTCACATCCTTGCTAATTATTTTTCAGAGTTCACAATTTAGTATGTTTGCATGAAATGAGGTGGGAAGCTGGCTACTCTCCCTTTACTTGTAATGCACCTTAGGAAAATTTTTGAGTAATTGACAAACCGCAAGGGCAGATGTTAATAAATAATGAGAATATAAGGTAGAATGATTGATTCATTTGTGCTCTCCCACCCCAACCCCCCTTGTGGAAAAACATAAAAAGGAATTCATGCAATGATTTTAAAACAGTCCCTAACGGTGTCAGAATCTCTTAAGCCTTACATTGCTTGATTTGTCTTTTAAATATCTTTCCAATTAAGAATACTAATACTTGGAATTAGGCAGAAGCCTCAGAGGATAGGCAGTACTTTTGCTTTTGACATAATTTAAAATCTCAAAATTACTAGTAGCAACTGAAGACTTCCTAAGATCAAATATTCATATAATTGAAAGAAAGTGATGTAATTGCACAAAACTTTTGTGCAAGACTCAAGAACAATTACCATCAAGCTATTATCAAAAGACAAGAGATAACAATTGTTAGTAGGGCTGTGAGAAAAGGGAACCCTTATACTCTGTTGGTAGAAATGTAAATTGGCATAGCCATTATGGTAAACAATATGGTAGTTTCTCAAAAAATTAAAAATGGATTTACCATTTGATCCACCAATCTTACTTCTGGGTATTTATCTGAAAGGATTGAAATCAGTATATTTAAGAGATGTTTGGCCCTAACTGGTTTTGCTCAGTGGATAGAACGTCGGCCTGCGGACTAAAAGGTCCCAGATTCTATTCTGGTCAAGGGCATGTATGTTGGTCAAGGGCACACTCCAGTGGGGAGTGTGCAGGAGGCAGCTGATCGATGTTTCTCTCTCATCGAGGTTTCTAACTCTCCCTCTCCCTTCCTCTCTGTAAAAAATCAATAAAATATATTTTTAAAAAAGAGAGATGTCTGAACTCTAATATTCCTTGCAGTGTTACCTACAATAGCCAAGACATGGAAACTACCAAAAAGTCCTTCAATGGATTAATTGATAATATATATATATTATTCAGCCATAAAAAAAAAAAAAAACAGGAAATTCTGTCATTTGCAACAACATGGAGGAAAACTGGAGGGCATTGTGCTAAGTGAAATAAGCCAGACATAGAAAGACAAATACTGCATGGTATAACTTATATGTGAAATATTTTAAAAAAATAAAAATAAAGCCAATTTCACAGAAACTGATAATAAAATGGTGATTTTCAGGTGCTGGGGGAAGGAAGAAATGCGGTGATATAGGTCAAAGGCTACACATTTTCAGTTATAAGAAGAATACGTTCTGAGGATATAACATACAGCATGCGACTATAGTAGCTAATGTGTATTATATACTTAAAAGTTGCTGAGAGTAGGTCTTAAGTATTATTACCACACACACACAAATTACCACCAAGAAAATCAGACTTGCGACCAGATAGCAGTAGAGTACACACAAGATTTCTCTCTTTGAAGACCTACAAATGATTTCAAAGTAGCATCTCCAAAAGCTATAATTTAGGATCCCCACCCTTAATCTCCTAGCCCAGTGGTTGGCAAACCTTGACTCACAAGCCACATGCGGCTCTTTGGCCCCTTCTGTGTGGCTCTTCCACAAAATACCACGTGTGGGCGTGCACGTACAGTGCGATTGAAACTTCGTGGACAATGCACAGAAGTCCCTTTTTGGCCTGGGCGAGTCTATTTTGAAGAAGTGGCCTTAGAAGAAGTGGGGGATGTTGGTCGGTCGGGCGACGGGAGACGCGGCACCGGGGAGGCGCCAAATATCAACAGTACTTAAACTATATAGGTAAGTTAATAACAATGTACTTACCTATATAGTTTAAGTTTAAAAAATTTGGCTCTCAAAAGAAATTTCAATCGTTGTACTGTTGATATTTGGCTCTGTTGACTAATGAGTTTGCCGACTACTGTCCTAGCCTACAGAAATGGTTCTTCAATGATTATGAGAGCTGAAAATTTTAGTTTGCACAACAGCCTCTTACTAGCTTTTGTCATCACACATCTATATCTCCAAAACGCTCCCTCAGCCCTCAGCAGAGGTTTACCATTCAAACAGTATTTTGAAGCATACCATTCTGACAGGCGAGCAAGACCGTGCCTTTAGGAGCTCTGTCTACTAGCTTGTTTAGCTCCATCAAAATATCTCAATAATGTATAGTGAGCATGTTTCTCCACAGAAATCACCCAGTGCCTGGGAGGATGGGCAGTGATCCAAAAGTCCTTAAAGATAAAGCACTGTATCTCCTACTTCCATTTTATCTCCTTTGCACTTAGTAAGATGCTGATCACCTACTTGGCTCATAAGAAATATACTGGCTAATTGTTAGATATGTACACTCTTTCTTAAGTTATAATTTTTGTTCACTAAAGTACAAAACACATATCCTGTGTCAACCACAACCCAGCTATTTGTCAAACCTGCTCGATCTCTATTTGTGGTGTGAGGCCGAGAGGAGTCTGGAGTGCCTATCTCGGTTTCTCTGGAATGATGCATGTAAGGTGTCATCACATTTTCTGAATAAAAAATAAGGATAAATTTACAATAAACCAACATTGTGACATTTACAGGTGCAAGCAGATGCCTGTGAGATGTTTCCAAGGCTGATTATTGAGTGCCTGATTAATTGATGCTGACAATGAAAGTCAATGTAAATTATGACATCTGAAAATTAAGGATGAGCATAGCTTTAACATTTAGAGTAAAACAATTACAAAATATAAAGATCTATCTTGAAAAAATTTTGAAACATCAGAATTAGGCTAACAACAACAACAACAACAAAAAGATAGCAATAAAATAAAATAAACAAACCCAAAAAGTGACTTAACATAAAAGTAACTTCTTTAAGCCTGAAATAGAAAGTTCTAGCTCATCTATTCTCAAACCACCTCCTCAGAGTAGAAGGAGCATATGTTAACTTTCAAGGAAGGCCCTTATAAATGTTTCCTGTGGCATCATTAATACAGTGTTCATTGAGCAGAAATCAGATCTGCCCCTGCTGGCTTAGACAGTGGTTGGTTGTTTCCCTCTCTTGAGTTATCAGGTGCCTCACATATAGAATGGGAATTGCAATACCTGTTGAATATAGCACGTGTTAATTGTATTATTGTCAAGGGTTTATGTTAATATGAAAATGTAGAAACAGTTAAGGATTTGCTGGAGGCCCTGGGACTGGAAAGAGGCAGCCTGGGGCCCAGGTCTACCTGCAGTCAGGGCTGCCCTCTCCCCCAGGTGTGTGAGACTATGGGAGAGCAGAGAAGGCCAAGAGCTCTGCAGAGCTGAAGGCTGTGAGCCTGTGTTCCCATTGCTATTTAATAGTTCAGTAAATGGGCACAGGGAAGTCTTAGGGAGGTTACAAAGTTTATGGGACACTATGGCACACAAAAATAAAATAAAATTTGTGGCTCTATGCTACAGATGCTCCATGCTCGGTGAGGGAATAAAATTCAAAGAGATTTGCAGTTAAGAAGAGGTTTTAACCCTGTTCCAATGTCTGTGGTTGACTCCCTTTCACTCCTGCAGGGTTGATCTATGTTCCAGAGTCTTACTTGCTTCCAAAGCCATAATAAATATTATTGAAATGTGCAGGCTACGTTTCTTTGAAGAACATTTACGTCTAGAAAAGGAGGCTTAGAACGCTGAATAACTCCAGGAAGATTCTGTGTGCCTGCTGAATGTCAGCCTTCTCAAAACCCTGCAGAACAGAAATGGTTCTCCTGGGCACACACCCCTGCACCGCTCCTAGGATGCCGTGCCCTCCTGCTGAGGGTGGTGTTGTAAGACTGGCTGGTGCTGGGCCTCAGATGAGCTACCTGGGCATGTCTGGTCCCCACTGGAGCAAACCAGGGCACATCTATGTTGTGGTTTCAGGGAGGAAAGCAAAGAGACCCACACTCAAACCCCAGAGACTGTTCCACAGAAGGGAGGATCCTATGTGTCTCCATGGTAGCCTCTGAAACACTGCCACTTCCAGATGACTTTGCCATGGTCACCGTGGGAAAGATGCTGTGTAAGAGAGCTCTCAGCGCCAGAACTAGTCCAAGAGAAGAGGTGCTGGCTTGGCATTTCCATCCAGTTTGCAGTGGACAGGACACTGTGGTGAGCACGCTATGTGCATCCAATCTCGATGAGCTTACAGAGTAGGTACTACTAATTCTATATCGCAAAAGAAGATGCTAAGGATTAGAAAAAGTAAGTGGATTTCCCTATGTCAAATGTCTATTGAAAAAGAGAAAAAAACAATACCATTAACAATATACTAACAACATAGTTAAATAAGAGGTAGTACTTCTTGTAATGGATTTGAAATCTCTAAGAAATTCATTTTATAAAGACATAATAGATATCAAATTAACGTGCACAAACACACCTATACGCACATATACATGTGTACACAATCACACACACTTATTCAATTGTGCAAATATCTAAATGACTTCTTATTAGCCATGGGAGGAATTAAAGAGTTTATTAACAACACTAGTGTGTGAACAAAAAGGGGTGACATTAGTAGACTTGACAAGCTTAGTGGGCTACTTGGAAGGCTGGCAAGCCAGTGACAGAAATTAACCACGCAGGTCTGATCATAAATTCCTAACTAGGCAAGGTCACAGTGGCCCTATAGTTTCCTTTACAAAGGTCAAACTCTACCTTAAGGGAGCCCTGTCCATGGTTCTAATGCAGCTAGGATAACACACCTTTGAATTGTCAGTCACTTTATTTTTCAGACCCCTCAAAAGCACAACTGCAGGTACCAGAGCACAAGACCACAAGACTCCTAATTGTTATCTTGTGGCCTGCATACCATATCCACTTGCTGGAAGTGTGTTGTTGTTTTTTTAATTTATTGATTGATTTTTTTTGAGAGAGAGGAGAAGAGAGAGAGAGAGAGAGAGAGAGAGAGAGAGAGAGAGAGAGAGAGAGAGATTCGGTGTCTCACTTATGTATGCATTCATTGTTTGCTTCTTTTATGTGCCCTGACTGGAGATCAAACTTACAACGTTGGCATAATGGGATGATACTCTAACCAAATGAGCTACCCAGACAGGGCTTGTAAATGATAATGGATAGCTTTTCTGCACCCACCAATGTAAAGAAATCTTGTATTTCTCCATTTTCCTTTTTACCCAATCCTTGAGATTTTCCTGCTTTGCCATCTCCTGCTGACTTAATCTACCACCAATGGATTCCATGAGACCTTCCTTATGGTTTCTCCTTTGGTTCTAAATGTATAAAATAAGCTGCAGAACAGCCAACCTCCAGACCATTTTCTCAATCCATTGAGATCTTGCTTCTGGAAGTATCCTTAAACTTTTGTCTCCAATAAATTTATAAACTTATCTGTAAATTAGAAGTTCTTTTTGACATGTGAATATAAACTCCTAACTCAAATATAAAATACTGGCATCTCTGGCCACTTTTTCTCAGTGGTTAGAGAGTCAGCCCTTGGATAGAAGGGTCACGGGTTCGATTCCCAGTCAAGGGCACATACCTTGGTTGCAGGTTCTCTGGCTCTGGTAGGGATGCAACCAATTGATGTGTAACTCTCACATGTCTCTCTCTCTCTCTCTCTCTCACATGTCTCTCTCTCTCTCTCTCTCTCTCTCTCTCTCTCTCTCTCTCTCTTATTCTCTCTCTCTCTCTCTCTCTCTCTCTCTCTCTCTCTCTCTCTCTCTCTCCCTCCATCTCCTCCCACCCTTCCACTCTCTCTAGAAATCAATGGAAAACATATCCTCTGGTGAGGATTAAAAACAAATCCTGGCAGATATAATTTGAGAGTTTGATTTTTAAAATGAAAATGATATGTTTTCAATGCAGAGGTCTTTCACAATTGGAAAAATTCATTGATATAATTTATCTAGTAAATAGATGTATCCCTCAATAATTCCTTAAAAGAAGTACATGCTGTTTTAATATTTAATTTATAGGTAGTTGTGTTCTCCTCCCCCACCTCTTTTTTTTTTACTAACATTTGTTTAGATTTGTGTTTGCTCACAGCCTTGGTTTCCTAAGACAGAAGTTGTTCATAAATTCTTCTTTTCCAGGCTGCACTTCAGTGGCCTTAACAGTTAGAACTTTTGGTGGTTGTGTTCCCCAAAAAGTAGGTTTAGCATGCTTTCTTAATTTCAAAATGTCATAAAGAAAAAGGAAAAATTACTCCAATTCCATCTCCTAGAGATAGCAATCCTAAACTATTTCTATGCAGGCATGGTCACATTATCTCTTATGCTTACTCTTTCCATCACATAATCAACATCCACCCATACCAATTATTAGAGAAATTCACCTACATTTAATATGCTTACTGTATAACTACCCCTCCCCAGTGGTGAACTGATTAAGTAATTTGCAAAATGTGTCTTCAAATATATAAAATCCTTAGGGAAATATATCTTTTAGTTGAAAATTATTACTTGATACAGTATCAGAGAGAGCAGCAATGACAAAGGAAAATTCGACTGGTAGATGGCATATTTTGAATCACACCTATCACGTAAAGGAAGAGAAGCCACAGGAAATTGGAGTTCACATGCAGGCACATCATCTAGTTTGATGCAAAGAGGCAATGTTGAGCCAGCAGGGATAATGAACTATGAAGGGAAGCTGACACGGACTGTGGACTCACAGGACCAGCACGGGAGTCTAGAGACATCTGGCTGTCACCTAAGGCCTTGAGACACTGGCGCTCCAACTACTTTCCCCAGACATTGCAGTGAAATGAGTAAAACATAACCTACTAATGGAAGTAAAGTATATAAAGCACTTGGCACAAACAAGAAACAGTAAGTGGTAGGTACAATCAAAATTATTAGTAGAGGTTACAGTGAAATTTCCACCGGACAGTACTGCAAAGATGTAAGGGAACAGATACCCACTGTAAAATAAGAAATATTATTAGAAATGTCATTATATGGTTATGACCACTAACAATTGATTTCAGAATTATTATGATATTGTAACTGAAGAGGAGAAAATATGAAATACGTTAGCTGCATTTTCAAATAGTATAAGGCCTGAAAACCTTGTTGGAAGTAATTGTGATTCTGTTTAGTCTTTGACTTCTTTGTTTGCAATGAATTCAGCAAGCCTCTAAGTGCATTTTTGATCTCATAGAAAAGTTAAGCAAAGAATAAAAAGTACAGTTTCTACAGATATAATTTTCTTTCAAGTAGCCATAGGAATAGAAGAATAAAATGTAATTATATGAAATGAGTTATGTGTAACTTTAAAGAAAGCCCGTGGAAGACACTATGTGGCATAATAAGATTTTTCTATTATACACAAATACTATTCTGGCCAATTTATTTAGCCCTCCTTTGAACACCTAAGTTTGGAACAAAAGATGCAGAAACATTAAGACATTGACATTAAAACCAAGCAATTTCAAAGACAAAAAGGCAACCTGTTCATTTTCCATAGAAATACTAAGGGAGGTTTATGAATACAATATCACAATCCAGGTGTTCCGAAATGCCAAGTTTCCATTTTCACTCCCCTTGACTTGTCTTCAAAGAGTGATTAGAGTGAGCTTCTGTCTTTTTCTATGAACTTGGTGAAGAATCTAATACACATATAGCCTAACATCAAGATTTTGTTTTCTAAATAATATTCTTTGCTGAAAGGAACAAGGACACCCTGGAAAGATGACTAATTCTACAACTGATCCACAAAAAGTACCTGATGAGTCTGGAACATCTTATTGCACCAGAAAGTAAACAAGTCCTTAGAGGAGTCTTAGGAACATATCAAAGGAAGCGAGGAGCCAGCTGAAAGAGTTGCTGTGGGTCCAATCTGGGAAAATTTGAGCAGCAAAATAGGTATTCATTATAATAGACAATGATCCATTGAATGAAATAAAAATACATGAATTTACTCTGATATAAACAAACACATAAGCAGTTGTTATTTTTTTAAGGTAAATGGCCAAAGTACCTGAGATCCTGATGAGGGAGAAGCATGAGGGTATTGGCTGTAGTGGACCTGGTGAGATGTCAGATCCTGTCCATCCCAAGGGAGAAGGACTGTCATGTTCACCATAGTCACTAGATGGTGCAGGACAGAATCTGGCCATGGAAATAATGGACAGAAGTGAATACTCAAAAAATACTCAGAGATGATGAGGTCATGGAACTGAGGTCTGGGGCTTAGGTGGATTTTTTCTTCCTCCATGTCTTATTTTTAGGACAACTTCAGGTCACAGGGAAATCATTGTTGACATACTCATACTTGTTCCATTGTATAGGAATAAAGATATAAACCTCTCTCCCTAAATAGACATAACTCCTACATGAAGCCTAGAAGGAAATCCTGAGAGATTCCAGGTAGAACACAGTCTTTTCCCATAGTTTTATTAGAACACAGAACTAGAGAACGAGAAACCTGGGTTCCATGCTTGTCCATCTCAAAGACATGTTCCCATTGCAAAAGGATCAAGTAAATTTCAACAGAAGAAAAATGTGATTTAAAAAATCAATTCACAGGCTATATCTTGGCTTCTTATTAAGAAAGTGACAATGGATGAGCTTACTCTAAATCGGCCACCCTGAGGGAGACATTTCTAGAAAGGACTGCCTAGATCAGCTGTGGGCAAACTATGGCCCGCGGGCTGGATCCGGCCCGTTTGAAATGAATAAAACTAAAAAAAAAAAAAAAAAAAAAAAGACCGTACCCTTTTATGTAATGATGTTTACTTTGAATTTATATTAGTTCACACAAACACTCCATCCGTGCTTTTGTTCCGGCCCTCCGGTCCAGTTTAAGAACCCATTGTGGCCCTCGAGTCAAAAAGTTTGCCCACCCCTGGCTAGATTGTGGTATCATGCACCAGTATTTCCATCTCTAAGAAAAGCTAATTGACCCCCATCTGGGGTCCACAGTTTAGAGCCTGCTTACTCCAGACTCTGATACACCGAGCTAACTGACTAAACACATCTATATATAGAAAGCCTAAGCGACCATTATGACTGAACGACCAGAACGACCAGTCGACCAGTTGCTATGGTGCGCACTGACCACCAGGGGGCAGATGCTTAACGTAGGAGCTGCCCCTGGGTAGTCAGTGCGCTCCTATAGCCAACCTCCCACGGCCTCTCCCCATGGCAGGCCAACCTTCCTCAGTCCCTCCCCCTGGCCAGCCAGTCCCCGCTATGGCCCTAATTGGGGGGCTGGCTGGCCAACCTCCCACAGTCCCTCCCCCCAGCTGGCTGGCCCCTCAATAGGCCTTGATTGCCTGTCAGGCTGAGGGACCCCACCCATGCACGAATTTGTGCACTAGGCCTCTAGTATATGCATAAAGATGAACTGACACCTGCTGAGAAAAGGGCTTACAGATGCGTTCTTAATCCCATTTTGTTGTATTTCAAGTCAGTCTCTACACAATTCTAAGTTGATCTAAAACTAATAGACATATATAAGCTTATTTAGGCACAGTTTTATATGACCATAAATGAGAATGAATTCTACAACCTGATTCAACCTTAGCCTGACACCTAAGGTGAACCAAGCAAATGACTTGGGGGGAGGGGTGAACCCTGGCCTGAGGGGCCATCATTAAATTGGACTTACATTAAAAATGGTAATTTGAAAAAAACATATAAAAATCCTCTGAAATTTCCCTTACTTAACATTGTGTATTATTGATAAATTAATGACAGTAAAACTGATTCAGAGCATTGAGGTTATATGTCCACAATTATAGTGCGCGTCAGAAACTGGCAATTCAGCGTACCATCTTTTTAAATATTTTTTTAATAAACAGAAGCCATAAGCTGATATAGCCTCTGGAATGTCAAATCCATCCTTCTTTATACAAAGTGTGTGGCTCATGAAGATGAAGAAGACATCTGTTTTGGTTTACTCTAAGACATTGGTTCAAGAATGTGTCCTCTGGAGAATGATGGGGAGAGGTAGTCTTAATTTCAAGTAAACACTTCATGATCTGAAAATGTCACTGACACTAAACTCCCAAGTGTCCTGGGCCACCTGCAGAGTGCAGATGTCTGCATGGAGTCTTGGTAGCACATGAGGTCAGTCTTTCAGTGCCGGGGGAAATGGTGCCTCTAGAATAAATCCAAGGTTTGGGACTCTTCCGAATACCCAGAGTGAACCTGTTTAACATTTGTAAAAAAGAAAGAATTCCCATCCTTGGTGAAATTCTAAGAGTTGGGTTAGGAGAGAAACTGGGGCAGTTTGCACTGGCTTTATTTTGAAACTAGAGGCCCAGTGATGAATTCATGCACAGGTGAGGTCCAGCCAGCCTGCCCCGATGGGGGCCCATCGGGCTGGGCTGGTGGGGGAGAGGGTCCCTGTGCAGTTGGCAGGCCGGCCCCACCCCCCAATCAGAGTAGGGGGCTGATCGGAGGTGGGGATGGCCAGGGAGAGGGGCCACAGGCAGTTGGTGGCCAACCCCACCCCTAATCGGAGTCTTGGGGACCAATCGAGGGCTGGGTTGGCGTGGGGGGCGGGGGGGGGAGTGGGTGGCTGTTTGGGCCTGGATCAGGCTGGTTGGCTGCCGCAGCGTGCATCATAGCCATTGGTGGTTCTGGTTTTTCTGGTCATTCCACCATTCTGGTTGCTGGGCTTTTATATATATAGATGAGATTCGGGGCTGACAGGGCTCCAGCAGCAACCTAACCGGTCAGAGCGTCTGCCCCCATTTCACATCATAGCTTCTGGTTGAATGGTCAAACAGTAGAATGGTCACTTAGGCATATATATATATATATATATATATATATATATATATATATATATGATTCAAATTTCAATACTTCTGGAAATTAGAAAACAAATTGGTGACATTATGAGTTGTGTATGAAGATTGCTACTCTGAAATTATAACCATAAATACCAACAGGTGGAGTAGTTTCTACATACTGGTTGATTTTTAAAGCCAAGAGAGGACGAATATTATATTGCATTGCTAATACACTATAGCCAAGAAAACAGGAGTAAGTGGGCAATTGGTGACAATTTATTGAAATGATCTTGTATCTACAATTAGAGGCAACATCAACCACACACTAATCTGTATCTCTGTAGCCCCTTAGACCAATGCAGTTGTCCAACCATATGACCACCTCCCAGGAGGTACAGACCATGACATGCCCATACCAGACAGGGCTCCAGAGGTCTTTATTCTCCTTAACCAAAAAAAAAACCAAAACACAAAAACAAACAAACAAACAAAAAAACAGGTGACTTTTGGTAAGACTACAGCAAATATTTCTCAAAATAGCTTCAAACAATTCAAAGAAACAAATCCCCTTACTACCAAGTTCTACAGCACTCCCCAAATGAGATTGGGTCCTTTCTTGTACATTGTTTAAGGAAATACAGAAAGAAATACAAAAACATGAAGTCTTGTTTCAAACCAGCACTGCAAATCCTTTCCCTTTTCCTTTAGGTACTATTTGAAGTCTAGCAAATCACTGTTATTACATAAAATGTATTAAGGAAGCATTGCCTTATTTGCCTGAACTCTCATGCTTTCCTCCATAGTGAACATTAATTTTAATTTCTTCCTCCAGGAAGCCATGAAATTCCTTAGAATAGTGAATAGTTCATTCGCTCTTGCTAGAAATTCTACCAGCTATCAAAGCCCAGATGCATGTCCTCATTTTAGATTAATTATTCTTCATGACATGTGCAATAGCTTGTAGGAGTTCAGGAGTATGGATTTCTTTTGAGTAAACTATTGGGGCTTTGTGATTAAATTCCTAATTCTGCAACCCTTCCCATCAGATAAGAGAGGGACTGTGCCATGTTCTTGCACAAAATTGTGAAACGTTGTGAACACACACTTTCCTGAGGCAGCTCCTACAGGGAAATGTGGGCAAATGCTGGAGAATGTGTCTTAGATGTGGCAGTATAATGTGATGGCTAAAAGTGGACTCCAGAGTTGGAAAAAACATCCTGCCCTGGCATAGACAGGCACCGCAGGCTTCTCCTGGTAAAAAGGGCGGCTTGAGTAAGGGGTGGCCGAGGAGGAAGGTGCTCTCTGCAGGCAGGCAGAGAGCTCCAGGAAAAGGGAAGAAAGTGCATCTGCCTGGGTTTTCTTCTCACATATCATGAACGTAACTTTTGCTCACCAGTGGAGAGGAATTTCTGAAGGAGGTGAAGAGAATCCAGGAGTCTTGCCCCCAAATCTGTCTTCCCATGAAATCAAACACCAAGGATGGATAATTAATGTTCACTCCTTCCCATCCATACACGCCCCCGCCCCCCCCCCCACACACACACACAATGTTCTCCAGCCTCCTCTTCTTTCAATTCACCGAGGGTAATATAAAAGCCTGTTTGGACTCAGGTGTGAGGCCTTCATCATAGGTGAAGGGACGACTAGTCGACCAGCACAGTCCACCTTTACAACCCCACTCTGCTAACAACCCTGTTCCTAAAGTCACCCTTTCACGTCTTTCATTAGAAACACTGGTGGGCAGCACAGTTTTGTCTCTCACAATCCCCCTCAATGGGACTGATGGGTACAATAATTAAAATAAGTCCAAGGCAATTCTGATCCCAAACTAAAAATCACCTCTTACTCCATTTCCCATTCCAAATTTCCTGTTGTTCAAAAATAGTCCATTGTTGATTCTGCAAAGAGATCTAATTACATTAAGACACTACAAAAATAAAATGTATAAAGACATTTCCAAAATCAAATTTCAACTCTAAGTTGATTAAGCACCTCCTACTATTATAATTTTTGCAGAAACTAGAGACAATTAAATCTCTTTGAACATTAATTTTTTAGTTAAAATGTATTAATACAATGTTTCTGTAGACTGAAGTATGCTAAAGCCTAAGAGTAAAAAAGTATACAGTTATAATGTTATAGTTTCAATAATCAAAATTTTTTCTTGATAATGTATTGAGGTAAACATTTCTATGTGTTTATAGAAATAACAGTTCTTTTTTAAAAAAATCTATTTTTAAAATATATTGAGGTGATATAGGTTTCAGGTGTACATTTCTATGATACATGAATTATATATTGCATTGTGTGTCTACCACCCAAAGTTAAATCATTTAAGAATCAAATCAAATCATTAAGAAGAATGTTAATTTCATTATATTAATTTTAAGTATTTTGCTCTTGTAAGTCCAACAGAATTAGATTCTGATATTTTTATTCCACTCACTCTGGTATCCATGGATTTTGCTATCTGCGTGAAGTTTAGAAATTTGCTGCGTTGTCAGCTTCAATTGTTAGGTTTTATTTGGGATGTTTCTTTCCCATCAAGAATATGTTTTCATGTCCCCTCTCACTGGCTATCCAATCTAGCATCAATGTTTTAAACCTAGAGCCTCATAATGACCTGTGCTCTCTATTGAGCCCAGAATTCAGTTGATTTTCACTTTCAAAGGCACATATGCTGTTCTTCCCACTGATGCCTTAAAACTCAGTATATGGGAAAAGTATTTCTCCCCCTAAGTGCATGCTTGCCTTGGTTGCACCTGCTCACTAAAGTCTGTGTGTCTCAGCCATGTCTGTTGTGATCCCTGCATACAAGAGCACATGAATATAACATGAACCCATTGCCCCTGGCATTTCACTCTAGCAATAGCAACCTGCCTTCCTGAGACCCCACATATGGAATGGTCACTCACTCCTTAAAATCCATCCTTTTTTCCCTTTATTGATTAAGGTATTACAAATTCATCCTTTTGATAAGACTGCAGTATTGTGGGGTTTTTTAGGTCTGAGTAGCCCTATCTTTGGTGAGGACAAATAACCCTCACATCTCTTGGGTTAGTTCAGCTTCTCTAAAAAGTAGATACTATTAGAGAAGCAAAGATGAGATTAGACATGCAAAGGGTTTATTGGGACACAATTGAATGCAGTTAAAATGCAGCCAGCATTATATAGTATTATTTAAACCTTTGTAAATGGAGGTGATCTTTTAGGAATAGAATTTCAAGGGGATAGAGTAGATAAGCAGGTAGAGAAGTCTCTCTACTCCACCCCCCAACACACACACACACACACACACACACACACACACACACACACACAGCAACATGGAGACTGTGGTGATCTTGAAAAGAGTCAACATGAAGTAGAACGGTAGATACCTGGTTGTGGTTGGTTTAGAAGCAAATGGAAGATGAGAAAGTGCAGGAAAATCCATGTAGACAACTATTAAGAGAAACTCACCTATAAAGGGGTAAAGCAAATGAGGCTGCACAGGGGTGAATGGGTAAGGGAGGTTTAGGGTTTGGTTTGGTTTTATTCATAAAGAACAATACTAAACAAAGTTTATAAGCTATCAGACATAATCCAGAAAATATGGAGATTGATGAAACAGAAGAGAGGATAGCAGGAGGAGAAATACGATATCAAGAAGAGATGGAATTTATAGTATATGTTTGGAGTTATTGGGTTCTGATAAAAGAAGAAGCATTTAATCAGTGATAATAGGAAGGGAGAAGAGAGGTACAAATGTGGGCAGATTTATGGATTGGGAGGGAACAATAAGAGGTCTCCTATCTGGTGCCTTCTATTCATTCTGTGAATTACGAGTCAAGGTTAACCACTAAGGGCATGAGGAAGGAAAATTTATGAGATTGCCATCTAGAAGAAGAAACCAAGGAGAATGAATGAAAGCAGATTTACAAGGTAATTGCGCCCATATGAGAGTTGAGATGAAGATATTAAAGGAATACCTAACTGACAGGACATGTGATTATCTCTAGCAATGTCCACCCTCTCTAGTGAAGGCTGGAGATAGCAGATGGAAAACCTCATGCAGGCTGGAGGATTGCCATCCAAGTTCCAGGCAGGAAAAGAGAAGAAAGGGAATGCATTGAAAATGAAGGATTATAATGATGCTCCTAAGTTGTACATCGAAGTAAGGGGAAGCCAAAGACATGGTGAAAAAATTTTTTTTAAAAAGCAAAGGGCTTAAAATTACATTCATGTTCAAAATTTTGGCAGTGGGGTATCCTTGGCCAAATATCTTTGTGGATACAAACTTGTGGTTGGAGAGTGAAATGTCAGAATTTAATCTGAGAGGTGACAGGTTTTCTGATGTAGGACCCTGGGAGAGGTGGTCTAAATGCAGTGCAAGCAAGGTCATGGAAGACGAGGAGGCATGGAGTTTCAAGGTCAAGGTGTAGATGGTACATCCACGTGGATCATGGATGGTACATCTGTGTGGGTGTTGGAATCCAAGGATTAAGCAGAACGATAGGTAGAATGTAGGTGTCAGGATCCAGAGGATTGTTTTCAATGAGTTAAGGAAGTTATTAGGTGAACAGTGCTGGCAGAAATGAAGAAGAAGTAGAGTAGATTTCAACAGTCATTTTCATAGAAACAGAATTGTTGAGAGCTGAGGAGGGAGTGATGGTATGAAGGCAGCACAGGAAGGAAAGAAGGACGCCTACCCCTTACCCTAGCCCTCAGGTATTAGGGGTGTGAGGGGAAAAAAAAACAACAAAAAACAACTTCTGTCTTAGTCTGTTTGGGCTGCTATAAAAAAATGCCACAGACTAGGAAGGTTACAAACACCACAAAAAGATAATTAATTTTAATGAACTTACACACTAATGTAAGAGGTTAGTAACAGGGGAACTGGATGTGGGTATATGAGAACTCTATACTATCAGGCTTTTTAGGTAAAATTGCAAATCTTCTGTAAACCTAAAACAGTTACAAAATTTATGACTCTATGTATACGTCTTTGTGGTCTGTATGCATACATATCATGTGAAAATATCATCTCAAATTAATATTATATATATATATATATATATATATATATATATATATATTTCTCATGGAAAAATAGTATTATTTTAGTATACGCTATGTGTAATGTACAGACCAAACTCAATACATATCATGAAGTTAGATATAGCCAGGGGCCCTGCTATGCAATGAAGAATATTTTAAACTCTGTAACTCTACTTCTGCACATGAGACCTCACTCCCTTTCCCCCACTGACTTTTCTCTAAAGACCATAGATGCTGAGCGTGATGCCAGGAAATGAGGAACTGTGGAAATTATTGCCATGGAAGAGCAAAACCTTAAAAAAAAAGGCTGGTGAATCTTAAGTTGCTGATGGATCTATCTCTATCTATCTCTATCTCTATCTCTATCTCTATCTCTATCTCTATCTCTATCTCTATCTATCTCTATATGTGGATATATGAATAGACATGGAGATGGATATTTAGATATAAATATCTAGACAGATAAGTATATAGAGACAAACATTTTATGGATGGTAATTTGGCAATAGATATCAAAATTATAAATTTATATAGCCTTAAATAACAATTTCAGTTATAAGAATATTCTACAGAGATCATTACATAAATGTGAAATGACATATGTGCAGTGTTATTCTCTGTAGCATTTTCTGCAATGGCCACATGTATGAAAACAACCTAAATGTTCATCAATGAAGGATTAGTTAAGTAAATTTAACATGCAATGGAATACCATAAAGTATAAAAATAAATTTTTGACTCTATGTATACATCTTTGTGGTCTGCTTGCATATCATGTGAACATATCATCCCAAATTAATTTGCAACAGCATGGATGGAACTGGAGAGCATTATGCTAAGCGAAATAAGCCAGTCAGAGAAATATAAATATCACATGATCTCACTCATTTGTGGAATATAATGAACATAAACTGATAAAAATTGAAACAGAGAAGCATCGGTAAGACCATCTAACCTCAGAGGGAAGGTAGGGGAGAGTGGGGGTAAGAGAGAGAGATCAACCAAAGGACTTGTATGCATGCATATAAGCATAACCAATGGACACAGACACCAGAGGGGTGAGAGTATGAGTTGGGGGTTGCGGTGGGGGTTGACAATGGGGCAATAAGGACACATATGTAATACCGTAATCAATAAAGAAAAAAATTAAAAAATATATGAGCCAATACCCTATAAGAATCAGAAGAGAAAATACAGATTTATATGGGAGAAAAGCTATTAAAATTGTCATACTTTAAAATATAATGTATATATTTCATTTCTAGATATAAGGTAGTGTAAAAAATCTTCTTTAAACTGTATTTCCAGGTAGATTAATTTATATAAGCATGGTAAATATAGTTGGACAACCTATGGTGCCATCCCAATATGAATTATCTACTTTTTCTTCTTATTGTTATGAAGATGACTTTATCCTTTGTTTCCTACCTTGATAGTTAAAAAAGATGTAACATCCTTGTCAATGATTTGTTGGGATCCTTTCAACCAACTCTGAGTGAAGAAACAATATGAAAAGTGAGTAGCTTTAAATTATTTATATGGATTAATAAAATGGTTCAGAAAATAGTGACAAACTCAGTTCTGGAATGTTAAAATCTCTGAAATAAGTAATTACACAAAAAATAGAAAGTTCAAACATGGCTTTAATGATACTGTCAGAATTTGCAATAACCCAGGAGAGAAAATGATAAGAAATAAATGCCTTCAATTCTATAAGGAGATAGAACAAGAAAAGGGAAAAACAAGAAAACGATTAAAATATGAGCTTTTATGTATCTTTAAGGGAAACCAAAAAAGCATAATAATAATAAGAAACTGCCACTAGCCATTTCCAATGATGTGTAGGTGGGACATAAAGGATTATCTTTATTATATTTTATACTGTTTTCATACTTTTTTTCTCAAGAAGAATAAGCTTTTAAAACTAGTTCTAAAAACTGACTAGCAATGCTATAAAAGAACTAGAAAGAAGAAAATTAAGCTATAAATTAAACCGGAATAATAAAAGAAGCCTGTCAAGTAAAAGTCCTGCTATAAGAGACATAGCATTGTGTTAGACCTGAGGAGAGAGGATGGACCTCTGGCTGCCCGCCACCGCCTGGCCACACCAGGCCCCACCGGCACTCACTCCTCAGTGCAGGAAATCAAAACCTCAAAAATCCTAAAGGGTCTATGGCTCCAACTATATCAAGTTAAAGAAAATCTTGAGTGAGCTCATTCTTCAGCCACTTTTGCCTGAAACAAATTATGTATGAATCTCCTACCAGGTCACCAATAAAATATCAGATTAAAAATGGCCATTTCTTCATTGGCTTAAATATGCTGGTCCACCGCCTCAAAATTTCCCAGGAAGAGAGTGGCGTGCTCTACTGGATGGCTGCGGTTTACATACACACAGACGCAGATCGTTTTATCCCCTCAGTGATGGAACATGGGATGTCTTCATTGTGAGTGTATTTCTTTACATGTAAAAGTATTTCTGTTCTCAAAAATCACTGGGCTTTCTTCGTTTTTTATATCATTTCTTATACCAGTGGTTTTCTGACACTGTTGTTCCTGCTACCACTGTTGGATACAAATGGAACCAGGTGGTTCCGTTGACCCAGTTTGAAACCACAGTGCAGTATGTCAAATGATAGTACTATTCTCTTTCAGGCAGAGCAATATGTGCCTGTAGCAACCCAGTGACACAGAAGCTCTATGGTCACTGAGGGAGTTTTTCTTGGTAAAACTGGAGAAAGTCATCGCAATAGCTAACACATTTAGACGTCTGTCCCAATCTGGGAGCTGGAACTGGGTTAATAGGACAAATCCAGTGAGACTGTAGGAGCATGATTCAGTTCCTAGTACACATCACATTCATCATTCTCTGGCTTGTGTTTAGCTACAGAGCAAGCCACTCACAGAGAAACACTGGGGACGACTTTGAAACTGTCAGTGAACCGTCCTGATGATGAACACAACTTTACTGCGAGGAGGATGACAACACGTTTCACTGAATTAGAATCTCAGGCAGGCAATTTCCATCAATAATTAATATGTTGTTGGGTCAATAAGATAGTTGAGTTATGATCAATATTACATCATAAAGCAGTAATACAATTTTGAAGGTCCAAAATGGATTGTCATATTTTATTTCTCAAAGGAGTTAAGTCAGCGTTTTCTGAAAGATGAAGTTGTTTTTATGAATGCTTAGTGATTTGCTCAGGACACAGGGGACAAAAACAAACAAACAAAAACAATGGTAAAACTGGGCATACAGTTCCTGTCTCCTGGAATGTCGTTCTGTGCTTCATCCAGAGGGCACTCACTCCTAGTGACTCTATGTGCTTAGGTCAGGCTATTGGAATGGACAGATACAGCAATGATTCTCACAGGGGGTGCCCAGAGCAGCAGCATCAAGATCATCAGGGAAATGGTTTGGAAAGCTAACTTGGGATCTCTTCTCTAAACCAACTAGATAGGAAACTGAAAGTGTCGCCTTCAGACCTAGTGCCTTATCAAGCCTTCCTGCTTTTGTGAAACATGCTAACATTTGGGAGCCGATGACTCGGGACCAGACAATTGGTGATGTCTGGCCAATTCTCCTGCCATCACTCAAAGAATCTGAGGTTTCTAGGTAACGGTCATAAGAACCCAGACCATAGATTTCACTTTAGAAGGGAAGATAGACAAACCCATAATCACACAGACTTTACAAAGAAAAGAATATGAGGTGTTATGGAACTTCACCAGATCATGGAGAAATTGAATTGTGGGTAAATCAAGGGATTGATGTTTTGTGGAGATAGGAGGGGTGAGTGGGTGTTAGGTGAAGTATGGAAGAGTAGGATACAGGTAAAAGGCAGTTGTGAAGGATTCAAGAGCAAAGGTGTGAGCAATGAGGGAGGAAGCTGAAGTAGTGGTACCAGGTTAGTAGGGTTTCAGGAAGGAAAGTGTGAGTAATAATAAAAAAAAGAGGTCTGAGCCCCTGATGGAGAGGGGTCTCCATGAGTCCTGGGAGAGAGGTCTGGGCACTGGAGGGTGGTCTGAGCCCCAGGTGGAGGTCTGGGTCAAGGGCTAGACCTCAGGATCATGGAATGATGGTCTGGACTGCTATGGAGGTCTGGGCCCTGATAAAGGACTGAATATGGGGTTTGAGATCTGGGACGCTGAATGGACTTCTGGGCCCCGGCATGAAGATCTGGGGCCCGGATGTAGGTCTGAACCTCTGATAGAGGTCTGGGTTCTGGGAGGGCAGTTTGGGCCCCGGAGGGAGGTCTGGGCCCTAGGGGAAGATCTGGCCCCTGGGCTGGACCTCCGGGTCATGGAATGGTGGTCTGGACTGGGTCCTGGGATAGCCTCCTGGGAACTGGCATGTACATGGGGGACCCCAATATAGATCTGAGCCCCGGATAGATGAATCAATCCTGAGAGGGAGATCTGGACACTGGAGGGCACTCTGGGACCCTGTTTGAGGTCTGGGACAGGGGTTGGTCCTCTGGGTCATGGAATGGTTGTCTGGACTACAGTGGATGTCTCAAAATCGATAAACGAGTGGACACTGGGTTCAAGGTCTGGGACCTGGATGTCGGTCTGATGCCCGAATGGAGGTCTGGGTCCTGGGACGGAGGTGTGGACACTGGAGGGCAGTCATGGAATGGCGTCTGGACTACTGTGGATGTCTGGACCCCAATAAAGGACTTGCTACTGGGTTTGAGGACCGGGTCCCTTGATGGCCTTCTGGGCCCTGGCATGAAGGTCTGGAAGCCGGATGTAGGTCTGAGCCCGGAATGGAGGTCTGGGTCCTGAGAGGGCGGTTGGGGCCCTGGAGGGAGTTCTGGGCCCTTGGAGAAGGTCCGGCTTGTGGGCTGTACCTGTGGGTTATGCAGTGGTGGTCTGGACTATGGATGGAGATCTCGCCCCCTGACACAACACTGGTTTCTGTGATAACATAAATACTGTGGCATGACCTGTAATGGCTAAAAAGAAAAATAATTAGTCCATATGTTTTGACTTGAAAATAATTCTAAGACACATTTTCAGTAATAAATGAATGACAAGAAAAAATGTACACAGTGATTCCACTAATGTACCAGAACGTTCAACTATATATCTCTCTGTGTGTATAAACGTATGTGCTTATATAAATGTAACTCCATAGACACGGATCTGGAAAGCACACATGAAGCTTAAAAGAGTGATTTGCAAAGAAAAAACTAATCGTAAGGGCATCAGTGCAAGGAGAAGTTTTGCATTTTAGTATATGATTTCTATATTACCATGACTTAAAAATGAGTAAGAAAAATAGACTAATCTCACCAATATCAGAATGATTGTATTATATCTTTCCTTTGCAATCCCATTTTTTGTGATTCTTATTTCTATAGCCTAAGGTCCTTTACCAACATTCCCCAAATAATTATCTGGAAGATATATGGTAAGTAACTAAAAATAGCTCCTTATGAAGTCTTCATCCACCCTCACAGAGATTCGATTAATATTTCATTCTCTAAGTAAGCAGAGTACAACAAAACCACTATCATCTGTTTCCATTATATTTCCCAGCTGCACTAGATAAATATGGAGAATTTGAAAGGATTTTTACATTTCTACAACTAGTATTCTTAAAGAAACCCCTGTCAAACTGAAGCACTAACTGATGAGTTTGAGGAGGAGCAGACTGAAAGAGTTGATTCATACAGTCAGGAATTACTTTGTGTTCAACTAGATGAGTGATTTCAGCAAACTTTAATTTGTATCCACATATTTGATGAAAAATGTTGCTCATTATTAGAAGTATCTGACTTTCTATTTGAGGCCTTGATGACACTAATATTAAGTTATCATCAATGTTTAGGGACATTTTTCTACGATTGGACCCAACAAAGTAACAACTATAGTTTCAACTTTGTTCTTATAAAATAAAACTTGGAATCAACATTAAACAAACTAATTTATAAAACGAATCATGTGTCCTAAATAAAAAAAGGCATAATCTGAAGAGTGTTGTGTATACCCAGCCACTACAGCTGCACTTGTCACCCTCATGTGCTTGGACACAACCTGCTACCAACACCTTCAGACATGGGAGGGGATGCTGAAGCATCCTCATCAGATTTGTGTCTTCTGACATGTGATCATGTGATCAGAGATATCACTTCAGCTCCCATGGTACATAGGGAATATTTTGTTCAAATTACAAGTTCACTATTGGTTTTCTTAAGATGTGGAGATTCAATACTGAATTTCTAATTAAGCATGAACTTT
This sequence comes from Myotis nattereri, assembly GCF_964212035.1. Lineage (NCBI taxonomy): Eukaryota > Metazoa > Chordata > Mammalia > Chiroptera > Vespertilionidae > Myotis > Myotis nattereri. The sequence continues at coordinate 11,696,871 of NC_138079.1, forward strand.
CTATTGTTAAGCTCATTGCTAACATAGGTATTTATTGCCAGCTAGACAATGAGCATTACCAAAGAACAAAAATAAATAAGTTCTAAATGCATGGTAGCTTTTGAGCATATTTATTGAGGTTGAGTCAGTTTCTCAGAGTCTGAGCTCCCTGAGCACTAGAAAGGAAGAAGCTGAGGGTAGCTTTCCTCTAAGTAACAACTCTAGAAGGTCAGGGGCACCTTCCCACTACTAGAACCAGGATGGAGCTGGACAGGAGGGAGATGTTCTAATCCCTCCACATGATGCTGATGCTGATAGTTTGAAGCTCTGGAGGGAATGACTGAAAATAATAACATTTATTTATTTATTTATTTATTTATTTATTTATTCATTCATTCATTCTTATTTTGTATTCTCTACTGCAGAAGACAAGTAGCAAAGAGACACCCCCATTGATGTTCCCCATTCAGAATGGAATTTCACTGTCATTAGCAACAAGAGCCTTCCATTTCTGGTTGGGGCGGGGTGATGACTGAGGGGAGGGAACTCCCTCCTTCACTGGATTAGGTACAAAATATTTAAATGACCTTAAACATCTTTGTCAACATAACAACCTGGTTGCATAGCTTGAGCGAATTACTCTGGAATACATAGATGCTTTAGGCAAAACAAATCTGTCCTTAAAAAGTCATTTGTAGAAGGTTTTGCAATAGTGTAACCATGTACCATTGTGTCATCAAGTTAGATTTATACCCAAATATCATTGGAAGTCCAGTTACTCTCTGAGCCTAATATTATTCCAGTGAATCTTGTACCAAGTTAAATGTATGAGAGAGAGAGAACAAAGTTTGAATAAAGACTTAGTGTCACTATCCACATTTTCTATCCCCAAGCTATAACCAAGATCCAAAAGTTTGATTAGGGACTTTGTCACTTTCATCCTCACAGTAGCTATAGAGAGAGATACTGGAATTCAAAGACTTCATTCAATTTTTTTCCCTGAAGGGCTTCATAACTATTTCCATTATGAAATGAACCCTGTGTGAGGTCAAATATAGAGCATGGTTTAAATTTTGTTCGGGGACTTAAATGTCATGAAAAGTCTCTTTCTCTCTCTCTCTCTCTCTCTCTCTCTCTCTCTCTCTCTCTCTCTTTCTCTCTTTTAGCTATGTGTGAGTGGTATATTTATTTGGTAAGAACTCTTAAAGGTAAGTAATGTTCTATTAGTTAGTCTAAAAAATAAACCCCAAATCTTCAAAAACATCAATAGTTTATAATTCAGAAAATTTCTAAATAGTATAGACTCACTAAAATTTTTCAGCATGAAAATAAGTGACTATATAATATGACTGGCCTTATTGAAGTTGGTGGAACTTAGCTAGAAAATTTTCTGCAAGAGAAAGAATTCAGAAACTTTCTTATATTGCATAGTGTACATTTGATGGCAATTAAACAAAAACTAATTTTTCCACTTAAAGCTGGTATCAATTATTGCATTTTTATATTCTAAGATTTGTATTAAATGTTCTACACATATAGAGTATCCCAAAAATGTACACACACACTTTGAATAATTGTTAAGACAGTGCTTATTAAAATACATTTCATTTTCAAAATTGAGCTATCAGCTGTTAAAGTGTGTATACATTTTTGTGGGATACCCTGTATTATTTTATTAATTTTCACAATAAAATTATAGCCTATCTAATAAAAGACAGACATGGTAATTGACCGTACCTTCACTATGCCTCCCATTGGCTAATCAGTGTGATATGCAAATTAACCCAACCAAGATGGCGGCCGGCAGCCACACAGCTGAAGCTAGCAGGAGGCTTGCTTGCTCCAGTGATGGAGGAAGCCAAGGTTCCCCGCCTGCCATGGCCTGGCTCTGAGCTCCAAAAGCAACAAAGTTTCAATTATAGAAGCGAAACAAACCCCAGATAACTGCTTTCAGCTGGCCATGGCCTCAGAGCTAGAGAAAGCAGGAGGCAGCTCTCAGCTCCAGTGACAGCAACAAAGTTTCAATTATAGAAGGTAAATAAATCCCAGAATAAAAAAAAAATAAAAAAAAAAGAGGCTGGGAGCTTCAGTCGTCGGCCAGCCTGAAAATGGAGCTCAGCCCCTCGCCCAGACTGGCCAGGCACCCCAGTGGGGACCCCTACCCTGAAGGGGGTGTGACCAGCTGAAAACAGCCATCAGCCCCTCACCCAGGCTGGCCAGGCACCCAAGTGGGACCCCCACCCTGATCTGGGACACTCTTCATAGCAAACCAGCCGGCCCCCACCCATGCACCAGGCTTCTATCCTATATAGTAAAAGGGTAATATGCAAACTGACCCTAACAGCAGAAAGACTGGGAATGACTGGTCACTATGACACACACTGACCGCCAGGGGGCAGACACTCAATGCAGGAGCTGCCCTCTGGTGGTCAGTGTGCTCCCACATTGGGGAGCTCTGCTCAGCCACAAGCCAGGCTGATGGCTTCCAGTACAGTTGTGGTGTTGGGAGCCTCTCCTGCCTCCTCAACAGCGCTAAAGATGTCCGACTGCAGCTTAGGTCTGCTCCCCGCTGGCAAGTGGACATCCCCCGAGGGCTGCTGGGCTGCCAGAGGGATGTCTGATTACCATCTTAGGCCCAATCCCCCGGGGAGCAGGCCTAAGCCAGCAGGTGGCCATCCCCCAAGGGGTCCCAGACTGCGAGAGGGCGCAAGCTGTGCTGAGGGAGCCCCCTAAGTGCACAAATTTTAATATATACATATATTAGAGGCCCAATGCATGAAATTTGTGAAAGATTAGGCCTTCCTTCCCCCGGCTGCTGGCATCGGCTTCCCTCTGGCATCTGGGACCCGGGCTTCCCTCACAGCCCTGGCTTCGTCCGGAAGGCTGTCCAGAAGGACATCCAGTCTAATTAGCATATTATGCTTTTATTATTATAGAATATATATATTATGTCCTCTTTTTTTACAAGTGGGGAAATTAAGCTTTCAGAGGATAAATTTCTTGCCTGAGTTTATGCTGCTGGTAGAGGACCTATAACAGAGTGCTGTTCTTGGTCTTACCTTAGTTTTTGTTTTGTTTTGTTTTGTTTTTTAATAAATAACTCCAAAAGTGAAATTCTCATAACAGGAAAAAGGGGAAGAATTCTAAGATAACAATTGGGTATTCTCATTCAGTTTAGGAGATAAAACAGCCGCTAGACTTCTGGGGTCCAATGTCCCTGCCAACACTGTTTCTCATGTAGCTAAATAAAATCTCTGATTTTCAGGTCCCACAGTAAAAAATGTATATTCCATGTTGGCCTGAAATTGAACCAAAACATTTAAGTTTGTTTATTATAATTTTAACTCACTATACACATTTTTATATTCACTAGTCTTCTTTCAAATAATGGTTGGTATGCAGCACCAAACACAATTGTTTGTGGGAAATATTTGAGAGAGTTTGGATATAAATAGATATTATAATTTTCTTTATTAATTCATATGAAGACCAGGTGATGAAGTTGATCATAACCTTGGTATTATGAATGAGCCCAATGAAATTTTATGGTGTTTCCAAGCTTATTGTAATTGATGAACTCTTTTAGCATCATTAAATAATGAGCATGATAACATAGAGACCCTGGCCCATAACTTCCCCTCCACCCAAAGCAAATGTTAATGTTTGGTTTGGTATTCATAATGTACTTGTATGGTATAAAAATCAATCTTCATTTAAAAGGGAAATAATTGAGCCCTGGCCAGTGTGGCTTAGTTGGTTGGGCATCATTCTATGCGCCTAAAAGTTGCACGTTCAATTCCCTGTCAGGGCCTAAGCCTAGGTTGCACATTGCAGGCTTGATCCAGAGTGAAGGGCATTGTAGGAGGCAGCCAATAGATGTTTCATGCTCACATCAATGTTTCTCTCCCCCTTTCCCTTCCTCTCTTTCTATAAGTCAATAAAATTATTTTTTAGAAGGGAAATAATTGAGGCATAAATCAGGAAAGGAGATGTATTCTTGAACTCAGGAAAAAATAGTAATGGAAAAAAAAGAAGGATGAGATAAGAGAGAAGACCCTACAACTGAGGGCGGAAGTTAATATTATAGCTATCCATTAAGCTAAAAAAGGAGACATTTCATTGCCTACTTAGAAGGAAGCTGGTGCAACTGAAAAATGAATTTCTGTATTCTAACTGAGCTGAATTTGGTGCAGTGTTCTATTGTCAGGAAAATGATGTGGAATGGAACAAATAAATGCAAGATTACTTTCCTAAAGATGGCAGCCAAAATATATCCAATTTCACATGCTCTTTTGTAAAGTAATCTTGCCACCCCTCATGTAGTGATGAAGCCAAATTCCCCTCCTCTCCAATCTGGGCTGGCCCTGTAGTTACTTTGAATAACTGAAGGTTACGTAGAGCACATTCTGGGACTGCTGAGTCCAGGCATTAAACAGACCTGAATCTTATGCTTTTGTGCTTGAGGGGAAGCTGGCCGTTATATAAGAATTTGACTAACCCGAGATGGTCATACCATGAAAAGACCACCATAAGCCATTTGAAGATTATGTGGGGCAGAACTCAGGGCCTTACCCACAACCCCATCTGCATACCCAGCCTAAAGCTAGAAGTGAGGCCATTTAGGAAATTGAACTTCTACGAGTAACCCTAGTAGGGCCACCCAGCTGGTGCCACATGGAGCAGAATTGAGTTGTCCCAGCTGAGTCCTGGCCAAACTGCAGAATTTCAAGCACGTAAATATTTTAAGCCACTATGTTCTGCAGTATATAATTTGAGGTCCTCTAACCTCAATAAACTATATACACAGAGATGAATATTCATAATGATTGGCCTAATTTACTGGGCTATTGCCTCTACTTGATTTACTTTAATGAGTCCCAATAGACCTTTTATATCCATCAGCATCCACACAAGAAAACAGAGACCACTCCAGAGAATTCAAACAAGGGAAATTCAACACAGGGGTACGTGAGATGGAAGAGTAAGAAGCCAAAGGAGAGGCAACCCAGAGTGTTGACAAACACTTGAGAGCTGCCACCATTGGAGCTGATGGATAATGGGAGAAAGGAGAGTTTCAAGAACCCAGAAGCTAGAACTGTCTTATGGAGACTGCCTCATGGAAGTTGGGTTATGGAAGGTGAGGTTGGCCATCAGGCGGTGGAGCCACAGGGGAAAAGCTTCCTCGTGTCACTCTCTTTCTTTCTTGAGGTCTTCAGCGTTTTCCCTGGACCAGTACTTGACAGCAGTGATCACTGAGTTGAAAACAAATCGGAGTGGCACACATCACTTTATATGCCAAAGTGAGACAAGAGCAGTTCTGACACAGGTTCATAATCATGTGCCAGCCCTCCTCCTAACCCTGATGCTTCAGCTCACATACAGATTCACTTCTGATAGGTGTAACTGCTGAGCACACTGTACAAACATGTTTGAAGTACATTTTAAACTCACTGACCTCACCAAGCTAGAGTGACTGTTGTTGGGGTCAGGGGTGTGGATAGGTGACCTCCCAAGTAGAAGTTGACACTGTGTGATCACAGTGGAGAAAATGTGAATGATAATGATTTTAAGAGCCAGTCATTTCATTCTTTATTTCCCCAATTTTTTTTCTCACTGACTCATTCCTCTGACACCTTCCCAGGAACTTCAATTGCCCTATTGAACTGACCACTTAAAATCCCCTTCTCCCTCAGCTAAACCACACTGGGACCGTGCTTTGTTAACTTTGATTCCTCAAGTGTGCACCTCAAGCAAAGACCGGGAGAAGAGATAGTAGAGTAATATTATATGAGTAATGTCACAACAACCTGTGAGGAATTAGCTTCTTTATGTTTCAAAACTGGGTGGGAGACAGCAGGTAGACAACCAGAAACAAGATATTTGAAATCTTAGTCAAGAACCCAGAATGAATTTGAAACATGCTGGGAACAACCTTATATACCCCTTACCCCCTAATTGCAGTCATTAAAATGCACCTCTGCATGGGTTATTGATAGTTTTATGAGCCATCCTTCATACACAGTAATCACTTTACACAAAAATATAGGTCAGTCAATAAGAAGAGCCAGTTCAAGGAATTAAATGTTTGGTCTGATGTCTATCATTATAGTGAAATCTTTAAGAACACAGGAGCAATTTCACTATTAAATCACAGTGGTAAAAGGAAATTCAAAAGTTATGGATTAAAAAAATGAAATTACAAATATCAAACAATGGAACCATGTGCCTCTTCAATAAATGGTGATGGGAAAATTAGAAAGCCACATTAAAAAAACACCTATAGTTTGTCCCCAGGTACACAAATTAATTGAAAATATATTAAATACCTAAATATAAGATCTAAAACTATAAGTTACATAGAAAAAGACATAGGTACTAAACTTATAGAACTTGATCTAAGAGAAAATGTTACGAATTTGATCGCAAAGGCAAGGGAAGTATAGGCAAAAATAAACAAATGGCCCTATCTCAAGCTGAAACGCTTCTGCACAGCAAAAGATACCACCAACAATACAAAAAGACAACCAAACAAATGGCATAAGATATTTGCAAACAACAGCTCTGACAAGGGGTTAATATCTAAAATATTTAAAGAACCCATATAACTCAATGCCAAACAAACAAAATCCAATTAAAAAAGAAGCAGAGGACCTGAACAGACACTTCTCCCAAGAAAACATACAATGGCCAACAGATATATGACAAGATGCTCAACTTCACTAGCTATTAGGAAATACAAATCAAAACTACAATGAGGTACCACCTTACACATGTTATAACAGCCAATATCAACAAGACAAGTAATAACAAGTGTTGGAGAGGCTGACGGGGAAAAAGGAACCCTCATTCACTGCTGGTGGGAATGTAAATGGCACAGCCACCCTGGAAAGCAGTATGGCGGTTCCTCAAAAAATTAATACTAGGGTTACCACATGACCCAACAATCCCTCTTCTGGGTATCTATCTACCTGAAAAATTTGAGAACATTTATTCACAAATACACATGCACCCCTATGTTCATTGCAGCATTATTCACGGTGGCCGAGACAGGGAAACAACCAATGTGCTTTCAATAAGAGACTGGATAAAGAAGATGTGCATATACATAATGGAATACTACTCAGCCATAAGAAAAGATAAAATATTGCCATTTGCAACAGTATGGATGGACATTGAGAATATTATGCTAAGCAAAATAACTCAGTAATAAAAAGCTAAGAACAATATGATTTCACTCATATGTGGGATATAAAGATAAACTCATAGACACAGTTAACAGTATGGAGGTTACCTGAAGTGAAGGGAGCCAACTACATGGGGATGGAAGATGATTCGACTGTGGGTGGTGGGCACACAATACAGTATACAGATCATGTATCATAGAAATGTTCACTTGGAACCTAAAGTTATTTATTAACCGATGACACACCAATAACTTTATCATGAAAAATAAATTAAAAAGCAAAAAGAGAGGAAAAGAAGTATGCATATTGAAAGAAAAAAGGAAAGAAAGAGCATTCATCTGTATGCAGCTGGAAGGTCCACGCCCTCAGCTGCCCAATGATCGAGGAGATGGGATTTAATTATATGCTGGAAAGAGTGACATACTCCATGCATAGACAATTTGCAGTACATTTTTATAATCTCACTCACATATTACTGCATGAGGCTGAAATTTTTTTCTCTGCCAACTCATAGTACCAAATACAATGCATATTGTTTCCAATACATTGCTTTCTTTTATAAAGGTTTAGCTTATCTATTTACCTTGTTTCCATGAAAAGACTACATTTAAATAGACTCTATGATTTGGCCAGTGTTAAGAGCAGACTATGCTTGAAACTTTACAAGCCTGTTAGTAAGTGACTAGTTATATATATAATAAAAACTCAGTGGTCGTGACACCGTAATGACCAAAGACCAGTCACCAGGAGACTGCATGCATGGCAAGGTGCGGGTGGGCGGGGCCACGCAATTTCATGTGCTGAGCTTCTAGTACTAGTATAATACTTTTAAACAGGTTTGCATTTTTACTTATTTTATTTAACAAAAATGCCTAATATACTTCAACCGCAAAATGCGTACATAAGAGTTAAAGAAGTGGATTTTTGTAGTGCCTTTCTTCCAAGAATCTCCAGCGTGCCTGCCAATGTCTATATATATTTCCAGGACCCATATCTTCATTTCCCCCTACTATTCACCATGAGGTTTTTAAGGACTTACTTAATATGTAGATTGTAAGATCTATGAAGTGTAGCAGTCTAAACATTCAGCAAACTCATGGCATGCCAATCTGGAAAACTGTCCCATAATGATTTCATCAGTTGAAAGGTAGCACATATAAACGTCTAGTAAAATCAACTGACACAAGTACTACTAGTATGACTATGAATACATTGCTTATTGTAGTGAACATAGTGAAAAATGATCCATATTTCCTGAGCAATATTTTAAGCAGTTTACTTTGTATTTTTACTGTTCTGTAAATATACATATGAAATAGTTTGATGGAAAGATAACTTGTGAGAAAACAGGCTTAAAGGTAACATGAAAAGAAGATCATCACACAGCAATCTGATTATCTTGGATCTCTACGCTTTATCTTAGAGGATGTGCTTTGTATTGTAAGTAAATGTCACATAATGTATATGGTTAAAGCACCGAAATGAATAGAATCCTTTTTCAAAGCCTGACACTGATTTGGATACAAATAGAATGGAGTTCAATATGGAAATAATGTTGAAGAGCAAGGGAACAATTCAGAAATCAGAACTTTCCCCTCTGTTAACTCAGGGTAATTTACTACATGAGAGAGGTGATGACAGAGAAAGAATTCTAATGCCTCAGGAATAAAAGATGGCTGTGCCAGATTGACTGGAATGTGCAGGCCTTTCGTGATTTCTGAATTATCCCCTGTACTCACTGCATCGCCTGATTTCAGGATCAGTTAAGCTTTATCGCTGGTTGGTTTCCTGACCACCCTCCAAATATAATAAATTGTGACTAATAATTTGTTCTGCACACTCCCTTTAATCCTTTATTTTGTTTGATAATTTTTTCCATTCATTCATCTACAAAATGCTTATTTGACAGGCCCCACAAAATGAGTATTAATTTAGGAATGAGATGACATTTTCCTGGGTCTGTTCATTTCTGAGCAAATCAATTTGTTTAAATCATCACTTTAAGGAACACAGATGCATACACATAAATTGCATAGGGCACTGTACTTTTTAGATTGCTAAAACAGAAAATGAGTATGTCTATGACAATCTTGATCTGTATATTATTAAGCAGATGTCAATTAAGTAACTTTTATGAAAATAGAATAAGCAGTCTATCTAACTTCTTTAAGTGTTGGCTTTATACCAATCAATCAAGACAAGCACCAAAATCATATGCAGTTGAATTAAACACGTTATCTTCTTAAAAAGAAGATAAAAAGTCTTTATCTAAGTAACATAGCAAATTATGCTCTTAGTTGTTATCAACTGATGCTATTAAACAGCATTGCAATTTATTAGCAGTAAAAATTCTCAGCGCAGAAAGTGTCATGTGGACCAATGCCAATGCAGACAGAGTTGTCTTAGAGAAACGTTAGTGCAGGCAGGATGGCTCTGGACTTTATCTAGGACCCCTGTGCCAGTCAGGAGAGATCTGGCTAAGCTACAGGAGCCAACAGTGTCCAAGTTTAAGTGCATTCAAGCAAAAGTTTTGCCATTTTGTTTGGAGTGGAACGGCGTAGATTTGGTGGGGTGCTGCACTCTGCTGCTCTCATGGAGGCCGACAAAGTCTCTGCCTTCTGGAATGAGTCCTGACAGCTGAACATGGATGTGGCATGCTGCTTCTTCTCACATCTCATTGACCAAAGCAAGGCACACACAGTTTCTGATTTCCAAAAGAAGGGAAATTGTTTTCAGAAGAACAACTTGAGTTACTGGTGAACTGATGTTTACCACCCCCCAGAGTAAAGTCCTGATGACTACCACCCCCAAAGTAAAGTATCATTGGAGAAACTGCATTAAAAATCCAGGTAGGGCCCGTTTGGCATAGTGCAGTGGTTGAGCATTGGCCTATGAACCAGGAGGTAGTTGTTCGACTTCCTGTCAGGGCACATGCCTGGGTTGCAAGCTCAATCCCCAATGGGGGGCATGCAGGAGGCAGCAAATCAATGATTCTCTCTCATCATTGATGTTTTTATATCTCTCTCCCTTCCTCTCTGAAAGCAATAAAAATATATTTTTAAAAATTTTAAGTAGGAAAAGCTTTGATTCCTACCCCACCCAGTAAACTAAGATGCATCATTTTTTTCAATTATGAGAATATTTAAACTCATCCATTTCTTTTTTTAACTCTCTTCCAGTAAACTTAAAGTCAATCTTGAAACTCCACTCTGAGTCAACTAGAGAACCCTGCGATTTGATATTTTAAAACATTTTGGAAAAAATAATTATCCTTGTCAGGCAGCAATGGCCCGCTCTAGAACCCAGCATGCTTAGTAGTAGGGAGCCTCATAAGAGAGTGAGGCCTCAGTGTGATATCAGTGGTGAATCTCAGGGTCTAGAAGCTGGAGGCTGTCAGCCAACTGTGCTCCTCATAGTTTGTTTTCTTGAAGTGATATCTGAGCAGAGTACCCTCATGACCACCACAGAGAATTAATGTGTTATTGCAATAATCTGTAATGGTATTATAAATTATATAAATATGTATATATGCCAAGTTTTAAGTAATATACATTTCAAGTAAATGTAAACTCTAAGTTAGAATAACTAAGTGACAAAAAATGACTACTAAGTGCTAATGATCCAAGGTAAATGAATTAGCTACTGAACATATTGATTAACATTACTCACTCTTTTTTTTACAGTTAAAAACACTTGTCTTAAAACAATTAATTTTTTCCCACAAATTTGATTTTCAAGCATAGGGTGATTTTATTTTAAAATAGACACTTTTATTTTTTCTCAGAAATTACTCTTGAACACCTTTTGTTTGGCCTCTCACCAAAATGTTTGAAATTTCATACAAAATCCTACTTTCTTTGCTTTAATATTTGCAATTCAAATATTTACCCTTTGAGATATATCTTTATGATGACATCTTCTCTTGGCAAATAGAATGACCATATGTGGCTGGAGAAAAAGTGGGGTTTTTTTTAATGCAAAGGTTGATCCTTTCTCTCTGGGTAATACCTTCAAGCTGTATGACTGAATACTATCCAGGGATGAGGAGAAATCTTTACAGATGGTTCTTCAAACCCTAATAAGCTTGAAATGTCATAGAATATGGCTTTGTGCCTGATGTTTTAATGTCACTAAATATTTTGTTTTCAAATAACACTATGTTATTTTTAGTAAAGTAACCATTCCTGGCTTCACCTTGTTATACCACAAGAAAAAAAATAGTATAAGTAAAACTAGGGAGTTCTTTTATTTAAAACATTTGGTTAATTACATGGAGGCTAAAAAAAACTCTTACCCTAGGAGCTTTTACACTCAGCACTACTTACACTCAGCCCTGGGCTGTAGACTCTACATATGTGGAACTTCCAGCAGCTTCTGTGAGCCTCATTAGAATCCAGAAGACCCCAAAAGTGAATGTTTTAATAACACTAATGTAGTTAGCAAATACATTTAAAATTTGGGTATTGATACATAAAGTAACTAGAGGCCCAGTGCACAAAATTAATGCACTCAGGGTGGGGAGGTCCCTCAGCCAGGCCTGTGCCCTCCTGCAGTCCAGGAGCCCTCGGGGGATGTCCTACTGCTGGCATAGGCCTAAGCTGGCAGTCAGACATCCTTAGGGGACTCCTGCCACTGCCACTGCGCTCGCCAGCCATGAGCCCAGCTTCTGGCTGAGCGGTGCTCTTCCTGTGGGAGCGCACTGACCACCAGGGGGCAGCTCCTGCGTTGAGCATCTGCACCTGGTGGTCAGTGCACATCATAGTGAGTGGTAGTTCCGATATTCAGTCGATTTGCATATTAGCCTTTTATTATATAGGATATTTGTGAACTGCCTTTTGGATAGTAAGTGTGTGTGTGTGTGTGTGTGTGTGTGTGTGTTATTTGGATAATAAATGTGTGTGTATTAGTGCTAAAGGAATCTAGTTTTATATTATCATTCTAAAACACATATACAGGATTTGCACCATTTCATTTCAAGTTGCTCATATCTAGCTAACTGATTCAAGGAAAATAGTGGCAATTTGAGACAGCTAAAGTTTCGTAAGGCTCATAGCACTGGTGCCCTATATCTAATTACCTAATTTTGAATTTTAATATTTTATACTTTTTTAAAAGAGATGGATTTGCATGCATATATGAATAACCCATGGACACAGACAATAGTGTGGTGAAGGCCTGGAGGGGGGCATGGGTAGGATGGAGGGGAATCAATGGGGAACATAAGGGGGAACATCTGTAGTACTTTAAAAATAAAGATTTTTTTAAAAAAGGAAAAAAAAAAGAGGTGCTCTAAGATTGAATGAGCTCTAGGAGCCAAAATCTATATCACTCTGATGGTTATCATTTCTCCCCTGACGTGCTCTGATGCCTGTGGAACAAATGGGCTTCAAGGCTTTCCCCTCCTTAATAATAGGAAGGTCAGGTCACCCTTGGTGTTCATTAACTCATTTATGACATGCACACAAATTCATAGACTCTTAGCAGTGGATCTTCAATTCATCCTTCTTAGGTTTTCATTTATAAGGAGATATTTGGCATGGTAACATTAGTTAATTCTTTAGCTACAATAAATGCAGTAAAATTTTTGAAAAGATAGCACAAAACTAAAAAATACACTAGCAATCTCATTTATTAATAAATACAAAAATATTAAATGCTTGCAAATGAATTTACAAATACAGTAAACAATAACACACAACATCTTACTAGTGTTTATTCCAGGAATATGATAGTGTAGCATCATGTTATCAGGTAAAAAGAGCAAATCTAAGAGATCATGTAAAAAGTACAATTGAAAAGATTTCTGTTTTTTAAAGTAAAATAGGAGTATGCAGGGATCTATTTACTATGATTTAAAATTTCTCTCTCAAGCTAACATTGTTAATATGCTATTCTAGAAATGTGTGCCAATATGATTAGACATGAAATGAATTATGAAGTACTATTTGAGAAGAAATGCTATGAAATTATCAGTGTGTGAAGATGATATTTTGATAATCTAGAACAAGCAAAGGACTTTAATGTAAAACCATTGCAGGCAAGAAGTGAACTGAGTGAGATAGATGACTTCAAAACACACATGGCAAAATCAATAGCTTTCTTCTGGTTCAAGCTAACAGATGGAAGATATGGATCTCTCATGTCCTATACAAAATCTCATCAAAATGAAAAGGTGTGTGTGTGTGTGTGTGTGTGTGTGTGTGTGTGTGTGTGTGTGTACATAGAAATGAGACTTTGAGGTGTGGGGAATTTTTGAGCAATTTTTTTTGTAATGTCTGAAAGCAAATGGAATAGGACTCATTGGGAAACCAGGGTCAAGAACACAAGCCAAGCCACTCTCTGCCACCTGCTGCTTCAAGTAGCTCCTTCTTTTCTCTGAGTTCTGGGGAAGTGCCCTGCTGCCCATCATTCAACTCCCAGCCCCGATGTCAGGCAGGTGCAGGGTAATTAGTGGAGTGACTGTAGACTCCAATTCTCCAACTCTAGCACAGTATCGAGGACGTAGGGGCCAAGTACTTAATGTGATTGTTTGAATGGATCGATCAGACAATCAATAATGAAAGAATGAGTGACTGGTGAATGTCATTCCCTTTTCTCCTCCTGAATAATTCCCTGTATCGAGTTCTGCACAGGAAACACTAACTCCGATCTCCTGGCAGGGCCTCCCTCTGATACTGCCTCCCCATGGGACATTCTCTACTCACCCCTCCTTCCTGTGAGCACTTCAACTCTCTGCCAATTGAATGTTTATTAAATATCCACTCATCAAATAGCTAATGAGTTTCTGTCATGTGCACCACTCTGGGCTTATCCAATAGAGCCATCTTTTGTAGCTATTTTCCATAAAGTTCCAGTTAAATAAAAAATTAAAAATAAAAGTAAATTTGTATATCTCTTAGAGGTCTTATGATGGGATTGAAATAGTAAATTTTCCAGAGTCAGATTTTGGTTCTTTTTCAGGCCAAACAGACTCTTTGCCCTTCACAGAAGCATTTGTGACTTTGTCAAGGATTACAGAATGTGACAATCTGTAAACAGAGCAACTATGAAAGTCAAGACAGGAGCCTCCAGAGTAAAATTCACAAATACTTATGCTGACTTTTAATTTCAACAGAATACCATAGGATAACTAAGATAAAATGCTTGAGGCAAACACGGGGCACTCTATACTGAAAATACTAGGAGGTTATCATAGGATTATTTTGTAAATAAACCAAAGGACAAAAAAATTATATTTTAATATTTGTCATTAAAAAGCTATGACATATAAGAATAGTCAGTGAGACTACCATGCATTCCTTGAAATTCAGTTCAGAAGAAATAGGCAAAAAATATTAAAAGAGAAGTCAGAATGCAAATGGACATTTGGATTTAAATTGGGAATATTTTTAATGATAGGTTAGTATTTTAAAACTGCTTAGACATGTATGTAATTAATTATGAATTATTGAGATATTCTTTGTTCATTATTGGAGAATATGATAAATTGGAATTGGAGTGACTCATTTGTTATCCAGTTTAAAAATACTTTTCATAATTTTATTCAAACTAGAATTCCTCTGAGTTCCAAAATTAGGCTAACAAAAATGTATAGATAAAAACAAATACGTTAGTGTGTGACCCCCTCACACATAAAATATCTACTTATCAGAAATATTTTATTGATTTTCAAGTGACAAGACTAAAAAGAAAATACCAGCTTGTCCTTGCCAACTTGTCATCGCCGATTACTGAGCTCATGGTTCATGGGTTGCACTGTGGTTTTTCTTAAGCACCAGTGACTTTACTGGGCTGACTTTGACATGCCTCCTTCAAGCTACTGAAGCTCACCTAGAACAAGGGTTTTGTTTGTTTTGATTTGAGCTTACAGATTTAAAACCAGCCAGTTACAGTAAAGCCTGATATAAGATTGGCCACTTACCATAGTATGATAAGCCCATTTTCATTCTGATTTAAAAGAAAGAATAAGTTTGTGTATTTAATTTGCCATCAACAATTTCTATATCAGCTACTAACGAGACATCTTAAGTGACTCCTACCTATACTAGGGTCTATGCAGAAAGAAATCAGCCTATGCCCATGCCATACCGGCACTATATTTAGTGATGCTCCCTTTTTGGGAAATAATTTGGCTGATGTTTGCTTATCAAGTGTTTATTGGGTGATCGGCACTGTTTTAGAACCCTACACACACTGTTTCATTTCAGTAACAGCCAAACAAATGAAATAGATACTATTAGTATCATTATAAAGATGGGAAAATGGAGGCTTTAACTTGCCAAGAGTTACATGTGATCAGGTGAGTGTGACCACAAACTGCTTGCCCTTAATCTCTCTGCCATACTCTCTAAACACTGTTATGCCCCTTCCCAAAACACTCCCACTGTCACCCAGTGTTCTTGGAATAAAGAGCATTACCTTAAATCTCTCTCCAGTTCCTACCATCCTGGACTCTCTGTGGCTCTCAGTGTCCCAGTTGCTGGGCCTTTGCACATGTTGCTCCTTTTAATTAAAAATGCTTTCCATCCCCTTTTTGCCTGCTTAAATCCTACTTACCTCTTATATAGCTGCCCAATTGTGGCTTCCTCAGAAAGGCTTCCCAGACCTCTGCCCATGCCAACCTTCTTACTGTCATTCCTGAGGCCATCATATACAAATCCTTCATCTCACCTTACATAGTTGTAATATCACATATATTTGTGAGATTGGCACCTCACTGATGCCTCTGTGCCTGGCTACAGAATCTGCACTATGACAGCCCATAATCATCTGTTCTTCTCCAGCACAGATCTCAGACATAGCAAGTGGTAGGTATTGAACACATACTTGTTGACTGAATGTGTAATTGAGAACATTTCCTTAAAAACAGTCATTTGCTTTTCTTCTTTCCTCACTTATGGAAGGCAATGGTTCTACCACAAAGAAGATACCAGAAAGGAAAGAATGAGGAAGACAATTAAAGCAAGAAGAGGAAAAACAGAACTATTTCATGATAATTCTACAGTAGACATATTTTGGATGAATGGTGTCTCTCAGATTCCAGAGTGGGACAGGTATCAATACACATCCATTGATAATCACAGTAGCACTCATGGGAACTGCCTGCAGAAGGAGGCGAGTATCTATACCTGGCACTTATGGGGACCATGCCTGACATTGTAACAAATACAACAAATAAATAAGACCCTTCCTTCACATCCTAACATTTTATTCACCTCATCTTTCAACCAAATCAGGCAACTAGTCCATGGTACTCAACATATATGTAGGGAGTATACTGAATATTGAAAATCAATGTGACACAAGGAGGTACTCAAATCTTTGATGTGGTCTTAGATCAGCCGTGGGCAAACTATGGCCGGCGGGCCAGATCCGGCCCGTTTGAAATGAATAAAACTAAAAAAAAAAAAAAAAAAAAAAAGACCGTACCCTTTTATGTAATGATGTTTACTTTGAATTTATATTAGTTCACACAAACACTCCATCCATGCTTTTGTTCCGGCCCTCCGGTCCAGTTTAAGAACCCATTGTGGCCCTCGAGTCAAAAAGTTTGCCCACCCCTGTCTTAGATGAACGATATGATAATGGCAGGAGTTGTTTCTTATATGTTGGTCTGCATATTCCTAACCATGAGCTATTGCTGTAGGACTGAGATTAGCCTTTTGATAGAAGTCAAGTATGTATACTTAAGCAGTCATGTTATGGAAGAGATAGAAGTGGTACCTACCCACTGTCAGTATCAGGTGAAATCTTGATTTATAAGAGAAAAAAACTAGAAGCAAGTCTGCTAATGATAAACTAAAAAATTACATATTGCTTGTATAAATATGAAAATATTTAATAAATCTGTGACTATCAGGGCTCGGTCATTTAAGTTCCTTTTCTCATTTGCTGGTTGTCCATCATGGTAAATGTTGTATCTTTATACCCAAAAGATACAGAATCATAGCTTTAAAACTTCTATATATATATATAAAGAGGTAACATGCAAATTAGGCTGGGATGCTGTAATGGGTCACAACCGGACAGGAAGAGGTTGCATGCACAGGTGAGGCCTGGAGGGGAGATGAAGACAGAGATGGGGGGCCAGCCCGAGTTGGCACAGCAGCTCGGGGAGGCCCCGGAGAGGACATAGGCGGGGGCCCGGGGGACTCTGTGAGTCAGGCACGGGTCCCCAGGCCTCGCAGCACCGATCTGGCATCCCATGGCGCAGGTCCAGTCTGACTCTGGCAGCCAGTGCTGCGCGAGTCAGGCGCGGGTCCCAGCCACCTGTGGGGTGCTTCCTCGCATGGCGGGAGGCAGGGCGCCTCCTCGTGATTTCAATCACAAGCTGGGCCTCTAGTCTATAATAATAAAAGTGTTATATGCTAATTAGACCGGACAGCTGAATGACCTTCCGGACATCCTTCAGGATGAAGGTGGGCTGCGAGAACTGAGCCCCTTGCACGAATTTCATGCACTGGGCTTCTAGTATTAATATAAAAGGCCACATATTCACTTTAAATAAATATAGACGATAATTTCCATAACAACTTGCCGGACTTTAAAAATACTTCACAAAATTACCTTTCAAAAGTAAACTGACAAAGTATTGAAATTCAAATTTTACATCCATTTGAATATTCAAAACTGGCCCAGAGTGAATCTTAGGAATCCCATGCTTATTTGTTCTTTGAAGAATCAAATGAAGACAAACTTTTCAAAAACCTACCATTTTCAGGTTGAGTTATGCCAAACCATCTATTCAATATGCATGAATTATAATTCTTACAACGTCATTATAAGTGGATATTATCCTCCCTGTTTTACCAATAAGAAATCCAGCACTTGCTTCAGCGGTAAGGATAGGAATTGGTTTAGACTCCAATCATGGACCTTCCAAAGCCCTCAGTGTGATTTACAGCCACAATGTGAACAAAGGGTGAACAGCGCATAGAGATGAGTGATGACCTGCCTGAGCAAAAGGAAGGGTATTTGAGGCAGGCCAGAAAGTGACTAGTTTGCTAGACAGAGAGTTTTAGGGAGAAAGAAGCATTAGCAAAACACAGGAGGATGAAACTATAAAGAATATTCTGAATTCATGGCATAATCCTGCATGATTAAACCACACAGTACAGGTTCATGTTGGGGAGAGAGTGAAGCTTAGGGGAAAGCAGGAGATAAGGAGTATGAAGGGGAAGAGAGTAGCAAATGACATGATATGTAGTATAGATGGAGGGAGCAGATACTAAAGATCTTTTGTGTAAAATGTGCCTGTTTTCTACAGAGCTTTACACAATAATAAAAAAAATAACATCATCAGACCTATGATATAAGTAAACCCTTAGTCAATAGAGAAGATGGAAGAAGACTGGATAAAGAATAGATGAAGAAGGGGAGAAGGAGGAAGGGGGAAGGAGAAGGAGAAGAAGAGAGGAGTGAGGGGAGGAAAAAGAGGGAAAAGACTATTGAAATGACTAATTTAATTGATGAGGAGAGGATGGGGTTGGAGAGGATGGGGTTGAAGTTCTCAGCCTGGTCATGTCCAGCAAAGCTTCCAACCAAGACAGGGAACACAGGAGGTTTGGCCCTGAAGGCACCTTTAGCTTGGGGCATGTTGGATCCAATATTTGATAACTCATAAAAGGGAGTGCTCTAGCACGCTGCTATAAATATTGGTCTAGGTATAAGTATAGCATTTAAAAAGAAAATTAAAGATTGGGTAATTCTCAGTATATTAACTATCTTTAATGGTGACTCAACAGGTGTTCAAAGAGTGGATGAATGACTGAGTTAATAGATAAATAGATTTATGCAGCCATAAAAGTTGATGAGACTGTCCCAGCCAGGGACAATATGTAACAGGAAGAAAATAGATTATGCCTCAGATAGGTTTGAAATGGCTAACACACACTAAGGTAGGCTTTCTGATTTTGATTACCTGTTCCCCTTGAGCAAGAACAGGATATGCTTCATCAGAATATGTAGTATCCTGGGTGACTCTATGGCTCCTCAACAAGGGGTGTCTTACAGCAGTAAAATATGCAGATTTTCTTCAATATTCAAGTAAGTTAGACTCCCAAATGTATTTGTAGGCTTACTGCAGCTGATGCAAGACCTCTTGTGCATCAGCTGATTCCTAAGAACAGTGTTTCATAGCTGTGGGCCTTGCCAATCCAGCTCTTTACCCTCTCACATTAAGCATAAAAGAATGTCATCAGATTTTGGTGACAATGGAAATAAAAAAATAAAAAAAAAACAACTCAAGAGGATGTAAGTTGGGTATGAGGAGGAGGTGAGCGAGGAATGTAAATTCAATTTCTTATGTATTTTGAAATATTGTTAACACTCATTTTTTTTTACCTACATTTTGCTGGTGAGAGCATGGTCACATTAGGTTTGATTTCTAGTCCCAGGTGTTGAGCAGGTAAAAGGAAAAAGTAGGGAGAGAGCTACATGGAAGCCATAGCAGTTTAAATGCATCAGTTTGGCATGTGTATGTGTGCCTGCATGTGTGTTCATGCATGGGTATGTTGTTGTTGATGTGATCCTTTGATTGCTAAAGTAAAGAGGAAGCCCCAGAGTATGATTTTATATTGCACATTACATTCTGAATTCAAGGGAACATAAAAAAGTTCAGATAACCCCAACAGGGCCCATGAAATCTCTGTAATAACAAATTATATAAAGCCAAAAAAAATTCCTGATTATTTCATGGGATTATTTCATATTGCTTTCTTTTGCAAGCTCTCCCATAAAATCATTCACTACTGTTTAATGGTGGTGGCTGTCCAGCTTCTCCTTTTCATACCCATGAAAGAAACAAATGAATTGTAGAATGCTGACACAATCCTTGTAGAAAGATCCCAGCTATTCTGTAAGCAACACAAAATCCTTTTTTATAAGATTACCTGAGGGATCCCATTAAGTAGCTCTATTTCTTTGGTTGTTGTGGTACCATGGAGTTTTTATAACTACTCCTACCCAGAAGAATATGTGATACTGAATACTAAAGACCAATAATCAAGCTGCAAGAGATTCTCACTAAGAAGGCTAGTGAGCATTCATTTGTGGAAAGTTTATGTTTATTTCTTTGTTTCTTTGCACCTGCTATAACTGGCAAGTGCAGAAAATCTGCTTTATAAATTTCAGCTCTCCATGAAGCAGCCAGTATCCTGGGCTTGTGTAAAATGACAATTTTTCAAGAAATAAAAATAAATCTACTACGCCACATCAAAGCCAATGTACACCCAGTCCCCTGAAAACACACTGTGGTCAAGGACCCTCCAGGGCCTGTACACTCTCCCATGGCTCTCACATTACTAGTTCTGGGCTAACCGCCATTCTCTGTGTGTCCATCTTGAGCTTTGTCTAATATTTAGTCTAGCTGTATACCTGTGTCCAGAACCGCAATTTTAATTGATCCTGTAACAGCCAAAGGCAGTTTTCTTCTGACCAGATGGTTCATACAAGCAGAAACTAAGTTTATTGACTGCACATGCATAAGACATTGCCATTCTTGAGTCTTTTGTGAGCCTCCTTACACGACAGTGTTCACAACATTTTATAATGACCTTCATGTTTCATGTTTCAAATATGAAGATCCTTAGTGTCAGATAAATATCTTCCCTGGCAATAATTTCATGTGAAATCAGACTGGGTGAGATTTGATGTTCCCCAGATTCTTAGTGAATTCCCTACAGAGTGGAATTCTGTGCCTTGAAAAACCAGCCAAGCTTCCTAGAAATCCATTCCATGGAAGAGCTTTACAAAGAAACAAGTATAAGAACTAACAGAGTCTCCACAGCTGGGGAAGACTGCGGCCATTGTCCTACTCATTTTCCTAGCCCTGCTACTGGAGTTAATCCAAGAGGACTTAGACCCTGTGACTTATGGCAGATGGATATTACTCATGTCCCATCTTTTGGCAAACTTTGCTATGTGCATGTTTGTATTGATACCTTTTCTCATGTTATCCTTGCTTCTGCACATACAGGAGAAGCCTTTAAAGATGTAAGTCAACATCTATTCCAATGCTTTTCCTACCTAGGAATACCAAGGGCACTTAAAACTGACAATGGGCCTGCCTATACCTCTAGAGCTTTTAAAAACTTATGCTCTACATTCGGCATCGCACATACTACAGGAATACCCTACAATCCTCAAGGCCAAGCAATAGGAGAAAGGGCTCACCAAACTTTAAAAACACAAATTAAAAAATTACAAGAAAATGAGTTTAAATATTCCTCTCCTCATCATGTTCTACAACATGCTCAATTTGTAATTAATATACTAAATGTAGATTCTGAGGGAAATTCCCCGATGTACAGGCATTGGAACCCTGATCTAGCTAAACCTAAAGCCCTCGTCAAATGGAGAGACTTGCTTACAGGAGCCTGGAAGGGACCTGATGTACTTTTAACCCAGGGGAGAGGATATGCTTGTATATTTCCACAGGACGCAGACTCACCTGTGTGGATTCCAGACCGTCTAGTCCGACCTTATGTCTCACCGCCCGCCACCTCTGCCTCATCATAGCACACCTGACCAGTGCCCATCTGCAGCAGATGTGCAGCCCTGAGCTGGAACAATCTGTCCATTGGGAGGATCACATGTGCCTCCGTTTTGTCTTTCCACATGTCCCAGCTTTGCCCCACATCTCCTTTCCTTTTTCCTTTTTTAAAAATCTAACTACTTGTTTGCTGGTTCTTTGGCCTTTCTCCTTCTTTCCTGAACACAGCCTTTTCTAGAATCTCCCTACCCTACTGTTCCAAGAAGGGCATCTCCCTTTTATGCCGTGACTAGGGATGCTTGGTATATGACCCATACATGGAGTTGTCTTGTGCCAAGAGCCTGACATCCTGGGCTGAGAAAGCCCTGTTCCAGGACTCTCCTTTGTCCTGTATTGGCGCCTCTTACCCTTCTGCCAAGAGGGACCCTCTTCTTACAATCCAATTGCCCATAGCTGTTGCCTGAGCTCTCTGTTCATGCTGAGGTTGAAGACTCATGGTGGCTGGCACCATGGATCTGTCTCTGGCCCAATGGCGTAAGCTGGGCCCTCTCTAGAGAAGAAACCTGAGTTCCCTATGATCAATGCCAGAGCCCCGCCAGCAGGCGAGGGAATCCAAAGGCAGTTGCTGGGCATGGAGGCCAGAGGGACATAGGCTATCAAGGAGACAAAACTGAACCTCACATCACCCTACTTGGCCCAGAGATGGCTGGTAGTCAACGACGTGTAAGACTCCACAGGGTGGGGCAACCTAAGACAGGCACAGTCGGGGGCCAGTAGGAGAAAACTTGGGGTGCAACAAAGGTGGGGCACAGACCCCCCTCCCCAATGGTGCAGGGGCTTGAACACTCGCCCCTTCTGAGGAAGGTCTCCTGTCCCCATGGCTGCTTCCTGCTTCCCATGCCCAGCTCAGATCGGGACCCAGGTAAAGACAGAGACTGGCTGACAGCAGCTGCCCTCTCACTGCAACAGGACTTGTTTCCCATTTCTACCTGGGACCACAGGGAAAGGGGAAGCTGAAGGAAAGGGCTGTGTCAGGATGCTGCCTTCTTCCCTTTCTTCTCCCTCTTTTTTCTAAACACTTCCATGCCTTGTAGTTCTTTTGCTTTCTCTTCTTTTTCTACTACCCTCCATTTTCCATATCAGCTGGATCCAGAGGGCACAGCTTACTCCTCCTCGGACATAGACACCACCATCAACCACGGCCCTGATGGACCCTTTGATGCAGCCCTTCAACTTGCTGACGCTTCGGGAAGCCTGTCGCCAGTGACGCCGCCCGCTAGCCAGACCAACAAAGACAATCAAACCAACAACTTGAGGACAGCTGAAATCCCTTGACTGAAGAGGCTGGCAACCTTCTACAGGAATGGGGCTCCTTCTGCGCTCCATCCACTATGTTTATAGCTATGCTCACTATCATTGCTTGCCACTCTTCTTCCGAGACTTAAATGGCCCAATCTGAGAGGTGGCCACTGATTTGCATGCGTGATCATTTAAAAAATAAAAAAGGGGGAATTTGCCGGAAGCCGGTCCATCCTTGCTGCTTGACACAGTCGCTGCAGGAAAGAAACATCTGCACAGCATATGTTTCAAGGGACCTGGCGTATATAGCATACTGTTCTTAATATGTTTGCTCCCCTTAGCGCTGTGTGTTTTAACCAAGGTCACCTCTCCGAGAAAGGTTGTTTCCCCAGGTAGGAATTTTTCCCTGAAGTCAGGGAGGGGATGAAACTCCTTAACTAAGTGCCAGGCGGTTAGTTAATCACTACGAACAATCATGCTTAAGCTACATAATCTTTACTCCCTGGAATGGAGATAAGAAACGCCCTAACCTTTGAAATAGAGATTGATAGGATTGGAATCAACTGGTATAAATACAGATGTAAGAAGACAGAACAAAGAGAGACAGAACCTAGGCATAGAACCTACACAGAACGTTCTCTAGAGACAGAAGAACTTCGCTGGAGAGAACATGGCAAAAGATCCTGGACTGAACCTGACTACAGAAATTGGCAAGAGAACCTGACTAGAACTTGGCTACAGAACCTGGCTGGAGAACCTAGCAAGACAACATGGACACAGAACCTGGCTGGAGATCCTAAGCAGAACCTCTCTGGAGATCAAGACCAGAACTTGGCTGGAGATCCTGGCTAGGCTGCTGATCAACTGAAAGCTGTCTCCGTGTCATTCCTTCTTAGCCGACTCCGTCCGCACCTTTGGGGACCCCTGGACCCGCTGGGGTTGGACCCCAGCATCTGCCTGCCCTTGTACTCATCACAGAAACATCCAAAGTTAATTTCATCACTCTGCTTAGAAATTGAATACCTTACAGAAGCTAGCATCTCAAAATAAAAACCACAAACTTTCAAACTATTGACTCACAAAATGAGTTTCCTCCTTCTCTACTAACTTTCCCATTAAATTATTAATGGGAGTCCAGACAGTATCTTGGCAGCATGTCTTCCAGAAACATGGGGAAAGTGCCAGGAGATTTGAGTGTATGTGATGGTTAATTTTATGTGTTAACTTGGTTAGACTGTGGTATCCAAATGTTTGGTCAAATACTAGCCTAGATGTTGCTGTGAAGATATTATGCAGATACTAGAGGTCTGATGCATGAAATTTGTGCAAGAGTAGGCCTTCCTTCCCCCTGCTGCCAGCACCAGCTTCCCTCTGGTGCCCAGGACCTGGGTTTCCCTTGCAACCCTGGCTTTGTCTGGAAGGTCATCTAGAAAGACATCTGGAAGGACATCCAGTCTAATTAGCATATTACAGTTTTATGATATAGATTGTCAACATTTAAAATCAGTTGGATAAACATTACCCACGATAACAGGGTAAACCTCATCCAATCACTTGAAGGTGTTAGGAGCATAACAGAAGATTTACTCTAGAACAGTGGTTCTCAACCTGTGGGTCGCAGCCCCTTTGGGGGTCGAATGACCCTTTCACAGGGGTCGCCTAAGACCATCGGAAAACACATATATAATTACATATTGTTTTTGTGATTAATCACTATGCTTTAATTATGTTCAGTTTGTAACAGTGAAATTGGGGTCACCACAACATGAGGAACGATATTAAAGGGTCGTGGCATTAGGAATGTTGAGAACTGCTCTAGAAGAAGGATGCTAACTCAAGACTATAACATAGAAACCCTGTCTGACTTTTCCATCAGCTAGTCTGCACCATGGATTTCAGACTCAAGACTGCAAGATCAACTCTTGCCTGAATTTCAAGCTTGCCAGCCTTCCTTATAGATTATGGACTAGCCATCCCCCACAATTTCTTTAAGAAACAATCCCTATCTATTTATATACCCATCAACATTCACCTCTCTCCTCTGATCCTGCTTCTCTGGAGAACTTAGATTGATAACTGTGTTTCTAGGGTTCCTCCCAGTGATTTGCCTGCTAAGAATTCAGAAAAGTGGCCTTTTTCTAGGTCCCAAGTTACTTGTGCAGGAGGCATAGATTGCAGTATTTTGGTCACATGATCTTTGGAGGGATCATAGATCTACATCCAAAGAAATTTTAGTCTATATTCACAGATCTACTTTCCAAAAGTAGGAAAATAGGAAAAACAGAGAGCTAGCTGATCTCCCTTTCTCATCCTGCCAACTAAGTTCCTATGCCTCAGGGCAGTATCCTTCCCCCATTGTCCTTGTTTCTTGATGCCCTTCTTACCTGAGAGCTGGTGGTTCTCACTTTAACATTTGCCCTGGTAGCTCCTCTAGCCCGCTTTCTATCCTTGTCCTTTTAATGGCCAGTAAGCATGATTGTTGACACACAGTTTTTAAAAAATTTCTTCAATAAACTTGGTTAGCCTGGCTCATCATCCGTTAACTTTCCCTGGAGAATTTGAGTAACTGATATCTGGAAGAAGGAAGAAACTTAGGTGTCTTTTTACTTTTTTTTTTCTATTAGTTCCATCAAGTACAGAATATCAGCAATTTCTCCCACTTTTTCTAAATTTTTGAGACCCTATACCAAAGGAGACAAAGTATTTGGCCTATTTTTTTTGTGTGTGTGTTCATTTTTTGTGTGTGTGTGTGTGTGTGTGTGTGTGTGTGTGTGTGTGTGTGTGAGTGAACTGGAATTGATACCTTCATATTCCATCAGGAATCAAGAGGCAGATTCTAACTCATTTTTCACTTGGTCCTATAGAATTTTTTTTTTTTTTTAGATTGACTCATTCCAAACTCTGAGTTTCTACCTAATGTCTTGTCAAGATGAACCTGAACTTGCTCCACTCATTCACAGGGATCCTAAGGAAAAGCAAAATGAAGGAGAGGGAAACGACTGATAACACCAAACTCCTAAGAGGAGATTACAAGGAAAATCATTGCAGATATTAAATAAGAAATATAGTTATGCACCACATAACAATGAAGATACAGCCTGAGAAATGTGTTGTTAGGCAATTTTGTCATTGAGCAGACATCACAGAATGCTCTTACACAAACCTGGAGGTTATAGCCCACTGCACACCTGAGCTGCATGGTGCAGCCTAGTGTGTAGGCTACAAGCCACACTAGCATGTTACTGTACAGCAAAACAGGAGAATAAATCAAGCACAAGAGAAAATGATGAAATCAAAAGACACAGTAAACACAAGATTTCTGAGCTTGCTTCTCGCATAACACAGCACACTGTTTTACAGTAAACTTTTTATAACTAGAAAAAGTGCACTCTACAATAATTATAAAAATATAGTAGAGTAAATACATAAGCCAGTAACACAATCATTTATCATTCCCAGGTATTATGAAGTGTGCATGTTGTATTTTTACATGACTGGTAGTGCAATAGGTTTATTTACACCAGCATCATCACAAAGCATGTGAATAATGTGTTTTGCTACAACATTAGGACTTCTGCAGCATTACTAGGTGATAGGAATTTTTCAGCTCCGTTGTAATCTTATGGGTTTGTATGACCAAAATGTCTATGAGGTGCATGGCTGTAGATAACTGAAACCACAACTTCAGCAACACAAACATTGGTGCACCAGCTCTTCCTCTTCTCACAGAGATCCCAGCTTGTTACCAGTACAGCTACAAACACATGCATTCCAGTCATGTTAGTCTGTGCTGGGTTAAATTCAGCTTCCTTATGTACACTTCTGAGTGGGGAGGAGGACATTCAGAGAAAAGCTCCAGAAAATTATCTTTTCTAGATAATGGACAATGTCCAGTGGTACGACCCCTCTGCTATTCCACGCCCATTTTTTTATGTGCTGAAAATTCTCTTCCAGCATCATTGCAGGCATATCAATAGTCCCATGATAAGGAAGGTTTCAGCATGGTTTTCACTTTATAGTGAAATTAGAAAGCAGAAAAGCATCAGCATTGTGGATTCCAAATGCATGAAGCCCAGCTGAATGATATGACTCTCATCCTACACAGTCTTCAAAAAAGCTTCATTGGGTCTATGCGTATGATTTAGGGACGTTCTCAGACTTTAGTGGACACCGATTGCCTGGAGGGCTGCTTAAAATTCGCCTCTCTGATTCCACAGGCCTGTGGTGGGGACAGAATTCTAACAAGTTCCAGCTTACATTAACACTGCTGATCTGGGGACCATTCACTGGAACCATTGATTTAGGAAATAACCAGCATTAAATTACGTGCTATTCCTTTCAATGGACACAAAAGAAGGTAATATTTTATTCATTATATAAAAAACAGTTTTATGCTTCTCTCTTCAAAACTTATTCACTAGTTTCAAGAGTATTTAGGAATTTATAGAAATTATGAAACCAATCATAATGACAGGTTGTCCTTTTCTTGCTAACCATATTTTCCCCTCGATTCTGGATCCCAGCTGGGAAGACAATAGTGTTTAGAGATCACCTCGTTTCTCCTTTAGAACTGCTTAATTTCAGCCATACCAATTGGAGGCTGCATTATTTTTATTCCATATACTAGAAGCCCGGTGCATGAATTTGTGCACAGGTGGGGTTCCTCAGCCTGGCTGGTGATTGGGGCTGATCGGGGTCTGCCGGCCAGGGGGAGGGACCACGGGAGGTTGGCTGGCCATGGGAGGTTGGCTGTGGGAGCGCACTGACCACCTGGGGGAAGCTCCTTCATTGAGCATCTGTGCCCTGGTGGTCAGTGCGTGTCATAGTGACTGGTCGACTGGTCGTTTAGTTGTTCAGTCTCTTAGGCTTTTATATATATAGATAATCAAGAAGAGGGGGAAATAAATAACAATTTTTTCTGCAATCAACTTATGTCGTGTTGCTGATTTTTCCTTCAAAGAATAGTTTGGGTCATATAAAATACTTTTCCATCATTTACATTAAAGCAGCATTTAATTTTCTCTATAAGTGGTTAATAAGTGTTAATAGTGTATGAGGTAATAATAAAAAAAATACACACAAATTTATTCCCTTAAAGAAGATCGCGGAGTGCAGAAGAGCAATGCTGACTGCGACATCAGAATAACTGAAGTGTGAGCCAGTTTGCCACCGTGAAGAGCCCTGTGGTATTCAGCACATCCCTGCATCTCTCTGCACCTGAGTCCCCATTGAAAAGGATGGGTGGTGGTGGGATGACTATACAAGTGCTCACAATCTCTATAAAAGTCTATTATGTAAGATTTAAAATGGTTACTAACAAATGAAATGAATTATATAAATAAGCATTTTAATTTACAATAACCATAGGTTACATAACAATGGATTATACACTTAAGAGCTATTTAACATAAAATATATTATGTTGAAGTTACCCTTATTTCCTGAACTTATACATTGATAATTGTTCACTTTAAGTTTTAATACATTTCCTTCTAAGACCCTGAATATTACTTAAAGAAAAAAAATTTGACCTGAGTTTAAATGAATTCACAAGTATTTTAAGTGTTCTGGAATCTTTTTTTAAAAAATAAATCTGTACTGATTTTAGAGAGAAAAGGAGAGGGAGATAGAGATAGAAACATCAATGATGAGAGAGAATCATTTATCAGCTGTGTCCTGCATGCCCCCTCCTGGGGATCAAGCTTGCAACCCCAGCATGTGCCCTTGACTGGAATTAAACCCAGTACCCTTCAGTCAGCAGGCCAATGCTCTATCCACTGAGCAAAACCAGCTGTTCTGGAATCTAACAAGAAGCTTCCTACTCTTTAACAAAGATGACAGTTTAGTAGATATTTTGAATTTGATCAGCTGAATTTAAGATTGACTGTATCAGTAATAGTCATCACAATTTCACTGTTGTAGTTATATAATTTATTTAAAAAGAGCACTTATGTTATCCAAAAGTATATCTTACACAGTAAAATGTAATTTTAAGATGCATGTAATTTAATTTTTAATGTATTTCTTATGCAATATATTTTGAAAGTAGAATTTTGTTGCCCATTTTCAATCCCACATTTTAGAATCACTTTAAGCAAAGAAACCCACTCAGAGCAGACAAAAGCCATGATAACTCAGTGCATTTAATTGCATGTAGCTCAACATGTGCTGATTGCATAAATTCATAGACAACATTCAGAAATAAAGATAATTCACTTCTTTCCCCAAAATTCTCCAGCAACAGGTAATCAAGTTGGATTACTTACTAAGTTTTGAGTTCATATTTTAGAGAGTTACAAAATCATTGCCTGTCACATTTATCAATTTCTCTTTTCTGTACACATGTGAACCATTCTTCACATCATTGTTCAAAGCTCTGACCTTATAGGGAGTCCTTGAACTGTCTAAAGGGACTGGAAAGGCCTAGGGCAATAGGGTAAATATGAGGCTAATTAGAGCCAAGCTCAGTAGTGTGTCCCTGGAAACCACAAATGCTAGAAGGTAGGTATTTGATGCTATATATTCAGCTCATAAATGAGAAGTTTCTTATCTATAGGGTGTGGAGAGACAGCTTTAATTAAAAGGCCAAAGCCTAGAAGAACAGTGTATATAATTATAAAATTACAAAACACTAGAACAAGTAACCTGTTGCCACCAATTGTCAGGCACCGTTTGTTGGAATTCAGGCCTCATGCATCTCGTCTAACACAGCAGTCATGATTGCTTGCAGCATCAGGTCTGCTTACTCAGTAAACCCCTGCGTACACTGTGAACAAGTGGGTAAACTCTCATCAGAAAGAAGAAATTGAGATGCCTTTACAGTTGGCAAATTCCAACAAGAGAAAATGCTATTTTGGGGGGTGACAATTGTTTCTATTTTACTTTTAATTGTGAGAATACAGGGGAATCATGTTACAACTATACATATTTTAATGAGAGATTTAAAAAATGCCAATTATTTGATTTAAAAATCTCTTCAGGAACCCAGGGCATAATCTAAACCAGAGGCTGCTTCTTTAAAACAATGTCCCAGAGGCAGAAGGTGGCTACCCCAAGGCAGGGTTTCTGAGGTTTCGCAAAGCAGATGGAGATGGAGATGAGGTTCTGTCTCCTCCCACTAACTATGAAAAAGATAACTTCTTGCAGAAGGGGAACCTCAAGAAAGAGGCTGAGAAGAGCAGGGAAGGAAAGAGGAAGCGCAGGGAGAGGAAGGGATGGAGCAAGATTGCTCCTGCATGAAATAAACTTGACAGAGCCGGTTTTCATACCAGCTCTGCTGCTTTGAGTCCACACTGCTCTAGGGTGAACCCAGCGTTTTGTTAGGTTACGTTTTCTCATATGCCCCAGTGGCTCATTAAATATGTGCTGGGTTGGGAGTGAGGACTGGGGGTGAAGAGGAGCAGGGAGAAAGGAAGATTTTAAGAATGATTCAAAGGAATTAAACAAACAACAACAACAAAAACCTCATAGACACAGACAACAGTATGGTGAGTACTAGAGGGTGGGGGAGGTAGAAGAGTGTAAATGGTGATGGAAGGAGATTTGACTTGGCGTGGTGAACACACAATGCAATATACAGATGATGTATTATAGGATTGTACACCTGAAACCTATATAATTTCATTAACCAATGTCACCCTGTTAAATTCAATAAATAATTTTAATAAAGTAAAAGGAAGATTATATATATATGTGTGTGTGTGTGTGTGTGTGTGTGTGTATGTATGTATGTGTATATATATATATATTATATATATATATATATATATATATATATATATATATATATATATTAAAGAATGATCTAGGAGAAATGAGAGAGGCTTGTTTGAGTTGAGTTGCATTTGTATGAGTTGTTGGCAATGGCCATTATGGTTGCTAATGTTTTTCTATGAAAAAAAAAATCTCCCAATTCATCTGAAATCTCAGAATTATCACTATTTACAGCCTAAAATATGTACAGTAGGAAGGGTTAACACACCAACCAGTGGGTTCATTTTGAGATGATTTTATTTGTTTTAAGCCCTCTTGGCTCAGGTCTAAGGAAGGAATACGTTACCATGTTTAGTGAGAGAGTCTGTTGGGGCCTCAGGGACAACTGCAAAACTCAGAGAGAAGGAATGATTGGGACCAACTCTAAACCTAATTCGCAATATTCTCTCAGTCCTGACTCTAAGGACCAGGATGCTTAATCAGAGCATAAGGGAACATACTAACTCGGGGAAAACACCAAGCATGCTTCCCACACGTTTCTTAATGCTATATACCAGCAATTTTCAACCTTTCTCATCTCATGGCATACATAAACTAATTACTAAAATTCTGTGGCACACCAAAAAATATATCATATTTTTGTCAAGCTGACAAAAAATAGGTATAATTTTGATTTACAAACAATAAGAGTAACATTGATTACCTACCCTTTTGCTCCAAAGTGACTTTTTAAAATATCAGGTGCACCTATACTTGTACATAAAGATTTCTGATACCAAGAATTAACCAATCAGGCACAACTCTATGATTTGATGGGAATAATAAGATGCAACTCTTTTCCATGTCGTATATATTTATGGTTCAAGACAGATTTGCTGTGTTTGCTGTTGTCATATTTTTATTTGACAATCTAAAGGAAGAGGTCAGTGCCCCAGATGAAATAGTCAGGTATTGCATGTTTTAAAAATTCTTGTGGCACACCAGTGGAAAATCTCGCTGCTCTATAGAATTCCAGTAGAGGACTTTACAGAGCCCCCCACCAAGAGGGCTCCATTTCCTGCCTTAATGTGAAAGCTGATGGCGATGAGCCCTATGAGGTGGGAGAATTGCTCCTGACAATAACAGCAACCTCAGAGGCCAAAGTGCCTCATTAACCTGGATGCTTAAAGAGAGTAAACCACAGGGCACTTAAGAAAAGAGACACATAATTAAGAAATTAAATAACAATAATTACTGGCACCTGTAACCCAAATAAGCCACCAGGGATACATATTCTCCTTTATAGGGCAAATTTTATGGAGGGTGAAGAATTCTAAGGAAGCACAACTTTTAATGCATAAATGTAATAGCCTAATAAACATGTTAAAGGAAAAGATGTAAAATTAAAGCAAACATATTATGTTCCTATGAAAACAAAGTCAAATGACTTACTGAAATGCATATAAATAATTTAACCATTTAGGACTTCTCCCAGTGTTAACAGCATTACCAGCACTCCCCCCGAAAAAAATCCTGTTTCAAATGTCAAGTCTGAAGACAAATCATTTGAAAAGGGATACAATTCATTTACTTACAAATGACAATAACCCTCAGGCAAAGGAATCAAAATTGGTATTTGAGTCAGAATAATAGATTATTTTGAGGAATAAAATGAAAAATTGTGTTGCCTTTTGTATGATGTACTCTCCTTATCTTTAGAGAGTAGTTCCATATTTTCTAGTAATATTGACAAAGATTATTGACAGAAACAATTTTTGAACTAATGACATAGCAGTAAGCAAGCTGAAATCTGAATCCTGAAGTAGCCGTCCTGAATTTTACATCCAAAAGCTGGCATTGTCTGGTGTAACAGACAGGAGGGGCCGGTTTTCAGAGGATGGTGGCGGTGTTTTCCAGGGAGGGCCATGGGTAGGACCTGAAAGTGGAGACTAAGGAAAGCAGCTGCTGTCTCCTGATGATCCTTCGCCCTGTCATCCAGGGCCACCCACCCATCTGGGGACCCTCAGGGAGATGTTTCTTTTCTTCACCCGGGTCTGCCTTCTCCCTGGACATCTGATTCCTTCCGTATGTAACATACCTGTGTTGCCCAACAATTACATTCTGAACAAGGAGGCCTATTTGCTCCTCCACGGGCTGCCTCTCTTTTCCCTTTTACTTTTTCGTTATATTTTTTCAGAGAGCTGGTTTACAGGCACATCGCTGGTTGCATGTCCTCACCTCCTCGCCCATTGTGAAGAAGCTGGCAGCCCCCAGGAAAAGAGGGTATGGACCCAGGATACAGAATACACATCCAAAGAGCAGCAGCGAAGTGAAAAGTTTTGGAGCAACTGAGAGGCAGAGACTATGGATAGAGGAGGTCCTTCTGGGGAAAAGGGAAATGCCATACAATGAAGTGAGCAAGATTGAGCAAAGTGGAAGGAAGGGTTCTGGGGTGAAGACCATAGCAGGACAGTATGTGCGTGGGGCATTACTGGAAGTAAGGGTACACCAGTGCTGGACAGAAAAGCCAGCTGATTTGGTATCTTTTATGATGGAGGTTCTACTCAAAACTACTCTTCCTAAAAGAGATACCGATATTTATTGAGCATCTGCTATGTATCAGGTGCTCTGCTATGTGTTGGGAATACAATGGGATAAAGGTACACACTATGCCTTCATGAGAAGGGGGCCAGTTAAAAAATATTCAATTATAATGGATTCAAAAATTACAGAGGCAACATATGTCTCATGAAACAGCCCCCAACTTCCTGCCCCCACCATCTCATTTACCTTCAAAGCACATAGAGGTTGTATGGATCAGATAGAGAGGGGGCCCAGGGGGCGATGCCTAGAGAACCTCTTTTGTTGCCTGGCTCAGCCAATGCTGGCTATGTCTCTTTGACAAGTTATTTAACTTTCTCTACATCCAGTTCCCTTTTTAATGAGTCTAACAATATCTACTTTGCAGAACTGTTGTTAAAATAAAAGAAAATCAATGGGACTTGCCCTGCATGGCTCCAGAACTATATTAGTGACTCAATAAATTACAGCTGCTATTGCTAGCGTAGAACAATTTCTCCCCATCACCTTAGTGTCCCATGAGCTGTTGTCTTTACTGACAGAGATGGAGGGCAGGGGGAATGAGGAAAACAGGGTCAGATCTAAGCACTATCTGTTGAAATGATGTAAGCCAACATTGAGATTTGGTCTAATTAAGAGGACTTGAGCATTAATCAAAGTGATTTTGCAGGAAGAACTTCTTGAGTGTTGGGAAAAATTGCTGTTAGTTAATATCGGCAAAAAGAAAATGGGTATTTATTTTCCTGCCTGATTTTAGAACTGAGAGTGATAAGTCTTTAAAGACTTTTAAAGAATTACAACACAGAGTTGAGGACTGACTTAAAGTCTTTAACATCCATTCCTGGACGTGCTGACTACCCCAGGAGCAGTTCACTGACCTGAATAAATGTTTTATCAAAACTACCCCCAACCACCTTGTTTGAGGAAATTGTGCCTAAGGAGGCACGGTCTTATATGCTTTCTTAAGAACTCATTAATAGAACAAAGGATGATATATGGGGCACAAATCAAAAATTGATGAGAAAAGTCTAGTATTTGGGTCTCACTTTAAGAAAGCTATAAAAAGGAAAGAATTAGAACACAGAGAATTCCATTTTTTCCCCACTGATGTGACTTTCTGTTGCTATACAATGCTTTCTTGTAGCTCTTACACAGTCATTTATGCTAAATAAAAACTATATGATCTATGAAAATCCTTTTTAAGCCACAGACCCAATGGTTACTGCAGAGTACTTTTTTGAAATGCAGGTGAGACCTCCCTGAGGACCTACAGGTACACATGGAGGGGATTTTGTGAGGTCCTTAAAAAACAGTTTCATATATCTATGTGCCTATATCTTTGTTTCAAAATTCATGATGTATCGTATATATTGTGCTTTATTTTTGCTAAACATTTCGCCATGAACTTTGGCACATGTATTAAGTGTTCTCTGAATATTCCAGAAAAGCAAACAAACCAAGTTCTCTTATGATTTATTAGTCATCAGGCCTCACCTTTCTCTAGACCGTCAAACTACAAGACTGACCTGTGGGCTGTGGGCTGACCAGTTCCTGAGTCAGCCTAATCAGCACGTGATGCCAGAGGCCCCATAGCTCACATGGGGTGGACTCTGGAAATCCTTGTGGTGCCCTGAGCATGAGACCCAGCATGGCCAGGAGAGAGCACTGTGGCCCCACAGGGCCTCTGAGCTGCACCTTCTGTCCTGGAGACATTTTCCAATTCACCCACCTGGTCAACCAAGCTTATGGTTTGATTTCCTGTTGAGCACATTACACCCCCTGTAGGTGCAGCCCATTCTAATCGGCAGCCCACTCACTGTCCTGCTCAGTGCTTGGTGGTCCTGCGCCCAGGCTCCAGATCCAGATTCCTCAAGCTCCCTTCACCTGACCCTTCCTTGAAGCGTGGCTGCTGCACCCGCTCTGAACATCTCCCAGTGGGCTATGCAGCTGGCCAATTTTATTCTCACATTTACTCACTCAGGCATCCCTTGGCTCAGTGTCCTTCTTTACCAGCTCATGCTGCTGGGGTCCCAGCATCCTCAGCGGAAGCCCCAGTAGTCAGGGAAGGGAACTTGGTCCCTAAAAACAGAGTCAGGGCAGCTGTACAACCACCAGGGAGAGGATGGAGCAGTCACTGCCTTGGATGGGCTGCACCTTTGTGAAAGCTGATGGGGCTATAGAGAGAAACATCCCAGGAGGCTGCCCCTCATCCCTACGCATACCCTCCCCATGTGCCTTTGCTCTATGTCCTCCCATAGTCAGTAAGTGTATCACCAGGGGTCTCGATGGGGACATTGCCTTTGTACTTCACTCCTCTTCTCTTTACTTCTAGTGAATCCCATGAGTCCACGTAAGGGATCCCCATGAATGTGGCCTGTATACTGTGGCCTGGGCTTCAGGTCTCACTTCTCTCACCCTCCCTTCCTTCTTAGTCTGTTGTCAACACTGCCTTTCCCACAGGCTCTCTTCTATGTGACAAAGCCTACTTCCTTCTAAATCAAATTGTGCCCCTCCTCTGCTGGGAAACTTTGGTTGCTGACCCACTGAGATCTAAACTCCTTTGTTGGCCCACAATTACCCTCACAATTTGCTTCCAATCTGCTGCATGACCTCCCACCCTACCCTATCAGCTCCTGATCAGATTTGTCTGCAAGAACAGAGATCCACATGTCAATGGCCTAAATGAGAAGCTGGTTCTGGTCTTGTAAGAAAATCCAGAGGCAGGCAATCCAGGGCTGGACGTGTAACTCTCTTCCATGAAAGGCTGGGAAAACCAGACTCCCTCTCACTCACTGCTCCACTAGCCCTCATGGGCCAATATGATGGCTCTGGCTCCAGCATTCACATCTGCTTTCCAGGCAGAAGGATGAAGGAAGAGGAAAAAAAGGGTTATAGGACCCAGGCCATCTGTCTTTAAGGAAGTTTCCAGAAACTGGCACACCATTTTATCTTTCTTAATCATTCCTGTCCTCCTTCTTGGCCTTATAAAAAGCCAATTCATCTTTCATGATGACTCAGTTCGCATTCTTTCCTTTAGTTAGCAGGTCCTACATGCAGGACACTTCTAAGAATGGTGCATGCATTCACTCATGTTTACAGCTTCCTCATAAGATCAGTTCCATCGCCAGTCCCATTGACAGATGATGCAAAGGAGCCACAGAGAGGTTACAAATGTTGTACATGTCACAGAGCTGGGTCCCTTGCCCACCATTCACTGCTTCTCTTTCCATCAGACTCTCCTGGTGGTCCTTCAGCACTCAGCTCAGGCATCTGTATTAATGTTCTTCTGTACTATGCTTCACTGAGGTGCCACTAACCTGCATGCTTGCTGAATGCAGGTCCTATATCTGTATTTCCAGGCTCTGTGTACACTCAGAGACTGTGGAAATTATTTCCTGAGGGGATCTAAACACCCTGTCCCACCTAGAGACTAAATGAAAGGACAAGAGAACCCCTATGGAGTAGAGAGGAGACCAACTGTGCTTGCACGCAGGAGTGTCTATGGGTGTGAGAGGGTGTGAGAGTGTGCATGTCTATGTGTGAGGGTGTGTGAGAGAGTGTAGGTGTATGAGAGAATGTATGTGTGTGGTGACAGTGTGTGTGAATGTGTGTGAGAGTGTGTATATGTGTGTGAGTGTGTGTGTATGAGAGTGTGTGTGTTTGAGTGTGTGTGTTTGAGTGTGTGTGTGTGTGTGTGTGTGTGTGTGTGTGTGTGTAGCGGTGATGACGTAGCCCAGTCCTATGAAGAAGGAACTTAATATGGAGTGCAGTCCTGGGTAAGAGCTACAAAGGGGTAGGAAGAGAAAAGAGAAGGACAAGTGAAATCAGAGGACAGAACAGGGGCATTCAAATCCTGTTCCTACAAGGTGGGCCTACTGTGCCAGATGCTGGGACCCAGGAATGAGTAGGGTCACAACCAAGACAGGAAGGGCCAATGAATACAATACAAGCAACAGGTCACGCTGAGAGGGATGCTCATGCATGGAGCGGCTGGCCTGGTTTGGGCACACCCTTGGCAAGAAAGGACATCTCACTTTGATTGACCATCACCCCAGCAGCACATAATATTGCTATGTAGTCTCTCCCACAAACTTGGGGTGCCACTCCCCCGAGAACTGAGGGTACATACTAGGCAGAGGACATGCCCACCATTCATTAGAGATGGGAAGGATTGGTGCTGACAACTGGGCAGGGCATTATTCCAGCAGCCCGAGTGGGATGAGGAAAGACACAGATGGGAAATCCCAGGTGACAGGAAGGGAATAGTAAGCAGATCAGCTTGGCAGGAGCCAGATGGAGATGGGGCCTAAGTAATATAGGCCCAGGCTCTGAGAAACCACCTCAGTGCCACACCGATAAGTTTAGAGGTTATTTTGTATACAGAGGGGAGCCACTAAAGGCATATGGTGAGCACTGGCCCTAGGTTATTTATATAGATCTTTGCAAGGAGGAAGAATCGGTGACAGGAAGATCAGTTAGGAGGCCATTGCAATGTTCAAGGGAGATGTAATAAAGAGTTAAGACAAGGTAGTGGCGACGGGAGATGCTGCTGAAAATAAATTTCTTTTCGAAAGAGAAATTTAAAATGGTGTCTTCTCAATGAAGCCACTCCTCTGTGGCCTAAATTTAGTGCTGTCACCTCCAGCCACAGAGGCTATGCATGGCACATGGAAATTAATGGCTCTCCTAAAATTGTGTGACATGGCATCGCTGCCCAGAGCTTCGGAAATATATAGGTAAATAAATATCCGCCACCTCCTCATAGAAACCTCCAGTGATCGGATAAATCAAAAAGTCGCAGCAAAGCAAGGAATGAAAAACAAAAAATATTAGAGACAGGCCAGGAAGGACCAGGAAGGAAGGGACAAGTGAAATAATAAGAAGGGTTTTACACTCTGAGGATGATGGATCTGGAGCTGCCGACAGACAGAGAGATGGATTGTGAGAGGCAGAGCAGCTGTGGAAGGGGGAAATCAGTTATGCATGTTTAGCCGTTCAGGAACTCCAGTTACCATTTTCATCTAAGAATAGCAGTGTGCCTTGCTATTCTCAAGAAACTAATTCCATTTAAAAATCCCCGTGGCTTGACTGCATTGCTGTAGGAATGGCTACCTCCCAGCCAGTCCTAACCCCTATCTCCCATACCTGCTTCCAACCCCAGCAGCCAGAGAGCTGGGTACCCTCGTTCCCAGCACCCTGCCACGGAGAGTGGCCCTGTGACCCAGTCCACGGGCTGTGAGGGGCAAGCAGCTGAGGGGTAGTGGGAAGATATTTCCTTCTCTATAAAATAGAGGGGCTCTGCTCTCTGCCCTGAGATGTCCTATGTGAGGGTATGACACCTGGACTGTGGAAACCACTTTGCTGCCATAAGTGAAATGCAGGAGGATCAGAGACACTGATTCGGGCACCACTACCATGAGGCTGCCCAGTCATCAAAGAGCCACTTGCCTCCTTGTTTGATAAACAGCGTATAGCCTTTAGGGTTAAGCCGCTCACTGCTGGGTGGACTTCCTTTTACTTGCAGTTGAATGTGTCCTGAACTGATGCAGTCCCACCTGAAGGGTATAAAACATGTGTTGCCTATATCACAAGTACTTGAATCTGGGCTTGTTCTAGCCCAGCCGTGGGCAAACTACGGCCTGCGGGCCGGATCCGGCCCATTTGAAATGAATAAAACTATTGAAAAAAAAGACCATACCCTTTTATGTAATGATGTTTACTTTGAATTTATATTAGTTCACACAAACACTCCATCCATGCTTTTGTTCTGGCCCTCCGGTCCAGTTTAAGAACCCATTGTGGCCCTTGAGTCAAAAAGTTTGCCCGCCCCTGTTCTAGCCACTACCCAATGAGTTAGTACATTGTACCCAGGAAGGGAAGATCGTGATTGACTGGGTTCTTCTGCACCATTACCTGCTGGGGGAAAGAGGAGGCCCTTTGATAGAACTGATGAATAATTATGATAATAAGCCATCGTTTCAACATTTGAGTCAATATCATTCTCTCTCCCTAATTTCCAAACAGTACACCACAGCTCTATTTTAATAAAAGGGATGTGAACTTTTTGATGATACGTTTCCATGGTGAGTTACTTATTGGTTGGCAAGTTTTCTATTTGCTAATGTACGGTAAGCAATCTGCTTCAGGAATTAGTATGTTCTTTTCTTTTCTTTTTCTTTATTCCTGAAATGAAGTTACTCAGAGAAGGCATGACAAAGATGTTTTGATTTGAAATAATTAGACATACTAGTTACAATTAAGTTTTGAAAAGAGCAGGATTTTAATCTGCACAAATCTCTACGTTGCTACATTCTTATGAGTTGTTTCAGGTCACGTCACTAGCAGGTTGTCTGAGACCAGATACTCAATCATTGAAAAATGTTAAACAAGGCATTGGGATGGATGAACCTTGCTCAGTAAGATGTGGGTGTGCAGCTCAAGTGTGAGCTTATTTTCAATTCCATTGATCCATCATCTTATGGGTCAATACATACAATTTTAGCTCCTGGTTCATTCAGAAGTGAAACAGATAAGCTGCAGAAATTGTCCAAAAATAAGGGCCCAATTTGTTAGGAGCATAACATTGAAAAAATGGCTCAAGAATGTTCTCTGGATAATCCAAAATTAGTCTAGAACTCTCAGAAGTGTCACAATGAAGTACTGATGTTGACAGGCAGTATGTTTGAGAAAGAGCCTGCTCTAATGTGTTTAATTTCAATCAAAGCTTTAATTTTAGAAGAGAGAATTGAATCACTCATTGTATAATGATTAAGAATCTGGCATCTTTAAAAACAGGACTGTTTGTTATGCGTGTTGTTAATGTCAATGAGCCTGTGAAACAAAATTTCAAACTCACGATCATTTAGTTGAAACTCAAGACTGCATTGTTTTCCTTATGTAAATTTGGAAGATTCTGATTGTTGTCACCAGGGAATTATTTTTCATGAAACTTATTAAATACATATACACATACACACTTCACTTTTGCAACAATAAACCTCTATTATATTTAAAACTTCAATTAATTTAGAAATTGTCAAAATTGAATTATTGTGGGCAAAAATATAAAATAGAATATATCCTCACTTTTTAAAAAGCCAATGACACTTATACCATAGTATCCCAATATTACAAATAAACATTTTTGTAAAATTTTCCAGTTCTCAGATTTCAAGTGTAATTTCTAGAGATTGCAGATGATTATGTATGTGTCCTAGAGGCAGACCTTTGATGGGCTAATGCCTATAATCCATCATTTTTTCTTTTCTTCCCATCTGTGTCATGAATCATTTTTACACTTGATTGTGCAGAACTTCTGAAGCTAAATTTTAGAAAATGTATACTTTTGTGGCCATCTGCTAGACCGCATGATCATGTATACTAATATTACCTTCTCAAGGCACTCAAAGTTCTTTTAACAAAATTTGACATTTTCATTATGGCTATCTTTCATATTTACCAGTTCTTCACTGAGATGTTTTTAAAAAGTAAAAGTACATTTCAAGTTTCCATTCTTATAAAGATGGATTACCATGGTTCTTCTAGGATAATCATGGATGGTTGCCCTTGCAGAGGAGAATTTAGAAATATAAGTGAAAGCATTCAAAAACAACTGTGCAATTACAGAATTTGTTTCATAATCTTTTTTTATAAAGACCAATAACATGGTATTTTAAGTTAACAAGCACATATTGATATAAGGGCATACAATGTGAGATCCAAATAACCAATCAGTAAATTTTAAAAATGGAAGTGACAGATGTAGAGATATGTAACCAATAACTAAGCATATGGGTGTTTCTAATATATTTATTACTTGAAACATATTTCTCACAGTTTTTAATATAGTGCTCCATTTATTTTTACTTATGTAACACTGAAGTATATTTGAGATCTTTAAACATGATGTAAAGTTGCTGTCTTGTACCATTGAAACAATAAAATAAAATCCTATATAGTAAAAGGCTAATATGCAAATCAACCAAATGGCAAAATGACCAGTTGCCATGATGCGCACTGACCACCAGGGGGAAGAAGCTCAATGCAGGAGCTGCCCCCTGGTGGTCAGTGCGCTCCCAAAGGGGGAGCACCGCTCAGCCAGAAGTTGGGCTCATGGCTGGCAAATGCAGTGGCGGTGGCCGGAGCCCCTCCCACCTCCACGGCAGTGCTAAGGATGTCTGATTGCTGGCTTAGGTCCACTCCTCGTGGGAAGCAGACCTAAACCATCAGTCAAACATCCCCCGAGGGCTCCCAGACTGCAAAAGGGCACAGGCCAGGCTGAGGGATTCCCCTCCCCCCGAGTGCACGCATTTCGTGTATTGGGCCTCTAGTTGATTATAAAACATCTTGCAAAAAGTCCATCAACTCTTGAAGGTATTTTAATATTAGATTGAAAGTTACTTGTTCCTCCCCACCCTCCTTCCTGTGGTTTTCTCCTTTCTCCTGTGATGTCACCAGAGGCCTGTGTGGACCATGAATGATCTCCTCCAGAGGCCATGTGACAGCTTGGATAGTTTTACTGAAACTCAGCAAACATTCAATGCATTTCCAATTACATACTGCATATGCAAGAATGTTGTTACAAAGGCTTTGTTGCTTGTTTGTTTTGGTTATTTTTTGTAAATCCTCACCCAAAGATATTTTTCCATTGATCTTTTTAGAGAGAGTGGAAGAGAGAGGGGAAAAACAGAGAAAAACATCCATGTGAGACAAACATATTGATTGGTTGCTTCCTGAAGGCACCCTGACCAGGGCCTGGGCTGGAGAGGAGCCTGCAACCAAGGTATGTACCCTTGACTGGAATTGAATCCAGGACCCTTTGGTCTGCAGGCTGACGATCTATACACTAGCCAAACCAGCTAGGGTGGCAAAGGCTTTTTTTTTTTTTAATTGATTTGCGAGACAGAGAGACAGAGACACACACACACACAGAGAAACATTGATTTCTTGTTCTACTTATTTATGCATTCATTGGTTGCTTATTATTTTTTATTGTTGATATGCTAAAATAACCTTGAAAAAATGTTTAAATGATTCAACTTATTTTTCCATATGCCATTAGTCATACTGTCAATGCCAGAAATTAGGTTCCAATGCTTGAAAGTAGTTGGGAGAAAAAGAAAACAAACTTAAAAACCCAATAGAGTAATTAGAGTTCTATGTAAAATTCTCCTGGATTTAAAAAATGGTGGTGCCATTATTTTATAAGTTATTAGTTAATAAATATAAACATAAATTAAACAATAAATTTATTAGCATTTTTGTTTATATAGTAATTTATGTTATTTTGTAAGCTGTTAATCAATAAGTATATTTTTAAAATAACTTTGCATCATTTACATTTATTTTAAATGTTCTTATTGGTTTTTAGAGAGAGGAAGGGAGAAGGGGTGATGGGAGAGAAAGAGAGAGAAGAAGAGAGAGAAACATTGATTTGAGAGAGAAACACTGATTAATTGCCTTCCATATGCATCCCGACTAGTGTCTGAACCAGCAACCTGGGCATGTGCCTTGACTGGGAATAGAACTGGCAACCATTCAGTGCACGGGATGACACTCAGTCAAAAGAGCCGTACTGACCAGGGTTCGTTTCCATTTGTAATAAAAAGAAAACATATGTATATGTGTGAGATATGTTACTTTTTCCTTAATATAATTTTTTGTTGAAGTAACGCATTTTTTGGATGAAATTATAAAGTCAATCAGCTATTCTAAATGAACGACTCAACATGCGTTCGTATTTCTTAGTGGTGCAAAGCTCTTAGGAATGAAAGGACAAGATTAAGATCAACTTTTTTGGGAGCCTCCCCTATGGTTCCCAGCAGATCAGAGAAACGTCTGCCTGGGACTATAGACCGCAGTCCCCAGGGCAGGAAGTGGCATGCTTCAGGAAAGAACAGTTACTGCATTTGTCTTATTTTCTTCAACATGTGGATGTTCATGGTAATTACCCCTAATGCCCTTCACATTTACAGTAAGAGTTCTGTACATGAGAGTTAAAAAGTCAATAAATGTATCATCATATGTATAGACTAAGTTTTTTCATGATTCAAAGTTAGTTCAGGCCCACCTGGAAAGAAATGCCCCTTTAATCGGTAATAGAGTCTATTGACGCTACTCCAAGATTTTTGCCGGTTTGAAGGGAAAGACATCTAATGGCAAATCCCATGAGCAGAGGTCTCCTTGGGTCGGAGTATATCTGACGAAGCACCTCATAACCTTCTTCCTCTCTCTGAACTTCTCACAAAAACAAGCTCCACAGCAGCGCAAAAACATCGCTCAGCGTCATGAACCAAGGGACCAGACTGCTATGAATACCACCTGGAAAGATCAGCAAAGAAAAAGCCTGGCCAGACCTTTTTGTGCTCAACTTCTCGCCCCCAACGCCCCCCCCGCCCCGCCCCCCGCAAGTCTCCGCATCCACTCTGCAGCGCCAGCACCAGGGGAAGGCGAATGAGGTGCAAGCCCAGCAGCCTCCGTGGCCGTCACCCTGACAGATGGCACAGTAGGAGCAGCAACGGGCCTTTGGGAAGGTGCTCGCACAGGAGGAATTGCACTCAGTGTTAAAGGAAATGTGATTTTCTAAGGCAGAAGGAAATGAAAACTGCAATCTGTCTCTTATTTCCTCTGAATTGGCACCAACTCACTCTGACTTCATCATTTTCTTGTCCTCACAGTGGCAGGTTCGTCCTCAGTGTGTGAACCTGAGGAGAGCAGCCGGGAGAGCTTCCTCAGTTTTTCCTAATCAACTATAGCGGCTAGAATTAAGCAGTCTGAAGTGTTTGTCCCGTCACAGAAATTAGAACTGAGGCGTACCTGGGGCAGGTCATCTGTGTGTAAATTCTTAGTTTCGGAAGACTATAGGGTACTCTGACTTTCCAGTATTTCCTCTGCACGTTCGCATTAGCTGGAGAAAATTGGGCGAGTCACA
Source organism: Myotis nattereri (assembly GCF_964212035.1). Taxonomy (NCBI): domain Eukaryota; kingdom Metazoa; phylum Chordata; class Mammalia; order Chiroptera; family Vespertilionidae; genus Myotis; species Myotis nattereri. The sequence goes on from NC_138079.1 coordinate 11,741,026, forward strand.
GCATCTCGTGTGTGCAGAGCATTTAGTATTCATGGGACACTGAGTACTTGCAGTGTATCTTGTGTGCAAGGGCATTTGGGCATGACAGCATCTAGTATGTGCTGACTGCTCTGCTGGCTCAAGGTTGTGGGCTGGGGATAAAGACTCTGCTGGCCTCCTTGCAGCCCGATCAGTAGGGCCCATTCTCCAGGTCCTGTGGTGAACTTGGGTACCGCCACTGCCTGCACTGACTGGGCTGTACGCTGTTTGCAGCCTGGAGTCTCCATGATTCGGATCTAGGTTCTCAGGCTTCTGGACTTAGTCTGATCTACACCTCGGCAGTCTCCAATTTGTAGGTGACAGATGATGGGGCTTCTCAGCCTCCATAATTGCATATATATCTATAACTCTCTATCAATAGAGAGAAAGAGAGATTTATATAAAGAATTGGCTCATGCTGCTCTGGCCCAGTAGCTCAGTTGGTTAGTGTTGTCCTGATACAACAAGGTTGTGGGTTCCATCCCCAGTACAGGCACAAAAAAGAATCAGCTGATGACTGCTCTACTACCTCCTGCACCCTCCCTTCCCAATAAATTCAACAAATAATTAAAAAAAAAAGAATCAAGCGAGTCTATCTCTTCTTCTCTCTAAAATCAATAAATAAAAATTTAGAAAGAAAAAAAGGAACTGGCTCATGCAATATGATATAGAAAGATGGTAGTTCTATTTCTCTAGAGACCCCTGTCTAATGCAAGGTATTATTATTAATTTTGCACCAATCAGCAGGGAAGTGCCTATTGATATCTTCTCTAAGGCTGAATGTTGGCATATTTTAAAACTGAGGAATACATGGAACAGAATTCCCTGCACCTTTTGCCAGGCTTCTTCCCACAAAGTTTCCAGACCGGAGGACACAGTATAGTGTTTATGGGAACAGCTGAAGCTGCTGCAAATGAAGAGCTGCCTGCAGTAACATTTCTTTCTTCTGATAATGTCAATGGTTGTTCACGTTCTGAATACTCCACTCCAGGCTTAAAACCAGTATATTTTTCTATTCAAATACAAAATCAAGTTCCCAAAAAGTAATATATTATTTTTCTTGTGCAGAATATTTTATACCGTTGGCAACATTTTGATCACATTAAACCTTTATTCTAAATTATGCATTAAGAAAAAAAATGGTTAGTTTCTTCATTTCTCAAAAAAAAAAAATATTGTTTCTAGAAGATGGATTTCTCAGAGTGAAACTATGGAAATTTGCAGATGTCCTGTTATAACCAGTACTATGAAATCTAAGATCATAGCTTTTTAAAATACGTTTTGTTTTTCCTTCTGTGATGCAAATATTTAATGAAGTTCTCATCTTACTATTTTAAGTTGGAGAACTAAGACTCTTTTCATTTTATATATTGTCCAGTTTTTTTAAAGTATCCAAATTCAGAGAAGGAAGTTTGTTAGAATCTTAAGATTTATAGTTTAAAACATTTACTGAGATTATGTTTTTGAACTAAATATAGGCAGATCTTAGTAGTAGAAGAAAGATGTATTTCTACTTTCCTGTATATTTTTAACATATCAATTATTATCTACATTTTAGCTTTATATTTAAAAAATATCTATTTAAGTTTTGTCAATGTGAATGAATTTAGAAGATGTTGATATCAGTTTTTTAAAAGCAACAAATCTTTACTGTATCTTGGGAATTTGCTGATCCCCTTACATATCACATTATGTAAGTACCACTTGATTTCATTTGGCTTGTTTCACACTGCTGGTAATTGGTGGGTACAGCCCAGGTTGCTGCTAAGCATCTTACAAGGCACAGAACAGTCTTCAGAACAAAGAATTGTCCAATCCGCATGCCAATAGTGCCCTGGTTAAGAAAACATAACCAATGGTGGACACAGGTGGGGGGGTGAGGGCATGTACTGATGTACTGGGGGGTGGGGGTGGGCACAGAGAGGTCAAGGGGAGAAAAGGAGACAAATGTAATACTTTAAACAATAAAGAATTTAAATTTAAAAAATTATCATATAAAAATAAAGATGCTGACTGTACCATCTATTTACAAACTCACAGACTTTCTCAGAAATATGGCTTGTTGGCAGCAGAGCAAAATTAACATATATCAAATCTCCATTTGGGCATCCTAAGAAGAACGGTGATGCAGAAAAGACACATTAGCTAAGCGTGTATGAGGAAAACAATATAGTGAAGTTTTAAAAAGCATGTTTCAGCCCTAACTGGTTTGGCTCAGTGGATAGAGCATCAGCCTGTGGACTGAAAGGTCCCAGGTTCGATTTTGGTCAGGGGCACATGCCCAGGTTGTGGGCTCAATCCCCAGTAGGGGGTGTGAAGGAGACAGCCAATCAGTGATTCTCATAATTGATGTTTATATCTCTCCTTTCTCTCTGAAATCAATACAATATATATGTATATTAAAAGAACAGCTCCTCTGTAAAAAGTAAGTAAATAAATAAATAAATAAGCATGATTTCAGTATAGATATAAATATTGCACAACCAGAAAACAGTCCAGGTAGTATTACAAGTATACAAGAGTCAAAATGTAATAGAACACAGCTGTCATAAAGGTAGATGTGGATCATTATTGGAATTAATGTAGTCCTTGTAGATTAAGTGTAAACCCAGTTTTTAATCAAGTTGAGTGTTTTCTTATTATTAGGTTTTAAAAGTTCTTTGTCTATTTTAGACAACAGTCCTCTATCAGGTATGTCTTTGAAAATATCTTCTCTCAGTCTGTGGCTTATTTTTTCATTTTTTTGCAGATACTTTTAATTTTAATGAAATCCGGCTAATCAATTCTTTCTTTCATGGATCGTGCCTTTCATGTTGTATCTAAACATGTATCATCACACTCAAGGTCATATGGATTTTTTCCTTCCCTGGAAAGGGCTGCTTCCAACCTGGACCGATTTTGAGACCCCAGTAGGTCTCACTTCCACCCAGTTTGCTCAGATCCCTGATTCCAGCTGTGCTGTCTCGGCATCTGCAGGACAGCACTCTCCTTCTGCTCTTCTGTGCATTTTTACTTTCAAATTAAGCATTCATCAAGATCTTATTCTACAAAACATATACAAAGGGAGGCAGGGTCAGATCATGTTTCTGTGCATTTTTAATATGTCCAAAGTAAACCTCTAGCTGCAAGGAACTACCACCATCATCTCTTCAGGTACTAAGTACTGTTTTCCTCAGAAGTGTAATTTCAGGGTTGCAAAAGGTTTTGAATGGACTGTTGTTCCCATGAGTCATGCTAATTTTAATGTGAGGTTTTTCAGAATGTGGAATTTTTTAAGACTCATGTATGGTTTTATGAAAGAAACACCTGTGCATAGTGTGTGTCACATGCAAACAAAAAGGCATATTCACATACTTGCAGACAGAGTAAAGATATGAATGGGTGTATAGATGCTTTTACTTACTGCTTTCCAATAAACATTTTTAACGTTTATGGATAGACCCCAGATTTGTTTTCAGGTTTCCAAACTATTAATTTTGGTGCCATAGTTTACTAAACATTTTGTATCCTTTTGGATACTCTAGTTATCTTTATTTCCTATCCTATCTAATAAAAGAGAAACATGGTAATTAGCATACGACCGCTACCCTTCCCATTGGCTAATCAGGGAAATATGCAAATTAACTGCCAGCCAAGATGGCGGCCGGCAGCCAGGCAGCTTAAAGTGAACATGAGGCTTGCTTGCTTCAGTGACAGAGGACTCCAATGTTCCCCGCCTGCCACTGCAGGCCTCTGCCTGCAACTCTAAGCAACTATGTTACAAATACACAAGCTAAACAAAACCCCAGAAACGTACTTTAGTCATGGGCTTCAGCCAGCAGGATTGCAACATTGTTTCAAATACAGAAGGTAAACAAAGGCTAGAAACCTGCTTTCAGAAGCAGATGCCTAAGAGCTGAAGCCAAGCCTCAAAGCTAAAGCTGGCCCAGAATAAAAAAAAAAAAAGAAAAAAAGGAGCGGTTGGGAGCTTCAGTCACACACCAGCCTGAAAACAGCCCTCAGCCCCTCACCCAGACTGGCCAGGCACCCCAGTAGGGACCCCCACCCTGAAGGGTATGTGACCAGCTGCAAACAGCCATCATCCCCTCACCCAGGCTGGCTAGGCACCCCAGTGGGGACCCCCACCCTGATCCAGGACACCCTTCAGGGCAAACCAGCTGGCCCCAACCCATGCACCAGGCCTCTATCCTATATAGTAAAAGGGTAATATGCCTCCCAGCACCGGGATCAGCGTGACAGGGGGCAGCGCCCAAATTCCCTGATCGCCCTGCGGCTCTGTGTGTGACAGGGGGTGGGGCCACAACCTCCCTATCCACCCTGCTCTGTTCGTGACAGGGGAAGGTGCCCCAACCCCCTGATCAGCCCTGCTCTGTGCCTGATAAGGGGAGCTCCCCAACCCCATGATCGCCCTGTGGCTCTGTGTGTGACAGAGTGCGGTGCCCCAACCCCCTGATCAGCCCTGCTCTGTGTGTGATGGGGTAGAGCCATAACCTCCCCATCGGCCCTGCCCTGAGTGTGACAGTGGCGGCGCCCCAACCCCCTGATCGGCCTTGCTCTGTGGGTGATAGAAGGTGGCGCCCCAACCCCCACCCCATGGGCCCTGCCCTGAGTGTGACAGTGGTGGCGCCCCAACCCCCTGATCCGCCTTGCTCTGTGTGTGACAGGGGGCGGTGCCCCAACTCCCCTATAGGCCCTACTCTGTGAGTGACAGGGGGGAGCTCCCCAACCCCCTGATGGGCCCTGCTTTGTGCGTGACAGGGTACGGAGCCCCAACCCCCCTGATGGGCCCTGCTCTGTGCATGACAGGGTGTGGCGCCGCAACCTCCCCATCGACCCTGCCTTGAGTGTGGCAGGGGGCGGTGCCCCAACCCCCCAATCAGCCCTACCCTGAGCGTGACTGAGGGTGGCATTGCAACCTCCTGTTCCGCCCTGCTCTGTGCATGACAGAGGGCGGCGCCCCAACTCCCCAATCAGCCCTGCTCTGATCCCGACCAGGGGCTGCACCTAGGAATTGGGCCTGCCCTCTGCCACCTGGGAGCAGGCCTAAGCCAGCAGGTTATTATCACCCAAGGGGTCCCAGACTGCAAGAGGGCACAGGCCAGGCTGAGGGACCCCTTCTTCCCCCCAAGTGCACAAATTTTTGTGCACCGGGCCTTTAGTCTATATATATAAAAGCCAGGCAACCGGAATGACGGAACAACCGGAATGACCTGAATGCCCAGTCACTATGATGGTGGCCAACTGGCCTGATCGGGGCCCCAACTGCCCCCCCCCCCAACCTCCCACAGCTCTTCCCTCGGGCTGGACCGGCTCCCGATCAGCACCCCCACCCGAATCGGCCAACTGCCCATGGCCCCTCCCCCTGGTCAGCCCTCCCCAATTGGCCCTCATTGGGGCCAACAGGCCGGACCTCACTTATGCACAAATTTGTGCACCAGACCTCTAGTCTTAAATAAAGGAATATGTAACTTTTTACAAATGGTGGTTTGATTCAATTGAGTCATTTTCTGGAAGTTGCAGACATGGCTGAGGAGCAATGCTTTTAAATTTCTTCCAAGTGTCTCCCAAATACTGTGTAAAAGCCATATTTCAAATGTCAGCATTTATTTCTACGTTGACACTATAATTACAATGTTAGTGGTATGTTTAAATTTATAGATATATGGATTATACTTTTTCTAATTTTAGTAAGATCTGAGGAATCTTATTCCCCAACTCCATGTAAACATGTAGCTTAGAATTCATTCCTTTAGTTAAGAGTTACATTATTGACATCATTGTGCTAGAAATAAGATACAAAAATCCCAGGAGTAGATCAGCAATATAGCTGAGAAAAATGTTGCAAGTTATTCACAAATTAGTAAGTGTGCAAATCCACCTAGAGAATTTATTTACTTCAGTTTCATCTTCTGTAAAACTAGAATGCCAATTCCCAACTCACAAGGTGCGTTTGAAACTTAACTAATATGTATTAAAAGAGAGCAATAAAGTTTCTTTGAGTTGAGATGCATATGGCTATTCTAATTTTATGCCTCAACATAATTAGAAATTCAAACACCTTCTGTACCTTCAGGGGTGTTTGTAAACATCTTATATGGAAAATGCTAAATCTGTAAATGCAAGTGCTCGTTATTTAATGTAAGATGCTACAATGTTTTCCATTAAGTGGTTCAAAGCAATTCGGCTACATATCTGGAACAACGAATAAAGATTTTTTTTTGACTACTTGTATGTTCAAGCCTGGTGGCAGGTGTTGAAGACACAAAAAATAATACAAATAAACCTTCTGTCTGGCAATGGAGGGAGAACACATTCATTAATGTTACCAAACAACACAGCATAGGAAGGGATAAATAGGAATTGAGCAGCATAAGCAGTAGCTACTATAGGAGTGTAGGGAAGCTCGGAGAAGAGAGATGGTAGGTAGGAGTTCCAAGTAAATGGGGGGTTTTCTCTGGCTTTTAAATGAAGGTTAAGGTCTAGCTGAGTGTGAAGAATACCTCTAGTATTGGGGAGCACAGGCCACAGGTGCACAGCATGATTAGGGGAAGGTGAGCAGAGCAGCTTAGGTAGCCTGTGTGTTCCTCAAGGTACATAGATACTAGTATAGAGAGGCATAATGATGTGAAAAATGTTGGGAGACATCTTAGTAAGGACAACATTGTGTGCTGTGGTATATAAAATGTGTTGGACATGACACAGTGAAAGGCAGTGAAACCTGTTAAATGGTTTACCTAGAGTTGCAATTAGGTTATCCTATCTAATAAAGATGGAATATGCTAATTGACCATCACACCCTCACAAGATGGCGGTGCTCACAGCCACAAGATGGTGGCGCCCAGTCCCCTCAGCCCCGCCTCATCCAGCTGGAGTCCCCCAGTGCCCTCAATCTTGCCAGGGGGCAGCAGGCACCACACGCCTCATCCAGCCAGAGTCCCCCAGTCCTCTCAGCCCCGCCTCATCCAGCTGGAGTCCCCTAGTCCCCTCAGCCCAGCAGGGGAAAGCAGTTGGGGGGGAGATCATTTCAGCAGGGGAGCAGTTAGGCATCAATTAGGCTGGCAGGGGAGCAATTAGGGGGCTATAAGTATGGCATAGAGTGGTTAGGGGCAATCAGGCAGGCAGGGAGGTAAGTGGTTAGGAACCAGCAGTCCCAGATTGGAGAGGGTGCAGGCTGGGCTGAGGGACACCCCCCCCACCCCCCCCGCCAGCCGTGCATGAATTTTGTGCACCGGGCCTCTAGTTTTAAGGGCACACAACAAATAAACAAATATATATTAACTACCAAATACCAATTTATGCTCATCATGTATATCTTGCTAAAGACACCCAATAATTCATTTTACATGTTATGGTGTGTACATACTGTTAATAAACAGTAACTCAGGGAGTTGATTTACATATATAAACACTATTCATTATTGATCTATTTATACACTGAGTTTAAAATGCTAATGACAGACTTTCACATTTCAATTTGCTTTTAATAATAACTATCATTAATTGTGTGTACTGCTGGTAAAACTAATGAAATAATTTTTAGTTAAAATACCAACAGTTGGCTATAACAGTCTGATTTTTCTGAAAGATGTGTTTTACAACTGATTAGCCTGAATTTTACAGTGATGTATTTAGTGAAAAATTAGTAGGAACATAAAGGCAGCAAAAGATACAGAGGGCATTATTGTAAGTTGCTTCAATTATGCAAAAGCCAAGTAAGGGGTTTAAAAAAAAGAGTCTGTATGTGATCCTGTTGACACAAACCCTTCTTACTCCAATAATATGCTAATAAAATCATCATTTATCTTTTGATGCATTTAATTTCAATTTTATCTTGTCTCTTTTTAAATAGTTGCAATGGTGACATACACATAATGTTGTTTTGTCTTCTTTAATTAATATCAGATCATGAGCATTTCTTCATAATCATCATTCAATGATATCAACATAACCCATTTTGTGAATGTGCCATTGTTGGATTCATAATCCCTTTACTATTGAAAACTCAAGTTGGGAACACTAGTTATTACTCAGTGAAAGCTTTCAAATAAGTTGAACAGGAATATTAGGCTATTAGATTAATGTTGAGTCTACTCCAAAATATGATATTAATGATAAATGTATTTTAGAGTAAAGTCAAGTCTAAGTTAATGCCAAGGCCCTCTAGCTCAAATCACAATAGATATTAAGGGACTTTTATGTATGCCATTAAACATTTAGTCCCATGAGAGCTGCCTCCTCCATCACCATACACCCAGGGCCTGGCTTGGTGCTTGGCATGTACTAAGTTCAATAAATATGTAATGAATGAATTAGCTAAAGAAAGGCCATAGTATTTAGAGCTAAACCAGAGCCAATGCAAACAAAAGTCAGAACATTGAGATTTGGATAACATTAAGTTCATTTTGAAAGGAGAAGGTGTATTTTGTTAAATGGGTGCATGTCAAAATACCCTTCTGAATGTTTATGTGGTTCTTACAGAATGTCTAGTGATGTGTTGCTGGGGTGATGAAAGACCTGGTGGGGATCCTGCAATTTCTCTCAGTATAGTGTGTGTTTCTCCCATCAGGCAGATGCTCTTTAGATAATATTTCATTAATAAAAGAGTCAGCCCATTATCTCCACCTTTTAAAACTTTGCCCTTTCAGATAATAATTGCTGTGCATTCTCCTCGTTTCCATTCTAATTTTCTTTTTTTATTTTAATTAGGTGTTAATTTTGTGGCCTAGATGACACCATTAGAGGCTAAGTGAATCAATGGTGTCCAGATACATGCTCACACAAAGGCGGGAGAAGTCATTCTTCTAATGACTTCATTAGAAGAATTTTCCCTACCAGATTTTTAAAGGAAGATTCTTCTTTTTCATCATTGATGTCTCTATCTCTCTCTCCCTCTCCCTTCCTCTCTGAAATCAATAAAAATAATAAATAAATAAATATATTAACCCTATACTCTGACCTGTTCATCTCACTTTATAAATTATAGCAAGTAAACAGGAGAAGAAATGAATATATTTCCAAGTATTGGAAAAATATAGAACACTGTGTTGCACAGGAGTTATTAGTGTATATAGTTAATTTATACAATTTAATAGTTAATAGAGAGAAATTAAAAAATTAATAGCTCATTTTATACATCAGTGTGCATAATGATTTAAGGCATACTTATCCACTAAAATAAAATAATAAGCTAATTAATACACATTATTGGTCTAAGGTGATTTTGAACCTCTACAAAATTCCCCCACCACCAGGACCTCAAGCTTCCCTTTTCTTATAATGAAAAGAGACAATGAGCCATACAAATTGTAGGGCTTCGCTAATGCCTTATGGAAAAAATAGCATCCTGTCTTACAGTCATAAATATTCAAGTCCTGGGGTCTCCCCTTTCTTTCTGATGAAGTGAAATAAGAACACAGAGCTCTCTGCCAGAGTTTTTTTTTTCCATTCCACGAAGCACCTCATGGCACTCTGAGAGCCTCACTCTGTGTACAATGCAAGTAGGGCTATCCTTAGCTACTTGATCTTGTGTCTTCTTTTTTGAGGTAAACCAGCTTCCTTCCCTTACTCTGACTCACACCTGAAATCACACACCTGCACCTTCCCAGATGGAGTTGTGTACAGGTTTGGTCAATCTGTCCTAGGCTGCAGGATTATATCTGAAACTTTGGAAAATGCAGACACATCTTCAAGTGATCAAGGAGATGAAAAAAAAAAAAACGAAAAAAAAAACAACAACAAACACCAAAAAACAAAAACCTCTTTCTTTTCTAACTGAGACAGAATAAAATGAAAATCATCTACTCCTTATGGCAAAGCATAATAAAGAAGATAATGGCAGGTGATATTGATGGGTTCTGCTTATCTTGGAAATTAAAGTATGTACCTCTTCGCCACTGAAATCAGGCCACCCCACCCACTTTGACTAGAAAACTTGAATGGCTTCCCATTGCTCTTCTGGTAAGACTGAAGCTCCTCTAATGTGCTCTGGGGTTAGGCCCCAGGCCCCTCCACCTCTCCCTCTCATTTTCCTCCTCCCCCCATTCCCTATGCTTCACTTAGACCCACCATCTTCAAGATTTTCAAAGGACCAAGTTTTTTCCTTCCTCCCAGATGCTATTTCCTTTTCCTGCAACAATCCTGAACTGTTATTGGGGCTGTCTCTAATAATTCACAGCCATAACTCTGGTAATTTTCCCAACCATCTTTTCTGAAGCACTTACAGATGCAATTTCACGTTTATTTGTGTGATTATTTGACTAACTGCACCTGAACTAGACCATAGGGTCTCCCAAACTAGAGCATAAATTTCCTAAGGGTAAACACCATTTACCCACCATCATCTTCCCAACGCCCAGCAGAGACCCAAGCTCAATGAACACACTGTCCACAGTGCTGTGAAGAGTCCATGCCCCAACACAATCCAGGGATTTAAAAAGGTGTGCATGTTGCACGAATTATAGTTGTCATTCTTGTGTGTGTAGCAAAGAACTAAGGCAGATCCTCATGTTCTTTGCAAAGAAGGAGCTGGCATTTTTTAGTAGTAGCTGAGTCATGTACCAATCGCAGTGAACCAGGTGATGGTTTAAGATGGCATATTACCCTGCCGTAAAAAAATAAGGAAATCTTACCTTTTGCGACAGCGTGGTTAGACCTAGAGCCAAGGGAATTAAGCCAGTCAGAGAAAGAAAAGTATCATATGATTTCACTTATATTTGGAATCTAATAAACAAAATAGGCTAGCAAACAAAATAGAAATAGACTCATAGATACAGAGGACAGACTGATAACTGTCAAAGGGGAGGGGTGTTGGAGGATTAAGTAAACAAGGTGAAGGGATTAAGCAAACCAACCAACCAACCAAACAAACAAAAAAACACCCTAATAGGCAGACAACAGGATGGTGATTTTCAGAGAGAAAGGGGGTGGAGGGTAGGAGAGGGTACAGGGGGGATAAATGGTGATGTAGAGAGACTTGGCTTGGGTGGTGAACACACAATACAATAAACAGATGACATATTATAGAACTGTACACCTGAAATCTATATACTTTTATTAACTAATGTCACCACAATAAATTCAATAAAAATGTTTTTGAAGAATTATTCTAATATAAAGTATTTCAATCTTACACAGTTCTGTGAGGTAAGTATTTAACCCAATTTTATACATGACAAAACCGAGGCATCAAGAAATATTCACTGGCTGCAGATCTTTCACAGCCCCAAACACCAGTTTAGTCAATACTCTGAGTGCAGGGTAGGACACTAGATGAAATGGAGGCTCAGGCAGTGCAGCAGACAAGCTCAAAGAGCTAGGAAAGGATAGAGTTAGAAAAGGTACAGCTTCATCTGACCATACAGCCCATTCCTCTGAGGGCACTGGGTGAAAGAGGTGAAGGAACTAAGAATCACAAATTGATAGTTACAAAATAATCATGGAAAGTAAAGCATAGAAAATATAGAAATACAGTCAATAAATTGTGATAACTATGTACGGTGACATTTGGGTTACTGGAAATATTGAGGGGACACTATGTAAAGCAGGGGTCCTCAAACTATGGCCCACGGGCCACATGCGGCCCACCAAAAACATTTATCCGGCCCGCCGGGTGTTTTTGCCACCGCTGCCTGTCCTGCTTAGCAGCCGACTCATCCCGGGCCCGCAGTGCGCATGTGTGGAATGTCTGAGGGACAGTGAACTGGCCCCCTGTTTAAAAAGTTTGAGGACCTCTGATTGCCTAACCACTAAGCTGTAAACCCAAATACATAATTTATGTATTGCAAACCAATACATAACTTAAAAAATTAAAAAGTGAAAAGAATTTTTGCACTTGTCTTCACAAGGGATTTTGGTTTCTAGTCTTCTCTTTCGTACTGTTTTGGTCTGGCTTTGGCACCAGGGTAACAATGACTTTAAAAAGTACATTAAGAGGTGTTCTCATCTCCTATATTTTCCTGTTTCGTTTTTCGTAATCTTCACCCTGAATAATCTGAGTGTCAATGCCAGTGTAAATGACAAGAAATCAGATATATATGCCTCAAAATTAAACTAAAAGTAATTAAAAAAGATAAACAGAGGCATAGCATAGCACAACGTCCATCAGAAAAGCATAGGCCGTATTTACTGCTTCAAAGTAATATAAATTCAGTCAATTTATTGAATTCAACAAGAAATAAGCGTGGGGAGAATATGAGTGATTTCATTTGGTTATGCCCTCTCTGAGATGTAGCCTCTGCCGATTGCCTGCCAACCTTCCAAGCAGTGCCACACCACCAGGGAAGCCCTGGGTTTGACAGACAGTTGCCCTCTGCTGGGAGACCCAGGCTGAGAGGAGAGGAAGCTGAGTTCTCATCAACACTGCCATCCTGAGCAACATGGAAAGGGTCCCTTTTCCTGTCTGTCTCTGAAAAAATGACACAAGAGAGTGCAGGTTCATTAGCAAAGGGTCAATGTCTAAGCAGATCTGCCACAGTCAGAAGGTGGTGGCACGGGGACCACAGAGAAATGCACACAATATTTCCATAGGAAAAGATTCAAAGAATGAAGAAGGTGACACAAACGGGGCTGGCATGACGTCCATTTAACCAGCAGCTGCAGATGGAGGAGACTGCTGACCTGTGGAGCAAAGCATCATGGTAACTCACACTGTGTGGTCAGATGGGAACAAATGTCAAAGGCATCGGAACCCTTCCACAGAAGAAACAGAGTTATGTGATTAGCAAGAATCAACATTGGCAGGCTTCTAGGCAATCTCTCAAAGCAAACCATCTCCCATCATCATTATTTCTACACTAGAGGCCCGATGCACGAAAATTCGTGCAAGAGTAGGCCTTCCTTCCCCTGGCTGCTGGCACTGGCTTCTCTCTGGCACCCAGGAATGGGACCTGATTTCCCTCCTCTGGCCACCGACAGGCACCTGGGACTTGGGCTGGCTTCTCCCAGGCCACCTGCAGGCACCTGGGACCCCAGCTGGCTTCCCTTGAACCCCGGCTTCATCAGGAAAGATGTCCGGAATGACATCCAGAAGACATCCAGTCTAATTAGCATGTTACCCTGTTATTATTACAGATGGAAAATCCAAGGAATCACAGACCATTTGAATTGGAAGGCACCTGAGGTACACCAATGTTAAGACTGCGTATTACAGACAAGAAAATTGAAGGGGAGGACATTCACTGGATGTTCCTCAGGATCCTATAAGGTACCACAACTTCGACTTTCTTCATTCCCAACAAGTGTTGGTTTCAGAAATTTTAAAAGTGTTTTTTGCTTTGAAAGTATGGAAATGGTAGTACCCATCTCCTAAAAGTACATCAGTAATAGCATGGCTTATGAGTTTTTAAATGTCACTGGATTAATGAAAGTCTATTAAAGGTAGTTGCTATTCAAACTAAGTTTAAGGTATGACTTATAGACCTGCAATTATGGTGTCATAAAGTTGACTACACTTATGACCAAGGCATAAATGGAACCAAGACAAGGAAAGATCTGACGTCTCTACCAGATAATGGGGTATCCGGTCCAAGAACTCGGAAAACAAACAAGAAAATAAACTGATAACAAAAAGTTTGTTTAAGTAAAACTATTGAAGATGAAAGAAAGACTCCGACATCATCGTTTGCCTTAGGTAAGCTATAATAGAAAAAATCAGCAGCCAGTGGCTGGAAATTGAGCTTATTTTGACTTTTGAGAAAAATAGCTGACAGATTTCTAACTTTCCATCTTAAGCTTACTAAGAAAGATTAAATAATTTTAAAAAAGATCCCAAATAGCAGTTTTTCTAGAAATGGGCAATTGAAATAAACACAATTATAACAATTACCCATATGTATGTGGAGTTGCCTTAAATCAGGAAGGGAAATAAAAGAATGTATTTTGTTCCACAGATAACTTGTTCAGACCAAGATTATGACGATATTAAAAAATAATTTTTTTTTCTCTTATCTCTTCTCTTACTTTTGTCATAGTTTAAGGGAACATTTCTGCTTTCCATGCATTGAGTACTGTGCAGAAAAAATACCTGCATATAAAATAAAAAGCACCATTAACAATGGTTATCTTTGGCAGGTCATAGGGATTCATTGTGGACACTGAGGCTGCTAACTAAGAGCTAAATTACTTTATTTCAAATGGTGTAGAGCCTGGAGAGGTAATGTGTGTGTCTCAATTTCATTCCCCCCTGCTGTATGGGAGAGGCAGTTTTAGTGCTTCTCTCACTGACCCAGAGTTACTTCAGAGTAAAAGGAAACCTTTTGTATTTGCATCTGTTACCTTTCCAAGCATTAGGAGTGAAGTAAAGATGAAATATCCTCTTCCCCTCACTGGGCAGCACATTGCCATAGCAACACATCACTCTATAAAGTTCATCAATTCAGCTGCGGTTGTCCCAAAGTAGCAGACAGCTTATATGTTACAAAAGTTCTTTCTTTTAACGTGTAATAGAGCAAATGAATTAAACTGGTCTTGGCACTGGGAGCTCGGCATTACATTTATATAGTAAAAGGGGATTAAAAGAAGAAAATATGCCTTCTTAGCCAATATATACCTGAAAAGGAGATTTTAATTAACTCAGTTTATCACATTGAACTAATGGCTATTTCCCTCCGAAAAGAATATGTTAGCCAGTTTAAACATCCTGGTCATAAGTTATGTGTAACACTCTCTTACCCAAAGTATTCTTTAAATCATAGTCCCGCTTCCTTACTCTCAGCATATAAGCTTCAGGGAGTTGGGCGCTGGCAGACATAGTCTGTCTTGTTCACTGTGGTCTCACTGGAGTCTAGAAGGATTCCTGGCACACAGTAGGTGTTCAGGCAGAGCACAGAGTTAGTTCATTGTGTGGACCCTGGATCCCAAAGGCCCAGGTTAGACTCCCGGCTCCAGGTGACTCACATCTTTGCTTTTCCTTCATGTTGGGACCTAGCTCACAGGTCCAGGGCCAAGCAGGAGGCTTATTTTATTTTATTTTATTTTATTTTATTTTATTTTATTTTACTTTATTTTATTTTTGATTTCAGAGAGAGGAAGGGAGAGGGAGAGATGGAAACATCAATGATGAGAGAGAATCAATTGGCTGCCTCCTGCATGCCCACAACCCGGGTATGTGCCCTGACCAGGAATAGAACCTTGACCTTCTGGTTCATAGTTCGATGCTCAACCACTGAACCACGGCCCAGCAGAAAGTTTATTCTAGCAGAGGGCTTGGAGGATTCCTGGCACACAGGGTGCAGTACATAAAAATTTGTTATTATTTTCTTGCTACATTTAACTTATAGATTATAAACCCGACTCAAACCCAAGCTCCCTCCCCCTGTCAATCCTCCACACAGGAAGCAGGAGGGGAGATGACCACTCTATTACAACAGCCTCTACTGCCTGCTGGAAAACAAAGCAAAAGGAAACTCTCCTTTAAATACTCTACATCATGAACTGATGGCTTAGAACAAATTTGCCACACATTTCCTGTGAATGGAAACAAAATTGTGTTTAAAACAAAAGTGCAGCCAATCCAGTCCTTGGGGTCTCCTTTTTAAACTCTCATCTAGCCCTGTGGCTTAACTATAGCTCAGCCAGCCTGAAGACGACTTGGCTAAGGAGGCCACTCAAGGTTCTGAAGGGAAATTGCTCCTCTTAGATTTATTGTATCTAAATTCCAAAATAGCCACCCAATTGGCAAAGTTGGCAGCCCTTTGCTGACAGTCACCAGTCAGGAATACAAAATCTAAATTACCGTCTCACCCCAGAGGTGAAATTTATACTATGCCTGGTCCCATTAGCATGAGTTGGGATGGTTGAGAAAAATCTATGCAAATCGCTTTTACACCACATTAATTTAAAAGAAAAGAGGAGCTGTCTACTCGATGGAATTACGTTGTCATTCTTCTGAATTGGTACATTATACTAATTATGAACTAGTGTCTGACATCCCAAGCTATTTGGTAACTAGAGTTGTTGCACTCTTTCTTCAGGCATGATCTTATTCATCCTCAAGGCTTCAAACTGGTCTGAGGTCTCTATTATTAACCCAAACCTCTCTCTTTAGCTTCGAAGGATAATTTCTAATTAACTGTCAGACCTACACATGCAACTGGAATGCAGCATCTTCAAAACTGAGTTCAGTGTCTCTCCTTTGGCCTATATCTGCCCATTCATCTGAAGTTCTAAAATTGTTAGGAAAAAATTTTCAGTCTGACCCATCCTATCTTTCAACTTCATCTCTTGTCCCTCCACCCACAACTCACCTTCAGAACATCCACACCTTTCTATAGCTGCAGGTTTGTGCCTTCTCCTGGGAACATCCATCCATACTTTCTCCATCTACCAGGCAACCATAGATAACCCTTCTAGTATGTCTAAGAGCCAGTTCCCACACCCTCCTCTGGGGGGCGTTTCTGACTCGCCCGGGCCAGGTCAGGGTTTCCAAATCTCTGTATCATTGAAGGTCATTCCTCCTCCAATTATGATAGTGCATTGGGTCACAATGTAAGAAAAGTGTTTCCCTTTCCTTGTTTGCTGTGAGCTTTCCTTGAGGTCAAGTCTTATTCTCACCCATGATACCTTTATTTCTTCAGCACATAGTAAGCTAGCAATGAAGGTTTATGGAATGATTACATAAACATTTCAAAATTCTAAAAGTAAGCCTCAGACGTTAATCCTTAAACTCGGTGTTGTTGAAGTTTCATCTTTTAATCTTCCTGGTTATAACTGAGGACTACCAGAAGAAGGATCACATTTAAAATCATTTCACTTATTTTGACAACTTGAGGTGTCCAGAGTGCACAGATTGGCCCTAAATGTTGAAACACACCCCTCTTACTGCCTGTTCAGCTGAGAGGTACCTCAGAAATGAGCAGCTGAAGTAAGGTGGAAGTGGAACTTATATGCATAACCCAGGAACACAGACAATAGTGGGGTGAAGGCCTGGGGAGGGGGACAGGAGGGAGGAGTAGGAGGGGGTCAATGGGGGGGGGGGGAAGGGCGCATCTGTAATAATTTAAACAATAAAGATAAAATTTTAAAAAAGAATAAAAAGATGGAAGTGGAAAAAAACACGCGATTCCAGTTCTTGGGAAACAAAATCCAATTCAACACTAACTTTTTATATTGCTTTGAGTGAATAGGCACATTGTTAACCATTTTGTATGTTTTTGACAAATAGTCATGAATTTTTTTCAAAGTATTTTGGAGGAAAGTGATGTTTGAACACCTGCTCAGTGGAATTAACAGATTGTACTACAGAGGGAATAGTATCTCTCCTGGTCATTACTTACTCTGGCACAGGCATGGAGACGTTTGGTTTCCTCAAGGCTAATTAACTAGAACTGATACTTCTCAGAGAAGTGACTATGGGATGCTCATATTTTAAAATAAACTTTAATTCGGAATAACATTTATTTTGCTATGTACTGTTAAACATATGTTTATGTAAATATAAACATTACAAAAGTTACAATATATGAATTATATTCCATGAAAATTTCTTGATTGCCTACACTAAGATTTAAAAAAACACACACACACTCATTATGACAAATTGAACTCCATGGTTTCCACCCAAACCTTCTGCAACCTCCAGACCTCCCACTGATTTCTGAAAGTGCCCTTAACCCCAACTTGGGAGGAGAAAAGTATTGGTATTTAGTTCAGGCCCAGACAAGACAGAGAGAAGTGGACCATTTAGCATTTGAAAGAGATGATCACAGGTTTAGAGTTCAGATACAATTTTAAAGGGAATGGTTTAAAAATGAGTCTTTAGTGAGAAAAATCTTAATGAATGCTCACTCTTCTTTTCGACCTTGACCAATGACCCTACCCAGCTAGGAACTCTTTTAATGAGGCGATATTGTATTTCTCAGCAGCAGGCCCTGATTTGGAACAGTTCTGTTCTCTTCTGAAAGCTCAAAGCTGCTTTCATGCAAGTATTATAGATTAAGAAATTATTTCTTCAAATGAAGGAAAAAAAGTTTCATAAGGGTTTAGTATTGAAAAGTTTAATTAAAAAAAAAAAAAGTCATTCCCTCCTTAATCTTCTTGGATGTCCTGAGTTTTAAGGTATTTCCATTGACAGCAACCGTTTTCTATGCTTACAGTTACCGTCTTATTTTTCTGAATCTGTAATTTGCATTTCATAAAGATAACAGGCACAGGGCAATTTCAGCCTTCTGAGCAACTAATTGTAACTTTCTGGCAGTGCATTTCTAAAGGCCAAAGGGGAATAAGGATTCACAACAATATCTGAAAAGTAGGGATGTGACTTATTGAGATCTCTGGGTTACTCAGACACATTCATGAATCATATAACTTGGGAGTCTACCTAACTCTCACCCTAACCCTAACCCTAACTGAACTCCGTTTCATGGTTTTGAGCTTAAATTATAGATGTTATTTGTCTCTGCTGACCGAATAATGATTTAAGAGTTCTTTTAAATGCTTTTTTATAGTATAAGTAGAGGCCCAGTGCATGAAATTTGTGCACAGGTAGGGTCCCTATCGGCTACTGGCTGCTAGCCAGGGCACCTCCCTTCCCCTGGCCACTGCCATGGTCAGTCCCACATCCTGGTCGAACTCCTGGTCGAACTCCCTGTCAAGGGGACAATTTGCATATTAGGCTTTTATTATATAGGAGGATATTTTATTGGTCAAATATTAATGGTTGATTCAACGAATGGCCCCTACAAAAATGGCATGAATCTGTTCATGTTCTACTCTACTCTTGTACTTTTCATTCTACTTATTTTCAGACTCTGGAAACAAATACATGATATGCTTTTTATTTTTGAAACTTTTAGAAGAGTAAATGGTAGATACTAAATATATTACATGTGATACTCATATGTGGGATATAAAACTGAAAGAAACAAATGAACAAGCAAGACAAACAAAAACTCAAGACACAGACAACAGTATAGTGGTTACCAAAGGAAAAGGGGGTGGGGTACCACAGGGTAAAGTGGGCTAAATACATGGTGATGGAATGAGATTGGACTTTGAGTGGTGGACACACAATGCAATACATGGATAATTTATTATAGAATTGTACACTTGGGACCTATATCATTTTATTAATCAGTGTCAGCCCAATAAGTTTAATTAAAAATTTTTTAAAAATATTTAATTACAATTTAACTTTTAAAGATCTTTAACATATCTTTGAACTGTTGTCCCTATTACTTCCTCAGCATAAGGGCAAAACAAATTAAAATTAAAAGGCTTGCCCTAACCGGTTTGGCTCAGTGGATAGAGCATCAGCCTGCGGACTCAAGGGTCCCAGGTTTGATTCTGGTCAGGGGCATGTACCTTGGTTGCGGGCACATCCCCAGTAGGGAGTGTGCAGGAGGCAGCTGATCGATGTTTCTCTCTCATAGATGTTTCTAACTCTCTATCCCTCTCCCTTCCTCTTTATAAAAAATTAATAAAATATATTTTAAAAAAATAAAATTAAATTAAAAGGCTTAATTCTCCTATCTAATATAATAATAGAGGAATATGCAAATTAGCCAGGACACTGTAATGTCACGACTGATCTACAAGCCACTGAGAGCTACAGGAGGGTGGAGCAGTGAGCTATGAGCGGCGGAGAGCTACCAGCAGTTGTAGGTGGGGTGGCCAGCTGAGGCAAGCGGCAGCGAGCTACTCATGCACGGATTCATGCACAGTGCTACTAGTTGAAAATAAGGAAATAGAAATATTTCCTTCTTTTCTTAGACAATTTACTTAAGAAAACATGTAACTGTGAATTCTCCCTCTGTCTTTTTGAAATGTCTGTAAGTCTTTTTACACACTTTCTCAGGGACCTGGGTACCGTCTCACAAAGGCAATCATGCAGGCAGAGGTGTCCTGATCTCCTAGGCTAAGTGGGAGGACAGGGATCTCACTTTGATGAGCACCTGACTCCAAGTTGCAAAACGCTTTCCTTCCAGGAAGAGATGAGGGGCCTATTTTTCCTTTGGATAAAGCCGATGAACTAACATAGAGATGATCCCCCATCAAAGTGTATTTAGGATGAAACATGTGTGACAAACAGTGCTGTCGACTTGGGGACTAGTTACTGTCCATCTTGAGAACATGCAGGCAATGGGTTGTTTCAGCTTGGCTATATAAAGGGTGAGATTTCTTTCTTTCTTTGCAATTACTTAGAAGATGGCCTGCGGTGTGCATCACATTCTGGTTTAAGGCTAATTCAATAATAAAACTGTTTTCTTTCTTTACTACCTTTATGAAGAGGTTTTCTGGGTTGGGAGAAGATTTTGTTTTTAATTATAGTTCCCAGAATCAACAATAATACTTTTCCATTGATCTCTCCCTATACCTTCAAATAAAATGCATATAATTCCTACAGAAATAGCCTGCAGCAAATGGGGAAAGAGGGAAGCAGGAGTTCAAGTATTGGGTCTCTAAATACTTCTGTGGTAACTTGTATTATCCCTCATTTCCAGGTGACAGGGAGGAAGAGTGACGATAAGTAAACATCTGCCTATTACTTATCATTTGGCTCTGAAACTACCACAATCATAAAACTACTTAAACACAGAAAGTATGCACGGGTAGCTATGATTTAACCTGCAGGTGTACTGAACATCAGTGACAGGATTTGTTCTTTCCATTTCTGGGACATTGAAAGGGAGCATAGCTCTCCAGTGCCTCAAAGAGTGAGTTAAATATGTGTGATTTTTTAGGTATCTGTTTTTTCTTCCACTTTTTGGGTTCTTTCTTCCATATAAAATAATGCACCCACATCTTCCCAATTCTATCTACGAGAAATATGCAAATTAACTGTCACTCAGTGACAAAGATGGTGGCGCCCATAGTGGCTGGGGCAGGACGCTGGTGGCATTGCCCCAGCAACATGAGCCCAGCATCCGCACTCAAGCCGCATGGAGGGCCTCAGGCCAGAGGCTGGGGTAAGGGATGCTGGGCTTGTGGCGACGCAAGCCCAGTGTCTGTGGCCTGGCCACGCGGAGGGCAGGGAGGGACCTCGGGCCAGAGGCTGGGACGAGGGACTCTGGAGCTGTTGCAGGCTGGACTGAGGGACACCCCACCCCATGCATGAATTTCATGCAACAGGCTTCTAGTAATAGTAATAAAAGACAAAAAGAGAAGCCCAAATGCATTTTCTTCCCAACAGTTATTTTGGTAAATGTGTCCTGTGTCCTGTGTTAATATCTATTTCTTGTGAAATCCCAACAAAAGTATTCCGTGTGCACCTGATCTTTAATTGCAAATGATGGTGCTCCTGGCCAGTAACCTCAGTGTGTTAGGATGTGTGCAGAGTCTTTGTCTCATGAAGAACAAGAGGGAGGAAAATCTTACAAGTCATTATCTTAGGATGTGTTGGAAAAACAAGCACAGTCATGAAACACAGCGAGCCACTGTTTTTCTTTATTCTGCACATAGATTTGTTTTCTTTCTATTTCTTTTCATAGAAGTCAATAGCCTTGTTAGTTTCTCTTTCGGATTCAATTTCAAAGAACCTGTGTCTGCTTTGAAACATGTTTAAGTCAGGCTTAATTATTAAATCAGAGGCCTACTGCTTGGTGAGACCGTCAGAAGAAAACTACTTAAAGAAAAACTACTTACCCCATGGTGAGCTTAGCTCCTCCAGGGATGAAAGTTTCTGGAACAGTGTCTGGCACTAGTCACTAATGTGCACTGTGAAAATGTTAAATTACACTCGTATATTTTTCTTAGGTTCAAGTTTCACATATCATCAATTCACAGATGAGGGTTGTTCTAAAAATGAGTGGTCAGGTAGGAACATTTACGATGAAATACTTTATCCACAGAATCTTATTACTTATCATTTGGCTCTGAAACTACCACAATCATAATAAATCCTAGTGTACATACTCCTAGAAGAATAGGCCGTTTGGAACTTTCCTACCTTCAAAAAGCCATCTGGTTCTTGTTTTCCCATAGAATTTCAATAGAAAAAGAAGTCTGAAAAGTGAATCTGAGCAACTCTGCTTATTCAAACTTTGAGAGATGTTATCAGGGACTTCAGTCTCAAAAATTACAGGAAAAAAAAATGGTCACATGCCCATTCCTGCTCAAAATAACTTCTCAGCAATGTTTCCTACAAATCTGTCCTTAACGTAAGCCCTAATTTAATGTTGGGATAAATTTATCAGAGTTCATTTCTGATAAAATGATGAGGTTTAACTTAAACCTTGTAACTACAAGTTCAAAATGAGTTTTGTTGCCAGAGTCTTGACTGTGTTTTCTGTTCCCGTGAAAAGGTAAGGGGATAAACTTCTGATACATCTGTCTTTGTTTCTTCCAAGGCCAGAGCTAGTATGGTGCAAACTCTATTAAATTACATGTGAAGAGCAACATGCCCCTTGATCAACAGCTGTGAATTCATTTGTCCATTTAAAAAGTAACTAGGAACTTGGGCCCACAGAAATGTTATAAACACTGAAGGGACACATTTTTTTTTGATAAACAAGATATAAGAAACTTTCTATTTGTACATTTAAGAGAGAAAACATAACTCTTTCTCTGTTGGCTTTTGAGAAAGCTCTTCCTAAGACTGAGTCATCGTCAGGCAATGCCACTCATTTCAACTGAGGTGCTGACTCGTCCCAGATCCACTTTATCCCATGTTGCCCTTTATTTTATGGTTCATCAAACCCAGCTATGGAGATGACACAGAGCAGGTCTCTGAGTCAGACGTTTGGTCCCTGGCAGCACCAGGCTTTATCTGATGGCTGACCCCGGATAAAGGGTAACAGTGTAGTGATGCCCAGCCCATGGCTGCCCATTGGAATCAGCTGGGATTTTAAAAAGGTATCTAAGGCAAGAGAAGAAAAGGAAAATAGTCTTTTAAGAACAATGATCTAAGAAGAGAAATAGTGCAACATTAAGAGGTCAATTAACAAATTTAACCTCAAGCTCTACTCTTTATCTGACCTCTCAAATCAACTCTATTTTAGAAAAACTTACAGATGAAGTCCTCAAAATGGGATTTACTTATGCCAAGACCTAAAGAAACTTTTTAAAACCCTAGAAGCTAACAACTCATGTACTGACCTATAGGATATCAGGTCAATGGAATTCAAAGTAAATTCCCACTTGGACCAAACAAGATCCACCTATCTCAATTTCTGGTTTAAAAAATGTTTCATCTCTTGTCATGAGACTACCTTTTAATAAGAAGACCTGAAGGAAAGCAAAGAGGTTTGTAATTTTTTAAAAACCTTGTTCTTCCCAAAGCTTTCTTATAATTATATATTTCTAATTGTTTACAATAAGATCATCTTGCTCATGCCAACTCTGAGTAAATTCATTAATTTATTTCAAGAACAAAAGAAACCTGAAGGAGAAAATAGCTACTACTGAACAAATAAATTGCTTATCACTCTTTTCAGAACTGAAAGAATAATGTGCTAATAAATAACCAGCCATTGACAAATTTGTGTTGGTGTTATTAAAATGAGGTTTTATTGGAGCAACTATTTGAAATCAAGTGGAAGAATGATTTTGAGTGAGATTTTGGATTTACATTATAATTCTAACTTATCAATTCTAAACATGCTCTCCATTTCCCTTGGAAGTAATGGTACAGAATGAAAACCCTTTACTGCTTCAGTGCAATTTCCTACCAGGGGTTGGAAAGCCAGTTCAGATTCAAGTGCAAAAGCAATTCAAATGCTCTTTGAATGAGACTCTAACAATTAGGATACAGCCATTTACCAAGCCCTAGGAACAGTGGCTTAAACCTAAGGGCACATTGTTACTTAACCCTGGGACTTGTTTGTGGTCAGCAGCTCCACAATGCTTGGTCTCTTCCTCCTCAAGTCCCACGCTGACTTCCCCACAGTTCCCTTTAGTAGAGCTAGGCCTGGAGGCCACCCGACAACAGGGGGTGGAATGTGAGCTTCATGGCCTCTGAGGTTGGAGGCCCATTGGCCAAGCAGGAGGGTTTTGGAGGGCCTGGGGCCAATCATTCCTACTATGTGTGTAACAGAGCCTTCTGGAAGGAAGTACGTTCTAGAGAATGTCAAGACACATCATTATGGTGTGAATGACAACAGGAAGGGGATTACCTGAACTGTTAAACTAAACATGCCTAGTAATTCCTTCTTTCTGCAACTGCCCTGCCTCTACAGCATCTCTTTTCCTATCTGTACCTCCTGATACATCACCCTCAGAGTAGGAAACCCTTTTTTTCTCTGCCTACTTGATTTCTGATTGTTTCTAACATTTCATTATTTCTTCCAATGCCTGTTTGTTGTTGTTGTTGTTGTTAAAGATATTTGTATTGATTTCAGAGAGGAAGGGAGAGGGGGATAGAGAAAGAAACATCAATGATGAGAGAGATTCATTGATCAGTTGCCTTCTGCAAGCTCCCTACTGGGGACCTAGTCCACAACCAGGGCATATGCCATGACCAGGAATCGAATCATGACCTCCTAGGTCATAGGTCTACACTCAGCCACTGAACCATGCAGGCCGGGCTTCCAATGCCTTTTGAAGAAATTTCTATATTATATAGATGAGGTCTCAAATACTAGGGACTTCATATCTATCCACCTACCTGGGTCAGAATATCCAAGGAAGGCTGCTGAAGGCGCTCCCCCAGGTGTGCAAAGCTTAGGTGGTGGCTGGATTGCTCAGCCCTGAATTTGGGCAACAGATTAGATGCATCATTTGGGAGGAGAGAACTTAAAAATTCCTCCTTGGTAAAGATATTTATTTTTAATGTCTTCACTTCCACCTCCACAACCTTGCTTTAGCACTTCATAACTTCTTTCCTAGATCATTGTAAAAGCCTCTAAACTGATCCCCCCACCCATCCTTTCTGCTTTCAAATTATATTGCAAAGATCTACCAAAAAAACATAAGAGCAATGATGATCAAATACCTTTAATGGCCTCCCCTTGTCTACAAGATAAGATGAAATCTTATTTTCTGACACTGATATTCCTTTTCATATTTTGGCTCCAATATGCAATTTCAGCTCCTTCTTCCAGCACACTCCAGCCAAGCAGGTCTCCTCACCACTCCCTTCTTATTTCCTGTGGTTACCCATTATTCCTTTGTGCATTTCATTTCTGGTTCCTGGAATAACATCCACCATGACTGTATAAAAAAGTCCTGCTCATCACAAATGGAAAGCTGCGAGTCTTCTATGTCCAACATGCATTTTGCATTTTCCAGAGAGCAACATTCTAATAATTCTGGTTTGGGAAATACTCAGAGTCAGCTATTTATGATTTTGGTGATGATTGATCAAGGCAAGACATCTTCCTTGGCAACAGGTGGGTGTGGAACACAAGGCAGACGTGTGGACTCTCCCAGATGCTGTTAAGCTGGTAGCACCAGGGACAAACCCTGTGCACCCATTGAGGTGAATCTCCCCATTAGCAACACTGTGGTTAGAATCTGTTGATTTTTTTTCTTTTACTTCTGATGACTGAGCCCAACTCCTGGATGCATCCTAACTGCCTTTCTAAAAGTGCTTATTCACCCCCATTCTGTGAGCTGCTTCACCCACTTCCTGTACATTAATTTGTGTTGTCATATTTGTTAGCCAGGGTTTCATGTAAGCAAAGATCTGATTCCTTATTTCAAAGGTTGAGCCCTAGGTCATCTCTTTAAGGATTTCCTTGTTATTTTGAATGGATGTTCTTTTCTATTCTGAACAGTTTTCTTTTGTGTGGCCACTTTTATTTCCTGGCGCAGCAGTTCCTTGTGCACTGTACTAATGATGTCTGAAAGGGTGTGATGGTCACATCACTTCTGTACCAGAGCATCTGGTCACCACAGTCAGGGCTCCCCAGCACTCTGTAGAAGGATTAATGAGGGCAGCTCTGCCAGGACTCTGCTGTACTTTGATATATTTCCTCACAAGTTTATTTATTTCCTGACTGTGCCAGGCCATGGCAAAGTGTGCGTATTAGTGTGTCTGTGGCTGCTGTAACAAATGACCAGAAACAATGGCTTAAAACAACACACATTTGTCCTCTTATAGCACTGGAGGCCAGACGTCTGAAATCAGTTTCCCTGGGCTAATGTCAATGTGTCAGCAGGGCTGAATCCTTCTGAAGGCTTAAGGGGGAAATCATTTTCTTGACTTTCCTAGCTTCTGGTGGTTCCCTGCATTCTTCATCTCATAACCCCTTCATATCACTCCAACCTCTAACATCCATCCTCACATCTCCTTCATCCTTTTACAAGGGACATGTAATGATTACGTTGGGCCCAACTGGATAATCCAAACTAATCCCCTTATCTTAAGATCCCCATTTAACCACCCCTGCAAAGCTCCTCTTATATAGTTAACACTCACTGGTTCAGAGGTTAGGACCTGGATATAGTTGGGGACCATTATTCAGCAGGCCAGAGTGATGACGCGTAGAGGAGAGAAGGGGGTATGGGAACCAGGGAAAAGAAACAGAAATGCCAAAGCAGGCTGCTAAAAGCTGCCACACATACTTACACTTATATTTGGCTTATACTGCATTTCTTCGACAGGAGTATCATGGCAACAGCATCCTCATAAAGTGACTGTGAGTGCTATTATTTTCAGCATTTTACAGAGGTTAAAACTCATGCACAAAGAGGTTTAAAGTAAGTTGCCAAGATCACAGAGCCCACTTCACATTGTTCAACATGAGTGGTTCTCCCCGACAAGTCTTCGGCACTTGGTTCATAAAATGACTTGTTCTGAAAATTATCTGATTTCATGTCACCGGGCTGAAATCTCTTGAGAGCAGAAAGCCTGTTATCTATTTTGTAATCCTATGGCCTGGCCTCATGTAATGGACATTCCTATCCTGAGGATATGAAGACAACTCCTTCTGCCTGAAACAATGACTTCCCAGCCACCCAACTTCATGGAAGGACGACATCGAGGCTGGGGTGACTGCAGCCATGAAAGACCAGGAGAGTTGGATCCAGACTCTCCTGAGGCAGAGCAGCAAGCCCGAAGGAAGTTGAGGACTTTACAGATCAGAGCTGCTCTACCAGCCCCAAAATCACCTGCTTGGGGGCATTGACCTGTGAGAGAAATAGCTGCCTTTTTAAAGTTAGTTAATTTGGTGTCTCTCTTCCTGGCTGAGAAGTCTGATCCCACCATGAAGGGTAGGGTGGAATAAGTAGGTGGTGATGAAGGAAACTGGAACTAAACTGTGGAGGTGATTTTGGCCCCCTGGAAGGGGTTCTGATTTTAATGGTCTACCAATAATGTTTTCATAATTGGCTTAGAATCAGAGCTTGATTAGGTTTTTCAGGGAAGGTACCTGGGGGGCACTTCAGAAGATGGACAGCACATGGGTCATGAGACTGAGGAGGAAGCTGGTGCAGTAGTATCATGAGGAAGAGAAGGTAAGGGCTGGGCCCCCACAATGTTCACGAGGGGAGAGGACACAGTCCAGAATCCAGTCATTTCTGAGGTGGAGACACAAGATTGGAGAAGCATTAAAAGATAGAGGTAAAGGAGAAAGAGGAATCAATTGTGAAGCCAATGCTGACGCTGTGGCCACTGGGAAAGGGCTGCCCTCGGGTCAGTGGCAAAAGAATGAGGGACTGGAACTGGGCAGACTCCTTTTCTCTTGTGTTGCTGAACTGTGTCCCCCTCAAATCCATACATTGAATTCCTAACCCCATCAATCCAGAATGTGACTGTATATGGAAATAGAACCTTTAAAGGGGCAAGTAAGTTAAAATGTGGTCACAAAGGTGGACCCTAACTCAATATGACTGGTTTCCTTATAGGAGGAGAAGAGTAAGACACATATACACAGAGAAAGGTCATGTTAGGTCACATAATCTGTAAGCCGAGGAGAGAGGCCTCAGCAGAAACCAATCCTGCTGACACCTTGATCTCAGACTTCCAGCTTCTAGAACTATGAGGATATACATTTTTATTGTTTAAGCCAGCCAGTCTCTGGTACTATGTTATGGCAGCCCTACTGCTATAGATTAAATGTTTGTGTTCAGCCAAAATTCTTAAATTGAAACCTAACCTCTGATTTAATGGTATTTGGAGGAGAGTTCTTTGTGGGGTGATTAGATCATGAATAGCATTAGTGCCTTTATGAAAGAGACCCTAGAGAGTTCCCTTGCCCTTTCTGCCATGGGAGGACACAGCAAAAAGATGGCCATTCCTCAACCAAGAAGTGGCCCATCACCAGACATCGAATCTTCTGGCGCCTTGGTCTGACTTTCAGCCTCTAGAACTGCGAGAAGTAAAGCTCTGTTCTCTATAAGCCACCAGCCTACAGTTACAGAAGTTTGAAACACTAAGACATTTAGCTGACTAACACAGAGGCATGATGTGCCAAGCAGGAAGCTAAGCTAAAGACCTATAGTTCCACTGGCTGAGCTGGAAAAGATGTTAGAGACGGAGAGGGAAGACTCAGCTCAGTAGCCACGGGGGACTCGTGGCTTTTTCCAGGGTCATGTTGAGTCTTTGGCTCAGAAACCCAATGATTTCCAGAACTTTGGTCAGAGTTGTTTCACATTTGATTTGGGCTCAAACTGAAGGTAAAAATCACACAGCTTGTGGGTCTGTAAGGGCTTAGCAAGTACATTACAAACTAGTTTTTGTGTGGCTTTTGTGTATCTAGAAAATAATGATTGACAATGCTTATGATGCAACATGAGTACAAAAGGTATTGCTCATTTCTATATGACTATTTCAAGTTTTCTGCAACTGCTCTCATAATTGTTTCTGGGGGACTAGAGGCATTATTCATTCATCAGCACTTCTAAAGGAGCCTGCCGTTTATGAAAGCACAGAAATTCCAAGTGCTCTTAAGTATAAGTTTGCATATATTTAGAAATTTAGTAGATTACTATGTAGGTGCTAAGGAGATTAGGAATAAAAGACCCTGCATGGATGGGAAATAAGATATTCGCTGTTACCTACTCAGCCTCATTTGATATATTGTCAGGCCAAACTAGATTTTTCTCAATGTTTGATTTATGCCTCACATGCCATCCTTTGCTCCTTTCCTGAGTTTATGTTAAGAGTGTAAAGCCATGCTTCCTTTGGGCACAACTTTTGCAACAGGGAGGTTGGGGTGAGTTTTAATAAGACGTCCATTCAGATCTGTGAGCTGCTCCTGACTCAGTCCGCTTACCTGGGCACGAATCCTTCTTTTCTGTGTTACTGACGTCAGGACAGGAAGTGCTAGGAGCAAAGTCTTGGACATGTGTCCTGATCCTGGAAACGTCCTTAAAGATTTATTAGGCCTGGTTCCCTGAAGGTTCCCATTTAAAATCAGGCAGGATGAATCAATAGCCATTCTTTTGATGATGTTTACAAACAATATAGGCAACCTCTCAAGTTCTTGCTGACAATAGCCCTCTTCTCTGGACTGTAAGATAATAATAAATGGCTTAAGCAAAAATGCTGGATATGTGGTCTCTTCTTTTCTCATGACCCTGCCCTCTTGTCTGTCAGTGGAAACAGGCCTGGTAAGCTTGCCAGACATTGGTGGATAAAATAGCAGAACAATGAAAAATGCACTGGGTAATATCACCTATAATATTTTCCACATGTCACACAGTCCTCAGAGCACTTCCCATATGCTTTATGTTCATCATGTTCAGCAACGTAAGTATGAGCAGATCCATTTCACAGGAAGAGACAGGATAAGACAGTTGGCAAAGGCACTTTCCGAATCAGTGTGCTCCCCCCTCTGGCAGTGAATCAATCCAGTTGCGGATGCAGTGCTGAGGCATTCAGTACAGGCATACCTCCAAGACATAAGTCCAGTTCCAGACCTCTGCAATGAAGTGGGTATGTCTAAGCAAGTGGTGAATACACACCATCTCATCCCTGTAAGCCATTTCCACAAAGAACCCTGGACATGACAGCAGTGGATGGAGAGTAGATTGCACAGGTACGCTGGCAGAGGCCTGAATGGCTGAACTACATAATTATGGCATTCGACTCTTTCCTTTTGAAAATAACATACTGGCCACAGTTGTGTACCTTTCCTTTAGTTTTAGGGGATTACTTTTTTTCTTTGGGGTATTGGGCTAATTGAAAACCCCTTGCTTCCTTTATATGGAGCCTATAAAAGGGCTTGCCAGTCCCCTGTGACTTATTAAGGTCCAGATGCTATTAGGCAGAGCTATTTAATTTTTTTTTTATTTCCCTGCCCCTTTCCTTATGTGCCCTGTAGTTTAGCATCCTTAAGCAACCAGGTTACGGAAGTACTTTACCTTTGCAGATTACTGCTGTGCAAGGAGCAATTCTTTCCCCTTTGCAGGATTTAACCTCCCAGGTCAGCTGTTATTGGAGGTAGGACATGAAAGCACCGCTGCTGATGGGAGCAGCTCTGCGGTCTGGAGAGAGCACTAACGCGACATGGGAGGCAATCTCTTATTTGTTTTTGTTTCTTCAGGGCTCCTCTGTCACCTGTATGTTCTGATGGAGCATCCCAAGCTTCTCTTGAATCTTTAATGTGTTGTCATCTCCTCACTCCCCATTTTGGAATCACCTTGTTCCGTTTCTTATTTCTGCTTTTCCTGAAGTCATACTCTTAATATGCTAATTAGACCGGACGTCCTTCCAGATGACCTTCTGGACAAAGCTGGGGCTGCGAGGGAAGCCCAGGTCCTGGGTGCCAGAGGCAGCCAGGGGAAGAAAGGCCTACTCTTGCACAAATTTCATGCATTGGGCCTCTAAAATATATATATATCTCCTAATCCAGATTATGTCAGTGGCTTATTAAAGGAACTCTGAACCAAATAATGTGCACTTTGCAGGTTCATATTATAAGATTCAAATGTAAAACATGCCATCTCCGCATTCTCACATCAAAATATGGAGGACCAGGCATCTCCCTGAGAAATTCCACTTTCTTTATTTGACGTTTAAAATCCTGTATAAGTATCTCAGATTATCTACTTTCTGTTAAAAGAGTCCATTTCAGCTCCAGTAATGAGTCCTCCATTTATACTGATTAATTTTTAATGTTAAAGATTAATGTAAGAACCTGTTTAAACATTTGCCAGGAGCTAAAAAAAAAAAATTAAAATAATTGATTCAAAATCCTGTAGAGACATTTGCTTCAGGGCCAAAGTCTGTGGCAGACATTTGGCCACTTCTCTGAGCCTGTGGATTGGTCCCGAACACGTGAGATGTGCTTTAAAGGGCAGTAAGAGCCTGCACCCAAAAGTCTATTTTACAGGCTGCTGTGGAGGTCAATACTGTCTTGCTTTACAATTACCACAGTTACCTGGTTAGCTATGTTTTATTTATGCAGCATGTTTTTTAAGAGTCAGACATAACTATATAGTTAAGACACATGATTATTCTTAAAAGTGAATGCAGAAGAGTGTGGAGTTTGACTTTTTTGTGGCGGGGGGAGGTGTTAGGAAGTTTGTACAAGAAAAGAAAATACATATATTTGTAGTGGCATAAAATATTTTTCTGCAAGATAAAACTAGAAACTTAGTAGTGGTTAATGTTATGAAGAGACCAGGAGATACTTTTCAAATTATAGTTTCCTAAACTGTTTGAAGCTGTAGTCTTTAGTACAGGTAATGGTTTAATTAACCTCAATACAGGTGACTTAATAAATTCATCCAGGTATAAGTTATGCTGAAATAGCCCCAATATCTCATAGGCTCTAAGTCACAATCTACTCACTCACATGATATATTCCATGTGGATTGGCAGGAGGCCCTGTCCCTGATGGCGGAGGTTTTCCCATCTGGTCCACATGGCCTTCTCATCCCAGTGGCAGGAGGAGAGAGACTGGAGACTGGAATCAGCATGGGCTTCTTACTGCATCAGACAGTAATGTTCAAATCTTGTTGCCTAATATTAGTTCCAATGCTCTGCCCATCTGCAAGGAGGGCTGAGAATTATAAATGTACTTTAAGTAATCATAAACTTTACAGATATCACCATGTTAGAGACATACATTCTGTTCCTGAAACAATGATAAAAGACATAAAATGTTTCTCAGTAGCATCTCTAACTAGCATTTGCTATTTATTGCCATGTGACTGTCTCACCTGCTGTGTCTCATTCACCTACATCACTGAGGATGCTTCCATCCCACAGATGGCTCCTCATGATTGAAAGATGGGTGCCACACCTCTTAGCATCCTGTCCTCATGTGCCTCCATTAAAAATCAGGAAGAGAAGATATCTTACTTATTAGTCTCTCTTTATCATCCCATTATTAAGTGTTAGCTGGACCATAGTGATGTTTGCACAATTTAGTAAATTGATTAAAAGTCACTGAATTGTATATTTAAGATGGGCTAATTTTTTTTTTTTGAAAAGTTAAAAATTCCTTAATTTTTTATTCCTGGTACCACTACCACAATTTACAGGGCAATATACCTGATGTAATGAAAAGAGAAAGAAAAAGACAAAGCTACAACAGATAAAAGACCTCAGGAATGTACATCTAATTGACACTACATTGCATTAATCAATAGCTGCACTTTTTGCAAACTGTGGCTATGACAGTCCTGAACAAGAAGGGTTTCCTGTTTAAGCTGCAGTAATTTTTCTGACTATGGATCATCGTTCCTCCTGTGGCAGATTTTTACAGTTCCTCTAATGCATTTGGGACGACTGTCTCAAAGTAACCTGCAGCTTTCCTGACAACTCCTCGCTCTCTCTCCTGCTAAGAACTGTAGCCCTTTTCTGCTGAGTTTTAGAACCTTCTGCTACCATATCCACCACTTCCACCACCAGATCCATAATCACCACCATAGGGGCTGCCCGAGCTTCTTCCACCAAAACTGCCCCCCTTCATGGGTCCATAATTTGATTGCTGTTGTCCACTGTAATTTCCAAAATCATTATAGTTTCCACCTCCACCATAGTTACCGCCAAAATTTCCCCCTTCATTGTAACCATCGTATCCACCACCGCCACCATATCCACCACCTTGGTTTCCATATCCTGGTCCACCACCACCACCATAGCCTCCTCTACTACTATAACCAGGACCACCGCCATAGTTGCCACCATCACCTCCAAATCCATTATATCCACCATCACCTCCTCCATAACTACCTCTGCTGCCACCTCCACCACCGTAGCCTCCTCTTCCACCAAAGTTTCCACCACGGCCAAAGTTACCTCCACCACCTCCAAAGTTTCCTCCCCGACCCATGAAATTGCCAGATCCACCTCCACGGCCTCTTTGTGATCCAGCAGACTGCATTTCTTGTTTGGAAAGGGCCTTTTTCACTTCACAATTATGCCCATTAATAGTGTGGTATTTCTGAACAACAATTTTATCAACTGTATCATGATCATCAAAAGTTACAAAAGCAAATCCTCTTTTTTTCCCACTCTGCCTGTCCTCCATAACTTCTATGGTTTCAATTTTGCCATACTTTTCAAAATAGTCTCTCAAATTATATTCTTCTGTATCTTCTTTAATACCACCAACAAAAATTTTCTTCACTGTTAGATGGGCACCAGGCTTTACAGAATCCTCTCTAGAAACAGTTCTCTTTGGTTCTACTACACGCCCATAATATGGGCTAATTTTATGACACATGAATTATGCCTGAAATGTTAAGATTTTTAAGAAAAGAATAATGTTGGCTGATATTTCTTTATCAAAACTAAGCCATATTATTATAGTAATATGAAGTTTTCAATAATTAATAATATCCAAGTAAACCCATTTTTTGACAAACAGATTATATCTAAAGCTATATAAAATATTACAGATAGAAGCAAATTTCAAATACTATGTGGCTTGTAGAGTTATTTCTCATGAAAGTCAACTTAAGTCCTTTGTATGTCCTGTCATTTATGCTCTTAATATCCTATTAAAAATCCTCTAACCCACATGTAGTAATGAGATTCTGGTTCATGACATACTTAATAGAAATGATGCTATTTACTGAAGATGGATTGACTCAAACATATAGCGTGGGCAACTTCAAAGAAAATACTTTGTGGAGCCAAAGCAGTAACTTCTGGTAATCAAATCCCAGTAGCATCAAATGGGCATTTACTGAATATTGTGAAGACCGCCTCAATATACAGACAATGATGCCAGGAATATAAAAGTTCCAGTACATTTACTTCATGTTTCCAGTAACCTCTCTTTGTTTTTTTAACTTGCAATGTCAAGGTGGTTAGAATCGGTCCTTCAACGAATGTGTAAGCTATTTGCTTTTATCCTGGAATTTTCACCTAATTTCACTGAGGACTAAAGGAGGCCAAGAAACTAAAACCTGAAAAATATTTGAGATAACATGCTCACCAGTTTTTCAATTACTGAGCCTAATGAAGCCCAGTTATTGATTGGCCCAGCAGTCCTAGATCATAGTGATCATCCAGCCATACCCACCTTACTTCCTTATCTAGTAGAAGCCACTTTCCATTCAGAGTCAGGATCCACCACCCCAGCCAGCACAGTAACTCCCTTCTTCACCTGTAGATCCTTGAGGAGCTCAAGGTGCCCAGTTGGCAGTCTCAACCTCCAGTCCAGTGGAACCATTTTTGTCCTCTGGTGAAACCATTGCTCCTTTTGAACCTAAGACCTCTAGGCCTGCAGAGCCTACAGTCACAGCAACAGGAAGCAAAACGTTTAGCTAGTAGATTACTGGGGTAATAGCGAGAGGAGCCATGCCAGTTCCCACCCCTATTCCTGGAACAACAGCTGCTGGCTGTGGGGGAAACAGTACCAGACACTGGGTCCTGATGTGGAGCATGGACCTCAGGGGAAAGGGAGAAAAGGCCGGGCTGTTACCCTCCCTTTAAGGACATTTGTATGTTCCAAAAATACCTGCTTATAACTCATTCTCTAGAATTTGGTCTCAAGGGATGCTGGGAATTTTGCAATCTTTTAGCTGGGCACAACTACTGTCCAAAACAAATTCAGTCTCATTGCAATGGGAGAATGAGAGAAGGACATGGATAGGCAACTACAGCTCTTTGTGCAAAGATCTTCCCAAAATGTCCAAGTTACCCTCACAACCTCTATCTCAGCCGAGGTGAGGCTGACCTTGTGAGGTGGCTCACCCAGCTCTACAATATCCCCAGAATTCACATGCTCAGGAAATCGTCATGACTCTGTTGCCACCTTGTTCTTCATAATTCTGATGTCTGTCCATGAAGAATTGTGTGCCTCACTGTCCCCTGAATCCTGGGAGGCTGAGAGTCCTCAAGTCTCGCCACTGTGCCTGGCTGCTCTCCTCTGGGGCCCATTTCTTTCTGGTTTTTATCTTCATGTCCATGGATGGAGCAGGACATGTTTTGAGCCAGGCAAGCCAAGCAAATAAACCAATGATGAAGTCTAATTAAGGAGCACTTTTTTCTATATGAGCTTAAGTGATGTACTATGTCAGGCTGTGCTGATGTGTTACAGCGATGAAATTCTCAGAGCAGTAAACCCAAAAGACAGGCAGCTCTGAGTAGCAAAATGCTCCATGTCAAGCAGTGATTAAAATTAGTGGCTACCATTTCCAGACAGAGAAATCGATACTAATGAACGTAAGATTTGCCTTCCCAGGAAGGAAACAAATTGCTCAGGCCACTTCAGAGGGTGTTATTGTGTGGGTTCTACTGTATTCTGTTTGATGCCAATGCCCCAGAGGAAGTCCTTGGAATTCTAAGTGAAACGGAGAGGCTAGAAACCCACTGAATAAGCTGAAGAGAATTCTAAAAGATTAGAGCCCTGTTGTTTCTAATTTTTAATCCTTCCATTCATTTTTAACGGAAACCTGTGTGTTTCTATTTACCAGCTAGAGCAGTCAAAAAAGATGGAAACTTTAGTAATAACATTACTTTTTGAATTAAAAAGGAGTAGAACTTCATTGTTCTACAAAAGCAAAGTATTGGGGGTTATGATAGTGTGTATTGGGAGCCCTAAAAAAGGCAGGCAAAACTTTATGTGATTCAGAAAATGTACCCAGAGGTCTTAAGAAGTGTTAATTTTTTTAATTGAAAATTTTATTTAGAAGATCTTAGATTAACATACAATTGAACTAATATATAGATATCCCACAAATTCTTTGTCTAGTAAACATCTTGTAAACTCAGTTGTGTAAACTATTATAACCAAGGTTTTAACACCTAAACAAATCATTGACCTTCAGATTTACTTGATTTTACTTGTACCTTTGTGTGCCTGAGCCTGTGTCTGAGCATGTGAATTTAGTTCTGTATAATTTATCACGGGCGAAATTCCTGTAGCAGTAACACAGTACAGATTCTAAACAGTTCCATCATCATAAGCATCGCTCATGCTGCCCATCCACATGGTGATTTAGCAGTTTTATTGAAAGATAAAGATAAAACAATTCTAAGCAGAAGTGAGAAGGGGATCTCTAAATGCTGCCTTCTTTCTAGCTGGGATCTAGAATAAGAAGAAACCAGATTAGCAGGCAAAGGACACTCTTAGCATGAGGGCTGGTTTCATAATCTAGGTGAGCTCTGGGACTAACGAAAAAAAAAAAAAAAAAAACCTAAAGAGAGAAGTATGATATGTTTTTTTGTTTAATAAAAAGCATATTACCTTCCTCCCTGTAATCTATTATCCTTCATTTCATAGAATTGTGGTTACAGTGTGTGGTCCCCAGGGCAACAATAGCCACACCTGCAAATTCTCTGCCTGTACCCCAAGCCACTGAGCAGGAAACTCAGGGGAGGGTCCCAGCAATCTGCATGAACCAGCTTCCAGGTGTTTCTGTTGCCTGCTAACCTTTGAGCACCCCTGCTCTAAATCTTGTCCATATTCCATTTTTAAGCTTTTCTGAAGGTTGTGTGAGACAGAAAACTTCCTATAACTGGACTTGATGCATTTAGAATCCACGTTGCCAAGGGCTTTCTGTTTTCCTAGAGTGTCTGGAGCTATAAATCAGAGGGTCATACTGATACCCTCCTCATGACAGGAATATTGGCATTCCGACAATGATGTCTTGGGAGACATTTTAAGGCATAAAGAAAATGGGTGTGGGAAGTAAGAGGGACTTATATCACTGAAAACTGTCCTGTTGTCCAAAATCAAGAGTATTGTCCCTCTGAGGAGCAGGACACGAGAGAAATCATTTTAACCCAGCACAGACTAAAGTGACACGCATTTAAAGAAGATCTTAGCCCTCTGATTGACAGGGGTGTGATTGGAAAGGAGCTCATGGACTAACATTCGCCATGGTGACATGGTGTTTATTGACTAATCTCTTTCTCATTTTGACTCCTAGTAATTTTTCCCTTAGTTTCCTGTCTGATAAGAATGTAATGCTTCCCGGAGTTTCCCTGTGTTCTCCCTTTTTCTGGAATGTTCTAATATACTGCAGTTTACATAAAAATTTTAAAAAAGGTTCTTTTGCACTTTGTGAGAGCAATTTAACTTGATATTCTTTTAAAATTTAGATATATGTTATATACCATAAACTTACCCTTTCAAAAGATACAATTCAGTGGATTTTATTATATTCACAAAGTTGTACCACCATCACCACTAATTCTAGAACCTTGAAATAGAGTAGTATTCCTCTTTCATTCCAGTGAGACGTGCTTTTCTTGAGAGTCCGCCTGAGGAAGTGTCAGAAAGTAGAACAAACAGGTCCATCACAATAGCACCTTGGAGATAGACTCAGAGGAAGCAGTGAATAAATCTGCAAAGCACAATAGATAATAACGAGTTATACTTTGCTTCTTACTTCCTGTGGTGCATGAGCATAGAAATTCCAGTATGGTTACATGAACTGTGGTGTGGTTTTTACTCCTCTTTTGGTATAGATCCTCGGAGATTTAGAAAAATGTTAGTCTTTCAAACTTCACAGAAATAAGAGTAAAAGAGACTCCAAATTTCCCACTTTCTTCCAGATGTTGGTTATTATCTAGTTCTCTGAGAAGCAAGGACACTTGGGAAGGTGACTGCGTGAGGCACAGGAGTTGGGTCTATAGGATGAAGAAGGAAGACCCGTTGTCTCTCTCTTCTTCCTGCTCCCTACACACACATCCTTCTGGAAAATAGTGCTTCTGTTGCTCTGATTTCAGATCTGTGCTTCTGTCAAGTCTCATCTGACCAAATTACTGTCATCTTGGATCCTTCATAACTAATTTGGGATGACTTCTCTGAATCCAGATGAGGCTAAACACCTGAAGGAATCCAGTGAATATAGTCAAAACATTTGAGCATTTCCCCAATCCTCCTGGAGGGTATTCAGCCAGATATTGTCCAATATACCCATCCACCTGGGAGACGGAAGTAGAGGAGAGATCCCTTTTGATAAAACAGAGCAACAGGGTTCTGACATCTGTTTAAATGAATACGGAGAGGTAAAAACCAGGGAGGACCTTGCTGTCTGGCTTCGGAAGCAGAAGTAAGAGGAATATCTTCAAGTTGTTTAATCAATGCACCAAGTTGCAGAGTCACCCCAGACTTCAGAGAGGGCCAGGGTTTCTGAGGGAGAGTTGGGAAACTCAGCATCCAGACCTTTATTCCAAAACAAAATTGGTGCCTGACTGCTGCTGAGTTAGAGTTACAAAAGGACTGTATCCTGGCCCAAGCGTCCCTAGTGCAGGGAACGAGAAACTGGGGGTGCAAATTTGCACAACTCAGAGACCCTGCAGACTCGCCAGGGGCCTGATTCTTCTTACCTCAAATCAGAAGAGAGTTTTAAGGGGCTTGGACTATCGCAGTGACTGTTATTTTCTGGATGACAGCAGGATTAAGGAACACATCTATGTACTAGTTTTCCAACTTGATGAAAGAACAAAAATAACATGAATGAAAGACTTAGCAAAATTTAAAAATAATTACATTAATTTAGGGCCTCACATAAGAGCCAGATAGCATCAATTACTCCAAAATTCACATTTTAAAGTGATTGATTAGCTCTAATCGGTTTGGCACAGGCTGATGCTGTGGACTGAAGGGTTCTAGGTTTGTTTCAGGTCAAGGGCACATACCTTGGTTGCAGGCTGCTCCCTGGCCTGGGCCCTGGCCGGGACTCCTTCAGGAAGCAGCCAATCGATATGTTTCTCTCACATTGATGTTTCTCTCTATCTTTCCCTTTCTTTTCCACTCTCTCTAAAAATCAATGGAAAAATATCCTCAGGTGAAGATTTTAAAAAATGATTGATTAAACTTCTGTTTGAAGGTACATTTTTCTTTATGACTTTTGCCTTAGGAGAGGGGTCTTTTTCTAAGAACTAACTGAAAGTTTTTCATTCGATACCCAAGAATGCTCACTAGTGTTCAGTCATTTATTTGTCCACTCGTTTATTTATTCACAAGTCCATTGATTGTTATGGAGATTCTACTATGTTCTCTGTCCTGTGCCACTTGGTGGCGCACAGTGAGGCATGGCTTTCTGGTGGGGCATCCATGGACTAGCTAGTGGGGGTCATTGGCACTACTTCTAGGAAATATAAGCAGATCCTAACTAACATTCCCTTGGATTTCCACCCCCCCGCCCCCGTTTTTTTTTTTTTTCTGTTGATTGACTTCTTCTCTGTCCTAAATGATTGAAGCATTCGTTAATGACCCTCTATGACAAATACAACAATGACAGACTCACATCTTTCTCTCTCAATCCGAGGAAACAATCCTATATAATAAAATCTCATTGACTATTACAGCATAATGACTAGAATAACCAATAACCAGACGACCAGCAAGTAGCTATAATAAGCACTGACCCAGATCTTGCTGTCGGTGCCCTGACAGCCCCAAATCCCATTCACCCACACTCCAGACCCTAATAGGAGGAAGGAGGGAGACAGATACCCGAACCCCGGACCCTGACAGCAGGGAAGCTTCTGGGGTCCAACCCCAGCAGGTCCAGGGGTCCCCAAAGGTGTGGACGGAGTTGGCGAAGAAGGAATGACACGGAGACAGCGTTCAGTTGATCAGCAGCCTAGCCAGGATCTCTAGCCAGGATCTCCAGCCAAGTTCTGGTCTGGATCTCCAGAGAGGTTCTACTTAGGATCTCCAGCGAAGTTCTGGTTAGGATCTCCAGCCAGGTTCTGTGTCCATGTTCTCTTGCTAGGTTCTCCAGGTTCTCCAGCCAGGTTCTGTCCAGGTTCTCCAGTCAGGTTCAGTCACCAGGTTCTAGTCAGGTTCTCTTGCCAATTTCTGTAGTCAGGTTCAGTCCAGGATCTTTTGCCATGTTCTCTCGCTAGGTTCTGTCTCTAGGTTCTGAGGCGAGTTTCTGTCCAGGATCTTTTGCCATGTTCTCTCCAGCGAAGTTCTTCTGTCTCTAGAGAACGTTCTGTGTAGGTTCTGTGCCTAGGTTCTGTCTCTCTTCGTTCTGTCTTCTTACATCTGTATTTATACCAGTTGATTCAATCCTATCAATCTCTATTACAAAGGTTAGGGCGTTTCTTATCTCCATTCCAGGGAGTAAAGATTATGTAGCTTAAGCATGATTGTTCATAGTTAAAGTGATTAATTACCCGCCTGGCACTTAGTTAAGAGGTTTTATTCTCTCCCTAACTTCAGGGGAAAATCCCTACCTGGGGAAACAACCTTTCTCAGAGACCTTGGTTAAAACACATAGTGCCAAGAAGGTGAGCAAACATATTAAGAACAGTATGCCATATATGCCAGGTCCCTTGAAACAGCAAGATGGACCGGCTCCCGGCATGAAGCGGGAGCCAGACACCTGCAACCCAGACCCTGACACAGGGAGGTAGGAGCCCCATTCCCTGTGGAATCGGCCATTGGTCAGCTTGCTGTCCATGCCCTGATAGCCCAGATTCTTGTCCACTCACACCCCAGACCCTGACAGCAGGGAGGCAGGAGCTGGATACCCAGATACCTGAATTCCCTTTCAATGTGCACGAATTCATGCATCCGATCACTACTATTCAATATAAAAGCTCATAAGGGATTTACAAGTACAAATTAGTAGTTACAGAATAGTCATGGGGATGTACAGTATAGCATAGGGAATATAGTCAATAATATTCTAATAACTATGTATGGTGTCAGATGGTTATGAGATTTCTCAGGATGATCACTTAGTAAGTTATATAATGTCTAATCACTGGAGTGTACACGTGAAAGTAATATAAAATTGTATGTCAGCTATAATTGAAAAATAAAAAATGATTTAAAAAGCTCATTTTCTACTTAGAAGGTAAAATGATTGAGTCAATGAAATATTTCCCCATAGCTCTAAATTTTTGAAGATTCTTTTTTGTACTCACAAGAAAGGAAAATATAATTTAAATACAACTCAGAAAATAGATAAGCCTTTATTAATGTTATTCTCAAATTCCAGATGAAAAAAAAGTTATATTTTGAAAAAGCAAGGATTGAATACCAGGCAATAATAAATTTAAATATAAAAGTGTTGAGGTGTCACTTCCTGTATAATTGGATATGATGAATTTTATAGTGGAAGATAGCTACAGAGAGTCCATGGCACTGAATTATATTTTAACCTTTAACTTTAGGACAGAAGAAAACATTAATTTTCCTCTTACTCCCATTGTTTTTGCAGTTGTCAGAGTCTGTCATAGAATCCAGGAACCTTCAATCACCTCTCCGAAGCACAAGTGTCATCTTTAAGCTCAGTCTTGAGTGTCAGCTTCCTCTGAGATAGGACTCTGGTAGGCGCTAACAGTGACAGGCTTTTATAGTCTGTCTTTCCTAACATTAGCTTTGTTGTTTTCAGGTCCCTCTCTGCTGCTGCAGCTACTAGAATAGCACTTGGAAGTTTGATTTGTTTAGTCTGAATATGTGGGCACCCCAGTGATTAACTTACTCTCCATGCAGATAATGCACCCAAAGCTATAAAGCAGTAGGTGAACATAAACATGAAGTGAGGAGGTGGAGGGGGAGGGGATGAGTAGGGGGATGGGGGGAGTGCGGATGGTCAGATGCAACCAGTGTGAATATATGAGCATCCCTCAGTGATATATGCAAAATGACTTATATCTGCAAGATGCTTGCAGGAACCATCCCCAACTGATGTAATAAAGCTTGCCAAATGACATGAGGAAGAAACTAAAATTGGGAAAGGGCAGGCTAAAATGCCAGCGATAGACACAACACCACCATACATCAAGTTTACTTAGGTGGGAGCTGTCATACATTGTCAAAGAAGCCCTGGTTTCCATTCATTAACAAAGTAGCTATGTGAGGAGATATGTTAATTAGCTTGTGTCTAGTAATCATTCCACTGTGTATATGTATATTATGCTGTACAGCTAAAGTACATGAATTTTTGCTTTAAAACTTTTTAAAATTATTAAAATGTAACCCTAGTTGACAGTCTTTTTGGCATCTCAAGTGATTTAGGATGTTTGTATTGGAACTAAGTAGCTTTCCACAGGGCTGATCTCAGAATTAGGCTGTGTTCCATGAACAGAGCAAAATTTATTCTGTAATATTTTGTGCTATTTTGTACAATTTTAAATTTATTACATAAGAAACTTTTGATCTGATTTATTTCTTGATTTAAAATCTACTGAGTTCAAGGAAAGAACAAAACCTCTTTGCAGTGTACAGCTACTGCTAACAAATTAATCTCAGTTATTCCATTGACTATCTGCATAACAGCTTAAGTGCCCTTGATAAATTCAGTTACATATTGACATAAGAAATACCTCAATATGTCAGATTCAGATACAACTACCAGGTGGTACCTCTGCTGGATGCCAAAATGGGTAGGCTGTGTCTCTGTGCAACCCACAATGGCATCATGGTAGTTTATCATTAATAATGTAAAAGTTATTTTAATTTTAAGCTACCATTTAATTAATAACTGACAATAGCTGTATTAAAAAAGAAAGGGAGACCTTTGAAAACCTAAAAAATTAATAGAAATTTTTATTAAATACATCTTGATTTGCAACCTTATTAAGAAATATAAAAATTTCATATTCTACATCTGGATTGTCTACATATTTCCTTAATAAGCAGCAATGAAAAGCATGCAACACCCCATCACTTTTATTTAATTAAATTTTCTGGCTTGGTAAATAATACAATTCCATTTATTTTGATCATGGTATGGGTGTTCACTTCTTAAATATTTATTGAATTCTATTACTAATATACTTTTATGTTAATTGTAAAAACACACTTACGTGTTACTTTTTATTGATATTTTAAATATTCTCATGTTGTTTTATACTCATCAAAAAGCTTAATTTGTTGATATACATAGTGAAATATTATATAGGCAAAAAATAGGAAAGTGTAATTTGAACTGAAGACAAAATATATGACCATTATAGACACCTAGTTCCTACCTCCACTGGTTAGCAGTTAGGTTAAAATAAACTGAGATGGGACTTGAAGCACCCTGGTCTTTGGTTGATCTTAACTTCCAGTGGGTGAGGTAAGGGAGATGAAACCATTATAATTCAGCTTACCCAACTCCTGGTCATGGGCATAACCCCTCCTAGAACAGAAGCAAGGTGAGTTCGCCTAATATGTCATACTATTCTCTGAATAAACAATGGCAAGTGATTCATAAACATTGGTTCACTTTTTTCATATTATTATTATTTACTATATATTCACCAAACTAACTCATTTTTAAAGCTAATTCATTTTAAAATTATGAATACAAATATATATTATTTTTCTATATTCAAAAGAAAAGAAAAAATAATCATAATCTCCCAGATTAGAAAAATCAGTAGTATTAAGATTTTATAGATATTTTCATTCCTCTTTTTATGTGTATGTAAATGCCTTATCTTTTAGATATGAAAACTAGGTACAGACTATTGTGCCACATTTTTCCACTCAATATAACAGGATGAACATTTTTTAACGTTATCAAACAATATTTTGCAACAGTATTTTAAATGACTGCATAGCATTTAATTATATGGATATAGGACAATTTATTTAGGCAGTTCCTCACTCTTCTATACACCTTTCTCAGATTTGAATTACCACTTGCAGAAGAATAAAATATAGACAAAAATCATATCTTAATTACTTGTCAAAAATAACACAATAACAATAAAATTCCCTGGTGA
Source organism: Myotis nattereri (assembly GCF_964212035.1). Taxonomy (NCBI): domain Eukaryota; kingdom Metazoa; phylum Chordata; class Mammalia; order Chiroptera; family Vespertilionidae; genus Myotis; species Myotis nattereri. The sequence goes on from NC_138079.1 coordinate 11,784,947, forward strand.
GTACCTAGTTTAGATATGTTTTCACACCTACATGCTGTAATATTCTCTGAATATCACTTTTATTTTCCATTTTCAAATTATTGCAATAATTTTATGCTTCATTTTTCAAAGACTGCATACATCTGTGAGTGTGCACACACATATACACACAGACACACACATTTTCTGTGTCCTTTAGCTGAGGGATTAGTGGATGGGAACATCCTAGTAGATGGGAACATGTTTGTTGTCACAGGAAATTAGATATCTTTGGGTGATTTGTTTGGACAATTCTGTGATTGACAGGAAAATGTTAATCTACCTTAGATTTCCTGCATAATGATGATCTAAATACTATTATAAATTCTAATGTCCAGTTGCCTGGAGTGCTGTCTTACTAAGTAATTCTTTGAACTTATAACCACAACCTAGGGATTTTATATTGACACCTTGGCTTGCATAATTAAAGGGCCATCATCAATGCTGTAAGAAACCCAAGTAGTACATTTTACTGCAACTAAAATGTACATTTTTTTCACAAGTTAACATTTCAAATTAGGATGGTCTTATAATCAATTGTGCCTTAAAATATGGTTGGTGGAAGTTTAGCTTTCTTAGTATATAAAATAACAGCATATCTTATAACTAATGGCTTCTTACATTCTTTTACTTACAGTCTATAGATAATGTGGTGAGTAGTTTTGCGCATAGCTCCCAATAATCCCTGAATCCTCCTGGCCATGCACCATGTGATCTGCTCCCCTTGAATGTGGGCTGGAACTGCATGGAGCACTGAAAAAGCCATAGGGTGTCTCTCAAAATCTATATAATAAAAGGGTAATATGCTAATTAGACCAGAAGTCTATCCAGACAAAGTCACAGCAGCTGCAAGGGCCAAAGGTGCGCAGGAAAGGTAGTGGGGCCTGGGAGAGCCGGGGTGGTGCGGGAGAGGTGGGGTGGCGTGGGAGAGGAGGCAGCGTGGTCCTGGTCCCAGGCAACCACAGAGACAGCGGCACGGGCTCAGTCCTGGCACCATGCCTCTGCAGAGGCTGGACAGGGTGCAACATGCTGTGCCTCAACCTCCCACAGCACCTCCCACAGCTGGCCTGGCCCCAGATAGCCCCCTACCCACTGGTGGGTGGGGGCGGGGCCAGTGCTAAGAAGCGAGGGCCTTGGTGGCTGGCAGTGGCAACAGCAGCAGGGTGATGGGGACAGTGCCTTCCCATGATCAGCCCGGTCACCTCCCGCAGAGGGAGGCCAGACTGCAGCTTAGGCCCGCTCCCAATGGGGGCGGGCCTAAGGTGTCAGTAGGACATCCCCTGAAGGCTCCCAGACTGTGAGAGGTGCCAGGCCAGGCTGAGGGGACCCCCATCCCCAGTGTGTGAATTTGTATGCACTGGGCCTCTAGTTAGATTATAAAAGGCGGTGACCTCTGCCTTGCTGGTGATGGCTCTCTGGCTTCCCTTGTATGTTTGTGCTGATGGAGAGGACAACCTGACTAGGAACTGCGAGGGCCTATGGCTTAAGCCCATCAAGAGTCTTAAGGGGATAATAATTTTGGAAGAAATCTCAAATTAGAAATATCTAAACTGTCCATCAATAGTTGATATATAAATTTTGAAATTTTTAATACAACATATCCTACATCAATATAAATTACTGAATTACTGCTACATACAACAATATGAGTGCATCTCACAAACCCTGTGCTCATTAGCAGCCTACCATATTCTCTTTAATGTTTTATCTAAACTCTAGTCATTACTATAAGCTTTTGTTTCATTTCTAAATTATGTATTTTAAGATCTATAGAAGATTACATTATTCATTCAATATTTTTGCCTACTTTATTCTGTTAGTATAGGTTCTATATACACCAGCAAGATCTAATTGAAAGTCAATGATCCAAACAAGTAATAAAATAGCAAACCTAAACGCTAACACGCTAATAATACCATTAAAAATAAATCATCTAGACATACAGAAATTGTCAGAATGAATTAAACAAATTAATGACCCAACTGTATGCTGTCTATAAGAAACTCACTTCAAATATGAAGTTATATGTAAGAAAAAGAGAAAAGGACTAAAAAAAGATATGCCAGCCCTAGCCTGTTGGGCTCATTGGTTGGAGTATCAGCTGTCAGACTGAAGGGTTGCAGATTCTATTCTGGTCAAGGGCACATACATTGGTTGTAGGCTCTATTCTCAATCCCCATCTCTCTCTCTCTCTCTCTCTCTCTCTCTCTCTCTCTCTCTCTCTCTCTCCCACTCTATCTAAAAATCAATGGACAAATTATCCTCTGGTGAGGATTAACAACAAAAAATAAAATATTAAAAAATAAAAGATATCCCACAAAAAACTAATCAAAAGATTAAGTTCAAACCAATGAGACTTCAGACAAAAAATATTCCAGGAAAAGAGAACGCCCACAGCAGCTTTATTAACAATAGTTAAAAACTGAAAACTATCCTTGATATCCATTAGTAGATGAATGGATAAACAAATGTATAATCCTACAATGGAATGCTATCCTATAATAAATAGGAAAAAATGTGTGATACATGCAAGAACATGGATGAATCACTAAAACATGCTGAGCAAAAAGCTTTACACTTGATAGAATATATGATCCCATTTCATTTACATGAAATTCTACACAAGCAAAACTGATCTCAGAAAATAAATCTGACCAATGGTTGCCAATTTGGATGAAAAAGACTCATCAAATGTAAACTTAGCATTGGTATGTTTTTGTGTGAAAATCTTACATAATATCTGTAAACAAATATCGAAATCTAGTTAATGGCATACAGGTTTAAGCATTTAAAGGCTGTGTACTGATGTCTTCAATTTACTTTGAAGTGTTTTAAAAAATGAATTAAGTGATGAACACGTGGATAGACAGGTATACAGATGTGTGATAAAGCAAGTATATAAAATGATAATGGTAAAATCAATGTAGTGGATATTTGGGTATTCATTGAAAACAGCTTTTAATGTTCCACGTGTTTAAACATTTTCATCATAAAATCTTGGAAAACAATATCATTATTTCTACAGATGTTGTTTTCCCACCATAGCAGAAAATAGGCTATGAAGAAATTGCTTTAAATCAAGTCACTCCCTTTTAATAAGGTCACGGAGCCCATTGTTAGCCCATATTTTTACATTTTATGTTTATAACTCTTCTGATTTCTCCTTACTGCTTCAAGCCAACAATGAAATTATGTGCCCCTAAAGATTCAGATATCCCAACAGACTTCAGACTAGCACACTTAATTGCTGGGAAGGCTCTTCTTATTGACTGACCTACATTCGTGTGCAATGTGCATATGGGAGAGGATACAAACATCAATAACCCACCACCAGGAGGCACATGTTAGTAACCAGTTAAGGGAGCAAAGGTTTACAGAGTCTACTCCTCGCAGGTTTCTTATTCACTGGAGGGTCTTAGCTAAGATTTTAAAGCCTGAGTACAGCAGAGACTACTTTACTTCCTTACCAGATTGCTGTGAAAGTTCTCATGTAATTTCATGTAATCTATTTACCTTCTCCATCTACTCTCTTCCCAACCAATGCATGGTATACACGCCCTTGGGATCTAAGTAAAAATGTCTTATACAACTGGATAGAAAAGGTAGTTGTGTTAAGGAATACTATTTGAAGTAGAGGGAGGAAGTTCTAGAAAGAACAGTCCAGGGAGGACATATTGTATCAAGGACATGAGGCTTAGGGAAGTGGAGAATAAAAGATGGACCCTGGGAAATGCCATGGCTCAAATCTGCTCAATAAGAAATCTGTAAATGTAGCCACTGGGTTTCACCCCTGTTCCCGCAGAGTCTCTCTAACATGGCAGGATTGACAGCTTTCATTCGAATTTCAGACATTCTGAGCACTTGGTTAAGACATTAATTTCTATGGTCATCGAGAAGCAGAGCTTTGACTATCTCAAGGAAGGGCAATTCTGCATATAGTATGACATTTGCTCCTCAGGCCTGTCTGTCAACATAAGAATTGCTGCAGTCTTGTCTCAGTCAGTCCTGTGGAAAGAAGGGTGGGCTGTAAGCAAAATCAAATCACATTTCAAAAGCAGAATCTGGCCCAGCTGACATGGTTCAGTGGTTGAGTGTTGACCTATGAACCAGGAGATCACGGTTGGATTCCCGGTCAGGACACATGCCTGGGTTGCGGGCTTGATTCCCAGTGTAGGGTGTGCAGGAGGCAGCCAATCAATGATTAGTTCTCATTATTGATGTTTCTATCTCTTTCTTCCTCTCCCTTCCACTCTGAAATCAACAAAAACGTATTTTTAAAAAATACACAAACAGAGTCTGTATTAGTTTGCTAGGGCGGCTGTAACAAAGTATTACAGACTGGATAGTTTATAAACAACAGATACTTATTTTCCCACAGTTCTGGATACCGGAAATTCAAAACCAAGGTGTCCGCAGAGTTGGCTTCTACTGAGACCTCTCACTGTGGCTTTTTGATGGCCGTCTTCTCCCTGTGTCTTCACATAGTTTTCCCTCTAATTTTGTCTGTGCCCAGACTTTCTCATTTTGTAAAATTCCCATCTTATTGAATTAAGGCCCACTCTGATATCTTCATTTCACCTTAATCTCTACAAAGACCCTATCATCCAATACAGTCACATTCTGAGGTCCTGGGGGTTAGGACTTTGACACATGAATTTGGGGGAAACACAATACTAACTCCTTTTCCTCAAAATATTGTGAAACTTTTGAGACAAGAAAGTACCCTTTTACTAAACTGTAACATGCAAGAAAGGGAGGGATGCTTTTGCACTTTGCAAGGGATTAGGGTTCACACACCTGACCATCTTGAATAAGCAGGACAACTCGACACCTGGGAAAGAGAAACGATGAGCTCACAGAGTTTACACATCAGTGCTGGGAGAGCAACCCCAGACTGCTGGAGTTTCAGGGGGAATGGAGAGAAATGGGCTGGTGAACTGAGGTTCCATGAGGACAAAGGTAGCAAAGTGGAGGCGACCTTTGCAGTCAGAGTCCTCAGGCCCCTGATTTCCCTGCTGAGAGAATGAGAACCCAAATTTCACTGTGGGGCACTTGGACAGAAGGCAAACAGAGACAGTTCTGCAAACACGTACTGACTGCGAAGAGAAGAGACTGGAGAGGAGGACAATGAGCTGAGCCAGGAGATAGGAGCAGCAAAGGGATGAAGCAGTGGCTTTGTTGACAGAGGAGCCAGCGGAGGGAGAGAAGAGGGCCCCATGTGGGTGCAGGGCTGAGACCTGGAATGAGCCCCCGCCTGCAGGGACTGCACAAATATTAACTCTCCAGCCTAGGGTGTAAAATGCAGATTTTACCAGTAAATCATCCCAAAATGAAAGCACACAAATGAACATTGTGATAAAGCATATTCAAGTTATTAGAAATCTTTAGAGTTACTCTCTCTTGAAAACTGCTACAATACCATCTCTATTGGCTTTCCATAGAGGCACCAGGTCAGCATGCTGTGAGCAAATGTCCTCCTCTCTGGCCCCAGAAACTTCCACATCACAGAGCACCGGGAACCAATACTTCTCCCGGAGATAGCACCATCTGCTATCTCCCTCCTCTTCATCCCTCCTCCCATTATTGGATGACTAACTTCAGATTTTTAAAAATAGGAATTACATTTTAAGATCATTACATTTGATGGAAAAGAACACTATCCATATATGTAAAGAGCCAGGGGCCATCACGACCGAAACAACCAGACAGACTACGGAACAGGCTGTGTGGGGCGACAAGGCCAGTGGGGGTGCAGTGAGGGGCGACCAGGCTGGCAGAAGGGGCAGTTGGTGGCAACCTGGCCGGCAGAGGGGGCAGTGAGGGGTGACTAGGACAGCAGGGGGGTCAGTTGGGGGAAACCAGGCCAGAAGGGGGGCAGTTGAGGCGACCAGGCCAGTGGGGGACAGTGAGGGGCGACCAGACTGGCAGGGGGAGCAGTAGCCGGTGACCAGGCTGGCAGGGGGGGCAGTTGGGAGTGACCAGGCCAGCAGGGGGGAAAATTAGGGGCAATCAGGCAGGCAGGCAGGTGAGCAGTTAGGAGCCAGTGGTCCCGGATTAGAGAGGGTGCAGACTGGGCTGAGGAGACCGCCCCCCCCCCACCATGCACGAATTTCATGCACTGGGCCTCTAGCACTTATATAAGGCTTTGGATTAACCTATTATAAATGAGGCAGATAATGTTAAAATTAATTATTATGTTATCAAGATACAGTGATTGTATAAACAGGTGTTTGGAATTGTGTACAAACCATGAATCCACTTTGGGGCTCTTGTACCACATCCCAAAGTTACAGAAATGCCAGAGAAAACATTCACATACAATCAGGTAAATTTACATTTAAAGTTAAATTAGTCCACACAAGCACCTGCACATAGATGCTTATAACAGCTTTATTCATAATTGCCAAAACTTGGAAACAACCGGAATGTCATTCAATAAGTGAATGGATTAAAAACCTGGGGTACGTCCAGACAATGGACTGCTATTAAGGACTAAATAGAAATTAGCTGTCAAGTGATGAAGACATGGAGGAACATTAAATGCTTACTACTAAGTGAAAGAAGACACTCTTTTTGAAAAGGCAGCATATTGTATGATTTCAAGTATATAACGTGCTGAACATTCAAAACTACAAAAACAGTAAAAAGATCAGTGGCTTCCAGAGGTTGGAGGGAGGAAGGGGTGAATGGATGGAGCCCAGAGGATCGTTACCAACTATATAAGAAAAATTAAAAAGTAGAGGATGTTTTCAGATGAATACATCTGGTCTAGGCCTCCATAGACATCGCTGCCCTAAGCTCCTCCTGTACAGAAATTCTAGAACCTTCCCTGGGAGGAGGGATAAAGGTGGATGGTGCCATTCTCTGGGAGAAGTGTCGGTCCCCGGTGCTCTGTGATGTGGAAGATTCTAGGGCCAGGTCCAGAGGAGGACATTTGCTCACAGCATGCTGACCCGGTGCCTCTTTGGAAATCCAACAGAGATGGCGGTCTCAGCATGCCCCTCCAGTGCCTCCTCAGCATGAGGCTGGTCTTCCTCCCAGACGTGACTTGGCAGTCTTCTCACAATTCCCTGTGTTCTCTATAGACATAACTGCTATGCTGTTCTCTGCATTATTGGATGATTAACTTCAGATGTTTAGCCAAGAGATGCCAAAGCCTTCCTTTGACTACACACTATACATAAATTACTTAGGACAAACCTCTCATATCATCCCTCATTATCTATTTAGCTCTGATTTATGATATGAAATGCATGACACTATTTTTTACTCAGCTCTCTACACCGATATGGAGTCTCTCAATTTAGTAATAAGTTTAAGGCTCAGTTTCTTAAGAGAAAGTTATTTAACATGATCTAAACAGATGTGGATGGCTGTGGGACACGTTTTCTTCCCTTGAAGAAAATACATGTTATGGGTCTGTAGCCATTTCTTCAGCACCTGCCTCCTTGTAGAGGAGTGACTTCTGATTGGTCAACTTGGGAGAGTACCTGTGCATGCTCAGCTCCGTCCTTATCTGCCTGGGGAACAGGGCAGTGGGGCCACCCCAGTCCAATGCTGAGACTAGATGGAAACATATGCTAATTCTGGAATTCAGTGAGCCATCACATAAGCTACATTCTCCAGTTTAGCCCCTATCAATAAGTCAGGTTATATTTTAACTACTAAATGTTTTTTTTTTAATTTCTCAATTTGTTCAAGGTAGAGGCAAGTGAGTAGAGAGGTGCTATTTATTAGGGATGTGAGATAGCCCAATATGTGTGTGCCACCCAAGACTACAATTATTTCTATTTGTCAAGATTAATTTTTCTAAGGGTTATCTACCTGCGAAGTATAATTTACATCCATCCCAAGAAACCCCTAAGGATGCTTCTAAGGCTAGTTAACGTTTGAAGATTGCACGAGATAGTGATTCTTTCCGGACAATTCGATTATGGAGAATGTGTGCATTTCAGCAGTGTTGCCTCTGGGTTCTTCCTGCTGTCAAGGTTTCCAGCAGAAATCTACGAAGAAGGAGCTGCTATTTGTGACCCAGTAATTGCTGGGATCAACTGTGTGTGGTGACCGGTACATCACCCCTACAAGGAGCTGCTCTGCTACTTTGAGATTGTCATAATTGCATTTTGTTCATGCTGGCATTTCAGAATTAATTTGTGCCTCGTGTAAAGACAAAATAGGTGATAGTGCTGCATGTGAGCAGAAAGCTAAGAGGAAATCAACAACAATGACCCCGAGAAAGGATGGGTCACAAGATAAGCTTCTGGTGAATTGTACAGCAGGCTTGGCATTAATAGCAAGATAGACACTTCATTTGTTGCCTCATTGTTACACTGTTTTTACATTGAAAATGTTGGTACATTTTCAGGGAAATTTATCCTAAATTTAGCATAGAGGGGACATTCAAAAGTGGCTCCTAGATTTGGGCAACTCATGGCTGTGGAGAACTCAGCTCTGCAGCTGAAACCAGTAGAATTCTACACTTGTTGAAGATCAGCCAGAAATCAAAGAAATTCTCCTCAGAGGCAATTTTCACTTTTGAGGATGAAATACTAGGGTGTCTTACAATTCGGGAACACAGGATGGCTTTTAAAATATATTACATTCTCGTGTTCGTTTTCTAATGACGTGTAACCAGTTACCACAAATTTACCATGGTTTGCCTGAACCCCCTGTGTGGGGTTTCTCCAGGCTGCACGTATGATGTTTGCTGGGCTGCATTCTCCTCAGAGGCTTAATAAATATCGCATTCAGGTTGGCAGGACTCATCTCCTTGGACTGCATGACTAAGGCCCTGGCCTCAGACTGCTTGTTAAGTGGAGGCTTTCCCAAGGCCCTAGAGCCAACCCCAGTAATCTGCCACATGCCCTCTCCATTGGAAGCCATGGCAGAGCAGTTTCCTTCCCGCAGGCCAGGAAGAAAGCTTCTATTTCCTAATATGGTCCCAGTTCCCTTTTAAAGACTTTACCTGATTAAGGTCAATGCAATCGTCTTCCTTTTGCTTAATTCAAAATGTCAGCTAATTTGTGATCTTAATTACCTGTAAAATCCCATCACTTATGCCTTCACATGTAATTTAATAAAGGAGTGAAAACTCATCGTTTCGCCAAATAATGTAACCTGGACTTGGAATCAGAATACAGGGAGAGGATTCAATTGAATTTTTTTTGTGTCTGTTTTTTTCAGGTTAAAATGGAATAGTTTTATTTTTGGACCTGCCCTCTTTTTGGGCTGTTCCTCTGCCACGTTTCAAACTCCTACTCATCCTTCATACCTCAACTCGGTGTCGTTCTCATCATCTTCTCACATTTGAACTCCTCTAGGCCAGTGGTTCTCAACCTTGGCTGCACATTAGAATCACCTGGGAATCTTTTTAAAATCCCGATTTCTGGGCCTCATCCTCCGGAAATTCTGTTTCTTTGTTATGGGGTGGGGCCACAATATTAGTAACAAGGAAACAGAATTTCCGGAGGGTGAGGCCCAGAAATCAGGATTTTAAAAAGATTCCCGGGTGATTCTAATGTGCAGCCAAGGTTAAGAACCACTGCTCTAGACCATTATTTATTCTGATAAAATTCGCTAATTTTACTTTGCAAAATTAATTGTGATTTCAGTTAAACACATGTGCGACTGTGTTTCATATGTCTTGCTTTTAATTCAATTGTAGCTTGAGAGGACGTGAGGGGAGACACCACACCAGCCTTGTTAATTGAATAGGTGAAAAGACCTGGACTGGATTGTATTCTCAGGAGTGTTATTCGGGAAAGAAAATGCTCAGTTTTCCAAGTGATGGTAGAAGCAATGGCTACTCAAAATCATGGGGAGTCTTCTTCTTTCCTCGTGGTTTCATCACTTCCTAAAAGGCATTTTTCAGTCTTCTAAAGCCTAATGTAGCTGATTGAGTCAGGAATATAATTGTTAAAGTGTGACTCTGTTGTCTGCTTAACACCTAACTACATTCCAGGATATGAGGGCTGTATTCCTGCTTTTACTATTAATTTTCTTTGTGGTCCAGACCAAAATACTAGGCATTTCCAAGTATAACTTCATCCCTTTAGCAAAATGCTGACTTGGCTCGTTAAGGAAATAAAAGATTGTAATTTATTTCCGTTTTTTTTTTAAATGGTATTGAAATGCTAAACAATTACTTTCCTATGATGTAATATTGATCACAATCCAGCTATCTTATCGACTCAAAAACATACTGATTATTGATGGAAATTGTCCGCATGACTCTAATTCAATTAAACATTGCTATCATCAACTTTATGGTAGAGCTGCTTTAATCACCAGCACTATTCACTGCTCGACAGTTTGAATACCCTGCACAGAGTAGTCCTGTGAGTGGGCTGCTTCCTAACTAAAAACAAGCCAGGAAATGATAGGCTTGATTCTAGGACGAAGTAAACCACACACTCAAATTCCTCACTGGACTTCTCCCAGGATGTGACATGTACAGCAAAACATTTTAACTATTAAAGTGCTCTCTCCCAAATACACCAAGGAAACAAAAACTTGGCTGAAGGTTGACCTTATGCTTCCCCAAGTTTCTATAGGCACACAATCCTTCTAAATTTAAGAGAGAATCATTACTTAGCAAACTGTATGCTAAATCGATTCAAATTGGATAAACTAGACTATCTGATCTTACTTGTATTGTCTCATGTATCCAAGTTTGTTAACAAAAAATACAGTGTCAAAAATCATTGCTATTATATAAGAAAGCCAGAAAGTACAATAATATTACAGGTGTATGACCTAATCATGGTAAAAAAAATAATATATTCTTGAGATGAACTCTTTCATGAACAATGCAATTGACTTACTTCAATGTTCAGAAAAAAATCAGATTTATCTTTGTGGATTTTTACAAGATTGAGGCCAAGTCACAGAAATTATAGAGAACCATATACTGCATCAGTAAAAAGAAAGGCTTCTTAATTACGTAAATGATCTAAGAATGAGGTAGGCTGGCGTATGGCATAGTGAATTCTGGCTCATGGGGAGTATAGGCCTGATGGCCACTGTGAGATAAAAATCTCATGGAGGCATAAGGTTCAATAGGAAATGTCTGGTAGCACCTCTACCTTAAAGGTCCCAAATGCAGGCAATAGTAATAAGTTCTGCCCCAGCTGACAACCACAGCCCTACTTTATCCTTAACCATTGCTGTTACCCACGGGACAGTTCAGGATAAGAGTCTGTAATGAGGCTGCAGTCAGGTGGCACCTGGAGCTGCAGGGATCTGAAGGCTCAACTGGGGAGGAGGGTCCAATTATAAGGAGGTTTTCTTGCATGGATGGCAAATTGGCGCCGGCCCTTAACCAGGAGACCCAGGTCCTCTAAATATGGGCTTCTTGAGTGTCCTCCTGGCATGGAGCTCACCCTCAAGGTAAACAATCCAAAAGACCATGGAAGAAGTTGCCATATCTTTTGTAACCTAGCCTCAAAAGTCACGTATAACCACTTGAGTGAAGCTGGGGGGGGGGGGGGGAATACACAATGGCATAAACATCAGGAGGCAAGGATTCTGTTCTAGGAAACCATGCTACATTTAGTTTGTATATTTTTGAAGTGGAATTCTGACTATTGCACCACCATCTTCCATACTACGAGGTCTCCTTCTCCCTCTCTCTCTCCACAATTATTTCAAATCTGATTGAGATGCCCAGTTCCTTTCTTTCCTTTCCCCGGTCAGCCTCTTCTTGACTTTACTTAATTCTCTAGCCATCTGGACCACATGTTTCACTACACTGGTGGTCATTCAGTTGTCACTGTATCAACTCTCCATCCTCCGTGGGTTTTCACAGCCCCTGAACAGAAAACTCCATCTCTGGATAATTTGCCTCTAAACCCCACCCCCACTCATTCTCAGACTGGTTAGCACTCCCGAATAATATGACACAGACTAGCATGTCAGGGTTAGCTCTCAAACCACAATTTCCTCAGTGGATCCCTGGAAATCCTCCAGTGTATGCCTCATGGAACCCTCTCCCATCCCTTATTTAAAACTGTTCTAAAATCCAGTCACTTTGCACTTTGTATACTATCATACCTGCTCCAGCCCCATTCAGAAAAGCATCTCACCAATTTCACTAATGCAACAGAGGACTTACCAGCAATGTCCTAAACTTCTTCCACAGGGGCACCTACCCAGTTAATTCCACAGTTTCTAATTATTTAAGTATATTTGTGTTGATTTTAGAGAAACAAAGGGAGAAGGAGACAGAGAAACATCGATGATGAGAGAGAATCATTGATCAGCTGCCTCCTGCTTGCCTCCTATCGGGGGTTGAACCCACAACCTAGTCATGTGTCCTGACTGACAATCAAACCCTGACCTCTTGTTTATAGGTCGATGCTTAACCACTGAGCACACAAGCCGGGGTAATTCCACAATTTCTAGCACCTGCTGTCATCACTCTGTTCAGTGAAGGCGACTCTGCTTTAGACTGTGGACCATCATCACATTATGTTTGTGATGTACACTCCTCTGCCTCATTGGGGATGTCACCCCATCAAGGGTCCCAACTTTGTATCAGCTACTCTGCTTCCTCCTGTCAGCAGGTTCATGTACATTTCTTGTCTTAGGAAAATTTCCCTACAATTCCTCTTCCTTCTTTTCCTACTGCCCAAAGCCTTTTCTTTGGTTTTCAGATGCTGGGACCTTCATGCATTGTCTACTTTTCCTTTTAATCCACTTCTCCACCTTGGCAGTACAGCACATGCCCCATTACTCCAAGAAGCTGGCCCTGCTGAAAAGATATGAAAACGGCTACACTGTCAAATGCCAGTGAACAGCATCACTTACTTTTTCCTGAGCCCACTGCAGAATTGGACTTGAATAATCTCATTTTCTTTCCAAATATTTTTGCCCCTGAGCACCCAGATAACAAGGACACTATCCTCTTCTGAATGCTCTTCTCAATCTTGTTTGCAAGCTTCTCTTTCTTCACTTGTAATCCTGGGGCCTCATCCTGGCTTCCTCTCTCTATTCTTTTTCATGGGCAACAAAATTATCTCACCAACCCCCTCCTGCAAACTACCACAGTATTGGCCTTGGATATAAATATACAAGAGTTATGTTCCTTCATACCTAATTTATTGTAGAGCGTAGATATTAAAATAATCTTTACATGCCCCATCATTGTAGAAACACATGTGAAGGTTAGTGAAAAATATTCAAAAATCCTATCTTAAATTTACTCACATTTTCTCATAACTGTTTAGTTACAGATTGATATGTTTTAATGTTATTTCCTAAAAATACCTGTAAGGTGAAAATGTTTAATACTTGTCATTTCTTTTTTCATTTTCAGTTATTTCCTCATAGAAATATAAGACATTTATTCCTATTTATATCCTTCCTAGTGGCATTGCAAACTTTGAAAATATCATAAAATTATACCTGAGACTTAAATTTTCCATTTAATACTTGTGTCAGAAGTTTTAGTATTCATATAACTTAATACTCTAAGCTCCTAAAAGGTTATATATAGCTATCCTCTGGCTTGAAATTACTCCAAATCAATAGTTGGTTTAAAAAAATTGTATTTTTAATTGATACTGAGGTAGAGGAAAAGTACTAAAGTTATTCTTCATAGCAATCAGAGGAAAATGAAATAGAAAAGGCTTGTTGAAATTACAACCCACTAAGTCTAACTGTTATCATTCAATCCAACTAGAAATGTTGTTTCAAAAAGAATTTTTTATTCTGTCTCAAATATTTTGAAGTAAAATATGTTTTACATTTTAAATTATGCCATTATGGAGAAATTTCTGTAGGTCTTCTTTTTTATTCTTGGGGGACACTGTTTCATTACTTTCTATTTCCTTTTTATATAGGTAATACATTCCCATGATTCAAAACTCACCAAATAGAAATGCATATATTATAAACATTCTTTTTATACAGCTACATTTTATGGATGTAATCTGTTTACTTAAGCAGTTCCTGTTGAGAATATTTAGGTTGGTTCCCATATTTTACTATCACAAACGATGCTCAGTGAGAAACTTTGTACATACATTATTTTATATGTGTGCAAGAATATTGCTCACATATCCTTACATGTCAGATTGCTATATCAAGTGATATACGCACTCACAATTCTGATAGCCCCAAGTTGCTGTCCAGAGAAGTTGTGCCATTTTACAATTTTACCTAGAATGTCTGAGCAGCCGGCTTATTTTGAAAAACAAAGTTTGATCTCCCATAGCAAGTTTCTCACATTCTCCACTTCCAAAAGATCGCAGCAAGCTCAGTTCACATGGTGACAACTCTCAGACCCTGTGGCTTGCGTACAGCTGCTGTGAGAGCACACAGAGCCAATTCCAACCTGACAGCTTTGAATTTCCTCACTGTCCCACCATGTGGCATATGGCTGCACCAAAATGGTACTGGGAAATTTTCCTTAGCTTGTTGCCCTTTCCAGTGGAAGGTGAAATCTAAACCCCTTTGGAGGAGACCGGATTGCCATTCCTCGTTGAGTGTGGCTGGAGTATCTGGGGGATGAGATGACAGAAAGTGCTGCAGGTGTAACTGTCCATGAGTTATGATACAGCCCTCATGGTATCTTTCCAAGAGTCTCTATTTCTCTCGCTCACTTTCTGTTTCAGTGCATCAGCAATTGGTTCTTAAGGAAATCTGATGTCAATGAAAGAAATAAGGTTTTTGTTGTTGTTGTTTTTAATGTTCAATGATCTCTGAACTTTTTATTGGCTTCCTGCTTCCCCACCCCCCCAACAAGGGATGTCCCACGTCTAAAGAAAGAGTTTAAAAAATGCAAATTAGGAAAAGTTAAAGTATGACTAAGTCCCTATAATAAAGTTAATACACAAGCAATTTATTACAGGTGGATTAGGAATAGCATTATGAACTTCTAAGAAGCTTTAACAGAGAAGTAAATAAAATTTGTTTTATAATGCAAAGTGGCCATAAGAGAGAAAGATAATATATTTAGTAGAAACACTCCTATTTCTGGTATTTAATTCTGGTAATCTTTCCTCCCAAGGTTCTTAGCAGTGAATAAAGTGCTTGGTGAGATCTCCACACTGAACACTGGTGTGAGGTGAGCTGCTCCCCGCCTATGGATAACCAATGCTGTGGCTGGACAGCCCTTGTGCTTCTTTTTATGATTGCAACATGCCCTAGGCATCAACCAGCAGGAAGCTGGGGAGGGGGGAGGGAAGGGTTTTTACTTAGGGGTCTTGGAAACTGCATGGCACATCTGGAGTTAAACAGCAAGATCATATTAAAGAGAGAGAAAGCAGGCCTGGGGTTATTTTAATTGGGTTTGAGGATGGAGGCTTAGAGTTTCCCAGGCTCACTCTTTATTGGTGAATTTAAAATAAAAGCATGGGAATTAAAGCTTGAGAAGAGAAAAAAAATAAGCAGCTCATATAACCAGTTTAAAATCAACCAAAATCTCTAAATCCAAGTTGGGGGCAGGGCATGGCCTGGCTCTTTATCTAGTCCTGTGTCTGGCCTTGGTTTATTGATAGCTGTCTTTGAAGTGGATGTCTCAGCAAGCACATCAGTCCTATAAAATCCTGCTTTGCCGGGGCATCATCGATCCCCAAAAGGTTAAGCACATTCATGAAGTCACTGAAACAAGTTATTTGTTAGGAGGTTCCTCAAAAGACTGAATCAGTTAATAGGTTTACAGCTTCCAGGAGGCAGTGCACAATAATTCATGGTTGCCCGTATTCTCTGGACCCCAGACTCCTGTCTTTGGGGAGCCACTGGGACAATAGTTTTCTGTGGAGCAATAAGGGAAAGGCTTCTCTAGGGAATGACCCTTGGAAGACAATTCCCCCCACCACCCCACCCCATCTGCAGAGAGGCTGTGATTGCGCTTCAGTAGGGCTTCCTGTTGGGAAAGCAATGGATGCCTGTGCCTGAAAGTGACTGACAGGGCCCTTCCTGTTCGCAAGAACCCCCTACAGACAGAATTTCTTAATGAGAAACCCTGTCAGGGACAGGGAATGAGTTCTGGAACAGCAGACCCAACCGCCACCCACGTGGCCAGCAGAGGGCCTTCAGGTTCTTGCTGGGTCATTGCCTGTAATCACAGTGTTCCTTCTTCACCTGTGTGGCTTCCAACAGACATTGAAGCCCAAGTCAATTACCCTTCCCTCTTCGTGCGTCAGCCGCTTCCTATTATAAAATAGTTATTTTTCAGGAAGAATAGAAGCCCGTGTTCCCCTCCTCATCTAAATTCTCCTTCCTGCTGTGTGCTGCAGCCCAAAGAGTAGGACACGATAGGGTGCAACCACCTTACAAGGCAGGCAGCCGGGTAGAATGAAAACAGTTCTAGTTATGGCTATAAATAAGCTCTCACCATAGATGAAAGCAGCGGGAACTGCTTAACTGAAAGGCACGAGGGTGGGCAGGTGGAACACCCTGCACTGGGAACAGGGGCCATGTAGGTGGCGGAAGGATGGGGGAGGGCAGAGACCTTGTTTATCCCCAGCATGTGGCACTGCCTTTGACTCAGTCTCAATCTTCTGTTTTGAAATAAATGATAAATACAAAGCCCTGAGAGTTTTCCAGCAGAAGCCTCAGGCTCAGAGCCTGCTGAATTCTGTGGGATATGAAAGAAATCTATTTTTGAATACAATTGCCAGAGCGAGTATTAGTTAGTTTGCCTAAAAGTACAATTTGTCTTGATAGACTAAAAAGATATGGCCGGCGATGATAATTTCCCTGGTAATCAATGCAGAAAGAGGAATCGTGAAACTGGGAAGTCACCAAACGTGAATATTAATGTTAAAACCCAGGCAACCTTCTGGCTTTAGTTATCATAAAATGTCAGGCAATTGAATTAAGAGAGAAACCTTTACTCAGTTAGGAATTTGACATGGCTCAGGGACATTCAAAATGGCCGTTGCAAAAATATGCCCACAAGGAATCACACCCTTCTAAAAAATATCCTGACATTTAAAAACACACACATATATTTAATATATAAAATTCAAGCCATATTTCAGAACCTAAATTAAAAAGCGTGTGTGTGTGTGTGTGTGTGTGTGTGTGTGTCCACCATATGGAAATCCTCCCTGACTTCCACTGCTCCTGCCACGCCCTCTGCAGGTAATTCCCTTACATTGGCTCAGGTTCCTAATTCTGCAGATGGCCATCATGCCTTCACTCATCATAAAGCAATTCATTGTATGCTGACATACTTATATATTCTTACATATTTATGCCAGACTCTCCACCTCTAGCAAACAATTTCTCATATTGGAAGTAGGGGGAGAAAGAAAAAGAAAGAGAGAGGGAGACCAAGTGTGTATGGGTAATGTGTATGACATTTAGAGCATTTCAAACATACCTCCGTGTGCTGGAATACAAACACCAAATCAATTATGAATTGCAGTTAAGGCTGAGTCTCGTCTTCCTCAAACTGGGAATTTACCACTAAGCTAAACAAATATTATTCTCCAGAGACAGTAGGGAGGGCTAGGCTACCCAAAACCTGCAGCCTTCCTGAATGATAAAAAGAAAAAGATTGCCGATCTGGGCCTAGGAGACTTAAACTTACAAATTCTAATTTAAATACATCAGGTTTCCCCCCACCCCTTTTTTTTCTTTGAATTGTAGTGAAACATTTTACAGGAATTCAAGATTGCTCTTACCCCCATAAAGGTAACTGCCAAGATCTACACCCATCGTTGAGGGAAGAATAGGTTAAACTAAAAGCCCTAATCCACTCTGAATGAGATCACATGGAATCCATTTCCTGCTTTGTCCCATCGGTGTTTCAGGTGTGGAAGCTGACTAACGATGTTGGTGCTCCTAAGGAACGTCACTCTCCTGCTTCCGGATTGGCCTCACCCCAAAGGAGACCTCCTTGGTGAGTTTCCAGGGTTTCTGAGGAGGCTGTGTTGTCCTCCCCTAAACCTCCCATTTCTTGATTCTCTGAATCTTTAACTGTTTCAGCTCTGTCATCTTATAATTTACCAAGTTTACCATTGTTGTTTGAATTATTCCCAAAAGTTGGGGTAGGAACTGGCAATGTTTAGTGAATATTCCTGTCATTGAGTATGTCCCATCCCTTTAAGATTGAATTTTTAATAAATAGGACAAGAGCTGGAGTTCAACTGGACTTTTGACTGAGGGTGTGTCAGAGAGAGTGGAGGGAGTCAAAGGAAGAGAACATGGACACATAAAATAGCAGGATACAATTTTTCCCGTTTCAAAATGTGTTTGAAAGCTAGCTCTGGATGCTTTCTAGAACTTCATGGGGGAAAACAGATGAAATATGCTCATAAATTAATTCAAAAGGCTATCTTCTAATCAGATTGAGAAAGGGGTTGAACTTCCTTCTCAGCATTACTCATATGGAAAGAGTAACGATGCTTTGGTCATAATTGCCCACTTGGCAGATACTTCCTACAGTCACTTATTCCTTGGATGGGGCCTGTCGCCATTTGGGACTGATATCTGGTATTCTGTTTGCTCAAATGGTCTTAGGTGTCATTTCAGCAGAGTCTAGCAGCTGGGAATCATAATAAGGGAATTTTTTTCATCCTAATTTTGATTTTGAAGCAATTGGAAAACGACCTTCTCATTTGAATGCATTGTTCTCTGCTAAACCTAATACTTGATAACCTTCTTAATGAGCAAATTTGGTAGAGCAATTATTAACAACCTTTGGTCAGCACTGACATTAAGACGAAGTAAGATGAGATAGAAAACCAATAGTAATTATAGTCTGTGTTAAATGTCACTAATCCAAAGGGAAACAAGCAATGAATTAATTAAGAGATTTTATTCTAAGTAGGTGCAAAAGACCTGCCCCTAACTGCAGAATTAAAAATAAATAAAGACCTTTTACAATACTTGGAGAATGTTAGGATACAAGCTTCATTCTCCAGCCCTGGCTTCCTGATGTTTCCATTATATAACGATATTTTAAAAACTTATTTTATCTTCTTAAACTTTTCTTTTTTTTTCATTTTTACTTTTAAATTAAATTTATTGGGAAGACATTCCTTAATAAGATTATATAGGTTTCATGATACATGATCTGTCTATTACACTGTGTGCATACCACCCAAAGCCAAGTCACCAACTGAATGAGAGAAGGTATTTGCAAACAACATCTCTGGCAAGGGGATAATATCCAAAATATATAAAGAACTCATGCAACCCAATACCAAACAAGCCAACTTTTTAAAGTAGATTTCATAGCTGTTTTGATTACCCCTTCTATTTCAGTGTGAAGCAATATTGGCTCTGTTACGTAGGATTTAATTTAGTGTGGGTGGTTTTGTAAATCCATCGAGTACTCGGGCAAGGAACCAATTTAGTTATTTTCTCCTTTGGGAGAATATAGCATGTTGCAGTGATAATTGGAGATGCTCAGCCTCGAATAGTCCTTATTCTCTATGCTGAGAGACTAACAGTGTTTGATAGTTGTTTTATGTTGTGTCTAAAAAAGATGCAGAGGGAGGAGGCGTCAGTTCTAAGGGAGGGAAGTATAACTCGTTCAGGGATGGGGATTTCAATACGTAGGGGTGTTAGTGATGACCAGCTGGAGTGCTGTTGGCATATTGGGAGTATATTCTTCATTGTAGAGTACTGTTTCTCCCATTGTAGGAGTTCAATAAACCTACCTTTCCTTGGAATAGCATAGAGTGTCCCACTCAGGCATTATAGGAACCAAAATAATCTCTGCACATTCCCATGTATCCCACAGAGGAGCAGTATTAACCATATTTGGGACTGAGGTTCTTGGTGGGACCAGGCCATGTAGATCTTTGGACCATGTTGGTTGCAGCGGCTCTCAACCTGTGGGTCACGACCATCGGAAAACACATATAGCATATCAGATATTTACACTACGATTCATAACAGCAGCGAAATTACAGTTATGAAGTAGCAACGAAAATAATTTTATGGTTGGGGGTCACCACAACATGAGAAACTGTAGTAAAGGGTCGCGGCATTAGGAAGGTTGAGAACCACTGGTTTAGAGTGTCTGGTAAAGAGATCTGATACCACAGGCTATATGATATTTTATTTAAAAGGGTGCATACAGCTTCTGGCTGCATGTGTTTGGGTCAGAGCGAATGCTCACAGGCTGCCACCAAGGTGTAGAGCCAAGCTGGCCTGGGCCCACCACAGATCATCTATTCTCAGTAAACCCGCAATGGCACTTGGGTATTGGCAAATGGGTATGTCTTGAGGGTGGTCATAATAGTGGGGATGCGAGCTGTCACTTGACTTTGAACTATGAGGCCAAGGCATTAGGTCTTAAGGAGCCTGAATAGATATTGGTGGCCCACGAGGGCTTAGTAAGCAGGTGCACCAGCTTCCTTCTGGCACCTGGGACCCGGGCTTCCCTCGCAGCCCTGGCTTCGTCCAGAAGGTTGTTGGAAAGGATGTCTGGTCTAATTAGCATATTACGCTTTTATTATTATAGATTTGCAATGTGCAGTAGAGACAAGACTCTCGTCTTGTTTCTTTGTTTCCCCCTGGGGCAGTTTATCCATGTCTGCAGCATCATGGGTTCCAGCCGATTCCTGACCCCAGCGAGGACCAGCTCAGTCCTCAGTCCTGATCATACCCTTTCCCCTCCTTAAATCACATCTTTGAAGCTGAACCTGGCTTCTCCCACTAGCTCCTCCCACTTTGTCAATTGCCACCATTTCCTCTATCAGTGTCAGGATCTGCACATTTACCAGTGTTTGCTTTCTTTGGAGTCACTTCTGATTCACCATTTCTCTGTATTCTCCATCTCTCCAGAGAGTTCTTTATTGTCTCTCTTCCTTTCATCATTTCTGCTCCTGCCACCACCATCCAATAGTCATCCTGATCACTACAAGTGTCTTTACCCACCCCCCATTTTGTCATTATTCCCCCAGCTTCCCTGCCCTCAGCCTTCTTCCTCCCTTCCCCTAATTTACATCTGTCCCACCTGCTGCAGCCAGGTTTTGATCCACTTTGACCACCCCAGGTTCTCCAGGTTCACAAAATGTCAAGGGAGTTAGGACCATTTACAAGACAGTTCCAGCACTTCCTTCCATCTTTCTTCCCTACCTCTTCCTTCCACCAGATCTCTGCTTCAGGCTCATTGATTAATCCGTGGACCTCAAAATATTCTAGGTACTTTGGGGTTTGTTCTATTCTCTAGTCTTTAGTGTCTTTCTTCTCCTATAATTTTTGCACTTGATCTTATTCACACTTGGCAAGGCTATCCATTTCTCACAGCCTGGATTTTACCAGCCGTTCATCCTCCTCCTATTCTGAACACTGCATTACTGTCTGCTCCATTAACAGGACCTTTTCAATCATGTCCTTGTGTTTTCATAGCTTCCATAAAACCTTGGATGAGCTTTTTTGCATCATCGGATGGTGTGTGTGAGAGAGATCAAGTTATATTTCACACACTTCCCAGCCCCAACCCCACTGTTATCCTGGAACTGTTTGCTCCCCCTGATCTAAACCTTTTCTACAGTCACTGTTTCGTCCTTGAGGGAGTGAGTATTTGGGGCCTATACATGGGCTCACCACTAAATTTTGTCCTGATGTTTTGGATCATAATTATCTCGGAAACCTCCTACTCGTTATTGATTTTTTTGCAGATGTAAATCTCAGTTCAGATACCTTGCTCCCAGGAATAAGATTTACAGTAATTATGTTCTTAGGGATTAATTAATAAGCTGATAATCTGGCCTCCCCTGCACTTAGTTTCTTGGGAGTTGGCCTCATATTTTGTCTGCAAACTCCTCAGCACACATTCTCTGGAAAAGATTTTCCTGCTTCTCTCTTTCCCACCCCTTCTGTTTCCTCCAGACTTTGGAGAGGACCATGAGCAGAGGGCAGGATTTACTTTCTCCTGCTCCACGTTTCACCCTCCTGTCTCTACCTTTCTTCTTGGCACCTGCACTGTTCACTGCTCCAATTAATATCTCCATCCCTCTGGTCAAAGCAGGAGAAAGGGTTTTGCCATGTCTGTTCAAATGCTGCAGCGGTGTGCCCTCTGCACATCATTCCCAACAGTCTGCCCATTACTCAATCACTTGTCCGCTGGGAACCTCGGGGACAGTATTTTGAAAAGATACGGGTAAGGCATGCTAGAGATGAACGGTTGTTTCTTTGAATGGGAAGTTGTTGTCCGGGGCACAGTGACGAGCTGAGCTGGGTCAATAACCACGCAGCACTGGTGGTTAAATATGGTTAACTGCCCTCTGCTCATGAGCCTCTGGAAAGTTTGGAAGAAACAGAAGTTTTAACCACACATTACTGAGTGTGAAGGTATGCCAATTACTGGTTGTGTCCACAAAAGTGGTAGACGTGGTTTGTTTTTTGTTTGTTTTTTTGGTGTGTGTGTGTGTGTGTGTGTGTGTGTGTGTGTGTGTGTGTGTGTGTGTTTAGAGAGAGAGAGACAGAGAGAAGAAGAAAGGACCCGCAGTTCTGTACTCCTAACAAGGGCTGCTCCCTCTGCCTAATCACCCTCCTCCCTTCACCTGGGCAACCTCTCCTCCTATTTTAGGCAGATCAAGGGTCACAGGCCCCAAAGCCTGTCCACCCAAGCCTTAGATGGTGTCATATCCCAAATACACTGCAGTACCCTCTGCACACGCTGTCATCACGTGGCCTGAAAACCTGCTTGTTGGTCTCTCCACCTTAGTCGATTGACCAACTTGAAGGCATAAATTTCATTTTATTTGTCTTAAAAAAATGCACAGTCTTACTCTGTGTAAATATCATAATCCTTCATTAAATGTTTCATCACTGAGGAAACATAGAAAAACAAGGAGAAAAGAGACTGGTAAAAAGGAACTTTCATTATGGGGGAAAAAACAAATATTGAGGGAATTCCTGGGGGCATCTATAAATCCCAACATCCCCAGAGCAATAAGAATAATTCGTAGTTCATCAAGAAAGAGAAGAACTGGAGGGCAGGCTGAAAGAACCCAGCCCATCTCTACAACCAGAGAGGGGAAATTTTCACTGTCCCCTTTAAGTTATAAAATTTGCAGACTCCTTGTGTGAGAAGAAATTGTTGATCTAAGTGAAGTTCACCTTAATTTGTCTTGTTACTTTTATATCAGTTGCATGAGCTTAATTTAAGTGAGTACACCATTTTAAAATTTCTTACTATTCTGCAAGTAAAGTGTCATTAAATAGTTCCATTGTGTTATAGTCTAAATGGTTGCAAATTGATGGAAACCTGTCCATGGCCTGGCTAATACCTTAATGCCCAGTCACCTGCCTGTACTGTCACCTACAACAAGACTGTATGGTGACCGGGGTGGGAATGGGAGTAGGTGGTGGTTTTGCCTAGACACTGCCTATCATCCTTGGCCTACTGGGACCCATCCCTATTGTAGGTCTTTAACTTCCAGTCTGCTCTCTCCCCCCACTAGTAGTTGGCATTCTTCTGATCA
The DNA here is from genome assembly GCF_964212035.1 of Myotis nattereri. Lineage (NCBI taxonomy): Eukaryota > Metazoa > Chordata > Mammalia > Chiroptera > Vespertilionidae > Myotis > Myotis nattereri. Next base: position 11,808,364 of record NC_138079.1, read on the forward strand.
ATGCAAATTCTAGAAAAATTATCTCTATGTAATGGATAAGAAAGCTGAGGCAATGACTTACCTCAATTTCCACTAGACAGAGCAAGGACTAGGAAAGGTCACTTTTATCCTCTCGTTCCTATGTGCATTTGTCTATAGGGCCACCAAGGGTCCAGTCTAGCGCCACTCAGTCTGCTGAGCTCTAACTTCCCAGAATGAAGTTCTTGACACTGAGTAGATGGTTAAAGAATAATTACTTCTTCCAAGTCAATGAAGCAAAACCCATTGGTCTACATTAATCAAAACTGGCCTTTTAAATAAACTATCTTCAACCATCTGTGTTTCTAGTATAGAATGACCAATGGCTATGAAAAACTTTTGTGAGGATATATTTAAAAATCAGGTGTGTCAATATTTACTTTTCAGTTTACCAAGGATTCCCACTGTGGCTTCTCTCTAGCTCCTATGCTGATGTCTTTAGCACTATTGGGATTGAATATTTGGAACTACATTATTGTTGAAGAATGAAATGAACTGATTATGAGCTGCATTTGAACAAAAATCAGTTTGTACTCAACTAACTATAACATTTTACAAATGAATGGCATTCAAACAGGGCCAGCCTCAGGTGCCTCAGTAGCTGAGCCCCATCTGCTTTTGAGGTTGTATAATTTCTGCAAACTAAGGAATTTAGAATTATAATTACAATTAAAATAAAAATTTATATTAATCCTTAGATTTTTATGATAAAAACTCTAAATAAATTATAAATACAGATAGTGACACACACAGTCTATGTACAGAATTCTGTATACACACACACACACACACACACACTATATGATCACTCAGTTGATTACTTGCACATGTATTCACATGCATGAACCTATACTCATACATGATAAAGAACTATTAAATGAAAGTTATTATGGAAAACTAAAAAGAATATAAAAATAAAATTGCAGCTATGACAACAATAACACCAAAAAAACCACACCTAAAATTAAATTCAATTGACCACTCTGTGTTGGCTTTAACACTAAAGGACATGGACCTGGGAGATCTGTCTTCACCTGGGATGCTCTCACATTTATCAATCAGCCCCTGTGAGGACCAAACACTGATATGCCCTTTTCTTTCTTGCCCTTTTTAACTCAAATCTACATTTCACAGAAAATAATCCAACTTAATAGCTTCTCATGGGAGATATATCTAGATTTATGCATTTACTAATAGAGTAGGTCAAATGGAAATTTAATCTAATATACATTTATGGAGAAAGAATAAGAACAGGCATATTCATTATTTCTGTTTATCCCCAACCCAGCCAAGCTGATGTTATTTTGAGATCTCTACAACTGAATGTTGTTGGTTTTTTTTAAAAAAAGAGCATTAAGTAAAATGGATCTTGCATCATATTTAATGCTTATGCTAATGTGCTTCTTGATTCTAATCTACTATAAATTCATTGCAATTAAGTGGTTGAATTATTTAATGTGATTTTGCCTGTCTGAGTCTATTATCATTTGTCCAAAAGAAGCTGTCTGGCAAATACTAAGAATGTATATTACTGACAGGCAAATAGATTTCCTTTCTAGCAAAGTGCAATATGTAATTTAAATAATCTGATAATGCAAAATCCCATTAAATATATAGAAAATCATCTTCTTGGTTGGGAGCAGCTGAATTTCCACTATAAAAATGTTAGCTCTTGCCCTGGCCAGCTGGCTCAATTGGTTGGAGAATCTTCCCATAGACCAAAGGGTCGTGGGTTCAATTCCCAGTCAGGGCACATACCTAGGCTATGGGTTCAATCCCCATGTATGAGAGACAACTGATTGATATTTCTCTCTCACGTCAATGTTTCTCTCTCTCTCTCTTCTTTCCTCTCTCTAAGCATATCCGCAGATGAGGATTAAAATAATAATAATAATAATAATAATAATAATAAGTCAACTCTCTGCCACATAACACTTTCTTTAGCTTGAAAAATAGAAATGTATTATTCTTATCAGCATCACCTACTTTTGTTTGTTAGATTCTAGTATGTGTCCTACATTTGTCCACAACTGACTCTTTAACATTAAAATCAACAAAGCAGACCACAGGGGTCTTTCCTTCTACCAGAGGCTGGCCTCCCTTCTCTCACCTCTCTATTTTGTATGTGTTAACATCCCAGAGACCATTTTGAACTCAAATCATTCATTAGTTACCAAAAGCAGATACATTGGCTTTTAGCATACAGAGTTCTATTTAGGAAACTTACCTTTGATTCTAGAATGCTCAAGTGGGAAATCTGTATATGGCTCCATTTACCAGATAAAAACATTGAAGTCAAGAGTCAGTAAATGACTTGCTCATGTGTAGAAAACAGCAGCTATGAATATCTATAATAATAAAAGCATAATATGCTAATTAGACCAAATGTCCTTCCAGACATCCTTCGGGATGAAGCCAGAGCTGCGAAGGAAGCCCAGGTCCCAGCTGCCATAGGGAAGCCGGTACCAGCAGCCCGGGGAAGGAAGGCCTACTCTTGTACAAATTTCATGCTTTGGGCCTCTAGTTTAGTATAAGTTTCTTTCCTTGGACTGCCTCTTTATGGCTTTACCGAGTAGCACAATTTACTTGTCCTTCACCATTATTCCTGCCAAATAGATAGCTAGTGCAGACCTCCTCCCCCTTGAGGGTGGCCTACCATGGGAGAGACCTCTGGGACCTCAGAGGGCTGTGATTGCTAGCCTCAGAAGTGGTTCTTACAGCACCTAGGCTTGAGGCCAATGTCAGCTCATTCTGTTGTTTCCCTACCATGAACACTTTCTATGCTTTAGGTCCTTGATATTCTTCACCAGTCCCAGTGATACTTCCAATGGGAAGCTCAGAGGAGCATCTTGCTGAGTCCCCTACTACAACTACAGAGCCACATCTATCTCCTGAATATCAAGTCCGCTTAAAGGAACTCATCCCAAACTCTCCACATGAGACAGGCACAACAGGCTCTCATCACATTCCTTCATTCAGGGAAGAGTAATGTAATGCTAAGTTATATAATTATATAATAGTTATATAATGGTAAAGTAGCTAGTAAATGCTAAACCTCTTTAAATATAAATGTAAACCATTTTTAAAAAAGATTCCATCTCATTACTGGTAACTGGAAAAAATTAAAGATCCAGTAACTACCAGTGATAGAGAGGAGGGGAAGAACCCCAACTACGGTTGTGAATACCTACAAGTGTTGGTAGTATAGTCACTTTATAAATGGGTTGGTGTTATATTACCAAGTTGAAGAAGAGCAAAGCCTACAACCCAACCTATGCAGATACCCTGCACAAGGACACATGCTCAACACAATCATCTTAGCATTGGGGAAGCAAAAACAGACAAAAATGAGAAATGACCCAATTATCAGTAAAATAGGAAAAATAAATTGTCTTTATTTCTTCATATATTAAATTCTATAGAGGGATGGTTATAGCTATACACCTCTACATAAAAAATTTCACGAATGTAGTATAGAGTGTGTAAAGCAAATTCCAGGAGGTATGTACATAAAGTTCAAAAACCTGCAACGTATTTTGTTTAGCTATAAAGCTACACAGATACATGTTTATATTATTACTATGTATGGACTATTAAAAAATGACACGAGAAACATATAACTCCATAAGTATGTCTGTTCCTTCCTGAGGCAGGAAGGGTAATGAGACTGGGAAGGAGCACAGAGGTCCTCTGAGGTAGGATTTTCCATGCAGCAGCTTGAGTGGGTGGTGTGGGAGCATTTATTGTGTTATTACATTAGTTGTGTATGTAATTTATGTAAATTATTTTTATTCATGAAGCATTTTATAATGAAAATGGGGACTGGAAGAAGAGAAACCAATATAAGATCTTTTAGAATAAAAAATGCTAAATTAATCAATAAATAGCTAAGGAAATACAGAGACTATGCACATCTCATTACTCATAACAAAACACATCGAGTCTCTCCTTTCTCTGCATCTTGTTTGTTGTTGCTGTTGCTGTTGTAAATTAAAATTATTATTGCTTAAAATTTTTCTCTATTTTATTTTGTTTTCAAAAAACCCAAATCCTGTTTTTATTATAAACTTTTTAGGCTTAAAAGCAATTAACATATAGCATATTAGTTTCAAGTACATAACATACCGATTCAATATTTGAATATATCACAAACGATCACTACAATAAGTTTAGTTAATATTCATTACCATGCATAAGTGCAATATTTAACTTATCATAAGAACTTTTTAGATATACTCTTGTAGTAACTTTCAAATATACAATACAGTACTAACTTTATATAGTCGTCATGCTGTATTGCTGGGGTCCAACCCCAGCAGGTCCAGGGGTTCCCCATAGGTGAGGATGGAGTCGGCGAAGAAGGAACGACACAGAGACAGTGTTCAGCTGATCAGCAGCCCATCCAGGATCTCCAGCCAGGATCTCCAGCCAAGTTCTGGTCTGGATCTCCAGAGAGGTTCTGCTCTGAATCTCCAGCGAAGTTCTGGTTAGGATCTCCAGCCAGGTTCTGTGTCCATGTTCTCTTGCTAGGTTCTCCTGCCAGGTCCCAGGTTCTCCAGGTTCCCTAGCCAGGTTCGGTCACCAGATTCTGTAGCCAGGTTCTTCAGCCAAGTTCAGTCACTAGGTTCTAGTCAGGTTCTCTTGCCAATTTCTGTAGTCAGGTTCAGTCCAGGATCTTTTGCCATGTTCTCTCCAGCGAAGTTCTTCTGTCTCTAGAGAATGTTCTGTGTAGGTTCTGTGCCTAGGTTCTGTCTCTCTCTCTGTTTTGTTACATCTGTATTTATACCAGTTGATTCAATCCTATCAATCTCTATTACAAAGGTTAGGGCGTTTCTTATCTCCATTCCAGGGAGTAAAGATTATGTAGCTTAAGCATGATTGTTCGTAGTTAAAGTGATTAATTACCCGACTGGCACTTAGTTGAGGGGTTTTACTCCCTCCCTAACTTCAGGGGAAAATCCCTACTTGGGGAAACAACCTTTCTCAGAGAGGTGACCTTGGTTAAAACACATAGTGCCAAGAAGGTGAGCAAACATATTAAGAACCATATGCCATATATGCCAGGTCCCTTGAAACAGCAAGGATGGACCAGCTCCCGGCAAATTCCCCCTTTTTTATTTTTTAAAAGCAGGCATTAAAAAGAAAAACCCCAAATACTCTCTTGTATCCATTTTAAGAGTAGGATTGGCGCTTTCCGCTATTACCTGAGTCCTGATCTATCACCCCAGGGAGAGCTTGCCAATCCTGCACTTTCCCGGGGTGGAAAGGCTGCAGTGGGGTTAAGGATAAGGCTCCTTGGGCCTACCTTCTCCCATGCCTTTACATTTACCTTTTCGGCACCTTTCCTTCCTCAGAAAAGCATGGATGTATTTCTTGTATAAAATGTTCCATCTGACTGGGAGTAACCTTAATTCCTCTGCTAGCAAGCATATGTGTTAAAAGATCAATACAGAGTCTTATTTCTTTAGACTCAGTATGGCACATCTTTTTAATCTAAAGATCAATACAGAGTCTTCTTTCTTTGGACTCAGTATGGCACATCTTCTCAATCTAAGTTCTGTACTATCCACCTTCTAACCCTACTTATCCTCTATAGGGGGGTCTGTAGCACCCTGGTGGAGTCCTATCCATCCCGAGTGTGGGGTTCTCAATGTGGGGGGGCTTACCTAGGGGAATCCTGTTCCAGGGGTTCCCAAAGGTGTGGATGGAGTCGGCGAAGACTATCCACCCTCTTCCTACGGTGGAGTCCTATCCGTCCCGAGTGTGGGGCGCTTACCTAGAGGTCCCTGTTCGGGCGCCAGATGCCGGGGTCCAACCCCAGCAGGTCCAAGGGTCCCTGTTCGGGCGCCAGATGCTGGGGTCCAACCCCAGCGGGTCCAGGGGTCCCCAAAGGTGTGGACGGAGTCGGCGAAGAAGGAATGACACGGAGGCAGCGTTCAGTTGATCAGCAGCCTAGCCAGGATCTCTAGCCAGGATCTCCAGCCAAGTTCTGGTCTGGATCTCCAGAGAGGTTCTGCTCTGGATCTCCAGCCAGGTTCTGTGTCCATGTTGTCTTGCTAGGTTCTCCAGCCAGGTTCTCCAGGTTCTCCAGCCAGGTTCTGTAGCCATGTTCCCTCGCTATGTTCTCCAGCCAGGTTCTGTCCAGGTTCTCCAGCCAGGTTCAGTCACCAGGTTCTAGTCAGGTTCTCTTGCCAATTTCTGTAGTCAGGTTCAGTCCAGGATCTTTTGCCATGTTCTCTTGCTAGGTTCTGTCTCTAGTTCTGAGGCGAGTTTCTGTCTAGGATCTTTTGCCATGTTCTCTCCAGCGAAGTTCTTCTGTCTCTAGAGAATGTTCTGTGTAGGTTCTGTGCCAATTTCTGTCTCTCTCGTTCTGTCTTCTTACATCTGTATTTATACCAGTTGATTCAATCCTATCAATCTCTATTACAAAGGTTAGGGCGTTTCTTATCTCCATTCCAGGGAGTAAAGATTATGTAGCTTAAGCATGATTGTTTGTAGTGATTAACTACCCGCCTGGCACTTAGTTAAGGAGTTTCATCCCCTCCCTGACTTCAGGGAAAAATTCCTACCTGGGGAAACAACCTTTCTAGGAGAGGCATCCCCTCCCTGACTTCAGGGAAAAATTCCTACCTGGGGAAACAACCTTTCTTGGAGAGGTGACTTTGGTAAAAACACACAGTGCTAAGGGGAGCAAACATATTAAGAACAGTATGCTATATACGCCAGGTCCCTTGAAACATATGCTGTGCAGATGTTTCTTTCCTGCAGCGACTGTGTCAAGCAGCAAGGATGGACCGGCTTCCAGCACTGTATATTACATCCCCATAATTATCCTATCTAATAATAGACAAACATGGTAATTAACCATACCTCCAACAAGATACCTTCTTTCAGTAGCCGAGGTCTCAGAGCTGGAGCTGAGCCTCAGAGCTAAAGCCAGCTCTCAGTTCCAGTGACAGCCATAGAAGGTAAATAAATCCCAGAATAAAAAAATGAAAAGAAAAAAAGGAGAGGTTGGAAACTTCATTCACCCGCCAGCCTGAAAACGGGCCTCAGCCCCTCACCCAGACTGGCCAGGCAACCCAGTGGGGACTCCCATCTTGAAGGGGGTATGAACAGCTGCAAACAGCCATCATCCCCTCATCCAGGCTGGCCAGGCACCCAAGCAGGACCCCCACCCTGATCCAGGACGCCCTTCAGGGCAAACCAGCCAGCCCCCACCCTTGCACCAGGCCTCTATCCTATATAGTAAAAGGGTAATATGCAAACTGACCCTAACAGCATAAAGACTGGGAATGACTGGTCACTATGACACACACTATCCACCAGAGGGCAGACGCTCAATGCAGGAGCTGCCCTCTGGTGGTCAGGGCACTCTCAGATGGGAGGACCTCTGCTCAGCCACAAGCCAGGCTGATTGCTGCCAGTACAGCGGTGGTGGTGGGAGCCTCTCCTGCCTCCTCAGCAGTGCTAAGAATGTCTGACTGCAGGTTAGGCCTGCTCCCCGCTGGCAAGTGGACATCCCCCAAGGGCTGCCGGGCTGCTGGAGGGATGTCTGATTGCCATCTTAGGCCCAGTCCCCTGGGGAGCGGGCCTAAGCCAGCAGATGGTCATCCCCTGAGGGGTCCCAGACTGTGAGAGGGCACAGGCCAGGCTGTGGGACCCCCTCCTCCCCGAGTGCACAAATTTTTGTGCACAGGGCCTCTAGTTTATTTTATAACTAGACTTTGTACAATTTGACCCCCTTTACCTATTTTGCCCACCATCTCTCCCTCACCTGTGGAAACCACCAATCTGTTCTCTGTATTTATGATCTTGGTTTAATATTTAAATTTTAGTATTTTTAGACTTAGATCATATGGAATTTGTCTTTTTCTGTTTGACTTATTTCACTTACCATAATGCCCTCAAGATCCATCCATGTCACAAATGGCAAGTTTCATTCCTTTTTATGGATGAATTATATTCAAGTGTGTGTGTGTGTGAGTGTGTGTGTGTGTGTGTGTGTATACATCACATTTTCTTTGTCCATTTATCCATGTATCTTGTTATTATAATGATAAATTTCCATCTAAATCTGTTACCAAAAAGGTAAAGACTATGTACTACTATTTGTAATACTTTAAATAATAAAATAAAAATTTTTAAAAAAGGTAAAGAAAATTTTCATAATATTGTAAGGTTAGTTTTAGTATTTTGAAAATCTATCCTAACGACCAGAAGTGTTGACTTGTAACATCATGGTTATCAAGCAAATTAGCCAAAATTTTCATCACAGAGAAGTGTGTGTGTTCTCTTAAATTTATAAGCTTCCTGCTTTGAAGGTCATTTTTTGATCACCAGCCGTCTGCTAATTAATAATAAAGAATAGCTGTTTGGGGTGGTAAACACACAATACAATATACAGATGATGTATTGTACAATTGTATAACTGAAATCTGTATAATTTCATTAACCAATAAATTCAATTAAAAACTCTTCCTTTGCTCAGAAAAAAAAACCTCCACTCTTTTAAAATGAATTTAAAAAGCTTATTAATAGTCATTTACATCTTTATAAAAAGTTATTTTTCAAAAATAAATAAGTAGCTATACCATATTAACTGCAAAATACAATGCTAACTCTTGATCTTGAGAACTCTGATATGATATTTTCCTGTTTACCTACTTAATTATTTTCTTTTTGCCACCCCTTCATAGAATATAAGCATCCTTGGAGGAGATTTCTGCTGTAGGCAGCTTTTTGAATAGTATCTAGCTCCTAGTGAGCCTTGATAAATATTTTCTGAATACATAAATGAAAACCCCTTCGAAGATTGTATAGGCAGTAGGCATACATCACAACAAAAGAGTCAAGCAAAGCCCAAGTTTGAGCTTGCTCCTCACAGAGAGATTTTTCAAAATTATTATCTGCTCAAGTTTCGATGAATTCCCTAGTTCCTCTTGACCTTCCCTCTATGAATAAAAGATAATGTTTCTGATGTTCTTAAGTTGAAGGACCATCATTTTTACATTAACTTCCTTAATAGTCAATGGCTATTATCTTTGGTGCCAAATATCAGGCAGTATATTTTTATAGATATTGCTGCAATGATCCTAGAGACCTCCAGTCATGAATCCTCACATATTATTGCATCAATATTTTCCTACAAAATCCTACTTAGTTTTTCTTCAGTGAATGTCTTTGGGTTCTTTATTACCAGGTTCAGAGAAAACCGCATTAGCTTTTGAGTCACACCTGAGTGCAGCAGGTCTACCTTGCTCACCCCCTGTTCAGATGATGACCAATGACCCATGACTAGTTTGAGAGACATCACAGGTAAGAGAAATCACAAAGGACTAACATAAAGGGCATTAAAATAAATCAAAATAGACATTTTAAAATGCTTTTGCCAGACAAATGGCAGGAGTCATCTTGGCTGAACAAAGCACCTGCCCTGGGAGTTTGAAACCATTGAACAGGTAAATAAGCAGGATGAGAATGGAAATTGTCAATACAGAAAAGGCTGAGCTATTAAAATGGCAAGTTGAGAAGAGTTTAGGATTACAAATCAGGTGCTGGATAAACTAGTCATGAAACAGGATAATGTGTCCAATTTGATGAGTTCAGACAAATGCATACACCCATGATACCATCCCCACAATCAAAGTACTAAATGTAGCATGGGCATATGCATATGCCCAAACATTTCAAATTGTATACATTACACATGTGCAGTTATTTTGTGTGTCAATTTTCAACCAATGGCCATTGATGCCTCTTCAATGCCAACAGGGATCCCCAAGAAAACTTTATTCTGTTCAAAAGAGCTTGTGATTCAGCACAGCTGTAAAAACAGCATGGCTGTGAGGCAGCCAGGTCCCATGGCTAGACTGCTAGGTTCTGATCCTCTCTGGTCTGCTGTGCTCAGCTCCAAGGAGACGTCTTCAGTGTTTCAGCTCAGCCAGAGAAACACAGTCTTCAGTTTTCTGTGGAAAGGGAATGTGTGCTCTCCAAGCCAGAAGGAAGCTGGCTTCTATAAACAGAATTCCTTGTCCTTGGTCCTTAACTGGCCCTTTCTCATGCAAATGAGACTCCAAATCTTCACAGTTTGATTGGCCCAAAAGGCACTTTACTGATTGGTCAGAAGTAAACTGCTCTGATTGGTTGATGAAGATGTTAATGGGGATATAGCTGCATGGCTCTGAGTGGATGGGGAAAGCCTCAGTCCTTTGGTTTAAATAGGATTATAGGAACTCCTTTGTAAAGGCTGGCTCAGCGGAAATATAGTGCAGGCAGGCAGGTCAGTGGAGAGGCTGGTAGTTCAGTGCAGGCTTCTCCCTGAAGTTTCTTTCCATGAGAGGCCCCTGTTTATTAAAATTTAAGCCCAGGTAACCACAGGAGCCATTCTAAGTAAGGCTCTTTCTTCTCAGAGTGGTTTTCTTTCTTCTCTAAGGTGGTTTTCTCTGACCCTGGTAATAAAGAATCCATACAATTATACCTCAATAAAGCTGTAAAAAAAAAGATTTTAGCATAAAACAACTCTATGTTGAAATGTACACTAAAGTAAATGAAAATATTGCATTACCTTACAAAATGTGAAATCCAAAATCAGGCTAGAATAGTACAAAGAAAAAAGAACTTACATAAGCCTTTTGCACTTTTTTTTAAATCTTCACCAAGAATATGTTTTTATTGATGGGAGTGCAAAATAATACAGGTACTTTGGAAAACAGTTCAGAGGTTTCTTACAAAACTAAGCATATTATATGATCCAGCACTCACCCTTCTTGGCATTTATCCAAAGGAGCTGAACATTTGGGTTTATACGAAAACCTATACTTGGATGTTAATTGCACAGTCTTAGAAGCAGCAACAATGTCTGTTAGTAGGTGAATGGATAAATAAATTGTGATACATTCAGACAACGGAATATTTTTCAGCACTAAAAAGAAATGAGCCATCAAAAGACATGGAGAAAACTTAAATACATGTTATTAAGAGAAAGATGCCAATCTGAAGAGGCTACCAACTCCACGATTCCAACTTTGTGACATTCTGGAAAAGACAAAACTATAGACAGAAAAAAAATTAGTAGTTGCCAAAAGCTGGGGAGGAGAGAGAGGGATGATTAAGTAGAGCACAGAGAATTTTTAAGGCAGTGAAAATACTCTGTATAATACAATTATGATCGATACATATCATTATATATTTGCCCAAACCCATGAAATATACAAAACCAAGAGTGAACCTTAATGTTAACTATGGACTTTGATTAAAATGTGTCAATGTAGATTCATCAGCTGCAACAGATGTACCACTCTAGTGAGGAATGTTTTTAATGGAGGAATCTATGTATGTGTGAGGGGAGGGTATATGGGAAATCTCTGTACTTACCCCAAATTTTCTGAGAAAATTCATTGCTCTAAAAAGAATAAAGTCTCAATAAAAAAATGCCCTAAAAGGCTTGCTAAGTTTTCTCTCAATAAGAGTAAAACTAAATGGCATCACAATAATTGTTTCTGAGTAGTGCTTTCAGTTTTTAGTACATTTGAAAATATCATATTGTGGGCCCTTTTAAATTACAATATTATGATCAGTACTGAGATATTCATGGTCATGGCCATCAAATCGAACTTCTATAACAATTCTTTATTTTATTGTTGGCATCTTTTCTGTTCAATTTTTACAGCGCTGTTAGATAGAAATTTCTAACAGTAGTTGGTTTTACTTACTATCTACTGAGTGTCTTGTTTTGCTAACTGTTTTGTATACTTTATCTCCAAAGCTACTTTGTGTTTTACTCATTCTGTCTCAATGTCTGAGGATAATGGCTTGAACTCCTGCTTCTCCAGAACAATGTTCAAACCCAAATCTGCCAGAACCCACACAGGTGTTCTGAGGACAGCTCACCATATTTCAACGTTATAGTCCTGTACAATTTTCAGGTCTGGCATACATTGCCCACTTTTATTAAAACAAAAATGTATGCAGAACAGTAATCCCATGCCTAATATGTGGACTTTCATTCCATGTTACTGCTCTACCTTATGTGTCTCAAAATATATCATATATCAGCCTAATTTTATTTGTCAGTAGCTACTGATTCTTTGCATTCTACTCTCTATGCCTGTAACACTATTTGTTTCAACAAAGCATGTATATCCTGAGAGTATTGATTTCTGTGCAGACACATTTTGCATATTATTTAATCAGTTTAATACTGGGGAATGATACCAATACATTGAAGTACCTAAATAGAGATGTACTTTGATATTAATTATCATTGATGCAAGATATTATTAGATAGAAAGAATAACAATGTTTAAATGGTCTTATTTAAATATAAGTGTGATTATGCCTAGAAAAATATTAATAGCATTTACCTATGGGAAATGGAATTAGAGTAGTTTTTTCTTCCTCTTTATGATGTTCTGCATTAAGAAAGATATCCTGAGAGAACCAAGATGGCGGCATAGGTTAACTCCGGAGTTTGCTGCTTTGAACAACTACTTCAAAAGTGAAACTAAAAGACGGAAGGGACATCACCCAGAACCACAGGAACGCTGGCTGAGTGGAAGTCCTACAACTAGGAGGAAAGAGAAACGCATACGGACACTCAGAGGAGGCGCAGTGCTGAAGTCAAATTCCGAGGTGCGGAGTGCGCGGAGCGGGCTGGCGGCGGAGGGCGCGGTTGTTGTTTTCAATCGGGAGGGAGTTGCAGACTCTGAGCTCCAGATACAGGCGTGTCTTTAGGGACCCAGACTCAAACGGGAGAAGCGGGACTGTCTGGCTTCGGTCAGAGCGAGTGCAGCTTTCTCTCTGAGCTTTGCAGTGGGTGCTGGGACTCAGAGAGGCAGAGCCCCTGGGGACAGGACTGAGAGCCGCCATAACTGCTCTCTCTGGCCCACCCTGTTGATCCTGTGCAACCCGCCCTGCCCAAGCCCTGCACAGAGGCATTTGCCGGATAGCCTCAGGCAAAGGCTAGATTAGTACCTCCCTAGAGGACAGAAGTTCTCTCACTGCTGACACAGCTGATTCTCATAGCCACTTGGCCTGGAGGTCAAACCCTCCCTGGAATTAGCTACAACAATCAAGATTTAACTATAAGACTGCGAACAAAGACCACTAGGGGGTGCACCAAGGAAGCATAACAAAATGTGGAGATAAAGAAACAGGACAAAATTGTCAATGGAAGATATAGAGTTCAGAACCACACTTTTAAGGTCTCTCAAGAACTGTTTAGAAGCCGCCGATAAACTTAATGAGATCTACAAGAAAACTAATGAGACCCTCGATGTTATATTGGGGAACCAACTAGAAATTAAGCATACATGGACTGAAATAACGAATATTATACAGACTCCCGACAGCAGACCAGAGGAGCGCAAGAATCAAGTCAATGATTTGAAATGCGAGGAAGCAAAAAACACCCAACCGGAAAAGCAAAATGAAAAAAGAATCCAAAAATGCAAGGATAGTGTAAGGAGCCTCTGGGACAGCTTCAAGCGTACCAACATCAGAATTATAGGGGTGCCAGAAGATGAGAGAGAGCAAGATATTGAAAACCTATTTGAAGAAATAATGACAGAAAACTTCCCTCACCTGGTGAAAGAAATGGACTTACAGGTCCAAGAAGCGTGGAGAACCCCAAACAAAAGGAATCCAAAGAGGACCACACCAAGACACATCATAATTAAAATGCCAAGAGCAAAAGATAAAGAGAGAATCTTAAAAACAGCAAGAGAAAGAAACTCAGTTACCTACAAGGGAATACCCATACGACTGTCAGCTGATTTCTCAACAGAAACTTTGCAGGCCAGAAGGGAGTGGCAACAAATATTCAAAGTGATGAATACCAAGAACCTACAACCAAGATTACTTTATCCAGCAAAGCTATCATTCAGAATTGAAGGTCAGATAAAGAGCTTCACAGATAAGGAAAAGCTAAAGGAGTTCATCACCACCAAACCAGGATTATATGAAATTCTGAAAGGTATCCTTTAAGAAGAGGAAGAGGAAGAAAAAGGTAAAGATACAAATTATTAACAACAAATATGCATCTATCAACAAGTGAATCTAAGAATCAAGTGAATAAATAATCCGATGAACAGAATGAACTGGTGATTATAATAGAATCAGGGACATAGAAAGGGAATGGACTGACTATTCTTGGGGGGGAAAGGGGTGTGGGAGATGCGGAAAGAGACTGGACAAAAATCGTGCACCTATGGATGAGGACAGTGGGTGGGGAGTGAGGGCGGAGGGTGGGGCAGGAACTGGGAGGAGGGGAGTTATGGGGGGGAAAAAAGAGGAACAAATGTAATAATCTGAACAATAAAGATTTAATTAAAAAAAAAAAAAAAAAGAAAGATATCCTATTGGGAAAATCCAAGTAAGGTTGAGGGTGACTTTGGGAATTAAGAATCTTTAAACCAGTGGTTCTCAACCTTCCTAATGCCGCAACCCTTTAATACAATTCCTCATGTTGTGGTGACCCCCAATTTCATTGTTACAAATTGAACATAATTAAAGAATAGTGATTAATCACAAAAACAATGTGTAATTATATATGTGTTTTCCGATGGTCGTAGGCGACCCCTATAAAAGGGTCGTTCGACCCCCAGAGGGGTCGCGACCCACAGGTTGAGAACCACTGTTTTAAACTATATGACCTACTTCCATGGGTCAGAAGGAGTCAGGCTGGTTCCTCTGTTCAGGGTCTCAGCAGAATGCAATCACAGTGTCTGTCGGGGTTGACATCCCACCTGAGGCTCAAGGTCCTCTTCCAAGCTCACATGGTTCCTTGCAGTTGTAGGAATGAAGCCGTAGGCTGCTCCCTACCCCCTGCCCTACCATGTGGCACTCTCCATAAAATGAAACTTTCCTTCTTCAAGGCTAGCAGGGAAGATAGAGTCTTCTGCTGATTCTAGCCTCTTTCTTCGAGACATTCATTTGAAGGGTTCCACTGGTCAGGCCAGGCCTACCCAGAGTAATCTCCCTTCTGATGAGCTCAATGTCAACTGAGTTTAGGATCCTAATTACATCTGCAAAATGCCTTTGCCTTTTTGGAGTGATATCGCATCATCCTCACAGGTGCTGCACTCCATCAAAAGGAGAGGATTGTACATGGAGTTCACATGATGTAGTGGGAATGTTGGAGCCATCACAGGATTCTGTCTATAGCACCTAAACAATATGATTGTTGTCTTTTTTGTTTTCCAGAGAGGAAGGGAGAGGGGGAGAGAGATAGAAACATCAATGATGAGAGAGAATCATTGATCAGCTGCCTCCTGCGTGTCCCACACTGGGGATTGATCCTGTAACTTGGGGTGTGCCCTGACCGGGAATTTGCCTTCTATCTAGGCAAATCACCGTAGGTCCAGCTCCTGTGACCTTCCTGGTTCATAGGTCGATGCTCAACCACGCTGGCCAGGCTAAAAAAATATTATTGTTGACATTTAAATATAACTAAATGAGATACTGCACATAAAGTTTGCAATATAACACCTCAGCATACTGGACATAACCATTAAGCCAACATCTCTCCTCTTGGGCTCTAGCCAGTCCAAGGTCTAAGAGGTCTCCTTAGCATTTTTTCCCATGCTGACCACAGCCAGCTGTCTGGATCTGAGGAGCATGTAGGGTCTTTGATGGACAGACACAGGTCTCTACCTTTTTTAAAAAAAAAAATTTAATTTATCTTTACTTTTGAAAGTTTCCTACTTTTTCAATCATTCTGTGGAATAGATTCTGGGATGGATCCAGACATGGTCATTCCTATCCTCAAAGCCCGTGACCAGGGTCTGGTTTGGGCCAGCCTCTCTCTTCTATCTAGGCAAATCACCGTAGGCCCAGCCCCAGAGACCCCGAAACACCAGCCCTGGGAGAAGAAAGCACTGCATCCTGGGAGCTTTTCAAGGAGTCTGCCCAGCAGAACAATTTCTGTTCTGCTGGATTTTGAGAATTTTGATCGTTAGGATTCTTGCAATAGGTTACTGAGGTTATCTAGTCACTAGATACTAGTGCACTATCAAGTCCCTTTTTTAGACATAAATGATTTTCTTCAAAGACATTTGTAGCTCAAACATTTCAATAAAGTCATCACAGCCATTTGAAAGCAAATGAGACTCCGGAACATAGATCAAATTTACAAAGTGAAAAGGAGCCAACCACAGACATTTGAATGAGGTTAAAACCTGCTCTTGACTATACATACTTTTGAATTTTATTCCCTCACCTTGCATAGAGCAGCTGTCAGTATAAAGCCACACATTTTATTTTATATTTGAGTCACATAAGGTTTCCATAAACTTTGTATCATCCTTAAGACTTCACTGCCCCAGTTAACTGAACCCACAGGCACATAGGCTTGGGGTCTACAGAGAATTTGCCCTTCCCTGCTCTTAATTAACATCACATCCCTGGGCAAAAGAGGTAGTCCTGACTCTGGCTCAGGTAGACCTGGCCTCAGGCCTGCTTTTCTTGTTCCAGGGCCTCCTGCAAGTCCTTTCATTCCTTTGAGCATCAGTGTCTACATTTACATAATACTGCAACCATTTGATGATTATGCAAGTATTTAATATGGATCTGACTACATTCAACAGAGAGAAACCTTCTGTGGCCTTTCTGCTGTCTAGTCTCGCGTTTTGCACAGCAGTTTTGTGGACTCACATCTCTTTCCGTCCTATGTGTGATGTACTTGGTGTCAGGAAAGCATTAGTAGCAACTGGTATACCTGGGATGTCTGCATTTAAAATTCATTAAAGACAATAGCAACTTCTATTCTCCATAGATTTTCTTTAATTCCAACTATCAGCATGTTTAATTGGAAAGAGCATTTGAGGATATATTAAATAGCATAGGGCTTAAGAGATTCTGGCACTATTGGGAGTATTACTCTAAAATTATCATATGGTTTCATTTTGTTTTTAAACCTTGTGATGGTGTTGTGACAACCAGATCACTATGAATCAGTCTTTCTTTGTATGTTCTCACTATTTAATATAACATCTGCCCTGGCATCTTCTAATCAAAACATAGAGTTTCCTTAAGGGATATCACAAGCGAAAGGGAGTTTAGCCAGCCTTTCTCACCTCATTTTGTGCAAATGCATTAAATTAAATTAAGAGCTCTAGAAAAGTTAAGATATGGAATCAACTACTCCATTGTTGAGCAAATTAAATTTTAACAATTAGAGATATTCTGTAGCTACCAGGTATTAAATGAATTTCCTTCCTATCAGTCTTTATATGTGGTCCAGCCCTTGTCTGCTATGTATTCAGTCTCTCTCGGTGAAGACTGTGGAACCTCCAAAGGCACGGAAATGGGCTGTGACATGTATGTCACAGACTCTGGGTTCATCACTTTCCCCCAGTTCACCGTGGCTGCTCCAAACTATGTTTTGCAAATTGACGAACTGAGATCTCAGAACTTCTCTTGTCCTTGTTTGAAAATGTTGCCTGGAAAAGCGTTTTCTCTGAAAAGAGTTTATTATTAATCCTTGTTTGTTTATGACAAAGGAAACAAATACAAATGCTACATTTACTGAGAGATTGAAAGGTTGGCAGACAAAGTATTTCCTCTGCCCTTTGAGACATTGACAAATTTCACCTATAATGTTTTAATGCAAAACAACAAAATCTGGTTTTGTCCCTGAAGAACAAACTTGCTTCATTTCTAGGGGGGGAAATTAAGTGGATTTGTGCATTCCACCTTACATTTGCCACATCACCTGAAATTCTTCATTCCATTACATCAGTGACTAAGTAATTCCCCCCTTGACTGTAGGCATAGCAGGTCATTGCTTCTTTTGCTGGCTGTCATACCAATACGCTTTGTTTACATCACAGACACATTGAAGCTCACCCTCTCGGCATTTTGATCAAATATTTGACCCCAGGACTTGAGGGTGCTCATTACCGGCTTTCTTCTGTCTGTGTTTCTGCGAGCTGTGTCTCCAGAGAAGACACTGCAGCCCTGGCTGAAGCTTTCCTGGGCCTGTGCACTGCGATGTGGCAGTGACCCAAGGCTGACCTCCCTGAGCTGGGATCCTGCCTTCAAGGGTGTGATCAAAAAGAACATATCAGCATCCTGCATTCTATATGCCTACACCATCAATCATGATTTGGAATTCTGTCCTGCTGTCTTTTTTTAGGACAGACTGTTTGTAACTGGAAAAATACTGGAGAAGGGTAGCAATGCTAGTTTCAGGCTTCACAAGGACAAGAATCTGATAATCCCTGGAGAGTGGTATTTGAGACAGGCCTTAAACATGAGATGGATTTTAATAGGCAGAGAGGGAAAAGGGAGCAGTCAGTATTCCATGAAAAAAGAAAAGAATGGAATGAGCAGAGGCAGAGGCAGAAAAGTGGAAATTTGTTGGTTTTATTAAGTTGTAGGTAATATGGAGGGTGAGTTATATGAAGAGATTCTCATCTAGCGAATATTTTATGTGGCTTTAATGTCGGAACACTTCACACCTGCTATTGCGGGTTCCAGTGAGCTTTCAGACTTAAACAGAAGCACTAAGAATCGCAATTTGATTCTTATTTTGTATATTACTTTTATTGAGGTGAAACTTTATACATTGAAATGCACATTTTAACAGCTCAGTTTGGTAAGTGGACTCAGACATGTAATGCACATTCTTATTCTGATATAGACACTTGTACCTTCTCAGAAATTGTTTTCCTGCGCCCTCCCCCTCCCCGCCCCCGGTAATCCTGACTACTCAGAGAGGCAACCACCATTCCCATTGTTTCATCTGGATTAGTTCTATATCACTAAACCCATACAATGTGGATGTTTTTTTTGTGTGTGTACTGCAATTTTCACTCAACATTTTTTATATGAAATGTGTCCACATTATTCTGCATATAAGAATTTTTTTAATTGCTTAGTAGTAATTCATTAATTAATATATCACAATGTGTTCAGCAAGTCTCCTGTTAATGGGTTGTTTTCAGTTTGAGATATTGTAACTTAACTCATCATTTTGTAGAGTATTTTCCAAGTATTAATATACTGATTAAGAGGTTCATCCATGTTTTTATGTGTGCCTGTAGTAGTAGTTAGTTCTTTTTGTATTGTTGAGTAGGATGTCATTGTATTAATATACTACCCTTTTTTATTTATGTACCACTTGATGGACATCAGGATTGTTTTGGGTTTTTTACTATAATACAGATATTATGAATATGCACATACAGTTCTAATTCTGGCTATTTTCATTTCTCCTGGGTAAATACTGAGGAGGGGGTGTTTGGGTATCATAAGCATATGGGAAGTATGTCTAACTTTGTGAGCAATTTCCAAACTGTTCTCCCAAACTGTCTGTATCCTTATGCATTTCCATCACCAATGCATGAGAGTTCCTGCTGTTTCTGGCCCTCACCAACACAGGAAGTGGTCAGTCCTAATTATAGCTATTCTAATGGGGTGCATAGTGGTATCTTATTGTGGTTTTAATTTGTATTTTTCTGAAAACTAATGATGCTGAGTATCTTTTCATATGCTTATTGACTGAGATGTTTGAGTTGGTTTATACTCAAGGCATCAAGGAAAGTATTTTGTTTTGCTTATAGTCTTTTTAATTTACACATAATTGTAAGACAATGGAAAGCATCATATTTCTCAGAACCCTCAGAGTAGTGTATGTGTTTGCAAATAAGCCAGTTGCTTATCAATAAGCCAGTTGGTTTGGGGTGAGACCCCAAAGGGAAGGTTCAATAAGGTGCCTGCACTGCCTTCTTAGCAGTGTGGCTCCCATCTGTTGCCATCTCCCCAGCATTGGGGAAGAGAGGTGTTTTCTGTGTGCTGAAAGAACTGAGTAGGTATAACTGGGCACCCTGTGAGGCCAGAGGGTGAGAGGAGGATGAGATGTGGGTGCTTAGAGAGAGAGCATGAGGAGAATGTAATCAACCTAGAAATGCACCATTGCAATGCTTAATTTTATGTGTCAACTTGGAGGGGGTTTTGGGGTGAGATTACTATTTGGTGAATTTGGGGTAAACCAGATTGCTTCATAATATGAATGGTCCTCATCAATCAGTTAAAAGCTGGAATAAAACAAACAAACAAAAGAAAACTGGACCCTCCAGGCTTCATCTGCACCATGGGATCTCCATACTGCTGGTCCCAACTTCAGATTTTGAATTTCCCATCTTATACGAAATATATGTCTATATATATCCATATAGAGATATAAAGATATATAATTACACATAGATTTAGAAATATCTGATATATCTATTCATTATATCTATATTTATATCTATATGTTCTCCAGAGAAACAGAACCAATACAACTCCTGTATAATGATATAGAGCCCTGACTAATACAACTTCCTACATCCTCCTTCAGGGAAGAACTGTTGCCCAGCTGCAAAGTGTGTGCATGGCAGAGTGACAATCTATCAGTTCCCAACAGATTTAAGTTGAAGTAAAAGGAATGTCTGATCATCTGTCTAAACTTATTACACTCTCTAAATTGTCCTGATGGATGCTCTGGTGTCTCAGCTAATTTGCCTCATTTTTACTCCTGCCACAGGCATGTAATAGCTCTAATATTAATTATAGATTAGTAGGGTATATTACAGAAAAGGACTCTAATTCAGTAAAGGTATGGCAAAGTGTCTCAATCACTTGAAAGCATGTGATTTTTCCCCCAGAAAACCATAAATACTTAGGGAAGAAAAGAGACTTTTTAGAACAAAATGTATGTCAAAGTCTTTTGGGCTGGAAAATAGCAACAAGAAAAGATCATTTATATAGCAGATTTTATTTCCAAAGGGAAAGGTACATATTAAGATTAGGAAAAACTGGAGTGAGGATCAAAATAGGGATTTGTTCAGTATTTAGAATAAAAGCATCCTTTAATTTCTGATGCTTTTCCCTTCTGTTGCTATTTCTAGTCATACTCTAGTACGCATACCCTCATATAAGTGGAGTCATGCAGAATTTATCTTTCTCTGATTGCTTTACTTCACTTAGCATAATGACCTCAAGGTCCTTCCATGTTGTGACACATTAAGAATTTATTTTTTAAGACTAAACAATATTCCACTGTATGTATATACCACACAACTTTCAACAATTGAGCTGGCTGGTGTTAAGGGCAGGGATTGGGGACAGGAGTCAAAGAAAAACACTATATACTCAGATGACCTCAGCCAAAAAATGTCCTGAGACAATCAGAGTAAATGCAAACAAAAAACAAAAACCAGCCATTCAAATAGAATAGACTTAGAGGAAAAAAATATAAGAAAGCCTGAATAAAATATTTTCTCCAATGTAACAGAAAATCATTCTGATTTTCATTTGATATTACATTTCCAGTATACTGCAAAAATGTAGCTCATGTTTATATAGAGGCTTTTGATTCTATAGTGTAAGCTGAGAGGTGATGGTCAAGCTATTGGACATTTTTTATTTGCCACATATCCTAGAGCAGAGGCCAACCCCCATTCTTTGAGGTAGATAATAAAGAAATGGAAAATTATGAGATTAAGTTCTGAGTTCTGCACCCTCCCACTCTCCCCCCCCCTCACCCCCCACCATCTCAGTCTCAATACCTTTTTTTATTCTACTGTGTTGTTTTGGAAAAATTGAAATGCAAAGCTTTTGGAAAGATAAAAATAGTTTGTTTCAAACCAAGGACCTTACTATTTCTATCTGCCTGAAATATCTACAGTTCCTTAGTGGTACATACATTTACGGTGGAGGAAGAAGACAGGCGGGTCAGGAAGAGGTCATAGTGCTTTGGAAAATGTGAACAGCTTCACTGCTGAGACCTAAATTGGGTCCAATGGGCCTGATGGTCCAGGGAGAGAATGTCGGAGTTACGAGGAAGCTGCTCCCAAATTATCCTGTTGCTCCTCATGGCAGTCCCAAGAGTGTGGGATTCTTGTCATCTCCTATGACCAATGTGGATGGAGGAATTCTGAAAGATAAGCCTCCTTGCCCAGGGTAGTGGCTCAGTTAGGGGCACAGTGATGGGAGACAGGGCTTTGGGAGGAGCCTACATATGAGGAAAACACGTGTCCAGAAAATAAGCTGGTGGCCTCCATCCGCCTTACTGTTGCAGGCTACACTGAAGCCACTACTGTGTGCTCAAACTTCTGGTAGGAGAAACACTTACATTTTTAGGTACCATCTATATTCTCTAATTACAAGAGTTTGAACATTATTTTAGCAAAAAAAATCTATGGCCCAAGCTGGTTTGGCTTAGTGGATAGAGTGTTGGCCTGCGAACCAAAAGGTCCTGGATTTGATCCTGGTCAAAGGCACGTACCTTGGTTGCAGGCTCCTCCCCAGCCAGGAGGCAACCAATCCATGTGTTTCTCTCACATTGATGTTTCTCTCTGTCTTTCCCTCTCTCCTCCACTCTCTCTAAAAATCAATGGGAAAATATCCTTGAGTATGGATTAAAAAAGAAAAAAAAGAAAAAAAAAAACCTATGGATTACCACTCTTTAAATTTTACAATCTATTGAGTATAAAATCCTGTGTAGCTGGCCTGTTCTGAATTACAGGTTTAAAGAGTTTCCAGTATCCGCAACATCGTAGAATGTGTTTTCTTGTTTGGGCCATAAATTGGACCTAAGTGCAATGTTTAAAGGCCAATATGTATTTTAACAACCTCATAAATATAAACTCTGCACAAAAGCCTGTCATATTGGCTTCCAGGGAAACAGGAGCCTTTAATAACTTTGGAATATGTTCTTTTTAAAAAATGCTCTTTATTGTGAATATGTCTATTAAATGGGCCAAATTCTCCTTCCAGCTAGGATATTTGTCTCAGGAATCAGACACCTTTGTAATTCTTTCTTAAGCAGATTTAGAATCAAAATAGGCTAAACAATATTGAATGTATTTATGCTATAGGGGACATTTCTGTACCCAACCTTCAATCTTGCCTTGTGTGGGCTACAGTAATAAAAGTAAGAGTTTTAAAACTGAGGTTCTGCTATGTAGAGCTTGGCTAAAAGTAACTTACTCTGTGGCAGGAAGATGCATTAGCCAGCATCGGTTTGGCTGGGTTTCAAGGCGTCCTTTTCTGTTATGGTAGTCTCAGTTGGAGAAATATTTCAGAACATATTTTGTCTGAATATTAAGAACCTTTTGAAAGCAATGCTTTTGTATTAAGATAAAGAACCAACAAAGATTTTTGTTTCATTTAACAGAATATTAACATTAACGGATTATTCACCAAACCAAAGTTTGTGTTCCTGATGGAAACCTGGGACACATGAGGGTCATTCCAGGTTTTTCTCTACTTTGAGGACATCTGTCGCAGAGCCCTGAGAACATCCTGAGATTTGTAAGGATTTGATGTCTCATCACTAGTGGGGGCTGAGAGCTCCTTAGTTCCTTCCCCTAGAAGGAAGCCTGTGCCCAGATCAGGGTAGCAGAATGGAAGGTCTCTGTGGTGTTTACCATCACAGGAAGTCTCAGGTGGACACACAAGCCTGTCTTTTGTGCATCTTCCCTAACAGTATAGAGAGCAGGGGATGCCAGTACCTTTTAAGAAGCTAAATACAAATTATGCTTGGATTAGTATGAGCCAGGGCTGTGGGCAAGATACTTGCTGTGAGAGGAAGGGCCAGATCTGGTGGTCTAGAATCATGGGGTTCACACAGTCAGCTCTGGAGGACCTCAACTGTCATTGCATCTTCTTTCTTTTTAGAAAGTTCTTTCTTTTTGTTCATCCCAGACTTTGAAAAAAATCTGTCCTAAGGACTAATGATTTTCCTTGTGTTTATATCAGTCTTCCTGTATGGCTTTTTTCTCGTGTAGAGCTCAGTTATTGTTCTTCCAAAGACTAGACTGTCTTTATTATCAATATTCCCCATGTCTTTCTTAGCTACACCCCTCCTCTACCCCCTCCCCCATCCCCAGAGGTAGATTTGTCACCCCTATAGTCAGAGATGGCTGAGGCTTAACACAAGGACCAGCTGGTCAGAGGCAGGATGGGCATCCAGGGAGGTGCTAGCAGCACAGTGGGGACATCTTACCTGATGCACAGCATAGCCAACAAGATTTGATATGATGTGACTTCAGACGCTTCAGCATGAGGGATGTTACCAGCTTTATTTCTGTGCTAGAAAATGTGCCGATCCTGCTATTTGCCAACCAAATAAAAGTACTGCATTAGGAACAGGTGATCTCACCAATTTACAAAGCTTTTCTGACTTTCCAGGCACCACAACCTCCAGGACTGCCTGATGGGTAGAAAATGGTGTGTCCTGTCTCTATATCAACTGTATAATGAAGACCTAGTATCAGTGCGACAATGTTAAAAGGCAGGATGAATCAGGCACGTGTGGCTCCACAGCCAGGAAACGTTGGCTAAGAGTCACTTTCAAAATCTTAATCCTAATGGCCAAAACACTTCCTCTCCTCATGCCCACAGGTCTTCACTTTTGTCTGGGCATGTCTTTCCCACCAGTTCATCTTTTCTCTCAAAAGAAGTTTATAAAGAAAAAAACAAGCAAAATCAAATAGCCAACAGGACACCTTCACTCCCAGGAACTTTGCAATGTAAATGGTGGCGAGATTGGTTACCTTCCCTCAGGGTGGAAGGCAGGCCCACCTAGGTCCTGCTTTGTGGACTGCCCTTCACAGTCCCTCAGACATGTATATGAATGAGAAAATGTCCCATGCTCTTGCCGGCGCTGCAGGCTAAGTTGCAATAACAAACACCAATATGTTTAATGCTTTTGTGATCCAAAGCCTTAGAGACAAGTCTTTTGAACTTCCTGGCAAAGATAAAAATACAGGAAGTTCCAGGAAGATGTGTGAGCGACACTTTGGTGTAGAAAGAGCTGCGCATTTTTCTGTAAGTTTGGGCAGGAAAACTGAAATAACATGCACTCATCTACATGACAGGGTAACACACACACACACACACACACACACACACACACACACCACACCAGCATTCTTTGGACTGATGCAGTGAATGGAGCGAGACAAAACCAAGTTTGAAACTTTAGATACATATCCAAAATTAACTAAATTGTTCCTAAGTTGACCTTAGTATTGAATTATTTGACAGCCCTATAATTATGTATGTCAGAGTTTTACTCACAAAAATATTTATTGTCATAAATATTATGTAAGAAAAATAAAGTGGACAATTACAATTTTGCTCTGTTTAAAAACAGATATTTAAGCCTTTCTAAACAAAGCACATATTTCATCGTACAGAAAGTATCTTAACTGCTGACCTTAAAAAGAATGATGTTATTTTACAATTTCTCTTCCGAGAATACAACTATGTCTCTGTAGCTACAAAGGCTACTTCTGCTTTCTGTGAGTTTTATAAAAATATTGCCAGGCAACTTCTATTCTCCAGAATTTCAAACATTTTGTAATACTTTTGAAAAAAATTTTTTTCACAGATAAGGAGAATAGGAAACAGGCATTGGAGCTGTGATTGCAGAGAAATTTTATTTTGACGGAACATTGAGCTGTATGTTTCTTCAAAGTGTCAAAGGTGACACCTCTGCAAATGCAGGCCATGGATGCTGTGCTTGCCATTGTTCAGAAGGGAACATTGTGTGTAACTGGACAGCAAGTGATTCTTCTTTACTCATCAGGTGTGTGAGTCATCTGGTGCTGGAGACCCATCATGAAGGTGGTATTAAAGCAATTTCATGCACCCCGCTTCTTAAAAGTCACCTAGCAAGAGCCATGGGGTAATGACAATGACCCCAAAATTTGTTCCTCTGTATAAGCAGCAAGAACACTGGAAAAAATAGTCAAAACAAGCATTTTTCAAAACTCTGTAAATTAACTAAAGCATCTTAAAAATTCAAGGAACATGTGTTATATAGAAGATGGCTGAATATTGGTAACAATAGTGATATTTGTAATGATTTCACTAGCTGCATTCCTATAACCTTCTTTTCAGTTTTGTGATAGCCTTGCAAACTAACAGCTTGGAAAACATGGCAGCAAAGAAAACATTTTATCAGTCACTTAAAGGGGCAGAACAGGCTTGGAGTTCCTCTAAACCTCAACCCCAAGAATTGGGGTATCATTTTTCTCCCACAAGAATTGAAAAATATAAGGATGGCACCATCTAATTTTGTTCATGACATAGGGAAATAGGTACTGTCATCCATGGGTGATGGGCTGGTCCAGCTTTCAAAGGATACCTTGAGTATTTATTGACATGACCAATGTACTTTATTTTTGGCCCATCATTTTTGCTTCTTAGTATTAAATCTTAAAACATACCTAGAGAAAAAAACAGTGAGACAATCACAAAGCTTTTTTTGTACCATTATACTTAAAATACAAGAGGAAAATACCTTGACATTCATCTCCAAGCGAATGGTTCCACTGTCCTACATCTACATACAGCACAGTCTCTCCATTGGTCAACCCCTCTCCAATGTCAGACTCATCAAAGGCAGTCAGCTACCGCGAGGTGTCTGTCTTCCTTGAACTTTAAATATAATATTTCCAGAGCTTTAATTAAAAATTATATGAATATATGTGTATGCATACATATGTTTGTATATATGTACATATAAGTATTCTATATAATAAAGAGGTAATATGCAAATTGACTCACACCCTCACAAGATGGCTGCCTACAACCAGGCTGTCAGGGGGTTAGTGAGGGATGAACAAACGACTGAACAGCAGGCTACATGGGATGACCAGTCCAGCGGGGTGGCCATGAGGGGCAACCAGGCCGGCAGGAGGGGCAGTTAGGAGCAATCAGACTAGCACTCAGAGGCAGTGATGGGCAATCAGGCCAGGGGGGAGGGGGGCAGTTAGGGGCAACCAGGCAGGCAAGCAGGTGAGCCATTAGGAGCCAGTGGTCCAGGATTGTGAGAGGGATGTCCTACTGTCAGTTTAGGCCCGATCCCCCGAGGGGCCCCGGATTGGAGAGGGTACAGGCTGGGCTGAGGGGACCTTCCCCCCTTGCACAAATTTCATGCACTGGGCCTCTAGTATGCATATGCATATTTATAGTAATATAATTTTGCTTTGTAAATGTTTTTCTAAACACGAGGCATTTTGCTAACTATATTGTTTTGTCACTTGTAATTTTGGGTTATTTAGTAAGTTGTGGAAATATTCCTGTAATAACCCATACAGTTTTTCCTTATTTGTACTAACCTTGGTTTAAAAAATGCTAATTGACTATAGGCACAGGAGAATGATGTCAGTACGTGTGTGCGTGTGCGCTTGTGCCTGTAAATGTGCATCTATGTGTAGATTATTTTTTAACTAGAGGCCCGGTGCACAAAAATTTGCACACTCAGGGGTAGGGGGTCCCTCAGCCTGGCCTGTGCCCTCTCGCAGTCTGGACCCCTCAGGGGTGACCACTTGCTGGCTTAGGCCTGCTCCCCGGGGGATTGGGCCTAAAATGGCAATCAGACATCCCTCTGGCAGCCCGGCAGCCCTCGGGGGATGTCCATCTGCCAGCAGGGAGCAGACCTAAGCTGCAGTCAGACATCCTGAGGAGGCAGGAGAGGCTCCCACCACCACTGCTGTTCTGGTAGCCATCAGCCTGGCTTGTGGCTGAGCAGAGCTCCCCCATGTGGGAGCACACTGACCACCAGAGGGCAGCTCCTGCATTGACTGTCTGCCCCCTGGTGGGCAGTCTGTGTCATAGTGACCAGTCATTCCCAGTCTTTCTGCTGTTAGGGTCAGTTTACATATTACCCTTTTACTATATACAATAGAGGCCTGGTGCACAGGTGGGGGCCGGCTGCTTTGCCCTGAAGGGTGATCCAGATCAGGGTGGGGGTCCTGCTTGGGTGCCTGGCCAGCCTGGATGATGGGATGATGGTTGTTTGCAGCTGGTCACACCCCCTTTAGGGTGGGAGTCCCCACTGGGGTGCCTGGCCAGTCTGGGTGAGGGGCTGAGGGCCGTTTTCAGACTAGCCGGTGACTGAAGCTCCCAGCCTCTTTTTTTTTTTTTTCTTTTTTTTTGATTCTGGGATTTATTTACCTTCTATAGCTGCCACTGGAGCTGAGAGCTGGCTCCCGCTGTGAGCCCCAGCTCCAGCTCTGAGGCCGTGGCTGGCTGAAAGCAGGTATCTGGGATTTGTTTGGCTTCTATAATTGAAACATTGTTGCTGTCCTGCTCGCTCCAGCTCTGAGGCCGCAGCTGGCTGAAAGCAGGTATCTGGGGTTTGTTTAGCTTCTATAATTGAAACATTGTTGCTTCCGGAGCTCAGAGCTGGGCCTCGGCAGGCGGGGAAACCTTGGCTTCCTCCATCACTGGAGCAAGCAAGCCTCATGTTTGCTTCAGCTGCATGGCTGCCGGCCACCATCTTTGTTGGCAGTTAATTTGCATATCCTGCTGATTAGCCAATGGGAAGCATAGTGGAGGTATGGTCAATTACCATGCTTGTCTATTATTAGATAGGATTGTTAAACTTAGTTTGAATTCCTGGGATAAACCCAAATGAATCATGTGTATTTTACTTTTTGTTTGTTTGTTTTATTTTGATAAATTAGTTTGTTAATAGTTTGTTTACAATTTCTGTATTTGCATTCAAGAAAGAGATTGACCTGTGGTCTCCTTTCCCAGCACTGCCCTTTTGAGCATTAGCAGCAATATTCTCTTTGCATTTTCTACATGATTTCACAGACACTTGTGCTTACTTACTATTTGATATGCTTACTTGACCATCCTGTTTATTTGCGACATAATACTGATATTGTACTGTTACATTAGATTTTAATTTTTTTTGTTGTTAATTCTCACCAGAGGATATTTTTTCCATTGACTTTTAGAGAGAGTGGGAGGAATAGGGAGTGACAGAAAAATAGAAACATAGATGTGAGAGAGACACATTGATTGGTTGCCTCCTGCACTCACCCTAAGCAGGGCTAGGGATTGAGCTTGCAATGGAGCCCTTGACTGGAATTAAACCCAGGACCCTTCAGTCTGTGGGTTAATGCTCTAACCACTGATAAAAAACTGTCCAGGGCTCATTAGATTTTTAAAAATTTTATTGAATTTATTCGGGTGACATTGGTTAATAAAATGCTATAGGTTTCAGGTACACAATTCTGTAATACATCATCTGTATATTGTATTGTGTGTTTGCCATTCCAAGTCAAGTATCCTTACATCACCATTTACCCCCCCCTTAACTTTCTCCTACCTCCCCCAGCCCTTTTCTCTTTGGTAATCACCATAATTATAATTATACTGATATTGGCTCTGGACTCTTATTTTGCAGATAGTGTTATTTATTCAATGTTAACCCTGAGCACAAATCGTTGTTTTTGTGAGTTTATTCATTCTGTGTTGGCTTTAATGAGCTCTGTGTTAATGGACCTCACAGTCAAAACATCACGCACTGCTTTGAACAGTGAGGGGTAAAGGTGGAAAATAATTGGTATCTATTTTAGGTCTCAAGGTCCTTCAGTGACAGCAGAAGAGGAGAGGGCAAAACAGAGTAATGAGGCAAGAACTTTTCCCAGCAAGACATGTGATTAATTAATTTACCCAAGTTAATCTGAAAAGAGTGGAAAATGGACTCAAGGTGCTTATACTCGCAAACAGATATTTTTAATTGCTGATTTTTTATTGGAAATTTTGCTTTATCTCTGTAAATAACTAATCTAGTTATTTTAATGAATATTCGCTATAAACCTGAAGCCAAAAAAAGAAACATAATAATTTACTCATTTTAATCCATTCATTCTTTTTATTTAAATGAATGATGAACATTGACAGTAAAAGCATAAATATGAAATAAATGGAGAGCAAAGACTTCTAAATAGATCTTGTTCCAGCAGGGAGAAAGTCACTTTCTCCTCCATGCTTTGCCAAGATGCCTCGTATGTGACTTTCAGTTACTAGTTATGCTTATTTTACTTTACTTTTTTTGTGTGGGGGAGGGGATAGATTCTTTCACTTAACGTAATACTTTTATTTTTTCAGTTTTTTTAAATTTTCAATTTGTTTCCATCACAGTTTACATTCAATATTATTTTGTCTTAGTTGGAGGTGTACACAGCACAGTTGCGCTTATTTTTTAGTGTTTTTGTGGCTTGTTCAGTTAGGACTACTAGAGCAGTAGTCATACTCCAAGTCCTGATCACGTCTCAAATATATCTCAGCTATCAGGAGATTTATGAATAGCACTCTACTAATTCCAAAGAGAAGAAAGGCTAATTTAGTTAGCACATGAGCATTCCATAGAGATTTGCCACTGTGTTTGTAGATTTTCCTAAGAATAGATTACAACCCAAGACAGGGTTAAAGTGAAGAGAAAATGTAATTTATCAGGATGTCTCAATGACAGAGGCTTTATGAAATCAAAGAACTTCTCAGGGTCTTTTTTCATCTCTGTTTCTGGCATAGACAACCAACACAGGTCCTGGAAATACTAGAAACGGCTGACTTTTATGTGTTCATCAAATGTGACCCATGAGAGAACTGGCTGTGCTGAGAGAGCTAGAAAAAGCACCAGTGGAAAAAGCTTCCTGAAGGCACAGGGTGCTTTCCATGCTGTGACGCCAGCACCCAGCATGGTTCCCTCCACATGGCAGGTGCCCGCTAAGTGTTAGCTATATGAGTGAATAATATATATTTCTGGACAGCGAGGTCTGTGCCATACACTTCTGTAGGACATCTTCCTTTAAGCACAGCCCTAGTTATGCGATAGAGGTCCATGCAGGCAGATACTTCATGTGAATAGCAGCCCCATTATGCCTTAACAGTTGAAGAATATTCCTTCATTAAGAATGTATAACCCAGGGCAGAAATCATGAGAGCAAGTATTCTTGTGAGGCACATGGTGTTAAATTAAGATATAAAAATATTTATCCCAAAGGGTTTCAGGATTTCTGTGAATGCTACTGAAAGAGAGAGAGAGAGAGAGAGAGAGAGAGAGAGAGAGAGAGAGAGAGAGAGAATGAGATTGGGTACGAAAGAGTTTCATTATAGATCACTTTGACTTACCTTTTTTCTTCTTCTCAGTCTCTTGACAGGGATAACTATGGCCTAACTTTTGTTATCTGAGTCCCAGCTTTATAAAAGACCACTCCATCCATCGTATCAATTTATTTTTATTTACTTTTTAAATAATTCTTTATTGTTGAAAGTATTACATATGCCCCCCTTCCCTCCTCCCTTCCTCCCCCCAGCCCAAGACCTTCAGCACCCTAATGTCTGTGTCCATGGATTATGCATATATGCATACTAGGTCTTTGGTTGATTACCTTCCACCCACCACTCTCCCCCACCTTCCCTCTGAGATTCCACACTCTGTTACATGCTTGGAGTCTCTGGATCCACTCTGTTCATCAGTTTATTTTGTTCATTAGATTGCACATATGAGGGCAATCATGTGATACTTGTCTTTCTCTGACTGACTTCTTTCACTTAGCATGGTACTCTCCAGGTCCCTCCATGCTGACTCAAATGGTAAGAGATTCTTCTTTTTTACTGCTGCATAGTATTCCATGGTGTAAATGTACCACAGCTTTTTTATCCATGCACCTACTGATGGGCACTTGGGCTGTTTCAAAATCTTAGCTATTGTAGATTTAGCATTGATTTTAAATCACAGTGTGTCCAGATGCCCCCAATTGGCATCTGAGTATCTGATAACTTCCACTGCTCATGACCACCCAGCCATGAACAGAAGCACCTGTTTTCATACTGTGCTCCATTCTCCATGTTCACTGGACTGACCTAGTGGTTATTTTTGTGTGGGCTCCTCCAGAATTCCACAGACAGGATGGTGCCAGGAGCGGTCTTCAAATGGTACTTATTCTCCCAGCAGCCATGGCCCCACGAAAGACAGAACTTCAGAGATGAAAAGTCCAGGACCCCATCACTGGTCCCTACTTCAAACCTGAACCCTGGGACTTGAAGGTCCTTCATGTGGCTCCCGCAGCTTCATGAGGCATCAGCATCTCCAACCTGAAGGCAACACAGCA
The DNA here is from genome assembly GCF_964212035.1 of Myotis nattereri. Taxonomy (NCBI): domain Eukaryota; kingdom Metazoa; phylum Chordata; class Mammalia; order Chiroptera; family Vespertilionidae; genus Myotis; species Myotis nattereri. The sequence goes on from NC_138079.1 coordinate 11,840,295, forward strand.
GACGGCATTAAGATGGCAGACACATCTCAGTTAACTTAGTTCACTTGCTAGTTTGTGGATAAATGCAATTAATAAAAGAAGTTGTTCTTTGCAGGTCAACTTTGAAATGATAACGGACTGATCTGCTCAGACTGAAATGGGGAAAACGCTCCATCCTGAACCATCGTATGCGAAGGTGATGAACATATGTTTCTAATTTGAGCTAAGAGAAAAGCAAAAATACACAATTTAGCAAATCTTAGTTCCTGACAACCACTCCCAGGTTATTTCAGCTAAGAAATGAGCATATGGTTCAGGGAATAAAGAGATTAGCTGGCTTGGTGTGGAAATGATGCTTTTGGGCTCAGAGTCTCACGACCACAGTGAGCTCATTCCTTCTGAGATCCCGGTCAAGTCTGGAACATTTGTTCATTCAGTACAAATAGGCTTAATTTTCTAACTTAATCTGGTAGGAAATGAGATACCTCCAAAGATTTATTTTCAGTGAAGTGATAACATTTTCAGCCAATTTCTCTATGTCTGCATTCTAAGTTTTGCAACTTGTTTATGACTTCAAGATGGGGAAGATTCCTTAAAAATAGTGTCTTAGTTTTTTTCACAAGGATGCCCAAGTTTTGCCATTTATGTTCATTTAACATGTTCTATATGGAGGTTTTTCTAACAATGTTATTCTGGGATACTATTTTAATTATATTGGCTTTACGTGGTGAGCAAGTTTCCAGCCTGGTGAACTTGATTCATGGTGCCTGGTTTGCCATCTAGACTCCTTCTATTTTTTCATACTGTTCCATTTATCTGCATCTTTGAAAATGCCAGGCTTTGGCTTTGTAGTATTATCTATTGTGGAATACATCCTCCGCTTTTCTTTTTCAGAATTGGTTTATAAATCTAGAGAGATGTGTACTGTTATACATTTTGTAAACTGTCCAATCTCCCGTAAAATCTATTTTGTTTCTATCAGAGTCACATTCTTTTTTTGTTTATTTGGTTGGTTTGGGCGGGATGGGTATCATAACAATGTTTTTCTGTGTATATTTACTCTTTTATTTCACTAATTGGCTTAAAATTTACTCTCTGAGGAGCCAATTACCTAGGGCAATTTCTGGCTGTGTGATAACCTAATGTTTATGGAAACACTATCTTCTTGCATTTTCTACTTACATTTTATGTATTGCTTTAGATTTGTTTTGATCTTGGCAGTCACTTTGTACTCACATTTTATCATTAGTCTTCCTATTGATTCTTCTGAGTTTATATGTACATTTAAATATCCCCTGCAGATAATGACAGTTTGCCTTTTTTTCTCCTATTCCTTATGAGGTTTATTTTTTTCTGTACTGGTATTGAGTAAAAGTATCTAAAAATAAAAATCTTTAGAGATTCAGTGGATTGTAATTGATAAAACTTACAGCAACAAGAGGCAAGTTATCAACCAGGAATTTATACTGTATTTTTTTCTTATATGATTGACCATTGAGTTGTCTAAAATATCCCTATTAACTCCTAAAATCAATATGGATAAAGAAACATGATCGCCCTGGCCAGTGTGCTCAGTGGCGAGAGCATAGCCCCATGCACCTAGAGGTCTCATGTTCTATTTGAGATCAAGGGCACGTACTTCGGTTGCAGGTTCACTCACCTTCCCTGGTTGGAGTGCGTGTGGAGACAAGACTATGTGTCTCTCTCACATTGATATTTCTCTCTCCTCTCTTTCTCTCTCCCCCTCTCTCCTTCCCTTCCACTCTCTCTGAAAAACAATGGAAAAACTATCCTCAGGTGAGGATTAACAAAACAAACAAACAAAAACAGAAACATGATCAAGTAGGTAAACTGTCAATAAATCTGAAAAGGCAAATCATAGTTAAAAAATCAGAATACTCAATGAGTTTTAGCATCTCTTCATATGCTTATAAGAATGAGAGGACAGTATGTTTAAAATTAAAATAACACTTTATATCTCCCTGTTGATAAAGTTTAATTAAATTTATTGTCAAGAAAATATGGAAATAATGTTTTAGTGGGAGAGTGCAGTAATACAGCAATTTTGAAGAAAAATTCAAGCATTTAAAAATGCTTTTATGAAGAGTTGTTAAGTAAACATTTATTTATTATGTGAATGCTATCTATTTACACATAAGTGTATAGTACGTGCAAAGTAAATTAGAATTAAATATATTTAAGTAGCTGTACATGTGGAAAAGATAATAAATTAAGATGCAAGAAAAGACAAAAAATAAAGCTGTCTGTGGACTGATGCTTGAGAGTGTATTTCATACTGAGAAACATGTGATTATAGAGATCCAATTCTATACCAGTTAAGATAAGCAGATTTTATTATATGAATTAAAAGATATAACTGAAAATTGGATCAAGTGCATAAATGTGTGAAGGGCAGTATATATGAGGGTAAGCATAAAATAAAGAGATTATAAAGAATTGAACAAAATTGAATTTATGAGAATTTAAACAAAATTATGACCTTATTTTTACTTAGTGTATATTTTAGAAGTTAAGTGATAGAAATAATACCCCTTGAAGGATAGCACACATGCAAGCAGGTTCTAGTGAGAGCTACAAATGTCACAAATATTACCAGATTTGCCCCATCTAGATGGCCCATAGTGTATATGTACCACATCTTCTTTATCCACTTATCCATCAAAGGACACTTCAATGTCTTGGCCACTCTGAATAACGGCTGCAATGTTTATTCTTATCATTGTCCCAAGTAACTCACCTGCCTGCCATGGCTACTAATTGTCAGTGATGGACAATACTGATAGGTGGATCCATGAACATAACCCGTGCCTTGTATTTCATGATTTATGTCTTGCATATTAAAATGTGTGGATCACCTGTTCAGATTCCACATTCCTTTCATAGGTGCACAATGGCAAGGAACTCAGAATAACAGCATTTCTGCTAACGAATAAACTGTGGCAAAACTCCTGTTAAGCTGCTTAGCTTGGCAGTAGTTTCGGTTCTTTTTAGCTGCCAGTTAATAACACACATCATCATGGAAGACACTCTAGGTTTACAGCACCTAGATGAGACTGTGCACCTTAGCTACTGAAATAGCAATTAGAAAATTGAACTATGAAAGCTCATTGAAGAAAGCTTTCATATGATTGCATAAAAAGGTATTCTAATGGGCATAAATCTATCTCTACAGATTCATTAGCTTTTACTGAGCCTTCCCTTATTTCAGAGTATGTATTATTAATCCTTAAGACAGGGTTTATGGTTCCTTCTCTATGTTGAACTATTTATGATGGATGTCTCTGAACTGAAATAAGGTTAATGAGAAAAAATATATATAACACCTAGAGCAGCTGAATCAGGGAAGGGACATAACCTCATGTTGATAATAACATTTTTTTAAGTCTGGCCAAGGAAAGGAACAAGACCTCTGAAGGGGAGCAGGTAATGCAACATGGCTTCTCCCTAACCTCAGCCCCGTTCATGTCACAGAGCCGTACTGTGAGTTGATTAAATCCTAGCAGTGTTCACTAACACGCCAGACTTGGAAATAATCACATAGAAGGTTCGTGAGGAACCCCTTCTCTTCTGACTGGGGGAAATGGGGAAAATTAAAGAAAGTGGACAAGGAGACTGCTCTCCTCTGACTTGAGACTCCATAGCACCATGTGAATTGAGATATGATCTAAAATATTAGGATGTTACCCATTGGGAATCCACACACATCCACTCACAAACAGAGGACAAAATATATGGCAATGAACCTGTTCTAGGACATTTAACAAACACAGAGGAAAAGATGAGGACAAGTGATTTAAGTAAAGAATATATCACTGGGGCGCCCTCACCTCCAGCACCCAGTTATCCCTGAAGGCTACATAAAGTGCACTGTATTTCTCCAGAGAAAGTAAACTGCTACACAATAGGATGGAAGGAGAGTAAGGAAGTCAGCATGTCACCTCAAGAGAATCAATAGAATGTCTGCCCACATTGGATCAGCAGAAACAGTTCAGGATGCTGAATATGCAGCCCATAGGACAAAGGCAAGCAGGCATCATAGGGAACAGGAGATACAAGAACCAATTAGAGGAAAACTTAACTCAGAATAAATAAAAGGAAAATGCTCATAATTGTTTCATAATATGACACTCAATAAAAATATTCACATTAAAAGGAGCTTAGATATAAGATAATAAGGAAATGAAAAGCAAAGGGTGATTTCCAATGAGAGAAATAAAGTTAGAATTAAAAAACCATGATTATAGGTAAAAAAAAAATGAATTAAATCAAGAAACAGAGTAGTCTTATTCAATATAAAATTACTAATATAAAGTAAAGATTTGAGATATAATAGAATATATGTAGAAACCACAAATACAATAAGAAAATGTGAATAGATATGAAAGATACAAGGTGATTTTTGTTCCTAAATTATAAATTCAAACAAATTAAACAGATATTCTTAAAGATACATTAAAATTTTCTCCATAAATTTTAATATACTGAATCAGCAAATCAATTGATAATATCATACACCATGATATTTTAATATAAAATGCTAAATACCAGCACATATTCAAGTTAAATGATTAAACTTCAGGGAAAAAACCTAGAGGCATTCAGGGAGAAGGCTGGACTTACTATCTAAATTGGAATGTAGGGACACTATAAAGTTCTGAGTATGCGTGACTCAAGGTTGTCCTGCAGAGCCACTCCTGAAATAGCCCTGGAAACATGAGGAGGCCTTGAAAACAAAACTGACTTAACAATAAGATATTTCCAATTATAAATAAATAAAACAAATGTCTTAGAGATGAACACATTCTTTTAGAAATGGCAAAAATATATTCATATACTTAAAAAACTATAGAAATAAAATTTGCATTTATACTAAATTTACATAACATTTGCAAAGCTAGAGAAATTATAGCTATGGAATGTGAATTTTCTCTGACCACAGACCATTTTCATCATTGATTATATTAAACAAAATAAATAAAAGCTAATATGCCAAAAATATTTATTCTAGGCATCGGGAATATAAAATAATCTTTATATTCTTATATATTTTTATTTCTAAGAATAGAAATATAGACTTACTTTGGTGATGAGTAGATAACGTTGTCAATTTTAAGAAACAGATGCTAACATACAGGGTGGGGCAAATGTAGGTTTACAGTTCTGAGTACATGAAATAGAGAGTTTATTCTGTATTATTATTTATTAATTATTGTATTCTTTTTCTTTTCTTTTTAGTTTTTTAATTAAATTTATTGGGGTGACATTGCTTAATAAAATTATATAGGTTTTAAGTGTACAATTCTATTATACATCATCTGTATATTGAATTGTGTGCCCACCACTCAAAGTCAAATCCTTTTCTGTCACCAGATCTATTTATGTCCAAATATTTTGCCAAAAAAATTACCTCATTAATTATATCCCTTTTTATAAAAAAACAAGTGTTTTATTTTTTTTGCTCCAGAATCCACTCTAGAAAATGAATTCAGAATAGACTTGAACATGTCTACTTCATACCAATTTTAAAGAACTTTTACATAAAGATGCCCATTTTAAAATATTACTGTAAGTTCTCAGGAGAGATATACACACTTCATTTTGAGTAAGTTTATTAAACAACACCTGCATGCAGTTGCTTTCTGGTCTTCCTGCCTTGTTGCCTGCTCCCTGCAGTGACACTGCATCCATGCTTCAAGCTCAGGTTGGGATCTCTTTGCCTCAGTCACTATCATATCCCCAACCAGTTGCTTCAAAATGCAGTCCCCCTGTTCCTGCTGAGCTAAGGCAAACATTAAAGACTGAAGATTCTCCTCCTTTCAAAAAGCCTTTTCTTTTCATTCAGCCCCAAACTTCTCCCCCTTTTATGAATTTCTAGAGCATTTACAGTTACCCCAATGCAACCCAGTTCCAGATCATGTGCTATTTTTTAGTTTCTACTATTTCCAGTGGCCCATCGAGGTCTCTCTTGTCTGTCTATCGGAGTGGCTAGATCAGATTTAGAAGAGGGCAGAGCCAGGGCCCCTGTGCCTTTGGGTACTGCAGCCCCGAACCAAGAGCTGGGCCTCCTGTGGACTAACCTACCACCCCATCTTCTCTGCACAATAACACAGCCAGGAGGATTCCGAGCTAAAAGCTTCCCCCTAGCCTGGGAATCTAACAAGGCTCTCATTAAAATTTATGAGATAAAATAATGTCAGAACCCATATAAAGCATCTAAATATATGTATACACTTGTTTTCGATAACATGTGATTGGCTCCAGTTCACACATCTGAAGCTCAAAATAATTACCAAGGATTTTAAATTAAAAAATCGTTCTCATTTGAGAAATGTGCTATTACATTTTAAGGCAGGTGCATTATGTCCCCTTTAAAATCTGCTATTCAGCAAGGATGCAATTTTACATTTGTTCATTTATAGATTCTGAGCATGGTTTATGAAGGAAGTAAGAGAGAGAAGGTGTCAGACGATATGAACAATTTCCCCCTGGACAGGAAAAGCAAAACAAAACAACCCTGAGGTAATATGCCATATGTGTCACCATAATGTCAGGTGTCTGCAGTCTACAGTAAAAATATGTTACAATTCATAACATTCGTAAATGATGAGTCTTTTCACTTATTAATCCAGATTGTCCTCCCTCGGGGAAAGTTAATCTCACAGATTTCAATAAGAAGCACGTTTTAAAATAAAAAGAGACACCACTTTGTCTTCCTTAGAAAAACTGTCACCTGATTCTCTGCATGAGCAAAAACACTTCCATTACTGAAGATTTGACTTTGCCGGTTGTAAATGTTAACTTCTAAAAAACAAGCTATTTTTAATTTTAAAAAATTACTTTTCTAGAGGCCATATTTTTCTTAAGAAAAAAACATTTTAAGCCATCTGAATAGTAGCTTGGAAATTGCAACATCTTAAAATCTTGAGAGTTTTTATTTCTGTGTTTTGCACACATATTTGAGATTCTAAGGAAATAATAGAACATATTTAATATACAACAGTGATTTGTTAAGTATCTACTGTGTGTCATGAGTTGCTTTGGATGCTGGGGATATGCAAGTTGAATAAGACATCCATCCTCTTGGCCAAGAGACCATGGAACTTGGGATCTCTGCAAAGCTCGATCATGTTATAATGGGGCAGCTCAGGGAACTGAGGAATGCTAGCAGCTGACTCAGCCTGGCCTCAGCCTGGCCTGGAGCTCAGAGGACAAGCAGGACCCATCTTCTAATAAAAAGATATTTAAAATGAGGCCTGAATCATAAGTGAAGGACACAAGCAATGGAAGTTTCCTCCAGTTAGAGGACACAGCAAAGGCTGAGGTGAGAGAGAGTATGGTGCCTTTGGGACAAATGAAGAAAGTCAATGAGTCCAAACCCAGAAGAGGAAGAATGTTGACAATGAGGGAGGAGGGACCAGACCTGGTGGACTTGAGAAAGCCAGGTAGTTTGTATATAATCTGCAGAGAGTGGGGAGGCCATTAAAGAATTTAGGTACTGTAATTATATTTATAAATGTCTCTCTCTACAGAGACTGGAGAGGCAGAGCTGGAGGCAGGAGATGATTCAGAGCCAGATCCCTGGTCCAGGAAAAAGATGATTATGGGTTCTGTCAGGGATTGGATCAGAAAATTGGATAGAGGCAAGAAATAGTCCAGAAGAAGAGCTAAGCATATTTGGAGATTGTTTGAACTTTGGCTGTGAGGGAGAAGGAGAATAGCAACCCAACCATAATGCAGATTGTGCGCTGAGAAACTCAGGGGTGTTGCGGCCAGCATCTACAGGGAAGTCTCTTCAGGAAGTTGTGCAATGCAGGGAACCTGAGAGCCTAATGATAAACACGTGCATTTTGGGCTCTGTCCTGGACCTATGAGAACTGGTGCCATTTACTGCCAGGTGCAGGAAAATCAGGGTTCATGATAGGTAGATGAGTAGTCTCAGTGACAAGGAGAAATGATGTGCTAAAGGGTTGGACTTTGAATAGCTATGGATGCTAGTCAAATGCACATGTGTCTGCTACTCCAGAGATTGGCCTGATAACGGGTGTTTGAGAAATCTCAGCATTCAGATGATAATGAAAGCAAGGGAGTTTCCTGAGATTAGAGTGTGTTGGGACCGAAGAGCCTTTAGAATTTGAAAACATTTGGAATTTCAGCATTTATTGGTAGGGGAGAAGCAAAGGATGAAGAAGTGGGGGAGTAACTGAGAGGTCAGGGAAGGCTGGTGACACACTGTCCACAAAAGTAAGGGAGGAAGGGGCAAGGAAGCTGAGTTTGGAAAAGGGGAATTGTTTACAGGGTGCAATGACACAAGGATGGCTTTGATTAGAATTAGGAAGAGCGGCAGAACTCAGGTGGTAAAGACTTGAGGGTGGAGTAGAAAATGCAGAAATAGAGACTGTAGGAGAAAATCTTTCATGCAGATTTGTTGAGGATATTAGAGCAAATAGGAAAGTAGCAGAAGGAAAGTCAGAGTAAAAGAATATTTTAAAAATGTAAAATTGGGTGGGGGTACTATTTGTTAGGATGTTAAGCAAGAAAAGTTGAAGCAATTATCTTCCTGTCAAAGCAGATACGTACTGTGTAATAAGAGAATGTGTCATCTCATATATCCTATTTCTGTTTTAATTGAGGTAGTTCAAATTAAAAGGATAGAAACTGAGACAGAAAGATGTTCAGAGAAGAAATTTTTTTCAGATACATCTTGAAAATTCATATGTTCCCTTATGCAATTACTTTCTGGAGAAGTTCTCTTTCCCTTTTCAATTTACCTGTTAGGTGGCTTATAAAATATTAATGTTAGTGGTATAGGAAACTCAAATAGTTATACATATATAGCAGGAAGAGCATATCAGTCTTATTCCAAGTTAAGTAATTCCATAAAATTAAGTACTATTAGATTATATACAGCGTTTTGTTTTTCTAACAATTTTCTTCCTCTTAAAGATTTTGCAATAATTCTTTCTCTCTCAGGTATATGCCTTCCTCATTTACAACAAAGCTGTTGCATTGAATCAGCCCAGGGAATGGAAGGGTCTTCTGTGTAGCTCATTTTCCATGTCTGTGTGTTGGCACATCTACCTGACGGCCCATGAGCTGGGAAGCATCCAGCCTGTCTGCATTCGGCACTTTAGTCGCCGGGAGCACCACCTGTCATGAGAACATGCTGGCGTCCTCCCATATTGCGATCAGGTTGCAAAGTCCTGCTCTTCATTAGTGTGAGTTCACTGATTTCTCTTGAGATGCAAGACTTTTTTAGCTGATGTTAGAGCACCTTACATGCTACCTTAGCTTATGACGGATGGAACAACAGAATCCAAGCACTCAGAGACACGTATTGTCCAGAAAATTATTTTTATTTCATAGACACCTGTCCCTTTTGTTCTCTCTTCTCTGGCAGTGCCTATGAAATTGTCTGCTTTGATATATTATCTGGCCAAGTTGGAGCGAAATGACAGAGTACTTAATAATAATGTGTGGGAAAACTAATTATAAATAATTGATAAGGTATGCATTTGTTATGGCCTAATTATTAGGAACATTGTTTATTTTGATTCCTTTGACAAACTTTTTTTTTTGCGTTTTTTTGTAGTTCTAATCCCCAACACAGTGAAATGTCCGCATCATTATTATAGATGTTTGCATATGAATAAGAAATCCTTTTCTCTCAGCTCCATCACCTGATGGAGTCAGTTTATGGCTCTATACCCATAATAATAGCTTCTAAGTGGCAAGGAACAATAGGATTTTATCTCATAAAATTAAACATAAAATAATTTGTGATTCCCTATGTTAGAAGTTCTCTAAGCAATGGATATATAAAAGGTGATATACCCACAAAATAGAACAGTATTTGGTGATATAAAGGAATGAAATGAAAGGTAAGTATCACATGATCTCATATGTATGTATAATCTAAACAACAAAATAAACTGATGAGCAAAATAGATTCAGAGACATAGAAGCATGAAACAGACTGGAATCTCAGAGGAGGGTGAGGAAGGGTGCGTGGGTGGGAAGAGATCAACAATGAATATATATATATATATATATATATATATATATATATACACATACGTACACATACTAGGGGCCAATGCATGAAATTTGTGCAAGAGTAGGCCTTCCTTCTCCCAGCTGCTGGCACTGGCTTTCTTCTGGTACCTTTTTTCTTTCCTCTCACTGTGCAGAAATTAACAGTAGACCTGAGACTGCTGTTCTTAGAAAGACTTGCTTGGTTCTTGGCTGGCATTTGGGAATTGGCTGATAAACAGTTCCCTGCACTTATGTAAACTTTCCTTAAATGATGAGAGTGCATCACTGTGCCTAGGCTATTTGCACAAACAATATCGTCTATGTTATATGACTTCTTTCCTTCTGGGAGTCAGGAATTTTTAAACATGCTAGGCAGAGAATGTCTACATGACATTGTAAAAACTCCTTATGAAAACCCTGGGTACTGAGTCTCGAATGAGCTTCCTTGATAGACAACATTTCTCACCTACGTATGGTCCCCACTTATTGCTGGGGAATGAGGCAATCCTGTGTGACATCACAAGAGAGGACTGTTGGAAGCTCCAGCCTGGTTTCTTCCAAGCTTATCTCCCTGCACCTTCCCCTTTCCTGGTTTTGCTTTGTTTCTTTTTGCTGTGCTACATCCCAGCTGTGAGCACAACTCTGTTCTGAGTCCCTGGAGTTTTCCTAGAGAATTAATGAACCTGGAAGTGGCCTGAGAAACTACTGACACACTCTCACCTCTAGTCATTTTGTCCCACTATTGTCCACTCTTTTCACTCTTTTTTAGATTCTAATTTTATCTCAGATGTTTCTATTTTTGGAGCTAAAGTCCTAGCTTGCCTCCCTGGATATTGTATTTCCACCCTTAAAATAACTCTATAGATTATCTAGATTATCTTATTTTTAAAAAATTATTTTTATTGTTGAAAGTATTACAGATGTCCCCTTTTGCCCCCAAGCACCCCATCCAGGCCTTCAATGTAGTTCACTTCTCTGTTCATTAGCCCATTCTTATTAGCTCAGCTTGGCCACAGATTTTCTCACTGAGGTTGTTGTAGGAATCTCCCCCTGCAACCATCTGGCTCTAGTCTTGTACCTAATAAGCCTTGCACATTTTTTTTTCTAAAATAATCCTTGGAAGACACACATATGATCATGGTGTCTCCCACCTCGAGACCTACAAAAGTCTCCTGAATGACAGTCCGCTGATATGTCCCAGGAGGCCCCATATCTCTTAGTCTTACTGCTCACTGAGTCTGGATTCATCCTTATGGCCCACCCCAAGACCAGTGATGTCAAACTGCTCCTTGTTTCCTGAATACACAAGACAGTTGGAGTCATACCTCTGTGAAAAATGCTCCTTCTCCCAGGAATATCTTTCCTATGAGGCAGAAACTGAATTTCCAAAACTCACTTCAAGAGTTCCTTTCTCTGTGAAGCCTTTCTGGTGTCCCGTGGTCTCAGGAAGAACTGACCATTTTCAGGGTGTTGTGCATACATTTTTAGCATTGCAATCTTCTGTTACAAGACCTATGTTTGTGTGTGTGCACACATGTGTGATTGCACGAATATATCCCTTCTCTTAAGTAGACCAGATACCCCACACTCTGCTCATCCTGAGCCACCCTTGCCAACCTCATCACTGACTGGATCAGGCACATAAGCATCACTGATGACTAAATAATTATGCTCTTCATCCTAAAGATTCATTAATATCCAGGAAAAGAAAAATGTCATCAATTGTCAGCATAAAGTAAAACTAAAGCTGTAAAATAAAATATGTGTAATGTAAACCAGATGTTGTTTTCATTTCTTTTTGATATAGATATATCCAGGCAAATATTGTGGAGTTATTTCTAGCAGTCAGATAAATAAAGTGAATGATTCATATTCGGTTCAGATGAAGCTGTTTATAATAATGTTTTTATGTTATCTTTCCTTGTTCAAAGAAGGATACCAAAGTATATACAATAATTTATTTCTGTGGTTGAATTGGAGTAAATCCACGATATTTTGTATTGAGAGTAACAAAAAATAAGGACATGAATGATCCTGACATTTCATGTATGTGATCTCATACACATTTCACAAGGTAAAATAGAATTTTATTACTTAAAAAGAACAAGTAGGCCTGGCTGGTGTGGCTCAGTTGGTTGGAGCATCATCCCATACAATGAAAGGTTGTGGGTTTGATTTCCAGTCAAGACACATACCTAGGTTGTGGGTTCAGTTCCCAGCTGGGATGTGTATGAAAGGCAACCAATCAATGTTTCTCTCTAACATCAATGTTTCTCTTTCTCTCTTCCTCTCTCTAAAAATCAATAAACATATCCATAGGTAAGGATTTAAAAGAATAATAATAATAAATGAAAAGAACAAGAAGGTATAATTTTGGACCAATAAGTCAAAATATACCAGAAATTAGTCATTTTAGTTATATAGATATGAAAAATGGAAGTACTAATAGAAGAATAACTTTTGTTAGGTAAACATTATAAAAAGCTGAACTCTTTATTAAACAACCTCCTGGCAAAAGAAAATCGGGTGAGTTGGTGGTGAGCATTGAATTTAATGTACATTATTAGGTAGCATATGAGTTTTCTCACTGAACTAAATGTTGGTGAATGCAGGTGAATGTGAAGGACTGAAATATCACTGAGTTCATAAAGTAAAAAAGGGAATATATTTGGATTATTTACAATTTGTATTCTTCTAAATTCTGAACAAGTGAATGAATAAATGCACCTCTCTTTCTGAACAGGTCTCTGCCCACATATCACCTCTCTGAAGAGAAATCCCCTGACATCTAGTTTAAATTAGGATTCCTGTGCCTATTTAGGAAAGGATAAAAGCTTTCCTTCAGAGAACTATCTCCACCTAATATTGTATTTTAACATACAGAGTATGCCTTTTTTTTTCTATCTTCTCCACTAGCATGTTAGTTCTTTAGTGTTTCCTCTGCCACATTTTTGAAACCTGGAACAGTGCCTGGCACAAAGAATAAGCTCAAAAATATTAGATGAATGAACCATTGGGTAAATGAATGAAGTAATGTGAGCACAAGCCCAGTGATGACATCAGTGATATCCATTTCCCTAGGATAATGAGAGAGAATGAAAGGCGAGGCTAGAAGGCAAAAATGCAGAAGACCCTGACAGTCTGGGAGGCCTAAGTCCTTGATTGGCACTCCCTCAGAGCCTGCAGTGTACTGGCTGGGAACCCAGTGGGGAGGGCAGCTTTCCTCATCACCACCTGCCAGGTAAAGGCTTTGTAATTGTAAAGGTCAGGCTTCAAAATCCCACAGAGGCTTGTAACCAGGACCCCTCACATAGAAGGGTCACACATCTCAAATCCTGTATTATGCAATGTTCCTACATATCATCTTCCTCTCTCCCACACCTGCCTTTATTGCTGATGTTCTTGTTGATCAAGGTGACAGCAGAAGGAAGGTGCCTGTAACCAGCACTAAGTAGCTTTGTCCCAAAGATTCAGAGGCAAAAACCGTGGGCTCACCAATAGCTAGATGAGCAATCATAGCTTTTATGTGGCTTTCAGACAACAGACACTGGAGCCAAGTAGATTCTAGTAGAGGGTGGCCAATTTAAGGCTGATACACCTTTCAGTCTGGAGGTGACAAGATCAGTGACTTAGGCAGGGATACAATTTAATTGGTTTATTTATTCTTTTTTTAAAATACATTTACAAACTATAATATAATTCAATATTATATTAGTGTCGGGTGTACAGAATAGTGGTTCAGCATTTATATAACTTATGAAGTGATTCCCCCCAATAAGTGATTCCCCCTAATACCCACCTAACATCATACATAGTTATTACATTCATTGACCATATTTCCTATGCTGTACTTTATATCCTCATGACTACTTTGTAACTCCAATTTATACTTCTTAATTCTTTCACCTTTTCACCCATCCCCAGATGGTCCCCTTGATCTGGCAGCCATTAGTCTGATCTATAAGTCTGTTTCTGTTTTGTTTGTTCATTTATTTATTTATTTATTTATTTTAGATTCCACATATAAGTGAAATCATATGGTATCTGTCTTCCTCTGTCTAACTTATTTCACTCAGCATAACACCCTCTTGGTCCATCCATGCTGTTGGAAATAGTAAGATTTCATTACGTTTTTATGGCTAAGTAATATGTACTCTATCTTTTTTACTCCATTATCTATTGACGGACACAAAGTTTGCTTCCATATCTTGGCTATTTTAATGACTCTGCAATGAACATAAGGATGCATATGTTTCTGAATTAGTGTTTTGAATTTGCTTGGATAAATGCACAGAAGTGGGACGACTGGTTCATATGGTAGTTCTGTTTTCTTCCCCACTGAAACCCAGCATAAATATAACATACCTTACAAGCAACTTGCTTCTATTTTTTAGAAAAATGAAATAACCCATCATTTCAAGATCTTGGAAGGAAAACTACTGTTGCCCTCATATATGAATAACACTCATAAGGTTTTATGAAATTACTTTGACAGTATTTAAAGAAGTACATCAAAGTAAGCTTAGATTCTTATTAACACTATAAACTTAAAATTAAAACCAGAGGAGGTATATGAGTTAGACTTCTGTCTACATAAGCAATGCAAAGAGATTGGATTTTTTTTAAAAAAATGAAATCAAGAGAGAATAAGTAAAACTATCTCCATGTACATTTGCTAATTAGAAATTTTGTTTTCTTAAATGAAAACAAAATGACATATGGTTTTTATTCAGGCAGAGAAAAAACTCAGGGATGGGGAATAAAAAAAGGAACCACCGAGAGAAATGCTCAGAGGCATGTGGTAATCAGTATTTATTGCAATCTTTTCAAAGTAAATTTTAAGTTTTCATAGAAGGTAGAGGAAATTAATATATACATATTGCAATGTGTGAACACATGATTTATTTTGGCCTGTACTTAATTTCCTCTTGCTTGCACGGGAGAAGTAAGACAGACCACATAAGACCTTTCACAATTGGCACATCTATCTTCAAACCTAAATGTCTTTCTCGTACTTTCCTGTGTACTTTCTAGTATACACATAATAAATTACTTTTCCCAAAGCACCACGGACACAGATATGGTAATTAGAGTGAAACAAATTGCAGTGGTCATTTAGTAAAATGATGAATTGGTCAGAACCAATTAGAGACAGAAAACCTAACATTAAGACTATGATGAATGGGTAAGCAATGGCAAGGCTTGTCTAGAGATGTAGCCTGAGAACTCTCCTTCCATGCCCAAAGCAATAAACTCTGCATGGAGAAATAAGGGGAATGGAGACAGGTTTATGCATTTTAAAATACCTTGCCAAGTTATTCACTCGATGGCAAAATTACTTTTTTTTTTTCCTGAAAAGAGCACTCCTAATCCCTCAAAAACAAATTGCATACTTTAAAAAAAATCTTATACTTTTTATTTTTTTCCATGAAATTAATTTTCACTTTTATGGTAAAGTGATATTTCCCTGGATTCTTATTTTTCACCTATACTATCTTAAAAGTCTTAAAGTTGATTAAATTTCTCCCCACCCCAATACACAATTTTGTTGATTTTTTCCATCCTTAAATTATTTTTAATTTTATCCAATGGAAACTATGTTAACATTATTAAAGAAAATAAATGTATACCACACATTTCAAATATATTGTGAATCTTAAAAAGTTAGGGAATTTATGTGATTGCAAAAAGGGTAAAATATTATTTTTAAAGTACTCAATTAAAGTCTCAAGTAATTTTTTTTAAAATATTGCTATTGTTAAATGCTTAAGAAAAGTCAGATATTTATTATTCTAAAAAGTCTAAGTAAAAACTTAGAACTGTGGGAAACAGTTTGGCCTAGAAAAATCCAAAGTTTTCAAATATTGGCATATTCCACTTTTCTGTATTTTCACATTCACTCACTCTCTCTTGGTTGTACAGTAGTTATATCAGTTCACCTAGTTATAGCAATTCAATTCTCATTGTCCTCATGCTTTCTCAGCCCTACTCCACGAAGCCAGTCCCCCTGCAGCTCATTTCTACAGCCTAGTGAAGGACTAATTTAAATTATATGCCCGTGTGTGTGCGAGTAAATCAGAAGTATCCATTGACTTTGTCATTTGTGCAAATTTATTTTTATTATGAAAATAAAAAGAATAAGAACTCGTCCTTATCCTCATTCACTTTGAAATGGTGGTGGTGGAAATAATGATAGCAATGCCATAGTTCAAGTTTGGTCTAAGATAGGGCTTGTAAAACTTGTCCTGAAAAGGGATGCTTAGTAATTATTTTAGCCTTTGGGAGTCACATTCAGTGTCTACTGAAACTACTCAACTCTGTCACAGCAATATTCAAAGCCCTCAGAGAGGATGTATCTAAAACCAAGGGGCATGGCTAGATTTGGCCCATGAGCCACAATTTGCCTACCCCTCATCTAAGGTCACAGCACACAATTTGATCATATATAGATAACAATTTAATCTATCCTGTAGCCTAAATATGATAAAACAAAAGCAGATAATCTGTCAAGATGATTTCTGAAGGCTTCTCCACAAACATAGTGTCCGAATTACTGCCCTGGAAAAATTTTAATAGGGATTGGATAAAGCAATTCCATTTTTAATCTTTTGAGGAACTTTCACACTTTTATTCATAGTGGTTGAACCAATCTGCATTCCCACCAACAGTGCATGAGGGTTCCCTTTTCTGAACAGTTTGACCAACACTTGTTCATTCATCTATACTAATAAAAGGGTAATATGCAAATTGTTGGGATGCCATCACAACATAGCAGGCTGCGTACGCAGGTGCGGGTGGGCAGGGACTTGCAACATTGGGGATGCAATGGCAGCTGCCGCTTGCCCAGGGCCGGCCTTGGGCAAGTGGCAGCAGGGACGGGGGCGGGGGAGGTGGGCTTAGCGGAGGGCGGCCTGTACTCCCCACATGGCGGAGGCAGCTGTGAGCGCTCCCAATGGCCACTGCCACAGGTTCCTTCTGCCAAGACGCAGCAGAGCCACTCTGCCGGGAAACCTCCGTACCAGCAGCGAAACCAGATGAGCGAGGGAAAGCTTAGCAGCAAAGGCAGGTGAGGGCAAAGGCAGGTGAGGAAAAGTCCGAGCTCCCCAGCTAAGAGCTTCCAGCCCGGCCATGCCCCACGTTGGCCTCCAGCACCACGGGTCAGGGGTTCTGAGAAAGGCAGCTCCTTCCTGTGGCTCCTCAAACTCCCAGGCCATTTCCATCACCCCTCAATGCCCCTCAGGTCAGGGTTGGGAACTGGTGGAGGCCTCCAGGTGTCCAGGAAACCAATGCAGGGAATTTTCTCTAGCAGCCAGACCTAGCAACCCAGGGCTGGAGGGAGACCTGCATCCTCCCCTGCAGCCAGGAGAACCCTGGAAGACACATCTGCCCATCACTGGATGAGTGCACCCAATTGGTTGAGCACAGGGAAGCTTGCAGCCAATGGCCGCTGCCGCTGTGAGGGCCCAAGGCTCAGGCAATGAGGACCAGGTGATGAACAGGCAAGCTGCAGTAGCTGCAATGGCCGAGGCTCAGGCAGCCTCGCAGCCAGCAGTGGCAGCAGCAGAGGCGTGATGGGGGCATCACCTTCCCCTGATCACAGGGTCGCTTTCCACAGAGGGAGGCCAGAGGCATCAGCAGCAAGGGGGTGATGGGAGCAGTGTCTTCCCCTAATTGGCTGGTGGCCTCCCACAGAGGGAGGCCAGACTGCGGCTTAGGCGCGCTCCCCTAAGCCATCAGTAGGTCATCCCCTGAGGGATCCCAGGCTGTGAGAAGGAGCCAGCTGGGTTGAGGGACGCCCCCCACCCCTGGCCAGTGCATGAATTTTGTGCACCGGGCCTCTAGTATATTGATGATAGTTATTTTGACAGATGTGAGATGGTATCTCATTGTGAGTTTGGTTTGCATTTCTCTGATGATTAGTGATGTCTATTGGCTATCTGTATGTCTTTCTAGGA
This sequence comes from Myotis nattereri, assembly GCF_964212035.1. Lineage (NCBI taxonomy): Eukaryota > Metazoa > Chordata > Mammalia > Chiroptera > Vespertilionidae > Myotis > Myotis nattereri. Next base: position 11,858,282 of record NC_138079.1, read on the forward strand.
GAAGCGTCTATTCATGTCTTCTGCCCATTTTTTAATTGGGTTGTTTGTTTTTCAGTATCTTTTTAAATAAGGACTAGTGTACACTACCAACAGTAAATTCTTCAGAGACTTAGGAGAAATTCAAGTCAATTTAAATTAATATATTTTACTTATATGTACTTTAAACTATAAAACTATAAGTAAATTGTTTGTAGAAAGGGCCGATAACTAAATAATATTTTAAAATACAATATAACAATATATTTTTTACTCATTATTGCAGTTACTATAAGTGGATTAGAATAGTTGCATTTCCATTACAAAAGGTCCACCTCCCCTGACACAGGAGTGCTATAGATAAAACCATGTGACTGCAGTAAATGCCAGTGCAGTCTCTGATGGTATAAATGATGGTCAAAATTAATCAGCTTTTGAAATCTAGGAGTGTAAAGCCAATTTCACTCTATTTTTTTCTTGACTTTTTTTCCTTCTGTGCTTAACATAATGAAAAGGTAAGTATTTTCATATTTTGGTTATTCCCATAATTAATTACACCTAAATATGGATAATTCTCCTAGAGATATTAAAAATGTCACAGTACACCACCATTTCTCATAGCCTACTTCATTAAAACTGTTACAACAAATGAATAAAAAGTTTTTCAATTAGAGTAATTTTAAACTTTTGCATTATGGCCCTTCAATGAGACTAGCTGATGGCTCTTGGCAAAGTTAAAACAAGTCAAGTTTAGTATCGCCCTACTCATGAATGCCTAGTCTTTCTGGTGACATATTTTAAATTTCAACTTCCCTTATCAGATGGTCTTTAATCACAGACTAAAGACAACTCTGAAAAGATAAGGAATTTCTGAAAGTAATCCAAGAGATAAAAGGGGACCCAGACAGCAAGGTAAATTCTGATAAGCTATCAGCATTTCAGATTTGCTGCTCGGCTTTGAAAAAAGACTGAGTAGTTAACTCAACGCATTTTCAAACCAAGTTACCAGAATGTAGTTTCACTTTTGCTCTGAATAATCTTTAGAAACTTGATTAGGCATTTTATTAGTTCATTGTCCTTTCCTTAATTTTAATAAAATCAATTAAAGGCTTAAATGTCAATAGTAAAAACAAAATCACATGATACTCTGGGCTCCCTGAGATTAAAAGACCTGAGGTAGGAGGCATTTTCAACACTGATAGATGCCACCTTTACACATCTTAAGACCAAACACCCATCAATAAAAGTGGACACACCTGAACTCCCTGAGTGAAATTAAATTGAATAAATTACCCTTAGCATGTTAATCTTGATCTAGGAAACAGTTGTCGATGAGAAACAGAGAATTAATTCTTAATACAACTTAGAACGGGGCTAAATATGTAACTTCATTTTTACACTTTTGACTTTGCTAGAAAGATTTTGCTTAGAATGCCCGAATACAGGAAGCTCTACCCCAAGATAGTCAGCTGGGGTAAATAAATAAACTAAGTAAGCAGCGCAATGGTCAGAAGCACTTCTCACTGGTGATTCTGTTTCACTGCTGAGAGAAATTTTCTAGTGAAAAAAACAGAGTTAATGGGATACTCAGCTCATCTTGATACTATTAATTCTCTTGAATGAGCTGAGAGGAAGGTAGTTAACCAGGCGTATTATCCCAATTTTACTGCATCACTAATCCTCAATGGTCCTGTTCCAGGTTCTGCATCCTGTTCACCCCATCCATTTGCTTTATCTTCTCAGTGTTTTCCTGGGCTGATCCTGCCACGCATGCTGCTGGATGATCACCTTGTGTATGAATGCAATATGTAATAAGTTTGGATGGCTTCAAAAAGGGGCAACTCCTTAAATCATGATGGAGTCTGGCTATTGATCATCCAGTCTTCTTTCGACTTCTGCCCTCCAGCCTCACAGGGTTGATGTGAAGCCACTGGCTCAGTCACACCAGGCTCCTCCAGCTGTGTCCTCACATTGTCCTCATTATGACTACTCCCCACTTTTGCCCAACCCTGAATACTGTGTTGAGTGTTGATATGACAATTATGGGCCACTTTTTCTTAAAAATGTAGGTTCTGACCCAGTCACCACCTGTGGGACCTTGGGCAAAGCAGTTAACCAAACTCTCAGTGTCTGAAGGAGATGGTAGTTCCTATCTCCCAAGGCCGCTGAGAGGGTGAAATAAATCATGATATGCAAAGGACTTACCTATTATATTCCCATGGTTTTGGCTATCATTCAAGTTGCCCCCCAATCTCACTAAGTTTTGTTCTTGTCTTTTCTGGGCAACCTCAACATCTTCACGCTTTAATTGAATGCCCTACTTCTTTTTCCCAGCCTTTCTCTGAAATTCCAATTCATACTGGTCTCTCATTTCCTTGAACTTCTATGAAGATGGAGGTTTCTAACTTTATAATAGAGTTGTTTTTTCCTTAAGTTTTACATCTGAGTTGTTTTTTCCTTAAGTTCTACATCTGAGTTGTCTCCTTAGCCAAACTACATGATGCTGGTTTGCATTTGACTGATAGGTACTAAACGGGCACCTGACTCCCATGGTGCTCTGCTTTGTTGCTTCATGGGCTCTCCACACCTTGGGCAAGAACGCATGTTTTAATCCCCCTAGCTTATTAAAAGTCTACCTGTAGAGCCTTCCTGGCTCAGCTGGTTGAGAGTTGTCCCAGGCACCAGGCTTTGCTTTCCAGTCAGGACACATGCCCAGTAGGAGTCATGCAGGAGGCAGCTGACGGATGATTCTCTCTCACCATTGATGTTTCTATCTCTCTCTCTTCCTTCCTCTCTCAAATCAATAAAAACATATATTTTAAAATAAATAAGTGAAGCAGATATGCTATTATTATTTTTATTTTACTTCAAATTTTTAAATATTTTTTATAAAATGATGTGATGTTTCCTGGCCAGTGTGTCTCAGTGGTTGAGCAACTATGAACCAGGTGGTCATTGTTGGATTCCCAGTCAGGGCCCATGCCTGAGTTGGGGGCTTGATCTCCAATAGGAGGCATGCAAGAAGCAGCCAATCAATGATTCTCTCTCATTATTGATGTTTCTATCTCCCTCTCCCTTCCTCTCTGAAAGCAATAAAAATATATTTTTAAAATCCTATGTAATAAAATGGTAATATGCAAATCAACCAAATGGTGGAATTACCAGTTGCTATGACGCACACTGACCACCAGGGGGCAGATGCTCAACGCAGGAGCTGCCCCCTGGTGGTCAGTGTGCTCCCATAGAGGGAGCGCTGCTCAGCCACAAGCCAGGCTGATGGCTGGCGAATGCAGCAGCCCGCCTCTGTGGCAGCGCTAAGGATGTCTGACTGTGGCTTAGGCCGGCTCCCAACAGACATCCCCTGAGGGCTCCCAAACTGCGAAAATGTGCAGGCTGGACTGAGGGACCCCTCCCCCCAGTGCACAAATGTCATGCACTGGGCCTCTAGTAAAATAATTAAAAACGTGATGTTTATTAATTAGATTAATACTACAGGGGATAACTGATAACACCTAAAATTTCAATATCTTACCATGGAAATATGTCATGCATTTTTAGGGCTCAGTCAGGATAACAGAGATCACTAAGAATTTGGGGTATAAAAGGTCTAATATAGGATATAGCATCTCACATGACTTCTGAAGGTCAGAAGAGTGTCACCCATGGTCAGGGAAGCTGCCCCTGGCCATCTCAGCCTGATGCAATGAAGCTGGTGTTTCTCAGACTCACCTGGAGGTTGCATCCCCAGGAGTCTCCAAGAAGCTCCGTCAGCTGCCCCAGTAGTGGCAGTAAGGAGGGGCTTCTCTGGACCGCACCAAGAAACTACAGAGAACCTTGCATGTGCCAGGAGGCCGCCTGCAACTGGCTCTGAGGTCCTCATCCACTAATCTGGACCCAGACAGGCAAGGAGAGTGTCTGCTTCAGCAACACAGAAACGCTCCTGAAGGGACGGTGGACAACAGAGAAGCCACAAACTCACCTGACAGTGCAATGGGATGTGCGTGGTCCTGGCTGGTGTGCGGTCTGGTCATTGGGAGGATGAGGGTGACACTTCCACGTCCATCCACATTCACTTTCCTCCGCGTCACCTCCACTCAGTTTCCATTGACAGAAACTGGCCATATGGCCCCAGCTAGCCATAGATGCAGCTGCCTCTCAGTGTCTGCGCATGTGATGCTAGGAGGAGCTGTTACATGAGTAAAAAGTTACCTTTACAAGTAAACAACTTCAAAAACTTTCACTTAATCTTTAGGATTAAAAAAAAAAAATAACACTGAGTATAGGATATACCATGAAATAACAGTTTACCAACATATATTATGATCTGGCTGGCCAGCCAGGGGGAGGATGTAGGAGGTTGGCTTGCTGCCCCACCCCGATCAGGGGGCCAATTGGGGGCAGGCCAACCGGGGAGAGGGGCCCCAGGCGGTAGGCAGGCGGGCCCCACTCCCTAGTTGAACTCCAGTTGAACTCCCAGTTGAGGGGACAATTTGCATATCACCCTTTAATTATATAGGATTATTTTCAATACTTTTGAAAAATACAAGCATTTTTTTTCTAGGATACAAATATTAGTGCTAAAATAATCCCTAATTTTGCTGTATGAACGTATTGAACTAAAATTTTAACTTTTCTCTGCTGACAGTCACACTGATCTTGTCCTGAAGGGACAGGTCACATCGCTGGGAACTTTCTGAGCATCGACCTCCACTAAAAAAGTGATGCAGAAGCAACTGAAGTTTGCTGGTAAAACATACTTTTTATACAAACATAGAAGGGACCCTGCTGAGTTTCACTCAAATCACACGTGATAGGTTATATGAAGTTTTGCAAACATATGCATGTCTTTGTTTTGGCTGGAAAATAGAGTCTTATTAGAAGTTACCTGAATTTCTGCTGGAAACTTGTAGTGAGTGAGCAATGAGACAATGAATCCATTTACTATGTTTTCTGATGCACCTTCTATCAACTTCAGCCTGAAAGGAGATTTGAGGAATTTCTTAGTAGGATCACATATTTTATCCACCTAAATAAGTCATATTAGTCTCTAAATAAATGTATGAATGAAGTGAATTATTTATATAATGTGATTACATCTCAGTCTCTAGACCGGGCTCTTAAAATCAGACATTTGTATTGCCTGCAACTAACAATATATGTGGCATTAATTTTTGTGAATGAGTAGAAGTGGAAATTACTGTCATGTGTGCTTGATCAGACATTTTCTTCTCAACTGAAAATGCTAATATTTCTTTTTGTAAAAGGACCTTAATTTTGCACTCCCATCACACCAATTTACTTCCCATATGCTGTTAACATTCTAATGAAATTTGCACCATTATTATTATCCAGTCACCTACTTTATATTTAGCTTGAAATGTCACATGCCTTTTTACTGCAGAAAAAAGTTAGAAAGATAAATACCTTGTGCTTCCCTGAAAGGCCTGAGAAAAGTTTTGCTGTATGCATCCAGGTCACCTGAGCTATTACCTAAATAGATGTAATCATTAGTAGCTGCCTGAATTGTAGCTTCTTCGGGGATTATCTGCAATTTGTTTAAAATTTGAGAACAATTAACAGCAATGTGAGGCAATAATTATAGCTCTGACAAAGATATTTTACAGGTCATGTATTTCCATACTATTTACTTGTTCTAAAATAAGCTTAGCTCAAAAGGTCTCACCTTGTAGACCATTATCTTCTAGAGTCTAGGTAAAGTGGATTTAAAAGTGAATCAAACAAGATAATACAAAGCACATTTCCATATAACTTAAGATATAGAGTAGTAGTATAGTTTACTTTCTGTGGAGCAACTTTTTATCCTGGGGTTTTCAAGCATGTGATTGTGAAATGTAGTTCTCAATGCCACGTGGAAGTGGCAGAGATAGGAGTTGTGAGAAGTCATGGCAAGGATGATCCTGACTTATAGGTCATTGGTGCGGGGGCCATTCATTGTCTTCACTAGCTGAGTTTAGACAGAGACCCCCCAAAAGCTAGTAACCTTTGAAGTTCTAACAAAGGTCAGAATTGTGCACCACCCAGTTAATTTAGGTAATAATATTTGAAGCATCCCCACCTTAGTTCACTTAATTCCTTAGATACTTATGTAGATCCTTGTTGATTATTGTTAATCAGATACTCTGCCTACTCCCGGAAATCTATTGATGAGCTAATCAGATACTTTGTCTATTCCTGGAAATTGTTTGCTAATCTGTGTGTCATTGAAACCTCCTTACCCTAAGGGCTACTCCAGATCAATAAAAGATTGGAGCAGCCTGAGCAGGGAAGGAAGTCCTTGGGGACTTGCCCGCCAGGTCCCCCAATATTGCAAAATTATCTCGTGTCTTTTTCTCTCACTTGTTGTGCGGCTCCTCTTTTAGATACCGAACCCTACTCCACGCAGAACGTGGAGGGAGTCTTACTCGACAATTGGGAAACACTGAGTACTTGCCACTATGTTTTTGTAAAAGGTAGTAATAGAAATTACGTAGAATTCTTCAAAGGAGAGCATTAAGTACAGCAGGTGCACCCTTCATCCCTCTCAGATGCTCTCAGGTAGAATAGATTCCCCAGTGTACCTTCCACTGTGACCTGCAGTCACAGAGGTAGCTTCTCAGGATAGATGGTATTAAACAGCTGTTCTATTTTTATTACAGCCCTGTAAGTTTTGATCATGCAACAAATAATGCATTTTAAAATGAGAATAACATATTAAATAAATAAAAATATAATTATTGTTGTAAGCTTAACCTAACATAATATTTTCTGTCACTGGCACATGTGGTTTATTTTTAGATCACTCGGGAAATTTATTAAAAATGATGGCACATGTTTTAATTGTCACTGGGCCTCCATAACAATAGAGAAGGTAAATGCCCTGTTATTTGACACAACTATTATTTTTCCCTAATTAACCATGAAAAAATAAATTTTTATAGAATTTTTACAGTAGTAATTGTCTTGTCATCTTATCTCATAGATGACTAAACATTTTGAAGACTTGTGTATTAATAAAGGAAAATAGATATGACAGGAAGCATTATGACAAATTATTTTATCTATTAATTAAGCATAGGAAATTGGTATTTGTCCATCAAGGTATATATCTTGCATTTATTCAATCATATAACATCATATAGAAAAATAATAATATTGTCTTGGTGAAAAAGTGAAAAATTGATGTTTTTAATACCCCACATTGTTGGTCCACATTTAACCTGCACTTGGTGATATTTAAAATATCAGTGAAAATTATGCTTCACTCTGTTACCACACTAAAATATAATATCCCAACTTTCTGTTCTTTTGCAGATTTTTAGATTAATAAAATAGTAGCTTAGCATTTATTATAGTTTTATATTTCCCATAGTAATAAAACAAACTAGTAAAGTTTCTCACTTCAAGCAAATCAATTCGAATGATTGAAAGTCTACAGAAATATCTAGACAGAATGGGCAGCTCAGCTTGTAAGTATTGTATCAGAATCATTACCAATGTCATCTCTGATCTGCATGAAACCATTACAAACTAAAATGGGGGGAAAAAACTAATTGCAAATGGCTGAGCTACTGAGTTTAATACCTCCCTGTGTGTGCATTTATTATTTTTATTATTAGTCCAACTCTTTAAAATGTGTTATTTTTGTGAGGCAAGTTTTGCCAATTAGAGACATATGGAACAATTTCTCCCAAGTGGCTCTTATCTAAAGAGATTCCTTATTTGCCAAGATATCTAAAATTTAGGTCTACTTTCAAAATCATCTTTTCAAAGATTGATCTAGCCATCATAACAACAAAATAAATGTATTTAATGAACCACCATAAGATATTTAAATTGAAATCGAAACACTTTAGTATATTAGTTAATTTTCTATTAATTTTCCTTATTAAAAATAGGTTGAAATGTTTGGTATGTTTTACATATTTTTGGGATTGTATTTTTTGTCAATATTTTCTTAAATAAACTTTGTTATTTAACAATTGTTCAAAGTTGAAGTTAAGAAGTGATTGATTTGGAAAAATCATTCAAGAAGAGTAAAAAATTGCCCTAGTCGGTTTGGCTCAGTGGACAGAGTGTTGGCCCACGGACTGAAGGGTTCCAGGTTTGATTCTGGTCAAGGGCACTTACCTTGGTTGCAGGTTCCCTTGCCCTGGTCGGGTGCATGCAGAAGGCAACCAATCAATGTGTTTATCTCACATTGATGTTTCTCTCTGTCTTCCCCTCTCTCTTCCATTCTCCCTAAAAATCAATGGGAAAAAATGGTTGGATTATACATTTTTCTGAGTGTCTCATTATTGGTACTGTGTAATTCAGCTTTTCACATTCAAATGAGGTTATAGGTTGTTACATGATACTCATGACATTTTGTATTCTATGTGCTGTCATAAAAGTTTGCTCTTTCTTTTAACTCCTTTTAATGGCAAAGTGAGAGGAGCTAGGGCATGGACAGAAGTAGATTTGTTTCTCTAGGACTGGTAAGAAAACCTTTCTTTACATACTTTTGAAATTTGGGGCAATGTCAAAGCACCCCCTGACTCTCCTTTGTCTTCAGGAAACACACTAGGACACCTGCCCAGCCACACTTTGAATGATCCTTAGAGCTGGAGGGCTTTTAGGGGAGTGGTAATTAGACTATATATTTGGGTAAGAAAATAAACACCCATAACATCATCCTTTAATACAGTCAATATTTTTAAGGGATTATTCACGCAGAAGTCTCTTCCTGTTTTCCTCCTGAAGTAACAGTTTAAGTTCTCACTAATGAATGAGTAATGTCTCTTTGAACAGATACTTTACAGTTTTCCAACATGATAAAGGGAAACCATCTTATTGCCAAATGCATTATATAACCAACATATACTATAGATTCAGAGTAAAGATGATCTTAGGGGTACTTATTCAAGGTTTTATGTTCAGCAAGGTAATATTTTAGTTTGATGATTTCAGTGACTTCTGGCCACATTACGCCAGTGATTTGCAAAGACCTATTTAATTAGTTTCTAGTTTTTCTCCCTCTCTTTATTCCTAATTGAAAATATATTCACTTCATCTCAGTAATTATATTTTTTTGAGAGGAAGGGAGAGAGAGAGAGAGAGAGAGAGAGAGAGAGAGAGAGAGAGAGAGAGAGATCTATCAGTTGCCTCTCCTACACACTCAGCCAGGGATCAAACCTGCAACCTCAGTATGTACCCTGACTGGTAATCAAACACGCAACCTTTCAGTGTGTGGGACTATGTTCCAACCAACTGAGTCACCTGGCAAGGGCTCAGTTATGATCATATTTCATATAAATCCCTATTAGAATGTACCTTTAGTTTCTAGTAAACAAACAAACAAACAAACTTGACTTCAAAGGTCTTACCCATAAAGATTCATTCTCATAGAGGAGTGGAAGTTTGCTGTAACACCACAAATTGTACTTAAATCTCCATCCATCTGCCACCATTAGCATAAAGCTTCCAGCCATAGGAGCACCTCAGTACCAGAATGACAGCTAGAACAGCAGCCCTCATGCCCATCTCATCAACACTCTTGACAGGAAAAAACCCTGCCATTAATATATTTCCCATGTGCACACCAATGTTAATGAGATTAAGTCAAGTGCTTATAGTGAAAATGAATGTATGGTTTCAAACACAGATTTCATCCATAAGGTTCTTAAAAATGTAGTGAGATTAAAGATATGTTTGGAGAATATTAAGGTTTCTAAAAATTTGTCTTTTTATTGTGTGTGTTTATATTTTTAAAATAAATCTTTATTGTTGAAAGTATTACATATGTCCCTTTTTCTCCCCATTGCCCTCCCCCGCAAGCTTTCACCACCCTATTGTCTTTGTCTATGTTGTGTTATGCATAGTTGCATATGAGTTCATTGACTGATCTTTCCTCCCCCACCCCCATCCCCTGCCTTCTCTCTGAGGTTTGACAGTCTGTTCAATGTTTCTATGTCTCTGGGTCTATTTTTGTTCATCAGTTTATGTTGTTCATTAGATTCCACATATGAGTGAGATCATGTGATACTTATCTTTCTCTGACTGGCTTATTTCTCTTAGCATAATGCACTCTAGCTCCATCCATGCTGTTGCAAATGGTAAGAGATCCTTCTTTTTTACAGATGCATAGTATTCTATAGTATAAAACTACCACAGCTTTTTTATCCACTCATCTACTGATGGGCACTTGGACTGTTTCCATATCTTAGTTATTGGAAATTTTGTTGCTCTGAATGTAGGGGTGCAAGGGTGCATACATTCTTTCTAATTGGTGCTTCAGATTTCTTAGGATATTTTCCTAGAAAGGGATCACTGGGTCAAATGGCAGTTCCATATTTAATTTTTTGAGGAAACTCCATATTGTTTTTCATAATGGTTGCACCAGTCTGCATTCCCACCAGCAATGTACTAAGGTTCCCTTTTCTCCACATCCTTGCCAGCACTTGTCCTTTGTTGATTTGTTGATGATAGCCATTCTAGCAGGTGTGAGGTGGTACCTGATGTCATTTTGATTTGCATCTCTTGGATGATTAGTGACTTTGAGAATTTTTTCATATGCCTTTTGGCCTTCTGTATGTCCCTTTTGGAGAAGTGTCTATTTAGGTCCTTTGCCAATTTTCAAATTGGATTATCTTCCTTTTGTTAAGTTGTATGAGTTTCCTGTAGATTTTGGAGGTTAACCCCTATAGGAACAGAGTTTTCCACATCTATGTTGTAAACCTGGTTATAAAATATTGTGGTTTAACAAATCATTCCTTCGGTAATTGTAAGTCCCTTTTTAAGAATGTCAGACCTCATATGTTACTTTTCCAAAAAATTGTAATAAACTAAAGATGGTATACAGCATCAATAAGCATGGCTTGCATATATTTTCATTAACAATCAATTGATCATATCCAGCAATAAGGAAGTACATCACCAGTGATTTATAACATATTTGGACCATTAATATTTTAACATGTCAATAACCCTAGTAAACTGATTTATTCCTAAAGTTGCACATATATTTATTCATAAGACTTGTTAAACTATTCATACCTATCTATACGCAGGGCATAAAATTTATAGTGACTACACTATTAAATAGTTATAAATTGTCAACAACTCATAGAAATTAATTTTCTGTAATGGCCATTGATTTCCCAATAAATGGTTTATGAAGCACTTTAGCATTTTAGTGAAATATGGAGTACTTCAAATGGATATTCTTGTAGTGGAGGTAGTAATATTCTCAGTAACAGCAGTGTAAATTATTCAGGCTTTGCTAGCATGTTTCTCCCCACACGCTCTGCCACAAATACATAATTAGTGCACTGAATCTGCCATTAAAATAAAGTGACTAAATCACCCAAAGCAGTAATATCCACTTAAGTTATTCAACCAATTTAAATACTTTTGTGCCGAGGGAAAACTTCACTTAACACTCTGAAATTCATAAAACCCATGCCTAAAGTCGTTTTTCATGGATTTTAATGAAAATAATAATATTAAGTTTACGTATTATCCGAGTCTTGAATTCTCTAAAGATGTTGAGGTTCCTGAGTCATCCGAAATCCAAAACTTGTCTCAATATTTTCTTCATAACTTAACTGAAAGGAATCTCAGAATAATCTCAATTTAGTTTGAGATTTTGGTGTTTTGAGATGTATCTGCTATTGAAACTATCAAATCGAAAGAACCCCTTTCAGCATTTAGCATATTTGTATCCTCCTACTCTTTCAAGTAAACTACTTTTAATCTTGATTTTCATGAATATCTGCAAGTGATAATTCTGTTTTTATTTGTTTTGTCCTTATTTATTTTAACTGCATATTTGTAGGAGATTTTTACTTAGTATGGAATTCTAGATTGGAATTTATGTCTTCAGCCCTTTAATGATGTAACTTTATTTTTTTTCTGAGATCTGTTGTGTTTGCTGAAAATACCAGCAGGCAATCTCACTCTTGCTGCGTTGAAGGTTCTGCGTATTTTTATTTCTGGCTGTTGTTCACATTATTCTCTTGCTTTCATCTTTTTCAGTGTTTGACTGGTCTGTGTGTGGTAATTTTGTATGTAAGCTGGTTTTTGAATCTGTGCAGTGATTTCTTTATTGATTTTTAGGAAATTGTTAATTTCTGTCTCCATCTTGCTCCTTTTCTCCTGGGGTTCTAAATATATGCAACTCAGATCTTTTGATTCAGCCCCCTTCTTTGAAGCTCTAGATATTATCTAATGGCAGAGAAGGTTCACCATATCCTATGATAGACAGCTGCCATGGAGCAAATCATTTTATCCCAGTATAAGTCTGAGCTGGCTCAAATTTAGGGTTAAATTATAAAATCCCTGTCTAGCTCTGATGCTACTGCATAGCTCTCCAACTGTCCAAGTTAAAGGCTACTGCATTGCCAGGGTATCAAATACACCTTAGGTTCTCAGCTCCAATTTTTTTCCTCTTCTATGTTGGAAATCTCCTGAAAACTACACTCTAATGTTCAACTTTTGTCTGCTTAGTTCCTCATGAACATCACCTCGCAGTTTAAGAATTTCGCAAATGTTTAGAGGAGCATATGACCACTTGCAACCTCACTGCTCAGCACTTCTCTTTTCTTGAAGATTTTGACCTCTTGAACATGATTTGTCTACCATTTTGGCTCCAATTATGCCTTTAGTATAAAATCCTAGAAGAGCAGCCATTGGGTAAAAAGTTTTACATTGTCCTTGCCAGGTGGCTCAGTTGGTTGGAGCATCATCCTATACAACACAGGGTTGCAGATTCAAGTCCTGGTCTGGGCATGTAGGGGAAGCAACAAATCAATGTTTCTCCCTCTCCCTCTCCCTCTCCCCCTCCCTCTCCCTCTCCCTCTCCCTCTCCCTCTCCCTCTCCCTCTCCCTCTCCCTCTCCCTCTCCCTCTCCTTCTTCCTCTCCCTCTCCTTCTCTCTACAAACATATCCTTGGGAGAGGATTATTAAAAAAAAGTTTTAACATTAATAACATTTTGACACAATTTACTAAACTGTCTCTCAAAAGGTGGAGTCAATTCACTCTCTTACCAAAGTGTATGGCATAAAGTATATTTACTTGTAATTATTTTCTATGGTGTCTTGCATCAATATAGGCAATAAATGAAGATGAATAAAATTGAAGGAGTGGTTTTATATAAAAGATGATTATTCCATAAGTAAGGGGAAATGTAGTGGCAAAGAATTATTTTAGCTTAATAAAAGAAGATAAACTAATGGCTCCTCCTTGATGAATTTCAAGCATCATATAGAGATCAGCATCAATTTAGCATTAGATGGTATATCAAAGGCTAATGTTACAGAGAATTTATAATATCATTTATATAACTTGACTTTGAGAAAAGATAAATCTTTGCTTTGACTTCTCTCAATTTTCATATATTTCTTATCAAGTTGTAAATAATTGTTTATGTGTTTTAATAGTTTATAAATGATTTGAGGTTGAAGACTTCTACCAATTCTCTTCCAATCACATGTAACAGCTTCTGGTACACTGTGGGTACTTCATAAAAGTGTGTTGAGTGAACAGTTCTTGAAAAATGTAGACGAAGCAACCTCAGCAAAACCTTTAGCCTAAAGTATGTAATCACAATTGCCTTTTTCTAAAAAATTCTTGATGAGTGCCTAATAGATTACTCCCTGTTGGTCAAAAAAAAAAGGTTATCAGCCCTAGCTGGTTTGGCTCAGTGGATAGAGTGTAGGCCTGCGAACTAAAGGGTCCCAGGTTTGATTCCGGCCAAGGGCACATGCCTGGGTTGTGAGCTCGATCCCCAATAGGGGGCGTGCAGGAGGCAGCCAATCAATGATTCTCTCTCATCACTGCTGTTTCTATCTCTCTCTCCCTCTCTCTTCCTCTCTGAAATCAATACTGAAATATATTTTTTTAAAAAAAGAAAGTTATCAGTGGATCAAGACACAGGGAGACCTAGTCAACATAAATCAAAACTGTTAAAGAAAGTCACACAATTCATTATCTCAATTATCTCCCTAAACATACTCTCTGATATTTTTAAATTTCAGAATCTTTTCTTACTAGTGCATCTAGTGCCCAAATAAGAAGGAATTGTCATTTTTACAATACTAACATTAAGACTTAAAAAGAAACTCACAATCTTTCATGATTCGTGCCCTAGGGCTCCCAGGATCTATTATGTGCAGTTGTATGTGAGCCTGAGAACAAACTCTGGCTCAAGCAAACTAGAGGTGAGGTCTTAGCCTGCACACACTCAACAGTGTAGTAGGGAAGTATGAAGAATTATCTATGACTGCTTCGCTCACATCTCATGGTCAGAATTCTCCTGTACCATATCAAATACCTCTTGGCCCTTTCTTGGTCCTGAAGGATTAACACACCCACGGAGCTCCAGGCACAGCCTCACAGATGTCCTCTCCAAGCACATGCTTTACAGGGTAATGGAGCTGAAGCCCACAATATTGATGAAACTATTCATCAAAATGTCATTCCGTAAGCTTTTAAATTACAGCATTTAATATACTTGGGACAGTCATGATTTTATAGGACATTGACTTCCCTTGAATATATTAAAAACTCCCCTAAATTCTCAACAACTTAATGTCCTAAAGAAGAAAGATTCTTCCAAAATTTGGCATTTTGAAAAATTAAGGTAAATAATGGCAGGCCTTAAGGGAAAATCTCTTCCAAATAACTATCTCAACAACATTGGGGGTGATTGTTTCTGCCTCAGTGATTTGGTAGCTACTTACTCCTTTTGAGAATTAAAAAGTAGTATTTTACCACAACAATTTACAAAGTAACATGGTTTACCTCTAGAAAAAAATACGATTGAACCTGTTAAATACATACCTATGAGCTTAGAGAGTGTATGGAATAGACGTCAAAGGAAACTGTATAGTGTAGTGTACAGAAAACATCTTGTCAAAAATATTATGTTAATGCATTATCTGACAAACTGAGAATACCTGTGCAAATGACTGAAATTTGTTAATTTTATATGAGTCAGTACATTCTTTCATTAATTTCAGTTATGCACAATGTATTTACTTTAATATATAAAGTTTATTCATTTAATTTTTTAGTATGAAGTCTTAGTGCATCAATATTAATGGATAATTTGAACAGAGCTATAAAGAATATTTCATTTATTTTTTTGTCTCATCTTTTATTCCTTTTTTCATTCATTCATTTATATTACTGTGCATGTTTTACTTTCTCTGAACCATTTGAGATTATATACATATACATGCATATCCTATACAATAAAAGGCTAATCTGCAAATAGACTGAAAGGCAGAACAACCAAACAACTGAACAACCGGTCGCTATGACGTGCGCTAATCACCAGGAGGTGCATGAGGAACATTGCAGGTGTCAGCCGCAGAGGGTTGGTGGAGCAGGTGAGCAGGGACGCCAGACCAAGGAGGGGCGCCAGTTGCTGTCATTGGGGTGAGCCTCTGGTGGTTACTGAAAATTATTTGCTCCCACGTGACACGGTCTGCCCCACCACTCTCACCCACTGCTGGTGCCAGCCCTACTAGCACCCACAGCTGGTGATGGAGCCACCACTTGCACCTGCTGCTGGTGCCTGGCACCAGCCCTGATTGCCCCTGAGGGCTTCTCCATCTCTCCCTGCTCCTGAGGGGCAATTGGAGCAGCAGCTGCTGCTCACACCGCTGACTGTGCGGGCCCCACTCACACCCTCTGCTGGTGCTGTCCCTAGTCACTCGCGCAATCAGCGGGTGCGAGCGGGGCCTGTATTGCCAGTGCTTGGGAGCTGCAGCAGCTGGAGTAGGGCTGCTGGCAGACAGGGGACCAGGGGCCAAGTGGGGGCACAGAGAATGGGCCAAGACTCGTCCCTGTGCCCACTGCAGCTTCACAGCTCACAATTCCTTTCAAGGTGCACAAATTCGTGCACGGGTCCCCTAGTGTGTGTGTGTGTGTATATAATATGTTTTTACTGATTTTAGAGAGAGAAACACCAATGATGAGAGAGAATCATTCATCGGCTGCCTCTTGTATGCCCTCAACTGGGGATCTAGCCTGCCACCTGGCATGTGCCCTGACTGGGAATTGAATCATTGACCTCTTGGTTTTTGGGTTGACACTCAACCACTGAGCCACACTGGCAGGGTGAGAATATATATTTAATATCATGTCCTTCCCACTACTGTTTAAGTGTGTATTTTATAAGAACAAATTATTCTCATATGTAACACAAAATGATCAACTTGAAAAAATATCATATTGACATGATAGTTTCACCTAATCTATATTCCATATTCTAATTCCTCCACTTGCCCCAATAGTGCCATTTTTCATATCTGGTATTTCTCTGTTATAGATCTAGAGTAGGATTGTATATTGCTTTTGTCATTTCTCTTTTAGTCTCCTAGCTTAGTTCTTCAGATTGTCATTATATCTTGAGAGCTATTTTGAATTCAGCCCAGATATTTTATAAATTTTTCTCAATTTCTCTGATATGTCCTCATGACCTAATTCAATTTGGACATGATGATATGCTCACAAGATAATGCCCATCATTCCCACTGGTGATCTGAATTGTGACCATCTGGTTGAGATTTTTATCTTGTTTCTTCACTCTATACTTGTGTTTTCTTCCCTTGCAACTTCCACACTGAGGACCCTGGCTTCAGATAATATTATCGCATTTATTCACTTGCTCAGTTCTGAAATGCACACATATGATTTAAGAATCACTGTACCTGCACAGCCACGAAAAGCAAGCCTGGCAGTAAGAGAAAAGATTGGTTTGTTTGTGATTCAGGTGATGAGAAATATTAGTTACTGTTATGTTGGGTCGTATTTTAAAGTAATTCTGATAATATCCCCTAGTTAAAAACTGCTAATACAAGCATTTGTGATATATATTCTATACACTAATTTTTCTTTATTGCTCACTTTTATTATTTCATTTTGGGGGAAGTCCCAGGGGAGGATTTCAGTAGACTATGCATCAGCTTTCCAGGTGTGTCTTTTCAGTGTCATGGTCTCCACTGATTGGTTGGCGCCAGGCAGGGGATCATTAGTCAATGCAGCTGAGGTCAGCTTGTCTGGTTTTGCTGCTTTTCTGGGCTTGCAGCTGAAACATAGCTGAGGCCTGGATATTTTTAATGGAGTTCAGGACCTCATTGGCCTGGAGGCTTAATGCTTAACGCAGTGGTTCTCAACCTTGGCTGCACATTAGAATCACCTGGGAATCTTTTAAAATTCTGATTTCTGGGCCTCATCCTCAGGAAATTCTATTTCTTTGTTATGGGCTGGGGCCACAACATTAGTAACAAAGAAACAGAATTTCCGGAAGATGAGGCCCAGAAATCAGGATTTTAAAAAGATTCCCAGGTGATTCTAATGTGCAGCCAAGATTGAGAACCACTGATCTAAGGGGATCTGACCCACATGACTAGCAACAAGCCAGGGGAGGAAAGGTAAGTGGAGGGTCCAAACCCCATGGTCCAAATCCCATGACCAGTGGTACAAAAGGTTAGGAGGACTAAACCAAAATATCAGTGATGCTAGGGGAAAGGTCCTTGGTTTCCCAGTTTTGCTTGTAGCTAGGCAGCTGGGGCTTTCTGCTCTACTGGCCGATCTTCCTTGCTCTGCTCATGCTTGTCTAACTGCCTACCACAAGAGGAGTTGCCGATGTGACTGGAAGGTGTATGTCATTGAAGAAATAAGGTCATCACAAATCAGGGGAATTCCTGTGTCTGAGTCAGTGCGTCTATGGAGAACTGCTCTTCTAAAGTCAACACACCTACTAAATACTGTATTTTGATATGGGAATAAACACATGATTGCTGTAACATATGCTTGCTTTGACCTCTCATTCTTGTTTTCCATAAGTTGTTCAATATTTGTTGTCTGGAATAATGTTCTTTTTCATATAACCTTGAGGAATGTATGCTTCCACTGTGTTTTTCTCCTCTGTTTTGTTGGTCATTTTTTGTAAAGAAGTGCCAGAGTCATGAGGATTTGTACCCGGAGAGCTGACAGCCTCTTGGGGTCTCTCACACATGAGGCACTGCACCCACGATGAGTATTATATGTGCCTGTGCCTGTTTCAGGTTCTAGAATCAAACTTTGAGATGTGATTAGGAAATAGTGTTGCTGAAAAGGCCACAATATGAAATAAGAATATTTAATGATGTAGCACATGTAGACATGAATTGCAAGTGAGAAACATCAAGAAAAATGTTACAATAGACAGTCGGAGGAGCACGGGCAGGCAGTGGCTAGGTGAGATTCGTTCCATTATCAGAGGTTGTGCTGGAGAGGAGCAGCAATAAATTGATGACTGGCACACTGATTTCCTTGACTTTGGTGTGTCTTATTAACGCACATATTTTTGTTTTGTGTTTTCTGTCTACCAAAATGCTTAAATTTTTTTTTTAGACGTGAAAATTTATTTTCTCCAAGAAAAACGATTTTAAGTGTAAAAATGTTACATGCAATAAACATTAACATTTCGAGAAAAACAACCTTAAATATAATAATGTTACACAAAATGCTTAAATCTGAGCATTGGTGATGCTCCTCGGCACTAAAAGATCGGGAGTTGGTTCACAAAAAGGCACTTACAACATAACAAGTGGATTACTGACTTAAAGGGCACAGTAGGCACCTGGAAATGAAAAGACATTGGTCATAGCAGTTCACTTGTTCGGCAACACGTGAGTGTTTAGTGTCAGGCTATCGGGAACGTTGGTGGAAAACTGAGCATCTTAATTTGTATAAAAGAAATCATACATTAAAGAACAAACTTTTTAATAACAAGAAATAGAAATGCAAATCAACACATTTATACATACAAATTTGAGTAAATTTTTTAATTGCACTGGGGAGGTCATTATTGTAAGGCAAATCTCTCTCTCTCTCTCTCTCTCTCTCTCTCTCAGAAAGTTTCTCATAATATGAAGAGTCATAAGTTATTTTTACAAATTCAAAATTATAACTCTACTTTCATAAATCTGGGTGATTAAGAAACTGGTTTTGCCAGTATACAGAAAGTCACCTCTCCATGATTGTGAATGAACCCAGGTCCTTCTTTGCTGATAATGTCACACCATTATCAGCCCTGTTTAGAGAGGACAGGGTGAGAGATGGCTTAAACTTCACCTGGCAGAATCAATGCCACAGTTGTAGAGATAAGCTTCCACATAAGCCAGCAATTTTTTATCCAAACAAGAGTCTGGGTGGAAATCCCTTGAAATGTCCTAAAGGATGTTGAGTTGCCATAGTTTATGTAATGAACCGGACTTTTACAACCCTCCCAATGGATTCAATGAGTTTTATAATCTTGTACTGTTTCAATGTTGAATAAATAATGGCCAAACTATGAGGGAGGAGACATGTAGGGAAGGGTGTTGACCTCACTAGTCTTGTGACCCATACAGCCACTCATTTGACCACTCAATGGTTTAATTTGTGATACCAGTTATTTGGGGGAAATGGAAAAATCTTTATTTCAATAATTGCATTTCTTTTTAAATATGACTAACTCTTTGTGATAAAAATAAACCAACCAAATTAAGTTATTTTATTTAGAACTAGAAGCCCAGTGCAGGAATTCATGGATGGGTGGGGTCCCTCTGGGTGGCCTACAGGGACTAGGCCGAAACCCACAGTCCAACACCATCTACAGCTCCTATCTGCCTCTCTTGCTCATCCTGGCCCCACTGTGCCTCCTGCGGACTCGTGCCCAATCAGTCCTGATCAGGAGAGGCTTGAGCTGCCATAGCAGCACCTGCCAGCCATGAGCCCTGCATTTGGCACCCTCCCAAGGGGAGTGGCCTGTGGGATCAGGCTGAAACTGGCTCTCTGACATCCCCAGAGGGGTCCCAGATTGTGAGGGTACAGGTCAGGCTCAGGGACCCCACCGATGCACAATCGGTCCTGGGAGGGACCACAAGAGTGCTCCAGGGCATGTCCGGCCCATCTCACTCAGTTTTGATCAGCGAGACCCTAGCAGCAAGCTAACCTACGAGTCAGAGCATCTGCCCCCTGGTGGTCAGTGCATATCATAGCGACTGGTCAATGGGTCCACTGCCCCCTGATGGTCAGTGCACATCATAGCAAGCAGTTGAGCAGCCTTAGCATATCGTTAGCATATTATGGTTTGATTGGTTGTTCAGTTGTTCTGCCGTTCGGTCCTATTGTTTTATTACCCTTTTATTATATAGGATAGGTACAATATGTTATAATGTTCTCCTCTCTTGTGTAAAATGCCAGCAGACCTCGTTTGGATATAGGATACCCAGCACTTAACAATGCATGAAAGATTTTGAGTGATTACAGACCTGCCTACTGATTTCATTCCCATGGTAGAAGCTCATAAATGCTGACTAATGGGCAGAACCTGTGACTGAGACAGTGGCCTGGAAATCAAATGGCATAGTTAATATTTCCCTTTTACTGGATGATTCCTCCACACTACACTTCCGGAGGCATGAGGAAGCTCTCAAAAGAGATGTCAGTATCCCCCAGAGGATTATTTACATTTCCAGTATAGTTTGGGTTAAAAGGCCCTCTAGGAAAATGGCAGGTAATAACCTGGACCCCAGGGAGCCCATGGGAGGATACAGCTGTAGTGAGTTATTTGAAGAATGTAAGGCAAATACCACCCTGTCAATAATGACAATATCTGTCTGAAGATGAGTTGTGTGGGACAATCTATATATATAAAAGCCTAATATGCAAATTGTCCCCACAGGAGTTCCACCAGGAGACCCACTGCACACTGACCACTAGGGGGCAGTGCGGAATGAAGGCCCTGGCCAGCAGCCGGGGAAGGGAGGCCTGGCCGGCAGCCAGAAGGCCCTGATCGGCCCTAATCGCCGGCCAAGCCTAGGGACCCTACCAGTGCACGCATTTCATGTACCGGGCCTCTAGTAAATCATAAATAAGATTTCAGGTCAGTCAGGAAATAAGCTATTGCATTGTCCAAAGTGAAGCAGTTGGGTATGACTATTATGAAGAATATTGCCTATCTGGAAGTTTCCATGAGCTCTGGGTACCATGACAACCAAGTTAGGATGGTGTCATTCTCAAGGGTAAATGGGACACAACAGGTTTTCCTTCTGAGCTTAGAACACAGAGGTGAAGATGGATAATTTGATTATTCATGTCACTGACTCCACACTCCTGAGAATGTCCAGGTTCCCAGAAGCTGTCCGGCAGGGCTAGGGTCATGGGTGGGCATGATGCAGACCTAGCTCAGGCCTAATATCTTCCATTCTTGCTGTGGGAAACTGGGCATCTTGTTTTGACTCTGCGTGGAACAGCACTGACCAGAATCTGTGCCAATTGTCCCTGGGCAGCAAAGATTAAGGGAATAAAGTGGAGATATTGAATCAGAAGTCACTCTCCTTCTGTATCAATCATATTAACTTGTCTTGAACAGATTTGAGTAAATTATTCCTGGAAGATTGCTGTGAGTGGCTTGTGAACTTCTTGTGTTATTTTTTCTGAAATGTAAGCAAAAAAAGTTCTGTCAGGGACTCCGTGGGGTGGAGGGCTCTTTCTTTGCCTGTGAGCCTCCAGGTGGTGAGCCTATGCAAGGATGGGAAATGAAATTGTTGACCTTGGGAGTTTAGTCTGTGTTGCTATTAAATCATTTTTATTCTATTGCTTTAGGGAGCTTCCAAAAGTCCTTTTCATGTGTTTTCTACAGATTCCTTTCCCACAGTCATATTCTATTTTCACTATAAAATTATAGTGTTTGGGAAATATTAAAAGAAAAACCACACAAAACTTCCCCAGTCCCTATTGCTACCATTTTCTTTTCTGTTAAAAACAATCCAGTGTGCTAAGCAATAGAAAGGAAATATGTTCACTTAAGAACAGAGAATAATGTCACCCCAACCTGTTCTGTTTGTCAGTGTCAAGGTTAAGGCTGAGGGAAAGGAAGAAGCAACAGTGGCTATAAGGCATTGTCCTTCTTCCACACGATAGCTTGCATGTCTGTGGTCCTTGCTCAGACACTGGACCACAGAGGCCACTCCAGAAAGTGTGTCGTGTTTGTTTGTGTGAGGTCTGTATGCCTTTTGCTTAATTTGGAAACGCCATCTGCTGCAGTGGTTGCTACAGAACAGTAACCTCAGAGGGCTGTGAAGCAGGAGTCCCTCCCTAGTTTATCACTGATTGTCACTCCGATCATTCTCTGTCACTGAACATGCTCAGGAGTTGTGGGTCCCAGCAGGCTCCCAGAGCCCCCCCAGCAGGAGCTCAGTGGGCCCACATCTCCACCAGCCACATGAGGTCCTGGGCACTTTCTTCCTCAGCAGGTGCTGCCTGAGCTACCATCATGCTGACAACAGAGAGAGAGAGAGAGAGAGAGAGAGAGAGGGAGAGAGAGAGAGAGAAGAAAAGACAGTGAAAATGCCATGAAACAGAACTGCTTGCTGAGTCTCTTAAGACCCGTAATTTCACAACTTCTGTTGACAATATTAATGGGACGTTAATTATCCATTGTTGTAACTTATACTCAAGCCTATGATGTGTCTTTTTATGGGACTGGTGTGTTATCTAGGCTAATTTGCAAAAAATTAATAACCAGAGGTTTCACTTCAGCATGAAAAATAAATCACACATGATGAAAACCTATTAAAAAATCCAAATAAGCAGTCTGCAAGCTGCCACCCCATCACTGAAAGTTATCAAAAGATAACACACAAAAAAAGGAATCTTTTTTGAGAGGATCAGGTAAAATTCCCCCTTTAAAAAAATAAAAACTTTCACATTCTAATTAGCATCACAATTGTTAGATACTCAATTGATGTACAGATGGCATGATGGGCAAACTGTCCTTCCTCTCATCAGGCCTAGGGGAGGCGGCCATCAGGCCAGCCCCATCCTCTGTGGGAGCAAGGAGACAGGGACTGCTCACTCCAGTGTTGGGACTGCTCCCAGAAAAGCGCCTCCACGCACATGCCATATCCTTTCAGAGGGGCAATAAGAAGAAGTTAATTCTCTCATGTCTTCCAACTGCAGAGAAAAACACAGATGGCATGGTGCTGATCACCCAGCATGGCGCTCCTCACTCAGGAGGTAGCAGAAGCATCACTATTCTTGCAGTTGACTGTATAATGGCTACTAAAGAGGCAACTGCATAATAACCAGGCCTGGACTCCAGTCGCACAAGAGATACGCCGGCACCACTGGGGTCCCCCCAAGGACCATAGAAGGGCCAGGATGCTGACCGGGCCATGGCGTTTCTGCCCACCTCCAAGGTCCTAATGAGTGTCTGGGCCTCCTCAATGGAAGTGAACAGATCAGAGGGGTTTTACCTTTGATTCTGCTCAAGTTGCTGGTTTCATCAATCCAGGGCCATGTTTTATGGTCTTGTCTTGGGATGGGATTTTTGATCCATGCAGTTAATGCAAATTTAGACTCCATACCCTTGTGTGGCAAGGACTCAATATATAGTTTTCCATGATTCAACACCTATTTACTGAACACCTATGATATGTGAGGCACCGTTCCAGGTGCCAGATCCAGCTGGGACCCAAAGGGTCATAAACTGTCCTCATGAAGCTGAAATTTTCAGAGAGGAGTGGGTCTCTGATCCTGGAGGCACAGGCAGAGAGCAAACTTGAGCGCCACTTCTGAGCGATGATGGCTTTCCTTGCCTACTTAGCTTGGCAGCATTGAAATGACCTTGTGCCAGGAAGTCAGCTCTATTTTTCCTTCTTAGTAGAATCAAAGTCATAAAACCTGCCTTTCCATGTAATTTAGAATCCCATCCCCCTTGCACCTGTACCAGATCCTGTATCACCTTGGTTGTAGGGGATTCAGCTTCAGTTTCCCAACACTTCTTAACCAGTGTTCCCCTTGCTCTTGAGCTAAGCCATTGATTAAGATCATTTCTATTATATTTTCTTTAGCACATGTCAGGGTGTCCATGAACTCTGGAAATATAGGGCATGTTTTCCATATTGAAGATGTCCTAGATCAGTGGTTCTCAACCTTCTGGCCCTTTAAATACAGTTCCTCATGTTGTGACCCAACCATAAAATTATTTTCGTTGCTACTTCATAACTGTAAAGTTGCTACTGTTATGAATCGTAATGTAAATATCTGATATGCAGGATGGTCTTAGGCGACCCCTGTGAAAGGGTCGTTCGACTGCCAAAGGGGTCGCAACCCACAGGTTGAGAACTGCTGTCCTAGATGATGCTTTCTATATTAACCTATAGAATTTATGGGCGCCCATCTTTATAGAGCATGTTAAGATTCAACTCAGTCTACCAAGATACTGAAAGTACATTTAAAATTCCTGCAAAACTTCATGTATAGGCACCTTCTCCACCTTCCCACTGCTCACTTTCATATTTATTGTGGAGTGAATGATAGAAAAGGAAAGGTGTCACATTTCTGCAACACAAAGGTAGGCATGAGTTTAGATGTATCAGTAAATAAATCTTAAAACACTCGTTTTTTAACAGAAATGGTCTGTTTTCTTCCTTTGACTGTTTTCTAGTTTAATTTTCTGCCTGCATTATGCTGCTAAAGTGCAGGAAAGCTGTATGGAATATGATTAGCTATGTTTGCAGAGTTACTTTTATGCTAAACTCTTGTTCTTGGCCACTTACTACTTCTTAAAAAAATAGATAAAAAGTTTTTGGCCTAAAATTTCTCTAGCTGTTTTCAAGCCAACAATAAATTTTATTTGGAAAGCTTTAAGGGGAAAAAATTTGCAGTTATTAATATTTAAACCAATGTGGTTCTTCATGAATTGATATTTTAAAAATAACATTTATAACGCTTTTGCTTATAAGTAACCTGAAGAGATTTCCATATAATTGCCCTCAAGTTGGCATGGTTGCAGTGTGAATTTAAAAGAAAAATTTCTCTATTCATATTTACATCCAGGTAAGTAAAAGTCAGTAGTGGCAATTAAACCACTATTGCCTTGTGGCCTCTCTGGATAAATATCAATTATCAATTTCAATGTGGATCCACATAGACAAATAAGTCTCTTCATGGGACCACAACACAGCATTTCATTTATACACTAGAGGCCCAGTGCATGAATTCCGGCACTGGTGGGGTCTGGGCCTGGCCAGCGATCCAGCCAATCAGGGCCATCTCACTCAGTCCTGATCGGGGCCGATCAGGGCCATTTGAGGCCAGCCCTCCAGGGAAGAACCATGGAAGAGCTTCAGGGCGTGTCTGGCCCTCTTGCCCACGCTGGACTCCAGCAGCAAGCTAACCTACCAGTCAGAGCATCTGCCTCCTGGTGGTCAGTGTGTATCATAGCGGTTGGCCAATTGGTTGGACACTTAGCATATTACACTTTTTTTTTATAGGATACTAGAGGTAGGTGTACAAAAATTCATGCACTCGGGGCATTGGGGGGTTCCCTCAACCCAGCCTATACCCTGTCACAATCTGGGACCCCTCAGGTATGGTCCCTAGGCCTGGCCTGAGATCAGGGCCTATTGGGGCTTTTCTTCCCCCAGCTGCAGGCAGCTGGCCCCACCGCCACTGCTGCTACTGTTGCCATCTGTGCAGTGCTGCCCACCCCCTAGCAGCAGTGGCCTCCCTCTACAGGCAACAGGCATGGGGTGCGATGGCTTGGCTGGCCTGGGCCTCCCTCTGTGGGGCGATCACTGGCCGGCCACATACCTGCCGCAGAGTCACCGCCGCCGGTGGCCTGGGCCTCCCTCTTTCTTTGCTGGGCGGAGGGGCCAGCCTAGCTACCTGATTGCTCCTAACCGCTCACCTGCCTACCTGATCACCCCTAACCACTTGTCTGCCTACCTGATCACCCCTAACTGCTTCTGGGGGGCAGGGCTAGCCCTGCGAGGGGCCATCTGCCTACCTGATTGCACCTAATCACTGGCCTACCTACCTGATTGCCCCAAACCACTCTGCCTGCCTGCCTGATTGCCCCTAACCACTTGCTTGGGGGCAGGGCCATCCCAGTAAGGGGCCATGGTGGTTCTGGTCTCTGGTCATTCTGGTCGTTACACTTATGGTGGCTGGCCTTTTATTATATAGGAAATATATATATATATATTACATTTTCTTTCTCTTTCTCAGATCTCTCTTTCTCTTTCATCTGTTCTTTGATTCTACTAGTATTTATTTTCTCTCCTAAAATAATGAGCCTTGGTAAGAGTCTATCTTTTTTTCCTTATATGGAATTCACTCATTTCACAAGGGGATGGAGTAAAAAGGACTCATTCCCTTTAGCCCTCAGTACCCTCCAGATTTCACTCTCCCTTTGGTCTAAGCTGTGTCTCTCTGACCTTGGCCTTTATACCCAGACTTGGCTAGTTCCAAGCTGGACTGACAGGAGCTCAGCTGCTCACAGTGTGGTCTTAGCCTGGAATTGGCCTGCCCTGTGTCTCTGTCCCTTTCTAGCTCACTTCATCACTTTGCATGTTACCTAGCAACCTCCTCTGATTAGAACCATGGTTTCACTTACTCATATCCCTGTCTACTGAATTTTCATTATTAAAACTTTATTGTTTATTGTTTGCTGATAAGCCAAAGAGGATGGTGTGATTCTATTTTTTTCTTCTTGGACTATTTTTTTTTTATTTTTATACTCTCCAACAGTCTTTAATATGGTTCTTGATATGGTTCTACATGGGCTCAAGACTCCCAGATCATCTCTGCAGTCCGGGTTCCCCTGGAGACAGTCTTCCTGGGCTGTCTGACCATGTCTCCTACTGGGGTTAGAAACATCGATGAGAGGGAAACATCGATCAGCCGCCTCCTGCACATCTCCCACTGGGGATGTGCCCGCAGCCCAGGTACATGCCCCTGACTGGAATCGAACCTGGGACCCCTCAGTCCGCAGGCCGACGCTCTATCCACTGAGCCAAACCGGTTTCGGCTGTGTGTGTGTCTTTTAAAACTAGTTCTAGTGGTGATTTCTGGAGGGAGCAGATTTAGTCCAACATGAGTCTATATTAATAGGATCTTAACTATTTATTGAAAACTTTCCTTCAAGCTTCCTTATTTTGCCCTCTTGACTCCTGTTCTGAGATACTGGGTGATGCCAATTTCTAAGCCATTTGACGAACCTGCTGGAAGAAACTGAGATTGGAGCTTTTGTCCCGATCATCCCAGAGCACATATGTTCTTCAAATCATGGTGTAACCTGGAAGCCCGGGTGTCCCATGTATCTTATTGACTTTTTATCCAGCTTTCAAAATCCCATTGTTATTGTTACTTCTCTTGTTTTTTTGTGTATGTGTCTTTTTAAAAAAATATATATTTTATTGATTTTTTACAGAGAGGAAGGGAGAGAGATAGAGAGTTAGAAACATTGATGAGAGGGAAACATCGATCAGCTGTCTCCTGCACATCTCCCACTGAGGATGTGCCCACAACCAGGTACATGCCCCTGACTGGAATCGAACCCAGGACCCCTCAGTCCGCAGGCCGATGCTCTATCCACTGAGCCAAACCAGTTTCGGCTGTGTGTGTGTCTTTTAAAACTAGTTCTAGTGGTGATTTCTGGAGGGAGCAGATTTAGTTCTTATAGCTTGAATTCTGTCTTCCAACTTATCTGAGAAACTGTGTGTAATCTTTATTGCCAGTGCAAAGTCATCCTCCTTTGTAAGTGGTTCTGAAAGGCTGAAATAGGCAGAGAAAATCTAACTCTGACTGTTGCAATTTATTCCTTACTATTTTAGGCTGAAAACCAGCCTCAACTCGTCAGAGCTGCACGTAATGGACAGTCCAGTATTTTCTATAATAACAACCAAACATATTCCAAAGCAGCAGCACTAAATGCATCTAGGTTCCTGTGTTATTGAAATGTTAAAATAAAGAATTGTTAAATCTCTTACATATTAAAATGAGCAATTAAAAGCTAATGTATAAAATATACAGATAAATTAAAAGAGAACTGTCTAAAGCCTCTGTGGGAGGAAGATAATTGTTTGTGTTAAGCCATGAACTAGAGCAATATTTGAAGTGAGTTTTATAATCCATTTTTTATTATTCAATTCAACTTCTCTTACAAGTACCATTAGAAATTTATGAGGAAGGAAACAGAAATCATTAAAGAGTAAAGCTGGATATTAAATTTCGAATTTGTGGATTTTCAAACTTTTAGCCTTCTGCCTTTTTATTGATTAAAACTCTTATTCTTTACTAATTCATACGAACAAACTACTGAACTCTAATTTGTAATTGCTAAATGCATTTGAAAAATCTTCGACATGTTCCTTGTTGATGTAAATATATAAACCAAGCTAAATAACACTCCCTTTTAAAGGTTTTGTATTAATTATATCTATTTATAACTATCCTGTACCTATGTCTACAGCTCTATTTCATGATTCCCTTGGATATGGTCAAACATGTTGCCTGGTATAAATTACCCACAATGAACGAGTCTATCTCTCCCCTTTGACCTTGTTTTCTGGTTGTAAGGGGACAAAGGAATGACTCCAGAAACCTCTAAAGCCCTGTGGCCTTGTGTTAACCCCCCGGGGTATGTAAAGTATCACGATTACAACGCTGAATTTCAAGAGAAAAGGATCAATTCCAAAAGTGGTCCAAAAGCACCTGCTTGTTGAACTTGCTGCCAGACACACCGGTGGATCTCTGCAGAACCAAAGCCCCTATTCAGGGCAGTGTGGCAGCTGCTGACTCACACAGAGCAACCCCTTGGAGTTTCACCAGGAAGGAAAATGCCCATCGGGTTGGAGCTTTGGAGGGGCTCTGCGTGGGCAGCAGGGGCCATTTCAATTGCACACACTTTTAGGACGGGAAGAGCACGAGGTGCTATCTGCTCTAAATGCCTCATTTTCTGAAACAAGGAGGGAAATCACTTGTTTGTACTGATGCCCCAGGAGTTAGCAGCAGGACCTGCCTGGAATAAAAAGCAGAACTGAGTGCTGGATCGATGCACTTTCTACAGTACTGTGACCTCTCCATAGACCTTCCAGAATCCAAGTGGAGAATTTATTTGAAATCTACCAAGGGAAGTCAGGAGAATAAACCAGGTTTACAGCGAGTACATTCTACTGGGATGTTTTCGCTTATGTTTCTCCCCTATAACCCAGTTTTACATTTTTCGTTCCCTACATGCAATGGAAAGCAGGAAGAATGACTTACTATCCACTGTCCCACATTGTGAAGAGACACTAAACTGTCTGTTACATCTTCTGAATCTCCGGGGAGATAAAGGCCATCTATGGTGTTTATCATCCAAGTTGTTACCTTGGCAGCACATCGAGTTGTAACAAGTCTATAAATGTCATGGGCAGAGATTCTTTTATCGCCCACTGGGCTCAACAGGTCCTTGAACTCTTCAGATAAGAAAGGCTTTAAAAAACAACTCTCAAACACCAACACTCGTCCTCATTCTAGCCACTTACCAAAAGTATTCTAAAGGAAATGTGCAAGCATTTACATAAAGGGAATTAAAAGATACATCAGAATTGCCCTTTAAAAGTTAGAGACATCCTTTTACCTCCAAGGAGATACAATTTTGTTTTCTGGCAGCCTAGAAGCAGAGGACTGGAGGACAGGAGTGAGTGTGTGGTGCTGGCCTTCCTGTGTTTGGATTACTAAGATATGTCTGACATTTCATCATTTCCAGGGTGCAGTGGTTCTTGGCTTCCCAAGCCATTGCTTATGATGCCTATGCACAAGCTATCCTGTGGGTCTGCTTCTCTCTCCTCAGCCCATAGTAGTTCAGTCTTGTGAAAACCAGTACCTAATGCTCAGTTCTATTGTTGTGCATGTTTACCCTCGGTGAGGGTGTGGAACATAAGAAGGCCTTGCACTTCACGGTAATAGCTGGGTGGGGGACATAAAGTCTGGGCTCCAGTCTGGCTCCCAGGTTGCACTTGGGTGCTGACAGATCCCTGCACTGAGCACCAGCCAAGGATGATGACATGGAAGAGATCAGTGCCTCAGCCCGGAGAGTTCACCAAGAGAGAGACCTGCTGGGAACCCCTGGGGTGTTTGGCAGGTCATATGAGAAATGCACATTGACAGTGGGTGGAGGGTGACTAAAAGTGTCAACCCTAACACTCAGGACACAGTTTTACCTGTGATGTCTCCTTGTTCTCATTAAAGTCTAGTTCTGGAAGTCTTAAGTGAGTTGTGGTTATAAACTAAGTATTAAAGCTTAAGGAGGCTCATAAGAGTGAAGGTAACTAACTCATGGTTGCAATAATTTTCTGAGATATCAAGTCCACGTTTTCATTTGTCACAAGGGAGGCCAATCATAAGAACATTCATTTTCCACAGTGACAAACCCTCTCCGTGGACCCACGTGAGTAGAGGTTCAATATTAGAGCAGGTACCAGCCTTCCAGGAATGGGAATCACTGGCTCCTGGGTAACTGATGAGAATGCCATCGAGTTACACATTTATTTCTCAGTCTTTTGTGTACAAGTCATACAACATCACATAAAAGTCATCCAATTAAACATATTTCAAATACAAGAAAGAAGGCAAAGTTCCATATATAACAGAACATGCACCAGGCCCCTTGGGGACATAGAATCCATCAATAAATGCCCATATTTTTATCTTTAATTATTAAAGACAGCAAGTAGACCTAAGAAAGAAAAAGGGTGAAATGAGAGAATCTCATAACACTTGGATTTTAATTTAATAGGGTTTTCAGCTCAACTCTTTTGAATTAGAACATATTACACAGCAGATCAGATCTGTGATATGTCATTGAGTAGGCACCACCCTGAAAACCAGTTTAATTACAAAGGGGACTTGCTTATTATTATTTAATATTTATTAATATTTTGGGAGGAACCAGTGAATAAAATAGGCAGGGAATATTGTTATTTCTTGCTCCCAGAAATGGATTAAATAATTGAAATGTCTCTTGGAGTCATCAGGTTAAATTTACTACATAGCAATTTCAGGATCTGTTATTTACTGCCAGGAAATGAGAGACCAGACCAGTGCTTAGAAGCTATCAGACCCTTGAATAATCCCAGCAATCAAGAAAACTACTGAGTAATTTATTTGGAAACCAGGAATGTCATTTTGCCTCTATCACAGATAAGAAAGGTGTCTGTTGGAGATATGGTAAAGCGTGTTGCTGGGTATAAATTATCCACAATGAATGAACCTATCTCTCCCCTTTGACCTTGTTTTCTGGTTGTAAGTGGACAAAAGAATGACTCCAGAAACCTCTAAAGCCCTGTGGCCTTGTGTTAACCCCCCGGGGTATCTAAAGTAACATGATTACAAAGCTGAATTTTAAGAGAAAAGGAACAATTCCAAAAGTGGTCCAAAAGCACCTGCTTGTTGAACTTGCTGCCAGACACACCGATGCATTTCTGCAGAACCGAAGCCCCTTTTCAGGGCAGCGTGGCAGCTGCTGACTCACACAGAGCAACCCCTCAGAGTTTCACCAGGAAGGAAAATGCCCATCTGACTTGAACCAGGGAAGGAGACTCTCCATGGACAGCAGGGCCATTTCAAACTCTGCAGAAGGGCGACCAGGCCCCGAGGCCCTAGAAAAGCAGGGCTTAGATGCCCACCTCCCACATAGGCTGGCCAGTGAGGTCTGTGGTTTGCCATGTGCTGGGCCACCAGAGACCCAGGAATGTGCAGTGACTAGCACTAGGCACAGAGGAAGGCACACATGTGCGCAGAAGGTCAATTCATCTGAGTGGGTGCTGATTTAAGAGAGCTGGGGCGACAGAGATGATATGATGTCACCCTAGACCTCAAGTAGCACCCACCATAATGAAGACTCAGGTGCACAATTAATTACCTTGGAGTATGTGAATTGGTATATTAAAGGTAATTAGGGTTTTAAGTGTATTAGAAAAAAAAATGACCTCTGACATGACATGTCACCATTTGACGTTATTTGGTTCCAAGGTGGTCAAAGTGTCCACACCCACACAGCTCATGTGATGATGAGAGGAGTATGACCAGCCATCTCTCAGTACAGCTCCTGGGGGCTCAATGACGTATCCGTCAGATGAGCAGCTACCAGGGGTGGGCAAACTTTTTGACTCGAGGGCCACAATGGGTTCTTAAACTGGACCGGAGGGCCGGAACAAAAGCATGGATGGAGTGTTGGTGTGAACTAATATAAATTCAAAGTAAACATTATTACATAAAAGGGTATGGTCTTTTTTTTTTCAGTTTTATTCATTTCAAAGGGGCTGGATCCAGCCCGCGGGCCGTAGTTTGCCCACGGCTGGTAGCCTAAAGTGAGGCTGCCTTCCCTGTCACACTTTGTCAGGTTATTAAACACTGAGACATTAGAGCATTCAATTCAGAAATTAAAGTATCTATTACAATATTATTGTCTGTATTTCTTATGTGGTACTTTACATCCTCATGACTATTTAATAACTACCAAACTGTGCTTCGCAAGCCCTTCAACTTTTTCACCAAACCTCCCACCACCCCTCCCCTCTAGCCACCACCAGTCTATTCTCTGTATCCATGAGTCTGTTTCTATTTTGTTAGTTAGATAATATTATTCTTTAGATTTCACATATAAGTGAAATCATGTGATACTTGTCTTTCTCTGATTGGCTAATTTCACTTAGCATAATGCACTCTAGGTCAAATCCAGGCTGTCACAAATGGTAAGATTTCATTTTTTTTATGGTTGAGTAATATTTCATTGTATATATGTACCACCACTATTTTACCCACTCGTCTATTGATGGGCACTTGGATTACTTCTATTTCTTGACTATTATAAATACTGCTACAATGAACAAAGGGGTGTATACATTCTTTTGAATTAGTGTTTTGGGTTTCTTTGGATATATACCCAGAAGTGGGATCACTGGGTCACAAGGAAATTCCATTTTTAATTTTTTTAAGGTACCTCCATATTCTTTTCCATAGTGACTGCACCAATCTGCATTCCCACCAATGGTGCCAACTGAACACTGAAAATATTTGGGAGAACACTTTGTAAAGTATATGATTGCCTAACCACTATGCTTATACCTGAAACTAATACAAAATAATATTGAATATAAACTGTATTTTTTTAGAAAATTTAACATGTTAAATGTCTAAATTATTCCTCCAAACCTGAAATGTTAATTAAACAAAGCATGCCAAGTCCGCTATATGACACGTAGCATCCCGGCCACTGTCGTGGGCAGTGGTGCATTGGGTCATCGCGTAACTGTGTGAGGTACACAAATGAGAAAAACTGAGGTCCTGGGAGTTTAATCTTCTCCAATCTCCCAGCTGGTAAATGGTGTTCATGCACTTCTTTCCACTGGAAATGCTCCTCTGTTTGTTGAAACCATGGGTGCCAACCGCAATGTGGCTGTTCCTAAGTTAATGGTTTTACACAGGGATGCGCTCTTTCCGGGTATGTGTCATAAAGCCCAGCCACAGTGAGTCACAACAAAAGGGCTTCTTGTGATAAACTCAGTCCAACTCATGGCAGGGACTTCAGCATTCATATTCACAGATTCCTTATCAGCATAGCTCTTTCCTTGCCTTGCCTTTGCCCCATCTCTGGATTAGAGGTGCGTGGACAGGAGTAGATGACAGAAAAAGCAACAACAACACTGGGTTCTGCCTCTGAGGAGCTCAGATTCAATCGCAGGAGAGAATAAATAACCAATGACTGGGACCCCAGCCAGGTTCTGCACCTCATGCACACCAGTGGCAGCTGGAGAAGGAAAGACCCATAGTTATTTCTCATTAAAAACAAGCAACTGTGATTTTTAAGCATTTATTATCTCCTGTGTGTTTACTTTTACTGCAATTTTGTTTTATGCAGCTTCTGTTTGACTTTCTTAAGTTTGTTAGATGCTTGGTCCTGCCAGCCGTGCATTCTCACAGCTGTTGGGGGACTGACATCGTGTTTTGGTGTTAATTTGATTTATCACACCGGAAATAAATGTGCACTCGGCCCAAAGTGCCAGAGCAGCCATCTAGTGAGGCCTAGTTTAAAACTGAGTGCATTATGTGTTTCTGTTTTCCTACTCGCAGAATATTCCCAGAGCAGAAATACATTTAAATTTGATATTTTGTAGACGTATCTGCGTACCGTCAACACAATACTTCATTTGATTTAAAAGCCAACTGTAGTGTAAGCTGTGACCCACATCTTCTGTGAAATGCTCCAAGGTGAAACAAGCCTTAAAGAATCCCAGACTGGGAGTGATGTTGTGTACATCGCCTCCGCACCCGGCGTGTCGCTGGAGAGCCAGGCAAACCTCAGGATCCTCAGCTCCTCAGAGCATAATTGAAACGAAGGGGCACAAGGATATTTTTAGAAATCAATTATGTGAGAAACTGAATGTACAAGTGGACAAGGTCCAGATCATACACAAAACTAGAACTTTGACCCATAACCTGAAGCAACCAGACCAGGAAACCACCCCGTTATCTCCATAACCAGCCCGGGGAGCCAGCCTGTTCTCTGTGAATCAGACTTGTAGGAAGTCAGACCAGTATCCCAGTGAATGATCCCAGAAGCCAACCAATGACTCCTGTAGCAATTGGTCATAAAGGGCCAGGACTTGGTTAATCACGGACAGCTTCCCTAATTGTTGTCCCCAGTTCCAATTTAGGACCAGCCAGAGAAAATCAAATCACATAGAACTCCCCCCCACCCTTCTAGTGAGCCCTCCTCCAGCTTGCCCAGGCCAACAGCCTCCAATCAGGGCAGCCCTGAGCCTCCCCTGTTTTCCACTAGACAACTCTCCACTGCTCCACCTGCCCTGGAGTCTCTGCCAAAAGGCAAGTGATAGTGGCTGACTCCCTCGCCATAGGAAACTGAATTAATAGCCTGTACTTTTCTCTTTGGGTTGGTCCTTATTTCCACACCCAATTTCTCAGCTTTATTTTTCTATATGGATTTACTTTCCAAGATGTGACATTTATTATTGCAGTGAGCAATGCACTCAGGTTTTTAAACCAGATTAATTATCAGAGTTTCTGAGAGAGGCTGTGAAACTGCTTGTCATAGCATCTTAGCTCAAAACCTGAGTACATCCAATAAACCCAATAAAAGTACTAAAAGAGGTTCCCTACTGGGGCC
This sequence comes from Myotis nattereri, assembly GCF_964212035.1. Taxonomy (NCBI): domain Eukaryota; kingdom Metazoa; phylum Chordata; class Mammalia; order Chiroptera; family Vespertilionidae; genus Myotis; species Myotis nattereri. The sequence continues at coordinate 11,893,234 of NC_138079.1, forward strand.
CCTGTCATTTGGGCTAAGCAGAAATGTAGGTTCTTACAGGGACAAAACTTAAAGAGGTAAAATTACAGAGTACCTCGAGAAAAATCCTGCCATATATAAAGGGGATCATTAGCAGGTCCAATAGCTCAAGAGAAGGTGGGCAGGACACCACGGTGGGTCTGAAAGCCTCATTAAAGTCGACCAGTTACAATAGGAGACCATCCACCTATAGCAGAGACTAAAGAATTTCACAGCTGACATCATAGACTTTAAGGGACCTGTGGTTGGAAAGGCAAGGTTGTCTGTTTTCCGATGCTCTAAAATACAGTGTAAGGACTAGCAAGTTGAATGTAGAGGGAGAAAAAAAATATCGTTAACTCTTCATATGTGAATATATCTAAAATATTTCAAATGTATGGTTAGATGATCTCTAAAGTCTTATCTGCCTCTAAGATGTTGTGATTGCACCCAACTGCAGTTATTATACTGAGATAATGGAGTAACCAGATATTTGCCTTGCACCCCTCCTGGCTAGTGCACTTCCACTGCACAAAACCAGGGAGGGTGTGCACTTCACGAAGGAAGCTTATCTCTCTGCAGTAGGAAGAGCTTGCTCTATAAGAAGGAATGATGGCTAAATCTGATGTTTTATCCTAGGTGGTATTCTGGAATAGAAAATGGACATTAGGGGAAAATTGAGACAATCCAGATAAAATATAGAGTTTAGTTAACACAATATATCAATATTGACTATTAGTTGTCACAAATATACCATCTATATATATAAAAGGCTAAGCAACCAGCCAACCGGCCAACTGTTTGACCATCTGACCAGCAGTTATGATGCACACTGACCACCAGGGGAATGACACTCAACACAGGAGCAGAAACCACAGGCATGGAAACATGGAACAGACTGATGAATCTCAGAGGGAAGGGGGAGGTTTGGGACGAGATTAACCAAAGTACTTATATGCATACTAGAGGCCTGGGGTCCCTCGACCTGGCCCAAGCCCTCTCACAATCTGGCACCCCTCGGGGGATGTTGGAGAGCCAGTTTCGGCCCGATCCCGCAGGCCAGGCTGAAGGACCCTAATGGTGCATGAGTCCTTGCACCGGGCCTCTAGGAGGACATAAGATGTTAAGAAGAGGAAGAAGAATTTATGGGAACTGTCCAAACTACCTTTGCAACACTTTTCAGAATATAAAACTATTGTAAAATTAAATGTTTATTTTTAAAAAATAATGCTCCTGAAAATGCAAATAACTGAAAGCGCATAGGTTTTGTTTTTGTCATTTACTAGGGCTATCCAGGTAAGAATGTGGTCAAAGGCATAACATGTTCGAGATAATATATTAAGCTCTAATTTAAACCTGTGAGTTGGGAAATACAAATGAAGGGAGAATAGCTCCTGCTATATAGGCAATTAATTCACAGTACCCATCAATATATTGTTGATGAGTGTTGAGAATCAGTCATTGCCATAGTTTCAACCCCACACCACTTTTATAATTTTTTCAATGTTCAAGATTAATGTTAACACTTGAAATCAGAAAGCTTTATTATAAAACTAGAGGCCAAAATTCATGCAAGGAGCTCGGCTCTCACAGCCGACATGGCTTGCCTTGGCCCTCGCATCCCTGGCTTCGTCCAGAAGGTCGTTCTGCTGTCAGGTCTAATTAGCATATTATGCTTTTATTATTATAGATGTATGAACTATTTAAAAATGGGCAGGTTCTTTTATGATATTCCACTTACAGATTTGGATTTTGTTTCTAAATAGTGTGGGCATTTAAGCTTTTAGTCACTGTACTAAATAAACTATAATAACCAAAAACTCTAAATAAAGGCATGTTCTTTCCTGAATAACCACTAACCACCTTCACTTAACTGGAGTGATGACAAAGCAAAGCCTCAGAGCGGCAGGCTCCGCCAGACCACACACCACATTTCACTCAGCAGGACACTACTTTGAACAATTAGCAATCCATCATAAATTAAGATTAATTAATGGTTAAATATGAGAGATATAGAAAAAATCTAACAAAAGTATTTTTAAGCACTCAAGCAATCATTGATGCTTTAACTCTGGGTTTCTTTAGCAATCCATTGTAGAGACATTTTGATGCATGAAAGTATCAAAAGCATTTTTATAAATTGCCAAAGAACTTGGATTTATGGGATACCATTAAGCTCTTTTTGGGATGTAGATATTATAAATTGAAGGGTCATTTTTCTATATTTCTTATAGTATAAAATGGTCACCAACTGCCATAAAACTTCTGACTATACACTTATAAGAGAGCAAATGTTCCTTTTACTGTTCCTTTGGTCAAAATAAGTTCTTATTGAGAGAAGTCACTTTCTATGATTTACAAATGTAGATAAATATTTCGCATCAAAGGCTTCCTTGGCTTGCACATTTTTTTTTTTTTTTTTGCTTGAATGGTTTCTGAGGATGAAATTCAAACTAACAGATACTATGGTAAAATCTTAGTGAATTTTGAAGGGTTCTGAAGAATTGAAAACAGTGAAACAGAAGAAAAATAGAAAAATACCACTTCTTTCTATAGATAATGTTGTATAAAATATAACCAAGTGAAATATACTAAATACCTCTAGTGACATTTGGTATTTTGATAGTCCCATGTTCACCATATGAACATAATGTGAGGATTTAATTATTCAATGACTATATGTTCTAATAACAGCGAGTGTCAGAACAGTAAGAAATTGTACTAGGCAGTGAGTCCCATTCTAGTCTCCACTCTACTGACTTGCTATGTGAGTTTAGGTAAGCCATTGAACTGAGAGCGTTCTTTTTTTTTTTCCTTGTAAAATAGAGATAACCTAGTGCCCACTTCAGAGAACTGTTACCTGTTGCTATTTTTGTCATATCTTTCACCTCTAAATATGTCTATAAACTTACTTCATAGCGTTGTTCTTTCAAAAGTCAATTTTCTTTTAAATTAATGCAAGAAGAAAGAACACACTGTCTTTATATTTAATCATCCATTTGCCATTTGCAGTGCTCATCCCTACTTGCAGATCTAAGTTTCCAGCAGCCTCATGTCCTCCAGCCTGAAGGACAACCATTTGCTCTTCCCGTGGTGCAGATCGGCTGGCAACAAATTGTCTAGGCTTCTGTTAACCTGAAGAGGTCTTCGTTTCTTCCTCACTCTTAAAGGATATTTTTGGCTGATAAATTTTAAATTTTTAGCTACTAGCACTTGAAAATGTATTTCTATTATCTTCTGTGAAATTAGCAATTATTCCAATTCTTGTGTGCTTGGACATAATGTGTTTTTATTTCTCTGTCTGCTTTCAAGGTCTTTTTTCCCTTTTCTTTAACTCTGGTTTATAGCATTTTGAATATGGCGTGCTTAAGTTTAGTTCTTTTAGTATTTTGCTTGAGAGTCACCCAGATTCCTGCATATGTAAGTAAATTTTTTTTCATCAGTTTTGAAAGGTTTTTGATATTATTTCTTTAAGTATTTTTTCAGTTCCAGTTTTATACTTTTCTCTTTCTGAGGAACAATTCAGCTAGATTTGGGGTTCTCTGGCACCCAGTCTCCGGGGCACTCAGGGCCTCCAGCAGAGAGATTTGGTAGCTGGGACCACTTTGCACATGTACGAAATATTTTATATATTTATATAGTTATATATTTATACATTAACATAACATATATTTTATATAATATGAAGTATCTTATATATTACATATAAAATAACATAAATATTTTACATATGATGATCTTTGAATTTTATTACAAATAATGTCTTAGAAAGAGTACATGAAGTTCCTCTAAGTATGCAATACAGAAAGGCCAGCTGAGTCAATGAGGTGTCACTGGTCAGACATGGAATGTTGAGGTAGTTAGAATAGTTCTCAACCCAAGGACAGACATTGTGGAGTCTCGCTCATTGGGTGGTTTTTCAAACAGGAATCTGTTCTAACCTCCTCTTGAAAGTTTATTTCAAAGACTTTTTCATAGGCCTAAGCCATAGCTCCTATGTGCCTCTGCATGCAGGGTTCTCTCCTGCACAGCAGCAGAGAGTTGGTGACATTCTAGACTCTGTTCATCATAAATATTTTTTCTGTGTGTAGGTACAGGACTGAAGATATAAAAATAAACAAGGCCATAGCCCTTTTTTCAAGGAGTCAAATCTGGGTGGCCCTTGAGATGTCTGTTCTCCTTTCCTGGGGAGCTCAGCACAGAGGTAACTTAGCTGATCAGAGTTAATTCAACAGAAGGACAGGCTGATGCCAGCCTCTCTCGTCCTTCCTAACAGGGAACTTCTCAACCCAGGCATCACCCACTGGTAATAGTCACCAGTGGAGCTTCTTGAACAGAATTAGTGGCCTTATAAAAGAGACCCCAGAGAGCTTCCTTTACCCCTCTTGCCCTGTGAGAAGACAGCGAGAAGATGGCTGTTGTTGGACTAGATGGGGACTTTCACCAGACACTAAATCTGTCAGCACCTTGACCTTGGACTTCCAGCTCCCAGGACTGTGAGAAATAAAATTCAGTTGTTTATAGCCACTCAGTCTATGGTATTTTGCTCACAGCAGCCCAATACAGACGAAAATAGGGGTGAATGTCTCTTCTACTTCTCAGCTCCTAAGTTCTCCCCAGTAAACCCATGTTTTACCTGTACCACGTGCTAGTTGTGTCTGAAAATAATCCCCATGAACAGTGCAGGAGGGGCACAGACAAGTAAATGATCACCCCATATAGTGTTAAATCATGTGTCATTGGTGGGGAGAGGCCCTCATCCTCACCTGTTGCTTGTAGGAGTCGATTTCTTGTGATATCCCAAGAAAAATAATTTTCTGAGACTCACACAGAAGAAAAAATAATTTTTATTTGCATGGAATTGAATTCCTGAGTTCCCAAGGTTCCATTTCCCCTCATCCTCCCCAAAGAATAAGGATAGATGTGGTTTCAATAAAGCTAGAGTCAGAGCCAGTGTCCGGAGTTTCCATCCCATGTTAGGGCATGGTCCACAAACTGAGCTTGTGTTTCCCCACTGTGGTTCATCAGTCCATTGGTGTGGCGTCTGCAGGGCCACATGTGTATGGAAGAAACATGGGCAAATGCAAGGAAGCAAAAAGAAGAGAGCCCTACCAGCCAAGAGCCAAGAGAGCTGCTTTGTTTAGAGCAGTGGTTCTCAACCTTGGCTGCACATTAGAATCACCTGGGAATCTTTTTAAAATCCTGATTTCTGGGCCTCATCCTCCGGAAATTCTGTTTCTTTGTTACTAATGTTGTGGCCCCACCCCATAACAAAGAAACAGAATTTTTGGAGGATGAGGCCCAGAAATCAGGATTTTAAAAAGATTCCCAGGTGATTCTAACGTGGAGCCAAGGTTGAGAACCACTGGTTTAGAGGATTTTGTATGTATCCCCAAATGTTGCAGTCTTGGATTGGCTCCACCCATTCTGGCCAATGATTTCTGCTTCCAGGGTTGACAGACAGCAAGTGCTTTCCCTAGATTATCCCGACTCACTGTGCATGGGCCCACATCACCCTTCGTCCAGTTCCTTCTCTGGTGATCTGCAGGGAATGGGCAGGTGGTTCCCAGGGAATGTAAAGTTACAGCTCTCAGATGAAGCAATGCAGATGGCATGCCTATAATGTCTGGCCTTCCCTTTGCTCCTTTCCAATGCTACATAATAAAGAGCTAATATGCTAATTAGACTGGACAGCAGAAAGACCTTCCAGAACAACCAGTGGGTGGGGCCAGTGAGCCTGCACTGCCAGGCCAGCCATGGCAGTCCCAGCACTGCCCCTTCCGCAGAGGCGATGGGAGAGAGAGCGGCGCGTTCCTGGTGCCTCCACAGAGGCAGGAGCGGTTGCGACCGTGGTGCCTCAACCTCCCACGGTCTCTCCCCAAGCCAGCTCGGCCTAATGGACCCCCTCTCACCAGTGGGCAGTTGGCAGGTTCAGCACTAAAGAGGAGCAAGGAGCACTAGGAGCCCAGCTTCTGGTTGAGCAGCTCTCCCCTGCCTCTCCCCCTTTTCCCTCTGGGAACCCGCACTCCCCCGCTCAGCCATAATCCAGGCTCATGGCTGGCAAGCGCAGCGGCAATGGTGGGAGCCTCTCCCACCTCTGCAGCAGGCGGGTGGTAAGGGGTGAAGCATCCTGGACTGTGAGAGCCCTGAACTGTGAGAGGGATGTCTGTGTGCCGGCTTAGGCCCGATCCCCCCAGGGGGATCGGGCCTAAGATGGCAGGTGGACATCCCCCGACAGGTCCTGGACTGCGAGAGGGAGCAGGCCGGGCTGAGGAACACCCTCTCCCCAGTGTACGAATGTTGTGCACCAGGTCTCTAGTTATTAATAACTACCTAATTACAATGGTATCAAATAACATTCTGCCTCTGTGGAGGCACCAGGAACGCGCCGCTCTCTCTCCCATCACCTCTGCGGAAGGGGCAGTGCTGGGACTGCCATGGCTGGCCTGGCAGTGCAGGCTCACTGGCCCCACCCACTGGTTGTTCTGGAAGGTCTTTCTGCTGTCCAGTCTAATTATTCTATTACAGAGAAAGGAGCCCAAATTTCACCTGCAGTCTATGGGAAGGTTTAACAGAGGATGTGATCATCAGTTTGGGCCCTGAAGATAAGTAGGATTTAGGATGGATCAGGGAGGTGAAGGCATCTGGGTGAAGCAGGGGTCAGGAAGATGTGGGTGCTTGGGTGGTGAGAAGCCCTGTAGGGCTTGGATATCTGTGCTCTCAACAGGTCACAGTGTTCAGAGAGCAAAGAGCACAAGGCGGAAATCAATGCCTCAGCCCCCCTATGAATAGACATGTCAGTGAAACCGTTGTCACCAGGACATCACAGAACATGGAGCTGAAATGGAAAGTAGACTCATTAAAAAATGGAGACTCATTTTTTACTTTATAATGGTTCTGCACCTCTCCTTCAAGATGCTGCTTCCTCTAAAGGGGAGAGTCTGTAGCTCTGACATATATCAGAAATACAAATTATTAAACATCCATTTATTTAAAAGGACAAATTTTATTAAACATTTCCCATAATTTTCAGTTGCTATTTGTTGGTAATGGGTAGGTGCCACTTCTCTTTCAACACATGGATTTGTGTTTCTTCTTCTGAAAGTTCTGGAGTTTGCATTTATTGCTAGAATAGGTTCAAAGTTGCCAGTATCAAAGGAGAAAAGTCAGTCCCTTTAACATTTCTATGTTCAAATGCCAACTATATAATAATAATGTGACATTCTATAAAGAATTCTCATATTCTAGAAGGCTTTCTGATATTATTTTAACAGCATAAATACTGGGCGGAGACCAGAAAGGTCACCCAACTGATTCTCTATATATTTTTCACAAAAACACATAATGTCATTCACGTAAGGTAGGATTTTTAATTCAACTAAAAATTCCTTTAGATGGTTGAACAAAGGTTTTAAAGAATTGAGGTGAGGTGAAAATTGTAAACTTACTAATACAATTCAACCTGAAATACTCTAGCTTCTGCTGATGGAACATGAATTGGTAAAAAGGGCAGGTTTTCATGTTGAATTAAATGTGGAGTTAATACGTTTTTTTACCTGCCCTCTGATTCCAGCTGCCTTCTTTTCTTAACATGCAGTTCACATTGACTTTCTCAAATAACTGTTCCCAGCAGCTAGAAGGGGGTCAGAGGAGAATGATACAATGAACAGCATGAATTGTTATGGGGAAAATGCCAACTTAAAAATCTATATCTAGCTAACTTCCCAACTAGAAGGCAAATTGAAGACATGTTCAGTCAAACAAAAACAGAGGCAATTTTTTGCAAGCAGATCTTCACCACAACAGAAGGTAAAGAAACTTTTTGGGTTGAAGGAAAATATTACTACATGGAAATTCGTGTGTACATAAAAGAATGAAGAACCCTGGAAATGGTAGACATAGGAGTTAAGAGATTTTTAAAAACTTATTTAAAAGATAAGCAGCACTTTAAAGAAGCAATTCTGAAGCATTTTTATCTCAGGACACCTTTATAATCTTAAAATTTTTTTTGAGAACCTCAGAGAGCTTTGCATATATGGGTTACATCTACCAATATTTGCCATGCTAGAAATTAAAAAGAAGACATATTTATTAATAAAGATCAATAAGTGTTTTTCTTTATTAATTTGTTTTGTTTTAAAGTACCTATCCCATATTAACAAAGTAACATTTTTTAACAAAAATAACTACATTTTCCAAAAGAGAAAATATTAGTTAGTAGAGTGGCATTATTTTATATTTTTGCAAATCTCTTTAATGCCAAGCTTAATAAAAGACAGCTAAAGTATTATTTGTGCTTTCTCATTTATTCTGTCGCAATATGACACATATGTTGCCTATGTTAAATTGTAAACCTTGAGCAATTATTTAAAATAAATAAATAAATCATTTATCACATAGCATAAAAGTAATCACATACTCTCAAAGAAGAAATTTTAAAAAATGAAACACAAATATGCAGTACAAGTAGAAGACACAGAAAATGCACATGAACCCAACAATATAAGCAAGTTCATTAAGAAGCTAGAAAAACAAGATCAAGTTTAACCAAACAAGTATACTATTACCACTGTATTAGTCTGCTTAGGTTGCTGTATAAAAAAATACAATACGTTGCACAGCTTGAACAACAGAAATTTATTTTCTCATAGTTCTGGAGGTAGGAAATCCAAGATCAAGGTGCCCTCAGGGTTGGTTCCTGGTGAGGCCTCCCCTTCTGCCTTGAAGGCAACCACCTTCTTCCTATGTAGGATTAATTGAGCTGCACACTTAAGGTTAATACATGTCACTCTATAGATGTTTCCTCAGTAAGATTATATGAACAAGTTTGGGAGCATGATCTTGCTAGGTTGTGCTGGCTAAGAAAAAATGTAAAATTAAATTTGGAAATACTTTAATGCCCTCTAAGAATCTTTCCTCTTTCAAATAGATTTAAAACAAATAAGGGTAAGGAGCATGCAGACTTTGTTTTATCACACAGCTCCATGGTCATGTGGGATCCAATTTAATGAGAAGAGAAATAAAGTCCTTCCTCATTAATGTAAGTCCCCACCGCCCAGGCCTGGAGTTCTGCTGAAAGGCAGAGCGACCGCCTGCTGAATTTCCGAGCAGCATGCCGGGGACCGTGCGGTGTTGGGCTTTATTTGTGGCAGCTACACGCTATCTGATAGCAGCAGACACCACTTCCCACAGGCATGCCACATGCAGGTTGTATGCGCTGACAGAGTTTTAATGACCAGAATCACTATGGATCATGGAACCACTTAAGAGGCCAGTGCCCTTTCTGAGAATTGATACTCATCCATCTTTCACCTTTAACTGTTGCTGCAGTCACAAGAAATATGCAAAGCAGCAGCAAATTAAGGGAGACTGAAAGCTGACCCACTCTATCCAGGGGGGGTTGTTTGTTCCTGTTACCAAGCAAGATAATAAAGGACTTCTAACTAAGTGGGCAGATCTGAACGTGACTGTAGACCAGTGATTCCCAAAGTGGGCGCTACCGCCCCCTGGTGGGCGCTGCAGCGATCCAGGGGGGCGGTGATGGCCACAGGTGCATTTGTTTTAACTTTTTTTGTATTACCTTTCTATTCTGAGTTCAATAAATAGTTTCATAATTTCAAGCTTTAATGTTTCTAATTTACACCTTTCTTTACTATATTTTACAAAAAAGGTAGAAACATTCATACATATATCTTTCTGTTTAATTGCTATTAAAATTTAAAAAAAATTAATTTCCAGGGGGCGCTGAGTAATATTTTTTCTGGAAAGGGGGCGGTAGGCCAAATAAGTTTGGGAACCACTGCTGTAGACTAAGATGCCTGACCCGGGGACAGATTATTAAGCTAGTGCAGTGTAGTGCATGGAGGTCCTGATTGTGTAAAGGTCCTGCAAGGAGAAAGGGTAAAAGATTCTGAGCGAGCCATTTACAACTACATTAAGTAAGGAAAGCAAATGTTTAGGGAGGAACCTATGAACCTGAAACCTCAGTGGCTCAGCATAATAAAAAATTATTTCTTGCTCCTGTAAAGAATAACAGACATGATCAACTTCATGAAGCCATTCAGGGGTCTATGTTATGGGAAGCTCAGCCATGCACAGCACATGGCCCCCCAGGTCACCCTGCACTTGACAACTTCTCCAGTGATAGAAGGAGAGAGAGAGTGGATGGTCTCTCCGGAAGCTTTTAAGGATCAGGTCTAGAGAAAGCATATATTACAACTGCCCACAACCAATTTGCTAGGAGTCAGTGGCCCCATTAAGACAAAAGGGGGCCAGCAAAAAATAGTTACATTAGGGAAGAGATGCATGAGTTTTGGTGGCCAGAGAGCTCTCTCCACCACAGACACTCAGTACAGTTTGAAACAACTTTCAGGACTATGAATGCTGTAAGGTACTTTCATGGGTCCAAACCAGGAACTCCTTTCTCTGGACATCAAAATATTCCAAATAAGCAGATTAGATTATCCAAAATAATCTGCTAGAAAGACTTGCCTTTGGGGTAAAATAATTCCCACTTTTAAGGAAGAGTGAAAAGCAAGAGGCGAGAGAGGGGGGAGAGAAAGACAGAGAGAGAAGGGAGTGCAGGCCAATATTTTTGAATTAGGGAGAGTTCTTAATTAGAATGTGTTTAAATAACTTCATTATTAGGGTATAACAGTGGAAATTTTAAAACATATACAAAATTCATTTTTAATGAGCTACTTCATTAAACTCAATGCACAAAAACGGCACAAATCATAGTGTACACATCAATGAATTTTCACAAAATGAACATCCTATGAAATCAGTGCCCAGATCAAGATGAAGAACATGACCAGCGCTCTCCACACTCTCCACCCCTTTACACCAACCAAATAAAGGTACCTGCTCTCTTGGCTTCTAGTGTTTCATACTAGTTTTATCTAGTTTTGAACATTATATAAACGGTATCACACAGTGTGTACTCTTTTATCTAATTCCTTTTCCTCAGCATTGCACTTGTGAGATTTCTTTTGCAAATAAGCAGTAGTACAGTTGTGCACATATTTTGTTGCTGAATAACATTCCATTGCCACTTCTGAAACTTTATTAGTTCCCAGAAGTCTGTGCACAGCTTTCTTTTTCTTTTAATGTCAACCCCTCTCTTGGGGACTTCCTTTCCAATTCCACATAATACAGTTTTCTCACATTCCACTTCAGGCTATACCCACTGCTAATAATAATGCCTACCTTTACTGTGCAGTTACTAAGTGTAGAGCCTTGAGATATGGAGACCTAGTGTAAGTTCTAGGTGCTGCATTTCCTCAGTCCCCTTTGTAGTTAGATGTGCATTTCAGCAAATGGCCTGTGTGTCTAAGTGATTAATGCCAGAGACTTACAGCGATGGTCAATAGGAACCGCTCTCATTTGATCCTCCAGGTTCTTTCCTTCCTATGGGGACCTTGGAAATCACATGTCTGGGTTGTTGGAGGTGCAAGATGAAAGGAGATGGGGTTCCTGAACCACTGCTGGAAGGAGAGCGTATTATCAATCAGGGACACCAGTTATGGAATTTATGTGAGTCTTCCATCAATGATTGAGATACTATATATGTGTGTGTTTGTTTGCAGTAGAAGCTAGAGTCACCTAACTAGTAGGCTTGCTGTGGTTGCACATGGGTAGCTGCCCCCTGTAGGTTTCAGAGGCTCCTCAAGCTTAGCTGGTCTAGAGTTGAACTGATTTCTCCTTTCCCACTCCAAATCTATTCCACTTTCTCCATTCAGTGACCACAATCCACCCACATAGCTAGAAGTCAGCCTGGAAGTACTATATCCCCAGAATAATCCATCCCATCATTTCTATGGATTCTTCATTCCAAGTGTCTCTTACCCCATCTTCTCTCATTTGTCACCATCATTGCCTAGCCTGAGTCTTTATTATCTTATACCTGAGCCTCCTTGGTATTTCTGCTTTCTCACTGCTCTCTGTAGTATTAACCATGGTTTTCCAGAGAAACAGAACCAACAAGGTATATAAAAGGAGATTTATGATCAGAATTGGCTCATGTAATTGTAGAGGCTGAGATATGCCAACATATGCCATCTGCAAACTAGAGCACCAGGAAAGTCAGATGTATAATTCAGTCCAAGGCCAAAGTCCTGAGAAGCCTGGGAGAAGGCACTGGTGCATGTCCCATCATCTGAAAGTCTGGGGACCAGGAGCTCTGATTCTGAGCAAGGGAAGAGGGATGTCCCAGCTCCAGAAGAAAGAGAACTTGCCCTTCCCCAATATTTTCATTCTATTTGGACTCTCATGGGATTGGATGAAACCTGCCCACATTGGTGGTACAAATCTTCTTTACTCAGTCTACTGATTCAAATGTTAATCTTGTCCTAAAACATCCTCATAGGCACAGCCACAGCCACAGCCACAGATAACATTTACCAGCTATCTGGCCATCCCTTAGCCCAGTCAAGTTGACAAAATTATCCATCACACTGTCAGATATTCTTTCTATAATAAAAATCATAAAAAACATTCCAAACTTCAGAGCCCCTCAATGATCCTTCAGTCTCTCCCAAAAGGCCAAATAGATGAGGCTTTTAATGACCTATGGTAACTCAGGATGAATGCCCATGCTGAACCACTGACCATATCCTGTGACTCACCTGTGCTAATGGACTTCCTTTGACATGCCAGGATGTGTGTTACCTGAAGGCCTTCCTGATTCCAAGTACCCTTCCTGGAGCACTGCAGGGGTAATCTGCTCAGAGCTACGCATTACAATGATACCATGACCTTCCTTCCTTAGAGGGGAGCCAGGGTTTTCTATTTCAAAAGGAATTCATTCTCCACCCCACCCCACCTTCCACTCTCTTTCTTCGCCCTCTTCCCATCTCCCTCTCTCCCTATACTGTTCTCCTTGGCATATTTACTTTTCCAAGTACTTCTGATCCTGGAGTCACATCCAGCTTCACCTCCTTTTGGATTTACACCCCATATATTTAAGACATTGCTCCAATGGTGACGTCCCATCTTCCTTCCATCAACTCCCCAGTTCACAGAAACCTGGCTTCCATGTTTCCTTCATACTCAAATATTTCCTTTGATTTCCTAACATAAATAAATATTTTAAAAACCTGTTTTCAGTCTTCACCACTCTTGATCTCCTTCATCCATGACATTGAAGGCTTGAGCTCCATCCTGACCTCAGTTCCCTCCACATTGTCCCAGCCCTCTCCAAATTTGTTTAGGGACTTTTGCTAAAACACCATTTCTGGGGTCAGCTCCTCACTACAGGGATTTCTCACCAGTCATGCCCCTGACTCTCTAGGCTTCTGGTGTGTACCCTTAGCCTGATGTCCTCATGGAACTCCCAGTGACTTCTGACAGAACTGGGTGATAAGGTTGAAAACCTGGTGCCACAGCAACCTTCTAGATTCCAATGCACACCTGGATTTCCTCAGTTTCTAAAACTCATATCCTAAATGAGATCCACTTGCTCTAACTACAAACATGTTCCTCCACCTTCTCTGAGCATTTTAAGCTGTAATTCTTAAAGCTTTCTTTGATAAATCTATCTTATGTTTGTGCACCTCCATTCCTCACTTTATGAGGTCCTACTCTGATCTCATGTCTTCCAGATGAATATGTTTTCTGCCCCTCCACTTCCAAACAGCTGCCAGAAACATCTTTCTGAAGGGAAATTACCATTCTGCTTAAAATGCTCCACTGATTGAATGCAGAGTATAGTATGGGGAATCTCAAAATGGTTTGGGGCTATCCATTCAAATGATATCACCAGTATGTGAGCCCTGTGTTTGAATGCTTCCCTGTTCTGTTATCCCCATGTCTTAGCCCACAGACCATCATAATATTTTAGCTTTAACTGAGTGAACCATGTACATCTTTATATTTTTCTCTGTTTAGGAAACCTCTAAAAAAATGTCCTATGATAATCCTCTTAAAACTGGAACTATTTTTAAAGACACTCAACTAAGATATCTCCTGTGATGCTTTTGCATTCATCATTTATTGGCATCATGTATTAACACCCTTATTATAGATTTTCTTACTATATTACAAGTAATGGCATACCTATCTGTTTTCCTTCTAGAATATTGTCTCCTGAAAATTAAGGATACCATGTTCTTCACCATTGTATTCCCAGGGCCTTGCATAATGCTGAGAGTACGATAAACTCTTTGTAAACTTTGGTTTTTATCCCTGCTGAGCATTCACATTCAATTTCATGTTATGCTTCCATGTTGGAATTTGAGATAGTATTAAAGCAAAGCCAGGTAAACTTGCATGGTGTCATTATTAACTTGGAGAAAATGCTCTTTAATTGCATTATTTTCCCCCCAGGGCCTCCTTTTCTTATAGATGCTGTAAATGAAATACTATTCAGCACAGCATGCCTGACTACTAAAAACTCTGAGCTAATGTGCTCTGAGTGGGACTTTAGTATAGAGAGTACTTTTTACCCAGGAACAAGATGATTGACATCTTGACAATCATTGACAGCATACCTATAATATTTGAAGTTGAGAATTTGAGATGAGTTAATTTCCAAGTAACCCATAGGAAAACAATGACATGGATAATAGCAGTTTAAATTTGTGTACTTTAAATCTTTAGATATTGCCTTCATTAAAAAAAGGGAAACCCACAACAAATATAATGGTAGAGAAGATTCATCAGCAGTAAAAAGCAAGCAACAAACAAAAAACCAATGTCCAATTAAATCAGATTCATAAGAAAACTAGCTAGATATTCTTTCCAAGACTAAAAGAAAAACCTAGAGATAATGTAATGTATATACGGGATAGTTGATCATTGAGCTTATCCCAGTCCATCTAGGAAAAGGAAAACTCTTATCAATAGGAAAATCCAGGTACAGTGTCCATACAAATAATAAGGAAAGCAAGAAAACCAGAATGGTTCCAAAACCTAGTCTTTCTACTGTATGGCCTAGACATTCCAATTCTAGGTAGTTATTTGAAAAAAATAGAAACACTAATTCACAAAGATATATGCACTCTACATTCATTGCAGCATTGTTTACAGTAGCCAAGATATTGAAACAACCTTGGTGTCCATCAGTAGATGAACAGAGAGAGATGATGTAGTACATACATGCCATGGAATATTACTCAGCAATAAAAAAGAATGAAATCTTGCCATTTGCAATAATATGCATGGACCTTGAGGGTTTTATGCTGTCAGATAGAGAAAGATAAATACCATATTGTTCCACTTATATGTGGAATCTAAAAACAACAACAACAACACAAAAAACCCCCACACAAAATAGACAAACAAAATTAATCCAGACTCATAGAAACAAAGATCAACTTGATGGTTGCCAGAGGGAAGAGGGAGATGATGAGTGAAAAAGGTAAAGAGAAATATAATCAATTATATTGTGATAAGTTTGCATGGTGACAGATGATTACTAGACTTCGTGTGGTGATCACATTGTAAGGTATATAAATGTCAAATCATTATATTGTACACCTGAAACTAATATAATATTATATACTGCCTATACTTAAATTTTATAAAAGAGAAGAAAAGGTATTCAGGGACCATGTGAACATTCCTTGCCTGGAACCCATCAGCACTGACTCTGTTTCACGCACATAGTAACTTGAAATTCTGTCAAGGATTTTTAGAACTGAAGGTACCCAGCACAAGCAGCTGCGGAGTGGCTTGAATTACAAAGACAGAGCTGGATCACATCACCTTGTTCTCCAACCAAAATAAAACCCTCTGAAAAGAAGTGAAGAGAACAATTTGCCACACTGAACTCCCCTGCATTTTTTCTTTGGTTTCCTGTACTTCGCTTTATTTCAACTCAATTCCAACTAGAGTTACTTTTGCTTCCTAATTTAGAGCTTAAACATTTCTGTTTACAAGAACTGTTATTGCTGTTGTTGTTATCTATTGATTCTCTAACCTACGAGCATATCAGGATGAGCCATTTTTACTTCCTATGACCTGGTGCTGAGGGCATGTCCTGCCTGGGAAATCTCGGAAATCAGATGAGCATCATATTTTTAATTGCTCTTCAAGCAGTCCTTTGCTTCTTCCTGAAGAAGATTCACCCTTTCTCCAAATGCTCCCAGGTCACAGTGTGGTGCACCAGGGACAGTGGGATGGTGCAGAAGGAAACAAGAGTGTGACATATTAGAAGAGATGTGAACTCTTTTCCTTCTGTTAATATGTTTCATGTTAACAATCTGCCTAATTTGGATATTTAGTTTTCAAAGAGAAGAACTGCTTTCCATATGCTATGTTTACTCACTTTTTTAATTGACCTGGAATTTTCTCTTAAAGACTGCAAAGTAGTCTACGTAATTTTCATTAATGAGTTACTACAATTTTCTGTAACAAATTTTCACAATATTTTTTTCCACGAGCTCAGAGTTCTTCATCACTGACTGTTGTATTGCTTCCTTTTCTTCATTTCATTCCTACTTGAGGAATTCCTTCTGACCATCTGACTGACAAAGCAAACACTCAAGCCTGGTTTACAAATGGGTCTGCAGAGGACGTTGGAAACTCATGAAAGTCACAGCCACAGCATTAGAGTCCCACTACTGTCCTTCAAAGCCATGTCTGAGTGTGGGGGAGGGCTCCTTTTCCCTCTCAGCCTCTGAGCAGCAACAGCTTCTCTCCCTGTCCAGCAGCTCTAAGACCTGCTGTGGGTTTTCAGTATTCTCACGAGGTTGGAGAGCTCTATAAGTTCTGCAGTCAGAGCTCATGAGCCAGAGGAAACTTACCCAGAAAGATGGACAAAGGGGAGGCTGTGTATTTGTGGGGATACATAAGCACCCTCCAAGAAATAACTGGAGGACACTTGGGGAGAAGGACTTATGTTCCACCCCTAACACAGAAGGAAGTTAGCAATGCAGTTGCTACTGTCTATGTCATAATTTCACGAAACCATGTCACTGTACCATGAGCAGTTTCTGTGATCTCTTGGTTGTCATGGTTTATACCATTTATACAAACAGTCTTCACTGTCTCCTAATTAAATTACATACATATTCTTAGCATCCCTCATAATTCCAGAAAGGTCCCACTCCTACAATTGGCAAAGATTAAAAAAGAGAAAAAGAAAAAAAAATTATCCTAGCTGTAATGAAAGTATTTGGGAACAGAACAGAAATATAAATTGGGATAACCTTACCACAGAGCAATTTTACAATTAAATCAAAAGCCTCAAATACATGCATAACTTTGACCCTGTAACTTCATTTACTGGAAATGTCTTAAGACATATCTACAAAGATAGTCATCACAGCCTTGTATGTGATCAGACACTTGGAAATCACCTAACTTCCCACAGAGATTTTACATTCTTGACATGGGACCTATAAAACCACTGAAGATGAATAAGCAAAGCTAACACGTTTGTGCTTTCAAGCCTTACAGTTAAGTCTTTAATCCATTTTGAGTTTATTCTTGTGCATGGTATAAGAAGGTGGTCTAATTTCAGTTTTTTACATGTATCTGTCCAATTTTCCCAACACCATTTATTGCATATACTTTCTTTACCCCATTGTATGCTCTTGCCTCCTTTGTCCAATACTAATTCACTATGGGTTTATTTCTGGGCTCTATTCTGTTCTATTGATCTATAGTGGGAAACAGAGGCAGTAAAATCTCAGATAATCCTCATGGCAATATTTTTTTTCTAATAGATCTCTACAGGCAAGGAAAAGAAAAGAAAAAATAAATAAATGAGGCTACATCAAATTAAAAGGTTTTTCACAGCAAAGGAAACTACCAACAAAATGAAAACATAACCCACTGACTGGGAGAACATATTCACCAATGATATATCTAATCAAGGGTTAATTAATATCAAAAATTTATAAAGGATTTATACAACACCAAAAGAACAATCAATTTAAAAATGGGCAAAGGACCCGAATATACATTCCTTCAAAGGGGACGTACAGATGGCCAACAGACATATGAAAAAAATGCTCAGGGTCATTAATCATAAGACAAATGCAAATAGAAACCACTATATCACCTCAGATCTGTCAGAATGGCCATCATCAATAAATCAACAAACAAGTGTTGGGTGAGGATGTGGAGAAGAGGGACCCCTGGTACACTGTTGGTGGGAATGGAAATTGGAGTAGCCACTATGAAAAACAGTGTGGAGTTTCCTCAAAACATTGTGTAATTGTGTGCCTTGGGCAAGTTTCTTGATTAATTTTGATAGTCTCATACCCTTATCTCTAAAATGTGATGATGACATACCTGCCTCATAGGTTTGTTGTGGGTGAGAATCAAAGGCATGAACACACCTAAAATGCTTAGAACAGAGCCCTGTAGGTGTCACAGGCTTACTAACATTAGAGTCCTGCATTGTGCAATGACAAGTGCTCTCCACGTGTAAGGTGTATCTCAATGTGGTTTTAATATGCATTTCCCTGATAGTTAATGTGGTTGAGCATCTTTTTATGTACCTACTAGTGGCCCAGTGCATGGATTTGTGCACATTGAAATGAAATAGAAGAAATATTTTAATATCACTATTCACTCTTTATAATAGAACTGTCAACCAAATTCACGATTGACAATGACAGATCCAAACACATGTGTGCGAGTGGTGCCAGTGAGAGCTTTATATGTATCGTGCATGGACGAGTCAACTTAGCCTTTTATATATATAGAATAAACTTGCTTAATTAGGCCTGCTTTCTGATGTAGCTAAACTTTTTCCAGCCCAGTGAAGCACCCCAACTTCTCTTTCAGGTAATTGTCAGCAACACAGCAGTAAATATCAACATGAAGCAGATTATTATTGTAGATCATGCAGGGAGAACAAAGAGTAAAATATTTAACTGCAACAGTGTTTGACTATATTCTGCACAGTGAGAAAATCTAAAATCATTTTCAAGGTTCACCATTTCTTACTTCTTTTCAGTTGGGTCAAGTTTCTAAACTTTCTATATCTCCATTTCCCATCTAATGAAAAGAAAATAGGATTCCACCAAGTCTCCTACCTACCTACTCCAGGACTTCTGTGAAATGAAGGATCAAATAAGATGAGGCATGGGAAAATGCTTCACAGACATTTGGTTAAAGTGTGAAATGTTTTCACCTGGCTATAAAGCAGGTTGTGTTCCTGAGCTGAAGAAACTGCAATGAGGCTAGTCGTTGCTAGGGTGAGGAAGCCGGGCATTGCTATGTGATGTCATTACCTGGCACCCATGGCAACTGCTTCTAGGCTGGGCTGGGCTGTGGGCTGCATTTTGCACCATGGGGACTCCACAGCATTGGCTGCAATTTGGTGGGCTGTTGCTCCAGGGTGGTGGTGGAGCCTGTGTCCCACTTGGGGGAAGCCGAGTGTTGCTTTGTGGGCACCAGGTCAATGGTGCCAGTGAGTGTCACCACGGCAGCTCCTGCATTGAGCATCTGCCCTCTGTTGGTCAGTGTGCGTCATAGTGACCAGTCAGACGGTTGGACACTTAGCATATTAGCCTTTTATTTATATAGATTGACCATTTGAATGTCTTCTTTGATAAAATATCAGATTTTCTGCCCACTTTTAAATCCGGTTTTTGGCTTTTCTGTGAACTCTACTGGTTTTGAGGTTTTATTTCCCAAAGCATAATGGTTGTACCAGAGAATACAAAAATGATTCACTGAATTAGAAAATGAGACTGTCATCTTGACATTTTGATCTTCTCATACCATAGAAACGACTGAGAGAAAGGGAGTACTCATCTTCATTCTCAAGGAGAAATTTGGTCACTGTTGCATAACGGCAGACAGTGAAGACTATGTCTGGAACACATAAGGATCCACTGGACTAATGCTTCATACTTCCATCCCCACCAGTAAAAGTTAATTGAAAATTACAGTAATCAAAAGGATAACACTTTTGAGTATTAATACTATACAGGCACGAACATTTACACCACTTTACTAGATAGGAAACCGTGATCAGCTTAGGTTATGGTTAAGGGCAAAAAAAAAGTGAAAAGATTATTTGAGAGAAAAAAATCAAGGATATCATGATATCTCAGTCATATAGCCAATTTACAAAGTAAGATGATCATATATTTACATATTCATATTACATGGGTAAGTTGTTGGAGAGAACTTTAGCATATAGTCTTTAGGCAACAGAATCGTTAATGATGTCATAACTGACTTTGAGGAGTAATTAATATAGCCAGTAAAGGATGCAATGGCTGCTAGAACTATGTGCCTCCTCCTATTAGCAAAGGAATGAGGACTTGTTCAGTTATACAGAGGACAGCTATGCCTTTTAGGTGGAAACAGAGTTATGCTTTTGCTGTACAGTACAGAAGTTCAGATATGTATAGAAGTGTAAGGAGTAATCATATATCATTTTATTGCCCCTCAGCTCAAAATATTCTTCCCTGCTTTTCTTTGTGATACTGAAGCTGTAGCCTGCAAACATTTCTTCTCTGCTAGCTGGGATTGTGCCGTTTCATTATTTCCCAGCTCCCCCTAGAGCCACTACCACAGTGATTAAATAAACAGCACTAATCAGTTTTCTTTCTCTTTGGTAACTCAGTCACATGCACAAAGAGATGGATACATCTATATACATTTAATGAATTGTGCACCCAGCATCTATTTGTTTCTCCTTAAAAGAACTCTAACTTTGTCCAGGTGGCCATTTCATTCAGGTGCTTTGTCAGAAGCTGATTCTACCCACCCATTTATTCATTCATCATTCACTCACTTACCAACTGCTTCCACAGCCTGCCCTTTGTTTCAGACTTTTTAGAAATAGTAATTCAATAACTTAACCCACCCCCATTTGCTGACGTGCCCTGAATAATCTGAGTGGATCAGGTCCAGCCATCCTCATTGCTAATATTTGATGTGGGATGGCAACATTTGGACCAATGTAGTATCAGGAGAGGGTTCACAGGCTTCAGAGGAAGTTCCTAATGTTGTCCCGGGAACCTCCCAGGGGTAGCCATCTCCATCCCCAGGAAGGAGTGAGGAATCCTAGAGTCCCAGGTCCTAGAGAGTCCACCTTCAGGGAAGCACTCCTGACAGGAGCTGGACTGTGGACCAGGGACTGGAGAGACAGAAAGCCTGCGTCCCAGGAAACTCCACTGAGTTAGGGGACTCATCGCACCAAGGTCAGCAGCACCTTGCCCTTCAGGGAGTGAGTCTGGGCTTCCTGACTTTCTTACTGAGCAGTGAGGGGTGGTTTCTCCTTCCAGCTGCTGGAAACACCCCCACATATTCACAAGCCCTCCAAGCATAGAATCCGGTTGTCTCTAATTAAGTACACCATGTACATTGATAAAGAGAAGGGCCCAGTGGACTAAATCTAGGAAGTTAGCTCTTATTTTAAATAAGAGACTTGGTCCCAGGGAGAGCATGCCTTTTAATTATAGGCACACTTGTTATTTCCCCTGTCTGTGCTTTGGCCCTTTCTCAGCTTTAACATTGAAGGAAGTAAAAAAAAAATATTATTCCATGGGACTTGATGAATATGCAAATAAATTGCAATATCCACACAAAGTCAATTCTAATTAAATTTATCATGTTTCTAACTTGGTCTGATTCATTATGAAATGGTAGCTTTTCAGACAAGTTTAAATTAATTCTAGAATTTTGGTCTCCATATTCTTGCCTCAAAACACTATTAATAAGCAGCCAGTGCATTTCATTTGGAAGCCAGCCAGAGGAACTCCCCTACAGAAGCACGAGGAGATGAAATAACTTTGCATTTTCATAGGCCTCTTTCAGACTATATAACAGCAAAATTTCTTGAAGAAAAATGTGTTAAATTCAGCTTCCCAATCTGTTGATCCTTGTTTGGTTGCATTTCCAGTGAACTTGTTGAAATCATGCACATCTTCCCAAAGTCACAGATGAAATCTCTTACCTTCCAGCAGTGTAAAAATGTCAAGCAACCCTGTAGCTTCAATACATGGTCTTATTAATGGTCCAGAACCAGGGACAAGTTAATTATCATCTCGGAGCTTCAGTTTCCTTTTCTGTAAAATAGGGATCAACCTATCAATTTCAAGATGTATGGAGTTTACCGAGGTCATATTCATAATCCCCAGTACCAGGACCATCTCCTAGTTGGTATGTAGTTATTATTTATGTTTACCTCCTTTTCTACTCACAGATTTCATAAACTAACATACACTCAGTCCATTACTCAAGTATCTACCAAGCTTGGCCTCAGTTTAATTTTTAATCTCACCTTGTACTTTTCTCCTAACTTCTCCACTCTACCCAGAACTATCTCCGTACCACCACCCATCACTGTGTGTTACCCCTCTGTCCATGCTTCAGTCCGCACTACTCTCCTTCCCTTGCAGGCTTCTCCTTCTCTTGGCCTCTCAGGACCTTGGCGACCCAACCATCAGCCTGCTTCCTCTACAGACCACTCCCACCAGCGGCAGCAATGCATTGGGTCTGCCTCCAGAGCATGTCAGTGTCTCATTGTGAGGGCAAGGCAGGGTAGTACTGAAGCTTCGAGGGTAGATTGGGGGTCTAGAACACCTGGTTTAAAATTAAGCTCTTC
Organism: Myotis nattereri; assembly: GCF_964212035.1. Taxonomy (NCBI): domain Eukaryota; kingdom Metazoa; phylum Chordata; class Mammalia; order Chiroptera; family Vespertilionidae; genus Myotis; species Myotis nattereri. The sequence goes on from NC_138079.1 coordinate 11,915,750, forward strand.
CATTTACTAATCATGTGACTTGGCAAATCCTTAATTAATCTTGATGAGTCTCATAACCCTTACTTCTAAAATGTGATGATGACATACCTACCTCATAGGTTTGTGGTGGGTGAGAATCAAAGGCGTGAACACACCTAAAATGCTTAGAACAGAGCCCTCTGGGTGTCACATGTTCACTAACATCAGAGCCCTGCACTGTGCAATGACAAGAGTTCTTCATGATAGGGCAAAGCAACAGATCATTTACCCCAGGGGTCCTCAAACTACGGCCCGCGGGCCACATGCAAATACAAATATTGTATTTGTTCCCATTTTTTTTTTTTTTACTTCAAAATAAGATATGTGCAGTGTGCATAGGAATTTGTTCGTAGTTTTTTTTTTAACTATAGTCCGGCCCTCCAACAGTGAACTAGCCCCCTGTTTAAAAAGTTTGAGGACCCCTGACTTACCCCAATCCTCTCAGACAGGGAAACAAGCTGGAAATATTTGGAAATGAGCATCACCTGGCATAAGCAAATCCCACAGCTGTCCCATTAACAGCAAAGAGGGTTCCAAGGCTGAGAGTATTTAAAACAATACGTTAAACTTTCTATATTTCTTATGTTATGACTTGATTTCTTTCAGCTTATGTTCTAATTAGTTATATAATTCCTTTAGTAAACTGAGATATTTTAGTTCGAAAAATTACAGGTTGCATGTACTTAGAATAAGTTATTATTTCCCTTCAAGAGCTTCATTGTCTTTTTTAAATACAACACAAACAAAACATCTGCTCCTACTACCTGGTGTATTTATTGGGTTTGGACTGAAATAATTTATGTGAAAGATATGTGAGAACATCGAACTGCATTAGAAGCACAAAGGTCTATCAGAAAGCTGAACTTACAACAAATTAAAATTGTCCTGGTGACAGATTTTCAATGCGTCAACTGCTCACAGTTTGCACAGAGTAAGGAAAGGGGTGTTACTTTAGTCCAGTTAGGAGGCTAGCTTTTTGGAATTCACATTTAAATTAAACTGGATAGTAAAATGAAATGTGTGTTTTTTTTTCCTTTCAAATCTCCTTGAAATTAAGTATCCATGAATCAATTTTGACTTGTGCGTCTGAGAGTAGGAATGAAACACACAGCCATACATGCTAATGTCTAGGCTTTCTGGGAAAACCCTGGAGGAAAGACACATGTTTATGTTAGAAAAGAGTGATTCAACAATTATGAAAACTACACAAAGAAGGCACACGGCTTTGGATCTTGAACTCTCTCTACTGTTTTCAGCTCCCTGTGTCCAGAAGGTTCTTCCTTCACGCGGCACCGTAACAACAGGAGTGCTGAGTGTGTGGTTCTGTCACATTGACCTGCTGTGACCGGGGCCACAAGGCAGGAGAGGGAGAGAACTCGGAGAAAAGCAGGGTCCCGTGTGTCTTTGCGCGCTCACGTGCTGCCTGCCTGCAGAGTCCTAGTGGAGGGTCAGAGCCGTCTAACTCTCCAGACCTCAGTGACCTCGTGTATGACATGGGGGTGACGGGACCATCAGTCACAGCCTGTAGTAAGGATTAAAAGAGAACTCACAGACAGTGCCCTGGGAAACGCGTGTCTGGGTTCCCATCCCTCTGTATGGCCCTGGACACAGACTTCCTGACTGCAGGCACTTGGACTGTACAGGATGCCCTGTGCTGGGAGAGGTGTCAAAAGGTGCATCCACCATGAAAGAGACATGTCTGTTTCCATGTCTGCCACAAGGGCTTCTTTCTTTTAGCTGGTACTTAGCTCATAGAACACCGGGTGGAAGTGTCTTCCTGGAGTTTGCCTAGAGAGGCTAGGGAGCAGTTCAGCCTCTCCCCACTGGAGGCAGTAGGGAGTAAAGGAAAGGATCAAGGAAGGGAATGGAAAGATTATCACCAGACACTTCCACGTTTCAATTAAAGCTCTCCAACAGCACTCTGAGTGAGGGTATTGTTCCCCGCTGGAAAGAATAAATTAGGAGGGATAGTGACATTCCAAGAGTCTCACAGAAAGTGTACACCAGTGAAGGTTGGCAGGGTTCAGGCTAGATCAGTGGTCGGCAAACTGCAGCTTGCGAGCCACATGCGGCTCTTTGGCCCCTTGAGTGTGGCCACGAAGTTTCAATCGCACTGTACGTGCTCGCCCGCACGCGGTATTTTGTGGAAGAGCCACACTCAAGGGGCTGCAGTCTGCCGACCACTGGGCTAGATTAAAAGACCCCAAGTCTTTATGGCAAAGGAGGGGACAGCCCACATCCAGGCACCACATTACCTGTGGAGCCACAAAGCCTGTGTGCTTGTTTTGAGGTGGAGGGCGGGGGAGTTGGGGGGGGGGGGAGGGGAGCGGTAAGTATCTCTTTTGTTGGGACAAGCAAAAGAGTTCTTCCTGCCAAGGTCTTTATCATTCTTCTCTTCTTGAACTTGGAACCAACAGAGGTTTTAGAACAATCTGAGGAATGCCCAGCTCCTGTAGCTCAGGATTAATTGACAGGTGGCCCATTGGAGGGGGAGGTTTTGATTAAATGTGTTTCAGCCAAACCATTCACCTGGTAAAATGCTGCCTCCTCCACCATATGTCATGCCTTAGCCTTTGCCAAAACATTTCTTGGCCAGCACAAGTGCATATCTTTACTGCAGAGATTCTTTTTCATTGCTGCAAAGGAACAAAATAAATATTAATTCAGTGAATTTGAAACTATAGAAAATGGGACAGAAAATTGGCCAATTTATAATATTCATTTCAACATTTATCATAGAACAACTAAATTTATTCTGGATGTTGCAAGAGGATGCTCTTATGGGAAAATTTATTTCCTAGTTGAAATTATCTTCTATGTAGCATCCATTAGTTGGCAGCCATGAAAGTCTTTCAAACCAAGAATATAATGATTTGTAACTTAGCCAACCAAATTCAGAAGTCCTGGGTTTAGTAAAATGCAATCAAAGTCTGGACTGTGGTTAGATACTGTGTCTCAGAATGGTTTATAAATCAAAACTGACAAGCAATTGTCTCATCTATATATTACTATTAAACATTTATAATTGAATTCTTGATTTAAACCCATTTCATTTGCATGCATTGAGGAACACTTCTCATAAACAGAGAAAAATAAACATGAGACAATTTGAATACCATGGCATAAAAGTTTTAATAGATTTTTGGAATACCGTGATTCCACATAGGTGACATTTATAAATTCTGAATACAATGGCATAAGATGTGTAATATTGGAGTTTATATATTTAATATTAATCCTAGTTATATGAAATTGGGTAACAGAAAGAGCAGATAAAGGTATGCCCAGGGTGGTAAAAATATGGCACACTAAACATGAGCTATTTCTGTAGACGTCATGAAGAAATGATGCTGACCCCATGGAGAGATGAGAACGGCCATTTTTGCAATTTCATAAAAAAGGAAGCAGTAATGGTACATGAAAACTGCATATTTACCATATGTCAGGCACAGTGCTGAGGATATTACATGAAAGTCTCATTGAATGCTCAGAATTTCTCAGTGAAAGAAAGGTGGGACTTGGTAACGAGGAGGAGCAGGGGACTTGAGACTTGGCTTAATGAGGTGGAACCAAAACTTAGCGGGTCATAATTGGCAAGACATCCCCTGTCATCACTTGATGAAATGATATATATCTAGGAAGAATTTTCTGCAAAGTGAGAGTTTCTTGGTGGACACTCAAAGAGTTGCAGTTATTCTGGGCAACCTGTAAATGAGTGTGGCACTGGGGACAATGAATAGAGAAAATGTACTCAGGAGAGGAATATGACTGGATCAGAAAACAGAGTGGGGGACTTCCTGAGCTGCACTCCACCAAATTCCAAAGTTAGACCAGACACATGAAGTTCTGAATTGTTCTTATTCCATCACATCTTCCACTGGGCCTGTAGTTAATTCAAGCAGAAGCTGAGGAATTCTTTCCTTTTTTTCACATGTAGGTCACACAACATTCCTGTGTGTGGCAGAGAAAGGTTGTTTTGGGAGATAGTTTAATTGTGTGTAGTTCTTTGTATATGCACTGGAAGGAACTCCATACTGTAGGGGGAATCATGAATGTATTTTTAAGTATTTTTAATACTACAAATAATACAAGCTGGACCATTATCTCATCTCCTGATCCATCTAGCTGTGACTTTGGGATACTCAGTTTTTAGAGCTCTCATTTTCCTTATCTATAAATTTGGACAGTTGGATGATCTTGTCCCTTTAAGGAAGAAGATCCCGTGGCTCAGATTCCTGTATTCCTTGCCTGGGATTTCCCTTATAATGCTGTACAGAAAAGGTCACGACACCCATGTTTCCTGCTCACTAGGTGAAATCCGTCTTAACTTTGGGCCGCATGATTCCCATGAGAGGGGATGACACCCTTACACCTCAGTAGAGATGGCCAGGAGGAGGAGTATTTGACAGGTTCTCAAAATGAAGCCTGGGTGCCCTAGGGGGTACCAGAACCCAGTATGGGTCATTTCACGACAATCCTAAGACATTATTTGCTTTTCTCGCCCTCACTGTCCTGTTAATGTAGAGTTGAGTTTTCTAAAAGCCGCATAACATGATGTTGTTACCAGTCTGATAGCTAAAAGAATATATGCTGTGTGTTCTTGTATTTTCCTAGAGTTTAGTAATGTAGTATATTTAGTATGTAAATATAAATATGTGCATTTTCAGAGATTAATTTTGTTTCTTCTCAGTAATCCTATTATCTGCTACTGGCTATCATGAGCTATACCAGCTAAATTTTTATCAACCTCAGTATTGTCCAATAAGTAGTCATTTTAATATCTGGGAATATTCTTTATGGGAATATGCCACACAAAAAGTACAATTTATTGTATTCTTTTACAAAATACATTTTGTGGGAAGTTTTCTAAAATTTTAAATTTTATTTATACTGTTATTTATTTTAGAAATTGACAGTCTTATTTTAAAATACTAGATAATTTATTTATATTACATTGTCCTAGTATTTAAGTTAAAGATTCATCCTTGGCTTCAGGAGGGATTATAAAATGCATTTTCTCAACCCACAGCAGCTCTGTCTACCCATAAAAATGTTCAAATAACATGGAGCTGACATCTCAGAGCATTCTCTGACTATGAAGAAAAATAATTTACCTTAAAGAAACTAGGTAAAACAATATGTAAGAAATTAAAATACAATGGGAACAATTTTTTTCTCTGACTTCATAGATGTTAATAGTTTCCTATGGGTCATCTTATGTAGTGGAACTTTTTAACTAATATCATGGTTCCAGGTAGGGTTGCAGCATCACTTTGAGACCAATCACTCAAATCTTAAAGAAAAAGGAAGTGAATATACTAAATATAGATGTGATGAGCTCTTTAAGAGTCACAAATTGTTGCAGACTTTGATCCCAGACATGAGCAAGCCAGGAAACACTTTACAGGGCAAGTTATGGCCTTGCATTGGCTAAGGACCACAAACAGTAGTGGAGACACACCCCCCCAAATGCCTGCTGGGTGAAACCCAATGTAAAAGCTCTCATCCTCCCACCATACAGTAACTTGTGGGTTTAAAAATTTTGCTACAAACACAAAGGCTGAGCTAGTATCTCAGACAGAATTGCACTTTGCCTCACAAATGGCTAAATTTGTAGATGTGACAGGACTTCCTTATTCTGCTTACATTTGTCAAATATGAACGCTAAATAATCATCAAGAAATATTTCCTAGTATGGAAATACTCAGCACAAAGCTTAAGTGGTATGGAAATATTCAAAATGTTGAATACCTTTTTTAATCTTTTGGTTTGTCTCATTGAAGATATGTTTTATAGAGGTATTCATATGTTAATGCTTTCAATATATGAAGTATCCCATAATATTACCCACACATCTACTTTAATTTTCATTCTATTTTCTTTTGTATTATTTGCTTTTATGCAAAGGGCATTACAAGAAATGGCAGGTTTTCATAACCATTCTAAAGCAGGTGTGCGTAGGATAATATTTCTATGTAACTTTAATACAGTAATACTAGCATTTTGACTACTTTGCTAAGGAAGGGAGTGAAGAAATTATACATAATTCATGCACATAAATCATACAGAGTCTTACAATAAGCTGGCCAGCTAGCAACATCTGAGATAAAGGTTATCCCCACATTTAATCCCGTTACCTCCTCTGCATTACCAGCAAGCCCTCCACGACCCCTCCTGAGCTCCGTCTGCTCTCCTGGTACTTCTCCCTTTTGGGGAGTTAGATGAGTGGAGGATGCTTGTTCGCTCACATGAGGTACTTAAGCCTTCTGCAATTCCTCATCCTCTCAGGGATTTTCTCCCAGTCATGTTTCCATAAACTCCTTCCTGTTCAGCTTATCAGTGATTGATTTTCTGTAATGTGTCTTTCCTTTACCCAGGCACACATAAAGATAATGCACAGTTTGCTCCATGGCATCAGTAATGGGAACAGTGCTATTGCTTTTTGTTCTACTACAGATGCTGCATATCAGCCAGTTCATGTAAATACATTGATAGTCGAGGCAGCAGCACTAATAAAGTTTTATGTCAGCTTCATCTGTCTTAAGATTTTGAGTTGTGGCCAAAGCAGTAAATAATTAAGAATCAATCAACTCTGAAGATTAGTGATACTACTTACCAGGAATCTCATAAAGTGCCCTAGGGTGCAGGGAAGAATGGTTCCCAGTTCCCAAGAGCTTTAGTCCATGACTTGGTTGAGACACAGCCTGCCTTCCTTGAGGGGCACTCTCAGGGAAGAAAGAAGCAGAGAATGAATTATTTTTGTTTCTCTTAGATATTTTCAGATTAGTCAGAACCGACTGAACCTTAAGTCACCCTGCTCAGGAGTGATGATGCCATATGTGTTTATCATCCCTTTGAGCCCCTAAAATTCATGTAACTTCAAATACTGGGGGTAAAAATAGGTTATGTTAAGTAGTGTGGGTTCCATGGATACAATAAAATTACCCAGGAAGTAAATCCAATTTTGTTTCCCCTCATAGTTCTGTCTTCTCTGCTGAACAACCCAATTATAAAGGGACACATTATATACTTTGTCTTCTACTAAAGACATAAAGCTACTGAAGATACAGATCAAAGTTATAAATGCCCCTCAAATAATTGCAGAATATTGATATAGACTGCATATCAATTTCTCATTTTTATTTTATCCATGCAGCAATGCTATAAGGAAGATAGGATAGTTATTGGCTATATTTCAGACATGAGAAACATCAGACAGAAAATTTGTGTAATTTTCTAAAGGGCTCAAAGCTTGGAAGTGGCAGAGTCAGATTTAAGCCAAGACGTCTGACTGCTGGTTCTGCTCTCTTTCTCAGGCCACCTCACTGCTCCTTTACTGCCCATTGGCCCAGAGTGCTTCAAAACAGGGGACTCATGTAGTTCTATTGGATTAAGGGATAATGATAGGTGACAATCACAAATTTATTCAAATGTTACTAATACCTATTTTCATTATATTCCTTGTTGTTGACTTGGCTAGCTTTCCAATAAGTTATCACTGGATTCTCACTCTTCTGATATTTTTAGACTAGTTTTTTGCAGTCCAACCACCAAGAACAACTGGAAACTCCAATAAAATATAAAGAAATATCTGTTTGAAGGCTTTGCAGAGCTACCAAGATAGTGTGACCCAAGATACCAGAGATAAATTAAGCACAAAGAAGTACACTCACCATGAAGCACCATTTCCCCTTGAGCCATTTGTGAATTAAAAGGCTAGATCCCACTGTCTCAAAGCTAAAGCTGAGAGGTAAAAAAGCTAAGTAGAGCGTTTAGAAGTCTCATTGCACTAGAGAGACCAAAAATGAAGTTTAGATCCCAGCAAAGCAATTAGCCCAGGCATTCAGTGGAAACCCAAAAGGGCTACATCTTATGAGTAAGAATAAACACAAATAATAAAGAATAATAAAGTCCAGCCTCTAATCCAGCGGTTCTCAATCTGTGGGTCGCAACCCCTGAAAATACATCCTGCATATCAGACATTTACATTACAAATCATAACAGTAGCAAAATTACAGTTATGAAGTAGCAATGGAAATAATTTTATGGTTGGGGGTCACCACAACATGAGGAACTGTATTAAAGAGTCACGGCATTAGGAAGGTTGAGAACCACTGACAGTCAATTTATAATGAGATTTAATGTATGATTGGCTTCTGAGCCCCTAGGCTCTGAAATTTTTAATTCACAGATATCTAAGGGAAAACAGGTGCTTAAACATGAATCATCTGCCTGTTAGGAGTAAAATTAATTCTATAAGGATGATAACAAGTCATCTTTACATCTTTTAAAAAATATGTGTGGCGTCCAGTTGGCATGGCTCGGTGGTTGAGTGTTGATCTATGAACCAGAGGGTCACAGTTCAATTCCTGGTCAGGGCACCTGCCTGGGTTGCAGGCTTGATCCCCAGTGGGGCATGCAGAAGGCAGCTGATCAGTGATTCTCTCTCATTGTTGATGTTTCTCTCTCTCTCCCCCTCCTTTTCCCTTCCTCTCTGAAATCAATAAAAATATATTTAAAAAATATGTGTGGAATTAAATTAAAAATTACTTAATACACCAGGAGATAAAACCAGATTTAAAATAATAATAACAAAGAAAAAATAAGAGACCCATATATTAATATTAAATAATAAAAGCTAGAAAATAACAAATATATTGGGGGAAATCTAAATGAATATTGATTTTCTAAAACAATTGTGGTATGTTATTGAGATTTAAATCGCTGTATTATTAAAATACATGGCAACAATAGCACAAAAGATTAAAGAAAAGCACATAATGATAAAGTGCTCTACCATCTTTCTTTGAAGTTGTAAAAGGAGAAATCACAGATTCAGATTGTAAAGCCTAGAGCAGTGGTTCTCAACCAGGGTTCATTTTACATCTTAGAAGAGAAACATCTCTGTGGACACCTGTGGTCATCACAATTGGAGTGTCACAATAGCTACTAGTTGCTAAACATTCTGCAATGTAAATAGCCTCCAAACAACAAAGAATTTTTCAGCTCCAAATGTCAATAGTCCTGAGATTAAGAAACATGCTCTGTAGTATCCACTATAGATTGATTAGAGAAAAAAACCCTTTGATAATCTGCATATACTATCACCTGACATGTTTATACCTAGAGTTACACCCAACAGAAATGTGTGCATATAAGCACTGAGACCTATATAAGAAGGTAAGAGCAGCATTATTTATAATAGAAAAAAAATCTGGGAACAACCCAAATGGACATCAACAGTAGAGTGAATGTCTAAATAAAGGAGGGTTTATTCATTCATACAATGAAAAACTACACAGGAACAAGAATGGACAACAACATGGATGAATCTCATAAGCATGTAAGAGGAAAGCATGGTAGGAAAACATACTTGATGATTTCCCTTATAAAGTTTTCAAAAATGATTAAAGCTTAGCTATGATATGTGAAGTGAACACAGTGTTTTCTAACTCAGGGAAATAGATCGTGAAAGGGAAGGGCAGAGGAGAACCTCTGGTGTGTTGAGAATGCTTTCTACTTGATATGGATGGTGTTTACATGAGTATTTCCTTTGTGACAGCTCATTAAATTGATCACCTATGAGTTCTTCACATTTCTATGCTTCAATGAGTTAAAAAAAAGAAAATATATCTTAAAAATAAGTAAATAATAAAATCTGTGGCCCCTGGGTCCCAGAGGAATATCTGGTGCCTTTTTCTAAAAGGCAGCATTATTTGTACCAGTTTGGTAAATAATTCTACTAAACCAATTCTACTAAATCAAAATATCTGCTTTCCCCAAACTCCTCTTGGCAAGTTTGCATGTGTTTTCCAATGTTGATATTTTATACTTTACTTGGATGCTGTAGGGCAGAAGGAAGAGGATGAACAGAAAGCCTGAGGACCTGTGTAGATTGCATTATGTGAGCTGTAGAGAGGAAACCTCCCTCTTGACTGCTCAAGAGCTCTGTGTAAAATGTAGTTAATTTCAAATATATTCGGTATATGGTAAGAAAATTGTCTCAAAATTCCATTTATACATTAGAGTAGTATTGGTCATCCTTAGAACAGTATCAGTATTATTTACTAATGTAGATTTATGTCCCCTGAGACATTATTCAAAGTGTAAGACTCAGTTGAAATGAGTTTACAACCATTTAGCAATTGTATTTAAAGATCAACCATTGGGATCATTCCTAGTAAAATATAACATAGAGAATACATACAAGTTCCAGTACTTCTCGCTAGAATATTATGAGCAATACTTTCATAAATATTAATTTCCCACATTCCTTTAATGAAAAGCCATTTTTAAGTATGGAATGATGTGGAATGAAAGTGACTGAAAGGCTTTGTCTCCAAATCAAAAGTTGGGATTGAACTATATTATTGTGCATTTGTTTATTTGTTTTTGGGGTGTGTGTTTTTTGTCTCTTATGTATTTGTCTTATGAAACTCCAGTCGAGATGCAAATCACACACTATAGGATTCTTACAGAAACAGTAAATGGTAGAAAGTATAAACAGTAGACACAGAAGCCATAACTTATTCAGAGGGGAGTTTCTATCTCCACTCAAAATCATTGCTAAAACTCTATCAAATAAATAACTAGTTTACCTTCAGTAAAGACAGCAAATATGTAGGAGAAGATATCTTTAGATTAAAATAAACATCCATAATGGAATGAAAATTTATTTCCTCCCAACTCATTTAAGTCTCTAAAGTCTAAACTATAACAATTTTCCATTAACTTTGGATTATCTAAATATTTCCCTTGTCTTAAAACTCCACCTCCATTTCTAAAGAAGCTCTTGTTTCAACCATCTCTGAGAATTTAACTATTACCTGATCTATGTCATATTTTTATCACCAATTTGACATGGAAATTGCTTTCATTCATTTTCATCATTTATTTCTTTCCTCCTGTCATTTGGGAGCAGGTGTTTTTGTCTTCAGCCAAGTGCCACCCTAGGTTGCTTGCAGACTCATCCACACCACTACCACCTCAGTTCTCAGCAGCCCTGATCTAGCAAATATCTTGTCTCTGGATAGTCGACCTCTCTTTGTCTCCTCATCAGCATTTAGAAATGCTCAAGAATCTCTTGCCCTTGACTCTATGCATTCCTCCAGTTTGCCTCTCATTTCAAAGCAAAAAATTCCTGAAAACTTGCCTACATTTATCTCTTTTTCAACACAACTTCCTAACTCACTCATATCTCTCATTTCTCCCAACACACAGTTCAAACTACTGCATGTAAGGCCCTAGAGACTCCATGTAGCTGTCCCCACTGAATGTCCCATATCTCCTTCAAACTTGATCCGTTTTCCAGTGGCACCATTTCTACCCAGTTGTGGGGCCAGAAACCTAGCAAGGAGTGAACATCGTCCTCCTGTTTAATCATCTACTCATGGAATCCTGCCATATTTCATAGATGAGGTAGATGCTAAGCACAATTACAAGGCTTTTTCAATATTTTGCCAATTATCTGTGGAAATGCTCTTTCCATTTATAATTACTATATTAAAGTGTTCAAAAGGGCTGGATTTGAACCATAACAGTATTTTCATTCTTTTTTTGCCCTGGCCAACTTGGTCAGTGATAAACGGTATTTTACATTTTTGAATCTCAGTAGGACTTGAATCTTTTCCCAGAGTGTTATTGTCCTTTGTATACTTGGGGGCTTACATTTTTACCCGTTGGCTCATTTTCTTATTGTTATGGCAACTTTTCATTGGTTTGCACACAATCTAAAAATTTATAGGACTCTTTTGAATAAGTTTTGCTTCCCAATGGAATATAGCCAAATTATACATTATTTTAAGTCTGCATACATGTATACAAAATATAATCAAATAAAATTAGCTCAGGGTATGGTAGAAAAATCACAAAGTCATCATTAATGAAATATCAACATCATCATAGACCTAGCCATTAGGTTGGGTAGAGAATAATAGAGCCAATGACTTACGTTCTTACTCAGACTGAAGAAAAACCCTGAGTGTTTTAGTAGTGTATTCCAGGACAGACACTATATTTCTTCTCAATGAAGCTCAGAGTTATTGGTTTTAGTCAGTCTGCAAGGCAAGGGGTCTTACTTTATAGGGAACTGTGAGGTGCCTCCAATGTCTCCACGTTGGGTGTATTTGTCACTTTGACAAGCAACCCTCTGCACCTCCTCCTGGACTGGATCAGTAACAATACTTGAAGGTGGGGATTGAGGAGCAGAAATGAGCAGCACAGCTGTCTCACCAGTCCTCAAGTCCATGAGAACCAAACATTTACTCTTTCTTTACTTACCACGGGGTTTATTGGGACTATCTGCTGCACTGGGCACTGCCCACTAGAAAGGCAGCAGCTTGTAGAAGCAGAAATCACAAAAGCACCTTCTCCCTGACACAGTATGAGCAACTGAGAAATCTAAGCATATACTTGGTAATATGATCTGCCCAAGATGGCCTGTTGTAGTGAGGTGAATATACCTGCAATTCACGGGTAGGGGTTTGCAAAAGTGGACTATCATTATTATCTGTTCCAAATCCTCCTAATATTATGAATACAGGGACAAAAAAAAAGGAGAGACACAAAATGTCCTACTTTGATGCTATATATTCTACTTCCTCAGCCCTCACAGACAAGCCTTAGAAAAGAGGAGATAAATATGAATAAAAAGGAAATTCCAAGTGGCAAAAAATTACTCATGTCTGATTCATGTTGTCTTCAGAATGGTAAAAACTGCTTAACTCATTTAAATACAGAGGCCACTCTGATTAGTGCCTATGTGATTGTAGCATTAAGAGCAGTGATAATATGTTTGGTTGATGAGTTAAGATATTAAATATTTATAATGTTTTATATTCATACAGATCAATTCATATTGACTTCTCATGATTGTCCAGATCAAATTGAGGAAGAAATGTTCTAATCATATGGTTAGTGTCAAAGATGATAATTGGCAAAATGGATAATTCAGGTAAAAATGGCCTCCATTGCATGCCTCAATTATCAATGTTCACGGATGCTTACAATTTTCCTTTAAAAGGAAAAAAGGGAAAATCGTTCAGTCTAGCCATTTAACAGTGAAGATAACTATAAGAATGCTAGTTTTTTTTCTTCTTCTAATTTTGGCATGCCATTTCTTTTTTGATTTCTCTAAAAAGAGAATAGGGAGAAAAGTTTTCTATTCTCTTCTAATGTCTTTTTCCTTTATTTACAAAACTTATAATAACCAGTGGAATATGCTGAGACTATTATCTCAATAGAAAATAGGATGACTATCTGTCTGGATTTGTTTGTGTGTGTAGTGGGGGGGTGGGGTGGGGGGTGAACTATGCAAGGTTAAATGCAGTCATGGTAAGTGTAAAGGAAAATGAGCAGACAGTGACTACCTTAGCTGTCTAGCTCTGTTTCCTTCTTATTTCATCTTCTAAGAAGTGTCTGTGGTCACATTTGGTTGATGTCTTTCATGATATTAATTAAGATGTCTGGAATTCTCCTTTTCCTTGTATTATTCTGTATCTTGTATAGGGTTTCCTTCAGCTACAAGTAATATAAAATTGAGAAGTGGCTTAACACATACATTTTATCTGCAGCAAACAGAGGGTAGAGGTATACATTTTGGTTGGGAACCAGGTTCCCCCTACCTTCCTATTCTGTAATCCTAATTGTATGACTTTTATCCTTATGTTCATGGAATGGCTGCTATGCCTCTAAGCATCACATTTTTTTTTAATTTTTTTAAAATATATTTTTATTGATTTCAGAGAGGAAGGGAGAGGGAGAGAGAGATAGAAACATCAATGATGAGAGAGAATCATTGATTGGCTGCCTCCTGCACACCCCCCACTGGGGGATCAAGCCCGCAACCTGGGCATATGCCCTAACTGGGAATTGAACCAGTGAACTCCTGGTTCTTAGGTAGACGCTCTACCGCTGAGTTACACCTGGCTGGGCTAAGCATCACACTTTTATTCCAGGTGGAAAAAGGAAAGGGGTTAAGAGACAAAAGAGTATGTCATATGAGTCTGACCCTTTTTAACTATATTGGAGAAGCATCTCTTCTTCCCAGTTGCCAAATGGACAACCAGGTACACATATCCCTTTGAGGGTTCCTCCTTTCAGTATTCATGAGCCATCCCCAGTCCGGGGGGGTCAGGGGGGTCGGGGGGGTCGGGGGGTAGGTTGAGAACAGGTCAAGTGCAGCTATCACCAAAAAACTAAAACCTGCAAAAATACATCTACACATAGCTCCCAGCCACCAGAGAACTGTCCCTGTGGGGGTCTGCATAGTCTAAATCATAGTCATAATTTAGAAAAATGGATGTGTACTCTTTTTATATTGAAAATAAATTTTCTTACTTTCTCTTTATTGTAACTCCTCATTCGGGTGTTCTTTATCAATGTAAAACAAAGGGATCCTCAGAAGAAGAGTTGATATTCTTGGATAATTTTAATAGTTTTGCATCAGGACAATAAACCGAGTGTTAATCCGTCTGAGTGTTCATCTCTCTTTCACATGGCATTCCTGATAAAAAGGGTCAGATAGCATCTACAGCAGCAGTTCTCAACCTGTGGGTCGCGACCCCTTTGGGGGTTGAACGACCCTGTCACAGGAGTCGCCTAAGACCATCGGAAAACACATATATAATTACATATTCTTTTTGTTATTAATCACTATGCTTTATTATGTTCAGTTTGTAACAATGAAAATACATCCTGCATATCAGATATTTACATTACGATTCATAATAGTAGTAAAATTACAGTTATGAAGTAGCAATGAAAATAATTTTATGGTTGGGGGTCACCACAACATGAAGAACTGTATTAAAGGGTCACGGCATTAGGAAGGTTGAGAACCACTGATCTATAGTCTATTCCTCACCACTATGGAGATGATATCCTGATAGAAGCACTGTCCCAATCTGCTCATGGTGAAGCCTTACCTTTTCCATCCCACTGTGAGAATGAACTCAGCTTTCTCAGTAAATCCTTCGACATAATCGCCTTAAAATGCCACCAATTTATTCTCCCTTTAAAATATCCCGCTTAACATGCTGAGAGCCAGGGGAGCTGCGGAGGCTGAGTGCAGAGGTACGGCGGCGGCTCGCGCACGCGGAAAGGGGGTGGCACCTGAGGACGCGGCTGTCTTTTTGAACCACAAGCTCCGGACTGCTCTGAACTCCGGTTCCGGGAAGTCTCTGGGGACCCAGGTCTCATACGGGGAGAGGCTGGTCTGTCAGGCGGCAGCGGGCGAACTTGAGGGCAGCTTTCCCTCAGAGGTGCTTGCAGCCTTAACCGGGACACTGAGATGCGCGACTCCGGGTGCAGAGAATCAGCCATAGCTTCTCTCTCCGCCCTTTTGACTCCCTGAGACCCCGCCCCACCCAGGCTGCGGCAGAGGCTTTTGCATGTCAATGTACCTAACTACAGCCCAGCCAGGCAGACCCGGAACTTCCAAGAGAAGGCCCAAGGCCCCGCAGCAGCTTGCATTGCTTCACAGCTGAGCCTCTCCGGCTGTGTGGCCTCAGGCAGGGGCTGACTTAGCACCTCCTTAGATCCAGGAGCCACTGTACCCAGTGGTCAGAGGGGGACCATTCTCCCACTTCAGACACAGCTGATTCCCACAGCCGGTTGGCCTGGAGGTCAATTCCTCCCAGTGATCCTACAACAACCAAGGCACCAAGAGTGCACCAAGAGTGTCCACCCCAGGTAACTGGGGAGGCTGAGCCACTGGGCCCTACAGGACACCTGGCGCGCAGGGCCACTCTATCAACACAGGGAAGCAGCCAAAATGCGGAGACAAAGAAACAGGTCACAATTGGCAGAAACGGAGAAGGGCAGATGACTGGATATAGAGTTCAAGGCCACGTTTATAAGGTTTGTCAAGAATTTTATGGAAACCGCCGATAAATTTAATGAATCCCTCAAGGAGTATAGTGAGACCATGGAGGACATGAAAAAGGACCAACTAGAAATTAAGCATACACTGACTGAAATAAAGAATAATTTACAGAGATCCAACAACAGACAAGAGGATCCCAAGAATCAAGTCAAAGATTTGAAATACAAAGAAACAAAAAATACCCAACCGAAAAAGAAAAAAGAAAAGAGTTTCAAAAAATATGAAGATAGTGTAAGGAACCTCTGGGACAACTTCAAGGGTACCAACATCAGAATTATAGGGGTACCAGAAGGAGAGAGAGGGCAAAATATTGAAAACCTTTTTGAAGAAATAATGACAGAAAACTTCCCCACCTGGTCAAAGAAATGGACTTACAAGTCCAGGAAGCGCAGAGAACCCCAAACAAAAGGAATCCAAAGAGGACCACACCAAGACACATCATAATTAAAATGCCAAGAGCAAAAGATAAAGAGAGAATCTTAAAAGCAGCAAGAGAAAGACAGTCAGTTACCTACAAGGGAGTACCCATCTGACTGTCAGCTGATTTCTCAACAGAAACCATGCAGGCCAGAAGAGAGTGGCAAGAAATATTCAAAGAGATGAATAGCAAGAACCTGCAACCAAGATTACTTTATCCAGCAAAGCTATCATTCAGAATGGAAGGTCAGATAAAGAGCTTCACGGATAAGAAAAAGCTAAAGGAGTTCATCACCACCAAACCAGCATTATATGAAATGCTGAAAGGTATTCTTTAAGAAGAGGAAGAAGAAAAAGGAACTCTTACCATTTGCCACAGCATGGATGGAACTGGAGAGCGGATAAATACCACAAGATCTCACTTATTTGTGGAATATAATGAACAACATAAACTGATGAACAAGGACTGACCCAGAGACGGAGAGGCTTTGATTGGACTGTCGGGCCTTGGAGGGAAGGTAGGGGAGGGTGGGGGCAAGGGGGAAAGATCAACCAAAGGACTTATATGCAAGCATATAGGCCTAACCAATGGACACGGACAACGGGGGGGCGAGGGGATGAGCCGGGGGGGGGGGGGTAGAGGGTACACATATGTAATATCTTAATCAATAAAAATATTAAAAAAAATATATCCCGCTTAAAACCTTTATAATTTCTAGAACTCATTGACTATATTTCATGCTGACAAGAAAATCACCTGATTCTATGATATATGTAGTCCATCCTCTACACACAAATAGTCTTATTTTTCAGAAAGTAATTTCGGATCATAAATTGAGGACAAGCAAATGTACACATCTAGAAATAGACGATGAGTGTGTTTTTTATTCCTTGACTAATTTTCCAAAACCATTTTCCTTATGTCCCAGAACTTTAAATCTGCTGGAAGCACTCCTTCCTGCACCCATCTTTATAAAGCAGGGGTGGGGAACCTTTTTTCTGCCAAGGGCCATTTGAAAATTTATAACACCACTAGAGGCCCGGTGCACAACATTTGTGCACTGGAGTGGGGGGGTCCCTTAACCCAGGCCTGTGCCCTCTTGCAGTCCAGGACTCCTCGGGGGATGTCCACCTGTCAGTCAGACATCCCTCTTGCAGTCCAGGGCTCTTGCAGTTCGCGACCCCTTGCTCCTTACTGTCCATCGGCAGCGGAAGTGGGAGAGGCTCCCACCACCACCGCTGCACTCACCAGCTGTGAGCCCTGCTTCTAACTGAGCAGTACTCCCCCTGTAGGAGCACACTGACCACCAGGGGCAGCTCCTGCGTTGAGCATCTCCCCCTGGTGGTCAGTGCATGTCACAGCGACCGATCATTCTGCTGTTTAGTCGATTTGCATATTAGGGTTTTATTATATAGGATTCACGGGACATACAAAATTATCAACTTAAAAATTAGCCTGCTATGCCGAAACCAGTTTGGCTCAGTGGATAGAGCGTCGGCCTGCGGACTGAAAGGTCCCAGGTTCGATTCCGATCAAGGGCATGTACCTGGGTTGCGGGCACATCCCCAGTAGGAGATGTGCAGGAGACAGCTGATCGATGTTTCTCTCTCATCGATGTTTCTACTCTCTATCTCTCTCCCTTCCTCTCTGTAAAAAATCAATAAAATATATTTTTTAAAAAAATTAGCCTGCTATATTTGGTCAAACATTTAATTAACTCACCCCTAATGCTTTGCCAGGGCTAGACTAAATGATTTTGCAGGCCTTATATGACCCGAGGGCCAAACATTCCCCACCCCTGTTATAAAGGAAGCTTATATCCCTTTTAATTCCTTTTAATCATATGTATCCCATAGTTTCTTTTTCTCATCAGAACATTCTCGGGAGACCAGACTCACTCAGGTGGCAGTTAACATCTTTGGAGTCAAATGTAACAGCTACTTACAGGCCACATCATTTCTACTTCTACCTGGCTCTGGGCCAAATTGTTAAAAACCATTTAACTAAATTACTGCTGAAAATTACCAACTTAATTTGACACTTTAAGAAACAATGATTAAAACCATGTTCAATGATTAGTTTTGTTTTCTTTTGTTTTCCTTTGGGATTCAGGAGGAAGAAAAGGTTAATGTGTTAGAATAAAAGGTAATCAAATTGTTCTTTTCTATTCTTCCCATGGCAAGTCATATGGCTGGCCAGGAGTTATACAAATCATTTGGAGCTAGAAGACAACTAGGTACAGGTGAAGACAGTGATATTCAAGGTGGAAAGGGGAATATTGGGGCATCGTCTGGAGTGTGTGTTGGGGTTTCACCTGCACATAACACCTGAGGAGCTTCAGTGAGCCCCACATGAACGTTGTGAGTCTGCCAACCATCATTCCTATAAAAACAGTTATGTGGTCTCTAGCAATTATTTTTGGAAAAGCATATAGGATCCATGCAATTGCTAAAAGCATAAAAAATACATTTTTTAATAAAAAAAGTGGCTAAAGGGAAAACCTTCAAGAAATCTAGGCATAGAGTCAAAGTCAATAAATAAAAATAGTGGAATGAATTGCCAAAGAATCCATTTGTACGCACTTTCACAATCATAAGGGACTTGGCCCAGAAATCCATGGAGCTTGTGAGGAATTTATCTAAAATACCCAGACCAATTTGCTCCAGCATATGGTGATGAGCCCAAAAGGTCAGGGGAGAGAGCAGATAAGGCACTGCAGCATTCCAGAAGTCAATGGCGACTCTCTCTGAGTTTAATGCCACTCAGGTGGCTGACTATGACCAGGTTATTAACTCAGAGAGGAAATCCACTGTCAGAGGAGTTTTCCTGACCTCCTAATATTCAGGAAAAAATGGACTCCAACTCTCTTTCCAAAAACTGTGAAAGCTGAAGACAGCTCTCTCCAGATTTTAGTTGGGTCTGCATTTCACTGTCTCTGTCAAGGCACTTCCTCTATAACTTTGAGTGTCTTTTGTCTGTTTTTAAGATGATCCTTTTCTTTTTTAAAAGTTTTTTATATATATTTTAATTGATTTCAGAGAGGAAGGGAAAGGGAGAGATAGAAACATCAATGAGAGAGAACCATTCATGGGCTGCCTCCTGCACGCCCCCTACTGGGGATGGAGCCTGAACCCAGGCATGTGCCCTTGACCGGAATCAAACGTGGTGGCCTTCAGTCCAAAGGCTGATGCTCCATCCATGAACCAAACCAGCTAGAGGGCTTAAGTGACCCTTTTCATGCCCAGTTATCATTCCAGACCATAGAAACAATCCCTTGTGTTTAATTCCTGCTGTATTAGGACAGAAGACTCTTCACTGAAGGGCTGGGAAGGCTCACCTTGCTCACTGAATGAGATAGAACCTACAATCACCTGTGTCTACCCTGTCTCCATTTATCTAAAAGATATTTAAATAAAAGTAGACATTGAAAAAAAAAGTGCTACCTATCTAACCTTTGCTCTAAGGAGGCCTGCTTCTAGGCATTATGCCCCTTCAATTATGCTGCATCTATCAATCATTCATTCATGTGACAACTGACCCACTGAAGGAAATTTGAAATGATACCTTACAATCCACACAGTAGTCTCTATGCCAGAGTCAGTCAAATATCTTTGACTTGCCAGCCCCCTCCCCCACGTTTTGTTCACTGCTGATAACAACAACAAAAAACAACAATGGAACAGAATGAATCATTATTTTTTATGTATTTCTTTTGGTAAAATTCATTATGATGTAGAGGAAATTCATTTTCCAAAAATTAAAAATAAGCATTCTAAACACTGATATAATGTAAGATTCTTTGCTGCTTTTGATGATCATTTGTCTTCTCTTTGTTGAAACTTGAATTATGACATTGGCCTCCATTATTTATGCTGTCACTATTAAAACTGAATTCAAATGAATTGTAAATATAATACAGGCACTAAAATTATGTGGTTATCTATTTGTTCCAAAGTGAGTGAGTATGTGAGTATGTTTGCACACGTGTGGATTTGGCTATTTTATTGCATCTATGTTATCAAAAAACAAAAATAACAAATTTTAATAAACATGTGGATTACCACTTTTGATCCAGTGGTGGGCAAACTCATTAGTCAACAGCGTCAAATATCAATAGTACAACGATTGAAATATCTTTTGAGAGCCAAATTTTTTAAACTTAAACTATATGGGTAGGTACATTTTTATTAACTTAATTAGGGTACTCCTAAGGCTTAGGAAGAGCCACACTCAAGGGGCCAAAGAGCCGCATGTGGCTCCAGAGCCATAGTTTGCCGACCACTGTTAGGCTATGATTACTTCTCATTAATATGCTGCAAAGAAACTCATATCTAAATTTGCATGAGTGTGCTATCCAATTGTTGAAATCTAAAATGGGTGGCCATTAAGGCATTAATTATACCACTCTCCAATGTATTTAACAAAAGAGTTTTGATAATAAACTACTAATGAATCTTCTAGTCTTTAATCTGTGCATGTATCCTATAACAACAGGAGAAAAAGCTTCCTTACAGCTTTAATCAATCCTTGAAGATATTTTCAGGTTCCCTTCAAAAAGCCATTATTTCCCTGCCCCTACATTCCTAACATGAATCCTTATTTTTTATAAGGTAACACTTCTAGTCAAAAGAGCAGAATATGACCAAAGAACTCTGCCCTCCACCCAAAAATATGTGAAAAATGGACACAAATACAGACACACACTAAAAAATAATACAAAACATCTGTGGATATATCTGGGGAGTGGAGCCAAACCTTTAGGCCTAAAGAACACTAGAATTAGATTTGCCTTACAGAAACAGCCACTAAACACAGCCCATTTACTGCAAGAGACCATAAGTGGACTCCCTATGTGGAGTAAAGCCTACATATAAGTTCTTAAGAACAGAAGCTGAAAATGTTCTTGGAGCCCAACTACCATATCGTAAGCCTCCCACAAGGAGACCACAGGAAAGGTTCCCTTCTGTAGAATCCAGGCCCCAGCTGCAAGCCAGCCTCACCCAGCTGAGATGCGGATGAGGGCATCTTCAGATGGCTCCAGCCTTTGGTTCTTCCTTTCCTCTGGGGACTGGATATTGTAGAGCACAGACCAGCTGTCCCTGCTGTTCCCCATTTGAATTCCAAGTCCACAGAATCTATGATCATAATACCCGTTTGCTTTCTGCTGCTGAGTTTTAGGGCATTTGTTACACATCTTTTGTAATCATTTGCAATTTATTTCATTATAATTGGCCTAATGTTGATTATCTTGGCCTTCAGAGCTCAGAACAAGAATATGACATCACTTCTCCCTCAATATTTTTTCTTTTCCTTAGGGAATAATGCAAATAAGTACAACCCATCCCTGCTCTGCTGAACTTTTCCTTTGGTGTCCCCTATCAATATGTATTTGCTAGTTAACTTTTATGTAAATAAATTGTAGGCATTTTCCATTTTCAGGTTATTTTTCATTAAGATATATTATATCTATTAGGTGCAGCTGAGATAGAGTAATCTCACAGCTGTGCCCATATTCTCCCCAAGTCCATGGTTCAATTAGACTCTGCTTTCCATGTTAGCACTCAGTCCTGTGCCCTCACCACACTGATGGGCCATTCCCTCCACAGATGAAATCTTGTCATCAAAATAAGTAAACTTCTAGGACCAAGTCTGAGTGATTTCCAGGAATTAGAAGGTATGTGGAATGTGAACTTAATTCTTTGGCTTGTATCTAACAGGATTTATTTCTCTGAATAAATTAACAGTTGAGGTTCATTTAGCATTTTTGTCATGATGCCCTTTTTCCTGAAGCCAGTATTAGGAATGCAGTCATCACAATGGCAACACAAACAGCAATACCGTGGTTACTTGTCCATTGCTATTCATGTCTGCATCTTTTTGGCATTTTTCTCTAAACCTTTCTCCAAACTTCTATATTTTTCTCCCTAATCAACTGACATCACATATCATGTCGATTTGATGTGCTCACCTGAGCTGTCAAGCATGAATTTTCATAGACAATCACATGAGACACAGCCTCCTTCTGAGTAGACTTCAGGGGGTAAGTTTTAGTGCTCTGCTGAAATTATGGTTCTTATGGGTTCTGTGAGGCCCATTTAATTTCACTGTATCATCATTTACCAGAAGCCGTGATATAAAATAAGATCTGATTGAACACCTAGGGGGTCTAATCGGGGTGATGAAGATGGAGGGAAAGTCAAGATGCCCTTGGTATTAAGGATCCCGGACTTTTAGTTCTCCAATTTGTGCGATAAGAAATTTTCTCTAATGCCTAATAGTGATTTTCCCTTGGTGCCTAATTATGTTGTTGCCTTCCCTGTGGGGAGAAACATGCTATCTTCCCATAAGTTATGTAGTCCTGGCCCCCTGACAAGTCAGCTTAACCTCACTCCTCATTTCTATATTTTCATTTCTGTTTTATGATTCCATTTTTCTTTTTCTTTAATTAAACAATCTGGAAACTTTGAATATCATGGCTACATGCCATCTTATTTACAAAGAGGCAGGATACTGGACAGTACTAAGTACATCACTGGCTACTCTGTCCCATGTGTCTGCGATGTGCTGAGTTGGAGCAGTTGTAACAAACCATCATGTTGTTGTGAGTTTAAATTATGTGGAGTTAGGAATATCAAATGGCCCCAAAAGAATATTATGCTATTAATTTATTTATTCATTTAAAAAAATTCTAATCTAGGTTTCATGAAAGACCTGCTGTGTCTTATGTTAGACATATTAGATGTAAAGAAAAAATTTTAAAAAGATAAAATTCATTCATAAAGAACCGAGTTCAAAAAAAGTAGATGTTAACTGGAGAGAAAATCTACAGGCTAACACTGCCTCAAATCCTCTCTTCAGTTAGCTCTTTCATTTTTCTAATTCTGTGGTAGGGGTGATCCTTGTATCTAACATGATGGCATCTATGATGGAAATGGGATAATCACCAAAGCAGCTTGGGAAAAAGATTATGGTTAAAGATGAAAGAAGCCAAATTGGTGACAACTTGGATGGACCTTGAGGGCTGAACAAACTAAACAGAAACAGATTCATAGATCAGAGAATAAACCTGTGGTTGCCAGAGGAGAGGGTTTGGGAGAAGGCTAGGTAAAAAAGGGAAAGAGATTGAGATATGCAAATTGATCGTTACAAAATAGCCACTGGGATGTAAAGTAAGGCATAGGGAATATAGTCAATAATATTGTAATAACTATGTATAATATGAGGGCAGGTGAGAACTAGACTTATGGAGGATCACCTTGCAAATTGTATAAATGTCTAACCACTATGCTGTACACCTGAAGCTAATCTATATAATAAAAGCCTAAGTGACCATTATGGCAGAACGACCAGAATGACTGGTCCGTATGATGTGCACTGACCACCATGGGGCAGACACTCAATGCAGGAGCTGCCCCCTGGTGGTCAGTGCACTCCCACAGGGGGAGCGTTGCTCAGCCAGAAGCTGGGCTCACGGCCAGGGAGTGCAGCGGTGGTGGTGGGAGCCTCTCCCACCTCCGAGGCAGCCCTAAGGAGCAGCAAGCTGAGTGGTAAGGAGCAGCGAGCAGGCGGGCAGTAAGGAGCCAGGGGTCCTGAACATCCCCTGAGGGCTCCCGGACTATGAGAGGGCACAGGCTGGGCTGAGGGACACTGCCCCCCCCCCCCAGTGCACAAATTTCATGCACCGGGCCTCTTGTATAAAATAATATTGAATGTCAACTGTACTTGACAAGTAAAAAAAGGATGTCCTTTTAAAATCCAGCTTAGAATTTAAAATCTTAAAATTTTAAAATCTCAAATTATTAAAGTATACTCCCCAATTTTTCAGAATTCATGTCTGCTAATTCAAATTATTTTAATTCACAATCTTTTTTAAGACTTCCATGAGATAATCATTTCCAAGTGAGGGAAAACTATATTTAAGTGAAGGGGTGACTTTCTAGAACTGTGCTGAGCATCTATTTTAAGAAAATATATATTTTATTGATTTTTTTACAGAGGGGAAGGGAGAAGGATAGAGAGTTAGAAACATCGATGAGAGAGACACATTGATCAGCTGCCTCCTGCACACCCCCTCCTGGGGTTGTGCCTGCAACCAGGGTATATGCCCTTGACCAGAATCGAACCTGGGACCCTTCAGTCCACAGACCAATGCTCTATCCACTGAGAAAAACCAGCTAGGGCTGAGCATCCTTGTTTGAAACTGAAATGCACAAGGGAAACTTTCTTCCCTGCTGAGTCACAAGAAAGCACATGGTGTGAAGATAGCCCCATCTAATAAGCTCCTCATATCACTTTGCTGAAATAAAGAGGTGTGAAGAAATGGTCTTCCTTCTTTCCTTCTACAGGACCCAGTGGGAAGCTGGAATCCCCCACCTCTGAATTAATCCATCAATTTTTACTGTTCTCTCAGAATAGATCAATGTCTCCCTGGTGTTCTTACATAAACACATAATGAATTATGAGCTCCTGTCATCATCTTGAATCCCCAACTGCCCCCATGACAAAGCTCTGCCCGAGATTGACTCTCCACAGTGGCTTCTGGAATGTGAAAGGATTAGTCCTGGGATCCTCAGTGATGCTTGTAATCCCCATCCCCACCCTCAACAGGGCAATAACAGAACTGTGAACAGTTCCCCTGTATTTAAGCAATGAAATTCTTCCAGAACATGAAAAAAAAAAAAAAGCTGATATTTTTCCTTGTCATAATGCACAATCATGCAGCACAGATCTGCTCTCTGCTTTGTTGATAAAATATACTTGGCGCAGCCTGTAGACTTTTATTGATGACATCTCTTTATTTCAGCACTCCCTGTTCTCTCTAACACTCCAAACCCACGTCAAGTGCAGAAAAGCACCATGAACTTGGGTATAACCCAGGGAGAAGCATGTACCCATACATCTCCTCAATCTAGCTGGAAGATCAGTCTTGTCCATAGGCAACTATGGTAAAAACAAGACAGTGCCCAACACAGGTCATGACAAATGGGTGACTGTGGCTTCATGCAGCTCAGGGCGCTTCATATTCTTTGCCCAGCTAAACTGGGAGCAGGGAATCTTAGGGACTTGAGTGGCACTTGGAGAAAGGAGACAGCCAACCTCAACAGGGCATCCTTGTTTGAAACTGAAATGCACAGGGGAAACACATAGGCTGCTGAGTGTGCATTTGTCCCAATATTCAGAAGACCTTACCCATCTCCACTGGAATTTTTATAAACTTCTGTTTTAACAAAATATTTAGTTTAGGAACACTATGCATTTGTGGTAGAACTTCCTGGATGGCAAAGCGTTCAGTATTGCAAATTTTCAGTAAATATATTTTATTCCCTTACATACAATCTGCATCCCTGTGTGCAGAGAGGACAGCATGGAAAAGAGGCCTTGGTATCAAATGGTCACAATATTTCACAGGTGATAGAAGATCAATGAAGACCAGCTTTTCCAAGAAAAATAGTTTTCCTGTTCAAGATATCTAATCATTAAAGGGAAAATACAATGCAATGTAGCAAACGACAAAAATTGGCAATATTTTGTCTAATGAATCCATTTGTGAGTTACATGTGTTAACCTGATTTTTGTTTCAGGTTGTTAAAATTATGTAAACAACAATGCCCAGTTATGGTCCTGCACATGTAGGATTGAGGCACACCTGCACTTTATCCCTAAATCCCATCCTCTCCATTGTTCCCAAGCATCTTATTCTTGTCTATTCATTAGCCACATTAAACTTGGCAAGGTGGGTGAGCTGTCACCCCTCAGGGTACTAAAAACACAATCAAAGGACATTTCCATCTGGGTTGCATAACATCTCATTGTCTCACAAAGGATGACCTTCCAAATTTCCTTCTACAGTTCAACAATAAGGTTCATTGTGACCTAGGTCCCATTTCAATTTCATTGCACTGTTGAAACTTGTTGTCTCAACAGCTTTCAGAAAATAACCTGCTAAATTGTAAAGTTAACAGTAATGGGTTTTGAGACAAACAAGACAGTTGGCTATTTTCTAGCACTGAGAGATCACCCCTATGTCCTGACCTCCAGATTTAGCAATTTGACATTTGCTGAGGGGCAACCATCCATTCTTAATAAATCTCCAGTCCTTGCCCACAGGGCCTTTCATTCTCTCAACATACCATTACTTTATATTTTTATATAGTTTTACTTTAAATTTTGGCCTCCATAGTAAATGCTTTTCAATCTTTTGCTCAATTGAAAATTATATATACATATATATGAAATTATATACATGTTTATATATACACTAGAGGCCCAGTGCATGAAAAGTCATGCACTGGAAGCGGGGGGGGGGGGGGGTGGGCGGCAGTCCCTCAGCCCAGCCTGCTCACAGTCCAGGAGCCCTCAGGGGCAGGAGGCAACCCGGCCATTAAGGGAAGGCATCGCCCTCCCCTCATCACACCTCTGCTGCTGCCACTACCAGCAGTGTAAGCCTCGGCCGGCCCTGGTTACCTGAGCCTCAGGCAGCCCTGGGCAGCTGGGCAGCCTCCATGTGAGGCTTGTCTGGGCCTCAGGCCTGCCCTGGGCAACTGGGCAGCCGATGCCTGAGGCTTGCCTGCACCTTGGGCTGGCCCTGGGCAGCTGGAGGGCTGAGGGCAGGTCCAGCTGCACTGTGTGCCTGCCCCTCCTCCGCCCCCCCCACCCCCCCCCCCCCTGGCAGGGCTCAAAGGACTGGGGGACTCTGGCAGAGCTGAGGGGACTGGGCACCGCTATCTTGTGGCTATGGGCACTGCCATCTTTGTGACGGTGTGACGCTCAATTTGCCTATTCCATCTTTATTAGATAGGATACATATGCATATATTGGATGTAATTGTAGATATTGGAGAGAGAGAGAGAGAGAGAGAGAGAGAGAGAGAGAGAGAGAGAGAGAGGGAGAGAGAGAGAGAGCATGAATACTGAAATATAGATCTCAATAGTTTTCCTCAGCCAGGCATCTTTTTAGCTGGGTCCATGCTGACTGATAGAGGTTTATTCAACAAAACACTTGTTTTATTCAAAGAATGAAATATGGTGTGGAGGAGAGAAGAGCATAATAAAACTTTACAGTTCAATCATCAACAGTATGTGATACAAGCTACTTATAAATTAAAAACCTGATTGGCACCTGGCTGGCGTGGCTCAGTGGTTGAGTATTGACCTATGAACCAGGAGGTCAGGGTTCAATTCCTGGTCAGGACACATGCCCAGGTTGCAGGCTAGATCCCCAGTGCAGAGCATGCAAAAGGCAGCCAATCAATGATTCTCTTTCATCATTGATTCTATCTCTCCCTCTCCCTTTCTCTCAGGTAAAAAATAATAATAATAATAAAAACCTGATTGGCTTTTCTTGCCACACAATGTTTATTGTCCATAGAAATATTTCTGAACGTTCTTTACTTCACAGAATCATGAAGCTGGTTGGCCCTGCATTTGCCACCACTTGAGAGGCTTCAGGGTCTGAAGAACCAACAGGAGCACATTCTGGGGTTTTCCCAGAGGGCCACCCAGCCTCACTCTGCTGAAGCGCTCTCCTTTGAGTAGTGCTTGCTTCTTAGCATGTCAGGGGACGCAGGGGACTTTGACGCTATGCAAAGAAAAATGCCACTAACTTGTTTCCTAAATGGTAGGATTTATTTCACTGCTCACATACAATTGAATGAGACAAACTATTTACATAACACCTAAGTACAAAAAATATAATACAATTTATACTGTACATAATCAAGATTCCCTTATTTTGTCCCAGACCGAGGTGAGGAGGGGGTTACTATGAAACAAAGATTGTTGCACTGTTAGCAGTACTTTGAATCATTCTTAATGAACTTGTTTTTTAAAAAAGATGAATAAGTTTGGGTTATAGGAATTGGCAATTTACCAAGAGCAGTGAATGAGCGTGGCATTTTCACTTCTGTAGCAACTGCTCATTTAAACTTAGGTTGTTTTCTTCAAAGTTGAGGCTGGAGAATGTGAGTTGGTTTCTGCTGACTAGTTGGGTAACCCCCTGCCCACCCCTTCCTTCTCTAAACTCCCATAATTGATCCAATGAAATAGGCAATGAGTTCCCTGCCTGGGCTGCCACAATTGGTGTCTTCAACTGATTTTTTGAAAGCAATACATCTGTCAAGTGTCATTAAATGACTCTCTTAAGTATCAACCTGGACAGCTCTTAAGGGAGCATTTAAGACCAGTGAATTGATGAACAGGAAAGGCAAAATTGAAGACCATTGGAAATTTGTATTTCACATTGAATATAAGATCTGAAAGAAAAGTGTGGCATGTTCACTGGGCCGGTGAGGAAATAGTCAGCAATCCCCAAACATTCCAACAAGGCAACCAAATTCCATCTCCTCACTCAAATGAAGGGAAGGCGATGCTACTTCATTCTAAAAAAGCTCCACCATGATTCATATATAGATGGCCTTTTAAAAAATGAAACAATCTCAAATAAGTTTATTTTGTATCATAAAACAGCAAATGCAAATTAATAGAGAATGAGGCTTTTAACATTTCATAACATTTTCCAAATTCTGTCAAATGGCATAAAGCGTGTTTTGTTACACACCTTTGAAGACTCCTACACTGGACAAAGTTTGTGCATTTTCTCTGCTGATGCTCTATGGTGGTGTTTGGTGGTGAATGTAGGTGCTTAGATTAAAGGTTCAGACTGTGCTTTCTTTCAAAGTGTGGAAGTTCAAGTTTTATTTTGGCCAATAGTCATGGTATAGAGGAAAAGCAATCAACTGCAGCAGATAAAATACCATTAATTTCTTAACCTAAATTAAGAGGGACAACTATGTGAATTTGTGAAGCAGTTTTGACAATGACAAGGAAGGAAGGAAGGAAGGAAAGAAGGAAGGAAGGAAGGAAGGAAGGAAGGAAGGAAGGAAGGAAGGAAGGAAGGAAGGAAATGAAACTTTATTTCTAAATGAGAACAGGTCTCCATTTCTGATGCTTCTGTAGCATGTACCAACATAAGACCATTGAATAAAACTTTGATCCACCTGCTCCAAAAAATATGTATGATGCACCTGTAACATACATCCTTAAAAAAAAAGGGAGTATGAGAATTTTGTTTTTCTCTTTCCTGTAAAATGTTGGAGCATTGTAGATGATTACTAGTCTGGTCTAGAGAAAGGAACGCTGCTGGGAACCACTTCCAAAGAATTTAAATGAGACTAAAGTCGTTTCCTAAGGAAAACCAGCCAAACTTTAACTGTATCCAGAAATAACCCTAAAAATTAACCTGTGATTAATGTCAGTTGACATCAGGTTCCTTTAGTGGGATTAAATTGCCTGGTCGAGCATAAAGTATTAATTTATAACTGTGCTTCTTGTAGTAAAAGGAAAAAGGAGAGGGAAGAGAGAACAAAAAAAGTCACACAGAAATGAAAAAATGTGACAAGTGTCCCCAGAGGTTTTGGCAGGAATCCCAAACGTTCCAGCCGAAAGAAGGGCTGCTGTGTGAAGGAGGTCCCAGTAGAAGTGGTAGGCGCCCCTGTGAAAGCCCACACGTGAGGGCTCCTGCCATGAGGTGGGGTGTGGAGGTGGCACATTAGCAAGAGCTCAACAGTGACAGAAAAGCAGCTGGTTAAAATGCTTATACTATAGCTGAAAGGATTCTAAACCAATCGAAACCTGTTAAGTAAGAAGAAAAAGAGAGAAGAAAGATACAAAGAGAAAGAGAGAGAAGCCAAAAAAAAGCCAGAATAATTTTCCTTTGAATAGAATGTTAGGGAACACATATGAGGTGATTTATTTGCAGTGATAAACAAAAAGATTTATGTAATTAAAAACAAGAAAATTCTGTTGTGGATGAAGGGTGTTTTTCCCAATCATTGTAGAAGATTGATTAAAGACCCATTTTGATGTCATTTAGAAAGCATTTCCCTTGAAGTCCAACGATCCTTTTTTGAAATATTAGTTTCCTCTTTCCTCAGGGAAATAGAATGACCTTTTCATTTTAGGAAACATGGGGGAGGGGGTGGAATTCAAAATAGCAGATAGCGTGATACACAGTGAGAACATTTTTCTTACAGGAGAGTGATGATATGAGTTGAAGAATCCAGTGAAAATCTAATCCAGGAACAATTGGGAATCATCTGGCTACATCGCACCTCTAGATGCGATGTAGAGACAGAGCAATCCTACACAGCACAGAAGGAATACATGGGATGCAAACTGAACTCCCCACAGCAAAGACTTGGAATGCCATTCATTTGCAAATCTACCAGGCCTCCCAGAGCCCACCGGGCATTTACATTTTTATTTTAGAGTCATTTTTTCAAATTTGGAGATATGAGAATATTTTGAATTCAATTATTACTAACATAAGATTTTCCCAACACTTTATGAAACTGTTTCTTCAAATCAGGTAGGGTAAAAATACACATATGCTAATAAGTCTATGTTCCTCAATGCCCACACTATATAGTTTCACAGATCTGAAGGTTTATTGATCAATAAGAACATATTTCAACGTCCACCCACACCTTTACCACAATGCCCCAAGGCATTTGATGATGACTTTCAATCTTGTTCTTACTTTCAGTAATTATTCAACCAACTGTCATGTGTTATGCATCAGTTGTTGGTGAATAATTTATCCTCTCTCTTTTTTTTTTCTTACTGAGGATCACTCTGAATTGTACAGCACTCTAAAATGCTCAGAACCACAAGGATCATTAACAACCTCACATCCAAATACCCTAATTTCTCAGGGTATATCTTGAAATGTGTCCTCCATGCAGGGAGAAGTGGGAGTTAGTGGATGGGAAGGCAACACTAGATTAAAACCAAAAGGCACCAGAGCTAAACATCTCCCCCTCACTTGACCCGGAGGCAGCAATGACAGCTGGGAATTTGGGGAGCAGTTCACTATGTACAGCGATGGGTGGCAGAAAGCGAGCTTTACATATAATTAATGCTCTTGGTAGGGGCATGTCACCACAATTAGTTCTATCAATACTGGGAAATAAAAGTTGACTTTCAGTAAATGTCAGTTCTCTCAATACTGTCCGTAACATGGAAAATTTTTAAAAGTTGTTTTCAATCATATTTCAGTACTTTCAATACTTTCTTCAGTGTCATCATTAATGTTCAAAATTGTTTTCTTTGCAGGGAGAGAGGAGGTGTGGAGTCTATCCAAATGCTAAACAAATGGTTATTTTACAGGCTTTCCAGGACGTTACAATGGACCAGACAGGTGGGCACGGCACCCAAGCCAACTGTGCAGCCAGGAAATCCTGGAATGCCATGAAATCCAAAAGTCAGAATAAGGCTAGTTTCGCAGCAACCTGCAGAACAATTTCCCTTTCATCGTGTCTGTGCCTCCCCGAGTGGGAACAGGAAATTTATGAAGACCAAGGGTGGAATGTCTCAGACTTCATATAACCGCCTCTGCAGATGCAAGCCAGGTTGCATCCTGAGCTTCCTCAGGCAAGAATCATTCCACGTCCAAACACACAAGTTGCTTCTAAGAATTCCACAGTATTCTCCAGATTGAGAAGATGGGAGATCCATGGTGAATCACTGTATGGCCACATTCATATTCTTCATTTTAGCAATACTATGGACTTAAGCACTCTTTGTGTGTGTATATGCGTATGTGTGTGTGTGTAGGGGTATTCTCATATAATATGAACTATTTTCTTGAATTAAAACATCATGAAGATGTATGCTCAAAAGCAAGAAGAGGCTCCTATTCCTAAAGACTCCTTCCAATGTAGGCGATGCATTTATTAAAAAGCTCAAGGAAACAATTGACTTGTTAGAAAAATGGACTGAACACAATAAAAAAAAAAAATAACTCCACACCATGGCTCATTCAACAAGTATTGTAGACCAGATTTTCACATTGTTGTATTTAGACGTTTGTTGCTTTTAAGGACATCTATTTTGGGCAGCAATCGGACACTCCTGGCTTGAAATGCACTTGAAATGTATCCAAACTTCATCTCTGAAGTCTCCAAAACATGGGCAGTCATGGAGCACAGGCCTCGAGGAACCAGGGAATTACAAGAAGCCAAAAATATAAGAGTTATTAGTACTCATCATAATTATTGAGATCTGTAAAGTAGGCGTTAGAATAAGTCTTCCCAGTGAGATGCGGGTTGAAGTATTTGTTTCTCTCCTCTAGGATCAAGTTGTTTTTATTAAATGCCTGCAAAAGATAAAAATAAAAGATGTAAGTAGTATTTCAGGAAGAGAATGTAACTGGGAGATGGTTATGTTGAATTCACACTCTGTCCTAAGGCCCCGTTATTGGAAAATGTGTTTCCGCACTTACCTGCTTCCTCACACTGTTGGCCTTCCCAGGGATTTGCCTCATAACTGGAATGAAGTTGGCAAGTTTTGACATCTTCCAGCCTATTTTTGAGTTTTAGGCAGGAAGTTCCCAAGAGTTAGAAAACCTATGCCTAAACCTCAAGGAAGCCTAAAACTCTAGCGAATTCAAATGAACGAACGCTTGGCGAATGCATTTAATGCTTCTAGCACTGCTCACTTAGAATGTTATCACATATAACTGAGTAGATACTTAAGCAGCTTTCTGATGACCTTGAATAAGTATAGGGATAAGACATTAAAAATGGAACTTATTTAAGTAAATGCATGGAATTTCAAATGACTTATTTCCCTTTTCTGCACTTGTTAGGTGGTGTCTACCTCAGGCATTCTGGCCACTGATGTTCTGTATTTTAATAGTCACTACAGGCATCTGCACTTTCAAAGAGCTGAACTACCTCAGGTGGAGGGTAGATATTGAGGGGTCCAAAATAAAGATGAAGGATTGTAGGCTCAGGCTAACTCTCCTTCTAGGAAAAAGTTCTAGAAGGATTTATTAGTGACTAGGCAGCAGTTAATACCACATACTGTTACACCCATTTAAAGATGAAGAAACTGAGATTCAAAGGAGTAACTAACTTGCAGTCTGACCTATGATGCAAAATGCCTGGAATTACAACTGCATTTATTTGGCCCAGCACTGTTCAAGGCATTTCATACAAATCACCCTGTTTGATTAACAAAGGCTCAGTGAGTTTGAATAACAGCTGGTCAGTGACTCATGAACCCAGGTCTGCCAGCTCCAGTGCCGATACCCTTCCCACCCCTGCTTCCTGGGAATGAGGAGGAGACTGGTCATTTACTCTTTCTGGGGAAAACACTGGGTTAATCACGCATTGGGGAAATTTAACAAAACCCACCAGCCACACAGCCCTTTACATCACAGAGACCTTCACTGTGCTTGACAATTCTTTGAAGATAGTCTTATAATACTGTAACACTTTCGCCACCCTGTGATTCCTGAAAGGGTCCAGTCCTGGTCCTCATTACCACTGCCCAGTGCGTATCAGTCCTCAGCCTGGAGCTCTTATATTTGGCATGACTTCCGTGTGGCTGCAGAAGGCACAGTGGAGACAGAGCTGGACACTGGCCAATGACCTAATATTTTCCAGCATTTTACTTGTTGCTGTTTCCATGTGCTATTTTTAACTACATTCCCAATATGAGATGCCATCTGCTCACGGGCAAAGCAAAGCTAAAAAGGCAGTTCATTGTGAGTGAGAGTCCGGTACCTTGACCCCACCCTGTCACTTGTG
Source organism: Myotis nattereri (assembly GCF_964212035.1). Classification (NCBI taxonomy): domain Eukaryota; kingdom Metazoa; phylum Chordata; class Mammalia; order Chiroptera; family Vespertilionidae; genus Myotis; species Myotis nattereri. The sequence continues at coordinate 11,949,659 of NC_138079.1, forward strand.
CCACCACCAGTGTGCTTTGCCAATAGCCCCCAGGGCCCCTGCCTTCTTTGCACATCTGGACGCTGCGGCCTCTGCCCATCCCGTACCTTGATGGCCTCCACCGAGTCATACTTGTCCAGTTTGTTGATGTGGTTAGTGATGCTGGTGTTGAGCGGGGCGGGTGCGATGGGGTGGATGACGGTGGCATCGTGGGATTGCTGCTGGTACCGCTGGCAGTAGGTGTAGACGAGGAGCGTGAGAAGGCAGCCCAGGATGGAGCTGCTCAGCCCCACAGCGACCATGTGGAACATGTTGAACTCTGGGAAGACAGCATCGAAAGTGATGCTACACTGGAAAGGAACATGCTACGCCAACAGCTCAGTGCTTTGGTGAAAAGAGGATGATGAAATGGAAAGCCCCATATCCATTCAAAATTAAAGACATCATATGCCAATTCCTTCGAAATAGCATGGCCACCAAAACACTTCTCCAAAGCAAGCACAGTATATTTTAAGTTAATGCATCGTAATCAAGACTTTTGGAGGTCACCTTCACACACTAGCAGAAGCTTTTTAAAATTTTTTAATGTAAAGCTCATACAAGAATGTGCTTCAGTTTCAAGTACAGCTCACTCTCTGGTCTATGAGGATTCTAGGAGGGTAGATATTGAGAGGTCCAAAACATACCCTCCAGGCTCCTTAATGGGCTGGGTGTCCCTCCCACAAAGGGAGAATGCGTTCACTGCTTCTAGCACGGCTCTCCTGCAAGCCAGACTCTCTCTCCCCTTCCCTTTATTTCACTTTACTTAAAAATGCGTTCCACTTACATAATGCTGATGTTTTCATTATATGTTTATTATGAATATAAACACATTATATAACATCAGAAAGTGTAAAAGGGAATATAAACGTACTAAGTCTTTTTCTTTCCTAGGGACTACTACACCCACTTTCTGGTGTGCCGTTTCCGATGTCCTCTGCACACTTCTGTGTGTGTGTGTGTGTGCGTGTGCATGTGTGCAAACCCATACATATTATCCTGGGTACCACTTTTTTTCACTTACATTGTATTTTGGAGATGTTATAAAGAAAGTAGAGATCTTACAAAGAAATAAAGGATTTGTGTCAAAGGAATAACATATGTTCTTTTAATGGTCATGAAATGAGCCTCTTTTTACATTTTTTTTTTCTGTTTGATAGACTGACTTATTTTCCTTGAATTAGGAGTACAAAGCATTGGCAAAGTGAATGGGCATGGATTTATGACTGTGACATAGCACTGGCTTGAGTGACCTCAAGGTAACATAAGCAAGACCTGCATGAAGTCTGAGACACAACAACAACAAAACAGATATTCATGGTGTGTTTGTAAAACACTTTACAATGAAGGTTTCAAGACTTTCAGAGACTGCAGACAACATGTGGGCAGAGCTGGTGAAGCTGGGCTTAGGGAAAATTAGATAAAGCAGAACCGACCTGCCTTTTTCTGCTGTGTTGGCCCCATGTGGCTAGTCAGTTGCTTGTGGATTTACATGTTTCCCCTGCTTTCCCCCTGAGTGTCCCTTCCATTGGCCACCAAAGGGTGCATTGCCACCCAAGCTCAACACCTCCCCTTCCCTATCTGTCCATAGGGCCCCAAATGGAACGAATGGCAATGCCTGCTGGGCACCACTGTCAATTCCAGGTGTGTCTGCAGAGCTGCAACTCGAAGCCCTCAGGGCACTCAGGGAGAGGAGACCCACAGGCCTGCCCCCCACATCCAGGTGCTGGAGTACTTGCATCTTTACCACCCAGACTCCCCACCAAGGATGTTTCAAGCAGACTTCACCTCACCTACGATATGCAGTAGACGCTGAGTACCTCTCGCCTGTCCCCAACCCCTGACTTCTCCCTCCAAGCTGTTCCCAGGTTCCTGAGAGATGGATCCTTTTCCCCGGGGGGACAGACACTGTGCTGAGGCTGCCTACTCAGTTGTCTGTGAGCACAGCTCACAGGCTCCTACCCGCACTGAGACTCCAAAGACACGACCTCAGTTTTTCATCCACCTCAGGTTTCCACTTCTTGGTTATTTGGCCAATGGTTTGACAAAGTAAAAGGACTTCATTCATCTTCGGCTTTTCCTGATTTTGTCTGGGACAGTTGGATGAAGCACCGAGGATGCTCCCCTAAGCGCCCACTATAGGTGTTGCTGTAACATGGGAGCTGTGGGTTTCACAGTGTTGTCATTGCCTCGTACTTTAGGGTTCAGACTCCCTGGGGTCGGTGCCAGATTTGGATGTAAGTACTTTCTGCCGCACGGATAGCATATTTTATTATAACACATGGAAGATGTAGGGCTCCATCCGTATGCAGATACTTCATCGTTAATCAAATGAATCATTCCCACAGGTGCCCGGGGAAGGCTGGGGCCACTGACATCTTTATGACGATTATACAGTCTGTGTGTCACAGGCAACTAAAAATAGCTCTCTAAGATGAAACATTTCAAAAGACTCACATTTTTCTGCAGAAAGGAAAAATAGTGCCTATTAAATCTCTTGAATTTGCTTAGTTTGACTCTCTGCTTTGAATATGCTTTTTTTTGGCTGGGATTTTTGGTCAGCAAAGCCGGAATAGAAACCAATTACCCAGTTGATTCAACTGCCTGATTTCCTGTGCAAAATGTGATTGATTTTTGCAACACACTAAAAAAAGACAACAATGTTATCTCCCTAAACATCCTTGCGACGTTATTGTTTTTACATATCAGCCCAACAATCAAATCCATTTGACCTCTTACCCAACTATTCTGGTATGTCAATGTCAGCAGCCTAAAAACTTCATTTTGGGAAGATTTCAACCAAAGAACTTGTATGCATATAACCCATGGACACAGACAATAGGGTGGTGAAGGCCCGGGGTGGGGTGAGGGTGGGGGTCTAGAAGGGTCAATGAGGGGAGAAAAGGGGACATATGTAATACCTTCAACAATATTTTTTTAAAAAACACTTAGTTTTGAATAGTGCAGAGTAATTAAAGTTTCTATGATTTAATCAATAGCACCTCAAATCTTGATTCTAGGCAGCCATTTGGCACACCTGGCTCAGACACATAGCAACAGCATTTTAGGACATGGATGGGCATTGCATGATGTTCCCCTGTATATTAAAAGCCTTGGAAGGACTCCCCTCCCTTTACCCCGAGATGGCCCGTGAAGGAAAGTGGTTTTCAAACTTGTGGCTAATGAGCACCGACTGCCAAATATGCAGAGACATCAGCTGGTGGCCTCCCTCAAGACAGGACCAATCCCTACAAATGCCACCCACTCTGGACCTTCACTGCCCCTTAGGGCAGCAGACATCCCTGGACCGTGGGTGTTGTCCAAGAGTGTCACCTGACCAGGGCTGCTGTGGCTCCAGTCCCCAGACACAATCCTCCTGGACGCTTTCCTCTGGTGCTCCAAGTTTCGAGTTCACTGCGACCCCACTGCCTGGATCTGACCTGGGCTCCACGGCTGACTGCCTGTGTGAACGTGAACTTCAACCACGGGTCTCATGTCCCTGACCCTCACAATCCATACGTATAAAATGCAGATAAAAACCCATGGCTGATAATTTTCTACAATTCCCTACACCAAAATCTCAGAAAAGTGATTTCTCATCACTTACCTGGCAACAAAGCATGACCTGCCCTGCCCTGTTTGCTGCAGAACTGACCAGAACCGCCAGAAGCATTAGCATATTCAGTTCACCCACGTGTCACTGCAGCATCATTAAAGGAACCGGTTATGAAGTTGCCCCCAGACCCTGCAGGGCATTATGTAATACCCAGTACATGCCCCATATGACCCATCCACATTCTGAAAAGAGTTCAGTTCCAAAACCCTTCCCTATTTCCAATTCTTCTTTTACATAAAGAATTGTGGACTTCGGCACCTACAAGAATGTTCTTTGTGAGGATCAAATAGGATCCTTCTTGTCATTTAATACAGTGTCTGGCATGGAGTGGCTGATCTCAAAATATTAAGGAATTCTTAGGATTAGTTTTATTTAAAGTGGCATATATTCATCTTCCAGCTGGATTCCAAGTTAGTGATTGCCAGTCTGTGGACTCAAGGACAGACATTGTCCCTCTGAGGATATGACTGTCTGCTCCAGGGGGCTCTTTCAGTCCACTCATAAAACTGGCACAGAGTGGGTGGGCACTCAGCAAAGATCACTGAATGAATGGGTTAACAGATGGCCGACTAAGCAGAAAGGATGTAACAGCGAACTCTTATTAAATGTAGTTAATAATGGTAAGTACATTCCTAAAATATGTGTAGAAGCTCCAGATTCCACCTGAGCATAAGCTGAGCTGCCTGGGACTCCCCTGGTGGGTGGACTACAGTAAGGGTGGTTATTAATAGGTCTTCAGTCTGAATACACACATACGACAAGACTGTTGGTGTTGATTGGCAAAGGTGGACAGGGACTGGGCTTGGATATATAGACAGTCAATCCCTCCCTTCCTGACAAGATAGTCATACACGGTAAAGTCTGAATTCATCACAGACTTGAACCAGAGAATGTTGATATTTGTCATTCAGGGTTCCGGGAAGTTTAAAATGTTCCTCTTGAGATATTCCAGTAGAACTTAATGCCCCTTACAATTTTGTCATTCCATCAGTCTGAATATTTGAGGTTGGCTGCCAGGATTTATAAATATAAACAAACTGCTGGAATACTGTTTTACTCATGGGAAGTCTAATATCTATATTTAGTACCTATACAGTATTAAGATATCAAGATCACGGATTCGTAAAGCTTAGCATTCACCAGTCACCTGAAGGGCTTATTAAACCACAGAGTGCCCAGTCCCACTCAAACAGGCTCTAATTCTTCAGCTCAAGGTGGCGCCTGAGAATCTGTATTTATCTCAAGTCCCAAGTGATGCTGGTGGTGCTGATATGGGGACCCCACTTGAGAACCACTAATCCAGATGTCAAACTCTGACTCTTAGCATGTATACTACCAAAGCAGAAGGTGCTTGGGATCCAGGAGTTTCTCCAGTCTGTTTTGTTTTTTGCCAACAGCAGAAACATAGAAACATCATTTGGCCAAAGAGCAGAAAATATCAGAAATCACTTAGACTGTAGTTAAAAGGAAGAACTTACCCCCACACCTCTTCTCTTCTACGCTACTAGATCTTGCCACGGATACTTCTGGAAAAAGAAAAATCCAATCACAATGTGTAAAGGGTATTGGGAAGAAATATCATATCAGTGACTCATTTACAAAATGTCCAATGATATTGAGTTTTATGTGAGTTGAAGTTCCAAAAACCTGATTTTTAAAAATTATATTTGTTTCTTTGTTCAGCCAACTTGAGCTGCAGTTGGTCAAGGTCATCTTGATTGGGAAGGGGTGAGGTTCATTATCACAGATAGAAAATGCAATGGTCCCCTGAGCTACAGCCAGGGCAGTAGCTTCAAAACGAGACCAGAGAATGAGCGGATTTTCAGTTACAATACATCCTCCCAGCTGTGGAACCCCATGGTGTTGGCCTGTGGTGTTCCTGCCTCAGATCTTTTGTTTCATCAAAGCTGGGTTGTCACATTCCCTGCAGAGGTGACTGATCCACCAGAGCTCCAAGGAAATGGCCAGAACAAATAAGTCCCTGTTCAGAGCCCATTGATGCTCTGCTATGCCACAATGGGAGACACCATTGTGAGGAGACATCGACCTACACAATGAAACACCATTTCAGGATGCCAGAAACATTATTCTCTCCGTATTGATTTTTCCTTAGACACCAGGAATAAAAAATATATCTATAATTTAAAAGGGAAACAACAATAAACATTGCAACTTTATACCATACATGACTGAAGTGCCCGACAAGGCTAAAGCTTATACTTTTCTCTAAAACATTATCTCTTCCATAAATGGAGGAAGATAAGCTATTACCCACTATTGCCTTGTAAAAGGTTTGTCTCTGCTTTGGTCCACATCTCAGTCCTAAGCCACACAGTAGGCATGTGTGAAATGATATGTCAGTATATACACCAGACCTATAGTGCGCAGGTGACAGGTGACCACCTAACAACTTGATTTGACATGGAAAAGGCAGTGGCAAGAGGGCCAGTCCCCTCTTCTCCAAGATAAGAGCCATAATGGGTTCCCCTTCCCAAATACAGTAAGTTTTCATAAAGAAAATGGTCCTTCTTCTCTGTGCAAACACATGCACACAAGCATTGACAAGACATTTTACCTAATGATTAAAATAACCAAATGTGCCACTTGCATTTTTTTGGGCAAAAGCTTCCACATGTGTTATAGTCAATAAATTGTAGAAACAACACTGTGCTTAACAATGTCTATGGTTGAAAAAAATCTTCAAATGCACAGGCTAAATTTAAGTCTAAACTTGCAGCTACCTATAAACCTCTACTTTAATCACCCTGAAAATACAAGAGTTGACAGAATCATCTGTTTCACCAAAAGGGAACTCAAAGAATAATTGCAACTCTAACCGATGATTCATTTCCACTTGGAATGTGGGCAGGGATCTTGCTCACACTCTGCCCTTACCTGGGATGAAATTGGAATCAAATACACATGGCCGGCTCTCCGTGGTGTTTCCAGAACACTGGCTGCCCACAGGGAACAGAAGGATACATTGGCGGGCGCGGACCTGGACTCCAGACACATCACACTCCGACCAGTCTGACCACTCCGACCAGCTCTCTGCAGTGACCAGAAGCGGGGAGAAGAGGCAGCAAGAGGCACTAAGATCAATCACCCTGGAAGTACTGTCATGTTACATATATGAGTTTATGCCCTCCTATCAGCTTTAATGGGCCTGTATATAAATAAGATGTACTCCTATCTTCTTAAAAGCCCAGCAGATAAAATACACACGAGCATGAATAAAAGAACTGGTATATCATTGACCTGAAATAATGTGCTAGAATTACATTTGCTGAAACCACATTATTTGAATGCTTTAAAGTGATTGAATTAGACGCTCAATAAGCTAATCACTGATGTCCAACTGTGCACAGGCTGTCAGTGGCAGGGGAACAGAAATCATCAAGGCAGACACTATTTCCATCAGGGCAATGCTCCTCTGCTAGGAGCAGCCCTCACAGGCTTTCCTGAGAGACTCCCACAGGCCTCAGCGCTGGGGCAAGAGAAATAGGTGCATCTACGAGAAAGCCCGGTTGCTGAGTTCCTGAGAAACCTACAATGTAAGCGTTCTCTTCTCTTATAAAAACAATTCTGCAGAATCAATATCGCAAAGTCAGGCTATATTTTAGGCAGAATTCATTGTGTCCCGTGTTTGCTCATAAGATCAATGCACAAGTCTTGGGTGAAGGCCAAGAGTTGAGTGATAACAGGGCCCTTCACCCTGAAGTGCAAGAGTTGCCAGGTTGTGTTAAATTAGCCCAGGCCTGCAGATGTGTGGCAGACAAACTCTCATATTTGAAGTAAGGAGGTTACAAAAATTTAACTCTTAATATTATTTATGAAATATTAATCAACATAAAAGTATTTTTCTATGCAGTTTGATTTTCTCCTCTTTTTAAATGCAAGCAACCTGAAGCAACCTGACTATCTTTGTAGTTCAGACATTTTGGAAATCAGACTGATGGGGACTTGACCCAATGGGAAGAGAGATCCATGTAAAGGGTACAATTTACCCTTAGAAATGTGTCAGTTTTCAGAATGACTATAAGAATTTGGTTTGTAGGCCCTTTACAATATACATGGAACCTTCTAGAGAGAAATACAAGAGCAAGTTATTAAAAAAACGTAAAATTGTTTCAATGTCAAAGTTAGGTCTCATCTTCCTTCCAAGTCATTCCATGTCAGAAGGTGAAGCTAATTCCAGATGGGGAGACTGGGTCACTCATCCAGTGGGCACCAGTGCCAGCCAGCCTCAGAGCTCAGTACCTCCATGCTCCCCACCCCAATTCTCAACCACACAATCTTAGATTTCATTAGCTGAGATTAATGAAATATTTTACGAAGGCTCAGTCGTAACCCATTTCGGCTACTCGTTCTGAAACTATGCCAGGTTGAGAACCATTTTATTGCAGAACATGTGTTATGAAGTCACTTCCAGGTGGCAGGGCGGCAGATGGGTGGAAGTGTTCTCCTCTTTCAGTACCTATGATGTGGCATCATCAATTCATCATTTCTGAGTCAGGGATAGGGGCACGTTGGTCCCAAAGTCCCACCACTCACCAGGGCAGGGCTGCGTGTTGCAGAGAGCCTCCTCCGTGTGCAGCCCTAGGCAGATGTCCCCGCCGTAGGCTGGGGCTGGGTTTGTGCAGGAGCGGGTCCTCATGTAGTGCCCACCGCCACACGTTGCTGAGCATTTTGACCAGGAGGACCAGCAAGACCACACGCCATCCACTGGGGAAAGACACACAGTCAGGCTGCTTCTGAAATGCAAAGCTGACCAAACTGATGAGGCTGCAGATAGAGTGTGCAGGCAGGACCACATCCGAGAAGCCACTTGACCACCCACAGTAGGGTGTTTGGGGGTCTTCCTGTTTGAGGGAACCTGTTTTACATATTCCTCCCTTCACATTTTCAGTTCCTCTGATTTGTCCCTTCAAGAAATATCTCTAAACATAAGCATGAGGATGACAGAGTACAGTGTATGCAACAGAAAATAACCATCCTTGGGAATGACCTTGAACAACATTCTGCTGTGAAGCCCCAGCGTGCTCTCGTCTTTGTTAACCACTCAGTCGAGTTGGCCAGTGGAGACTTATAGCCGAGGACAGCCAGTTCCAGTCACCGCCTTCCTTGCTAATGGGATTACGATTTGCTCCAGGACAGAGGGATAAAGCAAGGGTAACAGGTCCTGTGAGGAAGAACTGCGGGGATGCTCCATAGATGCAGAAATGAAACAACCAAATGAAGTCCATACAATGCAGACTGGATGGTGTGTTTATGTGATGGACTAAACAGAGGGCCTGCTACCTGCAGCCAGACTTCAGGTTGGGTATGAAGGCGAGTTTTGTAACTCGAACATTAGGCAGAACTGGTTCCTGATGAACTACTGCCATGCCTGCCCGTGACCCCGAGCCGTTCTCCTGTTTTCTCCAGGCTGGGCTCCTGATACCAGTGGAGGGGCCTCCTGAGCACTGGGTCAGCTGACCCTCCTGGCTCTCAGTGCTCCCGCCTGCTTGTTAAACTGAGACCTCACGCTGGCTTCTGTCTGACATTGTCCGATATGATCTGCCATTTGTCTAACTCCTTGCTGATCTGCCCTCTTGTCAGCCAGACCTGCCCTGTTTTAACTGAGCCCCAGAGAAAAGCTGCAGGACTTTTGTCAAGATGTTGTTAGGCTCCAATTAGCAAAAAGCAATCATAACCACAGCATACTACATAAAAAAGCTGATGAGAGATTCGCTTTTACAAGATGTAGATAGTATCATATTTTATTTTCTCCATATCCTTCATAAAATAGAACAGAAGCAACAAGGAAAGGGAATGCCAAAATCTTTAAACATATAAGGCTATTTTAGGTAGAATGACCTAGTTTATATTTGAATACACCCATTGTGAACTAACACATCTTTTTATAAAGTATTATGTCTCTTTAAATATAGGCATAGATAAAACTAAAGAATTTTTGGGACATATAAGCAGAAGCATCATGTTTATGATGATATTTTAATTTGCAAAAAAGTAAAAACAGAAAAAAAAATATTTGACATATAACTGGGAATATTGTGACTTGTCAGTTTATCCAGACTTGAAGAATTCAACCTTTTCCCTAATAAGAAATAAGCATGTCAGAAAGTGAGAATGAATATCTGACATTGGTTATAATACCAGAAAAGGAAGGCAGACAGAGATTTGCTTAGAACTTTAAACTTTGCAAACACCCACTGCCATGTCTATTCTCACTGTAAACAGAGCTGAAGCTTGGTCTCAAGTGGGTACATGTACACACCCCACACTAAGGCACAGATAATTCAGAGTGCCTCAGAATAGCAGGTGTCACAGAGTACAGATGTTTGAATGTACACAAGGCCGTCTGGGGCTCAGTTCAAATGCCTCATCTAGATGGGTGCTGGAACTGGACTTGGAGTAACCATGTGGTCTAAAGATCCTTGACTTTTCTATTGCATAGTGAACCTGCAGATCAATGGCCACTAGGTATATGAAAAGATGCCCAACATTATTTTATTTTTTTTTTTCTTTTTTTTTTTTATTATTATTAGTTAAGGAATTACAAATGTGTCCTCATCCCCCCCTTTAACCCCCAACCTCCCCCCCACACACAAACTCGTGCTCCCATCCCCCCGTTGTCCATGTCCATTGGTTTGGCTTATATACATGTATACAAGTCCTTCTGTTGATCTCTTCCCCTTACCCCCACCCTCCCCTACTTTCCTTCTAGGGATTGATAGCCTGATCGCTGTTTCTCAGTCTTTGGGTCTGTCCTTTTTCATCAATCTATGTTGTTCTCTATAATCCACAAATGAGTGAGATCATGTGGTATTTATCTTTCTCTGACTGGCTTATTTCACTTAGCATAATGCTCTCCAGTTCCATCCATGCTGTTGCAAAAGGCAAGAGTTCCTTTTTTTTTACCGCAGCATAGTATTCCATTGTGTATATGTACCACAGTTTTCTAATCCACTCATCTGCTGATGGGCACTTAGGCTGTTTCCAAATCTTAGCTATGGTGAATTGTGCTGCTATGAACATAGGGGTGCATATATCCTTTCTAATTGGCGTTTCTGGTTTCTTGGGATATATTCCTAGGAGTGGGATCACAGGGTCAAATGGGAGTTCCATTTTTAGTCTTCTGAGGTAGCTCCATACTGTTCTCCACAGTTGGATGCCCAACATTATTAATAGCGAGAAAATATAAATCAAAATCATAAGGAGATATCACCGCACATCTGTCAGGATGGCTATTGTAAAAAAAAAACAAAAAAACAATAGATAACAGTAGACAATAGTGTTGGAAAGGATGTGGACAATCTGGAACAGTTGTACCCTGTTGGTGCAAATGTAAATTGGTGCAGCTGCTATGAATAACAGTATGGTGGTTCCTAAAAAAAAATTAAAACTAAAAAACTACCATATGATCCAGAAATCCTGAGCATATATCTAAACATAAGGAAATCAGGATCTCAGAACAATATCTGCACTTCCATGTTCATTGTAGCATTCTCTGCAATAGCCCACATGTGGAAACAACATAAGTGTCCATTGACAGATGAATAGAAAAAGTACCTGTGGTATATGTGTACAATGGGATATTCCATTAAAACCAAGGAAATCCTGTCATATTCCACAACATGGATGAATCTGGAGGACCTTATGCTAGTGAAATAAGCCAAAGAAAGACAAATATTGCATAGTTCCACTTATATGTGAAATCTGAAATTTTTACTCATGGAAGCAGAGTACAATGGAGGTTGCCAGGAGATGGGGAGGGGAAATGAAGAGCTGCTGTTCAACGGGTATGAGGTCTTAGTCATGCAGCCTAGAGCTAACAACACTGAGTTGTTAATACACTTTGATGCAAAGGGTCCGGCCCTCTGTTAGACTATCACTCTGTTCTTTCTCACTCACACTTATGTTATTTGATTTGACCATTATTTAGTAAAAAGAAACACCTGTAGTCTCTACCTTGGTCTGCCAAGGTCTGGAAGCCATAGTTATGAATCCAACATGGACTGGAAGAAAGGAGAGAAGGATAAACACCAAGCTAGTTTTCATTGTTGCAGGTAAATTACGTAGGTGAAGGTACCACAAGAAGTTGAAAAATATAATTTTACCGTGTTGTAATTTGTCATACACATTTGAACTGGAGATCAAATTTAAAAGATATTTTACATTCACCTAGTTTGCTTAGATTTATTTTCAAACTTAATCATAATGAGGAAGCTTGTTTTTTAATAAAATACAGTGCCCATTTGCACATGCGTACCATGGACCAAATGGAGCTAAGGGAGAGTAAATTCATAAGGAGGAGAGTATCTGAAATTAGGTAAAAATAGCCTTGTAACTGGACCTCCTCATGGCTGAGCAACTCTGCATCCAGAGCCCTGAAGGCTTCGACCCCTCCTTGATGAGTTACATGCTTTCATGTGTTCAGGAATTTTCTAGGAGGTGGGAGAGAGAATTGACATTTACCCAACTCAGCCCCTCAAATCCACCCACACCCGAGTGGGAACTGAAGAGGGCAACTCTGAATATTTTCACAACCCTCTATGGAATCTTGGCTTTTAGAAAGAAAATGAAGACAGAGCTATTTCAAGATATTAAGGTTATATATACATGATACTGTCTTGGCCATCAAATAAACTAAAATAAACACAGCCACCAGACCATGCTCATGGATATCTCTGACATGGGCACCGAGCCTGCTCTCAAGGACAAGGCAGCATCCTAGAATCTAGAGAGTCTGTCCGCTCTGCTGACATCAATGAGGACTCATGTCTGGAGCCTGGGAGGCGAGAGGACATGGAGTGATCCTAACATTCCCACGTCACCCTGCCTGCTCAGTTACAGCACTGACCCTAATCTAGTGATGCCACCCATTATCTCCTTCCCAGCCCTGGGGAGGAATCCTCCACTCTCAGTGTTGGGGCCATGGGAAAATCCTGGCTCTGTGACCTTTCCCAGCCCCTCAGCACCACTTGGCTGGGAAGGCTGGATGGTCTGAAGTCTCCTGAGGCTGGAGAAATTCAGGCAGAGACAGTCCAGGAGTAGCAGAGCAGCTGCATGAGCAGGGACATTACTGAGAGCCTCAGCTACAAAGCTGGGAACTGTGTATTTTTAGTTTAATGTACATATTTATACATCCATCCATTCATCATCTATCTATTCATCATCCATAGTCCACTATCCACCCATCCATCCATTCATCCATCCATCCATCCATCAGCCATCTCTCCATCCATCCACTCATCCATCTGTCATCTAAACATCCAACTATTAATTCAATTATCCAGCCATTCGTCCATTATCCATTCATCCATCCATCATCTATCTTCTCATCCATCCATTCATCATCCATCCATTCATCCATCACCCATCCATCCATCCATCTATCCATCCATCCATCTATCCATCCAACCATCCATCCACTAAGCATTTTACCATCATCCATCAATCCATCTACCCATCCACCAAATGTATGGCTTCAACCCAGTTTCTTGTTCAAAGAACTCAGCAAGTTGCTTATACCTACTGAAAGAGATGCTATACTTTCAAGCTTCTGTATCTTTAAAAACACTGGATCTGGTGTTTGGAATGACCCTGCATTCCCATCTCTGCTTGTCTGTTTGTCCAACTCCCTCCAGACTCAGCTCAGAGGCAGTCTGCTTAGGGCAGTGGCCATGATTTCAGCTCAGCAAATCCTTATTTGATGTGACCACTGCATCTATATCCAATATATGCAGCCCAATAGCTGGTGACCATATTGGGCTGGCATTATTCACAGGATGCCTCCTCACTGCACCTTTCTTTACCCTGTGAATAGTGCATAATAGGCTATCCAAAAATGTTTGCTGATCAACTGACTGAAGGAAGGAAGATAAATAACCAACTGCTTGCTTTCCCATCCTTCAACAGTGACTGGTCGGCATTCCTGGGGTGTGTCAGGCCCGTGCTGGGGGTGAGGGCACTGCAGTGAGTGAGTGACACCTTCACCACAGCCCCTGCCCTCCTGGAGCTTTCACTCTGACTGAGTCAAAGGCAGCACACACTGCACACCAGCACTCTGGATGGCCTGAGGTATCAGGTGAGACATCCTTTCTCTGTGGGAAGGTCAGGGGAAGTGAAGCAGGCGACAGGGCCCCGCCCAAAGCTGCGGCAGGAGAGGACAGACAAGGCAGAGGAGCCTATGGGGCTGTGTGTGCAGACAAGGCCCTGTCAGGAAGACAGGCTCTGGGGCCTCTTTTAGCTCATTTTATGCACTTGGCGCTTCTTTGGGAATTCCAAGAAATGAAAAGCCGGGTCTCAGGAGGAAGACCCAGACACACAGCTTTTGTCAGCTTCCAAGAGAGAAGAGTGTGTGTCTAGAGACCCAACTTAGAAAAAAGTGGACTCCTGCGGACCAAGGCACCCTGGTGAGTCACCCTTGATAACTATCACCTGGAACAGGAAGCTGTGGTGAACAGAGGCCATTTCAGGGCAGGGACCATCAGAGCCTGGGTGGGGGCCAGGCCCCACTTTTAAGGACAGGAGCCTCTGTCCTGACCATGGCAGTAGCACTGACTTCTCCACCTGGCACAGTGCCTGGTGCCGATCATGCTCACAGTTGCTCATGAGGATGTTTCCATTTCTCGTAGATTGAAGAAATACATGAATACAATGCAGCCTAGGTTCTATTTGCTTTTATGCCAATACTGTTGGAAGACACACTTTGTGGTTTATGAATTTGTATGTGTATGTCTGTATATCCAGGGGTAACTCATTTTATTGTGCTTCGCTTTATTGGGATTAGTTGAAGGCAAGACCCTCCACCAGCAAGATTACAACTTGCTGAAGGCTCAGATGATGGTTAGCATTCTTAAGCAATGAAGTCTTTTTTAATTAATATATGTACAATGTTCTTTTTAGACCTACTGCTATTGCCCACTTAATAGACTATAGCATAATGTAAACATAACTTTTATATGCACTGGCAAACAAAAAAAATGCATGTGACTTGATTTATTGCATTATTTGCTTCATTGCAGTGGTTTGGAACTGAACCCTTAATATCTCTAAAATATGCATTTCTCTTTCATATATATATATATATATATATATATATATATATATATATATATATAAAGCCAGGGAAGCCAGTTGAGCCTCCCCTATTTCAGAATGTCTTCCAAAGCCCTTGATTTTTTTTTCAGATATTTTTCCGATTCCTCAATCCACTCACCTGGGCAAGGCAAAATGTTGCACTCCTGGTATTCCAGGGACGGGCCCAGGCAGGGCATGCCCCCGTACTTGGGCTCAGGGTTGTTGCAAACACGCTTCCGGTTCCGAATGCCCCTGCTACAGTCACGGCTGCACTGTGACCACGATGTCCAGGCTGACCAGGCCCCGTTGACGGTGTGGGCAGAGTATCTCCCGGCACGCATGAAATCACCAGAGAGACCTGCCAAGGGAAAGGCTAAGGTGTCAGTTCTAGAAGTGACCAGAGTCTAAACTAACTTTCATTGTGTACCTGCTGCCTGCTTTGCTTCTGTAACCACACCTCAAATTTGGTGGAACGCTTTTTGCACTTCAAAACCCAACATTGAAAAGAGAAGCAGTGGCGTGCTAACCTCCCATAACTCACGAGTCTTTCTCTGCAGTTGCTATTAGGTCACAGGTGCAAATAAGAACTCACTTTGGCTCTAGGCTCACACAGGCTCTAGGCCAGTGATGGCGAACCTATGACACGCGTGTCAGAGGTGACACGCGAACTCATTTTTTTGGTTGATTTTTCTTCGTTAAATGGCATTTAAATATATAAAATAAATATCAAAAATATAAATCTTTGTTTTACTATGGTTGCAAATATCAAAAAATTTCTTTATGTGACACGACACCAGAGTTAAGTTAGGGTTTTTCAAAATGCTGACACGCCGAACTTAAAAGGTTCGCCATCACTGCCTAGGCCTTGCATTTCACTTATTTTTCTGAGAAACTTTTTACAAAGAAAACACAAGTTTTGCACTTCCCTTGGGAATTCCTCAACACACGGCCCTTGGACTCACTGTCAAGAATATGGTCTGTAAGAACAGAACCGGATTCAAACATTTTTTAAACCCGGTCCTTCCCCTGTTAACCTTTGCCAAGTGAAGTAAGGCTGGTGAAAGGTGTGGAGTTCATGCATTTGAATCCCAGGCCATGGAGACATGTGTCTGCTCCAGGTCCCTGCAATGGGGCTGAGCTCACATGACTTGGTCCTGTAGCAAATGCTCCCAGGAAGTTCAGAGCCCACTTACTAGCAAGATGTGCTTTCCAGGGGAACAAATGTAGACACAGAAGCAGCAGCAATTGGTGGTAGGGCTGAGTGTGGGGAGTTGTCTTGTTAGAAACAGACTCTGAATACTGTGGGTCAGGTCAGCTCTGAGCATTTTGCACTTAACTCATTTAATTAGCCACAGTCAAAATTTCCGTTCAAAAATGAACGTACCACCCACTTACAATACTAGAAAACATTCAGTAATTTTCTCAAATGTAGGCAGAATGACACAGCTTAACCAAAAACTCTCTAAGTATGCACAAAGTTCTGGTTAAGTGTGAAAGGCAAATGCACTAACAGTTCTATCCACTGTGAAATAATATTGTTGTTTACTTAAAAACCGAATCAGAAACCAAAGCAGGATGCTCTTTGGAGAAAATGGATTAGAAATGTCTCTCTGTGACAAACCAGTACTTTGTGGTTAATCAATAAAGGACAACTATTCACAATTAAGCCTCATCTTGTGTGGTCAGAGGCAAGCAAGTCCCATTTTGCATTTCCAAGATATCGATACCAAAAATGTGTGGATACTCTTTAGAACCTGAAGCCATTAAGCCACAAGAAAGATGAAGTCTTTTTAAGCCATGCCCTTGGTATACTTTGGGAGGCAATATAGACTGTGTTTATAAAAGTATAGTGAACTTTTCCTTAGTGTATATTACTAGCATTTAAAACAAACATTAGCTTTGGTTTTGTATGCATCTGAGAATGGAAGAAAAACAAAATCTATATTCAGAAAAGAGAATAAAGTTAATGTATAGGAAAATGCTGTTTACTCATTTTCTATTTCTTTCTTTCTTTCTTTTTTTATTTTACTTTGGTATCCTAAAAAATAAGATAGTTCACAGCCAGCTCTGAAATAAGGAAATAAGTGAATGGTGTTTATTTGTTTTATTTAAATAGTAGACTTATTCACACCAAATTCTTTACTAAAGCAGACTTCTTTTTTTCCAAAGAAACAAGAAGCAAGCTTGTTGTTTGCTGAACAACATTAAGCATTATGGTTTGAGGTGAGAATCAAGTTCATGTCATTAGCATAGACAGTTAATGTCAGCAAAGCAGCATGACAGGAGTGGCTGCTGATGGCCCTCCCAGCATCCAGGCTGGCAGTGCTAAGAGGCATGGAGTTCTGTGACGTGTGCAGCTGGTGGCCCTCACTCACAGCCACTCGTTTAAGAGCTTCCCTTGGGCAGTGCAGGAGATTTCTTGTACCTCCAAGAATTTATTCCACCTGCAACAGTCCAAGGTGGTGACTCACCAGCTCTGTGTTTCCTTAAGCCCAGCCACCCTGAGTCTAAAGCTCGTTCTCTAACAATGACCTTGATGGTGACTGTGCTTTCTCTATCACACTCATGTTGGGAGACTAAGATAGAATTATAAACACAGATGTGCTGGAAATAGGGGGAGATGGTTGGGTGCAAGATATTATTACTTTTGCTGTTCTCACCAAACCATGCTGTGAGGACCCATCTATGGGCATGTGTGTTCCTTTTAGAATTGGCCAGATTATGTGGCATTAGATGAGAATGGTAGAAGAGATGGAGAACGATGCAGAAATGCCCAGGCAGAGGGTGGATTTTCTGGTCCACCCCAGAGCTTACCCCTTGCTACTAATACGTCATTGAAGGGATTTATACAAGTACAAGGGGCAAATCGATTTCAAAGACTATTAAAGGGTTCTCACATGCTGTATTCTTTTTTTAAGATATTTTTATTGATTTCAGAGAGGAAGGGAGAGGGAGAGAGAGAGAAACATCAATAATGAGAGAGAATCATTGATTGGTTGCCTCCTACACGCCCCCTACTGGAAAGAGAGCCCACAAGCCGGACATGTGCCCTGACAGGGAATCGAACCATGGCCTGCTGATTCATAGGTCGATGCTCAACCACTGAGCCATGCTGGTCAGGCACACTCTTACATATATATATATATATATATATATATATATATATATATATGTATATGTAAGAGAGAGAGAGAGAGAGAGAGAGAGAGAGAGAGAGAGAGAGAGAGAGAGATGCATTTCTGTTTTCTTTGTCCAATTTTGAGGTAAATAAAATAAAAGCTTATTGCACATTTTAGTACCAAAAGAATTGTGGAAAGGTCACTGACCCTTCCGTAATATTTTCTGATACTAAATAAATCTCCCACAAATTACTGTGGCCTTGCTATAAACATAGTGTAATTTTGAAGGCTGAATTCACAGGGCCATTTACATTTTTATAGTAAGGCTGTTTACTATCAATTTGCTATACAGGCAGTTCTGCTCTAGAGGGATGTGTTGTTAGAAAGATTGCTAAACCATAAGTCACTGAAAGAAAAAATACCTCCTCACTCTTCTCTGAGAAAAGATCACATGCCTGTCCATGGAAGTGGGTCAGACCCTAGGAGTCCCCACTCACCATCTGTGGAGCAGCCGCTGGTTCCGTCACTGGAGCAGTACCGCATTTCAATTCTCTGTCTTCCCACTTCCAGCAAATTTGGATCAGGGAGGCGGGCTTTGCACGTGTATCGAAATCGCTGTTCATAGTGGCCACCGTTGTCAGAGATGTTGACAGGCGTCCAGGGTGTCCAGGGCGTGGTCTTCTTCAGCTCAGGGCAGGGGTTGGTATTACAAGGCTGGTACTCCTGGGAGAGAGAAGGTGTGGGGTGTGCTCAGCACACAGCATAAATAGAACCAGGTGTTTCTCTATCGAAAGACAGGGCTCTCTAACACTTCGTATCTTAATATGCCCATCAGCCACTCTAGAAGGTTTAAAACCCATTTTTGTTAAATTAGGCATTTAGGAGAACGCTCTGTTTTCAATGCAACTCCAACAGGATCTGCACAAGTTCTCCTGTGTCAATAATGAAAATGAGACAATGGACATAACTGTATGTGAATAAAAATCATGATTTCCATATAAATCATCTTCCTTTCACTTAATAAGTGACCAAAATGCTAATTACTCAGATGTTAAATTTAGCTATCTTATCTAAAAGATTAAAGTTAACATGAGGAACCATTACCTGTTTTTTGAACCACGGTATATTCAGTTTGTGATTAATGGATATTTTAAGCTCTGGAATGACAGATTCAAAGGGATAGACTGGTAGGTATCCAAATGATAATGACTTTTAGTCACTAAGAAATTTTCACCAGATTTTCCTGGTTAATACCTCAGTGACATTTGTCAGTTTCTCCTCTCTTCCCTCACTACCAGGAATCTCCCTGGCACACAGGTTGGAAGGTCCTGGGAGCTGAGCAGAGAGATCTGAAGGTTTGGTACAGTGAATGCTGGGGGGTTGGAATTTAAGACTACAATTATGAAGATCAATCCAAAGCACTAAAATGGTTATTTGGCAAAAATTTTAAACTCTATATCCCCAGAAATAGGGCCAAATATAAGGGTCCTGGGTTTGACTTTGGACAGAGCACCACACGGAAATTCCTCCATTTGACAACAAAGGATGTTTCATTCGAAGCAAAATCCACAACACACAATACATTCAATTATGGGCATACTTCTAAAATGATATTTGTCAATGTTAAACATACATATAAAATAAGAGATAAACTGCTCTCTAAGCTGTATTATAAAAAGGAGAACTGTCCCATCCTTCCCCCATCAATTTTTAGTTAAGCATTTTGATAGGTAGCCCATAGAGCTAATGAGAATTTTCCATCAGGCATTGTCCATTCACTGTGCATGATGGAAAATAGGGATTTAGCTCTTAACTCCCCACCTCCCTCCCTGCATCTTCAACACTAATGCAGTCACATCTTCCGTCATCATAATATGGCCAAGCTACACTTTGTTAGGTCAAAATGCAGTGTTTGCTCAGAGCACTAGGGGAGCACTCTCCACATGTGAGTGCTGTAAACCATGATCGATTTCTGTCTCTGGTGCAGTTCCCTTCCAATCCGAGTTAAGGGCTCATCTGGTTTGGGGGGAAGTGGGTTCGTGTCAATGAGCATGTCATTACTTCAGCCCTGTCATGTAGTCAGACACAGTTAGAACTGTCTTTGTGGGTTTCTGGTTAGAAAAAATATCCCTTTAATATTTTTAATAGTTTGTTAGTGAATTTCCAATACGACAGAAAGTAGCCATGTGTGTCCACACCATCAGCTTTACCTGGACGTCTATTAAAGTCATGATTTTGTCACTATTCTAACTAGATTTCTTCACTCACAATCCCTCATTTTTTATTGTTTTTACAGGGGAAAATACTCCAGAGTTCTCTGTGTTGGTGACATCATAGGCTTTTAACAGAAAGTATGTGAAGTGATCACCGCGGCGTCTTTGATGTAATACCCTGTCAAGGTGCTGCTCCTGTCCCCAGCAACACACACCGGAAGACAGATGACTGCATTTTCCTCCCTTTACAGCGTCTTTGATCACGGCATCTTTTGGATGCTGCCTCCCGAATGAAAAAAATAGCCCAATTCAGGCCATAAACTCAATGGTGTGAGAAACTAGACAGGACACGTGTGAGCTCGCTCTATTTCACTTGAAATGGAAGCCACATGATAGGAATGCTTTAAACCTCATCTGGGATCTCTCAGGCTGGTGGTATGCAGCACTGTCATCCCCAGATTGAAAATGCCATATGCCACTGTCCTTCCCTTCCTGACTTTGTGCCCACCTGGCCGGGCCAATGTCCAGGCTCCTTGCTGAAATGGACTTAAAACATATGCTGTTTATGGACCCTTGCTTTAAAAATACAGGTCTTTATTAATAAGTTTAACGTCACTTTATGATGGCAGGAGCTACATGTGCCAGCGACGGGAATCACTCAAGGATAAAGAAGGTCAATTCAGGCTCATTAGACCGAAACCTCTGATAACAAAGTCTGTTCTTTTGTTCATTAACCCCTCATAGCACACATTTTAACACGAGACAGGCATTTCTCTTTTCAACTGCTTTTTGAGGTTTCATATGATGCATTCACTTACAATATCAAATTATGATATGCTGAGATAATTTTTAGAAACAGTAAATTAAAACCACAAGTAAATCACCACAAATTAGATATTAGAATGGCTAAAAGAAAACAAAAGAAACCAGAAACTTGCCAGTCCAGTGCTGGTGGGCTTCTGGGCAACGGGAACTCTCCCTCCTGCCCTGCTGGTAGGGATGTAAAATCACACAATCCCTTTGAAAACTATTGACATTTTCTTAAAAACTTATAAACACACTTATCATATGATCGAGCCATTTCCCTCGTAGATATTTACTTAAGAGGAAAGAAAGTCTATGTCCATACAAATCCTTGTATATGAATGCTCATAAAAGCTTTATTTGTAATAGCCGTAAACTGGAAACAATCCATATGTCTATCAGCAGGTAATAACTAAATACTTCATCTTACATCCAAATATAACACTACTTGACAATAAAAGAAATGAACTGTTGATATGTGCACAGCACAGAAGAATCTGAAAATAATTATTCTGAGAGAAAGAATCCAACAAAAGGAAGTAACTTATAAAATTATGGAAAATGAAAACTAATGTAGGGTCAGAAAGCAGAGAAGCGGCTCCATGGGACTGAGAAGGACACAGTGCATGAGGGAGGGGTGACAATAGGGAACAAGGAAACTTTTAGGTTGATGGACATGTCCATTCTCTCGATTCTCCTGCTGGCTTTGGAAGAAGTTAGCTGCCACACTGTGAGAGGGCCACGTGCCTGGCACCTGAGGGCAACGTCTAGGAGCTTCAGTGACCTCCAGCCTAAAGAAAACAGGGACTCAGCCCTAAAATTGCAAAGAACTAAATTCTTCAAACAATCAGAGAGTTTGCAAGAGAACCCAGAGCTTTAGAGAAGTTTGCAACTCTGGACACTTTGACTTCAGCCTATGAGACAGAGCAGAGAAACCAGTTACATGGGCCCAGATGTGTGACCCATGGAACTGTGAGATGATTAAAAAAAATATATTCTTTTAAGCCATTAAATTTATGCTAATTTTGTTACATGACACTAGAATATTAATACATACTGATGTAAATGTATATTCGTTTGTATATATAAAAAGGAATGTATTCTGGGACCCTGATTTTCATCCAATACTCCAAGGATTCAATTTATTAGAAGATTCAAATGAAGCTGAATTTTTCTTATGTCCTGCTTTTGCCTCTTAGTCTGATCTCCCATTGGCAGGAATTTTCTTTCACAGAAACTCATTATCTTCCTGCTATAATATTCCTCCAATTTTTTCTTATGAGAAAATTTGAGTTAATTTTTTAAATTACCATTACTTGCTATTAATAATACATAGAAAGTTGTTGATGGGAGTCCCACAGGTTATGTGCCAAGTGGAGGTTAGTTGTTAGAACTCATGCTTTATTAAAGATGCTTGGCCCTATGCAGAATTCTTTTTTAATTCAGCTATGCAGAACTGTGACAAAATATACATGTTGACCATCGATTTGAGTTTCAATTTCACCAATTCCATTAAAGCTTTGGATTTCTGTCCACTATGTGTGTGTGAAGTATATTGGGTATATGCCTTTTGCTTTAAGGGCATAAGCAGACTCTAAGTGGTGTTCTATTCATCCCATAAAAGAGCTTTTCCTAAAGCGTGTCTCTGGGCAGCTCATGGTGTGCTTCAGGAAAAAGCATCTGTTGTCAGGAAGGACTGAGGGGCCTTGGGTTCAACAAACATAAGTGGCTTTCTTCAAAGCAAGCGTGATACGAACTGATCTTGAGTCCCTTTCTCAGACCTTCTTGAAAAACCAGAATTGACTAACTGAACAGATTGCATATTAGTAAATGCTGTCGAGGAGGATGCTACCTGGAATCAAACAAGCTCCCAAAAAGTGAAAGCAATTTTACTGTTGTGTGACTGATTTTACAATCGACTTCACTAACTCAAAACTGAAAATGAGGGTGTGTCCCTGCGGTTCCGAGGTTGTGTGGAAGATTCCTGTCTTCTGCCAAACCTAACCAGGACGTGAAAGACTGAAGATGGAGTCTTATGTTCATAAAATCCTTAGCCCATGTCATATGCTTTATGTCCTTAGCCCATTGAGATGTCCATGTTCTAATGGGGAAGTCATCTAAAGTAAGCCTTCAAGGCTGCTGGTGGTGGCTTCCCAGGGAGTGGATGAGGCCTAGGGGGCTGGAACTTCATTAGTCTTTCTTCTCCAGTGATTCCACCTTTGAGCTTATTCATAAGTTTCTACTGTGAAACTCTCTGATCACTTCCATGTTTGTGACTTTATGTGATAACCAAAGTAGCCCACCAGGTCTGTCCAGGGCGGTCTATTCCCTTCATGTCCATTATCTAGTGCCTCAGATTTCTCATTGAAAAGTGGTCATAGAAAGACACACATCATGAGGATTTGGGAGTGTCAAACCAGATAATGCATTTATAGTAATTATCAGAGAGTTTGGTATTCAGGGCATTGTTGGTGTGCACAGAGGTCTGGAAACAAAGATGGGGTACAGAACACAAAAATATTAGTTCTCCAAAGTTGGTCAATAGCAACCTCTGTCCAAAAAAATTCAGATGGTCATAAGAAGCCATAATTACCCTAGCAAGGTTACACACAGGAGAATGGATTTGTCCAACTGGTAACATAAGTATCCAAGTTTCCATGTATATAATTTCATTCCTTCTATAATGTGATCATTTGGTGGAAAATTATTTTCTGAATTTGCTCTTATCTGAGTTTATATGAAACTGACTTTTTATCAGTTCATATTCCTTAAATAATTAGTTAAGATTTCATGCCCTAAAAGATAGTAGTAAGAACATTTATTTAATTGAAAATTCCGATATCGTGTAAGATGTATTTGGAAAATTCATTGCTAAGGTCAAAGTCCTTCTGTAATTTCGTTTCACCAGTAGGGAAATATTTGGAACTCTTGGGTATTTTCTTGGCTCTCTAAGCCGGGATCCATCATTTAATGGATCTGGGAAATGAAAAACATGTGTGTTTTATCAACATCTTTCACAAGG
Source organism: Myotis nattereri (assembly GCF_964212035.1). Classification (NCBI taxonomy): domain Eukaryota; kingdom Metazoa; phylum Chordata; class Mammalia; order Chiroptera; family Vespertilionidae; genus Myotis; species Myotis nattereri. Next base: position 11,973,539 of record NC_138079.1, read on the forward strand.
AATTGCACTTTTTGCTCTTCTTTGGGCCAATTTACTGTGGGAAATTATGTTCCTCTTAAAAAAAGATCTATAAATGACTCCCATTTTATAATTCAAATTTTATAATTATATTCCTATTATCTCATAAATGTTTCCTGCCAGAACTTATGGGTATTGACCTAAATATTTTAATTTAAACATTTATATTTTTGAAATTAAAGTCAAAGTAATATTGCCCAAATGACATTTTCAATTAACAGCAGATGAAAATGGAAGCATCATGTGACCTATCCATCCATCCACTCAGTCATTAATCCATTTTTCAATAATCATTGCTGAAGAACCTATACCTCTTCAAGGGATATTAAATATTATTAAATATTAATGATGAAAATAAGCACATAAAGTTCAAGGGAAACATGAAAGTACCAGCAGTCCCATACCAACTATGTGTGAAGGGAGTTAAGATGTCTGAGGGACTTGACCTTCAATAAGACGACATAGTAACTGGCACTGTGGCCAGTCTCATAAGTCACTCCCCTGGGATTCTCTGTCTGAAAGACCACTTTCACACCAAGGTGCATGGTCTTCCTCGATCGCAGCACTGAAGGTGGGATGTGCCCACCAATTTAGTTGCCTGACTAACCAATTCTAGTAAAATGATCTATGCCCTAATAGTAGAATGTCATTGTTAACAGAAAACAAAACAAAAGCCCTAGTGCAATCTTAGCCATCTTAGGAAAAGTTTAAAGTCTTGATCACATGCTTTCTGAACCTGGCCCTGCTCCTGACTGCCAGCATAACATAGGGAGGGGCAAAAGTAGGCTTACCGTTGTTTGCATGGCAAATAATACAATAATAAATAAACAATAATACAAGAATAAACTCTGTGTTTCCTGCACTTACACCTCCCACCCTCAATGGCTGCTTTCCCATAAGTGAGGTCTGCAGTAGAATTAAAATATTCAAAATGTTGGAATCAAACATAAGTTAAACATTTCTAGGTTTTAATGTACTTAACATATGGCAATGGCATAACACAGTTTATCTAGAAGTTTCCTATAAAAAAAGAAACGATCAAATCAATGTTTAAAGACGAGCTACATTATGAATTTTCATCTACTTAAATATGATTAGAAAATCATCTATAATAATAAAAGCATAATATGCTAATTAGACCGGACATCCTTCTGGACGACCTTCCGGATGAAGCCGGGGCTGCAAGGGAAGCCTGGGTCCCAGGTGCCTGCCAGCAGCCAGGAGAAGGAAGGCCTACTCTTGCAGGAATTTTGTGCATCGGGCCTCTAGTTCTGCTATAAATTCCTAAAATGTAAAATGATGATTAAATAATGAAGTGGGTAAACTTCTTCCAAATTCATAGTTTGGTCACAGATGCATGCTGTTATATCCATTCCTTAGTTTTTTGTGTTTTTTTTTTAATAAGTTTTTATTGATTTTAGACAGAGAGGAAGGGAGCGAAAGAGAGAGAGACATAAATGTGAGAGAAACATCAATTAGCTGCCCCCTGCCCAACCCCCATCTGGGATGGAGCCTGCAACCTTGCATGTGCCCTGACCGGGAATCAAACCAGACACTATTTGGTGCACGGGACACATAAGTCACACTGGCCAGGGCCATTCCTTAGTTTTTTAACTGTACAAATTTTCTTTCCCACTACTATCACCATATAAATGCACTTCTATATATGAAAACATGAACACGTGATATAAGTCACTTGATAATTCATATATTAAGATTATCTAAACCTGTGGTCGGCAAATCATGGCTCGCAAGCCACATGCAGCTCTTTGGCCCCTTCACTGTGCCTCTTCCACAAAATACCACGTGCGGGCGCGCACGTACAGTGTGATTGAAACTTTGTGGCCCATGCACAGAAGTTGGTATTTTGTGGAAGAGCTGGTATATTGTGGAAGAGCCACACTCAAGGGGCCAAAGAGCTGCATGTGGCTAGCGAGCCGCGGTTTGCCGAGCTGCAGTTTGCCGACCACTGATCTAAACCAACAAATGCAGCCACAAAGCTCACGTTCTAGAAAGCCGCTTCTCTTTTCAACAAGGTAAGGGAGTTTCTTATTCAAAGCCATTTTTCTGGCCTACAGAAAGTATCCCAGTTGAAATACTTAGAATTCTGTACTGTGGGCGACATTAAAATTCATTTTTCTCTTCTGGACACATGGCAGAATTTAAGCAAGAGTATTGACTGCTCTCTGCCTCAATTTCTATTCATTTGGGCAAAAAATTCCATAAGGTGGCTGAGTAAAAGTGCCTGCTCTTCTAAAATATGACTCAAGTATTTCTAAATTGCTTTATTTTCTTACAAATATTAGTCTATAAAATAAAGCCATAAGTGATATAAGGGTGACTGCAGACATCTAAGTTTTCTCTTATAGTGTGATGAGAAGAAAAAAAAAAAGTAGTTTTCTTCTTTTAGACCGTCCCTCAGTAATAGAGTTTCTTTGTCTTTATTACACCATGAAACGCTCTACCCACAATCAGGCAGAACATTACAGTCAGGGGAGTAGACGTGAGGTTTGTTCAAACAGGAGTTTACCCGGGCAGGCAGGAACAACACCAGCAGCTAGAAGCCTAAGTATACATTTAAAATATTTAATACCTAATTATATAAAAGAGCCATAATTCCATAAAATTATAACAAAATAGTACTCGAGAAGGCCATCATGAATGGGGGTCATGGTGCCCATCTAGAGAAACCCTGGGCTAATCAGTACTTCTAATTGCATTTCTGTGGCTCATGCTGCTGGCAGAGTGAAACAGAAAGTGCTCAGCTCCCCAGATGACTCAGAAAATCAGATCAACGGCTCTGTCTCAACCCCTCCCACCTCATGGCCCGTGTCCCAGCCACGCGACACTGTCTTGAAGACCCACAGTCACATGCTGTGGCTTTAGGCCTCTGCTGCTGCCTTTCCTATAACCTGCCAGCTTTCTCCTAAATTTCCCTGGAAACTCTGCCGCCTCCAGGGTGCCACCCCTGGCCCCCGGGCAGTCACAGAGGAAGGACGCAGCTCTGCAATAACTGGCTTGCACAGGGGTCTCCCTCACACACCGTGAGGTTTGTGCAGACAGCGGCTGCCAACGTTTCATTTTACTCTTTCTGGCCGGGCCCTGGACACTTGCTGGTCCTCACACAGCAGGCGCTCCGCAGCATCGGACCTCCTAGTGCTTCCGCAGTCAAACAGGCGCCAGTGGGGTCCACACGTCAGAAACACGCCACCGTCTCTTGTGTGATTTGGGTCCACTTTCCCTCAGTGGTGTTCAAAATCTTTGTAAGTACTGAATAATTGTTCAATCAGTAAACGGTGTATAAACCGAGAAAGGTCAGGAGGCTCTGGTCCATGTGGGGTGGAGGCTCATGCAGCTGAGCACCCCCAAAGCTCCCTGCAGGGCCCAGCATGGCACCACTGCCCAGCACTGCCATGTGTGAATGCCACACTACCTCCCAGGACCAGTCATTCAGCAACAGTCTCTGACCTTCCAGACATGGGTAAGAGAGCTGGCGGGAATCCTGTGGAGAACTTATTCTCATCCTTGACCTCACAACTCTTATTTCTTTGTTTTGCTATATTGAGTTGGCCGTGATCTCCAGTACAGCAGGGAATATTAGAGGGGCTGGTGAAATCCCTCAGCTTTTTCCTAACTATGTACCCCACAGGCTGGTACTCAAAACCTTTTGAAATGAAGCAACTGACTTTCCAAATCTGTGTCTGGTCACATAACTACACATCCTCCAGTCACCCGAATGATGCTACTTACAGCTCCCAGTGTGTACCCCCACATCCTTTGATCCACATTCTTCACTTATGTTCCTTTCTCAGGGAAGCTCCCATGCCCCTCTCAACTTGGCCAAATCCTGTCCACACCATGCGGGTGCCCTTGACCCAGCCACAGATAACCTCTCCCTCCTGTGGACCCACTGTTTTCTCTTAATTGCTCCACTGGCATTCCTAGCTTCTTCCTTATATCTTAGTTATTCGATTTATATTTTTTTCTCTTAAGCTAGAAAGTCGTATCTTTGTGGTTAGGGGTTCTATTGCCTGCATCTGTGTATCTTCCAAAGGGCGTAGGACAGTTCTGTGCTAGGTATTCAACATTTTTGGTTGACCAAATACACAGATGGAATGATCTGAAAATACTACAAAGAAAAGGATGACAGATCAATAACCGAGGTCATGGAGAATGTCCTTTTCTCCCATGTGTAAAACTGTAGAGAAATTAACAATACCATAGGAGATCACACCAAGCATTAGGCAAATTAATCCTCAAAGAAGACTCATGCAGCAGGCCTGACAGTGGTACTAGCAGTTGTGAAAGGATAAGAGAAAGAAAGCGATGAAATAGCTTCCTAAGGAAGCCTGCCTGGAGAACCTCAGAGGGTTCCTCGTGAGGTCTGGGCTCCATCTGGCTGCCCCTCTGTTTCTGCCTCACTCCCAGTTGAGAGGCACGGGTCCCTGTGCTGCTGGTTTCCCATGTGGGGCCTGAGCCATTTGTAAGTAGATCCCACAGCTTCCTTTCTTCAGCCCCTGCCCCTTCCTTCTCCCACACAATGACACTAGAGCTCCTTGGAAGACTGCTTTCCAATCATCTGCAACTGGGCAGTTTCCTGGGATGAGGATGGAGTAGAACAGATGTGGGAAATGTTTCGCATCGTGAAATAAGCAAGATGCCAAAGAGGAGTGTGTGCGATGTTACTTTCTCACGCTGCATGGCTTATAAAGTAATGCGAAGATGTGACATGGTAGGAGCCAAGTCGAGCTTTAAGTGTCTTTATTGCAATGATTTCTTTCAAACCAGAACCTCATGAGATTCGGTACGTCAAAGAGATCTAGGGAAAAAAAAGCATGCTGTGGAGTGAAATGAAGAGACAGCTGTTCTAAGAATGTCTGCATTGGGGGCAGATCATCCAACCACAGAGCAAAATAATTAGGCTTTTATTCTTTTCTGACAGACATAGAAGGCTTTTAATGTAGCATTGTGTTTCCATTTAGAAAGATTATAATATCTACATGTAGCACTAGTTTCTATTATTCTAAGATTCACATAGAAGAGATCTGAAGTAGGCTAAAGTTCTTCGAAGGCTCCAAGATTACTAAGAGGATAACACTTGAGAAGAAAGAAATAATGGTATCTGTGAAAATAATCAATGTTTTGAAACCATTTTTTCATCCTCTAACATCTGTCACTTTCCCCTTTACTTAATTACAAGTTGCTTTGAAAATTATTATGTGCGTGAATTGTTTTAACAACTGAAATTATACATGTTCAGAAATTCCACTCCGATGAGATAATAAAATGTGAAATGCAAATCTTAAGTAAAACACTAATTAAAACATATTGTTGATGTAATTAAACACTTAGATTACTTCTTCAAAAGGAAGAACTGCCTGCCATGAGCCAAACAAAAAGACAAGTATAATGTGATCAAAACTCACTTGAAAATCCTCTGCCTGCACTTGCATACATGTGAACTAACTCTATAGCATGCCCCTCCTTGCTACATGGAGATTGGTATTAAATATATTGTGAAAAACAGCATCACAAATAAAAATAGGCATTGAACAAACTGATACACAGACAGTCCCTGTCCAAAGTTCTAAGCAGGCACTGTGATTCCCTTATTCACTCTGCTCTCCACAGAGCCCATCAGGGGCTAGAAGCTTAATCTTAATATTTATTAAACAATGATGGAGTGAAATGGGTTAAAAAATCAAGATGCTCAGATTCTGGTTATATGAGTGTGAGCTCAGGCAAACATCTTTTCAGAGTGTGATATATGCAGGCCTTGCAAGCCCGAGTAAACCAAAGGCAAGCCACACCACAAGAAGCACAATCAGTTAGGTAAATGACAAAGCCTTTCTTAAAGGGATGTCTCACCAGGTTTTGTTTGCTTGCATATTACCTTGATTTTAGAGAGGGTTCTTGAGCTGATGCAATGCTGGCCTGTCTAACATGAAACCTAAAATGGGTCGGACCCCTGCTTCTCTCCACCTTCTCTGTAAGCTAGCTGAGCAGAGTTACTATCAGTGTACAGCCACAGGTCTCCGCTTGGGACGGCCGAGTGGCAGGATGTTCTCAAGCAGTCACAGCCCAAGCTGCTATAATGCACGAAAATGTTTCCTGGAAACATAACTCCAGCCTGTGCAGTGTGGTGCTGGACTGAAATTGGCTTTTTAAAAATTGGATGGGAGATGGAAGAGCCCAAAGATGCAAATCAATGCAGGAGCTCAATCTTGATGCTGCAAACTCCCCCTTTCCCCCTGACAGGAAGCATTTGTCTTCCAGTGAGAGGGACCGCATCTTAGCACATCATGTAAAAGCCAACTTGGCTGGATAAACAAATTGCTTTTTAAAAATTAAGAGAGCCTTCTCTTTAATTACAGTGGCAAGTGCCTAGTGCAAGTAGAAGCAGACAAGATGAGCTACAGAAATTGACCAAAATAAGTGCCCAATTTAGCAGGGACATCAAATCGACTAGATGATTCAAGGAGTGTTCTCTACGGATAGATAATCCATGATTAGCCCAATAGTGTCTTCAGGGATACAAATCAAATATGGAAGATGCATTTGGAAAAGAATATTCTTTGGCTGTGTTTGGAGGAAGTCTACTAAGGCTTTACATTTAGAAAGCCATATTTAATTATTTTGTAGCAGTTAAAAATCTGGCATAATTTAAAGAGACCTGGGGTTCCCTCTTTTAAATAATGGCAACTGGTATTTGTTATGCCTTTAAAAATCAATTTGTTCGGTGTATACATCAATGTAGACCTACAAAAGATTTTAAAACTCATGGCCATTTAGTGGAAATTGCTATAAGTAAGAATACTGTTTCTGTGTTTGCCTAAGTACATTTAGGTATTTTAGTGTCAGGTATAGGAAAAGCTTTATCAGGGACATTATTGGTAAATGGTAAAGGAAAAATCTCTCTGCGTGTCTCACTTAGGTCTCTTTTATAGCAGAGAACCTCTATTCACGACAGCTTCTCCTTTCAATTAACTCTGCAATGACTGTGTTTGAATTATTATAGGCAGAAATAGTTTGATTATTTTGTGGAGCCACAGAAATCTGTGCAACAGACTCTTAAAAGTCTATAAATGAAACATTTTTGTGAAATCCTCCAGACGTCCATATCAATTGCAATTTCCGATACTGTAAATAATTTACATGTTCTGGAGACAGACTTTTGATGGATTAATTCCTACAATCCATCATTTTCCTCTTCTCTCCCTCTGCATCATGCATCAGTCTTTAAACTTGATCACCGAATTTTCAGTGCTAAATTTCAGAAAATGTACACTTTTGTGGCTACCACGTGATTTTGTGAACTGATATTAAGTCTTTCAAAATACTCCAGCTTCTTTTAACAAAATGTGACATTCTGACTCTGACCATCTTTCATAACTGCAAGCTCTTTGCTGAGATATAATAAAAAGAAAGCAAATTTTGTGTTCCCACATGCATGAAGGTACAATATCAAGGTTCAGTTAGGGAGGCTGATCCTTTCCCTTGAAGAAGAACTTGGAAATACAAGTGCATGCATTTTACAAGCGCAGTGCAGGGGAAGAGTTCAGACTGTGACCTTCATGAAGATCAAAGTCTTTGTTGAACTTTCCTGGTAATGGATTACATAAAAATTTTAGATCGAATCCACTAGGCATAGCAATTAAGAAAGAGCATGCCTTTGATTATCAGTTGTGAAGTGGCATTTGAGAGGCAGCTTCCATAGGCGGGAAGGAAAGGAGAAAGCACACACCTCAAGGAGGAGCCCATGCAAGGAGCCTGGGTGAGAGGACAGGACCAGGGGAAGATGAGTGAGGTGCAAGCCCAGCAGCCTCCGTGGCCACTCACCCTGACAGATGGCACAGGAGGAGCAGCAACGGGCCTTGGGGGAGGTACTCGCACAGGAGGAATTTTATTTGAAAGTTTAAAGTGTTAAAAAAATATGACTTCTAAAGGCAGAAGAAAAACAAAACCACAAGTTGTCTTTCATTCCCTCTGAATTGGTACCTTTGTGCTCTGACAATGATCCCAGAAAGTCTCTCAGTCCTGTGTCTCGGGTTCATCCTGCATTCCATACCTCACTGTGGCTCAATGTAGAGACCTTACCCCGTGTCCCCAAACCAGATATATGGACCAGAATGAAGCAGGCTGAAGTTGCTGTCATAGCTCAGAAACGGGAATTGAAAATTCATAAATGTGAGAATATTTAATGCAAAAAGCTGAATTTCCAGTATTTCCTGCAAACATTCTCATTAACCAGAGAAACCTGTCTGATTCACAGCATCTAGTGTGTGCAGAGCTCCCAGTGCCGGGACACGTCATGTGTACAGAGCATTCAATGTTTACGGAACATCTAGTGTCTATTGAGAATCTAACATTTGCAGACTATCTAGTGAGTAAGAGCACCTGACACCTGCAGAGCATCCAGTGTGTACCAAGTGTACACTGTCTAGTCATGTCATGTTTGCAGAGCACTTAGTACCCACAGAGCATACAATATGTACAGATAACCTAGTGCATGCAGAATAGCTCATGTTTACACATGTGTTTGTAGAGCATCTAGTGTTTGCAGGGCACTGAGTGCTTGCAGTGTATCTTGTGTGCTCAGCGTACGTGGGTAGGAAAACATCTAGTGTGTGCTCACTCTGCTCTCCCAGGTCCAGGCTGAGGACTGGGGATGAGTAGGACTCTACTCACCACATTGCAGCCGGCGCAGTCGGGCCCATTCTCACAAGTCCTGCGGCGAGCCTGAATGCCACCCCCGCACTGGGCTGTGCACCGCTCCCAAGTACCCCAGCCCGTCCAGAACACGTGCGGGGGGCACAGCAGATGCTCATTGCAGTATCTGTAAAGGAGAAACCGAGAGGAAAAGGAAACTGCGTCAAAGTGTAACGTGAGGCCCCAGACCTTCCAGGCTCCGTCCCTGCACCAGATGTTGGGCACATGGGCATGCTCAGCGTGGAGGGGCTTTTGTATTTGAAGTGGTTGCTCAGTGAAGGAGGCAGATGTGGCGCTGGCCATGCTGTGTGTGCACGGACAATGGGATGCACGGGAGACAATGAAGAAAATGCTAAACTCACAATGCAGAATGGATCTTCCTGTGCAGCCAATTAAAGGAGAAACAAACAAAACAAAACCCTTCAAATAGACACCCGAAAATGAGAACACATAGAAAATACCTAGGTAGGGCATTTATCTTCTAAACATAAACATTGAAAGATAAAGCAGGTTATGAATACCAAGTCAGCAAAAGTGTATTTGGATATCATTTCTCATCCCTGAATTAAATAAGGCTCATCATCCTATTAATATAATAAGTTAAAGAAAAGTTAAAGCCATATTTTAGCATAAAGCTTCATGTCATATACTGCTTAGGTTACTGCATTTTTTAATTTATTTGCAGACTCCCAGAATCATGTCCAACCTTAATTTAAAAGACTACTGGTTATCTAAAAAGAACTGAATTACTACTTACAAATACTAGTCTTATTTTTATGGTTGACTATACTTCTATACTTCTACATATATATACATGTTGCCAATTTTTAGCCAAATATGCAAGGGCTTCTTAAGCTGTATCTGAGTCAAATTTCTCCTCATTCTTTGATAGTACAAGTGAAATGAGGTGACATGAGAGAAACAAATAGACAAACAAAAACCAAGAAACAGCCTGGCGTTCTACACGTTACAACTCATAGGGGAGAAGATGCTACTCTGAACACAGCCAAATTTAGTGAGACACATCTGGCCATTTAAATGACTATTTAAACCAATAGTTCACCCACTAAACACAAATGTGGCTCCTACTGAAAACTAGGATGCAAGATGTTTCTGTCTTTCTCCCTACCCATGCAATCACCTTTAGAAACAGGAAGCAGAGGGTCCTATTTGTGAGGCTAAGTCAGTTACCTTTAATGTCATCACAACTAATAAATGCCTAATCTTGCAGGGCACTGTGCAAAGGCCATTATAGAGAGTGCTTCCCTGTCACAGATGAATACCAGGAGATGGACACAGCCCAGGATGCTCAGGACACACAACCCTCTATCTCAATGCGTGGAAAACAGGAGGAAATGATAGCTGGTTTCCAGAAACCAGGGAAAGTGATTTAGGCAGCGTAATTTCCTGATAGCTAATACTGGTAAGATTCAACAGTTTCTTCATCAAACCAAGAAAACGCTACATAGAATATGAAGGCTTGGGGGACAGGTAGTGACGAAAGATAAAAAGCCAGGCCCACTGAAGGGAGTCAATGAAATAAGGCACATGGAACACTGACTGACATTCTAGAAAACAATGGAAAGTGGAAATGGGAAGAGTGAAGTAAGCGAGGTCACCAAGAATAGAAAAAGATGACAGAAAGTTGAACTTTATTTATAAGGAACTAAGAAAATCCCACAGAACTCCAGAGACAAAATAGTACCATCCGAGTTAGTGTGGACAATGATTCCCAGGGTTTGGTGGTTCATCCCCCCGAAGTCCCCCAAATTTAAGGAGTTCTCTAAGCTTGAGGGTGGGGTCTGGTCTACAAAGATAGGAGAAGTGAGACCACCAGCAGGAAGAGCTGACGGAGCAAGTACCAGCCAGGAGAATCTAGATTGCAACAACTGAAGAGAGAGCTAGTCCAAGCCCAACAATCATGATGGTGGTGGAAGGAGTAGAGGAAGGGATACACATGGGGTTTGGTGTAGTGGGAATAAGTTACTGCAACTGTGTGAATGTACAGAAAAAACAACCCATGGTAGAGTCAAAAGGCAGCCTCTCAAGTGAAAATGGGAGGAATGCTTACTTCCCAGGAGAGAGAGTTGGCAGGTCCTGGCAGAAAAATGCCTCCAGAAGTGCAGAACCAATCACACTAATGGTTTAGGTTCTCTAAATTTTCACAGAAAAGTGTAGCCAATGAGCCCTGTGGCTCAGTTGAGTGGGCATCCTCCTGTACACCAGGAGGTTGCTGGCTTGCCTGGTCAGAGGCACATACCCAGGTTGCAGGCTCAATCCCCAGTAGAGAAAAGACTACAATGAAAGATGTTTCTGTCTTTCTCCCCGCCCATCCCATTTGCCTTTAGAAACAGGAGGCAGAGGGTATTATTTGTGAGGCTAAGTCAGTTAGCTTCTTACCCAGAGAGAGTCTGCTCAGAGGCAAAGCAGGAGGCAACTGATCAACGTTGTGCTCTCATATTGACATCCCCCCCTCTCTAAAAATCAATAAAATAGTCTAAAAAAGTACGAGTAGCCAATAGAACTGAAGAGTCATCACTCTTCTTCATCTTTTCCACTTTTGAGGCAAGAGGAAACATTAGGTTTCCCTCTTAAGAAGTCACATACAGTCTCCCAGGGCCCTGGTTCTGAGAGCTCAGGGTTCAGGTCATAGAAGAGAAGGACCTTCTAATTAAGAGACCTCTAGATAAAAGAGCCAAAACAAAATTGAGGATACAATAGATTAAAGGAATGTGACCTTAGGAAGCACGTGCAAATGTGTAGAGTTACAGTATGTAAAGCATCCCGACTGCTCAGAGATTACTAACATATGTGTTAGTGCATAAACTGTTCCAAGAGGAAATTGCCATTTATTTTAAGAACATATTTGGAAGCAGTAAGTCAAGAAAACTCAGAACATCAGAACTCTCAGCATGTAATTCAAAATCTCCATGTGCCGCTTCTCTCACTGTGGGTATAACGAGAAGTAGAAAACCACCTCCTGTTTCCAAGTGGATCCACTGACATTTAAAAGGGATCGACATCCTAGAGGCCTTGGCCCTAATTTCAGCTTTCAAAAACACAAACAAACAAGAAAAGGGTAGGGAGAGCAAAGGAAATAAGAGACCTTTGACTTTTAATAAGAAGTACAAGACTGAGCTACCATTTCCCCAGAGCAAAATAAATCATAGTGCATAAAAACTTTCTCACATTTGCCTGTAGCAGGCCACCTTTGAAAACGCCCTGCCTGTTGTTATAGCTAAAAATCTATTTCAGGAGAACCTGAAAAGTGCATGTGGCATAGAACTTTCAAACAGTGTTAATCAATTCCGTATCTGGCTGCATTTGAAGGCTGGCCACAACCTGCCTTCCTTTTCTTTCTCTTTCTCCCTCCAGAGTGATCCAGAGGAAAAAGCTACGCCCTGGTTTTGTGAACATGTTACCCTCTGCAAGGGAGGTCAGAAGGAAAGCAGAAATGTGTAGGTTCTTCTGTCCACCTATGTCTGGGTTTTTATTCACAAATCCACCCTGAGAGGCAAAGCCCTTGTAAACCCCTAACTCTGATGCTCTGCAATTTTAAGGAAGAAGCGCCCCTCTGGTCCCCTGGCTCTCCTACCCCAACTAACATGTTCTCCTAAGAGATGCAGCTCTTGTTACACTACTCTTTCTTGGTCACAAACGAAAATGGAAATTGAAGGTTGGTTACCTTGGAAACTCTGCTTGTTCAAGGATTCTTATTGATTTATGGACCAGGTACCTACACAATGGGCTAGCTGTTGATCCTCATGGCTCTAGTCCTCCATGTGCAGCTGCCTTTTTACCAAATAACAAGCTAAACATTTTTGAACTTTTAAGGGCTCTCTTGGATCTCTAGTATCTTAAATCACTGACAGTCACAGATGTATTTCATGATGCATTAAAAATTAAGATTCTAATTTTGCCCATGACTGCTTATTCTCATTTTGCATTTAAAGCTAATTAATAACCCAGCAATATTTCTCCATAAATTATCCATTTTCCCACAAACTTAGTCTCTATGAAAAGAAATGCTTTTCATAAACCCATATAGACTAGATTCTCAACACTGTATCATGTTTCTTTTCATATTTCTTTGTGCTATAAATTGTGTTCTGTTGTGGTTAGGTCCATGATAGCTTCTCACTGCATCCTCTGTTAAGCTGAACCAATCACAGCCCTGTCAGAACTGTTTTCCTTGGTTCTCTGTAAGTGATTGTCCCTTTGCTGGGCCATACTGAAATAATGGAATCTTTCGTGGCACCACAGAATCTGTACATAAATTGGACAGAGAATAAAGAACTAAGACTCAACAACAACAAAATCAACCCAACCAGAAAATGAGCAAAGGACTTGAATAGACATTTCCAAAAAAGATATACAGATGGCCAATGTACAGATGCTGAACATCATTAATCCTTAGGGAAATGCAAATCAAAACCATAATGAGAAACCACTTTATAGCTACTGGAATGGCTAAAAAACAAAAAAAAAAAGTAAAGTAACAAGGATTGCTGGTGAGAATGTGAAAAAAACTGTTTCCCTTATATATTGCTGGTAGGAATGTAAAATGGTGCAGCCACTCTGGAAAACAGTTTTGCAGTTCCTCAAAAATTAAACATAGAATTAACATATGTCCCAGCAATTCTACTCTAAGATAAGTCTACACAAGAAATGAAGCAGGAACTGAACAGACACTCATATGCCAGAGTTTACTGCAGTGTTATTTACAATAAACAAAATGTGGAAATATCCCAAATGTCAACTAATCGGTAAATGGATAAATACAATATGGTATAGTCATACAGTCAAATATTATTCATCCATGAAAAAGGAAATATGCTTCTGACACATGCTACAACATGGATGAACATTGAAAACATTATGTTCAAGGAAATAGCCAAACAGAAGAGGGCAGATATCACATGATTCTATATGAAATACCTAGACAAGGCAAAGGCATGAAGGCAGAGCATAGATTAGAGGTTACCAGGGACTGCAAAGTAGGAGAAATAGAGAGCTATTGCTTAATAGTTTCAGAACTTCTGTTTGGGAGTATGAAAAAGTTTTAGAAATAGATGGTGACAAAGATAGCACAATTCTCTCAATGAAAATTATGTCACTGAATTGTACACTTAAAAATTGTTAAGTGGCAAATTTTATGATATATATATATATATATATATATATATATATATATATATCATGAAAATAAAAGTTAAAAAGGAAATAAGAGCATATTCCTGGAAACTGGAAGAAGAAAGAGCAGAAAGCTTCCAAAATTGTTGCTGAAGTTATGGAAAGCGGAACATGTAAGTGTCAAGTAGTTATGTAGTTAAGAAAATTCCCAGAAAAAGTAGTGGAGGTGCTTCCTGGTTTCTTCTTCCTGCTTATTGTTAAATGTGTGATAAAGAAAGAAATTGAGGGAAGAAATATTAAACAGAAGGAACCAGGGCCGAATAGTTTTGGCAATTTCGAGCCTCTCCGGAGGGCAAAAGATGCTAAAATCAAGAAAAAGCTTCTGAGCATGCCGGAAATGGCTGACAAAGTAAAAGGCTGAGGATGTGACTGTACAACCTTTTGTTAAAACCACAGAAGGATCAAATGATCAGAGTAGTATTCAGCCACACAAAGGGTCCTTTCAAGAGGTCAAGAACAAGGACATGTCTCACAGATCCTGTCAATCACAAGCAAGCGATAGGGTGTAGTCCCTCAGCCATTTTGGCAGGATTCCCAGGTAGAGCAGGGCCATCTCACAAATATTTGTGGGTGCAGATTTATTTAGGAAGTCCAGGGAAGACTCACAGAGTTTATTTCAGCGAAGTACCGGCTTGGATTGTAAGGGACATGGGAACTACAAATTGAATGAGGCTCTAGAAAACCCAAAATTCTACTGGAAGAAAGCAGGCTGATGAAAGCACCCAGAAGCAAGCACATGCTATCTTTTCAAGGAAGGAAGATTCAGGAAGTGGAACTAAGAGCCCAGAAGGCAGAGCCATGAACTAGGGAAAATTATGGCCAGGCCTTGAAACTTAATTGAGCACACCCCTTGCCCCCAGCACCTCCCAATACCTGTCTGGCTAGCTTTCAGAATTTCTATGGAGCAGAGGTTACATTTCCCCCTTTTCAACAGAAATGTCCATAGCAGGTACCCTCTGCCTGTCCCCCCATGGCATGTTGGGTACGTTGGTCACAGATAACTTATCTCTCATGTTGACAGGCTGAGAGGAACCACATGGAGGGAACTTTAATCACATTTGGGCCTGATTTACATGATAAAAGTTCTGGCATTTGGTGAAATGATTTAATGGCATAAAATGTTAGGGGTCCTTGGGAGTGGGTAAGATGCATTTTGCATGTTGAAGGGATGTGAATGACTGAGGGACTGGTAATCTACAGACTATGTCAGAAACTCTCAGGTGACTGCAATGATCCCTGAGTTCTGGTATCCATGTCCTGTGTAAGCTCCCCTCTTGAGTGCAGACAGGAAATGTGACTTACTTCCAACCAAGGGAATATGCAAGCTGATGGCTTGGGTCCCCTGACTCTCCCACCCCATCTTGCAAGGAGATACTCCTCCTTACTAGATTTGAGGAAGTAAGTGACCATGATGAAGAAGCTTATTTGGCAAATAATTGAGGGCAGACTCTGGCTAACAACTAATAAGAAACCAAAGTCCTCAGTTTGAAAGCCCACGAGGAACTGAATGCTGACAATAACCACCGTGATCTTGGAAGTAAATCCTTCCCTACTTGAGTCTAAGATGAGATTGCATCTCTGGCCCAGCAGAGAACCCAGGTAAGTCATAATGAATTGCCTGGTGACTGAGGCTGAGAAATTTAAAAAAAAAATGTATGTGGTTTTTTAAGCCTTGAAGTTTTTGGAACTGTTGTTACAGAGCAGGAGAAAACTAATACCGATCATGACATTTGCCTTTGGAGAATATTCACACAAATGGCCATGGCTTCATCCTTATTGGTGGCTTCTTTGGAAATCAAGTTTCTACACAGTTCCTGGAACTTGTGAAAATCATTTCTGGGTAATTTAGAACAGATAAACAAAGTGTCCATACCTTTTAGAGTACATGTAAAAAAATAAGTTAGATATTTTCTTTATCTATTACTTCAGAAAAAGTGATATGAATATTTCTGAGATTTTTGTTGCAATAAAGTTCCCATTGATTTATTCCCCATATGGGAGATTTTGTCTCAAGTGAAAAATCATTACCGCTAAGCCTGGATTTAACATAGGGACATGTTTGGGGAGAATCAGTCTATTGGCTGCAATCTCTCAGAAGTTCTTTAGGGTTGTTGGAGTTTAAATACACATAACATCACTGTTTTAATGGTTGTGGATGCTTATTCCTTTGGCCTTTTGTTCCTTCTAATGGAGACCAGGTTTCCTTTAATCTTCAGTTTAATTCTAAAATGTCTGTAATGGATAGTATTCCTTTATATTACTTAGATGGGGAGACCTCCAACCTCCTACAGAATATGGCAAACCTAAGAATTATTTGCTTGTGAAGACCAAGAAAGAAATATCATGTTCTTGGTTTTTCTGGTTTTCATTAACCTCTTGCTAAGCCACTAGAAAGGCTATTCAATAGGAAGGCTTCAGTTTTATAAAAAATCTTACATAGTCCCTATTCTTAACACCCATCCATTTATTACTTAAATCCAAATTTCCTCCATTAACCAAATGTTCATTTAGCCCAAATGAGCATTTCTTCTGAAAAAAAAACAAACAAAACAAAACATTTGAATGTAAGTCTTCCAAACACTATCCATTCTGACCTTTTTCTAAAAGCAAAGCTTTAAGAACAATCGTAAATGGGTACTGAACATACATATATGTTTACCAGAGTTTAACAGCTTCTTGCTTCCTGGTTGCTTAGCCCAGGAAAGGTGACCACAGGTGTGGGATGTGTGGAGGTGCTGTGATTCTAACAGTAGCTTCACACAGATGAAGGTGGCTTTACCTGAGTGGACTGTATTCTATGACAATATATAGCATTTTAAAATGGAATTTATTGGGGTGACATTAGTTCACAAAACCATACAGGTTTCAAGTGTACAACTCAATAAAATATCATCTGAACACTGTATCATGTACCCATTGCCCCAAGCAAAGTCTTTCCATCCCCATATGATCCCCCTTTGCCCACCTCCACTTACCCTTCTACCCCCTTTTCCCTCTGGCTATTACCACACTGTGGTCTGTGTCAATGTGTTGTGTGTGTGTGTGTGTGTGTGTGTGTGTGTGTGTGTGTGTGTTTGCTTAATCCCTTCACCTTCTTTCATCCAGTCCCCTAACCACCCTTCCCTGTGATAGCTGTCAAGCTGTCATTCTATTCCGCGTATTTATACCTCTGTTTCTATTTTTGTTTGTCAGGTTATTTTTTTCATTAGATTCCACATATATGTGAGATCAAACGGTATTTGTCTTTCTCTGACTGGCTTACTATCAACCAAATTTTTTAAAAAAATATATTTTATTGATTTTTTACAGAGAGGAAGGGAGAGAGATAGAGAGTTAGAAACATCGATGAGAGAGGAACATCGATCAGCTGCCTCCTGCACATCTCCTACTGGGGATGTGCCCACAACCCAGGTACCTGCCCTTGACCGGAATCAAACCCGGGACCTTTCAGTCCGCAGGCCGACGCTCTATCCACTGAGCCAAACCGGTTTCGGCAACTATCAACCAAATTTAAATCTTACCAGGCTTAGAAATAGCAGGGAGACTGCTCTCCCATAATCAGCTTTCTCACCAACTCATGTTAGCTCAGAAATGATATACTTTCCCAAGAGTATCTTGGGGGAACTACTTAAAAAATGACCAACCCGGCATTGCAGAAATCAGCTTTCATGTTCCTCTGAGTTGAAAGGAATAAAATCTTAATTGGTAATTTAGGAACACAGTGAAGAAAGAAAATATGATTTTGTCTGGTTGTTTTGAGGTTGTAATAAATATATAGTAGAGGATTATCTGTATAGTAAGACTTTATGTAAGTATAATATATAAATATTACATTGTCTATATAAATATTTACCACATAACAAATGACTGCACACAGTATTTTATGAGGTTCCCAGTGAATCCATATCACTAGATACAAGCCTTACTACATTTTAATTAAAAGGTATTGAAAGTCATTTTCTTTCACATGGGACTAATACAATAAGTTTATGGGAGTATGGCAGAGTAAGAACCCTGAAAGTGATGTGAAAATTACCTACTTGGATATTCTCCAACGACCATAAACGGAAATGTACTTTAAATATGCAAGAGAGAGTGAAATACCACAACTGTAGATTTTATGAGGCCAAAATCAAATGTCTGATTCTATAAAAACCAACAAACTGTTAAATGCAAGACTGAACTGAAATGTCCCCAGGACATGCTGAAAGCTTAAAATACACACAGGAGAGACTGTCCCACCCTGGGTCCTACCGTAGCTGCAACGAGGGTGTCCGTTAATAGAAGGGTGTGTACTAGTTACAGATATAACCAAAACCTTGACTATGTCCCCACCTCTGCTCCAGCTGCTTAGTGTAGTTCTGATGGAGAACTTCACTTCATCTGGCCAGTACATCTGGACCCAGGACGGCCTTTGCTCCTACAGGGAACTGTAGGTTTTGAGACTGGGACAGCTGGATTCCAACAAACACAAGCTTTCTCCAGCAAACTCACTTGCTGAGTCCCCAGGGAGCCCAGCACAGACAGGGGCAGGGTGCCCACTGTCCCTGGAGCTCCACCCTGTTGGGAATTGCTCAGTGGAGAGAACCACACAGGGACCACAGCAGCCCAGGGAAGCTGTCAACTCAAGGCTTTGGTCAACATTTAAGGGTGTCAGGAAAAGCAAAGGACAGTTCAGCTCAACAGAAAGGGATGCTACAGATAAGCTAAGCTGGATCCAAAACTAAAGCCGCAGGGAACCGACCGCACCAGAATGACAGTAAATGTGAAGACGGCGATGCTGGGCAGAGCGGTCCGTACCTTTCCTCTCGGTTCTGGCCCACGCACACCCTGCCCCCGTGCCGGGGCGTGGGGTTGCTGCAGGACCGCTGGCGCACCTGGAAGCCGATCCCACAGGTGGTGCTGCAGGGAGACCAGGAGGTCCAGGGGGTCCAGCCTCCATTCCTGGGGGGAAGAAGCAATGCGGTCACTGAGTCACACTGTCTCAGAGTCCATCCCCGTCTGCACCCACCTCCCAATACAGGTGCTCTCCCACATGGACCACGGATTACGGGGTGGGAGGAGAAAGGGAACCGGGGCCATGGGACTGAAGGTACTGCATCCTGGGGATCTGTTACTGTGAGATTTTTCTCCCTGGTATCAGATGTCAGAGCCCGGGTAAGAAATTTAAGAGTGACATTTTAAGCGCACTATAAAGAATTCAAAATGGGCTGTATTAGAAACTATTAAGAAACTTTAATTTTGAAAAAGTAAATCTAAAAAGCAATGTTAATTCATTGAAAAGCAATTAGAGATGAATCCCCTAAACTTTAGGATGTATACTTTCACTTGACTTGTGCTATTTCAGTTATAATTTAAAGTACACATATAAACACAATAATTATCTAAACCTATACATAATGCTTACTTTTAAGATCAATGAAAATCAGTAATTCTCTTGGTAGCATTCATATTGATATAGGACACAGTAACATTTAAAACAAACTTTATTAAAAATGAATGAAGGCTATTTTAAATTCAGATTCTTGGCTATTTTCTTATAATTTGACAAAAATAAAGAATATAAAGACTGCAAATTGTGTTTATCTGAATTTGTTATTTATATATGGATAGGCAATAAGGTGGAGATAGTAAAAGATAAAAAAAAATGAACCACTTTTATAAAATATCAAATTCTACTGTGGTCATGGCGCCATAGGTGCCGGGGATGGAGGAGGTAACTGCGTGTAGCTGTAAAAGAAAATCAAACCAACAGCAACAACAGAGCACTAAGCAGAAGACTTGGAACCTGCTCAATGGATCAAGCTGTTTGAGCACACCTCCGGGTTACCCAGCATTGAATCTTACAGAGCTGGACATTGGCGCTCAGATATCCTATAGAGCAGAGAGCCTTTGGACTTGGATTTGGCTTCTTCTCTCTCAGCTACTGCCACATAGCAGCGGACAGATTCCACACAGGTGCCCTGAGGACTGAGCTTGCCTTCTTCCAGCTGCTGAGAGGCTTGGTGGCTATTGCTCAGCTGAGAGGATCTAGCTCACCACGGGTCGTCTAACCCATCAAGGGTCGTCCCAACTACAGATTTCCCCCGAGAACAGTTAAGTCCTTTATTGGTCCTGAACACAAATCTCGTGTCACAGCGGCACTCCTGACCATCTCAGGAAAAACACAGGTTTTGTTCCTGAAGTTCCATAAGGGAAGGCATAGGTTAGACAACTGGAAGGCTGCAGAGACTCAATGCATTTAGATGACAAACTCCTGTCAAGGCTCGTGGCTTTCCCTTGATCTCCAACCTTTTGATTACCTAGTTATATTTTTTAATCAATCAATCATCTTTCCCTTTCCCCCTCCCCATTCCCTCTCTCCCTCCCTGATAAGAATTAGAATTCAGAAGTGACATAATATCATAAGGATGTACATTCAAATGTTCATTTTAATGATAAAATAAAACCATATTTCCCCAATCAATAGTAAGTCTGACTTGGCCCTGGTTTGACAGTAAAGTCTGGCTTAACTAATTAGTTTATATTGTGGATTTCTTTCATAAATTGAATGTCTTTAATCCTGCTGCTCCAAGGTTTTGAGAAAACATATTTAAATGTGATGAGATAAAGCACATAACCAAAAATATTATACCTGTAAAATGTATTAAATTAGCAACATTTTGAATTTTCAAACACTTTTTGAGTGTGTTGGGTTAAACAAGGTGCCTATACATAAGAATAACAGATTGAATTTAGAATCATTTGAATGGTCGTCTTAAAGGCTCTTTGATGTACTTTGCACAAATTGAAAAGTATTTGACAGTACTGGCTAAGCAAAAATTTCCATTTGCAAATTAGGTGGTTTCCAGTGTTTTACTTCCAATAAAATCAAAGGCCAGCATAAACAATTTATTAACTAATACAGGACATTACAAAAGTATTTGATGTTAGCTTATCATGATTTTGGCAGATAATTTTGAAAAAAAAAAAAAAAACAGGGAAGTGAGTGACAGTGCTGACCTTACATTTCCAACCACTTATGTAAGTAAGATCCATCCAAACTTAGAACTAGAAAAATAAAACATAAAGATGGAATTGGTGTAAAGCCCTGTCCGATTCAGGTGCATTCATGCCTGAATAGGAACAATAATTGGGAATTAAAAACAATGGCATTAAGGAATGGAATTCCAATAAAATCTCAGTTTTCAATGTGAAGTAATTATTAGTTAAAATGTGCGATATCCATGATAACAGAGTGCCTTCTCCTGGTTCGCCTAGGAGGTTGGCTGACCAGCTGCCAGAGCATCACATCTGCATTGTGTGAACCTCTCCTAGGTGCGCATGTTAGCAGGCCTGAGGGACAGGGACCTGGGGCCCGCTGTTTACAAGAACAGCCATATCACAGTTTCATGTGTCTGCCTAACTTTGATCTGAGACTTGCTTTTATTCTCAGGAACCACCTAATGGCAAGGTAGAAGGGTGGGGCCTACAACTCTCCCTTGTAACCACCGGGGGCCACTGATGCTGTCAACAGAAAGAGACAGTTGTGAAGAGCCAAGTGGATTGGCCAGCCCATAACAAATGGTCCGGACCAGACCGTGTTGTCTAATAAGGGACAACTAGTCTAATATTCCAGAAAAAGACTGTCATTGACATGGACGTTTTCCTCAAACAAGCCAATAATATTGTGCACATGAGCAATGTTTTTTTTAATCTGATGAGGGAAACAAGAACAGGATCAGATTTATAATCTACTTTAGAGTTTAAAATCTCCTTCCATAGACAACGCAGTTTTGAAGTGGTAAGTGTCTCTGTCTTTTTCTGCCTTTCTCTTGAGGCGGGAAGATACACATTAGGAATGATTTCCCAAACTCCTCTGCAGTCAGAGTTCACAGGTGAAAGCAGGCCTGAGTGCTGGGAGCCACGCACCTGGAGCAGTTGGTGATCTCCATGCGGGGGCCCGTGCACTGCCAGCCGCCACACTGGGGGGCCGGGCTGTCACAAGCACGGGTGCGACAGAGGCAGGTTCCCACGGCGCTGCCATCCGTGTGCGTGCAGGGCGTCCACGGGGACCACGCACCGAAGTGCCCATCCACCGTGAGATTCCTCGTCTAGGAAGCAGATACAAGAAGGATGTCAGAAAGGGTTAAGGCTGCAAACATAAAGAAAACATAAAAACTCTTACAAGACAATCAGAAACCACTTAGAATATTTTATATTATAATAAAGATGGATGAACGGGGAAAATAATTCAAAGTAAAGCATCAGAAGTCATCGGTGAGGATGATGATGGAGACAGTGGGGGAGGAGAAAGAAGGCAGAAGAGGAGAAGAAGGAAATGGAGGAGGAAAAGAAGAGAGAGGAGCAGGAGGAGGGGAGGGAATTTTCAGGGTGCTAATAGCTTGACCATCAGGTGATGGCAGAATTATCCACTAACGTGAGAAGACCAAGGAACAAGAATTGTAGTGAAAAACCACAGATGTACAATTCTGCTACATTTGTATATAGATTGGCCCCCCTGGCTGGGGCGTATCCTGTTCAAGGGCATGGCTTCTAGTGCCCACACAACCCTGGCATGGATGCCTCCTCTCCCCAGGAGGCACAAAGGATGTGGACAGTATTCATGCATAAAGCCCAGGTAGATTCTTGTTAAGCGACATTACAGGTCATGCAGGACATATGTACATATTTTTCAAATCATGCTAGATATGGCGATTTAGATCTTGCTCAAGCAGTTCAAATCTATTAAACTGAGAACAATGTTTTAATCACATTTATATAAACACACAGAACTGTAGTCAATAGTTAGTCAACTATTGCCCTACCTCCTGGACAACAGAAATTTATGAACATTTTTAAATAGGGACTGTGAGGTGGAAAAATGGGTCTTAAGTTGCTAAGTGCCTGGGAAGGTTCTGGGGTCCCATTGGCAACTTGCTCTCTCTGGAGAGCAGAGGTTCTAAGCAGCAAATGGCAGCCTATGCCTGAGGCGTGGCTGGAAAACTAACTCAGTAGCTGTTTGTCCAAGGTTTGTGAAGACTTACAAGGTGGGTACCCCAGAGGGTGTGGTATCAATCTCAGCACATTCATCACCCCTCTAACCTTGAGCTCCATGGAACAGGACCTCCTCTCATTACTCAACTGGATATAAGATGCACTGGTCTCATTCAAAAATCCCTCAGCTTATAAAGCTTAATTTCATTGGGCTAAATATATGTAGATAAACAAAGAAATGTACTTTGCTGATTAAAAGATTTAATGTATTTTTACATTTCTGAAATCAGTTGGCATCTTGCAATCCATGGAAGCATTTTTTTTTCTTTAAAATAGTAGTATACTTCATGATCAATGACATATCAGAAATGATGAAATATGGTAGATTTGGTGAGTAAAATTAAGCTTTTCTTCCACTTCAGTCAAAACTAAAAAATAACATAAAAGCAAATTACATTTTTAATAGACTTTCAAAATACCTCTCTAAGAATGCTCTAAATAAATGTTAATAATTTTCATCTAGTTCATTTCTTTCTAAGAAATAGATTGTTAGAAAAGAATACATAATTAAAATAGTAGTTGGGTTATTCAAAACTCATTTTTCTACATGGTAGCCTTCATATATGAGAAAATACATTGTTTTATTTCCTGGTTATTGCTCAGTGACATAATTTATTCTCTGTTGTTAGATGCTTTCCATATTGTTAACTTATTAAAAGTGTATCTTGAATATGACATTATATAGGGTGAGATGATAGGGATGGTTTTATATAAGAAAATCACCTCAAACAAGAAAAAAAAGGACCTTGTTATGTGTTTTCTGGACAGTGAATCAGTGATTACATCTCAGGTATAATTTTACAACAGAGGAGGTGGAGGGACAGCTCCAACCCCAGGGCAGATGTACATCACCCTCCTCCTTTCCTGAGTTTAAAACAAAAATGTTCCTCTCAGTAGCACTGACAACTTTAGTAACAACCCTCTGGTCATTTCTCAAATATTGGATCAACTCCATTTCTTTTTATGTTGTTGCTTTTCAATTGATTTCAGAGAGAGGAAGGGGGAGAGAGAGAGAGAGAGAGAGAGAGAGAGAGAGAGAGAGAGAGAGAGAGAGAGAGAGAAACATCAATGATGAGAGAGAATCATTGATAGGCTGCCTCCTGCACTCCCCCTACTGGGGATCAAGCTCACAACCCGGGCATGTGACCTGATTGGGAATGGAAATATGATCTCCTGGTTCATGACTCGACACACAACTACTGAGCCACACCAGCTGGGCTCATCTCTATTTTCTTACTGTAGAAATATACCGGACACATATTTGTCATAAACCAAGTGGCAGCATGTGTATTTTCCATTTCACAAGAAGGCATGCCTCAGATATTTAATAAAACCATGATGAGTCCCAGACCGATGGCCTTATTGCTTAAGAAGAACTGCTATTGCCCTTGCCGGTTTTGCTCAGTGGTTAGAGCACTGGCCCTCAGACGGTAGGATATGTGTTTGATTCTGGTCAAGGGCATGTACCTCGGTTGCAGTTTGGGCAAGTGTGGGAGGCAACCAATGGGTGTGTCTCTCTCATGTTAGTGGTTCTCCCTTTCTGCGTCTCCCCCTTCCTTTCACTCTCTCTTAAAAAAAAAGAAAAATCAATGGAAAAAATATCCTGTGGTCAGGATTAACAACAGCAACAAAAGAACTGCTATCATTAAAATGTCAAGGTCAAATATCTAGAAGAAGGTGTGCTGATTCTTGTAAAGTATACATAGTACATTAGAATGGCATTTCAGAGAATCCGTGTTGCTTTCTTTGACCCTTGGTGGGTGGCTCATTTGGTTGGAGCATCGTCTCAAGCACTAGAAGGTCGCAGGTTCGACTCCTGGTCAGGGTACACAGCCAGGTTGCAGGTTTGATGCCTGATCGTGGTGCTTATGGGAGGCAACAGATCAATGTTTCTCCCTCACATTGATGTTTCTCCCTCTCTCCCTCTCTCTCTAAAATCAATAAAAACATAATCTCAGTGAGGATTTTAAAAAAAGGAAGGTGAACACCATTGTGCTTCTTGAGTGTTGTTCAGAAATGAAAAGGGACCTCTTTCAAGAAACACTGCAGAAAAAGTTGCTTCTAAAATCAGAGATCTGAAGCTATCACCCAAAGGACTATCAGCTAACCCTCTTGCAAAGACCTGCTTGAAGCCCAGATGAGGTTGTACATTCATCTCGTGCCAACACCTGGGGAAGGACACTGGTTTTCATAGCCCTGGCCTTCGACTTGTCATTCTGTCTGTTTTCCCACTTACAAATGGAAGGACAGTCTTAATGCACACAGGTTTAGATAAGAGACTTAGCAAGTTCCTTGACAGGATGCAGACCCAAAGTTCACATGCCTCAGGCAGTTCTGTATTGAAGCAACAGCACTGATTTCAAATAACGAATGTGGTGCTTCTCTTCTCAGCCCTGTCTCACAGAGGAATGCCAGAGCTGACAGTCACAGAGAACAGCGGTTACATGACAGCAAAGTAACTTAATAAATTTGCAAATGTGTGGAAGCTAATAGCTGTTAATCATATTCCCTGAGAGAGAAAAAAGACAAATAAAAAAAAGCAGCTGGTTCTTAGAAGTGAGGACCCAAATAAATATACTAGCAATAGAAAATGTGGAATCGGTTTTCTTGGATTCAGATTCTGACTCCAAATGCAAGTGAGCTGCTCTTCATTCTGCAGAATTCACTGTGGGAATGTACATTAGGCTGTCTCTCCCAGACCTTGCTGTGACCCTGAGCAGGATCTACAAGACTGTCCCACATGGGGCTCTATGGTAATAGCCTTTAGTTCATTCTTTTAAAAGCTCTACTTATCTTGGCTTCTGGAACCATAGCTCCCAAGGGAAATTGATGGGTGTGGAAGGTACTATTTTATTAATGCTACAAAGGGTACAATGGTTCACACCAAACTCTGGAGATAAAAATCCAAGACTAAAACAGAGATATTACACCCCATTTTTCAAACCAGCACTGTTTCCTCTAAGATACTTCTCATCAAAACAGACAAAAAGCTTATGCCAGTATCCCATGTGGCTCTCATGCAAGGGGAGAGCTAAATAAGTTAAGAGAGCACAGACAGGGTGTGCAGGAAAGGGTCTAAGATAAAAATGCATGGACGTCATTAAAGGGCTGGTTAGTGACTGAGGACAGCGGGGTGACTGAGGACAGGGTGCTCAGAGGCCCGAGAGCACAGACACTTACAGGACAGGTGGAGAGGGGCTGCTCCCACTGAGTCATGCTCAGGCTCTCCTCCAGGCTGGTGCACTTCTTCATCACCACATCCCAGCCACAGTAAGGGTCCTGGGCCCCGATGCAGGCACTGCAAACACACACCCAAGGATCAACAGAGAGGCAGCTTAACTAAACAAAGATGCAGACTAAGGCAAGCCTAACTCTTCTAACTTCACATGGGAACTAGTTATGCAAAACAAAGTTTCAGTCTGCCATGAGAGAACATAGCTATCTGTACATACTTGCAAGTATCCAACTAAAATTAAATAACTGATTTTCATTGAAACACCTGTATTTTTTTCTAAGATAGAGGGCAGACAACGAAATGACTATCTGTACCAATGTGAGCCTTTTGGTGTTATCAACAGAGCTAAAGTTGGAATTTTGCAATGCTCAAAAACACTAGTTGTTGTTATCACCACCACCACCATTGCCATGACCACCAGCATCCCCTTAATAATAGGTATTCTTTGTTGAAAACCTACTGTGATATGTCAAATTATTCCATTTAGACACAAACAACTTTTATAGGGAGGTATTATTGTTATCATTTTTATGATCACCATAATCATCATCACCACCACTATCTTTATCATCATCACTATCATCAACACCTTAGTAAAAGACATTATTTGTTGAACACCTATTGTGGTATAACAGGTTCTTATATCATTTAGACACCTAAAAAACTCCAACAAGGGAGGTATTGATGAAACAGCAAAGAAAACAGACACAAAATTTATAAAACTGGCCCAAGGACAAGCAAATACACTCCAAACCCTGCAATGTGGTTAGTTCAAATTTAATAAAATGAGTATGTCTTCCTTTTCAGTACTATGGCTTAAAATGAATACAAAATATCAGTTTAATAATAGTTTAATATAGCTGTCTACAATATTCTACATATTATTCAGAAGTATTGTGGACAGTGGATTTCTTATTTTGACTTTGCTCCAATGACGGAGTTCATGCACAACCTGGCAAAAACAGGCATAGTCACTGTACTTAGAGAACTTAGTTCTTAGTAAAGGGGAAAAAACATTAAACAATTATGCAATAAATACCACAGCCAGTTGCAAAGAAAAAACCACAGGAAAACAAAGTCAAACTGCTCTTGTACATGTGCTCTGCTCCTAGGAAACTGAGCAAAACTGCTGGCTGCCTAATGCAGAGCTAAGGAGAGCTAAGAGCCTACACTATTGGAAGGACTATGGAATATTTTTAGTACACCTTCTTCTTAAAAACATATTCTCCATTGTAATAACAATTTATAATATAATATGATTAAATAATCTATATATATAAAACCCTAATATGCAAATACACCGAATGGTGGAACAGCCAAACAACCAGTCACTATGACATTCACTGACCACTAGGGGGCGTGTGTGGAATATGGAAGGCCTTGGCAGCAGGCAGCAGAGTGAGGAACATGGTGGGCATCAGCTGCGGCAGGATGGTGGAGCAGGTGAGCAGGGGCGCCAGACCAAGGCGGGGCACCAGTTGCTGTCATCAAGGCTAGCCTCTGGTGGTTACTGAAAATTCTTTGCTCCTGTGGGCCGTGGTCCTGCCTGCCGCTCACACCTGCTGCTGGCACCCAGCACCAGCTTCAATCACTCAGTGCCGTCAGTGGGTGCGAGCTGCAGCTGCTGGCCCCGATCACCCCTCAGGGCTTCACCTCCCCCTGCACCTGAGGGGTGATCGGAGCAGCAGCCACCACTCGCACCTGCTGATGGTGCCGGCCCCAATTGCTCCGTGCTGGGAGCGGAGCTGCTGGCAGAGAGGGGATCTGGGGCTGCAGTGGGAGGGGCCAGGCAGGGGCATGAAGGATGGGCGGAGACCCGCCCCTGTGCACACCACAGGCTCAGGGCCCACAGTTCCTTGCAAGGTGCATGAATTTGTGCACTGGGGCCCTAGTATAAATAATAATATGAATACATTAACATTTTGGCCAAAGAGGAAAAGAAAAAAAAATTAAAGCACCCCAACCATGGTTGTAGGGGAAGAGAGTGGGCATAGCAGAGGCAGGGGCAGCCGTGGCATCTCTACAAGATGGCACTTATATTTTATTTGCTTTTATTGTCCACCTGGATCAAGATGTATGTTTGTATCATTGCCAGAGGTGGATTTACAATGAAGCCAAAGCAGCTTTACTTCCTGAAGTTTTTATTTCTTCAGTTCATGATGCCCTTTAAGGCACCGCAATTAAACCCAGTCATTTCGCACTTATAATTTGATATTCTTTTCTTGAGTGAGAACCGTCCCCAAATGGTATAAGCTTCAGGCCCCACAACACCTACATTTTTCCCTATTACAGAACATTAGCATGCCTTCTGTTTCTGAATCCACAAGTCAAGCGCACCTTCTACACATTTTATCCATTCTTCTTGCAGCCTCCCCTAGGCCCGGGGATTTACTGTGACTTTGCTAGAAGACACTGGGTTCCAGCCCCAGCCCACCTTAGACCCCTATGCAAGGCGCACTTCACAATCGTAATGAGCCTGGTGATGAATGCACTTTGTCTTTCCCCCTTCTACTTTTTAAACAGTTGTAATGATGACATACACATAATGGGTTCCTTTTTCCAATTACTATCACGTCACAGATGTCTTCATAGCCATCATTTAATGGCTTAAGAATAACCCACTGAGCAAATAATTGACTGAATACGTATATCATAACTTGTTGATTCATTCCCTCACTATTGGAAATTTGGGACTGGAACACTGGGAGTGATTCCAAGACAACTGTAAAAGTAATTGGACAGGGATGTCAGGCTCAGCGATTAGGTCCTCATGTCGTCCATCTGAGATCAGCTGTAATGATAAATTGATCTGGGGATAAACTCTAAGGTAACTCCAAGGCCCGTTGGCTCAAATCAACAATAGATATTCTGGAGATTTTATTTATGCCAGAATTTCTCATTAGATTCTGAGCTCCATGACAAGGTCAGGGCTGCCTCATTTGTCAACATCCACTCAGGGCCTGGCTTGGTGCTTGGCACATATTAAGTTCAATAAATATACTAGCAATGAGTTAACTAAGGAAAACGGACGGTCTTTAGAGGCCACACCAATGCCAACACAAACAAAAACTCAAGACGTTGAGATTTGAAAAATATTAAATTCATATGAAAGGGAGAATAGTTTGTAAAATGAGTACATGTCAAAATGTCTTTCTGAATGCTTATGTGATTCATACCTGAATGGCCAAGGTTGTCTTGCTGGGGACATGTGGGGATCCTGCAATGTCTTTCTGTAGGTGTATATTTCTCCCATTGGGCAGATGCAGTCTTTAGATAATATGTAATTAATAACAGTGCCAACCAATTAACTCCACCTTTTAAAAATTTTCCCTTTCAAGCCATGTCTTAATTTCCATACTAATTTTCTTAATAATGAAACTATCAACCTGATAACTAGTACAGGTTGACTGGATTAAGGATAATTAGATACCAATGCCCCAATAGAGCCAAGCTCCTTATTTTAATGGTTTCATCCACACATGCACACCCCAGTTTTATAAAGCAACATTTAAAAGGCATGTGTCTTCTGTTTTATTTATAGGCTATGATTCATCCAGTTTTCAGCTTTGCTCCTCTTCCCAGTTAGTTTTTATAATAAAACACAAACAAAACAAAACAAACACCTAAGGCCCAAGGGTTTCCAATCTTTTGGCTAATGTTTTATATCACTACTCTTCTCTGTAAAGGGGTTTTACTGTTCCACAAGAACTGAGGTTTTCTCTTTAGGTTATTAAGTAAAGAGCAGGTCAGGGTGCATGCCCAGGCTGCAGGCTCAGTCCCCGGGGGGGGGGGGGGGTGCAGAAGGCAGCCAATCAGTGATTCTCTCTCATAATTAATATTTCTCTCTCTCTCTCTCTCTCTCTCTCTCTCTCTCTCTCTCTCTCTCTCTCTCCCTTCCTCTCTGAAATCAATAATAATTTCTTTTTTTAAAAAAAGAAGTAAATAGAAGAGAGGAAAGAGGCAGAGAACCAAAGATGAAGCCTGGGCCATAGGTGTAGCAACTCCCAGCTCTGAACCTGGGCTTCATGTCACTAGAGCCACGTGACCTTGAGCAGGACACCAAAAATTGAAGCCACTATTTCTTCATTTGAAAAATGGAGATAATATATGACTTTACACTCAGGGTATATGATTGACATGATAAAATGATCAAGTGGTGATAAAACCCAGCACAATGCCAAACATATAAAAGTTGTGGAATTGTATGAATTGTTATCATTTATACACGTTCATCAAACTATGCATTGCCTTTGAAGAAAAGGCATTCTAAGAAATGAAAAATGGGAATATGATTACTTAAGCTCAATTTTTCTTCTTAAACACTTCAAAATTCATTAATAAAATTGAGTTTCTAGTAGCAGCTAAAATGACTTACATTCTATTACAGAAAGTTTATTTAAAGAAGAGATCAGTAACCTCCTGTTACTCAATTATTATTCTGTTCCTATTTTGTGTAATTCCCTAGGCATACTTCTGGAAAATCAACATTGCTTTTGTCAAAACAGACAAACAAACAAACAAAAACAAAAAACAATTCCCCCACATAATTCATGTAAAGAAAATCTGGTCACAAAGATATTAGTTTCTTAAAAATTGATTTTTTTCCCCCAGTTAATTTTCACTAGGGAGATTTTTTTGTCTTTCTATAGGAGGA
The DNA here is from genome assembly GCF_964212035.1 of Myotis nattereri. Taxonomy (NCBI): domain Eukaryota; kingdom Metazoa; phylum Chordata; class Mammalia; order Chiroptera; family Vespertilionidae; genus Myotis; species Myotis nattereri. The sequence continues at coordinate 12,004,384 of NC_138079.1, forward strand.
TTGCAGAGAAACATTGGAAAGAATCCAGAGAAACTCTTGAATTAAAATATTTTCTTTTCGCAAGTGGAATTGCTAAGGGTCAGACCCAAACTACCCCCCACTGAGAGTGGGCACACAGAGACCACAGTCCATCGATCTACAGTGAAGTCACAGTCTCACTCTGCTTTCTTCTGAGGGAGTGGACGAGTAACCAGCAGGGAGACAGCTCTGGATATAATAGTAAAATCTTCCCTCTGCAGGAGCCTGATGATGACAGAAAAGTGGCCTTAATTTCTTCAACAGAAAGAGGGAGCTGTGAACTGTTCCCTGGCCACAGTGACTGGTGGCCGTGGCTCCTGTGGATTCATGACCAGCCTTGAAGTGCAGTCGTGTAAGAGGCGTGAGAGGGAAGATGAGGCCTGGCTTCTGGGATCTGATGCAGGACTTGGCTTCCTTGCCTACAAGGAGCTGAGCACCAGGAACCCAGGTCCAATGAAGGGAATCGCCATGAGAGGATGAATGGCCTCATGCTTTGCAAGCCATGAACTCCCACTCTGGCACGAGAAACACCTGACACACAGCACAGGCCTGTGTCTTTGTGCACAGTAATCAGGGTCACTCCCGAACAAGTCACTGTTGGATCTCAGAGCTCATGGGGATGGAGCTGCAAGACTGGTGCCCTTCTAATGCATTCTGATGTGTGACATGTCTGTTAGCAAGACTCCAACTCTCCCTGTCTGCCCCCACTGAGTCATCAGCAACTGGCAGAATAATCCCTGGCTTCCATTAGTCCGGCAGGGAACACAAATCCAAACAAGTTTTAAGCAATCATTGGTTAATGTTAGGGAAAAGGTGCTCTATAAAAGATAGCTGGTAATAAATATCACCATCCAGTATTAATGCTCGCAATAGCATTGTTATTAGATAGAAGGTCCCTAATGTTATTTCTCAACACTCTATTACCAATGAAGGTATGATAGTACAGACTTCATTTTCTAGAATCATCTAGAAGGAGATACTGCAACACATAAAACCTTCTTTCTACACTTTGCAGAGTGCTTTATATTTTTCACTCTGCACATTATTCCATTTCATTCTACAGTAATTTGCATGTTAGGTAAGAAAGTGGGGTGTAAAATACTGTAGTGACCAGATCAAGAAACACCATGTGCAGGTCTGTAATGTCACTCCCGGCCTCTGAACACAAAGCTAGTGCCACTGGGTGCCTGGTTTGAGAAACAATGACCTGTGTATGGTGTTTGTGAGTAATATATCTAAACATCCACTTCTACACCAAGTCTGCACCGATGCCCTGTTTGGGGGACTTGTATTAATAAGAGCCCGGATCCCTATGGACATTGAAGCTTATGATTTCCCCAGAGCCAATCTTGTACCAGGGGCCAGAGCATTTATGCAGCATTCCAACATTACACTGCTGGTCAAATGTATGGTGTACACGGAAACCTGCAGCTTCCCAAGCATATGGGCCAGCATTTTCACAAACTGAGCTTCAAGTAGCACTGGGTCAATAGTGGATACCGCATGGTGGGTGAGCAGACTGGCTGAGGCAGTGAGGAAACATGTGCTGGTACATGGGTTCTCCCAAGCCTGGAGAAACTCCCTTCTCCTTCCCTCCTCCCAGCAGCCTAGGTGAATCTGGAGCCTCTGGAGAGGGACAGCATCCCTAGAGAGCAAGTGCCCAGCACAGAACCGTGAGGACTGCCCAGAGAGGGGGTGCCATTGCCACTTTGGGGGGATTAACTTTGGGTTAAGAGGATGCATACTTCATATTGTTCAGATACCTATATTCTAACATATAGAAAATATGTATACTCACACACATACACATACTCACACGCACACATGCATTACACAAATAAAATGAAACTTGTGCCAAATTAATGCAGGAATGCCAATGACCAGCATTATCACTGAGTGTCCTAAGGCACTGAGTAATTTGTTGTAGCCCTGACCGTTGCTTGCAGATGTAATAATATGGATCCTCCTCCACAGACACTGGTGGGTTATGATCATCACAGTAAATCAGTTTTCTTCAAAACCCTCTGCATCCTGGGAGTCGGGACACAGAGACGTTTAGGCCCGGCTGCTATTCAACCCCAGGGAATGTGAAGGCCTCTGGCTCCTGTGCCTTCTCTCAGGTGGTATGGCTGCAAGGGCACAGTGTGCAGGATCGACTTGGGGCTGCCCTACCTGCGGGTGCGGTGGAACGGGCACCTCTTCAGCGGGATCCTGGCCACGTGCTCCCGCAGGCCCACGAACAGGACGCTCTGGCTGTGCAGGATCTGCAGGCTCCGGATGGGCTCCCCCCGCCTCTCCGGGAAGAGCTCGATCTCTTCCAGCACACAGCTCCCCGAGGTCGCAGTCAGGGGCGCCCGTACCTTCTTAATGGTGCCATAATCTGCAAAGGCAACAGGGAAGGAAGGACATAAGGTCAGTGGGCTTCCCAGCCTGGCTGCTCAGAGAATCGTCTGAAAGAGCTTTGAAGATGCTGTTGCTGGGGCCCCAACCCAGACCTAGTCAATCAGCCGCATTGGGTGTGGGCCTGGGCACCAGGCATTTTTACTGCTCTCAGCAGACCTACCATGCAGCCAGGGAAGAGAACACTCAGCTACCATCTGCCTCGTCCTGGAGGGTGTCTGCAGACCGGAGCTTACTGCAGCTCGAAGGAGCCACCCACCCACTGTGGACCATCAGGTGAAAGAAATTCTAAGAGACAACCTTGGGTTTCCAGTGTCAGAGGTCCTGACTTTGCCACCCCAGGAAGGCAGATGCCAGGCCATGGGCAACTGCAAATCTGCAGGACAGCGAAGGCTGCCCCTTTTCCATCCTGCCCTTCTCTGTCCCCTTCCTCCCAGCTTACATCAACCCCTTCCTCTTTAGCTCTGATGTTCTTCTTGGTGATGCTTTTCTTGGTCTCAACTCCCCAAAGCCTTCTTCCCTGTACGATAAGCATCCATTGCTAACCTGGATCCTGCAGTTCCACCTGCAGTTTTTCTGCTCACTACATGTGTCTGCTCACTTATTTATAAGCACTGCCCAAGGATGAGTGTCCCTGACCACATAGACTCCCCAGATTGGCTCTGAGGGACACGGAAGAAGGGCCTTTCAGCCAGTGAGGGGTCAATGCCATGTGTCACGGACACCTACTTAAAATCCATGCTACTGTCCCTGGATCTAGGCCCCTGCTATCAACCTGCAAACCCAGTGCATGAACCCAACCCTCTAGAAGCACCTCCCCAACATGTCATCAATTCCTCAAGTCATCCTGAAGGCACTGACTGAACAAAACCCATCAGGGTCCAAGGTTTCCAACATCCTTCTTCTGCACACAGAAAAGGAGGCTAAGAAGTGACCTAAACCCAAAAGTAAGTCATAACCCTTTGGCTCCAAGGCCTCCTGTCAATGTTTAATCTTGGAAGGCTCTGGACAGAAAATACTTCCAGTTCTTTTGTTTTCGTGGAAGTCCTTAGAGATGTTTACTTTTATAGAGAAAAGATGTTTACATTTAAAGTAAAAAATACTTATGCAGACATATGTTGTCCTGAATTTATTTAAAAATGGCTATCTGAAACATTTTCTTCGAACATGTGTTATGAACTGACTACAAAATAATACATGCACCATTAGTAAACTATTACTTAATTTTATTTTAAGCTAGCTGGTTAAATGTGTTTGAGAAAGTTCAAGCATAAAAGCATAATTCTGTGGTATGCTGGGATGATTAAAATCACAGTACCTGTCTTTGCAGGGGTGGGGGGAGTATGTGTTTGTGAGTAGGAGAGAAAGAGGGGGGGTGGGGGGATGGAGGGAGGGGGCAGTCTGTGGAACAGGCAGGCAGACATTTTAATAAATACATGATACATAGATTTGTGCTGAAGAAAATTTGTATGACTTTACTGTGCAAGTCAACTTAATCTTGACTTGGAAATCGCCGTTCCCAGCTGGTGGGGAATTCGCCTTCATTGACTCAGGGTCTTCCTGCCCGGCATAGTGCAAAGCATGAATAAACCAAGGCATCAAGGCAGTGACCAGGACAAGGTGGGAGTTTCAGGAAGGTGAGTGAGCAGCGATGTTTCAGCCACAGCACCCTGAGAGGAGGTCCTCACCAGCAGAGGGAGGTGACAGCCTCCTGTGGAGCAGTGACAGGGACATCAGGAAACACTGAGCCAGTGGATGGCAAGGCTCTCATAGGAGCACTGTCATCCACTGGGTGGCATTGATGGCAAGGCTCCTATGAGAGCTTAAATAAGAGACTCTTGGGGCAAAACAGAGCATTTTATAGCAATGGAGGAGTGGGGTGGGGAGGGGACAAAGGTGAGGGGAGTTCACCTGGCGAACCCTCATCTTCTGTCTGTTACTACACTATTTTCATGGGAAACACAGCTTATAGAACTAAATCCTATGCAACAGCTGAGCAAAGACCCCTTACTGCTTAACATGTACTTTTGGTAGATTATTACTCTGAGAAACCTGCCTAAATAATTATTCAAATGTCAATACACTGACATGCATTTCAAACTCTTAAGCAACTGCACGTAAAAATTTTCAAAAGATCTTTAATAAAATGACTTCAAAGAAATAACCATCACAGATCAAAACTTTCCAGCATATTTTCTGCACATCGGGATCTGGTGTTCTGGCTGACCTGGAAGTGACAACATCGTGGGGCTTAGAAGCACCTCAGAGAGTGGTGCTTGGTGTGGAATTAAGAGGTGGTCCACCTCCTCTGCCTCTGCTGGGTCTCCTCCTCCTGAAGCATCTGATCCCATGAGGAGCCTCCTGAAGCCCCTCCCTCCCATGGCACCAGGGTCAGCACCTGTGGAACTCCCTTCCCCACAGCACTTATGAAGCTCTTTAGGTTCCTTAAAGCCTTTCCTTCTTTCTTCTGCACTTTGTTCTCGCTCCATGGCCAGAACACTGTCACCTTAGTGTAGAACACCTTTCTCACCTGGATGTCTCCAGAATATTCACTCTACTCCCCTTACCGAGTCTGAAGTGACCATCAGGGCACACACAACCACGCTGTCTCCTGCCTCAGGCCTTCTGCATGAGGTGCAGGCACCATCTGAGTCATCCATGGGCCTTGCTTCGCCTGTGTGTCTCTTAACCTTCCACTCCCCTCCCCCCTCACCTCTCTGTGCTGGTCACCAGGGGGCGCTTGCAGCACAGCGAGCCTGCAATTGCCCTGGTCCCTGCAAAAGCAGGTCCTTTGCCTGAAGTGGCCTCCTAGCCACCCTGCTCTGAAGCCTGCTGTCCTTGTGTCCCAGTTCAGATGGCTGACAGTCTTCTCTGGCCCCTCCGCACACTCCCAGGCACAAGTTTCCTCCTGTGGTTCCCATAACACCCAAGTCAGGGCATTCTCCCACCACTGACTCCTCTTTCTACAAGGGACATCTCCCATGGGCAGGGATGGGATCTTGTTCTTTCCATCTCAGGGGTCTGGTCTGGTGCCTGGCACATAATAGGTGCTCAACTTCCTTAAAGAATTATTAATCGTGATTATATAGAAATTATTTAAAATTAAGATATAATCAACATATGACATTGTGTACAATGTGTTTAAGGCGGGTAATGTGTTGATTTGAGACATTTATTACATATACAAATGGGTAAATTTGAAACAAAATAACCAAGGAATTTCAAAGTATTCCAAGGAATATAATTCTCCTTGAATAAATTAAATCAAATAAAGAAAAAGAAAGCCTGAGTAATTCTCCATTTCAGAGAAGAGTGGATATAAGGCAGCGGTTCTCAACCTGTGGGTCGCGACCCCTTTGGGGGTCGAACAACCCTTTCACAGCGGTCACCTAAGACCATCGGAAAACACATATATAATTACATATTGTTTTTGTGATTAATCACTATGCTTTAATTATGTTCCATTTATAACAATGAAAATACATCCTGCATATTAGATATTTACATTATGATTCATAACAGTAGCAAAATTACAGTTATGAAGTAGCAACGAAAATAATTTTATGGTTGGGGGTCACCACAACATGAGGAACTGTATTAAAGGGTCACGACATTAGGAAGGTTGAGAACCACTGGTTTAAGGAGTGACATTTCTAAACCCTACAACACTAATGACACCACTATACTAAAGTAGAAATGTAATCAGAGACTCTGAGAGGATACTGAGAATCCCCACCAGCCAGCACCTTGACGGGTAGGCAGTGCATCAAACCTTCTATGCTCTATCAGGCTCCAGTCCAATGTCCTCCCCTCCTTATTCAACACAAGGCTGAAGCGCACTTGCTCTGGACAAGGATGTGACAGAGTCATTGTTTCTTTCTTGGCAGAAGAGCAGGGTCAGTTCATGAAAGAGACCAATGATTTGCACAACAATGGGACCTTCAGAGCACTTCATTTGTTGTTGTTTTGCTTTATAATACCTATCACAGTTTAATTGCTAATTCACTTGTATTGTGACTTCCACATTGACCTTAATCTCCATGGGGGAGAGGAGGGGAGGGGAGGGAAAAGAAGGGGACATGTCAACTACTAAAAATGGTATGGATACAAATCTGAGAGTCACATATTTATAGTTTATCTCTCAAACTGAACACTATAAACATTCGCTGGGAAAGAAACAGAGCTACAACAAGATTTTGAAAACTGGTAAAAAGCTGAGAAAACAAATGACCCTGAAATACCTTCATATAGAAAGGTGTAGGTGACAGGATCTCTCATCAAACACCGCTGGAATGATCAACACGTTAAAGCTAATGCAAACAGGAATAAAAACTAACCAATTGTTTAAAAATAAAGCTAACATGCATAGAAAAGCACAGGTGGCTATCTTGATGTACACATCAAAAAATATAGACCACCTTCGTTTTCTGAATTCAGTCCCTTTTCTGAATCATTCACTTGGGACAATGAGTGATTTCATTGGTAGGGCCACCTCCAATGCAAATCATGTACCATCATTTTGTTTTCTAAACTACAATTTCAAATGGTCACAGGACATTAAAGTTGGAAGGGACCCACAAAAATATTTTGAATTTGGCAGGTGAGAAAAGCAAAGCCCAGAAAGGTTGAATTAGAAAGATCAGACTATTGGGCCAGCATTTAGGTCCTCTTCATATCAATCAAGAACTGGTTTCTGTACCTTCAGAGGCATTTTTGTTTTGAAAGCATGTAAAGATATTATTCAACTCCCATAAAGGTGAGTCAGTAATGGTATAGCAGCTGATGACTTCCTAAAAGATCAGGTGGACTGATAAAACAGTGTACTCAATGGCAGTTGTTATTCAAGGCAAAGATTAAGCCATGATTTATAAACATGTGCTTATCTTATGGAATTCAAAACACAGATAATTAATGTATAAGTGGGGCCAAGCCCAGGACAGATCTGACTTCTCTATCAGGCTTGAGGCTCTCATTTCCATAAGCTCAGGAAGCAAAAAAGAAATAATCTGATTTAAAAATCTATTTCAATTCTATTAAAAAAAAAAAAAGAGGGAGGATTTAAGGTGGCAAAGATTTGTTGAAATGAAGACATTTACAATTAAAGTAAGAACCTTAAACTGCTAATTGCTGTATGTAATATAAGCTCTGTCTACTGTAAGCTCTAATGCACATAATTCAGTTATTAGTTGTTGAAAAGTAACCATATATAGAAAACAAAAAAAAAAAAGAAAATTAACCAACCATATGTTTGACTTTGTGGAAAACTATCATGCTCAGTTTGCCAACTAACATGAATTTAGTAATTTTAACAAGGTTTTATTTTGCATTTTGATAGAGATGGTCAAGTATAACAGTCTATATCATTTGGTATGAAAAATATGCCTTACAATCAAATAGGGACTGTTATGGACACAAAATTCATATGTTGAAGTCCTAATTCCTAGTACCTCAGACTGTGACTATACTTTGCGACAAGGCCTTTAACATAGTAATGAAAATAAAATTAAGTCATAAGGTAGTCCCTAATCCAATGTAACTGGTGTCTTTATAAGAAGAGGAACTTAGGATACAGACGTGTGCACCCACATGGAGGACACATTGACCTTGGAACTCCAGCCTCTAGACTGTGAGAAATAAATTTCTGTTGTTTAATCCGCCCTGTAAGTGGTACTTTGTTATCTTTGTTATGGCAGCCCTAGCAAACTAGCACAGAGACTCCAAGTCAAGAGTAGGAAATATAAAAATAGATTTTGTCATCCAGATACTTGCTCAAAGCAATTTCAAAAATAGACTGTAAATTATTTTCCCTATTTCTCTAAGCTATTATGACTCAATTCTAATGCAAGAGTATTATAAATAATGTCAGACTCAAATTTTTTTTACCTATTATGGTCACAACCTAAAATTTACATTACTGATGAATATTTTCAAATATTAACGTTTCTTTTATTTGATGCCTATAAGCTATACATATGGTTATAGGGTAGAAAAGAACAGGAGAAGATGTGGGACATGTAACATTGTGAAGAACTGATGCATTTTGATAAACATTATCCAATAACTCATATAGCTGACGCTATTGCTCACGACCTTTTGGCTAATGACTCTGGTGATCTTTAGGGAAAATTAAAGAGAACTAATGAACACTCAAGAATGAACTTTCAAGTATCTGAGGAAAAGGTCGCTGATCATAATGTATTTCTTTTTGGAAGATTTATAGAATTTCAGTCTCACCAAAATTCAAGATTTTATGAACAAAATCCTTTTGTAGGAAAGGAGGAGGGCAGGAAGGGAGGAGAGAGGGAGAGATGAAAAAAAAAAAAAAGAAATGTGGTCAGCTCAATAAAATGTTTACTATTGCTGTGAATTAGATAATTTTTATTTTTCATACTTGTAGATGATAAGACAACCTTCCTTCATTCACTGAAATTTAAAAAAAATGAAACAATAAAGTGAAAGTCATTATTCCCTATGTGTATAGTGAACCCTGTACAATGAAAAAGATGCCAAAAAAAATAACTGAAGAACAGCAGCCTGAAAAAGTTCCAAAACTCATTATATATATATATATATATATATATATATATATATATATATATATATATATAATGTATATATAATTCTCTAAGGTACAATAAAAATCTTAGAAGGTGGAGTGGCAACATACTTGATATATAGAATTTTTGTTGTTGTTTTATAAGAAAAGAAAAAATTCATACCGAGAAACAGAGAGCTAGTTCAGGAGAATGTGATATAAAGATGTTGTGGTTATTGCAAAGCATTGAACAGTGAAATCTTTAATCTTCACTCCATTTTCCTCCTACTGTTTCTCTAAGTTTTGTCATGTTTGAAAGGAATGTTTATTATTCTGCTTTCCCTGTGCTGAATCCAGTACCAAAATTAAGACTGAAGGGACAAGTGGCAAATCTGACACAGTGACCTGTGACAGGCTGGAGAATCCTTGCCGACACCAAGGCCATGAGCCTGGAAAGCGAAATTCCTTTATTTCCACTTGTCATTGGACTCTGATCCCAGACACTGTATCTGAGAGCCGTTTTTCATGCTTGTCTCATTGACCCAGCGTACTGCCATGTAAAAGGAAACCTTTTGTATTTGCATCCTTTGCTGTTCCAACCATTATCCATAAGGTAATGATGAAATGCCCTCTTCCACTCTCTGGGCAGCATGTTGCCATAGCAACAGATCATTATATAAAGTTCATCAATTCAGCCAGTTATTACCCCAAAGTAGCAGAGAGCGAATATGTTATGAAAGTTCTTTCTTTTAACTTGTAATTGAGCAAGTGAATTAAATTGGTCTTGGCACTGGGAGCTCAGCATTACATTTATATAGTAAAAGAAAAAGCAGGTCTTCTTGGCTAGTGTATGCCTGAAAAGATGATTTTAATTAACTCTGTTTACCAGATGCAACTAATGGCTTATTTCTTCCCCAAAAGCATATGTTAGCCAGTTTAAACATCCTAGTCATAAATTACATGCAACATTCTTTTATTTCAAGTATTATTTTAAGCCATTTTCTCACATCCTGACCTGTGGCATATAAGCTTCAAGGAGTCAGGGTCTGGGGGCCAAAGTCTGTCCTGTTCATTGTGGTCTCACTGGAGTCTACAAGGGTTCCTGGCACACAGTAGGTGCTCCAGTGAATACATGGTTCAGTGTGTGGACCGTGGAGCCCGATGGCCCAGGTTACACTCCCGGATCCAGGTGACACATCTCTATGCCTTCTTCATCCTGAGGCCCAGCTCACAGGCCCAGGACCACACAGGGAGTTTATTCATGCAGTGGGCTTGGATGGTGCCTGGTACACAGCGTCCGCTATGTAAAAATGTCTTTTACTGTTTTCTTGCTAATTTTAGCTTATAGATAGATTATATTCCCTACGCACATCTTGTACAACATGAGCAAGCTCCCTGCCCCTGTCAGCCCTGCACACATGAAACAGGAGAGATGATCACTCTATGAATACTGCCTCTACTGCCTGCAGAACAAAACCTCAGAAGCACCATTCAGTCTTCTAACTCATAAGCTGATGCTTATAGGAAATTTACCACCAAAGTTTCCTGAGAAGAAAAACTATATTACCTTTAAAACAAGAGTGCAATTAATAGAGTCCTCTGGGTATCTTTTCTAAAGCTCTCATCTAACCCCACAGCTGAAATCTAACTCTCATCATTCTGCTAAGGAGGCAATTCAAGTTTCTAGAAGGAAATTGCTTGGCTTAGATTTATTGTGTCTAAATTACAAAACAGCCACCCAGTTGGCAAAGTTGGCAGCTCTTCCCTGACAGTCACCAGGCAGGAATACAGAGTCTAAATTACCCTCTCACCCCCAGCGGTGAAATTTATCCTGCGTCTGATCCCATTAGGTGTGGATTGAGATGGTTGAGAAAAATCTATGCTAAGCACTTTTATATTTTTGCAAAATTAATTTAAAAGAAAAAGAGAGCTTTTTACTCAATGGAATAAGAAAATTATTTTGTCATTTTTCTGAATTGCTACATTATACTAATTGTGAACTAGTAGTTCATATGTATACTAATTATGAACTATAGCTTGTCTCATATATCAAGCTATTCGGTAGCTGGAGTTTTCACTCTTTCTTCAGTCAGGATCTTATTCATTCCTATGGCTTCAAACTGATCTGAGGTCTCTATTCCAGACTCAGACTCTCCTTTTACTTTCAATGAATTTCCAAGCAGCTATCAGACCTACACATGCATATTCAGGACTGAGATATGTCTCCCCTTTGGCTCAAATCTGTCCATGCACCTGAAATCCTGAATTCATTTGTTAGGGTAAAAATTTCAATTTGACCTATCCATACCTTTCATCTTCATCTCTTATCACTCTACCCACAACACCAGCTAATTTACATTTGTCACCTTTCAGAACATCACTGGTTTTCTATATCTGCAGATTTTGTCTAATTTGCACCTTCTCCTGGGAACATCCATCCATACCTTCTCCACCAGGCAACCATCGCCCTATCTCTAAGAGCCAGCTCCCACACTTCTCTGGGCAGGGGTGTGGGTGGAGGGGGTTGACTCTTCTAGCTCAGGTCAGTGGTCCCAAATCCCTGTGCCTCAGGGATCTAAAGGAAGAAATGCTTAACCAGTCCTTGTGGAAATGATGGGGATGAATAGGCCTAAACTTTTCAACTGGACCAACTGAGCCGGCATTTGCCAGGCAGAGAAGGAAACAAGGGCATGTGAGGGAGGGAGGGTGGCCTGACCAAACCAGGGATGATTAGGGACCGTGATGCATGGGCATGTAGGATTAACGTTCCTTGGAAAGGTGGTGGGTGCATTGGGTTGGAGCCAGTTGCAAAACAGTCCAGTTTATGTGTGTTTGTGCAATGCTACAAACTATATCAAGGATAAGAAAGTGCTGGACTCCGAAAAACACTTTGGTCAGCAATTTGCAATAAGGTAGCAGAGGTAAAGATTCTAGTACTCTGGGAACTGGTAACTTCAGCTTCCCAACCTATGAATGGGTTACAAACACACCGTGACACAGATCCCTTGCAACTACGGTGCAGAGCAGGTAGTTTTGTCCTGCTGGGTTGGTCCCTCATGGCAGAAAGTGACCTTGATTTCTCCAATGTGCCATCTACAGAACGTCATTCTCTATGGTTGCCATGATCGGGAAGCCCTGCCCTGAGCAAAGTCCTACACATGGGCTGCAGGAGATATGACAAGGACACACCTTAGCGACAATACTTAGAACAACAAAATACTGGAAACTCCCCAAATGCCAAACAAGATTACCTTAAGTTCAGGCAAACAAGGGAAAACTGGACAGCAGTGAAGATGAAGGAACTGAAGTTGCATGCATGAACATGGAGGAATCACTCATTACAAAAAATATTGAACACAATTTTAAAAAAATCAAGTCTCAGGAGAATATACATAAATTCACTTGCCTAAAGTTCAAAATCATATAAAATCAAGTTATGCATTCAGGGTATGTGTCAGAGGATGCAGAACAAAACTCAAACATGGAGAAAAGATTGGATCACAGAATACTAGAAATGTCAAAAGCCTCATCAACAAAGCTGGGTGAGAGGTCAAAGCACAGGCAGGGCTAGATGAGCTGGCACTCTGCCTGCCTCTGGTGCTCCTGCCATGCTCTGTGCTTAAGGCCAGGGAGGCCCCAGAACCTGAGAACCCAAAGGTTCAGGTTAAGTCCTGAAGATGAGCTGTCTGGTGAATCATCATAGGCCAATGAATCAATGAAGACTAAGACAGCTGTCTTATATCCAATCCATGCAGAGGGAAATTAAGGCTTCCCTCAAATATTAAAAAACACACAACACCAACACTGAATAATCAATACAATTTCTAATTGAGCGAAAAAACTGTACTTTAACTTAAAGAAGAGCAGCTCATTATAAAGATTGCCTTTAAAGACCCAATTTGCCAAGGACAAATCAAGGCCTCTGTGGTTGAGGCTGTTTTTCACTTTGAACTAGTGTTTTTTACCTATGGTCAAGGTCAGATTATAAAAATTTCTTAACTGATCATATCAATGAGTTCCTAATCAAGCTCCTACCCTGATAATTAATCTTAGAAATCACTTTCAATACTGAGTGAGAATTTTTTATTATTTCAAAATCTTATAAATGTTTGTATTTAGACAATGTATTGGAACTTTTTTTTTCTCTGGCACAAATACATAAAAGTGGAGGCCTATAAACCCTCACTTTCTGCTGATTTTAATTCAGGATCATGCTAAGGGACTTTTACTAATTGTAGACAACTCCCAATATTTTAGCCTCACACATATTTCTAGTTAAACAACAACAACAACAAAATCTTAATTGAGTAAATTTTCCTCTCTTTTCTCTCAACTCAAGTTTAATTCTTCAAGTAAAATATTATGTATTTAATCAGTTTCTATGTGTGTGTGTGTGTGTGTATGACTTCAGAGAGGAAGGGAGAGGAAGAGAGAGGTAGAAACATCAGTGATGAGAGAAAATCATCAATCACTGCCTCCTGCATGTCTCCCACTGGGGATGGAGCTCACAACCAGGCATGTGCCCTGACTGGGAATCTAACCATGACTTCCTGGTTCATAGGTTGATGCTCAACCACTGAGCAAAACTGGCCAGGCTTTAATCAGTTTCTTATACTCAGGTGGAATGCAAGAGTTAGACTAAAAATAGATAACAAGAACTGCCCTTCTGAATATTGCTTTAATCTCAGAATGCTTTAATAATTTCAAACAGAAGTTAAGCTTTTATAACCTTCAGAAATCCAAAAAGTGATGATAATCATTCACTTGGACAGAAAGTTAATTAATTTGCATTGAATGCTCTTAAGTGGCTCAGAGGTTTTTTTTTTTTTCTCTTTTCCTTTCACATTTGGTGTTAGTTAAAATAATGACAATGGGGCTGTAAATTTCGAGGATGGCTGGATGGACAGATGGCTCTCCACTCTACCCATCTATTACATGTTTCTTTTAGCATTTACTATGGTCGGACAATGCAAAACAAAGGAAGGAACTTTTTCCTTCACATTGATTTTTCTTTGGTCTAGAAGAATAACTGCTTACATAATTATATTTTCAGGTATTCATGACTTCAGGGGTTGTTGCTTAAATTCAGGCTGCCCTGATTCTTCATAAAAAAATCTCATTAGCAGAAGTCACATCCTCAGCTTCTCCTAAGAAATTCTTATTTATCCAATGGATACGTCAGATAGGATCAGGTAGAAAGAGCATTTTCCCCTCAGGACATTAGCTTGAAACATCATCCCATTTTTAACACTGTGAGAATTGTCTGCTCCTTGATAAGAACCCCTACAGCAAAGACAATTCTATTTAAAGACCATAAAATACCCCATTTAAGAAACATCAACTTGGCCATATCTGTTTCAAACAGGAAAGTGAGAGGATAATATTATAAATAGACAGCTTTCTAACCTCACTACGCTATTGTTTTAAAGAAGGAAATTAAAAGAAATTCTGATGTTGACACCTCTACACCTCTGCAAATGACAAATACTATTTCCTCACATCGTGCACTGTGAATGATTGCACCACCACCAGCTGTTGGCCCAAATCACAACTAACTGCAGGCATCCTGGTGCAAAGAACTGCACTGTGTTAATTCACCAGGATGATTTGAGGAGAATCCATTTCTTCTAATGGGTTCCAAGTAGGACTACAATATTGGTAAGTATGTCTCACTCCCCACACCTTAGTGCTTTTGCAGGTCTGTCCAATCTCTTCCTTGGACAACAGGGGATTCCTCTACCAACAGCTCCTCTTCGAAGGCTTATTTGCAAAGAAATGATGGAGTGTTTTTTCTTCCAATCACTCTGCTGTGTAACAACTTCTGGAAGAAAGTCCACACAGAATAAAATTGTTGATGATATCCCGTCACGCAGTGGACACTTGCAATTATTCCTCCCTAGTCCTGGTGTGCATGGTTGCTTGCTTTAGAATTCAATTACCTACAGGTCAAGGGCCAGATCTGCTTAGTAATGGCTGGCCGTTATTGCCAGGCAAGGGTCATATATACAGGTTATCAAGGAGAGTGCAATGTGCTCAGATGAAGAATTAAAAAAGTAGACATTCAAAACCAAGGCATAAACAATCTTACAAGTAATTTGGTTACTATGATGAGATATGGTTCCACTTTGGCCCAATCTCCTGACACCTTTGCAAAGCCCTTGTTACCATGTCCTATATGTTATATGAAATCAACAGAAAGATTTATTCTAAGGACAGCCTGCCTTTCAAGGGATGAGAAGACAGCATTCTGGTCACTTGAGAGGAACCTAGTTTTCCTACTGCCAAGATTCAATTTGTTAACACATCGTAACGGAATCAAATTATTCCAAGTTTTATGGTAGTAGGGAGAATTTTATTTTCTGATTTAACACCTTAAAGAATGTCTGTGGTGAGCCAGTTGACAGCAATTTCACATATTATTCTAATGCCCATCAGCAATGTGGAGGTGTGCTGTATTCTACTAGTAAATGTCTGTTCTTTGCATTGCCCTCCCAAAAAATCACAAAGCCTCATGGCAGAGGTCCATGTCAACCCTGAGCAGTAGACAGTCCTTCCTTTGGGGATCCTGAATGCTCCCCGGGGGTGCTGGAGTGCCTGGTGTCAGCGAGGCAGCATCCCCTGGGGGATAACACAGAGGGTAGCATGTCTCACCTAACCATCCAGCATCTGGGATTTCTTACATTTCTGAGTATAATTTGACTACCAGCTCTGGTACCCATTAATTTCCCAAGGATCTCACAACAAATTTGAGTTTACAGAAGGGTAAATCAGGTAAACTGAAACTTGCAGGCTGCCACATACATTACTAATACAATTGGTAGTCTAATAGTGACAGGACTTGGATGTATTTCTTTAAAAGTCATTTTCTTTTAATACATAGTTGATTACGTGATCATCATGGAAAAGGTAGAGAAACACACAGAATTTTACTACTCAAGTTTAAACCCTGGTAGCATATCCTCTCTTGATTTTCTGCATAAAAATAATCATCAGAGTGTATTGGGCACAGGAAACACTTTCAATTATAGTCAATACAACTGATCTTATTACAGTGACCCCCTAGAGTAAAATGCATTTGCATAAAATCTCCTTTAAGACATGAGTATTTTATATGAAAAGGAGTAGTTGACAAGTATTACTAAAATTTCAAAATATACTTAATGTATTTGCCACTGCCAATGAAATGAATGAGATGGAGACCAGGAGATCTATAAGTAAAATTCTATTATAATAACACTTGTAGATTCCTAATTTACTTATCCGACAAGTAGGTTTTCTCATAACTGAATTGTCCATGATAAAAATATCTGCTAAAACTTATTAAGCATGATCCTCAATCATGTCCTCCAATAAGAGTGTTCTCCATCAGGCTTGCCTTAGGTTTTCATGTAGAAAGTGTTTTGAATGTCCCTCTGCAGAAGTGAAATTTCAGACTTCACAAAACAAGGGAACCTGGGGCACTGTGTGGACAGTAGTAACATTTCTTTGGAGTTATGAGATACATAATTTCACACCGAAACAATAAACTAACTAGGTTTTTGTATAAGCAGGAAAGTGGGTCCAGAAAAGGAGACTATTGTGCTTAAACTCCAATAACTGCCATGGTACCTAAAGCAATTATACCAAAAAACCTGCATCAGGCAAGCTTTATATGAAAATGCAAGGTAAGGAGAAATAGTTTGTATCTTTTTTGTCCAGAGAACACACTGCTTTAATAACTGGGACAACTTTCAATTAACACTGATCATGTGAAACACAAGAAAGTAGAAAGATGTATATGGTTCTAAAACAAAACAAGATGGAGAGAGAGAGACCAAGAAAACCATAAAATCGCTACTCCACAGAGGAAAGAAAGAAAGAAAGAAAGAAAGAAAGAAAGAAAGAAAGAAAGAAAGAAAGAAAGAAAGAAAGAAAGAAAGAAAGAAAGAAAGACCATTGCATCACATTTAGAGTAAATTGGTGTATTTACTGATTCATAGCATATAACTTCATAATATTACTTTGTGATTGGGGAACTAGGAATTAACTATTAAAATTATTTGGAAACATAGTTAAAAACAAAACATATTAAAATGCAAGAATTCATATTCCTATATTTAGTAAAACAAAATAATTAGCTGTGTTTATGCCATTTTAAGTGTTTTGGCATATAATAAGTTGTTTTTAACAGTAGAATTTTCATTCTAATTGGGCCTGACATAAACTAATACTAAAGAACTACATTTGCTGATTGAGTTCACGACACTGAGAAATGTCAGGGGAACAGCAGAAAGCCAGTCTACACTTTAAATTTGGCTGCAAGACCAGAAGCACAGTGCAAAAGCATACCCGGCTGAGTTAGTGGCGCTGGGCCGCTGGAGTAGAATCCCATATTCTGGATGGCTCAGAGGAACAAATGTCTTATCTCACAGTTCTGGAGGCCAGCAATCTGAAAAGGTGGCAGGGCCACGCTCCTGTGAGACTCTGGGTGGTACTTTTTTTCTCTTCCAGCTACTGGCAATAGCTTCTCAATGTCTGCCTATTGTCACGCCATTCTCTCTGTGTGTGTCTCTCTTTTTCTTATAAGAATACTAGTCATGCCTGACCAGCATGGCTCAGTGGTTGAGCATTGGCCTATGAACCAGAAAGTCATGGTTCAATTCCGGTCAGGGCACATGCCTAGGTTTCAGGCTCATCCCCAGTGTGGGACTTGTGGAAGGCAGGTGATCAGTGATTCTCTCTCATCACTGATGTATGTTTCTCTCTCTCTCTCTCTCTCTCTCTCTCTCTCTCTCTCTCTCTCTCTCTCTCTCTCTCTCTCCCTCCCTCCCTTCCTCCCTCCCTCTTCTCTGAAATCAATAAAAATATATTTTAAAAAAACAAACACATACTAGTCATATTGGATTAAGGACCCAGCCTACTCCAGTATACGTTAATCTTAACCAGTTACATCTGCAAAGATCATATTTGTAAGTAACATCACTTTCTGAGATACTGGCATATCAGGCCTTCAACCTATCTTTTGGGGAGAGGGGACACAATTTAATCCATAACACCAGATCTTCCTACATTGCCATTATTCACTGAAAATTATACTATCATTAAACTCAACATTCATTAAATGTTATCAAGCAAGCATTAAACTGCATAATGTTTCCTAGCAGCATATGGGAACACCTTATATAAATGCCACATACAAAATACGTCCAAATTGGGTTTGGATTCCCAATTTCCATGGAGAAGGACAGAATTTGGAGTTCCATAAACAATCTTTCCAGTATAGTATTTTCACAATGTAATGCTTGCTTGGAACACTTAGGCAGTTGCAAATTGGTTACAAATTCTGAAGGAGATGATTGCTAGTAATGGCAACAGGAAATGCATTACTGTAGTTTTGGTGCCCAAAAGGACCTCCACAGTGTTTCTCAAGTCTTATGTACTTAGTCCAAGGGAATGTTGAAGTCTGTCCTCACTCAGCAGACTCTCCCTTTCTTTAGAAAGGGAGCTGAAGCCCTGAAGAGAATTAGCTACTGGAAGAAACTGCACACAGAGATAGAGTCAGGAGTGCGATTTCACTTTTTGTGGAGCCAGTTGCCATCTGTTGCTATGACAGAAGACAGTTCTGGACTACATAGGAGATTGTCTATTTGTTTTTTCTACCTGATCATTTTGGAAGTATGAGTATCTGGATTTCAATAATGATTAGTAGAAACTAGTAAGAATGTTATGTCGTGTATTAAAAATATAGTTGGAAGAGAAGAATGGGCGGGTAGGATAGAGTCACAAAACTCAGTGGAAGACAACAGGCATGAGTTTGGGCTCCCATCTACATCGATGAGGCACCTTCTTTCTCTTCTCTGACCCCTTGTGACCCTCAAAACCTCACCTATTTGGGGACCCCTTCTCTTGCTCCATCAGACTTCCTTCTCAGTGAGATTCCCATCAATAGTTGTAAACTTTATGAAAGGCAAGTTCATAAGGTCTAATCTCTACTGAAAATGTGCAAGGTGGGTCATTCCAAAAAATTAAAGTCCTTGAACATGAATTCAAGTCTTTACCTTACACCTCTTGGAAATGTAAACTCAACAGATCTCAGAAATTACTTCTTAACACGGAAACCCTGACCTAACCCATTCCCCCTTCCTGCTTTATTTTTCCCAAGCTAACATTTAATGTAACATTTTCTGTTCTTTGTTTTATCTTTCTTCAAATATATGCTTCTTGAGGGCAGAGTGTCTGTCTGTTGTGTTCACAGCCAAATCCTCTTCTGGGAATTGGACACAGAACTTCACTCTCTCCCTCCTCAGTATTACTCACCTGCCCAAACCAAAAACGATCAGGTGTCATTGTTGATCTTACCCATCCCCTCACCCTACATACCTCCACAACACTTACTGTACCTGACAGCTTCTCTCCATGAAAATGCCCAAGAACAGCTTTTCTCAAAGTGTTTTTCATTATCACTAAGGCAAAGAGACACTTGACTTTTTTTTTTTTTCTGGAACTATCCTACTACTCATGAAATTTTAATACTAGAGATTATATATTTGTCTGTGATGTGTCTGTATATCTGTTATCCATACACAAAAATAAGATCGTTTGTCCCTCAAGAACTAATATTTGCCTCCTGGAGGCAGTATCACCCACTTGAGCATGCATGCCTTATTCTGCACCACTGCCTGTGTGCCAGCCATGCTGGCCACACACATCTCCTCCTGGACTTCATTTATGACTGAAATAGCCTTGACCACACAGTGACTAGACCATAATTACAATGTAATGACATGTCACTACAATGTCTATTTATTTTTGTAATTGGTGAATCTTGCAGCAAAATCACACTGATGCTGTAAAAAGAAGTTTGACCCAAATTTTTCCTGTTTTTACCCTTGTGCTACCCTCCAATTCATTCTCCAGGAATAATGGATGGTAATCTTTAAACACATTTGCTGTTTTATGTTACTTGCATGATTTACAAATTTTTCAGTTTTATTATTTTAGTTGATTAAAATCTGTGTTTCTCCACATGGACTATAGAGTATATATATCATCTACCCCGGCCATGTTCTGTAGCCATGCCACTCTACAGGCTTGAGTCAATTCTCCCCCCCTCATCCCTCATCCCTAGAAAGCAGGGATGAGGGTTGAGGGGGGCAAGGATTACGAGCTAATGCATAGTTCAGGGTACAATCCCAGAGTTATATGAGTGAGGAAAGATGAAAAGTAATGCCATGTGAGGTATTACCATGGGGCCACTCCTTTATGCTGAGGCACAAATGGACATTTGCTTGGTTACATGAAAGCTGCCTTGAACAGCCCATCGGGAGGAAAAGGGAAAGAAAACTTATTAGTCAGTTTCTTTCCATACTCTGCCTCTCATTGGTTGAAGCTCACCTCACAGGGAATGCATCCCCCTGTATTTCTGGTTGTATCTCCCAGGCCCTTTAGTATCTGCTTGAGAAGCCAGATCACGCCAGTGGGATGCTTTCCAACCCAAGCCCAGAAGCGGCATGAGGGGACTGGCCACCAGCTAGTTAGCATCAGTTGGAAGAACCTTGCAGTCCTGCTGAGGAATCTATCAGCCATGGTGGCAGCTGAGACAGAGCAAATGGCTGAGGGCCCAGGATAACATAAGGCCAACAGAGTCTGAGGAGGTGCTTAAGCCATGTTCAATTCAGAGATCTTCTCCATATGACTGAACCTACTGTGTTCCACCAACTCTCCCAGCCCCTACCTACCATCATGTTCTATAGACACTTTAATGTTTCTTTATCTGAAATGAAAATTAATTATCAGCTCCCCACCCATCCTTTTTCCATGACTTTTTTTCCTGAGATTTTGGTCCTGATTTTCTTCTTTGGCTAGAAATAAAATGCTTCTGTTTTTAAAGTTGGAATCACAACTGCTTTTTCCTAAATTTTCCATATGCCTTTATTTTTTGTAGGGAAAGACTAGTCTATAATAAAACTCTTGAGTCACATGTCCTTTTCCTCCAATTCACATACATATATGGCTTTACATGAAATCTGGTAATGAGTACTCCACTTCCCCCCGCTCCTTCTTTCTCAAAGCTTCTCCCTTTGGCTGAATCTAGCCAGCGATAAATCTTGTTTTGTGTTTGTAAAAGAGATCCCTGGAATTCTACTGCCTGAGGTTTTCATTGTGAGAAATATCTGCCTGTTCTCTTTTTTCCTTGTTGAGTATAACACTCGTAATTCACATTACTTTTCTCATTATTTTTTAGACTATGTTTCACAGATTTATGCAGCTGGATAGTATTCAAGGACCATCTAACTTCTTTCCATTTGGTGGTATTTTTTCTCCAGAAGTAACTCCTTGCCTCCTGAATAATTCCCTATACCCTTGGAATTTAAAAACTTAACCTGGGTACATCTAGTGCTCATTTATTCTGAATCAATATTGTTCAAACGTGGTGTGCTTTAAATTTGCAGACTCGCTTCTTCCTTTATGTCAGGGAAATCATTCCTGGAACCTTTGCCTGTCCCTGCCCAGACCACCAATTTCTATTACAGATAATATATGACCATTTATCTAACCTGATATATTTTAATCATTCCGTATTAGCTTGTTGCATCTTAAAGCATTTGCTTTTAAATCATGTCACAGCTCTTTTGTCAACTCGTTAGCAATTCATACTTGCAACTACTGAAATAAAGAATAAACATGTCTATTAGGCTCACATCCAATAACAGATTTGGTATCAGCCTCCCAATGATGTCAGCATCTAACCAGAGAGAGCAGCAAGGTGCATCCGAGAGATTCTAGGTCAAGAATAGCATTATTTCATCTAGGACAGCACTACTTGGATATGGTCCAGAAATGCCCAGTGTGAGGTTCACCTAGGAGCCTCTTAGAACCAGCAACTCTCTACACTGAACCAGAATCTCCTTGGGGCTGGGCTCGGAGCCAGTATTTCTACATGCCCTCCATCCTCATTCTCAAGTTGAACAAACACTGGTTTAAAAGAGCACTCTAGAAATGATAAGGGTTTGGATTAAGGGGATACATAATTATGGAAAAATAAAGTAATTAGTTAGCCCAGAGGACAGAGGGTGCAGATCTATAGGATGCGGTGCCTGAACAAGAGTGAGACAGAATATTGGGGAGGCATCAAGATTGTACAAAAAAAGATACATGTTTAATTATAGACAGCCTGGAATCGAGGCAAAGGGAAAATAGAAGTAATATATTTCATCCTAGGAATAGCTCTTAAGCCTTGTGGTATTTCTAGGGAGGCAACATAGAATTAGCACAAGCTTAGCAATGGGCAGAGCCAGAGCAACAGGACCACGGGAGAGGCAGGCAGAAGAGCCAGCAAAGGAACATCACAGAGCAGTGCTTTGCAAAGCAAGCAAGGAGACTCCCAGACACATGCATAGTCAACACCACTGAGATTTTGTCTTTGTGGAGAGGAGCCAAGCAGCTATTTGGATATAAGACTCAGTCACTTGGAGAACTCTAGTCATAAATATTCTAAAGGAGTTAGCATTTGCCATTTTGCCTCTGGATCTGAGAAGAACTTCAAAGAAATAACATAAAATATCAGCATGGATAATGGCCCAGATAATGTGCTTAGCCCTGGCTGGATGTCCTACATGAGAGAGATGGAAGTAGGAAGATAACAGGCCCAGAAGGTGCCTGGGAAAGGCTGTGTGACATGGCAGGGTGGAAGCCAGCAGGGAGACCTATTGGAGCTGCGGGAAGCACCAGGAACAGCACTACTGGCAGAGGTCTATTTCATGTTGACATTTAGATAATACTGACAAATACAATAACTCAACTTTCAGATGGCCATGAATAGGTTTTCTCCCATTTGTATTTATTCATGTGAAATCAAGATGGAAGAAAATAAACTTAGATAATAAACTGATTTTATTATCAAGTTAAGGAGTACTCTAGCTCAACATTCACTGCTATAAATGTCAAGCTCATGGTTTATCAGCTGAGTATTTGTCAATTCCTGGATAAGGTCCAGCATGTGCAATTGGGCTTTAAGGACCCCCAGCCATGTGAGCTCAAGATCAGCTTTAATATCAAAGAAAATGATTATACAGTCATCCTCAAAGTCCAGGATAGGGTCTTGGAAACTGGGACTTTAAGTGAAATGACATAAAGGAACTACATGGTAACTGATATAAACAAGAGTTAAGTTCCTATAGCATATTTCTGGTCACGAAAACATCACTAAACTTCTAAATAGAGACCCAAACATTGAAATAAATGTGAGCTATATGTACATTTCAAAAAGATTAATAAAAACAAGTAAGATAAGTCTTTTCTAATCTTCTGATTGTAGTTCAGGGGCATATGTGGCTGAAGCTTCTTCTGGTAGCTCAGGGTACAAGAGAGACCCACCCTGGACAGCACATCTTCCCATCACAGGGCGCTCATGTACATCCACACTCAGTCAGACTGGGACAACTGAGAAAAGCCAGTTCGCCTCATGCCTACATCTTTGGGATGTGGAACCACTGCATCTGGAGAAAACCCATGCACACTTGGGGAGAAGCGATTTTTTTTTAATATATTTTATTGATTTTTTACAGAGAGGAAGGGAGAGACATAGAGGGTTAGAAACATCGATGAAAGAGAAACATCAATCAGCTGCCTCCTGCACACCCACTACTGGGGATGTGCCCGTAACCAAGGTACATGCCCTTGATCAGAATCGAACCTGGGACCCTTCAGTCCGCAGGCTGATGCTCTATCCACTGAGCCAAACCGGTTAGGGCGCGATTTTTTTTTTTTTTTTTTTGTCTCTTCAACATTATAATGAAACAAAGTCGAACCAAATGACATTATTCCAGGATGTGCTGCACATGGTGTGCATTGACTTAAGTTTACTGGGGCAAGATTTCAATAGAAGGATGTGTAAACATAAGCCTTTTGAATTTTAAAAATCAGAATCTCTAATCTTTGTGATCCCTACTACTATGAGGAGTTGTGCAGCTCTTAACAGGTTTAGTTAAAACAGATAGAAATTTTCAGATATTCTTTTAAATAGTCCATATTTATATATCCATACTTTGGAAATAAAAAAGAAATTTATATACTGATTCATTAAAATTATATCTTTTAAAACTAAATTTTATTATGAATTAAAACTTGCTAAAGAAGAAATCTCTTTCTAAATGTAGTAATCAGTGCGATCAAGGATAAATGAGAAGATCCAGACCTTGGTTGAGACATGACATTCGTAATTCCTAGAGGTCCTAAAGGTAGAATTACCAAGCTAGATTAAACGAACTCAAGAGCATTCTGTGTATCTGGTCACCAAAAGATGTCTTTGTGTGTCTGCCCTGAGTCCCTACATGTGGTTTGAAGTAGGACTCTCTTTAGGACCCAAGAATCCATGGTTGTTCCCCTGCTGGAAGGGACCTTCACCCACTGCAAACTCCTCTTCCCCTTGAGTTTAACAAATACCCTGACCAATGAGACATGGAAATTGCAGAAATATTTGATGTGTGGAATCTTCCCCCATATCCCAACCTGTAACTTGAGTCAGCAACATCTTCATGTATTTGCCATGATTCAATTTGTAAATAGGCAGTAGAATAAAACAGCCAAAAATAAGGTCTGTAGAACAGAAAACGTACCTCTGTAAGACATATTTGCTGAATGGCATATGGTGTATGGTTACAGAATCACAACTGCAAACCTGGAGACAGGATCGGACAGCCTGGAATTGCTGGACCTATGGCAACCTGAACTAATTCCCTGGTTATACTGTGGTAGGAAGAGATCATTCCAAACAGACCTGGGCAAGCAAGTTAGTTTCTTGAAGGCTGTACTGTTTAAAAAGCCAGAGGTGTTGCCCTAACTGGTTTTGCTCAGTGGATAGAGCGTTGGCCTGCGGACTGAAGGGTCCCAGGTTCGATTCTGATCAAGGGCATGTACCTTGTTTGCGGGCACATCCCCAGCAGGGGGTGTGCAGGAGGCAGCTGATCAATGTTTCTCTCTCATCGATGTTTCTAACTTTCTATCATTCTCCCTTCCTCTCTGTAAAAAATATATTTAAAAAATAAAATAAAAATAATTAAAAGCCAGAGGTGTTGACTATAATTTCATCTCAGATCTATAATTTATCTAAGTCGGTCTATTTTGATTTGATTTAGATTCTGTTCAAACATACCATATATATTTCATTCCTTTGAGCATGTTTAAATAGTGGTAGAGCAAGTTGCTCATTTCCATAGACTAAATTAGTATGTCTTCCCCAAATTCATGTTGAATTCCTCTTCTTCAAAGTAATGCTATTTGGAAGTGGGGCTTGTAGGAGATAATTAGGTCAGGAGGATGGAGCCCTCATGAATAGAATTAGTGCCCTTATAAGAGACTAGAGAGAGAGATGATCTCTGTCTCTACCATGTGAGGACACAGCAAGAAGATGGCCTTCTATAAACCAGGAAAAGGGATTGTACCAGGAAGATCTTGGAAGTCCAGCCTTCAGAACTGTGAGAAACACATTTCTGTTGTTTAAGCCACCCAGTCTATGCCATTTTGCTATGGCAGATTGAATTCAAAGACCGTCACAACTAAAGTAGGAGAGTGTCATTGGAAATCACTGGAAGCTCAGAGCAGAAGCAAACTTCACCTTTTTATGGGCTTGGTTGTGAAAAAGGTCAGAATTCTCAGTTAGAGGCCTCCGGCTGCTCTGCACTGACTTGCCCAGGCCTGCTCAGGGCCAGCCCATCTCCTGTTTGCCACCCCCCTTCCAGGTATTGATGAAGAACTTAACAGCCTCCTGGAGTTCCAAACTCTTCTCTGTGGCATCAATCAGAACATTTGTGAAGAAAAACTAGGAAAACTTTTGGAAATGTCCAGTTCATTAATTCTACAATCTAGAATATGCCAAGCATCTGGAAGGCAAATAAGGATGAAAATGGCAGAAAAGAGATATGGTTCCTTTATATACCCTAGTGAACAAGGCAGATACTGTCATGGAGTGGTAACTCTACATTTTCTCTTAAAACAACAAAGTCTTAAAACTTCAGGCTAGCAGATCAATCTTCTACCAGCCTTCACTGAACAGCTTCTGGAAGCCTCAGTCAGAGCAGCTGTTTCCATCTAACTTCCTCCATGCTCCTTTCCTTTCCTTCCCAGCCCTCCCTCAGAATGACCTCAGAGGCACCATTGGCCTCCTCTGGTGATCTGATGGCCACATCCCTGCCCACAGCTGACCACTCCTGCATCTGGCACCTGCAAAGCCAGCTCCTCCTCCTCAGTCAGCTCTCAGTTTAAATGTCACCTCCTGGAAGAAGCCACCCCCCAGCAGCTACTACAGGAGCTTCCCTAGCTCTCACTACCACATCGCTGTATACACACCCACTGCCTAAACTTGTCATCATCTCTCTCACCTTTTCCTTAATAATGGTCTTCTTATTGGCTGTCCCCATGAGGATGGAAGTTTCTAGGATAATATTTCACTCAGTAATGTCCTCTAAAAAATTCCATCATCTTAAGTTATCCCAATTACACTTGCCCCAAGAAGGCTTCTTTTAAGTTAAAGAACAATAGTTAAGAAATAAGACACTGTTTCTCCAATTAAAATGATGACTAATATAAGAGAGAGAGAGAGAGAGAGAGAGAGAGAGAGAGAGAGAGAGAGAGAGAGAGGAGAGAGAGAAGGAAATGAAGATTTCTCAAAGGAAGCACAGAGGATGAGGGAGGAAGATAAGGGAGAGCACTTACCTGTGGCCAAGTAGATGGTATGGATGAGGGCATCCCTGCCCTGAACCAGGTCAACGGCTATGTGGGAAAAGCGGCTGTTGTCCTCCATGAAGGACGGCACTGCAGTCACGGGCTGCACCACCTCATGCATCAGGATGAACTTCTGAGCATCCTGCAGGTTCCTTTCTGTCAGGCTCACGTACATTCCCTGGTCCACCGTGCCACACTGCAAGGGACGACAGGCCGTTGCTGGAGCCAGCCACCTGGAACCCAGTGATCCTGGCCACCCAGCCGAAGACTGACTCCGAAACTGAATAACTGAACTGTGCAAACATGCCCGCTTCTCCACTGTCCCCGAAGTCCCCACCCTCGTGTCACTCTCATTTTAGATTTGAATTTATATTTGAAGAGTCTCTCCACTTTATCATAAATGGATGAAAAGAAGTTAAAAAGAATAAACGAAGTGGAAGCCATTGCTAACTTTAATTTGAACAGCGTATGCATAAGAATCCACATTGCTGGCTGAGTCATGTGGGAGCTGTCTGACTAAATGCACACTCTTATATCTGTCTGACAATCAGGTACCCAAATTGAAAATGCAGCAATCAAATACAGCACACGGATTTATTAGTTTTCTTATTGGAGCAGTGGGTCCATAAGCAAGATACGGATTCCATGGAGATAGAATTAGGCCATTTTAATATCTTTCTCCTGGGCAACAGGAACACTGTGCTGGCTGCATTGCTTTGCACTCATCTTCCAAGCTTTTTGAAACAAGATGAGAAATAACATGGCAAATTTACAGAAAGAGAGGGAATAACGAGATTGTCTTTAAAAAGGGAAGGAGGGAAGGTGGTGGGGAGAGAGAAAAGTGTGAAAGAAGGGAAAGAAGAAGGAAGTAAGCAAAGATGTTTTCAGATGGAGAAAATATATAATGATGAATCTAGAATAGGCAGTTGTGTGTGTGTGGTGGGGGTTGGGGGGAGGATCGGCCTAGAAATGGCTGAGAATTAAATTCAGAGCTGGGTTTTGCAGAGGCTGGCAGGTATTACATAGGATGTTCTTTGGCAAGGATGAGATGAAAAAGAGGAATAGAAAAGAAAGCAAAGCTTTCCTGGGACAGAGCACAGAATTAGAAAATTACCACCGACCTTTCTCATTCCTTTCATAAACTTTAAATCCTAGTTCCAATAAAGGCTGATCCTTGACAGAACTTCATATAAGTCGGTTTGATAAAAATAAACTTCCCTGTCCATACCATCTGAAATTACCCTTTATAACGTGCCATTTCTAATACCTGGTTTAATAACAGGTAAGATGGAAATTGCTTTTTAAAAACCATATTTATGTCGCTCTTGATAAAAATGTCCTACATGCCATAAAACAATAGCTGATTGTAGAATTAGAGAATCTTGGAATGAAATAGATTTTGAGTCTGGTTCAACGCTTCATTTAAAGGCACATCCTTACGGGGCACCTCACATGCCAGGCAACAGGACCACATGCGGTCAGATGAAGGGCCCAGCTTGGCCACCACAGAGCCATGTGGTCTCAGGTGATACATTGCTTCCCAGCCTCTGCATCTGCCTATAAAGTTGCTAGAAAAACACTGTGCTCACTTTACAGGTTCTGTGAAACCGACTGAGATAACCAGTGTAGAGCATTTGTGAATTAATTGCAAGTGCTTGTAAATGCCAAGGCATGAGACGGTATGCCTGGCACAGTAACTGGTCAATGCATTTGTCTTGTAGCAGAACAGCAATTCTATGGTCCGTTGAGCTGCACTGGCCAGAGGGAAATGAATGAATAAATAAAGGAAGGAAGGAATCAATGGGTGAATACGCTAGCAGTTGCTTTTCAGCCAGGGGGGACTGTGCTAGGAGATTTCACATAAACATCACATATAGTAGTAACACTTGAAGGACAGGGCCATTACCTGTTAACTAATGTGTTGCAAAATGAAAGACAGCTCTACCTGATGTGGCCAGAAGTCTATCCAGGGGAGTTCTAGTCCTGAGAGTGACTTTATGTTTGGTGTTTACTCTTCCTTAAATCAATGGCAGTACTTAATTAACCTGCCTGTTGGGTGAGGTTTTGCACACAGGTTTTGTTTTGTATGTACAGTGTTTTCTAAAGATTGTCATCATAAAAATCTGGACAATGAATTTGAGGAGCTCTCACTGCTCATGAGGAATCAGGAGATCTGGGAGACCTGGTGGTGTCTGGGCTAGCACTGTGTAGCAGGATCACCAACCACCCCTTGTTGTTACTCCCGGACCTCATATCTTACTTAAGTCATCGCCTTGTGATACTGTGATTTCTAATAAGAATAATACATTTGGTCTTCTTCCTGTCTCTGGCACAGAGCTCCTAAAACCCTAGGAATTTCCTAAGTGATGAGAGGGATAAAGGCATCTTTTGGTATGTTAATGAGGTGATTTTTGGATAGCATCTAAGGATGTGGGCTGGTTGCCAGAGGAAACAACCCTGTGATTTAGAGGGCTGGACTTTCAGTCCTCATCTGCTTGGCCACCAGGGCAGTTGTGCTGTGCATTTCAGCTCCCTCATTTCTGATCGTGGCTAATGAAAACTGCCCAGAAGAGTCCAGTCTGTACGCCACAGCTGGGTCCCACTGGGTCTGGATGACGGGACAGCGGCCTCACACAGGGCAGGGCTTTGCAGCACCACCTACAGTGGTTTCTAGTGCAATTGATAAATAAATAGCTGTTGCTTCTTTATCCTTTTCAATTGAGATTTCTGTATTAAATCTGGAAAGATTATGCACTGTTCTCCTAACCCATACTTCTTCCTGAACTTGAAACATCTCTCTGCTTCTCTAATTAATAGCTACTTCTAGTATGTAAGTACCACATAAAATTCCAAATGTTGGTAGGCAAACAAGAATAAAAACATAAATAAAAAAGCTAACCACTTCTCACCATTGGTTATTACAAACATAAAGCCCTTTATACATGACTAGTGGAGGGGGACTTAGTTCAAAACCTATTCCACTTTATGTCAGTGTAGAGAGTCTCAGAAATGTCAGTAAGAAAGCCTGAGCTAGCGTGGTTTCAAACAAGGTGAGCCTAAAGGAAACACTTGGAACATGTCTGTCCTAGGAGCTATACTAAGAGCCACCCTAATGCGTTAACTTTACTTTCCCACAAATCTTAAATGCCACCCAAAGAAGAAAAACTCAGCTGAGCGAGCTTCCTGCCTACAGTGAGAGCCAACTGTCCACAGTTTCATTTATTAAACTGCAGATGGGACCTACTCCCATCTCATAAATGTAAGCTCTTCAGTGTGGCACTGGCTGTATAAAACCGCATGCCCGTGGCCTCAGGCAGGGAGAAGATATTCCTGGGCTACAAATATATCCAGATAAAGGAGCTAAAAGTTACCCCCTGCCTGGAGGCGGTAAGGCTTCCCAGAGTTTATTAAGTCTGTTCTTTGGGAAGACTTTTGCAATACTAGCATCAGGAATTAAAAGTATATTCTAAATATAGTGAGCATCTTTGTTAAACATTTCTAACCTTCAGGATTTTGCAATGGTCTCTATTAAAGGGAATGGTTTATTTCACCTTCTGGATTTTACAAAGGGCCTTCTTAAATAGTTACATTTCATCTGGACATGGGTGTGATTTACATACAGAGACTCAACAAAGAAGCCAAGAGTCAGTGTTGAGTTAATAATTATATAAAGCATGTATGTCATCAGGAAAAGTGACTACTGCAGGTTTGGTTCCCCTTGTTAGCTCATCTGACCCCAAATAGGACTTTTTCTGTCCAGCACTGAACTTTCTCATTAGCAAGCCTAGGATAATAAATGTAAACCTGATCCCTCAATTACCTGATGTGTAAAGTGTGGATACAGATGCCCACCTTACAGAGTTGCTGAGAGGAGAAAATAAGACAAAGTTTATAAAGCATTTGCAACATGTGACACTGAGGAGGCACCCAATAAATGGTCCCTAAGAGTCATCTTCATCATGCAAATTATGCAGTAAGCAATGCACATTAATTGATATCATAAATATTTACTGTTAAAATATGTATGCCTGCATAGTTGTATCACTCTTTCCTCATTTTATTGATGAAAGTATGATATGAAAGATGCTAAGTATATTGTCTAAATAAAGAAAACAATGGTGAAGAGGACGTATAACCACCCTTTTTATTCTCAATCCCATTCTTTTTTAAAAATGTAAAAAAAAACCCAACTTTTTCAAAGCAATTAAATTAAAATTGAACAATCTCCGCCGAATTTGAAGTAAGGTGTAAAACAATTGAACGTTTCCATACCTCCAGTTTTCTCAAAGGCAAAGGTTGTATGCGTGGGGATGATCAACCAACCAGAATTCGGAGGCCTGGATACGGGACTGATTAATTAGGATAACTAATGGTCCTTTAGTAGGCAAAGGTTTGGGCTTGGCATTGAAGGACCTGAGCTGGGACCCCAGCTCAGTCACTAACCCCAGTGTCCTTGGCAGGATTGTCACCCTGGAGATGTTGTTAAGGGTCAGAGTGTTTCTGCCAGCATGTAACATGATGCAGCGAGTCACTGAGCGCCTTCTTGAACTGGGTGGTACTAAACACACAGCCATGGGGAGGAGGAGGATCCTATGACTATTTCTGTCAAAAGAGAAGCCCTCAAGGCAGTGATGGCGAACCTATGACACGCGTGTTAGAGGTGACACGCGAACTCATTTTTTTGGTTGATTTTTCTTTGTTAAATGGCATTTAAATATATAAGATAATTTTTATCAAAAATATAAATCTTTGTTTTACTATGGTTTCAAATATCAAAAATTTCTATATGTGACACGGCACCAGAGTTAAGTTAGGGTTTTTCAAAATGCTGACACGCCGAGCTCAAAAGGTTCGCCGTCACTGCCTCAAGGGAAGCCTACTATTATGATATAAATGTCTATGTCTCCCCCATATTCTTACGTTGAAGCCCTATCCTTGGAGTGCCTGTCATTGGAGATGGAGCCTCTAAGGAGGTAATTAAAGTTCATGAGGTCATAAGTGTGGGCCCTGATCCCATAGGTTCAGTGTCTCTCAAGGTGCACGGAGGAAAGGCCACAGGAGGACACAGTGAGAAGGTGGCCATCTACAGGCCAGGCAGACAGCTCTGCCCAGAAACAGAATTGGCCAGAACCTTGATCACAGACTTCCAGCCTCCAAACTGTGAGAAAAAACCTTCTTTTGGTCAAGCCACCTAGTCTGTGGTATTTTGTTTTGGCAACCCAGCAAACTCATGTACCTGCTGGCCAACCAAACCAGAGTAAATCTGAATCTCTTTGGGTCTCAATCTCTGCACATTGGAGCTGCACTGAATGGCATGCAGAGCCTCTTACCGGTTGAACGCCCTGTAATTTTAAGATTTATGAATGAATGGCCTCCATCTGCTCTCCTTTCCCCGCAGCTGCCCCATGCCATCCCATTTACCCAAAAAGGAAATCTCACCACATTCAGCAATGAGAGCTCCAATTCTGTTTGTGCATCTCCATGGCTGTGCCCTGGAACCCATTCATAGGAGCATCATTTATTAGGGATCAGAGCTTCGGGGCAGAGTCCACCATCATTAGCACTAATTAGACCTTGGTCTCCCAACTGCTGCATTATGATGCCCTTTTCCAGTCCAGCCTGAGGCATCACAGCCCACAAAAGGCCCTTTTTGGTCTAGGCTCCTCATATTGACAAAAGGCTCAGTTGACAACAGGCTCAGTCCATTCACATGAGCCAAGCCCAGTGTGGGACTGTCCAGGAGAGGCCAGGGGAGCTCACAGATGCCTGTGCTCCACCAGGCGTTTAAATTGTCCCAGCCGTCTCTACAAGGTTTCGGCACACTTTTAAGGGTGATGATTGATTGAGTACCCCAATGCCCCCTGAAATTACCTGGAAGTTGGGGTTGGGGTTGGGATACGGCAGCCAGGCGGAGCGTGAGTTCTCCTGGTACTTGAAGGGCCCATTAAAGGCCTGTGAGATGGCGCTCAGGTTGAAGACGCACACGGCCGACGCAGCGATGCTGTTCCTGGGACCGAGGAAGAGCAAGAAGAGGAAGGTCAGAAAGTCCCGCAGAAACCACTGTCTTCCCGAAGATGCTAGGTCACCGCCCAGGGGACATACCTTCTAGAGAATATCAAGGTCCCAGCCGCTTACACACCCTCAGGATGAAGTGGGGGCCATGATGGTGCACTCTGTGATTTCTTTGTGGAAGATCAAACATTTCAGCATATAAACAGGATTATTTACCAGTTATGGCACTTGTAATCCTGCCGGGTAGGATTAATTCACTCAGCCACAACCGAGTGACAAGGATTTTGAAGAGCTCTATGTTATGCCTTTTAAATTCTGGAGGAAAAAGACTATATTCTCTGCCAGTGGAGGCGCCTCCCAGCATCTAGCATGGCCCCTTCCCCCTGTTCATCTGGTGACTTTAGGGGGCAGTGGGCCAAGCCAGTGCTTCTTTTTTTTAACCCCCAAACATTTGTGTTTATTTGTAAACCTTGTAAAAAGAATCAACAAAAAGCATTTTGCAGAAAGTTCCTGATAGGCACACTTCATGTATTTGTTAATATTTTAAAAAGGGCCAGAGAGAAAAAATTTGAGAATACACTGACATCTTGAAGCCATAACTTAGACTCCAAGCTCTGCAGAGATGCATACCTGCTGGCCCTCAGAAATTCATGACCTTCTACTAGCAAGGAAACAGCAAGATAGTTTTTGGCTAAATAGATCTGCACTTGAGCTCAGCTTTGGTTTTAAATTTTCTTGTTAAGAGTCTTAGCCAATATAAGTCAACTTATCAATTATTTTTTCTGAATCAAAAGAAATTCCAGAGGAACCCCACAACAGAAATATCTGCCTTCTTTCCACTTGGTTTGTTTGACATACACAGACTAGTTACCAGACACCATTTGAGAGCCTTTACCAATTCTAATTCACTTAGTTGTCCTAAGATAAGGGACAGTCACTAACAAGAAAAACTGGGCAGTTAGGCTGACACACCTGCCCAAAGGCACCCAGCTACTGAATGAGGGTAATATCAAGGCTGAGACGTAAGAGGGAGGAAAAGTGGGATACACTGTGGGGTTATGGATGATATATTGGAAAGTTGTTCCCAAGACCCAGTGAGAATAAATATTCGATAGATAAAGGAAAGATCTAGAAATTCTGCCTCTGCTAGTATAGAAGCTATATATCGGCTGATTTCCAACATGATGGGTGTTTACAACACAAAACAAATAATAGTCTGAAACTTATTTTTGTGAGTACCTATACTGATCACTTACCATCTTGGAATGGCCTAGGCACAGTACATATCTAACTTTTTAAATTGTTCATTTGAGCCCAGAGCTAGGGGGATGAACAGCTAACGAAGCCAAGTTCCCATTGTGTATAAAATTGATGTCAATTGAACAACGGAACATTCATCTTGGGCAGCCTACACTATTTCTTTAAAAAGGTTTTGGAAAGCAAATCAACTTCAGAAACTATAAATTGATTTTTTAAAAGAAACTCATCACGGAGGAAAATAACCTCTGGGGTTGAAAGCCAGATTTACAATAAAGATGTTCATGGCAGGGTGGTGTTGAGTAGGGAGTCATTCATTTTAGTCTTATTTTTCTCACTTCATGTCAGAATGAAGTTGCTTCATGGAGTCAATGCTTTTATCAAGTGGATGCTAACACTTCAGCTCAGCAGTGGAAAGATCAGGAGGGAAAGATCAACAGAAAAGTAAAATGCAGATTCATGGGCAGAAGAGATGAAAAAGTAAAAAGACTTAGAGGCCCAAGAGATGTCATAGGGGGATGGACTATTCCAGATTACTGAGAACTGAGAGGTTTTCCGGGATGCAGGGCTCTCCCCAACTCCAAAATCAGGACAATTCCAGACAAACCCAGATGGCTGGTCATCCCACCCCATTTATCAGCACTTTCAACCCGTCCTGATTCAGAACATTTATGTTGGCTATAAATATTGGGCTATTGTACAAACTGTTAGGTTAACAGTTTAAAATTTCAAAGGTGATCCAAACAGAATCCAGGCTGTGGAATCCTCCTGCTCACTGCCAACAGTGAGAAGGATGGAGGCCAGTGGCAGTGTGATCTGTGATGCCTGGGCTTGGGTGTGAACTTGTTGAGTCTTATCACAGCACATCAGCTGAGAATGGGGCTGTGCTCCAGTCCACCAGATTAGGGTGAATTGAAAGATCAGAAACTTCATACACTTCATCTAGTCCAAACAGTGTCAGTTCTGAAGCTAAGAGTATCTCCCCACAAAAGAAAAAGAAATGCTATTTTTTCAAAAGTATTTTTAAAAGCATAACCATCATTTTAGAAATGCCTAGGATAGCCATCTTCTAGAACAGTGGCTTCAAATCAACTCTGGGAAAGTAAGAATGTGCATTTCCTACATGAGCCGCGGTTTAGTCAAGAGTTACATTATCTCAACGACCAGACTTTCCAGACAACAGTGCTTTCATTATGACAAATACATAACATGCAAACAGAAAAACATACACACACATCTAATACATACCAGCACTTCATAAAGTACTAAGAACACACTGGCAAGTCGGAAAGGACAAATTTAGAGCAGAACAATTGGATGCTACTATTACAATAAGGATAGAGCAAAACCTTTGGATTAGCTGTATTTCCCTAATACCAGTGTCAGAAGTCACAGATCTTAGCACAACATTTAATTCATACTAACAAAAAATGTTTGGCTGTTATCCCAGTAAAATAAGAAAGATTTCTTTTTAAAGCAATGTTTTAACCACAAAGGTCAAAGAACAATAGACTCGTTCAGAATGAGTAGAAGAGCAGGGAAAGCAATTATTTCCAGTTACGTACACATTAGTGGTAAAGATGCCGTAGATCAAATCCAGCTCGGGCAGGAAGAAGGTGCCCTGCAGCTCATTATAGTAGAAGGGCACCTCCCCGGGGCGGGAGCAGTTCAGGCGGGCCTTCATGAAGGTGGTCCAGGTGTCCTCCAGCAGGAACCGCCCCCCCACATCATTCTTGCAGACCCGGGCAGCTCTGGAGAACACGGTCTTCCCACAGTCATGCTCCACAGCGTTTTCTCGGAAAAAGAAGTAGGTGAAATTCCCGATGGCATAAGATGACACGAAGTTTGGTTCTGGAAATAATGGGAAAAAAGAAAAGTCTCAACATCAATACACTATTTCTTTAGGTCTTGCCTGCTCATTATTTCTTCCCAGGAGGCTTGGTTTTGTGTAAACATCTTATAGGATGAATGGGGGGCCCTATGAGCATCTTACTGCTCTGTGCTTCTGGGTGGAACTCTGTACACAGGTTCTACATGATAAGAAATGACCATTTATAATTCCACAGGTGAGCTTCCTGAATTAATGCAGGGTCAAACGAACATGACAGTAATACCGAATGGGCAGTATACTTTAAAGAAATAACCTACCTATTCCTGTATTTGTAGATAATACAAAAGTATATAATCTTACATAATCTTCAGAAAGAGAGAGGGAATAAGGTTAAAAAGATGAAATGTGATTCAGAATACAGGGTGAGGCAAAAGTAGGTTTACAGTTGTGAATACATGACACACAGAGCTTATTCTTGTATTATTACTTATTATTTTATTACTTTCCATACAAACAACTGTAAACCAAAATTTGCTCCACCCTGTATAGATGGCTGATATCATTTTTGTATAATAAGACAATGAAATTCTTGAATTTTACTAAAATACACACGTGTGCCAGACATAATTTGTATGCTTTTAATAAGGACTTTAAAAATGTTTTTCACTTTTGAAAACCGAAGCAATAACTGAGACTGTAAGGTTATGTCCTGAATTAGCTTTAGCAATTCCCATCACTATGGTAACCACACAACTGTGAGGATTAACCCTTGTTTTCTTTTTCTGAATTGCTGGCGCATCCATTTAGAGAAATGCAGTGCACTGAGACAGAGTCACTGGCCGCACCTTTTTGGTCTCATAATTAGCTTAAAAATAGGGATTTTGAAATGACAGAAGTATGACAAAACCTTTAGGAAGTATATAGAGCATCCACTAAATTTATACATACAACATTGAAAGTGCGTCTTTATAGCTCCGTGTTTAAGCCTATCAGTAATGCAGATGATACCCTCTCAGACACAGAAATGCCCTAATAATCATCTTAAAAACCTCTAATAAACAGGTTTAATTCTTATTTTTCCTTTTGCTAAGAATTTTTCATTCAATCATCAAGTGTTTTAATTTTATGATGCAATTAGAATAATCTATATATCTAAAAGCCTAATATGCAAATTGTCCCCACGGGTGTTCAACTGGGAGACTAGTAGTTTGATCACTCACTATGACATGCACTGACCACAAACAGAATGAAGGAAGGCCCCGGCCGGCAGCTGGCAGCCAGGGAAGGGAGGGCCCAGCCAGCAGCTGGAAGGCCCTGATTGGCCCTGATCAGCCCTGATCCCCGACCAGGTCTAGGGACCCTATCCATGCATGAATATCATGCACCGGGCCTCTAGTATAGCAATAACTTCTGGTGTTCAAAATTAATGGAAAGTTACAGCCAAAACCGGTTTGGCTCAGTGGATAGAGCGTCGGCCTGCGGACTGAAAGGTCCCAGGTTCGATTCCGGTCAAGGGCATGTACCTGGGTTGCGGGCACATCCCCGGTAGGAGATGTGCCCGAGGCAGCTGATCGATGTTTCTCTCTCATCGATGTTTCTAATTCTCTATCTCTCTCCCTTCCTCTCTGTAAAAAATCAATAAAATATATTTAAAAAAAAAAAAAGAAAAAAAAAAAAAGAAAGTTACAGACCACTACTATCCACAAGAACACATTTCAGGGACAATTAGTTTTGGAGGGAAATTCAATTGGCCTTGGACTTTGTCAGATTGCACCAATAGGTATGTTATTGGCAGGACAACTACAAATATGGACCCAATAATGTTAAGAGTAAGACACACAACAGGCTCACCTCAGATCTGAAATGTAGGCACTGATTCAGAGGCTATCGTGAAGGTGGCACTGAGCACTCCACTATGCTCTCCAGAAGGACTGTAGCTAGTTTTCAATCAAGGCATACATTCTCTGTCCTCACAAAGTATTTAAATTTAATTAAATTTTACATTCTAAAAGTGCAGCAAATAATCTAAATTGCATATGTAATGTGCTTTTCTCTTCAGTCCATTATGTTTTTCTTAAGTCACTTAAGAATAGCAAGTAATACAAAGAGAAATCTATAAGAAATTATTTTAACTTCTATAGGGTGTCCCAAAAGTCACGCAAAGAGTAATTTGATAGAAAACATGGGTTTATAATTAAAAATTGTAAATTTTTTATTGATTCATAAAGTATGCTGTATAGGGTTATGTATGGAATAGCACATCGGGTAAATGGCCTCCACAGCTTCGCTGGCACATGCACAAAGCTATGGTCTTCATCAGTCTTCATTGTCCCTGCTCCTGGGCCATAATTGGTACTTGGTAATGCTTATCAAATTGAAGGGATTGAAATCAAAGGGCAACAGATATTAGAATCTGATTCAATAAACCAAGTAAAATTAGGCTTTTATTTTTTGTTGTTGATGTTGTTAATGCTCACGCAAAATTCAAATCTTGCATCAATTTTGGGACATCCTATATACTGCCAAACATACTATTAGATAACTGTTGCTTTAAACCTGGATATTTAAAATATATATATTTACTGTTACAACATGCCTTTATGTCCTGGAGAGAGGCTCACAAAACAGGAGGCTGTATACCTCTGACTGGTGTTTGTTGGCACATAAAACAAAATGTTGGGGGAAATTTTGAAACCATGTTCACTATGAGTCTCCAAAAGAGAAGTACCTCTGAAGCAGATCCCCAAAGCCAAGATACAGAACAAGTACAAATTATATTTGTCTCATAAAGGAAATAATAGGCTAAATCATTTCAGAAGAGGTCCTGCACCCAGGCTCCTATAACCAGGCTACAATTTGATCATTGCACGAAACACAAACAAAAAGCCATCATCATCTTCAATAACAACAACAAACCTTATCTAAAAAAGAGAAAGCAAAGAAAGATGGTCCAAGACTAGATATGTCTAGCTCAGGATGACAGTAACCAGTACATGTGGATAAGGCATGAGGCAGAGACCACAAACTATATCATACACTCTCCCAACCACCGTCTTCTGCTACTAACCTGGGACAAGTAGCATGAAAACTACATAGTAAATATCTCTGGTATGTAGGAAAGTGAAAAGCTACAAAGATAAAGGGATTGGTCATGGTATCTTCCAGCTCAAGGTCAGGTCTATAATTTAACAATATTTGTGGTGTGTTGCTGCTGCCCTGACAGGCTCTGAGCTCAGAGCCCCCATTCATATGCTCATTAAACTCACAGGAATCATAGAGGTAAATGCTGGACCATTCTTCCTGTTTCATAGATGAAGCTACTAAAGCCCAGAGGTTTAATAATCTGTCCAAGTTCATACAAATAGCAATGGGGGGCAGGGCAGAGGTGATGTCCTGAATCCAGAGAGTCTGACCTCATGCCTATACACTTATCTTTACCCTATACTCAAAAACATAAAGGGCTGCACAAGAACAATTCATTATGTTAACAATATTCACGAAGAGGATTTGGAATGCTGAACAATGCTTTAGAAACCCAAGTGCGGAGCAGGCTTAAGAAGAAGAGGGTTTCACAACCAACTAGATGGGATGATAAATGTCCAGATGAAACCTGACTCAGCACCTAATAGAAACATGGGGAACAACACAGAAAGAAGAAAAAGCAGGAAGAAGACGCCAACAATCCAAGCAAGGGCTTATAAACAAGAATCTCATTGGGAAGTGATCGCCCCAACCCCAGAGATGGCTTTCCACATGGCACCTACCGTAACCCCAGGGTGCCCAGGGGTGACTGTCAGGGAGTCCATGTCATGCTCCATGTCCACTTCACTATA
Organism: Myotis nattereri; assembly: GCF_964212035.1. Lineage (NCBI taxonomy): Eukaryota > Metazoa > Chordata > Mammalia > Chiroptera > Vespertilionidae > Myotis > Myotis nattereri. The sequence goes on from NC_138079.1 coordinate 12,043,970, forward strand.
CCATCCCAGTCAGGATTCTCATGTCAGGAGGATACAGTCATGTGAAGCAGACTGGCCCACAGCTTCCTCTTTCCACAGAGAATCCCTCATCTCTCTCCGAACTACCCTGAACCAATTTTACAAGGTGACAAAGCACATTTTTACATAGAATGCTCAAACACAATCTCCTGCTGAGAAAACAGGGGAGAGAGTGTGTTTGGTGTGCAGTGTATGCTTAGTTCACCGCACAGGTCATTTTAGGGGCTGAACTACATGTGGACACACACCCTGTCATCCTGCAGTGTTCCTTCTGGAAGCTGGCAGCTCGCTGACTGAGTGACCTGCTGCAAAGTCAGGCAGCTCCATGTCTTGGAAAGCAGAATCTTTTGAAACTCAGCCCACATCCTATTGCTTTCTCAAAGACAGCAAAAAAGCAGGAATAACTGTTCAACAGGCAGCCAAGTGTCTCTTGCAGTTACAGATATAAATCTGGAGGTAGGGGATGTTTGTGTCTCATCAGGCAGGATAATAAGATGCACATTGTTTCTCTTGCATTATTCAAGCTCTGTCTCTGGTTAAAATGCAATTCACCACCAACCAGTATCTGTCACTCCTGAGTGAACTAAACAAGTCATAAATCAGGCACTGAGCGATTACCTACAAGGAATGTCACTGCATGAATGACAGATCAGAGGGGTCCTTTATTCATTATTGTTATTTATAGAACTACAAAGGAATAAGAGGTGTGCTGCTAATTCAAAATAAAAACAAACATGAGTATATGCCAGCTTATTATAAATATATGCACAAAGCCGTTTAATCTCATGTTTGTAAAACATGTCGAGTGATGGTTACAGTATTATGCTAAATATATCATGTTATCATACGAATCATGTTTCATGATACAAGAACTTTGATTTCACACTTTTACGTACATAAGAGTAACCAAGTAGAAATGAATACTGACAGAAGATCCACAATATAAGTGAACGTGGGAAAAACCAAAGCATCAACACTGTTGAGAAGATTTTGACCACGTAAAACCAACAGATGCTGAATATCCAAGTGTACCCTTTTATTCTATACTAGAGGCCCAGTGCATGAAAATTCATGCACCTGGGGGATGAGGGTCCCTCAGCCCAGCCTGCGCCCTTTCACAGTCTGGGAACCCTCAGGGGATGTCTGACTGACGGCTTAGGCCTAAAATGGAAGTCAGACATCCCTCTGGCAGCCTCCGGGGAGTGGGCCTAAGCCTTTAGTCCAGCTGTTCTCAACCTATGTGTTGCGACCCCTTTGGCGGTAGAATGACCCTTTCACAGGGGTCGCCTAAGACCATCCTGCATATCAGATATTTACATTACGATTCATAACAGTAGCAACATTACAGTTATGAAGTAGCAACGAAAACAATTTTATGGTTGGGTCACAACATGAGGAACTGTATTTAAAGGGCCAGAAGGTTGAGAACCACTGCTTTAGTCGGACATCCTTAGAGCTGCTGTGGAGGCAGGAAAGGCTCCCGCCACCGCCACTCTGCTGACCAGCCATGAGCCGGCTTCTGGCTGAGCAGTGCTCCCCCTGTGGAAGCGCACTGAACACCAAGGGGAAGCTCCTGCATTGAGTGTCTTCCCCCTGGTGGTCAGTGTGTGTCATAGCGACTGGTGGTTCCACCATTAGGGTCAATTGGCATATTACCCTTTTATTATATAGGACTAGTAGCCCTGCTCACGAATCTGTGCGCCAGTAGGTGCTGCCGCCCTCCTGTAGCTCTCTGCCTGCTTCCCCGCCCTCCTGTAGCTCCCCCTCCCCCTCCCCCTCCCTGTCTCATAGCTTGCTGCCCTGCCCCCTCCTGTAGCTCTCAGCAGCCTGCTTGAACCTCACTGGCCCACCCTCCCACTGATCCGTGATCTGGTTGTGACGTACTTGGTCGTATGTCTCGTGTAATGGCTAATTAGCATATTCCTCTCTTATTATATAGGATTCTTTCCATTCCAATGCCCACAGCATCAGCCTGGGGGTGCACCAGGTCCAATGGTTCAATGGCAGGCCTGCCCAGGTCACTGGTAGACTCTTGATAGAGACCTATTTGTCTACATTGATGAGAATGGATATTAAAGACAAAAAGGAATTCCAGTTTTCCAACTCTACAGAAATCTTACTGGAATCAAAATCTATTGTAAATTCTTTTGCAAACAAAGGCCATCTTGTGATATGCTTGCCAAAGGCAGGTTGGTCAATGCCTGGCATGCGGCCTGTGCAGGTTGTGGCTCCACCCATCCCAGCCTGAAATCCCAGGCTGAACCACTGACATCCAGAATGCTCCTTAACACTGTATAATGATCCAGGGCATAGAAGATCTAATTTGCTATAGGGATTAAAAAGACGACTAGTAAAATTCTAATGAATGGTGGCTATAATTATTATTTCATGGTTTACTCTCGATTCCCCTTTTAACAATTTTTATTTAGTAGAACTTCCCATAATAATAAACATGCATATACAAAACTTAAAGGTGATCAGAAATTAAGGAACATAAATACAGCCACACATGCTGAGTTTTTAAAATAGCAAGCTATGTCACCAAAAGAAACAGAGTTAATGGAAACTATCTCTACACGTGACTCACAGTTAGCCAGTGACTTTCTGTTCTCTAATGTTTTGGTGTCAATTACTATCAAATCATTCCATCTATATATGTCTAAAGTTCAGACCCTGTCCTATTGTGCACCTTGCGTCCCTTGTCACAGCTACATGAAAATGTACTGCAGAGGCTAACAAAGTAAACCTAATTTCATCTAGGTATCTATGATGAGGGGATAATTAAACTAAAATTCAATTACATGAAGTACAATGTGGTAATGTGGTTTAAAAGCCATTAATGTATTTAAGTTCTTTCCCTAATATTTCTAGTACTGGATAGATACAGAGACAAACATACGTGTGTGTGTGTGTGTGTGTGTGTGTGTGTCTGTGAACAACATACAGACATAAAGCATAGAAGTGTATGAATATATGGCTCAATACTTCCACCTACTGGTTATATGAACTTAGTCAAGTTATTTAACAGCATAAATTCCTAGTTTCCTCCTTTTGAGGATGGTGGAAACAATGGCCAACATGCAGTAGCACTGAGAGAATGAAAGGTAACACATGCAAAGTGCCTGGCAGTTGATTGCTATTCATCAAAATATAGAATATATATTTATTTAAATATATAAAATAATTTATATATATATATATATATATATATATAAACATAAACAGACATTGTTAAACACATCACCAGTATTTACTATACTAGAGGCCTGGTGCACAAATTCCTGCATAGGTGAGGTTGGGGGGGAGGGGACACGGGAGGTTGGCCAGCAGCCCTGCACCTGATCAGGGTTGGGGGGCTGATTGGGCCAGGCCAGCCAGGGGGAGGGGCCACGGGCAGTTGGCCGGCTGGCCCCATCCCCAATCGGGGTGGGGAGGCCCATTAGGGCCCCCATCAGGCCAGCTGGCCACCACAGTGCGCGTCATAGCAACTGGTCATTCCGATCGTTCTAGTCACTTGGCTTTTATTTATACAGATGCCAAATGAGGGTCAGTGTTCCATTCAGCAGATCTAGAACCAAACAGGTGAAGGGGCTGTGCTATGGACAGAGACTTGATGCCAAACAATGTTCCCATGTCACCAGGAGCTCACTGACCACCCACTCTGCGGACTGTCCGAGGCACTTGGTATTCTATGATAAAGTGACAGACATGGCCAGTGCCCTCAAGGACAATGTGAGCCGACAAATAAGACACAGACCAACAAGAAATTATGATGAGTAGGAGGATAACAAGGGCCAACGGGAGAAAGGTGAACTTGAGAATCAGAAAAGCGGGAATTGGGGAAAGGACAGGTATGAGATTGGGAAAGGGGCCACCATGCCAAAGAACTGGAGAAAGAGCAACCTGAGAGAAGACCCAAAGGGTAGCCAGGCATGAATCAAAGCCAGTGTCGGAACAGAAGAAATCAATGGGATGGGAGTTAGGGGGCCAGCCCAGCCACACATAGCGAGGAGCTTGAATTTCCACTGCCACAGGAGAGATAAAGAAGAGATTTAGAGAAAACTGTATGATCCAAAAACCTGTGTGTGTGGTGGTGGTGATGTAGGTGGGCAGGTAAAGGGGGGAGGGGTCACCCCAAGCATGTCCTTAATGGTCATTGACACAGCAAAGTGAGCCTTGGATCCCAAATCCTTCTCTCTCTGGGCCCCTGGCAGAAGGACTAGAAACATGGTTCCAGGAAATCTGCTTCCTTCCCTTTTCAAGGGGACTAGCCCTGTTGAAATGAGTGATTTACATGGATTTGCTGATTTGAGTAGGAGTGACTGGACCACCCAGACTTGCTGTCTCCCTAAATGAGAACTGCACCTCTGTATAAGCATAGCGCGCATCCTAGGAGCCCAAAGCTCTCACCCAGAATTCTCCTTATCTTTATGTCTGTAGGAGCTTCATTAACTGGCTCTTTGTCTAAATGTTCTAGCTCAAAGGAACACAGATACCCTTGTCCATTCTGCTCTCTCACCCCAGTGCACGCACAAAGCACCGGCAGCCCTTCCATTCTCCTGTAAGATTCTACCATATCACACTTTTCCCGGCTCAATTAGTTATAAGTGATTTCACAACCACTTCTGAACATTTTGCAAACATAAAAAGTTTCTAATTACCATGTTCATTTTTTCCTGATTATATTTTTAATACATGGGTTCATTTCTTTAAAGAACTAATAATTTAACCTGTAGAATCATAATTCAAATCTTAGGGAGTTTTTTCATTAGGAAATTAAAAATTTAAATTATCTTGAATTCAAATATTTTAGAAATGTTTAATGCCTATAAAGTATTTTTAGCGGAAGCCGGTTTGGCTCAGGGGATGGAGCGTCGGCCTGCGGACTGAAGGGTCCCAGGTTCGATTCCGGTCAAGGGCATGTACCTTGGTTGCGGGCACATCCCCAGTGGGAGATGTGCAGGAGGCAGCTGATCGATGTTTCTCTCTCATCGATGTTTCTAACTCTATTTCTCTCCCTTCCTCTCTGTGAAAAATCAATAAAATATATTTTTTAAAAAAATATTTTTAAAAGACTAAGAGGAAAAAAGATTTATCTGAAAGAAGATACTGTATATACAGTTAGAATAAGTAAACTTGTATGTGGGCTTGATCTTTGTCTATTAGGGGATCTGGGCCATGCCAAGACAGAAGACAAAACACAGAAAATGAACTGCCCAATATGTGGCAGTGGATGAAAAATTGTGAGAGGTCACTGACGGAGAAAAAATAAAGTTTAACGGAATACTCTGGAGACAAATTTACTGAAACACATAGAACTGAATTATCTTATAAAAGGATGGCAGTAGGATTTATGGGCCAAATTGTAACACTTTTGAGAGGAAAGAGCAACATTAATATTCATGCCAGGATGCCAGGAGCCACCCAGGACTGTCACAAGGAAGCTTCAGTGAGAATGAAGCCATTTTCCTGAGTGGTTACAGAAGTACTAGTAAATTTCTACACAATATATCGTATTCTCTGTAATGGGGCATGTCTTCTTTGTGTGGATTTATTTTTGGGGGGTAGGATGCAAGTCTGCATAAGACTTAGTATATATGGTTGGTGCCTTTGGCCTCATAATATCTTGGTGGGGGACGGAAGTTCTCATTTATCCATTCTCTTTTGAAATGTGCAAACTGAAATTCCAAATGACTTACTGGCAAGTATAGAGCCTGCGTCACAAACCTGAGGGGATGCTGAGGCTCCCAAGTTGCAGGCATTCAGTGCTGGATGACCAAGACAGAGCAGGACACTACTCTCAGAGAGCACCACACGAATCGATGCCTTCGCATTGCTTATATCTGTGCCCATAAACGCTATGTTAAATTAGCCCACAGGCTCTTCTGTTTTGGGTTGAATAATCCCAGTTTATTCCACCTCCTTGTATAAGCTTGTATAAGAAAATTCTTTCAACTATTTCCAAAGTTTCTATCTTCCTCTTCCACCTCAGCTTGGGCATAAAAGCATAGGCACAAGGAGAGAGTGATAGAGGCGAGTTAGGAAGTTAAATAACTAATAAGCATTAGTTCCTATGATGCTGACTAAACAAAGGGGAGGCCAGGAGCACACAGAGGGGCAAGGATTCAAGGAGTGTGCCCTGTTTTAGGTGGCTAATCCCTCTAACCACAGCTTGCTCAACTGTAAAATAAGGACAATGCCATCTCCTATGGAAGGTTGTGTGAAGGATTAGACAGCATGTATGTGGAGTCTCCCAGGCACCTGGCAAATTATAAACAGCCATGTGACTCCCCTCGAACCTAGAGTAATAATTGGAGGTTAGAGAGACGCCAACAGGTGCACTCTCAGGCCGATGGTATGCAGGAAGATAATTTATTTAAAATCTTTTCTGACCCTATGACGAAAATCAGATTTGGCTTACAACACAATTTTCAAATGCATCCATCCCTGACAAGATGGACAACCTGCCCATGCCCTCTGAGGGGTTGGACGAAGGCTGAAAGTTAGAAAAAAACAGCTCATCGTGCTGGGTTGCATGTCACAGGATGTAGCTCAGCATGCTATAGGTCTAAGACTCATCACTCAGCAAGTTTAACCTTGAGTTAGGTGTCAGACTTTAGCCTTGCAGCTGCAGGACTAAAAAGCTCCCACCACTTATGATGATGATGCTTGTTTGGTAAAATACAAAACTTGGCTGCTGACTATGCAACCTTATTTTAGTTCTGGTTTTCCCAAACTGCTTTTCTTTGATAAATACGGTACTTAAGCTTTCCTACACAAACACAGTGGAGTCCCAAGCCCCACTTGTCTGTGTTTTCGCTTGTTTTGAGAACTCTGCTTTCATTGATGAATTTACTGCTAGACCAAATGTCATCTGTCCAGAAAGTGCCTCACAGACAATTCAGGAAAGGAACTGCGTAGCCTCTGCCTAAAGGGCTCCCACCAACCCCAGGACAGAGCCCAACAAGGTCACCCGACCTGGCCATGCCTGGATCACTGAAGGGCAGGGTCTGTCGCCTGCTCCACAAAGCCCATGACCTCATAAGCAGAAACAATTTCTCCTGGCATTAAGCACAGAGGGGATTTTTCTCACTTCAAATGAATTACCTTTAATCATTAGTAGGTTAATCATTATCTTTTAAAGACTATTTAATGAGTAGATAAGATTAAAGTATTTCAAACCAACAGAATTTGAGATTGTTACATTAAGAGTTTCCTTAACTAAAAGCATAGTAGCTCATAAAAAGTGACACTATTACCATGAGAACCCTTGTGGATTTCAAGTGTCTTTGCCTCCACATGAGGTCATGGCCAGAATCTCAGAGAATGGAGAAAGCCATGGGGTTCAGCAGGACAACCCAAGAAAGGCTAACATTTCCAAGAGAGAAGAAAATAAGCAGACTGCCGAGTGTTGATGAGATTATGTCTGCGTACAAGTCCACACTGAGTTATTAAGGCTAATTGATGAATTAGCTTTTCTAAGCTCACACTGAGGTTTTATTCTATGGCAAGCATACAGTTCCCTCAGAACCCACAAACTCAATTTGCACACTATTAATTTAGAAGTGTCATTTTTTCCCTTTTCATGGGTTTATTTTTCCCCCCAATTTGATTGCCAATTTCTTAAAAGGCAAGTTTTATAGCTTCTCTATTTTAAGCATCAGCCATTAAACATTTATTATCCTGCCTTACTAGTACAATAATCATTTACTAATGGTTATTAATAATTAGTATTTTAATGCATTAAAGCTGTTAAGGTACTTCTCTAAACACATAAATTTACTTTAAGAGTGATTTTAGCACAGGGGGAAATCTAATTTTAAAAGTTAGATTCATTACCAAATACTTAAACTCAACGTTTCAAACCTGCAAAACATTATCCAATTGATGGCATTGTTTTTGATAACTGACTGAATAAATAATAGCTAAAAATAGGAGTACAAATAAGATGAAAAGGAAGATTTTTAAATCTTTAGAACTGACTTAGTTAAAAACATACAAACCTTTTTTGGGGGGTGGGGGGTTTTACAACTAATACAACATGTTCCCTTCATTTAACACCATCATTCATATTTCTGCTTCTTATCTGTGGGCCTGCTATGATCCCCAAATGGAAAGCTGTGGAGGATTAAAAGCCTAGGCCATTTCCTCTCTAGCCTTCTCTAGGAAAAGTTTGTTGGTCCCGAGAAAGTGGGAAGAGCCAGTGGCACTGCAATATTTAAGAGGCTGGAGCAGAGAGAGCAAGGAGTCTGCAGTGAGGACATGGAGGCGAAGGGAGGCCAGCGGGCAGGGCTGTGGCTTTCCCTGCAGGGAAATGCAGCTCTGGTAGATTTTGATGAGGAAAGTGACCAAGAGCTCCAGTACAGTGGGGTAAGTACACCCAAGGGCAGATGAAAGACCCAACTAAGTCTGGGGGAAACGGAAACTTAAGCTGAAGTAAAGAAGAGCTGATAGGAGGGAGTAGACAAAATCAAGGGACATGAGTACAGCATCAATGCCATGTGCACAGGACCACGGTGAGGAAGGCCTGCTGTAGCCAGGGAACAGCACACTTCCTCTCTAGAGCACCAAGGGTGTACGTGGGAATGTGGCTGGAGTCAGGGCTGAAAACACAGGCAAAGCAGATCACACAGGCTGGGAAAGAGAAGCAGGTAAACCTGAGGAAGGTGTCCATAGCAAGTCCTGTCCTTCCTCTCTATGCCAGCTGTTACTGACAGCTGATGGCATGTCCTGCCACCCGGGTCATGTGGCACAGGTGCAGTGGTGCAGGTGGGATGGGACACCTCAATGGTGTAAAGCCGTAGTGGTATAATAAAAATGTGTGCCTGGAACTTGAGCATTAAATCTGAAGGACTCAACATGCTCAAGGAAGGTTGTTTGAATGGTACCAGGTATTTATGTTGGCTTCTAGGAGGTGTGATGCCAAGATTAGAGGCTTGGCAGGTCTCTACTCTGGGTTTGCTGTGTCCTGGCAGGACATCACCCTGGACAGACCAATGCCACCATTTGCCTGAAGGTTGGCCCTGAAGTTCTGGGGTTCTGGGAGTCTGAAGTTGCCAATGGGCCTGCAGTGCTCTCTACATGCCCTAAGCCCTGAAGAGACTTTTTTTTTGTCACTGTGCTTGAGCCAAGCCTGAACTGTAGCCTTTTGAGAGAGTAACTCAAACATAGAATGGGAGGGAGGAGATGCACTCCAGAATGCTGCCTAAGGGACAGAAATCATTCCCCAGAGGCCATGGGGCCAGGAGGGATGCAGAGTGCAGAGAGCAGCAGTTTAAGGAAATGTATTGCATCCCGGTGCTCTGGAAAGCCGGAAGAGGAGAAGAATAAACCAGCTCTGCCTTGGACTAAGGGGACCGACAACCACACAGTCTTGACATCCCTGGAAATAAGGAAACACCATTGTTTGCTCAGAGTGAAGGTGATACAGCTGAGCTAGGAGACTGAGGATGGGCAGGGGACTCACCCACAGCACAGGAAGGAAGATCACTATCATCATCAGAAAATAAGAGGCTGCCATTTAAGATTTCAATACTGTTATAGGTTGAATTGTATACCCCCCCAAAAAAATATGTTTAAGTCCAAACCCCCAGTATATTAAATATGTAAATGGGGTGATTTCAGATATAATTCATTAATACGAGGTTATATTGGAGAAGGTGGGCCCCTAATCCAATAGGCCTGTTCATATATGGCGATGGCCACATGAGGAACTTCCTAGACATGGCAGAACTAAGGCTGTTTGCTTTAGCTTGTTTGAGTTTCTTTATTTGTTCTTGTCTTATTTAAGAAAGAAGAAATCTGAGCATTTTTATAAAAAGAGAGTGATCACCATTAGAGAGGAAGAGATTTAAGGCCATGGCAAAAAAAAAAAATAATAATAAGGGATAATAGATAGAGCAACAATCTATTGAAAGAAAATTCCTCCAAAACACACACAGCAGAAAAAACTGAGACAGGACAAATAGTCAAAGAACAGACGGGGTATGTTGTGTGGGTTTCAATTAGGCCAGTGATAATAGATGACTCCACACCCAGGCTCAGTGGAGGACGGAGCAGAGCGAAGTGAGGGACAGAGGCCAGAATCTGTCCTGGATGGAGAGTCAATAGGAGCAGAAAAACGGGGCCGGCCAGCAAGGAGCAGAACCAATATCGCAGGATTCAGTCAAAGAAGGAATTGCCCCAGCAGAAAGCAGGAGAGGGAACAAACAGTGAGCAGGCAAAAATTGGCTCCATCTCTGCTCCAGGAGTCAGGGCCTCCCTGGTGTGGCCTGGGGAGGGAGCAAGGAGTGCTGCTCTGTGAGGAAATCAGAGCCACTGTGAGCTGAGAATCTAAAACTTCCTCTGAACGATGACAGCACACCTGCTGGACTGGGGTGCACAGTGTGTTAGCTCTCCATGGCCCTTGTTCTACCATCTGACTCTCAAATGGAAAGAATTCCACCCAGAGGGTTAGGAGAATCTCACCATCTGATCAGCCTGTGGGTATCAGAGTCACGTGTAAAGAAACAGCCAGCGTTTATAACTCATGCTCTGACCTGAATTATTTTTCTAGGATATTCTTAAGGGTATCACTTGAGGGAAAAGAAAGAGACTGTGCTCCTAATTACTTTTTACTTTGCTTCCGGCAAACTCTAATTGCAATGCCTTTGGGTTGGGGAGTTTTGATTTTTAACTGGAAACAGCCTGACTAGTAAAAATCAACAAATGGGCAGAACTTTGAGCTACACAGATGAAAGCTTCAGGGATGAAAGGAGACCTTCCGTAGAGAGTGGATGGGTTCAGATGAAATCAGCTCAACAGAAATAATGTTAATGGAGAGAATCCAGTCACTCTTCGTCTGGGAATATCAGCCCATGCCTCCCTTTGGAAGCACATATTCATTCAACTTCCTGGAGAAACGTGATGAGAACATTTCCTTTTCTACAAGGGATTCTTCAAAAAGCAAACTGTGGTGGTTGTTTTGACTATATTATTTGACCAAATACCTGTGTTGTGCTTATATATACACATACACATAAACATTCATAAAAAATAGGTCTAAATAGGTGGTTCTCAATCGCAATTTCTGTTGTCACAACTGGAGGTGGAAGCATGTCATCTAGTGAGTATAGGTCAGGGATGTTGCTAACCATCCTATAATATTCAGGACAACTCCAACCCCACCCAAAAGGTTATATGGCCCAAAGCTTTGATAGTGCTGAGGTTGAGAAGCTCTGCTGTATTTAATTTGTGTGTTCTATCTTTATAGAACTTGAAGGCTCAACATAGTAAATATAATCATGGCAATTTGAAGATTTCATCTTAGCACAAACTCTCAGAAACACGAGGGAGTGAACTACATATGGTACACATGTCTATCCACAGCATTGCATTTGTGAGTGTGTGCGTTCACAGTCACACATGAACATACACATAGATGAGGGGATGAGTTTTGGCTGCCTCATCTCAGGACATGGTACAGAGCCAATCTCAATAGTGAGTGGGTAACCAAGTTCTAGCCCAAGATTGAAGGGAAGTCTCATGTGGCTCTTCTCCCACTGTCATATCCGAATGCAGGACCAGAAGTTTCAGCAGTGAGTTAGCCCGAGGACAGGCTGTGGGTGCAGAGAGACCAGTGACAGCATTGGGGTCCTTATTAACTTTTGAGCCACTGATATAAGTAACTCCAAAGATGTCTACCCTGATTTGATACCTTTCTTTTTAAACTGGTTAAGCTATCTGGAGCTACCAGTAACTATACACAGTCTTTTACACATTGTCTGAACGTTTCATGAAATGCTAGTAATTTTCTGTTTCAGATCCTATATAATAAAAGGGTGATATGAAAATTGACCCTAACAGCAGAACCACTGGGAATGACTGGTCACTATGACACACTGACCACCAGGGGGCAGACGCTCAATGCAGGAGCTGCCCTCTGGTGGTCAGTGTGCTCCCACAGGGGGAGCTCTGCTCAGCCACAAGCCAGGCTGCCAGCTGCCAGTACAGCGGTGGTGGCAGGAGCCTCTCCCACCTCCTCAGCAGCACTAAGGGTGTGCGACTGCAGCTTAGGCCTGCTCCCCGCTGGCAAGTGGCCATCCCCTTAGGGCTCCTGGGCTGCCAGAGGGATGTCTGACTGCCAGCTTAGGTCCAATCCCCCAGGGAGTGGGCCTAAGCCAGCAGGTGGACATCCCCCGAGGGGTCCCAGACTACGAGAGTGCACAGGCCGTGTTGAGGGACCCCTCCGAGTGCACAAATTTTTTCCTTTAACAAAAGATGTTAAAGGAAAATGCACATGCATCTGCAGATATCTTGGACATAACATCACATTTTCTAAATTATAAACAATACTATTAAAAACTAGCCTAGGTTTGATGAATATCAAATGAGTCCTATTCTCACGGTCTACACTGTAGGGACTATCACTGCTCTTTCTATCACCAAAGAGCCACATGATACCCTTACACATGGAAGTAACAAGCACATTACATTTTGATTTCTTTAGAAGATATGCTTTTCTTTAGAAACTGTGACAGTTTGATTTTGAGCACCACGTAACCAGGCATCACAGACACATGAGATGGGAAACAGGAGTGACTGTAGGACTTACCATTAAGCCACTTGGAGTTGTACTGGGCCGTACGTAGAGGAGGCAAGAGGCCCAGACTTCGGTAAATGGCAGGATCGCGTCCGGGGAAATCCATGGCTGTAGCAGCATATAGCTCCCCGCTGGCCGTGAGGAGAGCCGTGGAATTGTGCTGGGGGCTGTAGGGACAGCGGGCCATGCCGCTGATCACATCATGGATCTCGGTCAGGTTACTCAACTGTGGGTGAGAGAAACCGATTACCCTGGGTGAGCCCTTTAATACTGTTAATGCCTGTACCGCTAGGAAGAATGTGAATCAAGCTTTCTGGGGCTCAGGACAAGACACAACCAACTTTCACGCTCTGCCCTTGATGAAACTGAGTGCTGTGGGCATGGTTTAAATGTGCACGAATCAATCTTTCTCATCATCCCAACAGAGTAACAGAACCTCATGTGAGTGAGTGCTCCCAAAATCTGAAGATTGTTGTATGTGGCTTCTATTCATAATGCATGGGGCACTGATATTCTTTCTACTTGAATAAAGACATAGGTTTCAATACTTACAGAAATATAAACCACAATAAAAATTAGGTACAATTTTATCAATATAGTGTATCTGCATATTATGAATAGCCCAAAATGTGTTCATAGGTAAGGATGTATGGATATTTATAGCAACATGCCAAAATTTCCAAACTTCATTGAGTTTTTAGAGAGAACTCCAAGTCTTGCTGTCATCTGGGCGGGGGGGGGGGGGGGGGGGGCAGATCCAGCCTGTCAATCACTGAGTGAGAAAAGCTCTTTGGGTGGTAAGGGAATCTTGGGTCCACTTGTTCCCTCACTCTTTCCTGAGAGGCAAGAATGCAGATGGGGTGGGGGACACTCAGAACCACTGCCTGCTCTATGGGTAGCCTTGTAGCCCCGTTAAGTTATTCAAAGTCTTTCTGCCTGAGGATCTCCTTTTATAAAAGGGGAGACAAAGGATAACCACCACAGTGGGTAGATGTGAGGATTAAATGAGTGAGTGCACATAGGGCTCTTATAACAGGCCATGGCACCCAGGGATCTCTGTGAGAATCACTTCAAATCACCATCATCTTCTTTTTTTTTACAATAACTGGATGTTAACTCAAAAATAATGAAGCTGATGATACATTATGGTTTTGCGAGAAGTTGTGCAACCAGGAAATTAACCTGATGATAGTTCTCCATTATGTTCCCTGAGGAAGATCAAATGAATATCTCGCATTGGGAAGATGACAGGTTTGCTTTGATAACCCTGCTGCTCTCCTGGCAAAAGATGCGGGACTCTGAAAATCCCTGTCAGTAATCACAGCTTGAAAGAAAAAGCATTGGTTATAACTACTTTGCCTAGAGTTCCAGTGGTTTGTTTCCTTGCTTTAATTTTTTGTCATGTTTCTTTTCCAATTTGTGATATCTTTGTTCATTCAGATTGTAGTTTAAGGCCATATCAATATTTAGTAGTATCTCTAGAGTAAAGCAGAGTAAGGAAAAAGAACATATTTATGATTAATGTTTAGAGTCACTGGTGGTGAAAAAGCTGGTAGAAATAGTTTCAAAATCTATTTAAATTTAATTATAAAAGCTATGGTTATTTCCAGTTCTTTATATAATTGAGAGTTGTGATTAGGAGTAAATCAATACATCAAATATGCATTCAATTTGACAAAAGAGGTTTTCTGAATTAAAGAGCAACTCATTGGAGAACAGAAATGCAAAAAATACACCCGTGCTTTAATAGAAGGTTTGCATTTTCCTGGTATAAGTTTTGTCAAGTCTCAACATGAAGCCGTACCGTGCGATTGCTGCAGACGGGTGTGAATGCATGGGTCCCACAGGTAAATAACCAGTCGCCGGCTACTAAAAGCACCCGGATGTAGTTCTGACATTCATCCTAAGAAATAAAAATATCACAAGAAATTCATTAACAAGGCCTCAGCACTATTAAATAATATGACTATCCACATGCTTGTTCAATGGGAGATACTATCTATGTATATAAAAGTCAAGCGACCGGAACACCGGAATGACCGGAATGACTGGATGACGTGCACTGCAGTGGCAAACCAGCTCGATCAGGGCCCAATTGGCCTCCCCCACCACAACTGGGGGCAGGGCTGGCCAGCCAGCTAACTGCCCATGGCGCCTCCCCCTTTCCAGCCCTGCCCCCGATTGGCTCCCATCAGGTCAGGCTGGCCAATCCTACCCATGCATGAATTTGTGTACTGGGCCTCTAGTATTCAATTAAAATCCCAGGACTTTTAAAATACATGTGCATGCTTCTCCAAGGTGAAGGCCACATGAAAAACTCTGCATACAAATTGGAACAAGGTTTACATTAAGTTCTCAAGGTGGGTTACATACATAGCAAGATTCTATTGTCATTCTTGATTCTTTGATGGACAAATAAAAATATAACTAAGAAAAGAAGGATGTCTCAAACATATGGTAGGAAAGCCTATGTTGAGGGGTGACCCAGAGCTGAATATTTCTTGCAGTTGCAAAGTATTCACAGAAAATCTGGTGCATGGTCATAGGAGTGCATGGACCTGAGCAAGCATTTACTGATCAGATACTCTTTAGGGGGCACTGTGCTGAAGGTCACAATCTAGGCTCTTAAGAGAAAAATTAAAATTGAGGGCAACAACAATTACTGTAGAGTTGTCCACATAAGAACAGCATATTCCTAATTCCAGAGGAGAGGGGAAAGAAAGAGGTATGGAAGGGCTTCCCAGAGGAGGTGACACTTAACACAAATTTCAAAGGAAGAGTAAAATTTACTGAAGCTCCCTGGAAATGGTACTATCTAACACTTGCAGGGTTTTACTGAGCAAAGAAAGGAAAACCCACTCCAGGCAGGGGAACAGCCTGTGCCAAGGCACACTGGCTAGAGAAATCATGGTGCTTTCATTGTGTATAGAAGAGGGAACACAAGCAGGGGAGCCAGACACAGGCCAGGTGTGCCCGGCTGACGAGTTTACATTTATTCTGATTCTGAAGGGACTCATGATATGTTGTTACTGCATGAAGTGCTGACCTGATCCGATGCTTGTGATCAATTAGGCCACTGGGGAATCAGTGTGGAAGCTAACCTGGAGGTAGGGAGACTGCAATTCAGAGAAAGGAAGGGAAACCACTTCCATAATTCAGTCCCTCCTCATCCCATGCCTGACTCATGCAGGAGGTGTGAAAAGGCAAAGCCTGGATCCAGGCAATCAACAGGATGTGGGCACTGACCAACCAGCTGGACCCAAAAAAATGACTTAAACCACACATTGTCCCAAGTCAGGGAGATCTAGACTAAATGGCATAGCAATGCTCCTTCAACCAAGTGGCAACCCAGGCTCCATGAAATGTTAATCTGTCACAACTCAGTCTGCTTTGTGGGCTGGCTGTGAGGATGAAAAGAGCTAAGCTATTTGAATTTGCTTTCTAAGTGTAAAGTGAAATATCAAGAGTAGATAAATCTCTTAATACTAGTACTAGCAATAAAAGTGACAAATTATCATGAGGTGCCAACTTGAAGACACTTCAACTGAAGAAAGAAAAGCACAGAAAAAAAGAGCTAAGGTAACTATCAGAACAATTAAGAAATGAGTGTAAACAGTAGACAGTAAGTTGGGTAAGTGAGAAAGGTGCACCAGATGGGGAGGTGTGTTTGGTTTTGTCTGTATAACTAGGGAGAGAGCAAGAAAGTTCTATAGAGAAAGAAAAAAAACAAGATTTCAAAGAACCTTATCATCATCCATTCCTGAGCATAGGAGATGGGGCTCCCACCTCAGGTAACAGAGGGGCACAGAGTTGCAAAGATGAGGAGGAAAACACAAAAGCCTAAGCTTGTCTGAGGGGGAGTCCAAAAAGACCTTGGAGAACACAGGGCCAAGAGGGCTTGACACATTAGCAGATAAAACAGATACAAAAATGCCACCAGAATAAAGAATGGGCTAGAGAATTGCACAGAGGAGAGAGGTGGGGATTTTGTTTGTTTTCTGCTGCTGCTTTTAGAAGTTTTTCAAGAATGAGTCAAGATGCTGTTTCTTTTTTTGAAGCAAGAGACTGACTCAAGATAGAAATGTGCTAGAGGCTGTCCCTGTTAATCATAAAGAAGGTCAGGGGTAAGATATTCCAAGAGAATCATTCAGATTGAAAAGATGGGATCTCAAGGCTGAATGCTATAGACTTGGTGAAGAGGAAGCAAGCGCCTCAAATCAATTATGGGAAGGCAAACAATGAAGATAACACAGGTGGTGTTTATCTTAATCTCCCCCCAAAAAAGACAAAGTGAAAATAGGACTGTAGGTCCTTAACATTCTGAAGGCCCATCACAACTTGAGAAAGAATTAGAAAGATGGTTAGGGGTTGTCATAACCAGGATGTAGCTTTGCGCCAGGGAGGAAGGGCAAATCCAACTGGTAATTTTTTTTTAATCTTGAAAAAAGTAAATGAAGGAGAAAATAATATTATTTCAATTAACACAGAGGTTTTTTGTTTGTTTGTTTTTTGTAAAGCCTATTCTGGTCATCAGAATCATGTGAGGATACAATGGGCGGCTCTGCTATCTGAGGAGGGTCATGTGCCCATGATGAGCTAACCCTGCTCAGTGAGTATGCAGCAAGGAAGAAGGTCAATTCCAGGCACCAGGATGGTCAGACAGGAAGGTCTGTGCAATCCTTTTCTAAAAGGATGGAGGACCCAGCCCTATGGAACCCAGACTTGCTTATGATAAATGGGACCATGTTCGAGATGAGTCCAGGATGCAAGGTCCGATGGAACACGATGTCCTACAAGAGAAACTTTTGAAGGCAGTTGAGATGTTGTTTCTTCCTGCCAAGAGCTCAACTCATTTGTCCAAAAGATTGGCTCAGCTTATCTCAGACCCTTCCTATTCTTACTCACTTGGAAGTTCTCTTTGGTTTAACTTACAAACTGCCCCCAGACTGATTCTAGAATCAGTTAATATGAATCTTAAATAAAGAAATACATTTGAAATAATAACTCCTTGTTTTTTTGTTTTTAGCAATGAAGAGTCAAAATTAAGATTGAAGAAAAATGGTCTGTGTCCCAGGCTTTGTAATAATTAGTCTCTTACTGGTGATAATCCTAGACTCTAATTTGCCTATAGAAAATCTCCTGGTAAACCTCTTTGTCAAGCTGTGCTACAAATGTGGCCTTCATATGGATTAGCTGAACTTGCTAGACTGCACAGAATCACCTTTTTTAAAAGTATAGACATAATTAGAAGCCCCTTTAGGAGATTCTGTTACAGGTTTCTCTTACAAATCAGCTTATCTAAATGTCTTTGATTTTTCTTCTCATCTAGGAATTCTTTTTTCCCTTTATCCCATCTTCAAAATGGTTGAAGGGGATTTAATGACTTCTGATTTTCCAAGAAGTCATAGTGCTCATTTCCAAGGCCACTAGCAGCCTGCCACCACATGGTTTCTGTTGTTGATAATGAGAGCCATCTATCTACATTTTGATAATACCACTTGGGCATTAAAATGACCCATGTGTGCCTGCATTCTTGCAAGCTGGTCAACCTGTCCTTGACTTCGATGCAATTTTTATTTGAATTGATAGCCGAGATGCATAGTTGCTGACTCACTGAGAGCTTTTAGACGAGACTGGCCAAGGCTCATTCTGTCTCAAGGACATATGGTCTGGCCCCAGAAGAGAAAATACATGTTTTAGGTCGGATCATCTTCTTAATGAATTAACTGGTTTTGCCTTATAGCATTTCATCATTTTCCTTTCGAACAGTTATGTTTTGCTTGAAGAAAGACTGTAAGCGTGTAGAAAGATTAACTGTAAACAAGGTAGATGCCTCAGCAACAGCCAGCCCATCTCCAAACCCATCAATTTTAGGGAGGAGGGGGGAAGGCCAGGAGCCTGACAGCCTTTATGTTAATCACAGCGCTCCCACTAAAAGCAGTGTCTGTCTCTTAATGAGGCATTACCTGTGTGAGCATCCAAAGCAAGCATCCAAGGAGCAATTCAGAGTAATTGCATGTGCCTTTTAGGTCCAATGTATACCAACCAAAGTCATGATTACCAGGTGGAGTACCATATGGTTGAAAACAATATGATCCAATCGATATAAATATATATACACAATGTATATAAAGATATATGTGTGTATTTCCGACATATAAATGTGCATACAAATTATAGAAGTATATATAAATACAGAGGTTGGCAAGAGCAGGGCTGACTTCAACATCCTCAGGAGGCAGTGGGGCTAACACAAGCAGGTCATTGAAATTCAGCTTTGTTTACTGATTTTCAAAGACTACGAGAATGTGTAAATCGGGCTGGGGAACATCTGGCCCTCAGGCCTTATAAGGCCTACAGAATCATTTGGTCTGGCCCTGCAAAGGCAACCGCAGGTGGGACTAAATTCAATAAATCTAGGAGCTTTTTTTCATAGCAGCATATATTTATATGAAGTGAATTATCTTAAGCGAATGATGTTATAAATATCCAAATGGCCCTTGGCAGAAAAAAGGCTACCCTTCTTTTCTGGTGTAATTGATGAAGGTCTGCAATTTGAGCATTTATAAGATTGTACCTAAGTGCACTGTGCCATTGTGACATTCTTTTGACTTAACAAAGCTATTGCAATAATCATAACCTGCATGTCTTTGTCTATACGAACAACTGTAAACCTACTTTTTGCCCACCCCTGGATATACATATAGAGATATTTAAGTATGTTAATCTGTAAATATATATCTATGTATACACACAGATTTTATTAAGATTACACTATGTTACATAACACAGTGAATTAATAAATTGAAGTGTAATTACTATATATTTACATAATACGACTATTTTAAAAGAAGTTAACTCCATGGGAAACTTGTTTGGGAAGCTCGATATGAAAAAGAACAAAATTTGGCATGTGTAACCTGCACAGGTTGTTAGTATTTCACCTAAGGAATCCTCAATTTTTGCAGCAATTATTTAGGAGAAAGGCAGGCCTGTAGTTTGCCACAGGCACTGATTAACTCCTAGCTTTCCAAATACTGGCAATTCAGGTGAAAATGTCAGGTTTCAACCCTGATGGCACCAGATTCCCAGGCAGGATGGTGTCTTTGCTCGCTCAGGTGGAGTTTAACTCTTTACTTACCCAAGTTGACAACTCGGGAGCAGGACCAAAGGGTAGAGCAGGGGAACAGTACAAAGAGCCCTAGATCCTAATCAAAACTCTCCCACTGACTAGCAAAATAATTCTAGGAACTTGGTGTTGAAAGTACTGACATAAGATCATGAACAAGAAACTTTTGAAAATTATAAAAAGTGCAACATATACACAAAGCAGCTCTTTCATGCCCTTAATCACCAGTTGTGTTTCTTTTGTCAAGTTCCTAAAGGTCATGGTGGGAAGGGCTTTGGCTCAGACATAATAACGCCAAACAGACAAGGGACTCTTGTTAGATCACCAGAGAATTGACTATTTATGTTTAAAATAACATTTGTGGAAAAGACATTTAAATAGCTCTCAAAGCTGATTTCTATAATGGTCTTTCAAAGGAAACTAAATACAACAGAATTTATTATAAGAGGCCTTGGAATTCATAAAAACAGATTTCTCCCCTCCCCCCCTTTTAATACATAGAATGTTTAAGCCATTGCAGCTGAGTCACCCCCTTTCTCCAAAGTGAGCTGAAAGCTGTGTATATAAAATGGCACGCAAACCTCAGGAAGAATGAGCAGGCCCAGTGCTTTGCTTCTCTTCTAAACAGGCCCAAAGCAAAGATGTGGAACATTTTCTTGACCCCGATTCCCTAAATTGTCACTGAGATGGACTATACATGAACCTCTGTCGATGTCCGTCCCAGCAATCCCAGGGGAGGAGAACACATGTCATCTTCCTCTCCCCTGCTCTGCAGCCGCTGAGGAAGGCTCTCAGGAGTGAGTGGGCGCAGGCTGCCACCCCCAGGCCCAGCCTGGGCCACGCTCCACATTCCTGGTTCTGCGGGAAAACCCACTGTGTGGAGCAGCACAGACCGCTTTTCTTAGCGCAGGAAAAAGACCTCTTCAGTCAGAATGGCTGGCATTTTTCTCATTTTTGAGATGTCACGTTGTCCATTATTCTTTTTACTTTGGGGGGCAGGGAAACTGTAATTCTGTGTCAGGTTTCATAATACTACCATACAAAGATATGAAACACTGAATTCTCATTTCTAAATTCATGGCTACAGAGAAAAATCTGACTTCCACTCCCCTCAACCGCTGTTAGGTTTTAGTCAAATTGATTCAGAGAATGTTTTCTGATTTGGCTCCCGGCACTGTCAGAACGGGGAAATTTGGGGTGTCTAATTTAGGGGGTAGCCCTTAGGCAGGTGGCACTTGGCCTAAGCTGCTGCTTTTAAGTGGGGCTGCCTGCTGCCTCCCCATCTGTGCCCCAGGCATTGAGCTTGGGTCTCTCCTCTTCCCCCTTTCTTGTTCCTAGAAAGTAATAGAGCCCTGGCCGGGTGGCTCAGTTTGTTGGAGCATCATCCCATAAAACAAAAGGTTGCAGGTTCGATTCCCAGTCAGGGCCACACACCTAGGTTTCAGGTTTGATCCCCCTGGTCAGGGCGTGTATAGGAGGCAACTGATCAATGTTTCTCTCTAACTTCGACGTTTCTCTCTTCCTCTCTGTCCTTCCCACCATCCCTCCTTTTCTCTAAAATCAATGGAAAACATATCCTAGAGTGAGGATTAAGAAAAAGAGAAGAATGAGGTCATCAGACAGTGCCCTGGGCCCTGGAAGGCCCGGATGTCACCAGGCAAAGGGGAGGACGTTGGCATTACACCATGGAAAGAAAGGCCGATGTTTTCCATCAGTGAATCTTACTAGTAGAATGAAAGAAAGCTGATTTTTTCCCAACCCAGCCCCTGGTAAATTTGATTCCTCACATGTCATTCCTCAAGCACAGGTGATCTTATTTGAAGAACTCCCTGTGCTCTGGTGAGTGAGGAGCAAAGGTATAACAATACACCTGTCATATCAAGACATAAATATCACAGGGAGGAGAAAGAAAGCCATTTGGAAAGCACTTTGTCAAAAGGCTTGTACATAATCTATACAGACTCAATAAGGTTATTGAGGTAAATACATTTATTATGAACTTATTTCTTTTCAGAGGTATTTTAAGAGACAGCATTCTAATTTTTTTTGTAACCTGGTGCTACCTTTAAATCTTCCTGTATGTCCGATGACTTATTTCAGAGGCATTCCGTGAGGTTGGAGATCTTTTGGTAAATAGCCTTTCTTTTTCTTTGTCTGCAAGGGTTTCCCTGGCTAAGACTGTATTTCCTTCCTCCCCCTCTTCCCTCTTCCTAGCTCTTTATTCGGCTTTGAGAAACACGATGACTAAAGTTTGCTGAGACTTACCTCCATGTCTAACCATCAAGATGGTTGAGTTCAGACAGAGAAGCAGGCAATGAAGCTGAATAAAATAAAGTGCAAGAGAGTCTCTTACACATACCACCGGTATGAGCGAGTTTTCCCAGCGATCTCTGCATTTGCTACACTGTTTGCCCTGGGACCACACTTGGTAAAGAACAAGCCCTCTTTGCTGCTCTTGAGGACTGACTTTTTTCTGGACCCGAAGTGTGACTGAGGTTGGACAGCCCTTGCTCCAACAAAGGAAGGTGATCCCTAACAGAATGAGACCTACTATAGCCTAAGACCCAGCGGCAGAAGCATTTCCTCAAGATGATCCAGCATCATTTTCTCAGAAACAGACTTCGGTGGGAACCTCTCCTAGGCAGCCAACTGTGTGAGAGCACCCCTGCCATGGGCACCGCTGCTCAAGACATGCCTTCGAGCCGTAGCTACTCTGCCCTTAGGAACTTGGGGTATAGATTTTCTTGTGCTTATTTTTAAAATAGGTTAAGCTAAATTATAAAGAACTCTCAAATCACTTTTGATGCCATTATTTTCAATATCATGTAGTCATTTTCTGGAGTTAGCTGTAAGGCAAAACTGGGAGAAATAAAAATATTGTTTAAAAAATCCAGGCCCACAGTATTCTAAATGACATCATAACCAATTAATTTCATTGCTTAGTCTAATGTCTGAGAGTGCAAATTAGATCTGATCTTATGCTCTAAATCCCTTTTGGAAACTCACTGAATGTTAAAACCTGGAGAATTTACTGCACATATATTTCAAAGCTTGCCTTTTTCACATGGCACCATAATCAGGAATAGCCTTCACATTAGCATGCTTTATGTTCCATCCTTCAAAAAGCTGGTGACCGCCATGACCGCGCTCTCCTTACCTCTGATTTGCCCTTACTGTAGCAGGCCTTCTTGGTCGCTTCATCACACTCCCACTCCTCAGCCTGCAGGAAACACCACAATACAACAACTATTATAGTTCTGATTGAACAAAAGGAGGGGAGGAGGAGATACCAGTAACCAGATTAGGGGGAGCAACATGACACCAATATTTTAAAACTAATATAGGATTTAGAACAAGTACATAAAATCCGGTCATATGGGCTTACACTGAGCTTCAGAACTAAAGAATTTTAAACGGCTCGCCCCCTTTAAAATCATGAGATATTTAAGCAGCAATCATGGGATATGTAGATCTAGTCACTGTAAGAGGGGCATGTCCAATGCGTTGGTGACTAGTGCACGATTAAAGAAACTGTCACTTCTGTGATATCACAGAATAAACCCACAGCACACTTCAAAGAGAAGCCTGGAAACAAAATGATCTGAATACTCATTTAGACATTTTCATTTTATTTTAACAGCATGTCACCTATCAATATTCATTGATAATGAAGCAAGGAAGATTTTGCATATCATTACTCCCAAGGTACATATATAATTGGTAAATAGTCAATAAAATAAATACCTCTTGCAAAAAGCACAAACCAGTAATTTTCATACTATTCTTAGCTCTGGCTAAATATTTAGAGTCACAACTTTTAAATATTTTTTTCTCAGACTTTTCAACTCCAACTCATCCTGATCAAGTGGACGTAGTTACTTGCACATAGGACGCTAACTCACAAACAGAACCTGTGATTAGTTAAGATAACATACAGCGCTTATTTCAGAGGAGGGAATGGTGCTTGCAAACATTAATGACCTCTATGATGACATTGTGAATCATTTTTTGAACAAAAGTAAGCATCCGAGTTGTTTATCTTTTATATTACTGAGTGGAATGTGAACTATCATGGGTAAAAATGTTTTCTTCATCTGTATGCATGTTGTTATAATTATGTTCTATCTTAATATTATAGTCGAATTTCTGAAAAATTTGGGGTTTCTGAAAAACTGGTTAAATCATTGTCAGAAAAAAAAAAACTAAGCGAGGGGGCATTTTTTGTTAATTTGGGCTAATGTTTAATAAAACTCAAAATTAGCTAAAACTAAACTAATGTTAAGTATTATAAGAATAATGGTTTCACTCTTATTTCCAGAAAAATTTTTCTTATAATTCTCCTAAAATTAGAAGAAAAACAAAGTCATGCTAACATCATTATCTAACGTCTACTTGTCCTCCAAAGAATGTGACATAACAAAGATTAAAACATGAGACACTGCAAGTTGTATAACTTATCAAACTTGGCAAATATGAGTCCATAAGGAAAGTATTCTAGAGAGAACACTCCAGTGCCTTTCTAAGAGAAACAATACTACAGCGTTACCCTCGTGCAGACTTCAAGATATTTGTCAGTGTCAACATCTGATAAGAGATTTATTCTTTCTATGATGTTTTCCTGTTCATAAGGTTTAATGGCAACGATAAAGTCACAGTTAATCAGCACCTCATGCAAACAAATGACTTGATTTCCATGGTACAATGACAAATACTTTGACGCAAAGTAATGACACTTCCAGAAGTGATAAGAGCTTCATGCAGAGTTGTATAACTGTCTGTCCCCATGAAACGCAGAGGAAATAAATTCACCGTTGTCATTCTGAGTGGTCCTTTCCTTTCTTTGGTCTCTTTCTAAAAGCTCGTTCTTGCTTTTATTTAAATGAACATACCCATGCCGTTGCCCTTACTTAAACTCTAAACAGAATTGATTCACTATGATATATTCTCTTAGCAAAGTAGACCTCATTATAACTGTGATACCAAGAGGGTTTAGTGTTATACATCACAGAGAGAAATTAACTAACTTCTATACAGTGAAATGTTTTAGATAAAGAGGTATTTATAGTGGCCCTCAATGGCCTAGCGATTGTGTTGAAAGTGAAATAGCAATACTTTCTTCAGTAAACATAGAGCTATGAGGAGCAGGGTTAGTCCCAGGGTTAAGAACAGAATATTTATCAAATGACATCAAACTTGTTCATATCATTCTGCCGAAATGGCAAACAAAGAGCTTCCCAAGTCCACCTAATTGCCAAGTAGCCTTTGCATTTTCAAGATAAATACTGGCCAATGATTGGAAGGGGAAAGTAATAAAAAAAAGAATGAGAGATTTCAAAAATATTTCACTACTTTACTCAGTTGACTAAGAAAAAGCAACTACTCACAAAAGTTTATCAGACCAACAGAGAATAGAACAAATCTTACAGATTTTTGAAGAAAGTTTCTGAAAATAGCAAAATTTACTTTCCTGAAACATTTTCATATACTATCATCAGCTTTCCATCAATATTCAAATTCAGAATTAATTAAAGACCATGACTGTGTAGCTTTTCTGTTGACTCACTTCTGACTTTCTACCTGAATAAAGGATAGGATAAAGAGGAATTATATTAGCAGTGGAACTGAACAATCCTATCTAATAAAAGAGAAACATGGTAATTGGCGTACGACCACTACCCTTCCCATTGGCTAATCAGTGAGATATGCAAATTAACTGTCAGCCAAGATGGCGGCCGGCAGCCAGGCAGCTTGAAACTAACATGAGGCTTGCTTGCTTCAGTGATGGAGGACTCCAACGTTCCCCGCCTGCTGCTGCAGGCCTCTGAGCTTGCAGTTTCAAACACTGTAACAAATATAGACGCTAAACAAAACCCCAGAAAGCAGCTTTCAGCCGGCTGGGATCTCAGAACTGGAGTTGATACAGAGTTTCGATTATAGAACCGAAACAAACCAGATACCTGCTTTCAGGAGCAGAGGCCTAAGAGCTGGAGCCTCAGAGCTAAAGCTGGCCCAGAATAAAAAAAAAGAAAAAAAGGAGTGGTTGGGAGCTTCAGTCCCAGCCTGAAAACAGCCATCATCCCCTCATTCAGGCTGGCCAGGCACCCCAGTGGGGACCCCCACCCTGATCCAGGACACCCTTCAGGGCAAACCAGCCAGCCCCCACCCATGCACCAGGCCTCTATTCTATATAGTAAAAGGGTAATATGCCTCCCAGCACTGGGATCAGTGGAGCTGCGAGGCCTCCCGGCACCAGGATCAGCGTGACAGGGGGCAGAGCCCAAACCCCCTGATCGCCCTGCAGCTCTGTGTGTGACAGGGGGCGGGGCCACAACCTCCCTATCAGCCCTGCTCTGTTCATGACAGGGGAAGGCGCCCCAACCCCCTGATCGGCCCTGCTCTGTGGGTGATAGAGGGCAGCACCCCAACCCCCTGATCTGCCCTGCTCTGTGTGTGACAGGGGGAGCTCCCCAACCCCCTGATGGGCCCTGCTCTGTGCGTGACAGGGGGGAGCTCCCCAACCCCCTGATGGGCCCTGCTCTGTGCGTGACAGGGGGGAGCTCCCCAACCCCCTGATGGGCCCTGCTCTGTGTGTGACAGGGGGGAGCTCCCCAACCCCCTGATCGACCCTGCTCTGTGCGTGACAGGGTATGGAGCCCCAACCCACCTGATGGGCCCTGCTCTGTGCATGACAGGCGGCAGCGCCCCAACCCCCTGATTAGCCCTGCTCTGTGCATGACAGGGGGTGGCACCGCAACCTCCCCATCGACCCTGCCTTGAGTGTGACAGGGGGCGGTGCCCCAACCCCCCAATCGGCCCTACCCTGAGCATGACTGAGGGTGGCATCGCAACCTCCCAATCTGCCCTGCTCTGTGCATGACAGGGGGCGGCGCCCCAACTCCCCAATTGGCCCTGCTCTGAGCTCAACCAGGGGCTGCACCTAGGGATTAGGCCTGCCCTCTGCCACCCAGGAGCAGGCCTAAGCCAGCAGGTTGTTATCTCCCGAGGGGTCCCAGACTGCGAGAGGGCACAGGCTGGGCTGAGGGACCGCCCCCCCTCACCCCCGAGTGCACAAATTTTTGTGCACCGGGCCTCCAGTCTATTATAAAGCTGAACCCATATTGTAGGATATCACAGAATATGGATAAGAATGGAGTTGGAAGTGTGTTTTTTCCCCCACAATGACCAAAAATTGGGTGTCTCAGATTAATCCCATAGTGTTTGTTGATTCCCTCAGTAAACTAGATTTTACCCATTTGATGACTGTGGAAAAAAACAAGCGACCAAACTAACAAAAAACCCACTTTCTTTGGAGAGAAATATAGATATTAATGCAACTCTCCTGTAGGACATTTTAGTTCTCAAAGTTACTCATCATTTTGTATAAATTTGATTATGTTTTAGCCTGAGCATAACTTTTTTTCATTCCACAGATTGGTTCTAATCAATTAAATTTATAATCAGGCCTCCTTACTCTATTTTCAATGGAGATTCTTAGTTGTTCTTTCATGTATCATGATTTTGGAACAAATCCCACAACTGGGATTTGTATGTATGAAGCCATCTTTCTGGTTAACTTCATTTTAAGAGACTTTTCTACCTACCCAAACCTACCTCTGTGATAGTCAAAAGGAAAATTGTTCTTCATTCTACATTCAAGATCTCAATACAACACTCATGATCTAATTTCCCACTTGTCTGAGTTGCTTTAATCTTTAATTTTTATCCAATCTTATCTTTTTCCATTGTACAATAGCAATAGCCCAGTAGAGAAAAGGAATGTTAATTCCCTATTCCATTATCCATTTATTCTTCATTTTATTTTTCAATAGAAAATATATAGCAGTAATACTGCAATTATTTGGACAGGCAAAAGCTATGCACAGTAGGCAAAGAATTTGTAACACCTACATTATGAAAGACATGAAAATTTCTGTTTCTGGTGCATTCTTTTTGTCTGTAAATACACACAAATAACATCTGTAGTCTTCAAGTTCTTAAAAAGATTTTGCTTTATGCACATGTATTCATTCTCTTGTTTGTGCAATAAATATTCAGTAGGTACTGAGCAAGTGCAGGGCACTGTGCTAGGTAATGATTGATAGGAGGAACAGCAGACATATAGATAATATTTGCCCAAATCGAATATTAGCTTATAATAAAATGTAAGTGTCTCTCATCAGTCTAGACAAGATCATAAGAATGCGACGGTGCCCATTTTCATTGTTAGCATAGACATAGTCATCTCAGATTCAGTGATAAACTGGAAGTAACTACATCAGCAACTCTCAGGAAGTAACAGTGCTACAGACAGACCTAAATGGAAATGGAGTAGGTTTAACAAAGTCATTTTTAATCTGCAGAAACCCTGACCACTTAAGGAAGCACCTAGTGTTTCATGATGCAGTAAATGCTTTGCTGTCACCCCCGCCCCCCCCCCCCGCCCCCCCCACGCACACCTGCTTGGGTGATGACAAGCTGAGCTGAGATCTCAGGAGCAAATCAGACGCAGGAAAGAAAAATGATGGGCTCTTTTTATGTATGTGTTACATACATATAAATCCACAGTTCTCAGAAGTATATAAACAAAGCTGTGTATATCACATTCCGCCATGAGAGAAGTTAATTAGACAGGGACCGGCAACGGCAGATACTTTTCATAAAAATGAAGAGAACAACATTCTTAGGCAGATGGGCCACTACTCTTGCAGCAGATGGCTTTGCTAATTAGATACTGGCAAAAGATAACATTTTTAAAAACCCAGTTTAATTACACGGTGCCAAAAATTAACAACCACCTGAGGGCTTGTTTTATATGTTTGCATTCATAGTCTTACGTCATGTATTTCTGTGACACGCTGGAGAATGTTAAATTGTCAAGGCGATTATAAACAAATTGCCAGGGAATGTGAGCCCATACCTTTGTTCAAAACGGAAGCAAACACAAACAGGTCGAAACTTGAAATAATTGTGGTTTTTATGAAATTTGAATAAAGTGTCGACCCAGCTATCCTTGAGGATAGGTGTCATTGCTAATTACCTTTAATGGCCACATGTGATTGGTTTAAAACAAGTGGCACATCCGGTGGCATGCTATGCCCTGAAAGGCATAAAGTGACTTTAGTCACTGTGGAAGAATGCATCCAACTTTCCTCTCTGCCATTATTTCTGGGTGGATATGAAGTGTACTTGTTCACTTTAATATTAATTTTCCATATACTTGCATTTATGTCCATGACACATACAGGCAAGTCCATGTCTTTCTTATTGGTGACCTACAAACTAAAGTTTGTAGTACAAACTAAAGGCACCTGCATACTTCTGCCATTACAACGATTTACAATCTGTCTCATGTCCCAGTACCCCACCCCAACACCCACACTCTGTTCCTGGAGACATGGGTTCCTTGTGATCCTCAGACCATGCAGACATGTTCCCATGCCTATGCACCAGCTAGTCCCACTTCCTGGAACGCTATTGTCCCAGATACCCACCTAGCTAACATCATGCTGTCTGCATGTCTTTGTTCACGTGTTATCTCCTCACTGTGGCCTATACAATTATGTGTGAATAACCACATCTGCCTCCTCAACCCCACTAGGAGGTAAGTTACATTTGGGTAGCATCTTGCCCTCTTGGTTCACTTGTGTGTCCCCAGCACCTAGAACAGTGCTTCACATACAACAAGAACTCAAAAGACAGTTGTTGAATTGATGAATGAATATAGAATGCTGTACACACACAGCCTTGGAACTGGAGGACCTCCCATGAGGAATGGGCATGGGAGGTTTTGGAGACCTTGAGTGGCTGGTTAGCAAACCAGGAGCTGCACTTCTATGGTAAACTCCCTACAAGGATTCCTTTTCCAAACACTTCACTTTGACCTGAATTGTGAAGAGAAGCAATGAAGGTGGCTTCACTCTAATGAGGGGCAGGATGGAGTAGGAGCAGGGACTTCCACACTTTTTCAGCAATAGATTCATTTCTTTAAGTAAACTCTTTCGCATAATTTCATATAAAAGAAGGTAAACATGGTATTTACTAAAGTCATGTTTTAAGTGCAAAATGATAACATCATTAAACAAGGGAGGCCAACAACTGCCGAGTCATGACTCTCAGTAAATATTTCTGCATTTTGCTTTCTTGCCTACTTTTGTAATAACACTGATTATACAAATTGAGTAGTAATAGAGAAGTCCACATTTTAATCTCAGTTACTTTGGTGTATAATCAGAAATGACAGAAGACACTTTACCCCAGGCTCTACAATGAACCAATTAATCCAGGTCATATTATAATAAAAGCTAATTCAGTAAGATTTCCAATGTGTTCATAATGTTGTGTATGGTCTACATAAGTGTAAATTCTATTTGAAGTAATAGATTAAAATGTATAATACATATAAAATCCCTGACCACCTCTAGAAGCCTGAGATCCTAGGAAACATATTTGACAAATTACTGTTTTAAGGGACCAAATGTGTCTGGTAAGCAGTGCAAAGGACTTGGAATAGACCTAAGGGTAGAGCAAAACAAAATAATGGAAGATGAGTTCTAATAACTCTGTTACTGAACATATATGTGCCCCACTAGGATGATTTTATGGAAAAAAAGGCATCAGAAATGAACCTAATATAAAGGACATTATAAGATCTGGTATAATTTTCAATGATAATCGTCAGACATGGAAGCTTCAAACAACTGTTGCACTTCAAAAATGTTGTCATTAATGAAAGTGATGTGAGAAGGTAAGGCTATTAAGAGCAGCTGCTCTAGGATTCAAAGAAATCACTTTCATGGATCCAAGTGGATTGGTTTGAAAAGTGTCTTAATGTCCAATCTGTTAGCCTAAATGTAGTGAAAAAGTCCAATTACTAGAGGAATGGTTATTTTCAACATAAATTTCCTAAAGTATTAATATGGAAGGAACTCAATTCAAAGTCAGTCAAGCATGGGATTGAAGTGTTGCCATCAGAATGGACTGAATTCCCAAGAACTTGCCTAACTGAATATTTCCTAGGAGTGTTTCATTTTCTCCTTTTTAGAACATACAATAACATAGAAGATACCATTCAAACATTATAGTCTCTGTATTCAGCAGAAATCAAGATGTTCTCTAGAAGCTAAACAGACATAACCCAATCAAGTTAACATTAGACATTTTAGCTGATGTAACAATTATTCTGCACATGCAAAGAGATACTCCAAAAGGAATAAGTTGATTATAGGATGTCATGAAACATATCTGACTGAACTGAGCTTATTAAGACAATTTGAAGACTTTAAGGGACAATGAATAACATGAGCTCTTGCAAAAAAGAAAAGGGAAAGAAAGAATAAGAAGTATGTTGGCATGGGATGCTTAGGACCTTGATCAACTCTACAGACAAGCAACTTGACATAATGAAGGCTTCCTTGGAAATGTCTTCACAAAACTCAAGCTGTAATATTCTTCTTGCACAGAGCACTTGGCTCCTGGCAATCATATTCTAGGACAATTGGGAAAATGAAGAGAAACAAGTCAGGCCCTAATACAGAAGTGAGTTTTCTAGCCAATATGATGAAATTTCATTTGGAAATATAGCTAAAGGGTTCAAAAGAGACTGCATATCATAGGTCATGAAAGCGGTAGGGTTTCTCTTTTGAGGCCACATGAAACAAATGTATAAAGGGACTCCGGAAACTACAGCATAGATGCAAATGAAGATGCAGGAATCCCGTAATTCTTTGTCTGGCTTAAAATTTCATTTTATTGGGGTTAATAGAATATTTTTACACCTTCAAGAGGACTATCCTATTTGTGATTGTGTGTTAGATTTCTCTTGTTTGGAGTGTAAGGTCACCTAAATTGGAGTCATCAGTCTTGGTCCTATTATTCTTTATATTGGATAAATCCTAATGAAGACATTCTACACAAACTGTTAGCTTAACAACCAATAAAGATGCAAATATATGGATGTTTGTTTTTAGTTTTTCCCATCAATATTTCCTACTTTTCTGAAACTAGCTTCATGAAAAACAAACAACACTTCACACCTGATTTTTCTCCAAAGTTTTGAGTTAGAACGTGTGGGCTAGAACCACTGGAGAGCATATAAAGCTCAGATTATAGATGCTTACCGAGGATTTGTTTTTATACTCTCAGGATCATTCAGAATTTGTTTACTATTTGCGTTATAAACACTTGATTCCTGAGATTCATCTTACCGCTACCAAGATTAACTTTACTTCCAACTTCAGAACATATTGAGCTATTTGCCAGATCACAAGATATATTGAAAAGCCTTTTATGAGCCTGATCAGTATTATTTCCATAAATTTTTGCTTGCAGCTGAGAGAAATAAACATTAAAATTTATTTTCTAGTGTACATTTGGGCAGTTACATTTCTCTCCTATTTTAAAATAAAATGTATAACAAAATGATATACTTCTGCTCAAGAAGCATTATTTACAATATCACAATATTAAATGTGGATTTAATGAATGTTATTGATATATTCATTTCTCAGTTAATATTTAACAGTCTTGTTATTTTAGGAATAGCTGCTTGAACTTATTAAAGCAAATACATAATTTAACATTAAACATCCATCTGTGATTTTGCCACTGGTTTTTTCAAAGCATTTCTCTCTTCTATAGTATAAACAATTTATTTACATGCCAGGGGCAAGCCCTAAAATATTATCCTTCCTAAACTCTTCTATGAAAAAGCACTCTATCTCGTGAACAAGTAAAAAAGTGTTAAGTATGAGAATAAGAGCTAGTGACTTTATGATATATATAATATTTAAGATATTTTGACTGAAAATTTATATTTTTGTTATATTTTACAATAAATGGAGGTGCACGTCACTCAGACTCCCCCCCCCACACACACACACCTTTCATATATTCTTAGCAACTCTTCTTATATGTGATTAGACAGAGCTGACAAGTAATTGCCAGATCTTGCAACTTTACCCAAATTCCTGCAAAAGAATTTGATTTTGAAGTCAATTATTTGGCTCTATGACTCTGAGTAGTATCCAGAAACACAAACTGTGTATGTCTGGTGTGGCAGGCTGAATAATGACCCCTGCAAAAGATGATAACATCCTGTTTCCTGACACCTGTGAGTGTTACCTATAGGCAAAAGGGACTTTGCAGATGTGATTATGGATCGTGAGTGGGAAAATTAGCCTGGATTATACATAATCATGAAATGTATCCTTATAAAGGGAAACAGAAGGAGTGACACACACAGAGGGGAAGGTAATGTGATCACGGAGGCAGAGATGAGAATGGTGCAGCCACAAGTCTAGGAAAGCCTCAGCCACCAGACTCTAGAAGAGGCAAAGAACAGAATCTACAGTAGAAAGGGAGGGAGGGAGGGAGGGAGGGAGGGAGGCCCAGGAGACACCTTGATTTTAGTTCCACAGAATCATTTTGGACTCCTGGCTCTAGAACTGTGAGATAATAAATGTGTTTGCTTTAAGTCACCAAAATTATTGGTAATTAGTTACAGCAACCACAGAAAACTAATACAGGCATATGTACACATGAGTCACGCACACATGTACAAACACACACACAAATGATTTTTATGTCATCAGATAGAAAACTTCACCTCCAGTTCCTGCCAAATATCTGAGCTCGGAGTCCCTCATATCAAAGAGGTCTCAGAGGGAGCCACTCTGATCTGGGGAGTATTGAAGGGGCCTACATGTGGCTGGGGATGAACTGAGGCTTGAGCCGGATTGTCAAAGAACTGCTGAGTGAATGGAGGGGTGAGTGTTCATGAAAAGCAAAGGAATTAGCCCATGAAAACACCTGGAATGGAAAGAAAGTATATCTATTTGAGGAACTAAAAGTCACTGGGAGTGGGAATGATGAGGAAGATGGCTTTACAGGTTGGCATGCAGCTCAGAACTGGCATCACCAATCCTGCCAAGGAGTTCAGACTTTGTTCATGAACTAAAGAAAAGTTATGGATAAGATGTTAAGCAAGATGTTTGTGTGGTGAGATTAGTAATGGAGAAAGATCTCTCTGGGGACACAATAAGGATGGATAGGAGACTGACTGCAGGCAACCAGCAGTCAGATATTGAGCTGAAATAAGCAGGGACAATACAATGACAGGGGGTTGGTAACCAGCTATTAGCAGTGGGAAGAGCACCATAGGTGCGTGGGAAGGAGACACCCATACACCTGACTCGACTATTGGGTGGATATCAGTAGCTCAAGTCTGTCTTATCTATAATAAGATAATAATTCCCCTCCTTTGTCTGGCTTTAGAGTGCAGGCTGTACACAATTGTGGACTGCCTTACTTCCATCCCCATAGTAACTCCAGTCCCAGAAAAATAAACTACCTTTGCTATACCATTTGAAGAAAAACATAATAGGACAATAAATTTATTTCCAAAAAGAAAACAGTTGACAAAAAAATTCCTAGGGTGTTTTTATCATCACACTTTTGAATCAAACATACTTTCATACCTTGGTTGTAAATTTTGTTGTTTCAAAACCAACCGAAGAAAGAACAAACCATATTAATCACATGAAAGGTTGTGCTAACATTTTAAGAACTCACAGTTCTTTATCAAAGGAACATCTTTATCAAAGTCTAATGATAATGCCTTATTTGCTTGGAATTCTGTGCCCTAAGCCAAACAAATGGGATGATGTAAAAGAAATATGACAGGAACAAATGAAAAAATTAGAGGTACTTGACTTAGAGGACACTTACCAATGTTAAAGAAGTTGAAATTTATGAGTGGAAAAAAATAAGAAAAATAGAATAGAAAAAATAATTTTTTCCTATCTGTTAGATTCATATTTCCCTTAGATCCATGGTCGGCAAACTGCGGCTCACGAGCCACATGCGGCTCTTTGGCCCCTTGAGTGTGGCTCTTCCACAAAATACCACGTGCTGGCATGCACTGCACGTATAGTGTGATTGAAACTTCGTGGCCCATGTGCAGAAGTTGGTATTTTGTGGAAGAGCCACACTCAAGGGGCCAAAGAGCCACATGTGGCTCGCGACCCACGGTTTGCCGAGCCGCAGTTTGCTGGCCACTGCCTTAGATTATCATATATGTGGAAAATTTTGAAAAAAAGCTAGCTATTACAAACTAAATATTTAGTCTCTTAACCACAAAATTCAGAATTGACACTAGAGTTTCAGGTATATTTGGTTGGGTCTCAACTATAATTCTCAATATCAACAGAGGAAATTTAATGCTGTTTTTAGTGAACAAGTCGGGTCAGACTGATTTTTCACGTTTCGACTCTGAATGTAATCACTACTGACCACCTTTCAGATGAGCAGAGTGAGATCAACCAGGCCCAACAGATCAAGGAGGCCGGCAGAAAGCGATCAGTCATCTGGAGTTGATATACTGTTCCAAGAGTGACTGGTACATACAGGAGCAATGCAGCAACAGCAACAAGAAATCAGACAAGGTGTGAGAGTCACACACCTTAAAAAAAGCTGTCAGGAAGATATATCGGGGGAAACATCCCAGAATTATTGGTGGGAAAAGATGCCTGGTGCTCTTCTGCCCACCACTACACTCTCTGCCCTCCCAATAGCCCTGCAAATCAGGCAGTGGTATTAAATTCATCCTACATAGTAGGTAGAAAGGTAAATACCTCACCAAAGGTCACCAAGCTATTAAGTGGATGACTATGGATTCGAATACAGGTCTCCCCCCAACCCCACCTCACCTGGAATAAGGGGGCCATCTAACCCCCTTCTCCCACAGCACAGCACAGGGACACCCTGAGGAGGTGTGTAAAGGACAATGAGGAGGTGAAGTCAGGCCTGGAAAAGACAGACTAGGGGCCTGGTGCACTCTGGGTTCTTACACTGGCCAGGAGCCAGCCTACCTGGTCTCTCCCAGCATGTCACTCTTCCTTGTCCCAAAATGGTCTACAATTCCCCCTGCTGTCCTCTTCGTGTCTTCCTAAATGGTCACAGGCTGACAAAAATGCCAGTATTAAAGGGGAAAACCAAACATATCTCCTGAAGCCACCACACAAGCTGTGGAAAAACTTGTACTTTTAAGGAGAGTCAAACCCTACAGGAGCTCTAACATCTCTGAAATAAGTAATGTTAACAGCTATGCCCTCATTTCCTAAAGCCTAGAGATCTGATTAGGATGGATAATTGAGAAGCTGCTTTTTCTTCTTTATTTCTCCAAATAGAATAACTTTTCCCCCCACACACATCACATATACTTTCACTCAAGGCCAACCGATTTAATGGATTGTGATGATGGATCATTAGGTCTCATAATTATTTTCTTAGGATTGTTGTAGCTGTGAAAATCAAGCCACAAACATTCAAATAGCAATTATAAAATATTTAATTGCTTTTTAATTTAGAAGTGATTTCTGGTTATGAGAACTATCTCTGTCCCAGTGAGTTCATCATTTCTCTTTGCATATGCAGAGACCTCATCAGTCTATTTATAACCACTTTGATTGGTTTACCTTCTATGGTGTTTTGACAAATGTCATTTCTAATTGGTTAGATTTGTGTTTATACTAATATACAAACTAGGTGACTCAACCAACACATAAGTTTTAATTACCCCATTTTAATTGAGTCTATTAAAAGAATGAATGCATCAGCCCTGGCTGGTGAGCTTAATTGGTTGGAGTGTCATTAGTACAGCAAGGTTGTGGGTTAGATCCCTGGTCAGGGCACATACATGAAGCAATCAATGAATGGAAAATAAATGGAACAATAAGTCGATCTCTCTTTCTAGCTCTCTCCCTCTCAAATAAATTTAAAAAAATTTTAATGGATGTAGCCAGTCCATACGTGATCTACAAAATCTCAGATTTCCACCTTTTCTAGATATCACACCCTGGGTATTTCCAAGAGATTTGATCCCTAGGCCATCTCTGCCAATTTCTGCTTTTCCTTTAAATAATGACGTGTCTCAGGAGAAACTCTTAGCATTACGAAATAGTTTCTATATTGCAACTACATCAGAGATAAAATTATTATTGCATAATACCCCTAGATGACAAAGTTTCTCCTTTGATGCCTAACACCACTTAACATAGCCATTGAGGCTCATCTGCGTTTAATATTAACAAACTCATGATATATGAAATTGGATAGAAACCCTATGTCACCCCTATATAATCATTTTAATTGGTTCTATGCTAAGGAGACAGGTGATGCTAATACTCATATGTCTATGTAATCCATTTTAACTTGGATTAGTTGTAAACTTACTCAACTAATATTTACCTATAAACCAGGATGTCACCATTCGATTACCAGTCAGGGCACATGCCCAGGTTGAGGGTTTGATCCCCAGTAGCGGGTGTGAAGGAGGCAGTCCATCAATGACTCTCTCTTACCACTGATGTTTCTATCTCTCCCTTCCTCTCTGAAATCAATAAAAAATATAAATTATAAAAAAGGAACAGAATGTGACAGATCTGTACACAGCAGAGGCCCCAGGAGATGAAGAGAAGTCCAGCAAAAGTTCAGGGTAGGTCAGGGTGATATCACTGCACCCCACCAGCAACTGCCAGCACCCAGGGGGTGTATCTGCTGAAGCCTCATTTAGACTAAGCACTGAAAATTGGCTGAGAATGAACATGAGGGAGAAGAGCTGTCAAATGTCATGTTGCTAAATAAAATAGAAATGCTCATTCCGGCTTGAAAAGAATCTCTAAAGAAGTTACAAGTCTTCCTCTCTTCCCTTCAAATAGGTTCTCAAAATGCTAGTTTGAAGCTTACTTCTATATATTCATTTTAGTTCTCAAATTAGAAGGCTCAGTGAACCAAAGTTTTACAACCCAATAAAAATCCTGAATATTGGATTAAAAATGTATTGATCAAATTTAGTCTCAGAGATGGTGTCATGTTATGTAACAGAGACTAATAGCCAAGCAGACATGCTGCTAATCAAGGAGGAAGGGACAGACAGCAGGTTTGTGTGTCAGTCTGTCTTCTCCACTTTCAGGGTCACAGGCCAAGTCATTAACATCATCAGGTCCCTCTCTCCTCATTTGTAAAAGACAATGAGAATCCTGCTCCAACCACTCTTGGGTCTAATCGGGTATATGGAGAGCTGCCTGAATCCTGGCTATGTAATTTAGTTGAATCTTTCATTTCTCTCTCCCCTCATTAATCCTGGAGAGCATTATGCTAAGTGAAATAAGCCAGTCAGAGAAAGACAAGTACCATATGATTGCACTTATGTGGACTCTAATGAACTAAATAAATAACAAAATAGGAACAGACTCAGATAGAAAGCAGACTGACAGCTGTCAGAGGAGAAGAGGGCAGTGGGGCTGGGAGAAAAAGGTGAAGGGACTGAAAGAAAAAA
This sequence comes from Myotis nattereri, assembly GCF_964212035.1. Taxonomy (NCBI): domain Eukaryota; kingdom Metazoa; phylum Chordata; class Mammalia; order Chiroptera; family Vespertilionidae; genus Myotis; species Myotis nattereri. The sequence continues at coordinate 12,082,031 of NC_138079.1, forward strand.
AAAACATAGATACAGACAACACTATGGTGATTACCAGAGGGAAAGGGGGTGCTGGGAGGTAAAAGAGAGTAAGGGGGGATAAATGGTAATGAAAGAAGACTTGACTTGGAGCAGTGAACACACAGTACAATGTACAGATGATGTATTATAGAATTGTATACCTGAAATCTATATAATGTTATTAACCAATGCCCATTTAATTCAATTAAAATGTAATAAATGTGTGTGTGTGTTTGCACGCGTGCGCATATGCGCACATACATACACATAGGACTAGATTACAGACAGGTGACTTGCCTCTTCCTGCTCCCTATCTGGAAGGAAAATGTGGTTGTTCTTTCTGATTCAAGCCAACATTTTCCTCGGCTGTGATTATGCTGTCTATGTAATTTCATATCCTCTATTCTGGCTTACATTATAACACAATCTCCTGATGTTCTACAAACTTCATAAATATCTTGATCATGAGAGCAAAGGCCAAGCTCATAGTGTTCATTGGGCTCATCAATCTTCTGCACATCATGAACTTGGCATGGAGAGGCCATCCAGGAAATACTGTTTTACTGAACTCAGCTAATGGTCCTATTGTTGTTCACTGCAGAGCTATGCCATCATTTCTGTAACTCACTAGACAAACCAGTTATTACCAGTTCTTGGTTTCTATTGTAAATTTTGTATATATGTTTAAAAAATCCTCATTGTTTAATGAAAATAATAAATAGCAACAACCTCAAAGGGTCATGGAGAGTACTAAGAAGAATTTATCCATGGAATTAATACAGAGCCTGCACATAGGAAGCCTGCAAAGTTAACAATTTAATGATTTCAATTATTTAAATAAAATCCTTTTTAACCCATTCTAATCCTTCAAGTATCTGTTTTTAACTTGGCAATAAAGTAGCTCCTACTTATCCTTGGAGACATAACCCATTCATTTCTAGAGCCTTAGTGGATGTCTAAAACCTATTTATATTATGTTATTCCTATCCATACATATCCAGGATAGCATTTTATTTATAAATTAGGCACAGTAAGTGATTAACAATAACTAAAAAAGTTGAACAATTATAACAATATGTTGTAATAAAAGTATGTGAATATGGTCTCTCTCTCTCTCTCTCTCTCTCTCTCTCTCTCTCTCTCTCTCTCTCTCTCAATGAACAAAAATATCTTATTGTCCAGTACTCCCACTTCTGTGATGATATGAGATGATACAATGAGTAAACGATGAGAAGATACGAGGTGAATGATATAGGCATTGTGATGTAGAGTTAGGCTACTATCAGGGTTACTTGAAACTGCTATATAGGGCAATCAATCTGATAACCAAGGTGACTAAGTGACAAATAGGTAGGTAGCATATACCTCCTACAGCATTCAGAAGATAAACAAAGGAATGGGTCATGACCCAGACAGGATGAAGTGGGGTGGGGAGAGATTTCATCACTCTACTCAGAACAGAATATAATTTTAAAATTAAATTGTTAATTCTAGAATTTCCTATTTAATATTTTCAGACCATGGTTGATCTCTCAGGTTAGTAGAGAGGAGGGAATTACTTACTGTACAGCTACAATGGAAGGAAGAAATGCAAGCAGCTACTGGGCAAAAGTTTGTTTGTAATAGTCTTAAAGAGTTCACGGTACCTAATATTTCCACTCGTGTTGAGGAGAAATTGTTCTTTGCTTTGGGGGAGATTTGAAGACAGAATTTCCAATAAATACCTAAGGAAAAGCTAAATCCATTCAGTCAGTAGGGGGTGAGATGATACAGATGTCTGCCAAAAAAAAAATCTGCTCAGAGTATTAACAGATTTTGCAATATTTGGAGAAAGCTGGAACAAACATTAAGGAATGTTCATTAAGGAATCATTGGAAAGTTCTTATCAATGTGTGATACCGTGAAAAATACATACTCCTCCACCCTCAGTTCCTAACATAGAGCTCTGAAACTCTTAAAAATTGTTATTCAAAACAAGCTCCTTTCAATCACACCAGAGTTTATGCTGATGAGGTGACTCTTGGTGAACTCCATAAACAGCTTCAGGATGAGGGCTGGTTGCCAGGGGAAGCAACTGCATAAGGTAGAGTGTTGGCACTTACAGCCCCACCCCTGGGCCTCCAAGAAGGGAAGAGAGATTGCAGGTTGAGGTCAATCATCCATGTCCAATAATTTAATTAATCATGCTGATGGAATAAAGCACATTAAAATACCTAAATGAAGGGGTTCCAGATGGGTGAACATACTGAGGTGCTGGGAGGGTGGACACCAGGAGAGAATAGGATGCTTTGCCACGCACTCCCCTCCCCATACCCTTGTCCTGTGCATCTCTTCCATTTGGCTGTCCCTGAGTCACATCCTTTATAATAAACTGGTAAATGTAAGTAAAGTGTTTCCTTGAGTTCTGTGAGCTAGTCTAGAGAATTTTTGAATCTGAAGGGGGGCTAGGGGAGCCTTGATATATAGCCAGTTAGTCAGAAATACAGGTGACAATCTGGATTTGTGATTGGTGTCTGAAGTGGGAATCATCAGCCTTGTGGGACTGATTCCTTAACCTGTGGGGTTGAAGAAACTACAGATAGTGTCAGACTGAAGAAAACTGTAAGACACCTGGTTAACGTGCAGAGTTGGATAATTGACTGGTATGGAAAAACATGCCCATCTGATGTCAGAAGTGCTGTAAATAGAAACAGATTGGACAAGGAAAAGAATAAAACTGCCCCTGCTTTTTCACTCTGTCCTCCAGATTCCCTGGTGACATCAGAGCACGTGTATCCTACCATCTCCCTAATTATCCTGCAGAGATTGATAAGAAATGAATTTAGCTTGTAAATCTATTTTTGTTGTTGTCTTTAAGCTAATTTTAGGATTGGAAACTCTGGAATGGTGGCTTAGTGCCTAGTTTCTTTTTAGGAAATATGGTCTGTAATGAAAGATGTAAACAAACTGAAATTCAAGTCTATTTGGGGGGATCCTGTTGCAAGATTGGAAGAGAATAAAACATAGCACTAAAATAGACCACTTTCCTTTTAGTTTAAGTCTGTTACTTCCTGGTTAAACAGTGCACATTTGCCCAACACATTTCCATAAGCCAAAATGAACTGGACTTGTGCAGCAGGAATAAATGCATGGGCAGTGAAGGAGGGGAAGAAGAAGGTAAGAGAGAGCAAGGGAGGAGAGGGAAAGGGGTGTGCTACAAGGAAAGATGGCGGCAATGATAAAGCAGAAAGCGTTGAAGCACTTAACCTCCCAGTTTACATTTTGTTTCAATATTGTTCAAAGCAAATCCCAGAATAATCTTCTAAGTACTTAAAATTCAAATGTAGCCATACATTCAGGGAACCATTTTATAAGGAAATAGTCAAAATTGATGTCAAATGAGTCACTCGGCTAGAAAATATCCTAAGGTTCTCAGCTTTGAGGCTCCCGGCTGGTGAGAGTGTGACATCCTCCCTGTAAGCATGTGGGTAACGTTCAGGGTTTCCTCAGTGGACCTGGAGCCCAAGGATGAAAACACAAAACAGGAAACCCATCTCTAGTTTTACGATTTTGTATATCCCATTTGCGAGAAAGCTATCTTCCTCTCACTAATGACTATAGCTCTTTAATAGCAGAAATAACAAAGAACATTGGTCCCTATCTAAGTCACTTGCTATCCTGAGGTTTTGGGGTGAAGTAAGAGAGAATGGTGTGGAGCCAAGAATCCTTTATCTACTAAGTAATTCTGTATCCCTTCTTTTGAATTCCAAAAAGGTAGCTAAGAATTGTCGTTTTTAAAAAATATATTTTTATTGATTTCAGAGAGGAAGGGAGACAGAGAGAGGGATAGGAACATCAATGATGAGAAAGAATCATTGATCAACTGCCTCCTGCACACCTCCTACTGGAGATCAATTCACAACTTGGGCATGTTCCTGGACCAGGAATCGAAGCATGGACTCCAGGTTCATAGGTTGATGCTCAACCACTGAGCCACACCGGTTGGGATAAGAATTGTCTTTGATTTGAAATATCTTCTAATATTATTCTGAGGATTCTTCTCTATAATGTACAGAGACTTCAATATTTAGGAATGGAATGTGAGCCAAGTGACAAACAATGAGCAAGTGGTGTGTTTTGACTACAAATGAGTGCATTTTTTTTCTTTTCTTTCTTTTTCAGACATGGTAGCAGGGTCCCTACAGTCACGGCCCACTATAATGTGCTGCTGGAGACCTGGGGGACACTCTAGGGGTCTCAGATGGCCTAACTGCACATTCCCCTCCCTGCTCTGTCCCCATGAATAAGCTGCCTGAGCCCAACAACCTTGCTGGGTCACAGGACCAGGTGCTGTTCCCACTCATCACTGAGTATTGGCTCCAGTTCTCTGCCAGCCCCTGCCATTATTCACATGAGCCAGCTACATCCTCCCTCGGGAACCCAGGGGCACCCTACACAACCTGCCTCCCATTTCCCCGCTTGTTCCCTCTGTTCCCCATGGGCCCTACTTGTTGCGTGGTGTCCTCCTTCCCCAGCTGTGAGTATATGTGACAAACTGCTGCCTCACATCTGTCCAGTGTTGAATGTCTTGTGTTCAGCCATCTCCATTACCTCATGGGAGGGGATCCCTTCTGTTACCATTGGGGGAGAAGGAGGCAATTAATTAACATGGGCTTATGCTGAACCAAGTTCAAGGGAGCTGCCCCCTCGGCTGCCATTCAGACCATCCCAGGAATGGGTTCTACCCACAATGAATGTCTGGGCTCCAGGCGCAGGGGCAGCGAGCACTGGCCAGATCCTCACCACGCGCTCCAGGGGAATGTCAGGCATGGGACTGGCGCGCCGTGTTTTCATGTTGAGGGCCTGGCATTTGAAAAATGCTGGAAGGAAAAGGGCAGTATTTTGCGGAGGAAGACCAAAGAGGACTTGCTAAAGTTTTAACATTCCTTGCCCCCCAGCAACCCCTCCTTCTAAGCCTCTCCCACATGTTCTCCCACTATCACAAAAAAATCCATTTATCTCACATTTCCCAACCTGTTCATGAACAAAGGGCGTCAGTGCTCAGTTCCACACTGTGCTCTCCAAATGTCACTGGCTCTGCATCTGCCCCGAGGGCATTTTAGGTTAACATGGATTTTTGGTGCAAGTCTCTGAAAGCAGGTTGATGATTCCAAGGAGAGAACCGTCTTGTCCAGTTTTGGGTGTTGTTTTGATGTTTCTGTTAGCAGTTTTGTGAGATGTCAGTTAGCCAGGGTGTATTTCAAAGCACAAGAGGATTTCTGTACTTCCTAGGTATCCTATAAGTAGAATCTGTTGGCATCCCATCCCTCTTCTTATAAATATTATTAATATAGTAAAGAGGATGACTAGTAACATATGATTTGGTGGGGGGGGGGGGGGGCGGGGGAGACATCCTGTTATTTGTGACAATTTCTCAAGGCTATGGTTCCATAGATGATGGTTACACATTTACAAAGTTTTTATCAATATAATGATGTAATTGCTTGGCTGAACAAGCCATTATTTGTTAGTGTAATTTAAGGCTACACTGGAAACTTTTATCAGGCCCCTTATGACAGTCCTAGAAAAATATTTTATCTTTAAAACAATTTCTTCCACCCTATAAGAATGTAGGAAGATGATAGCAATGAAATGATTGCAATTATTCTCTTTCAATGGGAAGCAGCAAGCATGGTTAAATTGAGAATATTCTATTTCTCCTAAAGCTGTGGTCGGCAAACTCATTAGTCAACAGAGCCAAATATCAACAGTACAACGATTGAAATTTCTTTTGAGAGCCAAATTTTTTAAACTTAAACTATATAGTTAGGTACACTGTTATTAAGTTAATTAGGGTACTCCTAAGGCTTAGGAAGAGCCACACTCAAGGGGCCAAAAAGCTGCATGTGGCTCGCGAGCCGCAGTTTGCCAACCACGGTCCTAGAGTAATGAAGAAAATTTGAGCCAGCCCCAAATGCCCCCCAAATTCTACACTGTTCTGGAAAGACCATGTATACCTCATCTTTGTAGCCCTGGTTCAGAGTCTATGTTTGAAATTTTCCATAATGATATTAACATGTTCTGGACATTTGAACAATAACTTCAAGCATCTATTACCAAGTACTTCACTGAAGAGAGAATAAAGGAGGGAGACTTTAATTATGATCCCTTACTTAATTCTCAGAAAACTCCTTAAAATTCCTATTTTACAGATCAGGAGCCTAAGGTTCAGGTTGAGGGTAAACACCTCACTGAGCTCTGCCCAGCTAGTGGCAAAATCAAGGTGAGAAACTAGGTTACTGGCTCAAAACACTAGGATCTGGTCACAGCCCTAGGTGCCCAGACTACAAACAGTAGAATGAAGCTCTTACATGGCTGTCAAATTCAGAAAAAAATAAATTATCATTTTGTATGTACTAAGAAGAAGAAGAGGCTGAGCTAAGAATCCAAGCATACTTCATAGGTTCTTTGATTTGGAGAGAGCCATGTGACATCAAATCTGACCTAAACCCTTTCTACCTTCCTCAGTATATCACACTGACAAGCTGTTGTCAGGTCTGCTTAGTAAATCCAGTTGGTTGAAAACATCAATTCCTTGTGACAATTGAATCTTGGGTCCAATTGACTTTATGAAGCTTTTTCTGAAACTAAGCTGACATCTACCACCCCATAGCTATTACCCTTTAGTTCTGGTTCTGCTACACCTTGGAGACACATAAATTCTTAATTTTCTTCCACATTCTTGTTCCTTTTGTTTATGAATCCCTGCATTGTCTGCCCAGATCTTCTCCTCTGTAGGCTAGTGTGCCCAAGTTCCTTTGCTAGTTTCTCAGATGGTATGATATCGGATTCATCAGGCTCTTCTGGTCCCTTGCTTCTCTCTTCTCTGCGACTGGCTATAACTCAAAAGGATAGAATTCAACTAAAACATCAAAAGATGATATGTCATGTTGTCTGAGATTTGCTTCAGAATAACTCGTGCTGGTATGTGCCCTGGGAAGTAGTTAAGATAACAGATAAAACAAGATTTGTAAAAATATCGATAAATTTAATCACATATTCTCTTTACCTTGGTCTATGTTTGAAGTTTTCCATAATAAATAGTTGTTTTAAGAGTATAGCATGAAAAAAGTGTGTAATACTTCAAAGATAATATTAGTTAGAAAAAGCTAGACACTACATTCAGTATCATAATATTGATTACTGGAAAAGATGATTACGTTTTTTAGAGCCATCTAAATCTGTTGAGCTGTGTTTTCTGATACACCTATTCTATTTCCCATTCTTGATTAACATGCTTGAGTCTTGTTATTTTTTATTGTTGATGGATTTAGCTCCAATTGCAAAGCTGATTATTTGCTCTTGAAAATATTATATTGATAGATTTCACCTGTTCAGAGCTAGTGAACCCTAAAACTGTCAGTCATCTATCCACCAAGATTTTCAGCAAATCCTTAAATCCTAACCTGAATCATTGATAAAAATGCTGAGCCAGTCTGAGGTTAGAAACCTAGAGAACGAATTTGCAAACATTTTCTTTGTGTGGAAAATGTACCGACAATTCAGTCTGAAAGGGTGATTATTAAACAAACAGTGATAAGATCACCCATTTATTGAGAAAAACACAGTATATGAGGTCATGAAACCCTAAGGAAAGGAAATATAAAGCTTACTTTTTATGCCTTTTTGCAATAAACTTCAGAATTTGTCAGTCAATGGTAATGTGATAACACTGAGCTAGAATTTCAAAAACTTGAATGATGATGAACTAAAAATGCCACCCTAAGAAATATCACTCCCCCCCTCCCCAGGCAATAAGAGTTGATGCAGAGGTAGAACACATTGAATCTAGAAGTGAGAGAAATAGATAACTAGATGTTAATAAAGAATTTATTTTCCTTCCACGCTGGCAAATTTCATTTACATCAGACTTTATAAATAATCACCTTCAACACTTCAACAGATTGCTGTAATTTATCATGAATTTTTAAAATGCTATCTTGTATATAGATGATCAGCACCAACTATTTGATTTGTAATTGCTTAATAATTAGGGGATAATTTATATTAAACTCTGTTTTAAACATATTAATTTATGTTTGAAGTAGGTATATTTCAATTTGTTTTAGAACTGATGACAATTTCATGATAAATAAGCTGGTAAGGCGCACGACACTTGCATCATACAATTATCTCCTGGGATACTAAGCAAAAACACTATTTTTCCCCCTCCAGGTTATAAGATTAGATCCTTACACTAAAGAAACTACCAGAAATGCATTCCCTGGAACATGACAGGCCATATGGGGAGGGGACTACACAGAGAGAACAACTATTTGGTGGAGAGCTGAGAGCCTTATGCACATTGAATCACCCCAAGTTTTCACCTACAACAATTACCTGGAATAGAATCCCCACCACAACCAGCGACACCTTGGTGGCAGGTGGGGGAGAGGAGATAGACAGGTGGACAACATATGAGAGAAAATGTAATACTATCTTCTATAGGCATAAAAGGACTAAAAATATATATTAATGACAATAATCTATTGTGTTGGAGGTGTGACTCTATTCTGATTCAATAATGACATTAAAGATGGCTGTGGAATTCATAAAAGAATACAACAATACCATTTTTGTACTGGCTTTGTTTTTATTAGCTATGCAACCTTGGGCAAATTGGCTAACCCTGTCAAGTTAGTTTGCTCCTTTGGAAGCATGAAAAAAATAATGAGTGCCCTAATTACCAAAAAGTGGTGCTAGAGAGCGCAAAAGAGATAATGTCCATGAAAATACACTTGTTAACACAAAAATAGAATAGAAACATTTTAATTATAATCTTTATAACAGTAGCAAAAAAGGCAAAGAAAACACAGAATGTAAGATTTTGTAATAATAAACTGTGACCTTGAGGTTTTTATAAATTTTATAAGATTTTTCAACTTATACTCTCTACTTCTACTAATACATTATCAAAATTTAATAAATCGACATGGGCAAAAATATAAGGGTTAGTTCTAATGGTTTTTCCTGACTCAGGCAACCAGTGCTATTAAATTCCATATAATGAACTCCAGTCCCCTTTTAATAAATACTGTGCAGAGAAGAATCAGCATACCAGGGCTGATGGCCTCCTGGCGAAGGTGGCCCTTAGCTGATATCTGGGAGCATGGCGTTCACCATTTTCCGTTAAGAATGGCTCACCATACCTAAATTGTGTATGTCACAACGTGGTCCATGCTGAAACCTGCTTCCCTTCAAGGAGTCTGGAATTTTAGGACGGTCCAGGGGGAGGGTGTCTACTAGTATGTGACCTGCCCTCAACAAAACCCTGGGCACTGAGTCTGATGAGCCTCCCTGGAAGACAGCAATTCACATGCAGGTCACAACTTGTTGCAGGAGGAGCTACACCCACCCCGAGTGACCCACTGGGAGTGGACCCCAGGAAATTTGCACCAGGTTTCCACTAACCTCCCTCAGGAGCCTTTTCCCTCAGCTGATTTGGCTCCATATCCTCCACTGTAATAAGCACAGCCATGAGCATGTCTGTGCCCTGAGGCCTAGGAATCCTCCCAGGGAGCCTTTAATCATGATTGGTCTTAGAGATGCCCACTCACCCTGAATACAATCGCACCTCTCTAGACTCTGGGCAGAAAGGAGCATGTGAGAGGCATTCCAGGCTGGGTGAACGTTGTGGTTGCTCAGAAATCCAGCGCTCACTTCAGGAACTCTCCCTCAGGTTGGCCCGAGAGCCCTGGAGTGGCTCCCAGTCAATGAACATCAGCCTGGACTCAGTCTAGTCAGATTTGGAGGAGATTTCTCCAGGACAAGGTGATAAACTTTGTCTTATCTGGAACCTTGGGTTAGTAAGAAGATACTAAGAAATGTGAAGTTTAAAAAATAAATAAGTGTGTGTATGTGTGCCTGTCTGTGTCTAAATAATTTAAATAATTCATTCATTAACCTAACCTGATTACTTATTGATAATATTCATTAACATGAGTGCAGAACTTCTAGGTACAATTAAAGCCACTTCATAAGTGTCAAGTGATCCTCATAATAACCCTGATGGAGGTACCATTATCATCCCCATTTTACAGATGAGAAAACTAAATGCATTACAGTGTAAATTAAGATGGGATGTCAAAATCTAACTTCTATGATTTAATAATCTTGATAGACCTGGTAAGATTTAAAAATGCAAAAGCAATAGATAATTGTATAGTTTGATAATGGCATATTTACTTCTATAAGAATAAATTTTGCACAGAAATCTTCTCTGTTGGAATTTAAATATTCTTCACTTCATTCAAACACCTAATTCAACCCAACCAATAGCTCCCATTCACAGTATGTTTTCCTGACAGTCACATAAGTTTATACCAGTGGTCTCCAACTGAGAACGATCCCCTCACACTGCCTCCTAGGACACTGGCAGTGTCTGGAGACATTTTTGGGTGTCACAACCTGGAGTGTGGGGAATGCTACTGGCATCTAATGGGTGGAGACCAGGGATGCTGCACAACAGTCGAGAATGAATGTACAGGAGAGCCCCACAATGAATTATCCAGCCCAAAACGTGAACTGTTTCCAAAGGTGTTTTAGTTTATATAAAAGCAAACTCTTATCCATATATTTTATTGACTTTCTACACAGGTTTATGGAGGAATACCGAGAAATATCTGGATTCTTCTAGACGTCCAGATCCCTAAAAACGATAAGGCAAAAACAGCCATGAACACTGATCAAATGTGACTAAGATATACTGCTGTCCTTGACAGGGGAGAAGACAGCTGTTTGACATCTGTCAGGTGAGTTAACCTCTCAGAGATACAGGCGCCTATTAAGTAACATGAGAGATGGTTGGCTCATGCCTCAGCTCCTCCCCAGTCTTAATACAAGAACATCATCAAATTTAGGTTAAATGAAGTTCACTCTGGAGCAAACAGATTAATGTCCAACACACCTTTAAGTATAATGAATACAATAAAAATACAAAGACCAACAAATACAGTCATGCACCAGATATGAACTTTCAGTCAATGACAGACCGCATATGGTGGTGGTCCCACAAGATTACCATGGAGCTAAACATTCCTGAGGCATAGTGACATCGTCATTAACAGGAAAACATATTCATAGTGCTTTATCTACTCACGAGCAAATTTATGACAAGAAAAAGAAAGAACCCAAGCAAACCCTCATGGACATATTTCTGAGTGACACCTCCTTAAGAGGAGCCTAGGCAGGTCCTTCAGGAGGTATTCCGGAGGAAGGCATTGGTATCCTAGGAGAGTAACAGCTCCATGCTTGTTACTGGCCCCGAAGAGCTCCCAGGGGGACAAGCTGTGAAGGTGGAGAACAGTGGTATTGATGATGCTGACCCTATGTAGGCTGGGGCTAAGGCATGTGTTTGTGTTTTAGAAAATATTTTTGTACAATTGTGTTTTAAGCTGAGTGTTATTACAGAAAAGTAAAAAAAAATTAAAAACTTAAAGCTTATAAAGTGAAAAAGTTATAGTAAAAGAAATTAAGGCTGCCCTAACCGGTTTGGCTCAGTGGATGGAGCGTCGGCCTGCGGACTCAAGGGTCCCAGGTTTGATTCCGGTCAAGGGCATGTACCTTGGTTGTGGGCACATCCCCAGTGGGGAGTGTGCAGGAGGCAGCTGATCGATATTTCTCTCTCATCGATGTTTGTAACTCTCTACCCCTCTCCCTTCCTCTCTGTAAAAAATCAATAAAATATATATATATTAAAGAAATTAAGGCTAATTTGTTATTGAAGAAAAAAAATACTTTTTATAAATTTGGTGAAGCCTAAGTATACAGTGTTTATAAAATCTCCAGTGCTACTCATTCTGACTCACCCAGAACAACTTCCAGTCCTGCAGGCTCCTAAATGGGTGCACAATTTTTTAAAATCTTTTATACCGTATTTTTATTGTACCTTTCCTATACTTAGATATGTCTAAAAACACAAATGCCATATGTTACAACGTCCTTGCAGCATTCAGTACAGTAACAGGCTGTACAGGCCTGTAGTCTACGAGCAGCAGGCTCTACCACATAGCCCAGGTGTGTAGCAGGCTAAACCACCTAGGTCTGAGCAAGTGCATTCTGTGACGTTTGCATAAAGACAAAATCACCTAATAATGCATCTATCAGACATTTCCCCACCGTTAAGCAATGCATGACTGTAGAAGAAAATTAAAAATAGTAACAATGGCTAAGAAAAATAAATCAAATAGGAAGCTAAGGTTGGAAAGCCAGCACTTTCCAACACTGATACAAGCAGTGAGGCCTATGAGCATGCTGGCAGTGACTGGAATGCAGGTGAAGGGGACCCAGAATCTTCTAAAGGCCATAACTCGAAAAGTGGTCACTGCACTGTTCCCACAACTTCCAATCAAAGTAATACACATGTACAAAATGACACACTGCTCTCTCCTTGGGAAGTGGATATTCAAGAAAATCAGCATTTTACAACATTTGTTTGTAGCTAAATCCACTTAATGAAGCACCATTCGTAGCATATAAGAAAAGAAATAGTGAAATCTCAACTGCCATGCACACAAAGACACTACCATTTCCTGGCAACCCCATTTGACCAGATGGAGAAAGGGAACCCCAATGGGGCCCCCTGCCTGACATCAGAATGCTCTTTCTAAATTACACATTCCATCCTGTCACAGGTGTGCCTCCCATTCCACACATAAAAGCCAAATTCCTAGTGATAAGGTAGAATAAAGATGTGCACACCCTAATCCTTGGAACCTGTGAATAGAGAATGTTACATGGCAAGGGGGCAATTTTGGTGGCAAATGAAAGGAAGGTTGCCATCTCAGCTGACTTTGAGATGGCAGATTACCCTTGAATATTTAGTGAGGCCAATGTAATCACAAGGGTCCTTAAAGTGAAAGAGGGAGAAAAGGAGAGGCAGAGACAGACAGGGAGATGTGATGAAGAAAGCAGAGGTCAGAGAGTTGTGCCAGCTACCCTTGAAGATGGAAGGTGGCCATGGCCATGAGCCATGGAGTGCAGGTGGTCTCTCGAAGCTGAGAATAGCAAGGAAGCAGCTTGTCTCCCTAGAGTCTCCAGAAGAAACAAAACCCTCCCAATGGGTTGATTTCAGACCAGTGAGACACACTTTGAACTTCTGACATCCAGAACATTAGGATAATAAATTTACTAAATGCACATTGTTTTAAGTCACTAAGTAATTTGTTATAGCAGCAAAAGGAAACCAATGCACTCCTCGTTTTAATTTTCTATTGCTTTCTATGATGCTGCCATAAACCTAAGAGGCGTAAAGCAATACCCCTTTATTATCTCACAGTTCTCATGGGTCCAGTGTCCAGCTGGGGCCTCTGTTTAGGATCCCACCAGCCTGAGTCAAGGTGTCCACTGGGACTGAAATATATTTGAGGCCTCTTCCAAACCCACTGGTTGTAGCAAAATTCAGTTCCTTGTGATTTTAGAATTGAGGCCCTCTGCCCCTAAAGGCTTCCCAACTACCTCTGCCATGTGGCTCTTTCCAAAACATGGAATTTGCTTCTTCACGGTCAATAGTAGAGATTCTGCTATTGCTTGGAGACCCTTTTAGGAGCTCACATGGTTAGGTCAAATACACCTCAAATTATCTCCTTTTGAATTAATTTATACTCAACTGATTAGTGTTCTTAATTACATCTGCAAAATCCCTTTGCCTTTACAACATAAGATGACCTCACCATGGACGTGAATCCCCCATAATATTTATCAGTCCTGTCCACCCTCAAGGAGAGATTAACACAGCACAGGGTAGGTCCACCAGTGGGCAGAATCCTGAGAACGCTGTTAACATACTGTCTGCCATACTCCCTGGCTGGGAAAACTAAATGTTTTGCCGGCTTGCCCCAAAGCACCAAATCTACCACCAAATACCCCAACAGAGGCAAAAGAGCTGTATGCACTGCCCTATGCTCACTGTTACATGGAACACGTGTAGCCTCAGGCATGACCCCTTCTCTTTCCAGTGGCTGCCCTCAGGTTGTGTCCCCTGGTGCCTCTTACCTGTCTCAAAGATTTCAAACCTCACCTCATTTCCAAAGTCACGGTACCTAATACAAAACGTGGGGTGCATGGAATTATTGACCATACACCTCAGTGCACATGATCCCCGCATTTACTAAAAAATATGTATAGAATGATTTTGTCTGCCCAATGTGTTTTCCTGATTGAATATTCCAATTCAGAATGAAAGCACATTGTAATGAATAGTGAGCAATGCAATAATTTTCAGTAGACTATAAAACAGTAGTCAATATAGAATTCTGAATCAAAGCAATAGTGACAAGGGAAAAGCAAAAGACCTTCATTTTCATAATGTAAACTCAAACCTAGATCTGCTTGCCTGAAAAGTATCAACATAGACACATCCTGAATGAATTATGTAGAAAAAGAGGCCATGTGGGAGTTAACAATGAGCCAGCGAATAAGGAAAGAGGAGAATATAATTATTTCCATTCCCTTTCTCTATGACGGATTGGGCCAATTCCAATTCAACACTATTTATCAATTATTTTTAACAATCACCAGTGATGGATATCCCCCCCCCCTTTATTTTCTAATTCAAGAAGGCTTTGTCAGGTAAAGTTTTCAGAAAATCAGAAATGGAACAGCCTCCCCACCATGGGCAGTGCGGACCCAAGGTACTTTTATGTAAAACGAGGAACAGCTTTCTCATTTGTTCTTGCAGGTTTCAGCTGGAAGAAGCCTGCCTACCACTACTAAGTGGATATGCTTTAATAAATCGCTCTCCTTGTGCCAACACACCACACATTGCTTCAATTAAGTTCTACTCCACCATGGGGGGAGGGAGGGCTCAGTCCTGACAGCCAGGCCCCAGGCCAGGAAATGTGCCAGCAGCACAGGAAGAGGGCAACCCTTGGCCGGCCACATAAACGCTGCCCGTCTGGGGCAGCTGGCCCAGCAAGACAACTCACAGATCCTTCCATTCTAATAATAACACCAAAGAAGAGGAAGGGAGAAAGAAACATATGTGGTTATGTGCTAAATTCCTCACACCTCCAACACTTCTCAAGTCCCCTGCTTTAATTAGAAGCATTTCCACATCATTGCACAGTCCCTTTCTCTTTCCAACCACTTGTCTACAATGCCTTCTACTGTAGTAAGGATTTATAATATTTCTTGTTAGAAAGTGTTTCTGCCCACAAAATGCTTGCATTTCTTGATGTAACTGACCTATCTTCACGGTAGAGTGTTGGATTCTGCAATCCCTCTTAGAACAGATCCCATTAGTCCATCACTGGGCCAAGAATCAGCCAAGAAGTTGGCCTCTGTGAGCTGACAAAACCTAGAGCACTTAGCTTCCCAAAGAGACTTGGGATTAACACACCTCCTTCTTACTTAGTGTCTCAACATATTCACACGCAAATTGAACATATCCTCTAACCCCAAACCACAGTCACCCTGTTAAAGCCATGAGTCATAAGACTCAAAACCAGCCAGGCTTAGTTCTTCTCTAAGCCAAACTTAAACATCAGCTTACAAGTTTCCAAAAGAGCTGTTTCCAATGCCTGATGTATCACTCTGCCCAGCAGTGGGCCATGGGCGGGGCAGTGAAGCAGGGAAGGCTAATTTCAGGAGCACGGGTAAAGAACACAATCCTAGGGAGGTCTCAGAATGTCCTTCTCACCCATGAGAAGTGGTACCCTATAATGAATCTTGACCCAGATGCTCTGCTACGGTCTGCTTCACAGGGAATAGGAGAAATACTGTCAAAGACATGCTTGGTTACAAGAAAACCAAGGCAGGAGGTATGAGCTTTCAGGCAAATCTTCAGAGAGGCACTGAATGATATTTATCTTTTTGTACCAAGCTTCTAAGAATACTAGGAGTTTGTCCCACCATCCTGACCAAATGCAGATGATAAATTAAGGTGCTACCATTCCATCTATAATCCTATGTAATAAAGAAGGAGTATGCTAATGGACTGCCCACCCTCAAATATGGCATCACCCACAGCCACTAAGGAGGGAATATGCTAATTGATTGTCATGCCCTCATATGCCGGGAGCCGGTCCATGCTTGCTGTTTCAAGGGACCTGGCATATATGGCATACTGTTCTTAATATGTTTGCTCACCTTCTTGGCACTATGTGTTTTAACCAAGGTCTCCTCTCTGAGAAAGGTTGTTTCCCCAGGTAGGGATTTTCCCCTGAAGTTAGGGAGGGAATAAAACCTCTTAACTAAGTGCCAGGCGGGTAATTAATCACTTTAACTACGAACAATCATGCTTAAGCTACATAATCTTTACTCCCTGGAATGGAGATAAGAAACGCCCTAACCTTTGAAATAGAGATTGATAGGATTGGAATCAACTGGTATAAATACAGATGTAAGAAGACAGAACGAGGAGAGACAGAACCTAGGCACAGAACCTACACAGAACGTTCTCTAGAGACAGAAGCACTTCGCTGGAGAGAACATGGCAAAAGATCCTGGACAGAAACTGGCCTCAGAACCTAGAGACAGAACCTAGCGAGAGAACATGGCAAAAGATCCTGGACTGAACCTGACTACAGAAATTGGCAAGAGAACCTGACTAGAACCTGGTGACTGAACCTGGCTGGAGAACCTGGACAGAACCTGGCTGGAGAACCTAGCGAGGGAACATGGCTACAGAACCTGGCTGGAGAATCTGGAGAACCTAGCAAGAGAACATGGACACAGAACCTGGCTGGAGATCCTAACCAGAACTTCGCTGGAGATCCTGAACAGAACCTCTCTGGAGATCCAGACCAGAACTTGGCTGGAGATCCTGGCTGGAGATCCTGGCTAGGCTGCTGATCAACTGAACGTTGTCTCCATGTCATTCCTTCTTCGCCGACTCCGTCCACACCTTTAGGGACCCCTGGACCTGCTGGGGCTGGACCCCGGCACACATAGATGGCATTGCCACAGCCACGAGATGGCGGCGCCCACTCCCCTCAGACCCACCAGGGCGGCAGGCATATGGCAAGGCCACCTGGGGGGCAGGCCTGGCCTTGCTGTGCGCCTGCCTCCGGAGTCCCCCAGTCCCCTCAGCACCCCAGGCACCTATGGCCAGCCCGACGCACAGGCTAGCCTTGGGTGGCGGCTGCTCAGCTGATACTCGAGACACAGGCAAGCCTCGAATGTATGTGGGATGCCCAGTTGCCCAGGGCCACCCGAGGCTCAGGTAACCAGGACCGGCCAAGGCTTGCGCTGCTGACAGTGGCAGCAGCAGAGAAGTGATCGGGGTGTCGCCTTCCCCTGATCACTGGGTTCACTCCCACCCTGAGGACTCCTGGACTGTGAGAGAGGGCAGGCTGGGCTAAGGGACGCCCCCTCCAGTGCATGAATTTTCATGTGCCAATCCTCTAGTATTATAATAAAAAGAAATAACAAAGAGATTTTTTTGAAGTTGTATTTGAAAATGTATCTGATTATTCCAACATAAAGTCAAATTTTCAAGTTGGTACAATACTGAAAGAGTTAATTTTAAAAATAAATATTATAGGAGAATTTTTTCTACCATTTATTGATAGTTTCATTTTCCTTAGAATCTGGTGCCCACACCCATCCTTCTCTCCATTTCCCAGTCCAATCTATTAGTAAGGTTAAGTAATCTCTGCTGCATGATTTTGAATTTTCACTTACTGCTTTGGGTAGCAGAGTGGACCTCAGCTCAGCATGATCACTGCCAGGAAAGTACCCCGTCAAGGGGGAGGGAGGAGACAAAGACATGGTCTTATTGCCATCTGTTTCTGAGTCATCACTGATTGGGCCAGAGATGGACAGTTAAACTACTTCAGTTCCAATAGGATATTCTTTAGTCATTTGTTTTCAGCAGAGAATAACACAATACATGATGAGAAACATGAGTCTCCTAAGATCTGCCTTGGACAAGGCCTGCTCCTGCACCCTTGCTCACCCTTTAATCTTAGAATATATTCCCTTCTTTTGTTGCAGTCAAAACCATCACAACCAATTGCAACCCACTGCTTCTATCTACATGCACCCTGTGCAAGGAAGAAGTGGGCACACAGTCTGGGGTGGCCAGTTGTAAAGAAGACCAGCAGCTAAAGGGTCAGCTGGCCCATTTACTGCTCCCTCATCAGGCAAATGTGCACCCATGCACACACATGTACAAAACAAATAAGGTCATTCATTTCTACATTAACTTAGACACCAGCATGATCTGAAAAACACCAACTGTATCAGCAATCGCTAATGTTAATTAAATATCTGTTACGTGGTTTTAGAATCAGCAAGGGTATGAAATTCTAATTCTAGGTATCACACTAAATATTACTCAATTCAAACAGACTAGACACTCAAGTTATTCATATCTATATCTATATCTATATCTATATCTATATCTATATCTATATCTATATCTATCTATATGTATAGACATAGACATTGATAAATACACAATTCTTACAGCCAAGTATTTCTTTGTACATTGTAATTCTTTTTAGATGAATACAACTAGGCATTTTCAGTAAATAAAATTTAAATAATGACTAAATCTGAAAAATTTATGTCATCCATTGTAAGGGTTTATAATTAATATACCATTAGAAATTCTAGATTTTTGAAAGAAATTATATACGTGTTTTAATTTGTGTTACTGTAGCACAGGAGTTAAATAAGCCCACCAGCAGGCCAATCTGGCCCAACATTTACTGTTATGCATAAAGTTTTGCTGGAACAAAGCTGTCTCTATTCGCTCACCCATTGCCTGTGGCTGGTTTGGCATCACAGTGTCAGCTGATTAGGTGCACCAGAGGTCAAATGGTCTGCAAAGCTTCAAAATTTACTATCTAATCCTTTCCTAGAGCAAGGGTTGGCAAAAGTAACTTGCCAACCCTTTCTCTAGTCCAGGAGTGGAGAACATCTGGCCCAAGGAATGTATAAGTCCCTCAAAATCATTTGGACTGGCCCTGCCAAGGCAACGGCAGTCTGGGACTCGAAATTCAATAAATATAGGAGGGGTTTTTTCATAGCAACATAAATTTATATTAAGTGAATTATATTAAATGAATGGTATTATACATATCCAAATGGCCCTTGGCAGAGAAAAGTTTCCCCACCCCTACTCTAGTCAAATACAGCAAAGCACTTTTTTCTCAAACCCTAATTTAGAAAAATTAAATGGCATCCTATTCAACCAAACTCAATAAAAAATGCAGATTCTTAAAATCTTTCTCTCTTTAAAACCCCTGACAAATGTAAAGGAAAAAGATGACAGTAAGCTGTGTTCTCAAACAGAATTAAAAATATTTTCAAAACAAAGAAAGTCATAAGATACATTTGTAGGATACTTTACTAATCAAGGGTCCCATAGGACATATATGGCACCATCCCACAAGGTAATTTGAGGAAGACTTAGTAGAAGGACTATAAACAAAGACATGGGTGAGGTGGAGAGAAACAGGAGTCCCCAGTAGCCACCAGAGGGTCAAGATGGACAACTGGAGAGGACTGGGCCCATAGAGAGAGCGATATAGTGTAGAGCTTTGTCTTTGTTCTGAGCTGACCTTCAGTCAAGGGCCAAGGCCAGTTCGACTCTATGGGGGCAAGAGAAGGGAATCATAACCTTGACCTACCCCAGCTTCTTCCAGCAGTCCGTGCACCTTCTCCATTGGTCCATCCAACTGGACATCTGAAGGCACAGGACTCTGAAGCAGTCCATGCAGCAGGGCCCAGTGGAGAAGGGGAAGATGCCCAGCACATATATGTAGCTTTCAAAGGTGATGGAACAGGAGAAAATAAGACTAGCAGTGTAGACTCATAAATGAAATTTATCTTCTAAAACCAGGCTGAGACTAAGAGTGATTCTTTTTCCCAACATTAAACTAAAAACAATTTAACAAAAACAGGTTATATGTTGAAATGACTGGAACAAAAAGACAGTCTTGATAAGATTCCAATTAACCTGGCAGTAGCTAATATGCAAGTCCTAACCTAGACCTATTTCTTACTATGTGGTATTTGAAAAAAGGAGAAATGAAGAAACAAAACAAATGAAGAATAGTAAAACCTTTCATCATGCTCTCCAAACAAAGGCTTTGTTCTCTAAAAAACTAATTTTAAATTAAATGCCTTTTCTCTGGAAAGAGAATCTGAGCTGCAGGACTACTTTAATCCATTGTTTAAGTTAACTAGAGGCGAATGTTGTGGTGTTCACAAAACACTTTCAATTGAACTCTACTGTATTTCCCAAAATGTTCTGCTGATTTATAATGTACATATTGTTAAATGACATAAAATAAAAGATATTATAAATATATGTTATTTCACATTCTAATTGATCATGCTTTTATATATTATTTTAATAATTCATGATATAGTGGTAGTGATTTAAAAACTCTGTTTAGAAAATCTGTTTTTACATTCATTTTATGTTTATTTTTAGATAGAAACTGTTACAACTGAAGTAGACACTTCAAAGAGATATGTAAATCCAACAGCATTGTTGACTATTCTTCTGTTTTTTAAAACCTATCTTTCACTTACATAGATTCCTGTTGAAATTTGCATAGTGCATTTCTATCCTCACTGATATCAAAAATCTTGTGCTTCAAACCTAAGAAAAGTTTGAGCAGAAAATACACTGAAAACCTCCCATGGAAAATTTTATAACCAGGTAAAAAGAAGAGGTAAAAAATGTTTTTTAAACTTTCTAAATTTTCAAATCTGAAGTATAGATAAGATTAGTATAGTGATCACCTATATGTCAATTTCAACAACAAATTCACAAACATTTAAGTGTACGGTTGAAAAATCACTTTCAATAGGACTCTAAATTCCATTGCATGAGGTTTTTTACAAAACAGATCTGTCTCACTAATTCTTGAAAAAAAAAAGATTATGTTTTTTCCTAGAGTGCCTACTGTTTATCATATCATTAAAAATTATAGAAAGTTCAACAAATTTGGATCACTCTTCTCTTTAAAAAGGAGAGGCAGATAGACATTCGTATGTGTGCATATACAAATGACTGAAGGGGAATGGGGTTAAGTGAAAAGGGTGAAGAGATGGATGGATGGATGGATGGATGGATGGATGGATGGATGGATGGATTAGATAGACAGACGACAGACAGAGTCCAAGGAACAATGATGTGTAGATAGGTGTAATAAACCAGCTTGAATATGGAACCTCCAGTCCCAGCTGCCTCATCTAATGCCACCATGATCATAAGTGAACTTCCCAGCGAAGGTTTTTTTGGAGTTCCTTCCTGATCCACAAAATTGTGAGCAAAATAAAAATTGTTTTATAATAGTTTGTTAGGCAGCGATTGACCACCAAAACAAGGAGTAATGATTTCTAATATATTTTTATTGATTTCAGAGAGAGAGAGAGAGAGAGAAATATCAATGATGAGAGAGAATCATTGATCAGCTGCCTCCTGCACTTGACTAGAATCGAACCTGGGACCATCCAGTCTGCAAGCTGATGCTCTATCCACTGAGCCAAACCAGGTAGGACAAGGAGTAATTATTTTGTCACACGTCTAGATGTCTAGCAGAGACACTTGCCCTGCTCATTATAGGTGCCACATGCACCAGGCCTACTCTCATACCAGCATCTGTGAATCAAGCTGCAGCACTAGAAACAGGCTGGCTTCTGTCCCCCAACTCATCAGCCCACCCAGGCTCCCTTTGCCCACCTAGGAAGCACATAATTGGTGTGGAGGTAACAGTGGCTTTTAGAAGATGCCAAACATCACAATAATAATTTTTTAAACATGCAAAAGTTTAAGCCACCTTCCCCCTAACCTAAGGCCTACTACCCCACATTTACAAATGGATTCTGGGAGTCCTGATCTTGATCTTAAAGTATAGCATTTGCCAGTGTAAACTTCATTTGTAAAGTTCACAATTGTAAGAATAAAATAGCGGTGGCATTCATTCAGTCCTTGTGCTATGCCAGGCTGCCTTCCAAGTCTTATCTGCATTAACTCACTCACCCATCATAAACACCTCAAGGAAGAGATTATGATTACTCTTGAGAGGAAACCGAGGCACAGTGAGTTTAAGTAAATTGTCCAACACCACATAGAGTGAGCGGAGGCAGGGGACACCCAGAGAGGATTTCCCAAAACTCCCTCTTCACTATCTCTGGGACACAGAAGTTGCAGATGGACAGCCAGATAACTAAACTTTGCTGTATTTATGAAAAGATTAACAACTCCAGAATTGCTTGTTTAGTTTAAACAATCTGTTTTCATGGTGCTTTATTTATTAAAGAGAAACTTTTTTTTATTCCTAAATAACATAAAATGTAGTCAATGGTACCATATGGGTAATTCAAATTGTGAAGCCATTGTTGTTGTTGTCCAATGATTCTCAACAGGAGGCAATTTTGCCCCCCAGGGAACATATACAAATGTCTGGGGACATCTTCAGTTCTCCTAACTGGGGGCAGGAGGAGGGACCACTGGTAGTGGGTAGAAGTGAGGGACACTGCTGAAAATCCTACAGTGCACAGATAGTACCCCCAGGACAAAGAATTATCTGGCCCAAAGTATCAACAATGCGTAGGCTGAGAGGCCCTGGCATATACCCTCTCTGCTCTGTCCCTGTCCCTGACCATCTCTGCCCCTGCTCTGAGCTCCTCTAACACACTGCATGTCACTCCCATGCAATTAATCACACGGTGCCTGGAACAGTGCCACCACGATCACTACTAGTATTTCAGGAGCATAAATCTCACCCTGCCAACTAGAACACAAGCAGCTAATGCACGCTCAGGCCCCTTCCTCCCCAGCAGAGTGCAGCGCAGCCCATACCTGATATCTATTTGTCAATATGATTTACCTTATAATTTCTACCTCTTTTTTTACAGAGAGGAAGGGAGAGAGATAGAGAGTTGGAAACATCGATGAGAGAGAAACATCGATCAGCTGCCTCCTGCACATCTCCCACTGGGGATGTGCCCGCAACCCAGGCACATGCCCCTGACCGGAATCCACCTGGGACCTTTCAGTCCGCAGGCCGACACTCTATCGACTGAGCCAAACCGGTTTTGGCAATTTCTACCTCTTGAAAACTTGAAATGAAAGACTCAGAGCAATCGGGCAATTGCTTCCTTCTGAGAACATGTCTTCATTAAACAGTCTTTTAGCTCTTAAGGGTTTACAATACCATCCTTTCTGCATCACCCTCCAGGGCATAAGAAAAGCAAATGTTTTCTAATTTTAAATTGCAAGAGAAAGTTATCACAGGAAAAACACAAACTTGACTTTTTGAACATGTGGTTACTGAAATCCCAGCTGTTTTATACTCTCTGTATAGATAATCGGTAATTGCTGTTTTTTTAGCAATAACCGTGATGACTCTAATAAATGTCACTAAGGTCTACATTGCTCTTGGTCTCAGTTTCACACACTATGCATTTATATAATTTTACTTTCAAGTCTCCTCCTCCTTGAAATGAGATATTTGCTCATCTAATTTCTTTATTTTTTCCACTTTCCTTTCCGCTCTTCCTCCAATATGTACATTTGTTTAAATTGATCATTGACCTACCATATGCCTGAGTTAGCCCCACTACACCCATTATTTGGAATTGAGACACTGTTAACCCAAATTAATAACTAATATTCAAGTAAAGGTGGAGAGGATATTGGTATTTTTTGCAAAAATCAATAAACAAAGTTCATGAATAGAAAGTTCATGTTGGCATCTGTGTTAGCTGTATACTAACAAAGAGAAAAGAAACAAATAGCAACTGGTCCCTTTATTTGCAATATCACAATTGTGGCCTCTATATTTCAACCACTCTGTCTTATACCTGGTAGTACTTTTACCTACAGAAGTACAAGTGGTTTGAACAATGTTGGCTTTTAATGAATCATAGAATTGAAGGGAGGGGGGGATACAGGAAAATGAAATTGGGAACAGAAGCTCCAATCACATACAGTGAATTAACCCCCAATCCTGCCGGACGGCACTTGGCAACTCACCACACATAATCGCCGCCCAGCTCAGCTTTGCTGTAGCTGCCCGGGATTTGAGACTAGGACATGTCACATGTAGGTGCTAAGCCTGGGGTGTGAACCTCAGCACATGCAACCTGTGTCACTCTGAAGTGGCGCACACCCGTGAGATCTTTTCCAATGACATCAGCAAAGTTGCTGGGGCAGTGGGCCCTTTCCTGGGGCCAAAAGTCATGGCTCTGCCAGACACCATGATGGACACTGAGACTCAGTTCCACCCATTCTTCCCTGGATTCCTCCTGCTGTTCCTCACACAAAGATTGACATGATGCCTCCTTCACATCAATACGTATTGACGTCAAACTCCCTGCTTGAAATATCCAAATACCTGGTGCTGTTCAGTTACTGTAACAGAAAGCTCTTCAGAGATCCACTGACCAGCCTACCTGCTTGTTCTCTCAGAACTCTAAACCCCATCCCTGCCGTCTGCTTTGTCCAGGGACTCTGGACTCCTACACCTCCTCAGAGCATTCAACACATTCTTCCCTTACATTGAGAGTGCAGAAGTGGCTTCCTAATGAGCCAACAAACTAGTCCCATTCCTAGACCTACCTGGTATCACACTTCATTCATTCATTCACTTATTCATTCATTCTCTCCCACTCTTTCACTTTCACTTCCCTCTCCCTCCACACCAGGATTAAAACCTGCCTTTTCAAATACCCAGTGGACAGCCAGTTAGATGCCTCACCCTCACTCAAGGTCACTAGGGTCAAAGCAGAACGTCCTGTCTTCCATCCCCTCAACCCACCCAAACATAGAGCTGCTCAGTGCCCCACTCTCCCTGCTCCTCACCAGCACTTCTGGGAGCAAACGCACTATTTTCAAAACCCATGCTTGGACCTATTCCCACTAAGTATGACTAACGTCAATATTTAGTTTCCCAGGGCTCATGTTCAAAGCTAGAATCCCCATGACCCCAAACCCTTTTTCAATAGGCATGGCAAGGATTTGGGGATTTCCATCTTTAAAATTCTATTCAAGTGATTCTGATGACCTAACAGATTCTAGTGTCACTGCTTTAGAAAGCCGATAAGCCTATAATCTAAGGACCATCTGTAACACTCATTCTCCTGGAAAAAGCAGTACATAGAAATAAACTTTCCTTTGTGAGTTGGGGATTTCTGGTTTGCAAACTTCATCTACTCTTCAGAATTAAGTGAACAAAGAGAAAAATGAGAGACCAAATAATTCACATTGACTGGCTCTTTGGTGTGGTAGAATTTTATGACTCAGGTGGTATGTGGAAGTGATGAGGGAAGGGAGGAAGTGAGTCCCAGACTATCCTTCTCTTCAATATTATCAGCAGAAGGTTAAGAGCATGGATGCGGCAGCCTGGAGGTCTGAGTTCTAAATTGGAGTCCACCAAGGTCAGAGATGTGTGACATTGATAAGTTTTCCTCTCATGCAAAATCAGGATAAAGAAGGTGCCTATCTAATAGGTGCCCTGATGAGATTCAGTGCTTGTTGAGCTCTTATCATCCAGAAGGATATAATAACAATGCCCCAAGATTGGCTATGATCACCATGACAAGATTCAGGAAAATGTAATGTCTTTATATTGTTAAAAATCTCCAGAGAATTACACTGAACATATCTGAAAGATCTGGGTGGAAATAATTGTATTTGTCCAAATATCACTAAATGCTTCCCTTGATTCTAGGTAGCATAAGCAGAGAATATAGTTTCTATTTGCCAAATAACAAATCTAATCAACCAGGAGAGCAAGTAGATAATTTCTTACCATTTAAAGATGTTGGAATCTAATGAATGATAATTAAGGACTTAAAACCTCACATGCTACCAGGTTAATTTTTAAGGGTGTGTGACTAATACACAGAACTAGACACTTGCATCTCACATCAGGGAAGGGATAGAGTCTAAAAATGTCAGTTATTTTAGAGGGTCAGGAAAAAGGTTATTGGTCTGTAAAGTGTATGACTAACATACTCCCTATACATCCAATTATACTCTTCTCGTGTCTCAGAAGTTGACCAAGGAATCTTTAAATATATTGGGGATATATTAGTCTAAAACTGGGAAAACAGTTTTGTTTTTGAAATAGCTAAATGTGCTATATTTATACAGAGCCTTCCTAGAATCAGGTTGCACGTCTGTGTTATACTCTATAATTATGCAACATACATTTTCCATTAAAATAGAAAACTCTCTGTGTTCCTTTGCAAAAAGGATTGTACTTCCCTGTGTGTTGCATTAATTGATTTAACAATTAATGTGCCTCTTCTGGCAGGATTCATTCCCACTTTGAATGTTATGGGGGAAAAAGCTAGACATTTGGGGCCTGAAATTTGACGTATGATTTAATAAAAAAGTAAAAAAGTATCTAAAGTTTATAGGAAGATAATGCTACAGTAGGACATTAAATAATTTCACCAAAACTTTACATAGTGTGTGTATGCATGGACACTAAGGGTTTTGTTCAAATTGAATCACCTTTTCCCCTTCCTCTCCAATTTACTTCAAGTGGATACTGTCTTCTCAAGTTTTATTGCTCCTTGTTCATACATTATCTTTTTTTGTAGAAACATTCCGATGTCCTTGACCATTGCTTCAAAATGATAAGGGCCATTTTAATTATGATTTCCTTGGGAGGGAAATCATCTATTATTAAAACTATTCTGTTACTCATAAATGTAAGGCAAATAAAAAAAAACCATCAACGTAAAAATCTCTTTTACCAAGGTAAGTAAATTACAAGTTCTTTTCTGAACATATTTACATCTATGGTTATGTGTAATTCCATTTTATACTCAGTTGCTAGAAATCATCGTATCATTATGTGCTTGGTCAGATCGTATAATGCCTTTTTTTAAAATTTTACATTTTATAACTTCTCTATTCAAGGTTAATTTAGCTACTTGTTTTTCTATTACAAAGGGAAATATACATTTTAGAAAGTCTAGGACCAAAGACATACTGAAATCATATAGGAAGTAATCTGATTTAGATATAATACATTTTAATTTTTGAATTTCAGGATTAGCTAATGAAATGATACCTCTGTAAAAGTTTATGTTTTAATTTTCAGAATTAGTATGAACAATAACAACGTTGGTCAAGGAAAGGAAACAAGGGGAGGAAAAGACAGTATTTTCTAGGTGGAAGACATCATGTTCCAAACTCTGTAGGCTCAAAAAATATGTAAAAGTTGCCCTGGCCAGTGTGGCTCGGTAGGGTGGAGCTCCCTCCCTACACTAAACGGTTCGATTCCTGGTCAGGGCACATACCCAGGTTGCGGGTTCTGTCCCCAATGGGATGCACAGGGGAGGCAGCTGATAAAAGCCTGGCCTCTTTGCAGGGAGCTTGAACGGAGCTCTGGCTGAAGCTGCAGGTCTCCCTCTGGAAGACACCAGGGAAGGAGCACATGATGGGGAAAGAGCAACGGGCGCAGCTTAAGTTCAGAGCAGACAACCAGCATCACTGATGCTCCATTATGAGAAAAGTAACGGGGTGGGGCAAAAAATGAACTCAAGTTGTATGTGGTTAACTTAGAAACTCAAATGGTAACAGAATTTTGAAAAATGACAAGTTCAACTTTTTAAAAAATATATACTTTTTCTATATTCTATACCATCAACTAAAACATTCCACAAAGGGGAGAAATACACTTACATGGCATGCACACACGCACATGCGCACACACACACAAATACACATGCATACACATACTTAACAGTAAAGAATATCCTATATAATAAAAGGGTAATATGCAAATTTACTCTAACAGCAGAACGACCTCTCCACCAGTCACCATGAGGTGCAGTGACCACCTCTCGATCCCTCCCCCTGGTCGGCAGGCTTTGATCACCCGATGGCGAAATGGGAATCGGGGATGGGTGGCAGGGGACTTGGGCAGCACCAGGACAAGGCCTCTGCCCTGCCAGTCACCCCACACACAGAGGGCAACCTGCGGCGGGGATAAGTGGGCAGAACGGCTGACCTCTTGGTTTTTCCCTCTGGCCGGCAGGCTCTGATCACCCGAATGTTAATGGGGAACCAGGAGTGGATGGTGGCAGGGGGCAGGGCCAGCTGCCGGCAGCCAGGGAAAATGGCCCTAATCACAGGCCAGGCCTAGGGACCATACCCACACACGAATTTTATGCGCCAGGCCTCTAGTAGTTATAAAGATGGCATTTTAATGACAAAAATGCCATCTGTTCACTAAAAATTGCATTGATGGTATTATAGGTTAGATTGTGTCCCTCAAAAAAATATATGTGGAAGTCCTACCCCTCAGCATCTCAGAATGGGATCTGATTTGGAAATAAGACCTTACAGAGGTAATGAAGTTACAATGAGGTTCTTCTGGTGGCGGCAATCCGGTCTGAGTGGTGTCCTTGTAAAAAGCAGAAAATTGCACATGGAGGAGGATAAGGACAAAGAGAAGTCCATGTGCAGACACACAGGGAGAAGGCCCTGTGACTAACATACCTACAGGCCAGGAGAGGCCAAGGATTGCTGGCCAACACCCCAGGCTGGGAGAGGCAGGAAAGGGTCCACCCCAAGAGCCTGTGGTGAGAGTAGGGCCCTGCCCTCCCCTCGATTTCAGATTTCTGACCTCCAAACCTGTGAGACAACACATTCCTGTTGTTTTTAACCACTCATGGCCACACAGTCCTAAAAAATTAATGCAAGTGGTTAGAATAAAAACATCACAATTCAATCTCATTAAATTTCTTGAACAATTCTTAAATAAATAAGAATATATAAATAATAAATATTTACATAGTTTAATTTCCTTGCATTGTACTGATTCTATTTTTCCAAGAATCTTACCTAATAATATACAAACATGTAAATTGACCATTCCTCCCCCATGCTCACCAGCCAATCAGGGGAGTATGCAAGTTAACCCAACAAAGATGGTGGTTAAATTACATATGAAGGTGCCCAGTGGCTTGGGTCCCAGGAACATCATTGGGCACCCAGGTCACTCCAAGGTAGGCCCCATGTGGGCCCTGAGCAGACTAGGAAGGGCCTGAGCCAGCAGACTCCTGGGAAGGTCCTGAGCCTGCGATGGGAGCCAAGGGGGTTCAGAGGGAGCTGGGAGTCCCCTTTCTCTTCCACATTCTCTAAAAATCAATGGAAACATATTCTCAGGTGAGGATAAAAAAAAATAAAGAAATAAATATCATTTCCTATGAAAGACACATCTTGAAAATGCCTAAAGAAAGTTGTCAATTTTTCATGGTGAAGGGACTGGAGTCTGTGTTGATGAAAACACCTTGGTGGCTGCGGTGACTGGCAGTGGCTGCAGTAGCGGGGTGATGGGGCTGGTGCCTTCCCTTGATCAGCCCAGTTGCCTCCCACAAAGGGAGGCAAGACTCTGGCTTAGGCCCGCTCCTCAAGGGGAGCAGGGAGTGGGGCTAAGCCGTCAGTAGGACATCCCCTGAGGGTTCCCAGTATGTGAAAGGGGGCAGACTGGGCTGAGGGACCCCCCCTCCCCAGTGCACGAATTTCATGCACTGGGCCCCTAGTATTAAACATAAGGTCTGTTCTCTATCTGGCACACAATTCTGAACAAGGAGTTTAAAGGAAAATATCTGTGAAGACAGTTCTGGTCCAAGACTGACAGAGGCTGACATTTTTGTAGCTTTAAATACCCAGAGTGACATCTTTAGTAAAGAAGGATGGTGACATTCAAGCACATTAAAGGGCCCTTTTGCTGTATGATTTTCCAATCATTATCATAATATTTTAGTATTGAACTTGCAGCCTTCATTTCGGCTCTGCCCACTGTTGAATGCAGGTCACTAGCCGAAGTAGATTCTTCCCTTATGCAGGTGTTAGGAGCCTGGGCTCTCTCCAGGGAGTCATTTGGACAGACTTGATAAAGCAAGCCCAGTCAACAGGCCATTAAAGGCACAGGGGGAGCTAGATGTGCTGCACACTCAATGTTAATGAAACATTGATGGTGAGCACAACTGCTCAGAAGAAGAGGACAGCCATAATAATACATGGAAATCTCAGAAGCTTGCTGCAGAATGGAGCTTTGGAGAGCCTCTGCCCATTTGCCCTAATCCTGGTGAGATGGAGGCAAGTAAACTAAACCAGAGGCAGGAGAAGCAACCTGCCATGGATGGGGACAATTAAAATAATACCCACCGAGTTGATCTGGGGGAGAGTAGACACAGGTGGTAGGATCTGAGCAGAAGAAATGGCAAGGAGAAACACAGATGGAGGCTTGAATTCAGATGGAGATCAGGCAAACACTCAAATGTAGACAAATAGGAATGCCTAATTAATGCCCATCTTGTCCTGGGGACTTTCTCAGAGCTGACCTGGCATTTTCATCAGCTTCTTATATGGGTTGGGCACCTATTTAGGTGTGGGGAGGGAGAGCAGTGACGGGGTAGGCTAGGCAGGAGAGCCCACCAGCGGCCCAAGTCAACCTCAGCAGGGTGGAGCTCAGGGCCAACTCTGAGCATCCCTTTAGGTAGAGCCTTGGGCAGAGTTTTGTCATTTCTAAACACTTGCCATTTGAACAGGTTTGTGGGGAGGAGGCCATAATGTGTAGCACCTTTCTCTGTCCTCCTAACTGAAACTACAAAAAGCCAAAGAATATTTAGAAGAAAAACTTGGCAGTATTACTGTGAATTGCACAGACAGGAGCAACACTTCCCATTTCCTCTTTCCCTCATGGGACTGGACATGGATGTCCGCTGCAGCTGAAATACAACAGGATCCCTCTAGGGCAAGCATGCCAAACTCAAAGGCTAACACAAGCCAAATAAATGAGGCATGCAGCCCGAGGGCCACAAGTTTGACATGCTTGCTCTAGGGGCCCGAAGAAGAACCAGAAGTTCCCAATACTGTCACCTTAAGGCACTATTACAGTACTGAGTCAACATCCAAATATGACCAGAAAGAAACTGCAATCCCACCCCCTTCTCCCTCCAATGGCATTGCCAGGATCCAGGACCATGGAGCTCCTGGCGGGGTAGCAGGCCAGCCTGCAATGATCCCCTGTGTGGTCCCTCAGGGAGTCATGTTTCTGGTTATCACTGGGACTGGCATTAGGACAAAAAAGGTCTCTATCAACCTCCTCCTCCATCTAAGGTATGGGCACTCCAGAAAAGGGGCAACTGGGTGGATTCCAGCTCCTTCCTTGTACCACAGTCCATTGAAAATCCACTCTGTCCACCTCAGGAATGGGAAAGACAGAATTTATATTCCTCTCTGTGCCCTCTCCTTCCCTGTTCTCTTATCTCTCCGTCTTTCTGTCAGAAAGCATTTATCACCATCATAGTGTGAAACAGAGACAGAGTCCTGCTTCCCAACTGGGGGAGGTTGGTGCACCCCAATGGGCATTTGGCAAGACCTGGAGATGTTTTTGATGTCTCAACTGAAGGTTGCGGCGCTAATGGCATCTAGTGAGTTGAGGTCAGAGCTACTGACTCTGTCCTACCTCCCACAAAGCCAGGACAGCTACCAGAACAAAGAATGATCTGACCTGGCTGCCACTAGTGCTGAGGTTAAGGATCCCTGAGACAGAGAAAAAGCGAAGTAGTCATTTAAAAAAGCATGCAGCCGTAACACCAAGAAAAGCCTCGTGGCACTATGAACAGGTAGGACCTACTCAAAGTGAAAATGCATAAACTCAGGAAAGTTTTCTTCTATAGAGAACCTTGAACACTACCGCACTGTGTTGAACAGTGGCCTGCCAAAACATGTACCTCCTCAGAAGTGAACATGACCTTATTTGGAGAAAAGATCTTTTCAAATCCAACTGAGAATCTCAACGTGAGATCATCCTAGGTTATCTAGTCAGCCCTAAATCCACCGACAAGCGTCCTTAGAAAGGCAAGGGAGGTTTGAGACCCTCTGAGGCACAGGGGAGGCCAGAGGCAGGGATTGGAGTTAGGCACTGAACCACCGCACAATTTCCCGGAGACACCAGGAGCTGGAGAACGAGGAAAGGTCCCTCCCTAGAGCCGCTGGCTTCGCTGACACCTCAGTTTCAGACACTGGAATCCAGAATGTGAGAGAATAAAATTCTGTTGTTTTAAGCCACTAAATTTGTGGTTGTTAGAGCAGCCCTAGGAAACCACACATTACCCAAAGGATAATATGTTCAGACTTAACTTTTGTCCTTTTTAATGGAAAGGACTGCCTGGTTTAATGCGACTTCCAAATGAGCATTTTGAGATCTGTATTTATAAGCCAAGTATGCTTCTTATGATCTAAATGACTCCCTCAAGCAATGGTAACATTTATTTTAAATGGAAGAAAAACACCCTTGGTACATGCATCAGACTCAGCACTCCAAAGACAAAGCCTTCTCAAAGGGTAGACAAACTTTAGGCAGCAAAATCCCTAAGTATCAGGAGTCTCAAAGTGAGTGTACACTGGCATTCAGATGTGTTTTGAAAAGATTTAAATGTGAGCAGCAGACAGAAGTACAATCATTTTAACCAAGCCCTTAGGACTGTCTTTGTGAGAAGCGATAAAAATTCAACTCCAAATAGTGTAAGCCAAAAAGAAAAGTTTTAAAATATTTAGTAACTGGAAAAAAACATGAGGAAAAAGGCAGATTCAAGCACAGACTAGCCCAGGGATTCAAAGTATGCTATAAAAAGTCAAGAGTGTTGATTCTAACTATTATATAGCAAAAAGCTTTAAAACCAGATTTTAAAATTTGGGCCTTTTTTTTCTTCTTCTTCATGAATCTATTTAAATTGATTAGCTTTTGCTGAATAAAGCCTCTGTAGGGTCTTATTCTTGAGCAGATACCACATGGACCAAGATGGCTACAAGTAGCCTACAATTCACTTCCTCCTTTGGGTTCAAAATTGAAAAGAAAAAAGAGATGAGCCCTGTCTCTCTCAATGCATATTTCAAAGTCCTTAAAAGCTACTAAAGCAATACCCTTGGATGAGATACTCTAATTAGGCTTCCTGGGTCACTGGCCTGCCTGCAAAATCCAAGAAACAGATGTCATGTGTATTAGTTTCCTGAAGCTGCTGTAATAAAACTGCCATAAATTTGATGACTTAAATCAAGAGAATCATATTCTCTCACAGTTCTGGAAGCCAGCAGTCAGAAATCAACATCATTGGAACAAAATCAAGGTGTCAGCAAAGACACACTCGTTCCCGAGGCTCCAGGGGAGAGTCTTCCTTACTTCTTCCACTTGCTGGTGGCTGCTACATTCCTTGGCTTGTGGATGCATCACCTCAATCTTCAAGGTGAGTTTCCCTGATCCACTTTCACATGATTTTTTCCTCTGTCAAGTGTCAAAGCTCTCTCGGTCTCCATCTTGTGATGACATTTGTTATTGCATTTGGGGCCCACCCATATCATCAAAGATAACCTCCCATCTCAAGAGTCTTAATTTCACCATGGTGTCACCATATAAGGTGACATTCATAGGTTCCAGGAAGTTAGGACACAGGTATCATTTGGGGGGTGGGGGTTGCTAATTTCAACCAACTACACCGTGTCACTGGCATTTCTTCCAGAATCATGGAGAAATTAAGTTCTGGTAGTCCTAGAAAGAGAGTAAACAAGCAAGACAGTGACAAAGCCCCCTACAGGCTAAAGGAGAGCTGTGGATTCTCTAGGTACAGTGAAGTCAGTACACATTAGAAACGTCACATAAGCCAAACTGAATCTCATACCTCATGGTGGAACTCAGAAACTGATTGTGAGAAAAGAGAGCGTTTTATTTCATGCTCATTTTCATGGCCATCTCCACTCATGCTCAGGAACCTGACTCACCCATGGCTGTTTCTCAGAGCAGATATGCCATGATTGTCAAGGTGGATCCCAGATCAGGGGTGTCAACACCACATCCAGAAAAAGCCAATGTTTTAGAAATTCAGACAGAAGCTGATGCTCTAAATTTGAGAAGTCTGAAGTTCAAATGCTAGCCTAGCAGGGAACAGGGTCAATGGTGAAAAAGAAGATATGTATCCATTCTTTCAGCATTTCTTCCCTAACTCCTACTAGCCCCAAGTGAGAAGGAGAGAGAAGGACCCCCTCAATAAACTTTAATTATTATACAGCAAGAATTTTTGAAACCGGGTTCTAAAATTTGGTCCTTTTCATCCTTCATAAATCTACTTAAATTGATTAGCTTTGCTGATACTAAAAATAATGCAGACAATTTAGCAAATTATAATAAAGTATAAAAAGGAAAATCCACACCACCCATCCCATGGAGATGACCACTGGCAAATTTACTTACTTCAAACACTAGATTTAACTTAATTATAAAAAGAGATATTGAGGTCAAGTTGAAGGACTACTTGAAATTCATATTTCATCAGACATATAAAGCCTTAAAGGTTCCTAAAAGTTATCGCTAATTTTTTTTAAAAAAGTATTGAACATAAGGTCATTAATGTTGTTGTTTAATTTTTAACTACATGTTTCTTTATAAAACAAGGTTACATTTCCAGGTAGTAAAACTTAGATCAGCTATTCAAGAAGAATCAGAAGAAACAAACAGAAAATAATCCTTGACAATTACAAAGTTGATTAAATCTTTTACATAATATTTTGAAAAGGAACAAATGTTAAAATCTAAACTTGCTATTAGCATGACTCCCAGAAGGGAGAAGATGAGAATTAATCCAGCAAAATATCCCATTCATAAGAGACAAATCACTTGTTAGAGAGAAACATAAACATAATTTTATCATGAACTATAATAAAATTATACACATTAAAGGCTGTGGTCCTTATGTTCCACCCAACTTTGATGCTTTTGTTTTCTTGTACTTAAAATTATCCCAAGTTTGTTTTATATTTGGAGCACCATTTTGTTGTATGATTATTATTTATCTTTGTTTTCACATAGAATTTCTACTTCTGTTTTTGCTAATATTAATAGTTATATAATTAACCACTTTCTAGTTGTTAGCCTTGTGAATTGAAAAAAAAATCTACTTCCTTCTTAAAAGCATTATTATTTAAAACTCCCAATTTCTTTTTGCATAATCTTTGATGAACCATATATATATGGCTTCATATTTTTACTTCCATGAATTGTTTGTTTTTTCTTTTCCATAGCATCCTTCACATCTTTGTAAATACAATATCACCTTTATATTGTTTTTTAAATTATACATGTCCTTAATTTATAAAGAAATCTATAGGACTTAATACAGAAGGCTAGAGTAAGCCCTCTATGTATGGCATATATTTTGTTTGTTCAAAGACCTTTCAACTCTTTGACTGGTCAGTTTTGGCATTTATCTCTGAATGTCTAAACCAGTGGTTCTTAACCTTCTGGCCCTTTAAATACAGTTCCTCATGTTGTGACCCAACCATAAAATTATTTTCGTTGCTACTTCATAACTGTAATGTTGCTATTGTTATGAATCGTAATGTAAAAATCTGATATGCAGGATGGTCTTAGGCGACCCCTGTGAAAGGGTCTTTCGACCACCAAAGGGGTCGAGACTCACAGGTTGAGAACCGCTGGGACTCTAAACAATGTGGGGGTGGCTGGGAGGAGTGAAAGCAGGAACTGAGCTAAGTCCAGGCTGAGGTACAGTCTGGAGTTTAATGTACTCCTGTTCCATCTTTGTTTCTAGGACATGTCTTCCAGGACTTCAATCAGGAGCCTGGTGGGTATTTTGCTCCTCAGTCCTCTGTACTAGCTTAGCTCTTTAGCTGCATGTCCCTCGCATCATCAGTTTGGAAAACATCTTCAGGGAGAAGACTGCCCACATGTTTGAAGCCCATTTAATCTTTAATTTGTGACTAGACCTTTGTATGACTGCCAAATAGCTGCTTGTTTCTCTCTGAGCAGCAGCCATCACTGGAGGTTCAGCCTCTAGCTAAATCCAGAGCAGTTTCATCTTCTCTCCCATTTCATTTGTTCCTGTGGGCTTATGACATTTAAAATTTTCCTTCTGTCCTCAAAATGTGTCAGGAAAAAGCTGAGGTAATTGGGAGTGTGTGTGTTCAATCTTCCATTTTTTACAGAAAACCTACAGTATATTCTGAAATTTCATTGAATATTTAAAATTTATTTAATGTCATACTGTACTCCTTAACTTATTCCTCTTTCATCTGAAGTAATTAATTTTGGTTGTTATTTGGCTGTTAACACCATGTTTTGGATTGTATGTTTCTCCTATTCTTCTATATTCCCACATGTTCAAATAAAGGATGTTGTCTATCCTTAAAAAAAAAAAAAGTGTTCAAATCAGGGTATATATAAGATTCCATTTCTAGTACTCATGTTTTTCTTTTATATAGCATTGCCACTTAAATGCTATGGTTTTGATATATGTAGAATCTGTATATGAATTCTCTTCACCCTCTTAAACCAGAAACTAATGGCTATACTTTAAGACTACTTTTGATTTCATTGTTCCTTTATTTAAATGATTTAAATTTTTACAGCAAAAGACTGTGTGTGGTCTTTGGAATGCAATTATTAACACAACTTCATACCTAGTTACACTTATTTTCTTATTAAATAGACTACTTCTAATAGTAAACATCTGAGTGGGCAACTTGCCTGTGTACTTTCCAGAGAACATGAAAAAAATAATTGAGTATCCCCAAAATTTGAAAATGAAGACTTCAAGAATTTAACTGTTCAGTCAACCATACAAGATCATAGCGGAGATCACATCTTATTGTTTTCAAGAGGCTAGCTCCAAGGACAGTGGAACTAATGTAAACAAATTAAAGACTGTGACATAATGAAGAAAGAATAATATATAAACTCTAGGTTAGCTACAACAGAATAGCAAAAGGAGAGTTTGAGGGACATATATTAAACAAGGGAAGTACCCATCAGAGTGGTACCACAGTTGCTCTATCCAACTCCATCACAGTTACTGAATAAATTCAGGATGACAAATGGCTTATATGTTAAATAATCCTATTTAATAAAATCCCAGCGACCGAACGGCGGAATGACCAAATAACCGGTCGACCAGTCACTATGACACTTGTTGACCACCAGGAGGCAGATGCTCAATGTAGGAGCTGTCCCTGGTGGTCAGTGTACTCCCACAGTGGGAGTGCTGCTCGGCTGACCAGGATGAACAGTGCTCCCACAGCGGGCTGATCCCCACAGGCCACGCCCCCCCCCCACCAGTGCATGAATCCTGTGCACCGGGCCTCTAGTCATCAAATAAAGAGTTTCAGTTAATTCATTCAAAAGAATGGTAGGCCAATGTGACTCACATTTTTCATATGTATTTCTCCCTTGCCATTTATTTTCACTTGGTCCCTAGGTAATTGGGAGACTTAAGCTCCAGAATACATAATCTCACCAAACAAGAAATCCATTACTTATATTTGAAACAAAGGACTTTCCTGGTACATTGGTTTATCTATCTGTGTCAGCATTTTGAATGAGGCACACAAATAAAGAAAATGAAAACAGGGCAGAGAATTCTAAGCATGCCCATCATTCAACAGTTATGTCAGGTTCTGGGGCCACTTCTGAAATAGAAGGAGAAATGCATTTGAGATAAATGAAATGTACCCCTCCATTTATCTAGCAGCCTGTGATTGTCAGACAGTGTTTGCTATTGTCTTACAGAAATTTCCTGATTTGGTATCATGAAACCAAATGATACACATGACTGAGAAAAATATTCATGCATCTTCAATTTAGTTTTTGAGGCTACAAGTGAAGCATAAATTCAGATATGGATATGTAGAATTATTAAAAACTAAGTCATGTACAACACAACAGAATGCATTCAATAATCAAGCATGTATTGCTTTCTTTTCCAAACACAAAAAATAATATTTCACTTCTTCAGTGCTTGGGTTAGTCAGGATCTAGAACATCAGGACAAGCCTACGTAAAATACTAGTCATGCACATTATAAGAGTGCTCTCGTGCCCTCCCTAACTCTCCTTGCAGAGTGATGCACCTCCCTCCAGTTGCTGTCATTGCTGGTTGATACTGGCTCAAGGTTGTTCCCTTCTCTGGAGAATTGCTCTTGGCTGGTCAAGAGATTATGCCACCATACCCTCCAAATTTGAAAATCTTTAGCTAAAGACTGAGGACAAGGAATACTTGGGTATAAATCATCCCCCTTGCCTCAAAGGGAATCAAATGAGATTCTAGTCACACTCCAGAATACCCTTGGCATTAGGCAGGTGCTGGACTCCAGTTGAGAGCAAACCCTTGCTTCCATCCTTTCTCTGCTGTACCCACCACTCCACACTCACTGAGAATGTGCTCTCAACAAGACACAAACACAGGAATCCCCATTTCAGACTTACAGGAAACTTGACCTAAAACCCAGATATAAATTATATTATGAATTAACAATTCTATTCACCAAGAGTCAGTCATCAACCATCGGTCATGTGGTGGTCAATACAGATGAGTATAATAAAGTAGCATATTGGGTAGAGATTAGAGGCTTTCCTCTCAAGCCCAACATACCCAGGTCCAAAGCCTAGCTCTTCGACATATTGGCTCAGGGATCTTGGATAAATCAACTCCTCTTCTATAAAATATTGAAAATAATACCTATTCCTTAGTGCTGCTGAGAAAACAAAAATGAGATGATGCATGAGAATAGCTGAATACGGAGTAAGGGCACAGCAAATGCTGTCTGCTATTACTATTGTTGAGTCATCATTATTTTATGACAAATTAGGTCATTAAAGTTACATAAAATAAGCATAAAGCCAAGTTTCCAATTATAGGGTAAGTTTCCTTTAAAGAAGAAGAAATCCAGGAGCATTTAAGCAATGACAGAAGAAAGAGTAAGTGGAAGAATGGTGCACATTAAGATTTTAATGCTGAAAGGAACCTCAGGGATAATTCCTGAGTCTCCTCTCCAAAACGCACCATGGAGAAAATTGAGGTCCAAAGAGGTTAAGTGGTTTGTTCAAAGTATCCCCACTTTGTTATTTACAGAAATGTTAGAAGCATAAATAAATCTTTTTGTGTTTAGTAGGAAATTAGAATGGCTGGGATGGCTGGGTGTGGGAAACCTGCTGAGAGAACAGGGAACATCTAAGTGCATCCCTAGGGGGTAGTCTTGTTTCCCCCAGTGCTGTCTAGGACAAAATGCTCATGCTTTCCATTATCTAAATGGCAGAGTTTTACGCCTCTTCCTGGGTACACAGATGAACTACACTTCCCAGCCCGTTTCCCTTGGTTAAGGCCATGTGACTCAGTTATGGCCACTGGAATTTGGGCAGAAGGGAGGTGTGCCACTTCCTGGCATGGCCCATATAGATCTCCTTGGCATGATCCTCCACGGTTTCCTCCATGCTGCCCATAGAAGTGTGGGCTGAAGATGGTGAACTATAAAGAAGGTGAACTATAAAGAAGACCATCCTGGGCCGTTGGATGGCAGCAGGGAAAACAGCCTGACCCTGTGCAGGAGATTGTCACACAAATGAGGAATAAGGTTTCTGCATGTATGTTTAGCCACTGACAGTGCAATGCTCTGTTAACAGCAGTTAACACAATTTGACAAATACTCTCTGAAATTAATAAAACCTTAGTCTATATAAAATGTGCCTGAGTAACTTTAAATCCTCCAGGAAGTTATGAGAAAAAGAAGGGGAATGTGATTGAACAAATGGGTAGATAAAACAGTTCTTGACAGGGAATTTTCACCAAATGTAAGAGACACGAATCTGGGGACAAATGATTACATTATCTTAGTTCCCAACCTATGGGTTACAGTTTAGTAGAGGTCCATTAAATT
Organism: Myotis nattereri; assembly: GCF_964212035.1. Taxonomy (NCBI): domain Eukaryota; kingdom Metazoa; phylum Chordata; class Mammalia; order Chiroptera; family Vespertilionidae; genus Myotis; species Myotis nattereri. Next base: position 12,121,724 of record NC_138079.1, read on the forward strand.
ATTGCACAAGGAGTCAAAATGAGCACATCGACACAACACTGTCTAAAAGAGCAAAAACAAAGAATAACACTGCATTATACTGAGTTCACTCGTCCATTCAGGAAACACTCATTGAAAACTTACAGTGTACTAGGTACCATAACAGGTGACAAACTTTTCCTTAAAGGGTCAAACAGTAGCTATTTTAGGCTGTGTGGGTCAGACAGGCTCTGTTACAACTGGTCAGCCCCACTAATGTAGCAGCCACAGACAACATAGAAAGGAATGGATATGCCTATGTTCCAATAAACTTTATTAACTATGATCGCCAGTGGGTGATATGCAAAGAAAAGAGTGGCTGTATTCCAGTAAAAATTTAACTGAGATGCAGGCTTTCATTTTCAGACCCCTAAAAGGTTTTAATAAAGATTATCTCGAAGATTCCTTCTACTTCTACAACACTATAATTTTAAGAATATATTTAATAAAGAAAGAAATTAAATAAAATTTAGAATCGTGATTTTTGAGGACTACAGGGGAGACAAATCTCCTCTTGTTCAATATGAATATAAAGCTTGATTTTAAAAATGAATTAACGTGATTATCTCATTTGAATAGTTATTCTAAATTATTAATTAATACATCATTCTTGAAACTATACAGATGAATTGCAACAGAGGGGAGTTATTTCATATTGTTCTGACCTATTAGAGAGAGTATTGGTATTATAAATTGATTCAATTTATTTGAAATTCAATTTCATATTAATAAAAGGAATCAATTTAAACCCAAGGCTCCCAGTGGCTTCTTTAGAAATGGCCACTAAGGATTCATACATGTGTTTGGTTAAATATATGAAGAAATCTAAAGAGGAAAATTCCTTAAGCCCAAAACGAATCTTATACATTTAGTCAAGTAACAGTAACACCACCAACTGGAAGAGTGGCTTCTTCAAAACATGTGGAAGCTGAGGTTACAATCGCCTTACCCGGGGTGTTTGAACCTTGACACCACTCATATTCAGAGCCAGGACATTCCTAGTTGAACATGAAGGGGCTTCCCTGGGCATGACAGGGTTTTTGGCAGTGTCCTCCTCCCCCAGTTTTCTATCCACCAGTGGTAGCCAGTGGTAGCCTCCCCTACCTGGGGTGACAACCAGATGTTTCCAGTGGGTTAAACAGCTCCTAGTTGAGCAACCCTGGTTTAGAAATTGAAACTCAATTCCCCAAGCTCAAATATACAGGAAACAAAGTTAACACCTATGTCAACTTTCCAGAGACTTCTCTACCGATATTGACCAGGTAGAGAGAGATTTAACAGTTTTCAATTTAGAAGCCACAGAGAGGCAGGTGGCAAATGGAAACACAGATTTCAATTTTTCTGCTTACTCCTGCAGTTGTAAGTGAGAAGCAGGCTGTGAATTTCTTTTCTCTCGGTAACAAAACAATATAGAAATGTATTTTGAGCTATTTCCCTGAAGAACGTTAGGAGGAGAGCGAGGTTAAACGAGCTGCAGCCCCTCTGCACTCTCAGGAGGCTGTTCAGGGAGCGTGTACGTGGGGCCAGCCAGGGTACAATCCCAGATGGGCAAATGGGAATCAGTCTGGAGACCAGCTGCATTTTCATATTTTTCGAAAAGCTTTGTTCTTTCAAAATAACGACTGTGATCAAGGCAAGAAGAAAAGTGATACTGAAGAGTTGAATCTGTTATTATGACGAGGAGAGACACATAACGGTAAACCACCACGTCTTCCATCAGGATGCCTGAAAATGATTGGTTTCCAAGATGCAGTGGCTCCATTTCAGCACGTGGCAAGCTGCGAGGGAATTTCCCTCATAAATGATATCACATTAATATTTGATTCCCTCCTAGTGGTTGATGAAAACCAGGTTTTATTTATTGAAATTAAAAGTGACTCAGTCTTTCACTTTAATACCTTAGGCTGTTGATAAAACAAAAAGCATAGTACATATTCCAAATACAGCCATTGTTACCTCGTGCTTTATTTATTTGTGAATATTTCTGTGGTGAAACCAAGAGATCTAACTCAAAAAGATACTGTTAACTTAGGGTAGTAGATTAATCGTGTCCTAACCCAATCCTTGCTCAAATCTTTACTGCTTTAGAAACTCCACTGTTGATATCTCACCTTACAAGGGAGGCAAATGCAACAAGACTACTTTTTCTTTCTTCTTTATATACTTTTATTTATTTTTCCAGCACCATTTATTCCCGATACCCTGTCCCAAGACTTCCGACTTGGGTTCTGTGGACTCCAGTTCCAGACTGTTGACAACATCAGGCTTGCAGCGAGCTTTCCCATTCTGCAGCCACCCCACAAAAGCCCGTTTTCTCATCAGTGGATTTCAGCACAATTCCCCAGGCTGAGCCACAGGCATGACCATCTTTGGAAATGTGCTCCAACTCCTACTATCACACCATCAGCTCACTTCCCAACCTCCTCTCACCACTCTGGCAGAAATGAGAGCTGAAACCCCCTCTTCTGCTCTCACTAAACAACAGATTTGGGGATCACCAAATAGTCATGTAGGGACCACCTTGACCTGAGGAAGTGGAGAGAGAAAAGAAGCACTAAAGGGTATTCCACGTGCTCCTGCTGTGCCCCAGCCCGTGCTGGCTCTCTACATAAAGCAGCACGCTGAGCTTGGGACACGGACAGCGAGGAGGGGCTCTACAATTCTGTGAAAATCACTGCAGCTTTGAAAAAAGAAACTATTCAACATCTGCTTTCCCGGCACTAATCCTAAAACAATGTCAAGATGGGAGAAGACATTACAGAAGAGGGACAGTGTAGAACAGTATTGAGCAGACAGGGATGTACAAAAGAAGTGAATCAGAGTCAGAACTGCCTAGATTGTTCTAGAACTGTCCTGTGGGGTGAGAATGTGCACAGCTGTGCTTTAGGGTGCCTATTTCAGCATGTATTTCTCATTGCTCTACTATCTGGGCTGCACAACCTCTTTCTCTTCATTTTATGGACAAAAATATGCAATTTACCCACACTCCGCTAATGGTAAGTTAAAAAAGATAAAGAAAGAGTGAACATGTTGCTAAATATCAAGGGATGAAAACTTTCACAGACATTTGTCTTGAGTCTACCACCTAACCTAACCTAATGGCCTGCTCGACTCTAATACTGAGGAGACAGAGAAGCACAATGCCCCTCACAGCACACATTGTGAACATCAATGAGAGGCAGTAGGTTCGAGTCAGAAGTAAGGGCTCAGCCCCTATAAAAGGCATCCAAGGGCCATCAGCCCAAAGAGAGTCGGGATGGGTTACAAAGAGGAGAACGGGTAACGTGAGACTCAGTCTGGGCCATCTTTTTCTAGATTGAGAAGAGGGAAGGGTGAACATGTTTCCAGGAGAGAGGACAGCAAGAGCACATTCTTAAAGCTGGGAAATAACCTGCAGTTTGGGAAGTTATAAGCAGCAGAGAGACAAGGTGAAACTGTCCAACGGTGGTGCAGGTGACAGGGACAGGCAAGAACACTGCAATGCTGGGTGGAGAGGGACAAGATCAAACAAAGCTTGTCTGGGGTATCACTGATTCTCAGTTCTGACGCTCTCCAATTTTGCCCATTGCTTGTTCTCCCTGGACTCAGTTTCCTCATTTTCCCATGTTTAAAGAAAAAGTTCTATTTTTGGAGAGCGAGGGAAGGATACAATTATTAGCCTGAGATATCCAAATCAATCCAGATGCTCCCAGGCAGAAAATAACATTTTTAAAACACAACCAAAGGCATCGAAGTCATAAATGTGTCTGTTACTCATGATCTAGAATTCCACTGTACAACTGGGTTACACTTAACCACACTGAGCCTTCAAATGCTGGCTAGTTCGAATAGGAATATGCTCTGAGAGCAACACACACCAGAGTTCGAAGACTTAATACAAAAAGAAAAAGGGAATATAATATCTCAATTTCTTCTAATGTTATGGGTGCATGTTGAAATGATGGTTTTGATATAATGACTTCAGTAAAATATGTTATTAAAAATAATTTCCCCTGCATACTTGTACATTCAATGTGACCACCACCAGATATCTTAAATTAGCAATGAGACTCACATGAGGTTCCTACTGAACAGAGCTCTTTCTAATACCAGTTCAGTCCTTTCTTCATCGGTGTGCCTACTCTTTCTTGTCAGCCTTGAAAACAGTCATGTAAACTAAACTGAAATATTCATAGATATCAACAAGACAACTTTATTGGAGACATGTAAGAAAAAAACAGTCTGATGGGAAGAACTGCCAGCTTTATCTCTCTCCACAGTGAGTAGACAGGAGGCTACCAAGAAGCATACACAACCAAAAATGTGAAAGGAGAGTTGTGCGGTTTGCACCAATATTACTAGGACTGCGTGATGTCTGGCACCTGTTATTAGGGCTGGGTTATCAAGGCAACCGTTCAGAAAGCCCCTGTCCTCTTGCTTGGCTCTATGTCATAGACTCTCATCTCTGACTGGGTGGTGATGCTGATGGATTTTCCATACTTCAAGAACAGTTTAGTTCCACCAGCAACCTAGACCTGACTCCCACCACAGGCAGTCATGACAACAAGAAGCAAGAAATGAAAAAGCAGTTTCCCTTTCTCCACAATTACATCATATATGGGCTAATGGCAAGTGCATCTTCCAATTTTTTGCATCTATTTTGAAATAACATCAAGAAAAACTGCAAGAAAAGGGCAAAGGACTCTTATAAACTACTCACCCAGACTTTTAGATTTCACCTATTAACTTTTCTTATTTTCATTCATAGTTTACATTCAATATTATTTTGAATCAATACCCCTATTATCTTTTAATCACATTTGCTTTATCACTCTTTCTGCCAATTGTGTATTATATATAATATTACATACACACATTATAATTATTAAAATCATTACAGGAAAAGTTGCAGAAATAATACTTTTTACCCTCTACTTATCTTAGTAGGTTTTTTCAAAGAATAAGCACATTCTCCTATATAATAATCACATTACAGATATCAAAATCAATAATATTAATACCTTTTTACTATCCTATCTAAAGACCTTAACATTTTGGCAGTTGTCCCAGTAGTATTCTTTATAGCACAAATATTCTTTAATTTTGTTTTATTGCTTAAGGTATTACAAAGAGTATTACATATATCTCCTTTTTTTTCCCCCCTTGACCTTCCCCCAGCCTCCCCTACCTCCCAGTGTCTTGTGTCCATTGGTTATGCTTATATGCATGCATACATGTCCTTCGGTTGATCTCTTAAACCCTCCCTCCCGCCACCCCAACCCTCCCCGGCCTTCCCGCTGTAGTTTGACAGTCTATTCGATGCTGCTCTGTCTCTGTATCTATTTTTGTTCATCAGTTTATAATGGTCTTTATTATCCATAAATGAGTGAGATCATGTGGTATTTTTCTTTCATTGACTGGCTTATTTCACTTAGCATAATGCTCTCCAGTTCCATCCATGCTGTTGCAAATGGTAAGAATTCCTTCTTTTTTACAGCAGCATAGTATTCCATTGTGTAGATGTACCACAATTTAGGATATATGCATCCCCATGTTCATAGCAGCACAATTTACCATAACTAAGATTTGGAAACAGCCTAAGTGCCCATCAGCAGATGAGTGGATTATAAATATTCTTTTTTTCTGTTACAAGATGCAATTTGGTTCTTCAAGTGTTTCATTTGATTATCAGGTCAATTTTTTCTTTTTTTCTTTTTTTGATGGAATAAGTCTTCTTTTCAAGCCTTTCATGACTTGGTGACTTTTAAAAGTGGAAGCAAGCATTTTGTAGACTGCCCCCTCAGTTTTGGTTTGTGTAATGGTTCCTCATAGTGAAATTGGTTAAAATTTTTGGCTATAATATTATGGAAATCTTGCTGTGTCCTTCTCAGTGCACTGAATCAGGTGGTTTATACCAGCTCTTTGTCCCATAATAGTGAAGATACCTTCAACTAAGTGGTTAAAGTGAGATTGACCAGGTTTTTTTTACTATCAAGTCACAAGTTTTCCTCTTATAATAAATAAGTATTTTATAGGTGAATACTTTGAGAATATATAGATATCTTGGTCATCATCAAACTCTTACCCATAAACTTCAGCATTCATTTTGGCAGTTTACAGTAAGGAAGGGCAGCCCCTTCTGTCTCAATTGGTAATTCGTTCACTTATTTTTTATATTAGTTATTATTCATGGATTCTTAATTTATTCTGATACCATCATTATTAATTTCAGCAATCAACTTGCCCCAGAGCTCCTCCATGTATCCTGTTTAAGCTGGTCCCTAGTTCCCTTTGACATGCCCTCCTCATTCTCTGAATGCATCCTTAATTTCTGGAGCAAAATACCTTCCAGGCTTAACTGAGACTTTCATTACCTGGGCCCTAGAACCAGCTACTTTGATAAAAAATCTTGGTTTATTTCAGTGGAGAATGAGATTAGGAAATCGAGTCCTGTGTATTCAGTGTGTTCATTGCTTCTTTCTAGGCCCTCTAAACCAAGAGAACTAGGAAATTAGGAAATCCATGAATATACTTGTACACACATATATCTGCACATCCTACTTTTTAAAAAATATATTTTTATTTCAGAGAGGAAGGGAGAGGGACAGAGAGATAGAAACATCAATGATGAGAGAATCATTGATCGGCTGCCTCCTGCACACCCCATACTAGGGATCAAGCCTACAAACCAAGCACATGCCCTGCCTGGGAATTGAACTGTGACTTCAAGTTTCATAGGTTGATGCTCAGTCACTGAACCACAATGGCCAGGCTGCACATCCTACTTAAACACACAGTATGCCAGATAATATACTATACCATGAGAATCACAATGAGCATAATATGCAGTTCCAATCTACTAAAAAGTCTACATTTTTTTTTACAAAAGATTATTTAAAAATCAGAACTTTAAAACAGTATTTTGGTTAAATTGCTGACCATTCTGAGTCATTATTCATACGTTATACTTTTACCAACCAATGCACTCTTTTAAAGACTTTAGTTATATAAAAAATTGCAGTGAAAAGACAATTCATTGCCCAGTGCAATGAAACAATTAGGATAATAATGTATTGTTTATTATTGTTCCATTTAAAAAACACAAGCAATTAACATTTGTTCAAAAAGCACTGTGCCTTATCTCTTGTGCATGCTTTACTTCATTTAACCTTGGCAGTGACAGTATGGGGGAGGGAGTGTTTTGTGGCCATTTCACAGATGAGGAAACCCACCAGTGCTGGGAGTCATGGAGCTAGCAAGTCTACCACCTTCAAAGCCCTTGCGTTTTACCAATATCAGCTTTGCTTGTGGGACTGGCTTATTTCACCACTGGTAATGAAAGTTTCCTGCATGTCCATTAATACCAGCATCACAAAGAAAAGAAAATGATATAAACTTCTTTCCAATAACTTCATAGAATTCCAGCACATGAGAGTGGCATTAAAACTGCTTGAGGAACCGTTTCCAAATTACACAGCCCCAGAATTCTGGCATGTCCAAGGGGAGTTCTAGAACCTTGTTGAAGGAGACACTGTGCCCTAACCTTCTCCCCTCCAAGGAGACCCTGGTCATCAGACGTTTAAAAGCCAGGAGGGGAACTGGGCCTTGGTGGTTCAGCTCCGACAATAAAATAAATACTCCATTCAACATAAGAGTCACATGCTCCTTCTTTAAACCCTGAACACAGATGTAGGTAAATTGTCATTTTATGTAGCATCACTTATTTTAATGCTTTGCTATAGGTAGTTTTCCACACATATGTTCATAGTTATTTCATTAGAAAGAGGAAACAATGATTTTTTTGAGGGTTGATTTTTATGAGAATGTGATGGCTGAAAGCATCAACTAAATAATCAATGATTATTCCAACTGGGGCAGAACAGGACACCCCCAGACACTGAGGAAGTGTCCTTTAAATTATCTATCATTTGAAGAAGAGAAGTCAGATGGTGCCCTTGAAAGGAAGAGGAACTCACAATGGGAGAAAGGGGCCAACTGTGAATCAAAGCAGGTGGTGACTCATATCAAGCAGGGCAGCCAAGAACCCTGTGGCCTGACCTTCGGATGCAATGCATCCCCGCACGGCCCTGATTAATACCTTTACACACATCTGTCTTTACACCCTCGGACAGTGAGCTAATTGGGATGGAAAAGGAAAGCTTGAGGAAAATAAATTGCACCTACCTGGATCAGAGACAAATCGTCAAGCTGTAACCTGAAGAGGTAGTTTCTGCAAAAGGTAAAAAGAGAGTTTTATTTTTCATAAGTCCAAAAAAAAAAATAACAGTTCATAAAAATCATAAGAACAAAGAAATAAAGAAAAAACCACCTTCATGAATTTTGGTTTTCAAAGCATCCTCCTGCTAAGAATGCATGTAGCACAGTTTTCCTTGGACCTCAGAGTTTAAAATGGAATTCAGTAATGCGACAAACACACATTTAAGATAGGTGAGAAAGTTAAGGTACAAGGTGTGTGTGTGCGTGTAGGAGACTCAGCTAAGTCTACATTACTATTGGCTCTCTTGATCTATGTGAAATGGACAAAAGGACATGGGCCTTGGATTCTGAAACTGAAGATGATAGAAAACCATTCCTCAGGAGTCTTCATTCTTATAGGTCGCCTACATTCACTGGGTTTTATCATGAAAATGTGTCCAGGTTTTGAACTCAGCAGTGCTCTGAGTATTAGAGCGCTCTGTCTTGTTAGATGTAGTTAGTGGATCATAAGTTTAGAAGCAGAAACTTTATCCAGCATCAAGGGCTTGAAAGAGTCAGCCCTCTCTTTCCAAGTGTGAAACAGGAAATCAGAGAGAAGGAAACTATCAGCTTTCAACTGTGAATGGGGAGAACAGTGACATAAATATGCAATCAAGGCCAGCAGAGCATGAGACAGGGGTTTGGCTGGGGGCTGTATGTTTGGGTCACATTAGCTTTGCATTAGGCTTTGGACCCTAGTGCTGTGGCTTTTAGAAAGAACGGATGGGCCTCCCTGTGAGATGTCTCAGCCTCTAACTCAAATCGTGAAGAAACTGCATGCAGATGAGAAGCTGGAGTGCAGGAGCAGCACTCTAGGGATGAATGGAGGAGAAAGTCAGCCCAGGTGCAGACAATAAAGCCAGGAGAAATTGGCATATAGTAATGGAAAGCAGGCCCCAAGAATGCAGGATGGTGGGGAGGAGTTCCAGTGAAACTGAGGTTAAGTTATAATGGTTTGGTCCAAGGTTATAGATATATATTAAAAAATAAAACAAAAACCAATTTTCCAACACCAGTAAGAAAGAATTGTAGATTACTTTAACTATATGGGAAGGTAGGTAGATGTCAGAAGCAGACATGCTGTCCCAGTAGAAATAAGAAGTGACAGTCGAGTTAGGCCAAAGGCAAAACCTACAGGACCAAACGACGGGCTTATGGTGTGGCTAGAGATGGGGAGGACAACGCAGTAGGGAAGCTGACATCCAATAGCATGAATGCACATACTGCTTGAGGAAGAAACAGGACTAAGATCCCTTTCAGGCTGGTCTCACGCATCCTACGAATCGACCCCCGGGGCACTCAGATTTCCCACAATCTGTTCCCCTGCCATGGGAGCACTGCCATCGTGAACTCAGTGAAAATTGCCTCCTCCAACCACTACAATGGCCTCTTTGCCACATTCTTTGTGTCCCTCCAACTAAACCTCTGAAAATAACCCCAGGCACATTGATTTTCATTGACTTCAGAGAGGGAGAGAGAGAGAGAAACATCAATGATTAGAGAGAAGCATTGATCGGCTGCCTCCTGCTCGCCCCAACTGGGGATAGAGCCCGCAGCCCGGGCATGTGTCCTTGATGGGAATTGAACCTGGGACCCTGCAGTCCACAGGCCAACGCTCTATCCACTGAGCCAAACCGGCTTGGGCAAGAGTCTATTTTTATTTAGTCAGGCACCATGCAGAGGCAAGGCTTCCAACAGAAACGCCTCCCTGCAGGGAAAGGATGGTGAACTCAGTGCACGCGTGGAAGATTGCAGACCAGCTGCCTGGTAGGCACCCCTGGAGGCCAGCTTGCATTTGAAGAGCTTCCAAGATCGCACTGATGGTAAATAGAGACTAGCAGGACTCCTGTAAGAAACATTAGAAATCTATACACACAGAGAGAAAAGTCTTTCAGGTGCCGAGTATACAAGTGGCACCAGAGGCAATCACTGGCCATCAGGCAGTACCAGGGCACCTGACCCTGACCCCCAGGCTGGTTTTCTAAGTGGCTTCCTGGATGTAGGAAGCAGACAGTGGTCATTGTCCCTCTGTTACAGGAGATAGCATTGCCTAGCGGTTGAGAATATTTGTGCAAAAGCCAAAGCTCTACCACCATCCCTTAGGAAGGAAGCTGTAGCACTGTGTGCCTCAGTCTTCTCATCTGTAGAATGGAGCCAACAGTCAAAGCTGCCCCCTGGGGTGGTTGTGAGGTTTAAATCAAAGGAAAACACTTAGAATGGTGTCTGACACATTGTAAAAATGCAATTAATATAGCTACTGCTAGACAGTTTATAAATATATCAAAATTTCTAGGCACAATGAAATTCTCAGCATATTCTCCATGGCTGAATTTTTCAAGAAAAAAAAAAAAAGACATTGTTTATCTTATCTCAGTTCTGGGACCCAGTCATCACACTCTTTCCAACTCATTGGCTCTGTTAATATTCCCTGTAAAAGAAACCATTCACATGTTCAGTCAATGAATTACCTGAGGCCTTTGATGATATTACAAGGCCATCCACCTCTCTCTCTCTCTCTCTCTCTCTCTCTCTCTCTCTCTCTCTCTCTCCTCTCTCTCACACACACACACACACACACACACACACACACACACACACACATACATGCCCACACTATTGTATCTATTACTGGAAACTTTTGAGAAAGGCAGCTCTCATACCCAAAGGAAGAGCAAAGCGTCCCTTGACGTCACTGAGGAAAGAGGACGGTAATGTCCCTGATGTTCTGCAGAGCTCTGGGCAGGCCAGCTGGAGAGAAGCATTCAAAGTCTTCTCTATTTGGAGAGAGGACTGGAGAAGGTACAGAGATCATTCTCCAAAACCCCTGGGTCCAGTTCTCAGGTGTTTTCTATAGGAGAAGCACTACACTCTTAATATTTGAGTCTTCCCAAAATTCACGTTAAATATCCTAACCCCCAAAGGTGATGGTATTAGGACAGAGGGCCTTTGAGAGGCGCATTATCACCCCCATAAAAGAGACTCCAGAGATATTCCGAGCCCTGTCCACCATGTGAGGACTCAAAGCTAGAAGCTGGCCATCTGCCATCCAGAAGCAGGCCCTCACCAGAGCTCCCCATGCTGCTACCCTGATCTGGGAATTTCAGCCTCCAGATGTATGAGAAATGAATTACTGTTGTTTATAAGCTACTCCGTCTGTGGTATTTTGATACAGTAGCTCGAATGGACTAAGACAGGAAGACACTGATTTATGATGACAATCATGCCACATCTCAGCCTACAGCTCCCAAGCGAACCTAACTCTGCTGACCATTCTTTTTCTGTCCCTCAGGTCCCTACTGTCTATAAAAGTACCACTCTCTACTCCCATACTTTACCAGTGATTTTAACTATTTACTCTGCATTCACTAAACAGCTGGGAACTATGGTGCCTGCACAACTATCTCATCAGTAATAAATCAGGATGGCAGAGGCATTTAATAGGTGAATGGAAGGGGCAGAGAGGAGGAGTGTGCTTATGAGGAAAAATATCACAGTGATAATGAGATACTATCACTGCCAGTCCCACCTCCACCACCACCTTAATGAAGAAAAGCACCAGAAATTTGGACTTTTTCTTTGATATCTTCTGGATTATAAGATGCAAATTGGTAATTTTTTTTAACTCTTCCTCAATTATTTTTTTTAACCTAATAAAAACCAATGAATCCAAAAATTGCAGGGCTGGATTGTCATCAGAGAGCATATACACTTCATTTGTAGATGGAGAAACTTCAGCTCTGGGACTGTGATCTCACTGTGACATATGTGTCTGCTCATTAAGAGAATGTAAATCCTGGTTGACTAGATGGTGCTTCCTTTCACCCTCCTATTTCTCACAAATTCTTCCTGACATTGCCTACCCATACTTATTTTAAGAGTACCCAAGTTTCTTCATTTATGAAATGAAAGACTATGCAATATTTAAGTAACACAAATTCCTACAAGTCCATGACCATTTTCAGATGTATGAAATGACCATTAGAGTTGGGTGACCATATGGCCATCTAACAAAAGACTTCAAAAGACTTACCATGGTATGTTTTGATAAATTCCTGGGAAATGCTTTTCAAGTTTTTATCATTTGCAAATGAGGACTGTATTTCAACATAATCTTAACTAAAATCTCAGCATATAAATATGAAAGATAATTATTTACTAGTAAAAATGTACTCAATAAGTAGTTACCTATAACATTTGTTAATCATAAAGTCAGTTGATTACACTGACTGGAAAGTTTTGAAAGTGGAATTAATAGATCCGTAAGCTTGCAGAGCCTCAATGTGTATTTAAGGTCTATTTTAATGTTGGTTGGTTGGTTACATTTTTGTTGCTCTGTCTTTATTTGTTTAATTTTGGAGACAAAGAATTGGTAGATGTTTTCAATACTTGTTTAATACATGACTGTGGTCTACACAAACCCCAAGGAAGCAATTTAATGCCTTGCTGGACCTTTCCATATTAGAAATATGTAATATTATGCATTTCAGTATTCACTTTATCCATCATAATTTTCAGTGATTTAAAAAATATTCTAAAAGATGAAATAAAAGTGAAACATTTGTGGAATTCCCTAGTCTCACTGGAATCTAAGAATCTGACAAAACACCAGGGTGTATTCTACAATTCTCAAACCTCTTTCCTCAAACTATTTGGCTCCAAGTCCAAGTGCGTTTTTGCTGTTGGAAAAATTCCAATCCAGCTAGCAAGATGAGGGACCCAAAATCTCCCCAGACAGCTTGATCTGTTAGAGTTTAGGTCAACGACCTACAAAGCTAAAGGTTACAAAAAGAAAGAAAATCTTCTAAAGGGAATAAAAAATTGATATTACCAGACGTGGGGCCACTCACACAGTAAAGGAAGATCTACAGTGCCCTGCAAGTGGCTATTCTCCAGGGCATTACCAAAGAGGCAACCTCTTTATCTTGCTATTGTGAGCTCACAGAGGAGGCAAAACCACATATGTGAGGTTCAGGAGAAAGGCTACCAACCTTTCCAACATGAAGGAGTAATGCTGCTGGCTCTCCGCCAACAGGGAACGCTAACCAAATGTTTCACACCGGGTCAGTTTCTCTTGCAGGGCAATGCTTTGAGCAACCCAAAGCATGTAAGTGGTCTCATTAATCTTCATAACACCCTTAGATGTAAATAGGGAGTGAGGAGGAATATTAGCATTCTTTAGGGAGAAAGGCTGTGGTGCACAAGGTTAGGAGATTAGATTCTCAGAGTGTATTAGCTGTACAGCTTAGGGGAGCTGCTCTCTATTTCCATCCCCTCCCCAACCCCTCTCATTACAGAAGTGCAAAGCAAGGGTTTACTACGCTGCAAAGGTCCACTTTAATGGCTATGGTAAACAAAAGTATGAGCTTTTCTCCCCTTGGTAGGGATCTAATTTTTTTGATGTTCTGGAATAACATTTGACACTGCCCATTCCAATGTAATAAATATTACTATTAGGAGAGCTAATACAGGGGTAATACACAGATCCAATAGAATGAATAATTCAAATCACAAAGCCATTCAATTTGGCAGATGTGAGCTGACAGTTTTGAAGCTGGTTCATCTCTTACTCACTAGACACCTGAGTGCATTGCCTCCCTCTTCACTGGGGTTTATTTCTTATTGACTGCAGGACTGAATAACTCATTCCTGTGTCCCCTCACTTCCCCCAGGGGCCTATTAGCAACAAATCACTAAGCACAACAATATATTCTCTGAGGGAGGAATATGGGCTTTCGTAGGAGAAGTTCATCTGTATCCTCGTGTAAAGTAATAAAATTCAACTGGCATTAAAGAAAAGGTTGAGCCATCATGAGCATATTAACTAAATGACTCATTTTATCTAGAGACACCATAAAACTTAACTCTGACCTCCATTAATTATGAAAGACACAGGTGTTTTAAAATGACATTCTCTTAGAATAACTCAATTGGTCTCTGATGAATACAGCTATAAAATCAAAGAAAAAGTTCCAAGTTCCTATGGAACAGGTAGGTGAGAGGCTTTCTTAAGGAAAAGGAGCAGAATACCAAGTACTCAAGACAGTCGTGCATTTTGCACAAAGAGAAAATGGAGACAAACAGCAAGTAAATCTTTAAGAAAAGGTTTTAAACAATGATGATAAAAACATGTCGAGGTTTAGACCTCGGTTGATCATGAAATAATCTGAAGACAAAATGCACATTGTATAAAACCTGTGACCACTGAGGTAACTCTGCTCTGAGAGCTGACGGCTACTGAAAAGCTAGACTCACCTGGAACTGTGCCAGCTTTGTCCCCCCGAGATTTCTTTTTATTTCTAGATTCCATTCTAACTGGCACCAATTGCCAACAGGCACAGAGTTTAAAGCACCTGCAAGACGCCCAAATTTTCAATAGCACTGACAGACTTGTGCATTAAAATATAAGTCTGACGTTGCAGCTACAGAAAAGTAGTAACTATATCCTTTTATCCTTTAAAACACAAAAGTGTTTTATAAAAACTGTTTAAATGCAAATATTTATTATGTCAATCATATCCATAGCTTTAAAATACATAAAGATTCAATTCCACCATGTAACCATCTTCCCTAGTTCACCCACCTATTTATAATTGCTATTCCTAAGACTTTCATTATGCCGGTTAACTTGAAACAACTTCCAGAAGCCTTTATTTTTGTGGTTATAATATTTCCAAAATTATCTCTTTCACATACATTTTCCACAAGTTTGGGGGAGCTTGATTAAATTTTAAAATTGGCAAACTATCCCATATATATAGCACAATATTTAAATAGTTGGATCCCATTTAGATCATGGCTTTGAATGCTGAATTTTTTTCTTTTTAATATGGAGACAAATTTATAATATGGTCATATGTTATGAGCTACATCCTCAGGCCAACTTTTTCCTACTCTCCTGAAAAATAATAAATATGTGTACTTTGGGCAATAAAATTTTAAAAACAATTTTGATTTTATTATCGTTGTTGTTACCATATGTGTTGAGTAACCACTTTCCCAGAATTTTATTGGCTTAGTTCATTCTTTATTTCATTCCCTAAAAGCCTACTTCAAATCCTTTATAAGTCCTGTTTATTAGAAATAAGTTTCAAAGAATACATCAAAACCAAGATCAAACAGTCTTAATAGCACTCTGATATATTTCAATACCAAGATTAAAAGTCACAGAAGTACATGGATAGCCTCTTGGTATTTGACAAATAGAATGAAAAAAAAGATGGACTTTTTAGTGGCATGCTACAATTAAGACCAATGCTTCTAGCAAATTTCAGAGATATAAAATCAGAAAAACCTTTTACCTTAAGCAAATTTAGTGATATAGCTATTAATCAATATTGTTAATCACACTGATAGTTTAAATTTTACTATGCTCTAAAGCAGGGGTCCTCAAACTACGGCCCGCGGACCACATGCAGCCTGCCGAAAACATTTATCCGGCCCGCTGGGTGTTTTTGCCGCTGCTGTGTGCATAGGAATTTGTTCATAGTTTTTTTTTTTTTTAAACTATAGTCCAGCCCTCCAACAGTCTGAGGGACAGTGAACTGGCCCCCTGTTTAAAAAGTTTGAGGACCCCTGCTCTAAATGTTACTTGCAAATCTCTAAGTGCTTTGAGGATTATAGATGATGACTTACGATGACTTACTATTCTAAATTTAACGGGTGACTTTTGCTTTGTGTATGTCCACTGGGTATTTGATTTATTCCTTTCCATTTTTGAGTTAATAGAGATCATTTTTCATTTTAAAAAATACCAAGTGAATTACCCTATGATTCTTTTAACTTCTGTTTTCCTAGAAATAGTCACTGCTCAAATTATCTCTATATGCAATTATTTTTCTGGGTTATCTTCAGAATTAGCAAAATATGAGGGTTTTTTTTTTATGTTTCTTCAAACAATCAAAGATTTACAACTCATTCCTCATTTGGTCAAGCCCAGCTGATGCCATCACAAGCCACACTCCCAAATCTCACCTTTGGCTCTTGCCCTCAGCTACCCCATTATATTCACCACCAGTCACTGTCAAACCCATCTCTGAAACAGGTCTCAAATCCAACTTCTCCTCTCCATTTGCAGTATCACTAAGTTTAATATCTCTCTACTGTCACCTGATCCACAGCCCCCAACTGCTATCCCTACCTCCAAAATTCTCGAAACTCTAGGACATTCTGCATACAGTATGGCAAAAATATCTCCCCAATGCAAATCTGAGCTTGTAAATAGATAGACCTAGACAATCTCCTGAGCAACTAATGACTCTGGAAGAGGTTCTCAAATTTGCCACGCCAGCAGATCAACACGAGCTGCTTATAGAGGAGATTCCAACATTACTTCAGGAAAGTCTAATTCTAATAAACTGAAGAGAGGCCTGGGCATCTGCTTTCTTGAAAGGCCTCTCAAATAACTCTCATGAAGGCTGGAATTGGAACCATGGGTCTAGAGGATTAAGTCCAAACTCCTCCATAATCTGTCCTCACCTAAAGCTCTTGCCTCACCTATAGTAAGTTCCCCCTCAGCCACCAACAGGTCACACTTCATCATGATCTGGGACTCTCCCTGTGGTGTGGTCCTTCTGGAAGGAAGACTATCCCACCTGCCAGACTCCTTATATATCTCCAAGGCCCAATGGGCAGAGCCATTCTCAGTGCACCCTTTTCACCCGCAAGGTTCCATCATGCTCCTTCACTCTTGATGTTCCCGGGGCCCTGAACTCAGGCCTCCCTGGGAGAATTTAATTGCTTGTGTTGACCCACTCACTAGTCCAGGAGTCAGCAAACTTTTCTTTAAGGATCTGAGAGCAAAGATTTCACCTTTGTAGTCTCACTGGCAAGTACTCATCTCTGCAGCTAAAGCTCTAAAGCAGGCATAGGTAAGATACAAATAAATAGGTGTGGCTGTGTTCCAATAAGACTTTATTTATAAAGACAGGAGGCCAACTTGGGCCTTAGCTTGCTAACCCTTGTGCCAGGCTATCAAGTCTTCAACCTTTTTTCCTAATGCCTAAGATACTTTCTGACATAAAGTAGGCTCAATAAATATTTGATGAATGAAGAGTCATGAAAGAAGAACAAACGAACTATTAAATTCTGATGGACGCCACGTGGGACCCACGAGGAGAAAAACTCTCAACTCTAATATTGTATCTCGTATCTCGCATACACACTCAAAGTAAAGAGTCAGATTTATTTTGATCACACTCTTGTGTTAACTCAATCATGTAATTTGGAAAATGGAAGACTATCGATTTAACTACCGAAATGACTAGAGCTCGGCTTATCAGCTCTCTAGCTCCAGCAGGGAAGGAAGGACTGAGATTATTTTGTTTTTCACAACAGCGAAAGGAACATGGTTAGAAGTCTTTCCCACAAGAGTGTCTATAGACCACCTGTTTGTTAGAAGGGCACACTCCAGGACCCCCTTCCAGCACTGAATCAGAGGGGATGGGGCTAGGGAGCAGAGATAGCTGAATTTTGAGTAAATGCCCCTGATGATATTTACTTAGGTACACTGTTTGGCAAATATTGCACAAAATTTAACAAAGCCAGAAGAAAAGGAGTGGACTTTTTAACCCAGATTAATCAAATGGGCCTACTGGAAGAAAGGGGAGAGCCGTAGGAGGAGGAGAAAGATAAGTAGAGAGAATCTTAAGAGAAAAACACACACCGATGAATCGAGTGCCAACAGGGAGAAGGAAAGGACAGAGAAAAAATATTTAAACCATAAAGTATAGGTTTAAAGCAATTCCAGGTGGGCAGGGGTGAAAATGCAGACCAAGAATGAAAGGCACTGCCCTTCTTGTCATCACCAGCTGCTTTTCCTAAGTTGTAATTAATGTAAATACAACATAAACATCACCGTTACCTGGGATTTCTTTGCACGATGGGGTTCTGCTGCTTTTTGGATTCACTCCTAATTGCTGATTTCAATCTATTCAGCAGAGTTTCCTTTAATGTACACACTTGACTAAAATAGAGCCCTTGGGAAATAGAAGTTGTGGCTACTAGAGGCAGAAATCTCATAAAAATCTCCAGTTTCCTTTTAATTACCTGCTGCTTCCAACAAATTAGTCCTAAGCTAAAACTTTAAAATGAAAAGAGGAATTATAACGACCAAGCCCACTCTTTTTTCTTCTGGATTTGTTAAATTTTGTGCAATATTTGCCAAACAGTGTACCTAAGTAAGTATCATCAGGGGCATTTACTCAAAATTCAGCTATCTCTGCTCCCTAGCCCCATCCCCTCTGATTCAGTGCTGGAAGGGGGTCCTGGAGTGTGCCCTTCTAACAAACAGGTGGTCTTTATAATTCCTCTCTATGAATCTAAAATATAGAGTCCTTTGTTTAGAACCAGTGACAAAGCCATCTTGAAAGAAGGAACTCATTCAAATTAAATAGAAGCCTGCCCATTCATTCCATGTCATCTTATGGGAATAGGCACTTTGAATATTTAAAGCAAACGCAGCCCCAGCACAACAGAAGTAATTTATCTTTCCTTTTTATCTTTAGTTTGGTAGATTCAAACCATGAGCAAAACAAATGGTTCAAATTAATACAAAAAAAATTATTTTTTTTCAAAACCACTTTGTTGTGACAGTTAAGGAATACCAAGCTCGGCCTTGGAAGCACTCAGGTTTTAGTTTTAGTTTTAGATAATCAACATGCTGCTTAAGAATCTATACTATTTGTACAAACATATATACAGAAATACCTTCCAATACATGGAAATAATCCATTAATCACAATAGTAAGTTCTATTCGAGATGCACTGTGGGCTGGAACTCACATCGGGTCAGGTGTGCAAGAAGACTCCCTTTTTCTTGATATCCTTATAATGCTCCCATTTTGTGATGCAATTTTAATAAAATTAAAAATGTCCAATGACAAAAATTATTGTATTTGTCATCAATTATGATGATTACCTGACCCAAGTTTTGGGTGCACGGGCTTCCATTCCACCACTTTAATCATAAGCAAGTGGTTGGGTCTCCTGGACTCCCAGGGGACTGTGTGAGAGCTCACAGGTGAGTGCAAGCCTTTCTATGCCCTTCAATTTATATGTTTATCTGACACTGACCTTGTCAGAGATAATGAAGATACCCAGAAATAAAGTTATAGGAACAAAATAACTCAAAAAACAAACAGGAAAAGATGAAATCAACCCCTATTATCTTTGATGAGAATCTCTTTTCCTTACTGCTGTATGACTTTATGCTTTATAAAAATATGGATGATTTGTGAACACCCCGCACTGTGTGCAGCCTAAGATAGTCACCTTTTGGAATAATATTTAAATTCAGCACAGAATCTCCTGCCATCTTTATAATGAACTTGAAACACTAAAAATCATCAGATTCATTTGGAGAACTCAATCACCCTCCCGTACATTTGTTGTTACAGTTCTAAATGCAGGAAACTTACATTTGTGTCAACTTTATGATCTATTAGTACTATAATTATTTCCATAATTATCTATTCAAATATCTCTAAACCACAGCATATTCTTTCATTCTGGAATTTCATTATGTTTGTTTTATCAACATATCATGGGAGCTGCTTTTAGTAGATTTTTGGACAAAATATATAAAAATCTGTCAGAAAATATAATCCCCTAATATAAACAAATAGAATCAAATACTGCTGGACAATAACTAAAAAGATTAACTGTGGATATTTCTGAACTTGTTTTTTCTTTATGCTTTACTGCATTTTCCATATTTTCTACAATAAAAATGCCTGAGTCACATCATTTAAAACACCAACATTATTAATTTTTAAAAAGGCTTGGGTAAACAGGCTATGAATATCAATGCTTTTAAAATATTATGAAAGATAATGTGCTCCTTGAAAATGGTAGCGTTAGGGATCCTTCCAGAAATGTATGAGTTCAGATGCAAGGACCTTCTGGCATAACACAACACAAATCGCCTAAGGAAAGGTTTTTGTTTTGCTGCACAATGAAGTTCTTTTGGCAAAGAGCACAAAGAATCTTGAACAGAGTTTAATTTCAGGAAGATAAAGTGTGACTGGTATGAAGTGAAGCCATCCAATAAACAATTTTACAATGCCTAGTGCTAATGAAAAAACAAAACCTCTCATTGTGTTTTTCTATCCATCATATATTTAAATCATTACAGACTTCTACAATATACACCTGCTACCTAAACTTTTTTGTTAGGTCAAAGCCCTCCCAAACAGGAATCTGAGGGCTGGATTATTTTTAAAGTTTTTAAATTGGCTCACACTCCTTCCCAAACAGTCTGAGCCTAATCCCAGCAGGTCTTCTAGGTAAAATTCCTATTCTTACTCAGTGATATCGGCCAAAATATATATGCACATGTATGCCAGACCCCATAAATAGCTACAGAGTGCCCCACCACTGCGTGCTTACTGGGTGCCTGTTATTGTGACAATCACTTTTCATGCATTATTTCATTTAATCCTCACAACAGCTGAAAGGAATAGAAATAATTATATCAATTTTAAAGATGAGAAAATTAGACTCTGAAATGGGCTCAAGGTCACACAGCTAAGCAAGTCCTGGCTATCCTTTCTTTTGTTTATGGAGTGCCTACAATATGCTATGCACTGTACTAGAATAGAAAATGCAGCCCATGTCCTAGGATTGCTTATCTGAAATTCAAATTTAACTGCATATCCTGGACTTTTATGTGCTAAGTTTGGACATCCTATTGCTCCTGGTCCCCATGTCATACTGCATACTAGGTTGACTCAGTGACTAGTCCAGTCCCTCCTGGTGTGGCCGGGCTGTGGCTGTAGTGAGAAGAGGTAGATGAAGACTTCCAGGAACACTAGCATGGATATTTCTCAGGGCACTAGGAGGAAGACCTCCAGGAAAATTGGGATGGAGATCTTCAGAGATGCTGGGATGCTGACCTCCAGGACACTGAGATGAAAACCTCCACAGTCACTAGGATTGAGACATTCAAGGATAGGTGTCCCTTGGGAACAATTCCCGGGAACTGTTTCTAGCCTAGAGCGGCCATGAGATATCTGTTCTAAGTTCCATTTTGCTCAGTGGCTTCTCATATTCATTAGAACATTATGAGCCATTGACCAAATGTCAACCTCTGGCAAAGTATATGCATACGTGTGGTGCAACCTATTCAATCTCCAGAATTGATGGAGTTGATGGAGTGTCTTTTGAGTCAAGCTCACAAGAAAACCTTTTCTAAAGTTCTTTATAGTTACATGAGGGATTTTGAGACAGCTATACCAGTTGAGGTCATATTTGCACCTGCTGTCCTAGAAGGGGGCCTGTTTCCCTTGTGGCTAAGGGAAAGAGCTCATCTTCCATTGGGTTAGTTTTGAGGCTTAGGGGCTGCCACTAGCTTGTGTCCTTGACAAAATGTAGGTATCTGGAATGAATCTGCTTCAACCCATACCCCTTTTCCCTTGTTTCCTCCAGGTGCAGAGGGGTGCACATACAAATCAAATCCTGGAAATATGTACATTGAAACAACAGACATCTCTGAGTTTTTACCGGGATGAGAAATTGCTATATTCTAGAGCAGTGGTTCTCAACCTTCTGGCCCTTTAAATACAGTTCCTCATGTTGTGACCCAACCATAAAATTATTTTCATTGCTACTTCATAACTGTAATGTTGCTATTATTGTGAGTCATAATATAAATATCTGATATGCAGGATGGTCTTAGGCAACCCCTGTGAAAGGGTCGTTCAACTGCCAAAGGGATTGCGACCCACAGGTTGAGAACCGCTGTTCTAGAGAAACACAAGAGACACATCCTCTTTCCATTGGTAAGTCACTATCTGATCACAAGGGGTGGAGGGCACTGGACAAGAAATAATGCATTAAGTGAACTAATGAAGGCAGATGACAGATGTCATCTAACAGGAATTCTAATAAGACCACACAGAGCAAGGAGTGTAGCAGGTCAGGCCGGATGAAGAAGCCTGGAGCCAGATCTTTACTCCAAGTTCACCAAGTAGATAACTTGCGGTGGGTTGGATGGGTAGCTAATATTCCAGAAAAGTAACCAAATCCCAGAGGCAAGAAAGAGAACTTTTTACTTTTTGGGTAACATAAATAATGAGAAAAACAAGTGATTTGGGACCACAAGGCAGAGTGTCTGGTGCACCACACCAAAGAGCCAAGGTTTATCCAGTGGGAGCTATTGGAAGCAGATATTTTAAAAGATGACATTGGCCATGGTATGTAGAAGGAAGAGAAAATCTGGAAGCCAGCAAATCAGTTAAAAATCCCTGCAATAAAGAGCTCAGGCTTCCAGTGATGAATTTCCATGGAAATCAGCATCAGAAATCCACCAAGTATTAGCAATGGCTGGAGTAAGCAAAAGCACACCAACTGAGCCCATCCAGTCCATATTCACTGTCTATGCACAAACATAAAGAAATGCAGGTGACATGTTCAGGGTCAGGAATTAAACCCACTTCTATATATTAATTTAAAGTTAGAACCATACGTCTTAATGTCTTCAAGTATTGGGTGGATGTACAAGGGTTCCTTAAGATCTGACAGCAAAAACAACAATGCCATATGTCCAATGTTTATCTATAGTGCCCAGAACTTAAGTCAGATTTAGCTTCACTCGGGTCTATGTGGAAACTGAACAACCTCTCTCGCTGTGAAAGGTATGTTTTATAATCTAGTAAATTTGGGCAAAAGAGATGAGCACTTCACTGTCCAAAAATACTTTGCTTAGATTCCAGGAGAGTCCAAATCTACAAATTACCTCTTTCTTCAAGCTCAATGTCACTTTTCCTAAAAGATGCTTACAGTGTTTTTTAAATACTCAAAATACTCTGACAAGAACAGACGTTTTGAATGCTCGGATTATGTCTGTTTTCTAAGGAAATCATGCTAAGTTTGAGGGGAAAACTCAAGATCTGTGCTGTCTGTGTTCTAGTGGCCTTGATGTCAAACTGGAACGTCAAATGTTGGCCTGAATATAGGAACTTGTGCACCTTAAGAGATATAAAGAGTAACAACTTCCTTGAATTCCCAGTCGGCGGTTAAATAGCCTCATCATGGTCACACAAAAAGGTAACATGGGCCAGAGTGGACATTATGGTCTCTTGATCTCTACAGTTTTACTGAGGAATCTAGTGAGAAGTTGAGAACATGCTTTCTGGAGCCTACCTGCCTGGAGGGTCTAAAACCTGGGTCCATCTATTATCAGACACAATAAACATGCCCCAAGCAACGTATTTATCCACTTCCTACCTCAATTTCCTCATTTCTAAAATACGGATGTTGACCATACTTACAATACCTACCTCTCAGGATTCATGGGAGGAAAAAGTGAATGAATTCATGTTAGAACAGTTCCTGGCACATGGGGAAGGCCCAATGAACACTTGCTGTAAAAAGCAGGAGTGATCCTACTATTAGTAGGCTGCTTTATGACACTCACACTGTATTTCATACATAGAAGAATTATTACTTAGCACTCATCACCTCTGGCAGAGCAGCTCATGTGCAACTAGCACAGACGTAAAATGAAGTCCGGAAATACGTGTGGTGACAAAACGTTAGATCTCTCACCTTGCTCCTACAACAAGTTCTTTCTGTCCTGGGTCAAATGTTAACTGCGAGAAATCCACAGCATTCTTCGCTCTGAACTCCCGTAACCAGGGGCCAATTTCTAAACAGGAAAAATAAATAAATGAAAAGGTAAAAATGAATGATTTTTCTTTTGGGGACCACAGAGAGTGCACTTCAGGTAGCAAACATTACATTTCAGAGAGGATGTAAAGGTCCCCCAATGTGACCCTGGGGGGGGGGGGCACTGGAGGATTCCATCAGGAGGTCACACAATCCACACTGAGAGTGTATAAAGCGCAAAGGACAGCCACCCAATAAAGAGTGAGCGAGGCATCAACGCCTGGTGGTGATTTACAAGCCAGATGTGCATTTTCCCACTGGCTCTGGCTGGGCAGAAAATAACAGAGCATTCACAGAAAAGACCATTTCCTCTGCAACTTGACAGGAAAGAGCTGAAGACTTGGAGAAATCACCAAAGCCCTGCATCGGAACAAGGACAAACACCATTTGGAGCACCATTTGCCTTATTTCAAAGTAGAAGTTCCAGATCCCTTCCCTTGGGTTTCTACTTTGGCCCCATGATTAGACTTGCCTTTCCTACATGAGAGGTCCCCAGTGATTTCCAGGCCTCATCTGCATTTTTCTTTCTAAGGGAAATCAGGAAACAGCTTCTCTCTAGAGACAGTGTTTGTTTTGGGGTGTGTGTGTGTGTGTGTGTGTGTGTGTGTGTGTGTGTGTGTGTGTGTATGTGTGTTTTATAAGCACTGTTAAATCCTATTAAATGGCCTCCAGCCCAGAGTCCTATTCTTATAAAATGACAGTATTTGAAAATGGCTACAATGGTGTTTCATGGGCCATTCTAGTAAATTTCATTAGCTCATTTCTGACACTGCAAAAATATGCATTGATTCACCTGCCATTTGTGCCATACCTTACCATCATCCCTGACAATTAGCCATGTCATCTGATTGTCTCTTTTTCTGGGATTAAACATTTTGAGTGCTATCACGCTGACTAAATAGGCACATAATAACTGTCAAATCAACAAAATTACTGGTTCAAGGGAAAAATGTGCAGCACAGGAAAAATGTCCTTCAGCAAAAGCAGATGCTAAAAGCAGATCTAATATAGGAATATACGCATGTCCTATAACATGTCCTATAAAAATGCCTTTGTTGATGCAAATGAGATGGATTATTTTCAAGTAATAGCTTTATATAACAAACATGGTATTTCTCTGTTATCAGTTATTGAGGGGGGAAATGACAAACTGAAAGTTCTATTCTGTTAAAGGAAACCAAGGTTGAGTTAAGTAGAGACTGGCATGTGGTTTTTGAAAATTTCATATATATATATGGTATCTTGGGTTTTTTTTAGTACTTTATATAAACTTTTCATCTTATAAGCAAGTCAATTGAAACAAAGTACTTATTTATAGCAAAGTATATAAAAGGCACTGGAACTATAAAAATTTATTAATAAACAGTCCTTCTAGGAGTTTATTAATCCAGTTAGGGAACTAGTGCTAAAATCTCCCTTAAACACAGTATTTATAAATGCAGGTAGTTATACCATTACAGGAAGTATTCATACATAGAAAGGAGAGATGATTTGGGGCTTAGGTAAAAGGGAAGGAAAGATTTGAGTTAACTCCTTTCCCATGCAGTTATCTTTATTTTCATTTAAAAGAATTGAATGAGAGTGACCAAAAAAAAGGATAAAGACACATATTTCAGGTTTTAAATCCTATATTGAGCAATGGTTACACTACTTCCTAAAATATTAAAATAATACAAGAAGTCATGCAAAGAGGTGAAAATGAGTTAACAGCACATAGTTCTGTCAATATTGTTTAATTTTCCTTATTTAAATTGCTAACTAGCTTCCCCATTAAAACTGTATATTTTTATGGTTAGTACTACATCCACGTTGGGTAATCTGCATATTTTGTCCGTTTTTGATTTTTTAATGCACATTCCTCCACAGGGTCTGTCTAGCTCAACTTTGTGCATCACAGAGCCTTCTTACTCACTGGGTCCCATGAGGACCTTTGGACAAAGTTCCTACGAACCCATCTGTCTCACTGAAAAATACCTGCATCTATACCTATCGCCTCAACTTCTCCTGTAGGATCAGAATCATCACGCTCTGTCCTCTTTTGGACGATCAGTCCCTGCAACTTGGTTTCAATCCATTCTCTTCCCCGGTCTTTGACCCTAACCCTAAATTACCTCTTGTATCCTCCGATTACACTCCTGTTATAATGCCCCTTTCCTTCAACCTATAAGAATATGCATAGTCCCCGCATGAAAATACTGTTCATCACACTCTTTTGTTATTAGAGTTTCAAACACCCAAACAAAACATATAATAAACTCCCAAGCACAGTATGTCAGAAAGGGCTACAGGCTCAGTTTTACATTTAAGTTTTACCAATTCCTGAAGAAACATATAATTCCAATTTTATATAAATTATTTCAGAGATTAGTCAAAGCTCTTATTTCTGCAGTTTTGAGGCTATTATGATCTTGATAATCTTGATACTAAGGCTAGACAAGGGCATTATGAGGAAGAAAAATTATGGGCCATCTCATTTTAAGAACACAGCTAAATATCAGCATATCATACATATACACACACACACATTTTCATATGTGATAGGTTTAATTAAGAAAAACAAGGATGGCTCAGAAAACCTTAACATAAGAAAATCTATCCATAGAATTCACCAACAAAATAACAGAATTCAATAATAGCGTGAAGATTTATTGATCATGCTTTCTAAGAAATCAGAAAATGAACAGTTATGGGCTCAAAAGAAGAACTAGCAGAGTACAGAGTCTGGAGAGGAGAGAGGACCAGGGCAGGTGGTGTTGAGTAAACTCATCAGAGGCCAAAGAAAGGCCAGGGAGAGTGAGGTGATCTGGAGATGGGACACAGCAGGTAATGAATGAGGGAGGTATAATTTTCAATTACATTGCCTTTCTTAATACATGCTCATTTTCCCCAAGTAATGTGTTCACCTTTCCCTCCTGTCCCTCTCTTCTGATCTTTCTGAATGTGATCTTACTGAAAGAACCATATGATGAAATGGACCTTAAATATGGAAGGCAATATGACCAGTGTGGAAATTAAATAGTAACATAAAATCTGTACATTTTAATTGAATGCTTTATCGACAGTGTTTCATATTTAATAGTGATCATCCTAGTTAATCCGTTCATTGCACAAACATGAGTGTTAAAATATGGCCTCTGGCAGCCCTGGCTGGTGAGTTCGATCCGAAGTCAGGGTGTATATGAGAGGCAACCAATTGATGTTCCTCTCTTTCCCTCTCTCTTCCTCTCTCTCAAAAAAACACAGATATAAATACATGCTTAAGAAAAGAAAAAGAAAGAAAGAAATATGGCCTCTGGCACTGATTTTCTATTGCAAAATGAGTTGCAATGATTCATGTTGCCTTTTCTTACTACTATTTAAGCACCGACATAAATGCTTAGTAACATCTATCAAAAGTGTACTGATTCAATCTTTAAAAGAACCTAGTGTCACAGCTTCAAGAAAAATTACTTTTATAAACATATACCCAGTATTAATAAACGTGGTCCAAATTATTCGCATATGTAAACTAGAGACTAGCTTCACAGATTCAAGTTAGTCACCTCCCCCCGCCCTCCAAAAAAGAAAAAGGAGTAAAAGTTGCTTAAAAAAAAAAAAAACACTCTAAAGATATCCAAGGTAATGATGGCTATGAGCCAAGAAAACCTTTCAGTGCTTGATAAGTAAGGATCACAGGAGATTGTGCTGATGAAGAACAGCACCTGTCCAAAACCTGACAGTCCTTCCAAAAACCTGATGGATGGCTCTGCCTGGCTGGGTTGCAGCACTGGTCGCGTGAGATCCAGCAGATTGCGGGCAAACACTGAACGGAAACTTCTCTGGTGGAATTAAGATCGGCTCTGAGTGGCCTGAGTTTCATTTTTCTCTCCTTCAAATTTTAGTCAATTAAGGAATCAAGTAAGTAGGGCAACAAAACTTCTTTGGCAAACTTGAAATCCATATTGGAAACTGAGTCACAGGTTCAACTAGAAGGGGCCAAAGGAGGTTGGGGAAGCACAGAAGCACAGGTGGCACCAAAATATCACATGATATCACTCATATGTGGAATCTAAAGAATAAAATAAACTGATGAACAAAATAGATTCAGAGACATAGAAGCAAGGAACAAGACTGTCAAATCTCAGAGGGAAGGTGGGGGTGGGTGGGTAGGTGGGTGGGAAGAGATTATCCAAAGCATATATACATAACCCACAGACACAGACAATAGAGTGGTGAAGGCCTGGGGA
Source organism: Myotis nattereri (assembly GCF_964212035.1). Classification (NCBI taxonomy): domain Eukaryota; kingdom Metazoa; phylum Chordata; class Mammalia; order Chiroptera; family Vespertilionidae; genus Myotis; species Myotis nattereri. The sequence continues at coordinate 12,149,866 of NC_138079.1, forward strand.
AGGGGTGGGAGCAGGAACAGGCTAGAGGAGTCAATGGGGGAAAAGGGGGACATCTGTAATACTTTTAACAATAAAGATTTTTTTAATAAAAAATGCAAATCAAGATTTAATTTTCCCGATTCTCATGAAATTATATTTTGATTCAATCAATATCTACCACCACACATGGAGATAATAATAAAGCTGACGACATGATTATTGGTAAAGCAGCTAACAAAAATAGCTAACATTTAAACAGTGCATGCCATCTGCTAGGTGCTATTCTATGTACTTGACACATTTTAATTCCTGATTTCTTACATCCACCCTATTGTAGGTGAGGAAACCAAGTCTTGCCAAGGTCAACAGCTAGTAAGATTCAGCTCCTGATTTGGGAGGTGGTGTTTGTAGCCACTACACTAGACTCTTTAGCTGCCGTAAATCAAAACTGTACCTTCCTATGTGACACATTTTAAAAGTATGAGGAAGAAAAAAAATGCACGGCCTCTTCAGTTGAAAAATGAGTTTATTTTCACTAAATAGAGAAAAGATACAGTTGCGAAAGGTGGACTCTCCCAAAGCCAGCTACTATGCCAACCTATAAATACAGCATTTATTGTCTTTACTGTTGTTGTTATTAATAACCATAATCTATAAGTCGGTTAAGTTCCACAACTTTCACCATCTTCACTCCTAAGGTTTTATGATCCAAGGGTCTTTATGTAAATAAGGGGGAAGAAAATGTCAATACCATCACTGATCGGCTTTATTGGAGTGAAGAACATTCTGGAATGAAAAGAGGAAGGGGCAATGGCTGGATTTCTAAGCAGTCTAAGCATTCAGCTATGATATGGGGGGCACAGGACACTGTTCTGAAAATGCAGGAGCTGGGTTCTCCCCTTCTGCAGAAGGACCCTTCTGTGGGGGGGCAGGAGGGGCAGGGCATGGCGGGGCAGAGGGAGCAAGGCAGGGTGTACTCTTGGCTGGGCATGCTGGAAATACTCCTTGCCTGCCCTTTCTTTTCCCAGGTGGTGAAAGGAGCCATCCTATTGCAAAGACAACTATTACTCTATAGAGTTGGCCTGCATCTCCCTTCTAGGGACTTCATTTTCAGCTTCAGTGCATCACATAACCCATTTGACCAATGCACTCTGAGCTAAAAATATGATCGGAAAACAAAAGAGTGGAATTTTAAAAAGCCATAAGAAGAAGAAAAGCATGGCAGGGTTGTGCCGGGTTAGTGCACTGTGACCGGACTGCTACCATGTTCCTTCCTCCTCCTTTCCTGCCTGCTTTTCCAGGCCTGTCCCACCCACAGTCACTCACAGCAAGTCAAGTGCACTTACCACAGTGGGTCGGCAGCACCCACATGCCATGTTCCACCCCCTAAAATAAGATACATCAGCTTTCAGCTACCTGAGTCCTGTCAGGAATTCTGTAAGTGATGACAATAGATTTCAGTCTCGTGGAGAAAAAAAAGGGGTTCTAGGGAAAGTAATTTCACAGGGCGATCTGATCATAAATTCCTAACTGGATAGGTCAGGTGGGTAAGTCACACCTCAGGCATATAATTTGTTAGTAAAAGGTTTATCTTTGCTTTAAGCAAGCCCTATCCATTGTTTCTGTGCATCTAGGTTAACACACCATGGAAATAAGTGTACCCACCCTCAAAGGAGCATATAATCTTGTTAACTCTCCTGTAATCCAATCCCCACCTCGCTTTCTCCCACCTTCGTTAATCTTCTTAAATTCCCTCCTTAATTTTAAATACATAAAAGAAACTGCAAAACTGTTATTTTCCTGAGCACTGGAGATCTTGCTCCCTGGCAACTGTTATGATTTTGGCTCAAATAAAATCTTATAAAAAGTTTCTACAGTTGTTGACATTCTTACCTCTGCAGTCCCAAAGCCACATGTGTTTGTTGAGTGGCAGGTCAAGGCAAAACACTTCATCAGAGAGGAAATATGCAAATTCACAAACACTGATGCTCATGAAAAAAAGAAATCAGAATAACTGATGTCTCTTATTTACACTTATTTTCTTACTGTCTATATTTTCAGTGTTTACTTGGTTTTAGGAACTGATTAGATATTTTTACATGTTAACAACTTCTTTTATTTAATGTTCATAATCCTGTAAAGCCAGATCTAAAATCTTTCTTGTAGAAATAAAAAGTAAAAGTTAAAAACCTTGAGATTTTGACAAGTTATATATCTTGCCAAATGTAACATAAGTGGTAAGCAGATAAGCTGGAATTTAAACCAAAATAGGACGACAGAAATGTTCCCATAACGTCCATATTTACAACCAATTTTCCAAGAAATGTATAAAATACATTAATCCTTAGCACCTAGTAATATATCAGCATGGAATAATTTATTGAAAACAGCAGTTGCCACCCACCAAAAGAGCTAAATTGGAAAGCAGGAAATTGGTGGGTTTTTTCAGATGGAGACAGGAAAGAATGGCTCAATTTGCCCAGTGGGCAGGGCACAACTGGAAAAAGGAAGGTCCCAGAGCAAGGCAGAGAGAAACCAGGGTCACCACACAGAACAAGGCACGCGGCGGAAGAACCCAACAGTGGAAAATTACTCTCCTTCATCATGTCTTTTCCAAGACAGCGCCTGGTTATATCAGTTCACTTAGAAATAGGCAAACACACTCTGCCTAACTTTAGCTTTGTAGCAAGGTTGAAAAATAGCAAGCCAATCTTGTTCCTCCAAATGTTCAAGCTCAGTTATTTTCACTGTAACTCCTATCTGGGACTTAGTAGAATCAAAGTCATTCCAGCAGGACATGACACTGGCTATCCTGCAATCGACCTCCTGGACTTCATAGTTGACAAAGCAAAGGGCAAAGAAATTACATGACCTTCCAAAGCCACATGCAAAGAGGACAATCTAGTCCTGTGACTTTTTTACCGATCTCTATCTTCCCCAGCCCAGCACTAGCAGAATAACCAAGTGGGAAGACCATGCTTTAGTCTCCATCAGAGCACATACAACTCTTCAAATATAGTATTTTAAGGGACTAAAATAACTATATCTATATTTAGGTATAATGTATTCATATATATGTATATGAATGTATGTATATACATGTTTATACACATACACATGCTCAGATATATAAATGGGTAAGTATATATAAGTATATATTTACATATACTTATATCTAGATGCAGATGTGTATATATATATATATTTATACATAGTTATGTCTAGATACAGTCATCAATATGTTCATTCACATATATATGCTTATATACATGTGTATTTGCATAAGTATATACTGGATATTACATATATTTACTTTGTATATATAAAATATACACTAAACATCTTTATATCAGTAAAAGCAAAAAAAATACAACATATCAAAAATGCATAAAGCATCTCCATTGACGTTTTTATTTGTAAGCATGACACATTAAAGCACTGCTTTAACTTGCAAACAGTGCTGTCTGGCATCATCTTTGTTTTTAGTTGCATCTCTGCTCCATGTGAGTCAGGGGTTCTGTCATGTTTTCTTTGCAAAGACATGTAACACACTTAATCCATTCTGCACATGGAAAAACCCAGGAGCTGCAAGTTTGTAAAATATCTGTACTCTGGAAATGGGTTCTTCTGAAGTTCACTGCTTCATCTTGCACAGCCTGCCTGCTGGATTTCTAAGAAACCAAAAGCTGTGATCCTTCACTTCATTTGAAGCATTCCTGATCTGGGTCTTCTTAATGCAAAACTAATTTAAAAACCACAAGTCTCATTTTAAGCTATGCCTTACAGCCTGGAAAGCACGGTATACTATATGTTCACAATGTAAGTAAGCACTAAATAATAGCCACAAACCTGTTAAATTATAGGGAAGAATCCATACACTATTCCAGAAAGGGCAGGAGAGGCAAGCCAGCATGGGGAGGCAGGGTTAGAAAAAGGCTGGCTGGGGGCAGGCTGAGGGCACACTGTACTCGTCGAAGGGATTCTTGTGTGACTTTCAGACATATTTTTTCAAAGTTAGGTTATTGCAGAATAATACAGAATTAAATAATTTGTGTTTGATATTTTTCCTGGACATGTACTACAAAAGAAATTTAGGAAGCAAAATTTCACTGCAATCAACTGCCATCATGACCGGTTGAAATGTACTCCAATTCTGAATCCAGTGGAATTCATGATTCCCACTGTTTCCCCAAGCTCTCGCTTGCTTGCATGAATTTCTGGCCAGAACAGAAAGACTTGTTCAATCTCAGGATCTAAATATCAACATTAAGGTGGGGGTCCAGGCTCCTGCAGCCCAAGAAATTCTGAGTTGTGCAAGGTTACCTGGACACAACTGGCAAGGGGTAAAAGACGCTTCTGGGATGTCAATAAGCTAGGTTCCAGCTCCTCCTGGCCAACTGGCACTGCCTTCCCTTTGTCTAACATTTCAGATCATGGAAACCTCCTATTTCATTAGACCATATGGAGCAATTATTCTGAATAACTGCAGGATAAGAACCAAACTAATCAGTGGCAGGTATTTATTGCTGGATAACTCACACAAGAAGCAATTTCTACTTAGCCACCCACCAAGACAGACTTTCTTTAAAAGATCATACAAATTCATAGGCCAAGACCCTCAGACTCCTGAACTCTGACCAGCTTGGTCCTCCAGGCTATGAAGGTGGTGCCAGGGCTGCCCTGCCTCAAACTCTGTGTGGCTTATAAGTAAGTACCCCGCACCACCTACAGGAAACTTTCCTGGTGCAGAGGAGTCTTAATTTTGCCTTGTGACCTGCAGCATATGACTGTAGGCTATAAAATCTAATTGCAAAATCTTAATGTTGTGCCAGAGGACATTAAAAAGCAATTTCCTTTAGATTTATAACTTTAGAATTACAAATGGTGTTAATATGACTAAAAATATAAAAATGAACCATTTCTATTCGACAGGCACTTGGATTATTGCAGGAGCGGCCATGTGCTTGCTGTGGAAGTGGTGATGACCATTTGCCCACCCCGCCCTCCCGGGAACTACTGGGACTGCACAAGATCATTCCAGGCATCGCTTAGAACCTTAGGGCACTTGGTTTAAAATATTCCTACACTTAGTTTTGCCACATATTCAGGAACTGCCAGACCTCAGCTTTAAGAAAAAAACCATTTCCTGGCGCTAATACCTCTTTCTCGCAATTCACACTCAGTTTGGACTATCAGTTTCTTCTCTCTCTGTTTGATAGTGGAAAATCCGTATCTTCTCATCTAAGATACTACCTCTGCAGATATCAGGGTTCCAGGGAAGGAGCAAGCTGCAAGAACTCAGGAGACAAGCCCACATTGTGCAAAAAAGTTTCCTTACCAAAGACATTCCACTGAGTCCCAAGGTGGTCTTTATCTATACACCAGAAATAAAATGTTTTCCAAGACAGACCAGATTTTTCTAGGAACTTTCGGGATAAGCATTAGGGTCATACACAGCAAGAATGTTGAGGCAGCACTGTAATTTATTTCTGTAGTCAGCAAACGTTTTTTGAGTACCCGCTACATGCTACCCATGGTAGGTAGTGGCTAGGACGCCATATGTAAGACACATATTTGCCTTTGAGGTATATAATCATTTAGCTAAAAAGAAGTGACATACACACAAGAGAGGTAAACTGAAGAAGAGAAATGCTAGCTGGTCCCAAGAAAAGTGTGATGGTAAATGCTCTGAAGCATGCTGTCCAATAAAAGGTCCAAAATATGGCCTACACATGTAATGTTGTATTTTCCAATACCTACATTAAAAAATGTTAAGAAGCAGGCACAATTAATTTGTTTAACCCAGTATATCCAAGATATCATTTCAACATATTATCAATAAGATAAAACTTGAGACATCTTCATCTCATGTGTATGTTCTAAGTCCTCGAGGATCCGGTGTGGATTTTATGCTACTGCTTCTCTCAATTTGGACTATCAACATTTCAAGTCCTCAGCAGCCAATCATGGCTAGCAGCTACTCTACTGGACAGTGCACATCTAGGTATTAAGAACAGGGCTTTCTTGTTCACATAGAAACATTGTTCTATCATATCCAGTATTGAAAAACGAATGATTTGTGGGTCTTCTCAGAACCAACTGCCATTAACACTGCAAATAAATCAGACTGATTCCAACAAACCTGCCCTCCATTCACCTAATCATTAATGAAAGTAACATGGTCCTCAGAGTTTGACTGACTTGGGTTAAATCTTAGATGAGGAACTTTTGATCTGTGGGACTTTGAGGCCACCACCAGTATCCTCACTTTTTTCTTAACAAACTATAAAATTGAGGGGAAATAAGAAAACAATAGTTGATTTGAGAAGAACATGTAAATCAATTCCCATGAAGCATTCAGCAGAGTACCTAAGGCCTGGAAGGGTCTCAAGTTCCCACCCTTGCCACTCTAGGCAGTAAAGGGGAGTTTTCACCTATTTCACAGTTGTATGTACCATGAGGATGGCCCCACTGTATCTTTTGACAACACCCTGAGTACCAGGCAGAATATCAATCATCAATTTTAATCTCCTCTTACACACAATTTCATGTAAATCACAGTCTACCTGCTAAGGGTGTGAAAGGCCTGCCAAAGGAAGAAAGCCATGACCAACCATTGAAAATGAACTGATTAGGGACCACCCTTTGGCAGAACTCTATCAATTCAGTGAGAGGTTACATAGGTCTGAGGTGCTCAATCCTTGCATATTCCAAAGAAAAGTGTGACCCCTCACTGTCTACTGGGAGATCATTTTTAAGACCTTGAAATATCCTGCCTGATAAAAGTGCCCTAGTATACATGAGGGCCTTGGGCCATCCCAGATCCTCTATGCTAGCAATGTGACTCATGGTGGGGACTTTGACGATGTTGTGTCAGTTTGACCTCTATAAAGGCTAGAGACTGAATTAACTAAGGTAGTCGCATGAGCGTTCCATGGCTATTGACTGAGGAGAAAAAACAAACAAACCCTGGACACTGACACTCAAATGAGATTCTCTGGGTGGCACTATTCCATTCATATTGTCACATATCATTGCCAAGAGAATTGAGCACTGTCCAGGTCATTCAACTAGGAGAGGACAAATAGAAGTTTACACCTGGACTCTCCCAGACTTTGCTCTATGCACTTAACTTTTCTAATTTTTCTGTAATAAACGGTAACTATGACTATAACAACATTTCTAGTGAAATCATTAAACCCGAGGGTGGTTATGGGAAACCCTAACTGGGAGGTCATTCCTCTTGTGATGATAATCAGTATAATAATAAAACCCATGTACATTTTCTTGGAAGCTATTCAAATACAGATATGTTGGTCTGCATGAGTCAGAAAGACACAGAATCACTCACTCACTTTATCAGGGGATTATTTAACCTGCTTATCTGAGAAGAGATCTCAGTTCTCCGGGATAGCATAAGAATCTCCTAAGGGGCCAGTCTAAAGCTTTTCCAAAGGGGCAATTCTTTCATAGGAGCAAGCTCGCCAAATTCTTCATATGAGCTGAAACAGACATATGGCTGGAAAACAGATAAATATCATTCATAATACATAATCAGTGCATTTCATTGTGTTCTTTCCTCACATATTTTACAGCCCACAGCAACCTCATTTTTTTCTAAACCAGTACAAAAAATTCTCTACTTAAGAATGTTTACCTTGTACTCTTCCACAGAAACCAACAAGATGCCTATAGCTTAACAAAAGTGGCAGGCACCCCACATTGTTCTAGTCTAGTGAATAATTAACAGCAATATTCAATGAAGAAAGGCAAAATGAAATCTACTTTGGATAAATCTTTTAGGAAGACTGGAAAGGAGAAAAGTCAGATGCAGCATCATGAGTGCCCCAGTTCTCATGGAATTTGCACACACAGATGAAGGCACATTAGCTTACGGTGTCTTATGCAATTCCAGACGCGTGGACTCCACACCAGCCTTTGGAAGGCAAAGCTGTGCTCTGCTTGCACTGTCATTCTCTGCTTGCAAGGTTCCACGGGCTGTCAAACTGCCTGGGCCTGGCTGTCAGTGCCTCTCAAACTTACCTGCTCTCCACTTCTCTTCTGTTTTTCCCCAACTCAGACCCCTCAGTCACTCTACAAGCAGCTCCTCACTCTCTCACCTTCCCACATCACCAACATGAATGATCTTCCCTTTCTGAATGATCTTCCCTCCTGCTTCCCTCCTGCTCTCTAACAAACAGAACAGGTAGGAAGCCACTGAAAAGTATCATGTACTTTTGTTAATATCTCTGTTCTAATATGCAGTGCAACAGACCTTGAATGAATATAATGTTGAAAACTTCAAGGCACAATGCAATCCTAGAATCCACCTGTATCCTTCCTTAATGACCTCACGCACTATTCTCCATCCCTTCTTCTCAACCAACAATGCCTGTCTATTACATTTATTGATTGGTGATTACTTTTAAGTAGCACTTATAGACTATATTCTATCACATTTCTAAGTGGTTTACATGTGAAAGAGTTTATATCTAAATAATGTAAATTTATTTTTTAAAGCCACCTGTAATATTTAGAGAGTATAATTGTTAGTCTAGATTCTAGAACAAGGATTGGCAAATGATGGTCCATGGGCCAAATCTTGCCCATCACCTGTTTTTTGTAAATATATTTTTACGGTGAACAGCCCTGCCCATTTGTTTATGCATGCTCTGTGGCTGAATTTGTGCTACAACAGCATAGTCTACTAGTAATATAGATAATTTGCTTTCCAAGGTCTAGAAGATTTACCCTCCGGTCCTTCACAGCAAAAAAAAAAAAAAAAAAGTGCCAACCTCTGCTCTAGACTGTCACAGAGTAAGAGCTCAATAAATATGTCATCAAACATACTAAGTATAATCCTTTAGTAACGGAGACAAAAATAATACATAACCTTAAAGTAAGAAGCAACCTCTGAACACATTCACTTAGATGCCCCATTTTATCAATGAGAAATCTGGAGCCTGACCAGCATAGCCAGGTGGTTGAGTGTCGACCTATGAACCAGGAGGTCAAGGTTCCATTCCCAATCAGGGCACATGCCCAGGTTGCGGGCTCAATTCCCAGTGTGGGGCATGCAGGAGGATTCTAATCAATGATTCTCTCTCATCATTGATGTTCCTCTCTCTCTCTCCCTCTCCCTTCCTCTCTGAAATCAATATATATACATATATATTATGTATATATATTGATTTCAGAGAGGAAGAAATTTGGTACAGCCACTCTGGAAAACAGAATGGCGTTTCCTCAAAAAATTAAAAATGGAACTTCCATTTGACCCAGTAATTCCACTTCTAGGAATATATCCCAAAAAAATCAGAAACACCAATGAGAAAGGATATATGCACCCCTATGTTCACAGCAGCACAATTTACAATAGCTAAGATTTGGAAACAGCCTAAGTGCCCATCAGCAGATGAGTGGATTAGAAAACTGTGGTATAGCTATACAATGGAATACTGCGTTGCTGTAAAAAAAAAAAAAAAAAGGAATTCTTACGATTTGCGACAGCATGGATGGAATAGAGAGCATTATGCTAAGCAAAATAAGCCAGTCAGAGAAAGATAAATATCACATGACCTCACTCATTTGTGGAATATAATGAACATAAACTGATGAACAGAAATAGAACCAGAGTCATAGAAGTATCAATAGACTGTCCAACCTATGAGAAAAGGCAGGGGGTGAGGGGGTAAGAGATCAACCAAAGGACTTATATGCATGCATATGGGCATAACCAATGGACACAGACGGAGCGGGTGGGGAGGTGAGGGCATGTGCTGGGAGGTGGAGGTGGCCGGGGAGAGGTCAATGGAGGAAAAAGGAGACTTATGTAACACTTTAAACAATAAAGAATTTAAATTAAAAAAAGAAAGAAATTTGGAGTCCAGAAGAGCAAGGGGACTTACTGACATTCACCCAGGCAGACATCAATGTAGTCTAGTCTAGACAGAACCCCCGACCCCTCACAGTACATGATTTACAACACATCGCATGGCATCAATATGTAATAGCATTTCCAGAGTGTTTCATTCCGTGAGTTTTATATGGCCCGAGCTTCTTTCCACTAAAACGAGAAAGGCATACAAGAGATAATTACCCAACTCATGGACAAACATGGAGTGTTCTCTACACAGTCACACAAAACATCTTGAAACCCCAGCTAATTACTGTACTTCCATTTCCTCCCAGAGAAAAAGCAAACTTGCTAGAACTCCTAGCGTGGCCTATTAGTTGATGTTATCTGTGGTTTCATAAAATTTACATGCCTCACTAGGAGGCCTACTTAGGTACCAATAGCCCCAAGTCAAACACTCAAGATGTTAAAAGCATATGTTTTAAATGTGAAACACAAGCTGAAATTTATGGCTTGAGGGTTGTTCTTGAGGGCAGAAGTGAATTTCTGTATTGGCCCAGCATGCCCAAGAGAACTCTGCACTCACACCTTCAAATCACCAACCTTGACAAGGACAGGTTGACAGGTGATGTATGGTCAGAGGACACAGGGAAAATAAATGCTGTTTTTTTCTTTTGTTTTGCCCCCTTTGGTTTATTTTGGTGAAGCTGTGGTTATTCTCATTTCCAGATACCAGCACCTGGTTGTCTAATAGCTACTCTGCTTCTCAGCATGCAACAAGCCACTGCACACAGAGCAGGAGCTGTATTTATGAATTCCTTGCAGAGAATTGTGAATTCAGTGTCACAGCCACATTTCTAATCTTGTTTTCAATTTTTCTTGACAAGTGCATGTACTCAGTTCCTGATATGTCCCCAAAAGACTTCAGAGACCCTTGCTGCTCTGTGCCCAATTTCATGGCATTCATCATGGTCAACTCTAATCACTTGCTTGATCCCATTAATGTTCCCTCACTGGGCCATCCACCGCCAGGGGCATGACAGCCTTCCTTCAGCAAACACATGTAACGACGCTGTGTCTGGCCTTGCTTGGAACTAGAGACACTACAGGAAAGTAAAGAGAGAAGGTTCTTCGTCTCATTAGGTGGATATTCTAGTGACAAGGACAGAATCAATAAAAGAAGTAGTAAGTGCCATGGTGTAGTGGTACATAACAGAGGACAATTTTTAGACTGAGGCTCAGAGTGATGTTATGCAGTCTCCAAGGAACTGCTGAGGAGACGTTAAGCTGAGATCTGAGTGACAGGAAAAAGCCACCTGGGAGAAGGGCATTCCGGGGGGAGGCCCTGAGGTGGGGATGAATCAGGATAACTGAGCAACAGAAACAAGGCAGGGGCGTATGAGAGGTGAGGCCAGGAGAGCCGAGGGGGAGGCTGAGACAGTTCAGGTAGAGTCCTGAAGGTCAAGGTGAAAGGTGTAGATCTTATTCAATGGGAGCAACTAGAAAACTCTTGCTATAAAGGTACTGATAGTATTTTACGCTTTGCAGGCCGTATGGCCTCTGTCATAGCTACTCCACTCTGCTGTTGTCACTGCAGGCAAAGGTAAAGGAGTGGCTGTGTTGGGCTCCAAGAAAATATTCACAATAAATGGAGGTGAGCTCTTGTTCTCACAAACCCTGTTCTATGGCGCAAGGAAACCAAGGTGTATGCCAAGGGGTGGAAGGGGGAGGAAATGGAGAAAGAATTGGGGTGAGAGGGGAGGTTAGAATTCTTTCCCCATTTTTTATTTTTTTTAATCCACACTTGAGAATATGTTTATTGATTTTAGAGAGAGATGAAAAGGAGGGGAGAGAGAGAGAGAGAGAGAGAGAGAGAGAGAGAGAGAGAGAGATCACAACTGAGCCACCTAGTCAGGGCACTTTGTGCTTTAAAAAGCTCCTATGGCCATTGTGTTGAGGATGGACCACAGAGGACATAGACTGCAGTCCAGGGAGAAGGAGGGAAGGGCAGATTGAGGAGATGTTTTAAACTAATTGGGGAAATAAGGAATGTAAGGAATTAGGGATGACACCCAACCTTCTACTAGAGCAGCTCAACTTCTGAGGGCATTTCTGAGATACGACAGATTGGAGGAAAAACAGGTTTGGGGGTTTGGAAACAACCCAACAGTTCTTTTATGGATGCCTGAGAGGAGATCCCCACTGGAAATCCCAGTGGAGAGATGAGTAGGTAGGTGCAGGTGGTTCTGTGGTTCAGGTGTGGTTGAACTGCAGATAAAAATGTGATATCCATCAACACATAGATGACAGTGAATACAGTTCTGATTGGGATATTAAAGGAAGCAGGTGAGAACAAGAGGAAAATGGGACCCCACACTGAAGGGTCACTAGACATTTGTGGAATATGAGCAAAGGAACAATAAACGCAGGCAAGAATGAAGGTAAGAATTCCACCTTCTTCCTGAGTGGGGGCATGTTACTCCTCTCCAATCTTCTACAACTCCTATAGGTCACTGTAGAATCATAGAGCTAACAGCCATAATGGTATTGATCTTAGAATTAATTTGACTATTTAACGCATTCCTGAGATAATAAGCCATTTATCTGCATGTGCTTTTTAGGTGTCTCCCAAGAGGATACTATTTCTAGTGCCATAAATATAAATTCTAACCTCCCCTTCTCACCCCAAATCTTTCCCCAGAAGTGACATTTTATAATCTCAGGTAGGTCCCAGCCTCACTGAGAATGCACTTCCTCTCTGTGAGCTCCCTTGAAAGACAGACTGTTGTTGATAGTAATCAGATGGGTAACTAACAGCCTTTGTTAACCAGTTGCTAGATATTTGTTCGGATTTGTTCTGCCTTCCAGTCAACCCATTTTATGTGCATGAGCAGGAAAAGAGGTTAGCATGTGTGTGCGTGTGTGAAGAGATTTAGCTCTGCCTGCCTGTGCCTCGGGGTATGAAACATAACAGATGTTACAGTAACTACAATGTTTTATGCTTTAACAAAAGGATGAAGGAGGTGGGGGTAGGCTCACATGTAGACTCTTTAGATTCCAAATCAGACCAGGAAAAAAAAAAAGACTTTGCATACAGCTATAAGAAAGTGCCAGTGGAAAAGAACCCCCACAGAGTTCAAAGGGACCTGTGTTTATCAGACAAAAACAATTCTTATAGCCTCAGGAACCCACTCGGTGTGCGAGGAGGTTGTGCAGTTGGATGGTATCAGGCGCTGAAGCCAGCATGCCTTTGTCTCATTCTCTCTGTTTGCAACTGGTGTTCAAAGAAAATCACTGCGTAAACCATAAACTGAAGTGGGTCGACCTCTGAATTAACATTGTCATGAAAAGCAGTTTCCTATTATGAGCAAGATAACAAGTGGTTTCTCAAATCCAGACTTCGCTGTCTAGCTGCGGCTCTGCCTTCTTCCCGGGCCTGTATGCCGGGCCTGCTTTGCCTCCTGCAGGGATGCTCTCATGCGCCCAATGATGGGACCGCAGCTTCCTGACCATACCTGGGAGCCCAACTTCAAGAAAAAGTCCTGACCGAGGGGAAGGCAGAAGCTGGCAAGATGTAGAGAGGAATTGTCTTCTGAAAAATCATTCTCCTCCCGGGGCCCACTCACACAGGCCTTCGTCCCATGCCTACCTGAAGGTCACATCCATGGCCCAAGCTCCATCTCATTAATTATAACTGCCGACAAGCCATTAAAAATCTCATTTCATTTTACCGTTCACTCTCCTTTTAACTGACTTTTCATAATTATAATTCTATTTTTGATATACTAGGCCTATTCAATTTAATGCCATACAGTGATTTCAGAACTTCTAAAGAAAAAAAAAAGATGAATGCTAGACTGTGTCCACTAAAGGATATGCAGTCCTTGCTTGAGAATAAGTAAAGAGGAAATTGCAATGCATTCTATTTTCATACCTAGAGAAAGAAAAGTCAAGTTAATTACATATGGTCAGTATAATAAAGCTGTCTGTTTAGAAGGCCTATAATTAACAAGAATTGTTTGCACAAACAGGATCCACCAAGCTGATGGTGCCAGCTTGCATTAGTTCTTTTCTCACCCCACCGGGTATAAACATTTCTATTTTTGTTCTTCCCTAAACATAAACAGTATTACATTAAAGATAGCTGGGACGGGAGAGCCTGGCAATATCTTTATAAAGTCTGGCGTAAATATAAACCTCTTTTCAAATATTGAGTTTGTCAAAAGGATTAGGGTGACAAGAGAGCATAGGAGGAACTGTTATGGAGGAAGCTGTCATTTAATTGATGTCAGGGTAAAAGCCCCAGCATTCCCCTGACTGTGGGAATAGCTCCTACTAAAGGAGACACAGCTCTTGTCAGGCGGGTGCCCAGTGCAAAGATGAGAGGGGCATTTGAATCTTTCATCTCTTACAATATATAAGGCAAATTTTTTCTCTCTACATCATACAGTACATAGGATGAATACTTACAGATAAATTTCTAATCTCATTTGTTTTTAACTAAAGTTGTTTAACTCACAGTAGATTCATCCAGTAGATTTCCTTTGTAACTCACATTTGGACAGAAATTGTGAGAATGCCTTTTTTTGGTGCTAAAATTCAACTAAAACAAATGAAGACAGTGGATCATCCTGGAGCACACTGCAGGGTCACCTGCCCCTTCCATTCACAGAACCCTGTTAGTTCCTCTTCTTGGCCATGCTTCCCTCTGTCCCTTCTGCTACAACTTTGGTTTGGCCACCGCTCTCTCGCATCTGCACCACTGCTCCCCAGCTATGCCAACAGTCACTCTCTCAGTGCTTTGGCCATCAAGCGCCCCCTGCCTCTGACTCCACATCAGCATCCTTAGATGAAACCTCAGCAAACTGCACTGATCTAGCTCCCTGTTAGCTCTAACCCCCATCTTCCTGCCATCGAACGTGCACTTTGGGCTCTGACTGTATCAAGGCCTGTTGGTCCAGAGACTCTCCAGAGCTTCCTTTATCTACCTTTTCTCACCCGGTGCTCCGTTGCCACCCTTCAGAAGCCAGCTGCAATGACAACTCCTCCAGGAGGCCTCCCTGGGTCTCCTTAGACAAGATGAAGGACCCCACCCATGTGCGTATGATGCACAAACTTTGCCCAATGAGGCCCCATGACCCTGTTTACACATCTGTCTTCCCACTTCCTATATTCCCAGTGCCTGATGCAAAATTGACATGAAGGAGGCACTCAATCAATGGAAATGTACTTAGTAAATGAATGAGTGCTGTTTCAACGAATAACTAAGTGAATAAATTGTGAACACTGGGAAACAAGAAAAAGTGATGAATGTTAGACGAGTTCTTTGGACTATGTTTGGGGTGCTCTGTGCCTCTCTAGTGCAATGAGCATCCCTAGACTCTATAACAGAGACTCTCTTTTGGGGTAATGAGGTAGATGATGAGATATATTTACCTCAAAACTTTTTCGATTCAAGGAGCAAAGAAAGCACTGACTCAGAGCCCCCCTTGTAAATGCAGCAGCCAGCAGGGCTATGGAACCTTCTGTGAACCTGAAGAGAGGGAGCTCAGATATGTTGATCTGGGCACCGCATGCTTCCCCTCCCAACCAGGGCTCCAGCTCCTCAGCACAGCACCAAACCCCCCTCCCTCACCTGCCCTCCCCCCCCCCCCAACACACACACACAAGGTAGGAACAGTATGATACAAACAAGCTCCTCCCCATCACAGCTACAGGCTGTAGAACTTTAGAGCATGGCCACTGCAGTCTGAAGGCCAAGATTCTCATCCCTGCTGTGTTCCAAAGACACCTCGGCCTGTGGACTAGTCACTGAACGTCTCCTAGTCTCTTTCTGGTGCTGTATAATACGGTAGAGACAGAGCCACTCTATAGACTTTTATAAACACTAAAAGGCATGCCATTCATAAGAGACTCCGTAAATATCTCCCGCTGGGTTGTGATTTTACGTTGTGAGGCGTTGCTGGAATTTAAGACTGCTATATTCTTTCACAACCTGACATGTTATTTTCATCCAGTAGATTCCTTTTGTAACTCAGAGGTCAGAGTAATGGAGTGGCCAGACAAGGGGGTTCCCACATGTTAGATGGAAACTGAATCAGTAACAAGTTTGAGATCCCTGGAATCTAAAGGAGTCCTTTCTTGCATGAAGAAAATGATACAACTTTTTTTTATGCCTATAGTAATTATTTCTTTATACCAAATTTTGCTCTTTTCTTTAAAAAGTTTAAACTTTCATCAATCCAATTTATTCTGCCTTATGTTTCCGCACCACATCCTGTGGGTTTATTCAGCAGGGAAATATCCACGCTAGCATAACTCAACCATTTCCTTGAGTGTGAGGGGAAAAAATAAACCATGGGAAAAGTTACCCTTTGAGGGCAAAGAGTCCACCTAGTTTCATAAGAACCATAGGAACAGAAGAGGCAGAACAACCCGGAATCCAAGACTACAATGTTCTGAAAATTATCTCTTTGACAGCATTTCATGGTGGATTCTCCTAAAGTCATGGTAACCGATTTTGGGATTGTTATTGTCTTCATTTTACAAAAAGATAATGAGAGGTTGTTTTTGTTTAGTTTCTAAATTCAAGATAAATAAGAATTTTGACGGTGACATCATCTGTCAAGAAATGGCTTTGAGCCCTTTGGCCAGTTCAAGAAACTAGTCACCATATGAATCACCATTCACCTCAGCAATGGGTCTTCATATATATTATCTGTACTGTTTGGAGGTGAATCAGAAGTCAGCATCAAATATGGGTGCACACATTTGGCGATAACATATAGGAATGGGATATTGATTCTATTAGCAAACCCAGATAGAGTACAGAGTGCAAGATATTAAGAAATTTGTCAGATTGAGTATATTTCAAAAAGAAACAAGATTCCAGTAGTCTAAAGATCAGTAACTGTGTTTTTCGAAATATATATACTGAGAAAGTAAAGGCATAAATAGAGATTAGATTAAGAGATAGAGACCCAGGCAAGATGACCTATTTCAATAGTATTCTCCAAAAGAAATTTGTATTATACCTTACTTTTGATAACAAGATAATAGCTATCAAAAGTAATGAAACTTTAGTATACACCCTTGCGGAATTTTACTTCAGATAATATGGTGAAAATAATAAATCTGAGAGAAAATAGTAACACCAGTATTGGTAGATATTGGTTTCATACAATATTCTAAGAACTAAGCAGAGCAACCCCATGGTTATTTTACATGTGCATTCCCAAATCTTTGTAAAAATTTTGCAGGAAGATATTATTATTCACATGATTCATGAAAGAAAACTAGAAGTCAAAGAGCTAAAAGGCAAAGAAGAACAAGAAACACAAATGATGAATGCTTTTAATTTTATAATTTCCTCTCTCAGTCTATGATTTATCTTTTAAATGTCTAATTTTTTTATTGTCTCCATACTATTGGAGAGACTATGTTCTTGGGAAGCAGGAAACTAAGTATGAAGTCATCCTCTCCACTATGAAGTCCTTGCTTGGGGTACAATAATAAATAAAACAGAAATCTTGCCATCCAAACACCCAAGTCTATGCAGGATCATGTACTTTCCTCACTGAAAATAAGAGTAGAATACATGGTTCTTTTTTGAGATAAAGGCAGACAGTGATTAAAATTACGCAATCACGACCTCCTTTTTTCTGTGATAAAAGACTGACTCATGTATTTCTTACATGTTATGAGTTGTAGATAAATTTTTAAATGAACTATTTACTTTGAATTCAAATATGGCTTGATCTATTCCTCTCTAACTACTACATTCACACAGCTTTCCACAGAATTTTTTTCCAACTCATCTTCTTTATTACATCTACTAGAGGCCCAGTGTACAAAATTCGTGCACCGGAAGGGGGGGGGGGGCGGTGTCCCTCAGCCCAGCCTGCACCCTCTCCAATCTGGGACCCCTCAGGGGATGTCCGACTACTGGATGTCCTAAACCAGCAGTCGGACATCCCTCTCAGAATCTGGGACTGCTGGCTCCCAACCGCTCACCTGCCTGCCTGCCTGCCTGATTGTCCATAACCACTTCTGCCTGCCAGCCTGATCACCCCCTAACTACTCCCCTGTCATCCTGATCGACACATAACTGCTCCGCTGCCGGTCCAATTGCCCCCAACTGCCCTCCCCTGCTGGCCTGGTCGCCTCTAACTGCCCTCCCCTGCTGGTCTGATAGCCCACAACTGCCCTCCCCTGCCAGCCATATTGTGGTGGTCATGTTGTGACCACATGGGGGCAGCCATATTGTGCAAGGGTGTGACAGTCAATTTGCATATGACCTCTTTATTATACAGGATTCTCTGTCACTTCTATATCATGGTCCCTTACTATGGTCATTCCGATTCTACTGTGTGTCTCTTATACACTTTAAAATATGTTGGCTATTGGTCTGTTATATGGACCAGGGGATGTAATTTCTGCATTGATTGTCTCATTGAGGTTTATTCTTTAACTCTGTGCTCATCTTCAGTAAGAGTAATTCCAACAAGAGACCACAATCCAGGAACTATCCTGGAGCATTGCTAGAGAGTGGAAGACCAAAGACCCCTCTTAGAACCAAAGATTTGGTGTGTAGATGTCAAGTGTCTATTTCTTGACCTGGGACTACTCCCTGGTAAGGAGAGTACATGTTTGGGTCCCCCATGGGATTCTATAGAGTAGACTTGGTATTCCAATTTCTCCTTCATGGGTCTGTTTCCACCCACAGCCAGCTGCATTCCCTCTTCTATGTGGGTGATATGCGGTTCTTCTGGACTTCCACTTCTCAGGTAGGACAGCCCATTGTGGTTTGTAGCTTTCTACAGGAAGTGGAGTTCCTGCTCTCCCTGCCCACCAGGACCCTCTACCACCTACTACTCCCATTTCTAAGCATGTTTGAAAACCCTAGCCCCTAAGGCCCTTCAACATGGGTTCCTATTAAGGATTCTACACTTGATTACTCTTTTTAATAACTGTCCTTGGGACTTCCCCTTTCTTGCTTTTGGGGCAGCTCTGTATTTTGTAATGCCATTATATGAGGGTAAGGGATTTCTCTCATAAGCCCAGTGCACTCTTTTGCTGGAAATCTTTTATAAGAACTGTCTTCATTATGCTTTCACATCAGTTTCTCAGTAACTAGGAAAACTTCTACAAATGAACAGAGAAAATTTGTTGAATGCTCTCCCAACACTTTCACATTGACAAATACTAACATTTTAAATCTTCAGGGAAGAGGTATATAATTTTCAGTCCCTACTTCCAATTTTACATCTGTCTTTTCAAAATAGAATTTAAACTATTAAAGTAAATCTAATTTAACTGCTAATTATATCCAAAAAAAGAGAACATAAAAACCAAGTAAACACAGTTAATCTACTTGTCCTGTGGTTTCGGGATTCAGCCCACACACATGCTAATCTCTGTACTAGGCCCCGTGCTAGAGAAATACCAAATGTGAGATGATTTTAGTGTTAGTAACTGAGGTTAAAGCAAAAACTCTTTAGTCTCCAACTCAAATCTTAATTTTTATGTGCAAAACCATATGAAAATGATTAGAGGAGAAATGACGACCTGCCCAAAAACCATTCAGTATATCACCTGCCCCACCACCTGGGGAGGAGGGGTCCTCAGCAAGATATCTAGGCATGATATTTGAGATGTGGCTTTTTTGTTTTGCATTTTTTGTTTCTTTTAATATGGTTATAAAACCCCCAGTAATTAAAGATTCCTGGGCTCTATAGTCCATTTCATAAGAGCAGAATTTTTCATGAGCTCTTACAGTCGTGTTTGCTTCTGATATTGATTTGTTTGTGCGGTTATGCAGTCGAGGAGCTGGCCTCAGACTATAAAAGGCATAAGTCCTTCTAATCTACAATGAACAATTATAGTACACAGGAAATCATTGCAAAGTGCTGATATAATCTTTTCTGTTTTACTCCATCTGAAAACGCACACTGGTCCGTTAATGTCCCACAGATGATAAAAACAAACTGAGCACGGAGGCAGATGTGGCCATGTGCTGGATCGGCTCTGGAAAACAGTACGGCTGCTCCTCCACCTACCGCAGCAGAAGAGGGGGGCACAATTATATGGCAGGCCAGGAATAGGTCAAAAGCAAACTGCTGCATTGAAAGAAGATCGAGAAGCTCACATGGTTGCATTGGCTGAAAAGTAGCTCCAGCACTAGCACATGTTTTTGCTTGGCTTGAAGTCTTAGAGAGAGTTGTTGCTGCATAACAAAATTATACATCCTTTGGGAGCTATCTTTCTGTAGGAGTGTGAAATTCTTGGCGATATCAATGGAAGCATCACATAGGTATGAAGGCAGAGGAATCCCAGAGTGTTTGAGAATTACAAAATGAACCACATACAGCATATTCTCTAACAATACAACCCAGCCCCCTGCCCAGCAACAGTTACATGGTTCTGGCTAGGAGATACAGATCTGCAAAGAATCCCTTGCTCAGTTGCAACAAAAGCAACTGTTAATTCATGCAATGGGGTGACTGAATCAAAAAAATAAAATAAAATAAAATGGCAACTCAAGTGGCCAGGAAGAAAATGGGGTATATGGAAGTAAGACAGGGAATGAGGCAAGAAGATATAGCAAAGAGAAACATAATATTTCATTGGTTGCTTAAAGAAGAAGATAGTTTTAAAATCCTGGGTGCTCAGGTTTGGCTCAGGGGAAAGTGAAGTCCTGAATAAGAATGGTAATGATAAACACATGCAAAGTTCACTGTAATCTTTCCATTTTTACTCTCACTGCTGCAAACATTAAATTTTCTCATAGCAGCCATCTTTAACAACTAACTCTGTCAATTTATTATTTCCATATGTTCTTACATTTTCCCCCCTAAATTCCAAACATTGGCCTCAAGAACTTTCAAAAGCTGAATTAAATCAGAGAAAACATTGAACAATTTTGTGCAGACCCACCTTTGAATTTAAAGAATTTATATCTTATAAATGGTGTGAATACTACATTTGGTCCTTAATGCAAACGTATTTTATAGCCTTGCATGAAATTCCTACTACATATCTATATTAGTCAGGTTTCACAGGTCTACATAAATTTTTTTCATATAAAATTTTCATTGGAGGCAAGTTACTTATATTCATTCACAAAAGCATCCTGATAGCATTTTAAAGCTTCTCCATTGAGAGATAGCTTGCGTTTATCATGCCCCTTGAGGGGAAGGAAAGCTTAAGAGGTTTCTAATAAACAGTTTATCAACATCAACCATTAGTAGTTAATCAGACCAAAGATAGAATGAGATTAAAATGAAGAGTGGATTCTTTTATGCCAGCTTTCATATTGCATAATTATGACTTCTACAATTTTATGGCATGAGTTCCTTAAAATAGGAACATACTCAACCATCTTCAAAGACCATCAAATTCCCATTGCCCATATCAGGATACACAAAAAGGTACCAGCAGATCTTTCTATTCTCTCAACTTTTTCATGAATCATCTTTCAAATTTCAAGTCATTCAAAAAAAATTTAATGAGAAAATACAAAAAATGGGAAATTCTTGCACTTCTTTATTTTATATCAGATTTGTTTGGGAATAATCTGCTAGGGCAGCGATTCTCAACCTTTTTCATCTCACGGCACACATTAACTACTAACTTGTGTGGAAAACCATGGAATTATCATATAATTTTGATTATTCACGCCAATAGCTATTGTTGTATTGGCTGTTTTTTAATTTGACAATCAGGTATCACATGTTTTAAAAATTCTTGCAGCACAGCAGTTGAAAATCACAATGCTAGGGTAAATTTTCTGATTCTTGTCAAGAGAGGATTGACTCAGCATTTCAATTATAAAGAGTATTTTTGAGTATTCATTGTTTAGAAAGAGACACAAGATAAGGTAGACATCGTTTATCAACCAGAGGTTTAGAATAAAAGAGAAGAGACAGACATATTCCATGGAGCAGATAGGAAACAGAAACAGACTTATGAATATTCATGAAGCACATACACCAGAACCAATTACACAGCTGTGGAGACAAGCTTTGATGCCCACCAGTCTTCTTTGCCAACAGAACCTGATTTTGTTAAACAGCAGGACTGGGACAAGACTTAAGGCGAGTGAGGTCCTCCCCTTAGTATCAAATTTAAGAGGGTGCCAAAAAAAACCCAAAAGAAACTCACCTACCAAAACAATACCTTCATGCAATGTTTTTAAAAGTCTACATTAATGACTTATAAAATCCCTAATGAACAAACTGCCCACATTTTTAATAAAGACATTAGAGCTCCAATAGGGCTTGCCATGAGACTGCACTGATTGGATCCTGATTTAAAATCCAGATAGTTTGTTCAGTATGAATTTTTTGTCATGAATATTGATTTTTTTTAAATATTGCATTAATATATTATTTATTTTTACCACTAAATTTATGGGTGCCTCTTAAATATTGCACTGAAAATCGGGTCCTCGCCTCACCCTAGTCCCTGGCCAACTGGACTCAGGGGGGTTCAGTTATGATTTTCTCCATTCCCGTTTGGCACACCCTTCCTTTCCCCTTGTACCTAGAGTCAGTCACGTGACACAGTACTGGCCACGTGCACGTAAACAACTCTGCACATGAAAGATTCTCCTATGTTGTTGATTTCTGACATAAAACAGATGAGTAGAGAAGTTGGGTATCCTCCAACCTCCTCTGCTGCCTGCCTTTCAATGCTGCCAGCAGCCATCCCAATGTGAAATAAACAGAAAGCAAAGCCAGTTCCATGAGGATGATCGAGCAAAATGAGGGAGCTAGGGCCTTGCTGACACTTCTGAACCAGCCCTGGAGAGACTTTACTTCTAGTTAGAGAACCATAGGTCTCCTTATGATTTAAAACACTAAAGGTCAGTTATCTGTTACTTGAAGCCCAAATATTTCTAATTGATGTTTTAAGCCTAATAGCCAGGCAGCTTTCAGAGTAAGTTTCTAAATCCCACTGCATTGATGACTTAAAATATAAATATTGCATCTCTGAATTGTTTCCTTCTAGGTAGCAAGAAAAAGTGCTAAATCTAAAGGAGAATATGATTCTAAACTCTTTATATGTTAATTAACTATGAAAATGTATGAAAATGAAAAATCACATCATTCTTCATATAAACTATTAATTTTCCTATTAAATAAACATTTGTGATACAAATGTTGTCAATGTCAACAATGTCAACGGCATCTCAATTGCTATTTTGTTCTTTAATACGGAATCTGTTTGTGTTATTTCTAAGGGTTAAAGAGAGGAAGGAGTTTCTCTAAGGGATAAAGAATATCCCAAATGCCTCTTAAGCTACCTTATTAGCCTAGTTTAAAGAGCAATAGAATCATCACTGTGGTAAAACCTTTCATATAAAACCCAATATGCCTATTTTTCACTTAAGAAAATTGAAGCCAACCAGGAAAACAGTAAGAGATTTCTTTACATCAGCGAAGTAATTAATAGCAGAAGTATAAAAGTCACTTCTAGGAAAAAATTTTCTTTTCCAAGGCCAGTTTTCTTAAAACATGAACCATGATGGTTTCCAAAAGAAGACTCCAATATTATGCCAGGATATAACAGCCTTCGCACAGGCACACACACACACACACCGCAGCCTAGGCCAATATTTTTATATATAATGCTAGAAGCCAAAAGCCCATACCTGAGCTTTCAAAATGATAGTCACCACCAATAGATGACTTTATATTTTAATTAAGGCAAATTGAAAATTCATTACTTCCGTTGCACTAGCAACATTTAAGTACTCAACAGCTGCACATGGCTAACACGACCGTATTTGCCAGCATAGAGTTGGAGCATTTCCGTCATTACAGGAAGTTCTATTGGACTGCTGTGTACCAGTAGGTCCTCTTACTGCCCCATTTCCAATTGCAGGAAGTAAAAGGCCACCTGTAGAAAATCAGCCCTGAGAGGAAAAAAGGAGAGTTGTGTACACATTACAACCAAAGGTACTGTGGCTAAATGAATGCCCCTCCCATTTCCTCCCTATGCTTACTATTACCTCTTTTATAAAATGTATTTTTATGGAATATATTGCAGCGACATTGGTTAATAAAATTATATAGGTTTCAGGAGTACAATTCTATAATACATCATCAAGATATTGTATTGCGTGTTCACCACCCCAACTCAAGTCTCCTTCCAAGAAACCTACAAATCAGCAATGCTCGGATGTGATGACATCGTCTCAAAGCACATATAAGTCAGAAATATTTTCCTCCAAAGATTACCCCTGGGCCAGGGCAGTGTTTAAAGAAGAAACTTTCCATATAAATTATCTCTCTAATAACATTGTTATCCTAAATTATTAGGTTTTTTATCTTTTAAAATAACTTTGGGGGAAAACTTTACTGATTAAATAGTTTATGTGGTGGGTTTCCATCATAGACCCGAATATTTTGAATTTTAGGTAGCTTTTCTGACACACACAGAGTTACACATTTTATTAAATGTTGCATAACACGTTGTTCATAATTAACTTTCCCATTGTAAAGTTGTCATATAATGCTTGGCCTTATTGCTAAGGAAACTGGGCACAGTGTTTTGACAAACTCCGGCTGCTTCGCAAGCAATTTGATTACCGGATCTTACATTCTTGGCAAGTCATTGCTTCTCCTCTACAGTTGGAACTTATACAATTTTTAAAATTAGGTTCACTGCGGTATAATTTAGACACAATAACATTTACCAACGTAAATTCAACAACTTTTAACAAATGTATAAACCCTGTCACCACCTCCTCAATGATGATATAAAAATTTATATTAACTTATATGTTCTCTCACAAACCCTTAGAGCAGCAGTTCTCAACCTGCGGATCGGGGGTCGAACGACCCTTTCACAGGGGTCGCCTAAGAACATCGGAAAACACATATATAATTACATACTGTTTTTGTGATTAATCACTATGCTTTAATTATGTTCAATGTGTAACAATGAAATTGGGGGTCACCACAACATAAATAAGGAACTGTATTAAAGGGCCGCGGCTTTAGGACGGTTGAGAACCACTGCCTTGGAGTGAAATTTGCCCATTACCCTATACCCAGGAAACCATTGATAGGTATTCTGCTGCTTTAGTTTTTTCTTCTATAAAATTTCAAATAATATGTAGTCTTTTGCATCTGGAATTTTCCACTTAGCATAATATTTTGAAAATTAATCCAGTTTGGGTTTTTTTATTGTTTGTAATTTCCATTTTACATAATTAATTTGTCCACTCCCATTGATGGACCTTTGAATTTTCCATATTGGTTAGTATAAATAAAACTGCTGTAAACTTTTGAGCACAAATCTTTCTGTAGACCCTATTTAACATTTCATTACCCTTGAGCAAATACCTATGAGTGGGTTTGCTGGTATTTAGGGTAAGTGTATGTGTAACTTCTAATGAAACTATGTTTTCAAAAGTGGCTGCACCATCATAAATTACTAACAGCAAAGCCTGAGGTCCAGTTCCTCCACCTTCCCACCAATGCTTAGTATTATCAGTCTTTTTTTTTATTGCTTAAAATATTACAACGAGTAGTACATTTGTCTCCTTTCCACCCCCTTGACCTTCCCCCAGCCTCCCCTACCCCCCAGTGTCTTGTGTCCATTGGTTATGCTTATATGCATGCATACAAGTCCTTTGGTTGATCTCTTACCCCTCCCCCCCCGCAACCCTCCCCAGCCTTCCTACTGTAGTTTGACAGTCTGTTTAATGCTGCTCTGCCTCTGTATCTATTTTTGTTCATCAGTTTATAATGGTCTTTATTATCCATAAATGAGTGAGATCATGTGGTATTTTTCTTTCACTGACTGGCTTATTTCACTTAGCATAATGCTCTCCAGTTCCATCCATGCTGTTGCAAATGGTAAGACTTCCTTCTTTTTTACAGCAGCGTATTATCAGTCTTTTTAATTTTAGTCACTTTGCTGCATGTATAGAGGTATCTCACTATGGTTGCCATTTGTATTTTGTAAACTATAAATCTCTAGTCCATTTTTTAACATTTGGATTACGTATTTTCTTAAGTTGTAAGAATTTATTCATATATGTAGACACAAGACCTTTAGTAGACACAGGTCTTGTAAATATTTTCATATAACATCTGGCTTGCATTTCCAGGTACTCAATGGTCTCTTTGAATAGCAAAGGGTTTTAATTTTTCTGTGGTCCAATTTCAGACTCTCTTTTGTGTGCTTTTTGTGTCTTTGCCTAATCTAAGGTCACAGGAAAACTTTTCATAGATTTTCTTCTAGAGGTTTTATAAATTTAGTTCTTTAGGTCTATGATCCATTTCAGCTAATTTTGGCTTAGAGATGTCCAATTTCTCCAGTACTATTTGTTGAAAGAGCTATCATTTCCTCATTGAATTACCATGGCCACTTTGCTTAAAATTGACTGACAATATGTGTGGGGGTCTAGTTCTGGTCTCTGATTTCTGTTCCATTGATTTATGTTTATCCTTGTGGAATCACCACATTATCTTGAAGTCAGGTACTCGAAAGTATTGTAAGCTTGATCATCTTAAAATATTTTTAGTTTTTCTAAATATTTCACATTTCCATATAAATTTTAAAAACAGCTTTTCAATTTATATAATAAAAGAACAGTAAAATTTTGGTTGGATTTGTTACAAATATAGATTGCAATTCATGTGTTATAGTGGCAACACATATGATACAAATTGATATCTTAAGAATGAATCTTATGATTTATAAATATTTGTCGTTTGGTTAGGTCTTTTTAATTTTCTTAGTAATGTTTTACAGTTTTCAATGTTCAGCTACACATATCTTGTTAAATATATCCTTATTTCATATCTATAATACTACTATAAAGGATATAATTTAATTTCAATTTCTAATTATTAGTTGACTATATATCACAATGCGACAGAATATTTTATATTCACTACATATGTTGAAATCATGAGAAATTCACTTGCTAGCTTTGATACTTCTTTTAAAAAATTTAATTAGAATGTCCCATATAATCTCATTTACCAAGAAGAGTTGCAATTCTTCCTTTCCAATCTGTACGTCATCTATTTGTTTATTGTATTACTTTTATTAAAATATATAAAATATTTTATTACTTTTAATAAAATAAATATTAAAAATTATTTATCTATTATTACCTTTCAGAGTGGCTAGCACAATGATAATTAAAAGCACTGATTGGTAAGAGTCAACTTACTTGTGTGGAAAGCATTCAGCCTTTAACAATTAACCATTAAGTATCATGTTACATTTAGATTTATTAAGATGACTTTTGTCATGTTGTGGCAATACATTTAACTCCTAGTTTTCATCCTGAATATGTGCTGAAATTTATCAAATGACTTTTTCACTCTAAGAAAAAAAGTATTTTTTACTATATGTATCGAAATAAATATTTTTTAAAATATAGTTAATACATTGATTTACATTAATTGATTCTTAAATGTTAAATCTTTGAAATCCCATGCAATGTTGCAATTTGGGGATAAAGATCAATTGCACACAATGTATTATCCTTTTTAAAAATTGCTGAATTCAACTGATAAAATTTTATTAAAACGTTTTGTGGCCCTAACCAGTTTGGCTCAGTGGATAGAGTGTCGGCCTGCAGACTGAAGGGTCCCAGTTTTGATTCCGGTCAAGGGCATGTACCTTGGTTGTGGGCACATCCCCAGTAGGGGGTGTGCAGGAGGCAGCTGATCGATGTTCCTCTCTCATCAATGTTTCTAACTCTCTATCCCTCTCCCTTCCTCTCTATAAAAAATCAATAAAATATTTTAAAAAGTTTTGTGTCTATATTTCTGAGATTTATTGGTCTATAGTTTTATATTTTGGAATGTCTTATCTAGCACAAAACTCAGAAATGCAAATGAGAATGACAATTTTCAGTTACCTTCTGAGAGCTACAAGAAACAGGTTGCTAGCCATTCATGGTGTCAGGATCTGGTCTCATGGATTTCAGTTGATAGAATGTCTAGTCTACATCACATGTGCCCAGGTGCTACCAAGGTGGGAATGGTCACCTTGTTTTACTGCAACTTGTCACACCGTGGATTGGAGGGATCTATTCATTTTGGCAGTTAGCACACAATATCACTGAGCTCTTGATTATGAATGAGAACGCTTCCTGCCTCATGCAAGACATATGTGCCCAGGCTCTCTGAAGTCCACCCCTGAGCCACATGCGGGAAATGGGAAAGCAAAAAGAAATCAAACATAATTCCTCTGAGAGCCAGAGTAGAACTCTGGCCCTTCTTCACTCAGTAATAAAAGACCTCCCGGAAAATTAAAAGTTAAGGTATTGATTATATTAGTAGACAAACTAAATTAGATTTAAGAACCTCACTGGAGTCTTTTCTTTGTCACATTGATGACAGAAACATTTCAGCACTGCTGTCTGCTAGAGTTGGCCTAATGTTTTGTCTCTCAGATGTAGGCATGGCTGCTTATCTTGCCTTCATACTAGAACGCAAGAGGTCATAAGTCCAAGAAAAATACTGCAAAATTAAAACTTTACACACCATACATTTAATCTCAAACTCTTTCTTCATGCATAAAGTAAGGACAAGATTTTTATCTACCTTCAGTGTGACAAACAGGTGAATTAGCCATTTAATGCTTAGAAAGGCTATGATATGCTTAAAGATAAATAAAACACAATTACATACTATTTGAGGCCAAATGAAATGAAGGTTTTAAATCAGAATTCTGACACTAACTTTATAAAATCATATTCCCAGTTTTAAGGCAATCACATTGAACTACTTCACTTATAAAGTATTCCATTTGTATTCTTAAAATAATAAAAACTATTTCCCACTGAGACAAATCAATCAAAACACAAAAATTTTATCTTAGGATAAAATATAGATGTTCACTCATAAATTATTTCACTAGTGGCCCTAGAACACAAAAGTAATACAAAATTTATTGCTAATTCTCAAAACTCAATAAATCACTTTCAGAACCTAATCATTATTTATAAAAAAAAACATACAACCGAGACTGTCTCAGGGTCTCATCAGTCAAAAGATCAATAACATCAACAAAGTACAATGCAGGTATTGGAACCAGTTTATTTAATGAATAACTCATAGAGATGTTAGATGAAAATACAGTGTAGAACCACTAACACCTCTATGCATTTTTAAATAATCATGATATACCTACATTATAGAATTGGAAAGTGGTATCTTTTTTAATATTCCATTTTTTCTCAGATAGCAAACTAGCAACAGATTTTAAAATACAAAATGTATTCCCAACTGCCATTTTCAATGTCAAAGGCAGGCAGTGTGCTTGTACTTCAGTTGCTTCACTTGCAAACTGGTTCGAATATTTTGCCCATATGATTTTGACATTACTTTACAGTATAAGGAACATTCATGTATGCATAACAAAAGTCAAAATATTAATGGAACAATGGACTTTTTAGGGATCCAAATAACACTTTCTTCCCTAAGTAAATTCACAGGAGAATAACACATCTCCTATTAATGAAACCAAAGAGAATCACACTTGGTTTATGTAAATTTTAGTTTTTACAGAGAAAAGCATTGAGTTCAAGAGAGCTTTCTACAATTGGTATTGACTTGTTAAACTCAATGCAGATTCATATGAAAATACTAAAACGAAATAGTAAAATCAATTTCATGCCATCTATGTTTTATTAAAATAAATTTCCTAATTCTTCCTTGGAGAAAGTAGGCCACTGTCATGCAGTCATGTCCATGTGTGACTTACAAAGGTCAAATGGCAGCTCCGAGAACAGGTGAACAGGGAGAAATAGTAGAAACAGTTTTAATCAAGGCCTCCGTACTGGAAGACTGAATTCTTACAGGGACTCAAGAAATCAACTACCACAGCTCCTGTTGTAATGACGAGGGTCCCAGAAACCAGAGAAGAGGATAAATCCAACCAGAGCCAGACATCACATGACTGTCTGGGGCATTAGACACCAGACAGCCAAAACTCGGAAGGAAATGCAGTACCATGGGACGTGCATGTAACTATGAGGCATTCATGGGCCACAGGTCATATATGGAGCCATAGGACAGGTATGGAACCATGGGGTTTGCATGGGGCCGTGGGACATGTATGGGGCCATGGCACAGAAATGGTTCCTTGGGGCTCCTTCCAGCATCTCCATCC
Organism: Myotis nattereri; assembly: GCF_964212035.1. NCBI lineage: Eukaryota > Metazoa > Chordata > Mammalia > Chiroptera > Vespertilionidae > Myotis > Myotis nattereri. Next base: position 12,179,852 of record NC_138079.1, read on the forward strand.
TTGTTTTCTAAAAGTTTAGTTGCCCTAGCTCAGCGGTTCTCAACCTGTGGGTCGCGACCCCTTTGGCGGCCGAACGACCCTTTCACAGGGATCGCCTAAGACCATCCTGCATATCATCCTGCATTATGATTCATAACAGTAGCAACATTACTGTTATGAAGTAGCAACAAAAATAATTTTATGGTTGGGTCATAACATGAGGAACTGTATTTAAAGGGCCAGAAGGTTGAGAACCACTGCCCTAGCTGGTTTGGCTCAGTGGATAGAGCATCGGCCTGAAGACTGAAGGGTCCCAGGTTCAATTCCAGTCAAGGGGACATGCTCAGGTTGTAGGCTCAATCCCCATTAGGGGGCGTGCAGAAGGCAGCTGATCAATGATTCTCATCATTGATCTCTCTCTCTCTCTCTCTCTCTCTCTCTCTCTCTCTCTCTCCCCCCCTTCCTCTCTGAAATCAATAAAAAATATATTCAAAAAAATGTACTTAAAAATTTCAAATAAAAGGTTAGTTCACTGTGCCTCCAAGGGTAACTGAGGATACCCAAGTTACACCCTATATAGTCCAAAGTGCAGCAGGTAGTAGGCCAAGCAATGCCAGGACTCCAGGGACTGTGAGCAAGTCAAGGGAAAATAGAAAGAGGCAGGACAAAGGGCAGGTTGGCAGTTAGCAGCACAAAAGGAAATATGTATGAGGCGACTTTGCAAACAGGTAGGAGACAGCCTCTCAGAGGTAGGAGAGGCTGGGGGTCCCCAGAAGTTAATACAAAGAAGAGTCAACAGAGAGTTACAAAACATGTCATATATTTTTACTGTCAACATGAACAAACAAATGCTTTTACCACAGACATGAACACTGTGAAATATAATTATGTGATTCACAAGAAAAATAGAGGATCCATAAAAAATAATCATTCATCCTGTGGAATCAGACTAGAAGCCAAGTTTAAGATTTTGTGCTGGACCCTTTCAGTCATGATTCTTTCAATCACTTTTGACTCCATATGGGGATAAAGGCAACTGTTCAAATTCAAGGGACACGTGCCCCACCCCAGTCCTGCCCAGTGGTGGCCCAAGCTAGCATATACATTTTGATCCCTTCAGATGCCCTTCCTAAGGTCTTTGGCCAATTGTTGCTCATCCTTTATCAAGTGTCCACATAACTGTTCTGAAGTAAATTCCAAAATGACTCTCAGGCCAATAAATGATCCCTATGTAGGAAGACACTCAACAAGAACACCAAGGAGTCAGAGATAAAGATCTCAGGGTCCTAAGATTGGAATTAATCGTGCTCTGCCTGATTCTGCAGGCAGGAGTGATTTGAGGCATTCAGACCAAGTGCCACCAGCTAAGCCACTGAAGAAAAGGCTCCATATTAGTCACAATATTAAGGCTCCAACAGCAAGAAAGCCTGAGTGTGACATGACTCACCCCATCAGTGGCCTTCTCTGTGCTTAACGGAAAATTGCTCCCCATAAACCAATTCCTATAACTGCAGCATACTCTCGAAATAGCTGGGTTAAACTTTAATCAATAAACAAACAAAAGCAGAATATGGCACGGTCGCTTCAGCGAACATTAAACATTTAAAACTCATTTCCGAGATGGTTATGAGACTCAGTAAGCATGCTGAGAAACATGCTGTCTTGAAGGGTCCCTATATCTTTCCCCTCTTTACTGGAATAGACTTTTAAGCAAACGACAAGGACATAAGTGTGAACAGTTGTCTGTAATGGGCAGGGTGTTTTAGCAGCCCCTGCACACTCAGAGATACATATGCCAGAACATGCAGCCAGGGAGCAACCTTGCAAACTCAGCCAGCTGTTAGAGCATGTAGAGCAATGAACTCCAGCAGACAAGAGAAGCCCGCAGAGGCTGGGGAAAATAGTCCTGCCAGCATCTTCTGCCTGGCCAGGTACATTGAATCAAGACTTCCATGAAGGGAGGGATTGGGGAGGATGAAGAGGATAAAGGGGTTCAAATACATGGTGACTAGACTCTGGGCAGTGAGCTCACAATGCAATGTACAGATGTTATATTACAGAATTGGACACCTCATATTTACATAATGTTATTAACCAATGTTTTCCCAATAAATTTAATTAAATTTTAAAAATTTAAATAAATAAAATGTTTAAAAAAGACTTCAATAAGATGTACTTATGCCTGGACAGCATGGCTCAGTGGTTGAGCAATGACCTATGAACCAGGAGGTTGCGGTTCCAATTCCTGGTGTGGGGCATGCAGGAGTCAGCCGACCAATGATTTTCTCTCATCAGAGGTGCTTCTATCTCTCTCTCCCTCCCCCTTCCTCTCTGAAATAAATAAAAACATATATATATATTTTTAAATATATTTTATTGATTTTTTACAGAGAGGAAGGGAGAGAGATAGAGAGTTAGAAACATCGATGAGAGAGAAACATCGATCGGCTGCCTCCTGCACATCTCCCACTGGGGATATGCCCGCAACCCAGGTACATGCCCCTGACCGGAATCGAACCTGGGACCGCTCAGTCCGCAGGCCGACGCTCCATCCACTGAGCCAAACCAGTTTCGGCGATTTTTTAAAAAAGATGTGCTTAGCTGCATTAAGACGTTGCTATAGCATCTGGTTCACTTCATCAACAGCCTCTGTGCAGAGTGCCTCCAGGGTTACCACACTAACTCATGATATTCTAAATGTACATGGAAATCGAGATCTTGTAAGTCAAGATGATCCAGTCCTTCTTGTATTTCTCCCTTATCACTATTTCATCCTGCTTTCTCAACCCCTCTTGTGGAGTCGTGTGTTACAGAAAAGCGGCCATGTAGGTGATCAGTGGCCACCTGTTCAGCTGTAACATGAGCCATTTCAAGGACAGACAGGGATCTTTGTGTGTGATTTTGGTCAAGTCTTACCCCTTATTCAGAGAAGCACTTCCTTCCTAAAACCCCCATACTCTTGGTCCTTGCCCTGCCTACTCCTTCTCAGCTGACATGGAGGTTCTCAGGAACTCCCTCCCCTTCCAGCCACCGCCACCCACTAACTTCCCTGCATCCTGGGTGCCTTGGCCACTCATCCTCCAGCCTCACTGGAGGTGGAGTCTCTTCCTGTAAACTAATCCCCCACTTCCTACCCCTCCTACAACCTGGACTTTGCCTAATCAATGATCTCCCCCTCTCTTTTTTCTCTTCAGCCTCTTGCATCACCTGGCTTCTTCCCATCACCATTTAGGGATGCTTAAATAATGCTCTCTTAATAGCCATCCCCTGTCCTCATGTCCCTGCTGGCTGAGACAACAATTCTCTCCTTTTATATCGATTTCTTCATGCCACGTTTATCCCTCTGCTCATCATCAGCTAAGTCTCTCCTCCTGCACTGCCCTAAACCTGCTCTGATAAATGCTATTTGTTATGGGTTGAATGGGGTCCTCCCAAAAGACTTATTGAAATCCTAATCTTGGATACCTGTGAGTGTGGCCTTATTTAGAAACAGAGCCTCTGCAGAAGTAATTAGTTGCATCGAGGTCATGCTGGGTTAGGATGGCCCTAGATGCAATATGATTGGTGTCATTATAAGACGAGGAGAGGACAAAAAGACAGACACACAGAGAGAAGGTCATGTGGCTATAGACTCAGAGATTGGAGTGATGAGTCTACATGTCAAGGAAGGTCAATGATTGCTAACAACCCTCAGAAGCTACAAAGAGGAAAAGAAGGTTTCTTCCCTGGAGCCTTCAGAGAGAACATGGACCTGCGGACACCTGATTTCAGACGTCTAGCCTTCAGAACTGTGAAAGAAGAGATCTCTGTTCTTTGAAGCAATCCAGTTTATAGTATTTTGGTACAGCAGCACTAAGAAACTAATATACCATTGCTTTTCTTGGAACACAGGACTTTCAGTGCTAACCTAGGAAAGTCCCTGGCAAACCAGGGTGAGTTTCTCACTCTACCTTCTGGCCCACATCTTCCTTAACTCTCTGCATCACTGAATACTATGATGGCCACCTCCCTCTTGAAAAGTCCCCTGTTCTTGGATCCCATGATGCCTTGTTCTCAACTAGATAATTCCTTCTGATGGCAGGTAAAAATTCAGCTTTCTCCATCTAAAATCATCACATTCCTCAAATATTTCCCCCTTCTTTCTTCCATATGGGTTAAATAGCCAAGAACTTCGGGATCATATTCAGTGCCTCCTTCTCCCTCCTATACCCATTAAATCACCAACAAAATCCTCTTCAGATTCCTAGAATCCACCCACTTCTTCCCATTTCTACTACCTCTCCCTCAGCCCCCACCCACATTACTGCTCCCTCTAATCAGAGCAGCAGCCTCAGAATGGGCTGTCCCTGCCACCATGTTGCCACCCTCCAAGCTGAGCCTGCCCAGATAGCTGGGGGACTTCTTAAGATGCCTTCCAACACCTTGCATTATAAAGCCCCACTAACCACTTTAGCTTCACCTCCCTTTATATGCTCTCTAAAACTTAGACTAAGATTTCATGACTCCCTGTACATGCCTCTTGCAGGACACTATTCTCCCCTCCCTCACTTCAAGACCAATGCACTTGTTTTCTTTCTGGAACACCTTCCCCTTCGTGAGATTCACACACACCTGCTTACCATCGTCTGGGACTGAGCTCTGGCATCACCTCATCCTAGGAAGCTTCCTTAATCACACTCCTTCAGACTAGGCTCCCACCGACCCTAGCAATGACACCCAATAGGTCCCTTAATAGGATGTAATACAATGGTCCTTTTGGTTTATATTCCTAAAGGTGTTCTAATATCTTAACACAGACTGTATTTTTTGCCTCTAGCTCCTCAATACTTAGCACGGACCCTCTTACATAATAGGTACCAATTAAATGTCTGTTGTACATTCACTCCTAATCTAAAATGTGCAAATTAAAATAAGCTGAGATGCCACTTATGAGCTACAAGATTGGCTCAAATCCGAAAGTCTAATAGTATACTTTGCTGGAAAAGCTGATCGTAAACAGATACTCATATCCAGAGCAAAGAGAATGCAAAATGGCACAACCTTCATTAATGGAAATTGGGCAATACCTAGCAAACCACCTGTGCATTTACCTTTTGACACAGCAATCCCAATTCTAGGAATGTCTCCCAATGGTACTATTGCAAAAATATTAAAAGTTGACTGCAGGAGGCGCTACTCATTGTAATAGCCCATTAAATGGACTATTTTAATAGCCCATTTTAATAGTTCATGATCACAAATGACAGAAAATAACCTAACTATGTTCATCAAAAAGTAAGAGCTATGAGGCTATAAAAAGAAATGACATAAATCTATACTACTAGTGAGTGGCCTCTAGGGTATATTATTATGTCAAAAAATGCTACATAGAGAAAAGTTTGTATGTATGCAAGCTTTTATCTAAGAAAGGAAGGTAAGAATATGTGTTTGTATACATATATGTTTGTATTAAAAAGAAGCATGAACTTTAAATACTAAGTAAAATGTTATCTAAAAGCAGAGATTAAACGGGTTAAAGAAAAGAGGAAGGAAAGCTAGCTTCCTTGAACACCTTTGTGTCATGAATTTGACTTTGAAGTAACACATAATAATGAGATGTAAGTTTCAAAAATCTCTAAAAAATAAAAGCAAAATTCAACAAAACTAGTTGGGTTTTGAGTTGGCATAACCGTACAAGAGGAAATTATTTCAAGTGATTTCAAGGCAGTAATTCTGCTTTAATCTCCCAATGAAATGTATACCCTGACAACAAAAGGAAGAAAATCATCGTACAGGGTTTTCAGTAGTCAAAAAGGACTCCAGTTGCATGAAACTGTTATTCTGAAACAGCTGAGTATATATTCAGGAAAGGTCAAAGGAATAATTATATTGGCTGCAGAGACTCAGGATTCTGTGCAGGGGAGAGAAAGATGTAGACACAAGACAGAAGAGGTTCAGAAATATCCGACAGTCCAAAGGTGACTTGAAACTATCTAGAATGGATGGTGCATTTTTTAAAAATGTTTTCCTCAGTTCAAAACCCCTAACTGAGCACCTCCACGCAGCATCAGCCAAAATGCCAGGCTGTTGGGTCTACGGAAGGAAATGACCGAGAGGAGTCAGTGACATCCTGTCCCAGGGAGTTAGCACGTCATCGGAAGTCACGTGGGTTGTGTCAAAAGAACTCAGGAGCCAAATTCAAGAGGCTCCCAGGGGCTTGAAATGTGATGATTTCACCATCTATAAGGACAAAAACTGTAACTACTTAAAATAAGATATCAAACATTAAACCCATGTATTAATAATAATCCTAATAATCAGCCCTGGCTGGTGTGGCTCCATTGGTTGTAGCATCATCCCATGTACCAAAGGGCCTCAGGTTTGATTCCTGCTCAGGGCACATACCCAGGTTGTGAGTTTGATGCCTCGGTTGACAGGTGTATCGGAGGCAAATGACCCATGTTTGCTGTTTTTTTTCTTTCTTTCTTTCTTTCTTTCTTTCTTTCTTTCTTTCTTTCTTTCTTTCTTTCTTTCTTTCTTTCTTTCTTTCTTTCCTTCCTTCCTTCCTTCCTTCCTTCCTTCCTTCCTTCCTTCCTTCTTTCTTTCTTTCTTTCCTTCCTTCCTTCCTTCCTTCCTTCCTTCCTTCCTTCCTTTCTTCCTTTCTCTCTCTCTCTCTCTCTCTCTCTCTCTCTCTCTCTCTCTCTCTCTCTCTCATCAATTAAAAAACATATCCTCTGGTGAGAATTAAAATCACCATCATCATCAAAATAAGAAAAATAAACAAAAAGCAAACATAATACCTTATTTGTCCTCTTTGGGTAATGCTAAAAAAACCTCACTAGTCTTAAAGAAACTGACTCAGCCATTCCTATATAAGGGGTGCCCTTAGGATAATCAAATAAGATAGTGAGGAAAAGTTGTTTTGTATAGAAATATTCTTGCCATTAAATTAAGAATGACAAGATGACGAAATTCCAGGTTCGTACCCATGAATAAATCAGTAAATTTAGGCAGTGATCATCAATGACTGCTAACTTCACACCCAGTCATTATCTGCCTCCAATGGAAGTGCACAGCACCATCCATGACAGAGTGGAGACAGACAGGGCTGAACCTGAATCTAAGCAGCCTTGATATCGCTACAAATTTACAGGCACATTCAAGTCAGAAGGACATTTGAACAACACCAATGGGATGCATTTGGCAAAACCCACACTTTGGGAAATTCTATACTACTAAGTACTTAGTTTTTTTAAAAAATAATTAATTTGCAAGGGGAGCAACAACAACAACAAACAGTAAACGATTAAAAGGACCTCAAAAGATACAACACCAAGTGCAATATGTAAACTTCATTTAGATCTTGATTTAATACCACTGTTACAAAAATGTGTAAGCATCCATGAGACCCTCAGGGATCTCACAATACTCACTAAATGTCTGGTGACATTACGGAATTATTTTGTTATTGTTGTTTTTGTCTGTTTGTTATGAAAATGGCATTTTAAGTTCTCTTTTTTTGATAGTCAAACTGAAATATTAAAGATACAATTATATGATTTATTCAGTTTGTTTCAAAATAATTTGGTGGGTGTGGTGTGGACTACAAGTGAGGATTTATTTTTAAAAAGTGGGCCATGAATTAATAAATACAGGGTTTGGGTATTCCTTAAATTATTTTTTCTATTTTTGTCTATTTGAAATTGTTATGATACAAAGTTTAAAAAGTAACAAAACATAAAACTATTGGATGGATTATTAAAATACAATGACAGAGTAAGTTTGGTTCACTTGATAATGAAACTGAGTTCGTTGAGGACAGGGATAAAGACATTTCATTTTCTTCATGCATGCTGAGTGTCTGGGGTGAAAAGAACCCTAAATAAATTCTAATTAATGAAAAAACACATGAGTGGATACACATACCAATTCATTAATCCCATGGATCCATAGAGGTACCAGAGACAATTAAACCAATTCTGTCTGCCATGCAATGCCAGTCAGGAACAAAACATGTTTTGTGGCAAGACTAAGGTTTTGTTGGGAAATACTGAGCTGAGAATTTTTTTGTTTTCCTTGACTTTGGTGTTATGTCTGTGGGTCACATTTTTACCCCCTGGTTCAAATGTCCAGGATGCTTCCAGCACCTGCTACATAACAGTGGTCTCAACACGGGGGCTTCCTTATCTGTAAAAATTCTTGAGTTAGTGATCCGTTTCTGGACATGAAATTCTGGCGATGAAGGAGTTCATATTTTTGCTCCTACTGTGAACGATGTCTAAAATGAAAGTAATGGAGCAACTGCTATCCTCTTGTCACTGAGCGTGGAAAGTGCCGTGGCACTCAGAGCATGCCTGTCCCTTACCTTTATAGGAAATGACAGGGTGCTCCGCTCTCTGGCACTGAGAAGGGTCTGTTGTGGGCTGGGCCAGTCTCCACCAGCCCAGGCTGGAGAACAGCCACGCGATGACACAGGGGCCCTTCATGGTGGGCACGAGGGCTCGGGCTCTGCGCTTGTCTTCTAACCAGAAGCTCGTCCTCCCGTCATGTGGGAAAAGTGCCTGAAACACAAAGGAGAACACCTGGATGGAAACAGGCCAGGGTTTCTGGTGGTGGCCTTTTGGTAATGCCCTGTTACCACTGCCTTTAAAAAAAAATGTCTGCTTGTCTGAGCTCTGAGAGCTCAGACAAGCAGACTTTTTTCTAGCTTATTTGTCAGATACATATGAGTGTATGTATCTCAATAAGGACCTTTTTTCACAATAATTTTATGAGATAACCCATTTTTTTATAAAAGGAGAAATATTCAAGTTTAAGCTCCATGAAAACATGACAGTCACTATCCTAAGGAATACAGTTAAAGGGCTATAATCATCAATTGGTTTTCCCTTGGAACATGCAAACACAGACCTATATGTGGAAACCCAGAGAATGCTGGCCTTCCTTTTTAATATTCAAAAGACTCTACTTAATAAGGCCATAACCATTGTCATTGACTTATAAGCCAGTTATTATGCTACCCGACTCTTAAAAATTGCCCATATTTAGTGAATTTATCCTTTGAAATGTATAGATGACCTGCAAAGTCTCTGGCTAGGGACCAAATATAAATCCACTGAAATCTATATTGAGCACCTACTGGGTGAGATGAAATTACTATACTGGGAGTGCTGATACTTGAAAGCCTATGAATAATTTAAAAGATGAATAAGCTTTAAAATAAGATAGGCTTGTAAAAATATCTATAATCCAAGTTGTTAAAAAGCCATAAAAAGAAGCAGGAATGCGGTGGGAGTTGAGAGTCCTCGTGCTATTTAGACGGATGAAGGGTATATCCACAGAGGGGCTCACGTTTGACTTTCATTTTGGAGGATAAAGAGGATTTCAACAGATGGAGATTTCTGGAAGTGCATTCCATGCCAAAGGAAGAGGATGAAAAGATGTCCTGGAGAGGCAAGAGGAAGGAGTAGGCAATGTGTTTTGGGAACAGTTTGCTATACTTGACCCAAACACCAGGGGATATAAAAGGAGATATAGTGGGAAGCAGCTTACAGAGTAGGTTGATTTAAGGTTTGAAAGGCAAACTATACTAATGTCTGATGTCTCTATATTTAGGCAACAAGCTACCATAGTATATTAATATTACATTAGATGAAAAATTAACAAAAGTATTCTCACAACAGTGTACTTGGGAAACTGGGTAGAAAGGAGCACAGAGGTGAAGAAGTTCATTTGAGGACAATGCAATTGCTCAGAAGAGAAATAAATGAAGCTGTGACTTCTAGTGGTGTCCATGTGAATAAAAATGCAGGCAAGCATTCAAAGTGATGGGAAAGTATGGCAAATTAAAGAAGGCCACAGGTTCCTTGAAATTCCACCTGTAAAGGTTGGGCTATTGACCCTCTCTTGACTCTGGGTTGTCAATGTGACCATGTGGCTCAATCAGAGACAACAGAAGTGATGATGCGCTAGGTTCTAAGCCCAGTCCCTAATACTGGCAGTCTCCACGTCCTATCTCTTAGCACATGCTGTCTGAGCACTGGGACCCCAGGTAAGAAGTCCAGCTATCCTGAGCCTACCATGTTAGAGTGACCACATAGAGGAGCTCTAGTGACATTTCCCACAGAGCCCATCCTCCCAGTGCCCCCACCAAGGCACCTGCCATATGAGTAAATGTGGAAGCCACTGATGACTTCAGTAAGGATGAGAGCAAAGGAATCACCCAGGTGAGCCCTGTCCAAATTCCTAACTGCAAAGTGTGAAATGAAATAAAATGATCATTGTTCTAATCTGCAAAATTTAGGAAAACAGAAAGTAAAGAGGCATGGATGGACTCAAGACAGAGAACATAAGAGACTGTGAAGATGGTAGTGCCATTGTGTTTAACATGATAATCAATAGAAGAATTTTATTTAGAGGAGAATATGATCATTTAGTGGTGTGCATGTTGGGTTGAAGATGCTGAGAGAATACTTAAGGAAAAGCAGCAGACTTGAAAATCCAGGCTGGGTGCTCATATAAAAAGAAGTCAGAGATTGCATACAACGTTTGGAAGGGTTAAAATCATGGGAGTGGTTAAATTCACCAGGGGAAAGCATGAGGGGGAAAAGGAGGAGCTAAGTAGTTTTATGTTTGTTTAGAAGCTGCTAATTAAACAGTCATAACACAAAGATGAGAAGGAAATCAGACATAGCTCACCAAGCGAAAATGGAGATCAAGTTAGATTTTTAAAAAATAATAATAACACTTCTTAAAAAGAGACCTGGTCAACTGCATCCCAATGAATCAGACCAATGTTTTAGTGAAAAGGTAGTCAATGATCAATCAATTAGGGGGAACAGCCTGACCAGCATGGTGGTTGAGCATGGACCTTTGAACCAGGAGGTCAGGGTTTGATTTCCAGTCAGGGCACTTACTCAGGTTGCAGGCTCAATCCCCAGTAAGGAGTGGGGAGGAGAGGGGCACATGCAGGGGGCAGTTGACCAATGATTCCCTCTCATCATTGATGTTTCCCTTTCCCTTCCTCCCTGGAATCAATAAAAATATTTTTTTTAAAAATTGAGGGGAACAGTTTCAGTAAAACAAGAGACAAAATCCATATGTCAAAGAACCAAAAAGGATTGGAAGGAGAAAAGTGGACTAGAACATGGATGGCTAACTTAAATGCCAGGTATTTCCAAGAAATGCCAAGAACATTCAAGGAAACCAGAGAAGCACTAAACAGTTAATGTTAGGGAAAGTTTAGTGTAAAGAAAACAGATCATGAAATGTGGCTTCTGAGAAGTGGTGAGTGGGAAGAGACTGTAGATTTAAGAGGGAGAGGAGATATCAAATAGAAGACCCAAAAAATGCAAAAGTGGGAAGCTATCAGGGTCCTCATAACGGACGCGGTTATGAATGAAGAAAAGAGGCCTCATCCTCTAAAGGAGTGTCCCCTGAATATATGGTGATATTTCACAAAGAAGACACATAAATTTTAGGGGGCATCATATTTCTCAGTCTCTATATTTTGAGTCTCATTGACTCAATGTTCCCATTGATGAAAATGTACACGTTGAGCAGAAGATGGTGGAGGGACTGTAAATCATGACTAAGCTAGAGTATGGCTTCTGTAGGAGTCAGGGACCCTGAGCATGAAGATAGAAGAAGGAGTGCAGCGGAAAATTGGGAGGGTGGGGCACCTGTCCAACGAGGCCACAACCCCTACCCAGACATGGACAATGAAGGCACAGGAGTTATTTTTTTCCTGGGCTATAAAATTAAAAGATGATTAAGTTCACTCTTGGACAAGGTATCATAGTCTCTGAAAAACTGGGCAAGGCTCTAGAACTCCAGTCTAGAGGTAACCACATGAAGTAGCCCTCCTTTTCTTATCCTTCTGACCTGAGACTTAACACAGGAAATTTCATCGGATGACAAAACATAGAATAACACTTGTTAGAGGCGTTTCAGATGTAATTTAGTTCTGTCCAGAGCAAGGGCATTTGAAGCACCCTCACCAGCCCCCTGGAGATAGATTATCACCGCTCATGTCAAAACAAATCAGTGATGATAAAATAACGCAGGATGGCTAGTGAAAGTACCAGTAAACCCTCAGAAAGTGCTAGCTCTGTGGGAGGCATGACACATTCACACTGTGCCTGGCACCCAACGGGCACCCAGAGCAGTACCTCTGACACATTATCTCTCACTGGGCAACATTCCATCAGAGATGGATGGACCACTGCCTCAGCCTGACCTCCCAGCCTGAGTTCAAGTCAACTAGGGACTAAGAGCAAATTTTTCTCTTGCACATGATTTTTCAATGTGTCAGGCCCACACCAACATAGACTCCCCTGTGCTACCTATGAAATGAGTTCCACTGAACAACCGCCCATCGAAACTGTCCAAAGTCAACAGCCATGAACTTCTCACCTCAATGCCAGCATCTTTGCCTCCTGAAGGAAAGGTGGGGGAAAATAGCACAAGTGTCTAGATGTGGAAAGGGACCATTAGAGAAGGAGGAGATGCCACGTCAAGTAGGAGAGCAGCTAAAATGGGACTTGTAGGCCCACGATGATGAGATGAAATTACATGTTTGCCATGAAAAACTAAGTGAAGCACTTTTAATGAGAACAGGTGATTTTTAGAAGTTTATAATTTGCAGACTACATAGCATGTTACCTTTTTTCTTAAAATAAAGGGACTATAAACAATCCTCGTGGTAAGATGCCATGGCAGGGTATTCACCATCTTCATTTACAGAGTGGGCTTTTCTGAGCAGCCTGCCATGCATGACTAACTCCCTGAATGACTTGACTCTAAGGAGGCTCCATCCCAGATTACGTAATTCCATCTTCCACTGAGTCACAGAGCTCTGGCCACTCAATGACAGAGGTGGGGAGGCACATAATTATATCAGGGATTTTAGTGCTGGATCTCAGGACTGTGACATTTAGATCCAGATCATTCTTTATTCTGGGAACTGTTCAGCACATTTAACAACATCCCTGGCTAGATGCCAGTAGCACCCCCGCCCCATGTGTGCCAACCCAAATAGTCTCCAGACACTGCCAGTCACCCCTGGTTGAGAACCTCCAATTTCTGTGAACCTCTCACTCTTTAGAAATTAAATAAGCTATCATCACTTGAAAGATTGTTTATACATATATATATACACACACACACACACACACACACACACACACACACACATATACACACATCCTAACTAAATTTGTATTGAGTCACGTCAGCAAAATTTCACTAAGAATAAAAGTCATGTTAATTATAACTATTTGCTACATTGGGAAATATATTATGAAGAAATTTTCAAAAGATCACTTTAAGTAAATGTTGTTCTAATTTCATCCCACTCCCTCTGAAAAATTAAAAACACATTAGGTGAGTTAATACTAAACAAACAATTTTGCAAATAGGAAGATTTATTACAGCAGGCTAATTCGGGCTACAAAATAGAAGCATTTTTGTTGCATCTATTTCAAAACCCCTGAGGCCTTCCTTTTAGTTTCCTGATGTGGGAGGATCTCTCTACAAGCTCCATCTAAATAAGCAAAACTCTGAGTATAAATGTGTGTGCAATAAATAACATTTCCCATTCACACCCACACCACAAATGAATAGGCTTTAGGGAACAGAAATAACTGTTCCTCTTAGTTTAAAAAATGCTGTCAGATTAAAAAAAAAGAAGAAGAAGAAAGAAAAAAATCAAAAGAATAAGCACTTACACAAGAAGTTTGCTTAGGAAACAAAGTCTAACTAGTTATTAATAAACACAGATCCAAAATAAGTTTAGTGTGCTTCTATTCATTAGTGGCTGGGTTTCTTCTGAGCCTTAGGTCTACTATAAAGTGGGAAGTGGCCTAATCCTTTGGCACATCTCAGAGAGTCCATAAAGCCAGGACTTCCACTGGGGAGAGGACAATGAAATCAGGTGAGCTGACTCGGACAGGACTCAGGAAGCCGTGCCCCATACCTGCCCACTGCAGAGCCCTTAGTATCAAAGGGCTGAAGGCAAAGTTGAGGAGACTGTTACACATGTGCCTCTTAATGATACAAAGAACTACTACAGCGTGTTGTAATGTCTAATGGACAGCTCTTCTGAAATGTGTGTATTTGCATTCCCTCTTCCCATCTCCTGGCCCTACTCCATGGGATCCGATGAACCAACGGCTCCCCCAGAATTAGGTCCCAGACTAAACTGAAAGCAGCAGAACCATTGAAGAATCATTCCACCAACCAAACAAACCATATGGTCTCATCCCCACACCCCCTGGCACAGCTAAATACGGTACCTGTTGCACAATCATCAGCTCCTGCCAGATAAACAGCCCAGGCCTTTCAAAACTCTCAGGGTTCCTCCACGGCATTCCAAAGAAAACACTCTACCCCTTCACCAACAACCATCTCCTCCAATTCCACCTCCGCTACTCCCACTACAAAGGCATCCCTCCAGCCCCGCTGGCCTAGTCAGGATCTTCAGTCAGTCTTGCACACTTATCTGCACGTTGCGGATGCCACGGGCCCCACACCTGCCCAAGTCTTCCCACTGGGCTTGGTTCAGACTGGCTTCCACCTTCTGCATACACAAGGCTACCCACTCCAGCCCACGGTGGCAGCTCTTTTCCAGGAATCCCAATGTAGCAATTAAGGCCTGATTCCTCATCAAAGGTTGCATGTATAGGCATACAACCTTTCATATTCCTACACTTTTGTTTCTCCTTTTTATTATAAACCACCTATGGCTTGAACATTATAGTCCCAAGTTTTATGCATTCCAACATGTTGAATATGCAGTCTGAATGAATCAGAAATCACATAGCCAATGACCTATTGAGCATTTAGAATTCACCCATCCCTTGCCATTGAGCAAACACCATGGTGAGGTGGTTCATTCATTCCCTTGGCACATATGAGACAGAACTTGTCAATGATTCAATGAATTTGAGAGATGAAAGGGGAGGTTGAAATCACCCAATCTCTCTCTTCACTCTGTGTCTGAGATATGAAGGCTCGGGTTAAAGGCATCTCATAGGTTATTGCTGTAAGATCAAGTGTGTTGTGGCAGCCACACCAAATAGGTGAGGCTACTACCCCCTGGCTCTTTGCAAGGCATGCTCAGTCTTCCCACACATGCTGGCAGAACCACACACTTATTAAGGGCCACAAGATCAGATGATCTGAACCAACTCCAGTAACGTATCCCCAAATTTCATAATAAGGAATAAGCCCTTGGCACAGAAACAAGAGGAGTAATAGGGGAAATCATTAACCAACCAGCCACATTGAAGGATGTCACCTATGGGCAAGAGATAGCACTCCAACACAGGGGGCAAAGGTGAAGAGTATACAATGGGGGGCCCTTCAAGGTCACAGTTAAGAGTAGTCAAACAACTAGAAATCCACCTTTCTATAATTATCAAATAGAAGTAGAAGTAAAGACTTAGGAAACCCAGAAGACAAAGGAATTCCCTCTAAATCAGTGGTTCTCAACCTTCCTAATGCTGCGACCCTTTAATACAGTTCCTCATGTTGTGGTGACCCCCAACCATAAAATTATTTTCGTTGCTACTTCATAACTGTAATTTTGCTACTGTTATGAATCGTCATGTAAATATCTGATATGCAGGATGTATTTTCATTGTTACAAACTGAACATAATTAAAGCATAGTGATTAATCACAAAAACAATATGTAATGATAGATGTGTTTTCCAATGGCTTAGGCGACCCCTGTAAAAGGGCCGTCGACCCCCAAAGGGGTCGCGACCCACAGGTTGAGAACCGCTGCTCTAAATGGAAGAAGGCAGAAGTGATGGCTTCTGAAGGAGTTCAAGTTAAGAGTGTTTAAAGCAGCAGGAAGAAATGATCCAGGACAATCAATCTGATGTGTTCAAGGCTGGAATCAATGTATTGAATGAACCTATGTTCCTTTCTTGCAATAGTTCAGATATTTTAGGTACTGAGCAGGAAATGGGATTAAATGAAGAATCAATAAAACAATAAACTTAATGCACAGTATGCAAGAAAATAGATTCTTCTAACCTTTTTCAAAATTAATAACTGAACGTTATTTGGAAAACAAGGTGAAATTAAAGGTTTCTTCTTATGACGTTGAGTCTCTATGGGGAATCAGGATGCTCGCCAGACATACTGCATCTTCCATATTTACATACCTTTTTGTAAAGATTAGATCCTTTTTATATTATTTTAACCCATGTGTCTCGACTGCCAAGTTTCAGCCAAAAGAGGTTTAGCATCAATGGATTAGTGAAACATTTTTAGGAACGTGTTAATGAAAACAGCGACTGCCTTAAGGAGAGAAGCATCATTCGCTGCCACCTTCAGGTAACTGAATAAGAATCTTGCTTTCTTCCTTCTAGATTTTCATAATATCTGAATGGAGATGAGATGGAATTTTATGGTTATATAAAATGACCTCATGGTATAAAATGGGAAAAAGCAAACATTAAACTATTTTATATATTTCAATAATAGTTCGGCTCCAATGACCTTATTTTATATCTCTCTTCAAAGGGAATTGTTATTGCATTTTTGCCTTTTTCCCTTACTTTAGCTCCAGATCGCCTGAAGGATCCATAAAAATAAATGAAGTCCATTAGATAAAATTATTATTTACACAAAGGCAATATTAATTTTATCTGTCAGCAGGTTTTAAAACTAAGTGAAAGTTCATTGAATCTACTTGTGTGTTACTAAACCAACAATTGAGTTCTTTCTAAAAATGAAAATTTAAATAATGGGTTTTCAAGGCAACAATGGACAATTTCTAAAGGGTTTTGGACACAGTAAGATAATCAAGTTATAAATGACTCTCATGGTGTTGAAATTATTATTCATAGCTCCCATTTGTTTTTAGTTAAGATAAGCAGGACTTGGAGTGCAATGTCTTTGCCAACATGGGAAAGAAAGCACACAATGGTAGCAGGAAGAAAAGGATTCACCCTTCCATCTTCACTGTTCTGGTCAACATCACTGGCCACCTCCTGATTGTCAAACCCTGTGAGCCTATGCAACTGAAAGTCTCCATGGCACATGTGCCCACTGAGCTTTTCTCCTGAATATCTCCCAAAATCCTGTTCCCTGGTTTCAATAACACCTGAATCTCCCTGTGCTCCTACTGCATCTAGATCTCTTACTGCTTAGGGCTCCTGCTACATGAAGGTGCAACCCAATCTCTCCTAAAGGTTCATCGCTTCTCAGCCTACACATTCTCAATGGCCTTTTATTAAAACTCACATAATATTACAAATTTTCTAAAAAACTAGTGACTTCCAAATCTATAACTCTCTTCAAAACTTCTGTACATGATCCAAACTCATAAATCAAACTAGATATCTTCACATAAATAACCCAAAGGTGCCTCATTTAAAGATGACTTCAATACCTGTCTTCACCAGCTCTCTTCTTCATACCTATTTGCCCTCATATCCAGCGACACCATTCACTCAGACATCCAACTCAGAATCTGAGGACCCACCCACCAGCTCCCTTCATCTGCTCGAAGTTCATCTTTCAGTTGGTCACTATGTTCTGACAACCCTTCCCTCACCCATATCTAGAATGATGCCCATTTCCCCACCCTGACCAACCCATCTATTTCTCACCTCTGCAGCATCAGCTGTTTTTTTTTTATGGGTTTCCCTGCCTCTATACTCCATCCGTAGCCCCAGTCTCTGAGTAGCCCTCTTTGATTTTTTCCACTTTGCCCCCATCCCCGCCTGGCCCCACTGTTCATCAATACTCATTTCTATGACAGTCTTTACTACCCTGACTGCAAATACCTGGGTATCTGCCCTATTCTTAAATAAGGCTGTGAAAATCTCCACCTCTGGACAATACAAGGCATAATATAGGCAAGCCATCACCACCTGAGGAAAAAGTTAATGGGTGAAAATAATGCAAACCCACATACACATCGCTACCTTCTTAACAATATTTATGCTTCCATTAAAATGCTATTCATGTTCCTTTTTCTTCAATTCTGCTATTCGTTGTCACAGATGTTTTATTTCTCTGTTAAAATTCTCTTAACATCTGGTCCAAATACAAGGATTCCCATGGTTTTGAGAAATGTCCTTTCTAAATGTCATAATTTTCCAATTAACAGTCAAACGGATGAAGGGATTACTATAGGCAGCCCAGCTAAAAAGAGGAAGTCTCCTGGGCCTGGAAACTGAAAGCTCATGGAAGATATCACCATGCCATGTTAACCCTGAGGGGTTCAGAGACATTACTCTGGCACACCATCCTCTGTGGGAACACATGAAAGTCAAAGGACAGAAAAAGGAGGATGTTACAATTCATAACAGAAATAAACTCATCATATACATTATTCTAAGATGAAAACACAAATACCTTAAAATATTATACAGTGAATTCACACATAATAGACTGTTAATATACTTGGAAAACTAGAATATTTAATTAAAAGGCCCTGAATTGGTATTTTCAGATTTTAGTTGATACCTATAAGGCCCAAAGGACCAGACATGGCAAAGTCAGTATATTTGAGTCCATTTAAATCTGTCATAATCTTTGGTCATATCTCAAATGCAGTGCACTTACTTACTACTTTTGACTCAGTTTATTAAAAGCAAGAATAAGAAATCCTCATTAAAACAGAAAATTAACTATAGTTAACAATATTGTTTTGCATATTTGAAAGTTGCTAAGAGGAAGGAATCTTAAAAGTTTTAATCACAAGAAAATATTACTGATTCATATCATATCAAAATCAAAGATTCTAGTTATCAGAAAATAATAAAATTTTAGAAATTTCAAAGAAGATTATGTGATTCTGAACAATATTACTATATCTCTTATTTTCCTGAAATAAACCTGTAAAAATATTTTCTTTCCTTCCTGTTTGACAGACATGGAGACAAGACCCAAGGAGGCCCCACAGAAAAATGGAAGAATTAGTGATTTTGACAGTCAAGACCTTGGCCATCTTGTTGTGTTGAACATCCTATTCTTATTTATACCTCACTAGTGGCCCGGTGCATGAAATTTGTGCCCATTAAAAGGGAATTAATTAGGGGAAATATTTTAATATTGCTATTTGCCCTTTCTCTTTGATAGAAGTGTCAGAGATGAAAGAAAATTAGTAAAATGTATATGAGAATCTTCCTCCAGTCAGAGTCTGGGGCATGCCACAGGACCCAGAATCAAGTCCCTGCCCACCCCCGTGCACCTCAAAATCGTGTGAGACCCAGACCCAGCCGGCCACACCCCCGGGGAGCAGAGCCTCAGGTCCCCTGGTTCAGCACTGGGCAAGGGGTGCAGCCTCAGGTCCCCTGTCAAGCTTTGCCAGGTGGTGGGCCCAGCCTCAGGTTCCCCACCAAGCCCTGCTGGGTGGGGGGTCGTGGCCTGAGGTCCCCCATCAACCCCCTCTGGGCCGGGGGTGCGGCCTGAGGTTCCCTGTCAAACCCCATTGGGCTGTGAGCGTGACCTCAAATCCTCTGTTCTGGCGCCAGGGCGGGAGGCGCGGCCTGAGGTCTCCCATCAACCTCCTCTGGGCCGGGGGTGTGGCCTGAGGTCCCCATCAAGCCCCACCGCGCAGGGGGCACAGCCTCAGGTCCCTTACCCCGGCCCAGCACCACATAGCCTCAGGTCCTTGCAGATCACTCATTACAGCTCATTACAGGAACCCCGCCTCCACTGTGGGTGCAGCCATCTTGTGACGGTGTGACAGAGTGAGGGTCAATTTGCATATTACCTCTATTATATAGGATTTCTGCAATGACCATACTAACTAACGATTGGGAGCCCCGCTAGACACATAGATCACTGGGCTTAAGAAACAAGCAGATGCTCTATTTCTAAAACTGACCTTGTGTTAGGCCTGAACATGTGCCCTTGGGGAGAGAAATCTCACTAAGTAACCAGCTGCAGCATCATTCACTGGTCCTAGAGCCAGAAACCTAATTGACCAAGATTTCATTCAGCCAATGATAAAAGAGAACCAGCCCTCACACAACTATGGATAGCCTTCTCCATGTCTTGTGCCATCCTCTGCTTGCCATCTCGCACCCTCCTTGAAGGCCCATGATGATGAATAGCAGTTTTCAACTGGTGAATATAAAATTATATCCCAGCCCCAACATGCCCCTGAAACTGCCACTTCCATCTCTTTTCTAATGGACAAAGAATAACCTCCAATCAAACATGGACCTAGAAAACCACCAATTCCCCCTCCTTGAGTCCACTTCCTGCCTGAGTCTCCCTGTCACAGGTAGTCATTTTTATTTCTCTAATTCCTCCACAGGACACTCTAAACCATCAGTAAACCCTAACAAGTGGGTCACATGCCTGTCCTCTTCCCTCACCTCTACTGCTGCAATCCCAGTTGAAGCCACTCCATATCTCACCCAGACTTAGCAGAAGCTGCTCTAGTTGTCTTGGGGCTTTCCATGCTTGTCCCCCAAGAGTCCATCCTCTATGTTGCAACCAGAGCAATCTTTGTAAAGAGTCTAAAACAGTGAAACTCACAGAAGCATACTAGAATGGTGGTTGCTAGGGGCTGTGGCTGGTGGAAATAGGAAGATGTTGATGAAAGGGTACACAGGATGAGTAAGTTCTGGAAATCTAATGTTCAGCATGTTAACTACATACAAGAGGAGGACTCGGAGTGTAATGTCTTTGCCAACATGTGAAAGCACACAATGGTAGCAGTTAATAACACTGTGCTATATACTCAGAATGTACTAAGACAGATCTTAAATGCTCTCACCACACACACAAAAAGGTAACTACAGTGGGGCCTTGACTTACGAGTTTAATTCGTTCCGAGACCGAGCTTGTTAAGGAGCTCGTTAACTCAAATTTCTCTATCAACTCAATGCAAAAAAATCAGCCGAAAGACAGCTGGTATCTCAAAAAACTCGTTAGTCGGGACACTCGTAAGTCAAGGCCCCATTGTAACTACATAAGGTGATGTGTTAATTAGCTTGATTGTGGTAATCATTTCACACATACACAAGTATCAAAACATCACATTGTACAAGGTAAATATGAACAATTTTTATTTGCAAATTATACTTCAACTAGAGCCCTGATGCACGAAAATTTGTGCAAGAGTAGGCCTTCCATCCCCCAGCTGCCAGCACCGGCTTCCCTCAGGCACCTGGGACCCAAGCTTCCCTCCTCCAGCCGCCCACAGGCACCCGTGACCAGGACTGGCTTCCCTCTGGCCCCAGCTTCGTCAGGAAGAATGTCCGGACGTCCAGTCTAATTAGCATATTACCCTTTTATTTTTATAGATAAAGGTGGGAAAAAACAAGTATAATAGACTATTTGCATATTTTAAAAAATATGTATGTAGCTGCAATTTCCTTTCCTATATAAAGAGCGAAAAATTAATCAACAAGAATTCTGCTGGGTCTGGCCCCACCCACTTCTGCACCTTTCCCAGCATCCCCAATTCTTATGTTAAGAAAATTTTAATAAGGGAATAAAATATCTGTGACAGTGAACAGCAGAACTGAAGAAAAGGAACATGAGTAGCATTTTAATGGAAACATGAATATTGTTAAGAAGGTAGAGATTTGTATGTGGGTTTGCATTATTTTCACCCATTAACTTTTCCCTCAGGTGGTGATGGCTTGCTTACACCAGGTCTTGTATTGACCTGTGCATTCAAACGTGCATGTTCCCCCGCCCCACCCCTGACACACACACACACACACACACACACACACACACACACACACACACCCCTTCTCTCTGATGTTTTTGACCACTGAGCTCATCACCTTTCAGATAGCACTTACTGGCCCACAGGTCCAGAGATCCTTTCTCTCACTCTGGGTCCTTTCAAGGTGACTCCTCATTATTCAAATAACCCTCAAATGCCACCTCTTCAGAAAGGATTCCCCCACAAGACCTCCTAAAGTAGTGGTTCTCAACCTGTGGCTCGCCAACCTGTGGGTCACGACCCCTTTGGGGGTTGAAAGACCCTTTCACAGGGGCCGCCTAAGACCATCGGAAACACATATATAATTACATATTGTTTTTGTGATTAATCACTATGCTTTAATTATGTTCAATTTGTAACAATGAAAATACATCCTGCATATCAGATATTTACATTACGATTCATAACAGTAGCAAAATTACAGTTATGAAGTAGCAACGAAAATAATTTTATGGTTGGAGGTCACCACAACATGAGGAACTGTATTAAAGGGTCACAGCATTAGGAAGGTTGAGAACCACTGTCCTAAAGCACTAAACAGTTGTCACATATAACTACTTGAAATCATTCATGTCACTTACAACGACTTAAAATTTCTCAGTGGGTGTATTTGTTTATAGCCCACTAGGAAATAAGCAACTAACTGGAGGACTGAGCCTTGGTTTTGTTCACTTGACATCCCAGTACCCAGAAGAGAGTATCACTCATATAATAATCGACTGACTGGCTAGGCCAGGGCTGGGCAAACTTTTTGACTCGAGGGCCACAATGGGTTCTTAAACTGGACCGGAGGGCCGGAACAAAAGCATGGATGGAGTGTTTGTGTGAACTAATATAAATTCAAAGTAAACATCATTACATAAAAGGGTACGGTCTTTTTTTTCAATAGTTTTATTCATTTCAAACGGGCCGGATCCGGCCCACAGGCCGTAGTTTGCCCACGGCTGGGCTAGGCACTAGAGGGGATAGAAACCAAGACAGTCTTTGTCCACAAAAAAAAAAAAAAAAATCATTGTGAAGATCCTTCCTGCCAGTGCTGCTGAATAGTGCTTACCGCAAGATTTAGAAGAATTTCTATGGAAAACTACAAGTTCACTCACAAGGAATCAGTCTTTCAGGTGAGATTTCAAGAGAACAAGTCAATAAAAATCTTGAATTAGCTGCCACAGAAGCATCGAATGATTAGCACGAAATGTGATGCTGAGAAATGCAGACATGCTGTGAACATATGGTATTTTATTCTTCAGCTCATTAGCCTGAGAGTGGAAAGGTCATTCAGGACATCACAATAAAGGTCATTATGGCTGAAATGTAATCCCAAATGCTTTAAATTCCGTAAGGAACAGACAAAAGGAATGATTCCTAAATATAAGTCCAGAAAAAGGAAGGTCAGATTGCATCAATTTGGAAAGTTGTTCTCTTAGCAGTTAAACACGGCCCCAGGATGTCTGCCCACCTGCCTTTGCTATGCGAAAGGTTAGAAACTCTCTAATGGTGCCCCTCAGTCTACAGCCCAGCGGCCCTCCTGTGCAGCAACACTAGCTTAGAGGAGGCAGCAGTACGGAGATTTTAAGAACACAGACTCTGAACCCAGATTGCCTGCCTCCCAGTTTTAGCTCCAACCTTATTAACCTTATGCCTGAGATTCTATCATCTGTAATTTGGAGATAAAAACCATGACTTAAAATTATATGAGTAATTTGAAAGGATGGAGTGTACTCCCTAGCAATGAGGAAGCACTAAAAAGAGTTTTAATAAATATAAACAAATAAGGACTATTCTTAAAGTGTTTTTCTAAATCTAACAGGAAAAGAATTTCTAGCAACCAAATTAGTGTCTTCCTAGAAAGAAAAGACAAAATCAGTTCACTAAATAATGAGCTATGACGGTGGGCTAGCCAGCCTCCACATCTGCCCAGGAGACATGTAAAAGAGCATTCACTGCAGCCTTGTTCATCATAGCAAAAAACAAAAACTAGAAATAACACTGGTGTCCACTGAAAGAACAGAAATTTGTATGCAATATTATATCACAGTGAATATGAATGGACTCCACCTACATGCAACATAAATATTAGAAATATAATGTTGGCAGAAAAATCAAGAATAATATATAACAAAATAAATATTTCCTGAAAATAAAAAAGAAACTAAACTAAACAATACTTTGCATTTGTTAAAGCTATGTTAATATTTTTTTTTTAAAAAAAAGGCTAGGAAATGTAAAGAGAAATGTCACAGTAGTGCTAACGTGAAAATGCATGAATGTTGAATAAACAACAGGGGTAATTCTCTAATTCATCAACTTCCCATAGCCAAACCTCCCAGGTAGAGTTAAACAATTCACTAATCCTCCCCAAGCCCCACACTTTCCCACACCCACCCTTGTCCAGAACACATCCCCCCACGTCTATATTAGAGCCTTTGCCCTCTCTGAGGTCCAGGTCAAACACCAGCAGCTCTTCCATTCCTGGGACCATTTCCCAGCGACAAGAAAGGACCCCTCCACCTGGCCTCCTGAGGATGCAGTTTTTCTCTGTGGCCCCAGACTCTGTCAAAGCCTGACTTCTTCTACCTTGAGGCCTGGCATCTGTGCAGGGCCACACAGAGAGCCTCAGCCCCACTTGTCACCGGAGCCCCTCACAGCCCACAACAGTTTCTCGCACATAGGAAGTACCTCATTTTCCTATACTTACTGAATGAAGGGATCAACCAACCACTAACAAATAATGCAAAGAAGCACCAGGCTAATCTAGGAAAAGGCTGGGGAAGGTGAGTTTTGGAAGAGTGGGAATCATGTAAATGGACTGGAAATTAAAAGAACACACTTTTGGCAGAAAAATGGAATAAAGTTGCAGGGTAGAAATTACTGAGAACGGGGGTAGCAAATGCATTTACCTGTCTAAAATGAAAGGAACAAAGTTGTAAGTGGTGAGATCAAATAATGATGGCACATGCCTAAGATAAAATATCATGCAGCTTGTAAAACCAATGTAGTAAGACCACACGCTGACATAAAAATCCAATAATGATGTTGAGTGGGGGTGAGGGGAATGTAGACATTTATCTATCTACAGAGATAAAGAAAGAAAAAGATCCAATATTTGACTAAAATAAACCAAATGATTTCTATGTTTATATGTATGCAAGAGAAAAAGAACTGTGATTATTCCTAAGCAGGGGGGATATTTTATCTTCTTTTACCTTGTTTGAATTTTCAATAAGCATTTATTTATTGCAATTTAAAGTGAGTAAACACATTGAGGTTTAGAATAAACGAGTGGGGTGAGATTAACTTTATGGATTAACTAATGAGACTGGAACCCTAAGGTACAGATTTAGATTCCATCAGGTTTGACTTACTGGGTATCAGGCGGTCAGAAATAATGGAGAAACACTTAGTGCAGGGCAGAACAGAAAGCAGGGCAGGTCCAAAGAAGGGATGGTTAGAAGGTACAAACTCGGATCAAGAACTTCCGATCAGTAGTCTCCAAGCAGAACAAGAAACTCCCATTAGTCTCCTTTACAGTCTGTGAAGAATAGGTGGGATGAGAACACAGAATATGCAGGTGTAAACTGAGTTAATGATGGACATTTCTGAAACTGGAATCTCCCCTCCTTTCCTTACTGAATGCCTTTTAGCCAGGGAAAATAAACTTCACTCTAACCTACAGAAAGGAAATTGGTTTCATGGGCCCTGACAGATAAACTGTACCATGCAAAGCTCTCTGCTTTTACTGAGGAGGAATGCTGGGGCACACAGCATCGACAGACACTTTCCATCCTCCATGGCAATGCTGCGTTTTTGTCCTCAAAGCTGCCACTTTAGCTTGGTAAATAGAACATCCCTGTGAAATCATCCTAGGAGAGCTAGCACACCTGTTTGTTTTGCCGATAAGCAATAATTGCGTTTCCGGCTGAGTGCACAGATGAAAGTGATGCACCTTCTCTAACATCATATATAAGAGGCAAAATATTATGCTTAATCTCGCTGTTCTGGAAAATTCCTGCAGTTCGCTGTTTACAACCACAGTAGCACAAGAAGCAGCTCATTAACCACGGAGATGAGATTGGAGGTGATGGGGCTGTGCTCTAACTCACAAACAGCTCAGTCTGGAAAAGCCGATGTATCCTGAGCACAACATGCCGCGTGAACCACAAACAGATCTATCTAGTGCAGTAACTAATCTAACGGATCACAGAAGTTGGCAAGTAAAGCTACCTATTTGAGAAGTCCGAGGGGGAAATCTTTCCACCTGTAGAATTTGCTGCTACTTTACTGACTGCGTTTTTGAAATGCAAACGTGAGGCTGTTGATGGTGGTTATGGCTGTTTAACAAAACAGAGTGTGTGTGTTTTTTTTGTATTTCTCACCCACACACCCACATACACACATTTTAAGGAGCTTTAAAGTATTTATACACTTTGCCTTGTGGTTTTATCTCTACAACATTCTCTGAAGGAATTCATCAAAGATGTCAACAAAGATGTACATTGAAATGTTCTCCTCTAATTAATTATTACATGATACAATCAGGATTCAGAAGCTTCTATTTAGGGGCATGGAAATGGTTCTATACAAATTAAGTATATAAGGAAGACAGGAGAGTATGTTTTTTTATCCTCACACAAGGTTATTTTTTCCATTGATTTTCTTAGAGAGGGAGGGAAGGAGGAGGAAGAGAGAAACAGCCATCAATGTGAGCGAGACACATCCATTGATTGCCTCCCACATGCACCCAGACCAGGGCCAGGGATGGAACCTGCAACCGAAGTATGTGCCCTTGACCAGGAATTGAACACAACACCCTTCAGTCCTCAGGCCAATGCTCTAACCACTGAGCTAAACCAGCTAGGGTCATTGAGTATTTATTTTAATTCTCTGTTATTTAAAGTATTACATATGTTTCATTTTTCCCCCATTGACCTCTTCCCAGCCACTCCCACCCCCCTAGCGTCTGTGTCCATTGGTTATATGCATGCATGCAAGTCCTTTGGTTGATCCACCAGAGAGTATTTTTAAGAGAAATTTCAAGGACATGAGAAATGCTCAAGATATAATATTAAGTGTATCCACAGTAAACCAAACTGTGTGTGGCCTATAAAAATGCACACACACAGGCACACACCCACAAGGATGTGCTCACACACATACACTCACCCACATTCTCATATTGAAATACAAATATACAAACAATGGGACCCTGGGTTATAAGTCTGACTCTACACTGGATGCAAATCCTAGCTCGGCCTCTTGCTGGTTAGATGTCCTCTATTTTCATCTTCAGGTGCAGATAACCTCTGTGCCTTTCTTACAAGGTTCTGAGGATCGAATGACGTAATCCATGCGAAACACTGAGAACAATGTGGGCCCACTGCAATGCTCACAATTGTTAGACATGACAATGGGGATCTTCACTGTTACAATTAACATCTGGAGGAAAATACATCCAATCATTAAACTGTTCTGAGATATGCAGGTCTGCATATTTTTAATACTTTTGGGGATTGTTTTTGCAAGTTAACTGCAAATGAGCATGTGTGATTATATCAGACAAAATTTTTAAGAAATACTACAGAGAAGAATCCAAATGAGTTGGGGACTTATTTCCCTCATTGACTAATTTCCATCACCACAGGATAGAAGCAGTCCTATCTAATTAGTCCAGTTTGGGCACACTGGTTAGGGTCATGCATGAAGATGCACTGCAGGAAAAGGGAAGATGGTATCAAAGACAACCTCTAACTATTTTAAAGGAACCAGAATTATTTTATCTCCTCAGAGCTAGGTCATCATCTAAAAGGCATGTACCTTACTCAAGAGCATCTGAGTGGTCCTCTTCTGAGAGCAATAATCTCCAGATGAAAATAAAAATAGAATAGAACAAGAAGATAAACCCAACTTCTCTAGAGGAAATTCCACATGGCCAAAGATATTACTCACAGTAGCAAACTGTAATTTATAATTGTGGAGTTTTTTTTTTTATATCTAAGCCGCACATTGACCAGAGAGCTACTGACTGAAGCAAGTGCAGAACAAAATATCAAGAAAAACAAAATGATGTTCAGAAGCCTAAAAAAAATCCGACAATGGCATGGCTTCAAATGCCAGATCCAATGAAAGGCGTGGGGGGTGGTCATCCATAACTTCCTAAATGGAAGTCAGAGCTAAAGTTCAAAAGCACCATCACTGGGCTCTTCATTTATCTTGTGAGTTTCCTCCACACACCACACTAAAGATAAAATACAATGAGATCATAACCTTTCAAAAGCTTTAGTTTATTGTCCAATATTTTTCTCCAGTGTTAATGGTGATTCTCACAGATTACAAGGAGAGAGGTTATAGGAAGGGGCAAGAGTGCAGGCACATTGAGAAAATGATTTCCTAACAGAGGAGAGTCACAGGAGAGGAGAGGAGCATCCAGTATGGTTAGGATACTGAAGAACTCTAGCTCAGATGTACCAGGTTTCAACCCCTTCAGCCTCCAGGTGGGAAGTCTCCCCCATTTACCAACATTATCCGTGTGGATGTTACCATTTTCTGCATGCAATCACATGAAAAATTTTGGAAGAAAATATGGAAGCTTGAGAAACACAGACCTGAGTTTAATCTGGACAAGAAACTATGATCCAGAGAAGTCAACCTTCTAGCCCTAGGTTATCATCAATCTAGAAAGTAGCATCCCTAGGAGTTAAATAATTTAAAATACCTTTCACTATTTATAACTACAAATTACTTTCTAGTATATATTATCTATCATCAAAAATTAGCCCAATTTATATTCTTTTATATTATACTAGAAGCCCGTTGCATGAAGAGATTCGTGCAATTGGCCTTCCTTCCCCTGGCTGCCAACACCCATTTTCCTCTGGCATCCAGGACCCAGGCCTTTGCTCCAGCCACAGTGGAGAAGCCAAGCCTGGAGGGTTCTCGGCTCTGGCCACAGTGGAGAAGGCAAGCCTCTTCAGTCTTCAGTCATCTTCAGTCTTCAGTCGTCTTCAGTCTTCAGTTTTCACTGGGGCCGGAGCCTTCAGTCTTCACTCCGTGCCTGCATATGCAAATTAACCGCCATCTTTGTTGGGTTAATTTGCACACTCATCCTAATTGGCTGGAGGGCATAGCGGAGTGACACCAGTTTGCATGTTTCTCTTTTATTAGTGTAAATTTTATTTATTAATTGACTATATTACTTATGTTCTATTACTTAATAATTGTGTTGGTGGAGACCTGGCTACAAGCCCAAGAACTGTCGTCTCCAACATGCATACCACGCACACCCTTTGACAGTCCCTGGAGACCATGCATATACACTTCTTCACCCACTTAATAGAAATTTCCATTCTTTTCCCAGTATTTTTGCCCAGTTTAAAGAAATTAAGGCAGATAGCTAAAGGAAAGCTTTTGTAATATTGCTCATTCTCCAAAAAGAAGAGCAAATGGAAGAACCAGTGGACATGAAGGCAAATGGGCAGTATCCATAATAGCGGTGTCCAAGTATGTGGACGTATTACTTCAACTGTGTAAATGACAAATGTTCTGCTTGCTCAGAGCACTGAGGTCTTAGAAGACTAAGGATCTAGTGCCATATGGCAGCCCGAGAGAATGTTTCTGGAATCTCAGAACTATCCCAAGGACCACAGGTTCCACCTCCTAATGGGAAGCCTCCATCATGCAACACTTGTGTAATTGACTTGGAATCAGCAGTCCCTCATGGTCCTCTTCTCAGCTCTTAAATATCAGTATCGCCCCTTCCTCCACAGTTCCCACAGCCAGAGGTCATAGTGTGTTATGAACTGTCAACTGAGCATTTCAGATCATGAAATAGTAATGTTTTCTCCAAACACTGCAATGCTATAAATCTTTAGCTAGCATCTCTTTGCAAATTAATTCCTTGACCACTGAGCAAGAGTCTCATCCTACGGGGATTTTCTAGGCAAGATTCTCATCACATGGAGTTTTCCTAAGGAATTTCAAGGATGAGAATTGCCCCAGGGTCACTAGCTAAGCACAACACAGTCCTAACAAACAGCTGCCTCTTCTCCTGACTGTCACCATTCCCTCCATGCCACTGTCTCCGAGCAGGCCAGAGCTCTCTCTTCAGCACATTCTAATAAATCAAATGCAAGCCTATCCCAGGCAAGTAGACCCCACGTATGAATCACTAGACAGTCATCTGCACTTGTCACTTATCTACAGCATGAAGAACTGTGTCTTCATTTACACACAAACACACACACACACTGGACTCAGATGTCTAAACCCTATTCTGTTGGTCTACATGTTTACTTTATATCAACCCATAATGAAGGATCCTTAAAACATCCACATATTATTACAATTAATAAATGAGGTGACTTTGCTCATGGCTATGGACTATAAGTAACAAATCCACTGTAAATATTCAACTACGGAGCTCAAAAGGACTTTGACTACTTATCTCGATCTATCAGCACTTCTCTAGACTTTTTAGAAGTGGCATGTGTCCACCTCACCCTCAGTTTTTAAAGAGATGCTATGACATTATATCCAGTTGTACCATGTAAATGAAACTATTTCACAGGTCCTTCGAGCAATTTCTGGAATCCAACAGATGTAACTTTGAGTGCTGCTACCTTCTAAATTGGTGATTTTGGGAGAGTTTACTAACCTCTGCCAATTCTCTTTTCTCATCTAAAGTACTAGTACCACACCTACCCGTCAAGATTTTTGTGAGGACCACATAAGCTCATGCTTTTAATGCTCTCATAACATCACCACACATGCAATAAGTGGCCACTAAATGGTACCTGTTGAATGGCTTTCTCTTCCTGCCTCAGCAAGTGTCCTAGTTGAATCATCCCTGGCTCTGTTCTGTTTTTCTCTCATCTATCCTCAACAAGGCTTAACTCTGCTCTGAACCTCCGCACTCGATCTTGTGGACTGTTCCCTAGCATGGCCAACAAGATCAGCCACAATCTCACTCAAACTCCTGCCTCATCTCCCACCAGGAATCATGCATGTGATTCAGCATTCTTGAGATGCCAGCACATTCATGCCTACACATCTTTTTGCTCTTTGTGTTCAGAATCCCTTCTCCAAAGTAGAATTTTCCACCTATTCCTCCTTCCTGTGAAGGCCTGCCTCAAATGCATCTGGGAAAGCTGTATTCTTGTCCAACTCTCATTCTCCATGAGAGTCAATTCTTCCTTCAATCTTGCACCCCGGGCCCATTGTATATAAACTTTACTGTTCCACTTACAAAGTGACATAATGATTTATAAACTTAATTCCCCAATATAACACTCTTATTAGTTATTGCACCTTTTTACCATAATGGAGAACTTAGGCCTTAAGACACAGCCAATGTTTTTGAGACAAATAGGCAAGGACAAGAAGCGTTAAGAAGCCCAGCTCCTCCACTGGGCTTCCAGACTTGCTGGCTGGGTGACTTTGGGCAACTTACTTAACCTCTCTGAGGCTCAACTGTCTCATTGTGAAACGAAGAAATTAATTGTACATTCCCCATATATGGCTGTGAAGATTACAATATTAAAGTCTTTACATGCATCATCTCACACTAACTAGCAGGAAATGACTAACACATACCTGCTGTCATATTGTAATGAAAATCACAACCCCTAATTTTAAGGCATCTCATACTCTGTTGAAAAATGAGCCAATCCTCTTTTCTGAGCAATCCTCATCAGTGCTCAGAGGCTAAAGTGTTAGAAACAAACAACTTAATAAAATAGGTAAAGAGAATGAGAGAGAAAAGAAACAGACTGGACACACACAGCTCTCCTCTCCTGCTAGGCTCAGCATCCTACTGTGAATCATCTTCAGAAGATGCACATATGATTCCTATGTTAATTCTCCCATCTATAAAATTCAGGGCTGTCTTATTTCTACAAACCATGGCGATGTATGCTTTCATTAACTGCCTGCCATGAGGTTAAACAAAGCAAAATACATCAATTATTTTTTTTTCTAATCAAAGTCATAATGTCAAGTGGTTTCAACTAGCACTCTCCACTGTGTGTGTGTGTGTGTGTGTGTGTGTGTAGGAGAAAAACAGGACTCAAATTACAGCCTGGGTGCTCATAACTTTCTAGTACCAGCAATAAATCTTTAAGCCACAGCTAAATCATTTATAAGACTTGGTAACAGTTCAAAGTCCCTAGTACTACATCACTTATTTAATCAAATTATTTTGAAATTTGAAATGATGAGTTATTAGAAGGGTTCCCTTACAGAGGATCCTTCCAGTGTCCCATTGGCAGCTAATTTGAAGAAAAATACTTTCCCCTTGATCGGAACAGAAATCATAACGAAATTAACCTCTGGTAGCAAGCTTTTGAGCTCACAGGAAGAAAACATGCAGAAATGAATGAACAAACACTAAGGCCTTCCAGGTGAACTGTCCCAGGCGGCCTCCAAAAGTTAATTCATGGAAGGAGGATACTAGCATGATGACCATAACCAACAACTGATGAGCTGTTTTGTCATCTCCCTCCTTCTGAACAGGTACGAGATTCCAGAATGGATTATCCAGCGACCCAAAGAAAGGGTGAACATAAGGTAACCAGCTCCGTGAGCATGTTCGCTCACCCAGTTTAATAAGGAGCCATGTGGTTTGGAAGCAACTTCTAGAGTTACAGAATGTTAAGCAAGATAGTCATTATTTTATCCCACCATGAAACAACAGGCCCAAGCAGCCAGTTCCAGGAATGCCCTCTGAAACTGTGTTTGTACACGTCAGGAAACAAAACAGGGTGTTGAAAACGCCCTGCTTGTTACAGCATTTCTGTCCCTCCTGAGAATCTGGGTAACACTTAGAAATGGCTTCACAGAAGAGCAGCCTCCCCAGAGATCCAGAATTCCACAGGAATCCATGCTGGGGACTGTCCTGCAGGCTCTCCTTAAAACCTCCCCTGCCATCCATTGGCCTGAATTCTCTCCACCTCGGGGCTTGTCAAACTTTCCATTCAGATGGCAGCACCTTCTTAATTTTAAGCAACATTGAAAATCAAGTTTCTGAAGCGTTTCTTCCAAGGCTGGGTCACCTCCTTTCACCCTCATTGAACTGAGTAATTTATAATAAAAGCCAATGAGACTTGGTGTGCAGACAGTGTGAAAAGAATACCATATTTGGACCTGGACAGACCCGAGTCAAACACAGAAAGAAAAACCTTGGCCAAGTTACTTCAGTTCTGTGGTGGTTCCTCTGTCGGTACAATAACACGCCACCTCTCGGGGTGATTGCAAGGAGCAGTGAGCTAATAGTACCAACAACAAGGTTAGCAAGGTGCTGGAGCCCTGCTCATGGTCAATATTCACGAATTAGCTTGCATGACCATTTAAAAAGGGAACTTCAAATATCTTAAATTCTCTTCCATATCACTTAATAGTCCTTATGACTGAATTGACCACATGGAAGATGTGTTTGGGTCAACAATATCTGTAAGAGAAGGCACCAACTCAGTCACTGCTAGCAGGCACAGTCTGAGTCTATACCCTCCCAGGGAGGGCTAGACAGAGAAAGTGACCCATAGGCCAGAAGAAATAACCAAAAATGATGAATGTCAGGGACCTCCCTTTATCTATCTAATTCCCTATGATGATGCCAATACATGTTTGGTGTCTTACCTAATCAGAGAAAGGGACATGGAAGAAAGAGCTGGTTAGAAATCAAATAAACAGAACACAGTTGAAATGTCAGCAGCAAATTAGCTCTATCTCAAAGGGATCCACATGCCCAATAACAGGATTTGTCCAAACAGACACATTTTCCGAATGGCAACGGCTTACCCACTGCTAAGTTTAGCAAAGTCATGGATATCTATTTATAATATCATAAAAAAGAGAGCATGACACAAGTGTTTAAAAGTTGGAACATTCTCATAAAGGCTCTACCTTAGACTTATTTTAAAAATAAATATAATAATTAAAGCCTAGAAATGTAGAAAGCTAGAAATAATTTCTCAAACAGGAAACAAACTTCTCTCATGTCAGTATCAAAATTCAGTGAGATCTAAATGTATTTCTGTTTATTTTTGGGGGGCACTGGTTTTTCTTTTCAATGATGGGATAATGAATATTAAGAAAATATTTTGATTTATATAAATGAATCAAGTATCAAATTTTAACACTAAGTATGCATTGGCCATGTAAAGCACGTATTGCACTAAACTACATTCAAAAATAATTCAAAGGCCGAGACCGGTTTGGCTCAGTGGATAGAGCGTCGGCCTGCGGACTGAAAGGTCCCGGGTTTGATTCCGGTCGTGGGCATGTACCTGGGTTGCGGGCATATCCCCAGTGGGGGATGTGCAGGAGGCAGCTGGTCGATGTATCTCTCTCATCGATATTTCTAACTCTCTATCTCTCTCCCTTCCTCTCTGTAAAAAATCAATAAAATATATTAAAAAAAATAATAATGATAATTCAAAGAAATTTTACACTGTATTCAGACATTTAAAACGAAATTTAGGAGAAGAAACATATATATCAGTTGACTTGTAAGAACTGATACAAACATCGTGGGGAAAGCATAGGATATCTGTAGAATTAACACTTAAATTGGAAATGTACCGAAAAGATATAAAATTACCCCAATGCAAGTAGGTTTCTTTTCTACAGATTTCAAATAGATCTTTAGGTAAATGATAAGACAGTTATTGTTATGAAATTTGGAAAATGGAAAGGAAGAGATTCGAGAATGACAAATATATTCCCTCAAACTTCTGATAGGATGAACACTATATGCCAGAGTTTCTTATCTCTACTGACATTTTAGAAGAGATGCACCTTTGTTGGGCCGTGCGGGGCGGGGGGGGGGGGGGGGGGCGCTGTCTAAGCACTAGATGGTATTTAGCAACATGGCTGGCTTCTACTCATGAGAACTCAGTAGCATAAGACAACAAATAGTCTTGACAATCAAAATGTCGCTAGATATTGATAACAGTCCTGGGGCAAGGAAAAGGATGGGCAAATCACCCTCCCCCGCATTGAGAATCACTCTTATATACAAAGTTAAAATCTCAGAGCAATTGTTGAGTCATGATATAACAAAAGGACTATACCTAAAAAGGGCATGTTCTGATCTTTTTCCATACTTCAATTTTGTTGCCTACTTACTATGCCAAAGTGATCCAGTAACTAGGAAATACTGTACATACTCATCAAAACTATTTCTGAATCGCTACAACACACAGTTTCAACACACAGAAATGGGAATCTCACAGATCATTTCTACAGAGGCAGTCACAAGGACAGCAGAGTTTGGTAAATGCAATGAACGTTGTTGAAATTTGTAAGCAAAGCCTTCACCTAATCCATTTCAAAAACCTGAACAGGAAGCCCGGATGTTCCCTAGGAGTATACTTTGATCCCCCAGCTATCTGACTGCTTTTGTTTTGCTCTGCAGATGGTCATAAAATTGCAAGCCAAGTGTGCACCTGAGGAAGAGGCTATATGACCTTCACGGGGGTCAATCGGGAGAATAGAATGAAGGAAAGCTACCTACTTTTACTTCTGTCTTCCGCTTGCTGCTCAGAGGCTTCCCTTCCTTCAGTTTTGAGAGTTAACTGAGCTTTTTCTTATCAACTGGCACAGCAGTGTGCCAAGTGTCTTTGCATTCTGGGGGGAGATTGCACACTACTTCTTTGAGGTAAGAGAACAGACTCCTGTCTTGCTTCAACCATCACAACGACCTTCATCATTACCATAACCACCACCATCATTATCATCACTCCAACAACAGCACAATAACCTCCACTGCCAACATTATCACCTCCACCACCAGCACCTCCATCACTACCTCAACCTCCACAACCAGCACCACCATCATTATTACCACCACCACCACCACCATGGTCATCACCCCCACCACCAGCTGAAAGTCTTACCTCTACAATAATGAATCCTGCAACTCTGTATTGGGCTCCAGCACAGTCCCACCCCAACTTAGACATAAAAGCCCAACAAACTTTTCCAGCACTAACTTCTTACCTACACTAGACATTGCCACTTCTGGAACTGCTATGTTTCCATAACTTGCTCAAATTATTTTCTTGGCCTGTGACATCCACTCTACACAAACACTTAGCTTACCAACTTAGTATGTCAATCTGAAACTCATTGTACATGTAGAAAATACTGAAATTGCTCATAAATTGCAGAAATTCTCTCCAACTTGCAAAACAAGTGTTCCAATGGGTGAGCATCCATTTACACAGGGCTTAATAGGTGCCAGGTTCAAAATATGTTATGATATTAACTCTCCTGCCATTAAAACAACCCAATGAGACAGTTACTATTATGAAACTTTTGTTTATTAATAGACCTTACTTTTTATAACATTTTTAGGTTCACAGCAATATTGATGAAAAGGTACAAGGATCTCCATATACTCCCAGCCCCCACACAAGCATAGCCTCCCCCATTATCAACATCCACCCCCGCCAGAGTAGTACAATTAATGATATATCATTATCACCCGAAGTTCTGATCCTATTTTTACAGATGAGGAAATGAGGCACGGGGATACTAAAAGCCATGCCCATGGTCATAATAAATGACAGAGCTAAGATCTGAACCTGGCTGCAGCCTCTCAAGACCTCCACCTGAACCACTCCACACTGTGGCTACTCAATACTGCAAACACTTCAAGGCAAATTTCATGTTTAAGTTATAGTTTAAATAAACCTCATGGAGTCATACAGAGATCCAGCAACACTTGGTCTTTTCATCCTTTTCTAAGAACAGACTGCTATTTTCCAAAGCCATGACCTCGGCCTCCCTTTCCTCTCAGAGCACTTTGGGGAAAACCTGGGCCATTATAAACAGTTTAAAAACCAGTAGTTTCACTTCAACCTTCTCTTTTCACAGACATGGAAACTGAGTCCCCAAGAGGGGAAGTAATTTGCCCAGGAATTACTATGGATAGCAGAGCTGAAAGTAGAACCCAGGAGTTCTGATGCCAATACACCGTGGCGAATCGCCACATAAGCATTATATGGAAAATACAGGTTAATATCCGTCAGTTTACAAACATGCCTAAAAACATATGAAAATTATTCACCAGGAAAGCCAAAAGATAACCATTCAGCCCAACATGACCCTCTCTCTTCAGGGTCAAATATGCTAGTGTGAAATTTGGGATTCAGGCTATATCTCTCATCTATGAAGTCCAAAGCCTTTTCCCGGTAAACCAGAGTAGCCAATATGCAGCTAGCCATGGAGAAACTGTAAAACAAACCCTTTAGTGACCTGAGCTTATGGCAGAGCAAGAGCTAAAACCCTGTGTCCTTCTGTCTTTCTCTGTCCATCTGTATCCAGTCATGCCCCTGACCCAGGCTCTCCCTACTGGCCCACACCTGGGAAGGGGCCTTTACCTGTGAGGAGAAGACACCGTGGCTTCTCGGTGGCAGCTCCGTAGCTGATTTGGGGGTTGACATTCAGACCTTCACATCTTAAACCTTTCCATGACTAAGTTTCTCCCTGTGGAAAAGTATACTTCCCTCCCTGAGGGGGTGTTGAGAAATGATGAAATGCACCTGGCCTCCTAGGGAAAGTGCCTCCGATGGAGGCATTCGATGGGGAAGCTATGTCATTACCCAACTGCTCCTGTTGATCATTCAGGCAGCCACTCAAACCAAAGTCTGCAAAAGGAGAAAAAGGCTTCGGAGAAAAACTGCAGCTTTAACCAATGAATAAGACCCCCCGGTGCTCTCCAGTTTCATATTGATATGAATTATAACACTATACCCTTTATTTAGGGTGTTTTATTTATCTGTATATCCGGGCATTCTTTTTAATCTTAATAAAAACTGTTATGTATCTCCCGATGAAAATAATTAGAAAAGAAAAAAAACTCATTTTGCTTTTGTTTTACTGTGAGAATTTTTCTTTTTTAGAAACTGTTAATTAAACATTAGTTTTATTTTCTAGTATCTTAGATGTGGTTTTATTAAACAACAGAAAGAGTGTAAATAACATATAAGCATGAACCTATACCTATATTAGGACAAAAGAAATCTTAATTAGCTATTAAGAAAGTAAAAATTAATAATAATAAGGCACTGTAGATCTTAGTAAAAATATTGTTTCTGTAAATGATAAAATTTTTTGACATTACATGGGCTCCAAAGGGGGAGGGCCTTCCTTTGTCCACCTTTGCAAAGCACTCGGTTCCATTTTCCAGGGGCTGTTTTAATATCTGATTTCCCTGGATGGTCAGCAGTCAATTTCCCCAGGACTGGGATTTCCATTTCATTGGCCTTTCATCTTGCAAAGCATCCAGCCTATCCTTCCTACATATTATAAGTAAATAAAACAATCTGCAAGTAAAGAAAAAAGGCATACATGCTGCCTACATTTCCACCAGAGCATTCGGTTCCTACTTACGATATTTATTCTTGAGTTATAGCAAATGACAATTTCCATCTGGACTTTTTTTTTCGCACAACGTCATTTCTCATTTCATTCTGTGATAATGTGAAAGACTATGTACACTGCGTAACCATAAATAAAATAGCTTACAGCACCATTCCAAAAATTATTCCCAATCTGCGTGCACATTATGCTAGCTGCTCCAGCCCAGGCAGAAGAAATAGGGTCAGTTGGCGGCACAATGAACAGAAAGAAAGAAAACGGCATGTCTCCAGCCTGTGCTCTGCTATGCTGCTGACTATCCTGTGGGGCTCCAGAGTTTAATAAATCTTCTTAATTGGACACTTAGCTCAGCCACTGGGCTAAAGCAAACCAGGAAGAGAGGAGTCTATTGTGCATGTGTACTCTCTGCCTCCTTTGTACTGTGGGTGTCCTCTCCGTTCAGCCACTTCAGAGGTCATGCAACTCTAGCCCATGTCCAAGCAGCATCACATGGAAGCAGATATCTGATACGGGGTCACCTGAGTATGCCAGCCCCAACTAGAACAGGGGAGGCACTTCTCTTAAGTCGCCATAGACTGACAGTCAAGTCACATCAGTACCATGCTTCACCCACTGCCAGAACAATGGCTCATTTCCCAGCCCAATTGAACTGTGCTGGTGACTTACTCACAAGGAAGGAATAGAAGAAGGAGGAAATAAAGTTAATCTTTTGTTCACCAAAAGGAAAAACATTAAGTGTGGGATCATGAGTCACAACTTACAAGAACATAAATTAAGGCTAAATAATATTATGAATGTCAGTGCTAGATCTTTCTTTTAGAATAAGACAGGGGATCTTAGCAGAATCCATGCAAAATGGTCCCTGGGATGAAAGACTGTCTTCTTCAAGAAGGCAGTGTCCTGTCCCAGTAAATGGTGGGTAGAAAATCAATCTTGTCATGGATTCCAGGTACCCTTTCCTTTTTCCCTCCCTTCTTCTGCTTGTTCTAATTAAGCCCTAAAGAATTATTTCTTAAAAACACATTACCCTATACTTCCATGACTTACTTTGGAATAACTATCTTGATTGACTAACAATAATCTTTAGAATTTCAGATCAAAAGTGTCATATAAAACAAACAAAAAAAACTATGAACTGCTTGTTTTGTTTCTTCTACTACTTAATTTTTTCTACACTGAACAGTCCCCAATGTGAATGTTTTCTTATATG
This sequence comes from Myotis nattereri, assembly GCF_964212035.1. Taxonomy (NCBI): domain Eukaryota; kingdom Metazoa; phylum Chordata; class Mammalia; order Chiroptera; family Vespertilionidae; genus Myotis; species Myotis nattereri. The sequence continues at coordinate 12,219,111 of NC_138079.1, forward strand.
AAGGAACTTCATAATCAAAACACGGCATTCATATCTGCATCCATCAGCAATATCTGCTGTTTCATCCACAATGTCCACCATTCCACATAACACACCAAAAGAAATGTGTAGAATGATTGCTAGCAGGAGGTAAGCAGAATCTTCATCCCCAAGTAGGGGTCACAAGATCAGGTGGCCAAGTACTGGGCTCCTAGAAGTCAGAGTGGAGGCAACTGTAGGAATAAAGGGCACATCCCCAGGAGAATGGGAAATAAAATTATAAAATGATAAGAAAGAGGGCAGAAACTTTTCCCAAATCATCAGGGAAGTATTCCATGGAAGGAAAAGGGGCATCATTTAAATATGTGATAGCAAATGTAATAGTACACGCCAGATATAGGTGGAGCTAAGTAGAAATAAGAAAGCTGGGCTGAGAATAATAAAAAGAAACTCAACTGGCTTCTGAAGCCTTAAACAAAATGTTGAAAGTTTAGGCAGAGAATACAAGGCTTAAATGGCACACCCATCATATTGGCCAAGGTAGCACTAGAACTCACATAAATAGGCTGGTGGAAGTTGATACACCAAGGCAAAAACCTTCCAGGAGAGTTAGTAGGGCTTCATAAAGGGAGAAGGGTAAACCTTGAAATAGTATGAACTGGAAAGAGTGAAAAGGTATGCTGGAGAGTGTGGCTGAAGGGGGATAGAAGAGGGGAGGTTGGAAGAAAGGGTAAGAAAAAATGCTCAGGGGTGGGAAGAGATTAACCAAAGAACTTATACGCATATATGGACACAGATCATAGTATGGTAAAGCCTTTGGCCAGAGGGGTTTGGGGAGGGGGCAGGGAGGCCCAAAAAGGTGTCAATGTGGGGGGAGGAGGGGACATCTGTAATACTTTCAACAATAAAGAGAAATTTAAAATATCTGTATTCCCCATCTTCCAAAAAAGGATTTGTAGCAAAGCAATTCATTTTATACTGTCTTTTTCAGTCACTTTAAAAAAATGTACAAGACCTATGTGAAGAAAAATATTAAATCTTGTTGAAGGACAAAAAAAAAAAAAGAACAAATGGTTGAAATCCATAAGTATTTTCACCCTGTTGAATATACATATATCCATATGGAACAGGAAAGGCACATGACAGCAGATAGTATGCCAATGTTTTTGTCATACATGGACAGCAGCTCATAGGCTACATAAAAGTCAAGTTAAATAGCCATAATCATTTATGTTTCTTAAACATTCCTGAACTCTTGAGTAGCCCCAGCAGCCTAGCATTTACAAAGTTTACTACTTCTCCTTTAAATAAATTTCACTGAACCCAAGCAAGATATGTACCAAAATTGGTATGTAAAATTTTTATAAAGTAAGTAAAACTCATCTCAAGAAATTAGGAGAAAACACTTTCTAATTTTGTTTCTATCTAGTAGGATCTGATTCAAAATTATCACCTACTGCCTCTCTTAACTAGATGAGAGCTAAACAGATACCCAAATCTTTTGTCACTAGGAAATGAAAATTTATTATGTAATTATTTTAGGGAAACACATATTACATGCATAAATAGATATTACAATCATCATATTTCATTATGATAATATTTGAGACTTTAAAGGCTACCATCAAAAAATTAATTACATTTACAATAAGTGAAGCATAAGATATGGAAAACACTACTCAGCTGTGTTCAAGATCCAGCAATTCCCTATGAATAGGAAAAAATTACTTTCATCTAAGATGATAGTTTTCCTCTAGCTCTTTCAGCCAATGCCTATCCAATATATTCTCTCTAAATGAGCATAAATTTTTTTAAAATGTCCCTCTGATTATATTTTATAGCAGAGATCTACATTCAGTGCTTTAAAGATCATAGATCCTGCATAAATATTAAGATGGAAATAAGTCCCTTTTAAAATGTTCATAAGTCATTGGCTCGATTGATGCTTTTACTGCCTCATAATCATAATATAAAAATACTGGTAACATTATTTACTAGAAATCGTCACACAAATGCAACAACAAACTCATCCAAAAACCTATCCGATACATTCATTAGACAAAAACATCAACCATAAATATTATTCACAACTAAGAGAAGAGGAGAATTTTCCCCAGCATCAGGGCATGGCCTTCTGAGCTAGCAGACTGTGAAATGAACCCCAGCTTTCTAATTCTACCTTGGGAAAGTTATGTGGTGTCTGTGTCTTGACTTTATCAATTCGAAGGGAATAAAACCCCTTACCTCACAGGGTTTCTGTCATGACTGACATAACAATCAAAAACCCCTATGACAGTGCCTGGCACATAGCATGTCTGCTATAGACATGACACCCTTTCACAATATGACACCGATTCATAACTGGGTCTCCATTGTGTGACTCACTGCCACCCAAAGCTCAGTCCACTTGATACAAAGACAGGCAAAGACCCGGTCACTGAAAGACAGGATGGTTCTTTAAGAGGTAGGCATTTGGCTGAGATGAAATCAGAGACTTGTATTTTTCAAATGATAAGTCCACCACTACTTGATTCATCCACTAAGTGCTTCCAATGAGTGGTTACTTTTAAAATGCATCTTTGATAAAGCTGCTTTCTTTAAGCAAAATTTCATTACAGAATAGGGAAACAAGCTTTGACCTGCATAGAGGAAACTGCACCAACCATCGGAACGGGACAGTCATGTCCAGGGTTGCACAGATGTAAGATGGAGTTCTCCTACCTCAGTGATGATGACTGAACACAGACATCTGGGAGACGTTGGGCCTTTAGGTGTAAAATGACAGCAGGAGGAAGAACAGGAATCTGAACATTTGTCACACATACCAGGTGACAAATCAGTACCAAAGAAAACTCAGAGGAACTTCATTTAACTGAATGCATGTGTTGAAAGATGAAAAATTAGCATTTTCTTTAACATTAAATTGCATTAAAAACAGGATTTTTGTAATTTTTCCATCATCTATCATTTTTCATTCAGTTGGCAAGGTATCAAAAGGCAATAAAGGGGAAAAGTACTTCCAGATGGTTGGTCTAAGCAAATTGGGTGGAATTTCCCTTTAAACAAAATGGAAAATATATGTACTAAAAGACCTGCTGAACACCTATCAAATCAAAATGACTACTGTCTGCATCATTATAATTCTATTCACTGGTTTATGGCCTCACTCTGTTTCAAAAGTTCCCCAAATTCACATAATGTTGTGCGGTATTAGACTTGCCATCAGATCTCTGATTTAGTTCAAATATACAGGCTGTGAAATCTTCCATTGTTAGACAACTTCCTTCCTTGAAATACAGTTGAAAGTTGAGCAGCAAAAATAATTTTTAAAAAAAGTCTTAAATTACACTCTTTCAAAGGCAGCTTTAACTTGCACTCACTCAGCTCAACAAATTCTGTAGGTTTAAAGGATAAGACCAAAAAGTATTCATTTCACTCTACATCTTGATAGTTTCGAGAGTGGTCAGAAAAAAAAAAAAGAGGAAAATGAAATTATGGCAGTAGGTCATAAGATCATAAATTAACTCTCAAAGCTCTTGTCTTAGAAAAATGTAGCCTTAATTTCTTCAACCTTCAGTGGGGGGGTTGGATTTTATTTATTCCACTCTTTCATTTTACTAGTAAAAATCTATGACTACATAAATGAGAAGAAAAAGCATTGAAAACTGGAACCGTGGGAGGTTAGAGAGGACACTTACCAGCAATTAAATTCTGGTGGCGGGGAGCCTCCCACAGCCTCTAGGGAAGGGAGAGCAGAAGTCACTGCTGGGTCCTGCCTCACTTCCACCCCAGGTACCTCGTCCATGTACTGATGGAAGCTATTGGCATAAGGTCCAGAATACGAACAAAGATAACATGCAAACTGCGGCGCATCACATCTAAGACCTCGCCATCACCAATAGCTCAAAACCGAGGATGCTCTGACTCCCTCTGCCTGGGAACATTTGGCAATGCCTGAAGACATTTTGGTTGGAGCACAATGCTAGTGAGGAAAGACTTGGAAATGCTGACAAATACTTAAAATGTCCAGGAAGCTCCACAAGAAGAAATTATCCAACCCCCAATGTCAATAGTGCTGATGATGAGGAACTGTGCTTCAGAGTTGCAATTTAAGTAGTATTATGCCCTGTAAGGAGGAAAGGAATTGGTAAAACCAATTAGCAGAAGTAATGATCAGACCCGCTCCCATGATCCCAATGAAAGCCTGGCCATTTGTCCACAATTCCTCCCTCCCAACAGGAATGTTCTTTATCATCGGGGTGTGATAACTGTCTGCCATAGAACTATTCATAAATACTGAGGGTACACTAAGCTGTAGGCTCCCTACCAGTGAAACTTTTCTCAGTTACTAAAATAGGAAGCCTGGTACAGTCATTGGACAACTTTCTAATTTTCTCTGATAACCCATACAGATTCTCTTTATTCTGCCACATGAAAAATGAGAGGTCATTTATAGCAAGCATTCAACTCCCTGCTGTATTATTTTAAGATGCTACTGCTTTGACATTTTACCCATAAGAAGTTTCACTAGAATAAATAAAACCAGTTGAACACAATTCACAGACAATTGTTTTTCAGAGTATTTTTTAACATTATCATTTGCAACTTCTAATTAAATATGCTACCCCACTGCCTTGAACATGCAGAATATATTTACCATTTCTACTTATGTGCATCATCTGCTTTGCTAAAACATTTTTTTTAATTTCTGACACAAACCTACAATTATTTAAGCCTTAAATAGGATGCTAGTTTGTGCATTTTTTTCTTCAATGCCCCATATTATTTGATCCTAGTTATTCTTCAGCACTGCCTATAACTTGCAAGGTAGGAACTGACTCTTACTTCTTTTAGTTTCAAAGGGGACAAAACTGATAATGAAGGCTTAATATACCTGACTCCATAACTGCACTCTTATCTCAAGACATTTCCTTCACTTCTCTACCATATCTGTATTATCATGGATCCTGAGATCCGAGCATCCCTTGCCTATCAGCCATTCTGACTGATAACTTCACTTTAATCTTTATTAAATCCCTCCTGCCTTAGCGTAGACCGCTGTAACAAATTACTATAGCCCAGGTGGCTTAATCAACAAACATTTATTTTCACATTTCTGTAGGCTTGGAAGTCAAAGGTGCTAGTAGATTTGATGTCTGGGGAGAGCTGGCGGAGAGGGGAGGGGAGGAGAGGAGAGGAGGGGAGATACTTCTCACACGTCTCTCCCTTTCAGGAGAGATTCACCCTCATGACCTCATCGCTTCCCAAAAGTCCCACTTCCTAACCCCATCACATTGGGGGGTTAGAAATTCAACACAGAAAGTTTAGCGGTCCAAGCAATCAGTCTATAACATCTCTGATGTGCAGGAAGGAGCAAATTAAGGGCACAAACTCCATTTTCCATGGACTCATTAGCAGCAGCATTTGGTTTTAGCATATAGTTATCAGAGCCCTTCCATGATCGCAATCAATTTGCCATTTGCTCACAACTCCTGCCACACAACAGGAGTGTTCTTTATCCTTGGGAGGTGACAACTGCCTTCTGCAGATGCAGATACTTAGGGTACACTAAAACATCAGCTCCTTAAGAATGGGAGCTCTGATACCTATGCATTTATACACCAAAGTCATAAACGTGCAGTACATAAGCTTCTGATATTGATGAGGACAAGTAATGGGGTAGAAAGTGCCAGACACCTGTGAGTGCCAAGAGGGGCTCAGGTGAGTAACAAGCATCTTAGCTATTTAGGACAAAGTGAAGGTCAACTAGAACATGTCGTGGCCAGGCGACATGCCTCCCTTAGGAAGAAAGGGCAGAGGCACAGGATGGGTGATGCCAAATCATTCCACAGTCACACTCAGTGAAGAAGAAGTGCATTTCTGAGCTGACGATTAACGGGGCCAAGGTGATGACAGTCTGGAGGCAGACTCCCTAGCTAGCGGCCCTGTCTCCTGAGTACCTGGGCAACCTCTTCTGATGCTGGTAGGGTCCTGAGGGCAGGGATACAAGAGGAGGTTCCTTCTCCTTCCTGGGGCCTGCATGCATGCACAAGGGCATGGTACACTGAAATGCATATCAATGACACACCAGTGACTTCTGTTTATTCTTCAAGGAGCATTTCATTTTCCTCCTGAATCAGGGCATGAGAAGAAATGGAAAAGCTCCTCTAAGTCAACCCACAACTAGCAAAAACAAATCAAGTTCTCAGAAAGGCTAATTAAGAACAACTTCTCTTTCCAATGTGCATCCCAAAGCCCTATTAGAACACTGGCTTCGGGATGCACTCCTGCAGGGCCATAGGCCACCATATTGGTTCTGGATGCTGTTCAAATAGCCGGAAGGCGTCTCATCCCCAGCCCAGCCTCCACTTCTCCTGGGTGCTGTGGGCAGGTCCACATGCACATGTGACACTCCATCCTGAACCACGGGTAATGCACTGGAGCTCTTCAAACAATGGGTCAGAGAGTCATTTCCGACACTCATGGAAACCCCATCTTTGTCACTGACTCCTGTGAGGTCACCATGCAAGTTATTTAAGTTTCTCCCCCGACCGCCAAGCCAGCTTCCTCCTTTTAAGCAATAGCAGCAGCTTTGCTAACACAGTGGTACTGAGGGGCTGTATTAGCTGCAATCTTTCTGTTTAGACAACATCTCTTGAATAAAAAGTTAGGCACTTACCATTATAATTTACCTTAATTATAGTATCTGTCTCTACCCATAATACACACAAGAATTATGGTATTTGCACACATAGAAAAGGAAAGGAAAACAGGGGAAGCATTTTTTGACATGCCCAGGGTTACTCATGGGCTGGAGAGAAGGAGAAATGTTTAATATCTTACATCACATACCTAAGGGCAGATTTAGGATTTCTAATCTACTCCTGGCAAATGTTTATTTCTAAAACCGGAACATCTGAAAGGAGAATGAATGGTATCAGAAGACAGTCACAAAGAACCCCTGACATGAAGTTGGGGGCTGGGGAAGAGCTGATACTCCTAGGAGTTACTTTTGCCCTTTAAAGAAATGAAAAGGCTCTCTGACCATCTACTTATAACCAGAACTCTGCTATATCCAGAACAACAGGGTCAAAGTTCATGGTTCTCTGATGACCATATCTTCATACTTTTGCCAGCTCAATACCCACAGCAGGGCCATTTCTTAGGAGCAGCTTCTCCTCCTACCCACATAAGCGCTGTTACCATTCTAGTGGGCCCCCCTCTAGTTCCTTCTCCATGTCCATGGGATCACGTACAAACATGTGTATACAGACTCGGGGGACAAGGGTCTTTCTGCTTTATAAAATGGATCTATTTTTCTCACTGAATAGTATGGAAATCTCTCCACAGTAGCCAGGTATGAATTGATCTTTAAATGCCTGCATCATATTTTAGGCATTTTCATATTCTAATTGATACATAATCTATAAGATATTGATACACATTTTCAACATGCAAGGTAGTTTTTCGAGTGTTGTGGAGGAGGGAGACAGTGAAAACAATGCCACTATAAACACCTAATACACATACCATATATGTATGTGTGTTTTTGTTTTAATAATTTATATGCCCAGAAGTGGTACTACTGCATGAAAGGGTTTGCATATTTTTCATAAGGATTGTTAAACTGCTTTCCCAAAATATAAACAATTCCCATGTCCATCAGGAATCCCCTTTGACCTCACTGACCCATCTGAAAGCATGGATCCACTGTCAAATCATATGATAATCACAGGAGATATGTCCTTAGGGCTCACAGACAATTTGCAAACAATTATTAAAAGCCCCATCAGTTGAGGCAAATCCCATCTTTATATTTTACTGCCCTCAGTGCACTGCACTTCATTCATTTCAAAAGAGACACCAGCACTACATGTGTTACCTGAAATCTGAACGCCACCTCCAGCAGAAAGGGGAGATCGTAAAACATTAAAATTCAGGCCGATTGTGATTTAGGGTATTTAGGGTACTGAATGTTGACTTCTGACCCTAATAGACTTGCTCCAAATGGCATTGATGAGAGGTGATTCTCAATCTCTAGAATTAACACAAATTTTAAAAATTTGATCTGCTATACACCTTAGCTCCCATAGTGAATAACAGTATTGTATTTTATACTTAAGCTAAGAGATCAGATCTTAGGTTAAATATTCTTACTAAAATATTAATAGTAATAATCTATATATATATATATAAGCCTAAGTGACTGAATGACCGGTTGACCAGTCGCTATGATGCACACTGACCACAGGAGCTCAGCCCAGGAACTTCCCCCTGGTGGTCAGTGAGCTCCCACAACCAAACTCCCACAGCAGGCCAACCTCCCATAGTCCCTCAGCCAGCTGACCCAGATTGGCCCTGATTGACAGCCAGGCCAAAGGACCCCACCCATGCATGGATTTGTGCATCGGGCCTCTAGTAATAATAATAAAAAGCAGAGGAAAATTTGGGTGGTATTGTATATTTTTTGGCCTTAATGGTGGCATTGATAGTTTCATAGGTATTTTCTTATTGCATGCAGAGCTATACATCAAATATGTCAGTCATATCTCAGTAAAGTGTTGTGTGTGTTTTTAATGAGGCTTTTCAGATTTTTTACAGACTAGTTTCTGTATTGGCATTTGACCAATGAAATAATCCACTAGAAAAGATTCTTATTATTTAGTTCAGTTCATCTCTTTTAACAAGTGCCTAATCACTGTGCCTTACAAATTATGGCTGAGTAGATCAGTTGGTTAGAACATTGTCCTGATATGCCAAGGTTGTGGGTTTGATCTCTGGTCAGGGCACATCCAAGAATAAACCAATAAGAAGTGGAACAACAAATTGATGTTTCTCTCTCTCTCTTTCTAAAAAAATCAATCAATTAAAATTTTTAAGAATATAAAATGGTTTTTAATTATGCATGTGCCCTTCACAAAGATCTCTCTGTGGATTCTGGATGGTCAAACCCATAACTTCTCAACATCCAGTCCCATAGCCTGGTTTACAGTAAAATGCACCTGCCCCAGGAAATCTTAAAGGCCAGTGCCAAATCTTATTTTAACTAACCACGAGAAATGTAAGTCTTTGACTTTACATTAGTAGGCCAAATGCATTTCTCTTTGATGGAAAATCAATGTTCTAAGCCACTGATAAAACTCTGGTGACATCCTGAGTTTCATAGCTTTGATTCTCCTACAAAAGGTGTTAACAATGCAAGTGGTGTTAACCGAAACCCTTGCAGGGAATCACACATTGAGTGGCTCTCCGGCTTGCACCGCTGTCTGCTGGATTGTTATTAACACTGTGTCAGAGGCTCTTCCTCAGCACATGGCAAATGTTCACAGATTCATTTAGTCAACAAGTGCGCTGACTGCTGCCAGAACCGACACTGAGAACGTGAAATACATTAGCAAAAACATTCGGCAGGCCTCTCAAATACTCAACTGTCACTGGTCCAAGGTTCCTGAAAAAGTATATAATTATAATAATTAAAAGAGCACAGAGCAGGATGAGAAAACAGTGGGGCAAATTTTAATATCATAAAGTAGCATTTTGGTAACAAGGAAAACTTGTCTTGCCCTGCCTAGTGCCTCCCAAGACTCAATTAAGAGCCTGCTTTGGAGAACAATAGAAGACTGAACTACTGAGGGGAAGAAACAAGCAAAATAAAGGCTACAAAGGGCTCCCCTCACATACTTCATTGGAAGAATCTGACCTTGTTCCTTATAATCAGAATGGCATGTTATGTTACAACCATAGGGAATTTTGCTGCTAAGATGTTGAATGAAATCTCTCAAGGGGAGGATTACCTCTGGGACTTCCTGACACTTTTAAGATCACTTCTGAAGTATCAAAGCACTGTTATATCAAGTAAAATACTATGAAGACTGCCCCAACACCCTCTTTCAACATTCCCACACCCACAGTTCTGTCTGAGGTATGCTTTTCCTCCCCACAGTCAAAAATCGCCCTCTGGTTCCAATCATTCCCAAACAGTCCAGCCTCACTTATATAAATGTCTACTATCTCCAATTGGGTGAGAAATGAAAACTGTCAACTCAAAGTTGACATGGCCCTAGAATTCTGGCTTTCCCCTCCAAAACCTGCATCTCCCCAGGACTTCTGTATCAGTATGTGGTCCATCGAGTTTTCTCCATCTCCAGCAACAACACCCTAGTCTGTGCCAACATCATGCCGTGTCCAGTCACCTGTAAAGAAATCCTGATTGACCTTCCTGCTTCCCTTCTTGCTACCCCAAAATCCATTTCCTCACTGGTAACCTTGACAACTGGAGTGACAATTTAAAAATGCAAACAGAGAGGGAGAAGATGGCGGCGATATAGGCAGACGCGTCCCAGGTCCTGTCCCGGAGCAAATGGAGAGAGCAGTTGAAACTAATAGCATCCACTCCGAATTGGCGAAATTGCTCAGCTGGTGAGACGGTTTGCAGCCGGGAAGAGCAGAACTCCCCTGGAAAGGTAAAAAAAACCAGGGTTTTGGGCAGGAAAGTTTGCCAGACCTCTGAGCCCAGAGACGGAGGACTGAGCCTAAAGGGGGCAGCCTGAAGAGCTGACCAGACCATGCAGTCCCGGTAAGAGAAGAAGCTTACAGAAACCGAGCCTTTCCCGTTTCCGCTGCCGGCGTTTGTTTGTTTGTTTTCACTGAATCCTGTTCATGGGACATTTCGGATACAGACACTCACCTGTGCTGAAGAGAGGGAGAGTGTGCGGAGGAGTGGAATCTGGGGAGAGACTGAAGAGAGAGGGGGGCCGGGAGAGGTGGCAGCGAATTGAGTGCTGAGACACCCCTGAGCCCAGGTCTGGGGCAGCCATTCTCTCCAGAGAGTGAGACTCCTCCCCCCAGCCCCCAGGCAAGGAGCACAGCCACACCCAGATTCCACCCTGTAGGAGATCAAGGATTAAAATAATCTGATCAATCCCTGGGAGTTAACAGGGTCTGGCCTATAGAGGGATTTTCAATCCCAGCAACAACACAGCGCCGGTAACTAACTATTACGCAGCCAGCTCTGGGCAGTGAACTTCCACTGGACAGAGAGGCCCTATAGCCTCAGAGGCCAACCCCAGAACACTGCCACCCAGAGGCTGACCCACAAACTGACTCTTTGCTAAACACAAAATAAGGCAGTCTGGGAAAGAAATGCGGCCTGCTTTGAAATAAGGACTGTGGTTTACAACACAGAGGAACAGTGTATCGCAGGGGAACTCAACACTCTCCTGAATACCTGGCAGGTCTAAGGCGAGCCACACTGAAGAATAGAAGAACCGAGGGACCTTCACTACTGCAAGTCTTTTTTTTTTTTTTCTTTTTTCACCTTTTAACTAAGAAACCAATTTTTTTCTTCTTCTTTTTTTCTTTTCTTTTTTTTTTCTTCTTTTTCCATCACCTCATTTTACCCTTTTAACTACTACCTTCTTATTTTTAACCAGTATTATTACTGCTACCATTTTACCATTTTTTAAAGTGCTATTTTATTTTCTCTTTATTTTATTTTGGGATTAGTGTTCTCCATTCTATTTTCATCGTTATATTATTGGTTGTTTCTAGTTTGCATTCATCTCCAGGGAGCTGTTGCTGGAATCTGTTGGGATTAATGGCGGTTCTATAGGAGTATTCTCCTCATATTAAAAGTCTCTTCCCCTCTTCCACTTCATTCTCTCTTTTCGCTCTTTTATTTTCTTTTTTTTCTTTTTTCTCCTTTTTTTTTTCTTTCTTTTTTCTTGTCTTTTGTTTTCTCACTTTTTTCCCCCCTCCTTTTTCCCAATTTCATTTTTGCACTCTTTTTTTTGGTCCCTACTTTTCTTTTCTTTTTTCTCTTTTATCTTTTTCCCTTCCATCCTCCTTATCCCCTAATTCTCTTAATTCGGGTGGTCACCTTTATTTGGGGTTATTAATATCGTGAATATATTTGTGTATACTGCCGGGTACGTGGTGCCTTGTTGTGTTGTATTTTGTGCCTTTAAATCAATGCAGCAGATCGAAGCTACAGCAACCTCCAGAGCACCACACCCTCTGCTGAGGAACAGCAGCTGTATGTGAAGCCTCGCCCCACCAGCCAGAAGAGCCACCTCAGCTGTGAACAGCACACACCAGAGGAGCTGCTGCCAACTGAAGAGCAGCTGCTACCGCAACCACCCGAAGAGCAACCACAGACCAAGGAGTCACTGCCACCAAGGGAGCAACCACTGAACGACTCAACGTCTAGATATGTCAGTGAGATCAAACATGGGTAGACAAAGAAACCCCCAAAGGAAAGAGAAGGAGGACTCTCCAGAAAAGCAGCTAAGTAATACAGAGGCATGCAACATGACAGACAAAAAATTCAGAATAAGGGTCCTAGAGTGCATAAACCGGATGGAGGAAAAAATCGACATCCTCTGCAAGAAGCAAGAAGAAACAGATGAAAAAATCGATAACATATGGAAGAAGCTAGAAGAAACAGATGAAAAAATAAACAACTTAAGTAAGACCCAAGAAGAAATGAAGAGTGATATAGCTGCAATGAAAAACTCCATTGAAAGTATCAACAGTAGACTAGGAGAAGCGGAGGACCGAATTAGTGAATTAGAAGACAAGGAAGCAAAACACAGCCAAAATGTACTGCAATTGGAGAAAAAAATTAAAACACAGGAGGAGAGCCTAAGGGAGCTTTGGGACAACATGAAACGAAACAACATACGAATAATAGGGGTACCAGAACAACAGAAGGATGAACAAGGATTAGAAAACCTATTAGAAGAAATAATATCAGAAAACTTCCCTGAGGTGGGGAAGAAAAAAGTCACACAAGCCCAGAGAGTCCCAAACAAGGTGAACCCGAAAAGACCCACACCAAGACACATCATAATTACCATGGCAAATGTTCAGGACAAAGAGAGAATCTTACAGGCTGCAAGAGAGAGACGGAAAGTTACATACAAGGGATCTCCCATTAGATTGTCAAATGATTTCTCAACAGAAACACATCAGGCCAGAAAAGAATGGACAGAAATTTACAAAGTGATGCAAAGCAAAGGACTGAATCCAAGAATACTCTATCCAGCAAGGCTATCATTCAAACTTGAAGGGGAAATAAGAAGTTTCACAGACAAAAAAAGGCTAAGGGAGTTTATCACCACCAAGCCAGCAATGCAAGGAATGCTAAAGGGACTGGTATAAAAATAATAAAAAGCTCAGAAAGAAAACAGCCACACACACAAAAACAGAAATGGCTACAAACAAGTACCTTTCAATAATAACTTTAAACGTAAACGGACTAAATGCTCCAAACAAAAGACATCGAGAGGCTGAATGGATAAAAAAACATGACCCATACATCTGCTGTCTACAAGAAACCCACCTCATTAAAAGGGACTCACACAGACTGAAAGTGAAAGGATGGAAAAATATCCTTCAGGCAAATGGAAAGGAAAAGAAAGCTGGGGTAGCAATACTTATATCGGACAAAATAGACCTCAAAGTGAAGGCCATAACAAGAGATAAGGAAGGCCACTTCATAATACTAAAGGGATCAATTCAACAAGAAGATATAACCCTGGTAAACATATATGCACCCAATGCAGGAGCACCCAAATTCATAAAAAAACTCCTGGAAGATATCAAAGGAGAGATCAACAACAATACAATTTTAGTAGGGGACTTTAATACACCACTGACGGCACTGGATAAGGCCTCTAGACAAACAATCAGCAAAGATACAGCAATCCTAAATGACTCACTAGATCAGATGGACTTAATAGACATCTTCAGAACACTTCACCCCAGTGCCACGAAATATACATTCTACTCAAGTGCTCATGACACATATTCAAAAATAGACCATATATTGGGTCACAAGCAAAGTATCCCCAAATTCAAGAAGATTGAAATCATAAAAAGCATCTTCTCAAACCACGATGGCATAATATTAGAAATAAACTACAATAAAAACAACCCAAAATACTCAAACACCTGGAAGCTGAATAGCATGCTATTAAATATTGATTGGATTACCAATGAAATCAAAGAAGAAATTCAAAACATCCTGGAAACTAATGACAATGAAAACACAACAATCCAAAACCTATGGGACACAATGAAAGCAGTCCTGAGAGGGAAGTTTATAGCTCTACAGGCCTATCTCAAAAAACAAGAAAAAATGGTAGTAAATCAGCTAACTCTACAACTCAAAGAATTAGAAAGAGAGCAACAAGAAAACCCCAGAGTGAGCAGAAGGAAGGAGATAATAAAGATTAGAGCAGAAATAAATGACATAGAGACCAAAAAAACAATACAGAAAATCAATGAAACCAAGAGCTGGTTCTTTGAAAGGATAAACAAGATTGACAAACCTCTAGCCAGACTCACCAAGAAGCAAAGAGAGAGGACCCAAATAAACAAAATCAGAAACGATAGAGGCGAAATAACAACAGACCCCACAGAAATACAAATGATTGTTAAAAAATACTATGGTCAGCTCTACTCCAACAAACTAGACAACCTGGAGGAAATGGACACATTCCTAGAAAAATACAACATTCCAAAACTCAATCAGGAAGAATCTAAAAATCTCAACAGGCCAATAACTATGGAAGAAATTGAAGCAGTCATCAAAAAGCTTCCAGCAAACAAAAGCCCAGGACCAGACGGCTTCACAGGGGAGTTTTACCAAACATTCAAGGAAGAACTAAAACCTATCCTCCTCAGACTACTACAAAAAATTCAAGAGGAAGGAACACTTCCAAGCTCATTCTATGAAGCCAGCATCACCCTAATACCAAAACCAGGTAAAGACAACACAATGAAAGAGAATTACAGGCCAATATCCCTCATGAACATAGATGCCAAAATCCTCAACAAAATCTTAGCAAATCGGATCCAGCAGTACATCAGAAAGATCATACACCATGACCAAGTAGGATTTATCCCAGGGATGCAAGGATGGTACAATATCCGCAAATCAATAAACGTGATACATCACATAAACAAATTGAAAGAAAAAAACCACATGGTCATATCAATTGATGCAGAAAAAGCATTTGACAAAATTCAACACCCATTTTTGATAAAAACTCTCAGCAAGGTGGGAGTAGATGGATCATACCTCAACATAATAAAAGCCATATATGACAGGCCCACAGCCAACATCAAACTCAATGGACAAAAACTAACACCATTTCCCCTAAGAACAGGAACAAGACAGGGATGCCCCCTCTCACCACTCCTGTTCAACATAGTACTGGAAGTGTTAGCCATTGCAATTCAGCAAGAAGAAGAAATAAAAGGCATCCAAATTGGAAAAGAGGAAGTAAAACTGTCCTTATTTGCAGATGACATGATATTATACATACAAAACCCTAGAGACTCCATCAAAAAGCTACTAGACTTAATACATGATTTTGGCAATGTAGCAGGATACAAAATTAACCCCAAGAAATCTGAGGCATTTCTATACACCTATAGTGAACTTTCAGAAAGAGAGATTATAAAAACAATCCCGTTTACCATTGCACCAAAAAAATTAAGCTACCTAGGAATAAACTTAACTAAAGAGGTAAAAGACCTCTACACAGAAAACTACAGGACGTTGAAAAAAGATATAGAGGAAGACATAAACAGATGGAAGAACATACCGTGTTCGTGGATTGGTAGAATCAACATCATTAAAATGTCCATACTACCCAAAGCAATCTATAAATTCAACGCACTTCCCATTAAAATACCAACGGCATACTTCAGAGATATAGAACGAACTCTCCAAAAATTCATCTGGAATAAAAAAAGACCCCGAATAGCTGCAGCAATCCTGAAAAAGAACAAAGTAGGTGGGATCTCAATACCAGATATCAAGTTGTATTACAAAGCCACTGTTCTCAAAACTGCCTGGTACTGGCACAAGAATAGGCATATAGATCAATGGAATAGAATAGAGAGCCCAGAAATCGGCCCGAACCAATATGCTCAATTAATATTTGACAAAGGAGGCAAGAACATTCAATGGAGCCAAGATAGTCTCTTCAATAAATGGTGTTGGGAAAATTGGACAGATATATGCAAGAAAATGAAACTAGACCACCAACTTACACCATACACAAAAATAAACTCAAAATGGATAAAGGACTTAAATGTACGACAGGAAACCATAAAAATTCTAGAAGAATCCAAAGGCAACAAAATCTCAGACATATGCCGAAGCAATTTCTTCACTGATACAGCTCCTAGGGCACTTGAAACTAAAGAGAAAATGAACAAATGGGACTACATCAAAATAAAAAGCTTCTGCACAGCAAAAGAAACCATCAACAAAACAACGAGAAAACCCACTGTGTGGGAAAACATATTTGCCAATGTCATATCTGATAAGGGCCTAATCTCCAAAATTTATAGGGAACTCATACAACTTAACAAAAGGAAGATAAACAATCCAATCAAAAAATGGGCAAAGGACCTAAATAGACACCTTTCAAAAGAAGACATTCAGAAAGCCAAGAGACATATGAAAACATGCTCAAAGTCACTAATCATCCGAGAGATGCAAATCAAAACAACAATGAGGTACCATCTCACACCTGTCAGACTGGCTATCATCAACAAATCAACAAACGACAAGTGCTGGAGAGGATGTGGAGAAAAAGGAACACTTGTGCACTGCTGGTGGGAATGCAGACTGGTGCAGCCACTATGGAAGACAGTATGGAGTTTCCTTAAAAAACTGAAAATGGAACTCCCATTTGACCCTGTGATCCCACTTCTAGGAATATATCCCAAGAAACCAGAAACACCAATCAGAAAGGATATATGCACCCCTATGTTTATAGCAGCACAATTCACCATAGCTAAGATCTGGAAACAGCCTAAGTGCCCATCAGTAGATGAATGGATTAGAAAACGGTGGTACATCTACACGATGGAATACTATGCTGCTCTAAAAAGGAAGGAACTCTTACCATTTGCAACGTCATGGATGGAACTGGAGACCATTATGCTAAGTGAAATAAGCCAGTCAATGAAGGAAAAATACCACATGATCTCACTCATTCATGGATAATAGAGACCATTATAAACTTTTGAACAATAATAGATACAGAGGCAGAGCTGCCTCAAACAGATTGTCAAACTGCAGCGGGAAGGCAGGGGAGGGTTGGGGGGCAGGAGATAGGGGGGTAAGAGATCAACTAAAGGACTTGTATGCATGCATATAAGCATAACCAATGGACATAAGACACTGGGGGATAGGGGAGGCTGGGGGACTATCTAGGGCGGGGGGATAAAATGGACACATATGTAATACCCTTTGTAATACTTTAAGCAATAAAAAAATAAAATAAAATTAAATTAAATTAAATTAAAAAAAAATAAAAAAATAAAAATAAAAATGCAAACAAATCCTGTTCCCCTAGTGCTTCTCCTAAGGCTTCCCAACACCCAGGATGAACATCCATATTTTGAGGCCTGTCTTACAAATCCCTACACAACCTAATGCTTGCCTACCACTGTGGTCTCAGTTCACATCGCTCTCCCCTTCCCCATCACACACAGGCCAATCCAAAGTTGAACCTATTCACGCTCTATCACATGACCTCTCTGAATCTCTTACCGCTTACCATTTAGCACTTACCTCTACATGCTACTTTTCTTATGTATTGTGACAAAATTATTACGTTCTGACTTTCCCAACTAAAATACACACTCCCTGGGAAGTGGGAGCCTGTCTTGTTTGCCAGTAGATTGCCAATGCCTAAAAACCTCACAAACTGTAGGTGTTCAGTAAATATTTAAAGGAAGTAGGAGCTACAGGTTATTAATCCTTGTCACATTCTTTGCAATTTTCAAGAAAAGTGGTCAGTGTGTTATGTCAATAATAGAAACACAGTTCCAAATAGGACATTAACTGGGACGCCCGCTAGTCCCTGGTGACCCCATGTACAGGAAGAGATGCTGCAGAGGCACCATTTGTTTACACAGATGCTTGTCTATGAGGAATTTTTGTTGAGATGAACCCACCAATCATGTGTTTTGGGCAAGGAAATTACACAGTGAGTGTGGGTTCCAACCCTCAGAATATCTGCTAGCTCAGTAAATAAAACCAAGACACTATTTGCAGAAACCTATAGCTGCATTATTTTGCAATAACATCTAAATAGGTGGGTTCTATTGCTTTACCATTCTTTTCAATAATATTCCACCATAGGGGCTCCCTTGGTGAGCTTTATAAAAAAGGGAGGCTGAAACACATACTGGATAATATATTATCCACTGGGCTTGGCCACCCAGTTCACCTCTGAGTCACGCTGGCAAGTTTCTTAACCTTTCCTCAGTATACGCATCTCTAAACTGGGAATAAGATTAAAACTTGCTTTATATGGTGTTGAGAAGATAAAATGATAGGAGTGAAGCAATTATACCAATGCCTGGGATGCAGGAAGTACCCAAATCATTTGAGCCTTTATTATAAAGTATTACTAGGCTACTATCAGTGGTTTATAAAATGTTTTATATTGTAAAATCTTAGAGAATCATTATTAAATTTCTATTGTCACTGCTACATGCAAGGGCATTAAAACTTCTACCAGATCTCTTTCAGATCCAAACAAGGATGACTACTGCAGGTGGAGGCAACTCAGTAAGATTTACACTCCATGCTGTCCACACTTGGGGAACTGGCCTGGGTTCAAAAAAAAAGAAGTGAATCCAAATCAATAGTCTTCACAAACCATGCAACTGTGGTTAGAAATATTAGTTGTAAGTGTATCTGACCATTGAGGATTTGCTTAAGAAAACCACAGTTGCTTTGTAAATGTTCTTCCATTAGGACAGAACTTGACGAGAAAATAAGTCAAGGTTAGAAAAACACAAAACAACATTAGACCATCATAATTTACTTTTTAATTATTGCTATTATTGTGACATTCCAAATGCTCAATTTAAGAAACTTCAAGACCTTTACACAGACTGTTTTTTTAAATTAGTTAATGTATTTACTTTTATTGTTGACAGTATTATAGGTGTCCCCCATTCCCCTCAATCCCCCCTCCAATGAGCATACAGACCCTTTTTATACTTGGGTTATAAAATAACCTTAGAAAACCATAACACAATAAATTAAATAGAAAGTTATGAAAAGAAATGTAATGTGCTCCATAGAAAATATGACAGTGGAATGATAAAGTTAGCATAAAACTATGATCAAATTGAGTTAGGAAGAAGTTAAGAATTCCAGAAGAAAAAAAAAGAGAGAAAAGCTATAGTTACTTGGGAGAAAGAATTAGACCTGCCTACTAAAAAGATGCTTGGTTCAGTGATGGTTTTTTCGAATGAGCTCTAATCTGGGAATGTGTGGTCTTGTGCATGCCTCACTGAGGATGTTCCTGCTACTTTGGCACCTATTGTATGCCCTGTGGATGCCCCCTACCTGCTGCTCACAGCCATGAACAGGTGTCAACACAACACAGGTATGTGTTCAGTGTCGGCTGAAAAGAAAAGTGGCTGAGCACTAGCCAGTTTGCCGGTGGAGAGCATCGGCCTGAGGACTGAAGGGTAATGGGTTCGATTCTGATCAAGGACACATACTTCAGTTGTCAGCTCAAGGCTCAATCCCCAGTCTTGGAGGCAACCAAACAATGTATCTCTCTCACATTGATGTTTCTCTCTATCTCTCCCCCTCCCTTACACTCTCTCTAAAAAATCAATGGAGAAAACTATCCTCAGGTGAGGATTAACAAAACCAAACCAAAAAGAAAGAAGAAAAATGGCTAACCATACTGCTCGATGAAAAACGTGTGTGTGTGTGTGTGTGTGTGAGAGAGAGAGAGAGAGAGAGAGAGAGAGAGAGAGAGAGAGAGAGGAAGAGAGAGGAGAGATTGATTGAGAGAATCTGGTGTGCATGCATGAATGCAAGCTCACATGTGCTTGTAGCACCAAGTTAGTGAAAGACTGTTTACTTTAAAGATGCTGCAAAGCTCAGATCTTCCCCTATTCAGTGGATCCTTCAGCAGCTAGCAGTTAATTTACCAGAAATTTATAATTAAGCCACAAGGCTAGACTTTAGTACACTGTTTTAGACATTTATTTCATTGATAGTAAGTCTGCCTAGTGACTGCCATGAGTCCCCATTATAATCCTATCTATATCTATAGTACACTGTTTTAGACATTTATTTCATTGATAGTAAGTCTGCCTAGTGACTGCCATGAGTCCCCATTATAATCCTATCTATATCTATATCTATATGTATGCCTATGTCTATGTCAGAATCATATATATCTATGTCTATAAACATACCTATCTATATATCTACATCTGTATATCTATATCTATTTATGTCTATATTGATATCTATGTCTAGAAATCTATATCTATTTATCTATCTATTCAATTGATGCAGAAACGTGCTCCCTGCTCCTTAAAAACACATCAATATTGAACATGTATATACCATAAAACTAATTTACAGGAAATATGACTTCAACATTCTGAGCTTGGCTCAGCTCCAAGGCCTGACAGTCATGCTGTACTCCTTGAAGATGATGCTGCCAAATTCAACTATAACACTGAGAGTAGGTCCAAATGCTCAATTTAAGAAATGTTAAATGCCAGGAAGGAGCTGACATCTGACCCTACAGTGTAGGGGAGAGGCCCAAGGTCTTGGTCTACATGACATATGATTACTCCTACCTTCCTTTTCAGGTCTCTGAACAATTCATAGACAATCAGCTCATAGAAAGAGATTGTGGAAGGATCTTACACTCTCTCTTGTTTTTGAAATACTGTGAATAATGTTCACTCATATGGAAAACAACAAAGGCTATTAAGGAAAGCCATAGAGTAAGTGGCCTCAGGTGGACAATATGGGGACAGTCTATGATAGCAAGAGCAAATCTAATTATTGAATTACTAAAAAAAAATGAAATAAACATCTTAAATCAAATGTAACTCAATCAGAAGGCTAGAGGAGCACATTTATATCTCCTATAAAGGGACAGTAAAGAAGTTATATTTCACAAAATTCCAGTTGGAACCACTTCATAAAATAACACATAAGTATAGGCACTAGTTGTGTGTCAGAGTGTGGAAAGATGAACTCAATCAAGTCAAGCACGTCACTATATGAAGAGGAAAGTCTATGTGTACACAAAAAATTCTACAAGAAATCCAACTGTAAATCACCCCTGAAGAAACATGCATGGGAGTGTGGAGACACAGACAAGGTGCAACTTAACTGGCCTGGTCATTGAGAGGGAAGAGACAAATCCATAGAGAAAGTGACATGTGAGCTGAGAATTGGTGAACAAGCAACTATTCTCCCATTGGACAATATAGGAAAAATCATGCCAAATACACTAAACTCTGATTGGGGGGTAGATGGGAATAATACTATTCCTTCCTCCAGGAGACAATCTCATTATCCTCCAGTTCTGTGTCCAAATGAGAAATAAAGTTTTGTCACTGATTTTGAAAAATCCCCCAAAGACCCATCCATCCATCAATGTTCCACAAATCCTTCCATAAAACAAATGATTATTGACAGCTTTTGGTGCCTTAGGCCTTTCTCTATGCCTGGAGATGCTACAGTGATCAAAAGAGGCAAAAATGCCTGCTGTCATGGAGACTATGTTGGGGGGAGAGCAGAAATTATACAAATAGTGATAATGGTGGGAAAAGAAATGTGGTGTCCTGAAACTAGATCGAGAAAGTGTCAAAGGAGGTGGGGGATCCACTGTACTATACCAAAGCTGCCAACTATGACTGTCAAGTGCAATGGGGACTGAGCTTCAACCACTGGATTTACCAACATGGTGGCGACTGTGACCTCACAAGGCAGTACTGACAGAAAGACTAGTAGTCAAAGTGGGTTCAAGAGAAAAAGGAAACACAGAAATTAAGGATAACAAATATAAACACGCACTGTTACGGAGTCTTTCTGCGACGAGGAGAGAAATGGGCCATAGATGGAGAGAAAATTAGGGTCAACAGGTCATCTTATTAAGATAGTGGATGTTTGCCTTCCTATTGGAAATATCCAGTATAGAAAGGAAACTAACAAATGATGATGATGTGGGGATGAAGGAGGATTGTTTAAGAATGAGATATTGGTGTCCAAGCTGGAATTGTAGCCTCAACTGAAATTAGTCAGGCTAGCCAGATGCAATGTGTAATTGGCCAACTTGGGCAGGTGCCTCATCTTCAAGCCATCACTGTAGCAAGGAGGTGGTTTGCTATGGAAGAGGAAGCATTCACAAAAGGTGTATGACTCTGAGCTGTAAGCAGGACAGTCACCACCACCGCCCAAAAAAGTCTGAGCTATGATAAATAACTTAGATACACCCACCTAATCCCTCCACATTGGAAATGTAAGATCTGTTGGCTATTCTTAGATACGGTTATATGAAAATATGGTGGCATTTATTTCCCAGAAACTCCTGACCATCTTTCCAACCTTTGCTTTTCCTGCTTCTGTTTAACCAATAGTGGTGACTATCCAAACTTTAAGCAAAAGCAAATGAAACAAAATGACTCTGATCCCTTTGTGGCCTGTGAGACTAAAAGAGACACAAACGCACACAAAAATCACAAGGAAAGCCCCAATGGATGAAGCATGAACTGCCTAGGTTGGCAGCCCTGCAGCTATAAAAGCCTCTCCAATGCTCTGATCTAAAGACATGTAGGAAAACCTCAAGTCCCCTGAAACCCCAAATCCAAACACAAGGTCATTTCTGTCCTTCAGAAAGTTCTGCCAAAAAAAGATGTTATGCACAGTTTAATCGAGGGGGCAATTTCCTCTGGTGCACACGTAAATCTTCAATTCCAAGTAATTAACCCCACACACATCGGCCCCTCTAATGGGTGTCTGACAATAAACAGACATATGTATATGCCATTTCCAGCCTGACTTCACAAAGAGAAGAAAAGAAAATGGATTCTGAACTTGCCCATACATCTGTGATTTACAAATATTTATAGTATTCATAGGGCCAACAACCTTCAGGATAATAACATACTTTGCAGACATTCACTAAAAGAAATGGGGGTTGGGGGAGCCAAAATCCCATACCAAAGAGAAAGAAGGAAGGAGAGCAATTCCTTCCTGGAATGGGAATTCCAGTGCATCCCAATGCAGATAATAGGAGCAGATGATCCTCCTGTCAGTGAACTTGGCTCATGAAAAGCGAAATGCATGTGACACCACAACTCAGATCATCTCACGGAGATTTTCCATCTGGCTGACTAGACAATAGGGCAGGAACAAGAAGTGGAGTCCATAGCTTCAGTATTTCTGACAACATTAAGAATGACAGGCTAAATCTTTATCTCACAGTACAACCACACAGCATGTTTAAGCAAGTGATGTATCCATATCAATAATATTCATAGAAATGAACAGCAAATACCACAAAATGAAATTCCTATCAGCAATGTTACCAACTAAAACACCAATAAATCAGTAAGCACATTCTTTTCACATGTGGATTCTGTCTCCAGAAACTCAGTCTGGTTTCTCACTGCCTTTTCCTAGTCTCAAATGATATCCTTTCACTTTCCTTGTTTTACAGCCAATGAATCTAGAAAACCAAGAAAAGTATAGATGGAGAACTGAGTTGTGGCTCAATCTGTCCAAGCCCAGAAAGAGAAATCTAGCTAATTCTCTATCTCTTGGAACTTATAAACTGTGAAACCATTACTGCAGAAACACCATAACCAATTAATATTCTAAGCAAGTGCTCTCAACTCAACAAGTAAGGACATCAACCTACACATCACTGGTATAGTTGACCAGTATTGCCTTGGTCTTGGGGACACAACACCACATAAAATTTAAAGCAAACAACACCAACATTAGGGACAAAAATAAAATGACAGGAAAAGCACTGTGACAATGACTTGTTAACAGTCAACATAACAGGTAAAGTACTATTAAATAACATATACAAGGCGGCTCTCTCTAAGGAGCACGACCACACCTTTCCCCACCACTTTCCTCCCAGGTGAGTTTTCCTTGCCTCTCTCTCTTTCCTATAAACTCCAAGGGCCCTTTTTTTGCCTCTGTAACTTATTTCCTAAGCTGATTTTCTTCTATTACTCTACCCCTCTGACTTTCTAAATAAATTTTCTCTTATTAAAAAGTATATATATATATATATATATATATATATATATATATATATATAAGGTAGCTGTTAAAAATATAGGTAAAGGCTGTAGAACATCTCAAAATATAGGTTAACCTTTCTCTTTCCCTAACCAAAAGAGAAATAAATAAAAGAATGAAAAAAAAATTCAGTTGTCTGGCTCTAAACACGGTCTCTATTTGTAGAATGAAGCAATGTGCAACTGAGATCTTTCATCTATACAAATATTTTAATTGTTTGAATATCCTCATTAAATTAAAACTTAGGATTGATTTTTATCAGTGAGGAAGAACAGAGGCAGAATAAAGCTGTGAGAAAAAATCACAAAAGTAAGTATCTATTTTTATAAAGCTAACTGAACTGTTTTCCTGAATTAAAGCATTGAATATATTGATAAGATTAGAAGAAAGTTTTAAAAAATTATTATTTTTCTAAGCACTGGTTGATATAATTATAAAGTAAAAATTAGGCAACACTACAATAAACTTTAAATTTAAGAAGATAAAGTTAAGCAAATGAAGTGGAGAAAAATACAACAAAGAATTAATATTCTTAAAGACTGTTAAAATCTGTAATAAAAATTCTGAATCTCAGTAGCGCAGAAAGCATAAGATAAAAACAAACAAATCTCTCACATTCTCTCTCTCTCTCTCTCTCTCTCTCTCTCTCTCTCTCTCTCTCTCTCTCTCGTAATGGCTAATAATTACCAGCAGGTATGGCTCAGTGGTTGAGTGTCAACCCATGAACCAGTAGGTCAAGGTTTGATTCCTAGTCAGGGCACATGTCCTAGCTGCAGACCCCCCAGTAGGGGGGCATGCAGGAGGCAGCAGATCAATGATTCTCTCTCATCACTGATGTTTCTATCCCTCTCTCCCTCTCCCATCTTCTCTCTGAAATCAATAAATACATATTTAAAAAAATGAAACCAACCAAATAACATAATGAGTAAGCAATGACACATATAAAAAGGAAGAAAAACTAACAAATTGACTAAACAATCAATGATGATACTCAGTGATGTTTCAGCAAAGCAAACTCTCTGGCATATTATTGGTAAAATATAAATATCTACAACACTTTCCAAAGCCAATTAGCAGTCTCATTAAAACTCCTTGGTTTTGAAATTATAAGTCAGCTATAGCTATTGTAACATAATGAATTAACCTTAAACTAAAAGAAAGCTTTACAGTTGCAGCTGCTATTGTTGATAAAATATCGATTTCATACACCAAATTTCTGCTTTTCACAAGGCAGGAGATAGTGTGACCTACAAAAAGCTAGAAAGCAGTATTGGAAACAAGTGTAAGAGGTATGTGCTTCTCATGATTGTTTCAGCATCATCTATTATTTTTCTTAACTGGAAATAACATATATATCTACCCCCAAAAGACAGTGAATTACATTATAGTTTCTTTACATGATAGACTAGTATGATGCATTAAATGAGGGTCATTAACAATCTTCAATTATATGATATAGGATCAACATATATGTTTATAATATACAAGTATATGTTATAGCAAGTGTAAGAGCAGTATATAAAATTTTATGCCCAGTATTAATTCAAATCTATGAATTACTAATCAAAAACATACTATAGCCTAGGACGGTGTGACTAGGTTGGGTGCTGTCCTGTTTGATGACCAACCATGGCACATGCCAAAGATGTGGGCAAAGGCCTTTGTCTTTAGCTAAGGGATTATGGGGGAATTGTGCCCTTCTTGTACATACAGGGTGAGGCAAAAGTTAGAATTACCATTGTTTGTATGAAAAATATTGTAATAATTAATAAATAATAATACCAGAATAAACTCCATTTCACATACTTACAACTGTAAGCCTACTTTTGCTCCACGCTATATTTTCTATAATGAGCATTCACTATTTTAATTCATTTTTCTTTCAGGTTGCAAACTTTAACATTGAAAATTTTAGATAGTGAAGATAAGGCTCATGAAGTGCCAACATCCTCAATTGCAGTGTTAATCTATTTACAATTTGGTATATATTGATAAATGCTCTCGTAGACTTTATAACACACATGACTTGTGGGTAGAGATTATATGTTTGCACATTTGTGTTTGTATATTTTGAAGATTAATAGGGTTATATTAAATATTATTCTGCAATTTCTTTTTTCCAGTTAATTAGGTACCACATATAGTTTTTCATCACTTTTATAACCATAATTTTATTTTTTATATCATTGCCATTAAAGTGAAGAAAACATTACCATCACTCATGGAAGTACATAGGAACCAGTGGTTCTTGAAAAAGATCTCCAAAAGTTCTGCTACATTTGACT
The DNA here is from genome assembly GCF_964212035.1 of Myotis nattereri. Lineage (NCBI taxonomy): Eukaryota > Metazoa > Chordata > Mammalia > Chiroptera > Vespertilionidae > Myotis > Myotis nattereri. The sequence continues at coordinate 12,245,502 of NC_138079.1, forward strand.
CATGGGCTTGCTACAATGATTTATTTCTATGAATGAATGAACGAATGAACAACAAACAGAGTAGTTCCCCGTGTAAACTCTTTAAATAAACACAAATTAAGTGGTTTTTCTTTGCCAATTTTTTAGATTAAAACCTATCAAATAGGCCTTAAAGTGTCAGTGTACCCTTTTAAGAAAAAGTTTTTTAAAAATCACATTATTTGATGTATGTGGCAAAGGGTATCCCCATCTTATCCCATGATTTAAGTATGCCAATCCTTTTCAACTTGACTCTTATAAACATCTGCTTTTGCTTATAATAAAAGAGGGAGATTTGATACCAGAACACTTTTGTACAACATAATTACCAAGTAACCCCAAATAACTGCATATTTGTCCTAATCCTTCCTCCTTCCTATATAATAAAAGGGTAAAATGCAAATCAACAAATGGCAGAACGACTGGTAGCTATGGCGCGCACTGACCACTAGGGGGCAGACGCTCAACTCAGGAGCTGCCCCCTGGTGGTCAGTGAGCTCCCACAGGGCTCATGGCTGGCGAGCACAGCAGTGGTGGCGGGAGCCTCTCATGCCTCCGCAGCAATGCTAAGGATGTCTGCTGAGGGGTCCCGGACTATGAGAGGGCGCAGGCCAGGCTGAGGGGTCTCCCCCGCCCCCAGTGCAGAATCTTGTGTACTGAGCCTCTAGTATGTATGTGTATGTGTATGTATATATATATATATATATATATATATATATATATATATATATATCAGTATATTTAGGGGTGTAAAATAAAACTGAAACCAGGTAGACAAGCACATGGTGGGCCAGAGGATGCTGTGTCAATGGCACCCAGTCAGGGCTTTGGGTTTCCTGGCTGAGGGGTTGGCCCAAAATAGTTTTGCCATAAAGAGACTTGTCTCTCTGAAAGCTTGCCCATTCACTGCCATTTTTAACAGCAGAGTTAAGTGAAGCTCGTCAGCTGTCACAGTATCTGAACCTATAAAACTGTTGGTTCCTTCATTTCCCACCTAGATGTCTGACTTACCAAGGAGGAAAAGGCTGGAGTGTTTCTTGGATCATGTATCACACTAAGGATCCACAGCCATCTGCTCACTGGAGCTCAACTCTCACACTCCAACACTGCAAAAAAAGAAGAGAAAAAAATGATCCTGTCTACCCAGTTTAAAAGATGTTGTAGTCATTGTGTATCAATTCTAGAACGTTCCATTAGTGCCATGCACAACCAGATGAAGCTGCTTTAGCAACGTGAGACTTAAAATAGTGACACAGGATAGCTTAAAAATGACAAATAGGACAGTCCTGGCTTAATTCATATCCATGCACTTATGGATTTCTCTTTTCAGAAAAGGAGAAATAAAAATTTAGATGCTGTTAACATATGAAAACAAATTTCAGGAAACAATGGAAAGGGCCATCATCTCAAACCCATTTGAATTACTTTAAGCAGTTTGAAGGTCAGTCAGATTGGTTGTGTGAATTTACCCATTGCAGGATGACTCTTTCATGCTTTCTTTTTTTAATACAGTACCTTAAGTAATACCTTTTTTAAAAAATATATTTTATTGATTTTTTACAGAGAAGAAGGGAGAGAGATAGAGAGTTAGAAACATCGATGAGAGAGAAACATCGATCAGCTGCCTCCTGCACATCTCCTACTGGGGATATGCCCGCAACCCAGGTACATGCCCTTGACCGGAATCGAACCTGGGACCTTTCAGTCCGCAGGCCGATGCTCTATCTACTGAGCCAAACTGGTTTCGGCAATACATTTTTAAAATAATTGATTAAAGGCAGAAGTTTTATAATAAACTAATATCAAAAATCTGAGTTTGTATTTTTATTTTTATGTTGACTTATTTGGTTCACAATATGAGACTTTATAGGAAAAAATTATAAAGCATAAAAATGATTCACTTTACTAAAATCAAGCCAAGCCATCCAATCTCCCCATCCAATTTAACATACAAAAATCCTGCAAACTTGACGTTGTAATGTGACAGAAAGTCTACCACAAAACACCAGCCCCCCTAGAACCCCTGCTCCAGCAAATAGGTTACTTCCCACGTCTTATTCATAAAGGAAATGTGCCCTTATTCCTTAAGGACGCCTGGGACTACAAATACTGCACTTCTGCACTCAGGGCTCATGCTTTTTCTACTGTCCTCCTTCACACAGTTTCTTCCTGCTCTCCACGCTCTGCAGCTTCTGGCTGCCATAAACCTGGAACACACTGATGTTGCCTATCCCATCACACACTCACTTAGGCAGCAGCTGAGAATGATGGCAAGAAAAGAACTTCCCAGAATATTCTGGAACATTCTGGCTATTCCTCTATGCAATAATTCCCACACCGTCTCCTTCAGTAATTATCTAAAAAGCCATCTGCCTGCAGAAGATAAACTGAATTACAGCATCTGGAAATTTGTAAAATTTTGTATCTGCTAAAGAGCAATTTTGAAGTCTCCAGGTCCAGAGGTCAGAGGGCAGTGACTAGGTAACATCATCTCTCCAAGAGGTGCCTTTGGTTAATTCATAGGAAGTGATGGGGTGAGCCAAAGCAACTCATTCAGATTGCCCGAGAAGGCACCCGCAGGCCAGGTGCCCCGACACACAGCAGAATCCCGAATCCCTATGTGGTCCCAGCAGAATCTTTAAAAGTTCGTGACATCATCCTTTGGAAAGGAGAAGGCACAGATGCAAATCCTTGAGGCCAAAAGAGGAGTAAGGGAGCTCTCCCCAAGGTAAGGAGGCATCCTCAGCCCAGGAAAAATTCCTAGGAGTGGCCAATTCTTTCTTACACCAATAATATCTCTTTCGGGTGTGGCAGCAAATATGTTAGTTGAGACTTCTTTATTAAACAGCATATTTGAATACATCAACTTTCCGGAGACCTAAAATCTGCTTTGTAATTTAGTACTAAAATGTCCTTGTATTTATTTGTAACTTAATCAAAATTTAAGTAATAAAGTTGGACAGAGCCACTGGTTGCTGCCATGAATACCTGGAGATTTCTACTGGCTCCCACATATCAGAATTAAATTTAAAATTGAGGGTTGATAATTAGGTGTAGAGGCTGAGTTTCCCTAGCCTCCCCTAGTGAGGTCATAAATGAGTCCATGAGGCCCCTCTGCTAGGACATCCAAGAGTCAGGCCTGCAGAGGACGGCATCCTCTTAAGCAGCAGAGGGGACAGAGGCCAAGAGGACTAAGAATTCAGAATCCTTCATGCAACCAGACAACAAGTACTGTAGGAAGAGAACATCCCTGCTGAATCCAGGCCCCTTCCTTATAAAAAGGCAACATTCAAGTGGCAGAATGCCCAGCTCAGAATTCACATGGCTCAGGGGACAGCATAACTTCCTTTGGAATCTGATTTCCGAACCAAAAACCAGTTCCAAAAAGCAGGATTGGGGCCCATACCCCATGAAAAGTTTTAAGATGCCACTGTTTATATCAAGGATTTTTACCATTCTGGGGCATGAAGGCTAGTGAACAGCATCAGGACCCTTTGCTCCCTAAGGTCAGCCCTTGCCCGGGTAGAGTTCCACCTTCAGGAGGCACATATATCACTCGATACAACACCCACATATACAAGCAGAAACCACAGCAACAAAGCAGTAACCTTGAATGGGAACTAAATTAAAATCACAGACAGTGGCCCCTTCAAGTCTGAAGGCTGAGCTAGCCCATCTTCTCCAGTGAGGTCATACATTAGCTGATGTATAAACCATAAATCACGGACACATTTTCTAGAAAACGGAGTCGGTACAGAAATTGCAAAGCTCAGGGGCTGGCCTCAGACTGAAGGGTGAAATGCTTTAAGGTGGATATTTAACTATCTATTAAATAAGAAACCGCTTATGTTTCACTAACATAAAATGTCCCCATTCGACTCAATTCCATTTTATTCTTTCCTCTTTTAGCTTAGTATCATCTTCAGTAGATATGACCTCAGAAGCCTTTGTGTCATAATTCTCAATTACAGCCCTGCCCAACAAAAACCAGTCTCAGACACACACACACCCATGCAGAACTAGCCCCCTGCAAGGTGTTGTGACTTACAAATGATAAACCATTCCCAGGAGTACCCTTCAGCCACATTCACAGGCTCTTAAAGTCCTTTCTACAGTGAAATGCATGAATAAATTTTAAGCATCAGTTACAACTTGAGTGCTCCTCAACATACGCCTCTCCGCTAAAATATGCAACCTGCCCCAGCCCATTCTACTCAGAATGAGAAAATATTTGGATTTAAACATTCTCCTAGAGACCAAAGGTCAGCTGAGTGGTGGCCACTGTCCTACATGTACATGAGAGAAATTAAAATTTCAGACCAGTCTTAAGAGCTCAATTTTGAACCAACCACAGAAAAATCACAAGAACTAAAATAAAAATGGACAAGACCACCTGGTATCATAAAGACACTAAGTGGTGGAGAAGAAACCCCACCAGTACAGGCTCAGGAAACCTATAAGCTGTAAGTTGTTGGGCTAGTGTTTCCCAACTTTCAAGAATTTCACCCGTGACTACAGAGTTTGAGATATCTCATCATCAGTGTCAAGGTAAGAAGCATTCTAATCTGTGAGGAATTTTTGTGAGTTTATTTGAGTCAAACTGTAGACAAATGCTGAGAAGCAAAATCTAAAGGGATTGAGATAATGCTCCAAGGATGGCAGTTTTGCACCTTATTTTATACATTACAACCAAAAGAGGAGAGGTAACTGGGTTACATGAAATCCACTGGTGATAAATTAGGGAGGCAAGAGAAAGCGGGGGGGGGGGGGGGGGGAAGTCTCTGGGATTGGATAAAAAGTAAAATAATATGTAAAATGTGTGTGTGAGTATATGATAGTTAATAGTCAACAACTCAATGACAATGAGGGGATTTGTGGTCTCCACAGAAGGGTGCCTATGCTTTGAGGGTTCCAGGAAAAGGCAAATTACTTTGACATTACAACAGTATAGTATCGTAGATGTAAAAAGAAAATAAGCTCAGTTAGGGTAAAGATTGACCTTTGTCAGGGAAGACGCCAGCCTAGGATATAACAAATCACCATAAACTGCTTTTTAGTTAAAAAGTTTTAATTTCAGACCATCCTATGTGGTTACTTTAGGTCTCTGAGTTTGTAAGGCCAACACACAGGCCTCCCCTGAGCTTGTCAGATTAGCATGTGGCCCATTTTCATCCACATCAGTCAAGTGGTCGCTTAATCACCATGCACAGCACACCCTCATGGCCATTCTAGGCGGCTAGAAGACAAAGCAAGGACTGATTATGTTCTTGGTAGCTCACACCAGGCACTGTCTGATTTGTGTGCTACACGATTCGGTAAAGCTCTGAAACTGGAGGAAAAGGAAGTTCCTTCCAGATGGAAGAGTCGGGAAAAGCCTCCTGGAAGATGAGGGATGTGATCAGGGCTTGGCAGGGGGGGTAGGATATTAGGAGTTGATGAAGACTATCCGAGTGGGGTGAACCACAGGTGAAGCAAATGGTAGATCAAACAGGCAGACCTGAGAATCCTCGGATGGAAGGAAGAGCCATCTTGGCTAGAGTCATGCTGAGTCGGAGTGTGAGCCTCTGGCACCACCCTTGGGGCAGGATGAATTAATAGAAACCTGGGGAAGGATAGGAATTCACCGGAGTGTGGGCTGAACTGGGACAGGCGAAGCAAAACAACTCTTCTAACTTGCAAAGTCAGGACTGGAGAGCAGCGGGAATCATGCGTGGAAAGCTGGCCTGATGTTCAAGTTTGTGGAGGAAGATGAGGAAGCAAACAAAATGGGTTCTCAGTGGGAAGCCGAGGGTCAGGAAAGGGCAGCAGCTGGAGTGAGTGGACCAGCAAGGCAGCCTGACACAGGCTCCAACACATGGCCAATGTGTTGTTGGAAGGCTCAAAGGAACTGCTCAGTGACAAAGCAAATAATTAGAGAACATGAACATGAGAAAGAGATGAGACTTCACCCAAAGGAAGGGGGAGCCATGGACGGCTCAGTGAAGGCCAGAGTGGCATCTGGGAGAATCAACGTGGCAGCTCTGCAGCGGACAGACAAGGAGAGGTGAAACCAGAGGCTTGAAACTCCACGGGAGAACTTTAGATTTTAATATACATTTTTAAAAAAAGACTACAAATCAAAGCCCATATTTGCAAAGCATTAGTTGTATAGAAACAGTCTAGAAACTGAGCCTATACTAAATGAGGAATGAATGTCTTTGTACTTTAGACAATACTAGAAACAAGGAGAATCAGAATTTTCTCACTAGGAATTAAAATACAAAATAAATACAGGATATTATGTTGTTTGCTCATTGGTCCAAGGCCCCTGGTTCAGTGGGGAGGAACTGTCTGAAGAATCCGCCACTCAGAGGTGAGTGGGGTCCAGGCAATCTGTTTATGCTCTGTGTACACACTGCTCCCTTTTCGGAGTCTGTCCCTAACTTTGCTCTTCCTATGTTGTCACCTCTGTCCACGTTGTTCCTCCGACTAAAATGACAGTGGACATTCAGGTTAAAGAAAGAGGGTGACTGAAAGAAAGGCGGGTTCCTGTGGGCTGGGGCTCATCAGAAACACCCTCCCCCACCCCCCGCCCTTCCTCCATTCAAGAAAAGAAAAGTAGGTGCTGACAACAGGAACAGAGAAAGAGACATCAAGAGAAGCTGACAGAGAGGAGAGGGGACAAGGGGGCGGGGGGGGGGGGGGGAGGAAGGACACGTAAAAGCAGGAGGGAGGGGAGAGGGAAATACACAGGCAGCAGCCTGCAGAGATACCTGGGTGACTGGAAAGGTGCAAACTGTTAGGGATGTAAACAGAGAAGGCAGGCTGGGCTCAGGGCAAGCAGAGGAGGGAGCCTCTGCTCCTAGCTGCCCCCACATTCCGGAGCAAAAATGCCAGCATTCAAGAAAACAATGCGAATAGGAAAAGCAAACTGGGCATAAAGCTGGAGGTTGATGAAGAAAGTGTATGTAAAGGTGAGGCCTGGTCCTGTCACTGCAGCAGCCACCTGCCCCGCCACCCACCCCACCCCTCCAGTCGATGCCCTGGGGTCAGAGGCTGGCCTACAGAGCAGGTTCATTTCAATCCCCCAAAACATAGGATTGCTGACCGTTTTATACCCAAGACAGGTCAGGATGCAAACTTGAAACTGGTTTTTTGTGTTTTTTCTGAGGGATATTTTTTTTTATTCTTTATTGACTAAGGTATTACATATGTGTCCTTATCGCCCCAGTGCCCTCCATCCCCCTGCTCATGTCCTCATCCCCCTAGTGTCTGTGTCCATTGGTTATGCTTATATGCATGCATACAAGTCCTTTGGTTGATCTCTCCTCCGTCCCCGCACTCTCCGCTGACTTCCCTCTGAGGTTGACAGTCTGATTGATGCTTCTCTGTCTCTGCATCTATTTTTGTTCATCAGTTTATGTTGTTCATTATATTCCACAAATGCGTGAGCTCATGTGATCTTCCTCCGACTGGCTTATTTCACTTAGCATAATGCTCTCCAGTTCCATCCATGCTGTTGCAAACGGTAAAAGTTCCTTCTTTTTTTATAGCGGCATAGTATTCCATTGTGGAGATGTACCAAAGTTTTTTAATCCACTCATTTGCTGATGGGCAGTTAGGTTGTTTCCAAATCTTAGCTATTGTAATTGTACTGCTATGAACATATGGGTGCATATATCCTTTCTGATTGGTGTTTCTGGTTTCTTGGGATATATTCCTAGAAGTGGTATTACTGGGTCAAATGGGAGTTCCATTTTTAGTTTTTTGAGGAAACTCTGTACTGTTCTCCACAGTGGCTGCACCAGTCTGCATTCCCACCAGCAATGCAAGAGGGTTCCTTTTTCTCTGAATCCTCGCCAGCACTTGTCATTTGCTCATGATAGCCATTCTGACAGGTGTGAGATAGTACCTTATTAATGTTTTGATTTGCATCTCTCAGATGATTAGTGACTTAGGGCAGGTTTTCATATGTCTCTTGGCCTTCTGTATGTTCTCTTTCAAGAAGTGTCTTTTTAGGTCCTTTGCTCATTTTTTGGATTGGATTATTTATCTTCATTTTGTTAAGATGTAGGAGTTCCCTATAAATTTTGGAGATTAACCCCTTATTGGTGATAACATTGGCAAATATGTTCTCCCATGCAGTGGGCCTTCTTGTTATTTTGTTGATGGTTTCTTTTGCTGTGCAGAAGCTTTTTATTTTGATGTAGTCCCATTTGTTTATTTTCTCTATAGTTTCCATTACCCTAGGAGCTGTATCAGTGAAGATATTGCTTTGGCATATGTCTGAGGTTTTGCTGCCTGTGGATTCCTCTAAGATTTTTACGATTTCCCGTCTTACATTTAAGTCCTTTATCCATTTTGAGTTTATTTTTTGTGTATGGTGTAAGTTGGAGGTCTAGTTTCATTTTTTTGGAAGTATCGGTCCAATTTTCCCAACACCATTTATTGAAGAGACTGTCTTGACTCCATTGTGTGCTCTTGCCTCCTCTGTTGAATGTTAATTGACCATAGTGGTTTGGGTCAATTTCTGGGTTCTCTGTTCTACTCCATTGATCTATATGTCTGTTCTTGTGCCAGTACCAGGCAGTTTTGAGAACAGTGGCTTGGTAATATAGCTTGATATCCCTCCTACTTTGTTCTTCTTTCTCAGGATTGCTGCAGCTATTTGGGGTCTTTTTTTATTCCAGATGCATTTTTGGAGAGTTTGTTATAGGTCTGTGAAATGCGCTGTTTGTATTTTAATGGGTATTGCAGTGAACCTATAGATTGCTTTGGGTAGTATGGACATATTAATGATGTTAATTCTACCAATCCATGAACATGGTATATTCTTCCATCTGCACTATGAAACTGCTTTTAGTTTTGTTTTTTTAAATATATGTCTGTTGCTTTGTTCAATATTCCCACCTGAACTTTGAACCTTTTTTGACATTATGATGTGTAAATGCTGAGAGCAGGGTTAAAAAGAGATGTGCTGTCAGGGGCCACCTCTTAGGATGTTCTCAGTTTTAAAGGCATTCCTTCACCCAAGGTTTGCCCGCACTGGCCAGCCTGTGGATTCTATGCCACGTTCTATAATTGTAAACAGCATCTAAATCAAGTAGTGTTTCCATGGGAAACATGAGTGCAAATGTACGGGGATGAGAGGGAGATACACTTAAAATCAATTCCTAAGACTTGTATCTATACAATAATATTGTAATGCAAAAGGTAAATAAATGTTTTTCCTTACTTTCCATATCAATATATATGGACAATAAGACACTTTCTCCTGCATCCGAGTACAGGATGCATGACATAATGCCATAGTTACATGGGAGGGTTCTGTATAATAATTAGTAAACAGCTAATTATTTTCTGTACAAATAATCCCCCATATTGGTCAAGGTCATTTAATAAAGAATCTCTTTAATAATTACCTTGTGTACATTTAAAAATGACAAGTGCCACGTGTCACACTTTCGCTTCTTTGAATCTTCCCTTCTTTGCTATCTTAGGTCCCAAGTAGGAGCACATGGAGACCATCTCCTGTGATGGCTGAGGTTTCATGGACAATGTGACCTCACATGGGAACATAAGACCTCACATCTGGGTCATTTAATGATGCAATCTTGAGGCTCTGAGACCAGCAGAGGCATATCCTTAACAGAAGAGCAGGCACTTCTGAAAGTTGTATCCAAAGAGGAAGATGCACCAGGAAAAAAAAATATTCATCTTGCTTGAAGCCTTCACACCCTGATCCACCCAAGACCTCTCTCTCCTTCAGTTAACTGTCACTATGAAATGCAATGCCTTAAAAATATTAAACACAGCTGAGACCTACAGAAAAGACGAGAACTGGGGGTTTTATTTCTCTAAGTGTTGAGTAATCCTAACAGCATTTGGGAAGAGAGAAACCCAACTGTTTCCATTCAGTCTTCGTGTAGCTCACCCTTGTTGAGTATATAAAAGCTGGCCAGAATGGCTGACCTTGGAACCAATATATTGCCTCAGTCACTGGAATAAAGCTGGAGTAAAATATTTCCCAGGCCTTTACTCCCACATCAGACAATGAGATGTGTTCTGCACTGCTAAGAGGCATGGGAGAAGAGGGAAAGAAAGAGAGGGGCAAAATGACTTCTTTATTAAAGCAAACAAGTTGCCAAGAAAACAGCAACTGCTCAAAGTGAGCAATTTCTAAAATCAGCTCTCTGGGGACACCAAGGTCTCCAAGGAGTGACTACTTTCTTTCTTATTCCTGCCTCCATGTGCCCAGTTTTCAAAGGGCAGGCGCTTACTTTTCATGCAGGCAATTTTGAAGCGCTTGTCCAAGTGGCCAATTTGCATGGGCAATTGGGCCCTCAGCTTTCATTCTGACAGCTAAATTGATCCATCCTTTGTAGATGACATTCTCAATACCCAGAAAGAGAAGGGTGTCTGAGGCTTTTTGAAAAATGTGGTCTCTCAATTCCTACTTATTCAAAACAACACATTAGATAAGACGTGTAAGCATTTGCTTGCCCACACAAGAGATTCAAAATTTAACTCTAGATCTAAATTCAAGATTCTAAGATGAAGATTTAACTCTAAAAAATTATGTAACTATTATTGTTACTTAACTTTTGTTAAAGCAAATAGGAAGGGCTGGATTCATATATCAGCTAGCCCTTGGTCATTACATAGGAAGCTGGGGGGAGAGGGAGGGTGGATATCAGCCACAGATCAAATCCACAAATGGCACCAAAACCTCCCCAGAATAAAGCTGAACTAAGACAAAGGTCGGCTGCATGAGCATGAAGGAGAAAGGGAGCTTACTGATCACTGGAAAGATGGCTGACTATGAAATTCATGATGAATTGTTCGTGAAAGGAAAATGGGACAAATGACTCAGAAAAATATTTTCCTAAAAAAAAAAAAAAAATGCACAGATAGCATTACTTTAGGAATTCATAGCTACAAAAGATGCTCTCTCCACCTCAACACCGAGAAATAAAAAGATGTTGTCCTTTAACTTGTTAAGGCAAATCAAATTAGTGCAAACATGCAAGCCAAGCCAGTATCCATGTGGAGCTGTGTCAGATCGGGTTCTCCAGGACTTTACTCATTCTATGAGCCTAGATGCCAGTGCTGCTGGTTGACATGGTGTACAGTGATCTGGACCAAACAAATTCTGTTGGACTTAGAAGACAAACTACAGTGGTCTTTGTTTTTATTTTTTGGCTTAAACCCAGCAAATACTCTGAAGCCATGTCAGAACATTCATCTCTCTGAAGAGATGAAGAATACAAGACTTTTAAATCCCGAGCTCAGGCCCAGTGACCTGTTGGGTCTTCCATTGTCAAGGTGGGCACCAAGACCTGAAGAAGGAAGACGCTGCCCGTTTTTTTGCGTTACAGCGCGCAGGCAAATGAGCCGTTACCCCCAGCATTTGTGTCATGCTCCTGAGACTACAGAAGCCTGGCTGTGTGGCAGAACCAGAAATCTAATTCTGTTCTATTTGTCATCCTCTCAAAATAAATTGGTGATAAAAATAAGAAATAGGCTACTACACATTGAACCAGCTGGTGTATCACCTATCTCTAAACACTGCTGTATTTAGAGTGTTTAAATGCGTGGGGGAATGAAAAGATTCTCTTTTTTTACTGGCAATGAGTCATTCATCCACTTCGGCACAGACTGTACTGAAGCATCCTCCCCAAGAAGAACCAGCACAGCTTCCCTCATGTTTAAAAGCAACCATGGCAGCTGCCTTGGATTAGTCATGAAGCCAGTCTGCCCATCTTGCAGCCTCCATCAAGGAGTCATCTGATCAAATCTGACTCGTAATCGGAACCAGAAGGCGGGGCATGCCCTGATGCAAACCTGCTGGGGAAATGAACTCTCCATTGTATGAGCCAAAGACTTTTCTTTCATTTTCTTTGCTACACACAGCCTTCAAAATGTCAGCCCAGGCGCCTACAGCTACCTGGTTCCTCCTCCCCACCATGGACGTAAAACATCACTCCTGGGAGAGGAATCCTGGATAATCTTAGGGAATTTGTCAGTTTACCGATTATTCAAGGAGCCACAGTTCATTGCTCACCACCACATTCAAAATCCTGTTCCTTTGAACTAACTGGAAAGAAAACAAGACCAGTTTGAAATGCACCATGTTTTACAAAATGGTATTTCATTATTTTTTGCTGACAAGCTTTGCCAGCAAAGGTGATAACTCAGGGAAAGTGCACAGGACGATGCCCGACAGGTGGTAATCCCAGAATGAGTGTCTACCCTGCCCCTTTACCCTCCATCCCCAAATAGTGGGGTTGAGTTTATGTTTTCTTTTTATAAACTGTCAGGAAGACAAACCTCCCCTCTGTTGAATGAATAGTATTAAACTGACCAAGGGTATTGGTTTGTTTTTTTGCTTTGATTTTATAAGCTGTATGAAGCTTATTTATGACTCTGAATCCAGAACTCTTATTTCTTGCCCTTTACACTGTTTTATTGGCTTGACCTCATCACTCACGCAGTTCATCCTAAGATGGTTCCTGCATTCCTGCTGGCTCTCCGAAATCCACAGGCACCCTCCGTGTGCCCCTGTGATGTAGTCACCTGTCCTCTGTGGCCAGGACCCCAAGGCTCGCCTCTGGTTTTCTCTGGTGTTAATTTTCTGACCTTCCCTGTCAAGAGCAGTTTTCATGTCATATTCAACTCTGAAGAGCTGCGGGCAGGCCAAGTAAATATGCACGTTCAAGAAAGACTGGATGAGGATTCCTTTCTTTGACTTCAGGGTCTGCATAAATGTTAGCAGATCGGGGCACAACCCAAAAGTCAGCTTCACTGCCTAATCTGACATCAGTCAAAATCACCCAGAAAAACAGAGCAAACTCCACCTGGAGGCACTGGGTGCTGCCCCACCTCCTGTGGGTCTGGAATGTGCCAGGCCCTTAGCAGGTGCCCAGGCAGGAGCTGGAGGATCACGGCTGTGCCGAGCTGGACAGCAAGCCCTGAGAAGAGAAAAATCTCAATTCCCTGGCCAGAGGCTCTAGGCTTGTCTGGATCCCATCTTGCTCCAAATAAAATCTTTCCACATCCTTTAGAAGGTTTTCAGGTCTCAGAAGAAGATTCTGGTGCTACTCAGACAGGTTTGGGGCCCCTTCCTCTACATCTTCTTCAAACTCTTATAAAATCCAAACTTATCACAGACTCTGCTGGGCAAACATAGCAAAGTCTCATCTCTTCTTGCTTATTAAGCTGGCTGGCAGATACAAGGATCCTTCTACAGACTCTCTGGAGAAGCAGCATCCAGCCCCCCCTCCCCCCCAAAAAAAAAATCCAGAACCTCCCCACCTGGTCAGAGATGTCCCCACGGACAGACAGCTGCTCTCGTGGACAGAGTCAAGACAGGAGAACGAGGCCAACCCAATGGCCAATCGTGACTGGTCATGAAAAGACATATCCCTTAGAAATATAAACATTATCTTTGTAAATTTCATGTCTACACTAATAATTCCCTTAGTCAACCAGCTTTTCATAGATATCAGCTCTCCAATTTCTGACCTGCTGCTGTTTGCTGGACCTGGAGTGTTGCCCTGTAGCAACTCTGCAGCCTCCTGGGCTTCCACTCTCTGTTCTCTGTAATTCGTGGGTTTCAGGCATCTTCACACCTGCAGGGTCCTAAGAGCACTTGACCCTGGGCTGGCTGCCTACTCACCTCACCCCTCCCTCCTCACTCCTATGCCCCTCTCCCCCCAGTTATCTGCAGAGAAAAGACATGTTTAAAGGAGCTCCTTTGTCCCAGTTTCTATTTCTCATATGGCTTTAGAACACATGCGTGTGCCCTGGCCAAAATGAGCAAGAAATTGTGATGAGGTTCACCATACTAACAACTTAGAAGCATTGTAAGTAATTAAGCACCAGAAAGGCATTATGTTCTTGGAGGTATTTTATGGTTGGCTCCAAAATGTGCATTTTAATCTCAACAGGATTAGTTTGTTTTTTTTTAGTTATTTCCCACTTGTTATTCTCATCAACCACTTTTTAGGTCTGTAAGAAATGATGCTGCTTCCTGAGAGCAAAAGGCCTTATAATTAAAGTCAGAGCCTTAAGAAAGGCCTGCATCACTCTAATATGAAGACAGAACAGTGATGCAGAAAATAAACTCAAATGACAACAGGGCCCAGACCTGCCCTGGCTTGGGTATTTGTTTCTCAAACTATATAGACTCAAGTGTTAAATTAAGATGCGTTGTCACAATCAGCTTCTTCCCCATGCCCCCTCTCTCACACCAGCAGACCCCCTGCAGCTCGGGAGAGTGCTAATGCCAAAGCTGCCTCTCTCCTCACACACCCCGTCAGAGAAACTATCATCTAATGATGGACTGGACTATCACTGAAGCAGTCACTGCGAACTCTGGGGAAATTAAACCATAAACAAAACCCCTCGTTCAAGTGCAGAGCTGACAGCCTCGTGGGGGGAGGTGATAGGCCCTTTATTATACTTGGAACAAAATGTCTTGCGCTGCTGGCTGTTCCCTTCTTCCCATGGCTGGGATTACACGAGGAAGAAGGGCTACTCATTGCTGACTGACAGTTTCTCAAGTCAGGTCCCTTCCTAAATACCATGAAAGAGCTGTACATCAGAAAAGTGGCAGGAAATTTTGGTGACAGCTAACAAAGACTCCTAAGGTAAACCACCAAAACATAATTTGATGCTATAATATGATGTTTACAGCTGCTCTTTCATAAATTACTCATGCCCTTCAAATTGGGTCTCTCCTATTTTCATATTCAGGGCACATAGGAGTCTTTCAGCGAAAGCTAAAAAGAAGCACATTGATCATAAGCATCCTGAAATGGCCTGGGTTTCATGATTTCCCTCTGCTGCAAACCTTTGGATATGTCAACCTCCCCATCCTCTTTCTTCTCTTGGCCAAGGACAGGAGACAAGAAATCTGATCACAGACAAGGCACATCCACCTGACGAGGTGGGAACACCAAGTACTGACGATGGTTCTAGCTGAACCGCCAGTAGAAGTAAAGGAAATACTAGTCATGATGGAAACCTGAACAATTAAATGGGTTCAGCCCTACACCTAGTCCATCTGGTGTCAAACGATAAACTGTAAGTAGAAATAGGGTCTCCCTCAACCACTTCCTTTACCTTTGCCACTGACTTTATGTCCATTTGCTGGCCTTGCAGCTCAACATGGGTGCTTCTGAGGCACCTGACATATGACAGGCCTTCAGAGAAAGGAAGGGCAGAGAAGTTACAATGACATGTGCTTTCATCCCTCAAGGGCATTCAGTCCAGAAACTGTCACTGCTCAGAAGACATCTTTATTCTGGCTGAAATCACCAGAGGGAACCACCTCTCTTCAACCCCGGTTTGCTGTGACAGACGGATGGCTGTCAGGGAGCCGCGGGTGCCCGAGCAAGCTGCTGTGCAGGAATCCCAGGTGTCCCAGGCTTGAGACAGGGACAGCAGCCTGGGCAGACACTGCTGTCAGCAAGCATTCATCACACTTGGCAATCCACACGCTTTCATCCCACCTAGATTATTCCAACCCCACCCTGAGTGTACCCACCGGGGCACAGAGGCTGGCCCTGTATTTTAGGGGGAAGTTCCACAGCCATGTTAAAAGAAGTTATGGCGGGCTCCCACAAATGAGACCACACACTTTAAACCAAACCAAGCCAAAGTTTCGTTTAGATTGCAGCCACAGGGGTCTAGTTCATCACCAGGAAGAAGGCCTGTCCTGTGAGCTGCTGCGGAGCCTGTGACAATTCCACCCATGATGCTACAACCACCAGGGACAAGTTTAAACATCTACCTTGCACCTACGGGATTCAGAGTACAGAAGGGGTCAAGTAACGCCAGACATTACTCTTTCATGTGGTAACTAATATTCATGAAAGAAAAAGAAAAAAACAACAACTGTTGATCCTCATTACTCACGAATTCCATGTCGCAAACCCGCCTATTTGCTAAAACTTATTTGTAACCCCAAAATGTGCTGTTGGCTGTGAGTTCAAAGCTAATGAATTAAGTATATATTAAATAAGATGCTTTAAACAGAAAGACGCATAGCAAGGTTCTCTGTGGATGGGTGATGAAGATGCTGCACCCAAAGGCTTCAGGAGCTTAACCTGCCAGGTGTCCTAGGAGCAATGGTTCGGTACCAGCTCATACACTGTGCGCAATGACTACACAGAGACAGCATGGGTACCGTGAGGGCGGCCTGTAAATACTGAAGGACCTGAGCCACAGTAAAACACCCCAGCAGTGGCCCTGCTCTGCGCAGGAACCTCCGAAGCTGACTGGCGTGAAGGCGAGTATACTGCAAGACTGTAGGAATGGAGTGGGTATTGCTCAGAGGAGGAACCACCTTGATGGAAGGAGACTGGGAGTCAGGCAACAGAAACTCAAAAGGCGACAAGTTGCCTGATCATTCCTGATACACAAAATATGGGCCCTCTTGCTCCAGCAGAGCACATAACTCATGGTGCTGCTGCAAGCTGCAGGGCCCCAGTGCCTGACTGTCTGGCACGAACCACATCAGGGGAGAGACCTTTCTGACGTCATCCTACAGTGAAAATTAGGCCCCTCCAAAACAGGAATCTGAACAATGAGCGGGCATCAGGGGTGACAGGCCAGAGGCAAGGTCGCTTCCCGGAGGCAGGCCCTGGTTGTGGCTGGCAGGACTCTTCGGCTCACATAATGTGAACCAGACCCCCATCTTCTGCATCTGACAGTGATTCCTGCTCCGTCTATTTAAGGGATGATTACCGTCTAAAGAGTTGATTGCAACTCATTACACTTGAGATAATATATTCCTGACAGCCCAGGCTATTAACTTGAACTTCTAAATACCCACACACGTCACACATGGCCCCTCTGACATATTCTCATCTGTTATGTGTTGAATAGGAAAGTGTGTTCTCACTGCACAGCATATAAAGGAGGAGAAGTTAAACTGGTAGAGAACAGCGAGTACTGTTTTGTCCAGTCAAGTACAGGTTTATAATTTAATTGAGTCACTTTTAGTACATGGAGATATTGAACATTGAAACACAAAACAATCAAAGCAATCCACAGATGCTATAGAATAAAAAGGTCCAAAGCTCTTATTTCCTTACTTCCTGGTGGACTCATCTCCCTCCCCTTCCCTCCCCACCCCCCGCCCCCCCCAGCAGCTTCTCCCCTTGTATTATCATCTGAAGATCTATAACTACAAACCTTTGGGAATGGAATTGGCTTCCTTTTGAACTACTTGCCTTCTTTTATAATAAAAATAAAAATAAAAACATTGAGCCTCCTTCTCCATCTCCACCTCTATACTGTTAGTTGTCCATAGAAAGTGAGAAAAAAAAAACCCAAACAGAAACGGTTCACGTGTCCTCAGGCTAAGAAAACGTACTGATAAAGCAATGCACCGTTTCCCAAGTTCAAGAAAAACAGTGTCTCTACCATGATCCCAAAAAGATAACTTGGTAGGCTCCACAAATATATTTGTCAAAAAAAGCACATAGCCTATAAGAACAATACTAGTAAATCAAGTTCAAGTGTCATGGGTGTGAGTCAGGCACCAGAGTTTTTATTTCCTCAGCATCAGACAGGCCTTTCTCTTGCCTATACCCCGAGGCTATGATTATTGCAAACTAACCACACCTCTCCTGGAGTTTCCTGGTTAGTTTGCATACAGTCAGTTGTTTCCAGAAAAAGCTTCAAGACTGGGAGGCAGTGTGCCAATAGGAACGGGCCAGGACAGGAAAAGGGTTTCAAATTGGGATCAAGCAATCCTGTAATAAGAAGTTGTGTGAATTAAAAGAAATAAATGACGATTCCTTCTCGCTTTTCAGCCAAATCTGGCTCTAAAAAGTCCCTGATATCTCAGAATACTCAATGCTAAAATAAGGATGTGTGTCTATAACTTCACAGAGCTTTAAAGAGATCCAGTGGCAACTTGAAAGGAAGGCTTAAGCGCCACAAAATGTTTAAACCAAAAAGTAGAGAAATGATTGATATTTGACTAAAACTTCCAGAAGAGCCTTCTGGGAAGGAAGAGGGTCAGCAGGGGACACCCCCTCTGGATTTCAAATGCACCCAGTGACCAGAAGGTCTGAGCCAGCGCAGAGGAGGGGCTCACAGGGAGCATCAGCTGCCTCCCACTGACAGCAGGAGCCCGTTCCTTGTTTCTGCAAAGCCCGCAGCCCTAGCACTTTGATTGGGGCATCAGTTCTAATTAATTTCCACTCATCACCTTCATCTTTCTGCACGTGACAAAGAACTACCCTGCCCATGGCCCAGCCAGGGAGGGAAATCCGTGTCTCGGTTGGTCACACTGTTGCCTTCCTAGACGTTTAATCTCTCTCCTGCAACTGGCTGCAAAGAATTGCTTCTGCACCACATGCAGGTGAGAATAAGGACTGGGCTGGGGAAGAGAAGGAGGTCATTGGAAGCAGAGAACAAAACATAACAAAACGAGCAAATTCAAAACCCTGACTTCCAAGGGAATTCAAGGAGGACAGGAAGAGGTGAGCGGACCAGGAAGGAGAAAAGAGGACCATTCTGGCGAGCAGACAGCACACTGACGGACACCTGTGACTGTGGGAGCTAACAAAACGCAGATGTGTCCCTGGAACTGGTCTCCTGTCCCCACAGCCCGGTCCTAATGTGGGTGAACCTTCCCCCAAACCACAAAGGCTGGAGGCGAGGGAGAGCTAAGTCAGCCCAGCTGCAATAACAAAAGCTGAGAGGTCGAACCACGAAAGCTTTTAAAAATAAACACTGGGATTCAAAGGAAGGAGGAAACCCAGCGCTGGGGGACTTCAAGAAGCACTGGACCTCACCAGACATCATTTTTAAAACCATTTGGAAACTGCTTTTCAATGAGGTGTTTAAATGACAACAGAGGGGCCGGCCTCTGAAAGAGAATGGGATCAAACAGAGAAATCCTCAGAAGTCCCTGCTCAGACTGTTCCTCAAAGGACGAAACGGGCCTTTTATCTCCCCAGGAAAACTTCCTCGGCCCTGAAAAGGCCTCAAAGCCCCTGAGACACTGAAAGTTTCTAGAGTCTTAATAATGTTACCCCCTAAAATGTCCAAATCAATCCTAGCAAATTAGCCCAACTATGTACCTATTTCAGAGCTTTTGTGAAATAATGGGTCTCCCTGCTGGTACAAAAAGCATGCTGGCTTCCAAGTTTAATTCCTGAAAATATAAACTGTGGCCCAGAACTTCCTAAGTTAGTGAGAAAAGGAAGAACGTGCCATCTATTCAGAATGGCGGTGCCGGAGTAAAGCTGCAACGCTGTCTGTCTTCTTTGAGAAAACGTCTGAAAAGGCTCCCCTGAGAAGAAATGGCTCCGCGACCAAGTTCAAACCCTGCCACTCCTCTCTAGCTGTGCAGCATGGACATGTTTTGTTTTGTTTTAAAGCTTCCTGGGTTTCTTCTGCTATAAAAGCGGGATAATGTCAGCAACCAGGTTACAGGAAAGTAATGAGGTTTCAAAACTATGCACCCAAATTTCCGGCTCCAAGTTAATGTCAATATTGTTCTCATTACAACAAACGGTGTTCTAGTCTACAGTCCGGGAGTCTCTAACGCAGTGGTTCTCAACCTGTGGGTCACAACCCCTTTGGGGGTCGGACGACCCTTTCACAGGGGTCGCCTAAGACCATCGGAAAACACATATATAATTACATATTGTTTTTATGATTAATCACTATGCTTTAATTATGTTCAATTTGTAACAATGAAAATACATCCTGCATATCAGATATTTACATTACGATTCATAACAGTAGCAAAATTACAGTTACGAAGTAGCAATGAAAATAATTTTATGGTTGGGGGTCACCACAACATGAGGAACTGTATTAAAGGGTCATGGCATTAGGAAGGTTGAGAACCACTGCTCTAACGTCACCTCTCTGGGCCTTGCTGCTTCATCTACAAAATAGAGTCAGTGGGTTACATTATTTTCCTTAGTGGCTGCTTCAGGTCTTGAAAATCTAGCTGTCTGGGAATTTGGTTTCTTTCCCTGTACTTTGCAACTTCAAAAATTCATTCTATACCTGGCATGACATTTTATTTCTCAGAGTTACTTTTCCCGGGAAAAAAACAACACACAAAACATCACTTTGATTCCCTCTGGAGCATACAAGGACCACATATTTAAAAAGGCTCACAAGATAAGTTTTGATACAAAGGAAAAGAAGACGTATTCTCTACAAATCAGCATTTCTGCTTTTATTTGAGAATGGGGGAAACAGGGATATGTGATAAAATATAAAAGCTGATGACAGATGAGTCGCTTTTTTCCCCTACAGATAGCAGTTTTGTTCTAAATCGTCACGCTTTCTACCTTCTAAGCATTGATCTGACCAGTCTTGCAGTCTTTCTCAAATGCCTCAAGATGACATAGAAAGTTTAAACCTGAAGGATCTGCTCTGAACTGAGATGAGCATTTGGCAACGAGGCATTTTGCTCAAATGTTAAGCTATGCCACTGTGTACGCACATCGATAATAAATCTATCCATGAGACCAGGGTGGCAGGCCGCCATCCACATGTGGTCCAGCATGAAAATTCAAGCAACGAACGGTCAGGCTGCCCATCACACCATGGAAGGCAGCTGTAAACTGCTCTGGGCTGCATGACCTGCCCTGTCCACAAGCTGAAGCTCCAAGATTAACGAAAAAAACCTCTGCAAAGCCTGGGTCTCCAGTTTAAAGCCAAGTTGGCTGTGAAATATATCTCAGGAAGCCTTGCACTGCCATGGATGAGTGTCAATTCTGTGGGACATGTGTGAGCATCAATATTTGGGGGCTCAATGACAGGGAATGGGCAGGTATAAGAAGCTGAGAAGCTCAGGCAGAGAGTCCCAGAGAGGTACACATTTTACAATCAGATCTGTACCAACAGTGACATCCTTTAGAGCAGTGATTTTCAACCTTTTTCATCGCACAGCTCACATAAGCTAATTACTAATATTCTGCAGCACTCTAAAAAATATATTTTTAGCCGAACTGACAAAAAAAAAAAAAGGGTATCGTTTTGATTCATTCATACCAGACAGCTTTTGTTGTGTTCTCTGTTGTCATTTTTTTATTTGACAATCTAAGGGAAAAGAGATCAGTGCACCTGACACAATAGTCAAGTATTGCCAAAACTCTTGCGGCACACTGGTGTGCCTGCTGTGGGACACTGGTTGAAAATCGCTGCTTTAAAGGCTTTCAAACTACTTTCACCTTCAGCTAGGAGAAGGAGAGCTATGTTGAATGAAAACTGGTTCCCAAAATCTTAATGACTCAACCCCCGATTTGATGTATTTTGACAAGATAAAATATAGACCAGGAAGATTGTTATCAATGACAGTGGCAATAACTAAATAAAGAGTATTTTATGCTATACATATGTATGAAGTTAATATCTAATATAAAATATTCTTTTTTTAATTTGTCCATAATTACATTGTTTTCTTTAAAAATTAAAAATGTCTCCTGGAAAGCCATGCTTGAGAGAGAATTTGAAGTGGCTCCGAGGATACCTGCCTCCACATGTCCATGCTCTTGCATGAACCCTCTACCTGAGGGCAGATGGGACCTGTGACTTGCTTCTACCAATAGAACACAGCAAGGTGACCAGATATGAGTGACAATGTGACTACGTTATATTAAATTGCAGCACCAGCTTGCTGGAGTTTCTTTTTTTTTTAATATGTTTTTATTGATTGTAGAGTGAGAGGAAAAGAGAGGGAGAGAGTGAAACATCAATGAGAGAGAGAGAGAAGCAACAATCAGCTGCCTCCTGCAACCTCCCTACTGGGGATTGAGCCCAAAACCCAGGCATGTGCCCTGACTAGGGACAGAACCAGCGACCTCTCCGTGCATGAGATGCCATTGAAACAACTCGGCCACACTGGCCAGGGCTGGAGTTTCTTTATCCCTGGTTGGCTTTCAGAAAGCCAGCAGCCATACTGGAGAAGCCCACATGAACAATAAGCTATGGGAAATCAGGAGGAGCTGAAGGAAGTTTCCAGCAAGAAAATGAAGCCCTCAATCTTGCAACCACAAGCAAATAAATTTTGTCAACAACACAGTGAACCTGGAAGCAGATTCTTCCCTAGTCAAGCCTTCAAATGAGACATCAACCCCAGTCAACTGCCCTTGATTTGCAGCATTGCTAAGAACCCAGATGATAGCTCACAGAAACAAGATCACAAGTGTGTGTTCTTTTAACTCAGTGTGTTGTACCATTTTTACATATTAAGAGACAAGAGACCTACTGCACGAATTTGTGCACAGGTAGGTTACTCAGCCTGGCCAGCTATCAGGGCCTATTGGGAGGGCCAGCCTGCCTGGGGGAGGAACCACAGGAGGTTGGCCCCAGCAGCAAGCTAACCAATGGTCAATTCTGTGAGGAATCAGGTTCCCTACTCCATCCTGTCTGGGTCTGGGGTGCAGGTGAACCAGATTCAGGGCTGACAGAGCCCCAGCAGTAAGGTCTGGGTCAGTGCGCATCATAGATACTGGCCAGTCATCCAGCTGTTCCAGTCATTCGGCTGTAACAGTCACTTAGGCTTTTATATATGTAGACTAGAGACTCGGTGCATAAAATTCGTGCACTCAGGGGATTCCCTCGGCCCGGCCTGCACCCTCTCACAGTCTGGGACCCCTTGGGGATGTCTGACTGGCCGCTTAGACCCAATTTAGCTCCCACAGGGAGTGGGCCTAAGCTGACAGTTGGACATCCTTAGCACTGCCACAGAGGCAGGAAAGCTCCCGCCACTGCCACTGCGCTCACCAGCCATGAGCCCAGCCAGCTCAGGGCTTCTGGCTGAGCAGTGCTCCCCCTGTGGGAGCGCACTGAGCACCAGGGGGAAGCTCCTGTTTTGTGTGTCTGCCCCCTGGTGGTCAGTGCACGTCATAGCGACCAGCCGTTCCCCCGTTCAGTCGATTTGCATATTAGCCTTTTATTATATAGGATAACTAATGCAGATCATTAAAACTCAAGTTGTTTTTATTTAAAATAACTTTATATTATAATTTATTTAAAATAATTTTATTTAAAATAACTATATTATAATTTATTCAACTAAATTTATCTGTCTTTGACTACAGTTATATACATATGTTTGATTTAATAATTTTATTTCAACTACTGCATAAAATCAAGCATTGTAGATAGCTGATTCTCATTTTCCATTCACTGCTTTGCAAGTGGTTCTAAAGGAAGCTAAGTTAAAGAAGATTAAAACATCAACATTTGATCTTTGGTTACTAATCATAAATAGTTCAATTATAAAGTGGCATATCAAATACAGCCAGTTTATTTTCAAAATTCCAACAAGTCATATAAAACAGCATTAGGAAATTTTTATTTTGAAGTTAGCAAGAGTATAAATGAAAGATCTGAATGTTTGAATAGGCATGAGCAAGCTATTACTAAACTGTGCTATGTTAGCAGCTCACAGGTTTGAACAATTGTCCATGAATTTACAGGAGTACATGTTAATGAAATCATAAATGCAGACTTCTAAATTTTACACAGAACAAAGAAGCTCACATTAAAGCAAATATCTCACTGTTCATTTCAAACATTCTAGAGATTAAATATACTCCCCAACATGAAATGGTCCACACCGGTGTATTAGTTCGTGTTGGCATAACAAAGTACCACAAACTAGGTGACTTAGCCAACAGAAATGTACTTCTCACAGTTATGGAGGTAAAAATTCTAAGATCAAAGTGTCAGCTGATTCATTCCTGGTAAGGGTTCTCTTCCTAAAACCCAGGTGGCTATCTTCTTGCAGTGTCTTCAAATGGTGGGGAGATCCCTGGTGTCTCTTCTTATAAGAGTACTGATCCTACCATGAGGGTCCTGCCCTTATGACCTCAACCAAGTCTAATTACTTCCCAGAGGTCCCATCTCCAAAAATCATCACATCAGAAGTTAGGGATTCAACATATGAATTGGGGGTGGGAGGGAGACACATTCAGTCCATAGCAATAAGTATTAAAGTATTTTTTAAATTGTGTTTATAAGGTAAATGTGATGGGTATGTTTAAATACATTATTTCATCTGCATTCTGTTAAAGATCCTAAAAATTTGTGAAATAAAATAGAGTGTGCTAGACATCCAAGTACAAAACTTTTGTTGCTTCCTCAAAGCAAAATGTTTTCCACCACATCTTCATTTTGGAGGGGAAGCAGGAGGATGTGTTTTCCTCATCTTGACAGTGTTTATCAATTTGAAACACAACCAAATGTTCCAAGTTTATATTTTCTAGCTCCTAGAAATTATGGAGTTCCTTATTTCATAAAATTCATTCTTTTCTTGTCATTGAAAGTGTACAATACAATCAAAAGAAAATAAATACCATATTAAAGTCATGTTTCCCTCTACTGATAAGCCTTTGTCATTATGTTTTGAAAAATTTAACTTATTTGTTGTTTTAAGACTTAAATTTGATTGGTTAATCTATTGTCTATTTTGCTATTCTTATAAAGATTACGCTGACAATTATTTCTTCTATTTGTTGCCTTAGACCTCCCTAAATCTTACTGAGCAAGAAGCATGAAGCTTCTCTTTGGACCCAACTCTCAAAGTGGCTAAGAAGACTGAATACAAACAGTCTCACTGAAATTTCCATTAGTTGTAGGAATGCTCATTTCCTTAGTCATGGACTTCTCCCATCTATAGCCATGCATTTCACACTGAGATTTCCTAAAACAGAAATGAAACAAGGAACTCCATAATTAAAAGCTTTTATGCCCCCTGGCCAGTGTGGCTCACTTGATTGGGCATCCTCCTATACACTGAAAGGTTGCTGATTTGATTCGTTCAGGGGTTTCAAGCTTGATCCCTAGTAGGGGGCGTGTAGGAGGGAGCGGAGCAATGTTTCCCTCTCACTTCAATGTTTCCCTTTCTCTCCCTCTCCCTGCCTCTCTCTCTAAAAATCAATGGGGGGGAGAAAACAAAGTTTTTATGCAAGACCAGGTAGGGAGTTATTTGAGCAAAGCTGGAAGAGCTGAAATGGTGGTGGGAAGCCTAAATTCTCGATATTATTTCAAACTTAGTTTTATTCTTCTCATATAGAGAAAGCTCACTAAATTTTCCAAAGTGTCCTAGAGGCATGGAAAACCAAAAGTTATCACTTAGAACAGTGATGGCTGTTGACACGCGTGTCATTTTTTCGGTTGATTTTTCTTTGTTAAATGGCATTTAAATATATAAAATAAATATCAAAAATATAAATATTCGTTTTACTATGGTTGCAAATATCAAAAAATTTCTATATGTGACACGGCACCAGACTTAAGTTAGGGTTTTTCAAAATGCTGACACACCAAGCTCAAAAGGTTCGCCATCACTGCCTTAGGACAAAGGAAATGTAATGACCAAGGTCCAGCTTGCATTTGGCAATGAAAATGCCCACAGTAGTCGCAGTCGGCTAGCTACTAGGACATGGAAACCTCAGCTTAGCTCCTTTATAACAATGACACAGGTAGAGCGAGATCTTTCATTGAAAACTGAAGAAGCAATACTTTACTGCTGAGTAACAGTGGATCCAATGGGAGAAAGGCCTGAAGAATTACACTTTTCCAAATAAACATCGAGAGTCACCTGTTTTTACAGCAGAATCAAACCTGGGCCATGAATATCCGCTCAGAAGCACCACTGCAGTACCATTCTAGCGCACCTTGCTACCTCTCTTCCCTGCAAGACGCACCTTCAGAAGGCGGTGTAACTAGAGATACTTAACTCCGCAACTGTACATGGGGCCACAGTGGTGGTAGAGACCTTCAGAGACCTCCAAGTTAGAGGCCAGCAGTCTATGCTTTTTAATTAGCAAAGGATAGGTACAGTCTCAACAGCCTGGTATGTTCCCATCCCCCACCCCCACATATGCAGGCAATCTCCAAATGCTTGAAATTCTCATTCTATGTGCCAGGAAAGGGGCTTCCACTCCATCCTATCCTCTCTACAGTAGCCTTTCTAGTCAGGAAATCAAACACCCAGGAGACACTGGGACTGGGACAGCTCAAAAGTTAAAAACACACGAATGTCTTTATCAGTCCTCTCTGCACTTCCCTTGTTATGATGGTTGCACTGAAGGCTGCTAGGAACAATTCAACCACCAGACTTTCCCCCACGCTGCTGCTAGCAGCATCGGTACCCCAAGCCTGAATAAATGTTTGTGAGTCTTCCAAAAAATAATGATGCACCTCATTCCCGAGCTCTCACAAACTCTCACTTGGTGGGGATTAACTTATGCTAAACAAGAAACTTTACTTGGGAAATGCAGGTGTGCAGCAAGGCTTCTGATAAATAAAAGTTCATTGAAACAACTGGAGGAGGAGAGGCCCGGTTTATCAACTGCATTTGAAAGAGTTGCTTTAAATCCAGAAAGAAACAAAACCACACACGAGCTCCTGGTGCTGCCTAAATAGTAAAGGTTGTCACAGCCTTTGTGGGGAAGGACAGGAGGTCAGGACAATATTGTTAATAATTAAGCATGACTTCCCTAGCAAGTTCATTCGCTTTTTTCTAAGCTTAGTCCGTTGTAATCATTCTCAAAAGAAAGGGCTCTTTATCCAGGCATGAAGTAAACACAGCGGAACCGCTACAAAAATAAAGCAGCCAGAATATAAACCATGTAAAAAACCCCTCTGGGGCTAAAAACGGATGCTCTCATTTTGCCTATGAAATTATAGGTTCCACAGGTGCTGGGAGCCGCCAAGGGCCCCACTGCCAGCGCGCCTTCCTCTGTCCCGAAGCAGCTTGCTCTCCTCCAGAGAAGTGATGTGACAGGAAATGACAAGGTGGGTTTAATATCCAGGTAGTAGATGCTGAGACCACCAAAGTCGTTCCAAACCAGCAGATGGGGCACGCCAGCCCAGGCGGGGACACGTCCACACACAGCTCTGTTTGAAAAGGCAGTGCCCTCACCCCTGAGGGGTTACCACTGCGTATATTCTGTGACCCTCATCTATGTTGCTGATTCTGAAGGCAAGATCCATCTGAGTCTTTTAAAATTAGTGACACTAGCCCGGCCCAAGTGGCTCAGTTGCTTGACTGTCGTCCCATGCACTGAGAGGTTGCTGGTCCAATTCCTTGTCAGGGTTGCAGTTTGATCCCTGCAGGTCAGGGCATGTACTGAAGGCAACCGATCGATGATTTTCTGTCACATCAATGTCTCTCTCTCTGACTCTCCTCCTCCGTTGGCCTCGCATTGACGCCTGCTCACTGTCGCCACCTGTGCTGAGTGAAATCAGGAGAAAACGTGGGAAGGGCCACAAGTGGCCACAAATGAATGTTTGCTGCGTGGTAGTCTTAGCCCTGAATGAGACCATTAGGACTCGTGAAAAACGAAGGCTGGTGGCAAGTCCTACGCATTGGTTTGCAGCCATCTGTGACCAGAGGTTGTCGAATCCCGAATCCCATCAGTGTGGAGTGGAGGGTGATGGGTGGAGGGGTGAGGGAGTATTGCACAGGTTTCCTTATATTCCCCCAAAGACCTTTCATTGCCTTGTTAGTTTCCGGAGTCCCAGTTCCATTATCTGGAACTTACTGTGAGGCTGTGTGACATGAAGTCATTTACTTAGTTCTGGGTTCTGACTCCCCATCAGAATCACTAAGGAAACAGCAAAATGTAAGGTCTCAGGTCCCTCATAGACTTACTGAACCAGAAACTCTAGGCAAGGATCCTCAAAGACTCTGTTTTAACAAGTTACCGGGTGATTCCTGTGATACTTATTGCTTATTTGGGAGTTTATTTTCAGTTCAAAATCAGAACCTAATGTAAAAATATAGTGACTTTCCTAAGGATGTTCTCAAAAGAGCCCACGGATCAATCCTGAAACAGTTGAGAGAAATTTACTCATCAAAAAAAAAAAAGTATTTCAATTACCAAGATGTGCTTAATAGACTCAATCATAGCCCATTGGGCTGACGGCCATGTAGATATTTAATTACTCTACAGGGATTCAGGTCCTTGGGCAAAAGAACTAGTCCCTGCCTGGAGCGCGAAGGTGACGTGGAACAGGTTCAAAAAGTATGAAGAGTGTCCAGGGCATGGAAGTGGAGGAGGTGAGAGCAGAACTTCAGTGAGAAGCTCAGGGTGAGTTAAAGGGAGAGCAGCCTGGAGGGGAATTCAGAAATGAAGTTACAAGTTAAATTGATGGTCGACGCTACTGACCTTCCCCTCAGCGTGACCAGACTGTACGCCCCCGATCTCCCTTTTTCTGAGAGCATTTACTTTAGAAAACTCACCATTTCAAATCTTTTCTCTGCTCCTTTGAGACATAAATCTTGGCCCAGCCTCTTGCCAGTTTTACAACCCAGGATTGTTTTTCTCCAGAATCTGGGAGCCATCCTTTTGAAATGAAATCATCAAGAGAGATAGGGGCCCTGTCTCTCCAGCTCTGTGGGAGGGAAGGAGCCTAACTAACTTCAGTAAGCACCAGTCAACAAACACAGATGACCTCACCACACTGACCACCCTTTCCCCGAAAATCCTCCAGTATCTTTCCATTAGCTCTCCACTGCTTAAAACTCTCTAGCTTACGGTTTCATTGGAACTGAGTCCAATCTCTCTCCGCTACTGAAATAGTCTTGAATAAAGTCTGCCTTACCTGTTTAACTTCTCCAGGGGGATCTTTCTTTAACATTATTGAAGCAATCTGCATATAAGAAAGTCTGTTTCTTACTTTATCTCAAGGGCAATGGGAAACCAATGATGTCTGACAGCTGGGGGTGCAAGGATCTGAGTGGTTGTCTATGGGTGTGGACTTGGGGGGTGAGGGGGAGGTGTCCACATGCTAACCTGACAAGCTCAGAAAAGGCCTGCATGGCAGTCTTGCAAACTTAAAGACATAAAGTAACCACAAAGGATGGTCCGAAATTAAAACTTTAACAGTTATGGTCCTAGCCGGTTTGGCTGAGTGGATAGAGCATTGGCCTGCGGACCTAAGAGTCCCGGGTTTGATTCCGGTCAAGGGCATGTACCTTGATTGTAGGCTCCTCCTAGGCCGGACCTTAGTAGGGGCTTATTCAGGAGGCAACCAATCGATGTGTTTCTCTCCTGTCGATATTTCTGTCTTTCCCTCTCTCTTCCCCTCTCTCTAAAAATCAATGGAAAAATATCCTCAGGTGAGGATTATAATAATAATAATTATTATTATTATTAATTAATTAAAAATTAAAATAAAAGCAGTTATGGTGGATAGTCATGTCCTAGGCTGGTATTTTCCCTGACAAGGTCAATTTTTACCTTAACTGAGCCTATTGTCTTTTTGCATCTAAGATAACATACCTATGAAATATCAGAGTAACTTGTAACTTCCCTTTTCCCCAGATCCCTGGGATACAACCTAATGAGCCTGGGCGCCAGGACAGAGACCATAAATTCCTTCATTGTTATTGTTATCATGTTAATTGTTGACTGTTAACTATCCTGTACCCACCTAAGTAGGTTTAATATCTTACTAGGTGAAACGTCATGTGGGACACTATCTTTTTACTTTTTATACAATCCCAGAAGTCATCTCCACCCCCCTCCCTCCCGCCGCCCCCCCCCCCCCCCCCGCCATCTTTGCTTTCTCCTGCCTCCCTAATCTATCACCAATGGATTTCATGTAACCCACGTAAGTCTTCTCCTTTGATATAAGGTATAAAACAAGGTGAAAAACCACCATTCTCCAGAGCATTATCCCAATCCATTGAGATTCTGCTTCCTGGCAATTGTCGACAGTTTGGCTCAAATAAACTCACAAAAATTCTTTACAGGTTTGAATGTTTTTACATTAACAAGGTATAATCTGGTTATCAATGTGGAGATCCTCTGGAAGCAGAGATTAAACCGGTAGGAGTTAGAGGAATCATGAGGCCAGTAAATGAATTATGCCTCAAACAGTCAATGTGGTTGAAGAGATTAGAAAAGAAGGGCTAGAATATTGGGGGGATGTGGGGGAGAAGGACAGTTATTTATGAGATAGAATTTGGTGGCTATTAGAGAAGGGTTGTGGAAGAAAGATTATTTAGAATGATTCTGAGATTTCTAGTTTAGGAAACTAGGTAATGTATTTACAGTCAAAGATAAGGAAATCCAATTACTGAAGAGTCATTAAATGAATGCAATCTGCTCTTATGTTTCTACGAAGTTATTATTTTCAACATTTATCATAAATATTTCAGAGTTAACGATCTGGGATTCATTTCACCTGGGTCATTGGCTGGTTTTACTCCTTCCTCCTCTTCCCACTCAGCATTAAATAACTGGCATCCACTCTCAAGGAGCATTTCGAAGACACCCTTCTCAGTCACTGCCAAGGGCGAGACTGTGTTTTCAGATCGGTGTGTCTCAGACTCACCACAGGAGTGGGCCGACTGAGGGAAGAGGAGAGTGAGGCTTGGCAACCCCAGTGCAGAGGTGTCTCCTTCTTACTGAGCAACCAGAGACCACAGACAGGCAAAGGCATCCTCATAACTGACTGTCCAAACCGATGTCCCTCCCTGTTCACCTATGTCAATAAAAAGACCCAGGCACCAAGAGCAGGAACGTGCATTGCATGAACTGTTCTGAGACCGATGAGCATTTATTAGTCCTGGATGGTGACTTCTGGCACTTTGGGGAGCTTCCAGGCACTGGCTGATGGATGCCTAAGCTCTGCTTGGCCATGCTGCATTGCAGAACTCCACAACCAGGCAAGAGGGCATACATGGAAAAAGTTTCTTTGTTTCCTGGCATAGACTAGAGGGCCTTGAGCATGGGTGGCTTTCCACCTTGACAGAATTTGGATAATAAACCCCAAGGAGCCACTAAGCCAAAATCAAGCCAAGGCAGGTCGCACAGCTCCATGCCCAGAGGTAGGAGCCAGGGTGGGGGAGCTGTCTAGGCAGGCCAGAGCCCGTCCTGGCCCAGCGTGGGTCTGGCGTCAAGCCTGTGGGAGGCTGGTTCCTTGTGTGGAATTCCTAAATGCTACAAATAAGGGAACACTGCAGCTGAAAGTTTTACAGGTTTTTTAGTAATAATACCATTCGGGGCACTAAAACTTCAAAGTCCTTTTCCTAACAAAGTCCAACTAATCTTTACAACACCCTGGTGAGCTGGGAAGCAAATGAGTATGCTTAGCCCCATTTATGGAGCGCAGAGAGCGGTAAGAAGCTTAGCTCGGGGCTATGGGAAGATCAGTTACTCACATGTGGGTAGCAACCAAGTCCAGATTGGGAACCACAGCGGCTCCTTACTCCGCTGACTCAGGCAGCTACTAAAACACAGGGAGGGTCAGCTAGGAGTCTGTCATTACTCAGGGACACTTGTGATCAGATTTTATTTAAAATAAAATAAGTAGACATTGTTTCTGGTTGTAGCTTTAATAACAGTAAATGACAGTAATTCTGCCAAATTAGAAAGGGCTGACTTGAGATGCTGACAGACTCCACCATCACTGGAACATAGGTGGTAGGATTTCAACAAATCTCATTCACAAGGCAGCTGCGGTGGCCCCTACATTCTACTGCTTCCCATCACAACCTTAAATGCTTATTATGAGTACTAAACTTCCGTAGCATTTTCTTTAAGTTATAATAGTTTTCTGAATATATATTTATTATTAATAAACTTTGGAAAACACAAAAAAGGAAAAGGGAAGTGACAGTAGTAAATGATCTCTTGGTGTTGGATTATGATTTCTGGTAACATTTGGGGGGTATGTTCTACCTGTACATTTTTATACATGTAAATTCATTTCTATTATGTAAAACTAGAGGCCCGGGGCACAAAAATTTGTGCACTCGGGGGGGTCCCTCAGCCCGGCCTCTGCCCTCTCACAGTCTGGGACCCCTCGGGGGATGACCACCTGCTGGCTTAGGCCTGCTCCCCGGGGGGATTGAGCCTAAGCTGGCAGTCAGACATCCCTCTGGCGGCCTGGGAGCCCTCTGGGGATGTCCACTTGCCAGCAGGGAGCAGGCCTAAGCTGCAGTCGGACATCCTTAGTGCTGCTGAGGAGGCTAGAGAGGCTCCCGCCACCACTGTTGTGCTGGCAGCCATCAGCCTGGCTTGTGGCTGAGCAGAGCTCCCCACAGTGAGAGTGCACTGACCACCAGAGGGCAGCTCCTGCATTGAGCGTCTGCCCCCTGGTGTGTGTGTGTCATAGTGACCAGTCATTCTCAGTCGTTCTGCTGTTAGGGTCAATTTGCATATTACCCTTTTATTATATAGGATAGAGGCCTGGTGCACGGGTGGGGGCCGGCTGGTTTGCCCTGAGGGTGGCCCGGATCAGCGTGGGGGTCCCGCTGGGGTGCCTGGCCAGCCTGGGTGAAGGGCTGAGTGCTGTTTTCAGGCTGTTCAAACCCCCCAGTGGGGACCTTCACCCCATGGGGGTGTGGCCAGCCTGGGTGAGGAGCTGAGGGCTGTTTTCAGACCAGCCACACCCCCTTCAGGGTGGGAGTCCCTACTGGGGTGCCTGGCCAGCCTGGGTGAGGGTCTGAAGGCTGTTTTCAGGCTGGTCACACCCCCTTCAGGTTGGGGGTCCCCACTGGGGTGCCTGGCCAGCCTGGGTGAGGGGCTGATGGCTGTTTGCAGGTTGGTCAAGCACCCCAGTGGGGACCCTCACCCCATGGGAGTGTGGCTAGCCTGGGTGAGGCACTGATGGCCGTTTTCAGGCTGGCCACAGCCCCTTCAGGGTGGGGGGCCCTACTGGGGTGCCTGGCCAGCCTGGGTGAGGGGCTGATGGCCGTTTTCAGGCTGGCCATGGCCGCAGGCTGGAAGCAGGTATCTGGGATTTATTTAATTCTATAATTGAAACTTTGTAGCCTTGGTCCCACTCGAAGCCTGGGTTGCCCCTGGCAACCCATGTTTCCAGCCCCTCCTTGAGCGGAGGCCACGGCAGCTGGAAGCAGGTATCTGGGGTTTATTTATCTTCTATAATTGGAATTTTGTAGCCTTGAGTGGAGCTCAGTGCAGGCCATGGCAGGCAGGAAGCTTGGCTTCCTCCATCGCCGGGGGTAACCTAAGCCTCCTGCTCACTCCAGCTCTGTGGCCGCCACCATCTTTGTGACGGACTGACAGAGTGAGGGTGAGGGTGTGATGGTTAATTTGCATATTACTCTTTTATTAGATAGGATTGGAATTGCTCCATTGATCTTCACCTAAATCCTGGAATATTCAAACATATGGTTTAAATGGCTACAAAGCAATCTGTCAAATGGTTGTAACTATGTATTGAGCCAGTCCCTAACTACTGGAGATTGTGATGGTTTCCAATTACTGCTCCATGACACCACATAACATTTCTCATCAATCTTTCTGATTATTTGCTTAGGACAAATTTTTAGAAGAGAAATCATGGAGTTAATAGATTCATACATATTTAAAGCTTTTCATATATGCTACCATTTTTCACCAGACTGTATCAATTTCCACTTTCACCCGCTGTAAGAGGTTAATTTTTCTATACTGGTGGGGCTTAAGAGTGGCATTGGGTTGCAAGTCATGGTCAAGGGCACTTGGCATAAAGCCATGTTTACAGAAAGCTTGTTGGGATGGCTAGAGAAGGCTTCCAGAGAATGGAGAAAACTAATTGCAGGAAGCCACTGCTTTCCAATACTATCATGAGAGTGCACCAAGGAACACAGAAGGCCGATGGACCTTGAGTGTTAGCAGGGCTGATGCTAAGCACCAATTGTTCATGCTGAGATAGTGGTGGCTTGAAGCAATTTCCTGACCTGATAGCCTCCAAGTAAATGTTTATTGGACCTTACTAATCTTTACTGACCTTTACTGACCTTAGAGATGGTCTGCGAGCTACCTGTTTGCCATGCTTTACTGAGAGCAAGATGTGTATCTGAAACTGAATAAAAAGCAGATAAGGCCAGGCTTCGGTGTGTCTCTTCAAGAAAGAGGCTCCACCTGGCCCCCAATGCCTTCTAAATTCATATTTCTTGTATAGTATTTTCATTTGTGCATCGGCCCCTCCTTCAGATCCTGAACCGCACCACAAATGTCACGGCAACTAACATTTCTCCATTCCCACTACCATTCAATAAGCAACTAAGGAAAACACCCCATGTATAAGGTTCATGCAGGTGTTATACATCTGAGAAAAACCAGGCTGAAAGAGATTCCCTAGCTTATTTATAAGTCATGAAGCCAGGATGCCAGCCCTGACTAACTTCTCCATCCTACTGAAATATAAATGGGAACCCAACCAGTCCTGGGGACCCTAGCTCCAAGGGTAAGAGGCCCTTGGAGTTAGTCCATGGCTATTTTCCCTCCTCTTTTTCAAGAAAAGTTTTCAGTCCTAGATTTAAAACAGCCTTCTGCCTTCAATGAACTCCCAATGGGCTTGAATGGAAGGAACACTTCGTAAGAACCTTGGGAATTTTTAGTAATTTGAATGAAACCCTAAGGGTAAGCTTTGAGTCAGACAACTGTAGATTTTAGTCCTGACTCTGAAAATTAAGGTGTGTGTTGACTTTGGGCATGCCACCTAGAGCTCCTTTGTGAATTGAAGATGAGTTAAAGGAGACAGTGCATGCAGAGGGGATGTCCTGATGTCTGGAATGTGGTATATCCTCAAGAAACAACAGCTAGTAAGATTAATGTGTTAGGAGAATTTGCACTATTTCCACAAGGCAATGAAGGTATAGCATAGGTTTTTGACTCAGAGGATAAAGAAAGAAAGCTAACATCCACACATAGTGAACTCTGCCCACACGATGTCAGGGTTAATTCCTGGGCTGCATTACCCAGGCAGGCACAATTAGAACAGTTCCAGGAGTGCTGAATTCCCTACCCCTGCACTCTTTGTCCCCAAAATTCTGTAGAGATAATCTTTCATGCAATCTCTGGGGAAAAGGATAAAAATTTTTTCTACAACCAACTCTAGCCAGCATTCTTGTCCAACACGGAGCACTTATTCATCCTCTGTGAGCTTGTGTGTAAAGTGAGGATCACGACAGAATCTACCTGCTGCGAAAAGTAAAGAAGATAGCAGTACACTAACGAAGGTTATGGTGACAAAGCCTGGCACATAAAAAACAAGAAAACTATGTACAGGTATTATAGTCCTCATGAATGCTGTTCCCCAGTCTTCCTGGTAGAATCCACATAGGCCATGGCCAAGCCTTTGCAAATAAGTGCTCAGTATTACCACATTCTCTTCATCCCTATCACAGTGACAGCAATGCTCCAGGTGACAGCAGCCCCGGAAGCAGCCTGCCACTCCAGCAAGGATCACACAGAGCAGAGCCTCTGCCAACCCCAGATACAGAGGGAGCAGGAATGAGAGCCAGACATTCATTATTTAAAGTATGGTGATTTGGGGGCTGTTTGTTACGTTACCTGACCCATCGGATGGATGCTGACATTACTATAAGTAATTTGTCAGTCTTGTTCAGTAGAGCTAGAAAAAAAACTCTAGGTTTTGATCAAAACAGTAATAATCAATAATTAATAACTATTATCATGGGGACTTTCTCAATTAGAAGAGGTGGCCTAAGAGAAAGGCTATTCCAGAGCACTGGGCAGTTGGAGGCAAGAACTATGAGAAGGACTCTGCTTTCTTCCCTGGAGAAGGTCTGGGCCTCAGAAAGACCGAATTAAAGAACCAGGAGAACCCAATTCCCTCACATCCATAGATCACACCTCCAATTCTTCAAAGAAGGTGAAGTGGGTGCCCTGAGGGTGAA
The DNA here is from genome assembly GCF_964212035.1 of Myotis nattereri. NCBI lineage: Eukaryota > Metazoa > Chordata > Mammalia > Chiroptera > Vespertilionidae > Myotis > Myotis nattereri. Next base: position 12,281,164 of record NC_138079.1, read on the forward strand.
CCCATGATGGAGTCTAAAACAACTGGGCCCTGGCCAGGTAGCTCAGTTGGTTAGGGTGTCTTCCCAACAAACCAACGCTGTGGGTTCAATCCCTAATCGGGGCACATACAAGAATCAACCAATGAATGTATAAATAAGTAGAACAACAATGTCTCTCTCGCTCTCTTCCTCTATCCCTCTCTCCCTCCCTCATCCTATCTAATAAAGAGGGAATATGCTAATTAATAGTCACACCCTCAAAGATGGCGGTTCCCAGTCCCCTCAGCCCTGCCAGGGCATCAGGCGTGCTGCACAGGTGGGGCCACCCCCAGGCGGGTCTGGCTGCTCCGCGCACCTGCCTTGGAGTCCTCCAGTCCCCTCAGCCCCCCAGCCTCCCAGGGCCGGCCCGAGGCACAGGCAAGCCTCAGATGGCGGCTGCCCAGCCAACGCCCATGGCACAGGCAAGCCTTGGATAGTGGCTGCTCAGCTGCCCAGGGCCGGCTGAGGCTTAGATAACCAGGGCCGGCCAAGGCTTGTGCTGCCGGCAGTGGCAGCAGCAGAGGTGTGATGGGGGCATCACCTTCCCCTGATCGCCAGGTCACCTTACACCCCTGAGGGATCCCAGACTGTGTGAGGGGGCAGGCCGGGATGAGGGCATACCCCCCCACCCAGTGCATGAATTTTCATGCACCGGGCCTCTAGTCAATAAATAAAAAGACAAAACAAGCTGACTGATTTCTCAGTTCCTACCTGTGGGTCTCTCAGCAACACTGCCCAGTGAGGCAAGTGGAGAGAAGTCTGCCAGGATCTAGTGAAACTGCACAGATAGAGCAGGTCTGCTCCTGCCCAGCATGCACAGCCCTCTCCCTGAGGTTTCTGTGTCACTGACTGAGTCAGGCAGGGACAGAATGACAAGGCCTCTTCCCACCACCCATACCACCAGAAAGACGGGAAATGCTTTGGTGCCGGATTTCGAACTAGCCATGACTTTGGAAAATTCAGAGACAGTTGCCAAAGCAACTGATTTTGGGTTTGATTAGAATAAGCAAGAGAGATTTTTTTTTTTTAATATCCAAAATGTATAGCAAAACTAAGGTTCATAAGTCATGTGCATTATGTTGAATAAGTTTTCTGAACTAACCAGTCTGTATATATTCCTGTAATACCTAAATACCTAGCTGAATGATACAATTACAAGCAAATGAATTTACTCTGAATTAAATGCTCCCTGATACATCTTTATTTCTATTTTACTTGAAAGAAGAATGCAGAAAAGTAACAACCTGCTCTTAGTAAAATGATGGGATGGTCTTTACACTATACGAGCTATAATGCAAAATTTTAAAAACAGCACCATACATTTTTTTTAATTTATAAAATAAACTATGGACTCATTGCTTTTGTCTCTCAAAATACATACTAGTATAGCCAGTGGTAGGATTTCTAAGGCTCTGTCCTTTGGAAAATTTTTCTTCCATTTTTTCTTTAAAAGCTTGGCAGTGTTTGGTTTGGTTTTCTTTATATCTGCCTCTTGACACTTTTGAGCATAAAAAAGACATTTTATAGTACTCTAGAAGAGTTTTCTTTATTTTATTTTATTTTTGTCCTTTAATGGCACCCCCTGATAACATTACATGGCTTAGAAAATCAATGCTGTGCTGTGCAAATAAGGTATAAAATGAAAAGTTCTTGCCCTGTGTTGAAAGAGCAGAGTTAGTCCTATTGAGGCTGTATCATTATTTTTCCATGAACTGTTCTATGGGCACAGAAAGAATCCTTAGTTCAGTCCAGGGCAGCAGCCAAAGGAATTGTCTCAAACAGCAGATCTGAGGGGAATAAGAGAGTTGGAAGGTAAGAGAGGAAGCAGCCCAAAAAAACTGCATCGTCATAATTTTTTTTATCACTTCCAGGTATGTTCCTAATGTTTTCAGAGGTCTTTCTTTCTTCCTTGTGTATTCACATATCCACTTAGAAAATGTATAACAATATGAAATAAAGGAAAAAAGTCATTGCCATTATCATTTTGGTGCATTTCTTTCTGGGCTTTTATCTACTCCGAATTATTTTTAGAAAAAGATATATTTATGTTTATGTTATATTTATATGTATATAATATTTATATATGTGTATATATAACATAAATTTATACAGAATTGGTGTTTATTAAATATTATGTATAAGATCCGTTTCCATGCATATAAAGTGAAATCCTTTAGAAGGAGGATTTGTAACAACTAAAAAATATTCATGTACTTTATACAGCATTGTTTATTAAATCATTTCCTTACTCGTGGCTATTTCTTTGGTCCATATTTTAAGTTGTTCATTTTTTGTTGTTGTTTGTGGGGATTTTTTGTCTATTCCCATAATAAACATGAATGATAAAAGTCAGCCAGTCATATAAAGGATTTAAAATAACAAAAAAAACCAACAACTTAAACATCTATTTGTAGGTAGCAGGGTTATGGTGCATTTTACAAAAGTTTGAATAGTAGAAAAATGGTGGAGACGGTTAATAGAAGCTGTGGACTGTGAGAGAAAGAAGCTCCCTCTCTCTCAAAGGTGAGGAGTTCAGTCCCTCAGGGTGAATCCTGGCGACCAGATTAGTCTGTGGGCAGAAATGACTTTCTAATGAGTCAGATCACCTCTTGCACACCTGGCTGAGGCCAAGTTTGAACAAGGCTGTGAAGTAAGGCTGAGCCTGAAGGCAAGTTTACAAGAATTCAGAGGGAGAAGCCAGACACACAGGGATACCAACTGTGACAGACAGGAGTCAAAGACAAGGACAGGCCTCCCACCAGGAAACAGGAGTTTGGCTTGAAAAAAACCAAGGAGTAAATAGGCATATCTGAGAATCATCTTACCAACTTTTTTAGGACATTCTGATATTTCATCTTAAAGAGCCTATCTGTGTTTTAAAGATTATTTATTTGCTAAGTAATTAGGAGAGGAATCCCCACCATGTGCAGTGGAATTTATCTTCTTCTACCTCTACATGTATAAGACTTGCCTGTCATCTCAGAATCATTCCCATCATCAGGGAGAAATGGCTACCCACTCTGCACAAAGGTAACACAGCAGAAAGGAGGGCCATCTGCCTCCTGCTGTCCAGCCCTGCCCACCCGTCCTGCCTTCACTCTGGCCAACTCTCAAGAGCCACTGGAGACTAAAATATGGCCAGCTTTCTCCTGTCCCATTGTTCTCACATCCTGGAACACGCCCCTCGTCCAGTCTGACTGCCTCTGCCTCTCTCATTCTTCAGGTCTACTTGTAAATGTCCTCAGACAGGCTCTTGTAGAAAGCCCTGTCAAAATCTTCACCATGCCCATTTCCTCCACAGCCCGCATCTCAATTTTCATGAGACATTCAAGTCTTTGTTCCATATTTGTTTCCTGTTTCCTCAACTACACTTTAAACAGAAAGGACCACATACTTCTTACTCATCAATATACACCTGGAGCCCATTGTAGGCTCTCTGTGAATACATTCTCCACTGCGAGCCTCTCAGGTCATGACACACGTTAAGTTTTGAGGGAAAACACGGCTTATAAGAAAATATTTCTTTTATGTTTCATAATATTCAAAAATTTTTTTGAGAAATATGCAGAAAAATAATTCACCTGCACAGGACCAAATGACTATTTCTATTTTAACCGAATGGTCCAGAGCAACAAAGTGAGGAAGAACCCAAAAACAGAAAGTGAGGTTAATTTGGCCAATAGGTACAAAAGTTAGACTGAACACGACTCTATAGCAAGAGAAATGTCTCATTCGTATCTGTGTTACCAGTGTCCATCCGAGCATCCCATCCTGTACCCACTGGACACCACCAGCACACCCACCCACCCCCCAGCAGTGACTGTCTGCAGACACTGCCAATGTCCCTTGAGAGACCAAGACCACCACCGGTTAAGAACGCCTGCTTTAGGTTACAGAAAAACAAACAAATTTAGTTTTTACTAAAAAATCACAATGCTGAAAATGGCTTCATTTTCCCTATCTTCCTGAATTCAAAGCTGTTTTGAAAGTTGAGCTAATAATATAAGCCATAAGTTAGAAAATAAGTCATGGGGATATTTACAAGGGATAGAACAGTCACTGCCTGAGGCAAACCAGTCATTAGCTGCTGCTAATCTGCAGGAGGATCCAGGCTTCAGGCACTAAAACCTTAGGGTTATTTATTTAGCCAATTAGAGTCGTTTTGGTGGCAACCCTGCTTTTGCGAGTATGACTAAGCTATGTGTATTCTTCAATTCATCAGGAAAATTGCTCATCGCAAATCTGCTCTTAGTGCCTGTCAGCGGGAAGAGGTCCTCCAGCCTGTGGAGAAGAGAAGCCAGCCCCGCTCCTGAGAGCAGCAGACTCATAGCTAACCCACTTCACAGGGAAGAGAGAGGTGCATGAGGAGTGTGTAAATTCGATGTGCTGACCGTAGCCCTCACTGCTCGGCTCCGATATTTGTAAAATACCTTGGAACCCAGGCGATCATGTTTAAGAGGGCCATGCCAGACTGCAGAGCTAATGGGAAGGAGTAAATGAATGGAAGCACAGCAAAACACCACCCATGACAAAAGCAAGAACAATGCTCTGAGCGCATAAAAAAGTGCATGTTACCCACTTAATATATGTACCAAAACCAAGCACACATGACAAAAGAATGGACAGACACGAGAGAAATGACTAACCACTTAAAGGTAGCTAAAAATGCGGCCATAAAAATTCTGAGTGCTATTTCTTATTTTCTGGTTTCCCTTCGCCCGGCTATGTACTCACCAAGCCCTCAGAGTATGTTCTTATATATCAAAAGGTTTAGAAGAAAAAAGTAAATCAGCTCCAAAGACTGAAAAGCTTAAGTTACAAAAGGAGTGCACTTTAAAATAATAAATACTCAAAGACTTAAAGGAGAGGGGGGAAAAGCAGCTGTGAGGGATTAGACAAAGAATAAAAAAGCTATTAAAGATAGAGATAATGTCAAGGTCAGTTACTTCTTTCTGCCTGACACAGGCAGTATGGCCAACATGTGCATACACAGATAGGAAGTCATATGACTCTGAACGTGACCATTCCTGGGAGCTAAATCTCTGTTCACAGAACCATTCTGCAATGCAGGGGTCCCAGGAAGAACCAAATCAAAATTCTGCCACCTGAGAATAATAACGAAAGGAGAAAATGAATTGTCAGCATCCACAGATTCTTTTCAGAGGGAAAAGGAACAGATTTCCAACTCAAAATCATTAAAACATTGGCAATTTTATAGAGAACTTCTTTCCAAAGATTAAGGCAAAGGATGATCCTGTTACATAAAAATGAAAGCTATGTTTATATAGCTCTTACAATCATTTCACAAATATGTCAACAATAATTAGTCACTGACATTATTTCATTGACTTCCCACAGTCAGGGAAATACTAAAAATTCCTTATGCGAGCTCTTTGTTTTAACACAGTGGTTCTTATTCCGCCTGTCATCAGGAGGCTGTATGCAAATAGCTAGTTAGCTAGCTGTCACAGTCAACATTCAACATCTTTGAAGTTAATGATACTAAATGGAACCACGGAAGAACTGTAATTAAAGAGCATGTTTTGATAATACCTCTGAAGGGTTATTTTACATTTCAAGCAGAGTACTAGATATAACTCAGTAGACTTTATGATACCACATTTGAAGCATTCTTTATCATTAATATCAGTATATTTATTGTTAGAAATTCATTCATTCAGAGTTAAGTATTATTTGGATCACTCATATACTTAATTGTTAGTATGTCCCAAATGTTTGTGTGTCCCCTCCCCCACCATCCAATTCCTATGTTGAAGCCTAACCTCTCAAGGGGATGGTGTTAAGAGATGGGACATTTGATCATATGGGTGGAGCCCTCAGGGTTGGGATTAGTGCCCTTATAATAAGGGCCCAAGAAAGCTCCCTTTCCCCTACCACCACATGAGGACACAGTGAATAGATTCTGTCTATGAACCAGAACTCGGGCTTTTACCAGACCTGGGATCTGCCACCTTGATCTTGGACTTCCCAGCCTCCAAAAGTGTAAGAAATAAATTTCTATTGTGTATAAGCCACCCAGTGTGTGGTATTTTGTTATAGTAACCAGAAGAGACTAAGACAATTGTGATGTTGGCATAAAGAAAGCACCTGACCTATACAAGGTGGGTCGGTTTTGGTTCAACTAGCATTTAATTTGATCCAGTTCTCCAGGTGGATAATATCTAATGCATCTGCAGAGGTGGGGGGTCTAGGAAGACTCATATTTCAGAGTCGCTAAAGTGTGGATCATCTCCATCTACACCCTCCATCACACATACACCTGTAAAGTGAGTGGGCATCTGTACACCAGACACCCATGGTCAGGACAGCCAGATTTAGCAACTAAAAAGACAGAATTTGCAATTGAATTTAAATTGCAGATAAAAAAACAGTTTCCTAGGTTGGATGTAAATGTCAGGTAAAGAGTGAATACTTTTTTTTTTTTTTTTTTTAGTAAGTATAAGACAGATTGATGCAAACACAATTATGCATTATTTATCTGAAGTTCAGATTCAAATGGGCAGCCTGTATTTTATCTGGCAACCCTACCAGGGGTCTTATGTGAACTCTTGTGTAGTTCAGAGTCCTGTCCTGGGTGGAATCAGGCTGGCTATCTCAGCTCATGTAGCTGTTTCTTTTTCCCAACCTCAGATCCTGGGAATGACGAAATGGGTGTGTGCATGCAGAAGAAAATGTTCATGAAGTGCTAGAAGACAAGAAGTGCTATTATAGGCCATAAGTCTTGAGGAGTCTCTGAAAGACAGAAAGGAAATCAACTCACCTAAACAGGAAATCTCAGCCTCGAATATGAACTAAAAAGATTACTAGAAAACAAAGCAGTGCCGCTAGGACTGCTCCAAGTTCAGAAGCAACAGATGCCTGGACAAGAGAAACTAAAGCCATGGGGATTCACTGGGGAACCCTGTTCAGAACAAGAAACAATGGTGCCTGCCACCCCTACCCTGGGTCAAACAATGGGAGGGTTTCTCAATGGAACCACCAGTTTCAGTACTTGGGCCAAAGAAGCAGTGAGGTGCCTGAATGATTATGGACACCGTGTACACAGAGCCCTATCAACCTCAGCAATGAAATCCAACTAAAGAAAGCAAAACTAGAAACCTTAGACAGGAGACTACAGGCTCTCAAGATGATCTAATGACCAAAGAACCTTAGGAAAATCAGTACCAATAAAAAGAGACACCAAAGACCCCTATGAGTCCCACAGATTCTTTTAAGTTTCATGTTATATGTTTATTATATTCTAGAGGCCCAATGCATTAAAATTCATGCACTGGAGGGAGGGATCCCTCAACCCGGCCTGCCCCCCTCACAGTCCAGGAGCCCTCAGGGGTGGGAGGCAACCCCGGCAATCAGGAGAAGGCGACAACCCCATCACACCTCTGCTGCTGCCACTGCCAGCAGCGCAAGCCTCAGCCAGCCCTGAGTAGCTGGGCAGCCGCCATCCAAGGCTTGCCTGCACCTCGGTCCGGCCCTGGGCGGCTGGGGGGGCTGAAGGGACTGGGGAACTCTGGAGGCAGCCATGTGCCTGCCGCCCAGGTGGGGCCGAGGGGACTGGAAGCCACCATCTTGTGGGCACCGCCATCTTTGAGGGTGTGACAGTCAATTTGCATATTCCCTCCTTATTGGTGGAGGGTGCTACCATCTTTGAAGACGAGGCAGTCAATTAGCATATTCCTTATTGGTTGTGGGCACTGCCATCTTTGCAATGGCGTGAGGGTCAATTAGCATATTCCCGTTTATTACATAGGATTATGTATTAGCCAATTATTGCTAGTAAAAAGAAAATTTTGGCTTTTGCATATTTATTTTGAAACTGTAACCTGACAGAATTTTTATTTCTTCTAATATATGGAACTGATTATGTGTTTTGGGGGCCAAAATGTGGAATCTTATATTTTCCATTTCAACATTCATATTTTCTTATCTCCCCTTTTATCTGATTGCACTGCATAAAATTTCCAGTACAGCATTAAATCGCACTGGATAGCCAGCATCCTTATGTTCTTCCCTCCTTTAATGGGAGGAAACTGGTTATTTCCCACATTTCTCTTAAAGCCTATGGTAGTTTAGGTTCTGCATCAGTACTGCAGGTAACACTCTGGGATCACCCACTCTTTCTTCCTTCCTTAGGAGAACTCTGCCTAGATGGGCATCTCCATCTGCACGTGAACTGAGTTGAAGTTAGAATAGCCACATGTCTGGTTCACACCACTGGGCATTTTATATCTTGCCTGATGGCTGTGATTAATCTTAACCCTGTAGCTTCTGAATACCAGCCTCTGTGTGGGAGGCATATGCCCACCACACACCCGAGTAAGAGGCTGTCCTCAGGTTAATCGATTCCTAAATTGATGTTGTCTACTAGTATATCCTAATGCTGCGTGCCCCCAGATCACAAGTGTTTACTTATAATTACTTGGTATATTCTAGAATAAAATTTACCCATTTGGGAGTCCTTTTTGGAACAGAGGGATGTGTAGGTTTATTTGAAATCCACCACCGGGTTAAAATGTTGTGGAAAGGAAGATGTTAGAAATCTATGAAGGTCCTTCTGAATTGAGTAAATTTTAGTATGAACTACCCTCTTGTGTTCTTTTGCATGTTAAGTCCACAAAGCCTTGTTCTCAAAGCTTCTTCTGAAATGCTCCCTCATTGATGTGTTTATTGGTATGGTTTCTCTTTGTTATATATTTTGCATTTAGCTCCAGAGAGAAACTGTTTAACATTTTCATGACTATTCTCTCTCTGAACAACCAGAAATCTTGGACAAGGCTCACAACACCATTTCTGAGGTCCAGACAGGCAGGTGGCACATACAATGACATCCAAAAAGTGTCCTTTCAGCAGCTTTGGCCCAACTAGAAAAAAACTAGGTTTAAATGCCGAATTAAGCTAACAACAATGGGTTCCTTTGGTTCTAATGAACCATGGTCAAGAAAGAAGAAAATGTTAGCTTTTTCAAAAAACTTGTTTACAGATGCTTACTAAATGTACTTGGCCCAGAATACAAAGAATTTCTTTCATTCTAATTAAGATTGTGCAAAAGGGAACAAAACTTCAGTCTTTCCATAAAACATATACCTTTGTAGTCCCTCCTAGAAGACAAGCTCTCTGTGAGGGGAGAAATGTAAGATAATGGAGAAACAGCCAATGGGAAGAAAGCTGGGGGATCGGAGGAGATGGTGGTAGGTGTATTTTGCCTCAACTAGATGGAATGTGCTAAATGTGGAGTACATTGTAAATATATCTGGTCTCTAATGATCATTTTGAGTATCAAAAATTTTGAGAAAAACCACTTTCCAAATAGGATGGTCAAAATAGCTCAAATAGAATTAAACAGTGAAGTAGGTATTTAACACTTAAGAAACCAAAGTGTCCTTGAAGCAGAGCTCAGAGGAGAGGCGCATGGCTACTGTCACTGCTGATGGAGAGATGCCTATTTCTAACATCAACCGTTGCGATTCAAAGTGCAAATTGCTATCGAATAGGTTACCCAACTGAGTATTTGCTCTAAATACACTGGCTTCAAGCACCTCTCAGGATTTCTAATTTTTAGCTTTGGAATATTCAATTTTCGTCAGTACCACTTCACCCCCACGAAGACATGGCTGGTGTTTTTCTTCTCGCCACGTGATCATAAAAAAGATACACAATTAGCCAATCACTGCAGACTATTGAAAATAAATAAATGAGACATTTGTAAATAGAAAATAGAACAAATCGGGGAATGATTCTTATTTGCTCCCCAAACAAACTTAATTCCTTGGTGAGAATGCATAGGTAAAATGATCAAACATATGTAAAATGTCTGAGCAAATTTCTTCAAAATAAATGCACTTAACAAATAGGATTGTCAACTTTCATCTGCTCATTTACTAAGAGCAACATCTGCAATTTGAGGACATTAAAAAGGCCCAATTTGAATTGAATGAAGACCTCACACAGCAGGAAAGAGAACCAAAGACAAGCGTAATACATCTTACTTAAATTGACACAAGATTTGTCTGGCAAAAACCCATCCTTACATTACAGCTTTTGAAGACCATAAGTCAGATTTTTAAGGACGAGTAAAATACAGTAAAATAGAAGATCATTTTCTTCTTTTATGTGATCCGTCATTAATTTCTCTGTATCAGAAAAAAATCACTAAAATAATTTTACAATAAAATGATGCCTTGGCCATCAGTATTTCATTTCAAAAGCATTCATTAAAGTGGACATATAATAAATAAATAAATGTATTCCTCCTTCAGGCGGTATCCAGTTACTGTACTCACAGGGAGGGTAATGTGTAGCTCCTAAAATAACCGGCCTGCACAGCTCTGACGCTAATGCCTAATCCCACATCACACTGGAGAATGTACTCCACTCTCCTGCTGCTCCTTGGGGTGAACCTCCTCAGATCTCACCAGGCCTGTGGCTGCTATGCCACCTAAGGGACAATGTCCTTGATGCTAACCTCGTGTTAAATCTGACTTCTTTTCTTCAACTTGTCTCAGACTGACAAGTGGCAGTTGGTCCAGCGACCAAGCTCAAGTTGCCCCCGTGTGGCACACCGCCTGCCTTCCCACTGTGTCCTCTCTAGATGAACTCTGTCTCTTGGTTTTCATCCTCACACAGAGAGACTTGCAAGCCAGAGTTGTCAGAACCTAGTGGCAAGGTCCACTGGAGAGAAACTAGGAATCTCCTGTCCCAAACCAGTGACAGGCAGTCTGGGCCTCCTGACATGTCCACCAAATATGACCAGCGCTTGGCTCATGACCTCACCCAGTTCAGCATTGGAAAGAAGGAGCCACACTTGTTTCCCACAACCCTTTGCCTCAGTTTCCCCAACCTGAGATCTGGGCCTGCCTGGCCATCACAGCTCTCTGTTCCTAGTAGCCATCAACATACAGTACATCAGGAGCTCTGATGTTCTTTTTTAATTTATATACCTAGACTATACATGCAATTCCAAGACTTGAATAGATGCGAAGGCAGGAAAAACATCTAAGGAAGTAAAAGTTTATGAGCAGATAATCAGCACTGGCAAATTCTCTGATGAAAGTCAGGTTCAGATTTCTATCATCAACTTTAATGTTTTATCTTAATCAGATCACCCTTAAATTGCCACTGCAAAAATGATGTTAAAATATAAAAATAAAAATAAGCACAAAAATAATTTTCAAAGAAAAAGAAAAACCTCTTTATTGCCACTGCCATTTTACCCAAAAGAAAGGTTATAAAACTATTTAGTTTGGTTTTATATCTACAACCAGGAGTAGGGAAACTTATTCAATATATTTATTGAAAGAGGACACCATAGATAAAATTAATTTGCCACTAGTAATGGTCCTCAATTTATGGACAAACACTACTTGCTACTATTCATGCTCTGCCATAGTAAATCAGCTGTCAGTCTTCCTGTAGTACACACAAAAGGAACGCGGCAGCTTCTGTGAAGTCCATCGGCTCATTTGGAAAGTTCACTCATTCAACAGGTTTTTATTGTGTCAGACACTGCTCTAGGTACTGAGGATTCACCAGTAACAAGTCAGATAAACAAATCTGCTCTCATGCAGCTCATATTTGTGTAGAAGAAAAAGAATAAAAATAAGCAAATGTTAAAATAAGTAGGAAAATAAGCTCAATAATAATAATGATAATAATTGCCTATTGAACTCTTTTTCTGGGCCGGGCTTTCTGCACACATTACCATGAAGCCATTATCGACACCTTTTCTAGAGGAGAAAATTGAGGCTCAGGAAGAAACTTGCTTAAATTCACAGAATGGGAAGTACTGACATAAGGATTCTAAGGCACATCTGCATAACATCAGAGAGTGTCTAAGTATTACACTATTGGGCTGTTGGGCAATCCTAGAAGAGACCTCATTAACAACTGGAATGGGGAAACCAGGCCCTACACCCACTGCAAGCTGGGTAATAAGTTAACACATAGGAACAGGACACCAGATGACTCAATGCTCATCAACCTCCCCAACACCCAAGCGCCTCCTTCTCACCATTCTTCTTGGTACCTGTAGTACTCTAATTTCATTTGCTTTTCATTTTTACAGAAATCTTTATATAAAAGAAAACAGTATAAAGGAGACTTCCTCTAAAGGCATACTTTCTTGTTCATATTGCCAAAACATGAAAGTAACCAAGATGTCTCTCAGCAGGTGAATGATACATTCAGACAATGGAATATTATTCAGTGCTAAAAGGAAATGAGCTATCAAGCTAAAAAGACTCAGAGGAACCTTAAAAGCATGTTAGCAAGTGAAAGAAGCCAATATAAAAAGGCTACATATTGTATGATTCCAACTATATGACACTCTGGAGATGGTAAAACTCTGGCAATAAAAAAAAAGATCAGTGGTTTGCAGGGGTTAGAAAAGAGAAAAGTATGAACAGGTGGAGCACAGAGGATTTTTCGGTCAGTGAAACAACTCTGCATGATACTATAATGAGGGATTCACATCATTATACATCTGTCAAAGCCCAGAGAATATACTACAAGAATATACGAGTCAACTATGAACTTGTGGTCATAATAATGCGTCAACTTAGGTGCATCAGTTATAAGGAATATGCCCCTCTGGTGGAGGATGTACAGGAGGCAGTCGATCAATGATTCTCTCTCATCATTTATGTTTCTCTCTCTCTCTCTCTCTCTCTCTCTCTCTCTCTCTCTCTCTTTCTCCCCCTCCCTCCTTCCCTCTCCCTCTCCCTCTTCCTTCATCTCTGAAATCAATAAAAAAATATATTTAAAAAAAATCTCTGTACTTTCCACACAATTTTTCTGTGAACTTAAAACTGCTCTAAAAGTAAGTCTATAAATTTATATACATAACATATTTAATATATATTTAATTACACATTATATCTCATTATTAATATATTTAATACTAGAGGCCCAGTGCATGAAATTTGTGCACAGGTAGTTCCCTAGGCCTGGCTGGCAATCAGGGCTGATCAGGTTCCCCACCTCCTGGTCTCCCTGTCTCCTCCTTCCCTCACTTCCTCAGCACCCCACCACCGCAGCTGGTCACCCTCCATGTTCCACACCACCCCCTGGTGGTCAGCACATGTCATAGAAAACGATTGAACTCCCGCTCTCTTGGTCAAGCTCCTGAGGGGACAATTTGTATATTAGCCTTTTATTATATAGAATGATGTATATTAAATGTATGTATTAAAGCATACTATTATCACGAAATATTAATGTTTAATCAAAAAGTTACAAAATCCTAATTTTTTTTAATAATGGCTTCCCTCTATTTTTCCCACCAATACCTAGCTTGATTACTACAAGACTCCTCAAGAATCATGACCTGGTAACATTAATAACTAGTTATTAACTTATTTATTTCTATGGAGAGAATGTCAGTGTAGTCTCTCTATTTATTAAACCGAACTAACTGAAACCACAAGGCCAAGGAAGGAAGAAAGAAAAATTTAATTAGGGCCTGACAGCCCTTGAAAATGAGATTAAAGTTATTTTTCTCCCAACTCCAAATATGCAAAATTAAGTTGATATTGTGTGTTTTTTCTCTTAGAAATGTGTGCTATGTCCTTGCAAGACATTTTTCCCATGCTATATTGTCTGAGATACCCAGGACACTCATATAAAAAATGCTAACTAGTAGATGATGGCTTTGATGCAATGTTGGCATGATGCCAGCACCTGCTGAAGTCTCACATACACAAATACAGACACACATACACCAGCAGCTCAGAACTGACCTTTCTGGAAATAAAATTTGTGAATCTCAAGGGGAAGGCGGGGGTGGGTGGAGGGGAAGAGATCAACCAAAGAACTGGTGTATATGTATGCATATACGCATAACCCACGGACAGAGACAATAGGGGGGTGAAGGCCTGGGGTGGGGGATGGGGTGGGCTAAAAGGAGCCAATGAGAAAAAAGGGGGCATATGCAATACTTCCAACAGTAAAGATGTTTTTTAATTTTTTGAAAGAATATTTTCTAGCAGTAAGCCAACATATCATCTGTTTTCATCTCTCAAGGTGCCTGGGTTCAACACAACAGATGGAGGGCTACCATACTCTTAACAAGCACTATCTATTTCTGGCAGGTGCTAAATAGTGTCTATTTTTCATTACATAAGAAAATGCATGTTTTCAAATACAAGTGGGCCATGTTCTTATCTGGATCTGTCCTTCCAAGTGTTCTCCATAAAGGCTGAGCTTAATGACCCGTTTTTAATAAAACCCAATTTAATCAGCAACTATCCTCAGAGCTCTTTGCTTTTACATAATTAGCCAGGTGCTTTCAGAATAACAATAAATAAAAGAAATTCAAGACACAGGCCCTGGCCTTGGATGGGTAGCCCAGTTGTTTACAGCATATTCATGATTCACAAAGGTTGTGGTGTAACCCTGGTTCAGGGCGCATATAAAAGCAACCAATGAACGCATAAATAAGTGGAACAAATCAATGTCTCTCTCTCTCTCTCTCTCTCTAAATCAATAAATTAAATTAAATAAAACAAAGACATAGATCTGGACCTCAAGGTGTTACTTATGGAGAGAAGGAGGCATGGAGGGAGAGAAAGAGAAAAGGGGAGGGAATAGGGGTAATACAACAAAGTTAATTTTTTAACTCTCAAACTCAAGACAATCAAAGAAATAGAGCTTCAAGGCAGTATAGACAAGGCTATAATGAAAGAAGTAAGTCTATGTTTTTTTAATATCATCTTTCTGCTTCCAGGTAAGTTTCCAAAACATTTGGACACTTGATCTGAACAAAATCTATGCAGGCAACATGTTGATGTGCTTGCCAGTCATTCTCCAACCTGGCTGCTCTTCAGATCCACCTGGGCAGCTTTCTAACCCACACTGCTACCAGCCCCTGAAGTTCTATGAGGTCTTTGATGAGTCAGCTTCCTCCCATGCCCCACAGCAAATTAATATTTGTATGGCACTTGAGAGTTTGCAAAATGCCTTTGATTCTCCTAATTTTTACCCGTCATATCATTATTATC
Organism: Myotis nattereri; assembly: GCF_964212035.1. Classification (NCBI taxonomy): domain Eukaryota; kingdom Metazoa; phylum Chordata; class Mammalia; order Chiroptera; family Vespertilionidae; genus Myotis; species Myotis nattereri. The sequence continues at coordinate 12,296,193 of NC_138079.1, forward strand.
ATCTTTTTAGAAGAGAAAACACAGGTTATATGATATATCCCTGTTTGTAGCCAGTAAATAACATATACCATAGGCTAAATTTAGACATTATGCAAGATTTTTTAAAAAGTAGTCTGTCCAATAGACTGGCATATATTAGTGACATCTATCCACATATAAAAATTTATGCTACCCAACGGATCTGGTTAAATGTTCAGGTTTCTAAGAAATGATAAATGCACCTTTTTTGGAATTTTTTCACTTTAAAAATTCTTGTAAACTGTCTATGTATATTAAAATATCCATTCTAAAGTTGACAGCTAGGCATTTCAGCAAAGAGCAATATTTGTACATAAGTGCATGAACCTACTTCAAAACAAAAGAAAGCTGTAGGATGTTTCAAAGTGTTTAAGTTCTTTTTTTATTCCCTGTGAGGCTGCCATTATTTTAAGCAAAACAGAAATCTGTGTTCCTTCTAAGGCAGGGGCTGCCATACCTTTGGTCGCACGTGGAGTATAATGGGGTCCCTACTAGAAAATTGCGGTCCCAGGGTATTTGGTAACTTACCTAAAGAAGGCTGGATCTTTAGAACTGCCTTGATTCTTCCGTTTTTATTTTCAGAGCTACATTTTTATGACTCACCAATTAGTCCATAAGAATATTTTCAAAGCCCATAAAACCATGTACACCCTGCAACCCGCTACCAGGAAGAACAATATTCTGAACAGCCCATTTGCGATAATGACTGTTCATTTGTGTTTTAATATGCATGAGTAAAAAGGCCTTAAGACAGCCTGCATATGATTCCAATATTTGTCTTTTAAACAAGTTAATATGGTATCGTCTTCCCAATGCAAAGCCTTGTTAAAAAAAGCATTGTATGGTCGAATTTTTCGTCCCTCTGTTAGCTTAGTGTACTGGGGAGTTAAGGGACAGGTATTTTTCTCTAAAACACTGGAGCCAGGGAAGCCATAACGACATGGAGACCACCAGCTTCCACACTTGATGAAAACCGAGTTCATCATGGTAACTGGCCTACATATATTTAACATCAGTGCTTCCTCAAGAAATACTCTTCATACTGCCTCCAAAACCATTATCCTCAAGTATCTCTTTATTTAAAAAAAAAAAAAGCCCTGTATATTTTTTATGATTGCTACCTTTCCATGATACTTTCTCAAATATAGACTCCACAGTGTTTGGACACAGGTAGTTGAGGACAGAGACTATTGCAGCAGCAATGATGGAGGAGACAGGAGAGCTCAGATTATTGTCTTCTAGTGCATCTCAATAATTCGGTACACCTCACGATAACTGAGGATGAAGGTTGGGGGTCATAGAACTCCGGTAATAAATGTCTGAGACTGTGTGTGCTAACATTTAGCCAGCCCTTCAAGACCCCAGGCATCTAAGCACGCTACAGATGGCGGCAGTTCATCTTCGAAACAGCCCCATAAGAAAGTGCTGTTATTGTCCTCACTTTGCAGAAGAGGAATATGAGACACAGAAGTCAGTATTTGTTCAAGGTCATAAGCGAAGTAAGTGATGAGCAGTGATCCAGCCGTGAGCCTCTCTCTGCAAAGCCGCTGCTCTTAACCATTAGGCTGTTTGGCCTTCGTTCCTTTCTCACTGAACCTGCAAGCTTCTGACGTTAGTCCCTCTTCCCTCATCGTGTGGTGGCCAGTGGTTTGACTCTTGGATAGTGCTCACAGGCAGTTGCACACCATTATATTCTATGTTGTGAAATTATGTGTTCAATGTTGGGGGATCCGATGTGTGCAAAGCTGGGCACAGCCTTGGATACAAAGACAACATCCCAGTTCATTGGACAGGGGCCAATACCCCTATTGCAGTCCACCTGACCCTGTCAGTCATGGTCAGTCATTTAAACTCCAAATAAGTAGCAAGTAATGTCCATTGAATTGCCCCTTTACTCTCCAACTGAAAAGCAACAGTTGGTTTTTAAATTATTGAGTAACTAAAAATTACTTATGTGCTTTTAATATGTTTCCATTGCCTAAAAACATTTTTCTATTGTTATTAAAAGACTCGATGTGCCAGTTAGCGGGAGAACCATTTTTCACTTTCCTACCATTATCAGAGATTCATGATCGCCTTATATGTGCCATGGGCTGTCATGGACCCCTGGGCCTCACTCTGGAAAGACAGAGACTGGTCAAAGGGGAGGGAGGGAGGCTGCAAACCCTCTCTTGGCTCCTCCCAGCCACCCTCCTAGTCTGCGGGGATGCTCTAGTTCAGAGGTGTTCGAACAGGTATGTTCCGGGAATAGAGGTCTCACTGTGCTCTAGGAAAGTGCTTCTTTGTCTTTAGGTCAGAGAGGTAAGGAGATGGATAGGAGGCATGCAGGCCACCAGCTCTGAGTGGGCAGGGTCCTCTGCCCCTCCCTATCTCTGGGCCCAGAGCAGCAGCCTGCCTGCCTGAGCTCAGGTTCCTAAGGAGCCAGGTGTCAGACCCTAAGCCAGAGAAGTCCTGTGCTTGGGGAGCTGCTGGCTTTGTGTTCCTCCTTTGCGTTCCACCTTTGCTTCCTTTATGAGGGCTGGGTTTATCTTTTTCCCTAGACTGGCCTTTCCTCTCTAATGAAGGGGTCTGGTCAAAAATCAGGCCCAGGTTTGCAGGGAAATGGGGGGTGGAAAGGAAGCTGGGCCTGGGTTGGGATCGGGACCCCGATCAAGAAACAAATGTTTATCTTTGCTTTGGACAGGGGTTCAGAGCGGAAGGAGAGGAAATGGCGGGTATGGGGAATGGAGGGTGGAGTTAAATTAGGATTGGAGCAAAAGCCCACCTGGTAATAAGGTGCTCCTGTACCTGCCATTGGCTTGGCTTCTGTACTTTTATTTCCCTCCACAACCTGGCAGATGGTAGATGTTCCGAATCAGAATTAAGTGTTCTTAAACTCCCTGCTACCAACCAGCGCATCTTACACGGCTTCATACGCAATTAACCCTGATGAAATATCTTATCCATTTGTCTAGAAGTGAGAAACCATTTCCTGAAATTGGGTGCAATCATTGCCCACAGAGTACAGATTCTGGGCCAACACACAAGGATGCATCTGTTACCTACAATACAAAAGAGAGTTTCTGGAATAACAACATAATTGTCACAATAATTTCAGAGCATCATTATCATAAATAAAAACAAAGAGTCGAAAACATAACAATGCCACCAAGAAGGAAATGACTTTCATTCACTACCCACCCAGCTATTTTGAGAAAATTATGCCAAACTGTTATTGTAGTTCAGAAATAAATTTTGGAGACCTTAATTCAAATTTCTGGAGGTTATGACATTTAAAAAGACAGCGTTGCAGTTATTCTTGGGTTCTCTCAGAACACTGTGTAGAGTCTAACCTGGAAGGTGGTTGGCCATTGAGGCACAGCCACTATGGAGATGTGGGGCCCACAATATGGCAGCAGGGAGAGATTCAGTGTGAAACGGCAGATGAGCCCCAGACCACAAAATCACCAGGATGAATTCTCTGCAGCTGCTTGGTTCCCACGGGTATGTCATCCAAGTGCTGCAATAACCAACTCTGACCCGGTAAACATGTCACTCCAGGGGCCGTTATAACTCAAACCATGGATGTAAAAGGCAGTGTTTACCAGGGCTTGGGATGGGTTGGGTTTAGCAGGGTGAGCATGTGTTTTTGTTCTGTATTTATTCTGTGTATTTGTTTTTTGTATATGATTAACAATTACAGGACTCACACTAGCAAACAGACATATTTGTTACCACAAGCTAAAGGGAACACAATGAAAATGCACGCATGACGCAGTGATGACGATGTCCCAACCAAATTAGTCAACATAAAAGCGTGGGTGACTCTACTCAAGGTCCCAGTCGCTCCCTTGGACCAGAAGGAAGCTCATGCTTTTGTGGTGCCACCTGGTGGAGCAAAGGAGACTGAAGCAATTGGTCATAAATATGGTTGGTTGTCCTCACCCCACACTCACCCTCAGGAGACTTTTTACAAGAATCAAAGCATTACTACTCTTAAAACTTCACAAACCTTTATGGGGTACTTTGAAAAAAAAAGTATTTAAAGAGAAAACATCAAACAGTTTAGTGCCATTTCTTTATTCTCTTTCTGTCCCCACCTGAGGCAACTTTCCTATATTAAAAAGTCATCAAGTCCAAAATAAAGACAGGGAATGGATAAAAATGCTGAGTGTATTTGGCAATGAATACACTACCAAATTGCAGGAATTGCACTATTAGTAATGGCACCAAGAAGCTTCGCCTCCTGTGGGACATGAAGACTGCCCCATTGGTAGAATTATATCAGCAGTTCTCAACCTGTGGGTCGCGACCCCTTTGGCGGTCGGACGACCCTTTCACAGGGGTCGACTAAGACCATCCTGCATATCAGATATTTACATTACGATTCACAACAGTAGCAACATTACAGTTATGAAGTAGCAACGAAAATAATTTTATGGTTGGGTCACAACATGAGGAACTGTATTTAAAGGTGCAGAAGGTTGAGAACCACTGAATTATATGGATACGTGTTCTCTCCTCCCCCCCATTAAACTGCAAGCTATTTGAAAAGAGACAAACACCTCCTATGTCTCCTATATCAGTCAATGTCCTACACACAGTAGGCTCTACCAACAAGCTAATATAAGTGCATGAAGTTTAACATCTGACATCTTTTCCAGTGGTCCAGAAATAGACACTTTGATTCTTTAGTATCTCATTTTTCTGTTAATTTAAATAAGGATTCGTAAATTACAGCCATACCAGATAGGTAACAAAACTACCATCAATACCTGAATACACATCACCTTCAAAGTGTTTCAACCTGGTTATGTATCATGAACTTGCATCCTCTAATAACAAAAACCAAACTCCATGTGGATTCCTGAGCAGAGATTCTTCTGAGCCACAGCAAGGTGACAGGAAGAAACTGAGGTAAAGTGTAGGAAAACTGAGAGGAAAACGGTCGAAGTTAGTGCCATTTGGCAAAAGTTTTATTTTACAGAAATAGAGACATAAATAAATAGAAAACAATGAGAAAATATATGGGATGTGAAGCTCCATTAGCAAGCATCCATCTGTTCCTCATATTTTAATATCTTCTGCATCACCCTATAGAACAACACATGCAATTAAGCAGAAATTGCAAAGCCATTTTTTCCCAGTAAGTTATTGTCAACAGGCCGACCACACGGAGCCAGATGCAAATCACTAAGTCAATTTAGCACCAGTTTATAAAGTTTTGATTCATCCTCAACCCATTTGGGGTGATTATACTGCATTATCATTAAATGCAACACACGGTTCTGACTCAATCATTTGAAAATCCGCCACATATTGATGGTGAAGGTGGGGCGGACATCTTCCCCAGGAGGCCTCCGAAGCGATATTCTTTCCAAATCACTCGAAAACTGCTCACAAGACACGTGCGGAAAGCTGTCTGGCAAAACACAAAACCTTCCAAAGGTTTTAATCATGCTAGCTCTCGGTGTGTGCATTTTCAATCAAAGCGTGCCTCACTAAACAACCAAAACCTCTCATTTTCTCCCGACGGATCCAGAGGTTACCCCTTCACCCGGATGCACCCAGCTGATCCAGGCTGGCGGAGCCCAACGGTCCACGCTGAGGTACCCTGAAGATAGGGCGCCAGAGAAAATCCAGGATGCCTAGTTCAATTTGCATTTCAGATACCAAGGGATACCTTCTTATGATAATCATCCCCACGCAACATTTAGGAAATACTTAGACTAACATACTGGTTAACTTTGGCAACCCTACCCACAGAACATCAGGTGGTGGTGTGTGCCTGGCCAGCCAGGTCCACACTGTTTGTTTCAAAAGATGAAAATGTTTGATGGTGTTTCAAGCACATTTGCTCCCTCTTGAGTCTCTCCCTGCCTTTTGGCGCTTGCCAACACATCACTAATATGCTGGGCCTTTACTCCATAAGGATCTTTTATCAATATCTTCAGAAGTTGCGCTGTTAATTAAGGATAAAACTAAATTCATCCCCTAGTGAAAGAACTAACTACCCCTGCCTTTATGAAAGAAAGAAAAAAAAAAAAGCTAACACATTTAACAGCCATTGTGTGAGCTAACTTTTCTTACACTGATTTTCTTGATACTCATAATAACTTAATACAAAGACTATGGGGGGAAATTAACAACATTCTAAATAAGACAGTGTTTCTTCAATTTGCTTAATTCACAAAACACATTCGCCGTTTCATATATATAGCTGTGTCAAAATAGTTGCTAACACAATTTAATCCCTAACCTGTTACTAGAATTTGACTATAACATAGAAAAATAAAATCCATGTATATTACATTTAAAAGTGTAGGAGGCTAAGAGAAAACCTAAATTGCCAATAAATTATATTTTACTCTAAAGACAAACATCAAAATACAGTCATGTGCCACTTCACAGTGGGGATAAAGTCTGAGAAATGCATAGTTAGGCGATGTCATTGTGTGAACATCATGGAGTTCATTTATACTTTGCATTTATACAAAGTAGGTGGCCTGGTCTACACACCTAGGCTATATGGTGTATCCTATTACTCCCATACTATAAGCCAGTACCGTATATTACTGTACAAACAACATGAGATGAAATCAAGTACAAGAGAAAATAATGCAACAGAGAGATAAGGTAAACAGATGTGTGGGGCTGCTACCGGTGTAACACAGCAGACTGTTTGACAGCAGACGTGTATTTTATAAGAAGAGCACACTCTAAAATAACGATAAATAGCACAGTACAGTAAATACATAAACCAGTAACGTAGTCATTTATGTGCTGTATTTTGTAGGATTGGCAGCACAAGCGTTGACACCAGCATCACTGAAAAACACGTGAGTAATGCGTTGTACAAGATCATTAGGTGACAGGAAGTGTTCAACCCTGTTATAATTTTGTGGGACCACCTTCATATATGTGGTCCATCACTGACTAACACATTGTTATTCCACAGGTGTATGTTTGTATAAAACACTTTATTACGTATACATATATAAATATAGACACACATTCTTCTAGGTGTTTTTCTACGGGCAGAATAAATAAAGAAAATTAAGTAGGCACAAGAAGTATCCAAAAGCTAAGTCAGTAATGGGAATGGTTCAGAAATATGGAGCAGACACGGGTGTTGTCTATCCAATATCCTTTCACTCCTTCTCCCCACCTAATCATTGTCCCTCTCCGCTGGACTCAGGGCAGCCATGTGCCCATCTCCCCTCCATGTTTCCATCTCTGTCCCCACCCCCATATTCATCTCCCCCTCCCTTGCCATCAGGGTAACCCTTGATAGTTTCAGGCCAGCGGGAGGTAAGCAGCAGGCACTGGGAAGCTCTTCAAGAGGAGATTGCCTGGCACAGGCTGCCCTTCCCCTCTTCGTGCAGGATGCAGCTGTCTGCTGGCATGGAGCAGCCTTCTTGCGCCCCCCTAAGTGCATGAAGACGAAGCCACACACTAAGGATGGCTGAGAGAAAGAGGAAAGGGACCAGAGTCCCAAAGGTCACCCCCACAGCATCCCACCAGCTCTGAACATACAGCCTTCTACATGACAAGAACACGAGTCTTACTTAGCTGGCTTACCTGCCATACATTGAGTTTTTAGGTGTGTGCAGCTAACCATTGTCCAAACTGTAACAAAATGGGAAGCTTAACACTTTCTGTGAATTCCCCTATAGAAAAAATTTCTACACTGTTCCACTGTAATTACTAAACATATGATGGAATGCAGGTGTCCACATTTTTGCCACAGCATTGGGACAATATTCAAAATGATCAAACGTACCTCAGAAACCAAAATAGTCAAATATCTAATCATACATATTTGAGTAAACTCTCACTCTGTCCCTAAATAGCACTTTTTCAATAAAAGTGAAAATACTGTGGACGTATCTGAAGGGTCTGAGTTAAATGGGGAAAAGAAACAATGTCTGTACTCAACATGAATCACTTTTCCTTGAGGCAAAGCTCATTGCTCAGCAGCAATGAAGATGGAGGAGAGGAACACTTTCCGGGCATAGTTGGAATTTAAATAAAAGCAGCCGCAGCCATCTATCTGCAACATGGACCAAGCTGTGCTAGGATTTGAGGCCTCAGTACCCAGAGATATATGTGCATTCTAGAGGCACCATCTGGCCCAAGGTAAGCATGCCTGCTTCTGACAGCCATGTTCCATGTGATTTGAAGTACCTGAGACACCCATACCATGGTGAGCCTGAGGGGACAGCAGTGTCCCAGCAAACCTCATTCCAGAAATAGCAGAGAGCTTGCCTGGACTCCCTGTCAACCATGAGTATCTCTAAACATCCCACATCTTGGGCTTACAGAGTTTCCACGGGATTCCTCAAGAGTGAGCCGGCCCACTTCTGCACAAGGACACACGTGCTGAGCTTGTCACTTGGCACCAGCCCAGTGAAACCAGAGGCTTCCTGGCAGGAGGCCCCTGGCACTGCAGTCTTCAACTTCAAGTAGAGGAACAAGTTACGCCTTTGAAATCCCTCAGAGACATGGTGCCTGAAAAAGTAGAGGCCACAACATAATTAAATAGTCTTCCCAAATGGTTCCAATTGGGGGCAGAGGGAGGGGAGGAGAAGGGAAGAGAAGCAAGGATGGGAAGGGAAGTGTCACGGATCAACAGGTTTGGTCCCATTCTTTGATTTCCTGCATATTTTCCCAAAGGGCCACACAAGAACACGAAACTGCTCAGCCAAGGTTATAAAGTTTTCCTCTAGAGAAGACATTTTCTTGATCCTTTCACCCTGGGTTCTGAATACGTTATGTATCCAAATAATGATAGTATTATGTTTTCATACTCTCGTATGCCTGGTACACCAGCTTGATGTCCAATCACCTTCAGCATTCCTATAACTGCATTTTCCATGGAAATAAAAATTCATCAGCAAGTAATTTCTTCTGACCAAAAATCTCAACGAAGTTCAGAATGCTGATGAATTAAAAGTCTAATTTAGCTTCCCTATTTATCTTCTATGGGGGCAGAACAATTATAACTTGGGGGGGGGGTGCTGGAAACATCCATTATTACTATAATAATTATTAAGTAATTATTCACCTGGGGGGACTAAGATTGCAATACCCAAGTTCCTCCCCCTATCCTGGGTCTAGCTTTCAACAGAGAGCTCACTGGGCTCGGCTTATCCAGTGAAGAAATTGATTTAGTATAATTTTTTTAACATTATATATAATGTGCTTATGAATCAAACTTTTCAATTACGACCCTATTTCATCAGTTATTTTCACTCATTACCAGCTGGAGATCCCAGGTACAGCCTCACTCTTCAGGGAAACAGGAAACAGTCTGCTGGATGGATCCCAGCCCCCCATGGGGGTTGGTCTGCAGATTGTCCCAACTCTTTCTGATCACAAGGTGGAAGCTGTTAAACTCCCTCTCATCCATTTGCCTTCCCTGCACCACTGAATGGAGCGTTAGCTGATCACCCCCTTCCTAAAAGCCAGAGCAGGCAGTGCGCCAGTGCCCACACACAAATAACCCCAGTCCCGAGACCTGAGGACCCCAAGAGGAGGTCTGGGCACGTGGCACCCAAACTCCTCTGCCGGCCATGTTTTCCGAGAGGACCACCAGATTCCCAAAGCTAAGACAGTGATTTCTTTTCTAACCACTGCAAATAAAATAAGGTACAGGCTCATGGATGGGGGCACAATTTTTCTTCATTGCCTTTGACTTCCAGGTTTATAATTTCTGTGATCAATGATAAGAACAGCCTTATAGTGAGCAATCAGAAATTCATCCTGGTAGATTAACTGTCACCCAAGCAGCTATTCTGCACATTCACCATGCACAGAGCCAGATGAAATATGCCGAAAATAAAACCACATGGAGTGAGTAGATATTAAGAGAAATGGTGCCCTGGACCATGAAGAGGGTTCTCAAGCTCATGAAAAATTCCAAATATAGGTAAATTAACACATCCAACCAGTATGATTTATATGATATGGTGCTACAGACAGATGACATAGAAGGGACCAGATAATGCAGAATCATTTAAAGACTGAGCATTAGACAAGTTCCAATTTCACTGTAAAAGTTTAATTTTATATTAGCTGTAACTGGACATTTTTAGCAGGCTACATGTTTTAACTTCAAACCGTTGGTTAGAAGTTGCTAAAATTACCTGACTTCTTAGTTTGTTCATCTCTACATTGAAGTGCTATAATATATATTAATACATAATTAAGGTTCTAGCAAGCTGTTAAAACAGCTCTGATGTTCAACTCCTAAATTATTGTTTTAAACCCAACATTAACATAAAATGTCTCTTTTTGAAAACTGTAAATAACCATCATCAGACAATCTGACATGGTCTAATTTTTGGCAAGACGACTGGCTGACAAGAAACCCACTTAAGAAGGGGGCCAAACTTAATTACAACTAAGGGCATCCCCATGGAGCGCGGGGAAGGAAAAACCCCAGTTCTCTACAGCATCAGAATAAGGGAGGAGATCTGTGTGGCTTTGTTGGACTCTCACCAACTGTTGCCAAAAATGGCAAGTAGACATGAAAACAATGTCTTTATAACCCAAGGTCAACGGGGAGCTTCCATACAGCAGATCCTGGTTATGAGATACTGAAACACAATGGACCTCAACCGCCATGAGCACACTACCATGCTGAAGCCATGCCCCCCACCCCACATGCTACCCAGATCACCACGTGTCTTACAGGGACCCTTCTCTGTAATCACTCTGAAGCACAAGCTTGTGCCAAGATAACCTTTAAAATTCAGTAACTTCCCAGTCTTTGTTAGACGCTGATCTGATTTAAAGTTTGCCACAACCAGTAAGGAAATGGGTGTCAATTCCTTATAGACCAATGTCTATTCTTGTGAGAAATGGGATGAAATTAGGGAGGTAGCATAGGTGTTATTTTATGAGGAATGAAATAAATTTAATAAATCATGTGGGTGCGTTCCATCTCAATTAGACCTAATTACATTTATGGCTGTAATAAAGGAGCACGTGCTTTGGATTAGGGAGTCATTGAACTTTCACCATCACCCTGAAATAGCAGGTCTCCACCCCCATTATCTTCGAGTCACTTTCAAGTTAAAACCATCCTGGAATATGTGGAGCAGATTTACATGTCAACTCGTTCCTCAGAGAGAGGGGATGCCATCTGGCCCCGTACGACTTCTCATCAACAGTGTATCTGAATGCCATCATCTCATGTTTCCCACACATGCCGCACTCACCTTCTTCACGAATAAATTGACTCTCTTGTCAAACTTCTTTCCCTGTGCCTCCGACACAATATGGATACAGATGTTTATTCCTTCTTGCAGGATATACTTCTGAGGTCTTTCCTTATTGCTTGCTTTCCCTATCTGATGCAACACCGATAAAGCCTATGACACTATTCTCAAGTCTGCCTATGAGGGAAGCAAACAGACTCCTGTAATTGCCATAAGATGACACAGGCAGGACCCAAGCTCCACCCTAGAAGTATCCACCATGGAAGGCTGTTCTTCATAGCCAAAGAAAAACATTAGAAAGGCAGTGTGGGGAAGTGTTTCTAGAACATGATTATAAGGCTATGGTAGCAACTGGTGAGAGATGAGTCACTGTGAGTGGGTGAGTTTTAAGATCCAAAGATTTAAATTCATCCCTCTACACCAGTGGTTCTCAACCTTCCTAATGCCGCGACCCTTTAATACAGTTCCTCATGTTGTGGTGACCCCCAACCATAAAATTATTTTTGTTGCTACTTCATAACTGTAATTTTGCTACTGTTATGAATCGTAATGTATCTGATATGCAGAATATATTTTCATCATTACAAATTGAACATAATTAAAGCATAGTGATTAATCACAAAAACAATATGTAATTATATATGTGTTTTCCTATGGTCTTAGGCGACTCCTGTGAAAGGGTCGTTTGACCCCCAAAGGGGTCGCGACCCACACGTTGAGAACCGCTGCTCTACACCCCACCAACATAACAACTAGTCGCCTTCTCCGGTTTCTCACCTTGGAACACAGCAAAAACCTTTCTTCTAAAGATCAAGCAAAAACCAGTGAGTGTCATCTCCCTCTTCAACATGAAGCCCTCTCCTCTTACCACATCCAGCAGGCACCAAATCCTGTACATTGAGCCTCCTAGACTCCTGTTATATAGATCTATTTCCTCTTGCTCCATTATTACCTCTCTGATAAAAACTACCACCATATCTGGCTTGGGCTATTGAAGAGGCTACTACGCTGGTCTCCCTGCATCCAATCTCATATCCACCAATCCATTCTCTACCCTGCAGAAAAGGATGGTTTGTAACATTCTCATGGGTGCATGGCACTGACTGTGGGGATACATGCTGGTTAGATGAACTTTTCCGGTTCTTCGAGAGCGAGCTTTCACGCTCTCTGGCCTTCCAACATGCAGCTCCTTCTGCCTGAACATCTTCTCCCACCACCCACCTCAGCTAGGCCCTCTGCCTTCCATGGGTGTCCACATAATGGCCTTCCTCTATAAGATCTTTTCTGAACCCTGCCTAATTGCCACCTTCCTGATACATACTGTGAAACTTTCTCTACTTTCTCTTCCAAAACCTTGCCCGACTTCACTGAAGTTACTTTTAAGACTTCCCATTTTCTTTGGCCCAATGAAGGTTCCAGGGATTGGAGGTGAAGAATCTGGAAACACACTTGGTAGTTTAGGAATGAATGAAGCTAAAGAGGCATCCATTAGTCTCAGGTTCCTGGCATCGAAAGTTAGAGGAGGTCACAACTGTGGCTCCTAGAAGAGCTGAAACAGCCCCAGACCCTCCTCGCATATTTCACAGCCTGGGAGCAGATCTGATTCTTCTTAACACCACCCAAAACATAAACACATGTGCAAAATCTACTTATCCCTGACTTCAGCAATGATCAAAACACCTTTATAATTAAGCATTTTTTACATAAAATTATATTTTACTAAATGTTTCCACAGACCTAATCTTCATGCTCTGAAAAATCCTGAATGCAAGCAAAGCACACATTGCTAGTTTGCAAATTAAATGGAGGCTCAGCCCGGCCAGTGTGGCTCAGTGGCTGAGCATCAACCTATGAACCAGGAGGTCGTGGTTCAATTCCCAGTCAAGGCACATGCCCAGGTTGCAGGCTTGATCCCCAGATGTGTGCAGGAGGCAGCCAATCAATGATTCTCTCTCATCACTGATGTTTTCATCTTTCTCTCTTTCTCTTCCTCTCTCTGAAATCAATAAAAACATTAAAAAATAATAATAAAAGAAATGCAGGATCAGTGCCTGAAGGGACTTGTCTAAAGCTATGTGGGTAAGAAGTGATGACTCCAAAACCAGAGATCCTGGTCTTCTGATTCATCATCCAGTGAAACTTTCTTCTGTCTTTGTGTAAATCAGGTGTTCATAGTAACTGAGCAATCTCAACGAACACAGAGTGGATTTAAAAGTCAGCATTCATGCCCAGCTCTGCTCCACTGTGTACGGGATCCTGGAAAGACCTCAGGAAGAGCCTGGTTGCGTGCCAGCAGGAGCGCCGAGATGCATTCTGCTTCTCCTTTTAAGGCATTTTAAACTAAAGAAAGCCTCCACACCATCTCTTTCCGTTCCACTCACAACCAAATCCTTTCAATGAAAGCACCAATGTGGTTTAGTTGCAGATTATTTTTATCTATTTTTGAAAGTCAAATAAACTTAAACTGAACAAATATGTTCCCCTGCATGTTTTCCCGGAATTTCAGTCAAAGTTTTTCAGTCATTAGGCATTTTTCCTAGAGTGTTGTGAACCAAATAGTGTTCTGTGCCAAAGCGAGGAACGTATTAATGAAAACAAAGAATCAAAGGGAGCCAATCAAGTAGTGAAAATGTTCTGCCTTATTTCATCGAAATGAGATGCGAAGGGAAAACATCAAAGTGAGAATTAAAGTACGTTCAATGTTGTCAGCGTGAATTATGTCACTAAAATATTTTAGGAACATAAATCTCCCAACACAAGAGACCTATAGATCCTATTAATCAATGTCAGCCAATAAATTTAATTAAAAAAAATCAGTCACATGGGTTAAAGGTATATTTTAATAAATGTAAGGACTTTAATGATTTGCTCCTAATAACATTATTAAACTGGAGAACTTTATTATCCTCAGTGGGAAAATATAAATAATCCAGAAAAAATTATATCACTAAGATGTTATTCCTCTAGATTCCAGCAAACTTCTTTACAAAAATAACCCCAAAACATTTCTTCTTCCTAGGAATGTTAATCAAATCAAATCACAAACACAGACAGCCAATACAGTCGTCTTACAGAAAACTTTTGCCACCGGGAACACATGTTTGAGTGGGATATGGGGGAAGGAAAGGAGGAAAGGTTGTGAAGATCATAAGTCCTCAGCAAAACTAACCATCTTTGTGTGATACTGTGGCAGTAGCAGGCCGTCACTAAAACAGATGGTACAACACACAGCTGTGCCACAAAATGCCGAGAAACTAAAGAATCACTGATTCTGTCTACTTCCATAGCTTTTCCAAACAATCTACAGTCCAGAATCCACTTCAGAATTCTGGCATTGGAATTCTCCCAATTTGAATCACTATAGCTATTCCAGTTTCACATGGGCTCATTATACATTTGAATATTAATTTTCTTCTTCTTCTTTTTATTTTTATTGATTTCAGAGAGTAAGAGAGATAGAAACATCAATGATGAGAGAGAATCATGGGTCAGTTTCCTCTTGCTCGCCCCCTACTGGCATGTGCCCTGACCAGGAATCAAACCTTGACCTCCTGGCTGACAGGTCAATGCTCAACCACTGAGCCACAGCAGCCAGGCTTAATTTTCTTTTTAAAACTCAATGCCCTTAAGCCAAAAACTTACTAGTTAAATAGTGGAGTGGCAGATTAGTTTCCTCTGTAAGAAATTATTGCTGTTTCAAATTACCATAAACATGGTGGCTTACAACAACTCAACTGTATCCCTTGAATTTCTGGAGGTCAGAAATCTGAAATGGTTTTTCCTCTGTCTCCTTGCTTTCCCCATCTTCTAGAGCTGCATTCTTGCATCTCTTGGTACCTATCACCCCGTCACCTTCAAGGCCAGCAAACAGTACACCATCTTCAAATCTCTCTGCCCCATCTGCACATCCCTTCCCCTCTCCATCTGGGGCAAATACTCATCTGCCTACTTTGGGAAGACCCTTATGATTACATCCAGAACCCTCCTGCTTGCCCAGGATCATCTCCCATCTCAGGAGCCTTAATCACATCTGCAAAGCTCCTTTCACATATACGGTGACATTGACAGGTTCCAGGGATGATGATGGGGCACCCTTGGGACCAGTCTTCTGCCAAGCACAGCAGTCTGTTTACCTCTCAGGATCAACCCCTCCAAACTATTTCCTAATCGTATTCATAAATGAATATATCCTTTCGAAGATGCCTTCACAGCAAAAGCTTTGGTTAGCTTCCATCTCACTCCAACTTAAACCTTCACCCTGTGCATTATGAAACCTTTGGAGAAACTTTTGGGATGTAATCCCTTAATTTCCTTCATTCTGCCAACAGAGACGCTGGAAAGTTTCAAGTCAGATTCCGCAAAAATGTTTTTTTACCCACGCCCAAATCATATTTTATAACAGCAGCCAAAGTCCAACTAGAAATTGGTCCTAGTGAGTAATTTTTATACTTCATGTTTAAAAAAAATTAGAAGTTTGCTCATTTAACATCAGCCTATGATGTCAAGGAATCGACCAAAGACATTACAGTTGTGGGATATGAGAGTAAGACATGAGTAGCTGTGATCATGGGATATTTTGTGTACAAAATAAATAATTGGACATTTGAGCTCAGACCTGGCTATTTTCAAGGCATTGCTGAGCTAATTAATATTATATTTTTAATTAATATGTCAGCAGATATAAAATTTTCCAGGTATGCTTTTAAATTATTTTATCAACAGTCAGATGAAGCAATGGCTTTGGCACGACTCACGGATGTAGGAACCACTCCACAGTCCCCAGCTCGCTCCTGCTGGAGGGTCACAGCCCGAAAGAAACCAGCATCCAGAGCTGCTCTCCCCACAGCTCAGGCTGATGGACAAGCTGTGCCCACACCTCACCCACTGCCCAGCGTCTGAGTGCCTCTGCCCATCACACAAACTCTGTCCTCCCACTCCATCCCCTTCAGGGCCTTCTTTCTGTCTGCATTTATTCTGTTATCACAACTGTCCCTCCCTGCTCCTCAGGTGGCTCTGCCTGTCCTTGGTGACAGGCAGTCCTATAGCCACAGCCCGCTGTTGTTTCTGGAACAAGCAGTCCATCTCTGCAACACAAGGTCAGTCTGGAGGGCGGGACATACATTCTGTTCAGAGGCCCCATCTTACCCTGCAGTTCCTGGAACGAAGCATCAGACGCAGAATCTGATACATGCTGCAGGCTCTTAAAATAACTGTCATTAGGTTCGAGGACAACTAATGGAGATTAAATAAGTAAAGTATACATTACAGTTATTAGAATATAACAGCTGCTTAAAAACAAAAATTAATCCCCCTCATCCCAAATAATTTATGTAACTCTAATGTTTAATAAGATAATGTTCTTGATGATGATGATGATGTGATGATGATGATACATATGTGACATGTACCAGGCACAGTTCTATGTGCTTTCCTATATTAACTCATTGAACCCTAAAAAAAAATCCCTGAAAGATAAGCACTATCATCTGCGTTTTACAGACACAGAAACTGAGCACAAAGAAGTTAACTCATTAGTCCACTGTCACAAGGCTGGTAAGTGGCAGAGCCTTCCAAACTGGGTGTCAGAAACACTATTTAGCACATGAGCATTGGCACATAAAAAATTCTAGAAGCTTAAGTAATGGAATAAAATATAAGTAGTATATAAAGATCTGATTAAGTAGCAGATCAGTTTGTATAAAAAATTATAAATAGATAGATAGATTTATATTCATCCCTAGTACACAAGATTAAAAACACAAAACTCTTGCTCTGCCCAGTGTGGCTTGACTGGGCATTACCCCGTGCACTCAGTGTGACTCCATTGCTGGTTTGATTCCCAGTCAGGGCACAGGGCACATGCCCAGGTTTTGGGCTCAATCCCAGGTTGGGGTTGTGCAGGAGGCAGCTGATGGATGTTTCACTCTCAAATTGATGTTTCTCTCTCCCTCTCCCTCTCCCTTGTCTCTCTCAAAATCAATTTTAAAAAAACACACAAAATTATTTATAAATGCCTCAATACAAAATTTTAGCTTTAAAAAGGAAAAAAAAAAATCAGCCCTAGCTGGTTTAGATCAGTGGATAGCGTGTCAACCTGCAGAATAAATGGTCCCGGTTCAATTCCGGTCAAGGACACATGACCGGGTTGCAGGCTCCAACCCCAGTGTGGGGTGTCCAGGAGGCAGCCAATCAATGATTCTCTCTCATCATTGATATTTCTATCTCTCTCTCTCTCTTCCTTCCTCTCTGAAATCAATAAAAATATATTTTTAAAAAATACTTCATGTTCTTCTTTGAATTATATTCACCTACATATACATTTTCAACAGGGTTCTTTAAATAATGTGAATTATCGTAAAAACATTTAAAAATCTTATTCAATTTTAAAATATGGTTTAACACTATTCAGGAAAACACATTATAGACAGACAGATATACAGATAGATAGATATAGATATTGATTTCAAAGAAGAAGGGAGAGGGAGAGAGAGAGAAACATTTAGGGAACTCTTGCCTTGCCAAATTGAGATTTCCATCTCTAAAGGGCATAGCAATGGGAGATCTTCATCTCTAAGTAGCAATACCATGAGCTGTCAACAGGAAACAAGGTGAGTGTACAAATTCACCCTGTGGAACTTCAGAGGGCCTATACAACATTTTTTTTTCTAGGGTACAGATGAGGGGGGAAATATATTATATCCTACTTATGTCACTCTTAAGTCAGCTTTTCCAATTCAAGGGTGAGGAAGGCTCGCCTAGAAACCACAACTGGAGCAAGGCAGCTTTCCTATATTCTGGGGATGGATACCATTTCTCCTCCCATGGGGCTAGTCCCTGCAGAGGGTCCCTGCTGGCTGTATACTCAGAGCCCCAGCCAGGGGATGGCCTCCCACACACTCCACAAGCAAGTCCTTCCTTCCTTCGCCCAACAGGCAAAGGATGGACATCTAAAACTCCTTGTTACCACACGGCACGTTAAGACACGTGCACTGTGCATCACGTTTGCAGGGACATAATTTTCAAAACCCACTAGTCCATCACGCAAAAGAAAATTGGACAGAAGCTTCATAAAAAGCTGATATACGGCAGCTTGTGTGACAGTAAGAATATATGGAAACTGTCATTGAGATCCTGGAAATAGGTGTGAAAAATACATGCTTAATATGGTTACAGCAATACGGAGTTGAGCAAATACTTGGGAGAATGTGCAATGTTGCCAATTACTCCTAGATCATCTAAGAACCACAAAGCAGAGACACTTTCAGCTCTAACGAAACACAGATGTCTTATCCCCCCAGCCAGGCCACAGCGCAGGGCGGCTAACCAGTGATAACCCAGCAACAGTAGCTACTGTTCAGAGCCGACCCCTAGGCAGCAACCGATAAGACAGAGAGGAGGAGAAAATATTTTAATGGCAGTATGAAAATCTGAAAATACATCAATCACAGGATTTTCATTTCTTATTTCAAAAAAAAAAACGTGTGTTAAAAATCCAGCTGTGTTCCCCGGCGCCGAGGCCCATGGTGCACCTCACTGCTCCGTCAGGCCGTCAGGTGGCACCTCACAGAGGAACCGGTGATGGGAATTCTGTTCACTTAGGAATTCCTCTGTTCCTTTCTTAACCGTGGTAACTTGAATTTGTAAATTCAACATGAAGGCAATCTCTTTTCATTCCATCAAAGCCAGTACTCACACAGTCAATGCAATTAAGTGAGCAGATCTACCGAACACCCACTCTTTGTAAGGCATCGTGCAATGCAAGGCCAAGCGTGCAAGACTGGATGTGACTTCAGCCCTGACTTTAAGGAGATGAGTGCACACATACACCACATATACACATGCATACATCCACACACACACACACACATCACACACACACACATCACACATGCATACAAATATACACTCACATATACACATATACACAAGTGTACGCATATACACCCAGACACACACATTACATAGGTACATGCACACTATACACACACAGACACCAAACACATCTATCTATATATATAAAAGCCTAAGCAACCGCTTGACTGAACAACCAGAATGACCAGTTGACCAGTTGCTATGACGTGCACTGACCACCAGGGGTCAGACGCTCAATGCAGGTGCTGCCCCCTGGTGGTCAGTGCACTCCCACAGTGGGAGCGCTGCTCAGCTAACCCACAGGGCCAGACGCAGGGCTCATGGCTGGCCAGGGCCAGACGCAGGGCTCATGGCTGGCAAGTGCCACTGTGGTGGCATGAGCCACTCCCAATCGGGACTGACTGGGTGCGAGCCCATGGCAGGTGCAGGGGGGCCGGGATGAGCAGGAGCAGCAGGCAGGAGTGGCAGGCGGTGTTGGACTGCCAGTTTTGGCCCGATACCCGCAGGCTATGCCAAGGGACCCCACCAGTGCACAAATCTATGCATCGGGCCTCTAGTATACATATAAAACACCACACATCAATACACATACCACACAAAACATTCACATACCACATACATGCATAAACACACACATGCAGACCATATGAACATATAGGCATGCACAGACATGCACACATACAGATATACATACATGTCACACATATTCACATATACCACATATGTATGCACACATCCACGTGTCTATACAAATACACATATGCACATACCATGCATATACAGAAATACGCATATGCAGAAAGCTATGCACATATCCATACTTACACATGCATACACATACTATACACTCTCTGATTTACCCATGAAGAGCAAGAGCTGTCTTGTTAATGACATAGAGAACTGAAAGAGATTGTGGAGCACTTTCACTTGGGGTCACACTTCCAATCTCTAGAAAAACCGAGAGTCCTCCTGTCCACCATTTCCGCATTCTCACAATCCATCCACACATTCCATTGTTTTAGTGACAGTCCACACACTAGGCAAATTTTTTAAATTTAGAAAACTATCTCCGCTTTAGTAGGAATACAACAATCCTGTACCATCCCAACCGAGGGAGCCCAGTGCAAAGAGGCACGATGGTTTGTGAAGTCTTCCACTTACTACCAAACGGTAGGCAGTTCCCTAAGACACTGTCACACCGAAGCACCCTGGGGCCCAGGCAGAGAAGGATGCCAGGCGGCAGCTGTGTGGGAGCAAGGCTGGCTGCCCTGGCATACAACTGGAGAAGAAGTAGCCCGAGCAGACCTGGGGCCACACTGGAGTGACACCTGTGGGGCACACCAGAGGCCCTGGGAGGCTTTTGCCAACACAGATGTAGAGACTTAATGAACACACCCAGTAGACTGTCTGCCCCATCTCTCAATGGGGACAAAAGAATTACTGTGGAGTTGAAAAGAATTTCTAAGCTCTACCAAATCCTAGTATTCTCACAGCAGCCTCTTTGAAAGAAAGTAGAGAAAAATGTCAGTGTGAACACAGAATTCACTTCATTGCCATCACACCAGTCCCTGATTATTACCCTCTTCTCAGCCACATTAACACAGGAACATCCATGGCTCTGTGGTTAAAAAAAAAAAAAAAAAAAGTCCAATGTATTCTTCCCCCACACACACGAAAAAATCCCAAACCTATGTGAAGTGGGGAGGAAAGTCCGTCATTGTTGCCACCACTCAATGCACAGAACACAAATGGAAAATAAATTCTGTGAAGCCTGTTGATATTTTGAAATACACAACAGTGAGAATCTGTTTAAATTTTGCCTCATCTGTACACTAAATGTCCATGCTGGCAGAGCAGCTTTGTGTAGCACAACCCCCACTACTCAAAGTGGAGCCCCAAGGCCAGGGGCACCCGTCCTCAGGGAGCATGCTAGAAATGCAGAATCTCGGGCCCACCCCGGAACCACTGGCTCAGGACCTGCGGTTCTACAGAACCCCAGATGCTCTGGCTGTACCGTTAGGTAGGAGAAGCAGCGACATAAACACTCAAGTACAACCAAGACAAAAAAGTCACCTCTTGTAGTTTACTTCTTCAAACTATGGATTATCATTTCTGTCATTATTGAAGCTAGTGATGGCTGGAATTCCTTGGCTAACAGAAAGGTCTCAATGTAATTAATCTGTGAAATGGTGAATTTTTGTGCATCATTACGGTTTACCAAAAATTTCCCTTACGAAGAAAATGTCACAAAAGAACCTAGTAGCCACTGTACCTTACCAAGAGCTGATTCCCTCCAATCTGGTTTCCTGTAACCATAGCAACTCAAATTTGCATCCTTAGAACACACACACAAAAAAGCGAACAACACAGAGTTTTCTCCCTTCTGGTCATGGTTTGTGGTAGCAACAGGTGAGAAAGGTCAAGAGAAGCAATATTTGCATCATCCCATGAAAAAGAAACATAACAAGTAACTATGGCAACCAGACAAAAACTTCAAAAATGACTTGAAATTTACAAAGGGCAGAGCAACTCTGTTTTACTCACACACACAAAAGTAACAATAATTATAGGCAAATCCGCTGAAATGTTTCCCAGAAATAGGTGAATTTGCAGAAGATAATCACACACACTTCCTACGCAGGCCCCACGAGGGATTGTTTATTTACTGTGGAAGTGTTAAATTGCATGTTTGTACAATTGGGTTACTTAGGTGGCATTTTAAATCTAGATCTTCTTGCAGTCTGAAGATAAAATGGGCCCTTTCTTGCATCAGCTAATTCCTTAGGAGAAAGGCTTATTCTCTAGGAGGTGAATTAACTCCTAAAATTCAGTAAGGTGGCATCTCATCAATTTTCGAGACTCAAGAAATTCATGTAAGTACTTCTACAATATCTAATGCTCACCTAAAAAAAGATGAATGATCAAGGATACTGCCTATTGTACATTTGCTACACTGGTCCTCTCTATGTTTCTGATGTAAGCAAAGTTTTTATTGGTTTTTTAGAGAGAAAGAGGGAAAGGGATAGAGAGATAGAAACATCGATGAGAGAGAAACATCATCAATCAGTTGCCCCCTGCACATCCTCTCCTGGGGATAGAGCCCGCAATCCCAGCATGTGCCCTGACCAGGAATCAAACCAGTGATCTCTTGGTTCATGGGTCAACACTCAACCACTGAGCCATGCTGGCCAGGCTCACCTTATACATCATTTATAGGGACAAAATAAAGGAAGAAAACTTGAACTACTAATGCCAACCCACCCCCTGCCTAGAGGCGAGCATCCAGCTCTGCTGCCACGGCAACTCCCCCATGTGTTGCTGCAGGTCCTCCTATTAATCAATGTGATGCGCTCTCCCTCATTTTCAGATCAGAAATTACTTACTCCCTATTCAGACCAGCTTGAGCACTGCCTGGTGCTTAATGGATATCCACAGGAGAAAATGACTGCTCTATTAAAAAAAGAGAGAAGATACTGAATCACAACAGAAGGGAGTAAACAGGAAATTTTTACATGAGTCTCAAGGATACTTTTATAGGCCAGAATGACATGTTTATTGTTCACCTATTTTTTTTTTTTATTCCACACCAGAACAGAAAATATTTTTTGAGCTTGATAAATGAAGGCTCCTTTGGGGGCACCTGCTCTTTGAATTACCACTCTTAGGGTCCCATTAATAACTCTGGCATATTAGAAAGTCATAAATACAACTTTGAGCTCTATTCTTCCTAGCATATTAATATGAGTTTTTACCTTATTTTGTGTGTTTGTGTTTGGTTTTCCTTCTTTCTCTTTAAGAAACCTGTCTTTAAGCACTGACGGAGCCCCTGTGCAAACAAAAGCTGACACTGTTTGCAGAGACCCCCCTGGTTGTGACTTTTTTAAAAGTGAGTGTCCCACTTTCAACAAAAATCTAAAAGGAACTCTAAAAGATTTTCAAAATTAAATGTTTGCATTCCATGGTGTGCATAGGACATTGCTGATGGATTAACTAGAAAAAGAAAAAGAGCTTTAAGTCCAATACTGTTTTATTATGTGGCTTCAGCCAGGACAAGGCCCCTGAACTTTCCACTGTTCCACTCCATGTTTACGAAGTGAGAAAAAGCCTTCCATCCCCACAGTGCAAAAACAACCAAACTCGCTGCTATAACCATCCCAGCGTCATTGTGAGTTGTGTTAATGCTCTCATTTGCTCATTTATTTGCTCCAACCGCATAATTAATGCTGAAAGAAGCCTTAGGGGTTTGCCACTGAGCACCCTATGTCTTTGTAGAAGGAAAAACTCCTTAGCTATGTTCCCAATCGCCATGCATGTACTGATGCCAAGAACTAGCAAAGCAGAACTACCAGCTATCACCAACTCCTAACAATTAAATGCACAGACCACAGGGCGCAGATTCAGGGGTGGGCAAACTTTTTGACTTGAGGGCCACAATGGGTTCTTAAACTGGACTGGAGGGCCGGAACAAAAGCATGGATGGAGTGTTTGTGTGAACTAATATAAATTCAAAGTAAACATCATTACATAAAAGGGTATGGTCTTTTTTTTCAATAGTTTTATTCATTTCAAGCGGGCTGTAGTTTGCCCACGGCTGTAGCCTAGGGCCTCGTCAGGACCAGCACAGGCGGATTTCTCAGGCCTGTAACTCTCTTGTGTTTCCGTGCATTCTGTGCCATCATCATTATGTTCTAATACATCATCTATCACATCTATTACATCACCCTTCCTTTTGTTGTCGCGGCATACTTCTGATTAATTCTGACGCATTTCCCTGATTGAAACCCATTTTAATCCCCATAGACAAAGCGTTTCTGCAAATACTCTCACAACACTTACAGCAACCAGAAGTGCAGACCCTTAGGAAAAAAAAGTGTTAGAGTAAAAGAGTGCCCCTGAACCCCACAATTCTCAGAATATGTTTGTGAGAAAGGCTGGCAGAAAAAAAGCCAAGCATAAGTGCTACTACTACCTGGCCCATCACTGTGGCCACGCATCTGTCTTTATTCATCCCAGATTGGAACCTGCAGTGTTGAGAGGACTGTGGTCTGAATGCTGTGGCCTTTCTCCTACAAATCATTCACTCATTCATTTGTTCATTCAATATTTTTTGAGCACCTATTATGTGTCAGGCACTGTTGTAGGGACTAAGCATACAGTGAACAAAGCAGGCTCTCCGACCTCCTGCAGCCTGCCCTCTAGGGAGGAGACATCAACCAAGCAGACAAACCGACACAGGGTGCCCCTGGTGCAGGACAGAGCCAGACAAAACATAGCATCAGTAGGTGGGGCAAGTTCTGAGGGGTGGAGAGCCAGAGGGGCTTGGGCAGTGAGTGGGAAGGGGAAGCACACGGTAGGCCTCACTTAGGGCCTCGGACCCGACTAGACATTGGATTGGTATGTTTATTGCCTATTTTATCCTGTTGCAGGCAGGTGATCAAGGTCAACATCACCAATGATGAGTCCTGCTGATGGCATGTGCCCTTGATACAATGTGATAAGGGCACTACCTCCTTGTGGTCTCCTTCCCCCAAACCAGCAACTACTGTCTGGTCCAGCCGTGGGCAAACTATGGCCCGCGGGCCGGATCCGGCCCATTTGAAATGAATAAAACTATTGAAAAAAAAGACCGTACCCTTTTATGTAATGATGTTTACTTGGAACTTATATTAGTTCACACAAACACTCCATCCATGCTTTTGTTCCGGCCCTCCGGTCCAGTTTAAGAACCCATTGTGGCCCTCGAGTCAAAAAGTTTGCCCACCCCTGGCTAGTCCCAAGAAACATCAAACACACTCAAACTGAGGACATTTTAAATACCTGACCCATACTTGTCAAACCTCCCAAGGTCATCTGAGAGAAAGCCTGGGACACTGTCACAGTGACGATTAGCCTAAGGAGACATGACAACTACATGGAAAGTGGAATTCTGGATGGAGTCCCAGAACAGAGACAGGACATGAGGGAAACGCTGAGGAAGTCCAAATAAAGTACAGACTGTAGTTAATAATGATGTATTAGTGTTGTTTTCTCGTTGTGACCCATGTACCACACTAAGATAAGATGTTAACTGGTCGTCTGGACGCATGACATATGGAAACTCTCTGTACTATCTTGGCAACGTTTCCATAAATTTAAACTATCCTAAAATTTTTTTAAAAGTTGATTTTGTTAAAAATATGAAATGCTCCTCTGTTCAGATAATAGTGATGCTGGAAGACAAACTAAAATAAAAAATAATGAAGATTATGTAACAACTTACCAGTCGAGGTTAATTATTCAGGATTTATCGCCTCTCAGCATAGCCCTGCTAAGTAGTTTATCAGATCTATTGGAACCCTCAAAGCTAGCCCATTCCATTCCTACATGACTCTAAATTATGAAGTGCCCCCACTCTTTCCCCTGGGGCACAAATGACAAGAAAACCTCCCTTCCTTTCAACAGCCCTTCAAGTCTTTATTTATGGCAAGTGCTTTTCCATTCAAGTACTTCCTTCCCTTTGCTGGCTTCTGAGGGAACTGCACTTACTGTGAGTGTCCCCCTGTCACTGGTGTGTCTGCTTGTCACGATCTCCAGGGAGAAGGCCTGGCATTTTCCAGGGAGAAGGCCACGGGTGAGAAAACCAGCTTGATATCGAAATAGGGTCACAAATATGAGGAGATGCTCAGGTAGGGCTGCTGCCACACCTGTCCCCGGGCCCCTCCTTCTCCGTCTCTATATAAGAAGCTTCATCTACAAAGACTGCACCTTCTCAGCTGACCGCACTTCTTCCTTGGGTACTTTCCCAGCTCAACACCATCTCTACACCCACGGATTATTCTTTCAAGAATGCTGATAACTTCTAAGGAGACAAGCACGATCAGGCTAATGTAATAAATGACGCCATACCTCTGGAGCAGCCAGGCTATATGGAGGAGAGAGAAAATGAGGGAAAGGCCGTGGGCCCTGTGCAAACAATGGGGGGTGAGTCTCCAAGGATGCCTCACTCTCCTGAAGGCTTGATTCCTGGACTTCCGAAACTAACTAGTTTTATCTGGAAAGTTACACCAAGCCTTGGAGGTTCTTGATAACTGTGGAATTAATAGTTAGCAAAGTGAAAAATCTCCTGAGTTTAGCCTCCAACAGCAGCCCTAATACAACCCAGCTTCTCCCTTTTATGTTTTAGTTGTGGAATTTCTTCAAAGTTCTTGATCGAATTGGTCTTCAACTGAAACCGAATTCCCGCAGCCTCTTATGTAGTGAGGACGGACGCAGCTGCTCTTACTTAAACGGTTTCACAGAGGTAATCTTTTTTCTTTTCCAAACTCAATATGCACATGCATATTTTGAGCTTAAGACAGACAAAAATATAAGCAATTTTATAAGATAAAGCAATTAGTAAGTGATTTACACAGCTAATAGAAGTGTTTAAAATCTATTATAAGCTAAAGAAGTGTTTTCTGTATTTAGATAAAATGGGAATTAGTTCTTCCAATCAAGAGAAAAATGAAATTGGAAAATGAAACCTACATCAGAGAACTATGTTACTTGCCAGACTGAGCCCCCAAAAGAACAATATGATCTGAGTAGAAGAACAGAAAAAAATCAGTGGCTGTGGACCGCTATTTCAGATGTTTGAATGCTGTGCCCTTTTCCAGAGTCTTCTCCTTATGTTAGAGATCTAAGTTCCTGTATCTCATCTTTCTTAGAAGGTGGTTTCAATTTCTAAAATGACAAACTTAATCATGCTTATAAATCCCATAAAATACTATAGGCACTATAAATATTTATAAAGTGAGAAACATCATAGCATATTTTCAAATCTTACTGTCATCACAGCCTCTGTATATTGTGTAAAATTGTTCACAAAAGCTCAGAAATCAAAGCCATTAAACACAATCTAAGAGTCTAAGTTATCATACAAATATACAAAAAGATAAAAAGAGGAACCAAAGGGAAGGTGACATGAGTCAGTGTTTCAGCAGGAACTTATCATCAAATATCACATAATAATCCCCTCTTGGGTGAACTCCCTTTTGTCAATAATTGGTCTGGAAGAAGCTCACAGTTAAATTAACATCACCAAATGTCTATTAAGCACTTGAAAACTTAGCTCTCCATTCTAGATCCAAAGCAAATAACCATCCCCAGAGGCAGAAAGGTCTCTGTAGACCTGGGGGCTTCTGTTCAGGATGTCACAGGTACATCTCCAGCACCAGGCATCTGCACCCTCCCCCATGGATGATGCACTGGGTTGGATAGTGGAATGGTGTTCCTCTCCCCTCCCCCAAAATTTATGTCCACCTGGAACCTTAGAATGTGATGTTATTTGAAAAAAAGTTGTTTGCAGATGTATTTAGTTAAATTAAGATGAGCTCATAGTGGATTAGTGTGGGACCTAATCCAATGACTGGTGTCCTTATAACAAGAGACACAAGGACACACTCGGGGGAACCCCACATAATGACTGAGGTAGAGCCTGTCTACAGCCAAGGAACACTAACAACTTCAGGCAACCACAGGGGGCTAGGAAGAGACATGGGTCAGATTCTCCCTCAGAGCCTCCAGAGGGAACCAACTCTGCCAACACCTTGATCTCAGACTTCTAGCCTCCAGAACTGAGAGAAAGTAAAATTCTACTGCGTGAAGCCACCAAGTATGTCTACGACAGCCCTAGGAAACAAATGCAGATGGCAACAACCACAACTATAATGAAAATCCCCTTGGTCACAATATAAGGACTCAGCAAATTCTCAACCACTATTAATGCAGTCATACATATACATAAACACATTTTATGGCAACTGAGAGAATATTTAATAAACTGTAAGGTTTCTTCCAGTGAAGAAATTTTGTGTTTAATGTTGTGCACTTCAGTCTTATCATAAATATATATTAATTGGATGCCCAAATATTTAAGGTTTTGACTTACACATCATGGGAAGCTAAAATCAAGCCAAAGAAAAGAAAGGGAGAATGGGGAGAAAGAGATTCAGATGCCGTTGGGGTAGAAATAAGACACACATCCAGAGGGTAAAGAGATTTACAACAAAGTATATGATATAATCGCTTAAATCATAAAAGTGTCAGTTGACCATGTTTGAACTACAACAATAACTATTTCATATGGTTTAAGGCAGGGGACTAAATCTGATCCTCGACCTGCTTGTGTAAATAAAGTTTTATTGAAACACAGTCATGCCCATTCTTTTGCATACTGCCAATGGCTGCTTTCACGCTACAACAGCACAACTGACTAGCCATGACTAAGATCACATGGCCCTCAGAGCCTAAAATGTTTACCACTTGGCTCCTCACAAGAAAACTTTGTCATCCTTTGTTTTAACCTAATATTTACATCAAATGACTGTCAGTGACAGCAAAGGCAACAGAATTCTAGAAGCAGGAGAGATCAGGGCAATGTGTCCCCTGAGAGCCCGACTTCAGCTGGGACCTAAGGAAGAGCTAGATTCTGAGCCAGAGGGGACAAGGACTCTGCAGGGGTTGATGGAATGACAACAGATCCCAAATGCCAGCAGCAGCCCAGTCACTGGACATCCAAAAATGTCCCCCTGCTTCAGGGCACTGTCTTGGCTGAGACCCCCGGGTGAAGTGAAATTAAAATGAGAAAAGTCTGGTTCGGCTTTCAGAGAGGCCAACTTTCCTTGAACACCAGAACTTCCAGTCTAAGAAATGCTATCCTTTTAGTTTAGCAGGAATCAATAGAAGTTCAGGACAAAAGTAAAATAAAATTGTTTTATTAGGAAAATTAAATTCTATAGATGTAAAATAATTGAATCGAGAGCAAAAATTACATTATTTAGAATATCTATGTCGCTCTTTGTAGGGTCACATCATAAAGATTAATTAATTACTGCAATGATTGCAGTAATTATAGTTTAAAGAACTAGGGGAAGTTTCAGACATTTGGAAACCTACTTGGGGATTATTATCAAAATGAGCATTTCTTCCTCATTAATAAGCCACACACTTCAGCCAAAATACGACCAGCTGTAAAGCTTGTATTGCACATTGAGTTGGAAAAGCCTTGCTACCAAAGGCTTCCCCAGGAGACAGAAATGCTGACAAGAGGAGGGAGTCTGTCTGAGCTGGGAGAGTCTCCTCCTTTCCATTCTTGTCAATTACCCATAAGCACACTAACAACCAGTGATGACATTCATTTAAGTTTAGGATTAAGCTAGGAAGCCAAGTGGGATGTGTGTATATAAACCAGTAGGTAAAGAGAAATGTGTGTGTTTATACATCTAAAATTAAATATACTTTAGACCACATTTATTAGGACTATCCCAGGGTAATAACAGTTTACTGATTTTATCAAAACTAATTCACAGCATACTCCGGTGCCTTTAATTACATAAACCAGCTTTCCACTGCCCAGTGAAGATATCAGCTTACAAAACAAGAATTACCTAGTTTAGGGAGAGAGAGACAGACAGACAGACCCCAAACATAGGTTTTCCCAATTTTCTAGTAGAAATACTGTCAGGCCTTAGTTAAGTTCCAGAGGTGATTTCTTGCCATCAGCACCCGAAGGTCCCAGGAACCCTGGGGCACTTGGCTTCAAGCTGCAAGTCCATGTCCCAGGTTCCATCCTCCCTGGTGGCTGATTTAAGCACAAGATCATATTTCTGATCACATGATCTGCTTCATCCCTCCTGAGCTTTAGGTGACTCAGATTATGGGAGGCTGCCTACCATCAGGACCCGCAGTGACTTCAAGGTAATGCTTCCAGCTGGGAAGCTCCTCCCTGGCATTAGTCAAGACAATACAGTTCTTAACTGCTCACTGCCTCTTTTAGAGCAGGAACAGCCACCACAAAACCAATTGAATATGGATGTAAATGCTAATCATCCTGGAGATGGGGTGTCCAGAGGCCAGGAGGGACAGAGGGTCCTGTTCACCAGGTATCATGGGTATCTGCAGGAGAGTGTAACACCAGTATCATTGAAAAGGAGGAAATACATGGTCAGGGCTAGGGCTAGTCACAGTGGCTCAGCTGGCCTGCTGGGCTGGGAGGAGGGGTCATTTTCCAGGTACCAGAGCCTAAGAGTGGGTTGGGAGGGTGACGGGGGTGAGGGGTTCTGTGGCCTTGGGTGGAAGGAAGCAGCTAGTCCAGGGAGACCCCTCAGGAAATAAGCCCTGCTTCCTCCATGCTCTGCAGGGCAACCAGTGGGAGAAAGCCCACCAGAAAGAAGTAGAGAGCTAGCAAGCCTTGTGCACTCCCTGCAGCTGAACCTCCCCAGTCTGGAGAATGCACCTGAGAGGATCTGCCTGAGCACAGAATATACCCGGCACAGACAGACAGGAAATCACCGACCTTCCCTTTATTTTTCTCTAATGCCAAGAAATATTTGCTTTTATGCAGAGTCAAGCAACAGTGCTCATCCCAGTTTTATTTCTAGCAATTCCACTTTTCCTCCTACCTCCCTTCCAGGACTCTGTGTGGGCATCCTTGTGCAGCTGATCCAGTAGAGGAGCTGCAACAAGTGCACTGTGGGATGTGCCTTTGAGTAGAGGAAGGTGCTCACCCAACAATGGCTCGACTCCAGAGAATTCTGATTCTCTGAATCATCACAACATTAATACCTGCTAACATTTCCAGTGCTCACTATGGAGCAGGCAATTTACATGTATCAACAGTCTCTATCATTCACAGCCTGGCTGCTGTGGCTCAGTTGGCTGGGGCATCATCCCCTACACCAAATGGTGGTGGGTTCGATTCCTAGTCACGGCACATATCCAGGTTACAGGTTTCATCCCCAGGCAGGGTACATGTGGGATGTGGGAGGCAACTAATCTGTGTTTCTCTGTCACATCGATGTTTCTCTTTTCCTCTCTCTCTCTCTCTCTCTCTCTCTCTCTCTCTCTCTCTCTCCCCCCTCCTCTCTCTAAAATCAATTTTTTAAAAAACGGAAAAAAATTCTGGCCCATGTGGCTCAGTGATTGAGTGAACCAGGTGGACACAGTTCAATTCCTGATCAGGGCACATACCTGGTTAGTGGCTTCAATCCCCAGTAGGGGGTGTGCAGGAGTCAGTCAATCAATGATTCTATCTCATCATTGATGTTTCTATCCCTCTCTCCCTCTCTCTTCCCCTCTCTGAAATCAATAAAAATATATTTAAAAAGAAGAGAAAAACCTAATGAGAGGCACTAATCTTACCATTTTAGAATTGAGGAAGGTGAGCTACAAATCTGATCACCTCTATCCAAAACGCTCTCCCATAATCGCTACATTTATACTGCCTTGTAATCATATTGAAACATTTTAGAAGACCTTTATATTTTTTAAGAAATCCTGCAATATTTCTGGTGGCATTAAAAAAATCTACTTGAGTGAAAAAGATCACCCATTTTGTGATTTGTAGGTTGACATTTGCATATTGTACTTCTGAGTACCAGTGTGTTAGCTTCCAAATCCTGTCTTCAGAGAAATGAAGTCAAGTGTGATTGACTTAAGCAAGTGATTACACATTTATTTTGTCAGTTCCAACATACCAGCAGTTTTCAACTCATGGCACACACAAATTAATTACTGAAATTCTGCGGCACACTAAAAAAATATAGTATATTTTTTGCCAATCTGACCAAAAAAAAAAAAACAACTGTATAATTTTGATTCATTCTCACTGAATGGTTATTGTTGTGTTGGCTTTTGTCAATTTTTATTTGACAATCTGTGAGAAAAGAGATCAGTGCCCCTAAGTAATTAGTCTGGTATTGCATGTTTTAAAAATTCTTACAGCATACCAGTTGAAAATCTCTGTGTATACTATGCATAATATGTGTGTGTGTGTGTGTGTGTGTATACTTATTGCTTCCATTTCTTGGCTAGCGTAAATAATGCTGCAATAAACATAGGGGTGCAGATATCTTTTTAAGTTAGTATTTTTGTTTCCTTTAGATAAATATCCAGAACTAGAGTCACTGGATCATAATGCAGTTCTATTTTTAATTTTTTGAGGAATCTCCACACTGTTTTCCCTAGTGGCTACACCAATTCACAATCTCAACCACAATGTATAAGAGTCCCCTTTCTCCATATGCTTTTTTTAAATTTTGTTTTATTGCTTAAAATATTACAAAGAGTAGTACATATGTCTCCTTCCCCCCCCCCCTTGACCTTCCCCCGGCCTCCCCTACCCCCCAGTGTCTTGTGTCCATTGGTTATGCTTATATGCATGCATACAAGTCCTTTGGTTGATCTCTTACCCCTCCCCCCATACCCCCCCCCCAACCTTCCCAGGCCTTCCCGCTGTAGTTTGACAGTCTGTTCAATGCTGCTCTGCCTCTGTATCTATTTTTGTTCATAAGTTTATAATGGTCTTTATATTCCACAAATGAGTGAGATCATGTGGTATTTTTCTTTCATTGACTGGCTTATTTCACTTAGCATAATGCTCTTATCTTTTTTATGATAGTCATTGCAAGAGACGTGAGGTGGTATGGCATTATGGTTTTGATTTACATTTCCCTGAGTATTAGCAATGTTAAGCACCTTTTTATGTACCTATTGCCCATCTGTATGTCTTATTTTGAAAAATGTCTATTCAGATCTTTTGTCCATTCATAATGGGATTATTTGTGGGGTGTTTTGTTTGTTTTGTTGCTATTGAGTTGTATGAGTTCTTTATGTATTTTGAATATTAACCCCTTATCAGATATGTGACTTGCAAATGTACTTCCTCCCATCCCACAGGTTGCCTTTCCATTTTGTTGATGGGTCCCTTTGCTGTACAGACGCTTTTTGGTTTGATGTAGTCCCACTTGTTTATTTCTGCTTTGGCTGCCCTTAAGTAATCTGTGAGATGTAGCGATTTTATTTGCAGATCTTGGTACTTCTGGAAAACCCACACCCAGGCGCCAGGGCAGCCTTCTCTGAGTCTTGAACCTGCTGTAGTGCTGCATGCAGAGGGTTCTGGCTATTCCCGCAGCTTTGAAAGCACAACCAGCTGTCAGCCACACCACCGCCTGAGGAACCTGCTAAGGATGGTGGCCAGGCCCTGGGTGAGAGGAGTTTCCTGCCCATCATTTCCACGCAGTTTAATTAAGCAAAAGCCCTCACAGCCTTCTCTCTGGCTGCCAGGCTTGTCAGCACCTTTCTGAGAGGTCAGGTGCCACTGGCCGGCCCAGGGGGGAGCCTGCCCTTCCCCACCTGCTCCTCCACCAGCTGCACAGCCCCTCCCAGGGGTGTCAGGGGATAGGACTATGGACTTCAGTTCATGGTAAGCTACTGACCTGAAATTGCAGCTAATAAACTACAATTAAAACAAAATAAAGAACGTGAACTCTTTATGCCAGGAATCTTTCAGACATGGACCCAAAGGCCTCTGTTGACGTTATGAAGACATTCACTGAACTGGAGCCAGCATTATATGTTTCTTCCCACTATAAACTAGTAACTTGCTTTCCAATCCTAGCCTCCTCTTGGTATTTCAATCCTCATAAAGTTCCATGGGTATATCTGAAAGGAATTATGAAGTTAGCTTTCAATTTGTCATTCACACTGTTTAAAGCTCTTCGGGTGGGGCCGGGGAGGGGGGTTAACTTGGGAAGTAAAAGTTCGTTGGGGGCAACCTGCTGTATCACTCAGCTCTTCCTCTGCTCCACTCAGATAATCCCTGCTGACACACCCCCTCGGGTCACTGGAACTGGGGCCTTTGGAAGAGTTATCTGAAATCTAAGCACCATGAAACCCTAACAGAGTCACAATCAAACAGACTCAACATAGTATCCAAAGGGCAGGGCGGCCAGTGTGGCCTCTGAAGGAGGAACGTCCAGGAGCCGGCTGGGCAGATAGGCGCTCAGGGGCATCTGCTAGCAGGAGGCACCTCCTCCCACTCCCTGCTGTCTGGATCTCTGCCTTCCCCGGCTTTCTCGGAGTGACTGTTTCCAGAGCTGTGTGTCACATAGGAAAGCCAGCAGCTCTTTCCTACGTGGGTTATACAGAGATAGACCCTGTATTAAAAAAACAACAACAGTGTTCTCACAGGGCTGCAGGTGACGACAGGACAGTCCAGATATCCCATCCCCATTTAGACTGACAGCCATGCTTTTTGGTGTAGAGGTGTTCACGGCTGCAGAGAACTTGATGGGCAATCCTATATCCTATATAATAAAAGGGTAATATGCAAATTGACCCTAATGGCAGAATGACCAGGAACGACCGATCACTATGATGTGCACTGACCACCAGGGGGCAGACGATCAACGCAGGAGCTGCCCCCTGGTGGTCAGTGCGCTCCCACAGCGGGAGCTCCGCTCAGCCACAAGCTGGGCTGATGGCTGCCAGGACAGCGGTGGTGGTAGGAACCTCTCCCGCATCCTCTGCAGCACTAAGGATGTCTGACTGCAGCTTAGGCCTGCTCCCCGCTGTCAAGTGGACATCCCCCAAGGGCTCCCGGGCTGCCAGAGGGATGTCTGACTGCCAGCTTAGGCCCAATCCCCTGGGGAGCGGGCCTAAGCCAGCAGGTGGACATCCCCCGAGGGGTCCTGGACTGTGAGAGGGCACAGGCCAGGCTGAGGGACTCCCTTGAGTGCACGAATTTAGTGCATCAGGCCTCTAGTCATAACATAAACACATATATCTAATTAAACATCCAGAAGGATACAACACTCATAATTAATAGACTCAAGTCTCAAACAACACCCTGGAGCAGTAGGGAGTGCGGGGGGAAGGGGGTGTGCTTCTTTATGATATCCTCTTATTTCAAAAATAAGAATCTCAAATAACGGTCTGACGTTAGGTACCCCGCTGATGATGGCTCAGCTCAGATAAAAGCAGCATTTACGATTCAGAGGAGCTTATGAAAGAATGATCCTTCTGCAGAAGCACACAGTCTACTAGGACTCTTGGCAATCACTCTAAACATGAATGTCCACAAAACACCAGACTCCACACTAAGGAAACAGGTGAGAGGCAGAACGCCCTGACACCGGCAGGGAAGGCTGGTGGGAAGGACACTGAGCATCTTCGTTACCTGACTCGGCCCCCGTTCTCCTTTTCACATCCCAAGGCTACAATGTTGGGAAAGGTCAGCCTCTCTTTATCCTGACTGCACAGTGCACTAGACACTGGAAAAGACGGCCCAGCAATGAAGGTGAAGTAAGCAATTTTGTCCCTAAGAAACGTCACACATTTGGGGCCATGCTAGATAGTGAGCCCCTCATACAGAGGTCTCGGCATCCAGCTCCCAATAAGAAAGGGCTCTCGGTGATTCCACAGAGACACAAGGGACTGCAAACTTCTCTGAGATCCAGAAAAGGAAGCCCGGAACATTCTATCTTTTCCTTCTTCAGCCAGAAGCCATTTCTGGTTTTCAGGCCCTATTTCTTGTAGAGAACCACCTCTGAAGACACCATATTCTGGCTACATGTGCTCTGATGGGTGTGGCTGTGCACAGTGATTGGAGGGTCCTCCCCACAGAGCCATGGCTCAGGGTACTCACCATGTGTCCATGCCATTGGGGCATGCACCTTCCAAATCCCCACCCCTCCCTTTCATCCCAGCAAGAGAGGCAGCTCTACATGGGCAGAAAACTGAACATTTCCAATTGTTCCCACACTCACTCTTCCTCCCACCTGCCTCACGGCCATCTGGCTGGAGGTTCTAGGGAATCCTAGGTGTTTGGTTGCACCTGCAGAATCAACTGAGGTTGTGGAGGAACACTAGAGAAAAATGGCATCCATGCCAAGACAAGGGACATCCCACTGGAAAACAGGACCAAGAGAACAAAACCCATCTCTTTACTCACTGTATTCACAGGGCAGGGCTTGGAGTCTGGCACAGAAGTTTCTGGTAAATACTTCTTGGTTGGCTGAATGCTATCCGTCACCCTAGGGCTCCCCTGGAGCTGGACTATGGTAAAACAAATGGCCCCGTTATAATGGAGGCCCCATGTAAGCCCCTCACCTCTCTATGAGGGTTAGATGAGGCCCTGCCTGGAGACAGAGATGCATTGGTCAGCCTCCACAGCGGCTTCCAAACTCTGGAATTCTGTGGAATGGTTACATCAATTAGGAGGCAGTCAACATTCCCCAAATAAGACTATAGTTGTACCAAGTGCATCTCCCTTCCTTTAAATCAGATCCACTTCCTCTCTGCCGTGTCCATTTGAGTTAAGACAACAGACAGGGTTTGTCAGAATAAAGCTATTAAAAATTAGCCCATCTCCTTATGAGCTATGGATTCATTTATAAGCAAACAGAAAACCTTAGGGAAACCCGGTAATCAATGAACCAGACAGAGGACAACTGTATGCTGCGCATGAATTTAATAATGAAGTGTTTCTGGAGACATGGGGATGTGTCAATATAATTCTTTCAAAACTAATGGGTCATTTGTCTCTAGATAATTAGGGGCAACATGTATAAGAAGCGAGGGTAACTGTCTCTCTCCTTTTCTCCTCCATGAAAGGCCGAGGTGATGGCCGAGCCTTTCCTGCCCTGAGGTCCGGTCAACCTGCTCCTTTGACCTTCTTTCAACAAAAATAAAACAGAAGAGGGGGGAAAAAACCTCAGCTGTTCTCCTTCATGCCCCTACTGATAAAATAACAATGCCCCTGTGCACATTTAACTGCCCTCATCACCAAGAGCCTGACACCTCCCAGTCACTAGGAACTGCTCCCAATTGTACTCACACCCACCTTGCTAGCACCTAGTTCTGCAGACTCTAACCTCTGCGCTCAAAGGAGGTTATCCTTTTGTTTTCTCCAAACAATGATGTACTGTTTGGCCAAAGCCATCAATCCTGGTGTGAGATTAAGGCTGACAATTCAAAGATGTTGAGCGTGCTGATTGTCTGAGCCCTTGACACTGTGGTGTCCAAGATCCCAGGACTAATTTTGGATCATTGGAAATCGGCCACCACAGGATACATTTGCAGTCGTTAAAAATAGCCCAGCTGCCCCTGCGAACATTTCAAGCCACAGACCAGGGCTTCTCGTCTCAGACCCGGCTTGCTCCTCTGGAATGCAGTAAAGGAATAGAATTCCGTGACATGAGATTTTTGAGATTGTCCGTAAGATTTTTTTAAACAGACTTTTCACTTCAGAACTAACAGTATTGTAAAAGACTGTGAATGCAAAATTGAACATCTTTTCTTTGAGGAGAAGCAAGCCATATGGTATATTGCAGATCAATAGAAAACAATATTATTTCAGAGGACTCCCTGGGCCTCCACTCCACTTAAATGTGGAGCATTTAATTAAACAATCCAATTAATCATCTGGAAGCTAATATGGGGAAAGGAAACAGCTGACAACTTCCTAATTGCTCAAAAAAGCCAAACATTTCAAACAAGTGTATTTGATATGTACCTCTAAGTATGTGTTCATATGAGTTCCATTAGCTGTCTACCAATCTTTAAAAGTCTAATGC
Organism: Myotis nattereri; assembly: GCF_964212035.1. Lineage (NCBI taxonomy): Eukaryota > Metazoa > Chordata > Mammalia > Chiroptera > Vespertilionidae > Myotis > Myotis nattereri. Next base: position 12,333,661 of record NC_138079.1, read on the forward strand.
CGAACTCTTATATAGAAATACATCTACAAAACCTTTTCCTTCCCACATATAGGAAAGACACAAGGGATGGGTCTGGCTGGCGCTGGTGACCCCTGCACAGGGGCTTTTTAAATATCTGACACAACATGTGACATATTTGGGTCGCACTGCCATTATCAGGCAAAATGGCTAACTGCCAAAAGTCAAAATGTATCCCAACAGGTAGGTTTTAAAAACCCGGTAGCCTTTTCCTGAAGAGACATAAAAACCACCAGGAGCAGCCCATGCCCCTTCCAGCAAGCAGCCTTCCCAAAGTGCATGGGATTTGCTTTCATAAGTTTACCCCTGCAGGCTTCAATGAGCCTGGCAGCCAACCCTATGTTCACTCAACAGTGCAATTAAAGAAGAGCCCACCAGGCCCTGGCCGGTAGCTCAGAACTTCATCCCCATAAGCCAAGGTTGTGGGTTCGATCCCTGGTCAGAGCACATACAAGTGTCAACTGATGAAAGCATTAATAAGTGGAACCACAAACCAATGTTCCCCTCTCTCCCTCTCTCTCCTTCTCTCTAAAATAAATCAATAATTTTTTATTAAAAAAAAAAAAGGAGAATCCACCAACACCACTTGACCCTATGGGGCCTTGCACATCAGCCCCCAACCTGAGCCACTTACTAATTATGTCCTTGGTCCAGGCCTCCTAAGAATGACTGCCACGCCTCCATTCACAACCCTTCTTCCCGCTCCCAGCACAGTCTCCAACAAACTCAAGGCAGGAAATCTGGCCCCAAAGCCAGATTTCTTGGGGAGAGGGGGAATGAAAATCCCACTGAAAGGCACTTAGTAGCAAATCCAGAACTGCATCCAGGTTCATGCCCTCCCACCATTAAAGAGACTCTTGGTTACAGGTCGTGGGAAGTGAACTTGTAGCCATGTTTTATGGGCCACAGGTGCCAGTCCATGGGGCTCCATCCCCACACCAAATTGTGTCACCATACTTCATGATAATGCTCACCTGCCGATCGCAAACTTGCTGTGGGAAGGATCAGAACCACAGCTGCTTTTGCAAATAGGGATTGCTGTCTCAGATGCAGGAGGAGGACAGAAGAAGCCAGAGTGGACTTCATTAAAAGGAATAAAAAGACTAAATGGGACCAGCATTCTCTGGAGCACAGAGGGCTTCTCCATGATTCAGGGTGATCCTTTCCTTTCTGCTCCTCTCCTTCATGTCGACCTCAAATCAACCCACCAATGGAGCTGGGCCTTCTGAAGGAGCACAGGATCTGGTGGCCTGTGGATGACGCTCTGGAGAATTATAAAATAAGAGCTGCACCTTTATGAGTCTCTCCTTTAATGAACGCTCACTGGCTAAGAGGTCCTGATGATTCTTTTCCCCCTTGAAACACAAGAGCAAAGTAATTGGCTATGTGAAGATAAAGGTTCTCTAAAAGATTATGAAGGGACTCTCAAGGTCACAAAGATCAAATGAAGAAGGTTTAACAGTTGTTCCCAAACTCACTCCAAAGCCTGGACTACTCCCCTCTACCAACCAAAACAAAGACATCTTATACACTTCTAAACTGTGTTTGAACCTGAAGTGAGTTATTTTCTGTTATAATTTCCATGATATTTTTTTTTCAAAGTCCCTTTTAAATAGTATCTAGATATTGGGAAATAACCCTTTTCTCAGCCCAAAACTTAAAGTGTGGTATTCTCTGTATTCTCTTCCCCATATTGGTCAAGTCAATCTTCCCTCTAGACATGAGCCACATTCAGATCATTAATATCATTGAGCCTATCACAATAAACAATTAGTTCATTGGTTGATACTCTTTTAAAAATATACCTTCAAGGTATTTTAATGGACAGGTATCTGAGCACTATCAAGATATACTGTTCCCCTCTCTTGCCCTAACTGTGGTTTATAGCTTTAGCAATTAAAGTCCAAGTCTAGAGACGTTACCTTATGACACAGATTCTTGGATCAGGGATGAGGGAGGTGTGGGACCTCCGGAAGACCCTTCTCTAACATCATCTCTGGCACGTGTCCCCTAAGATCTGCACCAAGATAAGCCTCCATGAGATGGAAACCCAGCAAGTGGACCTGGGAAAAATGTCCAAAGCTAAATAATATTTGCAGGCATCAGCTTTCAAGTGAATGAATCTTTGCAATTCATACTTGCCAGCTTGCAATTTCTTGAATGATTTCTTTTCACAGGCTGGTAATAGAACCTAGGAATTCCATCACTGCTGGCAGAGAATAAATTTGGCTCCAGGCCTGATTTTGGAGTCTGCTTTGAAAGCCTTGACAGCCAATGTGTACTGCATGGACTTGCAGAGCCCCACCTCCAGCCCCACCCCCTTGACCACTGCACACTTTACTTTCAAGCGTGGCATTTTCAGTACAGAAAGCTGTAGAGAAAAACACAGCTTTAAGATGTGCATTGTAAAAAATATATATAAACAAACAAAAAAGGAACAAGGGTGGATAAGTAGAATGAGAAATACTTTCATCCCAAGCACCTGGGTCCAGGTAGCCCCACCTGCCCAGCACCACCTTTGCGGTGTAGCCAGAGGCCCAGGAAGTGAAACATATTCAACGTTGGAGAGGAGGGAGGGCCTCAAGAGGCATAGCTCCAAGGCTTCAGGTCTTTCCCATAAGAGGCAAGACTGAGGAATGAAGGAGGTCCTACTGCCTTGTGGCAAGTGGTTCTCTCCTCATAAGCAGGTACCAAATGGGAAGCAAATGTTGGGATGTAACTAAATAGCCCTCACATCCCCACAACTGACCTAGATGAGGTCTGGTCCAAATGAGCCAACATGAAGCAGCCCAGGAACAATCTTTGGGAAAAAGAACATGCCTACGGAGTCCCTGTCATAGCAGCAGCAACTCTGAATCCCCATAGCAAAGAACCAGGTACTGGAGACATGGGACAATATCAGACACAGATGCAAAACCAAGCAAACCCCCTTTGACATGGTGAAGGGCATTGTAACAGTGAAGGGAAAGGGAAGGGAGAGGGCTGGGTCTTATCAGAAATAAAGGGTCAATGAGAAGTTATTTTGAGCTCAGCCTGATTCAAACCTTTCTAGTGAAGGAGGAACATAATAATTAAAAGGCTGTTGGATTAGCAGAGAAACTAACTGCAGGAGGATAATGGCAAGGAGGGAGAAATGGAGAATCCCTCAGATATGGGGGAGGGGGAGAACATCATCAAAGGATGTTTGAGGAGCAGCCTTATCAAAAAGGACAGGCAACCACGGTCCAGTCCTCTCCTTTCCACATTGGACATCTGGTCACTTTATCTTGAGCAAAAGCTCAATATCTGGGCACTGGACTCCTACTAAAGAAAGAACATGGTCTTTCTTCTATATTTACAGCCCAGAAATATTAAATTTAAATGAATGAACTGCCTACCTTTAACCCCCTGCTCAAACTTTAGAAGAGTTTTCCTTCACTGACCTGATGCCAAATATGCTCCAATTTTTAATTTCAGAGAAACAACAAGAGGTGAGGAGGTTCCAGCAGGGAAGAAGGGACTGCACACAGCCCTGCAGGCCTATGCAGTCAACAGTCCTGGCTCTTCCCCGAGGCCCGGCCTGCCAGAAGGAACTTAGGACCCTATTCATTTTAGAGTGTCCAGAATCAGTATCGATGTTAACATTGGGAAGCTTTCCAGGAAAGGAAATGGTTAGAAAAAAGTAAAATCATCTAAAGTAATGATCTAATACATTTTCACCACTTAGGACAACATCTTCAATAAGCCTGTATATAACACTACGTGTTACTTTAATTATGATCAACTCCAGCTATCACATCCAATACAAATCAACAATTCCTCTAAAGGAGGTCTTAAAACAAGAGAAAATTGCATCGTTTCTTATTCCTTGTGTTTCAAAACTAAATATATGGCCTGGCAACATGGACATTTTTCTAATCGAGTAACCAGTCAGTCTGTTTAATAGAATGTCCAACTAGTTCTCCTTGAAATCTGGAGAACATTAACTCATAGGAAATAAAAGAAAACAAAACCACACACATACACACACACACACACACACACACACACACACACACACAAAGAATTCCAACCTAAACAGTATTTTATTGAGCAACTAAAACTATCCAAAGTGACATCAAAAATAAAAATGTCAGCTACTCCTTTGCCATGTGACATGCAGAAGGAAATATTCAATATTCATGGGATCTCATAAATAACGCCTGACCGCTCACTGAGAGTGAGTAATAATTTAGGATTGGTGGTAATAGAAAAAACATGAGCATTTTATAAATTCTGCTCCTAATTTGTGTCTAGGTTAGGCTGCAAGGGTGGGCGGAGGCAAGTTCAGAACAAGCTAGTCCAAAATTACATTGGCAGGAGGTCAAAAAAAGTGTGGCACAAGGATTTAAACTCTATTGGTCTCAATTTTGCATACAACTACTGAATTTTTGAATTTTGCATACAAGGAAGGACTGAAGAAATTAGACATCGTCAAAAATGCTTGCTGGAAACATCACAGGGCTGGATCAAAATACTGTATTACTAACGGGGAGATGCACGAGAGCCCTAAGGCTGGCGGGTCTCAGCCAGCTCCTGAAGGCCAGGCGGGGATATCTGGAGCTCCTACGTCTGTGCCAAAGTAAACACTCCCACATGGAAACCAACTGGTGTGGGGAGAGGATGGTGCCCGGAAGAGACCTGAGGAAGCCCCGAGGCAGGGGGCAGAGAGGATGTGAACACACTACTCAACAGATGCAAGTAGCAATAAACAAGAGGGGAGAACTAAAGTCACTTCCACCCTGAGACAGCAGTGGAGCAAGGCAATTACAGGCAATCCCCATGTCCCTCTACCCAGTCTCATTTCAGCTGTACTTGAACTGCAAAACATGGCAAAGCAGAACAGGAAAAGCTCGAAGTGATTCTATACCTCTTCTACAAAGGCAGAAAAAGAGCACATGCCCCTTTAAGTACTCAAACTCGGGGCATTGAAAAACCTGCCTTCTGCCCCTGGGTCTGGCTGTTGGCAGTCTGCGCCTCACCTGCAGGAGCCAGTGTTCTGCTGAGAAAGTGCACAAGGCTACAGAGCAGGCTCCCTGGATGTTTCCCTGCACAGGAGAGCAGCATCGCGTGCTGAGCAAAGCAGTACTCCGCAGCCCTAATGGGACCATGAGATTCTGTTCTCCAGCGTGTCCCCCCTGATCTTGCAAGAATAGAAGTGGCAGATGAAAGTGGCAGGAGAGAAGTATACTCGAACATGTGACGAGGGTTGGAGTGAACCAAACAGGCGAGGATGGCTGGTTCGTCGAATGGCCTGATTAAGTTCGGTTTTGTGGGCTCATCTGGAGACAACCTGGGTTTGCTTGTTTTCCTAGCAGAGACCCAGCTCTGACACACTTCCTCCGCATCAAAGCATTGCTGCTCATCCCGGCATCTGACGGCCTCAGCACCAGGCTCTGTGGCAATCCTGGAGACACGGACTCCAGTTCCCAGAGAAGGCAGCAGGCCCTGTTTAGGCCATTGGCAGTTGAACACCCACTACCTTTAGCGGTTATGCCCCAGATTCATTTTTTAACAACTCTATTGAGGTGTAAGTTATATCCCATAAAATCAACTCATTGCAAGTGTACAATTTCAATGATTTCTGTAAGTGAAGCGTTGCGTGGATCATCCCCACAATCCGGTGATAGAACATTTCCATCATCCCAAAAACACCGGTCACACATTTGCGGTGCCCCGTTCCCATCCCAAGCCCCAGGCTACCATGAATCTACTGCTGTCTGTCTCTCATGTGTTACTTTTTCTAGACATTTCATATAAGCGGAACCACGGGATACGTGGTCTTTTGTGACTGGCTGCTTTCACTAAGCATGGCGTTTTGAAGTTCACACATATCGCAGCATGAGCTCATTTTATTGCTGAATAGTAGTCCATTGTATGGCTATCCTACACTGTGTTTATCCACACATCTGTCTCAGCTTATTAAATCCATAAATCCAACTAAGTGACAAGGCTTATTGGCCTAATAATAGAAATAAAATAAGAAAGCCTGCTATATTTCTAATATACTCTAGAATTTCTAAAATATCTGTAATGTGTCAAAATAGATAATAAGAACACAATGCGTTCCTTGGAATTTTTGTGTGTGGGGGCAGGGGAGTGGAGGGCTGCTGTTTTAACTAAGACAACACCCCTGGGTTTCAATTCTTTTATTTTTTTAATATACATAAAATGTTTTAATACACATAAAGTGTTTTTATGCTAATTTCTAACTCAAGCAAGGTCATCCATTCATTGAACAAGCATTTACTTACTGTGCAAATAGCCCTGGATTAGCATATATGAAGTATATACAGTCCTTGGCTTACAAAGGCATTTGTATTTCAAGACTAGGCTAATGAATCAGCTTGGGAGGGTTTTTGAAACATTTTTCTCCATTTAAAGAATATAATTAGTGTTTAGCTCCCATGGCACAGTCCTTTATCTGGGAAACTATTGTGCAGTCTGTACTGTTTATAGACTACATAAATGCATTTATTAATCCATTCACGCATCACACATGGACCGAGAGCCACATGTGTGCCAGGCACTATTGCAGCACCGGAGACACTATATGACAGCCTCGTCTGTCCCCTAAGCTTATATTCTCTATTGGTGAGAGACCTGAAGAAATCAATAGTGTGGCGGGTGACGCAAAATGCTATGAAGAGGAAGGGGAGGCTGAAGGAAGAGAGGCAAGAGGGAATGCAACTTTAGACAGTGTAGCTTGGAGATGCCCTCAAAGCAGGGAGATCCAGAAGCAGTGAGCCATCAAGGACAGTGGAGGGAGAACCTCCCCAACAGAGGGAAGAGAACACACAAAGGCTAGAAGGAGGCGGGAGGGCCTGGAGTCAGGAGGGAGGGACAGCAGCCAGGCCAACTCAGGTCAGGGAGCCATGGTCCCACAAGTCTCTTCCTATGTCCCAGCCTCAGGTGCACAGCGGCCTCGCCCCCACCCCCACTTGCCCGTTGAACCAGTTCAGTCCCCACTGCAGGTCTCCAGCCCAAGGATCATCCTGCACTGAAGCTTTGGACCCACACTCCCAGGCAAGTAGTCCTGCTAGCTTGATTCTATCCTGACATCCAAATTCAGGGACCTCAGTCCTGCTGTGCGCTTGAGCTGTTCTCCACATCAGAACTTAGTTCCAGTAATGGGTTTTGTGTCATCATTCCCAAGGCCCTGCCCTGGTAACCAAACATCCTAACCACTCTTGTAGACAAGTCCTGCCAGACTTCCGGTCTCCACACCCTCTTCATCTTTTCCAGGCCCTGATTCTGTAAGGTCCCACAGACCTCAGGCACACATGGATTCTGACCCACCACTGACATCTCCAAGTCCATTCATACATTCCACCCACAAACTCTGGGCAGGGCCCTCACAGGACCTCTATCCAACACTCCCGAGTCACAGAGGGCCCGGTATGCCACTGTCCACTGCTGCTACCCACACCTCGCTTCCCCTCTGCCCAGTTCTAGCCAGGAATTTGTCCACCACTGCTGACATCTCTCCACCAGTGGGCGGGCCTGAACCCTGGGGACCTCTCCCTGGCCAGTGAGTGCATTCAGGTGTAGACCTCTCCTGGCTCCCTGCCCAATTAGGCAACCAGCTCTATTAAACCGTGGGCTTGTGGTATTTATTCTGCTCAGCTTTCTAAGCTTTCTAGTGCTACCTTTCTAAAAGTCAAGTTCACAGCCAGAAAACACAAGAATTTACAAGACAGACATCCTAGAAGCAATTCCTTTAGTTCATATTTGTATGTCAACTGGCATGAACAATGGCTTTATTACACTTTCCGCTGGACAAGGGAAGTTTAACGTCCACGGCAGTTCTTTTTGCTTTATGTCACCACGCACAAACAATGTTCTGGCTTTACAATTGGTAAGGTTTTATGGCAGATCTAAATCTCAGTCCTGTAAAGGAAACCGCAGAAGCCAGTGTGATTCTAACACCCACTTGGTTGCAGGAGGTCCGACCATACGTGTCCCTGGCCTTGGAGGTGCTCTCCCCACAGCCCGCGTGAGCAGTCCCGGCAGCGGGCAGCCTCCAAGGCTGACTGAGGACAGCGAGGGAAGCCTTCTCCAAGCTGAGTCACATCTCCAGGGTTGTTGTTTTTGACAAGAAGGGGAGTTCTTTGCGTGGAATTTTATCTGGACTCGGTTTTATGAGGAATGCATCTCTTCGGGGAAGTTTTAGCCAAGCACTAACCATTTTCCAGAGAGCTCACAGGAAACTGCTCAGCAGAATTCTCCTCGCGACTTTTTCTTGGCTCTGCTTTTCTTGCATAGGCACCTCACAGATCACTGTTAGGTGAGTGTGAAGTGATTGAGAAGAGGCTCTATTTCCTGTGAACAATTTGTCCTTGCTCAATCCTGATTGTCACTTGCCTAGAACTTATTTAATTTCACATCTCAGCAAATACAGTATTATGTCCCCAGTACAGTTGGTTTCTGATAGCGTCACTCTTCTGATTACTTATCATACATATCTGCAATTGCATTACCTGTTACAGTAATGTGATCCACTCTCAAAATGTACATAAAAATGCAACATAAAATAAAATTTTGTGGGTATACTTCCTCATCATTCTACAAATGATAGGCTAGCCAATTCCATAGAGACACAGTGACAGCTAGTGAAAGATGAGAAGATAAAAGATTAGTGAGTTCATGGCCTTCCAGAAATAAAAGAAGTTCACCCCTAAAATGTATTCTCTTAAAGCATAACACTTTTTTTGTATTAATCAGAAACCAATTTTATTGTATAAGATAAAAAATAAAGAATGAAATGATTTTTTTTTTCAAATGCCAATATATTTTAAAACTTAGAAAAGGGAAATAAAGTGTGTTCATCTTTGCTCTTGTCAAACAACCATTAATCTTGGACAAAAAAGAAGGGGTAAAAAAAGACAACAGCAATTCCTAGGAGAAAATGTTCTGTTTTCTTGAGCCCACTGTTGGGCTAATCCTGTTTTAAATGTCATGCACCAGGTGAAATATAACTTGTCTTTGAAGTTGCCTGGCTTCAAAATACTCTTCTGAAATTCAGAGCCAGGTTTCCTTAGCTCTAGAACCTTCAAACGGCAAAGACTAATTGTGTCAATACCAGTAATTTATAATAAGTGACTTAGTGTATGCTACCTTCTCTTGGACGGAGTTTGCATTTGCTTTGTTCTGTGTGGCTTAAATTCTGAACAAAACAAGTGTGGGGGAGGCTCACTGAAAGTGAAAACTTTACCTATGTATATTCTGGTGCACTCGTATTGTTTTCTCCTTTTCTTTCTGTTAGAAACTGATCTTATATATCAGAAAACCAGGACCTGACGAATTCACATCAAAGAAATAAGTGACATATGTATTAAGCATACCAAAAGGCAAAAGGTGTTTCATCAACCTGCTTGCCAAAGAGCAACTCCTCACCTGTTGAATTTATCTTTAGGATGCAACCAACTTGTACAGGAATTAGAGACAGCTGATTGTCCCCTATCTATGGTAGGTCATTTCCACAAGGCAGCAGGCAGGGTGATAAAAAACCATCAATTTTCAAGAAAACTTCTGTATCTCGATTTTAAAAGGTTGCTGGTATTACATATGTGAAAATGTCTGTGTTGTCACTAAGAGAACATAGAATATAAACAACTTAAAACACACATATATACTCATCTTAGGACTCAAGAAAAAGGTTCACTTTTCTCTAAATTTGCCAAAAGATGCAGGTGGGCGGAAATGTACAAGGTCCCACTTACACACTTTGCACTCTGCTGTAGCTCAATTTGTTAGACACTGTAATTTACGTTTAAAAATTATTTAACACTAAACATAAAAACCGGTCACCTTGGTGTTATAATTATACCCTAAGCACTTTGAGTAACTATAGCAACAATTTCAGAGGCATTTTTAAATACAAATGTGGTATAATTATAGAACCGGGAATTATGGAGGCGGTACTGAGGGATGTGAGATTTTTCTGCTACACTGGACACATGCTACTACAGAAATGGATTCCTTGACTGGGACGTATTATTAACTAACTGATTTGTTCTACCTGCACGCTATATGGTTTGTAATCCAAACCTCTTCATAGCGATTAGTTTCGGGTGCCTTTGGCTGGACGTGTATGTGTATGAGAAGCAAAGCTTCAATTTCAATGACTTGACAACAACATGAAAAGACATTTGGAATCATTAAAAAAATAATCACCAAGTTAAAGAAAAACTATGCAATGGTTCCGTTAAGCAGCTCCCTCTGCTAACGTAGTCTCAAGGAGCTGGCATCTGTTATTTTAAGGAGTCGGCATACAACGGAGAGAAAAGTTTGTTGGTTTTAACATTAATCCCTGACCAAGAGTCTAAAGTGACTGTGAAGCAAGATTCCTCACTGCAAAGCCAAGGATGGGGCTTCGGAAGGTCCATGAACACTCTGACACTGAAGCCAACGTTTCCGTGAATGTGCACGTATTCCTAGATCCCACGGACACCGCAGCACTGGACGCTCCTAGGTTTCACTCTATCCAGCCGTGGTGAAGAAGTCATTTTAAAAGGAAAGGGCAGTGAAGAACACAGGCTTATTGTTACCAAATTCCGAACATCTCAGAAGCATCTTTTGGACAGAGACAAGCTTGACCACCCCCGGAGACCAATGTCTTTGCTCTCAGCAGGGATCTCCCAGCTGTTTGCCATTAAAACCATCAAATACGTTAGTACAATTCGTAAAAGGCATAAAATGATTAGCATCATCCATCCTCTCCCCGTTAAGAAAAGTGGGTACTAGTAAAAGCATGTAAAAGCAGGTCCTAACTAGTTCATCACCCCGCAGTTCCGGGAGTCAGACCATGAGACACCCAGGAGAACTGCTATCTTGTGGCCAAGATTTCACAAGAGAGAAACTCAAGCAAAATTAAATCTGTCTTTCAAGTGACCCGAACTGTTACACTGTACTTTTTTTTATTACAAACAAGCATGGATGTAAATCTTTGCGGGTAAAATAATATATATCTATGTTTCCTCTGGGATAAACACAGGCATACACCAGAAAAAGTTACTTAGTGATGCACAACATATTATCTGCCCGAACTGAAACTGTGAACTGGTCACTCAAAATAGTGCAAGATAAACTACTCACTCTTCAATAATAAAACTGGCATTAATTAACAATTAATTTAGCAATGCTCATTAGGTGTTTAAAACCTTCCCTAGTAAAGTCTGTTTTTGTCTTTCTGGGCCTCCTTAGGAGAGACTACCTATAATTAATAACTTACTATCTGCTATTCCCAAACTTGGTCATGATGATGGCGCTCTTCTGGAGAAGCTAACGGTGACATACGATTGTTTTCCTTAAAAACAGGCTGCAATGATCATTTGTAACTCCTGGCATGTTAACGAATGTTCTCCCAAGGAACAGAACTTTATGTCAGTATTAAACTTAACTCAGATTACCTTCATGCAATTTCGATTTTCTTATTTTTTTCTTTTTTTTTCTGAGTAAAGACAGTCGTCACAGGGAGGAAGACAGATACACAGACAAGAAGAGTTTGCAGCGATATGTTTGTCTCTGGAAGGAACCTTTCTATTTAAAGGGCTTGTGTTTGGCAACCACCTTTCCTGTCCCTTCTTCTAGCAATGCTGACAGCTCCCTCTGGTCAACAGATCAGCTGCCGCCACCCTCCTCCCCTACGACATTATTGCCAGACCTGCCTGGTCCCGCTGTCTGCTGACTGGGACCCTCACCCACTCACCCAGGACCTCGCAGCTCTCAGCATCCTCTCTTCTAGCGCTCCCAGCGCTCGCTCTCAGCGCCCCCTTCCGGGGATCCCCGGGACGCCGCGGGCGCAGGAAAGTTAAATCCCAACTCTGAGCGGCTGCATCCAGGTACAAAGCGAGGAAAGGGCGAGGAGGTGAACGCGCTTCCCGCCAAAGCCGGGGGGATGGGGATCTGCGTGAGGCCCCGCACTGGGCGTCCCGGGAGCACCGCTCCCCCGCGGGGGTTCCCTCACACATCTTGAGAGGACCAGCTTCCTCCGCGACCCAGATCTCCTCCGGCCCCGAAACCCTGAGCCAGAGGATGCGAAATCCGTGCAGCGGCGGAGAGATGCTCGCGGCAAGGGACTCGCCAGCCTGCGGCCCATGGGGTCCTCCAGGCCCGTCCTCCCCGGCCGCGGCGCTCAGGGCGGCCCCCATCCTCCATCTCCCTCCTTAACCAAAGCGCTCGGCGGAGTTGAGCCCAAGTCCCACTGCCTCCCAGTTCCGCACGTGCGCCTCCAAACCGCTGGAACTAAACCAGAAACAGCTGCCCCCGCCGGGAGGCTGCCAGGCAGCGGCTCCGAGCCCGCGAAGCCCCGGCTACCCGGACCCCTGCCCTTCGCTCCAGACCATGCGAGCCTGGGCGCGCCGGGGCGGGCACACTGCCACTGCGCACCGTCCCGAGGTGCGGGGTGGGGGTCGCCCACCGACCGGTCGCCCCGAGGGTCGCGTCCGCTCCTCACTTCTGCACGCTCAGGCCTCGGCAGAGGGAGGGACACAAACTTCCAGCTGGTGCACTCGCTCCACAGGGGGACCCCCGCGGGGAAGGTGTCCTTCTAATCCCGTGCGCGCCACCTCCCGCTGACCCGGCTCCGGCCTGCAGACCGCCCCTGCCCCGATCCACAGGACCCGCCCGCCCTCCACGGCCGCCCCGGGTCCCGCCAGCAGCGCGGCCACCCAGGGATGGGGCAGGGGGTCGCTTACCAGGTGGGATGCGCGCTCCTCGGGCCAGTTACCCGGCGCCCGGAGCCCCGGAGCGGTCGTAGGGTCCCTCTTCAGCGCCCGACCGGGGAAGTCGAGGCAGCAGCCGCCTCCGCCCCCTGCCACTTCCTCAGAGCCGTACCCCGCTTATGCGCTCGGGGCTGGGGGCGCCGGCGTGAGCGGCCGGCCCGGAGGAAAGCAGGTTCGTTCCCAGCGGGGGAGACTGCAAGGGGGCAAAGTTGAGTGCCCCAACCAGCTCCGCCAGGGAGCCCCCGGGAGGGGTCACCAGGAGCGGGCTGCCCCCGCGGAGGAGAGGTGGAGAACGGGAGCCGCCGCCCGGCAGGGGCCGCGGCTGGTGGAGGACGGCAGAGCCCACCCGCGATGGGAAGGCAGCGCACGGGAGCGGGCGCCGCGAGAGCTGCTGCCTCCGGCGCCTCCTTCCCCGCGAGTCGAGCGGCGCGGGGAGCGCGAGCGGGGAGCGCGGGGCCGCCTCGCCCCGCCCCCGGCCCGCCCCGCCGCGCCTCCTCCTCGGAGTGAAACCCGAGCGCTCCACCCGCGCCCGGCCTCCCAGAGCCCCGCCCCCGGCCCCGCCCCTGCCCGGGCCCGGGCCCCTCGGCTCCCCCGGCACCCCTGCACCCCAGCAGCCCCACTTGGCCTCCCTGGTGCCGTGCGCCCCAGCCTGGACTTTGGGGGGCTTCCTTCCCCCGCTCCCTCGCGCGGACCGTCCGTGGCTCCCCGCGCCTGTCCCGCCGCTCGGACGTGGCTACTTTGGGGGTGGGGGTGGGGGGGGGGTGGGGAGCGCAGTATAAAGGGTCGGAGGCGGCGCGGGCCGAGACCTAGACGTGGCGCGTCCACTCTCCCGGCCTCCGCTCCAGGTACGTGTGCGTCCCCGGCCGAATCGGCCGTGCGGTGTGGGGGTGGGCGGGCGCCGCAAAGTCCTCTCGGACTCCCGAGATGTGTGAGTTTTGTTTTTTCCTTTTTGTGTGACATCCTCTTGCGGGCTCTGAACTGGAAACTCCTTCAAGACCAAGAGAGTCGCTGCCGGTTCTCAGAGGAGCGACTTGTGGGGTGAGCCTCCCGCCTAGTTTGGGTCGATTTCAGCGGAGTTCAATCAGAGACAGGAACAGATCAGATGAACCAGGGAGGCAGCTGAGCACTAAGAGAGGAGCTCCCGGATGGATAAGGTTAGCTCGTCCAATTCTGGGGCCAAATGTTACTTGTTGCACTTTTGTAGAATCTTTGGGATCTATGGAGCAAGTACTCAGGTAAAAAGATTCGTAATACTACATTAAAGTACCTTTCAAGACTCCTAGAATTTGATACTTTTTAGCAAAGCATCTGCTCAGAACTCCGAAGAGCAGCGCCTGTCCCTTTTCCTCTGGGTGAGGGTGGGGACAGTATCTCTGGGCCCTTTTGTCTCCGCGTGGACCTCTGAGGGTGGCTTTCAAGTTCCCCTGCATAGGGAAACGCGTGGACGCCCCCCGCCGCGGGCCTCTCTTAGCTAGTGACATAGGATGTCCCTGTGGCCCACACACGAATGGCCCCAGAGCGGGTTGTGGACATACCCCATACTGGAAAGGGGCCGGTATGCCCATTACTGTGCCACTGAGCTCATCTGTGCAACAGAGAACCCACCACTGGCTGGAAGGTGTGTCTTAGCCTGTCATATCCAAGAGAAAGATGATAGAAATACAAATTGACATTGAATTTTTACTTTGTAGAAATAGTTTTTAATAAAAGAATTAAATGAAAGCAATCCTGAAGGTTTCTTAGAAGCCTAGTGCAGCCCAAAATCCTCTCTCTCTCTCTCTCTCTCTCTCTCTCTCTCTCTCTCTCTCTCTCTCTCTGTCGTGCTGAGCTCTGCCTGGGTACTCAAGGCCTCACTGGGGAGGAAATGTCAGTAGCTGGGAGCCTCTTGGAGAAGCATTCTTCCCTGGGTTGAGTTGGGGGCACTCAGGCCTGGCAGCTGCCTGGCTCCTGGGGACCTTAGTGAACAGCTTAACAGTTCTGCGCTTGGCATGAGGGGCACTAGCTCCATTCCTGACATTCCGATTCTCTTGCCTACGTGGCACAGAGGCCTAGGAACGCCCTGGGAGGAGGAGGCACCCTGGGAGGAGGAGGCTGCCAAGGTCTAGCCTGGCCTCTCTGCTCCTGGGTTGGGGGGGAAGGGGAGGGAGGGCATTGCCTTACTCCTGGCATTGCAGCCCTTGGGTGCTTGGGTACCTTTGGAGCCTCCAGCCGCCAGGGCAAAGGGAGACGGAAATAAAGATCCCGATGTGTAATTAATCCTTGCCCTTGGCTTTCAGAATTACAGTTAAAGGTGTGTACACTTAAAAAAAAATCTTGGCATACAGAGAGCTTAGCAGTGGGAAGAAAATAGCTTTCTACACCATAACCCAGGGCTGATAAGATAACGTTTAGCTCAATAAATTATGTAACTTTATGTGTATGTGGAGGAGAGAGGTCAACTAGATGGGCAGTTTACAGGCTACACCCAAGCATTGTTAAAATATGTATGTTTAATGATAATGATTTACAAATTAATACTGGGGACAGACGAGAAATGAAAGAGTAAATTAGAGGGCATCCTTACAGTGACTGGCCCTCATCTGAGGTCCATTGATTTCACCTTGCGACTTAGGGAAAGTTCCTTAACTTTCCTGAGCTACCCTCGCTTCACCTGGAGTTTAGGGGAACCTGCCCTAGGTGTGTCCTTTGTAAGCTCTGAAAGAGAAATGAGGTGATGTGAGTACTCAGGGCCCAGCACAGAAGTAGGCTCTCTGCAATCCAATTATTTTAAAGCCTGCACAGGTGTTTCGTTCTTCCAAATGAAGTTTCTGAGTGTGTTCTTGTTATTAGTTTTTTTAACATTTGCTCACTGTTCCTACAGTAAGCCTCTTATCACATGATAGAATTAGAGGTGATACTTTCGAAACAAAACTCTTTAGTTCTCTTTTAAAAATAAACGTAGGGCTCTCCCTAAACTTTTATGTCACCCATGCACACAATGTAAAAGAATGAGAACACCAACCAAGCACTCGGTGAAAATGATGAATTTTGGGGCACTGATTCATGTGACCTGAAAAACGCCATCCATTTCCTGATTCACCTCCATTTCTGTGGTCAAATGAAGGATCTCTTCTGTCTCTGAAATAATTAACGGCGTTTTTCTTGTCTGTATGTCTCTCCCTTGTGCTTGAATTTCAGCTACATCCATAAACTGCCACCTCCGAGGGGAGCCGCAGGGAGGAGGCTGAAGAGAATGTCACCTGGTGGAGCTGCCGACGCTGCTGTGGTCAGGAGTGACCTTCAAGGGAAACCTCGGTATCTGTGACCTTTACAACGCCCGGACTGTATTAGTATCATGAAAAACCCCAGTCCAGAAATCATGACTTATGGATGTTTACATCTTAACTGGATTTTCCTACAAACAAGCCAGGGATGCATTACAGTCTCCAGAAGTGTTCCTTTTTTCTACTGTTTTCCTTTTTTAAGATGTGGCATTTAAGAATTGAAAAAACTGCTAGATCCTCTGATCAGCCCCATTAGTTTTTTTCTTTAAATGGCCATTGATAAAACGACATGCAGTTTTTATGCCTCACTAAGATTGCCTCATGCTGGTTTTTGTTCATATACTATTTTAAGTATTTGAAAGACTCATGATATGGCTACAGATAATGCTGTGATGCTCCCCAAAGTCTTGAGAGAAGAATCACCAAATAGGGAGAGTTCAGGGAGCCATCGGCCCTGACTCAAGTCCCTTGAGTTGCACCAGGGTTCTTTAGGGTTTTTAACCCTAGAAATGCTCACTCCCCCTTTAGTGTAGCAGCCCACTCCCATGACAGAGGTAAGCAGGCTAGTTTTATTCAAAACAACAGCCAGAAACTAAAACAGAATACAAACAAAATAGTATGGCACATCTGAGAAGGAGCTGGGAATGAGACAAAGTTTGGGGTCCTGGACCTTAAAGGGAAGGACCAGGGCAACCACAAGGGCACCTGCTGGCCAGCCCTCTGCCCGTCAGTACACTGGACACTTCATCACACTCCCTTCTCTGAGTTCCACCCGTACCCACCTAGGGCCTGCTTCCAGCTTCTCATGTCTGCCAGCAACGTTTTGCTCCTGCCAGCTGTACCACAGAGGCTGGCACAGAGCAACCTGGTCATCATCCAACCCAGGTGAGCTTTCTCACCTTTGCACGCTCTAGACTAGAGCTCACTCCACAGGTGAAAACCACCTCCGCAAGTATTTTTGCCTTGTCTTTTTTGTTTGTTATTTTTCTTTTTATTGCCTTGTTTTTATGGTTAAATTTCTTGATATATTTTTCTAGCAACCCAATTCCCTTACAATAAAATTGCTGTGCTCAAAATACCTCAAGTTGCCTTTTTATAAGTATGTTCTGAAGAGAGGAAAAATGTTGGGTTTAAAAGATTTTTGGAATACCTAGAGGAAATTCAGATGGTTTGTGGCATGGAGATAAAGCATCCATATGGTTTCCCGAATGTTATTTTCTGACATGAAGCCTTGTGTATATCTTGAGTGTCTGTAAGTGAAGAATGGCTGTGCTTTTATAACAGATATGCTTGATACCCATTAATCAATGTCCTCTATATTACTGTGTTTGGAAACAGATTTTGGGGAGAAATAAGTACATTTGGAAATAAATTTTCAAAAATAATGTTCATCCTACATAGATTTAGAAATACAAATTACTCTGCCTTAGTTTATTCCATGGTTTACTAGGGAGATTAACTCATGATGCCCTTGAGATAATTGAAAAGAATATCTGCTAAGTGAAATTGACCAGGAGGCAAAGTGTCTCCTGAAGCATATAAGTGGGAAGATGAGCTGTCAAGGATCCCGTCACCCTTCTGTCAATTCTCATTTCAGATCCTCCTTTCCATTCCTACCGTTGCCTCCTTAATTCAGAATATCAGCTCACCCGGAGCACCAACAACTCTTACTGGCCTACAGGTCTCCCTGTGCCCCTGGTCTATACCACTATACCAACAACACAATCATCCTTAATAACGGACCTGATTTTATTTGAATTGCAATCTGCCTGGCTTTAAAAGATTTTTAAAAAAGCAACTTTCCTAGAACTTAGCTGTAGTCAGTAAGGTGCAAATCGGTGGGAATCCAAGAAAGTTCTTGGTAAGAGAGAGCAACAACTAGCTATGTGTGACCTTTCTTGCCCTACCCTCCTGAAACTGAGGGTCCATATGACTTTGATTAAATTTATTTTTAAATCCTAGCTCTAGAAATCATCTCTCTCTCTCTCTCTCTCTCTCTCTCTCTCTCTCTCTCTCCATATATATATATATATATATATATATATATATATATATATATCCCTCAGAGACCTGGCCTTTCCCCCACATAATCAGCAACCCCCAAGGCAGCAGAAGACGACAGCCTGGACTTGCCTAATGGTCACACACTCTGGAGCTGTGCAGGCTAAAGATGACATTTTGACCTTAAGTTACATCTGAAATGACCCCTTGGCTACATTCCCATGAGAGTGAACAGAGGGACTCCAGAAAGGACCCTAAAGTTGCTTTCAAGACCTTAAGAAATTATTTATTACCCGTACCTCACCTCTGATCAATCTGCTCCCAGCATGGCCCTCAAACCCTAGTGACTGGGGTTACCGACTGGGACCAAAGATGTTACCAGCAAGATGAGTAGACTTTGGTTCTTGTTTTCTTGAAGGAAAGGTTTCAATCAAGAGACAAAGTGTAGAAAAGCAAGCAAGAATGTATTGACTGGACCAAAAACATACTTAGGACAGTGAAACAAGGAAGGGCATAGATTAGAGGAAGCAAAGGGAGAGCCTAGGCTGAGCTGCTCTGGCTCACTGGGAAGTCAGAGAAAAGGGGGCCTTGGAGACAGGTTCAGGGGTTAGCCGGGACAAGCTCCCGCTGCCCACTGCTCCCCTGGTTGCAAGTCTCATGGTATCCCTTAGAGCAGTGTTTCTCAGCCTTCCTAATGCCACGATCCTTTAATACAGTTCCTCATGTTGTGACTCCCAATTTCATTGTTACAAATTGAACATAATTAAAGCATAGTGATTAATCACAAAAACAATATATAATTATATATGTGTTTTCTGATGGTCTTAGGCAACCCCTGTGAAAGGGTCGTTCGACCCCCAAAGGGGGCGCGACCCACAGGTTGAGAACCACTACCTTAGAGGTTAGGGATACATGCCTGTGGGGAAAGGAGAGAGGAAACGGAAAGGCACAGGCATGCTCTCTGGAGGGACAGTGCACTGGGACCTTCATTTTCAGGGGTTTTAAAGGCTGGGCATTTAGTGGAGCTTTTAGGGGAGAATCAATAGACTATTCATCAGCTTTATGGTAATGTACCAAAATGAGATTCATTCTCTTCAATTTGTCTGTTCTTAGGTGTGGTTGGCAAATGGCACTTGTTGAATTTGTTACCTGTCTCCCTGAGGAGGGTGTTTAAACTATTTACCCTCTGGTTGGGGAGGAGAAGTGCAAACCATTTATTCTTAAGTGTTCCTGGTTTAGGGAAGATAGAATTTACTAGGTGGGTGCAAACTGCTGTTTAACTATGTCTTAGTTTCCCTATTCTGCTTGTCCTAGAATTTTCCTAGCTTCTTACTATTCTATAACAGTCACACTGTTGGGACCTCTGGCAGGCTAAAGAAAACATCTTGACCTAAATTATGTCTCATTTCCTGAGCCTAAAGGTGAAATGACCCCCTGGCTTCATTCCCATGAGAGGGACAGAGGGACTCCAGAAAAACCTCAAAGCTGCCCTCAAGACCTAAAGAAATGATTTATTACCCTTTCCTCACCTCCGATCAATTTGCCCCCAGCATGACCCCAAACCCCTAACCCATGGTGTTTTGTGATTTTGCCCTAAGCATATAATCTGTTACCTAGAAGCCATCTGGGAGCCGGATTTTTAGTGTTAACTCCCAGTGTCTGGGCTGGCCAATTCAATGTTAAACTATTTTGCAAACTCCTTCTCATGCATTTCTTTGGGCCAGTGTGTGCAGGCAGGCAGACCCAAGGAAAAACACTGGGGTTCCAGTAACATCTCACTTCTGAATTCCTGCCTGGAACTTGACTGTGATAGTTGAAATCCCAGCCAACCTCTGGGACTGTAAGGTAACCTTGAGGATATAAGCCATGAGCCAAGAACAGGAGAGCTGAAAATAAGGAACTTGAATTCCTGGTGACCCTCTGGAGCCCCCATCTCAGCCATGGACTGTCACCTCCAGACTTCTTAACAGGAGAAACAAATAACTTTCCCTTCGGTTTTGTCCACCACTGTTTCCGTTCTGGGTTTTGAGGATAATGTGATTTCTAGCAGAAGAAGGTAGAAGGCTTGTCCCGATCTGGCCTCCCTGCGTCCTCCTCTCTCAACATTACCACCCACTTGGCCCTCCCTCTGGCTCTGCTTTCCGGCTTTCAACCAAGTTTGTTGCACAGCATGTGCCCTGGCACAGACAGTGCACTAAGAATAGAATAGAGCAGCACAGAGCCAATCCCTGCCCTTGTAGGAATTACAGTCTTTGGGAAGAGGTAGGGATCAAGGACTGATCCCACAAGCATGTAATCATAAGCCCTGCTAAATGCTAGGAAAGACAAGTTTGGGGATGTCTGGTTTAGTCTGGAGAGTCAGGATAGGCATCACTAAAGGTGGCATTTGAGCCGACATTTGAGGGATGAGTAGTGATTAACAAGTAAATAAGGGAAGGAGTGAGATTCCAAAGAAGAGTGGAGATATTTTAGAATTTAACTGAAACACACTTGTTAAAATACCTAGGATGGTAATTGAAAAAAGAGAGGAGAAGGAGGAGGAGGAGGAGGAGGAGGAGGAGGAGGAGGAGGAGGAGGAGGAGGTGGAGGAGGAGGAGGAGAAGGAGAAGGAGAAGAGGAGGAGGAGGAAGAAGAAGAAACATATATAATCTAAAACAGTAGAGAGGGGAAAATGAAATAAAGATAACTTGATCAATCCAAGTGAAGGCTGGAAAGGAAAAAAAAAAAAAAGAGGAAAGAAAAGAAATGTAGAAAGAGAAGAACTAGTAGAATTTCAGTAAACATGTTGTGGACAGAAAAGGGGCCACACACTAAACATGAGAAGCTCAAGGGAGGCCTGCACAGGCCTTACAAACTCAGACCTACAGTCACCACATAGGAAGGTCTGAAATGAAAACTTTCCAAAAGCAGTTCATGGCAGGCAGTCTCCTAGGGTGGTATTTTTCCTAATAAAGGTGACTCTTTACCTTAAGGAGCTTATCAAGTCTCCATTTATCCCCTTTTATATCCTCCTCTGACCTCCCCCTAGCAATCACCATATTACTCTCCTGGTCCATGAGTTTTTCCCTTTTTTCCTTTTTTGCTCTATCTCTTCCCCCACCCATCCAGTAAGCCACATTTATGATAACTTATGGAACATAGAAGACAATGAAAATCAGAAAGATTCATATTTTGTATGAAAATACAACATAAAAAGTTTATGTGATGTAGCTAAAACAGTATTTACAGAGAAAGTATTAAATACTTTTATTAGGAAAGAAGGACTGAAATTGACAAGCTAAAAGTCCAACCCAAAAAGTCAGAAAAAGTGCAAAGGGAAATAACATAGTTAATATCACCTATTAATGAAAGACTATAAAGGTACAATAGAAAGAGTCAACAATGTCAAAGCTGTTTAAAAAAATAAGTTGAATAAAATAGACCAACCTCTGGTAAAATATATATAACTCACTCAAAATATTTTGTTTTAGGAAACTAAAAGGAAATAAGAATTCACATACACTTGCAATCATTAAAGAAACTGAATCAATAAATATATAACGAGTAAAACAAACACACATTCCTAAATGGCTTTCTAGGAAGATCCTACCAGATATTCAAGACTCATCCCTATTTTATGAAAGTTATTCTAATGAATAAAGTCATAGGCTAAAGTCACAACATTCAAGGATGTTTTATCACTAGAATGCATACTAATATAAATCATCTCATTGTCAACATAAGAAATGTCCAAACTGTAAAAATGTTTATGAGTTTATTTGAGCCAAACTGACAATTGTCGGGAAGCAAATTCTCAACAGATAGAGAAAATGCTCCAGAAAATGTCAGTGTTAATCACTTATTTTATAAGTCAAAGGGCAAGAAATCTCTGGGATTGGATAAAAAGGAAAAGGACTTAGGCACATACTTATTTTACACAGGTGGGCATAGGCTAGTTAACAGTCAACAATTAATACAGTAACACTAACAATGAGGGGATCTGTGGTCTCTGCTAGGGTGTGTGGTTGTAGCCTGAGGGGGTCTGGAAAAAAAGGAAATTACCCTGACATTCCAGAGGCTCAGTTAAGGTAAAGATTCACCTTTGTCAGGGAAGTTACTGGCCTAGGACAAGACTACCTGCCATTATCAGCTTTTAGTTAGGAAAGTTTAATTTTAGACCATCCCGTGTGGTTACCTGAGGTCTCTGAGTTTATATCTAGCAGGACTCCCATGCAGGACTGCCCTGAGCTTGTCAGGTTTAGTACATGATCCCCCTTTCATCCACATCAACAGAATTAAGAAAAACTGTATGATCACTTCAACAGCTACATAATATACTTTGATAAAATTTAACATGCATTTATCATTTTTAAAGACCTCTCTTAACTAATAGACTAGAAGAAGAAAGGAAATTTACCTAACCTGATAGACTACCTACAAAAAAAAAAATCAACAAGAAATTTTACATATAATTGTGAAAAGTTAGAGATATTCACTTGAAAGGCAAGTGTGCACATATCAACACTTCTGTTCAACACTGAAACAACTGGTTGAAAGTATTGGGCAGGGAAACTTTCACTTTACTTCCTTTAGTTCTTTCTGGCTGATCAAATCATTCAAATGACAGCAGATTAACAGGAGGAAATTAAATTTTAATATTTACACACGGGGGAATTCACATAAGCATGAAAATTCCAAAGACAGTGAGGCAAAATGAAGCAAAAATGTCATTTTGGATTAAGGAGGGGCAATTTACAGGTAAATAAGAAAGCAAACATATGGTAAACAAATGCATGCAGGGTCCCCCAGAAACAATGGCACAGGGGGGATCTAGTCAGAGCTTTTTGCTTGGATCCTCCAGTCTGCCACACTTCATTCCTATGCGCTCAGGTGGCTATGCTGAAGTTCCCTTCCTGAAGCAGGTTTGCTACCTGAATTGCTAGAAGCAGGTAAAGAGTAACAAATTCTTTCTGAGTTGTTTGGGCTTTAATTGCTTTCAGCTGGAAATAATCTGCATGGGGGAGGTGGGGTACATATTCTGGGTAGACTCACTCCCAACCCCTACCAAAGGAAGAAACAAACTTCTAATTGTAGACAATATAATTGTCTCCAGTAAAAGCACTTAAGAACATCTACAGATAAATAATTAGAAGAAAGAAAAGTTCTGCAAGTCTGCTAGCTAGACTCCCAATACACAAATCAATTGTGTTCCCATAAACCAGCAGCAAATATGAGAAAATATAATTTAGAAAAGATAACATTAACAAAACACAATCAATATGTTTCCTAAGAATAATTTTGACAAAGACATGTTAGACCTTTGTGGAAAACTTATAAAATTAAATTTAAAGGTCTTAAAGAAAGCTTAGATAAGTTGATACATCCTATATTTATGCATGGAATGATTCAGTATATAATATCTTGAATATTTAATATTCATTCAGAAAACTCATGCTCCCCAAATTCATCCTTAAATACAATGCAGATGCAATCAAAATCACAACTGGCTGGATGGAACTTATATAGATCCTAAAAGTTATAAGCAAGGCAAAATCACAGGTCTAAGAGTGATTGAGGAATTTCTGCAGAAAACAAACAAGGTAGGTGGGAGTTGTAAGGTATCAATATTGTTCATAAAGATAAAGAAATTAAGGCATTGAGATACTGGCACAGGGACTGATGAAGAGAACATGACACCGGCTTCATAAACAAACCCACATATACGCCGTCTTTGACATGTGACAAGGGCTCACTGAGGAGAGGTGGGACTCAATAGGCAGATCTAAAACAAGGGACAGCCCTGGTGGGAAAACACGGAATTAGAAACTTCCCTCAAGCCACTCATAGAAATAACTTTAAAGTAGATTAAAGCTAAAGTGAGAAAACATGAAAACATTAAGGAAAATATATAAGAAGCTATGTATTTGACCTCTGGGTAGGGAAGCAGTTCTCAAAATAAAAGACCAGCCATAAAGAAAACAAAAAAATCAATACAGCAAACAACATTAAAGTTTAGACCTTCCCTATGACGAAATTCAACTTAGAAGCAAGTTTTAGCCTAGGAGAATTTTCAGTGCATACAATTGACAAAGATGATACACAGAATATATTTTCAAACACTTACCATTCCACTGGAGAAGCAGGAAGCAATAGAAACCTGTGCAAATGAAACAGGAAGCTCAATGGCCAATAGACATAAGAAGAGACGATAACCTCCCTAATAATCATGGAAATTTAATTAAAACAAGATGGCACCATGTCATACGAATTGGATTGGCAATAATAAAAAAAGTCTGGAGATACCAACTGTTACCAAGTATTGGCAAGGGGAACTTTAGAGGTGTAAATTGGTATAATCACATGGGAAGGCATTTTGGCCATTCTAGTCAAGTTAAAAATGTCCATTCCACACAGCCCAGTTGGCAAAGTTGCAGAGGACATGCAGTATACTGTCAGTTTATATAAAGCATTCAACCAAAAAATCATATCTATATAATGTATGAATACATACACAGTAGTTAAATAGTACAGAAATGATATACACTAAGTTTGGGTTATTTGTCTTGGGTTGGGTGGGACAGAGGCAGAGATTGTGAAAAGAGAACTTTATCCGTTATTGTGTTTTCCAATAAAAAATAAATATGAAGTAAATATTGAAAAACGTGAAGATTGGATAGAAGTGGCTCGGTGGGTGCTCATTAGATTATTATCCTTTTCTGTATGCTCACAAAATGTCATAATTCAATAAAGAAGGTTAATGGGAAGTAAGGAAGTGCAGACCTAGGCAGAGGGAGCTCATTAGAGCAGCTTTGTCCTGCAGAGGAACAAAGAGACTGGTAGCAGCTGGAGGGATGTGAGCACAGAGGGCTATTCTTTAGAGTGGGTCATTGGAAGCATGTTTATACTTGATTGAAATTCCTTCATGGACAGAGAGACATTGATTATGCAGTACAGCAACAAGATAATCACAGGAGCAAAAGCCTTGGAAAGATAAGAGGCAATAGAACTTGTGTTTGGGGAGAACAGGGGATCTCTTAGCATTGTCATAGGAGGGAGGACCAAGGGAGACCAGGCCCAAGCAGGAATGGAAGTTCTGTTGGTGCAGATGAAGACCGGCCCCTCTAAGAACTATTTGTTTTCCTAATGAAATGCAGTCTTCCCTTGGTACCTGAGGGGACTGGTTCCAGGACATCTCCACCTGCCCCCAACACCAAAATCTACAGATGCTCAAGTCCCTTACATAATATGATGGAGTATTTGCATATGACTTATGCACATCCTCTCATATACTTTAAATCATCTCTACATTACTTACAATCCCTAATGCAATGTAAATGTTATGTAAACAGTTGTTACACTGTATGGTTTAGGGAATGATGACAAAAAAAAAAGTCCGTTCATGTTCAGGACAGACACAACCACCGTAGGCCTATCTACACAGTACATGTCAGCAACACTGTAACATTTTCTCAAATACTTCCTACCCAAGGTTGGTTGAATCCATGATAGGGAACCCATAAATATGGAGGGCCAGCTAGCTGTATAAGGTCACGTTTGAGTGACAAGTACAGAGATGGCAAGAACATTAGAGAAGAGAAGCAATGCTATGAAATCAACATCTTGGAAGTCAGGAAAACAAACTTACCGTCATCACCATGCTGCAATGAGTAGCCAGTTGAGGCTTGTGCTCAGCATCCTAAAATGAACTCCATCCACATTACAGTGGAATTATTTCCAGCAAACATCAGCATCTCAGGCTCTGGTGCGGAGAAGGCCAGTGATTGGGTCCAACCACAAGATGGTTTCACCAGGTAACAGAAAAAAAGAGAAGCAGAAAAGCTAACGATGTTTGCAAGGAAGTGATGCAAATTAACAAAAATGACAATGGTGTCAATGGACTGAAGGAAAAGACAAGGTCAGTCATTGCAATGGGAACCTGGAGGAAGTGAACAGGAGTGGTTGTGGAGGCGTGGTTGGTAGAGGAGGCACAGTGGCCCAACATGGTTCCATGACAATGGGGGATGAAGTGAAGAAGTTAATGATGTTGAAGGCAGAGAGGACAGATGGGTCATGAAACAGAAGGCACGCATCTTCCATGTGTGCCCAATGTTGATGTTGAAGTTATCAAGAGGAATCTTTAGTGAATGAGGCAGTGTGATCCAGGATGTTCAGAAGACAGCAGCCAGGAGCAAATGATTACTGCTGTAATCATTTTACAGAACTTGAAAATGTGGTTCAGAGTGGGTGTGCCTCTATGAAGCAACATGCAAAGGAATAACCCGAGGAACCCAAGAAGTGTTTGACTTCAAACTCCATACTCTTTCTACTGTATCAGACTTCTTATACAAGTCTCCACACAGGAAACTTGAATGACTGTACAATGAAATGTGATGTTAATCTCCAGTATCTCCTTTGGACGGAGCCAGTCACCATGACCTTTAACCAGTATGACTAATCAGAAATATCTGGGGAGTTTTTTCAACATAAACAAGCCCAGGTTGACCCTACACCTCATGAATCAATCTCTAGGGGGTGAGCCCCGACCTATGATTTTAAAAAAGATCCCCAGATGAATGATCCATAGCCTTGTTACCAACCATTAACCTCAGGTTATAGTCTGTACAAAAGCTCACCTGCCTTCCAAGCATAAATGGTTCTGACAGTCCCAAGAAAGAAATGATCCAAGAGAACAAAGACTTGAATGTCCAGTTGTGAGTGCTTTCTTGTCTATCCCTAAGGGTTATGCTCTGAGTATCCTATATAGCAACTCATTCCATGCTAAAATCTATTGAGACACATTTTCCTGTTTAGAATTTTATGTAATCAGAGAATATCTTAAATGTGTGCTCATCTTGCTCAAAGATTCACTAAAATATCAATTATTATCAGTTGATTTCTAGAAAACATTTTGCTTATCTATACTAATAAAAGGGTAATATGCTAATTAGACTGGGAGACCTTCCAGGAGACCTTCTGGATGTCCTTCCGGACAAAGCCATGGTGGCAGGGCCAAGGCAGAGGAGGTTAGGGGCAATCAGGCCAGTAGTGGAGAGCAGTTGGGGGTGATCAGGCAGGCAGTGGGGGGCAGTTGTGGGCAAGCAGGCCAGCGGGGGGGGGGGGCAGTTGGGGGCAATCAGCTGGTGGAGGGAGCAGTTGGGGCGATCAGGCTGGCAGGGAGGGAGCCATTAGGGGTGATCAGGCCAGAAGGGGGGGCAGTTTGGGTTGATCAGGCCAGCAGACAGAGTCATTAGGGGCGATCAGGCAGGCAGGCAGGTGAGCAGTTAGGATCCAGTGGTCCCAGATTGCGAGAGAAATGTCTGACTGCTGGTTTAGGCCTGATCCCCAAGGGGTCCCAGATTGGAGAGGGTGCAGGCCGAGCTGAGGGACACCACCCCCCCCCACGAATTTTGTGCACTGGGCCACTAGTCCTATATAATAAAAGCCTAATATGCTAAGTGTTCAGTTGTCTGGTCGGCCATTCACCAATCAAAGCATAATGATATGCTAAAGCCACTCAACTGCTCACTATGATGTGCACTGACCACCAGGGGGCAGACACTCTGACTGGTAGGTTAGCTTGCTGCTGGGGTCTGGCCAATTGGGACTGAGACAGGCCAGACACACCCTGGGGCCCTTCTGCTGTCCCTCCCTGGCTGACCAACTTCCCGTGTCCCTCCTCGGCCTCGATCGTGCACCGGTGGGGTCCCTCAGCCTGGCCTGTGCCCTCTTGCAATCCGGAACCCCTCGGGGGATGTCGGAGAGCTGGTTTCAGCCCCTTCCCACAGGCCAAGCCGAGGGACCCCACTGTGCATGAATTTGTGCACCAGGCCTCTAGTCTGTAATATAACCTGAAAAATGTTTGTTGCCAAGTTTATTGCTTTGGGGAATGCCAGTATTGTGGGGGCCACTCTGCCTCTCTCACTCTGTCACACATCCCTTTTCTGCTAGATCAGATTTGAAGCTTTGTGCATGAGTAGAAGGAGCCTACTGTGGGATATGACCTGAGGAAGCATCCCATTGAGTAGCACAAGACAATTTTGACCATTGTTTACTCTCCTTCTACCTAACTTCCCAGATCAAAGAACAGAGACATGGTTATCTAATCATGCCAACATAAGAGCTACAATAATATTTATTTCACTTTCCCCTACCCTCAGGAGATGTCGTTCCAGCTCCCCCCAGGGAAACATGTCATGATCTAGAACAGGGGAGTGAAATGGCCTGTAGGTACCTCATTACCAGAAACTCATGCCACACCTTCCAGTGCCCACCAAGATGAACACTGCCACTCTCTCTGAGTGGGCTGGATTGTCTTCGATTTCCTTCTCCAGAGTCCTGAGCGGTGATTCATCCACCACATCTGGTGACTGCATGGGTGAAGTCACAAATGTCTGAGGCTCAGGCAACCTTCAGTGAGTGTCTTGCAATGTGTCTTTTGTGGAGCTGACATGCACTGAGTTTCCTGCTTGCCAGGCTCTGGCCTCAGAGGTTTAAACTACCATTAACCTGTCCACCCATAACTCTGAATGCTGGCAACTTTATTAATCATTACTTCCTAGATGAGAACACTGAGCAGAGAGAGGTGAAGTCATTTCCCCTGCGAAGAAACAACCAGGAGGTGTGGGTAGGATTCAGATGGCACCACTGCCTCTACTGTGCACTAGCCCAGGGTTTGGCCAACTTTTTTTTTTTTAAGAATATATAATTTTTATCTTATTTTAGTTAAAAATAATAATCATTGTACCCTGAATGAAGAAATTGGTCTTGGGGGGTGGGGGGGGGGATGAGAAGAGAGAAAAGAAAAGCAATAAGTCAAAAGAAAAAGAACTTCCTATATTCATCTGTGTAAACAAATCCACTAAGGCAAATGCAATCCAGGGCCAGGACTGCTGCACAGGGTCAGTACCTCCTAATTTCTGTAGAGTCTAAGACCAAAAAAATAAAACCTCTGCATGTCTGACAGGAGTTTCTTAGACTCTTGGGGCATTTTACTAAAATAAAGAGTTATCAAGTCCAAACAGCAGGAACGCTGTCATGACACACACCGAAAGTTGCATAACTGTGGTCTCCATGGCCATTCACTTGTTTGATGGGGTGACGGGCACAGTTTCATGACACAGCAATAGACACACACACAGGCACACACACACACACACACACGTGAGCAAGCACATGGGGGCTGCGTGGGGCCGGGCTGGTGACCCAGGTAGGGCCAACTTTTCCTGCAAGGCCCAGAGAGTATATATTCTGGCTTTGTGAGTAACTCTAAACAATACATAACTTAATTGTGTCCCAATAACACTCTATGTAAAAAGCAGGCAGAAGGCTACATCTGCCCCCAGGTTGTGGATACACCTCAAAATCATTGGGAGGGAGTGTTAAAATTGAACTCTTGCCCCACAGCCTCCTGAGTTTCTGACTCACTAAGCCTTGGTGAGGTCCAACACTGGCATCATGTAGCCTGTCTCCAGGATAATATGGACTCTAAGGGTCCGGGGACTACACTTTAAGAACCACTGTCTAGAGCAGTGATGGCGAACATTTTGAGCTCGGCGTGTCAGCATTTTGAAAAACCCTAACTTAACTCTAGTGCCATGTCACATATAGAAATTTTTTGATATTTGCAACCATAGTAAAACAAAGACTTATATTTTTGATATTTATTTTATATATTTAAATGCCATTTAACAAAGAAAAATCAACCAAAAAAAATGAGTTCGCATGTCACCTCTGACACGCGTGTCATAGGTTCGCCATCACTGGTCTAGAGGAATACTAACACGCACAGTCTGCACATTCTCTTCTGAAAGCAAATCAGAATGAATATGAAAGCCCGCAATTCCTGTGACTAAATCCCTATCATTCCCTCCCCCTGCAGTCTGTATTCTCAGGAATTTTGTTTTCTGGAACGTCAGCCAGGAATCAGGTGTTATCTTCTCAGTATTCACAGCGCCTGGTATAGTGGTTTGTGTTACCAGGTGTTCAAAACTGTTTGCTTGAAGAATGAGAAGAACATGAATGACTCTATTGCTGCTATGTTAGATCGCTTCCAAGAATTTTTAAATGTGGCAAAAATACAAGGATTTGGGTAAATTGCTGTAACTCAGAGAATGGCATTACCTAGTGCGAGGAAATCATTGGTCTTGTACCGTAGCTCATTCTTCCCAGTTGATACATTAAGAAAAATCTACATTTTAAGACGGTCTTGAGTTTCGCCCACGTCACATTAAATGTAGCCTGCTCAGAGTTTGATTCCCCTTAAGAAGAGGCCCTTTCCTGTCAGGATAGTGTTCCTTAGAGATTGGGGACAAAAGGATTTGCAGGTTGTAGGTTCACAAAAGGCATTGGCCCAGCTGGGCAATCACAGACCTTAGAGTTCAAAGGTTGGGATCAGGCTGACTGCGCATGTCTAGAAATAGCTCGAGCAGAGGATACCTGCCAGGACCAACTCCCCCCTCGGGGCACAGAGCAGATGTACAGCAAGGAGCTACTTACACATCTCAGTGCTCCAGCAGTCGTACAGGCCCCGGGGCCACATGGGTCTTTATTTAGAATAATGGGTGGGAAATTAAAATGTCCTCCAAACGATGTGAATTTTTAAAATGAGAATCTCATTTGGTTTTGAAGTGTGACTTTTCTTTTTCCTCCCCAATGCTGAGAAAAACTGAACTCAGCGGGAGTGTGAAAAGACCACTGGCTGTCTTTGGTCCACCCACATCAGGGCTTTCCTGTGTCCAAATGTTAATTTGAACTGACAAAACACTGTTGGCACTTTAATTTTATTTTATAACAAAAAGGCAGACTGAACTTCTAAGCGTTTTTTATTCCAAGTTTAATGGCTCACGTTCCTGAGGTTGGCAAGCAGATGGAGTTGAAGACGAGAGTGTATAATTGCAGATTATGAAACTGCAAAATTAATATTACTTTGTGAATGTCGAGATAAGGTTTGAGAGCCAGAGGGACTTTTGAGATCATTGATCTTAAACCTCATCACACAGATGAAGACTCAGAGGCTGGGGTGATAATGTGTCCCTCTCAGATTCACACAGCCAGCTGGGAACAAGTGATATCTGATGCCCAGTCTCCTGGCACATCAACCATCCCCACCCCCACCCCCCAGGCTCCACTATACCCACTAACTTCTTACAAGGAAGGGGACCTAATTTATCCTTCCTTGCTTCACCTTCAAAAGTGCAAGGGTGTGTGTGTGTGTGAGAGAGAGAGGGGGGGGGGAGAGAGGGAGAGAGAGAGGGAGAGAGAGAAGGGAATGGGAGGGCAGGAGAGGGAAAGGGAAAAGAAGGAAAGACAAGACAGTATTGGGGGCACATCTACAATTGTTTTTGGCTATACATTTAGTTTAATCCACTATTTTCAGATAATTCTTCATTTACTTGGACCTGTTAATAAAACATTGCACAAAGACCATGAAAGAATTAATCAAGAATGGCCTAACCTTACTACATAGAGTAATAAGCATTTAATTGGACTGTATGTGACAGACACCCGAAATAACAAGGGCTTCAGCACTGGAGGTCTTTGGGTAAAGGAAGAAGCCAGAGCTGCCCTGGTGCCATACTTCCCCAGTCCCTCAGGGACCCGGCTCCTCCTCCCCGCAACTCGGCCACTCCACTTAGCAGAGCGGTGGCCCTTCCATTTTTCTTTCATGGCTAGCTGCCCTGGCTGGAGTTCAAATTCACCTCTCTTGTGTGCTAAGTAGCAGCCAGAACACAACAACATTCTGCATGTTCTGCACACATCCCTGAATGCTGGTGACGGCACAAGTTCTGCCTCCCACAACATTGCAGGTGACAGCGGCACCGGATCCTTTTCACAGCATCACGGCGGTCAGCAGAGGCCCAGCCACTAGGACCCGAGTCTCTGCCGCCCACTCTCACAAGGCTTCCTCCAGGCCAGGGGCATCAGGTTTAGATTCTAACAGAGGCAACTTTGCCCTTTCCGGTAATCGAATTCTGCGCTACAGATGCAGGTGTGGGTGACAGCGACCCCAGTGCATGGTGGCTTAAGCGCAAAAAAGTTTAGTTCTTTCTCACATGAAATCTGAAGTGCTGCCTCTGCCCCCGCAAGGCTATTGGGCCCCCAGGCTCCCTCCTCCCTGGGGCTCTGCCTCCCTAACTGTCTTGCCTTCATGGCCCAACATTTCTTACACCGTGTCCCCCAGGAAGGAGGCAGAAGAGGGATCCTATGTCCTTGCTTGTTAAGGCACAACGTGGAGATTTCACACATCATTTCTGCTCAATCCCATTATTCAGAACTTAATCTCAAGAATAAAATCATTTTTCAACATGGCTTAGTGTTCAGGCAAAACTCGGGGTTCTTGCAGCACCAGTTTGGCTCAGTGGATAGAGCGTCGGCCTGCGGACTGAGGTGTCCCAGGTTAGATTCCGGTCAAGGGCATGTACCTTGGTTGCGGGCACATCCCCAGTAGGGGGTGTGCAGAAGGCAGCTGATTGATGTTTCTCTCTCATCAATGTTTCTAACTCTCTATCCCTCTCCCTTCCTCTCTTTGTAAAAAAATCAATAAAATATATTTTTTATTAAAAAAAATGTTTAGGGAGGGAAAAACATAAAAAACATAAAAAAAAAAACTCGGGGTTCTTATCGCTACAGGAGTCAACATCACGGAAGATGAGCTGGCTCTGCCACACTATGAAATCTTCTGAATGTTAAGCACAAATAGTTAGAAAAACAACCTATTATTAGGTTATTGCAGTGTGACTGTACCATTTCCCTCTAAATCCCCTTTGTCTAGAATATTGGTGATACTGCCAGCAAGAAAATTACAGGAAATTCCACATCCACAACTTTAGGGCGACCTGGTCCTTTACTGTCACTTTATCTTTCCTCTACTCCCAAATAATGGGCATCCACACTGGACCATGTCAGCCCAGGCTCTCCTTATACCTGAAATCATATTAGAGCTGGTGAATAACTAACTCCTTACTGCTCAAGGTTCACATTTTGAATACATCTGGTTAAACGCCTTGTTTTAACTTGCCCATTAAGCTTTTATTTTCAATGAACAGAATTTTCATGGGTAGAAAGTACAAGTCTTTTTGTAAAAATATCAAAGTTCTTTTGTTGTTTGTGTGTGTGTGTGTGTGTGTGTGTGTGCCTTAGTCTCCTCAACTGTGCTAATCTCATAGTCAGCATCCTATTCTTTCAGTTTTTGAATCTCTGTGTTTTCTGCTGACCACCTATGCACGTGGTAGCTTGTTCTCTTGTGATTTTTAAATTTAAAGTGTGAGTTTGTATTTAGTGGGGCTCTGTATGTGAGTGTCCTGGATTAAAATAGGCCCCTGGGAGAAGGCTTTGGGCATCCCAGGAGTGATGTCAGACCAGGGCTACTTTATTGTTGGTGACAGTTCCTCCTTTGGAGATCTCAGGTATTGGTATAGTAATGTCAACTCCAAACTTTCATGGGAGAAACCTGGAGGTTCTCACTGTAAAGGGAAGAGTTTTTCTCATAGAAGGGAAGAGTTTTTCTCCCCAAGAGCCAGGAGCAGACAGCTTTATTATCTCTGCTAGTGAATGGGTGTTTTACATACCCTTTCACAGAGGATGTAAGCAATCAATAGGCTGGTGTGTGGGTAGAGTTGGACGGGGGAGCAATTCCTTCATATCCTCATGCATGTCCCAAAGCCTTATTTCCTGTGACCATTAAAATCTAAGTCCCTTGGTTACTGGTTGCTAAGACAGGCATGCCCCATTTACCCTCTCCCCTGATTCACACAATGCAACCAAGCGAATTTCTATTCTTTAATTTTTAGCCTTTGGAAGTTTCATACATTCTTGTGAGCTCTGCTATGCATTTTAAAGAAATTTAGTTGATCTTTATCCAAACTTTTCAGGTGTTCTGTGGTGAGGAGAGCTTCAGAACACCTCATGAGCCATGTTTCTATTGAGAGAAGTCAACTCACTATTTCATTCACATAGAAGCAAGCCAAGTTACATACTTCAACCTGGTTAATTGTAATGGAAGCCACAGACTGAAAGAAAATATTTGCAACATTTGCCAGAAACAAAGGCTTAGTGTGCTCGCACAACAGGGCACAGCTGGCTATGTGAGTTGGACCCCAGATGCTCCGCGGTACAAACACCAGCTTCCCTCCCCTTCTCTAGTCACTCACTCCCTCTCTGAAGCCTGGAAAACTCTTGCATCCAAAGGACAGGCATCCACAGAGTTTATAGGACTGGCACTTCTGTTTTCCACCCCAGAGAGGACAGCTCTGTTAACTTCAGAGAGTATTCCTGACAATTGGTAGCAGCGGTGTGGCTTCCGCATATGGCATCCTCTGGTAGAAATGGACCAGAAGGAGCCAGAACAAGATGGGCAGAGAAAGTTGGAGAGCAGGCAGTTATGGCAACTCGCTTCTGGACTTATTAGCATGTGGAGGAATTCCTCTGGGCTCTCCCGGAAGTAACAGGAGCAGGTGCTTGGTAGTGAGCTGATTCCAGCAATCTGCCTGGTGGCTATTGAGCTCCTATAATTGATTGGGTCCCTAAAGCTACTTTATTCTACTAAGATATGGGCCATCTGGGTGATGCTAAATATATAGAGTGCTTAAGAATAGGAAAATTCCAAATAAAAAATACTGGTAAATGAAGGAAAATTTATAAAAGGAACAATAAAATAGATACCAAACCTAAAAATTAATTTTGCTCAAAAATTAAAAAATAAAAGATAATTTCTTTTCATCTACCAAATTGACAAGGATATATATTTTGCCCTCTTATTTGCCTGACTGGTGGGTACGTAAATTTGTATAAATGTTATGAAGGGAATACTTAGCAAGAGCTTTTAAAATGAGCACACCATTTCACTCCAAATTAATTTAAAGAAGTAATAAGAGAGGTGAGAGGTTTACAAAAGTTGGGGACAGACATTGTCCCTGTAGCACTCATACAAAGTAGAAAGATGGAAGCAACATGAATAGCCACAACAGAAGAACAATCAAAGGTCATTTCATCTACTACATGGCATGGAACCACTTGAATCTTAACTGTCCTCTCACAGCCTATTTAACACATGGAAAGCTGTTGATGACATTCTTATGAAAATTGTTTGCAACCTAATTATGTTATGACACAGGTTGTGTATCAACGTCTAAAGTATATAGTTCTAGCCCTGGCCAGATTGGCTCAGTGGATAGAGCATCAGCCTGAAGACTGAAGGACCCCAGGTAAGATTCCAGTCAAGGGCACATACCTTGGTTGCAGGTCGATCCACCCCCAGCCCTGGTCGGGGCTCGTGTGGGAGGCAACCAATCAATGTGGGTCTCTCTCATCGATGTTTGTCTCTCTGTCTCTCCCCTCCCTTCTACTCTCTCTAAAAATCAATGGAAAAATATCCTCAGGTGAGGATTAACAAAAAAAATAAAATAAAGTATATAGTTCTAATTTTGTAGTTTACACAAGTATGCATAAAAAAACAACAGGAAGTATGTACATAGATGAGTGATTATTTTCTCCATTATGATTTTGTATAGTTTCTTGATGGAAGCCGGTCCACACTTGCTGCTTGACACAGTTGATGCAGGGAAGAAACACCTGTACAGCTTATGTTTCAAGGGACCTGGTGTATATGGCATATGTTTGCTCCCCCTCTTAGCGCTATGTGTTTTAACCAGGACCACCTCCCTGAGAAAGGTTGTTTCCCCAGGTGGGGATTTTTCCCTGGAGTTAGGGATTAACAGGACTAAAGAAGGGAATAAATCAGTAAAACCCCTTAACTAAGTACCAGGCGGGTAGTTAATCACCTTAACTATGAACAATCACGCTTAAGTTACATAATCTTTACTTAGGATAATCTCCTTCAGTTATTTCCTTGTAGCTTAACAGAACAGTAGAGTAGTGACCTTGGAATGGAGATAATAAATGCCCAAAACCTTTGGAATAGAATGGATAGGATTAAAATCAAATGGTATAAATATAGATGTAACAGGAGAATAAATAGAGAACCTGGCTGGAGAACCTGGCTAGAGAACCTGGCTAGGCTGGTCAACTGAACGCTGCCTCTGTGTCATTCCTTCTTCGCCGACTCCGTCCACACCTTTGGGAACCCCTGGACCCGCTGGGGCTGGACCCCAATAGTTTCTAATATTTTCACAATGCACACGATTATCTTTACAGTCAGTGAAAAGGGCGGCGAAAGCTTTTGCTATGATTATATTGCCTTGGGTTTCTGTGGCTCTAGGCTTTGGCTCCCATTTCTCTGATACACACACCTAGAGAGATGCTTGAGGGCAGGAAGGCTCCATGACCAGGCCAGCCCTCCAAGCCAAATGTTCCCCAAGCTGTTCCCCATTATTAAGAATTGCATTTCTCATTATTTTTTGTTTTATTTATCTTTTTTCTTTGCTCTGAGTCATCTCTTTCTGAGTTGTTCTGCTAGTTAGCAATTTCATCACTCTCAGAAATTTCTGCAATTTCACTCCTGTACAGATTTGGTTAAACCAGATGAAAGTGCCAATATTTAGCAATATTTTATAACTAGAGGCCCAGTGCACAAATTTGTGCGTGGGTAGGGTCCCTCGGCCTGGCCAGTGATCGGGCCAATCAGGACCATCTCACTTAGTCCTGATTAGAGCTGATGGGGGCCGGCCAGTGAAGGACCACAGGAGGTTGGCTGGCTGGCTAAGGAGGGACCGCAGGAGGGCTCCAGGGCATGTCCAGCCCTCTCGCCCACTCCCAATTGACCTGACTCCAGCAGCAAGCTAACCTACTAGTCAGAGCTTCTGCCCCCTAGTGGTCAGTGCACATCATAGCAACTGATCAAGCAGTAGACCTATTGGTTGACTGACTGGTTGGCCACTTAGCATATTATAGTTTTATTATATATGAGTAGAGGCCCAGTGCACAAAAATCATGCACTTGGTGGGGTCCCTCACCCTGGCCTGCACCCTCTCACAGTCCAGGAGCCCTTGGGGGGATGTCCAACTGCCGTGGAAGCAGGAAAGGCTCCTGCCACTGCCACTGTACTCGCCAGCAGTGAGACTGGCTCAGGGCTTCTGGTTGAGCGGCACTCCCCCTGTGAGAGTGCACTGACCACCAGGGGGAAGCTCCTGCATTGAGGTCTGCCCCCTGGTGGTCAGTGCACGTCATTGGACCAGTCGTTCTGCTATTCGGTCAATTTGCATATTAGCCTTTTATTATATAGGATAGACCTGACTGGGGTGGCTCAGAAGTTGAACATCGACCCATGAACCAAAAAGTCACTAGTTCAATTCCCGGTCAGATCACATGCCCGGGTTGTAGGCTTGATCCCCAGTAGGGGGTGTGCAGGAGGCAGCAGATCGATGATCTTTCACTCTCACTGATGTTTCTATCTCTCTATCCTTCTCCTTTCCCCTCTCTCTAAAATCAATAAAAACATATTTTTTTAAAAAAGAGAAAAAAATTTTACAATAGAAAGTACTTTTAACTGGTTTAACCTACTTTGATTACATCTCTTCCCCATTTAGTGAAAAATATTTTTCCTGATTGATTAGAAATTCTAGTTAATTGGTTGCCCCACATAGACAGTGGTACTGGGCAGAGCTTCATGGGTTCTGAGCAACATTTTCACAGGACCACAAACTGGTTGATTGTTACTTAGGTGTTTTTAGAATAATACTTTCTTACTAATCTAAACCACCAATTTAGAGAGTCAGCATGGAGTATTGACAGAGAACAGGCTTCATCTATAATAATTAAAGCATAATATGCTAATTAGACTGGACGACCTTCTGGATGAAGCCGCAGCGGGGGCGAAGCTGCAGCAGGGGCCAAGCCCCTTGCACGAATTTCATGCATCGGGCCTCTAGCATATATATAAAATAACCATTTTCTCCTGCTTTCAATTTAAAAGAATAAGCCTGGGGGGGGGGGGGAATAAACCCACTACTTTCACATTTTATACATTGATTAGATTTGCGGGGTATTTAAAAAATAAATTTAAATTCAAAATGTTAAAACCTACAGATGACTGGAAATAATGCAAAAGCAGAAAATCCAAGTTAAACATACATACTTCATGCTGGCATAGAAGAACCAGGCATCTCAAATTATTCTTGGAGACCTCCAAGTAGAATAAACAAAATGTAATCTAGAAAGAAAAGCAGAAACATGTTAGCAGTTCCTCGGTAATGATTAGAAGTGGGTCAGATAATCACTATTTAATATAACCTTGATTCTCTTTATAACAGTATACTTCTTTTAATCTTGGTTTAAGAAATGTTATTCTCTTGGAACCAGAGTGAGGACAGAAAGTACTTCTCAGGCGAGCAGTGGGGATGCACACATCTGAAATTTGAAAGAGGGGTTTGGGGGTCTTTATTGGGAGAGGATTTGGCAGGATGAGAGATGAGTAAGAGCCCCAGCACTCAGAATTGGGGTGGGGGTAGGAACCAGCAATGGATTCAGGAGGGCCCAATGGGACAGGAGGCAAGCTGGGAGTACTCAGCATCCTGGAGGCCAGGAGAAGGAAGGAGGCTCAGGAAGAGGCAGAAATCATCTCTGTGGACGCTGCTGAGAAATTAGCTGCATAGAGATTCACCCCCTGGTTGTAACCATGTGAATCCATGACAGCAGCTCTTGGGAATGGAGGAGCAAATGTTGGAGAACATGAGAGAAGAAATGGAGGCTCTCTTTAAAGTTTTGCTACACAGGGTAGTGGTCATGGCTTGAATTCTAACATGCGTGAACAGAAAAAAACTGTATAAAGAGGCCTAGTTAACTGAATATTTAAATGGAACTAACAAGCTATTACAGAAATGATGCTCTATCCTCATATCTTGAAAAAGATACTTTTTTTTTTCTTTTCCTGTCCCCCCGTCCTTCTGCCCTCTGAGATCTGTCAGACTATTCTATTTACCCATGCTTCTGGTCCTATTTCGTCAGTTTGTTTTTTAGATTCCACATATAAGTGAGATCATGTGAAATTTCTCTTTCTCTGACTGGCTTATTTTGCTTAGCATAATATCCAGTTCTTTCTTTTTTATAGCTGCATAGTATTTCATTGTGCATATGTACCACAGCCTTTTTATCCATTCATCTACTGAAGGGCACTTGGGCTATTTCTAGATCTTGGATATTGTAAATAATGCTGCTATGACCATTGGGGTGCATATATTGGTGTTTCAGGATTCTTAGGATATATACCCAGAAGTGGGATTGCTGAGTCAAAAGACAGTTTCATCTCTTTTTTCTTTTTTAAATTTCTTAAAATATATTTTTATTCATTTCAAAGAGGAAGGGAGACAGAGAGAGAGAGAATAACTGATCGGCTGCCTCCTGCATGCCCCCCTCTGGGGATTGAGCCTACAACTGGGCATGTGCCCTGACTGAGAATTGAACCATGAGCTCCTATTTCACAGTAGATGCTCAACCACTGAGCAATGCTGGCCAGGCAAGGCAGTTCCATTTTTTGAGGAAACGCCATACTCTTTCCCACAGTAGCTGTACCCATCTGCATTCCTACCAACAGTGTACTAGGGTCCCCATTTCTCCACATCCTCTCCAGAAATGATGCTCTATCCTCATATCTTAAAAAAGATATTTTTGGTATGAGATGTTAGCATTAGATGAAACCGTGTAAAGCATACCTAGGACCCCCCTGAAGATTTTCTTCCAATTGCTTGTGAATCTATGATTGTTGCAAGATGTACCTCAAACATTATTGTGATAATTACCTGAGGAGTTAAAAAGTGGGGCTTTTGTGAATAACCTGGGAGGCCAGCCTTGAGTTTGACATTAGGATTCCTGGGAATTCTGCTTCAGATCTGGGAGAAAGGGAAACACTGCCTATGTAATCCACAGGGCCCAGGGTCAATGAAAGCACAGGGCCTCTCTTTCAAAACGGATTAAGCATTTCAAGATGTGGACAGCAGAGCCTTGAACCAAGCGTGGAGACGCCTGAGCAAGGGGCGCTGTGGGACTGTCCAAGTTGCACAGCTATTCCAGCACGGGTCCAGGGCTTATATGATGAACTTCCCCAGCACCACTGCCTTGCCCACATGTGGGTGAACCAGGAAAAGAAGGGGAATGGGGGCTTGAGAGCTGTCAGCAAATACAAAAAATGCAGTCAGAAATGTTATTACACACTTACCTTCTTAAAATCTTTGTCCACATGTCACCTTCTTAGTGACACCTACCTGGTGGTTACATTTAAACTTTCACCCTGCTCCCCATACCCCTAGATCTCATACTGAGATCTATTCTCCACCCCAGGACACCTATCACCACACAACAAACAATACACTTTACTTTTAAAACTAAAATAACCAGAAAGTAAGCTTCCTAAAGACAGGGATTTTCTTCGGTTTGGACGTCTTTAAAATGCAAACTTTGCAATGGCCCAAGGTTATGTAATAACACTAAGGGCGCATCAGCATCTTTCTGCTTCTGGCCCCAGGCTGTAGAAAGGCACAAAGCAAGGAGTGTTGGAATTGTCGCTGGTGAAGTGTAAAATGGGAAGCAGTGAGCCCTAGTTGGTTTGGCTCAGTGGATAGAGCGCCGGCCTGCGGACTGAAGGGTTCCGGGTTCCATTCCGGTCAAGTACACGTGCCCAGTTTGCTGCAGGAAGCAGCCAATCAATGATTCTCTCATCATTGATGTTTCTATCTCTCTCTCCCTCTCCCTTCCTCTCGGAAATCAATAAAAATATATTAAAAAAATAAAGCAGTGAACCTTAGAGGAGAAGAATAGGCAACTGAGCAGAAGAATAGGCAACATTTAAAAGTTGATTTCACAACACAGTCATCAGACCCCACTGTGAACACATTTTCACTCAAGACCCTCCAGTAGCTCTCACTCTGTTAAAGTGGGCAGTGATTGGCTCCAAGAGGAATGGCTCCACCAGGGAACCTAAGATTCAGGGATTATCTGGAGGCACTCCCCCTCCCCCACGCCTCACATGCCCCCCTCCCTGTGCTTGTAGAATGATGGGGGTGGGGCAGCTGGGGATGGAAATAAAGGCTGTTTCAGGAGGAATGCCTGGGCTCCTGGAAAGAGGTAGGAGAGAAGCATTGAAAGCAGATTGTATCTCTTTCCCAGGACCCCTGAGCACCAGGCCTGATCCTGGGAGTCTGATTAGTGTGAGAGCTAAACACAATAATAATACTTTTCCTCCCACCTTCTAAGTTCTAGCTGGGCTAGTAATCAAATGAACAGAGAGAGAGATTAACAGGAGAAAATCAAAGTGTTAATGCATGGGCACGGATAATTCACACAAGCACAACAACTCCAAAGACAGTGAGACAGCACTGAGTACATAAGGAATTTTGAACAAAGGAGAAAGGGGGAAGGGGCTTGTCTTAGATTTCAGAAGTGAGACTGGGCAATTTACAGGTAGTTGAGGAATCTTGGGCCACACATGGCAGGAAAATCCTTGCTAGGGGACTCAGAAACAGCGGGACCCAGAAGGTATCTAGCTAACAGACCCCTGCCTGAAGTTCTCTATCTGCTTAATTCAAATTAGGCTATTCAGGCTAAGGTGAACATCCTAAAATTTCCTTCCTGAAACAGGAAGATTCCTGTCTGAATCTCTTGGGCAAGAAAGGGGGGAGGGGTGATTCCAAGGTTCTTCCTGAGTCTTTTACTTCTCAATAACCAGCTTAAAGTCAATATCCCAGAGGTAGCTTCAGGGTGGCAAAACTTTGGTCCCCTTTCTCAAGAGGAATGGGATGTAGATCTCATTTCAGTTTATGGATAAAATCAGTCTCATGTCATTTCCTCTTTCTTCTGATGTCCAGGTTTATTAAGCTTTAGAAATAGGGGATGAGCTGAATGAAGGTCTCCTTTTGGGATAGCCATGTTTTGTGATATTATCATCATAATTAGTTAGTTAATATCCTATATAATAAAAGCCTAATACGCTAAGTGTCCGGTTGTCCGGTCGTCTGTTCAAACAATCAAAGCATAATATGCTAATGATATACTAAGGCCACTCAACCGCTTGCTATGATGTGCACTGACCACCAGGGGGCAGATGCTTTGACCGATAGGTTAGTTTGCTGCTGGGTCTGGCCAATCTGGACTGATCGAGATGGGCCGGACATGCCCTGGAGTCCTCCTGCGGTCCCTCCCCAACTGGCCAACCTCCCGCATCCCTCCTTGGCCCCGATCATGCACCGGTGGGGTTCCTCGGCCTGGCCTGTGCCCTCTCGCAATCCAGGACCCCTCAGGGGATGTTGGAGAGCTGGTTTTGGCCCGATCCCACAGGCCAGACCAAGGGACCCCACTGGTGCATGAATTCGTGCACTGGGCCTCTAGTTAATAATGGGAAAAGAGGAAAGGGGAGGCCAGACATTATAAGCATGGTCATCTGAGCAACTTCACCAGGAAGCTGCAGTTTCAACTCCCCAAAGAAAAACCAGTCCATTCCCTGCAGATCACTAGGGGAAGGGATCCAACAAAGGGAAGATGGGCACATGTGCAATGAAGCCTGGGAAGCAATGGATTGGCTAGGGGTGGACCCCATCAGAAGTGTGCAACATCTTGAAAAGTTAACTTGTTAGTTTGAAGGGACTCATGGTTAAAATCACCGGACAAAGAGTTCTCATTCTTTTGTTGGCTCATATGTTTTTGCCCTCTCTTGCTTGGGACACACACTTACACACAATGGACTGAAGCTAGGAACACAAACTAAGTTATCCAGGTGCTGGACTGGACTGGACTGGACTTTAATATGGAGCAGAAATTCTGGGCAGTAGCCTTAA
Organism: Myotis nattereri; assembly: GCF_964212035.1. NCBI lineage: Eukaryota > Metazoa > Chordata > Mammalia > Chiroptera > Vespertilionidae > Myotis > Myotis nattereri. Next base: position 12,376,381 of record NC_138079.1, read on the forward strand.
TTCTGACCCTGCTGAAAACGAGATTGGACTTCTTCCACGGCAAGAGGAACAGAAATGGGACCTTGGAGGTTAACCCCCTTAATTTTACACCATCAGTAAAGCTTACCACGAAACCCCATCCTCCCTTGGGGGCTCAGGAAATTCTCTACTTCACGGCACCCCAAAAACTCCACTTCCACTGATAACAATATGTCCACCCTTTCTGATTCAGCAGAGTAAGTTCTACCTACTGTCAATGTAAGAAATGTCCAAACCTGTAAGAACTTTTATGAGTTTATTTGAGCCAAACTGATGATAATTGCCGGGAACCAAAATCTCAACAGATGGGTGTAAGTCAGTGGTTCTCAACCTTCCTAATGCCGCGACCCTTTAATACAGTTCCTCATGTTGTGGTGACCCCCAACCATAAAATTATTTTCGTTGCTACTTCATAACTGTAATGTTGCTACTGTTATGAATTGTAATGTAAATATCTGATACGCAGGATGTATTTTCATTGTTTGCGACTCACAGGTTGAGAACCGCTGGTGTAAGTGAATGTTTGCAACCACGAGAGTGCACTGAAATAGCTTGTATTGTTATTGTCAATGATTGGCTCCTTCTTATAGTAAAAGGATTATCCTCCCCCCACCTCCACTTGACCTGTGACTTGCTTGGGCTGACATGTGAGCTGACAGGATATATGCTACATCTAAACTGTGCTTTGTTTTGTTTTTTCCTCTTTGAGGAGAGGTGTGTCTACATCACCTCTCTTGTTCTTTTCCTTCAGCCATGCCCATGGCATGTCCACAAAAGAAGCTGCTCTTCCCAGTTAGGTCCTAGAATAAAGATACATGAAGCCAAATGCAGATGTCATCAAATGTGAGTGAGACATAAACCAGACATCTGGGGGTTGTTTCTGCAGCAAAATATAGTGAAAACGGATTGAGAGATTCTGGAATTAACCAACTCTTTGTTTAGTTGATTATTCACATAAGGAGAGTAAAGCAAGGCTGAGCCTATGAAGCATCAGGTCAATATGGTTAAAAGATTTTGTCAATTAAAGTTGAAAGAATCTGAAAGATGAAGGCTTGGCCGCATGTAAACAAAACATCTGGATTACAGACTGAAATGTGGACCAAAGTGAAGATGTTGCCTGCCCTGCTATTGTCTGACTATAATCATCATGTTATAAAAATTCTTAATGCTTTTGAATTTAGGAGAATCCTAGTAATTAGAACGTGCTTGCACTCTACATAACCGTAATATGTGCTGCATGTAATTTTCTCTGGGAGTAATCAAAACTGACTACTTCAAAGATGAAGCAAAATTTAAAAAGTGGTGTTAGCTGAGTATCTGTTAATATAGAGTGGGATGTCTACCCATAACTGATGCAAATGGTATTTGGTTTCTCTCCTGTTTTATATAAGTCGGTTTTAGAAGGGATATGACAGACTGATAGGCTGTGTCCTATTCCTCTTTTTACCCCAAATAAAAACAAGAAGACTTCAACAGATTCCTTAAAAAAAAAAATCAGCATTAAAACCCACATATTCAAAGTCATTTGTATAAATTGCAGGGAAAGCTGTGCCCTCCTGTGAGCAGTGGGTTCTGGACAGAAGTTGGAGAAAGCCTGTCAGTGTGCTTGTTAGAGCATCAATAACCCTGGCCTTTGGGAAGGAAGACTGAATGAAGATGGATGAGTGGCGAGCCCTGGCCAGTCAGGCTGTTCCACTGCCAATCGTGGATGCCAACACACTGGCCAGGGCTGCACTACCCGAGTGCAATTAACAGATGCCACGGCCAGAACAACGGCTCCCCGTCCCAGTCAATGCCATCACTCTGACTTTGCTGCTAACTCCTAATCATTTTAATAATATGACATGTTGCTCTTGTTTAACACACTCTCTCTCTCTCTCTCTCTCTCTCTCTCTCTCTCTCTCTCTCTCTCCTCTCTCTCTCTCTTTTTCTCTCTCTCATACATGTTGGAATGACAACATTTTCCAAAGAATCTTTTGTAGTCATCCATAATTTGCTTGTGCCAGTTTCAGGCATTTTTAATGGCAGGTATTCAGAAAGTTAGCATGTCTGAGTGGAGTCCTGACAATAAAGAGGCACATTCAAATCTCTCAAAGTCAGCAAGAAAAATTTAAGCACACACATACCTTAGGTTTATTTAAATGCTGTATATTCCCTTAAATATAAAATATAAACCTACCATTCCTTAATTTATTTAAGTGATTTTGATCTCTATATATTTGACCTCTGTTTTATTAAGACAATATTAGCAACTATAGGAAATAAACCCAACATTTGGTTGTTTAATATAATGGCTTCCCCCCCCCCCCTTGTTCATGCAACAGTCTGATGAAAAATTTCTGGTCACGAGGGAGTTTTCCTCTAACTTGTGATTCAAAGACCGTAACACCTTCCATGCTGTGGTGTCAACATCCCTGGTGCTGTGATTGACCCCCCCCCCACCCCCAGAGTTCTATCCTGTTTCTAGCCAACAAAAAGGCAAGAAGACAGGGAGGAAGGCTTATCTGCCTATTAAGTAGCCTGGCTAAAATGCAACATCCATCATTTCCATTCACATCTCATTGGAGAGAACAGGTTCATGGCCAGGCCCAGGTAAAGCTGAGTGGGAAGATGTCCTAAATTGGACAGCCACAACCAAAAACATCTCTAAATTGTGGAAGAAGGAACACTATTCTGCGGTCATAGCTAGCCTCCTCTGCCACAATCACTTTGTGGGGTAAAACGTTTTAAACGTTGTTTCCCATATATTTAAAAAAACACTGGCCTCATTTTATGTCAATGTTATGTTACTTCTATTTCAAAATTCAAGGGGTAGCTTCTATGTATAGCATTAAGTTATTAACTGACTTCATCTTTCAATTTTTTGAAAAATATTTTATTATATCTTTCAACTTTTTATTATATCTTCCAACTTCTCATTGGAGAGAACAGGTTCATGGCCAGGCCCAGGTAAAGCTGAGTGGGAAGATGTCCTAAATTGGACAGCCACAACCAAAAACATCTCTAAATTGTGGAAGAAGGAACACTATTCTGCGGTCATAGCTAGCCTCCTCTGCCACAATCACTTTGTGGGGTAAAACGTTTTAAACGTTGTTTCCCATATATTTAAAAAAACACTGGCCTCATTTTATGTCAATGTTATGTTACTTCTATTTCAAAATTCAAGGGGTAGCTTCTATGTATAGCATTAAGTTATTAACTGACTTCATCTTTCAATTTTTTGAAAAATATTTTATTATATCTTTCAACTTTTTAAAAATGTTTTTATTGATTTCAGAGAGAGGGGGAGGGAGAGAGGGAGAGAGTAAGAAATATCAACTGGATGCCTCGTGCTGGGCATGTGCCCTGACTGGTTACCTCTTGGTTCATGGGTCGATGTTCAACCACTGAGCCAACCTGGTCAGGCTGACTCCATCTTTCTATGCAAACAAATGATACTCTAGTTTTTAAAACATGGTTGTGTAACACTTGAAAATGAAAATTCATCTAATATTGCTGCGTCCACTTGCAGAGTTTCAGTCTATACTGAAGTTTTGGGGTCGAGGACAAACATAGTGTCACCCAAATAACACACTTCTCTCAGACACCATAATAATATTAAATCTAATCATCTCATAAACCTATTCCCCAGAGAAGAATCTGAATAATTTCTAATAATCTCATTCATTCATTTAGAAATATTCATTATTTTCCTATCAGGTGCCAGACACAAAGTTTCGTTTTATATTTCTGCCAGTGTAAAATACGTAACTTAACTACCTATAACCATTTAAAATATCAATTTGTTAAGGATTTTCCAAAGGGAAACAAACTGTATTAACTGATTCTCCCTCCAACATGTCAACCCACTTACTTATTTCGTCAAAAGGCTGTGGCTTATTAGTCACCCAGGGAGCCATTCTCTCAGCAGTGCTCTGTGTATTAAAGTATGAACATTTAGCTGGTTTTCCTGGTGTGGAGCAGTGACTCACAGACCCAGAGACCACAGTCACCCAACTTATTTTTTTTTAAGTTCTTCTCTTTATATATTTTAAAATATATTTTTATTGATTTCAGAGAGGATGGGAGACAGAGAGAGGGATAGGAACATCAGTGATGAGAGAGAACCATTGATCAGCTGCCTCCTGCACACTCCCTACTGGGGATTGAGCCTGCAACCTGGGCATGTGCCCTGACCATGACCTCCTGTTTCATAGGTTGACCCTCAACCACTGAGCCACAACAGCAGAGCCCCCAACTCCTTCTTGTGACTTGCACTCACGCCAGGGATCCATCACTCCTGTAGCCCTTTTGGGGGAAAGGGATGAAGCCATTTTATTGGACAGAAGCATACCTCTCACCATTCCTTGATCTTTCCACAAAATGGGAAAGAAGTCTAAGTCTATACTTATGACTGTATAATAAAATCAGATTGGTTTCCAAGTTTTTTAAAATTTGGTGTTGTTTTCAACCAAATTGAGGGAGAACTTAAGTGAATTGCCTTCTGATAGAACATTAAAAGTAATTTTTAATGATAGACTATAATATAATTTCTAGAGTGTAGCTTGGAAGAGTTCAAAGAATTGAGTGACATTGTTATAACAAATTTCTTCTATTTCCATCTAGTTATGTGGTTGAATTGTCTAAGTACTAGGAGTTACTAGTATAAAACTGAAAAATATAAATCAAGTAGATGTTGAATCCTTTTTTTCATTTTAGTAATAAGTAATATTCAGGCAAAGACATATAAACTAAAAGAAAAAATAAATAAGAAGGAAAAAATTACCCATCTAACTAAGGATGATTTTTTTTCAATAAAATGTTATGTTCTTTCATATAATTATCAAAATTTGTGAGACATTTTTATTTTTATTCCATTATATAATGGTAATTATTGTAATGATAACTAAATCCAGAAGTAATTATTCAAAATGTGGAGCAGGGTATTTAAAATATCATGTGGTATTTTAGAAGATTAGCTTTAAATGGATTCCCATGTTTATATTGTAGAAAAGTATAATGGAAATGCAAATTTCATGAGCAAAAGAAATGATGTAAAACTTCTCTTGCAAAAAAAACAAGTTTGTTCATGTCGTTTAAAAATAGTTGATGATGGATATCAGTCCATGTCAAGTAAAAACTTAATTCAATTAAGTTTTAGTACATTGGAATTTAGATACATTGGAGATATTTAAAAGAGAAAATATTAAGGCTTTACTGTGAGTTTTCAATGTTTAACAGGACATTTGAAAGTACAGTCTTGCAATTATTTAAATTTATGGTAAGAGATTTTGGACATTAACCTATGCATGTATGAAGGGAAACAGTCACAAAACATTCTTTTTGGAAAAGTATTTGAAAATGTCAATCATGGTGTTGGTGTATTTCCACATTATCACGCACCAGATTGGACTAAAAGTACACAATGGGATGACAGACAGATCATCTACCTCTTACCCAAAGCTCCTGAGCTGGAGACGTATCACACCTTATGAAGATGATGTGGTCCCTACACCACAGAGTACAGAACAGCCTGTCTTGGGCTAACACTGGCCATAAATTCTTTCCTACTTCTCTCATTGAGAGGTTGTTCGTTTCCATTGTCCTTGAATTTGGGCAGGCATGTGACTAGTTTGGGCCACTAGAAGGCAGTGTAAGTGATACTGTAAACTGAGCCAGTGCCTGAGGAAATCTGTAGCTTTTCTTTCATCTCCTTGCAGTTCACTCTCTCAAAATCCAACTGCAATGATGAAGAAGCCCAATGGAGTCACATGGAGAAGGTTGTGGAGGAAACTTGAGACATCTCATCCCAAGGTCCAGCTCAGTTCCAACTCAGCCCCCGCCATGAGTGAGCCATGTCAAAAGGTCCAGCCCAGGTGAACTTCCAGAGGACAACAGCCCACAGCTGACACCAGGTGGAGTAGAAGAACAACCTGGCTGAGCCCATCAACCCACAGAATCATGAGAGATAATAAATGGTTACTACTGTTTTAAGCCATAAGTTTGGGGGTCATTCATTGTACAGCAATAAGATAACTAGTATACACCACCAATGGAGGACGGCACCCGGGAGTCAAATACATTAATGCTTCTGCAGAAAAATTAGAAAGTCACAACATGGAATAATAAAGAAGATCGATAGCCTCACATCAGTTCATGTCAAGTTTTTACTAAAAAGTGTGAAGTCATTTTTGTAGTCCCATGAATTATAAATAGAACTAGAGACCCAGTGCATGAAAATTCATGCACTGGAGGGGGGTTCCCTCAGCTTGGCCTGCCCCCTCTCACATTCCAGGAGCCCTCAGGGGTGGGAGGCGATGCGGCAATCAGGGGAAAGTGACGCCCCCATCACACCTCTGCTGCTGCCACTGCCGACAGCACAAGCCTCGGCCGGCCCTGGGCAGCTGGGCAGCCAACATCTGAGGCTTGCCTGTGCCTTGGGCGTCGGCTGGGCAGCTGCCATCCGAGGCTTGCCTGCACCTCGGGCCAGCCCTGGGCAGCTGGGGGCCCAGGGGACTGGGGGTCTCTGGAGGCAGGCATGCAGAGTGGCCAGGCCCGCCTTGCTGCATGCTTGCCTCCCCGGCGGGGCTGAGAGGACTGGGCACCACCATCTTGTGGCTGTGGGCGCTGCCATCTTTGAGGGTGGGACAGGCAATTAGCATATCCCCTCCTCATTGGCTGTGGGTGCCACCATCGTTGTGACAGTGTGAGGGTCAATTAGCATATTCCTTCTTTATTAGATAGGATGGTTTTTAGAGCATTTGAATTTGAGGATTGTACAACACACTTTATGAGTTTAAATCTGACCTACAGTTTAAAACCTGGCTGAAATCCTCTATTCTCCAGAAAGCTATCACAAATAACACCTATCACAGGTTCCCTGTCACCTTATAGCCATTAGTACACATTCAGAAGCACTTTTTTCATAATTTTTGTATCTTTTTTGGTTTTTGTTAATCCTCACCTCAGGATATGTTTCCATTCATTTTTAGAGAAAGTGAGGGGGAGAGACACATCAGTTGGTTGCCTCCCACACATACCCCAGCTCTGGACTGAGCCTGAGCCTGCAACCAAGTACATGCCCTTGACCAGAATCGAACTGGAGACCCTTCAGTCCATCAACGGACGCTCTATCCATTAAGCCAAACTAGCTAGGCCGGTATCTTTTCTTATTGCCACATTAGGTCATAAGCTCCCCCAAGGCAAGGAAATGTTCTTCTTCCTTATCCTACTGGCAGGACAAGCCTTGAGCTTCGCACCCAAACACACCTACAAGGTAGAAACTTGCCATTCTCAGTGTGCCAATGTCTCATCTTTACCTTATGAAACACCTCTGCAGCGATCCCCCTCTTGCAGATGAAGAAACTGAGGCCTAAGGAAATTAAGACCAAAGTCACACAACTAATAACTTCCAGTGCCTGGATTTGAACCCAGGCAGGTGAGCTTTGTAGCACGACAAATGCATTTTAATATTTTAGATAACCATCACCTGAGCTGTCTAGACCAACAGTAGGCTTTTCTCAAGTGAGAGGAGGTTATATATGAACCTATGCTTTTTTTCCACTACAAAACTGAATACATTTCATGAATCTTTATAAAGCACCAAAAAATGTATTGGTTAGTCAAGGTAATGTAAAAAAATGACTATCCATGGAAATCACTCTGAAGTCAAATATACAGATATAAAAATACACATTGCTCAATTTTGTTGAATCATTGAATGAATAAACTAGGAGTGTGATTTCCCCAGCTCAATTGTCAAGGAGCTCACAATCCCCTTTATTAAGGATATAAAACATGCAGTCATTAAAGTAGGTGTTCTTATTAAAAACAGCACAGTCCACTGAGAGCACAAAGTATAAGATATATAAGCTTTAATAACAATCAAAGTGCGCCCAAATAATGCTTATCAAATATAAGCTTGACTAAAATATTTCTTCTCTTTATAGTTTTTCTTATTCTTCCCTCTGGGATGCCACAGACCTCTCTGCTCCTATTGCTTCCAATGCCCTGTCCATTCCAACTCTACGGCCTTTCTCGGTCCTGCTTAATTCTGCTGTTCTTGTATTTATGTCACCAGGATGCTTCAACCTGGGAAGGGTAATAATAACTGTCCACCTCTGGACTAACTGACTCAGACCTTCTCTCCTGATGAGCTTTCCATGTTATAACCTTGCCTCTACAGAAGCCAGATTGTTTTTCTTCTAAACATTTACAAATCAGCAAAAAACACCCACAAACCACTGAAATGACCTGCAAGTGGACTCTCTAGAGGTGCATCTAAGCAAGTGTCACCAATGTGCAACGCCCAGGGGTTACGATATAGTACACTGAGAGACTGCACAATGCTCAATGTTCCCAAAGTCAGTAGATTCTGGGCCGGCCACAAATAATTACTCCTTATTTTGGAAGCAAACACTTTTTGAAGGGAAACCTACATTCCACTTGCTAAATCATGTAAAACAAGGCGGAAGAGAGAAAAGATTCAATTAAACCATCACCTGGGGATTTCAAGGAAAAGAGATACTAATCTCTAACCCATAAAACTGTTAAATCACAATTATAATGAAGTTGAATGATTAGGAATAGTGTCTCAGATTTAAAAATCAGATAGCTTGATCATTGAATTGCAACAACAATCTTTGTTTTTTAAATTGTTAGAAGCTGAGCTTTTAAGTTTATGGTTTTGTATTAGTATTTGTAACATAGCTTCGTATATAAATGCACATTTTGCTACTTTTTTTTTTTTGCTTTCAAACATTAGGAATTCATCTTTATTTTTTTTTTATTGCTTAAAGTATTACAAAGGGTATTACATATGTGTCCATTTTTTCCCCCCGCCCCTAGACAGTCCCCTAGCCTCCCATATCCCCCAGTGTCTTATGTCCATTGGTTATGCTTATATGCATGCATACAAGTCCTTTGGTTGATCTCTTACCCCCCTACCTCCTGCCCCCCAACCCTCCCCGGCCTTCCCACTGCAGTTTGACAATCTGTTTGAGGCAGCTCTGCCTCTGTATCTATTATTGTTCAAAAGTTTATAATGGTCTCTATTATCCATGAATGAGTGAGATCATGTGGTATTTTTCCTTCATTGACTGGCTTATTTCACTTAGCATAATGCTCTCCAGTTCCATCCATGCCATTGCATATGGTAAGAGTTCCTTCCTTTTTAGAGCAGCATAGTATTCCATCGTGTAGATGTACCACAGTTTTCTAATCCATTCATCTACTGATGGGCACTTAGGCTGTTTCCAGATCTTAGCTATGGTGAATTGTGCTGCTATGAACATAGGGGTGCATATATCCTTTCTGATTGGTGTTTCTGGTTTCTTGGAATATATTCCTAGAAGTGGGATCACAGGGTCAAATGGGAGTTCCATTTGAAGTTTTTTGAGGAAACTCCATACTGTCTTCCATAGTGGCTGCACCAGTCTGCATTCCCACCAGCAGTGCACAAGTGTTCCTTTTTCTCCACATCCTCTCCAGCACTTGTCGTTTGTTGATTTGTTGATGATAGCCAGTCTGACAGGTGTGAGATGGTACCTCATTGTTGTTTTGATTTGCATCTCTCGGATGATTAGTGACTTTGAGCATGTTTTCATATGTCTCTTGGCTTTCTGAATGTCCTCTTTTGAAAGGTGTCTATTTAGGTCCTTTGCCCATTTTTTGATTGGATTGTTTATCTTCCTTTTGTTAAGTTGTATGAGTTCCCTATAAATTTTGGAGATTAGGCCCTTAACAGATATGACATTGGCAAATATGTTTTCCCACACAGTGGGTTTTCTCGTTGTTTTGTTGATGGTTTCTTTTGCTGTGCAGAAGCTTTTTATTTTGATGTAGTCCCATTTGTTCATTTTCTCTTTAGTTTCAAGTGCCCTAGGAGCTGTATCAGTGAAGAAATTGCTTCGGCATATGTCTGAGATTTTGTTGCCTTTGGATTCTTCTAGAATTTTTATGGTTTCCTGTCATACATTTAAGTCCTTTATCCATTTTGAGTTTATTTTTGTGTATGGTGTAAGTTGGTGGTCTAGTTTCATTTTCTTGCATATATCTGTCCAATTTTCCCAACACCATTTATTGAAGAGACTATCTTGGCTCCATTGTATGTTCTTGCCTCCTTTGTCAAATATTGAGCATATTGGTTCGGGCCGATTTCTGGGCTCTCTATTCTATTCCATTGATCTATATACCTATTCTTGTGCCAGTACCAGGCAGTTTTGAGAACAGTGGCTTTGTAATACATCTTGATATCTGGTATTGAGATCCCACCTACTTTGTTCTTTTTCAGGATTGCTGCAGCTATTCGGGGTCTTTTTTTATTCCAGATGAATTTTTGGAGAGTTCGTTCTAGATCTGTGAAGTATGCCGTTGGTATTTTAATGGGAAGTGCGTTGAATTTATAGATTGCTTTGGGTAGTATGGACATTTTAATGATGTTGATTCTACCAATCCATGAACACGGTATGTTCTTCCATCTGTTTATGTCTTCCTCTATATCTTTTTTCAACGTCCTGTAGTTTTCTGAGTAGAGGTCTTTTACCTCTTTAGTTAAGTTTATTCCTAGGTAGCTTAATTTTTTTGGTGCGATGGTAAACGGGATTGTTTTTATAATCTCTCTTTCTGAAAGTTTACTATTGGTGTATAGAAGTGCCTCAGATTTCTTGGGGTTAATTTTGTATCCTGCTACATTGCCAAATTCATGTATTAAGTCTTGTAGCTTTTTGATGGAGTCTCTAGGGTTTTGTATGCATAATATCATATCGTCTGCAAATAAGGACAGTTTTACATCCTCTTTTCCAATTTGGATGCCTTTTATTTCTTCTTCTTGCCTAATTGCAATGGCTAACACTTCCAGTACTATGTTGAACAGGAGTGGTGAGAGGGGGCATCCCTGTCTTGTTCCTGTTCTTAGGGGAAATGGTGTTAGTTTTTGTCCATTGAGTATGATGTTGGCTGTGGGCCTGTCATATATGGCTTTTATTATGTTGAGGTATGATCCTTCTACTCCCACCTTGCTGAGAGCTTTTATCAAAAATGGGTGTTGAATTTTGTCAAATGCTTTTTCTGCATCAATTGATATGACCATGTGGTTTTTTTCTTTCAATTTGTTTATGTGATGTATCACGTTTATTGATTTGCGGATATTGTACCATCCTTGCATCCCTGGGATAAATCCTACTTGGTCATGGTGTATGATCTTTCTGATGTACTGCTGGATCCGATTTGCTAAGATTTTGTTGAGGATTTTGGCATCTATGTTCATGAGGGATATTGGCCTGTAATTCTCTTTCATTGTGTTGTCTTTACCTGGTTTTGGTATTAGGGTGATGCTGGCTTCATAGAATGAGCTTGGAAGTGTTCCTTCCTCTTGAATTTTTTGTAGTAGTCTGAGGAGGATAGGTTTTAGTTCTTCCTTGAATGTTTGGTAAAACTCCCCTGTGAAGCCATCTGATCCTGGGCTTTTGTTTGATGAAAGCTTTTTGATGACTGCTTCAATTTCTTCCATAGTTATTGGCCTGTTGAGATTTTTAGATTCTTCCTGATTGAGTTTCGGAATGTTGTATTTTTCTAGGAATTTGTCCATTTCCTCCAGGTTGTCTAGTTTGTTGGAGTAGAGCTGTCCATAGTATTTTTTAACAATCATTTGTATTTCTGTGGGGTCTGTTGTTATTTCGCCTCTATCGTTTCTGATTTTGTTTATTTGGGTCCTCTCTCTTTGCTTCTTGGTGAGTCTGGCTAGAGGTTTGTCAATCTTGTTTATCCTTTCAAAGAACCAGCTCTTGGTTTCATTGATTTTCTGTATTGTTTTTTTGGTCTCTATGTCATTTATTTCTGCTCTAATCTTTATTATCTCCTTCCTTCTGCTCACTCTGGGGTTTTCTTGTTGCTCTCTTTCTAATTCTTTGAGTTGTAGAGTTAGATGATTTACTACCATTTTTTCTTGTTTTTTGAGATAGGCCTGTAGAGCTATAAACTTCCCTCTCAGGACTGCTTTCATTGTGTCCCATAGTTTTTGGATTGTTGTGTTTTCATTGTCATTAGTTTCCAGGATGTTTTTAATTTCTTCTTTGATCTCATTGGTAACCCAATCAATATTTAATAGCATGCTATTCAGCTTCCAGGTGTTTGAGTATTTTGGGTTGTTTTTATTGTAGTTTATTTCTAATATTATGCCACCGTGGTCTGCGAAGATGCTTTTTATGATTTCAATCTTCTTGAATTTGGGGATACTTTGCTTGTGACCCAATATATGGTCTATTTTTGAATATGACTTATGAGCACATGATTAGAATGTATATTCCCTGGCTTTGGGGTGAAGTGTTCTGAAGATGTCTATTAAGTCCATCTGATCTAGTGAGTCATTTAGGATTGCTGTATCTTTGCTGATTGTTTGTCTAGAGGACTTATCCAGTGCTGTCAGTGGTGTATTAAAGTCCCCTACTATGATTGTATTGTTGTCGATCTCTCCTTTGATATCTTCCAGGAGTTTTTTTATGAATTTGGGTGCTCCTGCATTGGGTGCATATATGTTTACCAGGGTTATATCTTCTTGTTGTATTGATCCCTTTAGTATTATGAAGTGGCCTTCCTTGTCTCTTGTTATGGCCTTCACTTTGAGGTCTATTTTGTCCAATGTAAGTATTGCTACCCCAGCTTTCTTTTCCTTTCCATTTGCCTGAAAGATATTTTTCCATCCTTTCACTTTCAGTCTGTGTGAGTCCCTTCTAATGAGGTGGGTTTCTTGTAGACAGCAGATGTATGGGTCATGTTTTTTTATCCATTCAGCCACTCGATGTCTTTTGGTTGGAGCATTTAGTCCGTTTACATTTAAAGTTATTATTGAAAGGTACTTGTTTGTAGCCATTTCTTTTTTTGTGTGGCTGTTTTCTTTCTGAGCTTTTTATTTCTTCTTTTTATACCAGTCCCTTTAGCATGCCTTGCATCACTGGCTTGGTGGTGATAAACTCCCTTAGCCTTTTTTTGTCTGTGAAGCTTCTTATTTCCCCTTCAAGTTTGAATGATAGCCTTGCTGGATAGAATATTCTTGGATTCAGTCCTTTGCTTTGCATCACTTTGTAAATTTCTATCCATTCTTTTCTGGCCTGATGTGTTTCTGTTGAGAAATCATTTGATAATCTAATGGGAGATCCCTTGTATGTAACTTTCCATCTCTCTCTTGCAGCCTGTAAGATTCTCTCTTTGTCCTGAACATTTGCCATGGTAATTATGATGTGTCTTGGTGTGGGTCTTTTCGGGTTCACCTTGTTTGGGACTCTCTGGGCTTGTGTGACTTTTTTCTTCCCCACCTCAGGGAAGTTTTCTGATATTATTTCTTCGAATAGGTTTTCTAATCCTTGTTCATCTTTCTGTTGTTCTGGCACCCCTATTATTCATACGTTGTTTCTTTTCATGTTGTCCCAAAGCTCCCTTAGGCTCTCCTCCTGTCTTTTAATTTTTTTCTCCAATTGCAGTACATTTTGGGTGTGTTTTGCTTCCTTGTCTTCTAATTCACTAATTCGGTCCTCCGCTTCTCCTAGTCTACTGTTGATACTTTCAATGGTGTTTTTTTTTATTGCAGCTATATCACTCTTCATTTCTTCTTGGGTCTTACTTAAGTTGTTGATTTTTTCATCTGTTTCTTCTAGCTTCTTCCATATGTTATTGATTTTTTCATCTGTTTCTTCTTGCTTCTTGCATAGGTAGTTGACTTTTTCATCTGTTTCTTCTTGCTTCTTGCAGAAGTTGTTGATTTTTTCCTCCATCCAGTTTATGCACTCTAGGATCCTTATTCGGAATTCTTTTTCTGTCATGTTGCATGCCTCTGTATTACTTAGCTGCTTTTCTGGGGAGTCCTCCTTCTCTTTCCTTTGGGGGTTTCTTTGTCTACCCATGTTTGATCTCACTGACATATCTAGATGTTGAGTCGTTCAGTGGCTGCCCCCTGGGTGGCAGTGACTCCTTGGTCTGTGGTTGCTCTTCGGGCGGTTGCGGTAGCAGCTGCTCTTCAGTTGGCAGCAGCTCCTCTGGTGGGTGCTGTTCACAGCTGTGGTGGCTCTTCTGGCTGGTGGGGGGAGGTTTCACATACAGCTGCTGTTCCTCAGCAGAGGGTGTGGTGCTCAGGAGGCTGCTGTGCTTGGATCTGCTGCGTTGATTTAAAGGCACAAAATACAACACAACAAGGCACCACGTACCAGGCACTAAACCCAAATATATTCACGATATTAATAACCCCAAATAAAGGTGACCACCCGAATTAAGAGAATTAGGGGATAAGGAAGAAGGAAGAGAAATAGATAAAAGAGAAAAAAGAAAAAAAAAGTAGGGACCAAAAAAAGGAGTGCAAAAATGAAATTGGGAAAAAGGAGGGGGAAAAATAAAAGCGAGAAAAGAAAAGGAAAAAAAAAAGAGCGAAAAGAGAGAATGAAGTGGAAGAGGGGAAGAGACTTTTTATATGAGGAGAATACTCCTATAGAACCGCCACTAATCCCAACAAATTCCAGCAACAGCTCCCTGGAGATGAATGCAAACTATAAAGAACCAATAATATAATGATGAAAATAGAATGGAGAACACTAATCCCAAAATAAAATAAAGAGAAAATAAAATGGCACTTTAAAAAATGGTAAAATGGTAGCAGTAATAATACTGGTTAAAAATAAGAAGGTAGTAATTAAAAGGGTAAAATCAGGTGATGGAAAAAGAAGAAGAAAAAGAGAAAAAGAAAAAAGAAGAAGAAAAAAAAATTGGTTTCTTAGTTAAAAGGTGAAAAAAGGAAAAAAAAATTGCAGTAGTGAAGGTCCTTCGGTTCTTCTATTCTTCAGTCTGGTTCGCCTTAGTCCTGCCAGGTATTCAGGGGAGTGTTGAGTTTCCCTGCAATACACTGTTCCTCTGTGTGTAAACCACAGTCCTTATTTTAAAGCAGGCCGTATTTGTTTCCCAGACTTCCTTATTTTGTGTTTAGCAAAGAGTCAGTTTGTGGCTCAGCCTCTGGGTGGCAGCGTTCTGGGGTTGGCCTCTGAGTCTATACGGCTTCTCTATCGCACTTAAAACTGATTTGGGGAGGTCAACTATCCAGAGCCGGTTCCTTAATAGTTACCCGCTCTGTGTTGTTGCTGGGATTCACATTTTGCTACTTTTAAGTGGTTAACCTCCAGAGCATATTTAGGTTCATGCAGAGGGCATATATTTAGGTAGTATTTTTGATAAAATATTTGTTATCCTGAAAGACTTTTCTGAAATAAGACTTCTTCCATTTCAAAAGCAATGCAAATATTGGCCTATTTGCTGCTCACTTTTACTGCACCGAAAGATACCTGAAGGGCTATTTGCCCTTAGATTTTCCCATCATAAAGGTAAATTTTGTTGATGGTGAAAACCCTCCTGTGATTTGCTGTGGATCTGAGTTTTGTGCTTGGTGGATAGTGATGTGTCCGTGCCAGAGTAGCCAATTGCTCCTTGAGAACTTGACGCAAGGGTCTGGGAGAGTTAATAATAACTGTCCACCTCTGGACAATCGCATCCACCTCTGTCCCGAGGTCAGGCCACAGCCAGGCCCTGTTTCTCCCACCTGCTCCAGGAAATGAAAGGGGTGTGAGACACAGCCTCCCTGACAAAGTTCATCCACCAGTGCAGGCCTTTTGTAACTTGTTATCTAATCTAATAAAGGCAGCTTCCGTATTTTTCCAAGTGATCAGATCCTAAAGTCAAGGGGCCATAACCAGTTAACATAAGTAGTTAGCTGGCGCTGGGCCTCCCCTGCACTGCTCCGGGGATGTGGGCTGGGACTAAATGACAGGGATGAGCAGACAAGAAGTGCATTAGGCCTGTGTTTGCCCACTTGCATTAGGCAGCCCATTCTGTGGTTGTTCTATACCCAAGGTCAATAATGATCACAAATTAATTGTATCAAGGTGCAGGGGCACGAAGGACGAGATTGCTTCACCGGCTGGAAATGGCACCTTGATGAAGTAGCCGGCCAGCCCGCACTTCCTGGACAGCCAGTTGATTAGGTATACATCTTTGCTGTCAAAGGCTGTTTGCTTTCTGCAGACATGGCTCCAAACTCCTCTTACCCATCCCAGCAGGGACCTGCTTGGGGTGTGGATGTGTAGAGTGAGCTGTGTAAAAGACCAGATGGATTATTTCTTTCCTTTAGGCCTGAAAGTTTACATTTTTTAATAGAATGATCCAACGGGTCGTGATAATACTGTTTTACGTGTATCCCTTAAGAGGAGCTTCGGCTGCCATGTACAGAAAGCCCAGGTTGGCAGTGGTTTACACAAAATAGAAAAGCTGCCCAGAGGCAGGCCGTGAGGGCACGCATGGTCCTGCTCCCCTAAATCTTCAAGACACAGGATTTGTCCAGCCAATACCTCTGCTACCCACCCCCCCAAATGTGTCCCATGACCTCAGAGTCCCAGATGGATGCCAGAGCCCCAAGCCCTCACAGCCAGGGTCTGGAGAGGAAGCCTGTGACCCTTCTTCCTTTAGAGATACTTCCTAGGAGTTGCACAAAGCACTCCCAGTTATATTTTCTTGGCCAAAACGCACGGGCACATTTGGCTTTGGTGGACATGGGCTTGAGGGCAAAGAGATTAGAACAAAAAATTGAGGTTCTGATTACTGAGGAAAAAGGGGGAAGTGGACACTGAGCGGCAACTACGAATTTATACGACATATCATTATAACCTCTTTCCATGTAAAGTCCTTTCACTAGGGACGACTTTTGGGGAACAATTTTCATTTTCGAAGTGATAATTGTATGACCCTAGAAACAAAATAAATGAAGAACCTTTGCCTATCCATTGTGATGATACATAGAATTACATCCTAGCTAGAAATTATTTAAAATCCTATACAATGTACTAATTACATATTGGATCATCAAGTTTCTAAAGAACCTTAAATACTATAAAGATAACCATAGAATTAAAATAGGATATTCATTTTGTTTTTTAAAAAAAGAAAGAAAAACAGCAAAAAATCCATGAGAGGAAATTCTGTTGATCTGTCTGGAACTTCTAAAACTCAAATCACTAAAACGTTTTGTATGAGGATTCAAAGTCACAGAAAAAGCAAAGTTTATTTATTTGGAGAGGGGGCTACCACTATCTCTTTAATCCCCCCCCCAAAAAAAAAATACACACAAAATCAGTTTGTATTTTGAATTCTAAATCTAGTTGCTATGGCAACTACAGTAATGACGCTCAATTTCATGCTGGTTCCATTCATTTTTTTAAAGAAAAGGGTGTATTTTAGTCCCAGGGAGACAAGGATGATGGATAGAGTCTCAGGCTAGAGGTCAGAAGACTAGTTTCTATTCTCAGCTTCTAGCATTGATTTGTGTGGCTATGGACTAGTTACTTCAAGTCTTTGGTATTATATCCACTTTCTACAAAGTTCAGCTACTTCCACTGGATATGTACGCCTCGTAATGGAAAGGATTAATTGGGAAATTTGCTGGGACAACCCTTGAGGTCCTCACATTTTGAGAGCTGTCCACCCTAATTTCCCAGTGTAGGTGACTCCTCTCCACCCCACAGTCAAGTGTGGTCCACGCAGCCAGGACATTTGGTGTGTCCTTTGCTTGGCACGCCCTCCTCACGCCAGACATCTGAGAAACTGCAGACGCGGCACCTTCAAAACTTCAAGGAATTGTTTGGATTCAGATGCATTTAAATTATAACAAACCCATTTATAACCCATTTGCAGCCAAGGCCTGGGAAAGCAGGTTTCTCTGGACACTCTGTGTGGAATTACACAAAAGCAAGAGAGTTCAACCAAAGCTCTGGCAAGTTCGATTCCAAGTCTCAGATCTGGGTTGAGCTGCGAATGAAGAACACCTGGGTTGTCCACTGCTGGCACAGAGCAGGCATTTTCATCTGCCACACACATGTGCTGACTGCGTTTTCCCTCTCCATTCTGAATGGATCTCCTGACACATTTGAACATTCGGTGAGACTGTCAATTGCTCCATTACCATAAAGTTCAGAGATAAAACAACTCATGTCAAAATTACCCAGTCTGCTAAGAATGTTTTGGTTCACTTAGAAGCTGTGAGACTGCCTACGTTTCCATGCCTGGAAAACCAACCTTTTAAAATATTTGAGAAGAATGGGACTATGTGAAGGGCCAAGGTGATAACAACCTTCCATAGAACCTTAGTGCTGCTCATGAAGCAAACCACAGATGGTGCACAGGACTAATAAAAACGTTAAGTCCTGAGGACTGTTATGGTATTTGAGACCAAAATTGGCTTCACTTTCGGGCATCTGCTTTAGAGTCAAACAGATCTGGACTAACTCTTCTCTTCAGTTTTTACTACTGAGGCAATCTTCAGCAAATGGCTTCATCTTTCCGAGCCTCAGTTTCCCCATCTATAAAATGGAAATAATGTCTGCCTCCTAGAGTTGGGAGGGTTAGAGAACTTAAGGGGTCAGAGTGCAATTAGGCTTAAACATTGTAAATTCTGCAAAAGGTTATTTCCTTTGTGTTTACAAGTTGTCTCCATGGAAGCAGGAGGCACGCTCTAGGCAGGTGGCAGGATTGGATGCTCTTGCTCTAACAATGTCGACGCCCTCCTTCCAATTTTGGTAAAACACACTAAGTAATGAAGCTGGAGTTGCATAATCAACGTGAACCGCATTCAGCCCGACCTGAGCCACTTTGGGAACATCTTATCTCATGGACAGTTAAGGAAACCGTGAAGGTAGCCACATTCTGGTGCTGGGGACAGACTAAGGGAGGGAGGTAAGGTTCTGGATGTGCCGGGCTTACTCCTGCCACCTTGATGTAACAGTGTAAAGGCTCCCACCATGTCCGGAGCTCCAGAAGGGCCTGCGGGACTCAGAAGGCTGCTGGGTTCCCTCTCCTTCTGAGCAGTCTGCTGCTCTCGTCCCTGTTCGTCCACGGATGTGAGTGTAAGGTGTACAGAACTCGGAAGCTGAGCTAATCTAGGGACAATAAGAGCCCCTTTGGAGCCTTTGCTTCCTTTCCTGTCCCTGGAGGAGCTCAAGGATTTCAGTACCAACTAACCTGGTTCTCAGGGTGACATTATCCTCCGTTTAAATGGGGTAGAAGAACCCCTCGAAGTCTGCCCCAACAACAGGGGATTATTTCCAAATACTGTTATTCCCAAGTCCAGACTCCTTGCTTTCCACACTTTTAGCTATACACCACAGTCCGCTCCCACCAATGACTTTAACTTTGCTGGGAAAACATACAAAATGCATGGTAACTGCATAACAAAGCAGCTGGTGCAAGAGGGCACTTCGCCTCTGCTCAGTCTCCCTCCTCTTCCCACCTTTGCCTGCTCAGCGCAGAACAGGGCACATATGTCATGGCCATGGGAAGAGCTGGAGGCTCTTTTGCCAAAATTCCTTTTAGAATATTGGCAAAGTTCTCAATATTCTGCCCTTGGTGTGGAGGGGAGCGGCAGGGCGAGACCTGTGGGTGCCTGGGTGTGAAAAAGAATGTGCATATTAGAGACTCTGCTCCTTGGCCTCCTTTGGAGCCTGTTTCTAAGGTGGGTAACACACCCTCAACCGCCAAGTTGGCCTGCTGCACTCCCCTCCCCACCCCCCTTGAATGCTGTCCCTGAGAATTCCTACCAGGGTCACCGACACTGGCCTTGAGCCCAGTCCTCCCGAAAGCCTTGGCATCTCCCATGCTCATCAAACAGCTAACTCTCACCATGTTTTCAATTTCCCCTGAAAACTGGCTACCTACACATCTTTCTCTTCACCTACACATGACGAATGGCAGTACAGTCACCAATAAATTTTCTAAATCATGCTTAACTAGTTCTCTTAGACCACTGGTCCCTGACGAATAGGTATCGGTGCAAAGGGCATCTTTGCCATCATTCTTTCCTGGCTGGAGGTGGGTGGGAGGATAAAATACCCAGGGCTCCCCAGGCAGTAAGAAGCCTCGTGAATTGTCATCCCTCCTGAGAAGGGCACAAGAATCAGACAGAACAATAGGGACTGGGACACCGAGGCTCACAATAAGAAAGCAGCCTCACCTACCCTGTGATGAAAGAATTGCACATGAATGCAATAGTACAGAGGGGAAACGAAGAGCTCTTGAGAGAGGTAGACAGAAAGAATGAAAGTGCATCTCTGACACTTCCTGGAAAGATTTCAATGAATGGAAATGAGGAACATAAACCCAAGCATGCAGATATATTGAGAGAACCGCCAACACAATGCCTGGTATATAATGGAATAAATGGTGGTTGTTAATATCACTGTTGATGTGGTACACTTTAAAAAAATGTTAGAACTAAAAGTTGACAAAATTCAGGGCAAACAAGTAAAATAATAATGCTATACACTGTTAGGGAATGTGTAGCCTTTTTGTTTTTTTCCAGAGAGAAATAGAAACATCAATGATGAGAGAGAATCATTGATCGGCTGCCTCCTGAAGGCCCCATACTGGAGATCAAGCCCGCAACCTGAGCATGTGCCCTGACCAGGAATCAAACCTTGACCTCCTGGTTCATAGGTCAGTGCTCAACCACTGAGCAACACCAGCTGGGTGGGAATGTGTAGTCTTATGAGGGCATTTGATCATCTATGTTAAGAGCTCCTCAAATGTGATCTCTATTATTTGAACCATTGCTTGTTTTTCTGTGAATTTGTATTAAGAAAATAATTTTAGAATGCAATATATTTCATGATTATAAAACTGACAATTAATGCAGTGCATGGTTAGATGAATAATTCAGAATAGAAAGTCTGGACACTAGACCCATGCTTATGCACTCACCAAAGTGACACTACTAAGCAGGAGGGAAAGATTGCCTTTATGACTGATTGGGCTGGACCAATTGGATATCCATGTGGAAAAAATGATTCTTAAGCCCTATATCACACTAAACACAAAAATCAATTACAGATGGAGAGCAGATCTCATTGCAAGTAGTAATATCATAAATCTTTCAGTAGAAAAATATAGGAAAACATACTCATGATTATGGCATAGGCACAGATTTCAAAACAAGACCTATAAAATGACAATCATAAAAAATGATTAAGTTGGAACCAGATTAAATTAAAAATTTGTACATCAAGACATCATAAACAGACTGGAAGGGAAGCTCATGGAGAGAAAGTTCTGCAAAACACATCGCTGAAAAGGAACTTGTATCCAGAATATATAAAGAACATCTATAAACCATCAAAAAAAAAGGCAGGCTACTAATAGACCAAAGGGCTAAAGATTTCAGCAGGTATTTAAAAGAATACTCCAAATGGAAATAAACATAAAAAGATGTTCAATTGGCAACAGGGAAATGTGAATTAAAACTACCAGAGGAGCCTGGCCAGTGTGGTTTAGTGGTTGAGCATCAACCCATGAGCTAGGAGGTCATGGTTCAATTCCCCAACAGGGCACATGCCCAGGTTGCGGGCTAGATCCTCAATAGGGGGCATGTAGGAGGCAGCCAATCAATGATTCTCTCCTATCATTGACGTTTTTTATCTCTGTCTCTGAAAATCAACAAAAGCATACTATTTTTTAAAAACACAGAAAACGCCATAGGCTATCACCACACATCTACTAGAATGACTAAAGTGAAAAGTACAAGAAGCACCAAAGATTAGGAAGGATATGGATCAAGTGAGACCTTCCTTTACTGTGCTCGTAGGAGTATAACTTCTTTAGAACATGACTGGGGTGTAATATTGAAATGGAACATACCTGCAATCCAGCAATTCCACTGCAAGGCATGTATCTAATAGAATTGTACACATATATTCATCAAAAGAAAGTATCAACATATTAATAGAAGCATTTTGTAGTAGCCCCAAATTGGAAACTACTCAAATGACCATCAACAGTAGAATGTATAAAGTACAGTATATGTCCACACATGGAATGCTATGCAGCTATGATATTGAATGAACTCCAACTACACACAGGTGAATGTCACAAACACAACCTTGAGAAAAAGAAACCAGACACAGCAGGCAAATGTTATTTATCTTGGAAGTCAGGAAAATAATTAGTCTTAAGTAGGAGGAAGGAGACATGACAGGGAGCCTCAGGCCTGGTACTATCATTTCCTCTGAGTACTGGTCACACGGTGTGCGGTGGGCTCACTTTGTGAAAATTCACTGAGCTGCATCCTTATGATTTGTCTGCATTTCTGGGAGTATGTTGTGCCTCAATAATTGCAGTATGTATGAACACACATACACACACACACACACACAATTTCATTGGCACCAGAGTGGGGAAATAGTCCAAATGACTCCGTAATGGTTAATGTATATGTCAACTTGACTGGGTCACAGGGTGTCCAGATAGTTAAACTTTATTTTCTATGTGTTGTGAGAGTATTTCTGGAAGAGCTTAGCATTTGAGTCAGTAGACATAGGAAAGCCCTCCCTGATGTGGACAGGCATCATCTAAGCCATCAGGGCTTGAATAGAACCAAAGGTAGAAGAAGACTGAATTCTCTCTGCCTGACAGCTTGAGCTGAGATGTGGGTCTTCTCTTGCCCTCAGACTGGAACTCACACCATCAGCACTCCTGGTTCTCAGATCTTAAGACCTGGACTCAAACTGCAGCACCAGTTTTCATGAGTCTCCAAGCTGCAGAGAGCACATCAGCGGACCTTTCAGGGTCCATAACCCTATGAGCTCATTCTTTACAATAAATATATATTGCACTTAAGTATAAATATTTCTCTGGAGAACCCTGACTAATATAGTCCCACATTAAGTTGTCATGAGTTCTAGAATAACAATCCTGCCCTAAAGCTTCTTACAGACATTCTTACTAGCACTCCACATAAAATTTCATTTTGGATGCCCCCTGCCCCACCTCTATTTTACATCTGCCATTTATTTATTATCTCATCTAACAAGAGACTTACTAAACCTTGTCACCACTGGTTCCCTCAATATCCACTCTCCATTTTCATGTCTGAACCAGACTGACTGATCTATGGAAGATTGCCAGCTAAGCTGACCCCAGATACTCCAGCTCCTCTTTCAATTGAATCAGTAGGTCAGGAATAGTTATTGATTGAAAGTCACTTATGGTCATTATTGTTCCATGGAATCCAGAGACAAAGTCATCAATATTTCTAGTTGTGATTGGTGAGGTATCAGGCAATATAGATTGGGTACTGCTGTAGAAGCAACCTAAAAAATCTCAGTGGCTAAGTGGTGAGGTTGGATTCTTGCTTATATTGTCTGTTGCATGCACTGATCATCTTAATTCCTCATGGACTCGGACATCCAGGGGCTCACTGCTTCCATCATCACAGATAAGGGAAAGTAGAGCAGGTGCTGTCTGTTAAAGCTTCCATCAAGAACAGGACCTCACTGGCAAAGGCAAGGAACATGGTTCTCCTCAAGGATGTACTGTCCTCTATAGAACAGCACTGAGTGAGAGTGGGTGTGGGTGCAGTCCCCAGAGGGAACATTAGAGGGAGTCAGGAACACTAGATGCAGACAACAGTCACTTATATTTTCTTTCCCGGGTGTAGTTTTGAGAGAGGAGCTCTTTCATTAATGAGGGGGAGGACATACCCCCCATCAGTCAGGTGGGGGAATCAACCCTGGTCATCAATGGGTGACTGTAGTCATACTGAATAACATGCCATCCAGACAACAATATATGTATTCACTCTGCAAGTTCAGAGGGGCTCCTGGGTGATCAGTAATAACTTAGTGTGTTCTGTTTGTCTAATGGAATACCTTAAAGAACATCCAAAGAAAAATTACAGCATGATCAAAATTTGGGAATCATTTCTTAATGTCAATATGAGGGTTTCTGTATTTATTAGCCTAAAGATAAGAAAAAGGAGGAAACAGTCAACAGCCATGAAGTAGATGAGTTGATAATATATAAATCATTTTCCCTCATTCTTTCTAGATAAGAGACATTATTTAAAGAAATGAGACATTATGATAAAGAAATTATTTCTTTAATAGCAGAGCCATCTTAGGTTAAACATTAGAAGAAGTTGACATTGCATTTCATGGCCTAAGGAACTTGTAAGAGGTTAAGATCCTGGTACATGTAGTATCATTTGGGAACATTTATTGAGGCTTTGCTTATCTATATATATAAAAGCCTAAGCGACTGTCTGACCATTTGACTGTCTGACCGGTAGCTATAATATGCAATGACCACCAGGGGGCAGATGCTCAACACAGGAGCTGCTAAGCTGTGGTGACTTGGCAGCTGTGGTTCTCGGGTGACACACCCAGAACCAGAGAGGAGAAAGCCCAATTCCAGGGTGTGTCACCCAAGAACCACCCTCTCGCAATCCAGGACCCCTTGGGGGATGTCGGAGAGCTGGCTTTGGCCAGATCCCTGCAGACCAGGTCAAGGGACCCCACTGGTGCACGAATACACGCACCAGGCCTCTAGTTACATAATAATGTCAATCTCTTCTTTACAGGAGAAGCCTACTGAGCACATGCTTGGTCTCTGCTGTTTATAAAGCTTAAAAGAAGAGAAAAATTTATTTTATTCCTCAGATGGTAGTGGATCAATGTAAGTTAATTTTACCAGGTGAATTATTTTACCATTATGAGAAAGACAATGGTGCGGTGAAGGCCTGAGGAAGGAGTGGGAGCGGGGTAGATAGGGTCAGTGGGGGTGGGGGGTAGTGGACATCTGTAATACTTTCAACAATAAAGATAAATTTAAAAAAACAGAGTAAGTTTCTGCATTTT
This sequence comes from Myotis nattereri, assembly GCF_964212035.1. NCBI lineage: Eukaryota > Metazoa > Chordata > Mammalia > Chiroptera > Vespertilionidae > Myotis > Myotis nattereri. The sequence continues at coordinate 12,401,079 of NC_138079.1, forward strand.
CTAGAAACCCTCATTTTGCCTGGGGATCTGAGAGCTGCCTCTCCAGACTCACACAGCTCCGTCTGCAAAGGGAGAGGAATCACTGTATGTAGCTTTGCTTCTCCTCAAACAGTCCTCTCAGGCTTTGAAACTGAGCCACTAATGAAGAAAGAGGAAGCTGGCTCCAAACTCCAGGTGCAGAGCTGGTTCTGATAAGATTAAAAGGATGTTTTTCCTACTAGATACCATTCCCTCTGAATGTAGTGTTTCCCAAACAAAGTGGTTATAAGCCAAATGGTGCAATTTATCTCCTAGGAACCCAGTTCCTTGTTTCTTAGTCCCTGATATAATGGTGAGCTCTGGATTTTTCTTGCTAATTTTTGTTTCTGTTTTTTCCTCCCAATTTTACTCTTGCATCAGAAAAACTCAGAAGCTATGGTTCTGCTAAGACATTTGTTCCCATTTTGAATTTTCCTCATTAGCGAATCATACTAAAATATGAGCCTACTTGGTGAAATTTCTCCATGGATTTAAAAACAAAGGTATTATTATATTGATGCCTAATTATTTATTTTTAATTGTTGACATTATCACAAATGTCTCCTATTTCCCCCCTCTTTGCCCACCTCTGATGCCTAATTATTGCTGCAACTTGTTTCATAATAAAATTGACCACCTAAAAAATATTTCTGGTAAAATATAGATAACACAGAACTGACCATTTGGACCTTTTAAAAATATATTTTTATTATTTCAGAGAGAGGAAGAGAGAGGGACAAAAACATCAATGCTGAGAGAGAATAATTTATCAGCTGCCTCTTGCACATCCCTTACTGGGGATCGAGCCCAAAACCTGGGCATGTGCCCTGAGAGGGAATCAAACTGTGACCTCCTGGTTCATAGATCAACTCTCAACCACTGAGCCACACTGGCCAAGCCATTGTGACCCTTTTTATTTATTTATTAAAATTATATTGCTTTCAGAGAGGAAGGGGGAGGGAGAGACAGAAACATCAATGATGAGAGTCATTGATTGGCTGCCTCCTGCATGCCCCCTACTAGGGATGGAGCCTGCAACCTGGGTATGTGCCCTTGACCAGAATGGAACCGGGATCCTTCAGTCTGCAGGCCGATGTGCTATCCATTGAGCCAAACCAGCTAGGACATGATCCCTTTTAAGTGTTCAATTTAGTGGCATTAAGTATATTCACATTGTTGTGCAATCATCTAGTTCCAGAATTTTTCTGGAAAATTGGACATGTCTAAGAGTTCCAAGAAATCTCACTTTGTGTGGAAGATGAATATCTGTTCCCAAATGACTTTATTAAACAGTATTTTTTATTGACATAATTTCTCAAGCATAGGGACAGGAACTCATAGGGAGTTTCCTTTGGGAATCCCACTCATTGCCCAGGTCCTGCCCCATGCTCCACCTAGGGCACCACTGGGAAGATGCAATCCCACTCCCCCTGGACCCATCACCCAGGTTCTACACCAGGCCAAGAGGACACGCCCAGAGCACTGGACCACAAGGCACAGTTTGATCTAAAGAAACAACCTGCCTTCATCTTCTCCTTATCTTGCTGAACTCACTAGCCATCTCAGCCATCACAAATACGACAAGAGCAGTTGTGAAAGCAAGGACTGAGTTTTACTTCTTTATTTAACCTGAAGTTTCTTTTCATTCCCTGGATAATAGTGCCAAGAACTCTGCTTTCTGAGACTAAACTGGACTAAGAAGAAATCCGGATATCACTTTTAGAGAAAAAAGAAAAGGACCAAGACAAAGCCGTTTCAAAATGTAACCTTTAGGTTCATGAAATATTTCCATTCTTCTCTCACCGCCCCCGCCCCACCCCTCTGTGCAAACCCCTTATCAAATCACAAACCTATCTAGCTGCTTTCAAATATAAAAGCAGCCTTTTAATCTTTACCAAAAAGTTAGACTTCTCTAATGTCCCAAACTACCACCTTAAACCCTTAATCATTCCTAAGAATGCAAAGACAAGAAATCTGTGGTGAAAGAATCCTTATTTAAAATGTAAGCACCAGAATTTTATAATGAACACAAATCATGGCTCCCAGTGGCAAAAGCATTGTTTCTCAGTCTCTGACCTCACAGGACATGGGCCTCACAGTTATATCTCAGCACCCAGAACTCCACCTGACAAAGAATGGGCACCTCAGACCTGCCTGCAGGATGAATAACTCATCATGGAAGTCAGTGTCTGTGTGCTTAATGACCACATGCCATAACCTACTCCAAAGACAATGGGGACCTGAGACTACAGTTTTCACTAACCTCTCGCTATGTTTTGTCTTATGCTGCCCCCCTTTTTCGTGACCCTGCTCCCCTTGCTGCTGCCGGCATCTCTGCATTTAATCTTTCCTCTCCTTTCCTCCTCTTCACTGTTGTCTCTGTGCCTTGCTCTGTTTGTGCCCCTCAAATTCATATATTGATACTTAATCCCTAAAGTGATGATATAAGAAGGTGGAGCCTTTGGGAGGTGATTGTGTTCTAAGAGTGGAGCCCCCATGAATGGGATTAGTGCCATGAAAAACAGACCCCAGAGAGCTCCCTTCACCTTTAAACCATGTGAGGACACAGAGAGAAGTTGGCCTTTTATGAGCCATGAAACTACACCAGACAGTGAATCTGCCAGCACCTTGATCTTGGACTTCCAGACTTCGAACTGTGAGAAATCAATGTTTGCTGTTATAGCCACCCAGTTGGTGGTATTTTTGTTACAGCAGCCTGAACGAGTGAAGACATGCCCTTTTCTATTCTCCTTCCACTGAATTCCCGCTTTTCCCCTTTGAGCTTCCTCTTCCCTCTCGCTCTCATTTTCCATTTTAGTTCTTCTCCCCTGTCCACCTTCTCCCTTATTTAGCAAATACACAGAACTGAGCTGTACTTTAAATTGGTATTCAAATTTATTCTCCCAATTCTTAATGTTTCTCAGGGAACATTATAATCCTATAGGTATTTGCACTGCAACAAAGAACAAACTTTATTTTTTTCTTTTGTTGTGTGGAGAAAAAAGTCTCCACAAGGCACAGGCCTCTTGAAAAGGCCAGTGTGCTTTTGGGCAGCCACTCCCAGGCCCTCCCACTGTCTCTGCCTCCTGAGTCACCAGGGGGTCATCTCTCACTTGAGCAGCAGCATCCCAGAAAGTTGGCCAGTTCCCACAGGATGGAAACAAGTCATCCTATTCTAGAGAGAGATAGAAACATCAATGATGAGAGAGAATCATTGATCAGCTGCCTTCTGCACACCCCGTACTGGGGATCTTGCCTGTAACCCGGGCATGTGCCCTGACAGGGAATTGAACTGTGACCTCCTGGTTCACAGGTCAATGCTCAACCACCAAACCACACCAGCCAGGCTTCTCAGGTGGTGTTTTACCTTAGTTAGGGACCAGGAAGATGCCTTGTGAGGAATGAATACTGTTGTCCAGTGTCTGCTTTCCAATTCTGGTTTTCTGCTCAGTTATTGTTGGTACAGCATATATTAAATGGAGGACCAGTGCATCTATCAGAATGCAATTTCTCTCAATTACTGAATAAAGACAAATCTATGCTTTATTTCTTAAGTGAATAAAAATAAGTTCAAGACTTATTTCTGGTGTTTTCTGTAGGACAGTCGATGCTTATTTGCTCTCATCAAATATCAAGCTCCTTAATTTAAAGAAATACCTGACAAAAATTAATCAGCAATGTCTGACTGACTGTCTAACACTGTCCTGTTCTGATTCATTCAAAGAAATATTACATAATCCTGGAGAACTGGAAAAAAATATTAGCTAGGCTATCATTCCTACTTTCAAACATCGGAGTTTTCAAATTCTCCAGATAAATTAATTGAAACAGATTCGCATCTATAATGTGAGAAAAATCTTTTTCTGCTACCATCATATTTGTACTGTTTCTTCTTGAAAAATTGTAGAAAACATGGAGAAGAAGCAATTATTAGCTTGTGTTCTTGGCCAGCAGATGAATTTGCCTCCACTGTGTGTCTCTGCAGGTTTTCCATTCATTTAGCTTCTATCTGCCTTGGCTCGGAGATTTTCCCATTCTGGAAGCTCAAGAAATATGACTTAATGACAAGCATACCTATGACTTCCTGGTGCCTTTGTTGGCTCCTGGTGGTTCCTAAGCTCTTGCCTGGGGAGGTAGACCAGCATGCCAGTAGGCAAGGCCTCGTCTTCAATAAGTGTGGGTGGGGAAGGGAAGCGGGTGAATGGCTGGAGAACAAAAAAGAAAGAAATTAGCATACTTTGCCATTTCTATAACCTTTACAAAAAAAATTTCCTTTTGAGGCCATACATTTATACTTCAAATAGAACATTTTGCTGCATAAAAATATTCTTAAAATTGCCATTAAGTGCACCATTTTGTTCAAGATAAACCCAATAAACATTCTTTATTATAATTAAAGCCCAATACACAGCAACTGGACACATTTGTCCCAATGCTAAAGATTAGCAATCAGCTCAGCATGAACCGGGAAGACAAAGAATGGACACACATTCACTAAGACCAAGAGCTTCTTTTTGTTTTGTTTTGATGCTTAGGAAAGGCAGGTGGCTCCGACCGGGACACTCTCTTTTCCTCCTCAGTACAAGCCTATTCAGCTCTGCTTTGTTCACATCTCCAAGCGCAATCATTGCTGGGCCAGCGACTGTGGGGATCTTAATACCAAACAGAGAAACTGCAGAGGTGCAGAGGGTCAGGGAAGGTCAAGCGCAGCAGCGTGGTGCCCCCAGACAGGAATAAGCCCCAGACAGGAATAAACCTTGTTGTTGGGCCCTTAGGCCAGGAAAGCTGGTCACCAGCCTCCCAGCTCCAGCCCTTAGAATCTGGACTCTAGTTTTCAATTACACGGCCCTCCATTTGGTGTTTATCGGCAGTGCTATCTGTAGGGTTCTTCAAAGTGCAACTTTTTAAGGCAATGAAAGCATTGGCTGCAAATTAGGATGAAAACTACCTTCAGTTTACCTAGCGATAAATATAAGTCTAACCATGGATCCCTCGGAGTGTAAATAATATAGATGTGCAGGATAACAAAAGTGAGAACGTCATTTTCCTGTGTTTATAAAAGGAAAAACTTATTTCCCTTTCTTTTCTCAGATGGAAAAGGGGCTCTTGGAGGGAAAGAGGTGAATTCCTGCTGAAGAAGAGGTGTAGAGAAGGGGCAGTCCTTGAGGCTGGAAGCTTTGGTCGCTAATTAGCTGACCACTAACCTAAATGAGTAGAGACTTTACTGGCCACACATGAAAAAAATACCAGCTTGGTAGGTTATTTCAGCAATCACAAAACAAACAAACAAGCAAAAAACACAGCAACTACAACAAGCAACAAGGAAAACAAACTAGGGAACGGGGGTGGAGGGAGGAAAATCTAATTTTCAGAGTTATCACATTATATTACTTTCAAGGTCTGATTTTTTAAAAAAAATTATGGAAAAACCTGACATTGGACTTACTGGACAGAGACTTTGAATAAGCTATTCAGTATGTTCAAAGAGCTGAAGAAGACCATGGGAACAGACATGGGGGGAGGAAATAACCTGCCACTGAGGCAGGGCTAGGGAGGCCATGACCAGAGAGAGAGAGGGAGGAAGGCTTTCAAGCCTCTGAGGGCTTGGCCTGTCCTGCACCACCATCCCCAGGAAAGACCAAGGCCTCTGAGGGCTTCCCTTGACTCTGCACCCCTCTCCAGTCCTGCTAGGAGGACGCTGAGCAAGACACTCCACAGAAAGTCACCGTTGTGGCTCTACCAATTCCCAGAGGTGGCACTAAAAGCAGCTTTTCTAAACCATTCATAACAGGAAACAAATTCTGTCAACCTTGCAAGGAAAGATGGAATTAGCTTTCTATTCTCTCTACAGAAAACGATAAAACAAATTATTGTCATAGGAAAAGGCAATGTAAGAGTATGGGTGGGGGGAGCCAGAGAAATGAGTATTACAGAGGTATATCAGGCAGGCAGTTGCTGCCACTGCTAAAGATTTCCTGTTATTTTTCTGGATTTTATGATGTTTGCCATATTTGTCAGCTTTTTAGTATGAACATTTGTGTGATTTTTTTCTTGTCATGATCTAGTCTGCGTAGCTTCAAACCCCGTGATGCCTGGGTTGTGCCTGGCCCACGGCTTGCAGAGGCCAGGGGGGTGGCGGTGGGGTTTCAGGGCAGGGCAGGGCAAGGCAGCACCCCTGCCTCAGTGGAATCTCCCAATTTATTGCTATAAAGTTGGTCAGGGCAGTTCTTACTTTCTAAAAAACGTTTATCTGTTTTGCCTCCTTTGTTGCCACTAATATAATTTGTGTCTTCCTTTTTTTTTATTTAATCAGCCTTGTCAGTTTATTTTAGAATATTTTTCTAAAAAACAGCATTTGCTCTTGTTGATTTTGTTTCTTTGTCTTCTAGTTCATTAATTCCTACTCTTTCTTTCCACCAATACAGATCAGATATTCTTTTAGGAACTGTGGATATAGCACAGAACAAGCCAACACCCCTCCCCTCAACCTCCCGGAGCTTTTGTTCTAGTTGGGGACAGGTCATATACAAATGAATAGCTAAATGCATCATTAATTGCCAGGAGATGATTGAGGTGCTATGAGGAAAAGTAAAGGTGGAGTAGGCGATATGGAATGATGGGCGAAGGTTCTATTTTGGGTGGGATATTGGGAAAGGCTTCTTCATGGAGGTGACATTTGAGCAGAGACTTAATAAATAAGGGAGAGAGCTAGACTGTGCATTATCTGGGCAAAGGGAAGGAAGTGCAAAGGCCCTGGGGTGGAAGAGAACTTGGTATGTGAACTAGGAACAGCACGGAGGACATTGTGTTCTATGTAGACAAAGAAAGAAAAAGAAAGGGAAAGAGAAGGAATTTGGAGTGGGTTCAGATTCCATGGTATCTCATAAATTGCAGGGAGAGTATGGCCTTTATTCTGAATATGAAAGCAAAACACTGGAGGATTTTGTGCAGGAGAAATATTACGTACTTTACAATAGCCACAGGTGTACCATAGGCCTCCTTTGCTTTCAATGCTGCTTCTGGGAACTTGTTCCTGGGGAGGCACTAAGAGCCTGAAGGATCTGGATCCCTCGGGGAACAGGAGTGAATGTAGAGGTGCGTGCACCCTGATAAAAGTGAGAGAGAAAGAGAGTTGCATGAGCGTCTGGAGGATTCAGACCAACGCCCAGCTTTGAAGGTCAGGCAGAAGGGAGGAGGCAGAACAGATTCTGAGAACTGGAACAGGTTGCAACAAGGCCAGGCCAGAGTCAGAGGGTCTCTAGTTATTTGTATGTTTTTGCTTTTATTATTAGTTTGCTACACACATAATTCATGTTGCTTATAAGAATATTAGAAAATACAGATTACAAAAGAGGAAATGAAATCACTCTAATTTGAAAATCTAGAGATAGTGACTGTTAATATTTTGGTATATATAGTTCCAAATTTTCTATATATTTATGTATTAATATACATATGCATTTTTATATAAATAAAATAATATATTACCTTCCAATCTTTTTTTCCATTTATTATTTTATAAACATCCTCAAGTCCATAGACATAGGTCAACATAAATATTTTTGATACATGCAGGAGTTCATTCCATTATATGGTTCACATATGGTTTTTATTTAAACACTCTCCTAGTCACTTAGGGTTTTTCACATATTTGCCTTTTTTTAAAAAAAAACAAACATGTAAGGAAGCTTTCTCAATTTTCATTTGGGGCACTTACCTCACTTTTTCTTTTCATTTTTTTAAAAATTTTAATTATTTATTTTCAATTTACTTTTTAAAGTATAGTTGGTATACATTCTTGTATTGGTTATATTAGTTTCAGGTATACAATATAGCGATTTGACCTTTTTATACCTTATAATGTGATCACCCCACTAATTCTAGTAATCATCTGTCACCATATAAACTTACTGCAATATTATTGACTAAATTCCTTATCACATTATTTCTTGACTAGAGCCCAGTGCATGAAATTCATACATGGGTAAGGTCCCTTGCAGCGGCCTAGCACCATCCCACTCTTGCCGGGGCCCATTGGGGCCAGCAGCACCTCCACTGCTGCCCGCTGCCAGAGTTGCATCGCAGACGCCCGCCATGGTCCATGCCACCCCTTGGTGGTCAAAGCACATCTAACTCCCGATTGGGCAAACTCCTGCCGTGGGGACAATTTGCATATTACCCTTTTATTATATAGGATACTATGTACTTAGATGTGGAATTGCTAGATCAAAGTATTCAGACTTTCAAACCTCTGGGTCTATTGGCCAACAGTTCTCTCTAATGCTGTATTGATAACAACCCCCACCCCCACCCCCACCACACTCCACAATGGCCAGACTGACGACTGCATTCTTTTCCATTTTTGTTTACCTGCCAGCTAAACTATGGCACTACCCCACTGTGGTCCCAGTTTACATTTGGGTTACTAAAATTCCATGTATTTTCTGGCCTTTATTGAATTGCCTCCTTCATATCTTTGGCCTGCTCTATTGACCAGGCTTGTCTTTTTCTCGTTGCTTTTGAGAATTCTTATTATGTTCATATTAATTCTGTTACATATATTGTGACAGTTCCTCAATATTCTGGTGATCATCATTGAGATTTTCCCTGTAGGGATATTTTAAATATTGATGTCATCAGACCTGTGAATTTTTTACTGTAGTGTTCTGCTCAGAAAGACCTCCCTCAGCACAAATTCTATCTCATTTATCTTTCTGTTGGTATATTTACATTTTAACCAGCTGGCTGTCTTAGTCCCACCAGCAGTCTGGTGAGAAAATAGTTAAAAACAACACCAGCACTCCTCATTGTACACGTGCTGCTCATTACACTAACACTCCTCTTTATACTCTCCTCCTACTGGGTCGCAGAAATTACCCCATGGCCCTGTTCACAGGGAGGTCTCCACAGGCTCCATCAGAGAAGACATAGTTCCTAAGCTTCAGTGGGGAACTATGCAGGGGGTAGGGCTGTCCCCAGCTCTGACAGTGGCCATACATGGCATCTCAGAAATGAGATGAAGGAAAATGACACTGCTATGGGCACAGACCTCGCTGCTTGGCTTGACCTCTGTCCCCATGTGCCTAAAGAAATGATGGGCCGAAACCAGTTTGGCTCAGTGGATAGAGCGTCGGCTTGCGGACTGAAAGGTCCCAGGTTCGATTCCGGTCAAGGGCATGTACCTGGGTTGCGGGCACATCCCCAGTAGGAGATGTGCAGGAGGCAGCTGATCAATGTTTCTCTCTCATCGATGTTTCTAACTCTCTATCTCTCTCCCTTCCTCTCTGTAAAAAATCAATAAAATATATTTAAAAAAAAAAAAGAAAAGAAATGATGGACACTGGTGCTGGAGACACCCTTACAGAAGATTGGCTGCACCCCCAGGGAACCCCAATATAGACATAGACAGTGTAGTAGAGGAGCTTCCTGTCTTGCCATCCTCCTCTGCCCCCTAAGACCCACTCAGAGCATCGATGGTGTCGTCTGCACTTTAGAAACAGTCTCCTCCTTAAGCAGAACCACAATAAAAGGAAGAGCCTGTTAAGCTATGTGGACCTCTTAGTCCACATAACACTTTGCTCTTCTCTTGTGATTTCTCCTCCAGTGCACTGAATTTTGTACCCATAAATTCATTAGCCCTACAACACTCCCAGAACACAGGTACAGAAACAGTATGATTCTATGCCCTCACTTTGGGGTACAGCCGCTGTTTCTTACATAAAATAAACAGTAGTTTGAAAGGAAGCAAGGGAGGATGTGTCATGGGAAAACTTTCTGAAAGGAAGTTTCCAAAATGGACTGAGTTTGAATCTGGTTCCAATGACACCATAGTTTTATCTGGAAGGTAATATTTACGGAAACTCGATGCTCTATTATTTAATTGTATAGTTAATACAACCGTCACAGTTTAGTTTTAAATTATAAAATGTTAATCTATGTATTTATCAGTACTAAATAAATAAATAAATAAAAATGCCTTCCTCTGGCAGAGTTGTTCTCACCCAAGGGAGATTTTTGCCCCCAGGGACATTAGCAATGTCTAGGGAGTGGGGATGCTTCTGGCATCTAATAGTGGAGGCCAGAGGTGCTGCTACATATCCTGCAAAGCAAAGGATGACCTCTGTCACCTCTGATGGGTTACCCAGCACTGAATGGCAATAGTGTTGAAGCTGAGAAATGGTCTCCTCCATGTTACATTTTAAATTTTCTCCCAGTTTAATTCAAGAAGGAAAATGTTGACCTCTACTTAGAAAGACCTGAGTGATGAAGGAAAAAGTTTATGAAGAGGCAGGGACCACCACTTACCTGGTGGGCAGGTCCTACACAATCAACTTAGGCAGCTAGCCCATCAATACACAAGTGGATAAAAAAAAAAAAGTGCTGATATATATATATATATATATATATATATATATATATATATATACAATATATATATATATATATATATATATATATATACAATGGAAAATTACTTGGCCATAAAAAAGGATGAAATCTTACCATTTGTGACAGCATGGATGGAACTAGAGGGTATTATGCTATTGGAAATAAGTCAGTCAGAGAAAGACAAATGCCATATGATTTCACTTAAATGCAGAATCTAAAGAACAATATAAATGCACAGACAAAACAGAAATAGGCTCATAGATACAGAGAACAGACTGATGGTTGCCAGAGAGGAGGGGGATTAGGGGACAACATGAAAAAGGTAAAGTGATTAAGAAGTACAAATTGGAAGTTACACAATAGCCACAGGGATGTAAAGCACAGCATAGGGAATATAGTTAATAATATTTTAATAACTATGTGCGGTGCCAGATGGGTACTGGAAATATCGGGGGAACACTATGTGAAGTATATGATTGTCTAACCACTATGCTATATGCCTGAAACAAATACAAAATAATATTGAATGTATACTGTAATTGAAAAAAGGCAAAAAAAAAAAAAAGAGAATATTATGCCTCTATGATCAAAGTCACAATCAGTCTTTCAAGAATTTAAAGTAACAGAAAAATAATGGTGAATATTTCTTATGAAACTGAGTTTCCTGACCATATCTGGTCAATGTTTTCTGGAAGCCAACTAACCATGGTTTCAAATGAAGTAAAACGTATTAATTTATAATCCTAAGTACAGCATCTGCTGTCCAAATGAGTGGGTTTATGGCCAGAAGGCATTCCACACATTTAGTACTATAATCCTATCCCATCCCATTGTTAGCCACTTAACTTGTCTTCAAAATTCTTTTCAACTTGCCTATCTTCAAAAGAATTTGAAGTTACCTTAGTCACTCTGGAATATAGGTCATTCAGAGTGCTTACTAAGTGCTGAGTCCAATCCAGCTATGGGGACCACAGATACTCCCAAATTCAAACTCTACCCAGCTATGCATCAGCACATGCTTATAGTGAATCACTTATGCAACTCCATAGGAGGAAGAGAGTTCAGCTAATAGAAGCTAAAGATTTCATTTAAGAACATGCATTTCAACTTCAAAAATGGGACAGAGTCACAATGTATCTTTTTCTTAATAATGTTGAGGTCTAAACAAAATAAATTTCCAGTCATCATTTTAAAAACAAACATGTTTTCAGAGATTTGAGTTGATATTTTGATATTATGTTGATGATCTTGCAGAGAAATGTTTAAAATAGAAACAAAACACCCCAAAGAAAAAAGGAAATCCACACTTCATTGATTTGAATATGTTTTAAATTATAGGGTAAAATCACCAACTTCTGACCCCCGGCCAAAATGATTAAGTAGATCCAGATGTCAGATATAAAGCCAAATGTTTACATCACATCTTAAAAACAATCATTATTTAATTCTGCAAAGGTATGGGGTGCTCAGATGGTTTAAGTTATCAAGGAGAAAGAAATGCTAGCTTTCTATAAAAATGCAGTGAGACAAATGCCCACGAGCTGAATTTATGTTGATTCTCCCTAAAAGCTTAATGTTTTCGACTCACTGAGGCAGATTTTCTCAGTATCTACCCTTCGCCTGGCATAAAGGCCTCGCATGACAGTCTATAATGCTTTGGTGGCAAAAGAATACTTTTTTAAAAAAGAATATACCACCGATACTAAGTTTGAGTTAATATTATCTCTGATCTAATTCTGAACTCATTACTTAACAAGACCCTCTTTATAACATGTGGAGCTCCCTGACCCTATCATTTGGACTTTTCTCCAATATGGGTGCCATCTGTCTGCAACATCTGTTATTCCACTGATCGCCAAAGTCAATTTGGATGATCTGCCTAGTTTTGTTCTCTCTCAGATATTTCTGACTACCTATCTCGCTTCTCACCCAAAGAGATGTAGTGGGTCTACATGGGCAAAATTATGGAAACCATATTTCCCAGGCCCAACATTAGAATATTCATAGTGTGACAAGTCTGACTATACTTCAGCATACAAAAGGCATACTATTGAGCTTTCTGAAGTATCTAGAATGGGTGGTATCAGCCTGAAGAAGACGGGTAGACATGAAACACTAATGTTTTCCTACCACTTTCAAATACAGATTATTCTGTCAGCAAGCTTTTATTATATTTTAATGAGTGACTGAGAATTTAAAAGGTATTTGTAATTCACAAGACTTTTAAAACTTTTTTTTTCAATACTCAAATTGCTGCCTCATTTATGTTTTTAAAAATCTCTTTCTACGAGCACATAGATTAGCTTCCTCAGTTGCAGGCACCATTTTTAGTCACTGGAAACCACAGCGAATCCCTGGAGCCTGGGCACTGAAGGAGTCAGATGGAGAGTGGGGCACAGGTGGCAACACTAGTCCTCTGGTTTGGGGCCGCTTCTGGAACCCTATCTGAAAGCTTTCATCCGCTAAGAGCCTGCCTTGGAGCCCATCTTCCTTTGCCTCTGACTGACCATGGTGATGGATCTCCTCAGGGAGCCACAGGAAGCGGGGGACGCATGGACAGCATCACCTCCTGTAGTCAGCAGCCCTCTGGCCTGACCCACGGGCCTGTGATCCTAAAGCCAAGGCTCCCAGGGACCACAGTATTCAGTCCATCCCTAAAAATACAGGATGGGAGAAGGGAGATGCCGCACTTCAGAGGCTAACCCCATGCTAGATGAGCAGGACCAAACAATCTGTCAGGGCTAAGGAGTCCAGATAAGGGTGGCTCCAGAGAGTCTGTTTTGCTTCTACCAGGGAGCAATTAGCATCCTTACAATATCCGTCAATGCGATAGATAGGCAAGATTTCTGGGAGAAATATATTTCTAAGAAAGGAGACTATGAAAATGTTTCCAAAATAGGTTGCTTTTAGCATGAATTCCCTTTTTTATACCTCTTGGTAACTTTTAAGTGTACAAACAGTCATACTTCAATATTTATTTCATTAACCAACATCATTGAAGCAGGAGTTACGTGAAATTGAACCAGAATTCAGTGCCTTAGAAAAAAACTCACACGAGAGTTGTATACGCTTCTTCCTGAAGTTTTTGAAGTTGCTCCCACTCTCAATCTATCCACCTGCAGGTTGACATACCATGACTCAAGGAGCAGGCATCTGAATCTGAGATGTGCAGAAATAAATATGATTCCTCACTGTCCCTTCTCAAAGCAGCAGCAGTAATCACCTCCAGGACCCAATAGCTCTTGCTAGAGATGGCTGCCTGGGTACACAATTAGCTATAAACCTTCCCGCCTAGGGGCCATGGGAAAAGGAAATAGCAGGAAGATGGAGGTTGTTATTTTGCCCCTTGAGGAATGAAGTATGAGACCTGTGGGATCAGGAAGATCAGCTTCAGAGCTTAATTCCCAGACCCAAGAAGATAAGTACTTCCCCGCATCTTCAGAGGCAAAGACCTCTGCTAGCTTAGTACAAGCAGGCCTGCATATCTTGGGCTAGTAAACTGGTTGGTATTTGAACCCACATTGTTGGTGATTGGCAAATCCAAACTAAACACACTTTTTATCATTCACATGAACTACGATTTATAGCCAAGCTGAGGAACATTATTATTATTTTTTTTTTTTTACTTTACTGGAAACAAAAGGGTTCTGAAGCTGTTTTGGAAATATATATGTCTTAGCATCCAAAATCATCAAATAGAAAATGCATTTGTGACTTCAAGCAGATGGAGACACCCCCAGCCCACCCACCTACTGATGTTGCTTCATTGGGAAGACGTGTAACATGACAGGAGTTCCAAATTGCCACCCTCAGTTGAAAGGGTCTCAAAGCTGAGTTCACAAGTGAAAAATGAAAATCTTTGCAAGTTATTGTCTGTTCTGTGTGCCCAATGGGGGGAAATGGAAAATGAGGACTCAGCCTGCATTCCTCTTCCACTTCCATCTGTCTGTCTTTTTATTGGTTGATGGGACATGTCACCATAGCATCTAGGCTCTCAGGAGCATGGAGTAGATGAACTTGCTTATAAAGACCTAAAAGGCCAGCCTGTCCCCGGCTTCATCTCTGATCTGCTGTGGAAGAATGGTTCCATTCTCTGTAACTAACAAACAACAGAAATGATGTACAGGTAAACAAGAGATGAGCAGTAAGCCTTTTTGTTCAGGATAATCATCTAAGACTACGCATCAGACACACAGGGGACCTCCAGCATTTGTGCATTCTTTTGACATCACAAGTTCAAATGTGTTTTTCTTTTTCTTTAAACTTTTCATTTTGAGACAATTGTTGAAATAACACAGAAAGATCCCTGTACCACCTACCCAGTCTTCCCTAATTAACATTTTGCAGGACATTATTATGATATCAACAATCATATTGACATTAACATAATCCACTAACATGTGTTATGCTTTGAAAATCAATTTAACCCTTTGAAAAAGCAGCAAATCCATAAAATGCCTCAGGTTTAACAGTCTTCCGATGATGTTTTGTGTATTTATGACTGACTTGTTTGACTGTTAACCCATGAAGCCTCGGGTTCCTTGAATGGGTCAAAGTCCTCTCTCACTGACAGCACTTACTGTAGAGGAAGAACTTCTTCGCATTTTGTTTCAGCTTAGGATTTCCTAAAATTAAGATAATAGAGTGTACAGAGGGGTATGAACCAAACAGCAAGATGCAGAACAGAGTGATGGAGTTTTTGATCTTGAAAATTTCACAAAAACCTAATGCAGCCATCATGTACTGGGAGAGGTAGAGGATCAGGAAGGACAGGATGGATAGGAGTGCGCTGATGTAGACACTCATGCCAGGGTGCCTGGTGCCCATCTCAGTGCTCCTCATCTGCTGGGTGTGCCTCCCCAGGGAAAATATCAAGAGAAGAGCAGAGATAAGGAAGATAAATAAAGGCAATATGAACTCAATTAAAAGAAGGGCAAATTGTAATGCAGATATGTCTTCAATTTGAGTTGTTGCATTTTGGGAGAAAAAGCCCAACCAGGAGTTTTGGGAAATAATCCATGCATGTTTTCTGTGGAAGACAGAAGTGAGAAAGGTATATGTCAAGGTCCCACAAATCAGCCACGGCACCAACTTGGAGATCCTCAACTTCAACCAAAAGAAGAGCGGGTTAGTGATGGTGGCGATCTTGGCACAGTAGAAAACGCTGAGCCACGTGGCCAACCAAAGTTCTGATGCATATACATACATGAAAATTATAATATTCCCAGGAACTGGAGAGAATTCAATCAAGGAAAGAACAGCCAGATTAATGAAGATCATGACCATCTGGAGACCAATCCTGAAAGTCGCCAGGCAGCACAGGAGGAGGTCGAAGGGCACCATCTTTCTCCGCCTGATCAAGTCTATGCCATTGACAACCACAATGAAGCCATTGGCTAGAACCCCCACAAGAAACTGAATCACTGAAGAAATAAGATGGGCAATAATGTACAACTTTAACATTTTGACAAGAAAAAAAATCAGTTACTTTAAAAACTGATGTAGTTATAGATTTTGGGACAGTTGGAATCCGTGAAGTTTTCTATTTTTCTTCAGCTAAATTAGAACCCCTTTGGGGGACATGACACTGACGAGGAAGGCAGTGAGGCAGGAAGGCAGCGTGCATGTGTTTATAGCTGTTTTCTCAAGGCAGTCAAATAAGAAAGAGATACTCCAGCAACTATTTGCTTCTTCGTGACAGCCTTTGCATTTTCCAGGTCTACTTAGCTTTCAACATCATCATCACAAGCAAATGGTGGAAATGAGACACCTTCATGGCTGGGAGAAGGGCTCCTCTGTCACATAATCAGCAAAAGTTCCTCAATCCTTCATCGGTCCCATAAATATTTAATTGTGCCTACAGATTCTACTTATGTCTGTGAAGCATTCTTTAAAAAAAAATACGATTTTTTTAAAATTACCTCTTCTGTTATCATGATGCAGTACAATCAGCAACATACGTCTCCTAAGTAGCTGTTCTCTAATAGGCAATGGTGGAGCAATTCAGGACCACCTAAAACTGAAACCAGTTCTATAATACAACATACCTGACCATCAGAAAGCATCACAAATATCCGTATTTGAAAGGCCAAAGGCCCAAAGGAAGGTGATGTGCAGCAAAGAGAATCACTCAGCACCATTAATACTAGCAATCATCTGCAGAATAATGCACGGGTTGAAATATTTCCCTGCTTATTTTTTCAAAACTATGAGTCTATAATGACATGAGCTTGTTGTTCCAGGGGGAAAATAATGATAAAAGATACATGATGCAATGTGTTGTTATAACTAACAGGATATCTTGGGGGAATTAAATTAGCATTTATTAACTTGTATACTATGCCAGGTCTTCTTATGTTAAACCAGGTTTTTTCAGCCTCGACACTGTTGATATTTGGGTTGGGTAATTCCCTGTTAGCTGACCTGTGCAATGTAGGATATCTACCAGCATCCCTGGCATCTACCTGCTAGATGCTCATAGTATAACCCCCTCCCCAGGTGTGACAACCAAAAATGTTTCCAGACATTGCCGAAAGTTCCCTGAGTGGCAAAATCACCCCCAGTTAAGCATCACTGTCCTAAACACTGAGGGGGGAGGGGGGGAGAGTGGTGAATAGAACACAGTTTTTGTTCTCCAGGCAGTTAGAGATTAAATGTACAGCAAACATGTGAATAGTGTATAGTGTGACATCAAACTAAATTAGTTATTTGGACAATTCACCACCGGAGCACAAAGTGGGGAAGAATTTATTAAATGTTGGGGGAATTGAAGCTTTGACAACTTAGCACTAGATCATAACATTTCCAGAAGATCCCCTAAGGGGGCATATGGATATGTACTACTTTGTCCAGAGGTGTCATAAAGTATACTTACGAGGACTCTTACCTTTAGAAATCTGGAAGGAAAATGGTATGAAAACATGAGTGGAGAGTTACTCTGTCATTCTTCTCTGAATACGTGATGTCGGTGCAACGTGGGACTCCACTTCGCTCTTCCTGTCACAGCTTCAATGGGTTGAAGGGAACAAGTGGGCAGGCACCAAGCGAGGCAGCTTATGAGTGGATTCCACCCAAAAGGTCCAGAGTCAAGCATGACAATCAGGATAACCCTTGTTCTATTCCCTCTGGTGGAGAGAAAAAATACCCAAAATCTTTCAGTATATTTACATTCTGCAGGCTGGAAAAGCAAAAATGGAAGGGCATCCACCTATGAAATAATCAAGTCAAGAACTCTCAGAAGAGCAGTGACTACTAACTTCCTCGGCTTCGCAATCAAGCCTCTATCAGTGCCTGTCCCTTTGCTGGCAAGTGTTGGTGACCAGCCTGTGCCCTGCGAAGCTCAGCCCTACCAAGGCATACCTACGCTTTCTTCTCATCCCCAGCACTCATTCGTTCTTTTGGTGTTTGGCTTATGGTGGCATTTGTTGGGTAGAACCAAACTCAATTAAATAAGCGTTTTCAAAACAAAGGAAAAGAGAAATAAATATTACAAATTCACTTTGAAATAGAGCTTTTGCTTTCTATCTTTCTGTTCCCAGAGACATCACATCACATCACAAGACCAGTGTCTCTAGCTCTTACCTGTTGCCCTAATGTTGCCAAGACCTTTACATTCTAAGTCCTTCAGCATGGTCTGGGCATTTCAATAGCAATAACAATAATAATAATAATAATGGTAAAACTAAGGCAGAAAAGTGAAAAAATATTTTCTATTTTGAGTCGAGAATAGTGACATAGTCTTTCTGTACTGACAGCAAACTAGCAGAGATAATGCCTAGTACACCAAAGAATTAAAGGAAATTACCATGTCCGATTCTATTTATTAACATGCTGCTTGTCTTTTGGATTCAAGCATCTTGAGGGGATATTTGGTTCTCAAATATTCTATTGTAACTTTTGTTAGCACTAGCTTGGGGAGTAGGGGCAATTCTTCATAGAGAACTTGGTTTCACAGAGAACAGCTCTTCTGACGCAGAAATCCCATGGAGCAAAAAAATAAAAATTCATGAGGCTGAAGCTACAATTTTTTCATTAAATAATTTCCATCACTAATCCCTTCAGTGAGCACATGCACAAAGGCTGCCGAAGGCACACCATTCCTGGACAAGTGCCACCAACTCGCCGGAGACTTGTATTTCCTGAACTGAAGGGTGGCGGGATAAGAGATATCTGGCCGTAGCAGCGGAGCACTTGTGTGGCTGCTACACTCATGTCCCGTTCAGACCCCAGGGGCAGTTGCATTTCAGTGCTGGTGCAAAGCCCTTCAGGGTCATGTTATCCAGGCTGACCCTTAGATTCTACCACATCAATCAAAATACCCAGGAGCCTCCATCATGCTGTGCTGAGCGAGAGCCAGCTAAATATTTTTCAACAAACCAAACGGAGAAAAACGGTCCTAAATAGAAAAGTCCTTTGCGTGTCTTAAGCAGTTGGTTTTAGCGAGAAGGACGCATCAGAGAATTTCTGGCTCTGAGATGCAAAGCATATATGTCTGGCCTCATCTGTCAGTCATCCGCTCAGAATGATGACAGTTTTACATGGACAAATGGCTTGGAACAGTTGGAACAAGTCCCGATGTGGAGAAATTCACATGACGATTACCCCATATTACCCTGGTTAAATCTGCTTACTCACACTCATCTGTAATGAGCAGTCATTAAGAGAGACAATACTGCATATTCTTGAGGTAACTGACAGGCAAAAAGAGTTGCTTATTTATATTCAGATCATTCAGCCCCTCAAAAGAAAGTGCATTTTCCCCCCCACAGGCAGTTAGACTGACATTGGCAAGCTTTTCACCAGGTAGAATGTTATAATAATTGTCTGTCTGCACACGGACCTTTACTTTGGGGTTAGAGGCACAATGAAAGTGAACGATAGTGTTAATACATTTCCCAAGTTTTAATACCTTTCCCAAGTGAGTCTTCCCATTTTATTATCAAGGGAACAATTCCTGCTTTAAGGAACATGCCATGTATTAACATTATTGTATAATTAATAGGTCGTTCAAATGAGAGAGATATACACCCTGGGCTAGCCAGCAGACACCCTTGCTGCATCGACCCTGGAGCACAGCTCAGCCCTTGTTAAAGCTTTGTGGAATTCATTCCATCTAAAATTCACAACATTTTGGTTAAAAAGCTCCAGACTCTTTCAGACTAATCATTCTTCACATCCATTCATTCGCTTCTCTCCTCTTGAATATGCAGTTGATCTTTTGTACTGAAATTTTTGCCTTGAATGTGCAGGTCACTCCCCTCCACTTGTCCCTCCACCTCCTCTTTTTATCTTAGTCATACATTTCTGTGCTTTTCTTTACTCTTCACAATATTCTGGAATGTATTTGCATCACAGCAAATAGAATAATAGGGCATGAATTTAAGTCTTTCACATAAAGAACTCGAAGTACTTTGTGAACAAGCATCCCATGTTAATTACAGTGAGGGAGGGGAACCAGGGATGGTGCCCTGGGCTCACTTGATTAATATCCAGTCCCCACGATTTTGTCTTCAGCTCCAAACTGAGTGGTGGGATTGCAGATCCTTCTTTTCTTCCTCTCTCTCTTTCTCACTTCCCTCTATCCCCCTCCCCCTCCCTTCCCTTCCAGATTCTTCCTTCTCTCCCCTCATTTCTTCCTTCCTTTCTCTTTACTTTCCTTCTCCCTTCCTCCTTCCCTCCATACTTTAGCACATATTTATTGTGTGTATTATGGACTATGAACTAGACACTATTCTAAGCATGGAGCATATAGGAACGAACAAGACAAAGCCTCTCTCATCTTGGAAATTATATTTTAGTGGGGAAGATGAGAATTAAACAAGTAAATAAATAAATACCTCTAGGTAACCTAGAGCAAGGTGCTATTTTAGAGAGTGTGGCCGGGTAGACAGAATCCTCAGAGAGAAGGTGATCATTGAAAAGAGAAAAGGATGACAAGGAACTATCTCTGGAGGTCTAGGGGATGAGCACTCCAAGTGGAGGGCAGGAGAGAGCAATGCCCCCCGTGAATCATAAAAAGAGCTTGAAGTGTTCCAGAATAGCCAAGGGCCAAGTAGTGCAATGCCAGGGCAGCATGAGCAAGGGGAAGTACCCGAGGAGAGGAGAATAGAGGGGCAGGTGTAGTGTGGTCAGATTGGGGGTGGGGGATTTATTCTGGGGAGCAGAATTGGGGGGTCAGAAAAGGGCATGAGTAGAAGCAGAAGGACCAATTTGAAGGCTGTGCCGGAGACTAGGCAGCGGAAGTTGTTGGCTTAAAACAGGTTGGTGGTAGAGAGTGGAAAGAAGTGTCTGGATTCGATATCTATTTTGAAGGTAGAACCAACGAGGATTTCAGAATGGCTTTGATGCGGGGGGGGGGGGGGTGGTGATGGAAAGAGAGAAGCCAAGTATTACTTTTGGGTCGTCAGCATTATCTACTGTGAGTCGGTGCCATTTTTCAAGAAGGGGAAGCCTGGAGGAAGGTTCGGCTCCAGAGCCCTGCTGTGGACATGTTCAGTCTGAGAAGCCCACTCCAGGTGGAGATGGTATTAAGCAGTGGGTGATCAATTTGGAGTTTTGGAAGCCTCAAGAGCTGGAAATATGCATTTGAACTTTACTGGCATAGAGATGATATTTAAAGCCACAGGACTGGATAAGATTATGTAGGGAAGAGATTGCCAGCTGGAGTATATGAGCACTCTAAATAAGAAACAGACTATTCTGTGCATTCACATCACACAGCCTGTCCCATCTGATGCCATATCTTTGTCACAGGACTAGCAATGAGAGCCCAGGACGTGAGTTAACACATGCATCCCTGAAGTCAACCCTACTAGTCATGGTAGCCTAATCTCTTTATATATGGCTGATTCTATTTGCTGTTTCATTTAAAGATGTCACTCCTTTATTCATAAGGATGATTGGTTTGTAGTTTTTCTGGTGTTATATTTGATACATTTGGTTACCCATGTTATGCTGGATTTACCAAACAATTGTTAAGCTTTTCTTATTTTCTATGCACCAGAACAATTTAAATGGCATGGAAATGATCTGTTTCTTGAAAGAATGGAACGAATACACAGTGAAAAAATCTGAGGCCACGGGCTTTTTGGAAGGGGCAGAATACTTACCATTGATTTAGTGTTTAAAATGCTACACAACTGACAGACATAGTTTCAATTTGCCCTCTTGACAATTCTATGAAATCAATATTATCTCCACTTTAGAGATTATTTAGTTGAGGTGCACAGCGGGTGGAATCGCTCCCATTCACACAGATTAAAAAGTAGCATTTCCAAGATGTGGGTCACAATGTGACTTTAAGTCCTATGGGAGTCCTTAACCATTCCACATCAGGGCCTCTCACATTATGGCTCACAATGATAGTGAAGATTCCTTCCAATGAATTACATATGAAGGTTGGACAACTGCTATTTTTTTTTTTTTTTTTTTTGCCTGATGTGCATTCATTCCCTACTCTTTACCCTGACTTTCTTTGGAGAAACCACCTCTCCTCTATTTTTTATTTTTGTGTCTTATTTGGGACTGTCTCCATCTCAAAACCAGGAATAGGCACATGACCTAGGAGTGACAGTTAAGCTTTCATTTTAATGATACATTACAATATATTTCAACTAGAGGCCCAGTGCACAAAATTCATGCACGGGTAGGGTCCCTAGGCCTGGCCAGCAATCAGGGCCAATCAGGGCCTTCCAGCTTCCAGCTGGGACCTCCCTTCCCCAGCTGCTGACTGCGTGCCTGGGCCTTCCTTCATTCCGAGCCGCCCCCTGGTGGTCAGCTCATGTCATAGTGAGCGATCAAACTCCTGGTCTCTTGGTCGAACTCCTGAGGGGACACTTTGTATATTAGCCTTTTATATACATAGATATGCATCTACATATACGTTTGTTGCAATAGGTGATATTGAAACCCATAACTCACGTGACCAGAGGAGATCCACTTAGGAATGAGCACAAGGCCCAAATTTATCAACTCAGAACTAATCTGAGAACTTTTGTTTAAACAGACTGGGCAAAATGTCCCTTTCTGTCAAAGATAAGATGTTTGTCTGGAGCTGCTGGAGCCACCTTGCCACCATGAGGAGGGACTTGGACCTTTCTAAGAATGGATTCTTCGCAGAAGACAGCAGTGCCCAGAGAAGAGGGAGCCGACCAGTGCTCAAAACACCTCAGCCCCAGAGCCAGCCCTCACTTGACATTTGAAGGAACCTCACATTCCTAGTTGCTGCGGAAGGGAGCGTGAGGTGGGTTTTTGTCACATTGGCTGTACTATAATATAATAGCTGTGGGCTACACAGAGAGGCAGATACATGCTTTCCACTTTCACATGTAGGAACTGGAGCCCAAGAAGCAATGACCTGAAGTCAGTCATTTAGCGATGTACCCAGGGTTGAGTGCTCTATTCCCTAAACTCAGTTTTCCAAACATATTTGTAGAAGAAATTTTTAGAGAAAATGCAAATTCATTTTCTGGGGTCTCCCTTATACATTTAATTGCTCCCTTCCCATCACATACTCGCTCTGACAGCTCAAAGCTTTATTGTGCTTTAGGAAAAGTTTCCAACGCATACGGTTACCATATGGGCACCAGAAGTTTTATTCATTCCAAACTACACCGACCACCCCGGGCACTGTGCTCCAACAGGCTGCACTTCATCCGGAGGATGCAGAGTTCAATACGTTCCAACGTGCATCTCCGTATACGTTGGTGGCAATATGTGATCTGGAAACCCATAGTGCCACTTCTGCCCAGGTTCAATCTCAGATGGTTCTCCTTGATCCTTGGAGCCATACCTCCTTTTTTTCCTGCCCCTCAAAGGTGGAATTATTACTTAGGAATTACATAAGATTAAGCATTTCAGGTTTTCATACTTATTTATGTGTCTTATTTGATACTGTCTCCATCTCAAAACCAGGAACAGGCACATAAGCCAGGTGTGACAGTTAACCTTTTATTTCAATGACACATTTCAATAGGCATCTACATATACATTTGTTGCAATAGGTGATATTGAAAACCATAACCCATAAAGGCTGCTGGAACTTTGTTTCTCCCTCTCCCCCTTCAGACTGCCTTCCCCAGACTTAATTTTGTCAACCCCTAGAAGACCCAGATTATTTTTCTTGCTTTGTTTCCCCAGCAGCTGCCACCAGGCTTCATGATTTCTCACTTCACATGCTTTGGGAATACTGGCCCCATTCCCTGCATATATGTGTGGCTATACATGGGGATGCTCTATAAACATCTGCTGAATGAGATGAATGAGAAAGGCGAATAAAGCTTCTCATCTTTAGAAAAATGTTGCTGGCCAAACTTTAGTATTACATTTATAATACAGTACCACCTCACATCAGATATAAAGAACATTAGTGATTACTTGTCATAATTTTACTATTCCCCCTACCCACCATCATCCAGCATCCACATTTTGTGTTGGACAAATGAGTGGGATGAAAGATCAGTGATCAGATAACAAAGTGAATCTCAATGATTCAGCAGGAGTAAAAAGAACATAAATGTGGCTTTTTAAATTCAATACAGTAAACAATACAGCACCACCTCACATCAGATCTAAAGAACATTAGTGATTACTTGTGCCAACTCCTCATTGCCTGAAGAAAGAGAAAACAATTCCAGAAAAGGTGCCTAATGCCCATGTACTTTGTTCCAGGGAATATTCAGGTGCTATGTATTCTAGGACAGGGAATACTGTGGGTTTATTTCACCTCAAGCAGCCTCCGTGGGACCATGATGATATCAGATGATGGATGGCACAGTGATGGCTATGGTCCTCCCAAGGCACATCTAATGACCATGCTTGGAGGGAGAGCTGTGCAAACCCACATACACCTACCTATATCCCACCACTGTTCAGTGCAAAGTGTAGACTTGGGAATCTACAATCTTTCCTGAAAATGTGAGAAAAGGTAAGAACATCCAGCAATGGCACCCAAGGCCCTCCCGCCATTTGTAGAGTGAAATTGGTCCCACATATTTTAAATTACAACAGTAATACATTAGAAAGGAAAACATAAAGGAAACCTTTAATTCTAATTTTCCGTAGTCACTATCATTGTATACTTAAGGCTTCCTACATAGATATTAAATGATAATATAGGAGTGTCATTTTCTGAAATATTATCCTTCCTCAATTATCCACCAATCTGCACATTGTCTTGTTATAGTTAAATATATCATATCAATTTAAAACATCTATTCTTTCTGCCTGGCACAAAAAGTAATTTAGATAATCAGAGATTCTACTGTGGCAGAGGAGATTTGCGTAATGTTAACAATTAAGCAATCAGGAATAGGGTTTCCTAGGTTTAGTCGACACTTTCTCTCCCCGCCCCTACCCTGTAGATATGACTTAACGCAGTAATTTACAAAAGTTACTTCCTCCTAAGAATTTACACAATCATGAAATAAGCAATTTAGGCTATAAAAACAGGATGAGATCAAATATATTCCCAAAGTAATTGTTGTCAGATATATTCAAAGTACATCACGCTTTTATCTAAAACAGAAAGTAAATATGACTGTTGAAACATAGTGGTATTGGGTGGAGGACAAGACGAGAAGGGTCCAGTCCGTGAGAGCAAAAGGATGATCTAAATTCTATAGACTGATATTTAATGCAGCTCAGAGCTCTTGTGCTGATCCAGATTGCCGAGAGCAGATATTCAGGCCTCATTTTACTTTGCAACCACTTTTAAAACTGATTTATGAAATCTATTTTCATGCCTTTTATTGTTTTCAAATAATCTGTCAGATTTTCAATGCAATTGAATTGTGTTGCTCCTGCGACCTGTCTGGTGGGGGCCATGACCAGGACCTCTGTAAGAATTAGACGAAGTTCCCAATGCACCGAGCCTTGCAGGACAAGAGATGGTCACCTCAAGCAGAAGAGGCCACACACCTCAGCTAGGTTTCCACACTCGCTAATGCCAGGGACACAGGAGTGAGGAATGACCCATTCTTCACACGGCGGGGTCCTGCCGAAATGAAAACCTCCATTTCCTGTGGTGCCACTGCCCTTTCTGGCTAGGAACTTGTATCATCATTTAGGAAGAATCTGTACTAACCATATATGTCCAGTGATGTCCAACAAACATATGGATCTCAGCCTGAATGTAGCCCCAGCCAGGCCATAACTCACAGAGAGGGAGGGAGCATCACCTGCACCAGGCACCTTGAAGGATCTCTTCTCCAGCCTTTCTATCTGGAAAGCCCTCTCTTCCGTCCGCTCACTCCTGACTCTGATTTAAAACTCCTTTATCTTGTGGTTCTGATAGTGAGGTTGAGGTGAGGTCCATAATTCCCTCTTGTTGACAGAGAGGCAGAAACACTTGCTTAATTCCGAGGGTCCTCATTCAAAAGGGACCTGAGGGAAGCCGTGTGGGAACATGTTACAATGAAAAGCTAATCGTAAAGGCCCGCTACTTCACTGAGCAGATGTGCTAAGTATCGGCGCACCTGGGTCTTTGGCATTGCACTTGTCTATCTGCCCATAGAACAAATGTTTACTGGGCACCCACTATGCTACGCCCCGTGGAAGCAGTAGACGGATTAAGAATGTTAATACGGGTACTCGAAGAACTGTTGACAATTGCATTTGAAATAAGTTATCTACCACTAGTTTATTTTTCAGATAAGGTTATGTAGAAAGTATAATAGCAAGAGCTGGAAGTATTTGCAAAATATTTGTGCAGACGTTTTCTGACACCAATTTCATAACCTCGGTGTGGTGTCTCAGGGAGGCTCTGGCTATGTCTTATTTTCCCAAAACACTCCTGGGGAGTGGCTTCTCTATCGCCTCTCTGGAATATAACGTTACCGGTGTCTATTTTCCAAATTTCCTATAATGCAATCAAAAGTCAGTTTTCCTAGGGCAACCTCTATTTCAAATGGACTGTTAATGAAACACAAATATGCACATGTGTGTTCCAGCGAGTTGTTCTGCACTATGCAAAGGGTATTGAAAGTGGAGCCGCTTTCACATTTGCTTTGCATTTGTCAAGAGGTCAAAATATGCAAACTACACCCACTGCTGTCTATGCCTTCCAGCAAAAGAAAATTTTATTAAAGTTAGATGCAGAACCAACAGCACAGCTAGCATCCCTTATTTTGGGGAAAAGGCTGTATTTTAAAGATAATAGCCATTTATTTCTTATCTAAAACTAAGAATACTTAGCAAATGTTAATGTGCCTGTCTGTTTTAGTCCAGGTATAATGGCCTGCTCATAAGTATGCAGGTACAGAGCAAACTTAATTATAAGCAGTTTAAAGCCCAAGTGGAGATAGTTACACAGTCTGCAATTGGTCCCGGAAACTTTTATATGAAAAAATGAAATTAGTTAGCTGTATAGGAATGAAAAACAGTGATTTCTAAGAAAGAGTTATAGACACAGCCAATTCTTACCCAAGACACATAAATAAAGAGTACAGCTGTAGGAAAATTTTCTACGTAAGATGACAGAAAAAAAAATCTGCTCTAACATAGCTTAAGAATTATAATGATATATATATATATATAATGGACTCCTTTATATCTTCATCAAAGGAAACTTTTTTCCAAATTATAAGAAGTCAGATCTTTTGTTTTGTTTTTCGCCAAATCAGTATCTGTTTTCCCCTGAAACACCGAACAAGAAATGGTGGGGGAAAGCAAAATAAAAATTGCACATGTGCAGTGCATTTTCTGTGCACTGCTGGTCATGCATGGTGGATGGATCCACACTAGCATTTCCACAGCACTGCCTAGATCTTAGCTCCAGAGCTGTTATATTGCTGATGGTGCACCTTCACGCCTGTGGTTTTGCATTGGGTTTTGTTGGGTACAGCGCACCCTATGATGTACATGGGTCACCATCTGTGGGGCCTAAGGCTTCTCATGCTTGGAACACTCTTCCATAGTCTCATGCTCTCCCCTATGCAGATCAGATGTCACCTCATCAAAAAGGCCTTATCTAATTACTCATCCCACACCACCATCACTTTGTACCTCTTCTCTTCCCCTGCTTCATTCTCCTCATTTTTTTCCCTAACATTTATTACCATTGGACATATTACTTCTTATTATCTGTTCTTCCTGGAATCTAAAATTCCATTACAGTGGAAACAATTTTGGCTCACTGATGTGTCACCAGTAACTAGATGGTGCTTAATATATAGTAGGTGCCCAAAAATATTGAGTGAACATAATTAAATGTTTAAAATAAAAATACATCTGTTCATCAATGACATTGTGTGGGAAGGTCTACTAGAAAGTGTAGCCTGCAGAATGGCAGGGAAATAATTCCTATAATGGCTATTGTTTTTGAACAATTCAAAATATCAAGACAACTTTTATGTGCTTCTGACAGATTCAGCGCACAAAAAGTATCAAAGCTGTGCTGTGCTGTGCTGAGTCCCAAACGGAAAAACTGACCAGACTCCATCATCAGACCCTATCAGATGGATCCTCTCAAAATGATCGGCTTTACCAGATTCAAATATATGTCACTGAATTAGTCCTTGAGGTAGCTATGAAATATAATTAACATAAACCTGTACAGTGACTTCTGCTTTAAATAATGAGGTCAGTTATTATTCAAATAGGTACTGGTAGAGAGGGAGATAAAAAACTTGTATTGAAGGAGGATAGTCAAACCAGAAATAGGTGAAAATGAAAGAATTTCTGGCAGGAAAATGTGAAATAATTCAATAGCTAGTTACTTAAAATCACCTAATATGCTAAATCCAGATCTGAAAAGAAAAAAAAAAAGATACAGACGGGAAGTGATTCCCATCCACGAAGATTTTTCATGTTAATGTAGTCATAATTAATGGAGAAATATGTTATACATTTTAAAGACTTCATTTTTAAAAGATTATAACCCATACCCAAAGTCTTATGAATATATGCTTAAATCAATACAGATAAACTTATAGCTTTTTCCATTTGAGTGCATTCAAGCTTTGTGTAGATACAGGTCTTTCTGGTGAGGGTTTGAGAATAAGGAACACTCCAGAGGTCAGAAGGCAACTTAGGACTCACCGAAGCCACAGCTGGGGCTCACAGCCCACCCAGGCCTCTCCATCCACTCCCACTCCACTTCAGTGCCGGGGCATCTAGGATTCGAAAGTCAACTGGGACCTGGCAATGAGGCCCGCTGCTGAGTTGCCATACTCCCATCTGTACCACTGGTGCTAATCGACTTTCTACACTACCCTGTCCATGAACTTGATAGGATCATAATAATGACTATCACCATGACAGCCACTCTTCACTTGAATGTCAGGAGAAAACCCAGAGGTCTGTTGCCGAAGCAATCTACCTTCACATAAAAATGTGAGTTAAATGACATAATCATATGTATATTCCCAGGACTATATATATATGTGTCTGCATGATGTAGACATATCTCTCTGCTCCCCATAAGAAATATCTTTTCCACAGGATTCCAACTGCCGGTAATAGTGCTGATCTTATTCCCAGCAAGACACTTATCAAATACTAGAGGCCCGATGCACAAAATTCATGCAAGGGGCGTGGCCCTCGAAGCTGTGGTGGCTTGCCTCAGCCCTCACAGCCCCAGCTTCATTGGGAAGGTCATCTGGAAGGATGTCTGGAAGGTCACTCAGCTGTCTGGTCTAATAAGCATATTTTTTTATTATTATAGATACCCTTCTAGTGGGACTCAACTGTAGCAGAGATCTGCAGTTCTCACAAATATCTGAGACCTTCACTTCCTCCTGGACACACAGCTGAACTACGTTTCCCAGTGTCCCTTGCATTAGCTGTGTCCCAGTGACAGTTCTGGCCAGTAGAATATGGCCAGGATTTACATGTTCCTTTCTGAGGTGGTGCCCATAAAAATTATTCAAACACTATTCTCACTCTCTTCCTCTTCCTCTGGAGGAGCAGAGAGCGTTCCAAGGATTTAGAAGAGGGTGGGCCACAAGACAGAAGGATGCGGTGACCTGAACAATGGAGCGATATCCCCCCACCCCCACCCCACCCTCACCAAACCCACTATGCACTGAAATGAGTGAGAAATAAACTTTTATCGCATTGAGCCATCCAAGTTTTGAGATTGTTTGTTTCCCAGTTAATGTACCTTGACTAATGTAATGACCCTTAATGGTCTTTCAGATTCTGAATTTTCTAAGAATTTTTTTGTTTCATTTACTTTTTTAAAAAGTGTACTTTAATTGTGCTAAAACATACACAAAATAAAGGTTGCCATTTTAACCATTTTTAAGTGTACAGTGACATTCAGTACCTTCACATTGTGGTATAACCATCATCACCATCTATCTCCAGAACTTTTTTCATCTTGCAACACTGAAACTCTATTCCCATGAAACACTAACTCTCCATCCCACTCCCCCAGCCTCAGGCAACGACCATTCCATATTCTATCTATGAATTTGACTCCTGTAATTTCTCCACGGCCTCACCAGCTCTCATTACTTCCTGTTTGAATATCCTAATATCTTAATCTCCAGAATAAGGCAAGAAATCACATGACATTGCATAATTTACTCTTAAATTTTAACCAATATCTCTGAATATTAGTCCCAAACTAAGAAAGATTCCCAAATATTCAAAGTCCATTGTTTTTTCCTTGATGTGAGCCACAACCACCCTTTTTTCTAATACCCAGCTTTGTGGTCACATGGTGACTTCTGAGCATGAAGGTAAGGTTGTGGTTGGCTTTGTGGTTCGTAAATGACCTCCTGGTAATATACTCCCTCCATGGATGGATGCTTTTGTGATGCAGAGCCGAGGTCTGAGTCTGACATCTCAGCTAGGTCATTTCTATGGTAAGTCTTGTGAGCATCAAACCCATATCTGGAGCAGATTAATAAGAATGTAAATCCTCCTCTAAAAGTAGACTCCAGGAAACTGACAACTTCTAAAATTACTTTCCATAGAATTTCCATGATGCCTGAAGCTCTAATTAAAAGGACTCCAGAACTCCAGGTAGGTATAGAATTTAAAAAACCCCACAACCCACCATTTTTGCATTTGCTATGTAAGTATAATAGCTATGAGGTTTTTGTTGTTGTTTTTAAATAAGATTATGGATTGTTGTTCTTTTGGGAAAAATTTTACAGAAGGCCGAAATAATCTCAGTTTTATTCTCTATACCAGTATCATTCCTTGATTTATAAAAATCAAATTTTTAGAAAAATAATCCTGATTATTTTTCAAGCAAGATTAAATGTATAAGAATAGCCAGAAATACTTTGGAAC
Organism: Myotis nattereri; assembly: GCF_964212035.1. Classification (NCBI taxonomy): domain Eukaryota; kingdom Metazoa; phylum Chordata; class Mammalia; order Chiroptera; family Vespertilionidae; genus Myotis; species Myotis nattereri. Next base: position 12,431,727 of record NC_138079.1, read on the forward strand.
AACAAGAGTAAAAATGGTTTCTACTATCAGATATTGAAATACATTATAAAGCAATAATAACTAAAATAGAGTTATAATGACCACAAAACATACACAAAAAAACCCCCACAAAACTCCAGGGAATAAATGGATAGTCCAGAAAAATAAAAGTGTATATAAAATCCCTTTGATATTTAAAATAATATCAAAGGGATGGACTATTTGAAGAATATTTTTGAGATAAATAGCTAACCCCCTAGGGAAAGATAAAGCTGGAATTCCCATTGTTTCCAAATTTACAAAGAAATTAATTAAAGATTAAACAACCGTTGGTGAAAATGTGGAACAACTGGAACTCTCATCTGTCACTGGTGGAAATGAAAAGGATGAGGCTACTCTGGAAAATAGTCTGTCATCTTATTACAAAGTTAAACATATGCATAATCTATGATCCAGGTAATCCACTCATATCTATTTACCCAAGAGAAATAAAGAATATGTCCACAGAAAGACCCATAAAAAAAATTCTTAGCAGCTTGATTCATAATAGCTCAAAATGTGAAAGAAACCCACCAAGAGACATTTGGATAAATGGATAACTATATCGAAACACAGTCATACAATAGGTCACTATTCAGAATTAAAAGGACAACTACTGCTACATAAAACAACATGGATGAATCTCAAAATATTATGCTGAATGAAAAGACACGCTGTGGCCAGTATGGCTCAGGTGGTTGAATGTCATCCCATGCACCAAGAAGTTGCTGGTTCAATTCCTATCCAGGGCCCATGCCTAGGTTGTGGGTTCGATGTTTCTCCATCTCCCTTCCTCTCTCAAATCAATGAAAACATTTAAAAAAAGGGGGGGGAGAGAAAGAACTAGACACAAAGAGTACCTACTGTATGACTGCATTTTTATCAAGTTCTAGAATAAGCAAAATAAGTCTATGGTGATAGAAATGAGAGTAGTGGGGGGGGGGGTGTGGTCAGGACATGGTGTGTGGAGAGAACTGACTAGAAGAGGACATGAGGGCACATTCTGAGATGAGATAAATTTTCTACATCTAGATTGCAGTGGTGGTTACACAGTGCATAGATTTGTAAAAATTCATCAAACTATGTATCTTATGACAATTATATCTTAACAAAAAGATTAAGTAGAGAAGGGTTTGATATTTAAAGGTAAGGCTGACAAATATAACGACTTAATTTAAACTTCTGTAGGCTCTAAAAGAACATAAACAATATTTAAAAAAATGAGTAACAACCAGAAAGAAATAATTATATACACTGAGCTAATCCTTATTTTAGAAAGAACTCTCAAAACTGAAAAGAAAAAAATCCCACTGAACACCTCAAATGGAAAATGAACAAAGATTAAAAATTAAGCAATTTATTAAAGAAGTACATAGGCGCCAAGCACTGTTTTAAATGTGTGGTTGACCAAAGGTTAATATATCTCTCATATAAAAGCGTTCTTAGAAATAGAAAAGCAAAATACACTGAAGACTTGGATAGATACATAGGCAAGGAATATAAATACATAATTCATAAGAAAAAAAAAATATATATATATGCACACACATATATATATACATATCCAATAAGCATTTAAAGTATTCAACCTGTCTAGAAATCAAAGAAATACAGATTAAAACAACTACGTGCCCCGTCCTGGCCTCGTCCTGCTTTCTCCTGTGGCCGGGGTTGTTATTCTTTCTCAGGGACCACCATTTCCCAGCTCCATGTCTGGGAACGTCCTACAATCCTTAGGATTTCCGTTCAGATACCACTTCTTTGGTAGGTTCTCCCGACTCCCAGTTTGGACGGGGACCCCCTGCTCTGCATGCTGTGTCCCAGCCAACACTCACCCTACTGCACGCAATGCCATCACCATGGTAACAAGTTCTGTAAGGACGATGCTGGCGCCTGAGTGCCCAGCATAGGGCCTAGGACATGTTTTGCTCGGTAAACAGTTCTTCAATGTTTTGTTGAGTGAGAAAGATGTTTTACATTGGGAAAGATTAAAATGAAGAAAAATATCCAGTGTTCGCAAGATTTTAAATTGTGGTACTTTTACCCACTAGTGGTAGAAAAACATAAATAGCTATAACTTTTCTGGAAGGTAATTTGGCAACATTTAATAGAAGCCATTCAAATGCTTTACCTTCTTGACCTAGCTATTCAGCCTTTAAGAATGTGTTCTAAGGAAATTATCAGACAAGTGTCCATGAGATCTCATTGCTCACTGGTCGTAAGATTGGAAAATGTTTTAAAAATACCTAAAGGAGTAATTAGTTAAGTCATGAGTTAACAATGAAATACCATTCAGTAATAAACAGTAATGCACAATAACCTACAATTATTAATATTGATGGTGATTACTGATAAAATCATTCACAATATAAATTTTAATAGCCAGTTAATGTTATATATGCAGAAAACCCTATAGAAACATACATATAAAAATTAATTACTGTTTTCTCAGCAACAGAAGTATGGGTAACTTTTTCCTTTCACTCATCTGGCATTTTCTAACTTTTATTTCAATTACCATGCCTTATTGGGGTAATTTTAAAGAACCAAAAATACTAAACATGGAAGCTCTGTCATCTCTATATATGTGGGTTTCACCTTGAAGTTCCAGTCTACTGAGGATTGAAATCCAAAACAGTTGGCTGAGATCCACTTTTGCCTTAAAGATCCCATTTGCTTCCATTACAAATATCCCTGCTCTGAGTGGTCTGCACACTGGCCTACACTCCTCCTGATGTGGCCCTAGCAGGACAAGAGACGGGGAAGATGTTTAGGATTGGAGTATCAAACACAAAAGTGATCTTAAAAACCAGCAGGCCTGTGGTCTTGAAGAAACCAGGGACAGATCAAGACCTTGGAACACATGAGTGGGAAAGATGCCATATCCTGGGCCCCTCCATCTACTACCATTCAGACACAAGCTTTCAGATAATCGGAGCAACTAAAGCAGACACTTCCATATTCTCACTCTATCTCCCTGGGATAAAAGCAGTAATAACGGCAAACACTTAGAGTGTGCTTCCTGTTTGCCAGGTGCTGTTCAGAACACATTTTACATGTGTTGATTCCATTAACCCTCATAACAACTCTGGACGGTAAGAATCACTATTAAGCCCATTTTACAGATGAGAAACCTAAGTCTCAAACAGGTTAAGTATTATCCCAAGGATATCCAGCCTTCAGTGGAAGAGCCAAAATACAAACCCAGGCATCTTGGCCCTAAGATCCATGCTCTTAACCATTTTAGCCATGATTTTCACAGTTTCATACATAGGAGAACCACCTGAGAGATTTGTTAAAACCATTTCCTGGACCAGGTCCTCAGAGAGCCTGATTTAATAGACCATGACCGTGGGTGTCCATCAAGCCAGAGCTGCTGGTCTGAGACCCACGTGGTAAGTAGCACTGCAGACACAGTAAGCGTTGCAATAAAGTGAACCAGTTACTTTCTGGAATTAAATCTAGTAAACAATCAATAATGGATGAGTTACCTGTGGATCAAATGAATTGACCCCAAATGACTTCCTATTGATATCGAAGTAATTGGTAGCATAGTTGGATGATAATCTCATTTAATAACTGTTACTTATTCCGCTATATTGCAGCAAGTACGAGGCAATGCGTTCTCATGGCAAACCTGCTGGGAGTCTACAGCAACGGGAAACAGAGGAGTATCACTTGCTGCAAAACCATCACAACAGCACAACATGGTCTTCTAATCACTAGAGCCTCATTTGCAGAAGTCGCAGAAGACACAATATGAATACAGCCTCCCACAAAACCCCCGCACTCCCCTTGCTCTCAGTCTACATCTGCTTTTCCAGCAGAGGTTGCCTTGGATACTAGTATCCTTCTGCCTGCAAAGTCTATCCCCTGTAGCAAATTAGCAAATCGGCATTCAGATTTAATAAATCTGTCTGTTATTAATTTTCCTGCAAGGCTCAAACCCCCAAAGTCTGATAACCTCTATGAAAACTGATAAAGCCAGTCCCTGGGCTCTCAAAGTAGACAAATGAATCCAGACCCATGGTGACTGCAGGGGAGCACAGGGAACTTCTGCCCAGGGAATGGGGAGCATCCTTCTTGTTAAAGACTCTGCCACTGCAGTAAGGGAGCCTGGGTTCCTCAAGGCTACCTCGTAATTATGACTAACACTCAAGACCTAGACCAGCTGTCCCCTGGGAAGGATGGCAGTACCACATTTAATAATAAATCCCAGGCTAACTTCCTCCACTTAGAACAATCAGCACAGTAGCTTGGAGCAGTTTCACCCTGAGGCCACCCATCTGGAAGACACCCAGGAGAACCACCGGGCTGGTGGCCAGTGCACATGTGCACATGGCATCAGTTGGGTCCCCAGTCAGGTCTATCTGACATCTGAGAAATTGGGGATTAGGGACATATCTAGTGACGATCCCACAGTATAGCCACCCAAGCTATTAGAAGGGAGAACAGATGACATAACCATTTTTGTTAGGTCATAAGGGGTCAGACCCAATAGAAAACCTTCACTTTGTTACTGGCCTCCCTTTTATATCTCCCTTTCTCTAAAGGAGATCCAAACAATAGCCCAGTGAGTTCCTTGGCTGGTAGCACTCTCCAATCACCTACACTTAGTGTGAACGAGGAGAAACAGTTGGGATCATTCCCCACAAGGAGTCAGGACAGGAGGTGATGGGAAATCCTCAGGCTGTCTCACTTCCCAGTGAAGAGACTCAAACTTCAAGACTCAGATTCCATCCTCTGAAGCTCGAATTCCCCAGTGAGGCTCTCAAGGTGGGGAAATGAACAATACCGAGCATTCTTCTCTGAAGGAGTCCCTACACAGGAGGAGGTAGTTAAAATACTTTCTAAGAATAAATAAAAGGTATTATGGAAAAGTCTGTCACTAAACAGTCTGACTTTAAACAAATGAACAAAAAATAAGGCTTAACTATGAACTTTATTCTTCCTTATCCAGAACATGCCTTAGCAATCCCTGCCATATGAGGATTTCCTCATCTATTCCTTCCCTGAGCTCACACTCTAAACTGCCCAGCCTGGGAAGTGAGACCCCATGGTCACAGACCCTCTAGACCCACACCACTGGGCACCCTAAAGCTCTCTGTGGGCTGGGGGAGGGGGCTGAATCATGGTTCCTTGAGATGTCCATGTCCTGACCTCTGGAACCTGTGAATATGTCACCTTACAAGGCAAAAGAGACTTTACAGAAGTAAGTAGGTTTATAGACTTTGAGATGAGAAAATTATCCTAATTATTTGACTGGGCCCAAACTAATTACATAAATTCTTAAAAGTGGAAGAGGAAGGCAGGAGAGAGAGTGAGAGAGATGGCAGCAAGAAAAGGATCGGGAGGTATGGACAGTGTGTAAGGATCTGAGAGAGGCCTCTAGGAGGTAAGGGCAGCTCCCAGCTGACAGCCAACAGGAGATGGGGACCTCAGTCCTACACCCTCTAGGAACGGAATTATACCAAGCCCAAGTGAGGAAGGGAATGGTTCTCCCCAAAGGCCTCCAGAAAGGAACCTGCTAACACCTGAATGGTAGCCCAGTGAGACCCACACTGGACTTTTGGCCTTCAAAATACAAAGAAGATAATAAATGTATACAATTTTAATCCACTTAATTTGTGGCCATGTGTTATGGTAGCAATAGAAAACTAATACACAGTTTTCACGCAAGTTGCCCTTTTTATTAAAACCTTTCCATTTTAACCAACCCTATTCATCCTAGCACAGACTAATCAGCCTGCACTCTGGTTTCTGCTTGTAAGGCAGAGCTCTTCCTCAGATGAAATAATTTAGAAAGGTCTTTATAACTTTTTATACTAAACTTTCTATATTCAAAGCCTCAGGGAATTTCTATGCTGCACTGTAGCTCAGATGATTCAGCTTGACTAATCACAGCAGTGTCAGTTAGGAGTGACGTGATCCTAAAGCCCAAAGGGGAATGGTTGCTATCTTTCCTGACCCTGAAGGTGGTCTCAGTCACGTCCGGCGAGGGCTACGTAGTGCATTCTGGAATGCATCAGGACAGAGAGGGGAAAACAAAGATACCGATCTTCTAAATTCACAATCTGGTTTCAATATCGTTTGTCTACAGAAGAATCAGCTATTAGAGAATGATTTCCTCAAGTCCATTTTTTAAGACTGCTTTAATCTTGCCATCTGCCAAAATTATGCTGATAGAAATGAGGAAAATTTCAGTGAACATCTGAATTTCTTTGTTTATAAAATAAAAACTGGATCACATTCTTGACCCAGTCTGCTGATGAAAATTAATTTGATATGTACACATATCAGTGTGTGTGTGTGTGTGTGTGTGTGTGTGTGTGTACAGTCACGTGTGCTATAATGACACTTTGGTCAATGACAGACTGCATATATGATGGTGGTATTCTATATAGCCTAGGTGTGTAGCAGGATATGCCATGCAGGTTTGTGCATGTGCACTCTATGATGTCCACACAACAACAAAATTGTGTCACAATGCAACTCTCAGAACATATTTCTGTTGTTAAACAGGAATAAAATATGTACACAGGCAAAATATTACACACTTATAACTATACATGAACACATTGATACACAAGGGGATGCATAATATATAACATACACAGATTTATATCAAACACATACATGCAACCACACACACACACACATATGTATTCACCAAGATAAGCAAGCTTATGATGCATGTATTAGCCATTGCCACATACCAACCACAAAAACTTAGTGGCTCAAAACAATTAAACTTCATTCACTCACAGTTCTGTGGGTCAGCAGTTTTGGACTGGGCTCAGCTGGCAGTTCTGTGAGTTTTGCTTGGGGTCACTCACGCAGGACGGTCATATAGTGGCCCGACCTGGGCTGAATAATCCAAGGCAGCCTGTTCTCAAGCCTGGAGGTGACTGCTGGCCGTCAGTCAGGCCTCCCTCTGCACATGGCCTCTCCGTATAGTCCCTGGCTCCACAAGGTGGACTCAAAGCAGCAGGAGTGTTGAGCCGAGATGCAAGGCCCCTGGAGGCCTTTGCTGGGAACATCTCAGTTCCCCCTCAGTCTCTTGATCGAAGCAAGTCATAAGTTCGGCCCAGTTTCAGGGGCGGAAAGAGAAAGTCTTCCCCTTGATGAGAAGAGCAACAAGTCATACTGCAAAAGTGAGGGAGGAATTTATGGCTTTTTTCATAATCTGTCATCACCCCCGAATCTCAGGTTTATTTTTACTCCTGCTGCTTGCCCACCATGGTCTGCTAGGCGTTGTGTTCCACATTATTTCTCAGTCAGAAATGCAGGATGGTGGATTTCTGCCTCCGTGCAAAGCACGCCTGCTTGGTTATCACAATGGAGGGAAAGATATCAATGAAGTAAGTGTCTTGCAGGCAATTCAGTGCCTCTATCCAGCACTCCCAACCAGTTCAACTGTCCAAAGTCAGTCATATGGCCACACCCGACTTCAGGGGAGTGGGAGGTGAAGTCTTATCATGTGCCCAGAAAGAGGGGAACTCAAACATATGCAACCATGTTTGCTAATTAGTAGCGTGCGTGCGCGCGCGCACACACACACACCATCAATCTATTAGTTTGACACCACAAATAATTGGAACTACCCGGAACACTACCAGTGCTCTGGAAATTTATTCTCTAATTATATATCAGTTAAGAAAGAAGAACAACAATCGGTAGAGGTTTTGTCATTTCCTTAAAAAATTCTGATAGGAAGACTACTTCTTTCTTGTTAGTTCCAGAGATAATGATGCAAACACAATTTGCTTGTCAATACCCAATTACCTTTCATTAGACATGGAAGGATTTATCCACAACCTGCATCAAGAAATCTATGAACATTTTGTAGTTAGTACATTACCATCTCTTTTGACATCAGCTTCAGATTCCAAGCTGTGGTAGCTTGCGCTGTTCACAAGTACTCTGGCTCTTTCTCCTTCTGAGCCCTGGTTACTCCCTCACCTACTTAAAATCAAATGCTGTCACGTGATCTGCTTTGGCCAGTGAAATTCACTTTATATTTACATACTATTCTACACTATTACATATATTACTTCAAAACAAAGTTATTAAGACAATTGGAAATTAGCTTATTCTCATGCAAACTCTGCTAGATGATTTGAAAACATATGTGCTAAAAAAAACACACAGGGGTAGGGAGACAAATAATAATATAGAATCACCGTGAGCACAAGTTGGAATTTTTGGACACAATAAAGGGCAAAACGTTTTAAAAATTGAAATGAAGGTAGAAAATAGCTTATATTTTTAAATTGTATTGTTTCTTCTTAATATTTTCTTATTTTTCATGTTGTAACATTGTAAGGAGAAGAAAGAGAGGTTTATAAATTCCAATTACCTATCATGGTTCAACTTTGTTCAGAGATTTAACTTTCTTTCTTTTAAAAATAAGCTTTTCTGTTCATGTAGAAGATTATATTATTTACCTAAAATTCAAGTTAGAGAATTTATAAAACTTAAAATGTTACCCATAGAAATTAGTCACACTGGGTATATTTTCTTATTTTCTCTTACAATTCCACATTTATAAAGGTATTTACTATTTCTCAATAGGTTTTAGGTAATCGTCCCTGTAATACATTGTGCAATGACACTTAACAAAGGTATTTCCAAGTCTAACCTCCCAGGGTTCTGCAAAGGTAACCTTATTTGGATAGAATCTTGTAAACATAATGAAGTTAAGGATTTTGAGATGAGATCATTCTGGATTACCAGCTTGGCCCTAAATCCAATGACTAGTCTCCTGATAAAAGTGAGAAATGTAGAGGAGAAGGCCATGTGAAGGCAGAGGTAGAGATTGGCATGATGGGTCTACAAGCCCAGGCACCCCAGGATTGCTAGCAGTCACGGGAAGCCCAGAGAGAGGCCTGGGACAGATTCTCTTTCAGAGCCCCCAGAGGAGCCAACCCTGCCAACACCTTGATTTCAGACATCTCACGCCCAGAACTGTGAGAGATTAAATTTACGCTGTCTGAAGCCACCCGATTTGGGATGATTTGTTGTTGCAATCCTAGGAAACTAATACAGTCTCTCCCCTGTCACTCAGGATTGACTTTCCTCCTCCCTCTTCATTAGACTTTCCCAACAAGCCAGCAGAACTGTAGTCTCTGAATGAACATTTTAAAATCTGGTTTCAGTTCATGGCTTCCTCTGAGTTCTGTAGAAGAACAGAGGCTATTATTATATCCCATACATCAGGTGCCAATCACAAAGGGGAATGTGAGCCCGTGCTTGCCTTTAGGTGCAGTCATGTGCATTACCCAGAAACAGTGAAGCTCTCAGTTGCTCATACAGAGCACATGATACAGAGTTGAAATAACAGCCAGGCCCATGCCAGTCAGCTATATGAACATACATACTATAAAACACTGTATATATTCTATACCGAGTTCCATTTTCCCCTCCTGTTTTATTTTCCAGGGCAGAACGTTGCCTCTGGAAGATGCCACAGTCTGAGATCAGTTAATTTTCTTCTGCCTATTAAAATGCAAATTCATACTTGCATGCAATGCATGATGAATTTGGGTAAACCGTGGAGTTTTCTCCTCACAATTCTTTACTGGTTTAATTTTAATTTAAATTGTCTATAAAAACTCAGTCTAATCCTTGAAATTCAGTTAAAGTGACACTTCCCTCATTCAGAATTTCTCTGTTTCATTCTTCACTGTTACAATGAATTATTTTTATACCTGTAAAATGTGACCACATTTATTGAACTTTTACTAAGTTCTGGGCACCCTACTAGACTGCCATATAATGACTTAATTTAATCTTCAGGGAACATACCATTAGCCCCTTTGTACAGATGGGACAAACGCAGCAGGGTTCAGGAACTTGTCCAAGGTCATTGTATTAGCATGCCGCTGTGTGTAACAAAGTTCCAAAAATTCAGCAGCTCAAGCACCAATTTATTATCTCTCAGTTCTTTGGTGAGGAGTCCAAGACAGCATGACGACTTTCGAAGTGAAAATCAAAGTGTTGACTTGGCAGTGCTCCTTTCTGGAAGAACCTGCCCCCAAATTCAGTTTTGTTGATGGCAGAATTCAGTCCCTTGCTGTTGTAGGACTGAGTTCCCCATTTCTTTGACAGCTGGCCTCCTCCATCTCGGAGGAGGTATATGTCTCCAGCAATGGTATATGTCTCGTGCTTTGAGTCTCTTCAGCTTCCTCTCCTGCTTCTGCTTTCCAGGGCTGCTGTCATTATATTGGGTCCTCCTGGATATTCCGGAATCAACTCCCTATTTTAAGGTCAACTGATTGGTAACCTTAATTACATCTCAAAGTCCCTTTTGCCATATAAGTTAATGCACTCACAAGTGTTGATGTTTCATCATTTTCACAGTCCTGAGAATTATGGTGTGGAATATTCCTAGGACCAAGGTTCTGTCTACCCATAGTTTTCACAATTAGTAAGGGACAGGCCAGGGCTGTAAAACCCAAATCTGCTTTAGTCTTTGACCTATGTCCTGCTTCCTCCCTAAAACTCACCTTAATCTAAACCTAGACTGTAGAAGTACAAATAGTGAAATCTGAAGATGCTGGTGAAATGGTGGATGGTAACATCTATGACCACAGACTCTGAGCAACCCTACCTGGAGTCAAAATCCTCAGTCCCCTTATCTGTAGAATGGGTGTCATATCAATATCATGGATTATTATGACAATTAAATGACTTAATACTTAGAAAGGGCTAAGAACATTAGTTGATAATAAAGTAAGCATTGTAGAAATGATCTTAAATAAAAAATAAGCAAATATAAGATGAGCGGGAAAAAACAGCAGTTGAGATGCATGAGAGAGGTCAAACTGCAAAGCAAGGCCAGCTGCCACTAGGGCCAGGCCTGGGACCACTTAGCAAGAGGAACAGGGAATGCCAAGGTCAGATGCTGCTTGTTTAAGAGATTTTAGGAAAGTCTGAAGCCTGGGCCAAGACAGGCTATTTGTATGGAAAAATCACTGTAAACAAACTTGGGTGGACCTAAAGTTGAGTAGGCTGGGGTCTCAGAGAATCACCAGGGCAGGACGAAAAGTGATAGCCAGGTTGATGGAGGTCAGATATGGCTCCTGTCTGCTGTCTCTATGGGTAAATGGCTTAGTAAGGAGCAATAGTTTCTGCCAGCACTTGTGTGTGGGATAAAGCTGCCCCTCCCTCTCTCACTCTGATGCCAGACAGTTCAGTTCCTCCTGTATTTCCCTTGAGCCTTTTTGAGCCGCTTCCCCAGTGATGGAACTCAGAAGTGTGTCTGAGTAAGTCTGCATGTAGGTCCTTTAAGAGGAACACCTGGGACTCCAGCAGCTCTCCTTCTCACTCAGCCTCAATCCCCACTGGATTGATAGCCAGAAGTTATAGGGACTTCTCTTCCTGGCACCGAAACCCTGGGCTAGGAGGCCTGATGTGGGTCTGGGACCCCTCCCTCCTCAGGGGAGACGTCCACAGATGAGCTATCCCTATCTTCATCCTCCACACATGGGTGTGGGACCAGTGTGTTCCACATCTCCACTCCTCCTACCACTCTTGAGGTGGCTTCTTCTTTATATACTTAGTGTAGGATTTCCGTTTGGCTAGATTTCAGGCGGTTCTGAATGATGGTTGTTCTATAGTTCAGTTGTAATTTTGATATGGTTGTGGGAGGATGCAAGTACCACATTTCTTTTTCCTTTTTTTTTCTTGATGTTGCTTATTTCCAGACAAATTACTAGGTGGGTAAATAATTGTAAAAAGATGTATCTTTTTAAAGCTTTTGTTTTTAAAAGGATTTGAAGAGAGTTCTACTTATTAAAGCAGCTGTCCTGATGAAGCAAAATCACAATGTAATTGAGAGATGCAAATCAAAACGACAATGCGTTATCATCTCACACCTGTCAGAATGGCTATCATCAACAAATCAACAAACAACAAGTGTTGGAGAGGATGTGGAGAAAAAGGAACCCCTCTGCACTGCTGGTGGGAATGCAGACTGGTGCAGCCACTGTGGAGAACAGTATGGAGCTACCTCAGAAGACTAAAAATGGAACTCCCATTTGACCCTGTGATCCCACTCCTAGGAATATATCCCAAGAAACCAGAAACGCCAATTAGAAAGGATATATGCACCCCTATGTTCATAGCAGCACAATTCACCATAGCTAAGATTTGGAAACAGCCTAAGTGCCCATCAGCAGATGAGTGGATTAGAAAACTGTGGTACATATACACAATGGAATACTATGCTGCGGTAAAAAAAAAGGAACTCTTGCCTTTTGCAACAGCATGGATGGAACTGGAGAGCATTATGCTAAGTGAAATAAGCCAGTCAGAGAAAGATAAATACCACATGATCTCACTCATTTGTGGATTATAGAGAACAACATAGACTGATGAAAAAGGACAGACCCAAAGACTGAGAAACAGCGATCAGGCTATCAATCCCCAGAAGGAAAGTAGGGGAGGGCGGGGGTAAGGGGAAGAGATCAACAGAAGGACTTGTATACATGTATATAAGCCAAACCAATGGACATGGACAACAGGGGGATGGGAGCATGAGTTTGTGTGTGGGGGAGAGGTTGGGGGTTAAAGGGGGGGATGAGGACACATTTGTAATACCTTAACTAATAAAAAAAAAAAAGAAATAGGCAAAACAATCTCTGATTGAAAGGCCCTGGCTGTAACTATGATATTATATCTGACATATCAATAGATGCCATCTATAGCTGACTCTGATGTATAATATGAAGATATCTACAAAGCTTGCACCTGCCCTAACATGCCATGTTCCCCCCCACTCCACCAACCACAGCTATCCAAACTTTCTGAATGTCTAACAAAATACCTTTGTTTACATTCATGATATCTGGAAGGGATAAGAGATTTCGTCAATGGAATAGTACCCAGCAACTTATCAGATGATTGAGGGGACAGTGAGAACTATTCCTTACTTGGCACTGATGCTTAGAAATAGATTTTGCCCAATGAAATTATACTTTATATTTGAATCCTGTCATATTTATAGTGTAAGTATACTGGTAAAACCCTAACACTAAGTAATAGAATAAAAATAAGTTTCACATTTTCTTTTCTTTTTTAAAATCTTTATTGTTGGAAGTGTTACATAAGTCCTCCTTTTCCCCCATTAACCTCTTCCATCCCATTCCTGTCCTCCCCACCCCCCAAGGCCCTCATCACCCCATTGTCTGTGTCCATGGGTTATGCATATATGCGTACAAGTTCATTGGTTGATCTCTCCCCCCCCCCCAACCCCCCCGCCTTCCCTCTGAGGTTCTATAGTCTGTTCCTGCTTCTATGTCTCTGGGTCTATTTTTTATCATCAGTTTATTTGGTTCATATGAGTGAGATCATGTGTTACTTATCTTTCTCTAGGTTGCACATTTTCCAATGTTTGTTATAAGAATAGAAGAATAGATGAGAGGTGGTGCCAAAACTGAAATAGAGACCCAAGGAGGAAACAGTTCTGGGCAAAGTCCAGAATAAGTTCAGGTTTGGACTGAGTGAGTGTGAGGTATTGGTGAGACACCCCTGCCACCCTCCTCCATTGCAATCTGGACTCCAGTTCAGAACAGACTCTACAACTCATACCTGCCCAGGCCCACTTACTGAATGGAGGGTGAATTCAGAGTAGATGGCAACGAGGCTGTTGCAGGTATGAGCTTGGAGAGCAAAGGGCATTGGGACCAGCACCAGGGCTATCTGAAGCACAAGGTAAAGTTCATAGACAAAGCTGGGATAAAATAACTTGGTAAATATTTACTTCCTGCTGAGGAAAACACCGGAGAGCTGTCTTATAATTGTGAACAACTGAAGCTGAGACCGTAACTTGTGTCAAAGTCTAGTCAGATTGGAGAAGTTATTACACATCAGCAACAGATCCCTCAGGACTTTGTCTAGTGCCTGTGCCAACTGCCCAGCCAGAGCTGATGGCTGGTGACAAAATTACATAGCCCAGCGTGATCCACACGACAGTGCCAACAAGGAAGCCTGATTATGTCCATAAATTATTCTTAAGAAACACACAGTGCGTTGTCCTGCATTGAGAATTAAAATACTGTTTACTAATGAAGGTAAACTCTTTAGACAGAATGCCACTTTGAACTGCAATTGAATGAATCTGTTTCTTAATATCTTCAACCCCTAGATTTATCAGTACCTGAAAAACGGACAACTATATTGAATGTTGGAATCCCAACAAGCCAAAGCTATTGCCACTGTGAAAATCTAACTTAAAAACAACAACAGCAATTATTCTTGAGAAAGGAAAAGAAAATGTTGATCCAGCCGTAAGGATGTCATCCCCAGGCAGTTCCCAGAGACTTGGCCACCAGATGGGAGATCCGGCCCACAGTGCACTCCTTCCTACTGCTCAGGAGAAAGAGCGTAGGACAACGGAGGCAAAGGTACTGGAACTGAAGGCAGTTTATTTCATGCACTGGGCAGCCTGCAGCAGGCACCTCTGCCCCAATTATCTCTCGGCGTCCAGGTTGGAATTCAGGAGTAAGATGGTTGGTCAAGGAATGCATATCACTTAAAAATATATATTTTTATTGATTTCAGAGAGGAAGGGAGAGGGGGAGATAGAAACATTAATGATGAGAGAGAATCATTGATCAGCTAACTGCCTGTCGCATACCCCATACTGGGGATTGAGCCCACTGGGAATCAAACCTTGACCTCCTGGTTCATAAGTCGATGCTCAACCTTTGAGTCACACCGCCTGGATGCTTAATTGAAAATGAAGTCAGACTTTTTTTCCTGTGACAGGAATGAGGCTGACTTGATTAGGTTGACAATGACTCATTTGGTTAATTAGATAAGATGAAGTCTATTTTCCACAAACTGAGTCATGTTTGTAATTTTAATGAAAATGTATTTAAAGCACAAATAAGACAAAGCATTTTGGGGCTGGCACATTGTGTACATCCAAGTGCTGCCATTTGTATTAGCGTCTATGCAAATAGCATCCTGTTAAGTTGTGCAGGACACAACATGTGCAGTTGTACTCATAGACCTGGACATTTTATTTAAAAATTGTTACACTACAATACAATTCACAAAATTTGATTTTCCCAAATGTTTATGAATATATCAAATTAAACAAGGTACTTTTGGGAGAAATTCACTTGACAAATCTTGGTAAATATTATTTTTTAATATATATTTCAGAAAATACAAAAAAGCTTTTGATAACAGCATAACAAATTCTTTTACCAGTTAGATACATTCTAATTTTTTTCTTTCAATGATGTTTAGAAGGTCCTGATCATATTTTAAGGTTATTCAAAATAATTTTTGATGGAATATTACTATATGATTTTTATCATATAAATTTCAGTGAATTGAGTGAAGAAGTTTTAACAAAATTCATTTTATTACCATCTATTATTTATGAGAACATAGTTTTTCAATGTTTGACATTAAATAAGAATGAAACTGATGCTGACTCCTAGCTCATTCTTGCAGTAAGCAAGATGATTATTGTATCAAAGGATATGTGAGCATAAAAAGACCTTCATTCATCTTATTAAGAGATGGATTTGTAGTAAAATTTTGTTGAATAACAAAAATTTATATAATGTATTTATCAATTACTTATTGTAATGTGAAATTATAACTCACCTAGAATAAATGTTTAATATTTAGAACCTTGTGAATATATACATTTTTAAAATGCTAACTTATATGTATATTTTCTTTGTTCTAGAGAAGTGTGTGGAGTAACCAATAAAAGACTCTCAAGCCTTAAAAATTTATTTTGTTATGATAAAAATCTGTGGGAGAAGAGCCCAAGGAGTAAAAAGAATGAGATAAAATTTCCCAAATGTTAAAAAAGAGTTTTTTTATTTTACATATACGTGTGTGTGTGTGTGTGTGTGTATTTAAATGGATGTGGTTGAACTACCGTGGATACCATCGCTCATGGCATCCTGGGCACCATCTTCATGAAACTATGAGAAGACCTGCTCTCAGGTCTGCACACCTCAAAGAGCTGTGCCTCCCTGGATTAAGTGTTGATATTGTACAGATGCCAAGAATTACATGAAAAAGTATGTTCTTTCCATATGACATGGAGCTGGGTTATGGTTCGCCTCTTTGACTACAAGCCTCATCCTGACTCCATCTTTTTTTTCTTTACCCTGATTTTCTCCCTTGTTATTTAAATATGTCTTTACCAAGGAAGATGACCTTCACTGAAGTCACGTCAGGAGGATGCACTTCTCTTGTCTGTCTGGGTTTGTTGAGTCAGAGCCATTCCCTCCCCTACATCCTCACACTGTTCTCCTCCCTCTGTGAGCACCCCACACAACTATTCCCACAAGAAGAGCTTTGTGAGTCTGCTCCTCATCAGTGGATGGAGCCCTGGGCATGAGCAAAACTCTCACAAAGTTGATGGTGAAGCAGAGATGGCTGTCTGCCTTTAACTCACCAAAGGAAAACTCAAAATATATACATAGAAATACAGGTGGACAGATTGTACAATAATGATTTAGAACACTTGGTTCCTTATAGGTATTTTAAAATCCTTCCTCAAATCTTTTTTTAATAGAGAGGCACAATAAAGAGGCAAATAAATTTCTTAAATTTTCTCTTATTTATATCCTTGCCTGATTATAGCATGATCTCTGTCATGATGTTTTCTGTTCCCCAGCTGAGTAAACCAGATACATAGCCTTTTTCTTTTGTTAATGCTTTATCACACCAGGCAGCTAACTGATGCTTAGGTCCATTTGGAGATTTGTTTGTGTAAAGTATTGGCTGTTACATAGCAGTTTAAATAATACAGTCAGTTGTTACCATGCTCAACAGCAATTTAGAATGTAATATGTTTCAATAGAATTAAACTGGCTATTACAACTCAATAACCCTCACCTCCAAAAATCAACCAGAGTCTATCTCCAAAGAAATTACTAGCTTTTTTCTTTCCCCGAGAGGCATTCAATTTAACAAAGCTATTCCAGGTCTGGAGTTACTGAAGAAGGGAAACTGCTTCTTAGTAATTCATACAGAAAGATTTATAACTAATTAGATTCCCTTTGCCAAAATTAAGACATAAATGAATCACAAAATTGACCCTTTTAAGTATAGACTCTAAGATGTTTGCAGCTGTAGACAACAAGAAAGCAGATGATGAATTGTAACCATTGGAACAAACAAAACCAAACAAGATTTTAATTCACAAAAATATGGAAGAAATTAAGATGAGAACAAAGGAAATCTCAGTAGTGACAAATCAAACGAGAGATGAATCCAAAGTGACATTTTGTCTTTAGCTTAAGGGCCACAAAACTAAGGTCTTTTTTTTTTTTTTCAAACCAGGGTCTTGAAAATAACACTTTCTTCCAAAATAAAGGTAAAAGAACAGGAAAATGGGATTGTGTTACCCTACTTATAAAACTGTTTTTCTAATTTTGGCTTCCAACATTTTAATGGGTGTCATTTTGTGTTGGGAATATATTACCTTCTCTTGTCACCCATAAATCTATGAAAGGAAAAGGTTAAAGGGCCAATTTCACTCTAATGGCTTTCTATTATCTAATCTTAATTTTAAGATTTTTTTATTATCTCATTTTAATTTGAGTTATAAGTCGTGATGTTTTGCTAGAAAGTTGTGTCAGTTATAACAAAAACATTGAAGAGGATGGTTTGTGAAAGTTAACTTGAAAATTGGTAAAAAAAAAAAAAAAAAAAGAAAAAGAAAATTTTCCTTAACTCTTTCTCATATATTGATGTGGTTAATTTTCATCATTAATATCCCATGGGAGTACTCCAAATATTTGCCTCTCTTTTTAGTACCTTTCTCTAGTAGTCACTGAATTTTAATTTTCCATCATTTTATTTCACTAGTTCACCATTAAAGGATTTTTATTAATTCTATGACATTGTTCAGAGTTTTATTTTTATGTTCCAGAAGTAGACTTGGAAATATGTAAAATCCTTTCTAGTTCCAGTGCCTGGTTAGTAGAGTTAATTCTAGAGTTAAACTGCCTGGGTGAAATCCCAACCCACTGCTTACCTGCTGTGTGGCTGACCTAGGGGGGCACATCACTTTCTCATCTTAAATAGGAGGGACTGATAGTATCTGTCACACAGAGTGCATTAAATAAAAAGCAGGTCAGTCATTCATGCCTAGCACTTAGTAGCCAGAAAGCTCGTCACAAAATTACTGCCACCATTGTTGAGTGACTGGGACCAGAGTAATATTATTATTGTTTTATTGTTTCTGTGGCCACCTCAGCATAGCACTGAGAAAGCCCCACTTCCCTTCTCAATAAAACAACTTTGAAGATACAGGGGAATACGAATAAAAAATTCACCTAGAACAAGGTCTGACAGAGTTACATTTCTATTTCCAGCATGTGGACAATGTCTGCACCAACTCCAAGGCAGAGAGAACTCAGCTGAGACAAATTCAGGCCAGAGGAAAGTTTGGATGACCTTTCATAGTCCCCAGAATGAACTAAGGAGTCTAAGGAGGGTGGGGGCACGATTGGCATAGATGCTGGATATTGAAATTGTGAAGGTCAATAAAACCTCCTTCTAAATATTTAAAAAGCTGCGTGAGTGCACTCAAGGGGATGGCGAATAAGGGCATGTGAAGCCCAGAGGCTGAAACTTAGGGAAACCATGGGTCTCCATGACTGCACCTGAGGATGAAGAAAGGAAGGAAAGACCCTCACACCCAAACAGGGCATGAGAAAGCCCTTCAGAATGAACAGTGGAACAGCATCTTGAAGACGCAGCAAGGAGGCCTACCTCAGTCAAATATGACAGCACCGGAAGCATAGTTGAGGAAATGGAGTGAGGGAAGCAAAGCAAGGAGGAAGCTCCAGATGTCACCCCTGAGAAACAGTGGGGAGAAGTGCAAAGAGAAAGGCTTCCATGAAAAAAGATGCTGGATGAAATGAATGGAAATTACATACATTTTTTAAGTGAGCTAAATTAAAATACACACTAGGGCAAGTTATAAGCCACATTAATTGGGTGGAAAATAAGGTAATTATGTGGTGGATGAATTTAAGTAGGCTACTGGCAGTGCAGAAGAAAACATATGCAAGACCAAAAATAATAATTTAAGGACAATAATTTGCTTTGAAAGTCTCAGAATATATTACTGGGGGGGGGGGGAGTAAAACTTTTGCAATATTTTACTTCCTGGTGGAGTCAAGGTAAAGAAGATATTTTGGTATTACATTTGAAAGTAAGAGGTTAAACAACTTTTGGAAACACTTTAAAAGTATAACATTCTATATAACCATTGGTTTAAAGTAAAATCAAAATCATAAGCTATAAATATAACAAAAATGAGAATAGAACATAGAAAATAAAGCACATAGTCAAGTATGTGTTCAGAGAAAAATTCACAGCTTTAAACACTTTCATTACAAATGAGATAAAACAAAGATAACTGAAGTAAGCAATCAACTAAACATTTTCAAAAAGAACAATAGGAAAAAAAGAGAAAGAAGGTGGAAAGAAAATACAATTGAAATGGAAATAAATCTTTGAGTTCAACTTAAACCTAAAAGCTGCCTTTAAAAAACAGACTAACTCCCCCTAGCCAAGCATGTCAAACTCAAAGACTAACACGGGCCAAATAAACGAAGCATGCAGCCCACAGGCCATGAGTTTGACATGCTTGCCCCAGCTGGTTTGGCTCAGTGGATAGAGCATTGGCCTGCAGACCAAAGGGTCCCAGGTTTGAACCTGGTCAAAAGCAAGAACCTCAGTTGCAGATTCCTCCCTGGCCCGAGCTCTGGCCAGGACACATGTAGGAGGCAACCAATAAATGTGTTTCTCTCACAATGGTATTTCTCTCTGTCTTTCCTCTCTTCCACTCTCTCTAAAAATCAATGGAAAAATTCTCTTCGGGTTAGGATTTAAAAAAAAATAGACAAACTCCTGAAACAACAAAAAAACAGGTAAAACATAAACACCATGGCAATATTATAAAATAAGATATATGGCACCCTCAAATGTTGTCACCATTAGGTCAAAATTGGAATCCCAAACTTCCTGGTTAATCTTTTTCCATGGTTACACAAAAGCACCTTTCTGTAAAGTTGTAACATTTTGTTTTGTTTTCAATAAACTTGAAACTTTTTTTTCCCATTGACTTGCAAAGTTAAAAAATGTGCTGCAACAGGAAAACATAAAAGGTGGAGACAGATATCCTCAAGATATGCAAACACACCTGAGAATCCAGCACATTTTATTTTCCAGTACAACAACAAATTCTTAGTACTTACACCCTATGGAGGCAGAGAATATCCTGAAAACACTGTCTTCTGCTGTTTGTGAAATTCTTGTGACTGCTAGTGGCTAATATAAGTGGCTCAACTTCATGCAGATATGGCCAGACATCACAGATTTCATGAAAAGTACATATTTTTAAAGTTATAAAAGAAAATAACTTTGTATATATTCTTTTTCTGGGCCTATGTTCCAAATTTGTCCCATTCCCCAATGTTTTAGTACATATAGTACAAAATAGAATGACATGCTATTACTACTTTTGTAAGAAAAGAAATTTATAATAAAGGAGACATGGGTACTTAAGAACTAAGCTGAAAACAGGTGCAAGCTTACCTGAGTGTACACAGCACACAACAGGAAGAATTTCAAGATGAATGCTAGATGGTACAAACTAAAGAATAAATTGAAATCAGGGTCTTAAAGAGATATCTGCACCCCTATGTTCATTGCAGCACTATTCTCAATAGCCAAGTATGGAAACAACCATCACAGAATAAATGGGTAAAGAAAATGGGTAACAAAGTTACACATACAGTAGAACATTACTCAGCATTGAAAAGAAAGGAGATCCTGCCATATGCAACAACATGGATGAACCTGGAAATCATTATGCCAACTGAAAAGAGCCAGACACAGGACAAATATTGCATAGTCCGACTTGCATGAGGTATCTAAAACAATCAAACTCATAGAAGCAGATAGTAGAATGGTGGTTGCCAGGGGCTAAGGGAAGGGGGAAATAGGGACTTGTTCATGGTATAAAATTTCAGTTATGCAAGAACCAATACGTTCTAGAGATCTACTCTACAACTTAGTGCCTATAATTAACAATACTGTATTGTGCACTAAAAACTTTGTTAAGAGGGTTTTAGCATCATAAAATAAATAAATAAAGCCTTAACTGGTTTACAGTGGATAGAGCATCAGCCTGCAGACTGAAGGGTCCCAGGTTCGATTCCGGTCAAGGGCATGTACTTTCGTTGTGGGCACATCCCCAGTAGGGGGTGTGCAGGAGGCAACTGATCAATGTTTCTCTCTCATCAATGTTTCTAACTCTCTATCCCTCTCCCTTCATCGCTGTAAAAAATCAATAAAATATATTTTTAAATAAATAAATTTTTAAAAAGGAAAGAGCCCCAAGAAACTTTTGGAGATGATGGCTTTGTTTACTGATTGTGGTCATGGTTTCACGGGTATGTGCATATGTCCAAACTGATCAAATTGTATACATTAAATATGTTTAGCACTTTGTATATTAATTATAGTTCAATAAAGCTGTTTTTAAAATCATAATTATAGATAAACTATAAAGCCAGAGAGAATAAACCAAGACACATGAAAATAATTTTTTTCACACAATTATCCACAAACTATGGAATAAACAAAATGATTAGAAGCATCTAGTTCATGTAAACATTTACTAAATGGTCTAACATGCAAGTCCAATCAAAGGTGCAATTAACTCTACAGACCAAAATCAAAGGGATGTAGCTGAACACCCATGGACCGGATCAGATCCCTTCAATGCTTTCATGTTCCCATTAATCTCTAGCTGAGGTGGTATTCCTGCTTCTAACGGTGTTTGTTGGTTGCTCTGGGGTAGATTTGTATGAGTTGACATGATACAATCCTGTTTTACTACTTGTGCCTAATGCCCTTGAGCCACTACCAGATAGCAGAGATTCATATCAAAAGCCAAAGTCATATTCTATCCCCAAAACTCACACATGGTCTCAGGGATTCTGTGATTTATTTCCCCCCCAAGGCTTTTAAAACGCTGTCTCTGTGCCCCGTGGACCTTAATTACTCACAGAAACTATATGTCTACTTTAGTTCCATTATAGGTCCCATTTAACAAATAATGAGAGTCATGCCAAGCAAAATAAGAATTAGCAATGTGGAATTCAGTGACAGACCAGTAGGGTTAAGGGAAAATCGAGTGCTCTGTCGTGTGATGGGAACCTGATATGCTGTGAGTCAACTGCTCATCGGCCATTTGCCTTTCTCCTTTCTCCAAGCCTAGGTCCTGTTCATTGTGACATGCTGTTTCTGATTCTTGACTACTTCGTCTTCTATAAAGACATCATTAGCTGAAGGCCTGCAGCACTGATGAAGTAATCATTCATTTAGTTTTCATATCAACATAAAGTTAGCAGGGTTTCACCCACCCAAGGAAGAACCACACTTACATATCTTGATGAAAAAGAAGTGAGCCTATTTGCTCAAACTTCTTCAGAGAAAGACATCCCATATTTCTCTGATAATCTGTTCTAGTGTCTTTTAAGCCTCCAAAGAAATTCAGGTATGTGAAAAACAAAATTTTATCCCTTCTTAAACAAAACTAACTCATAAAATTTTGATCACATTGAGGGTTTTTACCTCATCTTTCTCAACATTGACTTCTCATC
Organism: Myotis nattereri; assembly: GCF_964212035.1. Lineage (NCBI taxonomy): Eukaryota > Metazoa > Chordata > Mammalia > Chiroptera > Vespertilionidae > Myotis > Myotis nattereri. The sequence continues at coordinate 12,454,415 of NC_138079.1, forward strand.
AAGATTCTAAATGAGTCTTAGCCAGTTTTGCTGGATAGAGCATGGTCTATGGACTAATGGGTCCCGGGCTTGATTCTGGTCAAGGGCATGTACCACCCAGGGCTCATGTGGGAAGCAACCAATTGATGTGTCTCTGTGTCTCTCTTATATTGACATTTCTCTTTCTGTCTCTCCCTCCCTCCACCCCCACTGTCTTTAAAAATCAACGGAAAAATATCCCCGGGTGAGGATTAACAAACAAACAAACAAACAAAAAGATTCTAAGTGAGTTGATTTTTATAATGATACAGATTTAGTATCCAGTGTATGTTTTCTTTTCTTTTTAATATATTTTTATTGATTTCAGAGAGATGATGGGAGAGACAGAAACATCAATGATGAAAGAGAATCATTAATTGCTGCCTCCTGCACACCCCCTACTGGGATCAAGCCTGCAACCCAGGCATGTGCCCTGACCAGGAATTGAACCATGACCTCCTGGTTCATAGGTTGATGTTCAACCACTGAGCCAGGCCAGCCGGGCCAGTGTATGTTTTCTAACATTGAAATGGAACCATTTGTCAAGTCCATAATTTTGAAATAATGAGATTTCTGGACCAGAAACTATATGTCTACTTTAGTTCCATTATGGGTACGATTTAACAAGTAATAAAATTGTGAACTATGACTTATGTGATGGCCTCCTAAGAGATGCAAATAGAGATGTGGGATTCTAGTCAGTGCCCATCATATCAAAATTAAGGGCACTCCCTCTTCCAACAGCTGGAGGACAGTTCTTATTGGGTCGATAAGACATCAAAAGTAGGAGGAGAATAAGGCACTGGATTCCATTAACAGTCATGGCTCATCTGTGACAGGGACACTTTTAGGTGTAATACTGTGAGTTAGGAACAGAGACTCTAAGTCTACAACAATAAGGAGTGCTTTAGAAAGAATCTTGTCAGTCTGGTCACCTGGGCTTCTGATAGAATAGTCACTTTAGGGAGCCCTCACTTCATAGAGCAGTTACAAGAGCACCCATTTGGGGGAAACAACAAAAATCACACAGAGACAATAAGGAGAACATCCAGCCAGAAAGGAACCAACCACATATGCACAAAAAATCACTGCACCCAGCAGGAATGACCACAAGGAGTGAGGTAGACCAATCCTTGGTAAGCTAGGATGGCCAGCCATTGAGCACAACCTCAGAGGCCACCAGAAACCATGCAGCCATTCTCAAAATATAAAAGACCAGGTCTTTGGGGAAACTTGTCATTCTGTCACTCTCTAAGGCAGTGGTTCTCAACCTTCTGGCCCTTTAAATACAGTTCCTCATGCTGTGACCCAACCATAAAATTATTTTCGTTGCTACTTCATAACTAATGTTGCTACTGTTATGAATCATAATGTAAATATCTGATGTGCAGGATGGTCTTAGACGACCCCTGTGAAAGGGTCATTCGACCACCAAAGGGGTCGCGACCCACAGGTTGAGAACTGCTGCTCTAAGGGAGACCCAGAGCCTTGCTAATTGTATCTGTGCCCACAACTGCTCTACGTCAAGGTTTGATTGAAAAAGGAGGCAGGGCTATTAGGAGATTTTGTTCATGTTCTTCAGAGATTAAAGTGTCTCAGCTACTAGATGAAACCCATGCTTTGACAACAACTAATATAGCATAAGATTTACATTTTAGGGCTGAAAGGTTCAACTTTACAGTAATGAAAACTGATTCCAAAGCAGCCTAAGGTCTAAAGTTAATTTATAGTAAAATCACACTAAGTATTCAAGTGCCCTGAACCCCAAGTCTGGAAAAATTTTAACTGTACTATGTTTTATTTAGATTAAATTAAGAAACATTAATGGGCTCTCTGATGAAGAAATTAAAGGACAAGAAAATAAATTGAGTGATTTCCCTATAATGAGAAGAAACTAGAATGAAATATAACTTAAGATCATAAGTGTTGAAACCCATGAGCTTAAGGGTGTCTTAGATTTTTGTCTTATGTTCATTCCAATTTTCTATATTACCATTTCTTCCCTAAAAACTTACCTGTCTCCACAGTATCTTCTTTTTTTAATTGACCCATGTTATTTATCTACTTCTAGAAACAACTCTACTGAGAAAAAAAATTTAAATATAGCAAATCTAACTTGGTAATGTGAAATGGATCCCATGAGCTGCTGGCTGGCTGGTCATGAGCTGCAGTGAGATTTAGGTACTTAAACGTAAATAGTCAGTACCCTCAAAGAACAACAAAAGCCAATTCATGCTGAAGAAACCAAATAAAATCATTCTACAACTATAGATTTTAAGAATTAAAAGCATGCAGACTGCATAAAGAAGTCTACACTAATAAAATAGAAAGATGCAAATTGACCGTACCTTCACAATGCCCACCAGCCAATCAGGAGTGAGTATGCAAATTAACCCAACAAAGCAGGTGGGTTAATTTGCATACACAGGCACCTAGTGGCCGGGGATGGGGCTGGACGCTTGCGACACAGGCGTTCCGCACTGCCCCAGCCGCTCAGGGCCTCTGGGCAGCATGGGAATGCAGAAAGGCGGCTCCAGCCAGAGCGAAGGCGGTGCCGGCAGCCAGGGGAAGGAAGGCCCATTCTTGCACTAATCTTCGTGCATCAGGCCTCTAGTAGGGTATAAAAAATTAGTCCACACACACACAAAAGTTGGACAAGTGGCTAATTCATATAAAACTGAGGTCCAGCCTAACCTAAAACTAAAATAATGCAAATAAAATTATAGTTTCCCATTTTTCACTATCAGATTGGCAAAGATGAAGAAGTTTGATAATACCCAGAGATGATAAGAGAGTTCAAAAACGGTCATTCTTACGCATTGTTGATAGGAATGTAAATTGGTGCACAAAACTATCAGAATGTAAAATGGACAAACCCTGTACCATCATCATTTTACTCCCAGCAATTTTACTTCCATCATTTTACTCTGATAGGTGTACGTGCACAAATGTGCTTACAATATTATTCGTTGCAGATTGCTTGTAGCAGCGGAAAACTAAGCACAAGCTAAATATCCACCAGTGGCCAATTGGATATAGTTTTTTAGTGGGAAGAATACTATACAGTCATTTTTTCTAAATTTAGGTAAATTTATATGTACTCTTTGGGATACAACTTCAAAATATATTACTGTAAAAAGAAACTTAGAAAATTATATGTATTGACTATTAACACACCAACATTGGGAAACTATTGAGGGTGGAAATGGAGGGCGACTTCTCATTTTTACACTGTACTCTTATGTCCTGTTTAAATTATTTCCCAAGAGCATGTTTTCCGAATAACTATTTAGTGAAAAGAAATCATACTATTTCAGAGATGAAAACTGAAAATGAAATTAGGTTCTGCTTGATTGTGCCTAAAAGCTCCCAGATCCTAATCATAACTTTGGTCAACCCAGTCCTGAGGTTGGGAGGTGGGTATGTCTAGGGTGACCAACTGCCCCAGCATGCTAGGACTGAGGGGTTTATAGGATACAGGGAATTCAGGACTAAATGAAACAGTCCCAGGACAAGACTGTCACCCTGTTGGTCCAGTGAGATGCAGGGACCTGGGTGAGCAAGTTTCCTCTAAGGGACCATTTCCTTAGGGTGGGCTCTTCTAAGGTTCAGTCAAAGTTTGGAGGAAGGCACTAGTAAGTCCCTCTGGCCCCCATACCTAAGCTACATTCTCTAAAACAGCCCTGTAGAAATACATGTAACACTTTTATCTCCTTAGGCATGGAAGATAGGTGTTTACTTTGAAGCCTTCCCCAAACCCCCAAAGAGTAATTCTAGGATGTGACTACAGACTAGTACCATTTTCCATGTCAAGAATTCAACTGTGCACATTCCAGCTCTAAAAAATCCTGAGGCTACCTAAGGCCAGTGCGAGAGGGAGGAAGCTGAGTTGTACTCATACTGGGGACCAGGAATTGCCCTGGTCTTCAAGGCCTGCAACCCAAACTGCAGTGACTAAATGAGGCTCCACTGTGGCCAAAACATATACAAGGAGGAACCATCCTGAGGACAGATGGGAGTGTTAAGCAAATTCTGGAGTTGCAGACAGCAAAGTGCTGTGGTTCCAACTGTGTTGCTATATTCTGTGCAAAACCCAAATCACTGGTGGGGACCAGGCCAGTGAGTGTTAGAACAGCTATGCTCCACCTAACCAGGTAAGGGCTTAGGGAAAACCAGTCCTCACCAAGGGAGAAACTCCATCAGAACCTAAGGCAGGAGCTGAGTTGTACAGCCCTGCAGACCCATATGTATTTGAGTTGATGGGAAGGAGAGTAGGGGCAAGGCAGGCAGAAAACTAGAGCCCAGAGAGTATGTAGATGCTCAGAACTCACCCCATGATACCTGATGGAGAGCAGAGAGCATCTAAGCTGGTTCCATTGGCTACTGGTGGGGAGGGGGCTTCAGGCTTGCATGGCTGGGCTTCTGGAAAGCAGGTCCTGATATTAAGTACTATTTTGAGATAATAAACAATGTTTTTCTTGCATGTAGTTTTTCTTCACTTAATTTCCCTCTTTCCCAAAGTCTTCTCATGCAAACCTATGTGTATGAGTTACTCTGCATATAACTGCCCAGGGGTGGGATGTGACAGTGTGGAGGACAGAAAACTACTAAGACCTTTAAGTTTCTTATTTCTAACAGCAATATCAGCTTCAAAGCCCAGAGGGGATTCCAGGCAGAGAGGAGAAGGATTTCCTCAAGACTAAAAAAGGGTTCTCTCTCGTAGCAAAGTTGGGAGAAGCGTGAGGAGGCAGGAGGAGAAAAGAACAGAGACTTCCCAAGTGCAGGCCAGGTTCCAGGTCCAGCTGCCACACCCTGAGAGGAAACTATGGCAGGACATGCCTGGTCCTCATCATTCAGGCCTCTCCCAGGCATTCCCACAGCCCAAATCAGCTTAGAAGACCAGAGAGCTTGCTGCCCTGAAGGAACCAAGTAGAGAGAATGCAGTGATGTCTCAGCAGCTACCATGGAGCTCTTGGCTGGAGCCCTCCCTGAGCTCCGTGCTAGCTAACGTTCGGAACCCTGGCACTGCTTATGGATGGAAGTGATACAAAATAATTCAGACTAACTAATGTTAGGAGCCGTGAAGACCCCGCCAAGACTCCTATGGCGTTATTTGTCCAAATCACACTATTTGCTCCAAGCTTCTCGCGGCAAACACATATGACTCTGCCTGGGGCTGTTCTCATGATTGCTGGCTGCGCTCACTCGTGGAGCCTCCGTGTGAAACTCTATCTGTAGTGTCCAATGAAAGTGAAGGACCAAGAACCCGACCATAAATATTCTGTCTCTACCATGCAAGCTCCTACCAGGGTATGTCATCATTCGCAGGCGGCCTCAAAAACCAAAATAAACTTCAAAGTCCAAAGGAGAAAAAAGAAGGGCCCATGGTATATTCTTGAAATAAAATTAACTGACCAGCAGGCACTTTGAGGCTTTCGGCTACTTGCTCAAGTGAGGGTGAGCATATAAAGGCAGACGGCAGAACCACTCGGCTCGGCTACAGACTGTCACTTTCCTCCAGCTCTCAAAGCAGCAGCCTTGAAATACTGTGTCACATGGTGGATTCAATTTTGCTCACTTAATTTTCATCTCTCCTACCCAGCTTTCTCCTGCAAAAATGGAGACACCATTTTCTTCAAAGGCACCTTACCATATAAAGAAATACATAGAGTGAGGGAGAAGAAAATGCAAATCCTCATAAAGCAATGCATGTTCAGACACAGTGACGTCTCTCTTTTGTACCATCTCACTTTCATGTGCAGTGATTAAAGCTTTGCCAGGATCCATCACACACCACCTACACCGAGGCTTTATCACAAAACACACACAAGCAGTCTTTTTTCTTATTTTTTATTGATATATATTTTTATTGATTTCAGAGATAAAAACATCAATGATGAGAGAGAATCATTCATCAGCTGCCTCCTGCACACCCTCCACAACCTGAGCATATTCCCTGAAGGGGAATGGAACCAGTGACCTTTTGGTGCATGGAAGGACACTCAACCAATGGAACCACACTGGCCAGGGCATGGCTTAAATTATTAAGATATTTATTGGTAATGCAACAAGAAGTTCTGAGACAGATTGGTAACTTCACAATGTCACCAAACATCCTGACTCTGTTCATCCTCCCACTGTATTACATCAAGCATAATGATTTGTCACCTCATTGGCACAAAATGGCTGCAATAACTCCATGCATCATGTTCCCATACAATTATATTAAAAGGCAGGAAAATTCAGGGAGAAGTCAGGGAAATGGGGGTGCCTTCATTCTTCAGCTCTTCTAGTTTTTCTCAGGATTGAACTTTTTTTCCCAGAAATTTTTCTATCAGACTTTCTCACTGATTAGAAGTGAGTCATTGAATCAGTCACAATGTTCTGATGATTTTATTTTTTAAGTATGTGTCAATTCATTTTCTCTTTCTTCTTTCTAATTGCCAAATCCCCTCATCATCATTCTATTGAACCGGTATCCTCCCCAAATTCACCCTCTACACAAATGCTAGCCCAATATTTAGTGTGATAGCCAGACTTAAAGATAGCCACCAATGATCCTTGCCCCTTGACATTCACATCCTTGTCTGGTCCCTCCCACATTGTTCCAGGTGGTCTGTGTGACCAATAGGGGATAACAGAAGCGATGGAATTTCTTCTGAGGTCAGATTATAAAATGCACTGTCTATAATCTCGGTCTACCTTGTCCCTCGCTTGGGAAAACCAGCTGCCACATCCTGAGCAGCTCTATGAGAGGTCCATACATGGAGGAACTGAGGCCTCCTTCCACCAACCACATGAGTGAGCTTGAAAGTGGATCCTCCAGCACCATCTAACATCTTAAATAACATCTCACAAGAAGCCCTAAACCAAAACCGCCCACCTGAGCTGGTCCCCAATTCCTGACCCACAGAAGCCATGAGATAATAAATGTTTGCTGTTTTGAGCCACTAAGTTTGAGGATCATTTGTTATTCAGCAATAATTAATGGGTTCACTTAACATGAAATTGTCCTGCTGAAAACCTGTAAATGGTCCCCACCACCAAGAGCACAGGACCTGGCATTGCCAGCAGGATCCTTTTAAATATTTTGAACTGCCACTTCTAATATGGGAGATGCCACATAAACATCTGAACATCTGACCACACTAGCTCCACAAGTTCAGAGAACACCATGGACTGACCAGGCCATTGAGTGTCACCCACTATTATTCCCTCAACCGTAGAAAGGACACATAATGGTTGCCACTTTTTAAACCCTTTTGTCCCATTATTTTGGTTATAACACAGACATATTCTTGTGTACTCATGTCCCTATCAAAAATGGGAAAACAGTCCTGCTGGGGAAACAGTCCTCAGTTGGTTACAGCATCATCCTGTACACCAAAAAAGTTGTGGGTTTGATTCCTGGTCAGGGCACATACCTAGGTAGCAGATTTGATCCCCAGTCAGGCTGCACACTGGAGGCAGCCAATTGATGTTTCTCTCTCACATAGTTGTTTCTCTCTCCCTTCCTCTCTCTAAAATCAATAAAAACATATCCTCAAGTGAGATTTAAAAATAAAGATTTTTTAAATGGGGAAAGAAAGATTAAAATGACTCTTTTAAAAAATGGGAGAACACCTTTCTTCATAAAAAAGAAAGTTTTCATGTGCTTAATATGAAAATAAAGTGTGTAAGAAATATAAGCAGTTCTCAATCCTCTCATTTATCTGACCTGCCTCATCCCTTTAGACATCTCTGTTTATGATTCCAGATCTACAGAGCAATGGTGGTTCATTGACACAGTCCATTTTCTCTGGAATCCAGCCCAGGCCAATGATTTATCATGTTCATCCCTCTTTGACTCATCACCCACTGTGAGGGTTTTATGTGTCAGCTTGGCTAGGCAATGGTGTCCAGCTGTTTGGTCAAACACTAGTCCAGATGTTCCAATGAAGATACTTTTAAATGTTGCTAACAATTAAATTGGTGGGCTTTGAGTAATGCAGATTACTCTCCAGAATGTGGGTGGGCCTCATCCAATTAGTTGAAAGCCTTAAGAGTTAAGATTGAGGCTTCCCCAATAAGAAGGAATGTGGCCTCATGACTGCACCATAGAAACTGTGCCTGAGCTTCCAGCCTACCTAGCCTACCATGCTGAATTCAGACTTAAGACTGCAGCACCAGTTCTTATTTGCATTTTCTGGCTTCTGGCTTGTTCAACAAATTTTGGTTCTGTTTCTCTGGAGGAACATGACTACTATACACACACTACTATTAACTCAATTGTGTCCCCCAAAATTCATATGTTGAAGCCCTAACCCCAGGGTGATGGTATTTAGAAATGAAGCCCTTGTGATGTAACTAGGGTTAGATTAGGTCATAAGGGCAGGGCCCTCATAACAGGATTAGTGTCCTTATATGAGGGGGAAGAGAGAGCCGATAGGGACACAGAGAAAATGCCACGGGAGGACCTGTAGCAAAAGTGGCCATCTACAAGTTACGGAGTGAGCCCTCACCAGACAGTGACCTTGCTGGCACCTTGATCTTGAGCTGTGAGAAAATAAATATCCATTGTTTAAACCACTCAGTCTATGGTATTTTGTTATGGTAGCCTGAGCAGACGAAGGCACCCACTTTCTCACATTCCTATAGCTCCTGACTGTGTCTTCCATGTTCTTGGCCATGCCATCCTTTCCACCCACAACATTTTGCCCACTCACCCTCAGCAATGCCCACTCCTCCTCTAAGACTCAGTGCAGCCATCACCTTGTCCAGGATGCTTCCCAGGACCATGCAGACTGGGATGTGTGGTTCTCCCCGGTGATGCTCATTTTGCAGCCTTCCACCTTCAATCTACATGTTAAAATTGGAATGTAAATACCTCCTTGATGTGGCCATCCAGAGGAGGAACTGTCTCTTATTCTGTCCAATAAATGAGTAAATAAGTAGATGAATCCTAACATATTATTACTGAGGAGGACAAAGTGAGAGAGAATAATTTTAGGCAAAACTAGTTTTATGAAATTATCATGCAAATCACTATAGGACAGAATAAATGCTTTGTAATTTAGGGAGAAACAGAAGGATTTTCTGGGCTTCTGGCAAAGCTTTTTCCTAACTAAATCATTTCATGCACAGCTTTTGCAAATGCGTCTTCTGCTGGTCATAATTATGCGTCTCCCACCCCCCACTGTTTTGAATTACTTTGTGCTAACACCAAAATTGTTCCACAGAGAGTCGGATTTATTTGCTGAAATATGATGAGGAGAAGTGGGATAAGAGGCATACTTCACATGCGGTGCCCGTTGCTAGCACAGCTGTATTTCTGAGAAATATATTTTAGTCCTTTTGCTCCATTTCTTTTGTAATTTAATAACTGAAGAACAAAGCTCATGAAAGCTGGGAATGTGTTGGAAGGTCAGTGAGGGAAAACATGCGTGGTACAGTTAGGAGAGACGGGGGAGTTAAAATAACAGGGGAAATTGATCATTTCTGATCTTCCTGACCAAGTTTATGGCTGTTTCAATAAAGACCAAACACTAGCTTATATCTACAAAAAGGTGGAACAGTGAACAAATTCAGGATCAGAATTCTTTTGGTTCCTACTGTAGTTATAATTATCTGTTTAAAAATTATTTTGTCATATAAATCAGTCACCTCACTAAATTTAATTTAAAAAAATAAAAATTATTTTAAGATTAATAAAGTAATATTTTTATGTCAACATATAAAAGCAATGGTGACACTGTTTCTGCTCTTTGAATGACAGATCCAGACCTTCAAATGCTTTTCCTCATGGAGCACAGACCCCTACATGCACACATGCCAAATGCTTCCAACAATATCTTCCTCATGTGCATAAATGGCTCAAAAATCCACACACCAAAAATTCAAACAGGTCCTCAATGAAGGGCTGGCCAGTTTTCCCCCTGGAGGGGCAGTAGTTTGCAGTCTTTATGAGGTATTGCATCTGTAAAATGGGATGTAGATATATCTCCATGGTTTCCAGGGGATATAGCGTTATCCACACCAACACTCATGATAACACAGTGTCCCAACTGAACTTTTTAACCAGCATGTTCAGGGGAGAGAGTCTGTTTCAGTTGAGCAGATGCATTTGTGCTGTCTAACCATCTGATGCTGAGAGCAGTACAGAGCACGGGCTGTGGGATCAGACTGCCTCCCCCTGTACCCAGGCTTCACCTCACCAGGCGTGGGATCTGAGCAGGATGCTGTGCCTCTCTGAACCCCAATACCCCACTCTGTAAACCGAGACCAATAAAAATCCCCTGACAGCAACAATATGAAAATTAGTTCAAGCATTTGGAATAAAAATTGGCACACCAGAGATGATCAAAGATGGTAGGAAGTGTTTGTAACAGAATATGGTTGACACCATGTCTCTTGGTTCAGAATTCTGGCTGAAGCTTTAAATGAATGGGGCAGATGCCCCTCCCTTTCCAAAGTAAAGTGATAAACACATTCCTTAAAGGACCAAAGAACCAATCTGGTGACCAAACTGTGTGTCTAGCATGATATATGCAATTTTTGTGCAATATGCAACTTATATATTGGTATTATATACATATATTTATTTATATATCATACACATGCTATATGTTTAATATCTCTATACACACATACAAATACGTGAATACATGAGTTCATTGAAGGGAATGAGTATAAACAAGATTTGCCAAGCAGGGAGAAGACTGCTGTGGATTCTCCCTCCATCACCAAGAGAGGGAAGCAGGGTGCTTGCCCGCACTCTCTAGCGAAGGAAAAGAAGGCTCCGGGAAGAGATACAGAAGAGACTAGACACCCTTTAAGAGGGAGAGATTGGCATCTTCCTCTCCAGTACAAACAATGCCTGCATGCTGTCTACACCTGCCCTCTGGAGCAGTGGCTGCAGTGAAATATTCTTCCGAAAAGTACAAATGCTAAGCTTCAGCATCATGAGGTGGCCTCAAATTTGCAAAGCAGAAGTTTAAATCACCTTATTCTTTTTACTTGCGTTCAGTAGCTATGATTCTATCTTCTTTCTTTCCGCCACCGGAGCTATTTTCTGCATTATTGATCCTGCACACAACCATCTAAGCTTACTACGGAAAAATACACCTAGTATTTAGAATGTCAAAAGCCCTTGAGCAAGCATATTCACAGCCCATGGTGCTGCTAAGGCTGAAATAGTGGTGCTTGGAGTATGCCCGGCACCATCACTCCACATGAGGCCCTAGACAGCTGCCATTGGTTCTGCTTTGCCTCTACTGCTTACACGGAGGTGGTCATTCGGGCTGAGAAATGGCCCTATGGAGAGGCCTGCTGCTCTGTGGTTCTGCTGCATGACAGAGACAGTGCCCAGTTCTCTAATGGGCAATCTACCTTCGAAGCAGATGGATGAGAGTGAAAACAGGATGGAGATCAGGACCGGGCATAGAAATATTTCAGTCTGAGGTCAAATTGGCACTTGGGAGCTTGCCACCATCTGCTGTGCCAGGGTTCCAAGCTTGCTAGTGCAGCTTGCAGATGGGCTGACATTTTTAAATTTCTTAAATCCTGGGGAGAGTTTCTCTGTTGTTGCCATGAAGACTGTGCCTATTTTCTATCAGAAGACAGCTGAGGTCTATAGCTCTGAGGCGACAAGATTTTACCACTAATTATTATGGGCCTGTAGTCTTTTCCTAAGGGGGGAGTGCACTGGTCATTGTGGACTCTGAAGGAGAAAATCTTATTACCCATCTTCACATTGTCTCACAGAGGCCCAATGGCACATTTTTATGAACAGAAAACAATCAAATTGAAGGCATGAGGCCAAACTCAACTCCTGCCACTCTTGTTTCCTATGCTTTAGCCATGAAGAGTTTCTTACACTACCATCACAACCACCACCAACAATAACAAGACCACTAGCAGTACCACCACCAAAACAACAAAACCACCTCCAACAGCCACTACCACAAAAAACAACAACAAAACCATCTGCACCACAATAACAAGGCCATGACCACAATCTCCATTAACAACATCAAAATCACCATGGCCTCCATCAACCATCACAACATAATCACCATTGATAGCCACAACAACACAACCACCACCACCAACAAAATGATCACCAACAAAACTACCACTGACAACAAAACCGTCACCCCATATTTATTTGTTGTTCTCTTTGTCAGGTACTGTACTATGTGTAAGTGTTGTACATGGATTATTGTACTTAGTCCCTGTTTACTGGGGTCTTCGGGATAGCTTATTCTGTCTCAGGCTTTAAAACTTTTGTGCATTTCTTGCCTCTGCTGAAACGCAGTATCTCATTCCCTTCTCTAACCACACCACCACTTCTGACTCTGGAAAAAAATATTCATCCTTTAAAACTTGATGCAAGCATTTTATGGAGAATCAGGCATCTCACCTATCCCCTCTGAACTATTCTCTCGCAGAAGTTACCATGTTGTAAGGTATTGCTTATCCTATGTGCTTCCAATTGTGATATAACTTCATGAAGGAGAGAGATTGTCATTATCATATTTGTATATTCAATGCCACACACAACTACACATTCACTTCAATAAATAGTAAAAAGTTACATTGGAAGAACACAAGAGAGAGAGGTGGAGCGGGTCCGAGCTTAAATTCTTATCTATCATAATAGAAGGTCAACAAAGAAAATCAAATATTGACCTATTATTGAGTGACAGAAGATATTTATTTAGAGATATGGACATAACTGTAAGACAAAATAGGTCAGAGTTAAAATAATTTCCCCAAACAGTGAGTCTGGATTAAGAAAGTGGGAATCTGGAGATTCTTACTTTACAATTAAGCAGACAGAACTTGGAGAGCATATACTTCCACACTTAAAGATGTGCTGCTATTCACCAAATATCACACATTCCCGTCTTTTCTTTTTCAATTATTATAACACCACTAGTGGCCCAGTGCATGAAATTCATGTACAGGGAGTGTCCCTAAGTGGCTGCCAGCCAGGGGCGCCTCCCTTCCCCTAGGCTGCCGCTGGCCCTGCCCCTGATCGAACTCCTGGCTGGGTAGACAATTTGCATATTAGGCTTTTATTATATAGGATAGGCTATAGAAAAATTGAAGCTCCCATTTCCAGAGTCCCCACGTTTCCAGAGGAGGCAGCATGGAGGGTGGGTGGGACCTCAGATCTGGGCGGCTGTCCCAGCTTGTCACTTGCCAGTCGTGCGACACTGGGAAAGGTATTAACCTCACAGAACCTCAGTTAACACATCTATGCAGTGAGGATGACAATGCCTACCTACCAAGATTTTTGTGAGAATTCAATGAGGTGGTATATTCAAAATACTAAGCACAAAAGAGCAACACAGCATGTTACTGAATGCTCTACTTACTTCCCACCCCCAAGTACCAGCCCCAGAGATATTTCTGCAGCACCCATAGGTCACTTGGGCAAGGCCTATGAGCCACTACCAGGATTGTGTATGTCTGAATTTTTCAAATATCCCTGCGGCCCTTTATCAAAGTTTTTAAAGCTGGTCCTTGTATATCTTTACCTTTGGCTCATGTGTGTTGTCCCAACTTCTCTAATAATAATTTTTGTATTTGGGGCTAAACCCACTATTTCTGCTTTCTCTTTATCTTCTACACATCAGGGCCTTGTCACTCCACTCAGGGCCCAGTTTTCTCTGTGCTTGCGTCTAAGGCAGGGTTTTTCGACCTCGGCACTACTGACATCTTGGGCGGAATAATTCTTTGTTGTAGGAGCTGCTCTGTGCATTGTAGGATGTTTAGCAGCATTCCTGGCCTCCATCCAACACATGCTAGCAGTTCCCCACAGATTGTGACAATGAAAAATGTTTGTAGACATTGCCAAATGTCCCTTGAAGGGCAAAATTGCTTTCAGTTGAAAACCACTGTTCTAAGCTGGGCTTTGTCCCCACGGACCTGTCTTCTCCTCAGCCCTTTGCTTTATCCTCACCTGGGTTTCCCAAACTCTCAGGGAACACCCTGTAAATGCCTAACCAGAATCTTCCACCTCACCAGGAGCACTGAGGAGCCCTGCCACCTGCTCTCACCTGCTGACCCCCCCTCTCCCCCCGGTGGCACTGGTTAGGCATGACACGACCAGTCTGGTGTGATGGCCAGTTGTGCTTCCGGGCACTGCATTCTAGATGCTGTCCATTCTCTTGGTCCTACGTGAAGCTTTTATATTGGACTCATGAAAAAGGAAAGAAAGGAGTAGTATCCCAGCAAATTCCCACGGGACATAAAGCAGACTGCCCTCTCCTGTTCTTTCCTTCTCCCTTTGGAATGATCTCACAACCTTTGACCCATGGACCGTGGAGCACATCTCAGACCTTCAGGCATGTGATTGAGAATCTCATTCATCACTTTACAGAAAGGCTTCCCCATGAAGGCTTAAGGGAGAAATAGCTCTTCCCTTAGTGTCAGGAGGAGCAGCTACTTTTCTGACCAGTTTAAGCCTTCTTGATTTTCAACTCTGGCTGCTTTTATTTGCACCTTCCCATTGGCCACACTGGGTGCAGAACCAAGTTATGGTCCACCTCCCTCCACATGTAAGACTGTCCTCTAAGGTAGCCCTCCCTCTGGCTCTATTTTAATTCTGGACTCTTTGTTCTTTAGTTGGCTTCCCAAAAATGCTTCTCTTATATATTGCTAAATTTTTTATTATATTGAAATTGTGTATCCTCTTAAGCCATTTCCATCGTCCTCCACAAAGAGATAGAACTTAAATAAATTATTCAAACTGCAAAAAGAAAAATTTCGGCCAATTGTTTTTTCCAAAGGGAAAAAATCTACATTAAATTCTGATCCTCCATGTATGGATTACAATGTAGTCTTTGTGTTGTTCCTAAGCAAATCTATCAATAAATATAGCATTTTCTGGTGAGCCTTTGAGGCAAGTTATATGCTTGTGCATAAAACAGGGAATACCTGATAAGTCCCTAATATTATAGAATCAGGCTGCGTACAAGAATGACCTCATTTATTCAGCAAACATGACTTCTTCTTGCCAGACTTTTACAAGCAGGTATTCTCTGTTGATATGGCTTCAGGGCCAAATCCTAAGTGCAAACCATGTGCAGCCACCTGGCTAGGTGCTGGGTGAAGAGTTAGAAAAACGTTATGGAGAAACCTCTCTCAAAGGACTTTATAATTTAGGAAAAAATCCTGATTACAATGTAATTCTTCTAGAGTAGTTATAAAACCAGTAAGTTCAGAATTATGAACTCTGTGAAGGTAGACACCAAGCCCAGGGTATTGAACATGGTATTGCTCTTCTGTGGGTAGCAGGCAGCCATGTGGGCCACTGGGTCACTGAGCTGCCTAAATATGTGGTGTACATGGTGATAGAGGGGGGATTCCTGAGAGAATGGGGTAAACTAGGTGATGGAATCCTAGAACCTGTGGGGTGTAATCACTCTTAGATGCTCCAAATTAAAATTTGAACTTCTAAACAGAGAGGGTAAAACAGTAAGGCTTCAGTGCCCAGCCGGCATGGCTCAATGGTTGAGTGTCAATCTTTAAACCAGGAGGTTACAGTTTGATTCCTGATCAAGGCACATGCTGGGGTTGCACGACTGATTCCCAATGTGGGGGCATGTAGGAGGCAGCTGATCAATGATTCTCTCTCATCATTGATGTTTCTCTTTCTCTCTCTCTCTCTCTCTCTCTCTCTCTCTCTCTCTCTCTCTCTTCCCCTCTGAAATAAATAAAAATATATTAAAATAAAAAAAATATTTAAAGCCCTAACCGGTTTGGCTCAGTGGATAGAGCATCGGCCTGCGGACTCAAGGATCCCAGGTTCGATTTTGGTCAAGGGCATGTACCTTGGTTGTGGGCACATCCTCAGTAGGGGGTGTGCAGGAGGCAGCTGATCGATGTTTCTCTCTCATCAATGTTTCTAACTCTCTATTCCTCTCCCTTCCTCTCTGTAAAAAATCAATAAAATATAAAAATATATATTTTTTTTAAAAAGTAAGGCTCCATCAAGCAAGCGTTCTTTAGATAAGCAAATGTAAATCAGCAAATGCATTCAAGACTTGTTTTCATGCTGGTGCACCTACAGATGAAGTTTTTCATGTAAGCTGTGAGCAGCTGAGGGACACCTTTTCATTGTTTAAAACGGGATCTGCAAATTGCATTGCTCCATTGCTTCGGGAAGTATGACCCAATTGCTTCACATCAGTGGTAAACGCAGTAATTTCAAATTCAAGACACAGTGATTCCTCAGCACCAAACTGACACCCAAGAAACAATGCAGACACTCAGGTGGCACCCAGATGATCCCACCTGCACCACCAGAATTGCTTTGTTCACACCCTGTTATCAAGCTTTTCACACTGAGTCAGCTCATTTTTTTTTCATCCCATTCCTGAATTGAGAGGAGGTAGTGTCTTATATTCAGCTTTGTTTCTTAGGACCCTAGTACATTTCCACCAGAAAGTGGACATTCCCAATAAATGGTCATTTAATACATAGAGCTGATGGAAAAGAAGCACTATTTGTCTCAGATGATACTTCTCAGTATTAACTGGCATAGCCCCTCCATAATGGCTTGGATTTTTTATCCCTCTGCTCCATTTGGGGAACCAGAAAGAATTCGGGAGTGCAGATAAGTGTGTCAGCACAAAGCAGTGAAAATGTTCTGGAGTTTTACAAGTCCAGGATCCAAGTAAGAAGCCTGTCTACCCTTGATCCCAGGAGTGATAAGGATTCCCAGTTTGCAGGGAGGACAATCAGAGTGAATGCATGGGAGCTAAGATGCTGGGAGGGCTCTAAGCAGAGGGTGGCACTGGGCTTTCTGCAGACTGAACCTCAGGGTGCTAACAAGGATTTCAGTATGGTTGGGGGTTTGAGTCTGGTCCCAGGTAGAGCCTAAGGAAGCAGCAAGACCCAGAGTAGAAATGCTTGTGTGGGTGTCTTGCTAAAGGACCTGAGGCAGGCTTGCAAAGTCATCAGGGTCCTAGTGAGGTGTGGAAAAAGCCTAATACTCAGGGCACCCAGCACGGAATGGAAGCCACCATACTTAGCCTCTTGAGGTTGCAATGGCCGTGTGTGTGTGTGTGTGTGTGTGTGTGTGTGTGTGTGTGTGTAGGAAGAGGCAGAACAGATATAAGGCAGTCACCCGATCTACAGATGAGTCATGCAGAAATGGGGGATGATGCAAAGACACAGGGAGGCCTGGAAAGCAAAGATCAAAGATAGAACAGGAGATACTGAGAATTCTGGACAAATAACTACCAGATAGGTCCTCCCCATTATCTCTCACAACCCCCCTAGAGCTTAAATACAATACCAGAAATATTGAGATAACCCCAAGTAGGCAAGCATGTTTACCACCCCCATGGAATGGAGTCACCACAAGTTAAATTATGGGGGGAAAAAATCATTTCTTGCACCAAAACTTTGCAGATTGAAATCTACCCAGATACTGGTAACACCTGTGTAGCCTGAAATATGCAAATGAAGGTGCATTGAATTGGATTTTAAGACAGCGTTTGATGGTATCATGAATGAAAGGGAATTAACGAAGAAAGTTCCAATATAACACTGTTTACACGGTATTTGCACTACCTGAAATCCACATACTTATAGACAAAATAGTCCAACCTTCCCTACACTGTCACTGTCAAAGAATGCCATTGCGTGTCTTCCATTTTCAAATAATCAAGGGGGAAAAAAGGTCAGGACTCTTTAAGAAATGTGGTAGAAGTCAAGTGTGCACAAAACTAATTTACTCAGATTTATGAAAGCTTGCTCCTCCCAGCGAGGACCAATCTGTATGGATGTAGAGTGAATTTGTAATGGGAGCTGCTGGGATGCAGGGGGTAAGGAACAGAGAAGACCATTCCCAGGTAAGCCCTGGCCAAGGACAGTGAAATCAGAGGAGTGTTCATGTCCTCAGCTTATCCTCTTCCAAGCCCAGATGCCAAGATCTGGGAGCCTGGAATTTGAAAGACTCAACACACTCACTTCTTGTAGAAAACCAGGGGCTTCATGGATCCCAGATAAGGAAGATTCAGATGCTGACCCAGCAGGGAAACTGAGGCCCAGAGGGGAGTGTAACCTGCTCTCTCGTTTAGGACTGAGGAGAGACCCCCTAACACAGACAGGCGGCAGGTGAGTGTCAGCCCAGGAGACCAGGCCATGGCTCTTTCCAGGCTCAGAGAGAAAAAAGCCTGAGCATCCATCTGAGCCATACAGGCCCTTCCATCTGGTCCTTGCCTTTCAGCCCATCTTGTGAATAGTCACATCCGGAGGTAAAGCCAGGGTGGACCCAGGTGTGAATGACCCACAGACCAGGCTCGCCATGGATGTGTGCATGTAGTTGGCAGGGCGGGGCTGTCCAAGACCACAGAAATGAAGGTCTAATAAAGAAAGAATGCATCCCCCTGCCCGAGGGGCAGCCTCTCTCAGGGAGAGGACCTCAGTCTCTGAGAACATCGGGCAGTCCCTGGAGAGTGAGGGTCGGTCATGTAGAGCATCCTGACTTCTGCCTCCGGACCATGCACCTGCACAGCGAGTCATGCTCACGGCCAGTTTCAATTCCTGCCTTACTGTCCCCATGTGACACCACTTCTCCTAACTAGGTCCCCTGTTAATTCCTGGACACATCTCCTAGTGACATACTACTATTCCCTGCCTGCCAAGAATGTCTGAGAAGTTGTGAAGAAGCTTCTAGAAGCCAAACCTGGCACAAGGCCCTTCCTTACCTGGAATGGAGAAACCAGGTTAGACGAGGCTCAAGTAAAACCAGAGGCAGTGTAGCAACACGGCACATACATTTCCCCAAGTGCTTTAAAGTCTACCTTAGCCTAGCAACCCTTTACAAGGTTAGTGATTAATGACCAGTGCCTGTTATTTCAGAGTAACACTGACACTTTCATTCTCAAACACTCACTAGACAGAAAGAACAAGACGATCTGCCAATATGTGGGCTGACTCGGTGACCTTTCTGTGGAAAAGTGGAAAGTGTATCATGTTTTGAGTTAGTTTATTGGGCAGCATTGCTTTTTCCCCTGACTTTTTTCACTCTTCATGGTGATCCCCACAGACATCTCCTATAATTCTGTGTAATGAAACTGTGCAAATGGTACAATGGCAGACAGGTAGATAAAGGAGGCAGAAATTCAGAAGAGGAAATGGTGGGAGAGGAAATAGTTTATAAAAAATATAAGTAGTAACTCCTTATTTTTTTTAAAAGCCATACTGCTTAGTATCTATTTATATAAAAGGCTAAGTGACCATCCGACTGGCAACTGGCTGGTACATATGACACACACTGTCCACCTGGGGGTAGATGCTCAATGGAGGAGCTGCTGAGCTGTGGTGACTTGGCAGCAGCGGATTTCAGGAGACACACCCTGGAACCAGAGAGGAGGGAGCCTGATTCCTTGCAGGGCTACACCATTCCACCTTCGGCTACAGGTTACGTTTTTGCTGGGGCACTGTTGGCCCCAAATCTGGTTTACTGCTGAGCTGTGGTGACTTGTCAGCAGCAGTTCTCAGTTGATGCACCCTGGAACCACAGAGGAGGGAGCCCAATTTAATTTCCTTTCAATGTGCATGAATCCGTGTACCGGGCCACTAGTATCAATATAAAATCATAGAAAAAAGTGACAATGCTTGCTATTGCTCTATGTATATCTCTAGATTTTAATTTTGCAAAAGATACAAAGATGGCTTTGATGCAGATGGATTCCAGATATTGTTGTGATATGAAGATGAGGCTCCAGCAGAACCAAGGTTTTTCTTCCAAAGTTTGGTTTCTCTACCACAGCTGTCTCTTGGAACCTCACAGAGAGGTTGGCAATTAGGCATGGGCAGATAAAAACAGCCTGGCTTTGAATAAAGGGAAATTGTTACAAAATCTTCATCTTCACAAAATGACTTTTAGAAATAAAGTACAAGGCGTGGTATCAAATGTGATTTACATATAGCTAAAGCAGCAAAACCAGGCAGGAACACTGTACCTGTGCAGGTAAAGACCACAAGGGGTTCAGCATGTTCTTGCTGTTCATGAGCTGCTCACCAGCAGGACAAATGGCCTGCTAGGACTCAGACACTCAGGGCTGCATTGGCTTTGAGGAGAGCTGGGTAGCATCCCACCTCCCAGCGGAGACGCCACAGTGTGATGGATGAACCTGTGCTCCCATGCATGTCCGTCAGTGTGCTCCCCGAGCTGAGCACACTTGGAGCCCTCTCCTCCTCCTCCCTCACTCCTTGCTGCCAGTTCACTGCCACGCCCTGTTGACATTCTGCTTCTCTATTTCTTGGTCTGACAACTCCTCTCTCTGCCCACCACCACCCATTCATGGCTTGAATCTCCTCACAGACCTCTCCGCCTCTGCTTCTCCCTCCCTCAGCCATGTCTATCCCCCACACCGAAGCCAGACTGAACTTCAGGAAACACACATTTGAATATGGCACCTCCCTCATGGATCCCTCTTCCTCACATCTTCTGCTCTTCTCATGGTGATGCCTAACATCCCAAGTCTGCCCCACCACGCTGTTTCAACAACCTGCTCTCTGCACTCTGCCATGCTGGCCACCGCTCTGTGTCTTCTAGGGACCCTCTGCCACCAGGCATTTGTACTCCTACAGTTTCTGGAATGTTCCTTCAACACTCTTTATTTAATAAATTGCTACACATCTTTCATATCCAATTTTTAGAAATCTTCCAGAAAGTGTGGCTTGTCCCGAGAAAAGGTCATGGTTCCCATTATGCATTCATGTGGCACCATGTGTGTCTCTCTGCAGCACTTAAATGATTTTTATTTTACCTTTGTGTCATTTTCCAGTAAGTGACTGTCTTCTCCACTAGACTAGAAGCTTCTGTTGGGCAGGAAGCTTCTGTTTTTTTGCAAACCATGGTAACCCTGGTACTACTTCATCTAGTTGTTGATGTATTGTTGGCACTTTTTAAAAAAAAATCTATTTTTATTGATTTCAGAGAGGAAGGGAGAGGGAGAGAGAAAAAGAGAGAGAGAGAGAGAGAGAGAGAGAGAGAGAGAGAGAGAGAGAGAGAGAATGATGATGATGAGAAAGAATCATTGATTGGCTGCCTCCTGCATGCCCATACTGGGAATTGAGCCCACAATCTAGGCACGTGACCTGACTGGGAATCCAACCATGACCTCCTGGTTCATAGGTCGATGCTCAACCACTGGGCTCACTGGCACTTTTTTATTCATTCAACAAGTTAATACTGCATTAAGCTTTGGAGTTTAAACACTGAACTAGACATGTCAGGCCTTTCCCACATGGAGTTTACCTTTTAGGGAAAAAGACACTGTAAACAAATAAACACAATGATTAGAAATTGGGATGTTTAAAAATGAGGAATGCTATGAGAGAGAATAATGAAAGGGTATATTGAGTAGTTGGCAAAGACCTGATACGAAAATTGAGGTCTGATGAGAAAGGGCTGAATGTGTACAAACCAGAAGATTGTTTCAGACTTGGGGAACATAAAGAGCCAAGGCAAGGACAAGAGTGGTCTTTAGAGATGGGTCCGGAAGGCCCGTGTTCTTGGAGCACTGAGGGAAACAGCTTTGCAGTGAAGTTGGAAAGACCAGCAGAAACCAGCTTGGGAAGAAAGCATGGATTAATTGAGTGACAGGGGAAATCATTGAGGGGACTTCATATGTAAAGACAATTAGAGAGGATGAGTCTTCAGGGTAAGAAGCAATTCATCAAGCATATTTCTCCAATATGAGTCAGGCTGTCCAGAGAAACAGCCTATAGAATATACTAGTAGATATAAAAATTAGCTCACAATTAGAGAGGCTGATGAGTTTGACAGACCAGGAGGCTAGAAACCTAGGCAGAAGTTAACAGTCTTGAGTCAAAATTTCTTCTTCCCAGGGAAACCTCAGGTTGTTCTCTCTCTCTCTCTCTCTCTCTCTCTCTCTCTCTCTCTCTCTCTCTCTCTTCAACTGATTTGATGAGGCGCACCCACATGATCAAGGCTGATCTCCTTTACTTATAGTCAACGGATTGTAGATGTTAACCACTTCAAACATACAAAATGTTTTTCTCAGCATCACCTAGATTAGTGTCTGATTAAATAACTGGATACTATAGCCTGGCTAACTTTACCTATAAAAATTACCATTGCAACTACAAATGATTGTTCAACAGAAACCATTAGACTTTACTAATGGTATGATTCGGGGGTGGCACACTTCGGTCCACGGCCAAGTCAGGTTTTGTGGAACAAAAACCATGCCATTCATTTGGACACTGTCTATGGTTGCTTTTTGTGTAACAACTACAGAGTTGAGTAGTTGTGACAAGACCAAATAACCTGAAGGCATAACATTTTAACCATTAGGCCCTTCATAGAAAAAGTTTGTGGAGTTACTCAAGCAAGGCAACTGCTGATGCTCAATGGAAAAGATTCAGGATTCAAAACAGTTAACAGGTCTGAACCCAGCGAGGATCTGGGAAGATTTTAAAAGAATAGTCAAATAAGACATTGGGGAGAAGAAACCAAAACCATTTGCATTTGGCTTCAAAGCAGCTTACACTCTGATTGGGCAACTATTACCTCACTGCTCAAAAATGGAAGTTTGGGGCCTCTGGGCGTTAAACTGACCCTTAATAAATCCCATACACAGGACGCAGTAATTTGTACATGCAAGGAAATCGTGCCTGGAAGGCAAAACACAGCCAACTTGCTCAGTTTTGCAAGTAGCAATCAGGCTGAGGTTTTCACATCTAATTTTTAAGCCTCTTATCATCACCTCCAAAAAGAGGAAAAAGTAACCTTTGAAAAATTGCACTGCTTGTTTTCCTGATCCAAGCTTATTACAAAGTTTTAAACTTTAATGAAGTAGTTTTCTTTCCCACATCATCATTCCTAAATTTTACCTACCGCTTGATATCTCAAAGCATTTTGTCTTATTGATGGGAACCTAGCCTCCTCTCCCTCCCCCTCCCCACCTTCCTTTTATTGGAATCAACTTTGCTGAAACAAACCAACTCTAGCGTCTCCATTCATGACCCTGTACCTGAATCAAAATAATGTTTGAGAATCTCCTTAAAGAACTGACTGAAAGGAAATTTTTATAAGATTTTTTTAATTGCCAAAGTGTGAGAAAATACATAATAACAGACACCTGCTAAAACAAAATTAATCTTTACAAAAGACAAAAAAAACTCTTACAATGTTTGGTCAAATTACAAAAACTCTGACAAATTACCTACCTGGAGTGTACCCTCACTATTTACCAAGTGCTATGCTGTATGCTCACCCTGCAAAGGCCCTGAACCCCCACAGTCATCCTGCGAGGGGCATACATTTTTATCTCAGGTTCACAGTCCAAGGCAACCCGGACTGAAAGCCAGGCCCACCTACTCCACAGCCCACATCCAACCCTGGCATGAAGCCCCAACCCTAATTTAAGATAGAAATTGCTACTCCAAAATAACAAAGCATATAATTCTACTCCTCTTGACTGACCTGAGTAGTGTTTGTTTTTACTGTGGTATTTTTTGTGTGGTATTTATTTTTATTTTTAATAAAAGTTATAGGGGTGATATTGGTTAATAAGATTATATAGGTTTCAAGTGTACAATTCCATGATACATCACCTGCATATTGCATTGTGTGCCCACAACCCAAAGTCAAATCTTCTTCAATCACCATATATTTGACCCCAAGGAATAGAACTCTTTAATGAATGTGTGATTTCACAGAAGAACCTGCAAAGTTATCCCACATAACTGCAATATCCTGCTGTTATGCTCTGTGTGGAGAGTCCTGAAACCACCGTCTTTCCCCCTAGTATTTGTGCCACCATCTTCAATGGGTGACAGATAAGACACAGCATCTTAGGATCTGAGCATCCAGTTTTCTTTGTCACCATGGCCAAGGCCCCATTCATCCGTTTGCAGATTTAGTTTCCTTGTCTCTTATGCTGAAAATTCCTCATAAATCCTTTCAAGTTATTTGCTTTTTAACTAGTTTCACCTTATTCTAGGATTTAACTCTCAAGTGCCTAGTTTTATATTGAAACATCAGAATATTTCATTGCTTCTCCCAAAGGTTTATACAGGCGCTGTTGAACCCGAACTCCTGCCTATCATCCCTCTTTTTCTACCTCACTTGCCATGGCAAAGTCAGATTTTGTTTTTGAGAGACCCCAACCTTCTTGAAAAAAGCATGCCTGTAGCTCCCTGGCAGTGGAACCATAGAGAGACACAGGTGTGCATGTGCCACCAAACCACTCACAGCCCTCTCACACTGGTCCAGATCCAACCACAAGCCCATCTGTGCTCTTGTAAAGCAGACCCAAAGTGTCCAGAGTTGAGAGTGGGTAGGCCAACACTCAGCAACCTCAGCCCTCTTGTGGATAACTTTGAGGTAAATCTTATACACTATCTCCCAGAATTTCCCAACAGGGTTGTGCTCCATTTGGCCACAGTGGGAACTTGTATGGAAATGCAGTCTTCATTCCTTTTATTCCTTGCAAAACCCATTTCCTACCTGGTGTTTCTTGGGATGCTCAATAAAGTACTTGTGTTTAAACCCTGGTCTCTGGACCTTCTGGGGAATCCAAACTAAGTCACCATGATCCATAACAAACTCCAACTCTGTGCCCTCTGTGTGCATGTCTTCAACAGTTTCTTATTTCAGTCCTGAATTCTTTCCTATGAAGTCTTGTGAAAAAAGACTTGAGGGACGAGCAAATGATTGTGCACCTGTCACTCTGGACAGAAGAGGAAATCTCTCTGATTTATCACATGCAAGGTCGCAGAGATTGGGGATGGCAGGAATGGTCCTGCCCCCACTAACAAGTTTCCCACTAACGCTGTTCACATTTGGCCCTTCATTCAACTCTTTCCATTCATGTTTTGAGACCCTGATATAAGCAATTATACATTTTTTCTACCCTTTTCATTGTTTCAGAGTCTTTATTGGGGTATCACAAATGGGCACATGGTTGAGCAGGAGATGCCATTTCCCCCAGGAATTCTGAGAATAAGCTGCAGCCCTGTCCATCTTTTGTCCCCTGGCTCCTTCCAGATGGCAGTGTGGACAGACTGAACAGGCAGGACCCTGTGGACCTGCAGCTGGGTGACTCACTATTCACATGGACCTAACCAGTGTAAGCTAGCAGCATCCCATGGCTCTGTAGGTCAGAGGCTCAATGAACCTTTCTATGCAGAAGTCAGAGCTGACTCTCACCAGTGGAACTGCCTCCAATTACAAATTCTTTCACTTGGGTGTGTTCTGTCTCACTGCGATGCCATTTGCATAAGAGGGGTCTGTATTTCCGGAATGACACAGAGAAGAACACGCACAGTGCAGTCATTATCCTGATCTTTCCACCTAGTTGAAACCCACATTGCTTCAGCCACCCTCATTCTTGTGGTTAAAAGAATATAAATTATTCACAATTCTGCCTTTATTCTCTTCCTTCTCACCTCTTCCCCTTTCTCCTCCTTCTTCTCGTCTCTCTCTCTCTCTCTGTCCTGTAAGCTGAGCAGTAACTTATTTTTACTTCCCCCCATATTACATCTTCTCCAGGAGTTATTACCATCCCATTCTCAGAGTTTCTACATCTGAAGGTAAGAACCTGATCCAACCAGGACCAGGCTGGACCTATGGCTGAGAAGTAGAAACCAGTCTCCATGTGCCCTGAGCTAGGAGAGGTAAAACTTGGACCTGGTAGCTGCCTTGTTTCCTGTTAAATGAGCTGAAAAGTGGAGGAAGCAGACAGGAGAGAGTTGGTCAGAAGAAAGAGTGTCACCCAGGGGTCAAATCCTTGACTCCAAGCTTTCCTTAGGACAAAGCACATTCCTTACCCTGGGTCCCAAAATGCAACCCATTCATTCTAATAATATCACATTTATTTAGTCTAATCTGGGAATGGTTTCTGACACTAGCCAATCTAGCAATGATCATTATATTTAAACTTACCTTCTATTTCTAGTTCTTCAGGGCACTAATAGGTGTCCAACCTGCTGGTTGATGAACCAATTCATGCTATGATAGTGTGGGGAATAACACTTACTGTACTACCCTTTGTGATACCAACTTTGTCTTGAAATCTGGCATTTAATGTCTTGACTCAAAGTAATGACTAATAAACCCAATGTCAGCTGCAGGAGGCCCACAGAGAACCAGCGTCAGTGCAATCGGGTCTTTAGACAACCCTCAAATATTCCCCTGGGCACCTCCCTGACTCTGTGCACATATGCCAAGTCCTGAGTCTAATTTTTTTCTCACACACTAGAGATAAGCTTTGTGAATAATTCCCAAGTCAGTCGCTGGAAAAACCCAATCTAACATCATATCTTTTTCTGGCTATATTAACTCAGTTTGAAAAAAAATAAATTGAAAAGAAAAAGAAAACCTTCTTCAATGCCTGCTTATTTCTAGAAAAAGCTAACTAGACATTAGAAACACAGAGGACTGCCTTTAGCTGCTTCAATAGGGAGTGTGATCACTTTTCTTCCATGCTTTTCCCTCCCAAGAGACCAACTGATATTCTCTTGGTTATGGAGCACGTGCCTCCTTGTCCCTGTGCGCTCAAATGAGGTTGTCTTTCCTCTTTGGCGCATTTTTCTGGGGAAGGGGTTGCTCTCACAGTGACAGTGAGCAGTGTTCTGGCTCCTCTGGTCCCTGTCACCTTCTCCAGTCTGGGTCTGCCCTCTGCAGGTTGGGTGATGGACAGGGCAGGAAGGGGCATTACCTAACCTGCCACAGTGGGTAACTATTTACTGGGCAGTGGGAAACCCAAACTAGATGCCAGATTACTCACTTGAAAACGAAATTGGTAAAACTAAGGACCAGTAAGTAATGATATTTTTAAAGTTAGTTACAATTATAATGAGCCATATAAATCCATACTAGCATCAAAAACCCTGCTGAGATTTACTCTGTCCATCTTGGTGATACACAACCTTGTTACCTCCTAGTTGCTTAATCTGTAAAACATGAGTAAGATGCCCAACAACTCCTTCAAGTTATGGTGAAAGCTATTCATGCAAAAATTATATTTAAGAGATTCAAGCATAAAGGTCTTTTAATGTTTAAAATCTCCTTTAATGCCCTTCTCACTCTCCCTCTTTCAAGGCCTGGTGGCAAAAGGTTTTTAGCTCTGAATACATGATTATAACTTGAAATCAAGGGATTTAAAATATCTCTAAATCAAGGATGAGTCTTATCACTGAAGCCAATGTCATAGTTTAACTAGCAGCATTTTTTCTTAAAATACATAAAATAATGGTACATTTTATAACCAGTGGCATTTCAGATTCTATGAAATACAGCAACTAAATGAGTCCTTCCAGAATTCAAGGGTTTTTTTTAAGCAGGTTAACTTTATTATTGGATTTAATTCATATCTCAGCTTTTCTTAAAATTTGCAGAAATCATACCTTGTGGACCGATTTTAGAGGACATCTACCCCCATGCTCCTCCGGAATGCTCCTTGGTGATAGAATGTCATCAAATAAGATTTCACTGTTTAATAAGTTCAGCAAATGTTGTGTCAAAGTTTTCTCAAACACTTTGATACACTAATATGCTATGGATCTGTCAAGAGGATGTTCTAGTGTTCAGGTTTTCCCTCACTTATTTGACTCCTAAACCTTTTTCCTAGGACTGATTTGTAGGTGAACAGAAGTGATGAGACGATGAGGACCTGAGAGATTATACAATTTGCCCCCAAAGACTCAGATAATAAGTAGCAAAGCCAGAAACACAGTCTTGTCCTCCAATTCTCACTCCAGTGCTTCTACCACGCAGCCCTATTTCATGCATCATTTTTCAGTGGAACTAGTGAGGCACCACGGTGCAGTTATCTCTGGCCTAATGCACATCCCTAAGAACTTCAAACCTCACAAATTAAAGGAAGCTAATTAAAGACAAATTTATGTGGTAGATCAACAACCAGCTAACTTGTGGAGTTGTTTTAGTGCACTGTGATGTCCACTGGAGTTTGTCACCCAACTGCCTTCCAAAACCTAAGGGCAACTGCTGGAGCCCCCACACACTCCAGAGCAGGTGGAGGTGGAGAGGCAGAAGCTAAGAGGCGATCAGGGACACCTCCCGTTAACATGAGTCGCAGTGCCTTAAATCTGACAGAAGTCTAGAGCAGGTAACACCCACGGCGGGTCTACTGATGCTGGCTCTGTGACTCCTTCACTTCTGATGATGAAAATATCCTTATTACGCTGCACTGCACCATGATCATTTGCATTTTTATTGTTTTCACTCAAAAGCTCCTAAATTATTTAGATAAGCGCCATTAAACAAAAGTCTGAGTAATTAGCTCTTTGGATGCATCCTGGTGGCATCAGAGGAGCTCAGAAACATTTATTAACAATGCAATCAGTCCCAGGTGGGCCTTATTATAAACAGAGCTTAGCCCCAAAGCAACCTCCCGTTAAATCCTGAAAAGGAATGAGGTATTTCTCTCTTCCCATGCTGTTCTTCATCACCACCCCTGCCACTTGGGTAGGATCATTATGTCTTTCCCGCCACTGCAACACCACAAATCACTGCTAATGCGGAGTCCCCGAGGGTGGCCAGACAATCGCATGCTCCTCCCGCACTCACAGCCGAACAGAACTTTAACATCAGAAGGGGGACTCAAATGGGCCACTTAATCCCCTCATTTGAGTAATCAGAGACAGAGATTTAAGTCAATTAAGAGATTCCCCAAGGCCCACAGCAGGTCAGTGGGTGCCACATCTACTATCTCCTGTTCCAACCCACACCACCTGCATGCAAAAGTCACGCTGTCGGTCCTCAGCAAAACAACATCCCCCAGAATATTTGTAGACTTTAAATCAGTCTCCCTAACATAACATGTACCTGCTTTGCCAGCCACATGCAAACACAGAAAAAAGACCAAGTGCTCTTGTTGTTGTTGTTGTTGTTGTTGTTGTTGTTGTTGTTTTGGGGGACAAATATTTCCAAAGAGCAAAATATCTTTGGATTTAACCTTAGGTTCCTAGTTTTTCTCACTGCCATAGCTAAAATCTAGGGGGTGGGGACACGGGTGCAGGATTGCAAGATTTAATATTGATTTTCTTAAGAAAGGGAAACACTTGGATATTTTTTCCTCTATAAATGGGCTTTATTGTAAGTCAAATTCCTGCTGTCACCAGGTGCCACATGAATAACCTCATGTGCCATGAAGACTTGAAAAGAGAGGTGTCATCGGTTTGATGAGGCTTGGCTGAATCTAAGCCAGTGTCACCCACAGGAGAGGATGAAAATCTTTACTGGTCAGAAGCTGAAATGGTGAGGGAGAAAGCCCAAAAGATAAATGAAGGATGCTAGTCTAGATTAGGACTGAAAAGGGGAAGGTGGTGAGGTAAGGAGTCCGAGAGACAGGAACCGATCAGAAGCATACACTTGAATTTGATGACGCACGAAAGCAGTAGGTAAAGCAGAAAAACACCTGAGCTGTTCTTTTCCGTTTTCTCCAACCAGACAGCCCACAAAAGAGACTGTGCTTGCAGAAAGTTCCAGATGAACTTTACCAACTACGTGGTTTGTTTTTACCATTAATTAGTGCCAGAGGCAACTCCCTTTCTCTCTCTCTCCCAGGATTCCCCTCTGGATGCTAATGAAGTCGAGAGATGTCTAAGTTTCACAGTCTCCGCTGAGCAGTGCTATTCTTTTCTACTGACAATAAGGAAAAAATAAATTAACTTGGAGGATTTCTTGATGAAAACAGTTTACAATCAAACATCCCACTGTTGACAAAATCATCAAAACTGTCACTTTATGCCTCCCTGCCAACTGCATAATTAGTGTCATTACCAGTAAGTCATGAAAATATAAATGAGTGTGGATTACACAACACAAAATTGCACAAAAATGAATATTTTATGGGACCTAAGCAATGTCACAAATGCACATGACATGCAATTGGCACTTGCTTCCAGAGGATCTTAAGCTCTCTCACCCGCCCTCTCTTGATAGAGCTTTTGAAGGATGTTTCTGGGTGGATGCAACTGAAGGCAAGTGATGAGGTGGAGAGGAGGGGGAAATATTCCATTTGGAACCGATTTTAAAAATACATAAAATTGTTAGCACATTTTTATGTTTAGGACATGCAATTCCATTTTTACATTTCTCTAAATGGAATGTAATTTCAAAGAAAATATTTTTAAGATAACAGCATGAAAAGCCAAATGCATATAATTTTGTATCACCTACTATTCTGGATCATTCATGTTTGAATACTTTGGCAAAAATGTCACACCAGACTGCTCTGCACCCAAGTTGCCGGCAATTCCTCCACCAGGGTGACATTCCCTTCTTCCTCTCTGCCCACCACCAGCTCAAGACACGCTGCTTTCTCCCTCCTTTGGACGTTAGTCTGATTCCTGAGAAGCACATATGTCAGCGGTTCTCAACCTGTGGGTCGCGACCCCTTTGGGGGTCGAATGACCCTTTCACGGGGGTCGCCTAAATACATCCTGCATATCAGATATTTACATTATGACTCATAACATTAGCAAAATTACAGTGATGAAGTAGCAACAAAAATAATTTTATGGTTGCGGGTCACCACAACATGAGGGTCGCGGCATTAGAAAGGTTGAGAACCACTGACATATGTTGATACTTTTTAAGTTTTGAGATATGACATCAAATTCTTTGTGTTTGTGTTAATTATACCTTTGGAATTTCCATACTTTGGCAAACCCTCCACTTCTCAAATATGTAAGAAAAATTATTAAATGCCATGTTCTTTACTTTCTACATAAAATAAGATAGAGGAAGGGGAAGGTATTGGATGAAGCCCAGATATTCTTTTCAGCAGGGTGAGATTACAACCCTGATAATCAGAAACATTCATGCCCAAAAGAGTAGTATAGTTCATTAAAACTTGCCAGTGAGAGTTGGGAAATAACTTCATAATTGAGATGATTTATTACAAGCTGGACATATACTGAGGAGCCGCTGGGTCTCACATGATATCATTGAATTATCAGTTCTGTGGGGGAGAAACATTTTGTCTGGTTCGTAGCTGTGGTAGACAGACTAATAATGGCGCCTAAAGATGTTCACATCTTCATCAGTGGAAACTGTGACTGTGTCAGGTTACACACAAGGCAAAAATAAAACACAAAGCGCAATTTTTACCCCTAATCTCAAGATCCAGAAAGTGACTATCATGTTTAAATTCTCCATTTTGACTCAGTTATTATGTCTTTCGAACATTTGTACAAAGCCATGGTGACGTTTCAGAAAAACCTTTGAAATTTGCCAGTGCAGTAGACAAAGGTATGTCCTATTATTCAAAGTTCAAAATATAGATTTCCGTTCAAGAGATGAGGCTGAAATGATAGGTTGTAATTTCATCTTACAAGGAACTTTTATAAGGTTTGAAGAAACACTAAGCAAGTGACAGAATAACATTTGTATTTGTGAGAATGCATTCTAAGCACTGTAAAGAAAACAAATTGGTTGGAAAAGGCTATAGGCGGACCAGGTAGAAAATGCTGCATTAATTACAGGGAGGGATACAATGGCCTGGCCTTGGATTTAGTGGCAGTGGGGATAGAAAGAAGAGGATGAATTCTAAGCAAGTTTAAGAAGTAATGTTGACAGAAGTTGGCAACTAAAGGGGGAGAGAAAGAAGTCAATGGGAATTGGACAACAGTGTGGATGATAATCATTTGGTAAGATACAGAACGTGAGATACTACAGATGGGCATAATATAATGAGTCTGGATGTGGACATGTGTTTATAATAGGGGAGGTGATAATAAGTGACTGTGGTAGATAATAATAAGTAATTGGATATATCACTCTTCAGCTCAAGGGAGAGATTTTGTTAGAAACATAGATTTGGGAGTCATCAATACATAAATGCAGATGGAGATCATTGGGTATGACAACACCCAACATAAGTGCACAGATTAAGAATCTAGGGGTAAACTCTGAGGAATACTATTTTTAAGGGCAGGGCAAGAGAGGAATCTACACAGGAGACTAAGTTCATAGCCAGAGGGAGAAAAAAATACACACAGGAGAATTCAGTGTTATGACAGCTAACAGAGAAGATTTCAGATGATAAGTGTAATCTAAGGTGCCAAATGCCACTGGGAGATAGAGCAAGATGGAAGGTGGACATTGTATTTTGCAATATGAATACCAGTAGGGACCAGAAGGAGAATATTTTTAATGGAATAGTGGAGACAACGATAAGCCTGAAGGGTATTAATAAGGGGTGAGTACAAGGTGAGGAAGTAGGGAAAACAAGTGGGACACAATTCTCAAGAAGCCTGATGAAAAGAAAGAAAAGAAGAAAGAAAGAAAGAAAGAAAGAAAGAGAGAGAGAGAGAGAGAGAGAGAGAGAGAGAGAGAGAGAGAGAGAGAGAGAAAAGAAAGAAAAAGAGAAAGAAAGAAGAAAGAAAGAAAGAAAGAAAGAAAGAGAGAGAGAGAGAGAGAGAGAAAGAAAGAAAGAAAGAAAGAAAGAAAGAAAGAAAGAAAGAAAGAAAGAAAGAAAGAAAGAAGGAGAATGATAAGAAATTTTTTTAAAAATCTGTCTTTTTTGGCTCGGGGAAAGGGGGAATGACAAAGAGGCCAATAGAGAAGATGAAGTTGATGATTCAGATCAGCAAGGAGATAATAGGTATCACGTGGTCCTTAAGGAGTGGTGATGGGTCTAGAACAGGGGTTGCAGGGATGCGCTGGGGATGGCCATCTGAGACATGTCTTCCACTTTAATGGGAGGGAGGGAGGAAAGGATGGATGTACAAGGTTGCAGGTGAGTTTTTAGGTCTGATGAAGGGAAACTGATACAGTTGTCATCTGCTAGCTTTTTATTCTTCTGTTAACTAGGAGATGAAATTATCTAAATGTTTAATTTGAAAAGAGAGATGTCCTGGCATTTAAACCAAAATTTTAGTACATATAAATCCAAAGTTCTCAAGGTATCATCTCAGCATAGGTCTGAATTTTCCAGTGGAGTGAAGTGATTTAAAAAGAGGTTTCTTAAAACGAATAGGATATTGTATGTTAAACATACACCAATTTTTAAAAAAAGGATTACAAACTCATTTAAAGCTCAACATTATGAAAGAGCTCATTCATAATACAGGGGGGAAATATAAACCCCTTTCTATTCTTCCACAAATTTCTTACTCCTCCTATAGCTTCTCCAGAACTTCTCAAACATCAAATACCAAAAATGTCCCTCCATACCCAACCTGTGACTGCTTTCCTTCCCTCTTCCTGCCCCCTGCTCTCAAGCTTTCTATTATGAAGATAAACTGAAGCTCTTTAGTTAAATCCTTTTCTCTTTTTCCCTACTACTCAGTCTTTTTTCCCTCTACCCAGTTTCTTGATTCAAAAGTTTACATCACAAAAGATCCAGGAATAGTTCTGGCAAATACAGACATTTTCTTGGAAGACTTGGACAGGAATGTGAAAATGGACAGGGAGAAAGAACTCGCACATTATTAAGTTGTGACACAGTCATCTCATCAATAAGACATGAGCTACTTTTGTAGAATGTGATGTCAACGTTGGAGAATGGCCCAGCATGGCCATCACCAGTGGATGTAGACCCAAGTGGTGAGGGCTGCCACCATAAAAGGACAAGGGTTAAGTGGATAAAAGGGTGATCAATAACTCTGAAAAATTGACCATGGCACAGTGCTGTGGCTGATGCTGAAGAAAATTTGAATTATTGACCATGTACAGCATATGCATATTGTAGGCATTCAATCTCCAGATATTAAAGGTTCTAAAAGGAAAGAACAGGAGTTGACCACCTGATATACTGGACACTTGAGTGAGTACCAAAATCCCCTGACAGGCTAATGAAGCTCTGAAAAGCCACAGGGAAGCAAGGTGATGCACTTCACCCTCCCTCAATCCGTGGAAGGGATTCTTATCTTTGCACACAAACAAGAGGAATCAAACTTCTTTCCTGCAAAGTGCCACTTCAGAGTCACGTAAAAACAACAAAATCTCACTGGCTTAACACAAGATCATTCTTGCTCATGTAAAATTATTGGTGGACCTAGCAACCCTTCGGGACCTGTGTCCTCTAAGCAAGGGCCCAGAATTCCAGGCTTCTCTAAATCTGTGTCCCTTCATAACGGCCATGGCAGTGCAGAGTGGTTCCTGGGGGAACATTTCCCTTTGCCCTTCCAGAGCCCCTCGCCAGCATTCTCCAGCTGCTCTGGGCTCCAGGAGGCTGCTCTGTGTGATCTTGTTCTCTGGCTGCTCATTGATTTGACCAATAGGGTGATCAGAGAAGACCTAAGGGTAGAAGTTGAAGGCATTCACAGTGTTACTCCTCCATCACTAGCTATGGGGTGATGGTGACCTGGCTGCATCTCTCTTCTGAGGCCCAGAGCTTGCTCTTTCTTTGTCTTTCTCTCTGTGTTCTGGTAACTGCCCTCTTATCTTGTCTTTTCAAGCCCAAGTGCTATAATGCCTCACCTCTGTGACCAGACCCAGAGTGTACTACCATGCCGTGCTGCTTTCTTAAACACCAGCCCACACCTTTACAAATTTACTATCCAGCCCATCCCTTTAGTAAACTCCTTTCCATTACCCAGATTTTATATGCTCTGTCTGAACAATGGCCCACGTCACTTCCATTTGAAAGCATTGTCCAGAATTAGTTACATGCCCTGCTTAACTACAATGGGTCTGGGAAGTTTAATCCTCTCATTTACCCAATAGAACGAACTCTATCTTAGTGAAGACCAGAAGTCTCTGTAACAGAAGCCCAGCAACAGATGTAACAGAATTTACATGATAATTAGAGAGAAAATGGTTGCTTTGCCACTTTCATTATTAGAAATAGCACATAACTCATCATGCTTCCTTTTGGGTGTGATTGCAGACAGTTGGAGCACATCCAAAAGCAGCGGTCAAATATAAAACTACCAAATTAACCCCCAAATTGGCAATCAGATCGAGATAGCTATTTCCTTTCAGGTTAGAGCAGATGAACCTTTAGCTCTTTAAAAGAGTAAGCAGGCAAGTCACAGGCCTTATGCAGTATTAATCGGATGAGTCCTCACATGCACTGTGCTGTAGAGCAGCTTTCAAAGAGCTATTATTATACAACTGTCACAGAGGGGCAGAAATGCAATTACTATCTTTAAAATGCTTTGTCTGTTGATTGATTAAAACAACCAGACAGAGGTAGGCATAATACCCAATACCAAACAGTCCAGAAATGTCAAGAGAGTGCAGGATGATGAGTGAAATCAGGATTCCCCAGGCCATGCTCTCCCAGTCATGGGTTGAACACCATTGGCCACATCTAATTTGGCTTCTTATATGTAAAGTAGAGGTCCAGTGCATGAAATTTGTGCATGGGGGGGGGGGGCGTGTGTCCCTCAGCCCGGCCTGCACCTCTTGCAATCTGGGACATCCCTCTCTTGCAATCTGGGACTGCTGGCTCCTAACTGCTCACCTGCCTGCCTTCCTGATCACCCCTAACCACTTGCCTGCCTGTCTGATCACCCTTAACCACTCGCCTGCCTGCCTGATCACCGCTAACCATTCACCTGCCTGTCTGATCACCCCTAACCACTCTGCTTGCCTGCCTGATCGCCCCTAACTGCCTCTGCCCCCCTCCCCTCCACCCCCTGCCGCAGCTTTGTCTGGAAGGATGTCCAGAATGACGTCCGGAAGGTCCTTTGGCTGTCTGGTCTAATTAGCATATTACGCTTTTATTATTATAGATTGATACAACTGGATCAAGGACTTTTTCACCTATGATATATGAATATATCTCATGAAATCTGCTAAAACTGCAAATTTTAGAATATATTTGCATGGGTTATTATTATTATTTTACAAACAGGAATCACAGCTTTTCATAAAACATAAAACATTCTCAAGAAAAAGGTTAGAACCAGTGGGCATGATGATTTCCAGTGATGCTTCAGATCCAATATTTGAAGGTCCTATGGTCATTTCTGGTCAATATATTGGTCTAATAAGAAAAAATGTAAAGTATATTCTCATAAAACAATGAAATTGTCTTCATATGAAGACTTAGCATATAGTTGGTGCTCGATAAGAGTGTGTAAATCTAATTTTTGAAGTTGTCATTTTTAGAAGGCCATAGAAATATTTGTTATAAATTATAGTTTCTGTATGTTCTTCCATTATATACTCAATAGTGTCTCCATCACTTGCTTTACATTTCACATTTCTATTTTACTCTCAATGACTCTAAAAAGCATAGAGGTTGACAATAATTTCCTCCAAATGAGACACATGTTAGTTAAACTACTCAACTTTGAGCCAAGAGGCTAAAACACCCATTTAAATAACTAGTAACTGTGCTGCACAAACTCCTGTTCAAAGAACAAACTTTAAAATGGTTATGAGCAGCTCTTAATGGACCAAACTTTTACACTTAAATGTCCTAAGGTACCTAAACCGCCAGCTCTCAGCTTCACTGTCCAGTTGCTTTAATTAACCATAGGTTCAGTTTTACTGGCATTCTAATTGGGTCTTTGACTAATTGTGCATTAAATACTTGGCAGTGCACTACAGAAAATCTTATAACGTCTTCATTTCTTTCAACTTCAAGTTGCACAAGAAACCAGTCTGGGAAGGCTTAGGATGTCAGACTACTACCTTTGGTAGTTTGCCATGGAAGCAAAGGAAAGAGGAAAAAATTTAAAGGGACAGTCAAACACAAAATTACCAAATTAACCCCCAAGTGGTGATCAGACTGAGATAGCTGTTTCCTCTCAGGTTAGAGCAGATGAACCTTTAGTTCTTTAGAAGAGTAAGCAGGCAAGTCACAGGCCTTATGAAATATTAATCAGATGAGTCCTTACATGCACCATGCTGTAGAACACGGTGGCGCAAAAGCATGATCAACAACCACAGGCATACATCAGAGATTGGAAATCCTTTTTTTCTTTTAAATGTTTTGTATTAGGTTAGGAACACTTCCCATTTCTGGCATTTCAGAGTGCACTTGGGGTGAGAATGACTGCATCTTCCATCATCAGAGAGAGGCTAAGTGTGCAGATTCTCACCAGAACAGGTGACCTGTTATGTAGTATTCTGGCAACGACAGAAAATGAGTATGAGGGACTTCCGTGCTACAGAGTATAAGTAGTTCCATGGGCCACTTGCTTGTCCTTTTCATCCTCTTCTCTCTGGTCTGGTTTTCCTCTTCCCACTTCCTGTGGTCGCCACTTGAATGTTGGCTCCTGTGTCACAGCCTCAAGCCCCTCACCTAACACACACTGCTTTTGCGTTTAACACAGAACTCCATTAAGAGATCATCTATAAAATCTAGCCCAGTATTGTCTTCCTATAATTTCCACTTTAGCTTTTAAAATGTTTTTAATGAGACATGAGATTGGCCAGGTGGGTCACTTCCAAAGCTTATGGTCCATTACCCCAATCCTGCATACCTTAAAAGCAGAATTATTATCAGGGTGCTCTAAGCATGGACTCATCCAATGAGCTGCTCAGTGCTGGAGGGACAGTCTGAGCCAGACCAAGTCACCAGATTATGATTCTGAGCTCCACAGTTTTCCAGCTCAGCCTCTGGCTCCCTGTACAACTAGTCCTTTACCTCCAGGCCCTGGTTTACTTATAAACTAGTGAAGAATTATTTTTCAAAAGGGATAATTTCAAATCAACAAAACCATGACTGCTGTACAAATATAAAATGAACATATTTAACGGTTCGGAGAAGGATAAAAAAAAATGCTGAAATGAATTCGCTGACAGATGCAAAACGGGGGCCAAAATGTAATTTTTGTATTGATGTTTGGACCATCTTTTCTACAGGGTAGAAATCAATTGTATCTCTACCAGAAAAAATGTATTGCGTTCCTATAGACAAGAGACATTTGCATTTCTACCAGCTTTCTACAGTTTACAGAGCTGCAATGTAGCCTAGTGAGAGACAATCAAACGCACGGCTGCCTGTAGAATTAGATGACACCAGAGGACCTAGACAACTCCCAGCATTCTAGTGAAAGGGCAACCCACAATCTTTTGCCCCTTTTTAAGTCTTCAAAAACATTTCCCAACAAGCTTGCTCTAAGGATCATAAATACCATCTCCTGATATTATGCATAATCAAAAAAAAATGCTGGTCTCACTAGGTTTGGTCTGCATATTTCCGCAGGGGCTGCAAGAGGGTAATCTATCTACACTAATAAAAGACAAAGATGGTTACACGATGGAATACTATGCTGCTGTAAAAAAGTAGGAACTCTTACCATTTGCAACAGCATGGATGGAACTGGAGAGCATTATGCTAAGTGAAATAAGCCAGTCAATGAAGGAAAAATACCACATGATCTCACTCATTTATGGATAATAAAGACCATTATAAACTTATGAACAAAAATAGATACAGAGGCAGAGCTGCCTCGAACAAACTGTCAAACTACAGCGGGAAGGCCGGGGAAGGTTGGGGGGCAGGAGGGAGGGTAAGAGATCAACCGAAGGACTTGTATGCATGCATATAAGCATAACCAATGGACATAAGACACTGGGGGGTAGGGGAGGTCAGGGGATTGTGAAGGGCGGGGAAAAAAGGGAGACATATGTAATACTCTTTGTAATACTTTAAGTAATAAAACAGTAAAAAAAAAAGAAAAGAAAAGACAAAGATGGTAATTGACCATACCTTCGCTATGCCCACCGGCCAATCAGAGCAACTATATGCAAATTAACTCAACCAAGATGGCGGTTAATTTGCATATACCGGCTGGGAGTGAAGACTGAAGACAACGTGGAAGCGAAGTGCTACAGAAGGGAGCAAAGTAGAAGCGACAGAGACAGGAACGGAACCACTGCAGCAGAGGTGGGAGGCGGGAGGGAAACCAGGAGCGGGAGGGAAACCAGGAGCCGGGTGGCAGAGTGGGAGGGAAACCAGCTGGGCGGCGGAGCAGGAGCAAAGCCTGCCTCAGCGGGTTTTGCTCCCTTCTCTGCTTCGCTCCAGCGCAGGGGGCCCTATCCTTGCAGGAATCTTCCTGCAACGGGCCTCTAGTATATATATAAAAGGCTAAGTGTCTGTCTGTCTGACCAGTAGCTATGATGTGCACTGGCCACCAGGGGGCAGACACTCAATGCAGGAGCTGCCATGATGCATACTGGCCATTTAAAAATAAATGGCACCATGGACCTGGCACCAACAAACCAACACTTGGCTTGCCCTGAAGTGGGACACAGGCCCCGCCACCACCCCGGAGCAACACCCCACCAAATCGCAGCCAATGCTGCCAAGACCCCATGGCGCAAAATGTGGCCCACAGTCCAGCCCAGAAACGGTGGCTGTGGGCACCAGGGAATGACATCATGCAGCAATGCCCGGCTTCCTCTCCCTAGCAACTAGCATCCTTGGAGTTTCTTCAGCCCAGGAACCCAACTTGCTTTAAAGCCAGGTGCAAACATTTTGCTGGTTAACTAAATGTTTGTGAAGCATTTTCTCATGCCTCATTTCATTTGATCCTCACAGAAGTCCTGGAATAGGTAGATAGGAGACTCAGTAGAATCCTATTTTCTTTTCATTAGCAAGATGTGAATAGTGATATTAAAGTATTTCTTCTAATTAATTTCCTTTCAATGGTCATGAATCCATGCACCGGGCCACTAGTTAAATACGTTTGCTTTGTACACTGACATTCTGAGCTAATACTAAGGCCACACAAGTTTTCAGAAGGAGACTGAATGTTATTTTTTAAAAGCCTCTGTCTTAGTTATCCAGAAGCTAGGAAACCAATTTTAAGAAACTTCACCAGTCTTAACTGTAGTACCCAGAAATTTGGGTGAATTCCTCCCTTATCAAGGTCTGAAAAACTTGCTAAGTTTCTTGACCTGTCAGAAAGTACTTTCCTCACCATTTAAGCTAGATTTATCATAGAAATTAACTATTTTTCTTAAAATACCTTGTCATTCCTGATTATATGAGAATTCTTTTCAAATATGACAGTCCTTGAATGGCCTTGGTTGCATAATTTAATTACATTTAGGTAAAGAAGGCAGACAGATTTATACTAAACCTATGGAAATAACTATATTGCCATGAAAAGTAAAGAGACTCAGTAAGAGCTAATGAATTCAGGGGTGGGGGTGGGGGGCTCCATGAGAATCAGTCATCATTGAATAATGTTTCATTCTCCTTCACAAAATCAGTCTACTTAACTGTTAGCGATGATTCAGGAAGACAGGGAAAGAGCTTTCTAATATATACATGAAATACAGAACGTGAACATAACATCAACAAAATCCCAAGCAACTAATCATCACAAAGTATTTCTCATCAGTACATCAGTCTCTGGTTCTGCATAATTGTGGGTCACAGTAGGCTTTCTGTTGCCATGTGCTTCCAGACTAAGAAGCGCCCTGGAGATCCTGCTTCAGTCCAGTTTGACAGCAGTTTTTAAATTTTATTTTTCAACTACAGTTGATATACAATATTGTATTAGTTACAGGTGTACAGCACAATAATTAGACATTTATATACTTTATGAAGTGAACACCCAGGCAATTCTAGTACCCATCTGACACCACGATTACAATGCTATTGACTATATTCCCTGAGCTATATTCATAACTGGCAATTTGTACTTTTTAATCCCTTCACCTTTTTCACTCAATCCCCCCAATCCCACTCATCACCTGGCGACCATCAATTCATTCTCTGTATCTATGAGTTTGTTTCTGTTTTGTTTAATTTAACAGCATTTTTTAAATGTCAGTTCAGAAACCTGTACCCAAGAGTCTATACTTTGAAGCATCACTGGTTCAAAGTACCTGCTATAGTGCTTTTCAGGAGGATCTAAGACAGTGGTTCTCAACCTTGGCTGCACATTTGAATCACCTGGGAATCTTTTTAAAATCCTGATTTCTGGGCCTCATCCTCCAGAAATTCTGTTTCTTTGTTTCTAATGTTGTTAGAAACAGAATTTCTGGAGGATGAGGCCCAGAAGTCAGGATTTTAAAAAGATTCCCAAGTGATTCTAATGTGCAGCCAAGGTTGAGAACCACTGATCTAAGATAAGGCAAAACTGCCAGCTGGACCTTATGATAGGGCCTTTGGGCAAGCATTAGAGTGAAACAGAAATTAACTCTAGATGACATAACTGGATGATTGTGGTCAATTTATTACTATGATCAACAATACCAGAATGCAGGAGGCTAACCTCCCTACTGGATTACTGTACATAATCTTATCTAATAAAAGGGTAACATGCAAATTAACCATCACTCTGCCAAAAAGATGGCAGCGCCCATAGCCACAAGATGGCAGCGTCCAGTCCCCTCAGTCCCGCCAGAGTCCTCTAGTCCTGCGGGGGTGGCCGCTGAGAGCGGGCAGTGTGAGTGGCCTGGCAGAATGCTTGCTTCGTTGCCATAGCGATGAGGCAAGCATCCCGCCCCAGCTGTGGAGTGCCTCTGAGCCGTGGAGAGCCTTTGGGCAGCGGGTGCAAAGCAGGTAGGCCCTGCAGAGAGCAGAGAACCACAGGGAGTGGGCCTAATCCAGTGGTCGGCAAACTGGCTTGAGAGCCACATGAGGCTCTTTGGCCCCTTGAGTGTGGCCACGAAGTTTCAATCACAGTGTACGTGCGCACCCGCACGTGGTATTTTGTGGAAGAGCCACACTCAAGGGGCTGCAGTTTGCCGACCACTGGCCTAAGCCATCATGGCTACTGGATTGGAGAGGGCTCCTGGATTGGAGAGGGCTCCCCTGAGGGCTCCCAGGTTGGAGAGGGTGCAGGTCAGGCTGAGGAACCCAACCCCTGTGCATAAATTTCATGCACCGGGCCTATAGTTATTTCATAAAGGTTGTACCAATGTGTCCCCTGAGAGTAGGTGAACCTCCTGAGCCTTCTCATAAGGCACAGACTTTCTGAAATATTTACGTTAATAATGTACCTCAACAAACTCAAGAGAAGGCTAAATGTCTCGTCTAAGTTGACAACTTATCCCATGTTGCTCTGGCAATAGCGCTGAGCTAATTTAAGCCATACATAGCACATTAAACAAACTGAATCATTTCTAGTGTTTCCCTTTTTACAGGTTGAAAAATAAATCACTGCTATTGGTTTATCAGTAAACCAATGAGACCCATAAAAAATGGGGAAACTTTGCTAAAATTTTAACTTATTTTATGCTTCCTTTTCTGAATTCTGTTATTATAAACTGAAGCAAATAAAGTGTACTTTCCAGGTCTTATCTTTTACAAAGCTCTCTCATATTCCAGAACAAAAGGATTCTTACATTAGAACGAAACCACTCTCTTTTCTTACAAAAGTAAATATTCACTTCATTTCTCTGTCACTATTATTTGTTGTCTAGTCTCAAACATGTATATTAATTATGACTACTGACCAAGGTGAAAATTTTCTATTTCAGGAGAAAACTAGAGGATGAATGATTGAGAACTGTCTGCCACTCTGCAGCATTTTAGCAGAATACTATAGCTTGTGACTATATTCAATACAGCTTTCTACAGATACCCTATTCCTTCCTTAAGTGGCAAAAATGAACACATTCAGTAACATGGCCTAAAGATATTGACTCACAGCATGTAGAAATATAAAGCTTAAAATTATACTTAGACAATATTTCAGTATTCCATGTTGCTTAGAAAATATCTAGGTATTCAAGATTATTCATTAATTAGCTCAATTTAATATTCATTTAAGGTTTTAAATTACCTAAAGACCTCAAAAGTTATATTTAGGCTGACATACTACAAAACATAATTACTATTGATACAAAAACTTTGTTAGAATAATGACTCCATTTAGTTGAGCACAGATTGGTTTTCATAATCTTTAACTTTGTGTAGGAGTATAACTAGCTTATTTGTTTGTGAAACCTGTATAATTGTAGGAGGTTCAGACTCACTATCCCCTCATGAATGAGAAAATCAACCAAGTAAAAGAACGTGTGTGTGTGTGTGTGTGTGACCATAATTATTAAACCAATACAATTTGCCAAAGCTATATCTTAATTATGTAAACTTGGATTTTTAAAATGTTTCTGATCTAGTGGAATAGCTTTATAATGTTAAATTATTAGAAATTCAATTTCATTATTGTCAGGGAGTTTTAGAAATAGTTGATTTACATAAGTGTATATTTATCTATATAAACAATCAGAAGAGAGCATCTTTAGTTTAAGAGACATAACAACCTGATTTATTAATATCCTCTGAAGAAATAGAAAAAATTCTACTAATACAATGAAAGAAAAAAGCCTTTCTCAATTACATACACAGACACATAGACGTGAAGACACAGAGAGAACTTAGAGCTTCAGTTCTACACCAGACCCAGGTCTAAAGTAAACATAGACACAAAAAACCTCTGTGGCCCAGATCTCAAAGATCTGTCCTCCTTCCCAGAAATTCTTAATTAATTAGACAAACAAACATAAAGGGCTAAAAAAGTGAATTATCTATTTTGTATTACCCAATAGAAACCAGGTCACTATCTTCCATTTATAGAAATCAACAAACCTTAGATGATAGAACCAAATTTCCCATCACTACGGACTCCAATGGGGAATAAATTAGCATTCATGTGAACCAGAAACAAAAACAAATCAGGAAAAGGAATAGAATAAAACTGAGCACTAACAATGTTAAAACTGTAGTCACTTGGAATACAAGAAAGAACACACACAGGCTTCACACATCCATGACATGTCCTTCTCCAGCTTCACTAACATCTCAGTGGCAACTCCAAACTAGTAAAGAACAATTTTCAAATGGTAAAATCATGATTTTCATAAAAATAAACAGGTGTGCAAGACTTAGTCTTCCTCATCAATTAATGAGTGACCTCTGATATTTAAGAATCTACACCTAGAATATTCAGCCAGATTGGTGAACGGCATAATGTTCCAGCTGTAGCTGCTGGGAATGAAGATGTCAATGCAGACAGTGATGACCCCGCTCCCTAATCATATGGATGAAACATTACATCTACCATATGCTCTTTGTAATGTCTAAAGTAACTAAAAACATCTATTATTTAAAATTTGATTTTTATAATTATTAAAATACATTCAAAGTTTAGTTGGTTAGATGAGTTGGATGGCCAAGCTGGACAGTCGTCACCTGTGCCCTGCAATCGTGCATGACTGTGCTAGGAGGCTGAAATTGGGGGCTCAGTGTCCAGTACTGATGCTGACAAACTCTGCCCTGCCCAGTCTAGAGGTCCAGCAACTCATTCACAAAATGGAGGGTCAGATGGGATTGCTCTGGCCTTTCCAGCTCCAAGGTCAATA
The DNA here is from genome assembly GCF_964212035.1 of Myotis nattereri. Lineage (NCBI taxonomy): Eukaryota > Metazoa > Chordata > Mammalia > Chiroptera > Vespertilionidae > Myotis > Myotis nattereri. Next base: position 12,498,669 of record NC_138079.1, read on the forward strand.
GCAATGTTGTTGATGGAAGGTTATTAGGCCACTGCATTTGACTCACCTGCAGTGCTTATATAATTAGTAAATTTCTGGTCCCTTCCACAGAAACATCAACGAGAATTTGAGTGGGATTCAAATATCTTTTTTATTTTATTTTTCAATTATACTTTATATTCAATGTTATTTTGCATTAGTTTCAGGTGTATAGCATAGTGATTAGACAATCACAGTAATGTTCACTTTAAATAATATCCACATTATTCTTACAGAAACTGAAGTTTGGGAATCATCATGTATAGATTTCTTTTCTTAGGGAAAAAGTTACAACCATAGAGCAGTTATTAAATCTTTCTGTTAAATGGTACACGACTCGTACCTTTAAAGCAAAGGTCATCCACATTGTAACTGGGCTGCAATGACATTTAAAAGAAACCAGGATGTCAGTGTTTTAAAAGTGGTAGTTGACTATGATACACAGTTCATTATACCTGGCCTGAGAGTTAGAGTTTGTATACTCATCTTCACCAAAGAATAGTTATGAGCCAACGTTCAGTTCCCTTTACTCATTTGTATTGCCTTTTACTTCCTTCTTTCTTGTAAATGGCTTAAAGAAAATTAATAAAACCAAAAGCTTGTTCTTTGAAAGGATCAATAAATTCAATAAGTTTTTCACCACAGTAACCAACACAAAATAGAGAAGACACTAACTGCCAATATCAGAAATGAAAAAGGAGATTCCATGGACCATAAAAGGCTAATAAGAGAATATTATAAATGCTTCTATGACCACAAGTTGTATAACTTAGATAAAATGGACCAGTTCCTTAAAAAACACTATCAAGACTGAGAGATTTGAAGATGGCAGCATAGGTAAATGCCTGTACTCACCATCTCCCCCAACCACATCAAAATTACAACTAAAATAAAGAACAACCATCATCCAGAACCACTGAAAAGCTGGCTGAATGGAAGCCTTACAACTAGAGAAGTAAAGAAGAAAGCACACTGAGATAGGTAGGAGGTGCAGAGACACAGAACAGGCGGGGCTGGCATCCACCTATGCCACTTTTTTAAAAAAACATATTTTATTGATTTTTTACAGAGAGGAAGGGAGAGGGACAGAGAGCCAGAAACATCGATGAGAGAGAAACATCGATCAGCTGCCTCCTGCACACCTCCCACTGGGGATGTGCCCACAACCAATGTACATGCCCTTGACCGGAATCGAACCCGGGACTCCTCAGTCTGCAGGTCGATGCTCCATCCACTAAGCCAAACTGCCTAGGGCCTGTGCCACTTTTTTAATTGGGAGGGAGATTGTCTCTGCCAAGGCCGCTAGGAGGAGCAAGGGATCCCAACCTCACACCACACCCCCATCCCAGGGTCCCAGAGCTGGGAAAAGAAGTCCTTAAGGGAAGTAAAAAGCAGTGTGGATTGGAGCTCAGTGATATAGAGGCTGCTGGAGATCCAGCTGTTCCTCTTAAAAGGCCACGAATGAACTTACAAGGTACTGCTTCCTTTAAGCTCCAGCACCAGGGTAAGGCTCTGGGGAACACAGACACATATGAGGAGGAACGGGATGGTCTGGTATCCAGGCAGGAACTTGGGGGTGGCTTTCTCCCAGTTGGAGGTGCTCACAGGGATCACTGTTCCTATGCTGGGAGCTCCCCACTCACAGGGCTGACTGGCAACAATTTCTGTTTGCTCTGCCCTAGTGATGCCCTAAGGACCTGCCTTATCCAATTTACAACCCAACCAAAGCTGTGCGCAGTGGCTTTTGCATGATTGGCCTATCCTTGCTCAGGCTAAAATCTCTCAAAGAAGCTGCAGCTGGTCAGGGAGCCCCAAACCTATCAATACAAGGCCCAAGATCCAGCACCAGCAACAGCCTGTCTTGCGTCACAGCTGGGCCTCATTTGGGCATTTCCAAACCCAATACAAAGAGGAGGAATCTGACCCTGCTGGTGTGAAACAGGAGGTCGAGGTTCAATTCCCATTCAGGGCACATGCCCAGGTTGTGGGCTCAGTCCCCAGTGTGGGCATGCAGGAGCTGGCCGATCAGTGATTCTCTCTCATCATTGATGTTACTGTCTCTCTCTTCCCCTCTTCCTTCCTCTCTGAAAACAATACAATATATTTTTTAAAAAAGAGGAGAAATCTGGAGATCTCTCTGTAGCTCCTGCTGTAGCTGACTTTGCACCTCCCTGGAGACCCAAGAGCCAGTGTACCCAGTGATCAGTGTCAGACCATACCAGATTACAACTCTACATATGCATAAGCAACACACTCAAGGGGCAGACTCAGTGAGCACCAAAGCCCCACTGAAGCAAGTCCTGCTCTATAAAGGTGTCTCCTGCACAGCAGCTCTTCCACTGTAGCCACAGCTGGTCCTCACAGCCAATTAGCCCGGAGTTCAATTCCTCCCAGTGTCATCAATAGCAACGAAATTTCAAATACAAGCCTGTGCTCACACCCCAAAAAGGGATGCACCTAGAGCTCCCAGCTCAGGTGACTGGGGAGGTTGAGCCACTGGGCCCTATAAAATCTACTACACAAGACCACTCTATCAACTCAAGGAAACATAGCAGCTCTACCCAATACACAGAAACAAACACAGGGAAGCAGCCAAAATGCAGAGACAAAGAAACATGTCACAAATGAAAGAAATGGAAGAAAGTGAATTACTGGATATAGAGTTCAAAACCATGATTATAAAGTTACTCAATAATCTTCTAGAAATATCCAATAAAATGGAAAAGGACCAGTCAGAAATTAAGCATACACTGACTGAAATAATGAATAATATACAGGGATTCAACAGTAGACTAAAGGATTCTGAGAATCAAATCAATGATTTGAAATAAGAGGAAGCAAAAAACACCCAACCAAAAGAGCAAAAAGAAATAAGAATTCAAAAATATAAGATAGTATAAGGAGCCTCTGGGACAACTTCAAGTGTACCAACATTCTGGGGTGCCAGAAGAAAAAAGAAATTAAGATACTGAAATCCTATTTGAAGAAATAATGACAGAAAATTTCCCCTACCTGGTAAAAGAAATAGACTTATAAGTCCAAGAAGCACAGAGAGTCCCAAACAAGAGGAACCCAAAGAGGACCACACCAAGACACATCATAATTTAAATGCCAAGGGCAAAAGACAAAGTGAGAATCTTAAAAGCAGCAAGAGAAAAGCAGTTTGTTACCTACAAGGGGGTGCCTATATGACTGTCAGCTGATTTCTCAACAGAAAGTATGCAGACCAGAAGGTAGTGGTAAGAAATATTCAAAGTGATGAATAGCAAAGACCTACAACCAAGATTACTCTACCCAGCAAAGCTACGATTTAGAATTGAAGGTCAGATAAAGAGCTTCATAGATAAGACGAAGGTAAAGGAGTTCATCACCACCAAACCAGTATTATACGAAACTAGGGGCCCAGTGCATGAATTCATGCACTTCAAAGAAACTGTGGGCCGCGAGGCTGCTGTAGGCACAGGGTGGGTCTTGACCCATCCTTTGCACCCTCACCTGGCCCCTCCCACCGTGGCCCCCAGTCCCCTGTCTGCCAGTAGCCCCACTCCCACTGCTGCTGCTCCCACGTGCTGACAGCGCCAGCCCCACTTGCACCCGCTGGAGGCATGGAGGGATTGGGGCCAGCGCTGGCAGCGGGTGTGAGTGGGGCCAACACTGGCAGCAGGTGCAAGCACCAAATGGAACAGCAGCGTGCAGGAGCAAAGAATTTTCAGTAACCACCAGAGGCTCGCCCCAATGACAGTGACCGGCACCCTGCCTTGGTCTGGCACCCCCACTCACCTGCTCCACCATCCTGCTGCAGCCAAAGCCTGCCATGTTCCACGCATGCCCCCTGGTGCTCTGCGCACATCATAGCGACTGGTTGTTCAGTTGTTCTGCTGTTCGGTCTATTTGCATATTAGCCTTTTATTTAAATCATGAAGGGTATTCTTTAAGAAGAGGAAGAAGAAGAAAAAGAAAAAGATAAAAAATATGAACAACAAAATGGCAACAAATACATACCTATCAACAATTGAATCTAAAAATCAAAATAAATAAGAAATCTAATGAACAGAATAAACTGATGAATAAAATAGTATCAGGGGCATGGAAATGGAACAGACTAGGATTCTCATAGGGAAGAGGGTGAGGTGGGAAGAGATTAAACAAAGATCTTATATGCATCTATGCATTACCTATGGACACAGACAATAGCATGGCCAAGGCCTGGGGCAGGATGGGAACCAGGTGGAGGAGGCTTTGGGGGAGGGGGGTTGGGAGAGGGATATCTGTAATAATCTCAACAATAAAGATTTTTTTAAAAAACACTATCAAAACTAATACTGTAACCCCTAACAATGCTAGGAGAAGTAGTTTGAATAAGCTTGTATTTATTAAAGAAATTAAATTAATAACCTTTCAAAAGGGAAAGCACCACCAGACTCAGACAAGTACACCTGTGAATTACACCAAGCACTTAAGAAAGAAATAATAACAATTATCTTCAAACTCTTCCTGAAAATAGAGTAGAAGGAACACTTCGTAACTTGTGAGATGAGGCTAACATTGCCATAATATCAAACCAGATAAAGACATTATAAGAAAAGAACATTGCAGATCGGTCTCTCTCGTGAACACAGATAGACTTAAAATGGATCTCTCTCCAGCCACAACGAAAGCACCGTCTGTATTACTAAGTGGGTTAATGTCCAAGTGCATCGCAACGCAGAGCTGGTAGTTGTCCAGGAATGCTTTTCAGAATGAGTTTCTGTATGAAATTTTGCAATGAGCTGAATCTTCTCCTGTCATTCCCCATATTTGAAAGCACAAAGCTGCTAACAAATCTGGGCTTGACACCCTTGTGTTAGAATTCAGAAAGGAAAGGTGACAAACTTCACACCACGTGGGGAGAGAGCATCTTTCAAAAACACCCTCTGGCAGGCGAGAATGATTTGCAATTTCTGAGAGTCCCTTGTCTCTAACCTTATGCAGGAAATACTTCCTCGAGGATGAGCAGCTTTGCCTAAATTGGAAACAGAAAGAATTCTCTTCAGGGAATTCCCATCAAAGGAAAGATAAAAACATTGCCATTTCACAATGGAATTCTCTTCCACAAAAGCACATCAAGATAACAAAAGATAATCTTCCAGAAGTTCCTTGACACGTGGCCAATTCAGAGACAAAAACATCGATGAATTTGTAAAATCAGAAGGTAACTGCTGAAGCACGAGTATAAATTCACTTTTGCTCTTCCTTAATAATGTCTATATCGAAACCTTTTTAAGCTTAACCTTTAGAGAATTACTTTTGTAGGACTTAAAATTAAACAGAAGTAGAATCAAGAAAGTCATGAGGTTTCCAATGAAAACCTAGAAAAGGAAACAGTCAGAAGTTATAGTCTATAAATGGGCAACATCTGAAAACTGCTCCGAAAGGGGCAGAGCAGGAAAGAAAAGTACAAAAGAATCAGAAGAACAAAGGCAAACACGGGAAGAGCAAAGGACTGAGGACACAGCATGCAACAAAGAGTTACAGACCAAAAACCATCAGACTAGGAAAAAGGAGAAGGAAATCAACGGAAAACAGACCATTTGCAAATGGCTTGCTGTGGGCTCCTAACCCATCTACAGGAACACTGTTCAGCCAGTAAGATAATCTGGAAAATAAAAGTGAATGTTTGTAGAAGTTCAAAAAGGAAAATGCAAGAATCTAATTACTTCACAATTTAAGGAGGATAAAAGAGAAGGCACACAAGATTGAAGGGGAAATCGAAATGACCTCTTAGCCTTTATCCTCCCTAGATTTCCATTGGGAGGCTATTTAAAAAAATAAAGAAAAAGGTCATGAATTTAACAGTCAGATGGCAGAAGGAGAGCAAGGGGCCTCGGAGGCAGAGGGGCAGCGATAGAGAATCTACAGAAGACAAAGTTAGGTTTTGAAAAATTAAATGCAAAGTTCACCATTATTTCTACCTAATTCTGGGAAGGATTATAAATCAAGTAAGCATCTGGAATCTTTTTTTAATGTATTTGTATTGATTTCAGAGAGGAAGGGAGAGAGATAGAAATATCAATGATGAGAGAGAATCATTGATCAGTTTCCTCCTGCTCGCCCCCTACTGGAATCAAGCCTGCAACCCAAACATGTGCCCTGACTGGGAATCGAACTGTGACCTCTTAGTTCATTGGTTGACGCTCAACCTCTGAGCCACACTGGATGGGCAGCGTTTTAAATCTTCATAAAAGGGTATCAACACGGCAACGACTTCTCTGCCCCCTACAGACTTATTTTGCATATTTGTCGTGCCACTTTCTTTGCTTTTTCGGAAAACACTTAGTTCTATAGGAACTTCAAAGATCACCTTCGAAAGTATCTTTAAAGTGCCCTGATAGGATAGGGGTTTTTAAGATTAAAATAATTTCTGGCTAGCATTTTTGAGCTGCTCCCAACGTTTTATTAAAATACCTGTAAAGACCATCTTAAAGGTGAAATTCCCACTTCCAACAAAACTAAAACTCATCGCTTGTCAGCTTATGGCTTAGGTCTAGCAAGAATTTCTGCTAAGAAAAAGGCAAATCTGAAAAGAGTTAGAATGTAGTATTCACTACTACGTATGTCCCCTACACATAAAAACATACATTCAAGCATTGTCAACCCCAAAGAAGGTGTGAAAACACCAGGTCATTCACACCCTGTGTCCTGACTCAAAGCATCTGGTATGGAAAGCCATTTCTCCAGGTGCATCAAACAAAAGCACACACGGGCCCAGTAACCTTGGTTTTAGGAGCCATGCCTAAAGAAAGAGCCAGAGGTTTTGACAGAGATTTATGCATAAAATTGTTTATAGCACCATTTAAAAATCAAGTTAAGAAATTCACAACCACCTGAACAGCCACCAGCAAGGGAATTAAATTATGATATAGCCATAGGATTACTCATAAAAACTATGCTTTGGGAAAATTATACAATATGGGAACATTTTCACAATACAATATCAAGTGATTAAGAGTAGAATATAAAATGTATTTACAGTATGAACTCAAATGTGTTAAAATCACACATACACACACACACACACGCCCTAAAAAAGGCTGAAAGCTAATACAGAAATGAGTTAATAATGATTGCCTCTGGGTGGCAGAAACAAAACCTTAACTTTACTATTTATATTATTAAAATTACTTTACAACAAGCACATGTAGCTTTATAAAAACAATAAAAATAGTATATTTAAATAAAATTATTTAAGTAAAACTTATAAATGACTTATTTAAATAAAAGAACAAGTGAAGTGCCCATCATGAGGCTTAGAACATTGAAGCGTGACTACACTTATGCTTGTATTAACAGAGACAAGTTCACTGCTCATTTTTGAATTTCAGGTAATCATATATGCCCCTTGGTTGAGATGGACTTAAAGGGAACAATTTAATTAAAATAACAAATGTTAAGTATAAAATACAAGTCTAGCACAAAGTAGGCATGAACAAATGCTAGCCAAATCTGAATACATGCCATGGAAGTAGTCAGTGATTTTTCAAAATAAATAAATTAGTCCATTCCAGGTCAGTATTCAATTGCTGCTCTGGCACAGGCACGGGGACTCTCCTGCTCACACTGCTGATGGTTAGCGCCCCCCTATTTGGAAGGTGCTTCTAAATGCAGGAAGCAACCCTCGTCCTGATGGTGACAGAAACACAAGACATACAGAGATGAAAATAACGGAAGACCGAATACAAGAATAAACAATCCCGTTCCTAGTTCCATAGCAAGCTCTCCCATCAGTGCCCGGGGACGAATGCACAGCCTCTTGTTAAAACTGTGTTTTCATGTCCCACAAGGACTGCCGGAAGCCGGTCCATCCTTGCTGCTTGACACAGTCGCTGCAGGAAAGAAACATCTGCACAGCATATGTTTCAAGGGACCTGGCGTATATAGCATACTGTTCTTAATATGTTTGCTCCCCTTAGCGCTGTGTGTTTTAACCAAGGTCACCTCTCCGAGGAAGGTTGTTTCCCCAGGTAGGAATTTTTCCCTGAAGTCAGGGAGGGGATGCCTCTCCTAGAAAGGTTGTTTCCCCATGTAGGAATTTTTCCCTGAAGTCAGGGAGGGGATGAAACTCCTTAACTAAGTGCCAGGTGGGTAGTTAATCACTTTAACTACAAACAATCATGCTTAAGCTACATAATCTTTACTCCCGGGAATGGAGATAAGAAACGCCCTAACCTTTGTAATAGAAATTGACAGGATTAAAATCAACTGGTATAAATACGGATGTAACAAAACAATAAACAGCAGAACCTCTCTGGAGATCGAGACCAGAACTTGGCTGGAGATCCTGGCTAGGCTGCTGATCAACTGAACACTGTCTCCGTGTCATTCCTTCTTCGCCGACTCCGTCTACACCTTTGGGGACCCCTGGACCCGATGGGGTTGGACCCCGGCATCTGGCGCCCGAACAGGGATTCCCTTAGGTAAGTCCCCCCGTACTTGGGACGGATAGGACTGCACCATAGGGTGCTTCAGATCCCCCCCTATAGAGGATAAGTAGGGTAAGCGGGTAGTTAGTACAGAACTTAGATTGACAAGATGGGTCATACTGAGTCTAAAGAAAAAAGACTCTGTATTAATCTTTTAACGCATATGCTTACTAGCAGAATTGGAGTTGAGGTTTTTCCCAGTGAGACAGAAAGTTTTATAGAAGAAGTATGTCAATGGCTTCCAGAAGATGGAACTGTTAATTTAAAAACTTGGGTTGAAGTAGGAAAGCAATTAAAGAAACACCATGAATCTGAGAAGGTCCTGCCATGTTTCTTTTCCCTCTGGGATTCAATCTGTGACACCTTGGCACCAGAGGCAAAAACGGTTGAACTTTCTCAAAATTTAAATAGTCCCTCAGCTCCACCCAGAGAGGACACATCATCATTGTCTTCAGCTCAATCTAAAAGCAATTTAGCTATGCCTACTGATCAGGAGGAGAATAAATATCATAAACATGACCATTGGTCCTTTCCAGTCAGTAGAGAGGAGAATGGCCCTCCCATTCAAAACAGGCTCCCCAAATTAGAAAGGAAGCCTAAACCAGGTCCTGTGGCTCCTATGAGCTCCATGTCTAAATTTCAAAGGGCGATAAGAGAAGCTGAAGCTAATGGAGATCTTGAATTCTCACTCTGCTTCCCAGTTACATATGAGAATGAGTCTGGTGGGAATAGAAACCCCACCTTGGAGCCTATACCTTACAAAGTACTTAAAGAATTAAAATTGGCCTGCTCTGAATATGGACCTCTAGCTCCTTACACACAAACCTTGGTAGAAACCCTAACCAGTAAATGGATGACTCCTTATGATTGGTCACAGGTTTGTAAATCCTGTCTCTCAGGAGGCGATTACTTATTATGGAAAACTGAATATGAAGATCTTGCTAAGAAAGCTGTAGCCACTAGCGAAAAAACCAGAAAAAGAATAACCCTAGACATGATATTAGGAGAAGGTGATTTTAACACGGCTGAGGAGCAAATGAATATGCCCACAGAGGCACTTACCAAAGTAACCAGTTGTGCAGTAAGTGCCTGGAAATCCCTACTTATACAGCAGGAAAAACCACCACCCTTACGGAGGTTAAACAGAAGGTCGAGGAACCATATCAGGATTTCCTTTCTCGCCTCATGCAGGCAGTCAAGAGAGTAATCAATAACAAAGAGGCAGCCGATATCCTAATCAAACAACTGGCTTTTGAAAATGCTAATAATACCTGTCAGGCTTTATTAAGGCCGATTCGCAGAACAGGAACTATAAATGATTTTATAAAACAGTGTGGTGATGTAAGTCCAGCATTTATACAGGGTGTAGCTATAGCTGCAGCTCTCAAAGGGGAGACATACCCTCAATATGTACAGGCTATAGGACAAGCCAGCAATACTACAGGTAATAAAAGAAATATGAACTGCTACTCTTGTGGCTTATCTGGGCACTTTAGCAGAGAATGCCCAAATAAAAATAATAATAATACTCAGGCCAGATGGCAAGCTCCTCGACAGCCTGGAAATACATTAGGGAATAATATTAATCCTCCAAAAACCGTTTGTCCCCGATGTCAGAAAGGATTCCATTGGGCAAAGGAATGTAGATCAAAATACCATAAAAATGGTCGGCCTTTAAACTCTACAAATAGCTCCCAAGGAGGTTATACCCCATCACCTCAATCGGGAAACTTGAGAAGGGGCCAGCCCCAGGCCCCTGCAATAATAGGGGCATCAACCTTCAACCCCTTTGCAAATTTCCATCAGTCAGTGACCTCTTCAGGGCAACCCCAGGCAGTGCAGGATTGGACCTCCACTCAACCACCCATGCAGTACTAACCCCAGACTCGCCAGTAGCAGCCATTCCTACAGGAGTGTCTGGGCCACTGCCTGAGGGAACTGTAGTTTTAATATTAGGACAGAGCTCCACCTCGTTACAGGGGATCTTAGTCATTCCAGGAGTTGTTGATGCAGACTACACAGGAGAAATACAGATTTTACTTTCCCCACCCACCACAACTATACAGATTCAGCCCAACCAGAGAATTGCCCAATTAATCCTGTTACCAATACATAAAATAGGGACAGCTGTTACCCAGGAAGCTAGAGGGGCCAGAGGCTTTGGATCTAGTGATGCAGCATTTTGGATACAAGAAATCCATGCTACTAGACCTACAAAAATTTTACAAATTCAGGGAAAACCAATTGAAGGTCTATTGGATACAGGAGCAGATGTTTCCTGCATAGCAGAGAAGGACTGGCCCTCTTCATGGCCCACGCACACCACCTCCACTTCCCTAGTAGGACTAGGCAAGGCATCTAATGTAAAAAAGAGTTCTCAGATTCTAACTTGGACTGATGAAGATCAACATTCAGGAACATTCTGTCCCTATGTAATTACGACTATCCCCTTTACATTATGGGGAAGAGATATCTTGTCTCAAATGGGAGTTGTATTATATAGCCCCAGTGATAGAGTAACATCACAGATGCTAGACACGAGATTTAATCCAGGAAAGGGATTAGGAAAGGAAAGTAATACCTCACACTCCTCGACAGGATCTGTAATTGGGGCCATTGCCCTTAGGACTGCTGATCCCATAGTCTGGAAATCGTCACAACCAGTATGGGTTGAGCAATGGCCCTTAACATCTGAGAAAATATCAGCAGCCCGACAATTAATTGATCAGCAATTAGCAGAGGGACATATAGAGCCATCAAATAGTCCCTGGAACACACCCATATTTGTAATAAGAAAGAAATCAGGCAAGTGGAGACTTTTGCAAGATCTAAGAGCCATAAATGCCACCATGGAAGATATGGGCTCCTTACAACCTGGATTGCCCTCCCCTGTGGCAATTCCACAGGAGTATTGTGTTGTTGTTATTGACTTACAGGATTGTTTTTTCACTATACCTCTTCACCCAGCTGATTGTCAAAGATTCGCATTCAGCATACCATCAGAAAACTTTAAACAGCCTTATCAGAGATACCAATGGAAGGTTCTCCCACAAGGGATGAAAAATAGTCCTACATTATGTCAAAAGTTTGTAGATCAGGCATTGCAAGTTATTAGAAAGAAATTTTCAGATCTATATCTTATTCATTATATGGATGATATTTTACTAGCTCATAAAGATCGGGCTACTTTACAGGAAATTCTTACTCAGACCATCCTTGCTTTAGAAGAACATGGTCTAAAAATAGCCCCAGAAAAGATTCAGACTGAACCTTCTTTTTCATACTTAGGCAGAATATTACATACCTCTACTATCACCCATCAGCCTCTACAATTAAGAAAAGATCATTTAAACACAGTGAATGATTATCAGAAACTATTAGGTGATATCAACTGGGTCAGGCCATATCTAAAAATAACCACTCTTGACTTAAAACCTCTATTTGACATTTTAAAGGGAGATTCTAACCCTAAGTCTCCCCGACAATTAACTGTAGAAGGAGAAAAGGCTATAGCAAAAATAGAACAGGCCATCAATAAACAGCAACTACAGTATCTAGATTATTCCAAATCTTGGGCCTTAATTATTCTAGCCACTAAATATACTCCTACAGGATGCTTGTGGCAGGAAGGACCATTAGAATGGATACATTTACCTGTCACTCCTAGGAAGATTGTACCACCCTATCCCTCCCTAGTGGCCACTCTCATTATCAAAGGTAGACGACGCAGTATCGAACTCTTTGGAAGAGAAGTTACTGAGATAATAATACCTTATAAAAGAGAACAATTAGACACACTATTACAATTTGAAGAAGAGTGGCAAATAGCTATAGGTAACTTCCCAGGACAAATTTTACATCATTTGCCAAGATCACCTATATTGCAATTTCTCTCCCTACATCCGTTTATATTTCCTATTAAATGTTCAAAAGAACCATTATCACCTCCTGCCTCCTTAGTATTCACAGATGGTTCCTCTAATGGTAGGGCAGTAACAATCATTGACTCAATAACCCATGTTCAACAAACTCTAGAGACGTCAGCTCAGAGAACAGAGCTTTTGGCAGTCATTTATGCTTTTGAACAATTGCAACAGGTTCCCTTTAACTTGTACACTGACTCTCAATATATAGTTAAATTATTTCCTCATATTGAGACCGCCTCTCTCCCACAAGGAAGAACAGCCATTTTCTCTTTGTTAACTCAGCTACAAACTTGCATTCACAAACGAGAAAAGGCTTTCTATATTGGACATATTAGAGCTCATTCCTGCCTACCAGGACCCTTAAGCGAAGGAAATTATCAGGCGGATTTACTAACTCGCCCAGTAGTTTGTACAGCTCTAGAAGAAACCCGGCGGTCTCATGCCATTCACCATCAAAATGCTTCTGCTCTCCGTCTATATTATCGCATATCTAGAGAAGCTGCTCGAAGTATTGTGCGTGACTGCGGCCATTGTCCTACTCATTTTCCTAGCCCTGCTACTGGAGTTAATCCAAGAGGACTTAGACCCTGTGACTTATGGCAGATGGATATTACTCATGTCCCATCTTTTGGCAAACTTTGCTATGTGCATGTTTGTATTGATACCTTTTCTCATGTTATCCTTGCTTCTGCACGTACAGGAGAAGCCTTTAAAGATGTAAGTCAACATCTATTCCAATGCTTTTCCTACCTAGGAATACCAAGGGCACTTAAAACTGACAATGGGCCTGCCTATACCTCTAGAGCTTTTAAAAACTTATGCTCTACATTCGGCATCGTACATACTACAGGAATACCCTACAATCCTCAAGGCCAAGCAATAGTAGAAAGGGCTCACCAAACTTTAAAAACACAAATTAAAAAATTACAAGAAAATGAGTTTAAATATTCCTCTCCTCATCATGTTCTACAACATGCTCAATTTGTAATTAATATACTAAATGTAGATTCTGAGGGAAATTCCCCGATGTACAGGCATTGGAACCCTGATCTAACTAAACCTAAAGCCCTCGTCAAATGGAGAGACTTGCTTACAGGAGTCTGGAAGGGACCTGATGTACTTTTAACCCAGGGGAGAGGATATGCTTGTATATTTCCACAGGACGCAGACTCACCTGTGTGGATTCCAGACCGTCTAGTCCGACCTTATGTCTCACCGCCCGCCATCTCTGCCTCATCATAGCACACCTGACCAGTGCCCATCTGCAGCAGATGTGCAGCCCTGAGCTGGAACAATCTGTCCATTGGGAGGATCACATGTGCCTCCGTTTTGTCTTTCCACATGTCCCAGCTTTGCCCCACATCTCCTTTCCTTTTTCCTTTTTTTAAAATCTAACTACTTGTTTCCTGGTTCTTTGGCCTTTCTCCTTCTTTCCTGAACACAGCGTTTTCTAGAATCTCCCTACCCTACTGTTCCAGGAAGGGCATCTCCCTTTTATGCCGTGACTAGGGGTGTTTGGTATATGCCCCATACATGGAGTTGTCTTGTGCCAAGAGCCTGACATCCTGGGCTGAGTAAGCCCTGTTCCAGGACTCTCCTTTGTCCTGTATTGGCCCCTCTTACCCTTATGCCAAGAGGGACCCTCTTCTTACAATCCAATTGCCCATAGCTGTTGCCTGAGCTCTCTGTTCATGCTGAGGCTGAAGCCTCATGGTGGCTGGTACCATGGATCTGTCTCTGGCCCAATGGCGTAAGCTGGGCCCTCTCTAGAGAAGAAATCTGAGTTCCCTATGATCAATGCCAGAGCCCCGCCAGTAGGCGAGGGAATCCAAAGGCAGTTTCTGGGCATGGAGGCCAGAGGGACATAGGGTATCAAGGAGACAAAACTGAACCTCACATCACCCTACTTGGCCCAGAGATGGCTGGTAGTCAACGACGGGTAAGACTCCACAGGGTGGGGCAACCTAAGACAGGCACAGTCGGGGGCCAGTAGGAGAAAACTTGGGGTGCAACAAAGGTGGGGCACAGACCCCCTCCCCAATGGTGGAGGGGCTTAAACACTCGCCCCTTCTGAGGAAGGTCTCCTGTCCCCATGGCTGCTTCCTGCTTCCCATGCCCAGCTCAGATCGGGACCCAGGTAAAGACAGAGACTGGCTGACAGCAGCTGCCCTCTCACTGCAACAGGACTTGTTTCCCATTTCTACCTGGGACCACAGGGAAAGGGGAAGCTGAAGGAAAGGGCTGTGTCAGGATGCTGCCTTCTTCCCTTTCTTCTCCCTCTTTTTTCTAAACACTTCCATGCCTTGTAGTTCTTTTGCTTTCTCTTCTTTTTCTACTACCCTCCATTTTCCATATCAGCTGGATCCAGAGGGCACAGCTTACTCCTCCTCGGACATCGACACCACCATCAACCACGGACCTGATGGACCCTTTGATGCAGCCCTTCAACTTGCTGACGCTTCGGGAAGCCTGTCGCCAGTGACGCCGCCCGCTAGCCAGACCAACAAAGACAATCAAACCAACAACTTGAGGACAGCTGAAATCCCTTGACTGAAGAGGCTGGCAACCTTCTACAGGAATGGGGCTCCATCCACTATGTTTATAGTTATGCTCACTATCATTGCTTGCCACTCTTCTTCCGAGACTTAAATGGCCCAATCTGAGAGGTGGCCACTGATTTGCATGCGTGATCATTTAAAAAATAAAAAAGGGGGAATTTGCCGGAAGCCGGTCCATCCTTGCTGCTTGACACAGTCGCTGCAGGAAAGAAACATCTGCACAGCATATGTTTCAAGGGACCTGGCGTATATAGCATACTGTTCTTAATATGTTTGCTCCCCTTAGCGCTGTGTGTTTTAACCAAGGTCACCTCTCCGAGGAAGGTTGTTTCCCCAGGTAGGAATTTTTCCCTGAAGTCAGGGAGGGGATGCCTCTCCTAGAAAGGTTGTTTCCCCATGTAGGAATTTTTCCCTGAAGTCAGGGAGGGGATGAAACTCCTTAACTAAGTGCCAGGTGGGTAGTTAATCACTTTAACTACAAACAATCATGCTTAAGCTACATAATCTTTACTCCCGGGAATGGAGATAAGAAACGCCCTAACCTTTGTAATAGAAATTGACAGGATTAAAATCAACTGGTATAAATACGGATGTAACAAAACAATAAACAGCAGAACCTCTCTGGAGATCGAGACCAGAACTTGGCTGGAGATCCTGGCTAGGCTGCTGATCAACTGAACACTGTCTCCGTGTCATTCCTTCTTCGCCGACTCCGTCTACACCTTTGGGGACCCCTGGACCCGCTGGGGTTGGACCCCGGCAAAGGACAAGGAGTAGATTTCGCTAAGACAAAAGCATCAATGTGTCAATCACACATAGAGATGTCCTAAGGCCGTGGCAAACTGCGGCTCGGGAGCCACATGCGGCTCTTTGGCCCCTTGAGTGTGGCTCTTCCTAAGCCTTAGGAGTACCCTAATTAAGTTAATAACAATGTACCTACCTATATAGTTTCAGTTTAAAAAATCTGGCTCTCAGAAGAAATTTTAATCGTCGTACTGTTGATATTTGGCTCTGTTGACTAGTGAGTTTGCCGACCACTGTCCTAAGGCAATGAGAAATACATTTTCATTTCATTCTGCTTATTTTTTTTTCTGAATTGCATTTCTCATTGTCTGGTGTTCTGTGATCACTCAGGGCTGTTATTCCTAGTCAGAATCCTACTTGGCCTCTCATATTTATTCTTCATTGTCTCCAAATAAAGTTGTTAAGTTTTATACAGGAATAACAGCACAAACCCAAAGATCTTGTAATTTTTAGAATAAATCATTATTCATCCAGAAAATTAACATATGGAATATCCAAGTTTTTTCAGTGAAAACCTTCACCAAAAACAAGATAATCCTGAATCTGTAGATGTTTAATATTTTTAATACTAATGAAATGTTTACAAATGCTTACTTTAGATTCTGAATCAGTTTCTATGTGAAGCCAAAACATGTAGGAAGTAATATTTTTTAATATTTGGAGCTGGCTGAGGATCAAGACAAAGGCAGACTTCGGGCCCTCTTATGGGGATTTCCTTCAGGGAAAACAAAACAGAGATGTTGAAAGGTAGGAGGCAGAACAATAAACACGAAACAGCCCATGACAGGATTTCCCAAAGGATCCCAGAGCCATTGGGTGGGATCGTCCTATAACCACTTATAAGGCTGTGATCACAGATCTCCAGCCATCTTCCAGCCTGTGCTGTTCCCCTAACACCACTGTTGGCTGAATACAAAACTGGGTGGTGCTCTCAAGGTGGGCAAGACTTCACACATTAGGGTTCATGCCTTTATCCCTCCAAGCCTGGGTTTCTCATCTGTCCTACAAACCCTAACAGTAGAGGGTTAACCAGATCAGTGGTCACTCCCTATTTCCAGATTCAGGCAAAAGTCAGAAAAGCAGGACCATGTGATGACTTACTGATTGGCAAAGGTTAAAGCACAGAGAGAGGGGGAGTTAGCAAGTCACTTGGGGTGGGATGATGAAGTTATGGACCTGGGTAGAGCCAGGAGCTCACAGAATCTTGTCTTGGTTTCCTCCCACCTCCCTGGCTGCTCCTCCTCTGTCTCTTTGACTGAAATCCCCTCTCACTGACACTGAGGTTGATGTGCCTCAGGTTCCATCCTCACCTCCCTCCTCTTCCTCCTACATTCAGCTACAAAATTGGGAAAATTATATTTTCAATTCACAAGGGTCATTGAAGAGCTTAAACAAGGTAATACTGACACATAGTAAGCACCATCTTATAGGGTCTTGGTCTTCAGCAGACCTCCTGACTTGTCTCTCTGCTTCTGTTCTTTTTCCCTCACAGTCCATGTAGCAGCCACGTAAACAAACACAAAAAATGATGACATTACTCCCTTGCTTAAACCCCTGCCTTAGCTTCCATTTTTTATTAGAATCAAGTCAACATTCCTTCCTGGGGCCCACAGGCATGGATGGTCTCTCTCCTGCACCACCTCTGATTGCCTCTGCTCCCAGGCCCCATCCACCCTTGTGTTTCCCATATGCTTCCATTCCAAGCCTGCACAGACTCTCCAACTGTAATGTCTCACCTGCAGTCTTCACATGGCTGGCTTCTACCTGTCCTTCAGGCCTCAGCGCAGATATCACTTGCTCAGAGGGACTTGCCTTGACCATCTTATGCTGGCCCTGTCCCACTCTCTCCACATCACTGCCATATTGTACTGTATTCACAGCACTTATCATTCCCTTCTCTACTCCATGAAGCCTTCCAACTGGGAATCCCATGTCACCAAATTGATTACCCACTAACCCTAATAATGTTGTCAACTCTCCCTCCCATTTCCACCAGACTTCACTGCCTATGTCAGTGTCACACTCATCGCTCTCAAGGTGGGCAAGACTCCCAGTACTATTGTTAATTTATTCTGGGCAATTTCAACATATGTATAGACATGTCCAACCTGCAGCCTCTTGGTTGGTTCCACAAACTCTGCTCCTTCACCCAGCCTCAGCCACTTCTCCTCTCCTCCCTCCATCATCTTCTTGATTTCCCTCTCTCCCCTCCTCCCCTCCCATTCCTTAGGTAGTTACTACAATTTTTACTTGTCTATATCCTCAACTCTCCTGTCCTCATGAATTTGTCATTCTTGCTTTGCAAACCCACTACACTGGAATCCAACTCTGCAAATTGCATGTAGCTACAGAAAAACACAACATGTTGACTGATCTCATTTGAAATTCATGACGGAGAAACTCAAGCGGTTGAGTGATGTCAAATCCTGGTTTCTTCACTTTCCCATTTCTCCTAGATGACTATTTCACCAGCTTTTCCTCTTTCCCCATATTCCCCAAACCATCCCTCCTGTTCCCACTTTCAGATAATGACCTGGCTTTCTACTTGACCAGGAATTGGCGCACTTGGAGGAAAATGTCCAGACTCTCTCCACCACAGCTCTCTTCTCTCAAGCTCTGTGTTTACATGCTCTGCCTTCCATCAGCTTAATCTCAGTCAGTGGTTCCCAGAGTGTGGTTCTGGAGAGCAGCATCAGGGTCCCCTGAGAACCTGTAAACGAATCACAGGCCACATCACAGGCCTACTGAATTAGAACTCTGGAGGTGGAGCCCAGAAGTCTGTGTTTTTAAATTAAATTTATTGGGGTAACATTGGTTAATAACATTATAAGAGTTTCAGGTATACAATTCTATAATACATCATCTGTATATTGCATTGTGTAGTCACCACCCAAAATCTAGACTCCTTCCATCACCACATGTTATGTTTGACCCTCATTACCCTCTTCACCCACCCCCCAGAATTGTGTTTTAACAAGCCCTTGTGTGAATTCTGATGACCATGAAAGTTTGACAATCACCGCTAGAAATAAATGCATAGTTTCATCAAAGATCAACTGTCTTGTGCCACATCCTCTCTGACCTACTCAAGCGCACTGCTCCACCAAGGCCTCCTTTCTCTCCTAAGGCATTAACTTTCCCCCTTTCCATGAGACCACTCCCATTGGCATAGAAACCTGTTGTTATTCATCTCATCTTACCAAAAAGATTGACCCTTATCACCCTAATAGCCACCCATTCCCCAGTTCTCTGCCCCTTATATAGCAATTCTCATTTAAAGAGCTTTGGCCCAACCAGCGTGGCTCAGTGGTTGAGCATCGACCTATGAACCAGGAGGTCATGGTTCAATTCCAGGTCAGGGGACATGCCCGGGTTGCAAGCTCAATCCCCAGTAGGGGGTGTGCAGGAGGCAGCTGATCAATGATTCTCATCATTGATGTTTCTATCTCTCTCCTCGCCCTTCCTCTCTGAAATCAATAAAAAATATTTTTTTAAAGAGCTTTCTTTGTTTACCTATTCCTAATTTCTCTCCTCACATTCTCTCCAACACCCCATCTTTCATCTCCACCTCTGCCACTACCCAGACCCTTGTCATTGCTCTCCAGGCCCTCTGAGCTGCAAAATCCAGAGGTCAGTTCCGACCCCTTTTGCATGGCGCTGTGTTGGACACAGCCAGAGCCCCCCTCACTCCTTCTGTTCCAGGAGGAGAGCTCCGAGCCTCTCCCTTCTCCCCTACCTATACCACTCCCTTGGCAAATTCAACCGGTTTCACAGCTTTAATACGCTCTGTATCAGTTAGGGTTCTCCGGACAAAGAGAGCCAACACGAAACACTCTAAGTAAGGTGTATACAGGAGTGGGCAACAGTATGTTTACAGTTGTACATGTAACAGAGTCTGTTCTTGTATTATTTATTAATTATTGCATCATTTTCCATACGAACAACTGTAAACCTATTGTTGCCCACCCCATGTGGATAAAGAAATTGGTGTTAAAGAGTTGGCTAACACAGTTGTGGGGACCAGCAGGCAAAACTCAGACCAGTTGATGCTGCTGTTTTGAGGTAGAAGTCCTTCTTCTCCCGATATGAACTTTGGGGAGACACAAACATTCAGACCATAGTGGAGCTCCTCTGACCAATGAGGGTCTACAGAGATGAATGGAAGGCCAATTTCTGCAAGTTATAATGTCCTGTTCTCTTCTCCCGGGCTCCGTGGGCTGAGCTTCGCTGGTTTCAGGGAGATTTTAAAATGAGCACTCTGTCTTTAACGCACGGCATGCAGTTGCAGATCCCCCACTCTGCCCTTTCCCTTTTGAGCACCAGATGCTCATATGAAGCTAATTTCTTCCGGGTGTGCATTCTGGAGGTGGGTGGGAGGTCCCACCCACACACTAAATCCGGGTCTTGCTGAGATTGACCTGAACATCCGGGCCTCAGGGCAAGGCAGCGGGTGGAGGGGGGGCAGGGGGGAGGGAGGGGGAAGGGAGTTCGGCCTCTGAATCCAGCCCAGCCTTACTTCAGAGCTCCACATCCATCCGCTGCTCCATCGACAGCCACCGGGGACCTTGTCTTTTTGTCAGGATGCGCACATTAACGGGAGACTAATAGTTATGCAGATTAGAATTCGTGTCTACCTCATCCGTGACTTAGAAACACGTTTAGAGGCAATAAACTTTTTCTTTTCATTCTGCTGTAACTAAATGTTGCATTGTCAAGGAAACAGATTCCTACGTATAAAAACATCCTCTGGGGAAAGAAAGAGTGGATCTTATCTGGAAACTGATGGGGCAAAAGGGCTAATATTTTACACACTGCAATAAAATTTTTTAAAAACACAGGAAAGCATCCCGGAATGAGGAGGGCTGGGAGAACGGAACTCCTGAACAAGAGGTCAGCGCCCTGCCTCTCTAATGACTGTTGCTGGAGTTGACAGAGAGCAGGCGTTCTCGTGGCTTGCAGCCCTCTGTCCTCTCCTCCTGACGGCTGCACGGAGCCTGTCTCCTGTCTTCATCAGATCGCTGCAGCCCCATTGCCTTCTCCGTGTCTTCACTCTATTGGCCTCTGAGTACTTCATTAACTTTTAAATCCAGCCACTTAAACGCTTGCATGGCCTAGTTCCTCTTCACTTTAAAGAATCGTTACAATGTTGTGTCTCTCCTCATATGCTTTAATGGTATCACTCAGGCATCTGGAAAAATAATCTCAATGATTCAACTTTAACTCCTTCGCTATGTAAAAAGGCAATATCGTCAACAGGCCAAAGTGGCCTGGAAACAGAAGCTGCTCCTAAGAGCATCTGGTCAGCTTAACTAACGCAGCTGCTGGCTGCCTGCAGGAGGCCGCGGCCAATCATCCTGCTAGAACCAGAGGCCTCCGAGCGTGTCCATCTGAACTCAGCTGGGGGGACCCGAGTTCTACGTCATCATCTTTGAACCTGACCCGGCCCGATATCCTTCCTCATGTACGATCACACTTCAAATTACTGAAGAGGGCTTTTGGCCTGATTGCCTCTGGAGTAAAAGTATTTTGTACCTTTTTAATGGAACAACGTTATTTCACTTTTCCTTTCTTCTCTTGGTTATTCCTCAGGGCTATAGAATGTGAAGACCAAAACTGTATAACATGCAGTTAACAATAGTTAATAAACGGTATTACCATATCAGAAAGGGCACAATATTGCTACAAATACACATTGCCAAGAAAGGTGTCAGTTCACAAGCTCATACTTTAGAAGAGACCATGCACACCTAATGAGTTACTGGGTGTGAAGCATTAGGACAGGGACACACTCTAGTGTCCGGAGGGTGGGGTAGTGTTGTCTAGTGGGGAACCCAATCCCTGAGCCATGCTGCCTGCATTCAACTCTCAGCTCCATCTCTTTGCTCTGTGACCTTGGGCAAGTGGTTTAACCTCTCTGTGCTTCAGTAGTACATAGGCAAAGTGAGAATGATAACATTAGGGCAGTAGGATGTCGTAAGATTTAAATAAATTAATAAATGTAAAGAACATACTAGGTGGTACTGAACATTTTATGCCACAGAAGGAGATTCTATGAATATTCCTTAATTTTCTATTAAAAAAGCATAAATTTGATTCTGAGCATCTCCAACCTTCAGGGGTTCCTTTTGGGCAGAAAGCGCCCCTGACCACCCCACCCTGGACTGTCAGCAGGCCCAGGTCTGTCCGCACAGCCCCCTGCGGGCCCCATGGCCTCCTGCGGGTCCAGCGCTCCAGGGGCAGGCCCCCCCAAGAGTCCACCTGCCAAGACAAACCTCATGAACACCTTGGCATGGGTGGCACTCCCAGCCCTGGGCAAAGGCCTGAAGTGTGTGGGGCACTCACCGCAGATACAGGAGAGATGAGGACAGGCAGCAGGAACAGGGCAGAGTCCCCACCCTTCCACTCGAGTGTCTGTGAGGAGGTCCCATCCCCACATCCCCAGCCTGTGCTTGAGAAGCCGACCGGGGCAGAGGGCCCAGAGTTCACGTTACAAGGTCAATTTGCCCAATACAAAATGCAGTCATGCTTTCCGAGGAGAAATAAAATGTGATCTTGGATATTGTAGCAGAAACTTTAATGACTTGGAAAGTTGCTCACAATATTTTGTTAAATAAGAGAGTCGGGTTATAAAACAGAATCAAGAATTGTGTCGCTATCCGTTTTCCAGGGCTGCCAGAACACAGTGCCACAAACTTCGTGATTTAAAACAATGGAAATGTATTCTCTCTCAGTTCTGGAGGCAGCCATCCGAGATCAAGGTGTGGGCAGGGCCTGCTCCCTCTGAAGGCTCCAGGGGAGGAGCCTCCCTCACCTCTTCCTCCTCCTGGGAGTCACCAATGCAGGCCGTTCCTGTTACTCCCTGTGCCGGCATCAGCATCACTCCAGTCTTTGCCGCTGTCTTCACGGGATTTTCCCTCTGAGTGTGTCTGCCTTCACCTGGCCACCTTCATATAAGGGCACCAGTCATAATGGATGAGGTGGCCCCTCTACTCCAGAACGACCTCATTTCAACCTAACATTTCATCTGTAACGTTCTTATTTCCAAATAAAGTTACAACCAGTGGTACTGGAGGTTAGGACGTCAACATATATTTTTGGAATACACAATTCACCCCAAACATACTCTCATGTTAAATAAGAGCCCGCATCTTTTTCAACAACAAAAAAATGAATGCATCTCTTTATGAAAACATACACACACATGTTTTTACCTGGATGAGATCCTATTCTACACGCCATTTTCACCTGCTACTACGTCCTCCCCAGTCCCCTATCACCCCCCTTTCCCACCAGGTGAGCTATGTCGACACCTGGATGTGAGTATCCTTCTATATGCTTCTAATTACTCAGAGATTCCTGCACCATCGTTGTAGGCATATTTTCATGATGTAATCATGCATCTTCGGGGGAGGGTTCTGTCTGTTTTGGTGCAGGCTTCTCCAGTTGACCTCAGTGAACACCATAATAGCATAGATTCTGCCTCCCTCCCCCCATTCACTTTGAATTCCATTCATCTAGGCCAGTGGCTGGCTATCACAGTCAACAAGTGATTGGAAGATGAAGATAGGAAGCAGGACAGCATTAGGAAGTGTGTATCAGTTACTCGCCAATTATAATACTGAGAAATGTATAGTCTTAACAGACATGCCCATTTTTAAAAAATTGCTTTGTAGCACCCAAAAGCTTGAAAGAGAACATTATGGAAAAGAAGGGTGATATAGGATTAGTTGCATTATGCATGGCATTTGTAAGTTTGTCTCCATTTCCCAACTTTTGTCCTTATGTTTGAAAGCCAAGTAACATAAAAGTATCCTAGCAGCCATGTTCTTTTCCCAGCCTAATGCACAAGATACTTGTTCTCCCCAACAGGATACTTCATTCGTAGCAGCGGTCCCACAGAAGAAATCCCTTCCCTTTGGGAGGTTGCAATGCCGTTACACATGGTTGCAAATATTTGCCGACCCTGCTGACTATTTCTTGCAATCTCAGTAGCCAAATGGCTGTGACACTTCAGAAATATCCAAATCTGGTCACTGATTCCCTGGCTGTCTTCCCAGACAATCAAGGACCTAACATCTCCTGTGTGCTAAGCAATCCTGGGGCTAATCCTCTCCAGCAACTAGGCAAGAGGTTCTGTCAGAGCCGCTGACAAACAGCCCATCTGAAGGAGAGGCCCCGAGAGAGTCTGCACGTGAGCCAACGGTGCGGGTGTCCCAGCAAGGGCACACCTCGGCCACGTGCAATGCGTGTTGCTAAAGACAAAGCCCTTGCCCAGGATTTCTCAGCCTCGACTGGCACTCTGAATCAGACTTTGCAGAATGACTGCAAGATAACCAAGAGCGCCTGGAGGGCAGGTGCTTTATCCACCCTGTCAAGCTGAATGTGGCACAGTCCAGGTGATTCTGCTGTGCTGGGCACACGCCATGCCCGCAGAGGCCTGTCAACAGCCACACAGGGTGAGGATGGAGCAGAATCAAGGGGAAAGGGGAAGGGGTCAGCATTCAGAGGAAGCTAAAAGGTCACCTTCTTCAGCCCTTCATATTGCAGGTGCACTAGGACAGACCAGAGAGCTTAATGGTTTCTTGCGAAAGACTCACATGAATAAGTATTTGCATGTTCGATCCAAATTCAGGGGCCTAAGCGGCAGCCCTCTGCCTACATAACCTAAATTGGCTGCCTGCCACATCCAAACATACCAGTTGACTTTCTGAACCTCACTTGACCTTTCACCCTATGGGCAGCTTATTGCTGACTGACTGTATCAACCTGGGCAAGTGAGGTCGGGGCTATATAAGTAGCCTATATCCAATTGCTTCTGCTCTGCATCCCCAATATGGCTCAAAGCCACCCGCAGTCCCTCCTGGCATCCACTAGCTTGCAGGCACTCACCAAGTCTGGCCAACCCTTATTTTTGACCTGAAAATCTTTGAGAGTTCATTCTTGACATGTAAAGAGCTTCCAACAGGTGAGAGAAGCACTTCTATTAAGATCTTTGTCTCCTTTTCAAAAATAGGAATAAGAGGGTGATAGGAAGCCAAATGGAAATATAATTATAGTTCTATTGGCCTTGCCTTTCATCTCTGAGAGAAACGTGGAATCTTGTGTAGGTTGATGTCAGCCAAATAATATTCAACTCATTAAAAGCGATTGGGCAGGTTATTTCAGAAAAGAATGCAGAGAGAGGGTTGTAAGTAAAAATAAAAAAGTTTTGTGTTCTAAACCTGGAATACATTTTCTATGTAAATTTTCTTTATAGTATAGACACAAAATTAAGAGGAAAAGAAATATGGAAGTATGGTCTCAAGTTAATAATTGCCTCTCCACTCCATAACAAGGGTTTTGTGTGGACAATAAATGCATTTTCAGACACACACCTATGCTCACTGAATATCTTCTTATAGGTATCATTTCATTGTTGGGGTCCAACCCCAGCAGGTCCAGGGGTTCCCAAAAGTGTGGACAGAGTCGGCGAAGAAGGAATGACACAGAGACAGCGTTCAGTTAATCAGCAGCCTAGCCAGGTTCTCCAGCCAGGTTCTCTCTTTATTCTCTCCTGTTACATCTGTATTTATACCATTTGATTTTAATCCCAAAGGTTTAGGGCATTTATTATCTCCATTCCAAGGTCACTACTCCACTGTTCTGTTAAGCTACAAGGAAGTAAATGAAGGAGATTATCCTAAGTAAAGATTATATAATTTAAGTGTGATTGTTCATAGTTAAGGTGATTAACTACCTGCCTGGTACTTAGTTAAGGGGTTTTACTGATTTATTCCCTTCCTTAGTCCTGTTAATCCCTAACTCCAGGGAAAAATCCCCACCTGGGGAAACAACCTTTCTTGGAGAGGTGACCTTGGTTAAAACACATAGCACTAAGAAGGGGAGCAAACATATTAAGAACAGTATGCGATATACGCCAGGTCCCTTGAAACATATGCTGTGGAGACGTTTCTTCCCTGCAGCAACTGTGTCAAGCAGCAAGGATGGACTGGCTTCTGGCATTTCATAATGCTAACACCTGTCCCTCCTGCTCCAAGCACATAGAAAATGAGCTGGCAGACACTACTCCTTTGCCTTACTCGGCCCTCACTCCCTAAGTAGCTTATTCATTGCTTAAAAGAAATTGCCATCCAGATACAAAAAAGGAGCATCAAACCAGGGCTGGGAGAGCTTCCTCCTGAGCATCAGAGACAAAGTAGTGACTTCAAAAGCCAGGCTACACAGGCAGCCTTAGCTCTGCCCTCCAGGGACAGTCGGACTGTTGCTTAGAAAAATGGCACAATTTATGCCTTATTTGGAGGATATACTAGTACATGTGCATAGTCATTTTCTTCATTAATTAAAATGAACAAATTCTTTGGCAGGTTTTTAGGTGAAAATGCTCGAAAAATAGGCACAAGTGATTCAGTGTGTAAACAGGATGGGAACCCACCCCCCCAAGTGGCCAGACAAAATGTGGTGCCTCATAGTGGAACCAGAGACTGTTTCATAGATTATTTCTAAAACAACACTGATTGTAAAACACACTTTTATTTTTCAAATGATGAAGAAAAATAATTTGTAAATTGAGCTACAGCAGGATGCCGTAATGACAGTCTGTGTGTAAGACGCATGATTTGTCACACCTGTCTCTCCTTACTTTGAACACCTTTATTCTAGTCTCAGGGATTTGGCAATTTCTCCTGCCTTGGCCATGTTGGTTGCCCTGCACTAGGCAATACTTATTCATAGATATCAGTAGTAATTCATTCTTACCTACTTCTTTTCTTAGATCTTTCTATTAGTCAGCTTTTGATAAGTTATGCTGCAGTAACAAACACCACCAAAATCCTAGAATGACATGTGCTTTGCAGGTTGGCTGTGGCTCTGCTCCACAGGCCCTCATTCTGGGGTCTAGGCTGAGGAAACATCCCCTATCAAAGACATACCATCCTCATGGCAGAAGGAAAAGGGAATAGCCGAAGGCTGTGATGGCTCCTAGGCCTGTGCTCAGAAGTACATACATCACTGTGCTCACATGCCACTGACCAAAGGAATTCACATCATCAAGTGTGACATGATTGGGACGTGGAGTACGCTCCTCCTACAGGCAAATGCAGGAAGGTGGGGCCATGGGGAGGGTCCAGTAGGTAGGAGCAGTGAACATCTTGAACAAATATTATAATCTGTCATTAAACTTTGGGTGGTCACTTTGCAAGAAATTAGAAAATACGCTTATTCTATTGAAGAGCAATATTTGCTCTACTAATAACACATTTATACTGCTCTGTTTTCATGGCCTTCTGTGTATTTAGTAGCTTTTCCTTTAAATGCCAAATCTTATGTAAATTTTGGGGATATTTTAAATGCCAGTTAACTCAACCATGGAGTTACCAACACACTCATGCCTCACCGAAGCACCGTCAGTATGACAGCCAGACTAAGTCCACCTGCACACAGGCAATGCCAACGGCAAGCTTAAGACATCATCATTTGGAAGATGCATTTCAATTGCAATTTGTAGGATATTTGGAATTGTATTTAACTATTTAGTATTACTAGCATTATTTCTGATTTCATTTATTTTTCTATATACTTGTATACTTTTGTATATGTATATATAAAATTAATATTTGCTTTTAGAAATAATGAAAGGAGTATAATTTAAGAGTTTCATATGTGCATGTATGCACATATATATCTATAGAAAAATATGTAAATAGGCATGAACATCATATTCACAGATAGTAATTTTGAAGAAATGGTGAACCACTGTCATTTTAAAAGCCTGTTCGGTATCAGGGTTATAGACATAGATTGAACCTTCTGTACAACCTAGAAGCCTATAAATATAGAGCCCAGAGCTGGATGGCATTACTACTGGTGCAAGAAGGCTTTCTGTATGTATTTGAAATGTCTAACCAGCTTGAGTTGGGTTACAAATGCTGGCAACCGTCAACCAGACTTTTGAAGTAGAAAAATGATTTGTACTGCAACTACTGACAACAGGCCTTTTATTCCAAAAGGATAAAAAATTCAAAAGTGAGTGTGAATGCTGGCAAGCCCATATGTCTTTGCTCAGGTGTCATTACCGCATCTCTGGGAAGTTCCTAAGTGACTACTCCGGCTTCACAACTAGAGAGAAAATATGGCAGCGATCATTAATCTCACAGGGAAAGTGGTGTGTGTACTGAAAAAAGATCTCTATATGAATCTTGACTCCTACTTTGGAAGATAAAAAATAGGACTCATTGGGAAGAAGAAGGCCCCTAATGTGACCTATATTCCTCCACCCAGTTTCACATTTCATCTGAAAACTGGTGATATTTTGATTACAATGTTCATTTTACCTCAAATCCAAGTGTATGGTCTTGGAAGAGAAGAGGATCCCACAATTAAAGCAAGAAGCCCAGATTTCCTCGCTATGCTGGTAGGGGTAACAGAGCATGACAGAGAGCCCCTTCGTGAAAAGACCTTCCTCCAGCCCATCTACACGCAGAGCATGAAGGCCACTGAGAACTGGTCAAAGGACCCGCCCAGCAGACTAAAGTCCGAAAAGACAGGATCAACCAGAATAATGGAGGCATTTTTTCCTCTGTAGATTTTTTGGGGTGAGTAGGAGGAGGCAAAGGGAGATGGTAAGTAAAGATAAAAGGGAATGAAACACTCATGTTAGGGAATTTTTGTTTTCAAAATAACTCAATGCTATCTATGGTGTTATGGGATAATCAGTAAAAAGGTAGTTCTTTTCACTCAAGTAACAAAGAGAAGATGAAGCTTTGATCACTTCAAAGGAAACCAAATACCACAAATGGGAAAACCGTAAGGACAGACGGAGAAGGAGAGAATTAGCTTGTGAGGGTATAATAACAAAGCAGTCCTTGGAAGACACAATCAAATACACCCACTATGCACCTGTGGGGTAGGCACCCTGCTGCGTTCTCCATCCAGGACGGCACCAAGCCTGCAGTCTGGGGCGAGGAAGCCTCTGACCTGGGATGCAAAATGTGAGCAGACAGAACAGAAGGCAGGTGCACCCTGAGGAGACCAAGGTCTGATCAAGTCAAGTCGTGGGATTAATAACTATGAGGTCTCTAGTTTTTTAAAGTGGGTAGGAAGACTGCACAAAACATAAGGATGCATGAAAAGTAGGCCTTGAGAAATCCTATCACCCTGTGAGCAGATCATCCTGGACATGGGGCCCAGATCCTGTGTCTGGGTCCAGACACAGGGAACATAACCTGGATCTGCAACCACATTTCAGAACTGAACCTCCGCTGTAAGTCAACGCACCCAGGCAATTAAACAACTTTGTCATCAGGAAGGTGAAGAAAGCAATTCAGAGATAGTAAAGCAAATCTAACCCACAATATTAATACTTCTGTGTTGAATTTAGGAATGAACTGTGTAATTGTTGTCTTTAAAACAATGTGTCATTTGAAATCACTTGTAACACCTATGGGATTTCAGCACAGTTGAGCATGTGACATACTGGCTTTGGGGTTTGATTTAACATTTTTAGTTGATCGCAGACTTGTGGTTTTCATTTGAAAGGAGTGAGAGAATTTATGTTTGATAGTGTAAGAAAACTTGATTTGTTATATTTGTCATTATATAACAAATCACTACTTACATGTGTAAGAGCTGAATTAAATGCTTAGAAGGAATTTGCATGTTGTTTGTAAGTCCATCCTGTCAGGGATATAACGTGTTCAAATATATTAAATTTCAAGAATAGAGTTTTTAAATGCTTAAGGGAATTTAACTAGTTAAGTTTCATTTTTTTTAAAATCTTCACAGGGAAAGTGGTGTGTGTACTGGAAAAATATGTTTTATTAATTTGAGAGAGAGAGAGAGAGAGAGAGGGAGAGAGAGAGAGAGAGAGAGAGAGAGAGAGAGAGAGAGAGAGAAACATCAATGTGAGAGAGAAATATTGCTTCCCATAAGTACCCTGACCTGAAATCAAAACTGCAACCTAGGTATGTGCCCTGACTAGGAATTGAACCCACAATCTTTTGGTAGATGGGCCAATGCTCCAACCAACTGAGCCACCCAGCCCGGGAAGTTTCTAAGTTTGGTGACTGTTTAGTTGAATCCCATTTGTTTAACTTGTGAGTTTACTGAATAAATACTCATAAACAAGCACAAGTAGTTATTTTTATACCAAAATTACTAAATTTATTAGTGAAAATTTGTCATTAAACAGCTTAAGAAAAAATTAATTTTCAACTTCAGAAACTGAGCACTGATTTAAACAAAAATTATTCTAAGTAATATTTTCTGAGACCAAATCTTTACTAATTTTTTTTTATCTAAATGATTGCATACCTCAAATAGACTCAGAAGGGTGTCACATTATGCTTTGACATATAAGTGTTTTTGTTTTCCTTAATAGCCATCTGAAGGGTGAAAGAATGATCCCAACACTGCAGCTAATTTTAAACCCCCTACTGCACTGAAGATGATCCTTTTTAATACAGTACCTAGCTTGCAACCATTCAACCTATACTCAATAATAATATCATAATATTCTTAGCACTGTGGTTTTTTAAAACATGTCCATTAACTAGATGCAATCTCTGTATAGTCTGGCTCTTCTTTATGTCCACTTGAAACCTACATCTTCATCAAGTGTCCTTGGCCATGACAGCTGGGACAACTCCATTTATAGGAGATTATTTTTTTTCCCAGCAGAGATGTCAGGGGCTGCCAGGGACCTCGGGGCTTCTCTTCCAGAGCCAGCGTCACCTCTGCACAGCAAAGGAGTCAACCACGGGGTGTGCTGGGCACACCGCTAAAAATGTCAAAGGTGTTTTAAGATTGTAGGTTAATTATTTAAACAGTAGGATGATTGAACTTTGACAAGACCACACAGTAGGTATCCAAATGGTCGCTGGACTGATGGTGTGTCTTCCATAGCCCTGGACAAAACTCTTCACTATGACTCACCACTCACACCCACCCTGCTGCCCGCCCATGTGCCAGCCCCAGCAGGGACACAGGTATGTGTCACCATACCCACCCTCCTTGAGAAGAACCTTCAGCTTCAGGAGAGGGAGGAGACTCTTCAAGGTGACAGGGCTAGCCAGGGCCCTAAGTAGGGCTAGATGCAACCTACTGCCTCTTGGTAGTCAGGCAACCAGCTGTCCTGGTTTTAGCCCTGCCAGTCTTGCGTCCCAGGGAACCTCTCAGTCCCTGGAAACTGGAATGGCTGTTTGCTTTGCAAATGAGAAGCCCCCAAATTCCTTCTTCTGCGGAAGAATTCAGAGCTGCATCCTACGCCAAAACAAGGAGTGGCCCCAGTGTCCCTTAACAAATGTCATTTGAAAACATACATGAGACCTTTGTGTGTGGAAAACTGTCCTTTTCTGCAAAAGATCAAAGTGTTCCTCTGCCGGAGATGCACGTACCAGCTCCTCGCTAAGTGACAGACGTGGCCATCTGGTGGGCGGCCGTTTTTGACTCGAGCAGCACTTGACTTCAAATCAGAGTAAAATGAAGTTATTTCCCCTTCAGGCTGTCGTGTTTTCATCCACTTGTTTCCCATAACAACCTCCTCCCAGCCTAAACATGCTTCCTTCCACAAGGCTGTCCTCTCTTTGTTGGCAGACACTGTGTTTAAAATGAGGCTAATGTTGCCACAGCCAGGGGGTGGCATGTTCATGTATAGACTGCCTTGTCCTGAAGGCTTCAGCAGCATCCTGGGATCCTCCTGGGGCAGAGAGAGGCATGGCTGGCAGTGCAGGAGGGGTGTTCACACCTGTTCCCTAAGCTCTGGTTCCAGGGGGTCCCTGGTGGCCCCTCCCCTGGGGTTATCTAGCAATGTCTAGAGACTTTGTTGTCACAAATGCTGCTGACACACCCTGCAATGCACAAGACAGCTCCCACCACAAGTAACCCAATGTCAGTAGCACCAAAAATGACGGGGGAGGGGGTGGGGGGTGGGTGGCTCTCAGAAGCTGGTCCTACAGCATGTAGGTGACTTGGAAGACAATGCAGCCAAAGCTCGCACATTTATCTGATAAAGGGTCTGATAAAGAGTCTCACCGTTTCTGAGAATGAGAAAAAAAAGCTTATCGTCCTTTCAGAGAGACAGAAGAGAGCACAAATTAATAGCAAAAAATTCTAGTCTATTGAAAAAACAATCTCCTACTCTTCCCAAGTATTAAGAAGAATTAGAGCCTAATAAAGGCTGTTGGCAATGATATTAAGGATGCCTCAGAAAATTCTGCAACTCATCTCTGTTATAATTGTGTAGTAGATTGCAACTAAAAATGGGAAAAGGACATTGTGTAGGATGCTGTTTTGGGCATGATATTAAACCTTCTTTGGAACACTTGGCAAATTCACTGTAAAAGAATCTATTGATATATCCACACAAAGACTTGTGCACAAATATTCACAGCAGTATCCTACATAATAAAAGGCTAATATGCAAATTGACCAAACAGTGGAACAACCAGTCACTATGATGCACACTGACCACCAGGGGGTAGACACTCAATGCAGGAGCTGCCCCCTGGTGGTCAGTGTGCTCCCATAGGGGGAGCACCACTCAGCCAGAAGCCAGGCTCACAGCTGGTGAGTGCAGCTGTGGTGACAGGAGCCTCTCCCACCTCCGTGGCAGCGCTAAGGCTGTCCGACATCCCCCAAGGGCTCCAGGACTGCAAGAGGGTGCAGGCCGGGCTGAGAGACCCACCTCCCACCCACAGTGCATGAATTTCGTGCACTGGGCCTCTAGTTATTAATAATAGACAAAAAGTGGAAACAATCCAAATGCCCATCAACTGGCAAAAGGGTAAACAAAAGCTGGCCTATCCATACAATGAAATACTATTTGGTAATGAAAAGAAATGAAGTACCAATACACACTACATCACGGGTCAGACTCAAACACATTATGCTAAGTGAATGAAGCCAGACCACATACCATAAGATTCAATCAATGTCTTTTTAAAAAAAACAACACAGAGTGAATCTATAGAAATGGAAGACTAGTGGTTGCCTAGAGGTGAGGGAGGGAGGCAGAAATGGAGACTCACTGTAAATGGGCACATGTGATCTTTGGGGGTAGTGAAAATGTTCTAATATTGGATTGTGGTAATAACTGCCCAACTAGGTAAATTTTCTAAAAATCACTGCCTTTTAACGCTTAAAGCAAGTGAATTTTATGGTATGTAAATTATATCTCAAAAAAGGTATTACCAAAAATTCTACTGTACTTGGGAGGATTTTCCCCTCATTTGGTAGAGGACATGAACACTTAATTTGGGGTGGGGGTAAGACATTTATGGCCCAATTCCAACCACAATTAATGGCATTACTGGAGGCAAAGTACTGGTTTGCTCCTGGACTCAGTTTCCCAAACCATGAAGTGACCAGTTGACCCTGAGGTACTGTCCATTTCTCATGCTGTGAGATTTGGTTAACTGACCACTCACATTTCAGTAGGAAGAGCAATAAGCTACAGCTTAACTCATGGACCCGGGTCATCACTTTATAATAATCAAATCATGTTTGAAACCCACCTGGATTTATAGAGAATGTGTGAGTGTGCCCTGTAAGTCAAGTCCAGGACTACACAGGTAGCTGGGGCAATCTCCCTCCCAGACTCGCCTGTCAGTGGTCAGGAGGGCTCTCCTTTTGGTGAATATCGCACCGGCACAGACAGAGGGTGTCTGCCATCAGACCGGGGAAGGGCCAGGGTGGGGTCTCCTCTAAGCTCCCCACTTCTCAGGCAGGTACACACATGCCCAAGGGAGTTCCTCTTCCTCTCCCAAGTGGGACCACGGTGTCACTTCACCCACTTGGGACAACAGCCTGGGACACAGAGCATAATCTCAGACCCCACTGCCAGAGGCAGGACAGCTTACCCTCACCAGCTCATCCTGCCATGGGGGCTGAGTAATGAAGGAAGACAGCAGGATCGCCCTTGGGGAACTCTCACCTCTTCAAAGGGTCAAGGAGTGCAGCCCCCTTAACATTGTTCCATGCCCATATACCCAGTGGGGATATAGGAATCGTCCACACCACATATTTGGGGAAGTCCCCCGCAGCATTGCTCCTACACTCACCAGCAAGCCGCACAGGTGGGCTGGGGCACTGCAGCCTCCTTTGCAGCTGTGCAGGTTGACTGCACAAGGAATCCCAGCCAAGGGGGTGGTGAGAGCTGGAATCATTTCTGCTCTGCTTGCTAAGCTCAGTGCCCCCATGGAGGATGATAGCCAGGTAGAGGACAGCACCTTTTCCTAATTTGCACAAAGGCACCTAATTTGCATAAAAACACTGAATGGGCCAGGGAGGCCCTGCACACTGCTGTACCACAATGCCCAAAGGCGTCAGATCTTCCCTGCTTAGTGTCCTCTGGGCCCTCAGGACGGGCTGCTCCTACCCTGTGCCTGCAGCCTGATGGCCCAGCAGGGCCCAGAAGTTTCCAGCTGCTCTAATTCCATCTCAACCTCTTCCCTCCCACCATTCCACACCCTTGTGGTCCCAACTGACTTTCCTTCTCCTGCCATCATATACACAATCCTCATGCAAATGTTTGAAAGTCAACCAGCGACTCTTAGGTCCAGCTGAGACTTCCCCACACTGCTGAGGTGACACAGGGCGAGGCCCGCCTGTGATCTGAGGGCAGGTCCAGCCTGTGCAAGCCCAGTGCCAGGTCATCGGCGTGTCATCCCCACAAGGATCTCACAGGACAGCTCTTACTTCCCTATTTCACAGATGAGAACATTGAGGCTCACAAAGGAAGCAGCTCACCAAAGCCACAGAACCCCAGGCAGGGGCAGGACTCCGACGCCACCTCTCTTTGATTCCCTGGGACACTCTTTAGAATTCGCTTTCCTCTCCACTTTGTCTTCAAAATGCACTGTTCCCTGCTGCTGCTCCCCGTCCAAGATGACCTTCACAGAGAACCCCACAAAACTTGGCCACTCCTGCTGAGCCTGATCTGTGCTTTACTTTCAGCATGCGGTCAGTCCCCAGAGGGTCTGAACTCTGGTTACTTTTGGGTGCACCTCTTCAAAATGATGAAATCCTTGCCAGAGAAATTTTGGGAAACCCAATTTTATTTTCCTGGTCCCCAAGTACGACCCTGCCAAGAGAGTTCCATATTACTAAATTATTTAAACATACAGAAAAATACCTTCTCACTGCTTAGGCCAAAAAAAGCATTAGTCTTACCTCATATTTCCTTTAGGTCACTAAAACAAACAAAAAAAAACAAGAGGCCACTCTAACTTAAAATATTTTCCAAAATACAGCCACTTCCATTCATGAATTCCCACCAATATCACACACTGTGTAAACTATTTAACCAAGCACTGATGGTAATTGAATCTCCCTAAAGTGATAATCTTCCAAGGAGAGGTCCCTTGGCAAGTAGGGAAGACTTAGCCAGGGTGCATGGAATTGAGAAGATGAGCTAAGCAAGCCAAGACTGGGACACTGTCAGACAGAGGCTCTACCCTTTACGCCAGCTGGTAGCTGACATGTATTATGGAGCATGTTGTGTCAATGAACACAGTCGACTAAGAAGAAATACAACGGTCCAGAAATAACTTATTATTGCTTTCATTAAAACAATCCAGCTGTGTCTTATTACACCATGTTACTTCACTAATCCTTTGAAATAATTTGCAACTCTTTCACTGCATTACTGAATTAGGGGGCATAATTCTCTCAATTAAGCATTTAAATCAAAAAAAAAAAGAAGGAAAAGAAGAAAGCATCTCACAGCATCTTTTGCTAAACTTTAAAGAAACCGAAGACTTGTTCTTGCCAAACGGTGAGTGCTAAACCGTGAGGGCTGTCACAGCTTCAAAAGAGCTAACAGATGTTTGTTCTCAAGCACATTTTCCTCTCAGTGGCATTTTGAGGATATTATAAACTTCCTGGCACCATATTTCAGTGAAAATGGTTTTTTTAAGATTATTTTGTAATCATAAAAAAATCCAACAAGAATTTTTGAATAAATGTTGGCCTTTATGAAAAAACAGATAAGCTTTAGCAACATAGGGAAACGGTAAAAAATGCAAAGGTGAATACATTCACACACAAACTTGGCTGTGACCCTTAGAATAGGCCTGTTTACTTTTCCAGCTTCCTACTGAGTATTCCTAATATAGACCAGAGATTCAGAACCGGGGCTGATTCCATCCCTGAGGGACATCTGGTAGCTGAAGACATTTTTGGTTGTCACAACTGGGGGTGCTACCACATCTTACTAGAGGCCAAGGATGCTGGTTGACATCGTACAGCGCAATGGAATTACCTGGCCCCAAATGTCAGTAGTATTGAGGCTGAGAGGCCTTAATATAGACAGAGATGATTTTATCTGGATTCAGATCATTGTGTATGATGCATGTTTGCTGCCTGTGCCGAGCTCACAGTCTACTTAGGGCAGACACACACATACACACACACACTTCCAATGTAATGCAGGAGTACTTTCCAATACAGGAAGTGCTGTTCTGAGAATTCTATCTTGGTAAGAACAAGGGTTCAAGGGGGATGTACTTGACACAGCCAAGGGCTAAGGAAGAACTTTTAGAGGATGTAGGCTTGTGATAGAAGATGAGCACAAATTGGAAAACTAAGAGGGTAAAGGGCAAGCAGATGCATGGGCACCTCCAGACAGCTCTGCCTTACCAGGTGGAGAGCAAGGGAAGGAAGAACCAGCTCCTGCAGGTCCTTGATTGGATGCCAAGCTTGGGCTTTGTCTGGTGAGTCATGCTCATGAGGGTCAGGAGGGTCATCACCCTAGTGCCTGGGTGATAGATGCATATAAGAGGGAAGCTTGGTGATAGGAGACCAGGTCTGAGGTTACTCCAGGGGACAGAGCAACTGGGCCCAGGAGGTGGACATAGAGAAAATGGATCAGAAGCAAGAAACAGTGAGGAGGAAAAATCTTGATGAATTTGCACACAGGAAGTAAAGAAAAGGAAAGTTCTAAAATGACTTTCAATAGTCTGGCTTGGATGACTGGTGCTCCCTCTGGTTGACCCCTCAAACTTCTAGTCTCTTGACATCCTGGCCTCCAGTGACCTTTCACCCTTCCACCTCAGCCACCTGCCCAATAGTCATGCCTTGTCATGGCCATAAATGTCAATCAAAATTCTTGATTACAATCACCTATTCTTTGATTTCCTCCTGTTCTGCTTCTAGAATATTTGTTCAGCATTCTTGATGCATCCAACATCCAGCCCTTCTCATGTCACCTCCTCACTCACTATCCATTGACTCTCTGCACTTATCACTTTTCTGCAGGTGCAGTTTAGAGCTCTTGTCCGACTAATAAAAACCTCTGCCTTAATCACACGTTCAGTTATTTTCACTCCTCCTTATTTTCAATGCCTATCAAGGCCTTCTTCCTTACAAGGGATCTCTCTGTATTCCTTCTTACAGCTGCATGTCAATAGGCAATTATCTTAAAAACACGCACCTTAATTCTAAATTATGCCATCTTGCATGCCTACAAGTGAACAACTTAAGTTACTAGACACATGATCAAGCTGATTCATAATCACAATCCTTACATAGAATTTCTCCTATTCATCCTTTCCCTCTCTCTAGCTCATCCTTTAAAAATATTATTGATTTTGAGAAAGAGAGAGAGAGAAACATTGCTGTGAGAATGAAACAATCGGCTGCCCAGACATGTGCCTTGACCAAGAATTGAACCAAAACCTTTTGATATATGGGACAGGAAACCTTAGTCTCTGGGATAGGACAAGCTCACTTTCTGCATATGTGCTAGAGGAAGTTAGACTCCATCTTCAAAGAATCCCAATCTGTCTTTTGCTCCACCATCCAAGTACACTTCTCTCAACAAGGTCACCAAAGTCTTCGGGTGCCAAATCCAAAGGAAGTGAATGAGATATTACTTGACTTCTCATTAGTGTTTGACACATTCCCTCTCTGAAAACATTCTGCTATCCTGGCTGCTGTGAGTCCTCTGTGACAGGATGGGAAAGTTTCAGCCTGTATAGATAGGTAAACTTAACCAATCTGTTTTTTTCCTGATTGTTTTGTGCTGCATGAAAGGGATGAAATATGAATGTTTCCCCTCACTTCCTGGGGGAGGTTGGAAATCTAAGCTTCTCCGTTCTCCATGGAAAGGCAAGCCATACCTTCACTTGCTCTAGTTCTGAGTTTAATGGGCCATAATGATTAAGAAGAAAGCAGGCTTTGAGGTGTTGGGGGTATAAAGAAGGTGTGGAATGAGGAAGCACAAGCGTCTGGTGGAAGAGTATGGAAGCAAAGGAGACATAGCTACCAGATGGGACCCACAGAGGGAGGAGCTGATATCTGGGAAACTGCTGAGGAGGAGGAAACCCTAAATCCAAGAAGCAATGGGCAAGTGGACCTATCAGAGGACCATAGCAAGGAGCAGTGCTTGAGTGCCCAGGGGTCAGTGAGAGCTGAGCTGATGATCATCCAGCCTTCTCTCTACAGAGCACTTTCCACTATCTGTGCATGGGTGGCTTCTCTTTGTCTATACCTGCCTCAGAGAGAATTCCTCTGTCTATACTAACACCTTACCCATTGGCTCACCAGCAAGAAGGTCCCCAAGACCATATTTTGTTTCCATCACATTTCTTAGCCTCCCTTGCTGTTTGCTGTTGACATGGCTAAGTTTTAGCAATGAGTTGTGAGGAGACTGAAGAATACCTTTGTGGCCTGAGTTGTGTCACTCATAAAATGTGTATGTTCAAGTCCTAATCCTCAGTATATCAGAATGTCTACTTATTTGGAAATAGGATCTTTATAGAGATAGTAAAGTTAAAATGAGATCATTAAGATAGGCCCTCATCTAATATGACTGGTGTCTTATGAAAAGAGGGAACTCACACACTGAGAGATACATAGAGGAAAAATGATGTTAAGAGATACATAAGATAAGATGGCCATCCATAAGCTGAGAAGGGAGGCCTGGAACAAATTCGTCCCACAGCCCTAAAAACTAACCTTACCAATACCTTGATTTTGGACTTCCGGCCTCCAGAACTGAAAGGCAATACATATCTGATGTTTAAACCACTTAGCGTGGTCCTTTGTTATAACCGCCTTAGCGGTTATACCATTTCCAGCTCGGGGTCCTAGAAAGGAACGTGGCCAGGAAGTTCATGGCCCATTTCCCTCCCTGCTGGCCTGGGGATGACTAGATCCAGAGTAGCCATCTTTCATCCAGAGGTGGAAGCCACGGGTTGATTTGGCAGCACCACTCCATTGTTAACAGAGCTTGCTCACTGCTCCCCTCTGCACTGTTAGAAGAGAGAGCCTATCTTTTCTAAGCCATTATGTTTGGGGTTTTCTCTTACAGTAGCTTAACCTATATCCTAACTGATGCATTGTATATACAGCCCACAGCTAACTGTAAACAGATTCAAAACTGACTTACAAAAAAAAGCTTGAAAATAAATTACATTTGACCTCTCATTACTATTATGCGCTTATTTATAGAATAAAAGTACAGCCTGTCATATCCATCTCTGCTCCTAAACCTCCAATTTTAGTTGATCTCATCCACTCTAACATGGTTTTCATTGTCAGTCTCACGTCTCTTTCCATTTGCAGACCACTCAAAATACCTCTTTCAACATTTTCTTTCTTATCTCTTCAAGCACCATATTCCCTTTATTTCACTACAATCTGGTTTTCAAGTTCAAAATGCTTTCTGGAATACAAGTCTGCCACAGCACTACCCTTTTCAACCTAGACACAAGTGAATGTGGCTCAGTCATCATCATTACAGGAAGGCACTTTCCCAAATTCTCATCTGCTCTGCTCATGTGTCTTTTATTTTGGAATAAAATCCCCTTTGAAGTAAAAGGGACTTCTTCCTATGCTAGAATTCTGACAATGGGATTTAGCTAGACAATTTTGGCCATTTTTAATGTCAATATTAAAGTACAGATTCATTGTTAACTGGTTAATCAATACCTATATTCCTGACTTTTCTTAATCAATAGAAGTAAAAGAATAAAGGAGGCCTAAGAGCTGGAGCCTCAGAGCTATATATATACTAGAGGCCCAGTGCACAAAAATTTGTGCACTCGGGGGGAAGGGAGGGTCTCTCAGCCCGGCCTGTGCCCTCTCGCAGTCTGGGACCCCTCGGGAGATAACGACCTGCTGGCTTAGGTCTGCTCCCGGGTGGCAGAGGGCAGGCCCAATCCCTAGGTGCAGCCCCTGGTCAGGCTCAGAGCAGGGCCAATTGGGGAGTTGGGGCGCCGCCCCTGTCATGCACAGAGCACGGCGGATCAGGAGGTTGTGATGCCACCCTCAGTCACGCTCAGGGTAGGGCTGATTGGGGGGTTGGGGCACTGCCCCCTGTCACACTCAAGGCAGGGTCGATGGGGAAGTTGTGGCGCCACCCCCTGTCACGCACAGAGCAGGGCCAATCAGGGGGTTGGGGCGCTGCCCCCTGTCACTCACACAGCAGGGCTCATCACGGGGGTTGGGGTTCTGTACCCTGTCATGCACAGAACAGGGTCGATCAGGGGGTTGGGGAGCTCCCCCCTGTCACGCACAGAGCAGGGCCCATCAGGGGATTGGGGAGCTCCCCCCTGTCACACACAGAGTAGGGCCGATAGGGGAGTTGGGGCACTGCCCCCTGTCAACACACAGAGCAGGGCGGATTAGGGGGTTGGGGCGCCGCCACTGTCACACTCAGGGCAGGGCAGATGGGGAGGTATGGCTCTACCCCGTCACACACAGAGCAGGGCCCGTGGGGGGGGGGGGGCGGGGGGTTGGGGCGCCGCACCCTGTCACACACAGAGCAGGGCTGATCAGGGGGTTGGGGCACCACAGCCTGTCACACACAGAGCCGCAGGGCAATCAGGGCGTTGGGGAGCTCCCCCCATCAGGCACAGAGCAGGGCTGATCAGGGGGTTGGGGCGCCTTCCCCTGTCACACACAGAGCTTCAGGGCGATCAGGGGGTTTGGGCGCTGCCCCCTGTCACACTGATCCCGGTGCCAGGAGGCATATTACCCTTTTACTATATAGGATAGAGGCCTGGTGCATGGGTGGGAGCCGGCTGGTTTGCCCTGAAGGGTGTCCTGGATCAGGGTGGGGGTCCCCACTGGGGTGCCTGGCCAGTCTGGGTGAGGGGCTGAGGGCTGTTTTCAGGCTGGTGGGTGACAGAAGCTCCCAACCACTCTTTTTTTCTTTTTCTTTTTTATTCTGGGCTAGCTTTAGCTCTGAGGTTCCAGCTCTTAGGCCTCCGCTACTGAAAGCAGGTTTCTGGCCTTTGTTTACCTTCTGTATTTGAAACAATGTTGCGATCCTGCTGGCTAAAGCCCAGTGACTAAAGCAGGTTTCTGGGGTTTTGTTTAGCTTCTATATTTGTAACATAATTGCTTAGAGTTGCAGCTCAGAGGCCGGCAGCGGCAGGCGAGGAACGTTGGAGTCCTCCGTCACTGAAGCAAGCAAGCCTCATGTTCACTTCCAGCTGCCTGGCTGCTGGCCGCCATCTTGGCTGGCAGTTAATTTGCATATCGCCCTGATTAGCCAATGGGAAGGGTAGCAGTCATACGCTAATTACCATGTTTCTCTTTTATTAGATACACACACACACACACACACACACACACACACACCCCAGCAAAAATTTTCTCTTATCTAAATTGGAATATCTTGAGTACAAATTTTGAACATCAAACACAGGTTGCTTTAGGGTTTTCATTATATCCATCCCACTGTTACTGCGCCCTTTTCTCATGCAGATATCCTATGAAGGTTCAAAGAGAGGGTCCATTCTTCATTCCAGATAAAAACTAAAAATCACTGAAGCATTTGTCTACAATGCAAACGAATCAGTCAGTCCTATGTTTTTCTTTATTTTACAATGAAGGGCAATGTGGATACATTTGAATCACTCGACAATGACATAGCTTACCTTCTCTATGATCTTTTTGTACTTGCAAAATTTTAGTGACTCGGCAGACTAAGCAGAAGATAAAGTAGGGAAAAATTGTGTCTCTTTCCCTGGCTCTGTCAGAGAAAGATGTGACCTTGGGAAGAGAAACTATCCTTTTCTGACTCTGCTTCCTTATTTGCAAAGTGGGGAAAGCAATGCCTCACTAATTTACTAATAAATTATCTCATTATCAAGTGTAAACATTGTTATTGTTCAGCATTTATTTCTTCAATCTGTCAGTACATTTTGAAATTTCTGCATAAAATATACAACTTAATTCATCTTTTTCCTACTCCCTCTCACAAGGCATGTTGTAGGAGGCAAGGGGGAATAGTGAACACATGGGTGATGTAAATGAAATGCCATTCAACTTATTTTCAAATGGGTAAATGGAAATGTAATTAAGCTCCCTAAAAGCCTTCCAAATAAACTTTCCTCAAAGAAGAGATGGAAAAGAAGGTTGTATCTGATTGAAATAGTGCCTCAGATCCTTGACACTGGAGACAAGGGCAGATTGGAGTAGCCACTGGAGAATGAATGCAGCATAATCCAGAGACTTTGCAGATGGAGGGGAAGAGAAGCACCAGGAGTATGGAGCAGATGCTTGTCGGCACCAAGAAACAAACTCATGTCGGAAGCATGGCTCAGATGGCCAACTGTGTAAATGAATTCTCATTCTATGTCTGTCTGTCTGTCTGTCTGTCTCTCTCTCTCTCTCTCTCATAAATGTACCATCTATATATATAAAAGCATAATATGCAAATCGACCTGATGGCAGAACAACCAGTCGGCTATGATGTTCACTGACCACCAGAGGGCAGACGCTCAATACAGGAGCTGACCCCAGTCTGCAGGCCCCAATCGCCCAATGGGGAACTAGGAACTGGGGGTGGGTGGCGGCAGATGCAGGTGGCGGCAGATGCAAGTGGTACCAGGGCCTGATTGCCCCGCCAGTCGCCCCACATACAGAGGGCAACTGGCAGCAGTGGGGAGCAGGGCCAACTACTGGCAGCCGGGGAAGATGGCTCTGATTGCAGGCCAGGCCTAGGGAACCTACCCATGAACAAATTTCGTGTGCCAGGCCACTAGTTATATATATGTGTGTCTATATAGCCTATATTTTTAATAATATTAAAAGCCAAGACATCAGTAAAAAAAAGAGAGTAAGGCAGTGATGGTGAACCTATGACACACATGTCAGAGGTGACACGTGAACTCATTTTTTTGGTTGATTTTTCTTTGTTAAATGGCATTTAAATATATAAAATAAATATCAAAAATATAAGTCTTTGTTTTACTATGGTTGCAAATATCAAAAAATTCCTATATGTGACAGGACA
The DNA here is from genome assembly GCF_964212035.1 of Myotis nattereri. NCBI lineage: Eukaryota > Metazoa > Chordata > Mammalia > Chiroptera > Vespertilionidae > Myotis > Myotis nattereri. The sequence goes on from NC_138079.1 coordinate 12,541,675, forward strand.
CCAGAGTTAAGTTAGGGTTTTTCAAAATGCTGACACGCTGAGCTCAAAAGGTTCGCCATCACTGGAGTAAGGTCTACATATATGCAGACCCCTAGGTAAAGATTTCCTTCTGCTACATATGCATGCTACCATGAATAGCAGAGGATCCAAAATACATAATAATCTGTGTTGTTTGTTGATTAAATTATAGCCCCTGGCCAAAAATAAGGGGGGGGGGGGCTTTAGTAGATCAAGGACAACCATAAACCATAAGTATGCAACATCCCACATATATTTTTAGTTTATTGTCAGGTTATGTTTGAAAATTAGTTAATAAACTTAATAAAATGAATATGTTATATATTTGTTCCAAAATTGTTCACTTTTTAGAAAACTATATTTATTTATTAATTCCACTTCCTTTGAAATTACCCATATGGGAAATGGTCACCCTCTTAGGGTCATGAATGTTCCTGAAATTTACCCATCATAAAAACTGGTATATTTATTCTTTTTAAATATACTATTATGTGCATACTCTATCTAGCTCATCAACAGCCTGGACACAGAGAGGGACTCCACTTTGAATTAATTGTGAGATTAGCTCTTATGTGTCCATAGAGATGAAGTCTCAAGATGTAAATGTCTTCTCTCAAGGATTATATGTCTTCATACTAAAACAAAATCGTAAGTTTCTGTGAATATTTTGTGATCTATGGTTTATCAACTATTACCGGCATGATGTTTTGGTAATTTGCTCTCCTCTTTTCCAACATGATCAATTATAAATATGTTATTAAGTCTTATTCCAGCACATTGTTTTTGAAAAGATAGTTTACAGTGTTAATCTGCTCATAAAATATCACCATGCATGATCATTGATTTTGGGGGGCTCATTGTCTCTCATACAAAGATAGTATCTAAAACATTCTATTGTGAAAATAAGATTTTAAAAACTGAAATACACATAAAAATGACCAGAAATGGAACAGAATTAAAGCACAGTGTAAAATCCCTGTAATAAAAACAGCTTTTGAATCACTGATGAGCATAAATTGAAAAATCTGCTGCTTTTTTCTATAGACATTTCTCAGGGTAGTGCCATAATACCATTTATCAGAGAAACTTATCAGAAATAGTGAAAAATAATTCATCTCAGGGAGAAACATTTCATTAGCAGGTGTGATGAAAAGCAGTCTTACTAGTAGCATTCTAATCAAGTTCTCTCGGCCTCTTGAAAGTTTTTAGTAAAAGGCATCCACAAGTATACATGGGTACCATGAAACATCAAAGCAGGTCATGATTTTAACAATAGCATAATTGATAACTTTTACAGTGAAAATATAAACTTCTACCAAACTCACAATTGTAAAAGCTGAAGTTTGTTTCAATTAAAATATAAAAAATAAATGCTTAAAAGAAATACATCAATTAGTTTGGGATCTGATTAAAGGTCATTTTTATTTTAGTCTCTATAGTTTCAAATGTTCTGAAAAATACCATTAATATTTTTACAAAAATATTAACAATTTAAAATTTTTTGAAGGTTTCAAATGTACTTTATTTCACCAATCATGCCATATTTTAATGGGTACACAATGCTTTCACTTGCCATCAATTATGAGGTGGTTTTGAAACAATTCATTATCACACCAACTGGGATAATTACTAATCTCTTCATTCCTTTGGGGTGACTCTGCCAACAAGGAAAAGGTTAAAACTATTAAAGTTCTATGTGGATGAGCTTTAATATCTGTAAAAACATCCTCTTCTAGAAAAGCATACTCCAAACTGAAAACAAGTTGTTTCCATGGAGATGGGAATAAAAGTGGATTTTACATACTATTTTACACATAGCTAGTTTTTTTTCTGCATTGCTTTTATTTCTATATCTTTTCCTTGGGGGGTGGGGGGGGAAACCACCTTCCTGTTTTCCTTGAAAATGTTTGACTTTTCCATTAAAAATGTACATGATTCATAAATGTACACATTTTCTGACTGTGCAATAGGAATTGATGTAGAAAAAATAATCTTTGAAATTCTGCAAACAGAAAAAAATTAGTCACTGAGCTAATGAGCATGGGGTTTCTTTTTGGGGTGATGAAAAATTTTCTAAAATTAAAAAGTGGTAATGGTTGCACAACCTTGTGAATATACTAAAAATCACTGAACTGTACAGTTTTAAATGGTGAGTTTTATTGTACGTGAATTATATCTAAAGAAAAACAACAACAAAAACAGAAGACACTGAGGAAGGAGCACAAGTTAGTACTGTATTACCCACTCAGACACATTTTCCCATAATCACTGTTTCTCTCCACAACCAACGAGTAAGAAGATGAGGATGAGAAACAGAGGACGCTTGGGTCAGCCAGCAGAGGTTACAGCATTCTTGAGGCCATCTCACCCATGACTCAGGCTTTTTAAATCAAGCTGCACTGTACCACATTGGCTATCCTACGGGAAGACTCTCAGTGAGGACAATCCACCTCATCAGGAGGGAAATGTCCTCACTGACTCAGTTGGAGGACTTTGCACGATTACTCCTACAGAGCAGTGTGTGCCTTTGATGTGAACGCCCCAAGCCTTTCACCATCTTCTATAGCCATGTTGATGGCATTGTCAGCTGGCTTTATTGAATAATTGACCATCTCCAAATTTAAACAACATTTATGTAGCTCATGATTCTGCAGGTCAGCCACATTTGGGCTGAGACACAAAGTCCACATTCGGCTGCAGATCAGGTAGGTTGGCTAGCTGTGAACTGGGGTGACAGGTGACTGAGACACATAACCCTCTTCATCCAGCAGGCTAGCTGGGGCTTATTGCTCCCAATAATGTAGGTGAAGCACACAGGGCCTCTTGAGCCAAGACTGTGAACTAGCACAGAGCACTTCATCCACATTCTCATGGTCAAACTGAGTCATAAGCCCAGCCTGGACCCCAGTGGTGGTGAAATAGGCTCCACCTCTCAGTGGGAGGAATGATGAAGTCACCTCTCAAAGCTGGGATACAGGGAGGGGAATAATTGTGGCCACTTTTTGAAAACAACCAACCACACAGCCCTATCAACAAAGACCCCAAACTTGTAAACACAAGGAAACAAATATTTGAGGGCTCTCAATTCAGAGCTCATCTTCCCAGCGGATACAAAGAACATAATGATTAATGACTTCAAAACTATGTATTATTCAAAGAGAACGAGTTGTCATTAGAGAAAACATCCCTGAGTGGATTGAAATGCATCTGTATCCACCATCACTGTGCCCTCCTGCCTTTAGAGTGCCTCCACTACTATTTCAGATAGATAGAAGGGAGTTTGATTCAACAGAAGGGGGGCTATAGCCCTTGTATAACCTTAGATAAGGATTGCTGAGGGAGGTCTTGCCGGGAGCCGGTCCATCCTTGCTGTTTCAAGGGACCTGGCATATATGGCATACTGTTCTTAATATGTTTGCTCACCTTCTTGGCGCTGTGTTTTAACCAAGGTCACCTCTCCGAGAAAGGTTGTTTCCCCAGGTAGGGATTTTCCCCTGAAGTTAGGGAGGGAATAAAACCTCTTAACTAAGTACCAGGTGGGTAATTAATCACTTTAACTATGAACAATCACGCTTAAGCTATATAATCTTTACTCCCTGGAATGGAGATAAGAAACGCCCTAACCTTTGGAATAAAGATTGATAGGATTGGAATCAACTGGTATAAATACAGATGTAACAAGACAACAGGACACCAAACTTAGATGAAGATCCGAGAGACAGAACCTAGCTACAGAATCTGGATAGAACATGGCAAGAGAACCTGACTAGAACCTGGTGACTGAACCTGGCTGGAGAACCTAGCGAGGGAACATGGCTACAGAACCTGGCTGGAGAACCTAGCAAGAGAACATGGCTACACAACCTGGCTGGAGAACCTAGCAAGAGAACATGGCTACAGAACCTGGCTGGAGAACCTAGAGAACCTAGCAAGAGAACATGGACACAGAACTTCGCTGGAGATCCTAAGCAGAACCTCTCTGGAGATCCAGACCAGAACTTGGATGGAGATCCTGGCTAGAGATCCTGGCTAGGCTGCTGATCAACTGAACGCTGTCTCCGTGTCATTCCTTCTTCGCCGACTCCGTCCACACCTTTGGGGACCCCTGGACCCGCTGGGGCTGGACCCGGGCAAGGTCTAGGGATGGTCATTGGAGACTTAGAGACATCTCACTGATTCTGAGTCAAGAGAAGGTGCTGGGTTTGTGGTTCTTATAGCAAAGGACTACTTGTGTGCTTGAGCTCACCATCACTTGAAGACGAGACTCTCAGTCAAATCATATATTTCCCCAGACCCATTTCATGTGGCTTAATTTTACAGGGTGAGAGTAACAGGGAAAACAAAGCAATAATCTCAAAATAGAGAAGAATTAGCCAGAAGTTCCCAGATATTGCTGCACATTGGAATCAGTCAGTAAACTTATTAAAAAATGCTACTTCCTGGGCTCCATTCCCAGACATTATGACTCAATAAGTTCGGGGTTTTGTGCAAAAAAAAAAAAAACCTCTGTAATTTTAGCAAGTGTCCCAGTTTGGACAAGATTGTTTTATTATGTGAGAAATGATAACTGTATCTGTTCCGTCTGGCTTCAAGGGAGGTACCAACGGACATGGATGGGTGCAGCATTTTCAGCTTGAAATGGTATTGAGTGTCTTCTTACCTTCTCCCTTAAATACTCACAAAGCACGAAAACTCATAAAACTGAGACACAGACTGCTTCATCAATCTTGGATGAAAGAACCAGAGGTTACACAAAGATTTGATTAAGATAAATCTACCCAAACTTCAGTTTATAGCAACCTCAAACTCTACTTTATGAACAAAATTACTCTTAAAAATAAAATCAAAAGGACAAAAACTAAGAAGACATTTTTCATCCCCCAAACATCTGTCCAAAGACACTGAACTAATTAGCATTCTGTCCCATAATCCCCGCCACCCCTGAAGCACTGGGAGATGAGGGACTTTACTTCCCACCAATGACCCTACACTCTCCTGCCGTTATCAACCTATATCCGAACAGAAATACAAACAACGTGGCAGGAAGTAAGGAGCAGGGGATGCTAGCAGAATCTTGCTGCTTTCTGGATGGCGATGACTCGTGGGTAAAGCTTTATAGGTGGGAACAGACAGAGAGAGTCCTGATAGCAGTGCAGGCCAAGAACTGTAGCTGTTCAGGTACTTCATTGGATTTGAAAATAAGAAAGCAACATGGGGGGAGGGGGGGGGCAGGAAGCGTGGGGAGGGGGAAATATCTCTCAGGAGAGCAGAGGTAATTAGGTGAAAGATTTTGAAACTGGGACTCTAGTAGGAGCTCTGCACACCAGCAACACACACCCTCTCCCAAAGGTACATCCAAGGAAGGATTCATTCATCTCACATGCCCACCCCTTTCCTTCTCTCTTCACACGTACTGCATTGGAACAGATGCTTCCTTGTGTGATGATGAGTATCAATGAACGCACTATTTCAAATCTGGAAAGATCAATGGAAACCGATCTTGGATGAGTCTTCTGCATTAGACAAAAGAACCTTGCAGTCATTACTTGGTAATGTAAGTAGAATGAAATATAGTCTGGCTATTTTGGAGCACCTGCAGAATGCTCATAAGGCAAAAACAAAAACAAATCAAAACAAAATAAAACAAAACAAAAAAATGCCAAGATGAGAAACCCAGGGCGTGAATATAAATGGGAGATGGCTGAGTAGAAGTGCAAAGAGATTCAAGACACCAGGGCAAAGTTAACATTGCAGAGCGATGAGTAGGCTGGAACTGGTCTCTTCTCTTAAAATGAAACCAATCCCAAAAAATACAAACTTGAAAAAACAGAACAAGAATTGTACAGGACCCAGTTTTTCAAAAATGACAATAAAACATCACTAAGAAAAGAAAAAGACTTGAATAAAAACAGATTTTTCCATTTTTCTGGATCTGAGGACTTATTAATAAAGGGAAACAAGTCTCCCTCTGTTGGTAGGAGTGTAAAGTGCTTTAGCATTTCTTTAAAGGAGGCAGTTTCAGCATACCACAATCGTTCCCAACTTTTCTTTCTTTTTTTTTTTCATCATCACCACATCTCAAGGGAGCCTTTTTTAGGCAAGACATTTTCCCCTAATTGTACCCCCCATGAAATTTGAATCCTACAGATATGCTGATATCTGTTTCTGTACTATATGTATAACTTTGCTCTTTACTAGAAGAAACAAGATTTTCCACATACTTTCACAAAAGTATTGTTATAGACATGGGTTCTCACACATGCAATCTGTAGAAGTCAACTGATTGCTCAAATTGTTATGGCTTTGGCTAATGGGAGTACTTTCTAACTTAATCCTATGTCCTTTTGTTCATCAATCTGACAAACCTTCCTTCCTCTTTTACAAACTGTTGCAATCTCAATGTGTACCTTTCCTGGTCTGAAATAAGCCATTTCTCTAATGAGCCATGTTTCCCTGTATGGTGAATGGAATTAAAGGCCAAGCTCTGGGTGTCAGGGTGTTCGTTAATACTGAGGCGATACTGTTTCTATCATTTCAGTGGTCAGAAACAGAAAATATAATTTTTAAATTATGAAAATATTATATTTTTGATTTAATTTTTACTATATAGTGTTCCTAGCTTTATCCTACAATATATAAAATAATTTTTAAATAATGATACTAATGTCATTGCTAATAAAAATACTGAATGAAGTTTAAAATTTTATAAATTTCTTATCTTTAGATATATATATATCAAAGATTTACATTCAGTACTATTACTAAAGACACTTGAAATAAATCTTTTCTCTGTTACCAACTGATTTCAATTTGCTTTTTTAAAACAATAAAACAGCAGTTAAAACAATGTAAGAAAAAACACACCATAATGTTTCAATAAGTAAATATTTACATGTTTTTTTTGCTTATTCTTCTAGTGTTTGCTTTTTAAAAATATGTACATAAGAAACAAGAATATCTCTTACTTTTATACAGTTAATTTTACTAGTTAGTAGAATTTTCATTTTACATTAGAGATGAGTAAGCATCTTTTAAACCCATACAAGACATCATTTTTATAGCTATGCATGTAGTTGTGGGTTGTTTTTGTTTTCAGTGATCATGTACTACCTTTGACCGTAAAACATATCTAAATGTTGTTGTTTTTTAACTAAGGGACACATTTTAGCCCTAATCTTGTTTATGATCAAGGTAGCATTTGGTGCTTTCCTTCCTTTTGAAAACATTCTTTTCTCATCTCCATGGAACGCACCTCTGGATTTCTGTGTCACCTAAATCTCAGGTGCCTTTGAAGTCGCCACTTCTCACCACCTCTTAAATGTTCTTTAGGACCTCAACACCCGCTTCCTGGATAATTTAATCCATTATTCTGGTTTCACTCTCCAATTACATTAATCTACATTCTATAATTTTACCCATAACCTGATGCCTGAGCCCCAGGCACATATATCAAATTGCTTAGAGGCTGTCTCTACTTTATGCCTGAGGGCACTGAACATCCGACATGCACCAGGCTGAGTTCATCATCTGCTTCCCTTGCCCTCTGCCCTCCAGTCTTCTTGATGTCAGAAATGGCACCAACATAAGAGCTAAGGCATTAGGCTTCCCTTCTGCCATCACCTCTTTTACCCACCTCCAGGTACAACAGATCCCAATCCCAAAGGCTCTCAGTTCTACCTGCTACATAGCCTTCCAGTCCATCCACTTCTCCTGGTCCAACCCCTCTCCTGGGTGGTATGAACATCATCTCTTATATTCTCCGACACCTACTCCCTGGACTCTAGCTTCCAGTTCCCATCCTCTCTGACTCATTGTCCATAGTGTACTCGGAATCATGACTTTAAAGCACAAATCAAATCTTGATATAACCCGGATTAAAATCCAACAACTTCTTATCTTTACAATAAAATCCAAATTTTACCTATTTACATTCCAAACTAACTCACCTACTTTATAAAACTTATAGTCCATTCACTAGTCCCCTTTACTAAATTCAGCTTTGCTAAACCTTTTCATTTTTAGAATTCCAAATATTTCCTAGTGCTTTTATGTTTTGTAGTTTCCTCTACCTAGAATATAATTTGGCCCTCTATTCCTCTTACAAGTGCTTGGCTCATATTAATTCTTTAGGTCTCATCTTAATTACTCCAACTGGGATCTGGGAATTACCATTGTGAGAACATTAAATGCTCCCATACCAAGTATAGGGAGTGACATGAGGTAGGTGGTTAATAAATGTTGGCTATTAATACTATTTAAGTAGTTCATGGATAACAAGGTAATCTCCGAACTGAATTCATCTTTGAGTTCACCTGCTTTGCATTTGACTTGATTTATATCTTCATTCTCCTGTGTGTGAGGCTAGAAATGTGATTTTCTAACCTGTAGAGTCATGTAGAGATAAGTAGGCAATAACTCATTCTGAATAATGCAGTTGGATACCAGAACTTTGTAAATAGTTGTCCATCCTTAATTAAATGCTGTAAATTGTGTTTTATCACATATTCATATCGCCAGACTGCTGTAAATTAGAGAGATGATGTATCAACTTCGAAAAATCACTCTTAATGACAAGACCTCCAAATAAGGAGTAGCCTCTTATTTTACTTTGGGTTAGTAGAGAATAGTTTTATTGAATCTACTTGGTATATGAATCCTTCTCTGTAGGAGCATTCACTGTGAGACTGAGATTACAAAAGTGCTGTGTCATGAATATAGAGGAAATGTGTTTCTGTAGAGTGAGGGATAATTAGCAATTGATAAAGAACCTCAGCTGTGTGAACTTGAAATAAATGGATTTATGTCAGAAAGAAAACCAGCGAATGTGAGGCTATATACTGCTAGGGAAAAAAAAAATTACTGCAAAGTAATGATTGTTTAGCCAGAGGCTAAAATTTCTGCAAAACCTCTGAAGTAAAAATTTTGACTAATCAAAGGCATTAAAATGTTAACTTCATGACTTCTTGTATTATTAATCCATGTGTCCAATTATTTTTACTAAAAACAAACAATAACAAAAAACCTTCACCATGCCATGGCAAGTGGTAACAGAGAGAGATAATACTTGTGGAATAGGGGAGGGACCCAGAGAACATCTCAGGATGCCAACACTTTGTCCTTCCTTTGCAATCATAGACAAGGAAAGTTCTCATCCTCCAAAATGTCTTATGCAATTCAAAATAAAAATCTCCTCTTGATGACCAGTCAATTTCACTATGATGGTTGAAATTAGAATTCAGATATTTCTGTTTTTAATTGTGAGAGGGAACAATCACCACTACTTTCTACCTCAGTACCTGCTGGAAAGGCAGAAACTAGGCTGCTAAGGTGTCAAGCCCAGGATGGCAGGGAACTGTCCCTTCAGCTCCAGAATGTCCCAATTACCCTAGACCAGTGGTTGGCAAACTGCGACTCGCAAGCCGCATGCAGCTCTTTGGCCCCTTGAGTGTGGCTCTTCCACAAAATACCGACTTCTGCGCATGGGCCACGAAGTTTCAATCACACTGTACATGCACGCCCGCACGTGGTATTTTGTGGAAGAGCCACACTCAAGGGGCCAAGAGCCGCATGTGGCTCGTGAGCCACAGTTTGCTGACCACTGCCCTAGACAAAATGTCCCTTCAGAGATCAGAGCATAGAAGTGTAGCTGAAGTCTAACTCAAACCCAGAGGCAGCTACACCAGCAGAAAATACAAGGAGGCTCAGAAGGGAAGGAATCTGAGGTGGAAGCAGGATTACCTGAGCAACGGTGAGGACACAGGGCTGTCTGTGGAGGGAAGTAGCTGTTAAGAACACTAGGCCTGCTCAAGGAGTTATTGGATAAAGACAGAAACGAGACAGATAGACAGACAGACAGACAGATGATAGAGAGGGAAAGAAGGAAAGGAAGGAAGGAAGGGAGGAAGGGAGGGAGGGAGGGAGGGAGGGAGGGAGGGAGGAAGGAAGGAAGAAAGACAAGAGACATATAGGCATCAAACTATCATATCTTTTCTGGAAAATTCCTTTGCTGGAATCTGTTGGAATGGATTTGAGGTACCTATCTGATACCAAAAAAAGAATCATTATTCTGATATCTCTGACCAGTAAATCAATAATTCTGAGGTCACTTTCCTCCTTCTTCTCTAAGAGCATATTTTCATGGTCATAAAGATGATAACATTTGATGCCTACTTAACAGTGTTGAACACAGATGCAGAAAAGCGAAGTGACTCACTCGAACTGTGACATTTTTTCTGAGGCCGCATTCACTCAGATTCACTCAGAGGTTTTAGTCTTTGCAGCAAATTCCTCGGCAAGTGGATTTTTCATTTTCTTTTTTTTTTGTTTATTTGGATTCACACCATGCTTGCATGTCCTTGGAAAAATCTAAGTTAATCTGGTAATTGGTCAAAATCATTAAAACATCAAAAAGTAAATAGAAGAAACATACAGAGACATTTACAAGAAAGAAGAAGCAAACCTTGTTCACAAGCATGTGGAAAAGTATTCAAGAGTGTGTGTGTGTGTGTGTGTGTGTGTGTGTGTGTGTGTGCACGCATGCGCGAGTGAAAGAGAGAGAGGGGAGAGAGAAAGAGGGGAAAAGAGGGGGAGGGAGCGAAATATGGTTCTTTCTCTCAAATTAGCCTCTAATTAAAAGATAATTATATAATTAAAATGTAATACAATTTATATAATTATAACCTCTGGGAAGCTCACTGGTGAGAAGGGAAGCACATTGTTGTTAGGACTGTAACTTGATAGACTATGACTCTTCTGGAAGACAATTTGACAATATTATCAACAACCTCAAACAGTTCATTCCCATCGGTCCAGGAATCTCAGGAACAGTATTCTGTTATGGAGAAATAGTAAAAATATATAGCAAAATGCTATGCAAAATGTTTTCTGCAGGGTTATGACTAGAAGCAAAAAATTATATAGCTATATAAACCATGGCATAATCTCATAAGAGAATAAAATGGAGCTATTTAGGAATGCTCATTTTCATATAAATTTAAAATAACAAGATAACTGAATTACATGATATGCAACATTATATAGGTGATTTTTTTTTAACTAGAGAAAAGTGCTAAAAGACAAGCCAATGAAAGATTAAAGGTGAGTTTGAGGGATGCAATTATGTTTTTGCTTTTGCGTTTGTGTGGATTCTTTACTAGTTTTATAGTTCTTTCTAATGAGCATATTGCATTCTTTTCAAATCATAACATATTAGCTTTAAAGAAAAGCTAGGCTTCTAACTAGATTCATATTTTTATATTATTTTGTTATCTTAAAATTATATCAGCCTCTTGTTTTTTCTCTTCTAAGGCAAAATAATTCTTGCTTTCTAAGCCTTCCCTTCACTCACATGTCTTACCTACAAACTCCTTAATTCTATTCATTACTCTTCTTGAAAAAGTCTCCAGGTCCTCTTGAAGAATTTTCCAAAGAAAATTCTGACATATAAGAGAGCTCATAGGATCACTAAGTTGTTAGGAAATTCTTAAAGTTATCTTAGTTTATCTTTGATATTTTTTTAAATGAGGAAAAAAATAAGGATGGAAAATGATGTGCCCTTCACAGTTTCACAGAGTCAACACCATGGTCAGCTTTTTCTTTCTTTTTTTAAAAAGAATATATTTTTATTGATTCCAGAGAGGAAGAAAGAGGGAGAAAGAAATAGAAACATCAATGATGAGAGGAAATCATTGATTGGCTGCCTCTTGCCCCCCACTAAGGATCAAGCCCACAAACCAGGCATGTGCTCTGACCGGGAATCGAACCTTGACCTTCGGTTCATAGGTCAGTGCTCAACCACTGAGCCATCACTGGCCAGGCCACGGTCAGCTTTCTCATTTCCTCTCTTTTTTACATAACCTGTCAGCATGTCCCACTCCTCTGCTTGGAGTTCTAATTCTCTGACCTGCACCCGGCTCTGGGTCTCATTCTCACAGTTCACTTAGTTGTTCAACATAAAGATAAATGAAAATATGTGCATTGACATCTTTATGTCACACCAGTTCTCAATAACATAGATAAGTAACACTTTCCTACCTGTTTTTCCAGACATACACCATCCTGATTCACCTACTTTAAAGGAGTTGTCTTTGAGATGGAAGGAGGTGGCTCATCTCCAAGACAACTGAGCTTATCTGGAAATATAATCTTAGATTCATGACTGAAAAGAGGTATATGTTCGTGTTTAGAGACTTTATAAAAGAGATTAATCATGAAACAAAGGCAGAACTCGAAAAAGTAGAAGGCTGGTCATTCTGCCAATGTCGACTCCTAGCCAAGGCCTTTCCTACAGCCTCTTCATGGAAGAGCATTTCTTGTCTCAGCCTGAATCTGTATATTCCTTGAAGCAGAGGAGAAAGCTGACCACTGAGAGCCAAAGGGTTTCCCTTCTGGGAGACACTGCCCACATGTAAACAGGGAAAAGTGAGCAAGAAGAACATGACATGTCAGTGCAGCATGAAAGCTGGCACAGTTTCAAATAAGATCAACTGAAAGAAATGAAAAAGCCATGTCAAGCCAAAATACTGATAATAGAATTAAAGGGCTTTAAAAAATATTTCTCTGTATTTTGTAACCTTCTTCAACTTTTCAATATTGCTGCTGAAAGTATCCTCTATTATATAAGACTAAAGGCCTGGTGCACGAAATTTGTGCACTTGCAGGGGGGGAGGGAGTAGAGAATCCCTCAGCCTGGATTGTGAGAGGGCGCAGGCCAGGTCAAGGGACCCCCCTGGTGCACGATCGGGGCCGGGAAGGGACCATAGGAGAGCTCCAGGGCATGTCTGGCCTGTCTTGCTCAGTTCTGATCATCCAGACCCCAGCAGCAAGCTAATCTACCAGTCAGAGTGTCTGCCCCCTGGTGACCAGTGCACGTCATAGGGAGCGGTTGTGCAGCCTTAGTATATTATTAGCATATTAAACTTTGGATTGGTTGAATGGCCAAACAGACAACAGGACACTTAGCATATTAGGCTTTTATTATATAGGATTCTTCTCTGGAAGTTGTGAAAAGACAAACTTAAGGGAAAAGGACAAGGAGGGTTAAAAAAAAAAGGTAGCCTGATGTTCATTAATGAATGCAAACTAGAAGACAGCTGAGTAATGATTTAATCAGGTAAAAAGAAATGCCATTATGGTCCCCAAATGAGGGAGCGAGGATGAAGAATAATCTATGAGTGAAGGAAAATGTCTGGATGGTACAAAGGGAAAATCATCCCGCCAAATTGCCAAATCTGATTAAGGGTTGTTTCATCTGTAGTTATAAATATAACCTAAACATAGATATAGTTGTACTACAGGAAACTGCTGTTCTGATAGGTTGAGAATAGTTTAATGTTGGCAGTGTAAAATGGTTTAACCAAGCAAATTAACATAAGATATGTACACCTCCTATGAGAATGAGAATTCAGGCCCTTCAAGCTAATCCTTTTGTTATAGCTCTAACCTCCCCAACTTAAAGCCAACCTATGGGCCTAGTGCTGGCTCACTTGGCGCCCCAGCAAGTAAAGCTGGAAAGTAGGACATCTTAATTGAGTGACTCCTGTCTGGGAGGACCACAGGCTCAGCCTCCCTGCCTCTCCTCTAATCGCCTTCACCCCCACTTTCCAGGCCCCATGGCCCAAAGCCCACAAATCCTGCAGGAACACAATGTCCCCTCATGTGTAGAGAAAAGGAAGTGAGTAGAACAAGCCCAGGGTAAGGTGCTCAGCACACAGACCCTGAGCCAGACTGCCTGGATCCAAGTCCCACCTGTGCTATTCCCAGCATTTCCTCAGCTTCAGGAGCTTCCCTGTCCTCCACTGGGCACCCAGGCCACGAATGTCCCCAAGGGATAAGTGTGCCTCAACCCAGTCAGCACATACAAAGCGCCTAAGACCAAAAGTGCCGGGCGCATGGAGACACTCAGTAAATGCTATTTATCATTGAGAGTGTCATCTTCTGTGTGAACGTGTGCAATTCCAGAAAAATAAAAAGCTGTGCACACATAAAAACAGACATAAAAATATTCCCAGAGTACAGAGTTATTTATGCTAATGTGTTCACACCTTCGGATAAAAGTTTGCAGAATAAGAAGAAAAAAATTAAAGATCAAAAACAGCCAGGCAACCACAGCAAATATTCACATTTGTCTGGTCTCATCCCCAGACATTCCCCAGGGAGGCAGGCTAGCTCTCTCCCCTGCATTATAAAGATGACTGTCAAAATTAATCTGCAGTATTAGGGGTAGTGTTGACAGCTTCATCTCTATAAATGTTATTATTGTATTTTTTTAAACCTACAAACCAAGGCCCATCTTCTCATCCAGGCACTTGGAGGCGCTTCTTGGGAGAAGCACTTCTCCTTGTCGATAGAAACTCAATTTGCTGCACAAGTGGAGATGCAGTAAACTCTCCCCCTTGCTTTACTGCTGCTCTCACAATCATAAACGAGCCTAATGTTTACATGTTAGAAAGCACTTAATGTTTAATCATTGGTGGTTAAGTCACTTGCACGATTCCTGAGCTGCCCGGCAACAGGTTAGGAATTGATTGCAGGCCTGCTCCAGGGCACCACCGGGCCAGGAGGAACATCTGCTCCAGCTTCCCAAAGCTTATAAATGCCAACGGAAATGACAAGTTTCCTTTTCCCAAGCAGTTTCAAATCTCCAGGAGCCAGCCTTGGGCAGCATTGGGTTCGGTGAAGGGAAGACATGGGCATGCAGGGGTCCCCCCAAGTGGCCTTTCATTTCACAAGTGTGGAGTCCTTGGTCACCACGCTGTGAAGTGAAACAAGCAGACATGACCCCACGTGAGACATGCCTCAAAATGGCCTGTTCAGCCTTCATTCCATGTCACATGGCTCAGACACACTCACGACGACCCACTGGCACTCCCTGCCTATACAAATGTGTCTCTTTTGTGCCTCTGAATGAGACCGGAGAACACAGGCAGAGAAGGAAAGGAATAATTACGTGCTGTCACCCGTTCAATCTCTAACAGAGCCCATTTTGAAAGCAAAAGAATTCAGCACCACTTCCCAGCAGGATGTTGACAATGTGAGTGACATCATACAGCCAGACCTCAAGCAACCAGCAAGGCCTCCTGAAAGAGAAACACTGCCACGTGAGGACCCCGTGGTGCCACCAGGACGGCTGTTTCTGGCTGAGTCTGCCTCTAAAGCCGAGATCCTGAGTTCAGATCCTTGCTTTGCCACTCACTGGGCAAGAACCTCTCTCAACTCGGTTTCCCCTTTATAAAAAGGGGTTTGTGGTGCCTAGATCCCAGGGTGCCTGAGGTAATTATGCAGGAAGTCATCCAGTAGGAACCCAGGAAGTGTTAGTTGAAAACGAATCTAGAATAAAATCATCAGAGCCCACCTGAAATCACGTTTCTTTTAGTTATTTGGACCTCCAACATTAAATAAATCTGTCATTAGTGAACCCACCTACACCTGGGTTTCCCACCCTCAGCACTGCTGACATTTGGGGCTAGATAATTCTGTACTCTGAAGGGCTGCCCTGTGCATTGTGGGGAGGTTAGCAGAATCCCTGTCCTCCACCCACTAAACGCCAGTAGCACCCCCTTCCCAGTTGAACAATCATACCAGTATGTTTCTTGGGGGGCAAAACTGTTCCCAGTTGAGAACCTTTGCTTTATAACCTCAGGGAATGCTAAGAGGTCGAACTGCAAAAACTACTCTCTGCAGCTTGGGGGCTGCACGTTAAACACACTGAGACAGCGTGACCAGAAGGATCAGGAAACGAACTGCCTTTCCTTGATATGGATGGTATGACCCCTCCATAAAATAGACAAGCCGCCCTTGTGCCCCTGGACTCATAACTAGGGTTCGATCTCAGCATGCTCCAGAGGCATAAGCAAAGCCTGACAAGAAGGAAATGACTTATACTCAAAAAGAATTGCAAGATTTTGCCTATCTACAGCCACAGAAACCTGGGGTATGTACACAAGAATAGATTCTAATGCTGTTGGACTAAGGAACATGGAATATAACACAAGGTTGGTCCTAATTTATCAATCAATATGTATTGATGAGTGATTCCAGATTTAATATGTGTAATGTAGATGGAAGTGACTCTGTTTACTTGATTGGTTGGCTGACTGATTGTAATGTTCTTGAAAGCAGTGATTTTTCTGTCTTGTTCACTGCTGTCATCTGGAAAAGCACCTGGCACACAGTAGGTCAGTGATGGCGAACCTTTTGAGCTTGGCGGGCCAGCATTTTGAAAAACCCTAACTTAACTCTGGTGCCATGTCACATATAGAAATTGTTTAATATTTGCAACCATAGTAAAACAAAGACTTATATTTTTGATATTTATTTTATATATTTAACAAAGAATAATTTAACAAAGAAAAATCAACCAATAAAATGAGTTCGTGTGTCACCTATGACACGCATGTCATAGGTTCGCCATCACTGCAGTAGGTGCACAATGAATATGTGTTAAATGAATGATGGGACCATATATGCTTGTTGTTGAGTAAGCTAGTTCATGTCTCTTTCATGGTCTCCCCTTTTCTCTACTAGTAATACCTTCAAGTCCCAGCTTTGCATCTGAGATCTGACCACACACAGATCAATCCTTGGCTACCAAAGACACCACTTGGCTATCAAGTCCATGTGGCCAGCAGGGACAACTGCCCCAGCGAAGTAGTTTCCAAACAGGATGATGTTCCAAACCAGTGTGGGGCGCTCTGAAAGAGCACAGATCCCTGGGCACAGCCGCCTGAAATTCTGATTCTCTAGATGGGGTGTGATCCAGGAATCTATAAAAGAGCCCGGGCCGTTTTGTGTGCACTTCTCTGTCCCATCCCTATTCCACATCCATCTTCCGTCCTTTCCCTTCTCCGGGAACATCAGTGGGGTCCCGGTTCTTCCCCAGAACTCAAGTCTAAGAAGAACCAAGAGTATGTGGGAACACAGGAGACTGCTGAGTGGGATAGACTATACCTCTTAAGATGTAGGTGCCTGTCCTAAATGTCCGAGGAGAAATGCAGCCATTGTGCCCATTGAGACATCTCCTGACCCATATTATTTTTGCCCCACGTGTGCAAAGTAAAAGCTGCAAATAGCACTTGGGGGGTGTGACAGCTATGCCTAAATAATGTGTGGTGACACCCGAGCTGGAGAGATTTCTGTTCTTCAGCAACTTGGGTCATCACTGACTTTATCCTCTGACCTCTCTGTTGCTGTTCCCAAGATGAAATCGATCTAAGGTTCCAAGAGTTTCCAATGCCGAGCAACACGTTGGTTCTAAAAGCCCAGCTCTTCTCAGCATTGCATCCTCACAAACCCAGGGGAAAGGTCCTTTGATATAAATATTCCAGGAAGAAAGTAAAGTGTGAAGATGTCCCTGTGAAAGAAGCTCAGTCCCTAAGGTCATCATCAGAGCTGGGAATGATTCACGTGGAGAGCACTGACCTTCGGCGTTTTCTCTGCTGTGCGTTCAAACCTCAGCACCCGAAATGCCAAGGGAGAGGGAGACTGGGAGGCGCAGTGTCAGACCTGGACTAACCGATAGGAAAGTGCCGGCTGAGGAGCTGATTACAGGAAAAGATACCTCATGTTAAAACTGAAATTCTTAGCCCAGGACCATTACCAAGTCAGCATCAGACAAGCCGCTGTTTTCCCTGCTGTGCGGGAGCCTGAGCTGTGCCGCCACCGGGGGTGGGGCTCTGTGCTTGGCTACAGAAATCCCAGTGCAAAGACGCCCCACAGCCAGGTCCTGTACAGCAGGGGAGGCGATGGGGTGAATGTGGCAGAGGGGAATGGGAAAGCAATGCATACGTGCACACAAAAGACAAATAATTTAGGCTGAACTCCCAGGTTTCTGACACTCAAGATGCTATGTGAAAAGGAAGAGGTAAGAATTCATACATAACATCAGCAATAAAATAACAGTCTGTTTTAAAAACCAATCCACTGAAGACAAGCCATAGTCTTTTATAAAGACAAGTAGACCTCATACGTGAATGAAAACCTAGTCCATTACTCTTTTTTTTCCCCCTTAAGACAAAATCAAAAAGAGACGCTTTCAGTGATATAATGAAACTCCTGGAAATTACCATCACAACACCCTTGACGATCTTGAAATAGGGAAGATATTGAAACATGAGAAATTGTGCTTGAGGAACCCAGTAAGTGCAAAATAATCTTAAACTCGATCATAGCTGTCAATAAAAAAGCAACAAGCAAAATTCTCCACGGGCTTAACACCAGAGGCACTGAGCATTTTGCAAGTCTGAACCATAGATGGGTAATTTTTATATACGATGCTGTCAGAGGTTGCAAAGATAAGCACACCTATGTAAAAAAAAAAAGTATCCATGACAGGTAATTATATATTTAAAATCAATACTCATCATTCTTACTTTCCAATGTTTAACAATGAAGTATTCATAGCTTGGCTATTTTAATATAGAAGAGTTAATGTGATATATCATTTGCTATGACATTCCTAGGGGAAATGTCCCGTATCATGCCAGACATAACTCTGCTCACCATTTCAAGATTTCTTTCCTCCCAGAAGAGTTCTGGATCCAACCAATTAGGACTATGACTTTGGATAAACCAGGACTGCCAGCACATGAGATGACTACGCAGTAAAAGCTTTGGGCCCTTGAACACTTTACTGCCTTCACTTTAGCAGCTCCAGGTTCCCTCCTGGGGATGTGCTTGACTAATTATTATCATGCATTCTAATTCTATATATTCTACTTAGATCCCAAGACATTTTTATTATTTTGTACATCAATATTCATTTACACTTGTCACTTCTGTTGCTCTTCATTTCTTATTTTTGTGTTTCCAATGGGATTTTTGTTTGCCTGAAGAATTCCCTTTAGAATTTCTGTAGTCAAGGTCTGCGATTGACAAAATATCTATTTTTAGTTATCAAAAAAATGTCTTTATTTCACATTGTCTTTTAAAAGTCTTTTTCACAAGACAGAGAAATCTATCTTGATCTTTACTTTTTTTTCCAGCACTTTAAAGATATCATTCTATTGTCATCTGATTCCCATCATATTTGTTGAGATGTTACTTGTCTGTGTTATTTTTGCTCCTTTGAGAATCAGTGTCTTATCTTTCCCTCTGGATGCTTTCAAGGGTTTTTCTCTTTGTCATTTGTTTTGTTTTGTTTTCAATTTTACTTTGGATGTATTCAGACTGAGAATCACAGAGCTTGCATACAGAATATTTCTAAAATCACTCCACTTCTCTCCATCTCCTCCACCATTACTGTCTCATCTCTTATCTAGTTACTGATCTATCATCATCCATCCTTTTTTGTTTGAATCTGTTACCTAAAAGCAACCACAGAGATGTTCTCATAACACCAAGTATTAGTTTTCTATTGCTGCAAAGCAAATTGCCACGGATTGAGTGGCTTAACACAACACAATCTATCATTTCAGTTTCTATGGGTCAGAAGTTCAGACTCAGCTTAGTTATGTCCTCTGCTCAGGGCTCACCAGGCTGCGATAAAGCTGTCAGCTGGGCTATATTTTCATCTGAAGGCTTGACTGGGGAAGAGTCTTCTTCCAGGATATGCAAGTTGTTGGTGGAATCCATTTCCTCGCAGCTGTGTAAGGAAGGGCCCCAGTTTTTTGCTGGCTGTCCACTGGAAGTTGCCCTCTGATCCTAAAGGTCTCACTCTGTTCCTTGCCATGTAAACTTCCTCAAATGTCTGCTCACTTCATCAAGCTAGCAAGGATAATTTCTTGCTCTAATCTGTTAAAATGGAGTCTCATATGATGTCACCATAGGAGTTAAATTCCACCATCTTTTTCATTTTCTATTGGCTAGAAACAAGTCACAAGTTCTACCCCTACTCAAGGAAAGGGGATTCAACAGGGTATAATAGCAACAGGCAGAGATTACCTTAAAAGTGTGCCTTTCGAAAATTATACGACATCCCTTCCCCAGATCAAAACCCTTCAATAGCCTTCCATTGCTGATGGAGAAAAAAAAAATTCCCAAGGATGACTCATAAAGATCCACCTGGATGGAGATATAGATAAGATTAAAAATGGCGGCAGAGTAGGTGGATGCTGCACAGACATGCTCCCAGGAACAAGCTGGAATTACAACTGAAATGTGGAAAGGCTTCCTGAATAATCAATGGAAAACTCACAGGCGAGAACCCTGATACCCAAGGATCAGAGGTGGAGACCACATAGAGACTGATCATTTTTCTTGAATAATTGGTATTGATTGCATGTAACACTATATTTAAAATCATTATTCTTGAAATATCATGTTTATTGCATGTAACATATTTAAAATCATTTTTCTTGAAATGAAAAAATAAAATAATTAAATTTTTTTAAAAAAGACCCACCTGATCTAACCCCTAGCTCTCTATCTTCATCTCATGCTATGCCATCCCTTATTATCTATAGTCCAGCTATTTACGTTCATCCTATTCCTTCTTATCACAGGGCCTTTGCACAGGCAGTTTCTCTACCATACATTTGTACATAGGTAATACCTATTCATTCTTAAAGTTTCAATTGAAGCATAATTTCCTCTAGAAGGCTTCTCTGGCATCCCTTAACAAACAAAAAAAAAAATGCCTTTTACATACATATTCCCAAATACATCTCCTTGGTAATTTCAGACAGAGCATCCACTTATTTATGTGATGGTTTTCGTTTCAACCTGTCTCCTTCACTGAATCAGCTCCATATGTCTGACTTAGCTCCATGTATCCTCAGGCACACTGTCTGGCACACAGGGGACCTTCAGCATACATTTGTTTTTGCTGAATAATTGTTCACCAGGTGAACTCAGGCTTTTACCAGCTCTGCATTAGGTAGGCGCAACTATTAATAAAGTGGTGCTTTTTACTCATAATTATCTTTTGTTTCCTATCTCACTTCCACAGGAATTTAATGGAAAGAAGGAGTAATTGTGAGGGAAACATTTGAGCATTCTGGGATGAAAATATCACCTCCATCTGAGTTAATAATATATATTAAAGGATGCATACTAAATAATAGACATTGGGCGGACAACTTTACAAAATCTTAATTAACCCTCACATTAACCCTCTCCTATGAAGTGGCCACTATTATGCCAAGAAATGTGAGTCAGAGGATTTAAATAACTAACCTAAAGCCAAGCACATGGCAAGTGATGGCGTGAGGATTTGAACACAGGCAGAACAACCCCAGTGTCTGCTCTTAATGGCTCTACAGTCAGTGCTTCTCAAGCCCTCAATAGTAAAGGCCCAATTTATTATTTTTAATTTTCAGGAAACTATGGAGCAATCCCTTTGTAAAACACAATGAAAATACATTAATAATAAAGAACATAATATAAAGAGTCCAATTTTTTTTTAGATTTAACAAACATAAAATTACTCTATCAAATTAATGTAAAAGTTTCTAAAAACTTAATCTCAATTTTTATGCTTCCCTCATTGAAGATCAGTAGCAACCATTTTGCAGGTCAGCACCTGGGCTATTTCCTCATTGGCTATGACTTCTGTATTATGCATGAAACCTTCCAGCATGTCCTTGAGGCTTTATAGCAGAAACATTTTTCTACAAAAAGCTTCTAGTCCAAGTCCTTTCCCGGCCAACTGGTTCTCGATGACAAAGCCAAAATCAAACAAAGGCTAAGAAGCAACTGTTTCTTGCTAGATGAATTTTCCCAAAGCTGAGGTCTAATCATGCTATTCTCATGATCAATGTCTTCGGTAGCATTAATTAACTTCAAATTTTTCCTACCTTCCTTATTGAACTTGAAAGGCACCCTGTAATCTGGTCCAACCAACTTTTTCAAACCTACTTTCTATTTACCTTATTATGTAGTGAATGTTTGGGTCCTCCCAGAATTTATATATTGAGCCTTAATCCCTAATGTGATGGCTTTTGGAGGTGAGGCCTTTGGGAGGTAATTATGTTTAGATGAGATCATAAGGGTGGAGCCGCCAAGATGGGACTAGTCCCTTATAATAAACGCCATTATAAGAAGAGGAAGTTCTTTCTCTCTCTTTCTCTTTGTCTCCCTCACTTCATCTCTCCCTCTCTCTCTTTCCAGGAGCACACACTGAGGAGAGGCCATATGAGCAAGAAGGTGACTGTCTACAAGACAGGAAGAGAGCTCTCATCAGCAACAGACTCTGATGGCACATTGTGGCACTTTAATCTTGGACTTCCCAGTTTCCAGAACTGTAAGTAATGTTTGCTTCGTAAACTACGCAATTTATGGTATTTTTTTAAGCAACCCCAGCTGACTTAGACACACTCCCCTAAATTCCAGGCTTTCCTGGGCATCTTGATGTTCTTCACCCACAAACTGGGTTTTTTCCATTTGGGTGCCTTTACTCATTCTCTTCTCCACCAACTTGTGCCCGTGTCTTGAGAATGTTTCTCACCATTAAACTCATACAGACCTATATCAAAATTTAAAAACTGAACTATGCAAACTGTGAGGATGTTTAGACATCACCGAAACCGGTTTGGCTCAGTGGATAGAGAGTCAGCCTGCAGACTGGGGGGTCCCGGGTTCGATTCCGGTCAAGGGCATGTACCTGGGTTGCGGGCACATCCCCGGTGGGGGATGTGCAGGAGGCGGCTGGTCGATGTTTCTCTCTCATCGATGTTTCTAACTCTCTCTATCTCTTTCCCTTCCTCTCTGAAGAATCAATAAAATATATTTTAAAAAAATGTTTAGAAATGCATAAGTGAAGTAACAGCAATTGAAAAAAAAGCACATAAATATTATATTCTCCATGAATATAACCACCATTAAAGCATATTATATAGAAATAAAAGTAAAAATATCCTGTCATTAGATATTCAAATGGGGATTTTACATGAAATCCTGTTATTTCCCCACTTGTTAAACACATAATAAAAATGTTTAGAATTAACAGCAATAAATCCTCTTCACTTTTACTGGCCATCATTAAATGTTATCTAGGGCCCATTAAACCCCAGAGCCCGCTTCTGTCTTCAGCAGTCATATACCACATCAATTTTTCTTCCTGGAGGCCCAGTAGTCCCCAAATTAGGTCCACTGACCCCACTTCCTATTTTAACCCTGTCTACTTCTCAGGATAAAGGGGGTACACCAAATCCAATATAAAAATGAGGTTTTTCCCCTGCCACTGGCTCCACAAAACCAAGGAGTTTCTTTTTTGTTTTATTTGTTTTTAATCCTCACCTGAGGATATTTTTCCATTGATTTTTTAGGGAGCGTGGAAGAAAAAGGGAAAGACAGAGAGAAACATTGGTGTGAGAAAAACAGATCAATTGGTTGACTCCTGCATGAGCCCTGACCAGGGCCCAGGCCAGGGAAGAGCCTGAAACCAAGGTACATACCCTTGGCCGGAATCGAACCTGGGACCCTTTGGTCCACAGGCCAGCACTCTATCCACTGAGCCAAACCGGCTAGGTCAGGAGTTTCTTTTTTAAAGCTGTTTACTAGTGGTCCCTACAGGAAACATATGGTGAATTTTAAAAAGTTGAAGGAAATTCAAAATATTCTACTAGTGGCTCTGCCAGGCCCATACTTAGTGGTGCACAGGAACCACCTCATACCGGCCCAGGAAAGTCACCCCTGTGCACTTCTTCCCCAACCGCATATTCAGTGACATCAGCCAACCAGAAGCACTCACACGTGGACATGAACAAATGCCACAGTAAGGACTCCTCCTCCACCCCCAGAAAGCCAATGCTAAGCATTTACTAGCAGACCACTGTCTATATTGAGATATAAATGGGGCTGGGTTGGCTGACCTGAATGACCAGCAAGCTAAACTCCTCCATTGCTTGCTAGGAAACACTCGCCTTCAATGAATTCTACCAGTTCCTTTTTCTTGGCACTCCGTTGTCATTGAGTTTGTACCTCTCATAGTCTTGATCCCACATTATCTCGTCCTGGGTATTACTGATATATTTTCCTGGCAGATTAATACGTGTTACTAAATCAAAAGCTCAGTCCATTCTGCTTTATCTCCCCCCACAAACCTAGACTTGTGCTTTGCATGCAGCACACATTTGATAACATTTGTTGAATAAATTAGTTGCAAGTGAAATTAGCTTCTGGATAAGCTCCAAATTGAAGGTGGAAGAAATGTTAGTGCTCTCCAGAGATAAGGCAGTCACTCAAAATGTGTCTTAGCCGTCAAGTTTGAAAAAGATGCCAGGAGCCAAGTAGGGTGCGTTAATTCAAATTATATTGGACCTCAAGTATTTCCAAAATGTGACAGATAAGAGCTAGACATCATATCAGGAGAGCAAAAGAAGAAAGAATAGAGGCTAAAGCCAAAATCAAATGAGCCTATTTGCAAATGCAGCCCAAATTAAGTACCAAAGTAAGTGATGAAATGAGGAAAAACCTAGAAATATCCTCTAAATGCAATGGCTTATTATTGTTATTCTTTTTAATTTGGTTTACTGATGGACTTAGTGATTATTGATAATGTCATTAAGAATATTCAGGGAAATAAAGAGGCACATTTTGGGAAAATAATCTAAAACAAAAATAAAACCAAACCAAAACTAAGAGAGGCAATGACAAATGCTAAATACAATCTAAAAAGAAGAAATGAAAACATATTATTCTTATATTAGCATGATTTTAAGGACAATATTTCACTCTGGGACCAATTACCGCAAGGAAGGAGCTAGAAAATGGAAGCAATTAACAATTTTTTAAAGATCAAAATTTTAAAAAGTGTGTGGAGGGGACATAAACACAGTTAGGTGAGATTTATATGCGCCAAGAAGATTTCCAAAGAAGGGCTGGAAAACAAAGAAGGTCTCTGAATGCAGAAAATGAGAACTTAAGAAGAATAACAAACAGTATTCAAAAGTTCACAAAGTCCTTAAACTATGATTACTTACTGATCAATCCCTGATACTGTTCCCATACAACAAAAAGTTCCTGGAGAGCAGTGAACATGTCTTGTCCATTCTGAACTTCTCCTCAGTATCTGGGACAATGCCCTATACACAATACATATATAATAAACCCTGGCTCACACAGTCAGTGCCTCCCTGACCCTCAATTTCTATGGATTTACCCTTGCACACACCTCTCCCCTCACTTGGAATAAGGTAAAATAGTGAGAACAGACCTTTTTTTAAAAAAAAAATTATTTTATGTTTTCCATCACCATTTATCCCCTGTGTTCTCTTCCACCTCCACCCCCACAAACGCCACAATGCTGTTCATGTCCATGAGGTTTTTTTTTTATTGTCTAAAATTTTTCTTTTTTGTTCAATCCCTCTGCCCCTCACCTCCACCCTGCAAGCTGCCTGCCAGCTCTCTATCTATGAGACTGTCTCTACTTTGCTTGCTAGTTTGGTTTGTTCATTAAATTCCACATATGAGTGAAATCATATGGTACTTGTCTTTCTCTGACTGGCTTATTTCAGAACAGGCTATTTGAAATAACCTTCCCCATCTTTCCATCAAGCTTATCTCCTCTTTAAAAATATTCAATGCTGTCTGGTTGGTGTGGCTCAGGGTTGAGTGTCGACCTGTGAACCAGGAAGTTGTGGTTTGATTCCGGTTTGTGGGCACAGTCCCCAGTAGGGGGCATGTAGGAGGCAGATGATCAATGATTCTCTCTCATCATTGATGTTTCTATCTCTCTCTCCCTCTTCCTTCCTCTCTGAAATTACTAAAGGTATATTTTTTAAAAAATGTTTAATGTTCATCTTCTCTGAATATATTTATTTATTATTCTGATAAACTACATTAAGGTGAAAATGTTTGCTTGTGTCTAAACCAATCACTACACACACAAACAGACAAAAAAAATGAACACCCCTGTAGAACCTAAAACCTCTTGAGGGCTCAGACATTCGTAATACCAATATTGCAATGTCTGCCAAATGAAGTTGAGCAATTGGAAAAAAAAAAATGGGCCCACGTTTCCCTGTCTCCCTGATCCTTTTTATGCTTCCATTTTGTTCAGATTCTGTTTCTTCACTTTCTTCAAAGTCTGCTTTTCTCTCAAGGTGTAACTGTGGGTAGCCTCGGAGTTTCCATCCCAGGCCACCTGCTCTTTGCTGCTCAATGTCTCAGTAACCTCATTAACCTCCACATCTAATGGCAAACTATAAAAATGATTCCCAAAGTTACAGCCCAGCTCTGACAATTCGCCCTCATTTAATTTCATTTATGCAGGTACCTACAGGGAACCTTCTCAGCTGTCTCTAAAACACACAAGATCTTACAAGCTGGAACCCAAGTTGATCTTTCTCAAAACAACCTTTTCAAAGGGTCAGTTATTACAATGAGACTAACAATATTCTCAGGCTTCAGGTTTCCACCACCTGGACACACCTGGACATCTTCCTCTTTGCCCAAAATCTATCTATATACCTATATAAAACTGTAATATGCAAATAGACCAAATGGCAGAACAACCAAACAACCAAACAACCAGTCGTTATGATGTGCACTGACCATCAGGGGGTGCGCACAGAACATGGTGGGCATCGACAGCAGGCGGCAGAGCACAGAACATGGAGGGCATCGGCTGTGGTGGAAGGGTGGAGCAGGTGAGCGGGGGCACCAGACCAAGGCAGGGCACTGGTCGCTGTCATTGGAGCGAGCCTCTGGTGGTTACTGAAAAGTCTTTGCTCCCGTGCGCCGTGGTCCCGCCCAGTGCTTGCATCTGCTGCTGGCACCAGCCTTGTTCACACCCGCTGCCGGTGTCAGAGCTGCTGCTTGCAACTGCTGCTGGTGCCCAGCACCGGCCCCAATTGCTTGGTGCCATCAGCGGTTGTGAGCAGTTGCTGCTAGCCCTGATAGCCCCTGAGGACTTCTCCACCTCCCCCTGCTCCTGAGGGGCGATCGGGGCAGCAGCTGCCACTTGCACTCATTGACAGCAATGGCCCCACTCATACCCACTGCTGGCACTGGCCCCAATTGCTCCACGCCATCAGCACGTGGGAGTGGTGGCAGAGGGAGTGGGGCTGCTGGCAGACAGGGGACTGGGGGCCGTGGCAGAAGGGACCAGGCGAGGGCACAGAGGATGGGCCAAGACCCACCCCTGTGCCCACCACAGCCTCGCAGCCCACAGTTCCTTTCAAGGTACACAAATTCATGCACTAGTCTTACATAAAACATTACACATGGTAAGGAAATCTATTCTAGATCTTTTATTTTTTAAACAAAAATTCTTTGGATCATCCCATTTTGTTTCCACAAAATCATGTCCTCAACACCTAATGTCTAGTTCCCCAAAACAACATACAAGTGGCTATCCCAGCTCTAGACCATCTGTCTTAAGTCAGTTTCACCAGAAACAGAGTCTGAGGTGAGAGTTCTTGTTCATGTGGTTGATCTAGGGGTCTCTCTCAGGGGAAGGGGAGTGGTGGCAGTAGGGGCACAATGCTAACAAAAAAGTGTGCTCTCAATCAGAGACTAACTTGAGTCTACACCCCAGGGAAGTTTTAGAGAATCAATGACAGGACAGGATGATTTCAGCTCGGGATGAGGGGACTAACCATTTGTAAGCCTTTGCCGGTTAGTATACCTGGTGGATGGGTTGCTTTACCCCACAGAGGGTTCAATTAGCCAAGGGCACCTCTCCAGAGACAGGAAAGGATGGGGTGTGACCATCCTCAGAGCAGCTGGGGGATGAGTGCATCTGTGATGGAGGGCACCTTGTTAGGGCACCAACAATATCCCTGACACCAGTGATTCTCAAAGTGTGGTCCCTGGACCAGCAGTAGCCCCAGCACCCAGGAACTCATTTGACCTGCAAATTCTAGACCCCACCCAAGACCTACTGAATCAGAAACTCTGAGATGGTACCCAACAATCTATTTTAACTAGCCCTCCAGGTGATTATAATGCACACTAAAGTTTGCATCATCCACACCATCCCACACAGAGTTTACAAGTACTTATTTTTCAAGTCTCTATGACTATTTCTCCACTGATCAGGAATCTGTAGTTATTGTCTATATCAAAAATAAACTCTCAAGGTTAACAATAGATGCTTTCTACAAAATTAGACACCTTCTATTCCTTCAAAGGCCAATCCCAGCAACCCCTTATTCTTTGTGGGTATTAGTTCTCACAAAACCATAGAATATTGGGAGAGAACTTTGAGGTTAGTTAATCCAGCTTCCTCCTTTTAGCAAATGAAACAACAGAGGCCCCCAAATTGTAAGCATCTTAACCAAGATCACACATCTGGTACTTGAGTGGCCTTATTGCAAGTGTAATGCTTTTTGTCATATACTATGCCAACTCTACTCCGTCTGAAATAAGAAACTTCATGACAACACTTAGTCACAACTTGGTGAGTTTTACCCTTTTATATTTGTGATTGTGTTTTCACCTCCAGTTAGCATATCTGCCCAACGTTTTTCAATTTATTGCCATTACTTCCTCCAGAAAAAATCCCATGATAGATGTGGTATATTATGTTAGCATTTATCAAATATCCACTATCTGCTCCCCACTTCCATGGGAAGAATAAATGTCCTTGCCCCATTGATGCTGGACTTGGCTGTGGAACATGAGGAGATGTAATGTACGCTGAGTGGAGGAATATTGCTTGGCTTGGGTCCCAGCACTCATGCTCTCTGCTGTAACAACAAGTCTCACACAGGAGTGCTCCTGGCATCCAGAGGCACATGGTTCAGACTTCAACCAGACCCTCAGCCTAGAGTCAGCAAGTCAAAACCGAGCAGAGCTGTCCCTGACCAGCAGACCAGTAAGAGAGAAACAAATGCTTGTTGAAACACCATCCTGATTGTTTGTTGCAGCCCTGCCATAATAACAACAATCTGTGTACTGATCAGATACTGGAAACCAATCATGCTTCTATGCACTGGACATATACCAACCCATTTGATTTCCACAACAATCCTATGAAATGGGTGATAGTATTAGGATCATTTTATAAATGAGGCAAGAAATGTGCCGTAACTTGCCCAAAGCCACATTACTGGGGTACAGTGAGGACAGCCAGTTCTGAAGGTCACTCTGTCCTCTGCTCTGTGGGTAACATTTCAGGCATTTGGCTACTTCTGTGTCTCCCCTTTTCAGGGTTCCCAGATAACCACAGGAATCCCTATAGCTTTGCCCTTATCCCATTGTACTGAGTTGCAAAGGTCTCCTAATGTATCTCCCTGCTTAGGCGGAGGGGCCAAATATTATAAGGTCCACAAAGGAGCCTGTAACAAGTTCAATAAATGTTGGTTAGGTGACAAATTCTGAAGGTCCTCACTTGTTTCTCAGCACCAAGGACCAGTGCTGTTGCCAAGGTCTCTCAATCCCTCTCCACTCACCAGAGTCAGCATAGCTGTCTCCATCCTCTTTACCAGCTCTGCAAGGCCAAACCCTCATCCTGTTGTCTTGATTTCCCATGATCTGTCCTGAGAATATCTTCCTACCTCCTCTTTCACATCTCCCTGGGTTCACTCCATGTTCCACTCAAGCAGGACATTCTCTCACTCCTGCCTGAACATGCAATGCCCTCCACCTCGACTGGCCTTTCCCACTCTAACCACAGGCACAAACCCTTCCCACCCTGAAGGCTCAGTCCACACACCACTCCCCCACCAGCACCTCAGCTAAGCATCTTCTTCCCTCCTCTGGGCCTCCATAGCACACCTCTGTGGCTTTGGTGTGTGTCTCTCTCTGACTATGGCATCCCTTTCAAGTCAACCAACACTCTATGTGCACACCTATTTCTGTCACTACTATTAGCCTCTTAAAGCTAGGATCCACGTGTAATTCATCTATATCATCTGGAACACCTCAGACAATGACTTGCAATCAGTAGACATTCAATAAATATTTCCACAATGAATAAGGGATTTTAGTTAAGACTCGGTTGCATTCACGAGGTATTCACTGTTAGCTTGTTGGGTGATGGCGTGCAGTAGGGTCATCCACAGCGGGTACGTCATCCACCAGCTTCCCGTCAGCAGATGTTGCCCGTTGTGGAGCAGCATGCTGCCCTGTTCAGCACAACTGCCAAACAGAAGGTTCTCTTGGCAGGAATGTTGGCACACACTGAACCAGCTTCTCCACTGGCAAAAGAGCCTTCTCAGAACTGGCTTGTGCCACCGCCACAGGCCTTCTGCCACCCAAGCAGATGGGCATAAACCTAAGTATGCTAGACAGCAGGACTGCACATGAGGTTGGAGCTCCCAATGAAAAATCTGTCTACATGTGTCTCTCGTACGTGGTGTTACCCCCCCAAACAGCAAAAGCTCACTGCTGTGTTATGGGAGGTGCTGCAAAGGAATTACCCTCATATTCTAATGTTGGAATTCATTCCACAGCATCAGATCTAGAGGTAGGAATGAGGATAAGAAAGAGCAGAAAGGAACATTGTGTCTCCTTTTAAAGGCATCCCTGGGTCCAGAGAGAGAGAGATGCTTTCCCCTTCCAGGTGGAGTTCAGATTTAAGGAGTATCTTTAGGCGAGCAGCTAAATCCAGGACCTGTAAGCCAAGGCTGCCAGGGAGGCAGCAGGATAACAAATACTTGTCTCAGGGACCTGTATGCCTCCACACGCAGGGGTGAATAAAAGTTTAAAGTCTTCCCGTCTGAGCCAAAAAATCTATAAACCGTGTTCCAACAGCACAGGTTCGGAGCGAAGAATGCACTCAACATCCCGCCTTATTGATAACCCGGCTGCAGTAATATCCGAGCCCAGGCTGAAAACCTTTATTGACTCAGGAGTTATCTTAATCGTCTGATGGCCCGAGATGCCTAGACAACACAGACAGCTAGACAACAATGTGGCCTTTGGAGAACATTACAATTTTAAAAGCCTGCCATTGACAAAGAAATAATACCACCTACAACTCTAAACCACTTTAATTCTGGTCTTTTTTGTGACGCTAAAGACAGACAGGACCCACATTGATCTACTTGGTCGGTAGACTTTACGAGTAATATTGTCTACTGGGATTTGTGTTTTTGCTTTTACTTTCCGAACTCTAATGTGCCCATGACTCATTTGGAACAGAGGAAGTGCAGCCTGAACTTCCCCGTCGATCACCTGCAGAATGAGCCCAACAGCTACAGGACCACGGGGAAACCACGTAATGGAAAATAGATAACCTGGCAAAGCAACTGTCCAATGGCCAGCAGGTGGCCCAGTGGCTGGACCAATATGCTGCCCAGTCCTGGAAGGTGATCAATCTCAGAAATGGGCTATAAGTGTTCATTCGGGGATGTAACATTTGGGAGCTGAGAGGTCTAAAGACCTCAAGCTTTGCTGGTCACTCTAGGGGTGTCAGGTGCTTCTCTGTGGTAAAGTCCATCCAGTCTGTTCATCGCCTGCCTGTTAAAAGTCACTCCTTGTTTCCAGACAGCTCCAGACAGAAGCTTGACTAGGGATTAAGTATCCATCATGAACTTGGCTCAAAGACATTGAAAAAGAATAAGAGGGAAGTTTAAATGTCTGCTGTAGAGGGGATACTTCACTGTGACAGCTCAGAATGTTGAGATTATTAAACAATGGAGGGTAAAATATAACTCTATGGTGTATCGCCAGTATAAGTGTAACTTTTTTTCTGTAAGGGAAAGGTAAGTTTCTTTTTAATAATGAGTCAAGCCGTAGCCTCTGAGATGTTTTACATAAAAGATGTTTAAAATTTAACCTCTAATTTTTGTACTGACTAGAGGCCCGGTGCACAAAATTCGTGCATGGGAAGGGTCCCTAGGCCTGGCTGGCGATCAGGACCGATCTGTGGGGCAACTGGTGGGGCAATTGGGAGACCCCCACTGGCACCCACCTTGGCCGGCCTGGCACTGCCTGCTTGCTGGCCCCGCTCTCTGCTGCTGCCACCAGTCACCTCCCTCTGCAGGGTGACCAGCGGGGCCATCAGGAGGCTCCCCACTGGCTCCCACCTTGGCTGGCCTAGGGCCTACGGGCTGGGGGCAGCTCCTGCATTGAGCGTCTACCCCCTGGTGTCAGTGTGTGTCATAGTGACCAGTCAGTCCACCTGTCATTCTGCCGTTTAGTTGATTTGCATATTAGGCTTTTATTATATGGGATATGCATGCAAGTCTATAGCTTCAAAAGCATTCAGGACCTACTGGTTTTTCAGTTAGAATTAGTTCAAGAGTTTGACTTTAGCATCTTTGGATGAGTTAATTATAGATCATAAGAGAGTCCAAACTCATCTTCGCTTCCCAGAATTTTTTCATCCTCTACTCTTTCAGGCAGGAAGTCACTACAATGTTCACTTGTCTGGTAGCAGGAAGAATGGCCAACTCCTGGCATGTACAAGTTGAAGAAGGTGTAATTCGCTTCTCATTTCCCTTGAAGGTCACTAAATTTAATACTGTGATTGAAACCCATGGCCTTTCATAAATCTCCAGGAAACTGTGAGTCCTAAGATGACAGATAATTTGGAGGTAGGCTTTGTTGACCTGTGTACACATGTTAAACATTTATAAATTGTTTCCTTTCATCTGTCTCCAATGTAATCAATAGCAAGAGTCCAAAATATAAATCCTCTTTGAAATGATAGCCAAGAAATACCCCATGAGGGCTGGTGGGTTTGTCCACAGCACTGGCATCCCTGTACGGCTTCAGAATATGACAAATGACAGTGACTTTCAGCCTTGGCTTGATCTGAACTGGTGGCTTCTATCTTTCTCTGAGTTCCTCCTTGCCAGGAATAACAAAACAAATGTCTCATTTATCCCTTTGGCATCATTCCTACTCAATAAATGAGGACACTACTCACAGGTAATCTTTTCAAAGTTTTCTAGCTGTGCTAGTTAGTATGGAAAATGTCTTGGCACTGGAAAGTACATGATAAAAATCATTCTTCTACTTTGAGCTTGGGAAGGAAGGTAAGACATTTGGGACAAAGTAGTTTTGCCTTTGCCTCTTCCAATCCATATAATCTTTGATATCCAAGAATGGAAAACTGGTTTTATCCCTGGACATAAGTGAAGCCACTGGAGGTCTCTAGGTCCTCTAACTGGGGATAACTAGGGCTGCAACTGCAGGAATGTAGCTGTTGGAATAACAGTGGCTCCTGGAAAGATAAAAATGTGCATGGAAATGTGTTTGAGGCAGAAGTACTGAGGCAAAATGACCCACCAATGAGGCTCACCATTGGAAAAAGCACATTTGAGAGTGATGAGATCTAAGTTACTGACATATATTGAACCCCAAAAGATGGCAATTTCTCAAATTCATTATACACTAAATGCAATCCCTATCAAAATACCAACAGGTTAATAGGTATGCGTACAGGTGTGGAAATTGACAAGCTGATTCTAAAAAGAATATGAAAATACAAAGGCCCAAGAGTAGCAAGACATTGATGGAGAAGAAGGTGTTAACACTCACTGTACCAGGTATCAAGCCTTGTTATAAATCTGCTGCAATGAAGATGCATCAATATTGGTGCAGATATAGCCAAATTGGCAAATGGAACAGAATATATAGCCTAAAAACATATATGCATGCTTATGTGAATATCAGATAAATGGCATGGATGGCATTGCAAATGAGTGGGAGAGGATGGAGTTGGAATAAACTGTGTAGAGATGATTAGATATGGGGAAAAATGAAATTGAACACTTGCCTCACACCACAAACAGAAATAAATTCCATTTTAATTTAAATGCTAAATGCCAATACCAAAAATACAAAACTTTTTAGATGATAATATCTATATATATATACTAGTAAAACCCTAATATGCAAATAGATCCAACAGCGGAACTGGTCGCTATGACATATGCTGACCACCAGGGAGGCGTGCATGGAACATGGCAGGTGTTGGCAGTAGGCAGCAGAGCATGGAACATGGTGGGCATCAGCTGCCGTGGGATGGTGGAGCAGGTGAGCGGGGTGCTGGTCGCTGTCATCAGGGCAAATCTCTGGTGGTTACTGAAAATTCCTTGCTCCCACGCGCTGTCCCTCTGGGTTCTCACACCTGCTGCCAGCACCTGCACCTGCTGCTGGTGCCAGCCCCACTCACACCCACTGCCAGCACTGGAGCCACTGCTCACACCCTCTGCAGACATCTGGCGCTGGCCCCGGCCCC
This sequence comes from Myotis nattereri, assembly GCF_964212035.1. Classification (NCBI taxonomy): domain Eukaryota; kingdom Metazoa; phylum Chordata; class Mammalia; order Chiroptera; family Vespertilionidae; genus Myotis; species Myotis nattereri. The sequence continues at coordinate 12,575,708 of NC_138079.1, forward strand.
GGTCTCTCAGCGCTGTCAGCGGGTGGGCTGCTGGCCCTGATCGCCCCTCAGGGCTTCTCCACCTCCCCCTGCTCCTGAGGGGCGATCGGGGCTGGCAGCTGCGGCACCCAGCACTGGCCCCGATCACTCAGCGCTGTCAGTAGGTACAAGCGGCGGCTGCCAGCCCCAATAGCCCCTGAGGGCTTCTCCACCTCCCCTGCTCTTGAGGGGCAATTAGGGCAGCAGCCGCTGCTGCACCCACTGATGGCACCGGCCCAGCTCACACCCACTGCTGGCGGCGGCCCCAATCGCTCTGTACCGTCAGTGGGTGCAAGCAGAGCATGCGCCATCAGCGTGTGGGAGCAGGAGCGGCAGGAGCGGGGCTGCCAGCAGACAGGGGACTGGGGGCATGGCAGGAGGGGCCGGGCGGGGGCACAGAGAATGGGCCGAGACCCACCCTGTGCCCACCACAGCCTTTCAGCCACAATTCCTTTCAATGTGCACGAATTCATGCACTGGGCTCCTAATATGAGAATAACTTCAATAGTGCATTAGGCTGCTCAGGCTGCCATAACAAAATACCATAGTCCAGGTGGCTCAAACAACAGACATTTCCTTCCTCCCAGTTTTGGAGGCTAAAAGTCCAAGAGCAAGATGCCAGCAAGCAGGTTTTCATGGAGGTCTCTCTGTTTGGCTTATTAAACAACAGTTTCATTGGTTCATATTAATTAATTTAGTTTATATTAAACAACAGTTCATATAGATCTTATGTACTTTCTGTAAGCTGTTATATTTTAAAATAATACAAGAAAAAATAATTTACAAAGAGAATGTCTCTAAGAAGTCTTGGACTTCAAAAGTGAAAGTAAGAATTGCTAAGTAGCAGGTAAGCTGTAAGCAATCTTGTGCAATTGGGTGTGTGAGTGGGGTCGGCTGCTATTTCTCATGTCCTCATCACTGAGAGGCAGAAGGGTTTAAGATGTGTTTAAGATGTCAGATGCAGGAACAATAATAGTCTTTCCTTTAACCATTTTTCACTAATTCCCTCCCAACTCAAGAACCTATTCATTATAATGGTCTTTTCCTATCAGGGACAATTACGCCCCCATCTACCAGCAGCCGGGGTTTTATGTCAGCCACTGCCCTGGGCCACCAAAATATACCTCCACTCGTATGTAACCTGGGCTGGAAACACATGGCCAAGAAGTCAGGAAAACAAGCTATGAAAGAAATCAAACAAAAGCAAAGATACCGAATGGTGGAAGAGAGGTTAGTCTGTAGAAAGAAAAGGCTTAAAGAATTGAAAAGAACCACAGGACTTTCTGCCAGCCAGTAAATGTCCTTCCATTTAAAAACCACATTTTGGTTTTCATGGAGTGAATTCATCTCCATTTAAGAACTGAAAATTCAGCATTCTTCCTAAGGTACTGTTTTTTTTAGTTGATGTAAGTGCCACAGATGATTTTGCTTATAGTGTCTCATTGATTATTGTGTTCGACTCCCTGAAAGCCCTAGATCCGTCGCAATCTGACTGGCTGGGGAGTGTCCGTTGTTTGTGTTTCAAAGCAATTCTGGTCTGAGTCACACACACAAGCAAAGTAATGCCGAGAGACCGGATAAAAGCTGCCCATTAGAAACCTCAGTTGCTGATTATTTCTTTACAAAATTGAATATATTACTCCAGCTACTGTCAACAAACATGCAGGACAACACTCTGTTCACCATCCGGCAACAGCCCCTGAGTACCGGAGCTAGAGTCTGAGTCATGGTTATAACTGCTAGGACAATAATTCTTACCTCTCTCAGGATTCAGTGAAAAACTGAACAAATAAAAATGGATTGAAAACATCAGTGTAAAGGTGCTAAAAGTACCATGTGCATTGTCGTAAAATATGTCAACTATCCCATCGGGTACTGCCCCAAAAGTCTAATATCTTACCTGACAGGTTGTAAACTTCCAGAGACCTGAGCTGGGAGGAGGAGGGGAGTGAGAACAAGAGAGCGAGAGAGCGAGAGAGAGAAGGAACATGTGTACATGTGTGTATATGTGTGCACACAAGTGTGCCTGAGTGTGTTTCAAGTTTTAAGTGAAAGGAAATGCATGAAGGAGAGACCATGATCTAACTGCCCTTTGACTAGAGAAGCAAACACACCTTCGAGCCATCAGGTGCCAAAGCTGGTTATTATGGAAAAGGCCTTCACTGCCCTCTGCTAGGAAAGACACAGCCCCATCGCAGCAACCCACTGTCCAGACCGCCCTCCTTAACTCCTTAGCCACCTAGCTGGTGCTAACTCGCACCACAGGAGCTTGTCATCACCAGTCCCCACTCACTTCACAACTCCTCGATGCCAGATGATCGCCTCACTCTGCAACTCCCCCCTACCCACCGGGTCTGAGCCCCTCTGAAACTCTCTGAGGCATCAAATAACATGCCAGGAAAAAACTAATAGGAAACAGCAAGCTAGGGAACAAGGACCAGGAAGGAGGCTCCCTTTAGAACTTCTGGTGCCTTGTGTTAGTCAGGTCTGCTGAGAACTCCATGTGCAAGGGATTTGTTGGGAGAGGGCAGGAGAAGGCGGGAAGAGGCTGAGACCACCACACAGGTCTGATGCTGTGGAAGGAGACAGGGAAGGAAGACACGGGAAGTCAGGAGCAAGAGTCTCAGGCTGCAGGAAGAATGGTTCGGCCAAGCCTATGGGCAAACCTTGAGCCAAAGTCACCCCTGGAGGAGTCCTGCATCATGCTTCAATGCCCGGCCAGGCCCAGTTACCGGCTCGTGGCAGCCTGCAGAGAGGGTGGCCTCAGTGTGAATGTGGGGGTGGGTAAGAGGGGGAAGCAGATGGGGCCATTGGTCAGTTATACTCCTGCAGCAAGAGAGAGCTCTGACAGCTGTCTACTGATCATCTGAAGTTTAAAAGCCCATTTTTATTGCTAACCTCATAGCCCACCAGTCACAAACCGACTGCAACAGGAAGAAACTGGCAAAGACAGTTTTTTTATTTTTGCTGTTTATCTATTTTTGGGTTTGGAATGGAATAATATTTTTTAAACTTCTGAGCTAGTTACCAACATTTAAAAAACAGGAGATTTTACATGTTAAAAATCCAGATTTCCAGCTTTCCTTGAAATGAAATGCAAGGGCTACCACCTCCTCATGTTGGCAGAAGAGCAATGTCTTCTCTTAGGTGTACTTCATTCTCCACTTGGCCATAGTCCCCACCACTCCTGTATGCTTACCCAGCCCATGCCACTCGTTACATTACTGACTGTCCCCTCTGGTCATTTGAACTTGGGACTTGTCTGCATTTGTGCTTGTGTTGCTGTCAGAATATAAGCTGAGGGCAATACTTTTGTCTGTTTGGATCACTGATATAAATCAATGGTCTGGAGCAGTGCCAGGCACCTAGTAGCTGATAAATAAGTATGTGTCCAGGGAAGTGGTATATTACCGTCCCAGTGTTGGAAGACATTGTTTGGGTTGGTGGTGGGGAGGAAAATGAACTTGTTTCAAAGTTTTGTCTGGAGCTAACCTTGTCCAACCCACACACAACCAAGCTGGCACCTAAGGAAGGAGATGGGACCAGGCACAGTGGAGTGCACATGTTCTCAGGGAAGTGTGGGACCAACGAGCTGCAGAATGAAGCAGAAAGTCTGCCCTTGCATGCCCCACAGTCTCAGTCGGGGATTCCTTCTTCCCCTCCCAGATCTAGGAGGAGGGTGTGGGTTTGCACGGGGAAACAGCTCAGCCTGAAGCACTGCCACAAACACTCCCTGGGCCCTGTTCCAGGGCAGTGGGCATGATGGGTCCTCACTCCAGAGCTAACACACTCTTAGGCATAATGGAAAGAATCGAGCTCAGTGACGATGTGATGCGAGATCCTCAAATGGCATAAAAATGCGCGTGGACAAATGGTGCAAATCAAATGGAAAACTGCCTGCCAGAGACAGGTCCCCCGTGGTGTCTCACCAGCTCCGAAAATGACTACCAGATGATGAAGGGAGGCAGGCCCCATGCACTCTGATTACCAGGGAGGACTGGCAAATCCATCAGGAACAAGCAGGCCTCCTTCAAGACCATTTTACTTGCTAAAAACAAATACTATTAAGTTTAAAAAGTGAGTTGATTTTTTGTCCCATTTCTCACTGTCATACATTTGCTGCATCCATTTCTAGTTAAAGGAGTAAAGAATATTTGTGCCCGAGACCCACTTTGCTGCTACTAAAAATCAAAGCTGGGTCTAGGCTTGACACAGGCAACTAACTAGAACCTTCCATTTGTGGGCAACTTGCTCTGTCGGCTTCATCTGTAGAAAAGCAGTCCGAGAGGAAGGGAAATACCCAGGGAGCACCTTCCATGTGTCAGACCGCAGAATGCTTTGCGTGCTTTTCCACATAATTCTCTGTTCCAAGGGATGAGGAGGTTTATAAAGGATCCACTCAAATGCAAAATGAGGCAGCTGTTGTGGAAATCAGTACAAAGGTTCCTCAAAAGATTACAAATAGAACAAAAGATTCAGCAATCGCACAGCTGGGCACTTATCCAAATAAATTGAAACCAAGATCTCAAATGCAACTTACTGAATGGAGGAAAACATTTGCAAACCAAATATCTGATAAGGGGCTAATATCCAAAATCATTCCAATGCACAGCTTCTATACACTGAAACAATTAAAGTTGTTAAAACTACATAATAAAAGGCTAACATGCAAATTGTCCTCTCAGGAGTTCGACCAACCAGGAGTTCGACTGACTGGGAGTTTGCTTGCTATGACATGCGCTGACCACCAGGGGGAAGCACAGAATGAAGGAAAGCCCTCGAGGAAGAAAGGCCCCAATCGGCCCTGATCACTGGCCAGGCCTAAGGACCCTACCCATGCATGAATTTCGTGCACCCAGCCTCTAGTGCAGCCGTGGGCAAACTACGGCCCGCGGGCCGGATACGGCCCGTTTGAAATGAATAAAACTAAAAAAAAAAAAAAAAAAAGGCTGTACCCTTTTATGTAATGATGTTTACTTTGAATTTATATTAGTTCACACAAACACTCCATCCATGCTTTTGTTCCGGCCCTCCAGTCCAGTTTAAGAACCCATTGTGGCCTTCGAGTCAAAGAGTTTGCCCACCCCTTATTTAGTTTAATAATAAGGAAGAAAGGCATTCCTTGTTGAACTAGAAACTGAGGAATTCTAGAAAGTTGGAAAGTGACAGGGCCCAGACAGAAGGAGGCCTAGGTCTTGCTACAAAAGGAAAGAGAGACACCAGACTGCCTGTGACCAAGAAGCCAGCTTGGGGCTGTGATCACAAGGGCACCAGCAAGGTGAAATTCTGTAGCTTAACTACCTCCCAACACTGACCAATTGTATTGGAGAAAATGATGTTTTCAGATCTGGATAGATTATGTTTGAGGAACTCTTTATCTTACTTGACCTGTTATTTATTCACAATTTGACCAAGTACTTCCTTGGTTCTCACTTGACCTTTCAACAGCACGAATGCTACTGACAGCATCCTTTGAAAACAGGACCACCCTTGCTCTTTGTAACACAGCTCTCACCCGGGTTACTCCTCACTCCCTTCCTCTGGCAAACTGGCAAGCCCATGACTGTAGGTTCCTGGGCCTCTTCTGTCCCACTCTCTCCTCTCTGCCTGAGCACCCTCATCCACACCTACAGCTCCAATGCCTCCCGGGCACAAAGGTCTCGCAGTTAGTTACACGTTGGCCTGGGTCATCCTTTCCTGGACATCTAGAACTAGATCTTCAACAGCCTGCTTCTCTCTCCAGGACCTCAGAGTTCCTCAAATGCGGGCTCATGCCAGCATTCTCGTGAGATCAAACCAAGTGTTTTGCCTCACAGAGCCTCCTCTGTACCTGTACTTTTTCACTCTGCCTGCCTCCCATGAGCAGGTTTGCACCCTTGGTCTCTCTTAATCTTAGTCTGAGTCCTCACATGGTGTGTTTCCTCCCATCCACAATCCTTTTCATTTCTAGGTTCAGACTTTACTAAGCAGCTACTACATACATTCAGCTAGACAGGATGCATAGGAGAATAGTTAACACATGGACCCAGTCTTCAAGGGCTTTATAGACAAATAATGGCAAACATGGGAATACATAAGTACCATTAAGTATAATCAATGTGTAAAACAAACTACTATGAGCCCACAAAAGGGGAAGTGATCATCTCTCCGGAAGATGGAGGAGGGAGGCATTCACTGCGTTTTGAAAGCTCAGTGACTGTTCTTCGTAAAGACAGGAGGGATGGGAGGATGAAGGGCACTGCAGGGGAGAGGGCCATGTCAAAGTCACCGAGCCTGCGAGCCTGCGGAAAGCCACAGCAGGAAATGTTACAGGGCCTAAACAAATGTAAAATGCAGTGTATCCATTTTCTTTAAATAATTTTCATTTGAAAATCTAAGTGCCAGAAGGATCAAGAAAAAAAAAAATTTAAGGTAGTTTCTAGAGTTTGTTTTGTTTGCTTGTTTCTGTGTTTCTAGAGTTCTGCTGATTGATGCAGGGTTTGCATGATTCAGGATCTGGACAAGACTGTCTTTGTTAGATCTTATGAGAGTAGCTGGTTGGTATGTATGCTCCTTTTCATGAGAGCAAATTTAAGAATGAGGAGACAATCGAGGAGATGAGCACAAAATGACAGTCAGAGGAGAGAGTTAGGATAAGGAAGCCAATCAACTGACGGGGTGGGATGTCTCTCCCAGATAATGTTTGATGACCACAGGCTGACGGAGAAGAGGCCCTCCGGGGGTGCCTCTGTGAGACCGGGTCCTTTCTCAGGGTGGCCATTTTAGAGGCCGCTGCATTCGTGTCTGTATCCTGTTCTCCTGCAGCCAATGCCACACTTACTGCTCACGGGAAGGCTTGGATGAAGCATACATTTATGGCACCACCCAAATCACACCACAGTGTCCACTCTGCCAGACCCACTAAATCCCTGGACACAGACACAAGGACCTCAGCCCCAGCTCATGGAGTCCCCCGCTGCTCAGACTCAACTGGGGGAGTGTGTTCACAGAGACCTATAGTACCTGGAGGATGAATTTACCCCACAGCCTTCCTCTCTTCATGTGTGAAAAAGGTGCCACATGAAATTCTCCCTGCCCAGAATTGTCCCCAAACAAAGGAAACTATTACTTGATAGTAGTTGTTCAGTTCAACAACTGTCTAGCATTTTCTATGGGAAAGTGCTGCACCAACATGCACTGAACATTTTAATTTGTACAAGGCGTGGTCCCTGCCCAGAACACAATGTGTCCTGGGAATTGAGCAATTCAACCTAAGTGTCATAATTACTCTTCTATTAGCAAACCCAGTGATTAAATCTCCAATAGGTACATATGCTTAGGGCAGAAAATCAATAGAAATAAAGTAATTGCAAATGACTTGACTCATTGCTGACTTAAAAAGTGTAGGATTTGTTATATAATAAAGTTATATATATATATATATATATATATATATATATATATATATATATATTTATATACACACACACACACACACACACACATATATATATATATATATATATATATATATATATATATATATTTAGATATAATCTATATTATAAAAGGCCTGTGGCCCTAACGCCATAACGACCAAAGACCGGCGCGGATGGGTGGCGCTACGAGCACAGTGCAGCACGCGTGGGTGGGTGGGGGCTGCGCAATTTCATGCACTGGGCTTCTATTATAATATATAATAGACTAACATAATACAGTCTTTTTCTCTAGATCAACAAAAGTAAACTTTAAGAATACTCATTTTTGCCTCCAGGCTTTTAAACACTTTTTATATTATTGTGGCCTTAAAAAACACAAGAAAGAAAATATTTCCTGAAATTTTCCCCAAAAGGTTCCATGTCATTCAGAGCTCAGCAATGGCATAGCAATGGGCATGCAGACATAGCAATGCCCTTCACACTAAGCTGTTTAACTTGCTTTGTTCTAGATGGCCACCATTAGCTGAATTGGAGAGTGATTCTCAAGAGCATTTCACACCAACAAAAAGAGAATCGTATCTATGGCCACAGGTTCCCATTTTCATAATTGTTATCCCCTTTGAAAAAAAACCCATTGCTCAAGCCAGTGCAAAAAAATAATAATTCAAAAATCAAAACCCTTATTATAACCTCTACCCACCCAGCTCTCCGGGTAGCAGAATAAGTGGGCTGGGAATTAGATGTGCAATTAGGTATTTTTAAATGGCCCTCACACTTTTTAATTTCCACTGCCCTTACAACTTTGGGATTTTCTATCTAAAATTGAAATATGATACATGAACACAAATAAATACAGATATGTCCAGAAATTAAATTTCACCTATAAGTTTATCCCACCCTTGGCCTACTAACCAAGTATCATTTAGGTAGGTTAATTAGGCAGTTTCATTCCAGCACAGAAAAAAAAAAGATTTGTTAATTAAGTTGGAGGAAATAATATATGCAAGCAAAAGATGATAATCACACTATCTGTCAGGCTCAACCATACTGACTTGAAGAAATAGCACATCTAATCCTAAAATGCACTGGTTTCCCGTTATCATTAAGTCATCCATTAATTTCATTAATCATTCATCTGCGAGAAAATGTTCTGCCTTAAAAATACTTGCAACCATCCTTTGAGGGTTTATGGCACATAAACTGGTCCTGGGAACTTCAGAGGCATTTCCACTCAGATAATCCTCACAGCAACACAATGAGGTAGAACTAGTCTGATTCATTTTATATATGAGGAAACAGAGAACTAAATGGCAAAGTACCTTGTCCTGAGTTTAAAAGTAACAAGCCCTGGAATCAACTTGGGTGCCTGCCTCTGAGCCCCAGGCCCTCACCCACTGTACCAGCCTTATGCTGCCCACTGGCAGTCCTTCCCTGGGCCCCTGTGTCTCTGCCTAGTATGTTCTCTTTGTCTATGATGGGTCCGTGGATCCCCAGACTGGCACTCCCAAAGGCTGCCCTTGGAGCCCATGCACCCTTAGCATCTGGCCCTTTTCTCTCTGCCCCACACAGGGAGAGAAAAACAAACAAACCACTCTCTTGGAAAAGGGGCTGCGTTTTTCACCTCCTCTCAGATTGTGCAGAATATTCCAAATAGTTCAACTGTTATTAGACGTCTATACCAACCCAATTCTCAATAGTGGCTGTGATGGAAAACAAAGTACCACATGGAACGAGTTGGGTAATTAAGGCTCATTTTATTTTTACAGCATCTAATATATCTTCCCAAGTTGACCAAATTACTGAAAAGGCAAAATATATAACACAAAATTGTATAATGCATTTGCTATTTTAAACTATATCCTCTCTCATTTTCTTAGCTTGCTGGTAGAAATTTGCCAGCTATTTTTCTTTGGAGGAACTGCTCTCACTTTCAGATTATGTCCATTCTACTTCTTTGGTTTTAAAAAGTCCTTTGTTTTGTAAAATTATAGAGCTAGTAGGTGGTAGCAGTTTTGTCTTGTTTTCAAAGTCCTGTATGGCAAAGTAAGATGCTGTCAGCATTACACCCCTCAAGATGCTGTGGCTGTCTCTAAACACACTCTCAAAATCTAGAAGCCTAGAGACTGCATTTCTCTTCACTGACACCCCAGCATCCACTCCACAGGCTGACAGTGTAGAGCCCAGCTTCATGCTCTGGGTCAGACCATAGGGTCAGGGCAGAATCTCAAAATTCTAGCGAGAGCTCACCTCTGCTGTCTCCTTTAGGCTTCAGCACACTACTGCCTTAGGGTTTTTCTTTTCTCTCTCTTTTTTTAAAATTATTTTTACTCCTGGTTCAAAGTATAGTTGGGTTCATGTTGGGTCTGAGAGCCCACATTAGAAGACCCTTTTGATACGGAGATGAAAGTCCAGACTTGGAGTCAGAAGACCTGGGCATCAATGCCTCCTCCCGTCTATCTGAGCGATCGCTCAGTCTCCCTCCACTTCTCCTTTTCCACTTCTAAGTCAGGGTGAAAGATCTCTAAAGGTCATACATTGATCTTAACTTTTATGTGATTCCATCAGCATTCAGTCTTTAAAGGCACTCACTCCATTTCAAGCCCAAGACCCTTATCCCTAAGATCTGGGTTTTTTGGTGTTCATACAATAATGGTCCTTCCAAAACATCTTGTGTACTAAGGAAGAGTCCATTAAAGGGGGATGTGCTCTAGTCTGATTCTGTGAAGTTCAAACAGGGGCCAAAACACCTACTGTGTGTAACAATGCAGTCACAGACGTCATGGAAAGGGGAGTCATTTTGAAAATTAGGGGGCAGTTAGGCATCACACCCCTCCTCCATTTGATCACAAACTCAAATGACTCTAGGAAGCAGGTAGGTAAAATCAACCAGTGAGTGGGCAGGAGCCAATGGAGGGAGGGAGGAAGGGAGGAGGACCTAGTTGAACTGGAAAGGGGACATCCTACCAACAGGCATTCAAATTTAGGTATTTTTACAACTCCGTGTTGGCCAAATCAAATAAGGCTGTCAGCTGAATTCAGCCCTGTTCTGCCAGCTTGCAACTTCAGTTCTAGACTGTTTAGTCCCTGAGAAACAGTGTTGGACCCTGTGGACTCACTGTTGTGAGCTTGGCCCAGCCTGCAGGAGAGAAAAGGAGCAGCATGCGGGCACTCACAGAGTGTGAGAGCCACAGAGGGCCGTGCCCCCACCAGTGCATCACATGGTGTGAAATCCTGCACTCTCCCCAGAACTGTTTCAGGCCTCATAGGGAAGAAAGGGACTTAGTGCATCATTGCTCAGCACTGGCCATTCTGCTGCAACTCCAGCCCTGACGCAGTGTCTCAGACGTGAGGCCTGCTTTGAGAGGAGAAGGCACACATGGGAAGTAGGGCATGTAGGATTCCCCAAAAGTAAGTAGCAATTCCTGTGGTAGGTTAGAAGAGAGAGGCTTTCAATGGTTGCCACACACTGGACAGAGTGGCAAGTGAGTCTTCTGGGGGAAGTTTGGGGAGGACTCCTTTGGAAAGGGTTTAACCCCTTGGATGCTTTTTCATAGACCTCTGGCACCTGTCCTAATCAGTATATAGGTTTAACCCCTCTATTCCTGCATTCCCATCTTCAGCTGCCCCGACTCATCAGGGAAGTCATTTGCATCACCCGGTGTGGAGGCGACTGGAGACTTGAGCGACCAAGTTGGAAAGAGGAAGGGGCTCTACCCCACTTCCAGCTATCTGCTGAGCCCCACAGAGAGGGGAGCATCCTCTCCAGGCATCTGGGGTCCCTGAGGCTGAGCAGACACCAACATCCCAGGAAGAGCAGACTCAGGTGAGAAAGAACCCTTTCCTGCTTGGACAACTCCAGAAGGACAAGGACCTGGAACTCACAGGAGCCAGTATCTGCTGGAGGAAGCTGGACTCTGAGAAGCGTAGGAGGAGAGGGCTGACAAACCAAAAGATGTTGGTGGGGAGCATTCAAATAAGCAGCAAATGTTCTGAGTGGGTAGACAAGGAGTTGCTGCATTCAGAATGCATGGTGAGGTGTAGCCGAGAGGAGAGCAGTGGGACTACTCCTGCACTCACACCCTCACATTATCATTAGGATGGGAATTCCAGGTCTGTCAGTCTCCTTTCCCTGTAGTCATGACTGCTGAAGCCCAAAGTTGTTCTCTTACAAATCTGGCTGGATATCCATCCTTCCAGAGGCCATCTGGAACATTCCATCTAGTCCATAAGCAAAACCTGTCACTTCCCAGCGGCACAATCTTTCTCCCATTCTATTTTTAATGAACATTGCCTTTGCTAGTGGGTTTTCAAAATCATTTTATATATATATATATATATATATATATATATATATATATATATATATATAATCGTTATGACCCAACAACTGGAACAACTGGAATGACAGGTTGACCAATTGCTATGATGCACACTGACCACCAGGGGGCAGACGCTCAACACAGGAGCTGTCCCCTGGTGGTCAATGTGCTCCCACAGCCAACCTTCCATGGCTAGCCAATCTCCTACACGCCCCCCACCCCATCCCCTCCAGCCAACCTCTCGTGGTCCCTTCCCTCCCCCACTGGCCCCTATGGCCCCAATCAGGACTGGGCAAGACACCCCGATCGGCCCTTATTGCTGGCCAGGCTGAGAGACCCCACCCATGCACAAATCTGTGCACCAGGCCTCTAGTTATTAAATAAAACCTTTGCAAATTCACTTTAAAGAAGTATCTTTTATGGAAAACAGATGTTGAGTGAACCTAAAAATGCAAATCATAACATCATAATGACTTCTTAATTTTAAAAGCTATAGATACACCTTCCCAGGAGGGAATAAAAAAGACAGGGACAACAGTACAGAAGAAACATCAGGAGGTGACTGAAAAATGAAGGAAGGTTGTAGAGCTGAAGATAACATAAAGAATACTCCTTGCCTTTAAATGTCGTGCACTGAGCACTCACACATGCTCGATTCCCAGTGTTTATTCAGGGAAAGGAAAGGAACAAAGGCAGCAGCAACACTCAGGGTACAGATTATTCCCAAATGTGTCTGCACATGCCATGCGGAATATAGAGTTCTAGAAATATACACAATGTCCTTCCTCCACGTCTCCGCACAGCTCCTCAGATGGGAATACGAAACCACAGTTTGCAAATGCTCCTGGTCAAATATAATTACTCAGATGTCCAGCTCCTCCTGCTGCAGGTATTTAAGACCGAGCTTTCTTTTATTTTCACAACTGGCTTCTCTTGAAACCCAGTGTTCAGGAGGACTGAACAATTAGGCATGTTCGCATTTCTGTAAAAAGAAGTTGGGTTTTCTCCCCAAACTGTGTTTCCTCTTCTTTATTAACCCTCTCCTTCCCTCTTTCTGGAGCAAGAATTTTCAAAACATGTCCAACTTACCCGTAAATCTGAATACTGCCCTTATGAATAAAATTCAATATAAATGCAAAACATGCATCTTTCTCCCTTTCAATTCTGTGCACTTTTTGAATAGCAAGTCACATGCAGTCTCCTGATAAATACATTTAGAAGTGCACCCCAAAACGAATCCTGCTATTGGTGGGTCCACGTTCTCCGCAATCCTGGCCTTCGTCAGAGGATTGACTACTGTCCTCTGGGTGAATGGCTGACACACACGTGCTTTGAGCTGCCCTCATCTTGACAGAACTGACCAAAATTAAACAGCTGAAAGTATTTTCAAATTCCTGTCTGGGGACAGAACTCAGCATGAATTTCTCACTGAGATAAAAGTATAAAAGTTGTTCTTTCTTGTTCCTTTGTTGGGCCTGGGTTAGGGGTGGAATCTAAGAAGTGAACGTGGGGTCATCAGAACGAGGGAGGGGATCAAACAGAGCTGAGAACACAAGAGGCCAGGAAGGCCTCTGAGGTCTCCGGCTGGAAACCGGAATGGCCGATGGTGACATTCAGGGCCATGTGCACGACAGGAAGAAGGCCAGGCATGGTGGAAGGGCACTAGCGGAGCCTACGGTGTACCTGAGATGATATCCAGTGTGGCTGTCAGGTAGGCCATTTATTATGGGAGTTGGAGGAAAGTCAGGGCTAAAGATAAACATTTGTAAGGCAACTGAGTTTAAGGGGTAATGCAGCTGTGGGTGCAGAGATCCCCTACAGATAAAATACAAGGTGGGAAGGAAAAGGGACCCAGGATCCAATCTTCAGAAATCCCACAATTTCATGGCCAACTTGAGTTGGATATGCTGCACAGGGAATAGAGCTGGGAAGGTAAAAAGAAGGTCCTCCCATGAAAGGCGGCTACATAGTGGTTAAGGCCACCAAACGATGAATCTGCTATAACCCAATTCAAATACTTCATCAGTGTATTTACCTATGACCTCACCTTTGCCTGCTCTAAGATTTCACTCTCAAATTTGCCCTACAACCTAATCTGCCTACCTCTTAAGGAATCCTACCTCCGTCAACATGTACTAATAAGAACCCAGCAACTTCATTAGATCCCTGCATGTTCTCACTCTGAAATCCATTCTTACCTATTCTCTGCTCAGCAGTCCATCCTCCTTCCCCAGCTTCCAAACCCATTATATATAGCATTTCAGGGCTCATGCTGCCATCCGAAGTAATAAAGCAAATCACATGGTCTACCTAAATGCCTAATTTGAGAGTCTGATCCATTCTGTTACCGTATAGGTGATATATAGAAGAAAAAAATGTTTGACATCAGCAAGACTGAGAGTCTATTAAAAACAAACATTTTAAACATGTAAGCATCCATGTAAAAGAATCATTTTTAATTGGCCCTGCTTTACTGTTTTTGATTTTTTTTCTGTTTAACAATTCAAAATTTAAATGATGGACCTTGTGAAATTGCCTGACCTTGGTTTTGAGGGCTGCTGTGACCTACTTAAAATCACATATCAGCCTTAATAGAGGGTTCTGGAAACAAGAAATGTGGAGGTGAAATCATAAGTGAAAGTTGATAATACAAGGTTGACTTGAAATCCGATCTTCCACTCCCATGTCCCCTTTCAAGGGGCCTTTCTTCTGCTGCCTCAACAACCCTCAGAGTGCCTCTGGGGACCCCTGAGGGTCTCATGACCATTTGTTTCAAGGGCCCACAAAGTCAAAGCTATTTCCATAATAACATTAAGTCACTATTTGGCTTTTAAAGTCTCATTCTCTCACTAGTCTACAGTGGAGTTCTGGTACAATATCAAAGAATATCCACAATTATCTGGGGGAAAAACATTAAATACTCCCGTTTACAGCCACATATCTGGAAAACAACAGATCACAAAGACCAAGAACAGAAGCAGATGTGAGACTACATCTGTCTTCCTTGAAAGAGATAAACAGAAATAAATGTAAAACATGCCAATCTCTCACCAAATTGTTTTAGTTTTGGAGAATATTGTTATTTTTCATAAGAAAATGTTATCCGCATTACCATGTAATTGATTCATTGTCATCTTTAATGAATTACTAAATAAATATTTGTTAAAAATTTAATGTCTAATATGGTAAATCTTTCTTGCTATAACCCATATGAACAAAGCTGTCTGGGCCAGGGGCCTGTGAACACTTTGGGTCCTTCCCACAGGGTATGAGGCTGGAAGGTGGCTGGAGACAGCTCAGCTTTGGCCCTGCCTTCACTAGGCCACGCCAATCCTCCAAGTGTACTGAACGTCCATGTGAATGTGATTCCAGAACCCCACAACCAACTGGTGAGCAAAGCCCCAGCCCACCATGTCACCTCTTGTATGCCAGTATGCACCCTCTCCTCTGCAGATAGAAGCTCTGAGAAT
The DNA here is from genome assembly GCF_964212035.1 of Myotis nattereri. Taxonomy (NCBI): domain Eukaryota; kingdom Metazoa; phylum Chordata; class Mammalia; order Chiroptera; family Vespertilionidae; genus Myotis; species Myotis nattereri. Next base: position 12,590,933 of record NC_138079.1, read on the forward strand.
AGCTATTAGACCAGGGGTCATAGTCAGCCCACGCTCACCAGGGCAGCTGCACCAGTTTTCACAATATTAAAGAATGATAAATCCCCTAAGCCTCCTAAGTGCATTCAGCACCACACCAGCCCCCCTCTGGGAACCCCCAGGCATACCTCACTACCTGCCAGTGAAATGGGTAAAGCCTGGTGTGGTCTGACCCCAAAGTGTCCCACCTCATCCCTCTGGCTCCCCCAGGACCCCATGGGCTGCCTACCCTCATAGTCCACCCCACTTTTTGTACCAGTTGTTATGTGCTTGGAGCATCTCCATCCCACCAGCATCCATGTGGTCCCCGACACACACCCTTTTCTTTACCCTCTCTTGATCCCTCTTCCCACAATCCTCTGACCCAGAAGGGGGGTCAGAGGAATTTTCTCCCTTTACTTCATCTTATCTTCTTACTCGGGCAGCCAGCCCCTTGGCTTAGATTTCAAAGCAGAAGGACCAGCCTTATAAGCAGGCTGTGGAAGACATTCTGATCCGAGTGCACAGGCTCAGTCTTTGAAATGCTAAACGATTTTTGAATGGGCTGAAGGCACTAATGGACTTCTTCACATGCCATGGCCCAGCAATCTCACTACTTGTTTCTCAAGCTTTAGAGAACTCTTCCCTGTAATAGTTCCCAGAAATTGCCATGCTTTTCTTCCCATTCCTTCCTTCCCAATTACATCATTGATGGGCCAGCAGTTCTTAGACTTCACTACATATTAGAATCACTTAGAGCAGTGGTTCTCAACCTTCTGGCCCTTTAAATACAGTTCCTCATGTTGTGATCCAACCATAAAATTATTTTCGTTGCTACTTCATAACTGTAATGTTGCTACTGTTATGAATTGTAATGTAAATATCTGATATGCAGGATGGTCTTAGGCGACTCCTGTGAAAGGGCCGTTTGACCACCAAAGGGGTCTCGACCCACAGGTTGAGGACCACTGACTTAGAGGAATTTTGGAAAATGCCGATGGCCAGATGAGCCTTGTACCATACATGTCAACCTCAAGGAGACACAAGGGTATCAGTTGTGTTTAAGCTTCCAACCTGTGCTCTGTCTGTGACTGTCAGTCTTATCTGCATCACCCCGGAACCCAGTTAAGTCCCCATCTCCAAGATCCTTGCTCAGATGGGTGGTGGTCTTAAACTATAAGCTCCTACATCCCGTGGTTCATTCAACTGTAGTTTTTCAACTGAACTGGTCAAAAGATCTATTTGGAAAAAAAATGTTTTTATCTTTAAATTAATACTTCTTTACTGAAAATATATACACATAATAAATCTACAGTGTCAAAGTCTCCACCCACTGCAGTTCCCTAGCCCTCTTCCCAGAGGGAAGAACTTATAAACACATGCATGTTCATATTTGTACACCCATCTCCTGAGGGGTAAAACCAGCAGAGTCCAGTCTACTGCACAGCACCCTGGGAGGGTGAGAGAGGAGGGTCCCATCTGTACCTTTAAAAGCTGCTCAGAGGTCAAATATCAGATGGGTTTAAGAACTCCCCTGACAGACAGCACATAACAACCTTTAGGCACTTAGGGAACTTTGAAGTATGATTTTTTTTTTAAGTGATAGGATGGCTCCTGACAGTTGCAAGGTGATGGGGATGGTCATTATTAATTTCTGTACTAAAGTAAGTATTAGGGGGTGAATTTTGTGTTCTCCCAAAATTCCTATGTTGAAGTCCCAACCCCTAGGAACTCAGAATGTGACTGTATCCTATATAATAAAAGGCCAGAGGCATCATGACCGAAACAACCAGAGACCAGACCACCACAGCCCCTCGTGGGCTGGCCCCACCCCCAAGCAAGCAGTTAGGGGCAATCAGGCAGGCAGGCAGAGTGGTTAGGGGTGACCAGCTAGGCAGATGGCCCCTCACTGGGCTGGCTTCACCCCCAAGCAAGCGGTTAGGGGAAATCAGGCAGGCAGGCAGAGTGGTTAGGGACGATCAGGTAGGCAGGCCAGTGGTTAGGGGCGATCAGGTAGGCAGACAGCCCCTCACAAGGCTGACCCCGCCCCCCAGCAAGCAGTTAGGGTTGATCAGGAAGGCAGGCAAATGGTTAGGGGTGATCAGGTAGGCAGGCGAGCAGTTAGGGGTCATCAGGTAGGCAGACGGCCCCTCGCAGGGTGGGACCCGCCCCCCAGCAAAGAAAGAGAGAGGGCCAGGCCAGCCAAGCCATCGCACCGCAGTCTGTCGCCTACAGGGGGAGGCCACCCAGTGACAGGGGAGGGGGGGCAGTGCTGCACAGATGGCAAGCAGTGGCAGTGGTGGGTATAGGGCCAGCTACCTGCAGCCGGGGGAAGGAAAGCCCTGAAAAGCCCTGATCTCAGGCCAGGACTAGAGACCCTACCCAAAGGGTCCCAGATTGTGAGAGGGTGCATGCTGGGCTGAAGGCACCCCACACCCCTGAGTGCACGAATTTTCATGCACCGGGCCTCTAGTTTAGAAATAAGGTCTTAAAGGTGTGATTAAGTTAAAAAAAAAAAAAAAAAAAAAAAAGGTCTTGAGCATGGGCCTTAATACAATCTGATTTGTGTCCTTATAAGAGGAGGAAATATAAACACGCAAAAAGAGACACCAGAGGAGGAGAACCAAGATGGCGGCATAGGTTAACGCCGGAGTTTGCTGCTTTGAACAACTACTTCAAAAGTGAAACCAAAAAACGGAAGGGACATCACCCAGAACCACTGGAACGCTGGCTGAGTGGAAGTCCTACAACTAGGAGGAAAGAGAAACGCATACGGACACTGAGAGGAGGCGCAGTGCTGAAGTCAAATTCTGAGGTGCAGAGTGCGCGGAGCGGGCTGGCGGCGGAGGGCGCGGTTGGCGTTTTCAATCGGGAGGGAGTCGCAGACTCTGAGCTCCAGATCCGGGCGAGTCTTTAGGGACCCAGACTCAAAAGGGAGAAGCGGGACTGCCTGGCTTCGGTCAGAGCGAGTGCAGCTTTCTCTCCGAGCTTTGCAGCGGGTGCTGGGACTCAGAGAGGCAGAGCCCCTGGGGACAGGACTGAGAGCGGCCATAACTGCTCTCTCCGGCCCACCCTATTGATCCTGTGCGACCAGCCCCACCCAAGCCCTGCACACAGGCATTTGCCGGATAGCCTCAGGCAAAGGCTACATTAGCACCTCCCTAGAGGACAGAAGTTCTCTCACTGCTGACACAGCTGATTCTCATAGCCAGTTGGCCTGGAGGTCAAACCCTCCCTGGAATTAGCTACAACAATCAAGATTTAATTATAAGACTTCGAACAAAGACCACTAGGGGGTGCACCAAGAAAGCATAACAAAATGCGGAGACAAAGAAACAGGACAAAATTGTCAATGGAAGATATAGAGTTCAGAACCACACTTTTAAGGTCTCTCAAGAACTGTTTAGAAGCCGCAGATAAACTTAATGAGATCTACAAGAAAACTAATGAGACCCTCGATGTTATACTGGGGAACCAACTAGAAATTAAGCATACACTGACTGAAATAAAGAATATTATACAGACTCCCGACAGCAGACCAGAGGAGCGCAAGAATCAAGTCAATGATTTGAAATGCGAGGAAGCAAAAAACACCCAACCGGAAAAGCAAAATGAAAAAAGAATCCAAAAATGCGAGGATAGTGTAAGGAGCCTCTGGGGCAGCTTCAAGCGTACCAACATCAGAATTATAGGGGTGCCAGAAGATGAGAGAGAGCAAGATATTGAAAACCTATTTGAAGAAATAATGACAGAAAACTTCCCCCACCTGGTGAAAGAAATGGACTTACAGGTCCAAGAAGCGCAGAGAACCCCAAACAAAAGGAATCCAAAGAGGACCACACCAAGACACATCATAATTAAAATGCCAAGAGCAAAAAACAAAGAGAGAATCCTAAAAGCAGCAAGAGAAAGAAACTCAGTTACCTACAAGGGAATACCCATACGACTGTCAGCTGATTTCTCAACAGAAACTTTGCAGGCCAGAAGGGAGTGGCAAGAAATATTCAAAGTGATGAATACCAAGAACCTACAACCAAGATTACTTTATCCAGCAAAGCTATCATTCAGAATTGAAGGTCAGATAAAGAGCTTCACAGATAAGGAAAAGCTAAAGGAGTTCATCACCACCAAACCAGGATTATATGAAATGCTGAAAGGTATCCTTTAAGAAGAGGAAGAGGAAGAAAAAGGTAAAGATACAAATTATGAACAACAAATATGCATCTATCAACAAATGAATCTAAGAATCAAGTGAATAAATAATCTGATGAACAGAATGAACTGTTGATTATAATAGAATCAGGGACATAGAAAGGGAATGGACTGACTATTCTTGGGGGGGAAAGGGGTGTGGGAGATGCGGGAAGAGACTGGACAAAAATCGTGTACCTATGGATGAGGACAGTGGGTGGGGAGTGAGGGCAGAGGGTGGGGGGGGAACTGGGAGGAGGGGAGTTATGGGGGGGAAAAAAAGAGGAACAAATGTAATAATCTGAACAATAAAGATTTAATTAAAAAATAAATAAATAAATAAATAAAAAATAAAAATAAAAAAAAAAAGAGACACCAGAGATACACAAAGAGAAAAGACCATATGAGGATATAGTGACAAGATGGCCAAGGAGAGAATCCTCAGAATAAACCAAACCTATTGACACCTTGATCTTGGACTCCAGGCCTTCAGAATTAGAAAAAAATAAACTGTTGTTTAAGCCACCTAGTCTGTGATATTTTGTTATGGCAGCCCCAGCAAAACTATACATGTTAAGATAACTTAATTCTACTCTGCTCACCTAGAGTATTACAGCAGGCTACAAACAGAGTTACTGGACACTGGAGACTCTTAAATTGATGTTGTCAGCCTCTTTGCCGAGAGGACCCCTTGTACATGAAACCACTTCACAGCAAGTTTCTTTGTGTGGCTCAGTTAGTAAATTTCTGGCCAAGATACAAAGCAAAGTTGTCTTGTACCCACATCCACCCAAAAGCATGAGAATAAGGTTTTCAGGCTTGTTGCACTTAAGGGTCAACATTTTTCTATGATTTAAAACATGAATGCCAAAAAGTGGTCCACATAAACAGTTATTATAATTAAAGGAAATGATGTAATAGTAGGTTATTTCTTGATGAGCAGAAGCATGACTAAAAGTGACACAGAGCATTCTGAGCCTCCTGGGCCAAGGGATTCAGTTCACTCTGTCCCTTTAGACCAGCGGTTCTCAACCTGTGGGTCATGACCCCTTTGGGACTCTTTCACAGGGGTCACCTAAGACCATCGGAAAACACATATATAATTACATATTGTTTTTGTGATTCATCACTATGCTTTAATTACGTTCAATTTGTAACAATGAAATTGGGGGTCACCACAACATGAGGAACTGTATTAAAGGGTTGTGGCATTAGGAAGGTTGAGAACCACTGCTTTAGACCAAAGTGCTTTGCTTTCTCATGTCAAAGCATGACTGAGCACATGGGGGAGGAAGGGGTGGGCGCACATGCACAGTGGCTCATGCGGAAGAGCTGGGACTGCAAGGCAGGGCCTTCTGATGGAAACTAATGCACAAGGAAGAGTAATGTGGTTCCCTCCATGCTTTGAAAGTGGACCTGGCTTTGATCAATAAGCTATCACAAATATGATGCACAGCTGTGAGAGAAAATAACTTCTGTTTCAGAGGAAATGGCACAAGGAAAGGCCTCGCCATAGCCTTTGAACGTCGATGCCCCCTGCGGTGATGCAGAGGCCACAGCCTGCGGGCATCTATGCCGGTGAGCAGAGCAGCCCAGTCAGCTCCCAGAGGAGTGCTGCCTTGAAAAGTCCGTGGAAGGCAAGGTTTCCTTCAGAATTGGTGCAATAGTTAACTTGACTATTTTCCCCAAAAACTTTTGAAGGTGAACAATAACTGCTACAGATCTATTCTCTTGCAAATCCAATATATGCAGTCTGCCCTTCCAGACACCCTCTAACCAATCTGTCCCAGCCCACCAACCTTTTATTACACTGTCTGGAATGCTCCCCAAATATTTCATCAGAGACTGTGATATTGTTCATGTGCCTGTTCATTTAAGTTGCAACTCTAGAGGTGTCCGTTGCCCTTATAAAAAATGGAGAGCCCAGCGGTGGTCTGATGGAGTCACAGCCAAGAAGTCAGCACTCCGACAGGACTGCTAGGTGAATGTCCATTATGTAGGCTCACCCACCAAGCTGTCCTGTGCATATTCGCACACTCAGGGTCCAGGACGGATCTTTACTGGTGAAAAAAGTGGCCTCTAAAACCTCCATGGTGAATGTCAGAAATAGGTTCTCTGTCAAAATTAAAGGTCTTTAAGATGTGTGCAGTGGCAAAAATATTTCAGAGATACTGCCACCCACATACATGGAATTATGAATCCAGAGTGGTCTGTTGTTGCTCGCTTAGGACAGGGTGAGGGCAGGGTGCCTTAGCATCCTGGAGCAAGTCCGAGGCCATTGCAGAGAGGAAGCCTGCCTCGGAGAGTTGTTATATCTTTACCTTGTTACACCAGAACGCCCATGGCACACAGAACTGGGACTTCACTGATCTTCAAGAACAGCTTGGATCTCTTGTGTCTTTTGCAAATAGGCATTTGTTTAGTAGATATCCACACAAGATGTAAGAGAACCTGGCCTGAGACAGGCCATTAGAAACTGGCATTAGGGTTATAAGAGAATAGCTAACCTTTATCCACCTTCATTATCTACCAAAAAGAATCTAACTGGCTTAGTTCAATTTATAAAATTTATCCATCAGTGCTCTCCAAACTGGTCAGAGTTCTCCAAGCCCTCTTGATGTTACTTGTCCTCCCTTCCCGAACTACCAATTCCAATCTAGACTTCCTTTCAGCCACCTCTTTCCACAGAAAGTCTTCTCACCTAAGGTCTTACTTTGCATCTAGAAAAAACGGGCTAAAGAAATTGTTAGTCTCTGGCTATCTTGCCCATCTTACCATGACCTTTTTGGAAATATGTTTTAGGTCTAAGTACTTCAAGCCAATATTCTAAGCATTTTTGAAGGCACTACCACATTTTCTACACTTGCTAATTATTTTGTATATCTCTAAGCAATGAACCCAACCCTGTGAACACAGAAGTACTTGCTAAATGCATCCACTGCTTCTGTGCCTGTGTGCATGCTAACATCAGGGCTAAGAAGGGAGATGCTTGGCTCAGGTCCCCAAGAAATGGTTCCCGGGGGGGGGGGGCAGGGGAGGGGAGCATGGGCGCTGACAGTTCAAAAAGACGAGCATTTTACAGTGAAAACATCTGCATTGCTGGATTTCTGGAACACTAGGAATGGTGGCTACTTCCCCAAAGGCTAAGGTGGTCTCAGTTTTCCTTCAGCTAATTCTTTAAAGAGAGGTAGTGTGGTGTTTTCTAAAGAAAACTGGAGTTGTAATTGAGAGATTCAGGCTAATAGTCTGCCACTATGTATGTAACTTTAGGCAAATGATTTCATTTCTTAGACCCTCCAGACACTTGTATATAAAACGGAAATACTGTTTATCCAACAGGGTCATTGTGAGAACTGAATAAGTAAAGTGTTCTGTATATTATAAAATGCCACAAAAGTGTAAGGCTTGGTTATTTTCAAATATTCACTTCTTTTGACACCAGGATAAGCTTGAAAATACTTATTTCAGCCAGAAAAGTCCATTGAACTTTCTCAAATAACCTATTAGAACCCTTGAAGAAAAAGACTTTATAATGATAATAAAAAAAACCTCCCTCTTGAATTAAAAATGCTGCATTTTGGAACAACTTCTAATTTGTTTGTTAAAGTAAATAGTGAAGGCAGAGTTTCTCCCAGACTTGCTGTCTTCCATCTGGGACTTCTTTATTTCCATCCTATTCTCTGTATGGAGACACTACGTTAGAAGCAATACACAGTTTATTTCCATTGTCAGCCTAGGTAATTCTGGGAGTGCAGTGTGAAGTTTCAGAGCAGGAGTATTGACCTCAGCTACCTTCTCCTTTGAGAAGGTCTACCTGTATTCACTCTGTCTGACAGAATGCAAACTGCATTTCCATTCCCAGAACTCAGAGAGGCGTCTGCTGTTTTCAACTGCAATACCGTTCTTGGAATGACAAAGTAGGCATGTACTGTATTATAACTTTGCCTAAAGACAAGCTTTATGCGATCATACATTCCCATCCTTAGGATGGTTCATTTTTTCCTGAATTAACATTAGAAAGAAGTCATTTGGCTTTATTAAGCTTGTTTCTTCCACTTCAGGAGACGAAACCATTCATAATGTGCCAGGAAGATGATGAAAGTAACTAAACAATTTATCTGAAGGGAAAGAAAGATAAAATCACTCGGAGCCTGCAGATTAAAAGACCCACTTTCTGCTTGAGATTGATATATAATAAACACAACTCCTAGCGACAAAGCACAGGCAAAGGACATATCTTCAACGCTTTTCCTCCCATTTTAACTTTAATTAATTTTCTGAATTTCCTAACAGTGTACTTTCTAATTACACAGGGGCTTGCTTCAGAATTCCAAGTAGGACTGTTACCATTCGCAAGTTGTCCTTGTGTTTTTAATGACTAGGTTTGAAACTATTAATACATATGCCCTCTTAGGTTAATTAATAAGCTAATTTTCCTTGCCTAACAATTGTTCATAATAAACTGGTTGTGTGTTTTTCTCTCCAAAATAAGCATCTATGAAGAATATACATCCTCAACATAAGTGTCTGCACTAGCATTCTCCAGAGAAACAGCATCAATGAGCTATCCAAGGTGTGGCAAAGATGGGTTGACAGTTGCTCGAATGGAAAATAATACAATTAATAAATAATAACATAAGAATAAACTTCGTGTTTCATGTACTCACTACTGTAAACCTACTTTTGCTGCACCCCGTATAAGAGGAGATTTAGGCTTATCCTCCCTCAGCTGGTCTGCCCTAGACGCCCTGAGCATCAGCCCTAGTGCCCCGCACGGCACTGTTTCCTCTCCAACAAGATGAAAGAAACTATGATGAACCAAGAGAAACTCGCCAAACTGCAGGCACAAGTGCGCATTGGTGGGAAAGGAACTGCTCGTGGAAAGAAGGTGGTTCACAGGACAGCTACAGCAGATGATAAAAAACCTCAGTTGTCCTTAAAGAAGTTAGGGGTAAACAATATCTCCGGTATTGAAGAGGTAAATATGTTCACAAACCAAGGAACAGTGATCCCCTTTAACAATCCTAAAGTTCAGGCATCTCTGGCAGCGAACACTTTCACCATGACAGGCTGTGCTGACAGAAATGCTACCCCGCAACTTAAACCAGCTGGGTGCAGACAGCCTGACTAGCTTAAGGAGACTGGGTGAAGCTCTGCCCAAACAATCTGTGGATGGAAAAGCACCACTTGCTACGGGAGAGGATGATGATGACGAAGTTCCAGATCTTGTGGAGAATTTTGATGAGGCGTCCAAGAATGAAGCAAACTGAATTGAGTCAACTTCTGAAGAAGATAAGCTTGAAGACGCTTCTGGGAGCTGCTATTCTATATTATGCCTGCTTTTTCAAGTTTTGTTTATGGATCTGGTAAAATCTAGATCTCTAATACTTTTTAGCCCAACGCCCCTGGACATTGAAGCTCTTTTCAGTTTCTGCTTATACGTAAATCATTCTTTGCTGCTAACTAAGCTGAAGAAGCTTGGGAATAAAGTGTGAAACAGGTGGTTTTTTTAAAAAAAAAAAAAAAAAAGAGCGAGATTTATGCTAGGAATTGGCTCATATGGTTGTGGAGACCACATAGCCCCACAATCTGCCATCTATACACTATACAACCAGAAAAGTAGGTGGTGTGATTCAGCCTACGAACGGAGGCCCGAGAACTGGGGAGCCCCTGGTGTAAGTCCTGGAGTCTGAGCACCAGGAACCCACTGTGCCAGGGCAGGAGCAGAGGGGCCTCTCAGCTCAAGGAGAAAGAGAGAATCTGCCCATCTTCTGCCCTTTTGTTCTATTTGGGCTTTCAGCATACTGGATGGTGCTCACCAGCACTGATGAGGGTGATCGTGCAAAGTCTTCGAGGATGGCCCCCATGGCTGAGACAAGGTTTGAAACTAATTATAAGCTAATTTTCCTTGCCTAGCAATTGTTCGTAATAAACTGATTATATTTTACTCCAAAATAAGCATCTATGAAAAATAGACATCCTCAACTTAAGTACCTGTCCACTGATTCAAATGCTAATTTCTTCTGGAAACAACTTCCCTGACACACCCAGAAATAACACTCTACCAGCTATCTGAGCACCCCTCAGTCCAGTCAAGTTGACACATAAAATTAACCATCACAGCGTCCTATTTTATCTATGAAAGAAATGTGAGCATAAATTACTAAGGAGATCACAACTCTTAGACACAGAGGCCTGGGTTTCAAGAGACATCATACTTGTGGCACAATAATCTAATCTTATCCTAAGCTCTTGGCTCTGGGATCAGAATTCCCTCCTTGAGAGGAGCAAGGTAGAAACCATACCCACGTGTAGCTTAGATAAGCCTCCTATGCCAAGTTTGATCTTGTCATTAGATGTTGGCGGCCTCTGGAGATGAGAAAAAGCAAAAGGGCTCCTTCCACATGGCCTTGCTACCACCAGATGGCACGTCACCATGAAAGCAGGTTTCACACACAATTCTGACACACACATCCATGTTTCTTGGCAAGCAGGCATGAAACAGTCTGTTCCTGGGAGCTCTGTGGCATCCCAGCTCTCAGCCACCGATCCATCCTCGAGGACCTTGCATGATCCTGACACGGAATTCTCAACTAAGAGGCAAGAAGCAAAATGCAGCAGAAGGCCAAGGGCAATCCTCCCAAGGTGCACACACAGCCTACAAGGCGCCCCTGTTCTGGGAAAGGCAGAGGAGCCTGGGCAGGGTTTAACCCATCCACATATCCCAATTAATATGAGCACCACTTGTTCCTTCAATGAGAGTTATCTCTAACTAGAGGCCCAGTGCACAAGATTCGTGCATGGTCAGGGGGAGGGGTCCCTGAGCCCGTCCTGCACCCTCTCGCAGTCTAGGAGCCCTCAGGGGATGTCCACCTGCCAGCTTAGGCCCACTTCCCTCTCACAGTCTGGGAGCCCTCACTCCTTACTGCCTGCCTGCTTGCTGCTCCTTACCACTCAGCTCACTGCTCCTTAGTGCTGCCTCAGAGGCGAGAGAGGCTCCCGCCACCACTGCTGCACTCACCAGCCATCAGCCTGGGTTCTGGCTGAGTAGCACTCCCCCTGTGGGAGCACACTGCATTGAGCGTCTGGCCCCTGGTGGTCAGTGCACGTCATAGAGACCGGTCGTTCTGCTGTTTGGTCAATTTGCATATTAGCCTTTTGTTATATAGGATAATCCTTCCACTAATGAATGAATCTCTAGTGCAGACATTTACAGATGAAGGTGGTTGAAGATTTAGCACCTTTGCAATCCTAACCATGCCTGCCCTTGCAGCATGCATTCCTCTTTGTGACACTATAAACATGAACCACTCCCAGGATAGAGAATAAGCTAAACTGGCCCACACCTGTCAATATTTTATAATGTCTATGCTAAACTATCTTAAAGGAAAATTACAGGATGTATGACCAGTGGTACCCAGGGTGTCCAACCAGCAGAAGAGTTCAAACAGTAAGGTGTGACCAACCTCTTAATTTCTCTAGTCCATGCCCTCTTATGCAGCCCACATTTTCTGAACTAGGGCACCAGGAGAGATTTTTCCTTTCCCAGTTTGAACACAAGACAGAAAAATAGCTAGAGATGAAAAATTTAAATAAGCAGCTTCCTCACAAAAAGATGAAAACTGGGGCCTGAGTAAATCGGAAAACAATGTGCACTGTAAGTGCTTTTTTCTGATAAAAATTCTAGAAGAGAATCACATAATTGCCTTATAATCTTATGGGCCTTCTATTTGAACAACATTGAACAACAATCAAAGTTAAGGCGTGCCCATCATGGAAGGTGGCCCCTGCCCAGAGTCCAGTTCCCAAGTAGGCCAGTGGGCTTCACTGCTTCAAAACCAAGTGCAGCACCCCATCCAAGAAAGTGCGAACACATGACATGCCCCTGGGCAGAATGCAGTTGGTTTACACAAGATGAAGATGGACATCATTCTCTACACATCACCCCTCTTATTTTAAAATACACTTGCTCAGAGGGGTTTAACTGTGCTGGATAGAACAATTCTAGCTGCGTTCACCATCACCAGAACTGCTCATCGGGGACAGACCTGTTGGAAGAGCGTGTCTCTCTGTTTGAAACTCTGCTTTCCCCTTGGAGAGCACCACACCTTGACTCACATTCGCTGCTGCTTTGCTCCGTACCATTTACTCATTCATCAAATACTGACCGAGCGTCTCCTGTGGACGACATGGACAGGCCCTGGGAGGACTACCAAGGAGGAGAGGACTCGTCTCCAGCTCCCCAGGAGCTTTGATTCTGAACTTGATGTTAAAATCAGGACAAACGGCTGTGAAAGGTGGTGTGTGGCTTAGTGCAAACGAGTGCTGCAGGGGCTGGACATGGAGGCTGCCTAATGAAAACACTCCCGAGTTTCTCCTTTACCCTCCCACAGCCTCCACAGCTCACTTCTGACACCAGACGTGTGGTTTCCCACAATCAAGCAATTCTCTGACACCAGAGGGTGTCCTGCCACTCCGTTCAGTTCTGACTCTAACTGGAGCGAGCACAGACCCCACAGGTGAAGGGCACAGTCCCCATCGGTGAAGACCTCCCCCACTTCAGACACCAATCACAGGGAGTGGGTCGTCAGGTTGCTCACAATGTTAGTCCATTCTGTCCAATATGCTAGGGTGGGCTTCTGTGTTTTAGGACCCAAAGATTAAAATCTTCTTGTAAGGACAACTTTCCTGGTCTCTTTAGGTGCTAACTAGAAAGTATGTTTCTCCTGTAGGACGTATCTTATGGCAAATGGTTAGGAAGGCACGCAGACTTACTTTGGGATCCTGACTCCACAACTTCCAAATGATGCGAATTTGAGCACTTCTTGTAGAGTAAGCACTTGGTGGAGAGGGGTGGGGGGGTGTAAAATTATTACAATTAATTGCCTGCCTTGCAGTAGATATTTTATCAAATGACATGTACTATAATGTTTGCTTTCTAATTTTATTCTGTTTTTCCCTTCTTCTTTTTTCTTACTGTCCTTTTTTCCTCCCCATATATCACTGTATTAGTTTTCCAGGGCTGCTGTAACAATTCTACGGACTCGACAACATACACAAAGAAATTGTCTCACTGATCTGGAGGCTGGAATGTCCAAGATCAAGGTGCCAGCAGGATGGGTCCCTTGAGGGCTGTGAAGGAGAGCCTTTTCCAGGCCTCTCTCTGGGCCGCCTTCAGGTTCATGTGGGGTTCTCCCTATATGCGTCTGTGTGTCCAAATTTCCCTCTTTATAAGGACACCAGTCATCTTGGATGAGGGCCCAGCCTCATGATCTCTCCTTAACCAATTACATCGGCAATGACCTTATTTCCATAGGAAGTCAGTGCTAGACATTAGAACTCCAAAATTTGCATTTTCCAGTTTCATGACAGTTGTGACACAATTCAACCCCTAATAAATACATAAAACACATAGACTGTGTTTTATATGCATTCTCCTAATTCGCCTATTCAATTCTGCAAACGTGAATGCCATGCCTCTCTTCTAAGTCTAAACAGCTTCTCAGGGTGACAGTGGATGTTAGCTAACAGTCCCCGGGGCTTGCTGTGTCCAGCACTGTTCAATGAACCCACTCCTTGAAGCTTCACAGCAACTCTAAAAGGCATCTACTCTTCCCATCTCCCGTCTTCAGGCAAGAAGACTAAGAAGAGCGAACTTGTAAGAGATCTCCACACTGAGGAAGGGGTAGGAGGCCTGGAGGGCACGGGAAATGGGTACAGAAGGCCTCTGGAGCCGCCTTCACCCAGTCACATTCCCAGAGGCAGGCAGTGAGCCCCAGCATCTCTGGCAGCATGTCTCAGGGTTCTCGCAGCTGCATGAGGGAGGATCTAAGTATCGGGCATAATTCTTCCAAGCTACTGCGCCCCAGAGGAAGGGTCTTGGGGATGCCGGTTGGGAAGACAAAGGCAAAAGCTGCTGTAGTCTCCATGCCACAGCCTGTTGGGTATTAGTTCCTCTGATCCTAACTTGGCCCAGCTTCTGGTTTGGGTTCAGGAGCAGAGTTGGGGCCTTCTGATGCAGCTGTACCTGCCATGCCATCCTCTGCTGAACGATCAGAAACATAGCACAGGATAACAGCAGGTGCATAGGGACTCGGGATTGTGAGCAGGCCTGGAAGATGACCACTGATGGAAGGAAAGACGGGGCAGAGTCAGGGTCTCCAGGGCCAAACCACAAGCCAGACATCCCCAGGACAGGGGAGGATCACAACCTTCCTCCGTGACTGCTGCTACCCTTTGTTTTGTATGTTAGAAACTTATTCTTTCATTTTGATGATGATGTGGTCTGGGCTGAGACTGCATTGTGATTTCCCTTCTCCAACATAATTCCATTTCCTTATCTCAGTTGGAGAATTAAATAGCATATTAATATCATATGTTACACTAGATTTCCCTTAAAGCATGCAATAAAAGCTATTTTCCAACCTTTGTGGGCTGAGCTGATAGTTAATCTAATTTATTATGTCATTAATAAAAGTTGGTGTATGGACCAATAGTTACTTGGGGATGGGGATGGGGGGGGTGGGTTTGAAGGATAATTTAAAGGTCGGTTTGATTTAAGACAAGTTCAAGTTTAGCAATGCAATCACACTGCATTTACTATACATCTCTGTGATGAGTGCAAGACAGGAAAACCAACCTTTATAGTTCCTATTTATAATTAATGAGTGGCTTCCAGCAGGGTTGGAGAGGAGAGAATTGTGATTACAGAAGACCAACTCACCTGAATGGCGTCAAATCTTCCAGAGGCCAATTTAAGCCAGCCCAGGTGTCAGCATTCTCACTTCTCATGATGAGGCACTACAGTCTTTTTTTTTTAATAGTCATGATAGGGTAAACTTGATTAGAAAGAAGACTGAAGAGACTAATAGTAAGATGATGGCTTAAATAGTTAAAGCCAATTGCAGGGCATGAATGCCATCATGGTAGAATGGGGTTCTGAGGAAGTGTTGGGGGTAGGGGATGCCCTCCTCTGGCTCTCCAGAGCAGGATCTCCCCCAGTGAGCTCCGCCCACAGACCACGTTCACCCAAACGGGGCAGCCACAGTGAAAACTTTCAAGGAGCTTAGCCTCACTGGGCAGAATTCAGTCCTGCCTCCCATTAGACGAAGCCTTACACCTGGAGGCTGCTGACTCCCAGCCCTATCTCCCCTCCTCCCTCACCACTGAATCGCCCTCGAGAAGAACTGAAGGGATCTGTGATTCCCTCCATGCTTGGTAGGAAAGTGCCAAGGTGCAGGGGAAGTGAAAGGTCACCTGTATGGCATGTCACGCATCTCCAGCATGATTCTCTCCTTCCTGAATCCAGCTAACCTGGAGACCATGCCTAGCCTCCTGGCTAAAACACCTCCATCCGCCAGTGAGGGCCCCCTATTGGGCAAGCACAGACTGCCTGGAACTGTAGCCCCACTGGACAGCATCGCCCACCACACCAACTTTGCTAACTGCCCTGCACTGCCTGCCAGAATGGATGCCACTGCTCCCTGTGACCACGCCCCAGGGCAACGATGCGTCTTCCCCATTCCTGATCTCTCCTTCACATTCACCATGCAGTCTGCTTAACCCAACCCTTTAATAAAAGAATCCAAATATAACACTGTTTATTTTATTAAAGTCGATAGTTGTTAACCCTGACTACGCACCTAAAATTGTTTTTAAATGCTGACATCTAGGCTTCACCTCCTAGAGATTATGATCTAACTGATTTTGGTGGACCAATTGGCCCCACTGCTATGAAGTGCAGCCAAGAATGAAGATGGGTGAGTAGTGAGTTAACACGTTCCGTTCCAAACCTTCTGGGCACCACATTGCTCCCATGTTAGAAGGGCCCCTGTCTGCACCCTGCGGTCTGTGTCCATTAGGTCTTTGCTCCTAAATGGTGAGCTCATGTGCTAAGGGTGCGTCCCGCTGATTCCCCACACCTGCTCCTCGGAGTGAAGCAGCATGGTTGTGGGGAGGAAAAAACAAAAGAATGAAGTAACGACCTGCTCCTTACTGAAATGTCTGACAAGATTACTAAAATGATCAGATGGCCAAACTAATGGTTCAAGGCCATGCCTTATGCCAGGAAAACTGCAGTAAGAAATTCATGAAGCTTGAAAGGGGTCTTCTGAGGCCCTTTTGTCCGTGGCCATTCTGCACACACAAAGAGAAACCTAACTTTGCTGACTTCCAAAGGAAGACTCCACACAAAATCTGATCTGACTCCAGAGTGAAACGTTGTCACCATCTGGAGATCCCTTTGCTTGAGTTCCTCACTGGAGGCTGTGGGGAAAAGGGGAGTCACCTCATAGCTCACAGCAATACACCTTCAGTTAGAGAAATGGTATAGTTTTTTTACATTTATAAAATGCTCCCCCATTAAAAAATGTGCCCCACTACAATGCAGCATTTCAAGAGTCTATGTCAGAAAATGACACAAGCCAGATACAATATCTGATATTGTAAGTAACATGTAGAAACAATCAGAAAAAAAACAAATGATAGTCCAGCCCAATATTCCAGACCTCTAACATATTGATCTTTTATTTTTCATTAGTGACATCCATCTCAAATCAAAGACTTGTTCACAAGACGAAAGAATAAAATGATGGAGACACAGAAATGCCACCTATAATCAATATGTTATGAATGCTGTGAGAATTATTCACGTAACCATCTAATGACCAATCAAGTATGCACCCTTTTTTTCCTTGAACAGTAAACAGTAAATGAGTAGCAGTAATTGTAATTGTAGTCATTACCATCATAGTAATTGTAGGGTAGGAATTATAGTAATAGTAATTGTAGCAATAATAGTAGTAACAACACAGCAGTGGTAGCAACTGTAGTAGAGGAAGTTATAGCAATTAGTATAGTAGTAGTACTGATTGTAGAAGTAGTAGCAGTAATTGTAGTCATCATCAGTATAGTAACTGTAATAGAGTAGCAATTGTAGTAGTGGTTGTAGCAGTTATTATAGTAATTATAGCAGCAATAGTAGTAATTATAATACCAGTAGTAACTGTGGACGTGGTAGTAATGGTAATTATAGCAATAGACAGAATATTGGCATGCCCCCTCCACTGGAGCACAGTGAAGGAGCCATGGTAAGGAGGAGGGGAATTACCTTATTTAAATTTGACTCTATGTAGACCTCTCTGTTACATTTACTGAGAGAAGCAAGAAGCTTCCCAAAATAATTCAATCCCAAAGTACATTTCTTATTTCATTTCCCAGGAATGCAATCTTCAATTTGAAAGCATGTGAAGAGCTCAAAGCATATGAAATAGTTCACTGTATGTTAAACCTATGGAATGCTTAGCATAAAATATGGAATTTGTTTATTTAACTTAAAACAAGTCCCTCAGCCTTGTGTTCGCTGCGCGGCACTATGTAAGTTACGTGGGTTCGTCTGGTGTTTGGAAAGCAGCAGGCCCTCTGGGACTTGGCTTTCTCCTCACACGCCAGCTTGAAAATAAATAACGACTCTGGCAGGTTCAAGCCCAAACACAATTCAAAGTTTGTTTCTTTGTGAAGTGTCTCCCACCGTCAATCCAGTTGAGAGATGGGGGATGGGGCTGGAGATGGAATATGACAAAGACTCTGGAGCTGCTCAGGAGATAAAGCACCCCCACACGCCAGACGCCCCTGGAGACAGAGGACTCAGCAATGAACAGGAAGTCACCTCCTTTCTGTTCTCAGGAAAGAACTCCAAGGAGCACAAAACCCAACAAACAGGGTGGTTTCAGGCAGGGTTAAAAACAATGAAGAGAACAGCCACCAGGGGGTGTGATGGAGAACAATGGTTTGCAGGGCCCGTCCCCTGAAAGGGGGACATTGTGCTGAGACCCAGAGACAAGCAGGAGGGAGCTAAGGGGAAGAAGCCTCCGTAAAAGAGACATCAAAAACCCCAAAGTAAAAATCATTCTGGTCTCTTGTGACAAAAAGATGTGTCTGGAAGGACAGTAGCAGATGAAATCAGAAAGGAAGGTCAGGGCCAGGTTATTAAATCTGAACGGACTAGGCAGGGGGCTGCAGGAAGATCGTCCCTAGATTTCTGGCTTGTGACCCTAGATGGAGGGGAGACCA
The DNA here is from genome assembly GCF_964212035.1 of Myotis nattereri. NCBI lineage: Eukaryota > Metazoa > Chordata > Mammalia > Chiroptera > Vespertilionidae > Myotis > Myotis nattereri. The sequence goes on from NC_138079.1 coordinate 12,609,191, forward strand.
CCAGCTGGGGCTGCAGAAGCAGGCCCTGGATCCAGAGCAGGACCTCAAGTATAAGGTGCTGCAGAGACATCCTTCGGGTCTCTGGCTCGAGAGCCAGGTAGCTCAGACCCCGCCTGCAGCTGCTGCCCTCTAGGGCCTGGCCCCCTGGCCCAGGAGGGCCCCTCCACAGCCAGCACCCACAGACCCTGCTCCAGCCCCTGCTCTGCTCCTTCCCCTCCCCCAGCCTGGGCCTCCCCATGAGTGTGTCTTCAATTCTTCTGTTGGGATCTATACCAGCCGTGGGCAAACTACGGCCCGCGGGCCGGATCCGGCCGTTTGAAATGAATAAAACTAAAAAAAAAAAAAGACCGTACCCTTTTATGTAATGATGTTTACTTTGAATTTATATTAGTTCACACAAACACTCCATCCATGCTTTTGTTCTGGCCTTCCGGTCCAGTTTAAGAACCCACTGTGGCCTTCAAGTTAAAAAGTTTGCCCACCCCTGATCTATACTCATTCCTCTTGCTGCTGTAACAAACCACCACAAACACAGTGGCTTAAAACAACACAGATTTACTTTTCTATAGTTCTGCATGGCCAAAGTCCCAAACACACACTGGGCTAATCCAACTCGATTGGGACTGCCTTCCTTCTGAAGAATGTGTCCTCGCCTTGCCCACCGCCTACAGCAGTGATGGCGAACCTTTTGAGCTCGGCATGTCAGCATTTTGAAAAACCCTAACGTAACTCTGGTGCCGTGTCACATATAGAAATTTTTTGATATTTACAACCCTAGTAAAATAAAGACTTATATTTTTGATATTTATTTTATATATTTAAATGCCATTTAACAAAGAAAAATCAACCAAAAAAATGAGTTCGCGTGGCACCTCTGACACGCATGTCATAGGTTCGCCATCACTGGCCTAGAGGCTGCCCACATGCCCACTCAGTGTTGGCTCCCACTGAGTGAAAGACCAGGAGCTGGGCACCAAGGCAGCCCCTGCCCAGAACCACTTTAAGAATCAGAGTGACCTAAGGGCCTACCTGGCTGGACTGCCCGGCCTGGCAGAACCGAGCTGTGGTGGTGGCACGCTCTCCTGGGAATTCTCAGAGAGGTCTTTACTGTCGCCTCTCCCTGGAGAGCCAGGTGTCTTTGATGGGGGCTGTGCCTCCTCTTCTACCTCGTTAGCTCCACACACACCATCTTTCACAGGTCAGCTCCCCGGGGAAAAGGGAGATGGGAAGTTAAGACGTGAGCCGTTAAGTTCCGTACCACCAGCCCGAACATGTCCCAAGGCTACAGGGCACACTAATCAGCTCCACGGCATCCCTGGCTCTCCATGACAACCACTTCCGGTCTTCCACGTTCTTCTGCACCTTCTGCCCACAACCCCCCCCCCCCACACTGAGGTTATGATGAATAGCATTCTCAATCATAATGCATTTCAAGCATAAAGGAAACAGCTGTAGAGGATTCCCAAGGAGGAGGAGGGGGGGGAGGAAAAGCATATTCTTGCAACTCAGATTACATATTCTTTGAAGACGGTTGTCAATGAGAAAATGGGACTCCCTTTGAGCCACTGAAATGTTAACTTTCGTGCCTGTGTAAAGGGAGCAGATTCCTAAGCCACTCTGCGTTCGTTCGGAGAGTGCAGTCTGAGTCAGAGCCCACCCACCGGGACAGCACCGAGGTCAACCCAGAGGCCCTGTGTGCAGCCACTGAGTCTGAGGACACGGGGGGGGGCCTGAGCCTGGCAGACGGCAGGGCTGTCACAGGAACACTGCGCCTGTGTCACTGAGCTGCCCCCGCAAGGCGAGCGGGGCTCCCCCCAGGGACAGAGAGCTGCGTCTCTATCGGGCTGACAACGCGCTGAACGGTTCTTGACTGCTTTCTGCGGGCGGCAAACTTGGTGTGAGACATGCTTTCACTACAAACTGGTTGAGGTTTGGGGAGCATGACTAACCTTCAACCTGCTCTGTTGGCCAGATACGATCACCTAGCAAAGAACCCTTCAGAGTCCTGCGGCAATTTAGTGAGTGTCCCCTGTGGCCCGGCCCAGGGGACCAGGAGAGATCGGAGGACCAACCCCCCTTTCACAGGGGATCCCTCCCCTGTAATCACTGATAAGGTAGCCAGCTTAACTGGGCAGGACCAGGGCGTGACCTGGACAAGCACCAATACCCCCATTTCCAAAAGCAGCCAGTAAAAGCTTACCTGCACCCACACCCTACTGAGAGCCCTGCTAAGGGCTCAGGAATGCGCTGTCCATCGATGTGCGCTGCCCTCCAGGCCCTGGCTATCCTACCTGGCTGAATGCCCAGAGGACAGCCCACTGTTCGGGGCAGGGCACGCTCCCTGCAGGCCTCAAGGCCCCAGCAGACATGGCTACAGGCCTCCATCGTTTGCAAGGTAAGACTGTGCACGGGCCTGCAGGACGAAAACACCCCAAGCTCACAGAGTACATCTGAGCCTAAAAGGACGAGAACACACGAGCGAGCACACAGCGAAAGACTGAGGCGTGCCCGCGAGATTACAGACGGTTATAAACGGAGAAGGCGAAGAAGCTCACTGGAGAGAATGCAACCGGCGGGCAAGAGGAGAGCAGATGTGGGCTCACGCGGAGGACTGCACCTGCTTCACGTGGAGAGACGCACACCCCTCACGTGGAGAGATGCACACGCACTCACGTGGAGAGACGCACACCCCTCACGTGGAGAGACGCACACGCACTCACGTGGAGAGACGCACACCCCTCACGTGGAGAGACGCACACGCACTCACGTGGAGAGACGCACACCCCTCACGTGGAGAGACGCACACGCACTCACGTGGAGAGACGCACACCCCTCATGTGGAAAACTGCACCTGGTTCTTGTGCAGATACACAGGGGTCACGTGGGGAGAGGCACATGGACTCACCTGGAGATTCACACAACTTCTGGGAACCTAAAGCCCCTCTCCCCCATTTATAGGGAAGAAAATACCCAGGGAGGTCCAAGGCTTGTCCAGCACACCCTGCCAGTCAGTCAGGTCTGGGGCTAGAAAGCAGGATCCATGTGACATGATGTGATTTTTTTTTTTTTTTTGCTCTTTAATGTTAAATGCAATTAAGACAAAACTTCCCTGAAGACATTTCCAACTCTGAACAAGCTGAACAAATGAGGAGCACTGAAGTCAAGTTCTAAAACTCTGAGGCATTTCTCCAAAGGCAGCCGGTGAGCTGGGGAAGGAGTGGCAGTGTATTTACTACAGATGGGGATTTTAGGGGAATTCTCTCAGAAGCCAAGCAGGTGCCTGCCTCCAGGCCTGGCAGCCTTCCCGGGGGCGGCCACGGTCCTGCTCACACAGCTCCTTCTCCGGGCGCCTGTCCCCCATCCACAGTATGACACCCCCCTGTACTCTTCTTCTTGGTGTTTTTGTTAAAGTTGTTCATGTTTTGTTTCTTTACTGTCTCTCTGCCCCTAGAATGCTAGTTGCGTGAGGGCAATACCTGACTCGGGTGAGTTCATGGCTGTTTTGGTGCCTGGGACAGAGTCTTGCATGTAGTAGACACTCAATTGACACCGTTTGAATAAACTAAGGATAAACAGACTATAGCTAAATGTACATATTGTTCTGTTTCCAAAGAGCTGTGATGGAGGACATATGATGTTACCTTTAAAAAATTTCCTGGTGGGTTCTCGGAAAACTGTGATCTCGGGTCCCTGCCATTCACCATTGTTCCTAGAACGGTGACTGTGGCGTGCGTGAATGACACTGAGTGGTTACGGAAGTGGAGGTGAGCTTGCATTTCTCACTGTGGTCTTGCCACGGCGAGGCACTCCGTGGTCCCCGGAGAGGGAGTGCGCGAGTAATTTTTCACAGGGTTCCCAAGGCTCCTTCCTACAGCATATCTGTCAATGATTCAAAGGTGATGGAAAATGGCCCTGTACCATAGTCCTTCACTTTCCTGACCACCTATTATAAAAATAAATGTGATCGTCAGGATGGTCTTTGCGATCACTCCATGCTTAGATGGTTGTGTCAACACCAGAGCAATCTCGGGTCTATCCATAATGCGGGCAATTCTAAGGAGCCTGCGTTTATTTTAAGCTTCGGTGGCATTTGCTGGGTCCTCAGTACATGTTCGCTGGGCTGCCTGCAGGGCACCTGCTGGCGGTGTCCATTAGGCAATAAACCCATGGAGTGCGAAGTCACTGCCAGCTTACCCTCCGAGGACGCCCCTGACCATACTGTGTCCACGTCATGGAAGTTGGTTATCTGGGCAGGTCTCACCACCCACAGTGTAAACTACATGTCCAGCAAAGGCCATTCTGTCAAATGGGTCACTATGGCCACCAGGAAACTGTTACCTGTGCACAGCCAGGAAGCAGTATGATCATTTCGATGAGTTGTAAAGCATGTTGAAGGATAATAAGCAAATATCTAAATAGCCAACATTTATAAAAGCAGAATCCCCATCATGTCTTCATTAGACCTAGAGTTTGAAACAGCAAGTTCCAAATCTTGGGAATTTCCTACAGGGGTCAGCCTTTTTATCTGAGCCTGTTGAGTCCTTCTGTACCCCTACCACACACACACACGCACACAACATCCACACTCTAAAAGGCCTCTACCAACAAAAGTCTCTTTAGCGATGCAGCGTGGAGGAGAGGGCTAGAAATGGTTATCTTGTTATTCTGCCTGAACCCCGGTGACAGGAGAAAGGTATTTCCCAGCCCCCACTTCCTTGAGATGCTAAAACTTGATGTGCAATTAGTTTGGTGCCGGTGGAACAGCACTGTGGCAAGACCAATGAAGGCCCTGTCAGAGCCCTAGAGTGCACTTATTTAAGACTATTTAAATGCAGAACAAAAGGTGCATTGGAAATAACCGGCCAGCTAACGAAACTCCACTCCTGAGTGGCAAGGCCTGAATTTAATGAGATGATGTGGAATGTGTGCTTGTTGCATCTAAAGGGTTGAGAATGTACTCCCTCATTCACTAGGGAAAAATTTGTGTTCTCATCACTAATTAATATAAGTTTCCGGGGTGTGTGTGTGTGTGTGTGTGACAATAGCAAATGCCTACACCAAAACACAATCCCAGAAGCTGCATTTCTCTGGGAAGGAATACCGTTCAGTTGCAGCATCCAGCATGCAGGATTTGAATGTGAGCACCTGAATTAGGAGGCTGCTTTAGGGCTTAGAACGGTCACAATTCTGTAATGATTACTTCCTTTCCACCTCTGCCAGCCCCAGGGACCTTCAGCACACAAGTAGATGCAAAAAGAAAATTTAATAACCTTTAAAAGGGTTATGAAGCCAGTTAGGAACGGTACGAAAATTCAAACAAGCCTATCGCTGGCTCTCTTTGCTCATGCAATCTTAATTCCGAATTGTGTTGATGGGCACTTTCTTCAAACCCTTCAAAGCACACAGGTTCCTGACACACAGGGATGAGGGTCAACGCAGAAATCAATATGCCATTTTCATGTGAGGTGGACGGAAACTTCAGGGAAGACACGGTTAACACGCTAAGAGAAATGACAGCTTAAATTTGAATCTGTGGAGCACCTTGTAAATTGTTTGCACAGATGTGACATTATTTACATGACAATTTCATGCTTCTCAGCACAGGGAGGAAAATGAAAGTTGTCAGGTGACATAATGGGACCATTAATCCTATTAATGGAGCAAATGTTTTTTTTCTAGAACTTCTCTGTTGCTTCATCGTCTTGATATAATTGGAAATATTGTTATATCTGCATTTCATCACCTGCTAGGAAAGACAAGAAGGGGGAAAAGTTTGCTAGCATGCCTGGACAAAGGATGTTCACTAGTGTCAAAAGGGTTTGAGGCTCTTAGGTTCATTTTCCTGGACGTGTCCCTAAGCCAAAGTATTAAAAAATGTTTTAAGACTAAAAACTTTTCCATTCACAAACAAACAAACAAATAAAAAAACCACACACACAGAATGAAGAGCTTTGCCTACAATACTTGTTTCAGAAGCAATAAAGAAATAAGCGTGTATCAGCCACAAAACCACTAAGCTTCTGTGACTTGATGTTGTTACTGTTTCCTCAAACTCAGCTGAATCAGCTCCCTTTCTGTGGCAATGCTTGGGAAGAGAAAAATAAAAACAAAAAGATGGATCACAGTTGCGGCCGGCTCCATCTCCAGAGCGCAGGAAGAATTCTCTCCCCCGCGCACTCGCATTTCATCACTTACTTGCAATTTGTGCAGAGTATTCTCCAAACTGGGAAAGATGAGGAGGCCATGGGGTAGATTCAGATTCAAGAGATGCGAGGCTCACCCTTTACCCTGAAAATTATTCCATGTTGTCAATCTGTAAATAGAATTATAGCTGTGCCAACAGCAAGCCCCGATGTAAAAGCGCCTGGTGGACTAGAATTAAATGCCTGTGAGAAATGGCTCCCTGCACATCAGCCTCTCTCTGCTCTAGCCATCTTCGCCTTTCCCGTTTGTCTCTATTTTCACTGAGAACCGTGAACTATGCTGCCTTCCACGCCAGGCATACTCCCACACAGTCAGGGTGGATGTGTTTCATCCTTGTTGCCCATGGAATTACATGGGGGAAAGAAATTACTTATTGATTTTCCTTTCTGGGGAACGGTGCCTTTGCAATGGGTTCTTGAACCAGGTCAGCAATGCATACAGCCCCAGCTGTGGGAGGTGGACAGCATGCCACGCCAGGCTGTCCGGCTCACCATCAGCACTTCTGGGCAGCTGCCCCTCCCAAGATCACCAGCTCCTGGCTCTTTTGATAAGACAGCTAAAAAGGTATGTACTTCAGAAGGTAAAAGAATGAACAAAATATGGTATTTTCCCACCTGAGCAGTTGAAACATCATGGTGTAAGCTGTTACTCCTTTGTCCTAAAGGAGATTTGGGGTGGCTTATCCTGAAAAAGAGGGTTCACTTGGCTGTGCAGGGAAAGCAGAAATGGACAAAGGATAACACAGGTCAGGATCTAGCACGAGGAGTGGGCATGTCCTGCGTGCCCTTGTAGCGTGTAAAACTGTGTAGGCGGGGTCGATCTAGAAGAGGGGAGTCCTTTGTGGTGGGCTGAGGCATTCATTCTTTACCTGGGGGTCGACAAACTGCGGCCCACATGTCAAATCCGGCCCACTGCCCAGTTTTGTAAATAAGCTTTTACTGGATGAGAGCGTTTCACCTGAGACCACGGTGGCCCAGGTAGTGAACCAGGTAGAGCTGTGTCTGTAAGAATGGAAGGCCTATATCAAGGGAAACTGAGTCAGACAACAGCTCACATCCAACCAGCCCCAGAGGCCCCCGATGTTCTCTGTCGGTACTCCCTGGCCTCTGTCCCAGTGCCCTTCCATGACCCCACTGCCCCTGGCAGCTGAGTCTCATCCTTCACATCATTCTGGCAAACCCGCTCTTGACGCTGAAACTCTCCTGGAACCCCAGCTTCCTGCCATCAGCTCAGAGTGGGAAGTTCAGGAGAGTTGGTTGGTGATACTTTTTTCAGTGATTGTAATAAAAGCCAGTTTCAATCTCTTTTTCAAAACCATACTTTAATTTGTTCAAAAAAAACCTGCACTATATAAGAGATATAATAATCTTTGAAGAACTTAAAACTCATCTTTCTCACGGCCCTCCATCTCTGTAGTAAGCTTACTGGAGAAGTAAAGAAGCAAATCAGGCCACACTTGGTTCTCGTCGAAGGAGAGAACTAGCTAAGGGGACACCAGAGCTGGAACGAGCCGGAGGCTCTTCTAAAAGAGACGATCTCAGAACACTTGTAAATAGATATTCTGCAGGAACCTTATATAGGAACAGGCAACGTGCACAACATATTGCTTTTGCTTTTTTTTTTTTTTTTTTTTTGCTTTTGCTTTTTCTTCTGGGTTTTGTTCCTTGGGAAACCCAAACCTGCTGATGTAGATGAGGAAATGTGTCCTGAACAACCTCGACACCAGCCCGCAGCCTGGACCATGAGCAGTCTGAAATGCAGGACTGCTATGAGCTCTCATTGGATTTTCACTATAAGATATTCAGGTGAATCACAAAAGAGCATTTTAATCACAATCTCTATGCAACACATTGGTAAGAAGGACAAAGGCACCAAAATGACATCTACAACTTCTATTTACTTTACAAAGCTGCTACAAAGTAATTATACATTCTGCTGCTTAACATTAAATTCCAACTTAAAAAAAATAAGATCAGCTTTTATAATATGATGACCTGCTGATTTCTTGTCCTACTCACTGTGTGATGATTTATATGGTATGAAGGTCGGTGGATGAATTCAGGGCCTCCTGGTGGTAATGTATCTTAATTGCAGAGCAGTGTTTTGAAAACATGTTATGCTTTGAATGATGAAACATGAGGAGATAAAAACACCATGATTTAACAACACAAACCTGGCATCTGTGGCGTGAGAGCTGTGCCCAGGGTAGGCTGCTGAGTAAGGTGAGTCAGGGAGGGCAGGGCCCAGATGCCCCACCTATACCAGGCAAGGCCAACCACCAGCTGCCTGCAGGCAAACAAGCCAAAAGGGTTCCAAGAGGTCATCCTCACCTAACTTTCTGGAATTTAACTTTTAGCTGATAAGACCAAAAAGCCAAAATTATCCACCATCAACCAAGTTAATAAATATGAAGAAAACAGGCATGGGGCTGCTTTCTTTCATTTTCCAAAACAATTCCATTTAAAGTTTTAAGAGAGAGGTGAAACAGAACAAAACAGTAAATGATAAAAACGAGGCAAACACGACATTAGAAATTGAAGAGAGACTGCCACTGCCTTCGGACGTCAAGAGGGTTGCTGGCCAACTTTGAGGAGTGCTGTCACGCATCGTGAAGTTAAGTGGCTCTCACAAGGATCAGAACATAGGGGCTCTGAAATCAGCCGGCAGCACTAAACCTGGAGTTTAAGAAAGAATGAGGAGCTGTGACCAGATTTAAAAGAATTTGGAGCATTGAGGTAATTGGGCTGGCAGATGGCAAATGCAGTTCATTCTGGAAGACTGTGAAATAATTAGTCCTGTGAAGAGAAGCTAATCTAGTAACAATGGTCTTCTGTTTATGTAGCATTCGTTTTTACCAAGGACCTTTCACCAAGAAGTTCCCATAATGCCCCTGTGATGGTCCTCCACAGTTATGCTAAGATGTTTGCCACATGGAAGGAGCACTCCTGGGGGAGAGTGTAAGCCACATGCCAGGGGCCCAGAGGAGAAGAGGGCAGTGCTCAAAGGAGAAGTGGTGATTCCCCAAGTGGAAATATTGTTTGGGCACTTGGGAGAACTAGGCCAGCAAACTAGAATGTTTGCCCAATTTTGAGTGACGACTCATGAATGCTTCAAGTGAAATTATATATATACTAGAGGCCTGGTGCATGAATTTGTGCACAGGTGGGGTCTGGCCACCCTCTCCCCATGGGGGTTGATCAGGTGGGCTGGCAGGGGAGAGGGGACATGGGAGGTTGGCCGGCTGGCCCTGCCGCCAATCACGGAGTGGGGGATCAGGGGCAGGTCCAGCTGGGGGGAGGAGCCACGGGTGGTTCGCATCATAGCAACTGGTCATTCCGGCATTCTGGTCACTTGGCTTTTATACATATAGATATTTCAAGCTTTTTCTAGTTCTCACCACAGAATGCCCATGAACGGAATCAAGTGGCACACGACTGCAAACCACAGGCAGCTAATAAGTGGGGGCACTTGCCTCTCTCCTCAACAGCTGCATGTCAGCCCATCCAGCAGGGCAGTTCTCCTAGTCACAGGGCTCCCATGATGCATTAGTTTCTCATGGGTCTCGCATTGGTGGTTGTTTTACCAAACACAGCTGTGCAAACTACTGTGGAAAGTATACCCCCAACACCTGCCTATCTTTATCTACTTCCAGGGACCTAAAAAGCTTTCTTCGCATCAATTTTGCTCCCGGAAAGCCTCAGAGTGTGTTACGCAGGGAGCACTCCATGGAGAGGAATCCCAAACCAGTGGCATCTGGAAAAAGTCCACACCATGGTTGTCACAGGTATCTTGGAGTGGTTTGCTGCCCCTCCATAGATCCTCGTACAGACGGCAGTGTTGCAGTGGTTTCTGCTGCAACAAGAAGCTAATAAGTGGGGGCACTTGCCTCTCTCCTCACCTGATGCTGGAGGATAGGTCCCCTCGCTCGGTCCACTAGCATCCTCTCACTGTTCTTGGTACCAGATGATGCCAGCAAGTAAACGTCACTAAGTGCTGCTTTTAGGGAGAAAATAAAATGCACATGTTAGATCTCAGTGTGATTTAAGCAAAGTGCTGAGTTTAGTATTTTTTAAATAGAACTTACCATAGGCACTGGAAGGGAAAAAGTGTTAGAATCATCTGTGAATCTAAATGTTTTCTAATTATGATGTTGACTGTAGTTTTCATCTGTTGGTTTTGCTAAACCTCCAGACACTAAAAAAGAATGTGCCCATTAGCAGGTATGACCCCCTCCACCCCCCCACCCCCCCCACCCCCGCCCAGCTGTCTTCACTGCTGGCAGAGGGGGACTAAGGAGTGTGGATTCTTTTAAGACATTATTTAAGGTTCTCCTCAACTGTCCACACCACACATTGATTTTCTGTCACAGCTCTATGTCTGGGGGGCTGGAACTCTTCATTGATCCACAGAGAGCATTTTTAGTGCATCAAAGAGGTGCAGGAGGTGAGACTCATGGGGAAAGATGGAAACCACGCTTTTAGGGCTGGACATGGCTCAGCAGTGCAAAAGTCACATCAAATATTAAACTCAGCTTGAGGGGTTTTTTTTTAATGTTCTGAAATCTGTTGGCATATGCGACTCAATGGGACACAAAAAAGGGGAGGATTATTACCTGTTGTAATGGAAAAATTCTCCCTGATGGAAGGGAAGCAAGCTGTAGGACCCGATAAACCAAAGCCTGCATTTATCTGCTCGTGTGGAGGACTTCAGTTGTAAATCACAAGTGTCTAGGCTTCTGCGTTCAATCAGTCAAAAATGTAATATTAATAGGTCAAGGTCATGAGTCAATTCAAGGACAAGCTGGTTAGCTTTGCTCCATTGTCAAGAGCTATTCCAGGAACCCTGGTGATGGAATCCATGCTGTTATCAGAAACAAGGGGTGGCAGGGAGTCTTTTACAGCAAAGGGCAAAACCATGCCCGAGACAGAGCTGCCCAGCTCACAGGTCAGAGTGCCAACCACCCATGGAAATTTTGTGCGCCAACAGCTCCCTATGTTAGTTTGCTTGAGCCACCATAACAAACAACCATAGACTGGATATCTTAAACAACAGAAAGGTATTGCTCACGGTTCTGCAGGCTGGAAGTTCGAGATCAGGGTGCCAGGTTGGAGATATCATCTCATGGAGTGTTCACTTAGCTTTTCCTTGGTGAATGCACATGGGAAGAGAAAGAGAAAAAGATCTCTTCCTCCACCAATCCTATCAGATTCGGACCCAACCCTTTGACCTCATTTAACTTTAATTATCTCCTAAAATCCCTATCTCTAAAGACAGTCACATTCAGGATTGGAGTTTCAACCTATGAATTGGGGTGTAGCAGTCCATGGCACTCACTTCCTCACACAGCCAGCCTTCTTTCACGTCCCTAAGCAGACATAGCCTTCACTTAAAATATAAAATAAAAAGAGGATATCTTTTCTTCTTTGGGTGAGACAGTTTAGACACCCTTTACCCAAACATTTTTCTGGTTACTAATAGAGTTGAACATATCAATAAGTAATGAAAAGGTAATCCACTCATACCCAACTAGATTAACTATTCAACCCACAAAGACTGTGAAGACAAAAAGCAAGGTCAAAGGAAGACAATCAGGAATCCGAAAAACGGAGTTTCCAACTTGGTGACTTGCATAGTTCCTGCTACTAAATAGACCCCTGGCACTAAATGTTGAGTGAATGAATATTTTCCAATAATGGAAGGAGACTAATATGAATTAAAGTCAAAGTCTCATTCATAAATGCTTATTCAAGGCTAAAGTTGACCTAAAATGATTTCCCTTTTAAAATCAGGACTTCAGAATATAAATCTGTAGCACTTTAAGCACAGACATTTATATTTCTTATCAAATGCATTCGATGGTTCTTATAAAATAATTCAGCTTAATATATATCCAGTTTAATTAAAATTTATAAGTGATTATGAACTACACCAAGTGTATCTTAATTAAATCTGAACATGGTTCACAGATGTTAAGGTCGACCCCAATTTTTAATAAAGGAAAAGAAAATACAATCATTAGAGACTTGGCTGAGCAATTTTAGTAATTTTAATCAGGTAAGAAGCAAGATGAATGAGAGGCCAAGACAGTCCCTTCTACTCAAGGTTGGAAAGTAAATGACCCACTAGCTAGAACATACAGAAAGTAGGGGTGACCTGTCCAGCAAACCACTGAAATGGAGACAGGAAATGAATGAACACTACAGTCAGTCCAAGAAACCAGATAAGGATGGAGGTACCTACTCTGAGAGCTCACACCTCTTGGAAGGTCCCAGTCAGTTTGATTTCTGTTCAGACGAATCATAAATGGAGATGGAACAGTCTTAGCATGGCCGGTGCTGGAGACCAAGGTCCACATGAATAAGGTTACCAGGTAAAGTGCAGAGCACCCAGTGAAAGCAAAATTTCAGGTGAACAATGAATAATTCTGATCTGTGTGTTCCTCCCATGCAATACACGTCTGTATATTTATTTTTCTAAATTTGGCAACCCTCTACACGAACAGTCTCGGGCCTGCAACAAAAGGCTTGTCAAGGAGCTTCCTGTAATTCCAATACAAACCACAATATTTGTTGAGCAATCATCATTAAGGGCTGACAGAAGTCTGAGATGGTAACTGCACACCGAAATTATGCCTTTGCCAGCCCTTGGAGGGCGAGGGGAGAGACAACCTGTGTTTTAACATTGGGGTCACTGCTATCTGCCTGGCTGGGAGTCCTATTTAATGTATCCCCCTCAGAGTAGACCAGAACTAGGGGAATGTGTCAGTCTACACTGGTCAGAAAATCAACCTAGGAACATCTGTTTCTGGTCTCTTCTGTAAACAGAGTGGTGCTGTGGATCACATAGGGAAGGAAGCCCCACAGAGCCTCTGCACCCCAGGAGACACCCTGAGCAGAGAAAGAAACCAAGGCCCTGAAATGAGAAATGGCTTCCCAAGGTTTAGCTGGGTCTTGCTGGCAGAGCTAAGAGTAGCGCTCTGCTATCATAAATTATCTTTCCACAAGTGTTCAGTATCTATAATAAAGTTTATAAGAGTTACTGATGGCGGGGGGGGGGGGGGGGGGGGGTTAATCTCTTCCAATTTGAATGCTCAGGAAAGATTTAAATAGGTTAACACATATTCATTCATTCAACAGTACTTATTCATTATTAACCCTGTGCCCAGTTGTACTGCTGGACCCACAGATGCAATGCCTGTCTGCAAGGAGACTGACTAGATGCTCACCACACTACATTTTCCAGCCTGCCTTGTGCCTATGTGGCCATGTGACTGAGCACTAGCCAATGGAATGTGGGGAGGAGTGATGCTGGGTGTTCCCAGCCTAGGTCCATTGAAAAACCTATTTGAAAGCTCTCTCTCTCTCTCTCTCTCTCTCTCTCTCTCTCTCTCTCTCTCTCTCTCTCTCTCTCTCCCCCCTCCCCCCCCCCTCGTCAGCTGGAGGCAGAGGATCTAGCAGGGAAATTCCAGCAGAGGAAGGACTCTCTCCCCCACCCCACCCCCAGCCCCCCGCCCTCCCTGTCAGCTGGAGGCAGAGGATCTAGCAGGGAAATCCCAGCAGAGGAAGGAGGTTATCTGGAAGGCTTGTGCACCAAACACTCACAGGGAAGAAGAAGATAATCCTCTACTGAGTGAAATCACTGAGGTGTACCAAGTATTTGTTACAGCAGTTAGAATATCCTGATACATGGCCTTGGTGGAATTTATAAAGGAAGTCAAGTAATGGGCAATAAACAAATAAAGATGGCTATGATTACAAGTTAATTACAACTTGTGAGTGTTCTACAGAAACAACCAGAATAACTGAGATGCACGGGACTCCTTTGATATGTATGGACTCGGTTAATAATGAGCCAATTAAAATAAGGATGCTGAGGGAAACAGCAAGTGCTGATAGGACATGCCTCCTGTGGCAGGACCTGATGATAAGCACTTTATACACCTAAACTCATTTACTCTCACAACAACCCTAGGAGGAGGGGATTATTCTTATCTTCATTTTACAGGTGAAGATAAAGGTGCTTGGAGCTGGCGCATATTCAGATTGGTGGAAGCCTATGCTGGACCAGTTGTTAAGTCTTTTTAATGTTGCCCCTGGGTTGGGGGATGAGTGGTAGGGAGTATTTCAGGTAGAGCAGCCAGAGGTGATTTTGCCACCCAAAGGACATTTGATAATGTCTGGAGACATTTTAAATTACCACAACTTGGTGTGAGTGGGTGCTACTGGCATCTATTTTGGCATCTCCACTGCCAAACATTCTGTAATGCATAGAACAGCCTCCCCCGCCCCCCCCCCCAAAAAAAAGGAATCACCCAGCTCCAAACGCCAGTAGTGCAGAAGCTGAGAAACCCTGGGGAAGACAAAATAGTATGTGCAGTGCCCCCAGTTGGCATAGAGCATACATCAGAAGAGAACAAGTTAGCAACAGTAGGCAGGGACACAGGAGAGCACCCTTGTGAGCTACAGTAAGAGTTGGGGTTTTACTTTAAATGTAAAAGGGAGTAAAATGGACCATTGTCAACTGCTTTAGAAAATAAAAGAAAGTGGTTGAGAGTTGTAAAGCTGCTACATGAGCCAGGTGGGATGTCACAAAGGCTGGGACAAGGAGTGATGGTGGAGGCAGAGAAAAGCACATAGACTGGAATTATATGTTGGAGCTGGAAATGACAGGATTTACTGATGGGGGTGGGGGGAGGTGAGGAAACAGGAGGAGTCAAGGATGACGTTCAAGACTCTGACCTTGTTGGTGGTTTACTGAATGAGAGTGTCATTTACTGGTTGTGGAAAAGGGGGAGAGAAGTGGGAGGAGCACATGGCCATTCTGAGATGGCTGTGAGCCAGCAAACCAGATATATCAAGTGGATGATTGGATGTGGGAGTCTTGGGATCCCGTAAAATATTTTATGAGTGAAAGTCATGAGAACAAATCAGATTTCTCAAGGCAAAGAGAGAAGGGGGACAAAAAGTGAGCCCTAGGGCCCTCAAATAGTTGGCAGTTAGGGAGAAGAGGTGGAGCAAGCAATGGAAAAAAGAAGGGGCCAGGTCAGAAGAAACCTGGAGTGTGACATTCAGAAGAGAGGATGCTTTCCTAAAGAAGAGTCATCCTCTGTCTTAATTACAGAGAGAAGTGGAATGAAATGGAATGTGGAGGCCATTGGTGACCTTGAAGAGAGTAGTTCCAAAGGTGGGAGTAGAAGTCAGATTAGAAGGGGCTGAGAACTTAAACAAATGGAGGCAGTATACACAGACAATTCTGATGAGAATGTTTGCTGTGAACTGGAGCGAAATGATAGGGTCTAACTGGAGTGGGAGGGGTCAAGGAAGATTTAAGAGGATCAGATGGACCACTACCTGTTTGTAAGTTAATAAAAATGATCTAGCAGAGAGAAACTGATGGTGGGAGAGGATGGGGAAGGAACATAGAGTCAAATTCTTGAGCAGACAGCAGGGGTCGTGGCCTTCTGACTGGCCTGGGGATGGAGAAAGAAGTACTTTCAGAGCAGGTAGGTTTCTAGATTTGATAGTGCTAAACTGAGATATTTTCATCTAATCCCTTCTGTTTTCTCAACTAACTAACATTTACCTGATGTCCTGTTTGTGGAAGAGAAAAGAAGGAAAAAGAGCATGGAGATTTAAGGAGAAAAATGGAGGCATGAATTAGTTATCCCAAAGAATGGAGAGCAAATAATCCGGGGGCGTGGCGGGGGGTAGATTTGGTGGGCAATGTTAAGAACTTCCAGGAAGTTTGAGACCATGAGTTGGAAGTGAATTGAATCTGCCAAGTTGCCTGAATTTCTATGGCAACACCTGATAGCTCAGATGCAGACCTAGACAAAGTAATGGCTGTATGTTTCTAAGACTGAAGTGTGATCAGTGTGGTGGTTCACACCCAGACCTCCCCTTCAGGAACTAGCACTCACTCACAGCTAACCAGGACATTGTGTTGGCAGTTCACAGCTGAATACCCCCATAGGACCTGCCCATGACTGAAGGGGGCCGCTGCACTCCTGGTCACAGCTAATCAGTGCAGGGGACAAAGGCCTTCTTACCTCAGTGAAGAGACACATGACGTGGGTCAGGCTGTATCCATCAGTGCAAAGAGATTCACATTTTCTCAGAGGATAAGGGAAAGGGGCAAGTCAGCCATTTTTCTTAGTAGGCTTTTTTTAAGAGCAGTTTTATGCCGACAGCAAAATTGAACAAAAAAGCCCTAGCCAATTTGGCTCAGTGGATAGAGCATGGACCCATGGACTGAAGGGTCTCGGGTTTAACTCAGGTCAAGGGCAGGTACCTCAGTTGCAGACTCAATTCCCAGCCCTGGTCTGGGCTCATGTGGGAAGCAACCAAACGATGTATCTCTCTCACACTAATGTTTCTCTCTCTGTGTCTCTCTCCATCCCTTCCACTCTCTCTAAAAATCAATGGGAAAATGTCCTTGGGTGAGGATTAACAACAACAAAAACTGTACAAAAAGTACAGAGAGTTCTTATTTATCCCCTACTTCCCCATACACACATCCTCCCCTACTATCAATATCCCCCATCAAAGTGGTACTTTGTTATAATCAACGAATCTTCATCAACATATCATTACCACTCAAAGCCCATAGTTTTTACTAGGGTTCACTCTTGGTATTGTATAGCCTATGTTTTTTTGACAGCTGTACAGTGACATTTATCCATCATTAAAATATGATATGGAATAGTTTCATTGCCCTTAAAATCCTCTGTGAAGTCACCATTTATAATGGGTTACTATATTTATTTTCTAGGCTGCCATAACAAATTACCACAAACTTGGTGGCTTAAAACAATAAAGTTTATTCCCTCACAACTCTTGAGGCCAGAAGTAAAAAGTCAGGGTATTGGTAGGGCCATTATTCCTGAGGAAGAATCTATTTCTGCTTCTTCAAGTGTCTAATGCAGTCATGGCAAACCTATGATGTCACTGGTCTAATGGCTACCAGCATTCCTTGGCATTCTTTGGCCTATAGATGCAGCCTCTCCCTGAATCTTTACATCGCCCCCTCCTTTATGTGTCTCTTATAAGGACACTCGTCACTGAATTTAGGACCCACACAGATACCCAGAAAAACCATCTGAAAGTTCTTAACCTAGTTTCATCTACAAAGTCCCTCTTTCCAAATAAGTTCATATTCACCAGACTCCAGGGATTAGAACATGGACATAACTCTGGAGGCCACCATTCAACCACTACAGTAACAACTACAGTTACAGGTTACTTCCTCTGAGCGGGGACAGAGCTGGACAGAAATATATCTGGCCTTCTCCACCAAGCAGAGAAGAGCTGAGGATACTGGACACTGGGCATGAGTGAGATTGGGGGCTATACTGAGTTCCATCATAGGATGGAGCTGGTGGGGAGGGCAGAGGTGGTTCAAAGGTGTCTAACTCTGAGTTAATACTCAAGAACTAAGATCAGCACCCTCAAAGCCATCCTTGAATGTCATTATCAATGACATGTACTAACCCTCATTGTCCTAAAATGAATGAATGACAACCAAACCCCAGGTAGACACAGTTGTGTCAGTAATGATGTGCCCAGCAATGTACCTGCACCAGAGCTGAGGCAATGAGAAGAAAAGAAGGAATTTTTATTGTGGCATATAAACTGTCAGCAGGAAGGATTCCTGCTATGCAGCAAAATGTCAGAATATTTTAAAACAGTATATGTCGATATCTACTCCCACTCTGGGGCTGGCAGGCTCAGGTATATTTTTCTTAACTTAATAAAATGGTAGATTATTTTTCCCTTGAAAATTCTTCTTAAAAGGTTATTGCTTATAAAAGCATGGAATTACAACCAGCTCCTACCACCCACCCAATTTTCAATCACATTCTTCTCCAAAGCACCACTGGGAATGGCTTTGTGGGTCTGGGGTGATTATCCCAGAGGCCAACACCATAAGCAGGGCTGCTTCCCCAGCTCAGCCCTCAAAGCCATTATTTGAGAGTCTAATTGGAAATGTTTGGAGATACGGCAACTTTGTGATGAAAAAAAAAAGTAAAGAATGCAGTTCCAGTAGAATTACTAAAACATCAAAAGAGTAATGTAGGAAAAGAATGTGTTGCTGGGTCTCCTGAATTATGACTGAAGAACGCCTGTCTTGAGGTGTGTGAGAGGGAAGGAATCTATGGAGATTCCCAAGACCCCAGCAGTAGGCCGTACCTGTTCATTTCCTCACTTGAGGAAAGGCTTTGGCCTCCCCTTCTAACAAAAGGTTCCAATGGGTTTGCTTGTCTTGTCCTTGTTGGGTTTTTGTTTTTGCTTTGACTCGCCAAGAAAATAAAATAAGAGAAAAGGAAATATTCTTGATGCTACTGAACAAAACTATAGATTGAAAAATGGGAGGAGGGTAAGGTAGGTAAATGTGTGGATCTGAGAGATGTGAAAGGTGGAAATTGGCGAGCTGTGGGGCAACAGGAAGTGCAGAGACTTGTTCTGAAGGTGGTCTGCAGATTACCACGCCCTCCACCTGCCTTTCAAGTCCCCACTCTCAAACCTCCCATCCCTCCGGCCTTGGACAGGTGTCCCCACCTGACAGCCACTGGGAAGAAGGAGGGGCTGGACAAAGTGGCTCTGGTATATACAAGCAGTGGTTATCCCTGGAATTTCTGTGAAGGACCCTGTGATGGGGAGGTGGCTGTGGGAGGCTGGTTCCATGTGTTGCTGCCTGAGGATGATGCAAGGGCCTCTGCCTTTCCTAGAGCCACCATCCTCTGGGCTCCACCTTTTGTTTGGGGGATGGAGGTGCTTGTGAGCAGTTGGAAAGGGAGTCTAAGTATACAGGGCATAGCAGACAGGACTAAGCAAATCCAGGGGCCCAGACTGACCTCATGCTATAGCACCTCAGGTGGCTTCCAGGGATGATGATCAATAGAAGGGCAAGAATAACAGCTCCTACAGGCCCACATGTGGGACTCACTCAACTACTGACAGGAGAGTCTGTGTAGGCTGGTTCATCAGACACCTAGCTCTCAGTGATTTGGGCAGAACTGGCTAAACTGGACTAACTCATGTCTGTCCTACCCATGTCCGTCTGACCCAGTTCCTTGTTCCCCGGACCACAGACCTCTCTTTCTGCCCCCACCCTCTCCAGTCCCAGCCTGCATCTCCACGAAGCAGTAAATCTTTCACCAGCAGGTGACAAAGTAGTCTGGTTCTTTCTCCATTTCTGGCAAATTCATTTTTTGTAGTGTAAACATTATAAATTTATGCACAGGGACTCATTTAGCTCTCTAGACAGTCAAAGACAAGTCACTGAATCTCAAACACCTTTTTCTCTTTGCCAGGCTGTTTGCAAGGCCCAATTCTTGCAAACAGCCTGGCATCTTAAGACTATTGTCTCTTCATAAATTCTAAAAATCACCTAAGAAACTCAAGGAGCAAGATGTGATTTCCCGTTATCTGCACTGCTCACTATTTATGACTTTCACAAGAGAAGACTGTCATGGGAGCCTGAGAGCAAATAAAAGTAGTGTGAAAAGCACCAACATATGTGTGTTAGGAGGTATATTACATTGGTTCATAAATCAAAATGCTTCCCATAACAGCAGTTGGATAATCACTGGAAAAAAAATATCTTACATGCTCATAGAATGATTGGTGCAGTTGTGTATGGATGTGGGTGTGTATTTGCCTAAGAAACAAGGTGCACTGCCTTTGAATAGAAGATGCTGATGGGACAGCTAGATTCTGGTTAATTTATAGATTTTGAATTATTCAAATGTTCTTTCATGAGAATGTATTGTGATTATTGTTATAAATAAATAACAAAAGAATGAACAACAGAAATAAAATAAAATCATTAAATTAAACACCCATCTGTTGGGTGTTTTGCGTAACACTTCTGTCGCAGCCACGGAAACTGGTGCCGAGGGACTTGCCTGCCTGTGTAGAGGGTCAGGGACAAGCGGGCCTTCACCCCCTCATCCTGTTGTCCCCAGAAGTCAGAGCACATGGCAGAGAGCTCTTAGCACTCTGGACCAATCTTCCAGGCAAAGAGTTTATTCCCATAGGCCAGGGGTGGGCAAACTTTTTGACTCGAGGGCCACAATGGGTTCTTAAACTGGACCAGAGGGCCAGAACAAAAGCATGGATGGAGTGTTTGTGTGAACTAATATAAATTCAAAGTAAACATCATTACATAAAAGGGTACAATCTTTTTTTTCAATAGTTTTATTCATTTCAAACGGGCCAGATCCGGCCCGCGGGCCGTAGTTTGCCCACGGCTGCCATAGACATTGGCCAGCCCAAAGCTCTGTGCCCTCTTCCCCTCCATGCTCCACCTCTGAGAAGTGAGGGAGGGGGTTTCCAGAATCAAGACCATTTGAGAATCTTACTGCATCCTACATCCAGCTGTGACCAGAAGGTTCCAGAAAACCCTCCAGAGGAGACAGGGGCCACTGCCATCCTTGGTCAAGTCTCAGAACTGGATTCACCCTGAATACCACCCCAGTCTGAGAACTGCCTGGTGTGGTAGCTGAGTCATCTCCTCCCAACATGTCTACAACCAGTCCCAAACCATGGGAACACGTTCCCTTCTATGTCAAAGAGAACCCTACAGGTGTGATGAAGAGTGCTGAGATGGGGAAACGAGTCTGGCTTATCCAGGTGGGCCCATTTGTAAGCAGTGCAATACCTGATGCAGCCAGTTCCAGCCTTAGAAGCTGAAAGAGGGAAGGCACAGGTTCTCCATGGAGCCTCCAGGAGGAACCAGACCCAGTGACCCTTGAGTTTAGCCTGGTGAGGCCCAGTTCAGATTTCTGTAGCCCCCAGAACTATAACATAATAAATGCATTTTGTTTTAAACCACTACGTTTGTGGCCATTTGCTACAGTGACCAAAGGGAAAAGATCCACCAGGTTCAAAGCCAGAGAGGCCCCTCCTTCCATGGCCCCTTGTCCTGATGGGATAATGGGGAGTCTTCTAGAGGCTCCTGCCTGTCACCCTGCTGCAGGGCTGCCTGGGGATCACGTCCTGGCCATTCAAGCTGCACAGTGAGCACATGTGGCCGCGGGAGCAGGATCCACAGAAGACTGAGCAAGAAGCACAGACCCTGCCTGCCTTTCATTTCACTGGCTTCCAGGGCAGGAAATTCAGTGCTGAAATCCTATCATCATTATCAAGAAGTCAAGTGTAAGTTCTGTTGGTGATAAGAATTAGCCATCCCTGGCTACTCTCTTTTCCATCTGAGGCAGCCACCTGAAATTCAAAAAACAGTCGCGCAAAAAGGCATCACAGAAGCCTGGTGACTCTGGGCCTGGGTGTCCCTGGTGCCAGTCCTGGCTGTGCTAATGACCCATCGGTGTCCTGCAGGGCATCCTTTAGTTTGTGTTTTTAGTTTAGCTTTTCATCTGTAAGATCAAGATTAATTATTCCTCTCTCCAGGGATGCTGTAAAATCTATTAAATTAAGTCTGTGCTAATTTTCACACTGTCATTAGCCAGTGGCTGGAGCACAGCCTGATGCTGAGGGTTTCCAGCACCTTTGAGCTGGGGGGATGGAGCGGCAACTCGCTAGGTATTTATTGAAAATTTATTGAAACCTACAGATTTGACCCACAGCGAGAGAAGAGTTGGAAGACAGGAAAGCAAGGCTGCTCTGGAGAGGAGAGAATCTGCAATCACTGGCTGTGAAACTCAGCTCCCCGGGACCCCCTGCTCAATGTGTTCAAAATGCTCTGCTAAAAGAAAATTTCTTCCATGTGAAATGCCGTGGAAGCCCAAGGCGTAAAACGGACGAATGTGATGTTATTGGATTGACGTGGGGGACAGATCTCAATGCCTGGCCAGGCCCCTGAAGCTGCCCCAGACTCTCCAGAAAACCTTCATGTGGCTCAAGGGACCCATTTCCAAAACCCCTGCCCCAATCCATCCTCATGGATGGTAGAGCCGGTGGTCCCATCGGCTCTAGAATGTTTTTAATGAAAACTGAGACCTTTCACATGAAAAAACAGAGTCCCAGAATTATTGTCTCATCGGGCAAATGTCAGACTCTACCAGAGCGTGAAATATGGGGCAGGAGGGAGCTCCAAGGATCCTATAAATCGGCGTCTTGTTTCACATGGCCCAGTCACCTGACGTGCAGCCCCGTGCTATTTCCATTAAACCACATGGCCTCTCACACCTACGTTTTCCTCTCTCCACATCTCTGATTTGCCCCATTAGAGTTAACCCCTTCTGGCCTCCCCTCTATTCGTTCATAACAAGCTTCCTTCAGGCATACAGACCTAAAAAATCTCTCTTACTCCTTCCTACACATGCCTTCCTGTGAGTTCTCCATAATGACAGGGCAGTAGAAAATAAACGCTGGCGTATCTAAATGCAACCTCATATATTAACTAAGGAAAGGCTAGAGAAAGTGAAGTCTAAACTATAATAAGTTATAGAATGTCTGGGTTGCATACGCGAGTATCTTTTTTAAAATGTGTGCAGATTTTAAGAGTGGGGTTTTAAATGATTTTCGTAGTTTGTTCTGACAGCTCATCATAGGTCCCGTTGCTTCTACACCTTGTACTGATTTTCACACTGTCATTAGCCTGGTGCCACTTGGCCCTTTGCTCATTATGCCTCCCATTCCTGCCTTCCACAGCCACTCTGTTCCATCACTGTGACATGCCCCTCCGCCCCCCCCACCCCCCCCACCCCCGCCAACCGTCATGTAGCATCAGCTAGACAATAAGGTGTGGAAAGGGATGCTCAAGGAAAAAAAGCTGAAAATGTTTGTCTGACATGCGCAGAAGAATAGCAAAGGCATGTGGAAATAAACAAAGACCAACCAAATGAAAAAAGTTAAGGCGAGTTCCTCAGAACTTGCTCTAGCAAAGGGAGTCGGCCACCATTGCTTGAATTTGGCAATGACTCAAAGGCAGGCAGAGGGTGGTGAGACTTCATAGTAAAGAAAAGGGAAGGCTCAGGGCTGCCCTGGTGGTAAGCTGCTGGCCTGGGGGGGCTGGAGGAGGGCTAAGTAGTAGCACAGGATCTTATGTGATTGGTGAGGGAAGTGTGTTTGGTTTTCTTTGGGTGGACCCAAGTTGGAAGTGGGGGCAACCCTAACATGGGGTTCCTATATGAACGGGCATTATAACCCTCTTCCTCCAGTACTGCTTTGCCCAAGGAAGAGACAAAGGAAAAGGAGGGTTCTTATACTTGGTTCAAATAACCAAAATATGCAGAAGAAGACTGGAAAGTTCAAAATGTGGCTATTCCAAAGTAACTTCCTGTTTTATAAGATAAATATCCAGATTTGTTTTTATTTATTCATTCCCTTCCAAGTGTTTGGCATTTTATAGACATTTTTGGTATGCAGTCAGCTGTTTATATAAATATGCACAGCAGCTACCATTGCTTATGTGTAGGTAGTTAATAATAACTATAGAAGAACTTGTTCATAGCACCAGGGTAATACGCTTGACGGCCACACATAGGCCTGTTGACTGAGGGATTGTAACTGATTTTAGTATATTTAGGATTCGGCAAATTACCATCTTCACGCATTCTCCCACCCCTTGGAGTTTCTCTTGCCCCTCTTCCTTATCTCATGCTCTCTTTTACCGAGGTGGATTCTGATCACTCCTGAGTTAGTTAACCTTAGTATTTTAGAAGCAAAGAAAGATGTCTAAATGCATTTCTTTCCAAATTAAAACCTCTAGTTATTCGAGTTCTGGATTTATTACTATTTTTCCCAATGCAATTTTCTTGTCATATTAATCCTTTGTCCCTGATTAAGTCTGGTAGTGTCATTACTTTCAAATAATGGAATCTAGAGATGTGATTAATATCCATAACAAATGCCCTTGGGAATTCACACAGAGCTTTCCCAACCTCAGCATCCACCTGTCATCACTGCATGACCACGGAGTATCACACAGAGTCCCAGCCACAGGTGGGGAAATTCATGCCCAATCCAAGGCCAACGTTTTGGAGAATAAATTGGTATAGTTAAGTGTGGGTGACTCCTGGGTTCAACACTGTTCACTGAAGCTTTGTTGCAAGATGTTGGCTTCTGCCGCCTGGGAAACACTCTCCAGACAAGAACCTGCCTGTTGGCTGTCAATCAATCAGGGCCCCTCCCTGCTCTACTGTAGCGTCTTGCTTTTCTACTCTTTGAAGATAGAGAACAGAAGGAAGAGGAAAGGAGAGGGCCCGAACATTAAGGGATGTCCTCTTTAGCAGACCTAGCTTCATAAATAAAAGTGAAGGACTGATGAAGTCACCTGGTCTTCCACACATTTACACAGAAAGTCTTCATATCTCAACACCAAATGTCAAATGTGTGTCACAAACCTTTAAAATGTGTTTTTCCTAGAACTGCGCTTCTAGAAATCGATCCTAAGGAAATATCAGAAAAGTGCAGAAGGACATATGTCAAGGATATTCATTGCAGTGGGGTTTACTATAGCAAAAAGGAAAAAGTTCTGAAAGCAACCTAAATGTCCAGCCATAGGTGATCAGTAAATAAATCATGATACAGCTGTATAATGGAAAACCACTGGAGTCGTTAAAGATGAGCCTAAAGGAATGCATCTGTGCAAAGGGGAAATGTTTATTACATGTTTTAAGTGAATGTTTGTTTTAGTTTTCTATCCCTGCTGTAACAAATTAGGACAAACTTAGTGGCTTAAAGCAGCACAAATGTATTGGCTTGTAGTTCTGAAGGTCAGAAGTTAAAATGGGTCTCACTGGGCTCAAATCAAAGATATCAGCAGGGCTGTGTTCCTTCTGGAAGCCCCAGGGTAGGTAGGTAGGTAGTTAGTTCGTTAGTTAGTTAGTTAGTTTTTGACACCTTGTCCAGCTTAGAAGTCATCTGCATTCCTTGGCTTATGGTCACGTGCTCCACCTTCAAAGCCAGGAGTATAGCATCTTCAAATCTCTCTGTGACTTTGACCCCTCCTTCTGTCATTACTTCTCTGACTCTGACCCTCCTGCCTCCCTCTTATAAGGCCCCTTGTAATAACCTTGGGCTCACCTGGATAATCCAGGATCATCTTCCATGCCAAGACCCTTACCCTAATCACACCTGTAAAGTTCCTTTCCCCATATAAGGTGACATATTCACATGTTCCAGGGATGAGGACATGGACATCTTTGGAGGGCCATTAGTCTGCATGCCACAAAATATCAATTTGCAAAGTGAAAACATACATAGGTAAGTGTGATTCCATTTTTCTGTGTGTTTTTTAAAGTACATATATATTAGCCATTGAGAAATTTTAACAAAAGAATGATGAGATTTTACATATGTACACAGGTGCACACACCCAAACACATGAGCTCACCACTTGGTTGTTAAATTGAAAGTACCCTGAAGTCCACTTGCCTGTCCCAATTGCCTGAAGCCCTTCTGATCTGACCTGCCGCCTCCCCTTGCACACTGGCTCTTCCTGCCTCCTCTGTGCCCTTTCAGCAGCTCCACTTCCCTGAGCTGCCACTGCCTACACTGAAACCTGAGAAATTCCACCAGGGCCCCAGGGGTGGCAGCTCCTCTCTGGGGTCTTGCTCTCTTCAGCACAGACTGCTCTCCTCTCAGATCCCACAAAACCATCTGAGGATTCCTTCAACTGCACCGCCTTGGGAGGGCAGGGCCCTGGCCTCCCTTTTCAGGATTCCACCAACGACTATGCCCCACCGCTTCCCAGGGCAGATGTTCTGATCTTTAAGGAGAGGAACTCTACTGGGATTGATTGGTGCCCTGAATCTTCTTCCTCATTGTCCTGACATCAATTCTCTGACACCAACTGGGTATCCTGTGATTCTATCCAATTCTGACACCTACTTCCCAGGGTGGCAGCCTCCACAGGTTAAAGGCCAAGTCCACCACAAGACCAGTCCCACTTTAGAAACAAGCAGCAAGTCTTGGGGGGTGCGGGGTGGTCATATGTACTTCCGAACAATTGGCTATTAATTCGGGGGTTCCTGGGACTCCCTCAAGTTCGATTATTCACTAGAACAAGTCAAGAAACTCACTGAGAACACTGCACTTACTAATACGGTTTACAGTTTTGTCATACAGGACATAACTCAGGAACAGCCAGATGTCAGGGATGTACAGGGAGAGGTCTGGGAGGGCCCAGACACAGAGCTCCCATGCCCTCTCCCCATGGAATCAGGGCAGATCACATCAATGTGCTCACCAAAATGGAAGCTCCTCCAACTTTGGGTTTCCAGAGTTTTATTGGCGTCTCATTATGTCATTGGCCACATGACTGTGCTATCTCCAGACCCTCTCTCCTCCTAGACCCCTGGTCTTTCTGGTACAGCCATCCCCTCTCTGATATTTCAGGGCCCACCTTTTGTTACTTCACTGGCATAAATTCAGGTATGGTTGAAAAGGGGTCGTTGTGAATAACAAAAGATACTCCTATCACTCAGGAAATT
Organism: Myotis nattereri; assembly: GCF_964212035.1. Taxonomy (NCBI): domain Eukaryota; kingdom Metazoa; phylum Chordata; class Mammalia; order Chiroptera; family Vespertilionidae; genus Myotis; species Myotis nattereri. The sequence continues at coordinate 12,635,793 of NC_138079.1, forward strand.
CCAAGGGTTTTGAAGTCCTGCACTAGAAACTGGGGACCTGACCAGGTGGCTTCTTTATTATACCACATTCAGTTTTTACAGCTCAAAGTTGGGAAAACACCCATCCACCTGCTTTTCTCTACTCACTGTTCTCAGCACCCATTTCCTGAGGGATTGACTGCAGAATGGCATAGATGCTCCAAAGGAGAATGGATAATGGAAGAGAAGAAACACACACAGTTCAGATTTACTCACATCATGCTGCCACCCAAGCATAAACTAGCTATATGTTCTTGGTTCCTGACCTTTCAAGCTCATGAGAGCTCCCCCTGGCGCAGTGATGACACATCTTAGATTTTGATTTATTTTTCTAGTGAGTCCCTGCAATATGGTGGGCACTAAGCAAGGCTCTAACATCGACAGGACATAGCAGACACAGTTCTGGGGTCTGGGGAGCTTATAGCTTAGCAGGTGAGAGGGACACCAAGCAATGAAGCAGTTAATTATGTCATCACGATGATGCAAGGAAAGAAAAGTACTGGATGCTGTGAGAGCAGATGGATGGGAGACCCAAACAGACTGCAGGGTTGAGAAAGGCTGAACGGGCAGCTAGCTACAGTCATCATCCACATCCCTCTCACTTTCTGAACAGGAACACCACCTCCAGGTGCATCTCATGCCTACTTCTCACTAATGAACATGCATGAACTGAATCATGGTGGCACATTACTGCAAACCACAGGCAACTTTACAACACCACTTACCAGCTGCACATCAGCCAATCCAAGCAGGGGAATTCTCACAGTGAGAGCTAAAACACGAGTAGGTGTCAGCAAGGTAAGAGTTTAGCGGGTAAAAATGGGAGGAAGATGATCCAAGAAGAGGAAATAATGCATGCAAGCTCTGAATTGGAGAGCCTTGGTTCAAGGAACTAAATGAGGGGTTTTATGAAGTACAGAGAAAAAGAGAGAAAGAGGATGAAGCTATAGGAGTAAACTGGGGCCAGCAATGGGGACCCTGTGGGTCAAAATTTTAGATTTTAACTTATGAAAAAGGGGAAGGGGCCATTACAGGGATTAATTGGGGACAACACAATCAAATTTATGCATTAAAAACTACTCTGTCTCATGTTGAGAATTGATTGAATGGAGATCAGAGGAATTTGGGGAAGCAACTTTGATTCCTGTTTCTATACAGTTCATATAAGATATGATTGTAACTTCACCCAAAGTGGTGATATGGAATTAGAGATAAATGGATGTATTAGGAAGCATAATCAATAGATCTAAGTAGTTGATTGACTGCTTAACTTTCTGGCTTGAGCTACTTAATGGTGCTTTGAACTAGTAAATAATAGTGAAAGATCCAATTAGGGGGCAGAAGGGTTGGAGAAAGATCAGGGTAGGGCATAAATGTACTTTTCCTAATATAGTCACAATTTCAAATACTCTATTCTCTTGTCTCCTTAAACTCTCAACATCTCTCAGAAAAATCTGCTACTTTGGTAAACAAACCACATTTCCAGATTTCCTTCGGTACAAAAGTATCCCCAAGTTTTCTTTTAACATACCAAGAACCTTTGGGATCCAAATATATGTTTACCAAATATGTAAGATATCCCCTGCCCCCTTACGTTTGAGAAGTGATATTAAACACTTTCCTAAAGCTTACATTCATTGCAAAATTTAGTAAATGACCATAATAAACACAAATAATCTATTTCTTTTAGGCAAAAATAAAAATTTTTTGGAAATCTCAACCTGGAGACAATTCTATCTTGGCAAAGACTAGATCCCTCAGAGACAATTATTACCACCTCCACCCCCACCCCACTCCATTTTCTATGTACAACCTTGATTAAATAATGGGAAACACTTGGATATAATGAGTCTTCTGCAATTGTCAACAGCCAAAGAACTTTACCCCTAGGTCCCTCCTACAACATGGCAGGTTGCCCTGCTGCACAGTGATTAATTCAGGGATATGGAGGTAATCTACAATCAAGTTCCAACAGACACATCTTAGTACTGCTTGTCATAACCAGAAAGGATGAAGCATACTGAAGTGGTTACTAACCAATTTTCATAATCAGAAAGCATTGTGCTATATTGGCCAAAACATTAGTCATGGGATTAGAATCCATCTTTTCTTGAATAGTCTAATCCTCTTAAAAATAGTTCAAAGTAATCAGGTTAGATTCACTGTAAATTTTCATAAACCCATCAGTCTTATGAAGGAGTTTCAGAAAAGGAAAGATCAAACAGTTTCTAAACTCCTTGATGCTGATGAAACATGGGGCAAAATAATGTCTTATGAAGCACTTACATAATTGATCTAAGCTAAAATATCCTAATAGAGGTAATGCATTTGCCATCACAAGTGGATTTGTTTTCTATAGTCTTCCATTGTGAAACAAATTCTGAGTGCTGGTTTTCTACAAAATGTGACAGTAACAGGGGGACATGGGGAAATATCTTCAATTTAAAATAGAAGCTCTTTTAGCAATGCTACTTAAGTATAAGATGACTAAACAGAGTGGCTGATTGTTTGTGACTGGTGAGCATAGTACCCATCTTCACGAGGAATGCCATCTTCACGAGCAAACTCAGTTCAAGCTTTTTAATGCATCCAGTTTGCTTTAGCAACTTCATTAAATCCACTCTCACTTCAAGTCTCCTAAGTCCCTTTTTACCATATTACCAAGGCCCAACACCACCTTTCTGCAGTTTGCTTGAGAAGCCAAGAATAGGGTTACAAAGGCACTCCTGTATGTTTCCACTTAAATTTAGTTCTTCTTTGAATCTATGTCATCCTGGAGCCTTAGTTTATGACCATACTATCCACAATCAATCCAGATTCATAACATCAAAAAATTGTAATAATCACCTCTAGCTTTATTCAAGTCACTGATAAAAATGTTGAAGGTTATAGTTTCTGGAAAAAAAATGTCCTTTTTCAGGTTCAAATTAACATATAATGGTATTGTTACCCAACTGGTTATTCTTCGATAGGTGTCCTTGCATTCATCCCAAAGTTTCCTAAAGTCTTCTCTGAAGCTGAACATACACACAAACACAGCAATGCATGGCTCATGAACTTACACTGGATGCAGGTGCTCACACAGGTTCTGATTCAAAATCCTCCACTGACTAACAACTCCGCAGACTTCACCCCACCTAAGCATGGGCTCTTGTGACTTCCCCTTCTTTGCCATGTATGCAGGAAAAGTCAATCGCCCTCTCAAAAGTGAAGAGCTACCTTCCAACATAATTGCATTCAAAATTCTTTCACAGTATTTTTTCAGAGTATTGGCATGATGGTTAATTTTATATCAACTTGGCCAGGCTCTGGTACCCAGATATGTGATCAAATATTACTTTGGATGTTTCTGTGAAGGTATTTTTGGGTGAAATTTACATTTAAATTGGTAAACTTTGAGTAAAGCAGATGGCCGCATCCAATCAGTTGGAAGCCTTAAAAGAATAAAAAATTGATCTCCCAAAACAAGAGGAATTCTGCCAGTAGACAGCCTTCAGACTGACCTGTAATATCAGCTCTTCCCCAGCAGTATCACAGTCTTTGAACTGCAACATTGGCTCTTTCCTGGCTCTCCAGCCTAATGGCCTTCAGGCTTGAACTACAGATTTTGGACTTGCCAATACATGCACATGAGCACACATACACACACACACACACACACACACACACACATCCTGGCCAACCCTGACTGATAAAAGTGCAAAAATTTCCTAATACAGTGCACAAAAACAAATGTATACCCATGGTTCATTCAGATTCATTATTAATGATATCTAATAGCCTTTTTATTCTCTTTAAGTGGCTCATGTCCACTGTTCCTTGGACTTCTCCTTTCAGGATCTATTTCACCTTATTTGTCCTTGAAGTCTTGGGTGAAGGAAAGTATATAAACATCTCACCTCAGCAATCCAGTTTTCTATTCTTCAGAAGATATGTACTGAATCATAGGTCAAACATACAGCCACTCTCTGGTGCAGAAGTCACAAGAACATTAATAACTCCTAGTGGAATTATGAGTCAGGCTTACTGACCAAAAAATTACATCAGGTAGAGAGGGAAGCCAGATTGAGAGTGATAGGAACTAGACTCACTCAGAGCAAGAGAATCCTGTGCTCAACCCCTGTGGGGCAGGAGACAGTCGTGCCGGATGTAGGCACCCCCAGCAACAGCCACTCTTCACTCATACACTGTGGCTATAACAATGATTTTTTAAACAACAAATGCTTTCTTAGGAAAGGTCTTGGTCTAATAAGATGCCACCATAAAGTAACAAAACCACAAAAGATCAGAGAAATACAGAATGAGAGATTACGCTGTGTAACACAGCCAACATGTCTTCCCATTTCAATTACTTGGGGCAATAGGAGACAGACAGAATATGGGTAATAAAAAGCCAACAGCAATCCAGAAATCTAATTTTAGAAAATGGTTCAAAGTCTCCCCATAATTTCCTTTACAAGAAGGATTGACAAGCGTTGCACTTGCAGAGAAGAAAGCTACAGAAACTGCCTGAGAAGACCAATTAGAACCCAGTCTCCCAGGAGAAAGGAGCCCGGGAAGTGATGTGGCCCTCCACTGTGCCAGCTACCCAGAGGTTTCCAGGGATTGGCTCCATCTGTCCTTGAGAGACTGATCTATAAATGACAGTGATGGTTTCTTAATTCACAACAAAAGAATTCTCTACTCACCATGATCCTTACCTCTCTGGTCAGTACATTCTCTCCTCTTTGCAAACTCCCACATGGACAGTCAACTATAAACAACAGATTGTTTGATGAGCATGTAGTCAGGACAAGAGAAGATGGGATAATTTAACGGATCGTGACGTCAAGTTGTAGGTATATAAAGAAACCTTTCAAAGAGACCAAAACATGGCTCTGCTACTCAGGACAACTTGCTCCTACAAACCGTGAAATTCATGCACCAAAATCGTCCTGCTCTCCACCTTTCATTCTCTGGCCCCATGTTGATGATCTCCATACCCTGAAAGAGAGAGCATATATTTTGTTGACCCTCCCCCCTTAGCCACACAAACTTACAGATACCTGAGTATTTTCTCTGCCTGTAGAATAAACCCCAAACTTCCTAACACAGCATGCAAGTTGTGTTAGGGCCTCACAAATTGGCCCTAGCTTATCGTTCCAGTCTCAACTCCATTCTCTCTCTACTTTCAATTCTAGTCATAGCAGACAATCTATTCCTTCTTAGATACTTCCGCCTCACTTTGAGAATGAAAGAAAATGTGATTTCAATTTGCACCTGCAAGCTGATAAGGGTTGGACCCAGTAACAATTTCAAAGCAGTTGTTTTTTATGAAGATGCTTTGTTGTACTTTTCCAATCATGAAGGTGAGCTCCAACCACCAGCTTGTAGAAGAGGATACTCATCATTTCTTAGTTCCACGTTCTCCTGGTTATGAAACACATTCTTATTCTGAGGTGGGGAGGTAGATTGGGGGGAAGGGGGGACAGAGGGGGGACCTGGGGAGTGTGGTACACACTGAACTAGTGCCAATGGTAGAGACTATAACTTTTCTCTTGACTTCCTGTAACCTTGCCAATTTAGGAACTTAAAGTGAGAACTGTGTATGTGAACACAGGTTATATTGAAAGGTATGGTAGGATAGAAATGGACAATGTTACAGAACTGTAACCTTTTGCTGGCAGTTTTCCTATAACCAATGAAAAGTTACTTCTTTAAAATTTTTAAAGCCTTAAATTTAATTGACAAAATTTAATGAATATGTGTAAGAGCAGCACAAACACTTGGAATTATTACCCAGAACAACTCGTACTTATCAATTTGTACAGAAAGACCAGCTCCCTCGAAACTACTCATTAAAGCTGAGAACTGGACTTTTAGTCATAATTATTTCTGGGAGACCAATCCTAGATGTCACTGGCTAATTAGGCTAATTGGAAGAAAAAAAATTGCACAAGATGTTCCTTCAATATATACATTAACTTGTTTTTATTTTCAGCTAAGGCTTTTATACCTAATTGTATTGATTTGTAGCTCCAAACAAATGAAAAATCATAAGGAAGAAAACATTTATAAAAGGAAATTCTAAAAGAAAAGAAAGATAAGGAAGAAGAAAAAGGTCAAAAGCGCTATAAAACCTAAAATATTGTTCTTTTGACAACCTGTTTTAAGATACTACAATCACTTGAAACTCACTACAAATATCATCTCAAACACTCTCAGGAACTGAGAACTGCATGTCCCAAATAATTGTCAACATGACATAGAGCTTTTGCTCTGCTATAAGGCAGCTCCCAGCTGACAAATGGGTTGTGCTCAAAAAGTTCTTTTGAAGTTAATTGTTCAGAACTCAGGCCAGCTCACAAAATAAAATTAACCCTAAACGTCCCCTGTTTTCATTTCCTTGGATGACAACAAAAAAACCACAAACTTAGTCTCCCAGTTCTGCAGATCGAGAGCCCAAGATCAAGGTGTCGGCAGGGTTGGTTCTATTGAGGCTGTGAGGGGCTCTTGTTCCAGACTTTTATCCTAGTTTCTGGCAGTTTACTGACAATCTTTTGCAGTTGATCTCTGCCTCCATCTTCACATGGGGTTCTCCATGGGTGTCCTAACTTCCCTTTTAATAGGACAACACTCATAGACTGTGACTTCCTCTTAACTAATCGCATTTACAAACTTATCTGCAGATAAAGTCACAGTCTGAGGGATTGGTATTCAACACATGAATCTGGAGGTGGCATAATTCAGCCCACAACACTCCCAAAGTGCCCTCTGAGTAGCATTGCCAATAGCACTGCTTCTCTCTAAGTTCATCTCCCCTTCAGTGGATGTTCATGGAAGTCAGTTGATGGTGAGGACAGTCTTGCCCACTTTGCCCACTTTCCAAATGGATTTCTCCAACTCTTTATTGCATCTAACCTTTCTCTCTTGCTGCAGTTAAGTCAAGCCCTGGGGAATAAGATGAAGGGTTGGTGCCCCCTCATTGCCCTGGTAGGACTTGGTCTTCCCAATCCATCTCCTCCAGGCAGTGTGTCCCATACAGGATATACAGATGCCTTAGTGGAGCTAGTCAGAGCAAACAGACTGTTCCCTACTTTCACCCTGGGGACATCTGGCTGCCTTCTGCTGGCCTTCCCTCCAGTCCATATGAACAGATTTGGTAAGTCCCCACTGCAGCTCTTGGGTCTACACTGATCTCCAGTGGAAAGGGTAAAGGAAACAAGATCAAAGACCACTGTGTCAATACATGCTACCTCATATGTCGGTCAACATTCTAAGTGAAGAATTAAAAATACAGAAGTTTCCAAGAGAATGTTTTCTTTTTTCCTCGCCTTCTCTACAACTGAGTTCTAATAGTTGTTTTGCTTGCACATATTTTTTCCAAGTAATTAAAAATGATGGCATAGAATGAAAATGGCCTAGAATCTCCGTGACAGAGAGGGTGCTTGCGTCTCTTGCTTAGTAAATGCTATCAGTTTCCTGGCGCTGCAGAAACCCAATTTACTAAAACCAGCAGAAAGCATTTATGTGATAAACCTACTGTACCATTTTCCCTTGGAAACATTTGTAAACTGCTCTATCAGGGATGGAGAATTTCTATTAAAAATATATCAACACCCTCATAAAGGCCATTTTCCCCTTGCAATTTATTCTGAGTAATAACATCTAAGCCACAAATTTGTTGACAATCAATTTTTGCTTCTTCTTGCAATTAGGTTGAAGAGTATCTGTTTCTTAAGGACAAAGGGTTCAAACACAAAATCACATCCCATGACCAGGTGCGATGCCACTGCACCTGTGGGGCTTCCTCTCTCGTGGTGCCACAGAGCTCCATACCAGCCATTGGCCCTGACCTGAGCCATGGCCAGGGCTCACTGTCCCAGTTGCATTACAATTCCTACACTGGTTTAATGGACTCCAAATCTGAGTAATATAAATAATGAACCTCAACCACATCATGAGAACTGTCTCCTGGATGTACATGTGTGAGAGAGTCACTTAGAAGCCGACGAGGGGCACCCTCTTGGCCACATTTGAAAGGCATGAGTGGGTGGTTTGAAGTAAAGAAAGCCCATGATTTGGATACCTGAGGCTGTTTCCCACCTCATTCTGGAAGGTTGCAGGGGTGGGCAGTTGTAATTATACTTTTTATCCTCCCACTTTTCCTTCCCCCCAACTTTCTCCAGTAACATAACCCTTTATGGGGAACTCTTTCCAATAGATGTATTTGAAACTGACCTCTCTCCCTGCTGTAGGGGAGGCGACATGACTCAGGCTTGGTCCATCTGAGAAACACAAGCCCCTGGCCATAGGGATTATTTCAGGGACAGATGCACACCTGGGACAGGAAAGGCAGCTCCCTTCCCCTACAGGGACTTTGCTGGAATTGTGTGAAAGGAGACACTCTCCATGGATTGCTAGATTCATCTCCAGGAAGACAGCAGCCCAGGTAGGCAGCCTAGGTAAGCCAGCAGCCTTCTCTGCCACCACATGCAGACCCCGCCTGAGAAGGAGGCAGCTCAGAGGCAAGCAGATTCAAAAGTTGGAGAGACAACATCCTGATGTCACTACCTTGGCCCCTCAAACCTATGGACCCCTGGACTTCCCTGATATAGGAAACCTATGTTAAAGTCATTTGAGTTGCATTTCCATCACTTACAGCCAAAAATATCCTAATAGAGACATGGAGTAGAAGCATAGCTTGTACCTAGGCACAAGAATACTCTTGTTTCTTCTACTCACAACATTTCTGACACCAAATATGGGGGTTTCACCCACCAAGCAATTCTGATACTAATTACTGGGAGTTAACACAATCCCATAGGTTGAGGGGTCAGAACACACAACTGCCCACTTCAGACACCAATATTTGCCCAGGTATTTCTGACAGACTGACTAACTATAAATGAAAGGGTCCCATGATCCCCTTCTTGGGTTCAATCGTTTGCTAGAACAGATCACAGAACTCAGGAGATCACTTTATTTATAAAGGACACAATAGAACAGCCAATGGAAGAGATGTGCGGGGTAAGACATGAAGGGGAGACAGGGAAGGGACGGCTGTACCCTCTCCAGGTGCACCACCCTCCCAGCACCTCCATGAGTTCACCAACCCAGAGGTTCAATCATGCAGCCATGATTTTAATCAAAGCATAGCCATAGGGAGTAGGGCTGAAAGTCCTAATCACAGGGTTGGCTCCTCTGGCAACGAGCCCCCATTCTCCAGGGTCACTTTATTAGCAAAAACTCAAGAGTGGATGAAGGGCTTTACTATAAGTAACAGATGACCCTCTCACCCCTACTGGGAAATCCCAAGGGTTTTAGGAGCTCTGTGCCAAGAACCAGGGACAAAGACCAAATATATATTTCTTACGCTGTCACAATATCACATAGGCATATCTTGTTTTATTTTTTTCAAGATGATACCTTTTAGAGCTTGGGTTGTCAGCTAAACTTTAATGCATGTGGTAAGTAAAAAAAAGATTTTATTTTTTTTCATATTTTGTTTATTTTTGTCTTGTTTTATTGGTGTTCTAAGAATGTTACAGAACACCGAGACAAGGAACAATTGAACACAAATTGTCTTAAAAGGCATTTTATAACCAAGTGTTACAGAGGTGAGCGTTCCCAGCAATGGTGTTGGTTACAGGACCATGTGCTCTTGTCTGGACATTTCTGTCCTTGGCACACAATGGCCTTCTCTGCTGTTGTCACCTGAGAGCCTGAAATCCCCGGAAAATCAAGAAGATGTTGACTCATCACCAGCACCTGACCTGTCCAGAGTAGGAACATGCCCCCTTCTCTCCCCCCACCACCAGAAGAACAGCAGTCCCCAACACATGAACCATGCTTGTGGGTTAACTGAAGGCTGGTTTCTCACAATACTGCTATTAATAAGATAATTGTTACATTTCTCTCTCTGACATGAATAATTTATTTGTGACAACTCTCCCTGAAATCTCATAAGAAAATACAACAACCCTTTCCATTTTATTTTAAGAAAGTTTTAGAAGTTTTGTTGTTAGTTTGGGGTTTTTTTAGAAGCAGCAAAAAATAAAGAGGAATCAAGTGTAGTGGGATATATTCATTTAACAAATGTGGATTCAGGGTCTCTTTCAGATGGCCCTGCCTGGAACCCCTTGGTGTCAGCACTCATTGAGCAACCTTGAATCCCTGTCTTTAATGAAGACCCCTTACCTCCCTTATCACCTGGAGATGGGCTCACTCGGAATACCTGGTGCAGATGCTGGTCCCCATGAGATCCCCAGCCAATGAACTGATATTCTCAAGGCTGGGATGGGGTGGGGTCCTACGACTCCCTCCCTCTCACCTATAGACTATGAGCAGAAGGGGAAATTGACACAAGGGACTGATGGCCAGAAGAGGATTCAGGGCATCAGCTCCTCACTGGGCCAGGGCTGCCCCAGAAAACAGGATGAGAGAACATGGCGTGATCTGAGGGTGCAATGAGGCTTTTCCCTCTCCATTCTAGGCCTTGAGACTCACCCACCCAGAGGGCTGCAGGCCCACAGGCCCACCCCAGACTCCCATCACTGCACAGGGGCAGAGCAAAAACAACAGACAGCACCTCCTCCTACGAGGCCCTGAGCAGTAGTGTTACTGATTGGAAACAAGAAGTAGGAGAAGTGGTAGCAGACCCTGCACCAGAGCCAGGAAATTTTCCCATACAAGCAGAGCCCTGAAGCCATGGCCCCACCCAATAGCACAGTCACAGACAATGGCTCTCCAGCTTCCCCATGGCTTAGGTAAGTTCATACATCAAATTGTCTGATTATAGAGACTCTATTCAAATTGCTTGACATGGCTATAACATTTTATTAAACACTAGAGGCCCGGTGCACAAAATTAGTGCACTGGGGGGTGGGGTCCCTCAGCCCAATCTGTGCCGTCTCACAGTCCAGGAGCCCTGTGATCTATCGGCCCACAGAGGGAGGCCCCACCCACCCACCATAGCGCCACAGGCCAGGTAGCCTGGGCCTTCTTCTGGGGGGGCGATCATGGGGTGATGGCTGGGGCCCCACCCGCCTTGGCTGGCCTGGCACCAGTGGGTGTTATAGCATGGTCATTCGGAGAGTTGTTCTGCTGTTTGACTGTTGGGTCAATTTGCATATTATGCTTTTATTATTATAGATAATATGCAAATACTGTTGTGTGTTCTACAAAGCTGAATAGAGACCCTGCCCTAGGGGTGCCTACAGTAAAACTCTGTCTTCTTTTTATTTCCCTTAGCTGAAATTAAGTGCATGGCCTAGAGAAACATAATTCTTTTTTTTTAATCCTCACCTGAGTATATGTTTTTTCATTGATTTGAAAGATAGAAGGAGAGAGAGAGAAACATCGATTGGTTGCCTCTCATATGCGCCCCTACCTGGGATCAAACTGCAACCTTTTGGTATACAGGATGATGCTCCAACCAACTGGGCCATCCAGCCAAGAGGAGAAACATAGTTCTTGAGAGTTACCATAATTTATCCATCTGGAGGTGATATTTTCACCTCCAAATGAAGAGTATAAAAAGAGTATTTCTTTACAATTAAGTAGAGCTGCATCAAATGATGGCAGATATGAGTCCACTTTCTCTAGAAAATTTTAAAGGAAGTCTTAATGAATGGCCACCAACTGGAACTAAAACTTGATTGATCAGTTATGGTGAGAAATAGGAATAAAGTAAGAGTACAGCACAAAAGTTCATGCCAAGAAGAAACCTAAAACTATTGACAAAAAGATAGGAAATGTAAAACATTTTCAATCAATACTGATTTGAGCATATGAATAAATATTTGGCTAATGCATTTTACCCGTTGTAATTTCGTTTTGAACTGCCATAAGATGCCATAAGACCACTGGGAATAAATTGGGGGGAAAGAGCCTAAATCAAAAAAAAATCATTTTTATGGCATTTGCACTGGAATTATTTCTAGAATAATGCAGTTTTACAGCTATAATTCAAACCAGGTTTTAGTCTATTGGTTTAACTGCAGCATATCTAAAATTTAGAAGTTTTTATAGCCCTCAATCCCACATAATGGTGGTTAAAAACCTTAGAGAAAATTCAATTATTGTAGAGAAGAGTTTTGTTCCTTTTTTTTCTTAAAGATGGACTTCATATGGAGACCTGCTTCCACATGTCTCACCCCACGTCTGTAAAAATGTAGTGGATCTAATCCAGAAGCACTATAGAGGGACATGCAGATTATTAAATATGTCTTATGAACATAGGAAAGAATTTTATTCTCTAAGAGACCAATTTTTGCTCAGGTAAAATATATCCTGATGCTGGCATAACTTTAAATATATCACATGACAAAGCAATTGCACAAATTTCTATAAGTACACGTGGCATCAGAAAGAATCCAGAAAGGCCTCCATAATGCTGAGGGCTAGAGGTCTCATGTTTCATCTTAAACTAGAAAAGAGAAAGTGCACTAGGTCTTTAAGGTGCTGGCACATCAGCTACCTGGCAGCTGTTTTGAGGGGCACCTGCTGCCCTAGGTGCACAGCTGATGCAGCGATAATGTAGTGCCCTTTTGTCTTCCTCTCCACCCACTGACTTAATTAAAGCCTTTTCTCCAAGCCATAACTTTCTCTTGAAGAGGGGCACAGTAGGAAATGGAGTGGATGGTGGGGTAAAGGGTGGAGTTCAAATTTAGACTTCAAATTTAGACAATACTTAATCCAAATCTCTCAGTTGGGTCCAAAAAAAATGAGGTCCAAAAAAATTAAGAGGCTTGCCCAAGATCAGAGAGCTAATTCTTGGTAACCTACCTAGAACCCAGCCTCCTGATTCCTGGTCTGTGGCAGCTTCTCCTACAAGGGGCCTCTCTCCTGGGAGTGATGACCCCTTATCACACCCATTTCTCCTCCAGGTCATAGATGTCTGTGAGTGGCTGAACTGGCAGGACTCACAAGAGGACCTGGCCATCATTTCTGAAGGTGGATCATGGGCTCGTGGGCTGCATTTGCACTCCGCTGTGGAGGAGATTTTTATTTGCAGATTCTGTTGAGAAGCAGGTTCAAGTGTGTTACATTTATTAATGTCTGTCTTGAGGCCTCTGCACACAGTGCTTTATCAATACACATGCATTATGCATCGCACCTGGTGTGTGACCTGGTGTGTCAAGAACCACGGGCTGCAGCAGCTCAGCAGATAGTTTCAGTGTTTGTGAACCTCCCAGACAATGACCTGTAGCCTTCAATTGCAGTCTTCCCATTCCTACAGTGTGACAGTACTAAATGGATTATTTCAAAACCAAATATTTAGGGAAGGATATATAAAATATACAACAGATTTGTTTAACCTATTAACAAAGTCAACTTCCTTCTTGGAGTTAGGATTTGGAGCACAAGGAATATACATTTATGCATATTAGTGTGTTGCCAAAAGCCTTGATTTCTTTCAAAACCATGAAGATTCCATTACCCTTGGCAAATTTTAGAAATTGTCTTTAAGGGAATCACTTGTTTGCAACTCTATCGAATGATGCTCTATCTTGTCTCTGTGTCTGTGTCTGTGTGTGTGTGTGTGTGTGTGTGTGTGTGTGTGTGTGTGGTGTGTAGTGTCTTTGTGTGTTTTGATTTAGTCTTATAGCTTCTCATATTCACTAATTATTTTTATTAGCTTAGTTTCATAAGTATTTAAAGAGATTTATAAAGTAAGTCAAATCTATTTTTATTTAAGTGGTGCTTTGTTTTTTCAGAACTAAATAATGGTTTTTTAAACTTACACTAGAAATTAGTATTAACAGTATAAATACAGAAATTGTATTAATAGTATAAAGGGGAGAGTAATAATAACAGAAATTTGTTTGCATTCCACTAAAATCATTATGTAAAATGAACTCTATCCCACCACCCATCTCTAGCAGAATACTATGAGCTAGACTAGAGCAATAGGACAGAGCTACCAATGATCCTGTGAGACTTCCACTGGCTTTGTCTTCTCCCCGCCCACCCGCCTCACCATAGTGGTAGTTTCCTTTCAGAATCTAAGAGCTGCCCTGTGGAATGATAATGGTGGCTGCTAGATGCAGATCCAGTTGCTATTACAGTCACTCTCACTCATGGCTACAGAATTGGGGCCTTGCTTCTCTACTTCTAGACAGCATTCTTTCTCCGTGGTCAGAAAATTTTGTCTGTGATGGCTCAGTATCTCAGATACATGGATCTGAAAAGGATAAATGAGCTTTTGAGTTCCTTGGTTCCCCTTTTTATACCCTTGATAGCATTTATTTCTAGTTCCTGGGATCAAGAAACTGATGAATTAACTTTATCAAATTGCTGGTGCTACAAAATGTATGGGAACCTGGCAATGGTGGGAACCTAATGACTATCCTATCAGGCTAGTCATCCCAGGAGGAGAGACTTTCATAAAGACAATATTAGGCATCAAACTTTGTCTTCTCTTTTGACTCCTAATCAGAAAGGGCTAAAACTTTGCCCACTGGACACAGTGCATGATGATTCAAGCTATACATTTTTTAAATATATTTTTATTGATTTCAGAGAGGAAAGGAGAAGGAGAGAGAGATAGAAACATCAATGATGAGAGAGAATCATTGATTGGCTGCCTCCTGCATGCCCCCCACTGAGGACTGAGCCCGGAACCCTCTCATGTGCCCTTGACTGAGTCGAACCCAGGACCCTTCAGTCTGCAGATCGATGCTCTATCCACTGAGCCAAACCGGCCAGGGCTCAAGCTATACATTTTTATTAATTATCTGCTGAGTACTATTGCTTCTCCAGAAGCCTGACCTAAAATTATTAAGAATAATATACACCATCATGAAATAGCACTGATGTCTGCTAAGTATTTGTTTAGGACATTTCCAAGATTTCGGGAAAAAATCTGCACCTTTATGATGAAGGCCCTTTAGGAGTCTTTTCCAGAAAAATATTTTCTCATTCTTAAGTGGCTGCCAGCACCCAGCTCTTTTCTCATTTTCCCTGTTGGAGACTTTAGGATGGGAAGAAGAATACTTCTATATCCTTGACAAAAACAGTTCTGAGAGTGAGTTGACTGAGACAGGTTGTAATTTCATACCATTGCTAAGGAGTCGCTAAGCAAATATTACAAACATAAAGGGGAAAACACTCATTCCCCTTCCAACAAAGGAAAACAAAAAGTTAGCTCCCTGTATGCGAGAAATAAAAGGAAGGCAGAATTATCCTCCCCATGCTTGTTTTCTAATAGGGTTTGCCTTTTTTGGTTTGGTTTCATTTCATTTTGTTTCAGATGAAAAAAAAAAAGGGGGGGGCGGAGTTCTGGTTAGAGGGAGGGCAAGGAGTACACTGAGTCCTGTCTTCCTTTGATAATGTTGTAGGCAGAGGCACAGGCCCACGGGAGCCTCTCAGGTAGGTAGGTAGGTGTGTGTGTGTGTAGGGGTGGGTGGGAGAGGGGCCACAATGGCCTGATCCTCATGCAAAGCCAAAGCAAGGAACCCTCTTAGGTTTTATAGTGAGAAGAAAAAGCAGTTTTCTCTCTGAACAGCAATACAAAATGAAAGACCTCTTACGTGTCCTTGAGGTCCTACCTGTGAAGATACAAAGATGTAAGAGATCCGGCCCCTACCTGCAGGAAACTACCATCCACTGGGACACACATAAGTTATTCCACACAGGAAAGCTAGGCAGTGACAGAGGCCAATACCCTCCACTACATGGCCATTGCCAAGTCACAGTCCTCTCACGGAGAATGCTTATCTTAACAGTAGAATAGCCAAAGAGTGTAGAGCCTGGAGACTTTGGGTTTCAAGTGTGTTTCAATAATATGGTTCTCACGTTGGAGAGCCCTGTGCTTCCATATTGTAGGCCACTAGCTGGGAAAATCTACCTTAAAGATTAACTATAACCGTTCCTTATCCTTAGTTGATCTCATACTATTTACCCAGCTGGCTTCTAACACTGAAGATCAAATTGATTTCCAAGCCTGAAGAGAAAATTCCTTTTGAACACTCTGGATTCTTACCTTGAGCTTCCCAAGTCAGATACTTAAGTTTCAGAAACACTTGGGGGGATGTTGAGATATTTCCATGTCTTCAAAGACCTTCTGGCAACTGGCTGTCCCCCTTCTGGCCACTTGATATTTTTCTCCACTGCAATCACAAGTGGGCCACTCCCATGGTAGACAAAACAACTAATTGAAAGGATAGCTTTCATTTGCCCCTTAGGAAAGTTCTAGAATTCACCAAATTCCATCAGTTCAATAAGAAGAAAAAAAAGCATATGTCATTACATAAATGAATCACCTCACAAAAACATGATACAGATGGACTATATTTCTCTGATAAATTTCCCCATCGTCTTACATTTTTCAAAGTTGAGAGAAGCCTTCATTAAATTTCTTCCCTTGTTCATTTAATTTGACCTGAAATTTAAATGCCATGGTTTTCTTAGGAACCATTGCATCCTGAAAGTTTTATGGCCAGTTTCCAACTACAAACTCAAGCTTATCTGTGAACATTGTCTTAAAATGGTATTGAAGTAGAACTTAGAAACTGAGGTCCTAGTGTTTTTATAATAAGGACTTATTAGCAAAGAAATGAAAAAGATAAGGAAATAAAGTTTTGAATGTGAAACTGAGTACACTGTTTCATATAAACCAGACCTTTGAAATGTGTTATGTAAGTAGCTGAGCATGCTGGTGTCTCTTGAAATTTGCTGAGAATAAATTTGAAATCACATTTCCATGGAAATAATTGCCTATCGTCCAGAGCAATGGTTCCTAGCTTTTTCAAAGATCCCTTTTGAATACCAAAAAATTTAGTGAGAACTCCTACATAATTGGAAAAATGCACAATATCCACAGAGAGAGAGAGCCACACATCCTTGCATTAATTCTGCAGTCCCCCAGGAGTCTGGGTCCTACCAGCTGGCTTCCATAGATGCTGTGTTGGAAAGCCACAAAATTACACAGAAAGGGCTGCTCTGTGCAAACATCTCAGGCGTGCTCACTGCTCCCATTAACACTTCACTATGTCTATGGTAGATCTGCCTGTAGCAGAAAACAAATGTTCTCCATTTTTTCTTTCAATTTTAATAAGTAGTTGTATTGATGTTTTACACCTCCTAAAGTTGCCTTTCTAGTATTCTCTAATTAAATCAAAAAACTGTTCACCACTTCTCAAGCACAGGGTGGCATTGTGAGGACCCAAAGAATTCATGAAGGACCTTTCTATATGCAAATAATAAATGTGATAACTTATCATTCTCACCATCGAATGATTATCCACATAAATCTTAACTGTGCCACTGAGAGCTGCGTTAAATCATCCTGCCGGTCCATTGCATTGTGGGTGATAAGCCAGGACTTCACATATTTAACCCGCTGCACTTTCACAGGAAATACACACCCCCATGAGTCTGCAAGAATCTCTGAAAGAAATCCAGGCCAAAAATGAACCACACCAACCCTCACCCTGCTCATGGGCATAAGAATGCAAAGTCACACTGCTTCCCGATTTCACAAAAGTTACCTCCACAATGAACGTTGGTCCTTTTGAGAAGAATTTTCTAATTTCCACACTCTCTAGGAGACCTTCCCCGTGATGGATAAGAAATTCTGTATGCTCTTGTTTAGAAAGTCATCTTTCCCAGCCTCTGGCCTGCCTCACAATCTATATGTTTTACATGTGCCTTTAGGTCACAGAATCTTAGACATTATTTGGGTGGCATAAATTCAGGGGATTCATAACCTTGGATGGGAGGGAAAATTACATCTTCATTTTCACTAACCTCTAACAGAAATTTAGCATTCCCTTCAAATGTGAGTGCAGGCAACAAACCATAGTCTCAGAGACTTTATGCCCAAGAGGAATCACAGGTATTTTCATATCACATTAAGGTTGTGCAGATATCTCAAAATATTTACTCTCATCACTATTTCAAAATTCAGGTAGCTGTTAGACTTGCCATGAGAGGCTTGAGCTTGCTTTTAATATGGTAATAAAGAAGGCTGCCTATTGCTAAGTCACCAATTATACGTGTGTGTGTGTGTGTGTGTGTGTGTATTTGGTAATTATATTTTAACAAAATTGGTTTTCTTTATAATCCTATGTATTTTATTTTATGCATTAAAAATGTGATTTGAAGAAATGGTCCACAATTCTCTTTAATATGCCACACACGGACAAATAACATGTATAAGGTACTCATTAACTAAAGTACCAAGCACTGTGTTAAGTGCTTTCCATATGTTAATTATCACAATGACCCTAATTACCCTCATTTTACTAATGGGGAAACTGAGCCTGAGAGTGTTAAGGGACTTTCAAGGTAATGTAAGTGCTAGAGCCAAGATTTAAATCAGGCAGTCAGACTCCTCTTAGCACCTTGATATCTACCTGTCTAGCCAGCTACCACCAGGCAGCATAGAGGCTGATGAGACTACTCCACATCATACTAAGCAGAGGTAATGAACAAAGCTTTAGTTTCCTCATCTTGTAAAGCAAGGACAGAAAAGACCTACCTTGAAGGGTTGAAAATTAAATTACATGTATAGTGTGAAGTGTGTCCACTGCATAAATTCCTAAAAATGGTAGTTTCTTAATTTTTCAGTTATTTTTATGAAGGTAGACACAAAATATGGACAAAGATAAAGCAGATGGTGAAAAACAATCTTTTGGGAGTCAGGAAATGAGCAGAAAACCATGGTCCAAGTGGAATAGAGGTCAAGCAATCCAAGTGACATTTGCAGTGACTTACCGAACACCTCCACCCCCATACGATTTAAAAGTATACCAATTGCCTCTTTTTCCCAAAAACTTGCCCCTGCTCATATATTTCCTTACCTGGCAAAAGTTGCTACATTCAACTTCTTGCACCATCTTTCTTGCCCCACTCATCAAATCTCACCCACAAACCCTGCCTACCTACCTCAGAAATATCTCTTACAATTCCAAATATAACTCAAGTATTGAATTTAATCCTTCTCAAAACTAGCACCAGATGACCAAAGAAAATCTATATCAATGCTAAAAAGTTGGAAATATTGAAAATAACATTCAAATGATATTCAAAAATTTTCCACACACTGTAGTGAAGTGAGACAGGCTAAAGAATAGGCTCCTCTGTCCCACAATGGCTAAATGCAAAGGGAACCCACCCGGGAAAAGTAGAAACAGGGGCAGGGAGACCCAGCTAAGCCCCACCAGCAACTCCCGGCTTGGAGAGCATAAGGGATATATGTATGTTTGCCTACCTCACTTCCTTCTTTGGGGGAACTTTACTCCCTCCACAGGAACCCCCAAATGTAGAACCTGCCACACCATAACCAGAGAGTTGAGTGTGTGACCAAATTTGGTCAAACAAACTTTCCTGGGAATTTAACCTTGAAAGAGACATGCAGGAAAAGAGAGTTTGACTTAAACCATAGGATTGATAGCCACACCCTAGAGAGGTAGTCCAGCTCTTATTTCTAAGATCTGCAGAACTGAAACACATCCTGTCCTGCCTGGGCCCGGTGGCTCTGTCTTCCACTGATTCTATAAAATATTCCAGTGTTTCTTGTATTGCTATGCTTCAAAACATATACATACACTACATATGTGCTTTTACATGGACCAATATTTCATAATCAAGGTTAAAGAATAAAAGAGCAGGACAGAGAACCAAGATGGTGGCATAGGTAAACACCGGAGAATGCTGCCTCGCACAACCACTTCAAAAATACAACTAAAAGATGGAACGAACATCACCCAGAACCACAGGAAGGCTGGCTGAGGGGAAATTCTTCAACTAGAAGGAAAGAAAACAGCATACCGAGACTCAGAGGAGGCACAGTGCAGAAAATACAAAGGTGCGGAGGTGCGCGCGGAGTGGGCTGGCGGCTGAGGGCATGGTTGTCGTTTTCAATCGGGAGGGAGTCTCAGGCTCTGAGCTCCAGTTCTGGGCAAGTCTCTAGGGACCCAGACTCAAACGGGAGAAGCGGGACTGTCTGGCATTGGTCGTAACTCGAGGGCAGCTTTCTCTCCGAGGTTTGCAGCAGTTGCTGGGACTCTGAGAGGCAGAGCCTCTGGGGACAGGACTGAGAGCAGCCATAACTGCTCCCTCCGCCCGCCCTGTAGATCTCCTGGGACCCGCCTTGCCCAAGCCCTGCACAGAGGCATTTGCCGGATAGCCTCAGGCAAAGGCTAGATTAGCACCTCCCCAGAGGACAGAAGTTTTCCCACTGCAGACACAGCTGATTCTCACAGTCAGTTGGCCTGGAGGTCAAATCCCCCACAGTAATACCAACAACAATCAAGGCTTAACTACAACAAGACTGCGCACAAAGACCACTAGGGGGTGCACCAAGAAAGCATAAAAAATGCAGAGACAAAGAAACAGGACAAAATTGTCAATGGAGGATATAGAGTTCAGAACCACACTTTTAAGGTCTTTCAATAATTTTCTAAAAACTGCCGATAAACTTAATGAGATCTACAAGAAAACTAGTGAGACCCTCGATGTTGTGATAAAGAACCAACTATAAATTAAGCATACACTGACTGAAATAAAGAATGTTATACAGACTCCCAACAGCAGACCAGAGGAGCACAAGAATCAAGTCAAACATTTGAAATGCGAAGAAGCAAAAAACACCCAACCGGAAAAGCAAAATGAAAAAAGAATCCAAAAATATGAAGATAGTGTAAGGAGCCTCTGGGACAGCTTCAAGCGTACCAACATCTGAATTATAGGGGTGCCAGAAGATGAGAGAGAGCAAGATATGGAAAACCTATTTGAAGAAATAATGACACAAAACTTCCCCCACCTGGTGAAAGAAATAGACTTACAACTCCAGGAAGTGCAGAGAACCCCAAACAAAAAGAATCCAAAGAGGACCACACCAAGACACATCATAATTAAAATGCCAAGAGCAAAAGACAAAGAGAGAATCTTAAAAGCAGCAAGAGAAAGAAACTCAGTTACCTACAAGGGAATACCCATACAACTGTCAGCTGATTTCTCAACAGAAACTTTGCATGCCAGAAGAGAGTGGCAAGAAATATTCAAAGTGATGAAGAGCAAGATCCTACAACCAAGATTACTTTATCTAGCAAAGCTATCATTCAGAAGTGAAGGCCAGATAAAGAGCTTCACAGATAAGGAAAAGCTAAAGGAGTTCATCACCACCAAACCAGTATTATATGAAATGCTTTAAGAAGAGGAAGAAGAAGAAAAAGGTAAAGATACAAATTATGAACGACAAATATGCATCTATCAACAAGTGAATCCAAGAAACAAGTGAATAAATAATCTGATGAACAGAATGAACTGGTGATTATAATAGAATCAGGGACATAGAAAGGGAATGGACTGACTATTCTTGGGGGGGGGGGGAAGGGGTGTGGGAGATGGGGGAAGAGACTGGACAAAAATCGTGCACCTATGGATGAGGACAGTGGGTGGGGAGTGACGGTGGAGGGTGGGGTGGGAACTGGGAGGAGGGGAGTTACGGGGGGAACAAATGTAATAATCTGAACAATAAAGATTTAATTTAAAAAAAAAGAATAAAAGAGCAAAAACAAAAGGGAATTCCTAAAAAATGTTTGTTTAAAGGCAGTGGGGTAGGACTTACTGCAGACTCAAATGAGAGGGATTAAGTATGTGCTAATTCTGCTAAGGAAAATAGAAAACATTAAAATGACTTGAGAGTTAAAGAAGTGTAAAATCGACCCAAATGGAGTGGATCAGTGGTTGAGCATCGACCTATGAACCAGGAGGTCATAGTTGGATTCCCAGTCAGGGCACATGCCCGGGTTGTAGGCTCAATCCCCAGTGTGGAACGTGCAAGAGGCAGCCAATCAATGATTCTCTCTCATCATTGATGTTTCTATCTCTCTTTCCCTCTCTCTTCCTCTTTGAAATCAATAAAAAAAAATATATTTTTTAAAAAGTGTAAAGTCTAACCAAGTTGGAAAGGAAGTTAATGACCACAATCTCAGTAAGGCTGGGGGCTTTGCTCAACTCACAGTTAATAATTGGTTAGAGTTAATTCAAACCCTTAGGACATTGGCTGTAAGACCATCCCATTAGAAGGGTGTGGTCTATAGGAGTTTCTAAAGTCCCCGGATGGATGACTATAAAAAGGCTCCATTTGTCCATCTGGAGCACAAGAAGACCTGAGCATCCAGAGCATGGATCCCAGGCAAAATTTCCTCAAAGAGAAGCAATATTTTTCTACTTAGATGGGGAACCCAACATACCTGGAACAGTATATCACTCAGCTCAGGCTGTCATAAGAAAATATCATAGGCTAGGTGTCGTAAACAACTGAAATTTATTTCTCACAGTTCTGGGGGGTGAAAGTCCAGGATCAAGCAGCCAACATCTGATTCTTGTGAAGTCCCCCTTCCTGTCTCACAGACAGTGCCCTCTCACTGCACCCTCACATGGACAGAGAGAGGAAGGAAGCTCTCAGCTGCCTCTTCTTACAAGGGCACCATTCCCATTATAGGGGCCCCACCCTTGTGATCCCATCTAAACCTAGTCATGTCCCAAGGCCTCACCTCCTAACACAATCACACTTCAATTAGAATGTCAATATATGAATTTGGGAGGTGGAGACATAACTCGATACATTAGCAAATGCTGAAACTACATTTTTGGTAGCATTTAACCCTTGGAACGTGTTAACATGTTATCATCTATTTTAAACTACTTTCACATATAAACATACAATGCATGATATGTTGGTTGAAGTTACATGTTAGGTACAGGCAGTGGCCTCATGGAGAACACCAGCCTGTGGTCAGCATTCTCACCAGCAAATCCACACACCAAGACATCTACAGCAAGAGCCGCAGCCACCCAAATCTCCACCAAGTCTGGCCTGTGGATAATGTCATCTCTCCCTCAATGAACCTTCTGTGCAATGTGGTCAGATCACCCACAAGATGGAGAACTAGGATGTCACTGGGCTCACAGACTTGCTAAGGAGTTTGTTTAATAACATCTGTAGTGGGGAGGGGAGGAGGACACAGTCTGGTTTGAGACTGCTTTCTCTATGACCTGCTTGAGCCATCACCATGCACCTCAAAGAACCCAAGAGTTTCTGACAATTGAATAGCCCACTTCCCAGCAGAAAGTTAGAATATCCATGCTTGTATGTTATACTGAGGAGCAACCTGTATGTGCTTGGTATTTGAATTGTTTTTGGATAATTTGGTCTATCAGAATGAGCGGATTAGCTTGGTGATTTCCTTTAAATGTGTGATTTATTTAGTCTTGGGATTTTAAGCTGAAAAGTTTAAGAGAATTTGGCTAGATTTGTAAACAGCATTGGGATGCTTAAGATAACTTGAGATTTACTATAACCATAAGTTTAATTTATCACATTAGCTATGGAGGAGAAATCAAATATATCATATTTATAAATGCAGTAAAAATGTTTAAAGGAATTTAATTAACCAAGTTGTAAGTGGGGCTGATTATTTAAGGCAGTTTTGTCTGTTCAACTGGAAAAAGCACCGTTAAATAGGATTGTTAAAATTCACTGGATTTATTTAAAAATAAGATTTATAATTGGGGCTTATAGACTTAAGAGAAACAATACTTTTACATTTTTTATTTGAATACATTGAATATTAATATAAAATCTCAAATAGAGATGTCATTCCTTTTAGGAGGAAAAAAAGCCACCTTAAAGACCAAAATAACTTAGATCAACAAATCAGAACTTATGACTCATTATTAAGTGAGATATTGTTCCCACAGAAGGAATCAACTTTCTAGGAATTATGTTGTCCAACTTTTTGATTATGCAACCCAAACAGTAAAACACTCTTGAGAATGTGTCTCTGATCTCTGCATATTTATTGCCACAACAAGGAGGGCACTGCAAGGCACTGCCTGGCTGCCCAGTAGCTGGGAGTGCTGTGGGCAGACAGCCCTTGGTGGTCAGTCTCTTCAGGGTGGCCTCAGCTGCACAGAGCTGCCTGGCTGACTGGACACCTCTCCTCAGAACAGCCCCCATGAAGAGACTTTCCCATGAAGGTGAATAAAGCCCTGGCCAGCTCTGGACAACTCTGAGGGGTCATCCTCGTCCCCGAGCTCCACATGGAGTCAGCTGAGGCCATCACTCAGTCTGCGTCACAGCTTGACCCGTCCCTCTGCCCGATCCTGCTTCCTCTCACATAGCCCAATGCCCAGGACTCTTCCAAATAAACATCCTGCAGGCTCAGCTCCTTCACAGAGTCTGCTTCCGGGAAGGCCAACCCGTAACACAAACTGTGTGCACAAGCCCCTCAGTCACTTTGTTAATCACAAGACAAATTTAATATCCTTGTGATTTTAATACAGGAAACAGGAGTGAGAACAGAATACTGGTGGGCCATAAAGAATGGACAATTGAGAGATTACTTACTATATGGTCTGTAACTTACAGGAAGATACTTCGTTAGAGGCTAGCTAGAGAATATGCTGTATTTCACTCTAAGACATTTTTGTCACATATTACCGTCTCTGACTTTGCTCCTGACCAGGCGGCAGTCCTTTCGTCATGGTCATTGCCTGAGCAATTTTTGGTCATTAGCACAGGGGGTGTTAGAAATATCTTTTTTATTAGTGAAGGGCATGATTTCAAGTTCTGTGAATTGGCTAGAAATATTTCCCAGACACCCCTGCCCAGGCATGAGCTGAGTACAAGAGTCTGGGCACCATGCTTATGACCCCACTAAGTCTTGCATTCCACGAAGTTGCTAAGGATTCCGGTTGTGTAGTCGTGACCTTCAGAGAGCCTAAGGACAGAAAACTGGGCCTTCCCTCAGCTTCCAGGACAGGCTTTGTGCTCCTTGCTAAACAGAGCTTGTTTGCTGCCTAAATTCATTCTGAGACTTGCTTTCATTGTCAGCACTTGGTAATGAGGTTGGAGGATGGGAACTGGAATCTTCACCCACCTCTGCTCTTAGGACGCAACCTACACCCACAGGAAGCAACAGACAACTGTGAAGACCCAACTGACCGTCTGCAGCTGGGAACCCATCCAGTTCCTGACCTCCCTTCAGCATCTTCACCCTCCCAAATCAAAGCCACTCCTAGCCACCCAGGGTGTACTCATTCAAGAACCACAACCCAAGTCATGAATCATCATAACGGTGAAAATCTCTCTCCTTGGCATAAATATATGACTAAAATAATACTGGCATAGGTTCAACTTTTGGAAATTCATTAAATTTTGCTCCAGGTAATTAGTTTATCTATTCTCTGAAAATGGCCCCAAACTTATCCATTTGGAGTCTCTATTACTAACATATAATGGTTGCTAAGCAACATCATGCATTGTTATTCCTTCCTCTAATTTAAAATTCTCAATTCGTTGTAAAGGTCTTCAGAGAGACGTTATTGTTCAGGATGGGCCAAGTACCATTTTTCACTGTAGCCCATTCAATTTAGAAAAGAAATTACAGTGTGCTGTTTAATCAACATAAAATGATTTGTATACAACATTTAACATCTTCTTGCAATGTAGCTGTCTTCTTTTACTAATCAGATCTACTTAATTTATTTTCACCTTTCCCAAGGAGATTTCCTTTCTCCTTCCATCCTTGCTCTTTCTTGTGTTCCCTCAACTTTCAAGCCAATTTATAGATACCCTTTAGCATGAGAACTGGGAGAACTGGAAAGAAAGACTTGAACACAGAAGATACACTCACATCATCCTGTAATTAGTCATCATGGGAAAGGAGCTTCAGTCTAATAGATCACTTTCCCAAAATTCCAACTTCATCAGAAAGAAGACACATTTAGCATAGAACTTTTCTGATATGAATGCTACAAAGCTAATCAATTATTTGTTCTAATAATAGTGTGGCTTAGCTTCAAGTGTTTGAGGAGAGTGTTGCTGAGGTGTCCTCTCAAAGGACAAAACGTCACATTTTTCCACTCACCCAACAATATTTCTTGATTTAAGATTAACTTTGTGGCAAAACTCATTGGAAAGGAAATACATTTTCACAAAACAGGCAATGGCATTTCTGCACAGGGACCCCCTCACTATATATTGAGTGTATTCACACATTGAGGGGATCAAAATAGATTAAAATAAATTCTCGCTTATCACTATTGCTTGGAATCTGGAGCAATCTAGAATAAAAACTCACACATTTAGGTTAATGGAAGAAAAAAAACTATAAAAGCAAATAAATGGGTGAAAATAAGTGGAATATTTTAAAGGAAATGTAATTTTGTTACTATAACAATATGGAGAAAATTTGATTTTCATAACAGTAAACACTTCTGGGACAGAAAAGATTGATTTTTGTTGGCTTAAAACCTTATTAAGCCTCTTGGGTGTGTGTGTGTGTGTGTGTGTGTGTGTGTGTGTGTGTGTGTTGAGAGAAAAATCCCCAGAGCGTATGTTCAAGTTACAAAAGAATAGATAGTCAATAAGTTACTGGGGTGGGGGTCAGCATATTTTTTGCTTTAGGCATTTGTTTTCATTATGGAGGCTGTGATGTTAGGGGCTCAGAGTATGGGCAGCCTGGAGGAAGAGCCCAGCCATCTACGAAAGGGTTTTAGCGAGGTTGGCTGTGGGTGTGGGGCCAGCACTCTATCCATAGAGAGGAAGTGTGGGTGCTGGTTAAGTGCGCACATTGGAACCAAAAACACCTGCATCCCAATCTCGGCTGTGCTGTATTTTAACCCTATGACTGTAGACTGGTCACACTTATCCTTCTGTGCCACAGGATTCCCATCTATTAAATGGGGATAGCAATACCTCAACATGTTGTTGTGAGCATTAAAGAGTTAATTCACAACAGAGCAGGCTTCCTGGGCTTCTTACCAGAGCAGTCACAAGGGCCTCATTGCTTAGAAGGCCCTACACTTGGTTTAATGCTCTGTTGTCATTATCTTGAAATAACTAATCATTTTTAAACAAAGGAGCCCAGTATTTTCATTTTGATCTGGGCCCCACAAATTCTGTAGCACTGACCCCTCATCAGTGCTAGCTGTTATCTCTATTGCTCTTCTCCTAAGCATACAATTTTAGGAAAATTCTCAGGATTCAAACATGAGTGAAGTTGGTATTTGGGGAAGGGAGAAGGAGGGACAGGGAGTTGATAGAGGAGTCAGCGTGGTGCCCAAAGTACTAATTCCTGCAGTATCCTGCCAACAGGGCAGGATGAGAACACAGGCTTCCCAGGAATATTCAGTTTATTTTATTTGGAGTTATTTCACTTTCAAGTTTGAATAGAACGTATATAGGCTGATATATAATGCTAATCAAAATGTCAGACATAAAAAGTTAAGAACCATATGATTTCACTGATATGTGGACTATAAAAATGAAAGCAACAAATGAACAAACAAGAAAAACAAGAACTCATAGACACAGACCACAGTATGGTGGTTACTAGAGAGAAGGGGGGTTGGGGTGTAGCAAAAGGTAAAGGGCAGCAAGTATATGGTGACTGAAGAAAATTTGACTGAGTGGTGGGCACACAATCAATATACAGATGATGTGCCATAGAACTGTACACATGAAACCTATGTAATCTTATTAACCAATGTCACCAAAAAATTTTTAATTAAAAAAAATAAACTATATAGGCTGATAAACGTACATTGATAGAGGTCTTTAAGAATCTAATTTAGTGAAGAACTGATAATACATGTGCAAGACGTCATTTGAAGGTGCATTATCTTTTTCAGTATTTTGAAGAACACTCTCCCAAAATTATTTGAATAGATTGAATATTAATATAAAATCTCAAATAGAGATGTCATTCCTTTTAGAAGGAAAAAAAGCCACCTTACAGACCAAAATAACTTAGATCAACAAATCAGAACTTATGACTCATTATTAAGTGAGATATTGTTCCCACAGAACAATATCTCACTGGGCCCCTGATGACTATGTGAGCACAGCTATCCACCTAACATGTTGGATATGAAGTATGAATGAAATAAACTCTGGTATTAAGTCACTAAGGTGTTAGGGTTGTTTCTTACTGCAGCAAAACCCAGCCTATCCCAACTAATACACTCAATCCATTTAATTACATTCCAGGTTTATCAAACTCAGACATAAAGCCAACCAAAAAGGCTTGCAGATGGCCTTTGACATATAGAGCTACCTTTAAGAATTAACAAGATTTCTAGTTTTCTCATAAGTGAGGAAGAGACAATACCATGCACTTTAAGATTACGGAAACTTAATTCAAAGAGAGTTGAATGTACAATAGCACTGGAGACTCTGCCAATTAATTTGGGACTGGAGGAACAAGGCTACCTAGGCACACTTTCTGTTTCTGTGGAGGGAAGTTTCCAGACAAGGTAGCATGGGCTCATTTGGTCATCATTCTCAGGGTCCAAGGCAAGATTACAATGTAGGCTCAAATGCTTTATGTCTAAATAGGTAAACATTATTCATGAAACCAACGAACTTTTAAATAAATTATTTTCTATGCTACTACTTTCTCAAATAAACCTTCAAATGACCTTGACAGGCCAATTCAAGTTTAAAATGTCTTTAATTTCTCAAAGTTCCTCATGTGTATGTGTGTGGACATCCCTGCCCTCACATCTACATCCCAACCTCTCCTTATTCTTGTAACCAAAATACAATCACCCTCAGGGCCTCGGGACATATGCACCAGGGGGTGGGCCACTCTCCACAGGACAAACCTGAGGAAGAGAGCAGTACAGGCCGGGAAAGGAGGGTCAAGGCTGTTTAAACAAAGAATTCCAGGGCCTTGATACCCAGTATGAGATCTACAAAGTGGTGGAAGGGTTAAAAGTGGCCACTACCCTTTTTTCCACATACTCCCTAACTGGTGCAAAGGGAAATGGCTGGAATGGGATTCAAGAAGGGGCTCTCAAAGCATGGGTTAAACATCACCCCTGAAATCTTGGTTACCCTTTGAGTCTGTGATGTCAAGTGTCAACTTAAATAAAATTGAACTCCATCTTCCTCCTACCACACAGCCACAAGTTTCAAATTATTATGACCTTCTGTATAAAGAAATCCAAATGATCCAGAGTCAATTTCATATCCCCAATGCCCTTCTCTAGTTCCTGTCCAACTGCCCCAGGCAGCAATCTCCCATTCCCACCCCTACCCCCGCCCACCAGCTCTGGTCCCTCAGGTTCCCACAAAGATTTCAGACTAGCTAGGCATGTACTCCCTATGATAAAATCTCAGCACCTTCTCTGGGAACAAATGAGTTAATTTATATTGCTGTGCTACAAAGATAAAAATATTGGAAATGTATCTATTATAAATATGAAGGTCACCATAAAAGAGAGAAAGAGAGAGAGATGTCATCATAGTAAATGGAGCCCATGAGTATTCTAAATATAGCCTTCGTCAGGACTTGTACTCATAGTCCAGGGACCTTTTAGAAAATAATTTTTCTCATGTTGCCCTTTGTATCTGACAAATATTGATTTGAGTTGTGTTTTGAATAACAATGAAATTAATGCTTCAGATAGGACTTTATTCTTAAAGTTAAACTAGTTAACACCTCAGAATGTTGAAAACACATTGGACTCACAATTCTGAGGTTGGGTCCTGCTGCTTTAGTAGCCATGTAAGTCTGGGGCAAACTCCCCAGCCTGTCTCTCTCTCCCCCACATTGTAAAGAATCATAGAAATTTGGGAATAAGAGATTTGGAAACCTCTTAGATAATCAAGTTCAATCCCCAAATTTCACATTTGGGAAAACTGGAAACTTGGAGCTGTTACATACTGTACCCAACATCACATTGATCACTGCAGAAAGGTTCAATGCAAACCGCTGTAGCTGGTGTGGGTGTGGTCACCTCTAGCGCCCATCTAGTTCTGAAAGTCAGTACTTTATGAGAAGATCAAACCATTTGATAAACTAGTATTTCAAATAGCACAATCATAGTTCTCGCTAAACGTTACAAAAAAAAATGATTTTGTGAAAAAAATCAAATATTTTCTATTAATTAGGCAATGAATAGATTAATAATTAGAATACTAATAAGAAAAAAAAACAGCTCTGGCTAGTGTGGCTCAGTTGGTTGGGTGCCTCATGCATCTAGAGCAGTGATGGCGAACCTTTTGAGCTCGGCGTGTCAGAATTTTGAAAAACCCTAACTCTGGTGCCATGTCACATATAGAAATCTTTTGATCTTTGCAACCATAGTAAAACAAAGATTTATATTTTTGATATTTATTTTATATATGTAAATGCCATGTAACAAAGAAAAATCAACCAAAAAAAATGAGTTTGTGTGTCACCTCTGACACACGTGTCATAGGTTCGCCATCACTGATCTAGAGGTTGATGGTTCAATTCCTGGTCAGGGCAACTGCCCTGGTTTCAGAACTTGATCCCCAGTAGGGGACATGCAAGAGGAAGCCAATCAATGTTACTCTCTCACACCAATGTTTCTCTGTTCTCCCTTCCTCTCTCTCTAAAAATCAATACACTATTCTAAAAAAGAAAAGAAAAAACTGAGACAACCAAAGAGAGAGCATGGAGAATTGGGTTCTGAGCCCTGCCCCAGAAGATTGCATAGTGGGCCAGGTTCCCCTGCAAGGGAGTGGAACTGAGAGGGGACTTAGTCTCACTGAAGCACTTAGGCTTTCTAGCTTGTGGTATTGAG
Organism: Myotis nattereri; assembly: GCF_964212035.1. NCBI lineage: Eukaryota > Metazoa > Chordata > Mammalia > Chiroptera > Vespertilionidae > Myotis > Myotis nattereri. The sequence goes on from NC_138079.1 coordinate 12,666,369, forward strand.
AATCAGAAACTTGGATCTGCATAGCAGGTTCCTGGACCCACAGCTCATTGACAGCCTCTGTGCCATCCAGCTACAATTATGAGAAAGAGAATTTGATTGCTCACTCATTGGCCAACCGGGTTACCTCACCTTGGCCCAATCAGCAATATCCAGGGTATAGGGTCACTGAATTTAAAAAATAAAAAGGCTACCTAGGCACACTTTCTGTTTCTGTGGAGGGAAGTTTCCAGACAAGGTAGCATGGGCTCATTTGGTAGTCGGAACATGTCTGGCAGACACATATCCAAAACTAGGTAGTTGCCTAGGCAGGATTCTCTAGCAAACCAGTGATATTGTGGAAGGCTAGTCAGTATTCCAGTAAGGAGGGAGGCGTCCCTAAACACGAGCTGGTGCTGAAATGTGCAGATCACTGATGCTCCCTCTACATCAATCCCTGGTGGATATTACTAGCCATCACAATATCTTATTCTCTGCCCACTCTGGCCAGTGGAAGACTGCACATCTCAGGCCCTTGCATTTGAGGGCTGAGGAACCATAAGATTAACTTCTGGCCAATGAGTTGACTGAGGTAGCAAAGAGTCCCAGTCTCTCTTCCCCTGCTGTGGCCACCTAGAAGTCCATGTGTTCCAGATGGTCCAACCAAAAAATGGTGTAGCCTACATCATCCTGGGCCCCTGATGACTATGTGAGCACAGCCATCCACCTAACATGTTGGATATGAAGTATGAATGAAATAAACTCTGGTATTAAGTCACTAAGGTGTTAGGGTTGTTTCTTACTGCAGCAAAACCCAGCCTATCCCAACTAATACACTCAATCCATTTAATTACATTCCAGGTTTACCAAACTCAGACATAAAGCCAACCAAAAAGGCTTGCAGATGGCCTTTGACATATAGAGCTACCTTTAAGAATTAACAAGATTTCTAGTTCTCTCATAAGTGAGGAAGAGACAATACCATGCACTTTAAGATTATGGAAACTTAATTCAAAGAGAGTTGAATGTACAATAGCACTGGAGACTCTGCCAATTAATTTGGGACTGGAGGAACAAACCATGACTAATCAACCCAGAGCATGCAAGACCACTGCCTTGAACCTTCACAACGAGAAACATCATCACAGATCAATGGTCCGTGCAGCCCAGTAATTTGTCTCAGACAATGACACAAAATTGTGCCCCCACTTTTCTGCCCTAAACTGCATATTGTTGTAACCTAATTTCCTATAATTTTGTTTCCTGTCACTTTTTACCCTCAAACAACCTTATAATGGTGATAATTAGGAGCATTAGAGCAGACAGAAGTTTGTAAGGGGAAATTAGATCTGGTCAGTGTGTTGCCCTACCCAGTTAAGGTAATTACCTTGAAATTCAAATGCCGCAGCCAAAGTTCAGAGCATCCTATTCACAGCCAAGTCACGCCTAGTCATTGCCCATTGTGTTGCCCATTACTAATAAGTGTCATTATAGAAACAAACAAGCTGCCTCATCAGGCAAGGCAGGATTAAAAGGATGGGCTCTCTTTAATTCAAGTCCACACAAAACAAGACAGCCCACACACTTAGAACCCAACAGCTGTCTCAGTTTCACTGCTATCCTTGACCTTGGGGATTCTCCTTGAAACTCTCTATTCTTTTGTCCCAGAAACAGCACTGGTTCATTGTTCTCCGACTGTTGGGACCACTCCTTTTTGGTATCCTTAGTGGACCTGACTCCCCTACTTACCTTAATTGTTGGCATTCCTTGAGGGTCCATTCTCAGCCCACTGCTTTTCTTGTTGTATATGCTCTCCTTGACTGATCTTATGTACCTTCAAATACCAAACACAGACAATGATATCCAATCCCCTTCCCTGAACTCCCAACTCATAGACCTTCTGCCCCTGTCCACCTGGATATTCCATAGACACTGCCACATGTGCAAACTACGCTTGTCACTCTCTCCCAAACTCCTTCCTTGTTGATGTTCTCTATTTTGTACAGATGATGCAGTGGGTTGAATGGTATCCCCCCTCCCCCAAATATATGTCCATCTTGAACATCAGAATACAACCTTGTTTGGAATAAGGTCTTGGCAGATGTAGCTAAGTTAAGGACCTCAAGATGAGATCATCCTGAATTCAGAGGTAATCCCATCCTCTTTCCATCACTGATTAGCAACCTCAACTCCATCGGTAACTGTCATTCTCCTTTTCCATGTACCATATTTGCAGGTACCAGGGATTAGGACATGGGCATCTTGGGGGAGAGGACTATTATTCTGCCCACCGTGCGTGATCTGGATAAGGCACTGATGGGAGGTCTGAGGGGGAAGTCAGTCAGAATCAGTCAGTTCGGCAATTGCTGGCAGAACTCCAAATACCAGGAGGAAGTTTAAGAATCTAGAATGGCCTTCCAAGAGCAAAGCAGGGTGGCAGGCTCGGGAGACCCATGTTAACAGGTACATTATCATAGCAAAAGTGGAGGCCTAGGAATAAGCCAGGGGCCTGTCAGTGAGAGTAAGAGTGGAAACTCGGCCTCAAGAACAAGGTAAAGGACGTTTCCGGTGACTGGTGCAGGACCAGCGCATCACTGCCAACAAAGGTGACAGAATGTGGAGTCATCTGGGATTCTCAGGGGTCCTCAAGTCCCCCAACTTTGTAGTAAGGCAGATCACATCCTAAAGTTAGAAGGTGAGAGTTTTTTAGGAAACAGCCAGGGCATTCTGGTTAAAAGCCCCATATCCAGAAAGGCAGAACACTGTTGGAGTGTGAAATAACCAACAGGACAACAGGAGGAGGAGTGCGATTCAGGACGCTGACTGAGCCAGATGAGGAGATGAGCCAGTACCCCAGGGGCACAGGGAGAAGCCAGGAACAGATGGCAGCCGCTCAGCTGCCTCTCCGGCTTTGCTGAGTGAGCCTGCAGGCTGCCAGCCAAAGCCAGGAGGGTCCAGAAAATAGAGGGAAACTTTAGAGGGGAAAATAGAGGGAAACTATTGGGAGTGGCGGACAGAGAAGAATATGGACAGGGATCACAGTCATCCAATGGGAATTTGATTGCACTTCTGCTGTGCAGACAGTGAGATGAATGATCTCCGCTGACTCCCCAGAAAACCTGAAGCCAAAATGCCTTTCCCGTTAATGCATGCTCCAATCAGATTGGGCGGATGGGGGACAGGGGGGGTGGAGGCACACTTGAAAACATCAAGTCCTGCTTCAAGGTGGGCTTGATTGAAAACAGTCACCCCACAGGTGCTGTGTCACCAAGAAAGACAGAGTAAGGAATACGTAGGTCTTGGCATCAGAATTCTCACCTGCAGAAGTCAAATCAGCACAGGACATGAAAAGGAGCTCTTCCCAAGTTGGTTTCTTCTTTCTCTTAGATTCTATTTGATTTCCTAGGAGACCTGAGGGCATTGCTTTGTTTAAGATGCGGAAAGCCCAGCGGCCTGTGTTGTAATTACTTTTAGCCTTCGGCAGAAAAGCACCTTTGTCTTATTTCTCAAAAGTCAAAGGCAATCGATACATCCTACACTTTCTACCTCCTCTGGCTGATCGGAAGGTCAACTGGCAAGAAACTCACCACCATGGGGAGGGTGGAAATCCTTCGGACTACAGAAAGAGCAAACCCCATGCTGCCTTCCTCTGAGAAGTTATGAAAGGTAACCCAAGGGTACTGGCCAAGCTGGCAATGAGGTTCCAGGTTAACCTGGAAACGCAGGAGCTAGGACCCAGACGTGACTCACACACACACATTTCTGAGTTAGTAAATGCCTTTTCCTAGCCTGGGGCCCCACTATTAAAATGAATATATTAATTGGATCACAGCCAGCCCTTTTAACCAATAGTTTCCGATTTGCACTTTAATAAACTCCTGTCACGGTGACTAGTTAATGAAAATTAGAGCATTAAGACCCGACTCAAACATCACTCTCCCTCCCGCCCCTTCTCCCCCCCCCCACAGCCTCCCAAGGCTAGTTATCGACAGCCAACTTTACACGTCAAGCCTTTTATTTCAGAAAGCACATAGTTTGCCATGCAAGAGTTATTACTACAAAATGATTTTAAGTCTGATTAAAAGTTATGGCCCTGGTTAAGTCCAACATGGTATATACTATTTCCATATTACTGCTTCCGCAGAAAGTCGCAGCGCCTAGGTGTCCCCATCCAATAAAAGAGTGGTCCAGTGCAGAGAGATTTGAAAGCAGAACAGGTCACTGAGTGGCTTTGACACTTGTGAACAAACTGTCATTTTTGTGCAATCACCAGGTTTTAAAAAAAAAAAAAAAAGGTAGATGGAGCAGAAGGAGGTCACACGTGAGCATTAATTTCAAGAAATCGAACACAGGCTTTCATCTTGATTCAGTTGCCACTCCTCCTGTTTGGAGAAGAAAAACGTCAGGTCCAGAACCAACGGGAGCCCACAGCGTCCCCAGGCAAGTCTTCAAGGCACTATTTGGTGGGAAAGCCACCCCTGGGGGATCACTACCCAGTGCCCAGGTAGCATCGTATTCGTCCCCAACTGTTACCCCAAAACAGGGAAAAGGCAAGCTGGACACACCTCCCCAATGGTGTGCTTGGGACCCCAGTTAATTTAGGCCCACAGATTAGGCCCACAGGGATCTGTGCTAAAATTTTTCAGGTGACCGACTATGGTAATGCTGATGCGACTTAATAGGCTGATGAATTACCGCCTTCCACCTTGTCCAAAAGCCCTTCATCTCCCGTTCATCGTCTGCCTGATCTGGCCCCGGCCTCCCTAGCTAGCTTTATTTTTAGTAAACACCGATCTTCCAGCTGTCCTCCCACAAATGTCCACTCTTTGGCACGAGCCACTTTCCTAGAGGTCCATCCCTCACTGCACACCTCGCATTCTCCCCACTCCGTTCTCGGGATTACCAGGATGAGGCTGGGAGCTGCAGTTTGCAGGCTCTGCATCGGGAGACAGGCTCAGGCTCCGGCTCCAAATCGATTACCCTTGGGCAAGCAGGCCCCTCATGTCCCAGCTGCACTACGAGGCCAGGAGGGCAGGGGTGGAGACCAATTTAGGGAGTTAAGGGTGAGACAAGCATTTTTAATGAATTGGAATTGAAAGTATCTGAAATCATTGCAGGATCCTTAGTGAATACCATTTCCTCAAGCTTTTCCCCCAGTTGATACAACACCCACCCACACACACTTGCAGGATCACAATGTCAGTACAGGCCTCAAGGTGGGTTGTTCTTACAAAAAAATTGGAAAACAATGATCTAACCCAAAGGTCTCAAATCAGGTTTGATCTCACACTCCATCCTTGACAAAATTATTAAAAATTGAATTATATATATATATATATAGCATATTTATAAACATATTATTACATTTATGTATTTATTAGTTATATGCCTGTACTATCGTACTGTACATGATGTACTTTATAAACATATCCAGAAATAGTAATGAAAGCTTTTGTAAAACAATAAACAGAAATGTTACTTCTCATACTCCTGCCTGTCTCCACTCTGATAACCCTGGGTGTGTGTGGAGACCCTGCCCCCTCCGGCAGAGGTGACAGATCCTCCCCACGCCCTCACCTTTCAGAATTCCTCCTGTTCTCCACTATCACAAAATTAGCACTTAGAATATATGGTTCCTGCCCACACGTCCTTCAAAATCTGGTGAGGAAACTGACCAGATTTAACGGCAATGTAACACAGGATGAAAAGTGTTAGGCACAATGTGAGCAAGCATGGTGGCATCAGAGGAGAGGGCTAAGGAAGACGTCACCAAGACAGTGATGAGTGAGCTGGCGGCGGGGGGGTCACGCCAGGCTGCAAGGAGGAGGAATGACTCTAGACAGCAGAAGACAGCCTGTGTGGCTCTTCCTGCCCTTCACCATCACCTGGCACCTATTCCCTGAATTCTGCTCCCAGCGTCCGACTCAGAAGACCTGGGACAGGGCGGGCCCATCTTTTGCACACACTCCCGTCCCTTCCTTCTGGACCCCTGCAACAGGAGGGCAACAAGGCAGAAAGAGGCTTCTGTGGAGCGGCAGCATTGGCTAAAAGTGGGTTTAGAAACCCAAGATCTTCAGTGCATGGGATAGCCTACGTATAGGAGCCAGCAGGTGCAGGTCAGTCATGCAAAAGGAAAGCTTTTTACATTGATACACTCAAGTGGGAAAAGGCTTCACGACCCAGATACCCTTTGTAGAAAATGTTTGTTAATTGTTCCTCCATCCACCAACCATGCCTCCTGTCTCCCCCTTTTGGGAAATCTCCTCTCACACCTTCTGGGGTTCTCATGAGGCTCCAGGATGGAGGAGGGGACCGGTGCCTCAGGGAATCAGCAGCCTATTGCCTCCTCAAGCTACAGCAATGCTGGGGGTGGGAATCCACACAGAAAGTCAGAACTAAAGGTGAACAAGGTTCCTCGGCTGGAATTGCTCCTGGAGGGAGGCATTCTGTTTCCTTCCCCATCCCCCGCAACCTGGGATGAAGGGAGACTCTGGCTGGGAGGCCACTCAGTGCCTGGGGTGGGGGAGGGGCCTTTCTGGGACAGAATTCACACAGAAGAGGTAGAGCTGGAGGTAGAGCTTGTACCTGGAGAGGGCAGTGAGGACATTGGAACAAGTCTAGGAACCCAGTCCACCTTTTCCATTATATAAAAACAACGCTTCCCATTTTGCTTCCGCCAGTGAGAGTAGCACGTTTTGTTACTTGCAGAGACAACGGTACAACTGACAACCTCGTGCACATCCTAGACACACTATAAGGTTATTGCAGGCTCCTAGCTCCTCTAATGCCTATGCATGGGGTAGGCAATTGGCCAAGTTTTGTTAAGTAGACAGTTCTTTTCCAAAGCAGAAAGATACAAGTAACAACAGAAATTTTTATTTTTTCACAGAGCAATTGTGGACAGATGTCATACATCCTACATGCGCACATGTCAAAATAAAGCCACTTTCTTAAACATCTAAAAGAGAAATTATAAAGCATAAATGGCCAAAATGTATGTGATGTTGTAACACAATATGTATGATACATTCCAGTTATAAGATATTCCCCTTTTCCTTAATAATCTGATTATAGACTTTTTTGAGAATCTCTTTCAAAACCCAAGTGTGAAATCAAGATTAAAAGATCAATGAAATTGAGTTAAGTTCAGTTAAACATGCACCCATTCAACATAGTCAACTAGCAGAGGCAGCATGCCTCTATCCACCATGCCCCACATCAGGCTTAGGTCCATGAACCAGATGCGAGATACCTTACAAACTATGATGAATCCAGATCGATAACAAGAATAAGAGTGAAGTACAGTGGGTCCTCACTTAACATCATCAAAAGGTTCTTGGAAACTGTGGCTTTAAGCAAAACTATGTAAATTAAAATAAATTCTACCGTAGTCTAATTGATGTAAACAGGAGTTAAGTTCCTACAGCATGTTTCTGTTCACAAAACATTACCAACCTTCTAAATAAAGACCCAAAACACTTCTAATGTTAAACACTGAAAAATTAAAAAGTGAGCTATACATACATTTAAGAAAGATTAGTTTTTAAAAAGTAAGAGAATGATTTTCCAACCTGCTCATTCCAGTTCAGGGTCGCAGGTGACCAGAGCTGAGTGCCAGCAGCTTAGGGCACAAGGTGAAACGCACCCTGGAGAGGATGCCGTTCTGTCACAGGGCCACTCACCCCCACACTAACTCACTCAGACTGGGACAATGGAGATACCAGTTTACCTCATGTGGGCATATTTGGGATGTGGGAGGAAAACAGGGTCCTGGAGAAGCCCACACAGACGAGAGGGGGACATGAAAACTCCACACAGACAGTGCCTCCAGACAGAAATCAATTTTTTTCTCATCAATGTTATAATGAAACTAGAGGCCCGGTGCACAACATTTGTGCACTGGGGTGGTGGGAAGAGGTCCCTCAGCCCGGCCTGCGCCCTCTCATAGTCCGGGACCCCTTGGGAATGTTCGACTGCTGGTGTAGGCCTGCTCCCCACAGTCGGACATCCCCTGAGGCAGCGGTTCTCAACCTGTGGGTCATGACCCCTTCGGGGGTAGAATAACCCTTTCACAGGGGTCACCTAAGACCATTGGAAAACATATATAATTACATATTGTTTTGTGATTAATCACTATGCTTTAATTATGTTCAATTTGTAACAATGAAAATACAACCTGCATATCAGATATTTACATTACCATTCATAACAGTAATAAAATTACAGTTATGAAGTAGCAACGAAAATAATTTTATGGTTGGGGGTTACACAACATGAGGAACTGTATTAAAGTGTTGCGGCATTAGGAAGGTTGAGAACCACTGCCCTGAGGGGTCCTTAGCACTGCTGCAGAGGCAGGAGAGGTTCCCGCCACTGCTACTGTGCTGGCCAGCTGTAAGCCCAGCTTCTGGCTGAGCAGCACTCCCCTTGTGGGAGCACACTGACCACCAGGGGGCAGCTCCTGCATTGAGCATCTGCCCCTGATGGTCAGTGCGCATCATAGTGATCAGTTGGTCTGCCATTCAGTCAATTTGCATATTAGGGTTTTATTATATAGAATAACATTGACCAAAACAATAGTATTGGAGGACCCCCTCTACACCAAACTGTTCCAGGTGGTTTGTAGAAAGGAATTCTGTCCTATCTGTGAAATTAGCCTTCAAGTCCTTCAAGATCCTTTCCAACCTAAATTTTAATTACTATTAGAACTGTTTCTACTTTTTTGTAAGTTTTATAAAACTAAGGAAAATTATAACTAAAATGAATAAAAGTAAGAAACTCCTGATCTTGTCTAGGGGCAATTGTTATATTAGGATTCTTTGGTTGCAATTGACAGAAACCCACTTAGAAAAGTCTGGGGGGAAAGAGGAAGGCCCATTGGCTCACATTAAGCACATCGTCCTTGCCAAAGGTGGGGAGCGATGGAGCCAGGAACTCAAACAGTTTGAGGACTCTCTTTCCATCTTGTTCTCCACAAGTGGACTTTATTCTCTCAGAGAGCTGAGTCCTGAGGTTGAAAGCAGAGCTGCCAGCTACTCTGGACTCACATCTTCACAGTTTTGTGGCCAGAAAGAGAAAGACTGCATTTCCAGTCCAAGTCTCCTAGGGAAGAACATTGGCCAGCTTCGGTCAAATATAGGATGACCAACCACTCCATTTGCCTAGGACTGAGAAGGTTCCCTGGGACATGGAACTTTCAGTTTTGAAACTGGAAAAGTCTGAACAGACTAGAAAAGGTATAACCCTAGTTAAATACCACCTATCAACCAATTATTGTAGCTGGCAAGGTGAGTTACTAACACTAATTTAACTCAAGTGCCTACACTTTAATGGATCACCATTGCAGGGAGTTGGGACCCACACAGGACCCATACAAACCTGATGGTGAGATGAAAGAGTGACTTTCATCAAGAAGGGATGTCTCAGAAATGACCGCTAAAAGGTTACTGTAAGTTCGACAGCTGCCCCAATCTATTTCTATTATACATACTAATAATTTAGTTAAGTGATCCCTGAAACCATTCCAATTAAATAGGCTTACCTTGGAATTTCAATTATCTAAACTCACTAAAATGAGTCTTATTCCATTGTTGCTTCAATGTAACAAATGCTATCCTAGTGTAGGAGAAACTAAGATGGCGGCATAGGTAAACACCGGGAAATTGCTGCCTCCCACAACAACTTCAAAAATACAACGAAAAGACAAAATGGACATCATCCAGAAATACAGGAAGGCTGGCTGAGTGGAAATTCTACAACTAGAAGGAAAGAAAAGCACACTGAGAGCCAGAGGAGCTGCGGAAGTAAAGTGCAAAGGTACAGAGGCTCGCTCACGCAGAAAGGGGCTGGCACCTGAGGACGTGGCTGTCTTTTTGAATCGGGAGGGAGTCACAGCTCCCGACTGCTCTGAACTCCAGTTCCGGGAAGTCTCTGGGGACCCAGGACTCATACGGGGAGAAACTGGACTGTCTGGCAGCAGGCAGAACTCTGAACTTGAGGGCGGCTCTCCCTCAGAGGTGCTTGCAGCAATTATCAGGACACTGAAATGTGCAGCCCCTTAGGGCAGGGCTGAGGATCCTCCATAGCTGCTTGCTCCACCCTTTGATTCCTGAGACCCCACCTCACCCAGGTTGCGGCAGAGGCTTTTGCATATGAATGCCCTGGCCCTATGCAACCTGAAAATTACCTAACAAATTGCAGCTGGGCCAGACAAACCCAGAACTTCCAAGAGAAGGCCCAAGGCCCCACAGCAGCTTGCATTGCTTCACAGCTGGGCCTTATCAGGGCACCTCCAAACTCCAAAAAAGGAAGGGGAATCTGCAGTTCCCTTCATAGCTCCTGCTGGGTAACCTCAGGCAGAAGCTAAATTAGCACCTCCTTAGATCCAAGAGCCAGTGTACCCAGTTGTCAGAGGGGGACCATCCGGATTACAACTCCTCAGATCCATAAGGGACACACTCAGGGGGCAGACTCAGTGAGCACCAAAGCCCCACTGAAGCAAGTTTTTCCCCAGAAGGGTATCTTCAGCACAGAAGTTCTCCCACTGCAGACACAGCTGATTCTCACGGACAATTGGCCGGAGGTCAATTCCTCCCAGTGATACCTACAACAATCAAGGCATAACTACAACAAGACTGTGCACAAAGCCCACAAGGAGGTGCACGAAGAGTGTCCACCTCAGGTAACTGGGGAGGCTGAGCCACTGGGCCCTACAGGACACCTAGCACACAAAACCACTCTACCAACACAGGGAAGCATAAAAAATGCGGAGACAAAGAAACAGGTCACAAATGACAGAAATGGAGGAAAGCAAACGACTGGATATAGAGTTCAAAACCACGTTTATAAGGTTTTTCAAGAATTTTATGGAAACCGCCGATAAACTTAGTGAGACCCTGGAGGATATGAAAAAAGACCAACTAGAAATTAAGCATACACTGACTGAAATAAAGAATAATATACAGAGATCCAACAGCAGACAAGAGGATCCCAAGAATCAAGTCAAAGATTTGAAATACAAAGAAATAAAAAATACCCAACCGAAAAAGAAAAAAGAAAAAAGATTCCAAAAATATGAAGATAGCGTAAGGAGCCTCTGGGACAACTTCAAGCGAACCAACATCAGAATTATAGGGGTACCAGAAGAAGAGAGAGGGCAAGATATTGAAAACCTATTTGAAGAAATAATGACAGAAAACGTCCCCTACCTGGTGAAAGAAATAGACTTACAAGTCCAGGAAGCACAGAGAACCCCAAACAAAAGGAATCCAAAGAGGACCACACCGAGACACATCATAATTAAAATGCCAAGAGCAAAAGACAAAGAGAGAATCTTAAAAGCAGCAAGAGAAAGACAGTCAGTTACCTACAAGGGAGTACCCATATGACTGTCAGCTGATTTCTCAACAGAAACCATGCAGGCCAGAAGAGAGTGGCAAGAAATATTCAAAGTGATGAACAGCAAGAACCTACAACCAAGATTACTTTATCCAGCAAAGCTATAATTCAGAATAGAGGGTCAGATAAAGAGCTTCACAGATAAGAAAAAGCTAAAGGAGTTCATCACCACCAAACCAGCATTATATGAAATGCTGAAAGGTATTCTTTAAGAAGAGGAAGAAGAAAAAGGAACTCTTACCATTTGCCACAGCATGGATGGAACTGGAGAGCGGATAAATACCACATGATCTCACTCATTTGTGGAATATAATGAACAACATAAACTGATGAACAAGGACTGATCCAGAGACGGAGAGGCATTGATTGGACTGTCGGGCCTTGGAGGGAAGATAGGGGAGGGTGGGGGTAAAGGGGAAAGATCAACCAAAGGACTTATATGCAAGCATATAGGCCTAACCAATGGACACGGACAACGGGGGGGTGAGGGCATGACGGGGGGGGGGGGGGAGCGTGGGGTAGGGGGTAACGTGGGGATAAGGACACATATGTAATATCTTAATCAATAAAAAATATATTTAAAAAAATGCTATCCTAGTGAACCGAAATACTTAATATACAGCCTAAACCACTTCCAGATCCAAGAAACCTAATTCATTTCTTAGAAACTATCCCAGCAAGTACTACATTCATCACTTGTCATGTCTTCAAAACTACTATACTCTGTCAAAACATAACCCAGGGTTTGACGTGAAGCAGTCTGAAGCATTTATAACAATGTAATGTATGCATGCTGTCAAATTGCACATTTCACCTTCTAGCAATTTTCTTTTCTTGAGAACTTAGTTTCCCCTCCATGTGCTTTAGAATTGCTTAAATTCTTTAGCTCATTCTTTTCAGGAAATGGAATTAATATTTAAAAGTAGGAACAGTGTAATTTCAAGAATGTCTCCGTAATAACCAGAGTACCCAAAACATAAATTATCCTATCTTTTTGGTAGTCTGGTTTTCTTTACCAAGTCACGCAATCAAGACAAGCTGGAGAGAAGAAAAGGGGTGAACTATATATTAAATCTCCCAGGAAGACTTGGGTTTGTTGAACCAAGATGCAAAGACAACAAATGCAAACACACATGGACATTTCTAGGCTGCCTGCAGTTGCCTGTGCTTTTAAGAAAATAGATTCAGTAACACACGTGCAAAATAGCATAATATAAAGAAACACCCTGAGTTCTGAAGGCACAACTGTCCCACTCTTAGAATTTCTGCTCACTACCTTTGTCTCGGCTGCACAAACCACTTGAGTTTTCCAACTTGGAGGTGGTCACTCTGGGACCAATGTGGTCTCTAGGGACATCCTGACCGCTCTAGCACAAAGGACCTCTTTTTTTTCCTTAAATCAATTGATTCAAGTTTGATATTTCTCCAAAGGATCTTTAACAGAAAAATAAGAGTAAATAAATCAGTTGAAAATAGAAAAGAATAGACGTGGATATGTTTGCAGAGCAAGGATGCTTTGTTCTGAGATTACTAAAATAAGACAGGTCTTATTCCCTCCTGAGCAAAAGCAGGACCTCCTGTCATCAACTCTAGATGACTCGGAAAGTGAGCAAACTATTCACATGCTCATAAGAGACCCAAGTTCCACATGTCCCCTCATCCCAACTAATCAGGCTCCCAGCACCTTTGCAAAAATTGCACATCACCAAGTGTAATAGAAGCTGGAAGAGATGTTGGGAAAAAGTACATCCTGGAGCATGGACAGGAAGGTTTAGAAGAAATGGAAAGTCTTGGAAAGGAAGCCAAGGGGAGATACAGATGGTGCTCAGCATAAAGGAAGATCCCATGAAAGGGATCAGGGAGAACAGAAGAGGGACCCTCCAGCTGTGTAGAGGTGAGCACCCTCTGAGTCCACAGGCCCTGCTGCCCTAACTATGACTTTGCCCCCCAGTTAATAAACTATGGAGGACACCTTGAGCCATGAAATATACTTCCTAATTCTAAAACGACTAATTTTTTTGAGTCCTTGAAATTGAAAGTAAACTGAAACAGAACCAAAATGCAGAGAAAGGATTTATCACAAGTGAATTTGCAGCATAGCATTCTGAAGCCACATCCTTCAAGATTTAATTTAAGGACAAAAGAAATGACATATCAAAGTTAAACTTTACTTAGTACATTTATAGTGTATATTAATATGTGTACACTTATCTTAAGTTTGTTTATTTTGTGTTGTATGACCAGCAATTTTTTTCAGGTTTTCTTTTGTTTTGATAATGTAAGTAACTATGGTAATGATTGTTATAGGTTGAATAGCAGCCCTCCAAAATATAGCCACAACTTAATCCATGGAACTATGAAGGTTACCTTAACTGGAAAAAAATATATTTTGCAGAGATTATCAAGTTAAGGATCTTGAGATGGGAGATTAGCCTGAATTATCCAAGTGGGCCCAAAATATGTACTCACATGGATCCTTATAAGAGTGAGGCAGCAGGGGCTGGGGAGGGGGGGGGGCTTGGGGGGGGGGATTTGAAGGACATCTATAATACTGTCAACAATAAAATAAAATAAAATCAGGATAAAAATCTCTAAAATCAGTATTTATCTTATAATTAATGGCAATTCATATGTAAATTGGTTGGTCCAGTTTTTCAATGGAACATAAAATGCATCATACAATGACTGATTACCTTGGTTTATTTTTAATATATTTTTTATTGATTTCAGAGTGGAAGGGAGAGGGAGAGAGAGATAGAAACATCAATGATGAGAATCATTGATTGTTTGCCTCCTGCACACCCCCTACTGGAGATCCCGTAACCTGGCATGTGAACTTGACTGGAATGGAATCTGGGACCCTTCAGTCTGCAGGCCAACGCTCTATCCACTGAGCCAAATAGGCTAGGGCTGGATTACCTTAGTTTTAATAAAATAGACAACATACTTTATAGTTTTGAGCATTGACATGGCTTAGAGGCCCCCACTATCCGCATTTGTGACAATTTGAGCAACAAAAAAAAAGAGTATTGATTATAGTAGGTTGAAACACAATGAATCAGACACAGACAAAAGGGGGTGAGGGATGGGGGGATAGGGGAGCAATGGAGAGATAAGGACACATATGTAATACCTTAATCAATAAAGAAATTTAAAAAAGAAACACAATGAATCAATAAAAATAAATGAGTCCATAATGATACTAAGAAAGAGAGAGATCAAGAAAAATTCCTTATGTCACAATCTGTGGTAACTTACTTTGAAAATTGGTAATTAAAATGAAAGAAGGAAGCTTTTATCAATGCTTCCCAGCAAAATGGCATTTCAGAGCAGTCAATCCTCTGGAGGACTAAGGAAAGCTCTGCTTTACAGAGGAATGTCGGGTAACACTGAGAAGGAATAATAGAATAGGAAAGGCAGCATTTGCAAGCCCCCATGAAGCCATTGGCCCAAGGGAGGATGTTCAAATGATATTAAAACCACTGGGTATATGATTGATGGAAATTAGACAGTCAGATAATGTCAAAGTAGCCCCACACAGATTACTTACTAATTTCATGGACAAAAATTAATAATCTTACCATGGAGGAATCAAACTGTTGTATCATAACCTAGTGGCCAAACTCCCCAATGCTATTATGAGATATTATGTGCCCCATTGCAATATGAGGTCTACAATATCACCTACAATCATTTCTAATTTAAAATATCTATAAAATGAATTCATTAATCCTATAGAACTACCTGTAATTAAAAGGAAATAGAAGGGAGATGGGACCAAGTTAAATAACACCATGAGAGAGAAGTGGACATCTTGCAGGAAAGCTGGCCTGACCAGCTCAAAAAGTCAAGGCCATGAAAACAAACATGGAACTGGGCCTGAGGCTCAGGGATTCAACATCCAGATTCAGTGGGTGGTCCTGAGTTGGGGCCAGATTTGAGCAAACCAACTACAGTGGATATTTGGGAGACAATCAGAGAAACTTGAGTAAGGACTGGATATAAGATAAAATAAAAGTGTATGGACATGGAAAGAGGCAATTACTAACTGAAAAAAGCACCTCACTCCTTGGCATGGGTAGTATGATCTTATTTTAGAATAAGATCCATAGATATATCATATATTACACACACACATGTGCACATGCACACACACAAATGGAACAATATACCCTAAGGTATACAATAAAAGTGATCATCTCTGAATGATCTGAATAAGGTATTTTTATTTTCTTTTTCTTATTTATATGTATCTTCTAACTTCCTAAGATGCTCATTTACTGCATTGGTAATAATAAAAATCATATTTTAAATTAGAAAATAAAATCCACGCAGGACTTCTATTTTGGATACCCTGACCAACTCTCCCACTAACACAACTAAAAATGCTGGATAAACATAAAGACATCTTTTAAACATATTAATGAAATTACTAAAAAAAGAAAGAAAGAAAGAACTAAAGGCAAGAAGAAAGAGGAGGAGGAGGAAGAGGAGGAGGCATAAGAGAGGAGGAGAAGGGCCAGAGGAGACACTAAAATGAGACACTAAAAGAATTTAAAATGAATGTAGATTAGTAATGAGGGAAAATGGAATGAGGGAGAGAAAAGTAGGGAAAAGGGGAGAAACAAAAACCAAGAACAAAAGTGTATGGTAGATATTAACCCAAATATATGTTATGGAAATAATATAAGTGGAGTAAATATTCCAGTTTAAAGACAAAGATGGTCAAGTTGGATTAAAGCATCCAACTGCATATAGTTTACAAATGGCAACTTCATAATGCAAAGATACAGGAAGGTTCAAAAGAAAAGGATAGGAGATAGTTCAGAAAAATAGTAAGAAAGGAGAGTTGGTGTCACTGTATTAGGCATTTTATAGGTTAGGTGGATGATAGCTAATAGGTAGATCGATAGATACACATGCACAAATGTATATAGTACTGGATATGTAAACCTTAAGGCAAAAAATATTTTCTAAATATGGAGTTAAAGTAATAGTTTTAATTTGCCAGAAATACATAATAATTTGAAACTTGTATATGACTCATAAGAGACTCAAAATAGATAAAACCAAAATGACAGAACTATGGGAGAAAAATTCAAATCAACAATCATATACTCCTTTTAACAGTTGATAGATCAAATGGATATATAATTAACACTATAACCAATAAGATTTAGGGTATCATTTATTTAAGGCACTGCCACAAAAATAGAAAATGCATGTTCTTCTGAAGCATACACAAAAACATTTATAGCATTAACAATATATTGGACTACAAAGCAAATATGAACACATTTTAAAGGATTTGGATTGTACAGACCACTCTTCAATTGTTAGAAATTAACAATAGAAAAATGAAAAAATATTTCCTTTGTATAACCATGTAGTTGTGATTAATTTGGTTATACCAAAATAATGTGTTTGGGAGGAGGATTCTAACAGATGAATATGAGTGAAAAACCACCAACGGTCCAGTGACAAAAGAAATGTTTGCATCTGTGCGTAAGGGGTTAATTTGGACTTAACTGGATCGTTTCTATTTTGGGATGTGGGAAACCACGTATTCCTAAGCAATTCACAGGGTTTTCTGGTTCAACCCTGTGCTTTCCCAAGCCAAAACGTTCCTTCCCACGGTCCAGCGAGATAAAATACTTAGCACAGCTGACTTTTTAAAACGCCCTTGTGAGTTAGTTCTTTACTAGGACAAATAGGAAAAAATCACTAAATTTAGGTCTTTTTACTACATACTCAGGAACAAATCTAAGTACCAGCACCAGGAAAACACACAAGTTGGGCACATGGACTAAAACCATGTCTAAAACCATGCTAAAAGGAGGGAATTTGTAGCCAAACTATAATGTAACTTACTGATAAAGACTAACAAACTGCTCTATGGCAATTTTATATTTGACGTGATATTTAGTTCTCTTGGCTTTTATTTGAAAGACATTCTGGAGCTTAGAAAAGATGAGTATGAATTTAATGAGCAGTAATGGGAAAATTCCAAAATGCCATTTGAATGCAGAAGTGCTGCTGGAACCCTGTGGTTTAAAGACAAAGATGGTCAAATCTTTGTCTTTAAAGATTTAAAGTCAGACCCTTCGGGTTGTAACTAGACCCTTCCAGTTGTAACTAGAACTACGAATCATCATCCTAGACATGAGTTTTTTGGTCTGTTTCTATAGATTTATACAACGCTATAAGAGAAATGGTGAGCTCAGAGATCTCATCTACCTTCAACGATTTCATCTCCTGGTGAAGAGAGGTCAGAATCCCAGGCAATTATTAAAAGACTCCATGGTAGAATATTGAAGAAAAGAAAGGTGCACACCAAAGAAGACGTGAGAAGGTGACAAAAAAGGAATGGAAGGAATAGTGAATTTCAAAGTGATTTCAAGTGAAGCTGTTTATGTGGCTCATTGCTAGAACCAGACTACAAGTTAATCAGTGAATAATTAAGACTGAAAAGTCTTTTTGTTCCCAGTCTTATCTGAGCTACTTAGTTCATGAACAAAAGCAAAGGCGGAGTCAAGTCTTAAGGCTGTGCTCTCCCATTGTTTACACATCATGGTGCACAGGGAATGGTTATATGTCTGGCACACCTGGGGAGGCCACTGACCACCTGCACCAGCTGGGCCTGCCCTCCAGCCCAGGCCCTGCCCTTCACACACCCATGAGGAGATCAATATTGAGGCCACATATTGAGAAGCTTGACCTTAGGGCCCCAAATGTATAGCTGTGGGGCTCATGGAGACACCAGGCTCGTGCAATGTGTTTTGGGCCCAGCATTAAAATAAATAAATAAATATTTAAAAAATCTATGGTGATATTGTTATAAATTCCAAAAGATATGATGTGTTTATCATTTATACTATTATTTTATTATATGGAGGAAGACAGGGTGAACAAGGGAATTTTCAATACACATTAACAGGCAATTCAAAAAAGAAACATTAAAAAGCCAATAAGCATATGAAAAATGTGTCTAACCTCGTGAGGCATCAAAGAAATACACATTAGAACAAGAACAAGACAATTTTCCTATACACTAGGTAGGATTATTTAAATGATAACATACAATGAATTTTAGACCAACCATGGTGGGCGTATGACCTTTCTAAAGGAAAGGTTGGCATTATATAGCCAAAGGTTTTAAAAATTCACATTTTATTTTCAATGACAGTACTTATTATTTACTCCAATTCTTCTACATGCTTTTTGTATGTAAAAGATAATTCTTCCTGGTAAGTGCCAGAGCTGGGATTGGAACTCAGATCCCACAGCTCCAAAAATCAGGGACCTGCCAGATTCTCAGCCTCCCTCAAGAAGACAAATGGGTCCACAGAACTGCCAATAGAGACTTCAGATAAGGAACTTTCATTCAATGGGAAAATGGAATAGAAAATACTTTCATGGTAAATATTTGACCTGCAGAACACTCGAACCCAGATCATTCCCAGGCAAGTGAGGCAGTACATGGAGCATTTAAAAACCCAAGCACAGACAACTCAGACTATAGGAACACATTACCAATTCACATCAAAATCATGTACTTAGAAAGGTTATCTTTTTTTTACTTTTATTGAATTTATTGGTCAATAAAATTATTTAGGATTCAGGTATACAATTCTATATTACATCATCTGTATATTATATTGTGTGTTCACCACCCCAAGTCAAGTCTCCTCCCATCACCATTTATTGCCCCTTTACCCTCTTCTTCCTTTCCCCACTCCTTTTCCCTCTGGTAATCACCAAAGAGGGTTTTTTTGTGGGTTTTTTTTTTTTGTTTTTTTGCTTAATTCCTTCACCTTTTTCACCCAGCCCCCAAAGCCCTCTCCCCTCTGATAGCTGTCAGTCTGTTCTCTATATCTATGAATCTGTTTCTATTTTATTTTGCTCATTAGATTCCACATATAAGTGAAATCATATGGTACTTGTCTTCCTCTGACTGGCTTGTTTCACTTAGCATAATACTCTAGGAAGATTATCTTAACAAAAATTTCCTGACACTCACATGAATAAATGCATGCACACATCTGAATCGATTTAAGGATGCTTTCTCTAGAACTCTTTGCTAAAAAGAGTTTTAACTTGAGACACAAAGCATAAATTACTTTGCAGGCTCAAGCTTAAGCAATTTAGCATTATTTTGAAAGCCCTTGTCATGAAGGCAAACAGAAAACAAGCAGGGCTTTGCAGTATCTCAGCTTCCCGCTCCAGTTGGATGGACCCACTACTGTGGGATTTTACGAGGTGAGTTGCAAAGGTGGACAAGACAACTCCAATGTGAGCTGTCGTCTCAGAAATAATACATTTCGAAGTCAAGAGCCAGGCAAGTGGCAATGCTAATCAAGCAAGTGACAGCATTAATCTCCTTTGGCTCAGCTCAGAATGCGATATGCCACAGGTGACCCTGAGTCCTTCCCTCCCCTTCTCAAGCCATTAACCGAACATCACATTTCTTTCTGCTGCCAACACTGCGCCAACAGCAGCACAATTCCAGTGGGGGGAAGAACACACGTGATGAGAACAGCTTATTAACTCCATCTGGGAATGTCTGTGCTCATCTATGGCTAGTTCTAAGGTGGTCTCTTAATTGGCCAAAAGTCATGACGACATAGCCCGCACCCAATTATCCTACACACATTATAGGAGGCTGAACAGTTAAAAACATTAGGACGGAAACTTAAATTGTATGTTACAATGATCACAGAGAGGCTTATGCCAAAAGAAATTTCAGGAAGTGATTTAAATATGAATGAATTGTAAGAAAAATACACATGTTGCTCTTCTGTTGCAGTATCTCAACTATGGCAAGGTGCCACAAATGAACTAGAACTGAAGTGTGACAAGGTATCATATCTCTTGAAACCTGAACAAGCTCTGCCCTGATGGGATGTTTTAAAGAACAAACCAGATATGAATGTAAAAAGCAGTCTCCATAAACAAGAGTCCTATAGAGAACCTAGCAAACCCAAACCCAAGGGCTGTCATCATCCGTAAGAATGGGAAAATGTCCCTCAACTCTAATTTCCATCCCTTCAAGTTCCAAATGCCCCTAAATGTAAAGGCCAAAAGGCTGGCAATCTTCCTTTTAAAAGTTCTTTACTGTGTCATGCATATTCCCATGTGCCCTTCGATCCAGTTCATAAGAATCCAGTTTTTTCCCTGTGTTGTTTCCTTTGATGCTTTTACGGAGAACAGGAATGATGGTACAGAGAACATCAGCTTCACTTCTTCTCCAGCCCCGGCTCTTGTGAAGCACGGAGCCTGAATCCTCACTGCTCATTTTCCAGACCGGAAATGCATCCTCAATTCTCTTCTCCTCCCTGGAGCACATGTTTCTCAGGATGGTGCAGTGCTCTCCCCTCTGAATTCCAGGTTCTAGCAGAAGTCTCTGGGTCTATTCCCTTTGGGGAAGGGAGTTAGGGAGGAAATTACCTGGAACATACTCTCCCACACTCCTCCACTGTGAATAACTCCATGAGGCCACTGAACGCCCGGCCCAGGGTCAGAAAGCCAATCAGCAGGCTGGCAAGTGACCAGAGACAGAATCTCGGACACAAGGGACTTGGGAAAGATGCATAGTTCAAAAAGAACAGTAAGATGCAACTTAGAGTTGGAAATGTGTGGCTCAAAATATAACACCTGCTGTTTTCATAATACTTGCTATAAAATATAATTAACGTTTGACAAGATTTTCTGGCCTGTGAAACTATGATGTGAGATTTTAAAGGTTGAATATTGAATAATCCCCCAAAAGAGAGTTGGAATGGCCTAATAAGTGGAAGACAGGGGGAAGACCAGCATGCCTATGTCAGGGTGGGGATGGCCTTCCCTAGGCTCCTGGTAAGTGTATCCTGCAAGAAAACCCGAAGTACTCAAAGTAACATAGTAAGTCGCTCCTCTTAAAACTAAAGAGGCTAAGGAGAACATGAATTAAATAGCATTTCAATTAATACCTATGAGTAAAAGGGGTGATAAAATTGAATTATGACTGAATTATCATTATATTATTTATATATTAGTAACTTAAACTACTTTCACTTAAAAGTTTTCATTTCTAAGAATCACACTTTATATTAATTTGTGCCTAAGTGACTAAACGACCGAATGACTGAATGACCAGTTGACTGGTTGCTATGACGTGCACTGACCACCAGGGGGAAGACGCTCAATGCAGGAGCTGCCCCCTGGTGGTCAGTGCGCTCCCACAGCGGGAGTGCCGCTCAGCTGACTTACGGGCGCCAGATGCAGGCAGCAGAGGGGCTGGGATGAGCAGGAGTGGTGTGACGCCCAGTCCAGGCTCCTCCCTGGCAACCTGCTGCTTCGTGCACTACAGCAGCCCTCGGTGGATGACAGACTGCTAGTTTAGCGCCCCCCCCCCCTACCCCCCTCAAGGGTCCTGGATTGCGAGAGAGCTCAGGCCAGGCTGAGGGACCCCACCGGTGTATGAATCTGTGCATGGGGCCTCTAGTATAGATATATATTCACTGTTAAAGAGTAACCAGCTGATGTACTGTGTGTGAAGTTCTGTGTTCCACTTGAGATGTATCTGATGAAAAAAGGGTTCAACTGTATTTTAATAAAGTTAATTCACACAACTGGTGCTAATGATTGCTTTTGAGAGACTGAACATCTAAGCAGACAATGAGCAGATCATACACAGAAGTAGGTTTACAGTTGTGAGTATGCCAAACACAGAGCTTATTTTTGTACTGTTATTTATTAATCATTGCATTTTTATCCATATGAACAACTGTAAATCTATTTTGCCCTACCCTGTGTATAAAAGTAGAACTCTGACCCACAACTTGTAGCAACCAGCCCAGGAAACCAACCCATTATCTCTGCAATCAGCCCCAGAAGCCAGCCTACTCTCCATAAGTCAGACTTCTGGGAAGTCAGACCAGTGTCCCTAGTGGCAATCCAGGAAGCTAAACAATCACTTCTGTAGCAATTGGCCAAAAATGTTCAGGGCTTGATTAATTACTGATAGCGTCCCTAATTTTGCCTCCACTTCCACCTTGGGGACAACCAGAGAAAGCCAAATGTGCACCCCAATCAATCACATAGGACGCTCCGCTCCTAGTGAGTCCTCCTCCAGCTTCCTGGGCCAGCAGCCTCCCCTGTTCTCAGTGTAAAGCTTCCCCACCCGTCCGCCTGCCAGGAGTCTCTGCCAAACACAAACGAAAGGGCTGACTCCCTTGTAGCAAGTAAAGAGCACACAGGCTGTGCTCGCTCTCATTCGGATGGTATTCATATATCTCCACACTTTTATGGGCATTTCTGAAAAGAATTCTTATAAAAACAAGCAAGCCAGTGAAGCAAGGAAGGAGAGCGGGAGGTGACGTGTCACTCCAGCACCTGGACGTAAGAATCTTGTGTGGCGTCTTTTCTGCCACCTCATCTGAAAGGAAGACTTGAGTCTAAATCCATCCTGCACATGGTTATGTTTCTGAGGCCTTTTGTAAAGCAGTATTTCCACAGTATATAGATCTTATGGTCGAAACGAGAGTACTTTTCAACACACTTCCAAATGATACAATGAAAGATTTATAAAAGAAAGCTGGGCCAACAGAGAGCTCCCAAGTTGTCACAAAAATGAGAAATAGAAGAGTAGAGAAGACACCCTTACTCTACTTAGCTTATGGATTTCTTTTAAGCAATCTTGTAAGAGAAAATGAAAGTAATAATCTGGTGAAAGAAATAAAAAGAAAAGCCAGAAGCCAGATGTCAACAGCTCCACTTCTCACTGAATCTCGAGCCAGGTGTCTTCAGGCCCAGCTGTGGGGTTTTGATCTCTGCCCAGTAGATGCCCTGAGGTGACAGCACCCCCAGGAATGGAGGAATCATGAAACACTGGGGGGAAAGTGCTAAAGAAACAAAACCAAACTGATTTTCCTTCCCACCGGTTTCCTACTGGTGGAAGAAATATGTACACGAGTACAGGGAAACTCAGGCTCAGAAATTCGTGAAGCAAACAAAAAGCCCCTCAGAGCCCTTGTCAGTTTGGCTCAGTGGATAGAGCATCAGCCTGTGGACCGAAGGATCCCAGGTTGGATTCCGGTCAAGGGCATGTACCTCAGTTGCAGGCTCCTCCCCGACCGGGCCCTGGTGAGGGCTCATGCAGGAAGCAACCAATCGATGTGTTTCTCTCACATCAATATTTCTCTTTTCTTTCCCTCTCTCTTCCACTCTCTTTAAAAATCAATGGGAAAATATCTTTAGGTGAGGATTTAAAAAAACAAAAAAAAGCCCCTCAGAAGGGAAATTACAAAGAAGCTCGCACACTGTAGACCTTTGTGCCCCCTAAATCAGTTATCCCAGGAACACAAGTAGGTAAAAGCCAAGCACAGTTCCCACCGATATTCCGTGGGATCCAGTTCTGCTGAGAAGCGTGCTTTTCACTGCGCACCTCAAGCCTGTCTGCAATGATTACCTGAGAAGCAGAAAGGTGGCGTTTTAAGTTTCAGTGACACATTAATGAACAGGGCAATACTCTGGACAGATTTAGAGAAAGATCCACCACGTGAAGCCAAGACAGAACTCCTCCGATCCAAACGCCAGCCGCCTAACTGGTCTTGGCAGCCGCGGCGAGTGTCAGGGCTGCACTTCAGAGAGGCACATCCCCCGCAGGCCCCTCACAGACACCTAAGGTCACTACTTTGATTGTCCCTGGCAGGCGCTTGGCAGGCATCTCCTCTCAGAAGGTTCATGCCTTTGTCTTGGAGTCCAGAGTTAATAGGCTCCCTTAATTGCAGTCTCGGTTATAACTAGGTCTACCTTTTTCAAGCAATGCCTTCTTCCAGCTTAGTAACTCATCTCCCGGTTTGAGATGGAATAATGTCAAAGTGCAAAAATTCCAAGTACAAAGCTAGAACATGAAAGGAACTAGTTTTCCCGTGGAGTAGGATATTTATGGTGGTGAACATGTCCCCAGATGCATTCTATGGCATCTTTGGCCAATCCCCAGAGTGAGAGGAGAGGTGGGTGCTGGGCTCCTGGGTGGCTCTCCGAGGCCCCTGCCGGCTCCTCATGGTGGACGGGTCTCCTGCAGACCAGAAGGCTTGAGCAGTAACTAAGCTCAGGGTCTCCATTAGGGGTTGAATTGTTCCTCAAAAAATCATATGAGGCCCCACTGCTTCAAACTGTGATCTTACTTGGATCATTATAAATAGTCAAGATGATGTCATTAGGATGGGCCCTAACCCAACATGACTGGTGTCCTTATAAAATAGGGAAGTGGACACAGAGGCATGCGCACAGGGAGAACATGTGTGAAGATGAAGGCAGGCAGAGAAAGACAGCTGCTGCATGAAATCACTTGTCAATTTCTTTTTAGGTCAAACACAGAAAAGCGGTTGCCAGGGCTGGAGGGTGGAGGCAACAGGGAAAGGCTGGTTAAAAGATACAAACCTTACATTATAAGATGAGTAAGGTTTGAGGATCTAATGTATAATATGGTGACTATAGGTGGTAATACTGTATTGTATAATTGAATTTGCTAAGAACTTAAATGTTTTCACACACAAAAAAAAAAGTGATAGGTGTATAAATTATCTCAATGGGGGAATTCTTCCACAATGTATATCAAATGACCACATTGAAAAACTTTAAATATCCTACAATTTTACTTGCCAATTATACCTCAGTAAAGCTGCAAAAAGGACATAAACATTAAAAATTAAAGCAGAGTCCCTAGCCGGTTTGGCTGAGTGGATAGAGCATCAGCCCGCAGACTGAAGGATCCCGGATTCAATTCCAGCCAAGGGCACAGGCCCGGGTTGCAGGCTCAATCCCCAGTAGGGGGCATGCAGGAGGCAGACAATCAATGATTCTCTCGCATCACTGATGTTTCTATCTCTCCCATCCTCTCTGAAATCAATAAAGAAATATATTTTTCTAAAATTAAAGCAGAGGATGCATCTACTAGCTGAGGAACACCCAAGATTTCAAGCAAACCCCAGAAGCCAGGGGAGGGCGTGGAACACATTCTCCTTCATCTAGTTGGGAGGAGCCAGCTCTGCTGACACTCTGACCTCAGACTTCTGGCCTCCAAAACTCTAAGATGATGTCAGATAAAGAGCTTTACGGATAAGAAAAAGCTAAAGGAGTTCATCACCACCAAACCAGCATTATATGAAATGCTGAAAGGTATTCTTTAAGATGAGGAAGAAGAAAAAGGAACTCTTACCATTTGCCACAGCATGGATGGAACTGGAGAGCGGATAAATACCACATGATCTCACTCATTTGTGGAATATAATGAACAACATAAACTGATGAACAAGGACTGATCCAGAGACGGAGAGGCATTGATTGGAC
This sequence comes from Myotis nattereri, assembly GCF_964212035.1. Classification (NCBI taxonomy): domain Eukaryota; kingdom Metazoa; phylum Chordata; class Mammalia; order Chiroptera; family Vespertilionidae; genus Myotis; species Myotis nattereri. Next base: position 12,692,076 of record NC_138079.1, read on the forward strand.
TGTCGGGCCTTGGAGGGAAGGTAGGGGAGGGTGGGGGTAAGGGGAAAGGATCAACCAAAGGACTTATATGCAAGCATATAGGCCTAACCAATGGACACGGACAACGGGGGGGTGAGGGCATGAGGGGGGGGGGGTAGAGGGTAACATGGGGACAAGGACACATATGTAATATCTTAATCAATAAAAAATATATTTAAAAAAAAACTCTAAGATGATACATTTCTGTTGTTTACACCTCCCAGTTTGTGGTACTTTTTTATATCAGCTCCAGGAACAAACACAGTCACCTTCTGTCATTCTTGTAAACATCACCTCAACTCCCAATAACCAGCCACACCACCTTCAGTACAAACCCTTGACCTGGTGTGAACACTGGGACTTTTCTTAAATTTCCAGCACATTCTTCTTTGGTCTACTCTGTCAACCCACCAGCTCTTCTTATATTCTGAAATCCCTCATTCCATATTCTAAAGCATTAACTTATATTCCAGTGAAGGTACTATCTAGTCACTGGAATGTAAAAAAAAAAAAAAACAAGTGATCCTGGACTATGATAGTTTCTTGACTTAACGGCATAGGTTGGAAAGCATTCCAATTAAGAAATCAAAAGGAAGAGCGGCAGAGAACAAGGAGGTGAAATTGAGCTGCCATCTGTTGATGGTTGTTCTAAAATCCAAGACGGTGGTTCTCAAAGTGTGGTCCCCCCCCACCCAGTGGCATCACCAGCAAATTCTCAGGCCTCCCCCAGACCTATTAAATCCAAGGGGGGGCAGCTAGTTCCTGTGTTGGAATAAGACTTCTAGGTGCTTCTGATGCCCACTGAAGTGTAAGAACCACTCTTATACTCAAAGCCAAATTCAGTTAGGAGTGACTGCACAGGAGCACTGTGTTGAGAAGGGTGCTGAAGCAGACTCTGAGCTCCAGTTTGAAAATAAGGAAAATCTCTTGGACAGGAAAGAGAAGGGGATGGCAGCTGGCAAGGCACCTAACTGCCACCCCATGAGTCTCCGGCTCGTAAACCATCACCACTCTGTCTTTCTTCACATCTATGATTCAAAATAGAAAATGTCCCAAATTTCTGAGGTGACTTGGACCCTACGTAGACTGATATAAAAATGAAAAGGAGAAATAAAAAAGCTGGTTTTCAGTTCTGAGACAAAACTCGAAATGTAAGGACTTGGCAGCAATGCTCTTTCTTCTACTGAATATTTATTTCCCCTTTTCTCTTCATGCCTTGCTTCTCTTTCAGGATGGCATTGTTTTGGTGATGGAATAAAAAAAATGGAGCGTGCGTCCCCTAATTCAGGGAAGCAAGTGATATACAAAATCTAAACTTATAAGGTAATTAAATTGGGAAAGTTATTGTCTGTACCGCATGTACAGGATAACGGATTCTCTTCATTTTTGAAAGGATTTACGAAAGAGTTCTTCAGAAGATTGTGTTCCTCTGAGCAATTTCATATCTGACTTGATTCATTTTAAAAATCGCCTACTGCTTCCTGTTGCCTTCCTGCCTGAACTCCTGGGGATCGGGGCTGCAGCCTGAGTACAGCCCACTGTCTCCCCGCTTCACTCCCTGCCCACGCCAGCTCCTCCCCATCCCAGGGTCCCACAGAGGCGCTCACCCTTAGTCCTAACGCCTCTCCTGCTGCCATGGATACCTTGCCTTCCTCCACACCGTGGTAACATCCTCCCTTCCTTTGGGCCCTGATGTGGCCCCTTTGCCTCCCAGCAGCCTCCCTTCCCCAACCTCTTCTCTGAACTTCCAGCTTCCCATGTCTGCCTTTACTTGCCCTAAAGTCCCATACTTTGTGCTATTCCACCGTTCCCTGGCCACTCCCGGGGAGAAGCATGTCCATCATGTCTCCCACAGCAGCACTATAGCATTTAGTAGATTCATTGCATGAAAGAATTCCTTGCTAGGAGACTGCAGCAAGTCAGTCTCTCTGCTATTGCTTCCACTATGGTTGCACGCATATCATGGGCTCCCATTAGAATGACTGGGTTTCTTACCTCTTCAGGGTCATTCTCAGCCTCAGGGAAGCACTCAGAGAGATATGGCTGCCAGATAATCTATGTGAACAGCTGGGGAGGCTGTGCGACATGTATAGACTGGAAAACTAGGAAATCTGATTTCTGTCACTCAGCGGCCCCTAATGAAGTGTGTGGCCTGGGGCACTGTGTTTCTGGCCTGCGCTTTGGCCATTGGATCTCTCTTGACATGCTGAAGAGTAATTCACCTGAGGACCAGATAAAGCGGCTTAGAGCATCAGCCAGCCTCAGCGTCCTCTGAAGAGTGCTATTAATCCTTTGCCCTGTCCTCCAAAGATATTCCTCTGATCCTTATATTTTCTAGTACAAATGGCAGGAAGCATCTTTATCTTATTTATAGCTCTAAATAAATTGGTATGAGCAACGACCAAATGTATTAATTTTATTTCCCAAGAAATATACCCCCAGAAAATGTCAAGGAAATGATCTTTGAAAAATGCACCTCCGAATGCAATATAAAATATTTAAAGGAATGATTATTCTACAGGCTCTTGTAAAAGTGAAGTCAGTGCTTTTAAAGGTAGAAAATGGACACGAGTTAAGAAAAACCCGCAAAGCCCCAGGGTTCTTCTTGATTTCCCTTTTACTTTCAGCATTGGGCCTTGAGTGAACGACCTCTAACAACTTAGATATTCAAAAACTGATGAGCAGTACTTAACAAAGTAAAACTCAAAGATGGTGAGAACTAAGCCAATTGTCAATGACTTGAATATTCACGACTATATCTGGGGCTTCCTAATGAGGTATCTCTTCAGGAGACTTTCAACGGGTTCTTCCCATCAACTAACCTTCCCCGAATCCTCCACAACTTAAGGAGGAGTTCCGTGTTAGCCTGTGGTAGTCAAACTAGCAAATCATGTGCTTAGCAAAAGGAACTCCAAAACAGAACATTATTATTTAGATCTCACCAGCAATCCATTCGATTGGCTGGGGAGTGACTACTCACACAGATGGACTCATTTAATACAACCCTGTAAGGCAGGTACAACTGTATCCCCATCCTAAGATAAAGAAACAGAAGCACAGAGAAGTCAAATAACTTGCTCAACAGCCACACAGGGTTTTGACCATTTAACAGGCTCAGAAGTCCATGCCACAGGGGGACACAGGCAACGATGTCACAGTCACACGTGCCGATTTCCAAATCCCATATCCTGAGCAGCAGCAGTACAGAGCAGAACATGTATATCGGTCTATTTCTGGGAAAATGCACCTCCCCTGTATGGATTGCTCTGAAAACAATCTTGAAAAAAAGAGCTTAGTTAGAGCTAAACGATGCTCGATGCCACACAGGAAAACCCAGAATTATTGGTGTGGCCTAACATTATAGGTTTTCGTGTTCATGGGGTCGAGTGTGGGTCGGCACTTCCCCATCCTATAGCAGTATATGCCATCTAAAACATGTCCAGCAAGGTTGGCCACAGTCAGGGGAGAGAAGACGAGTTGGGGCATGGGATGGTTTCATCAGTTCTGCCCACCTCCTCCCAGCCCCATGGCCTGTCTGCCTGCAGGGAAGTAAGTGGGAGCAGTCTCTTCCCTGGAAAGTAAGCAGCGCTGGATGTGATTCATTCGGACCGGCATGAAGCCCATGCCCCCAGCCAGCCGCCCTGCTTCCCATCCCCATTCACGCACCTGAACCCCCACAGAGATTCCTCCCTTGTAAGATTACAGGCTGCTTGGAATTCATGACACTCCAGGACTCTACACACCCCCTGGAAGGGATGCTATGTGGTTTTATCATTAATGCCATTTCAAGGTACTAGCATGTGGGAAGCAATTATGAAAATCTAGAAATCATTCCTGGCAAAAGGTCAAGTTTCGGGAGTCATAGGTGGGTAACGAAAGCCAAGAAGAGGCAGAATGAGAACAAAAATGAATATGAGCCCACATCAGAGTCAAGACAGAGAATGAGCTGATAAACTTGCAGTGGGGATAGACAGCCTTGTGAGTGCAGGGCAAGCCGGGTCTGGTAAAGAAGCATGAAGGGTCTGGAAGCACTGGGGAGATGGGGTTGCCTGGAGCATCACTAATGAGAATGCAATGCAGGGAGAAGGGGGTGTCTCTCACTGGGCCTCAGTTATGTGAGTTCAGCTCTAACTTCTCTGAATCCCAGCTCACTGAGCCTTGTCAGCCAGATCCACTCCTGTCTGAACTGGCCTCCATGAATTTGGCCCTTTGTTAGCCAAATGGAAAAAAATAATAGTAATCTGCCAGACCTTTTCTTTTAGCTGGTTCCTGAGTTGCTGGTTCTGTGCTGGGCCCCCAGTCCTGGCATCATCCACAACCCAACATGAGAGTGAGGTTTATCTTTTCCTTTTTCTTCTTTTAATTGCCTATTGTACAGTCCTTAAACTTGACCTTTCAAAAGATTTCCTTTCCTCAGTCTGTGATCTTGAATTTTTCTTAAGCCTCTTCAAGAAAGTGGTCTGCTTCCTGTTCTGCCTACTTACTGTAGATATTGAATAAAGCCTTGATTCTCAGCATGAGAACATTTATCCCAACAAATCGCGTTTTGAAAAAGGTTAAAGCAATTGAAAGAAGCCTTTTCCTTGATATCAAAGCTATAAACTTAGATGCTTTTTAAGCCAAAAGAAACCCACTATTAAAAAAAAAAAAAAAAAAGGCATTTCCTGAAAAGAAAAATGCCTGCTGCTTTTTGTGGCCCCGAAAATTATTAGTTCATGAGGTGACTCTCCCCATGAATAAACTCAATATGGATGGGGAAATAAATCATTTGACTGTCTACATTTCTCCTTTGTGACAGTCATCTTGTTGAAAAAGACCATTCTTTTTTATGCTAATGGAAGTGTCTGGCTAGATAAGACTTACATGTTATCCAAAATATATAGAAAGCTTCATCTCTTCAGTGCATTTTATTCTCTTTAGCCAATAATTTTCTGCAGAAGTGCTACAAAAATAGGTTACAGTATCCACATCTGCCTTCAGAGATATGACTATTGAGAAACCTTACTTGAGTTCACCTTCAAATGACCTTAACATTATCTTGGATTTTTCACTTCTTCATATGCTGTACCAATGAACTACCATCCATGCAGGGATGGCTATGACTTAACAACCACCTGTCCCAGGTTTATCATCTTTTTTCCAAGACTATATGCTCCAAACAAGCTATGTTACCTTTTTGTTTGGGAAATATGTCCATCAGACCTATATCCAGGTCTGGTATCAATCAGAATACTTTGGTATGATACCAGCCAGCAACCATTCTAAAGTGTCAGTGCCCATGCCATACCAGTTGTTAAATAGCTTGAGTAACTGCCCCATACCCCTCACTTCAGCTCATCCATCACCCATTTCCATAGAGGCTCTCTGCTCCCCTCTTCTTGCTCTGCTCCAGTCTGACTTCCATCTGCTATGGTCCATTTGAATTACATTTGTCAAAGATTATTCTGGATGTGTCAGTGAGGGTATTACTAAATGAGATTACCATTCGAATTGGTAGACTGACTATAGCAGATTGTCCTTCCTACTGTGGGTGGGTCTCATCCAATCAGTGGAAGATCTGAATAGAGGTAAAAGGCTGACCTTCCCTCAAATTAGGGAAGAAATCCTGCCACTTACCTGCCTTCAAGCTGGGACATTAGTCTGTTCCTGCCTCCAGACTCAAACTGAAATATCTGCTTTCACTGTGTCTTGAGCTTGCCAGCCTTCTGACTGAAACTTCACCATTGGCTCTCCTGAGCCTCCAGTTTACCAACTGCAGATCTTGGAACTTGTCAGCCTCCATAATCATGTGAGCCAATTCCTTATAACAAATCTCTTACTATATATACATACATTCTATTGGTTCTGTTTCTCCTAAGAACCCTGGCTAATGCAGTGCTATTGTACATGCTCTGTAAAGAAGAATTAAAACATTGCAGAATAATCTCCCCATCTGGAATTCATTACACTCTCATTTTCTAAAAATTCAACAAAGTCAACTGATCCATGAGCGGCTTGCTATGGGGTTCAGTGGTCACTCCCTTGGAATGCTGCTTTGTCTGATGCCTCAGGTCTGTAGACCTCCTGGCACATTCAGCACATAATCAGAGCTCATGGGGCCAACTTGCCCTTGACCCTCTGTAATGACACTTGACTTCTCTTAAATCCTAGATGCTTCTATGCTCTTTAAATAAATGATGATGATAATTAATATCAGCCTAAAAAACGAGGGTTAAAAATGAACCATTGATATTAAATATTTAGCAAATGCTATGTACGAAATGTAACTGTATTATTAGAGGAGTCCTGCCTTAAAATAAACACAATATGCCATTTCCTATGGTTAGAAAAACACTATTCTGTTTAGAAAATCACCCCATGTATACATGTAGTAAAAACGAATAGTAAAAAAATTGCCTCTTTCCCTCATTTATGTGCTCATGCTCAAATATACAATAAACAGGTAAGTCAAACAGAAGCCTTTTTTATGAGTCCAAACACATGGTCACTATAAGAAAAATGGGCCAAGAATTAAGTCCAAGAGAAAGTATTGAGATTAAAACAGAAAGCTCTCCTGCTAGGCAATGGGAGGATAGAAGTGGAAGAAAATAAAGAATGGGGCAGGATAAAAAACAAACAAACAAACAAACAAACCTCAGAACTCAAGGGACGCCAGCTGTTGTGGCTCAGTGGTTAAGCGTCAACCTATGAACCAGGAGGTCATGGTTCGATTTTCTGTCAGAGCTCATACCCAGGTTTCGGGTTTATTCCCCAATGTGGGGCATGCTGGAGGCAGCCAATCAATGATTCTCTCCCATCATTATTGTTTCTATCTTTCTCTCCCTTCCTCTCTGAAATCAATAAAAATATATATTTTTTTTAAAAAGAGGCAAATGGCAAGCTTGTGCTACAACACATTCCTACCCCCATTCATACATTTATATCCATGGTGAGTATTACTAGAGTAGTGGTTGCAATATAAAGCCTATGTAGAAATGGACACATAAAATCACAGGTCCCTAGGACCAAATGGTGATGATTGGCCATGGTTGGAACTAAAAAAATCTTTGACCAGTAAAAGAACTATTTTCTCCAATGCAACACGGAGGCCCACAAGTTCAGAAGCCAACAAATTGCCATTGCTGCCTGGGGATCACCTGTGTAAAACACCCACCCCTTCCCAGGGCTTCAACCCAAAACATCTGAGTGTCACAGATGTCATTAGCACCAGTCATTTCCCCCAGCCTGGTCCATCCCCAATAAGGTTACAATTCACTTTTGTGTCAAAATTTCCAAATGTCTTTTTCTTTTGTCCATTAACTATAAATGGAATGCTTGCCCCAGGTAAGATCCTGTGCACTCAAGGTATTTTAGTGCCAAAGATTTGACCCAAATCCCCAAAGACATTCCTCCATAGTAGAGATCCTAATAAGTTTTGATTGAGTGGATAATATTTGACAACAACCTGAAACTTGCCCATATCAATACCTCCATCACTGACAGCAAGAGACACATAGAAAGACAAGCGGGATTCATCTTGAATGACATATGGCAAAGATAGTGCATGGTCTGAAATTCCTCCTAGAGCCAGAGTGCTGTAAATTGTAAAGGAGCAGCCAAAGCCCTTTGGGCTTATTTTTCAAAATAAACATATAAAAGGCCCAGTCAGCATTGATGTTAGAAAAGACTAAAGATACTTAAACCTAAAGAAGAGCCTAATACAGCCTATTTTCCCTAAAATCTCCCATTTTTTTACCCATCTACACATTGTAGGTGGGTATGCAAATTTTCTAAAGCCATTTCTGTCTTTTCTCTCTAAGCTTTCAATTATATCACCCACAACACCAAATAGAGAGGAAATTTTAAGCAAATTTCTTAAATTCATGTAAAATAAATTTAGACCCAAAGGACTTACATGTTATCCAAAATATATAGAAATATGGATAATATTTGCAACTTAAGAATACATTAGGAGAACCAAGATGGTGGCATAGGCAAACACCTGTACTAGCCGACTCCCACAAACACATCAAAATTACTGCTGGAATACAGAACAGCCATCATCCAGAACTGCTGGAAAGCTGGCTGAATGGGAGTCCTACAACTAGAGAAGTAAAGAACAAAGCACAGTGGGACTGGTAGGAGGGAAGGAGGTGTGGAATGGCTGGTCCGACACCCATGTGTGCCACTTTTTTAATCAGGAGGGAAATCTTCTCTGCGGAGGCCACCCTGGGGAGCAACTGGTCCCAGCCCCACACCAGACCCCCCAGCCCAGGGTCTTAGAGCTGGGAAAAGAAGTCCCATAACTACAGGCTATAAAAACCTGTATGGATTGGGGCTCAGTGACACAGGCTGCTGGAGACCCAGCCGTTCCTCTTAAAAGGCCAACACATGAACTGAACTTACAAAGTCCTGCTTCCTCTGAGCTCCAGCACGAGGGTAAGTCTCTGGGGGACCCAGACACATACAAGGAGGAATTGGATTGTCTGGCATCAGGAAAGGAATGCGGGGGCGGCTTTCTCCCAGACAGAGATGCTCAAAGGGGTCATTGTTCCTAAGCTGGGACCTCCCAGGCATGGGGCTGACTGGTAGCCATTTCTGTTTGCTCCACCCTGGTGATTCCCTGAGACCCCACTTCACCCAATTTACAACTCCACTGAAGCTGTGTGCAGCAGCTTTTGCATAGCCTGTCCTTGCTCAGACTAAAATCTCTCAAACAAGCTGCAGCTGGGTCAGGAAGCCCCAACCCTATCGATAAAAGGCCCAAGACCCAGCACTAGCACCAACCTGCCTTGCTTCACATCTGGGCCTCATCTGGGCACTTCCAAACGAGATACATAGAGAAGGAATCTGCAGATCTCTCTGTAGCTCCTGCTGGTTGGCCCCAGGCAGTGGCTCACTTTGGACCTCCCTGGAGACCCAAGAGCCATTGTACCCAGTGGTCACTGTCAGACCATACCAGATTACAACTCTATACATCCATAAGCGCCACATTCAAGGGGCAGACTCAGTGAGCACCAAAGCCCCACTGAAGCAAGTCCTGCTCCATAGGTGTGTCTCCTGCACAGAAGCTCTCCCACTGTAGTCACACCTGGTCCTCACAGACAATTGGCCTCGAGGTCAATTCCTCCCAGTGACACCAATAGCAATCAAGTCTCAACTACATTGAGACTGTGCATATAGCCCACAAAGGGGTGCACCTAGAATTCCCGGATCAGGTGACTGGGGCAGTTGAGCCACTGGGCCCTATAGGACACCTTCTACACAAGGCCACTCTACCAACTCAAGGAGACATAGAAGCTCTACCCAATACATAGAAACAAACACAGGGAAGCAGCCAAAATGCAGAGACAAAGAAACATATCACAAATGAAAGAAATGGAAGAAAGTGAAATACTGGATATAAAGTTCAAAACCACGGTTATAAAGCTACTCAGGAATCTTCTAGAAACCTCCAAGGGACTTAGTGAGACTCTCAAGGATCTTAGTGATGATGCCAAAAAAAAAAAAAAATGGAAAAGGACCAGTCAGAAATTAAGCACACACTGGCTGAAATAAAGACTAATATACAGGGATTCAACAGTAGACTAGAGGACCCCAAGAATCAAATCAATGATTTAACATATGAGGAAGCAAAAAACACCCAACCAGAAAAGCAACAAGAAGAAAGAATCCAAAAATATGAAGATAGTGTAAGGACAACTCTGGGACAACTTCAAGTGTACCGACATCCACATTATGCAGGTGCCAGAAGAAGAGAGCAAGATATTGAAAACCTATTTGAAGAAATAATGACAGAAAAGTTTCCCTACCTGGTGAAATAAATAGACTTACAAGTCCAGGAAGCACAGAGAGTCCCAAACAAGAGGAACCCAAAGAGGACCACACCAAGACACATCATAATTAAAATGCCAAGGGCTAAAGACAAAGAGAGAATCTTAAAAGCAGCAAGAGAAAAGAAGTTAATTACCTACAATGGAGTTCCCATACAACTGTTAGCTGATTTCTCAACAGAAACTATGCAGGCCAGAAGGGAGTAACAAGAAATATTCAAAGTGATGAACAGCAAGGACCTACAACCAAGATAACTCTACCCAGCAAAGCTATCATTTAGAATTGAAGGTCAGATAAAGAGCTTCACAAACAAGAAAAAGCTAAAGGAGTTCATCACCACCAAACCAGTATTATATGAAAGGTTGAAGGGTTTTCTTTAAGAGAGGAAGAACAAGAAAAAGATAAAAAAATATGAACAACAAAATGGCAACAAACACGTACCTATCAACAATTGAATCTAAATATCAAATTAAACGAATTAGCAATCTAATGAACAGAATAAACTGGTGAATAAAATAGAATCAGAGCCATGGAAATGGAACAGACTGACAATTCTCAGAAGGAAGGGGGGGTGGGGCAGGAAGAGATTAAACAAAGATTTTATATGCATATATGCATTACCTATGGACACAGACAACAGGGTGGCCAAGGCCTGGGGTGGAGTGGGAACCGGGTGGAGAGGGCTATAGGTGTGGGGAGCCGGGGGGGGGGGGGGGGAACATCTGTAATAATCTCAAATAATGAAGATTTTTTTTAAAAAATACACACACATTAGATAGATGAGTGACATGGGTTTTTATCCCAACTTGTCCACTAAGGAGCTGTAGGCCTTGAGAAAGTCATTTCACCTCTAAGCCTTTGATTCCATTCTTGTAAAATGGGGTGCTATTCATGCACTAATGGCCCAGTTCTTTACCCCTCTTGTAGCCTCACCTTTTGCCAAGTAACTCGGTAATTCTCTCCCACTCTGATTCTAGACTCAGCCATGTGAACACAACTCAGTCCAAGGGAATACTCAGACAGTACAAGTATACACTAACAAATCCACACATTCCTGTCCCGAAGGAAACAAGTTACTAGGTTTAAATGCATTTTTAAAAACATGCAATTACTTACCAAACACATACTAAGTGTCTACCTGTGTCAAGCACTGTACACAATACAGAGGACTCAGTAATGAGCAAAACAGACATAGTCCCACCCTCTCAAATGTTACAGTCTGGTGGAATGGGAGTCTGCTCACCATCCAACTACTGAATGAGGAGGGAGGGGGACGGAAAGATGAAGTGATGATCATCCCCAAAATCTAGATCTTTCAAGTCTAGAATACAGTCATCATTTTACTCAGCCTATGTCATTCCACTTATTCCTCCCAAATTACTCTCCAGAATAGCTGCCCCAATCTACAGATTCACCCACACAACACAAAGAGTTCCCCACATTTAAGTCAATATTTGATATTTCCTAACTCTAGTTTTTGACATTTGGGTGGATCTGGATTTAATGCATTCCTCTGATTACTAATGAAATTGAGCATATCTCTCCATATGCTTACAAGTATTTTGCTTTCCCCTTTGCCATATTTCTATTGGTTTCCTGCCTTTTCCTATTGACTTACAGATGTTCCTTAAGTACTCTAGAAACTAATCATTCTTTGGTTGTGTGTCTTACAAATAACTCTCACCGTTTATAAATGCTGGCTATGGTCCCCAGGTATATGCTCATTGCTAGCCTCGATACTCCCCACCCTGAGGGGATGTTACACATGCCTGACCCATTGATAACAAGCTTGGCCATGTGACTTCTTCTGGCCAATAAATGTGAGCAGATGTGATATGTGACCTTTTCAAGCAGAAGTTTAGATTCATTGCTTAAACCACCATGTAATTTTAGGCAACTACGTTAGGGGCTGCAGGTATCGGAAAAGAGCAGACCCACAGTCAGCTCATAGTCACCCAAGCAGAAATAAACCTTTGTTACTGTAAGACACAAGTTTAATTGTTTGATTTTGGTTTTGGTTTTTATGGTAGAAGAGCTGAACAATTCAAAGACTGACACCAGAAGTGAGATGCCACCATAATAAAACACAAAATTTGTGCATGGTCCTTAGGATAGAGTGGCAAGTGGCAAGAAAACTGACAGTAAAGGACATTTAAAGGGGTTTTATGAAACAGAGAAGCATTAATAAAGCTATCACTTGTGATAACCTAGAAGGTAGAGAGTATAACTAACGAACTTGTGATTTTAGCAAAGTGGGAAAGCAAGTGTTGATAACATTGGGTATTTGATAATGGCTGTTTTTGACAAGGCACAATAAGAAGGAAATGAGCTCACAGAAGAAATAGCCATTTTGCAAGCAGAATTGAAAGAGAGTTTGGAGAGGCCATAAATTCCAGAATTTGCAGCTTAGAAAATAGAACTGTTTCTCATCACCAGCCATTAAAAGATAAAACTGAGAAGCCTTGAGCTACAGTGCTCAGTTAAGATGCACTCTTGGGGCAAATATGAAATCAGGTAGCCTGGTCAGTCCATTGTTAAAACTCCAATGGAGTATAAAAGAGGAGAGATCAAGTGTAGTAAGGGAACTAACACTTCACCCATCAGAGGAAGATGTACATAGAATGCCTAAAATCAGTTTAGAAATATGGAGGTGTAATTACTTTTTATTGCTGTGTAACAAATAACAACAAACTTAGTTGCCTACCAGTAAACCAACACACACTATCTCACAGTTTCCATGAGTCAGGTATACTGGCATGGGTTAGCTGAGCCCTCTGATCTGGTCATATCAGATTAAACCCAGGTATTATTTCCTCTGAGGCTTGGGGTCTTCTTCCAAACTCACTGGTTATTGTCCGAATTCAGTTATTTGTGGTTGTAGGACTGAGAACCTCAGCTCCAAGACCCAGTGTAGATTTAAGGTACTCTCATCTCTCTCTCTCTCTCTCTCTCTCTCTCTCTCAACTGTGTAAGGAAGTTATATGTTAATTACCTTGACTGTAGTAAATCATTTCACCATATATATGTATATCAAGTAAACATGTTGTACACCTTATATAGAAACAAAAATATATAAATTTTAAAAAGCAAAACAATGTGGTTAAAATAGATACATGGGAAGATTTTTCTCTGGACAAAGAAAGTTAGTTTATATTGATGAAAGCTACATCAAACATAATTTTTATCATAAACTGTGTCAGAAAAGGAAAAAGAAAGTGTTTCATTTTATTTTAAGAAGCTTGAACCACCTAAAATCAAGACGTGATCAAGATAATTGAAAACTAATTGCACAAGTATAGATGCAAAAATCCTAGCATATCAAATCTAGAAATACATCAAAATAATAACATGCCCAAACACAGATAGTTTGTAATAGGAATGTATAGATGGTTTATCACGAGAAATAAATTCTGGACATAAATTCATTATATTAATAGCCTAAGGGAGGAAAACTATTCTTCTCAATAGATGTTAGATGTAAAATCTTTTCTTATTTAAAAAAATCAGAAAAATAGGAATAGACCAATACTTCTTTAACATTTTAGATATCTTTTTTTTAACCAACAGTGTGATGTTTACTGTTAAAATATTAGAGTGGCATTTCTCAAATTGTGCTTTATAGACTATCAACCTCAGAAAATAAAAATTCTTTCTCTACTGTTGAAAGAATTCCATATTTCAACAAACACAGAAAATAATACAAGACATATCCCCACTTGGGAGATTCAAAATATACCTTACTGTATTAAATCTAGAAGAGTAGCAGAAATAGCAAATAAATTCTGAAAAAGTAGATACACAAAGCAGGTTATAAATATTCAGTATTAAAATATTGTGGTAATAGTAACTGAAAGAACAGACATAATAAAGCATTCCAAAAAGAGTAAATAAACTATTGCAGCATACGGTAAATATGCCATTTCAAAACAAATAACAAAGATCAGATTATTCGATAAAAGATACTGGGACAACTAGGAAAATATCTATCAGACCTCAACCTCATCTTTTACAAAAAGAAAATGCCTGAGGGCTTAGTTTTATGTCAAAAATAAAATCATAAAGGTTAAGAAAATATAGATGAACTTTAAGTGTGGACATGTAAGTCTATATCTCTCACCTTCCACTCCTAGAAATCATAAAAGCAACAAGAAGCTTTACCAAAACAACACAGAAACTCCATTCTCAGTGAAATTCGGAAAAAAGTGTAATCAATGGACTTTGAAGTTCATGTAAAGATTGACAAATGCAGCTGAAACTGAGCAGAACCACATGGAAGGAAGTAAAAAGAAAAACATACAGGGTTGAGAGAAGACACAGTGTTGCCAGGAATCACAAAATGCCCCCAGGAGGCACCTCCTATACCTGGTGGGTCCCTTGTAAACAGTGGTAGTTGTGAGAGGTGGGAGAGAGGCAGAGCCAGGAACAAAAGCCCTCCTTGATGGTGTCTGGCTGAAAGAAGCAGAGTAGGGTTGACATTACAAATTACACAAAAAGCCATGTTTCCAAGAAGTAGTCTGTCTTTGAAAAGCTGTCTTAGCCCCAATGTACCTCATCCCCACACAGGAACTACTTACCAGGTGGTCAAGGAAAATATGATCATTCAATGATGAATAATGAAAAAGGAGTCAGTGCAGCATTAATACAAAGATGACCTAGGAGATTATGGGAGAAAGAGAAACACGATGTGTCATAGATGAGGAAGGCTCACCAGGAAAAAACAGCACAGAGCAAGTAAAAACAATTAACTATTTCCCCATGAATTTTAGAATATGCAATTTGACCATTATCTCTATAAAGATGAGAAACACAGGATTCTAGGAAAGTTATAATCATTCAACAGAGCTGGTCTAAGAATAAATGAATACATATTGAAAGGATTGGAAATGAGTCTGATACTCTAGAAACTCACTAAGAAACATAAAGAATAATGAGAAAAATAAACTTTCTAAAACAAAATTAAAGGAAAGTGGTTGTGTGGGGTTTTTTTAATTATAGAGAAAAATGATAGATCTGGAAGACAAGTAAAGGGGATTCAACATACATGTAACTGGAGTCCCTGAAGAAACCCAAAGCAATGTAACTAAGAAAATATTTAATGACATAATTCATGAAATAAAAAAAGAAGAATGCAATACTGTGTACCAGGGGGGAAAGTTGCCATGAAATGACTAACATCAAGACTTAATCATAGCAAAGTTCCTGGACTTTAAAAAAAGAAAACATTTCCAGACAAAGAAATCAATCGTGTTTCAGATTTATCCACCATTAGACACCAAAGATAATGGAACAGCCTTTATAAAGTTTGCATGGTAAAAGTACAACCTGTCCTTCAAGTATAAAGGGTGCATTTGTGTTTAATTGAAAGAAATCAGGGTGTATTTTTACCAGGAGTCCTTGAGAAAGCTAGTAAAGGACAAACTTCAGCCAACCAAAAGATAACTCGGAAAACCACATGGCAAAGAACCTAGCAGTGAGCATCAGATATATGTAATGTAATATAAGACCAAAACAAATGTGTGGACTAGGGTCACAGAGCAGAAGTAGATGTATTCGCCATGACAATTCAGAAATGATATAAAAACAAACGTTGGCAGAAGAAAGGGACGAGAAAGTACAAGGCAGAGTAAGTTCACCAACTGCCTCATTTTTTAAAACCAAGAAGCAAAGGTCATTACAGCCAACACAGAGGGTGGTAGAAGTATAAACGTAGCTGCCTTGCAAGGATAAATACTATGACAGATGGGTATTACTGACTAACACTGGGTGTCAGGAGAGAGAAAGGGCACACACTGACTTTATCATTATTTTACTGAGAGGAACAATGTACACTGTGTAATAAATAGAAGGCTACGGGTGTTAATTTTATAAAAGTAACCATTAGAATAAAAGCACAAACTTTCCTAAACTTCGGGAAGATTTTCGAAGAAACAGTCCACCTGGTGGATGACTTTATATAAATGCATAAAATTAGAAACATAATGTAAAATAATATTAAGAGCAAAGCCACCAATAATAGAGGTAAATGCGCTTAACTGATCTATGATTAACAGGAGGGAACAGAAAAGGGAGGGAGGCGGGTGAGGGAAAGGTCAATGGCAAAGCAAAAACCACCTCTAAGCTGCACACACGAGCCATTCCAAAAACAAAATATTTCATAAAGGCTTTTCAGTCTTTATGAATAAAAGGCTTTCTAAACTCAAGTACCAAAAAAAAGGCAAGGGTTGTGACCACACAAGACAGACTGCAGACCACAAAGCATTTTTTAAAAAGACAAAAATGGGCACTTATATTCGGCTAAATGGTATAATTCCACAAAAGAGATACAACAGTTCTGAATTTCTGTGCCCTCCCTCTGCCCTTGATACATAAAGTGGACCAAAAATAAATTACAGAAAGACCTACACAGCATAATTAATAAAGTAGGCCTGGTTTATATATACACGCACACACATATGCCAAGAGTCACACACACTCACACACACACACCCTGAAAGAAAATATCTTCAGTTCAAGTGCTCGTGAAAGTGTCATAAAAATTGAACGCGGTGAGGCCAAAAGCAAATCTCCAGAAAGTAAAACAGGGCAGAAAAGTTTCCATGATCACACTGCCATAAAACTAGAAACTGAAACTGAAATCAAAACACAAAAAGGCCGGGGGGGGGGGGGGGGGCGGGGGGGGGGATGCCCTTAAATTATCCTTGAGTGAAAGAGAATAAACAAACAGAAATACAAAATGTCTAAGAAACAATAATGAAATGGTTACAGCAAGAACCCATAGGAAAAAGCTAAGCAAAGCTCAGCAGAAAACGTTTCCATTCTATTGATTAAAAAGAGAAGAAACACAGAGAATAAATGGAAATAAATGAATTAAGCTTCCAACTCATAAAACTGGGCAAGCACAAAGTAAACTCAAGGAAAGATACATGAAGAATTATAAGAAAAAGCAGAATTTAATAAGTTCACAGACAGAAAAAAAAACATTGAAAAATAAATCTGAAAGCTGGTTTTGCTCAAAGAAGGGTTTCTTTTGCGGAGTAACTTTTGACGGTAGTGGCTGGAGTTAAATGTCTGCACAATGTTAAATGGCCATGCAGAGTAGGAAGGGGGAAGAACATTTCAAATAGAAGGACTTGACTATTTATAAAAGTAAAAAAGAGAATTTCCCAAGGAAGAACCAGCATGGGTCAGAAAGACAAAGAGAGGAATGATTTGCTTTGGATAATAAAGTGGAGGAGCTTTGTAGAGACCCTGAAATGAGGGGATAGGGTTCTGAAGAAGAAAGAAAGCAGGAGACAAGAAAAGAGAAGGGAGGGAGGGAGGGAGGGAGGGAGGAAGGGAAGGAAGGAGGGAGGGAGGGAGGGAGGGAGGGAGGGAGGGAGGGAGGGAGGAAGGGAAGGAAGGAGGGAGG
The DNA here is from genome assembly GCF_964212035.1 of Myotis nattereri. Taxonomy (NCBI): domain Eukaryota; kingdom Metazoa; phylum Chordata; class Mammalia; order Chiroptera; family Vespertilionidae; genus Myotis; species Myotis nattereri. The sequence continues at coordinate 12,709,315 of NC_138079.1, forward strand.
GAGGGAGGGAGGGAGGGAGGGAGGGAGGGAGGGAGGGAGGGAGGAAGGGAGGAAGGGAAGGAAGGAGGGAGGGAGGGGGGAGAAATAATAACATAACTGAGGAAGGTTAAGCCTCTGGGTGTGCCACTGTCATCTACATTTTGCACCCACTTTGTTGCCTGCTTGCTCTTTAGTCTTGGAGCACACCCTTTAGTAACCCCTTAACACAGGAAAGTAAATTATGTTCTGGCATGTCTGAAAATGTCTCTAAGTGTCCCTCAACCTTGACGGATATTTTCAGCATAGAATTCTAGTGTAATTCTAGTGTGAAATCACTTTCCCCCTGGATTTTCAAGGTATATTGTCCTATATGTCTTCATAACCTGCATTGATCAATTAAAAAATAAAGGATCAATGTTCACTAAAATGGATAGCTCTCCAAGGAACAATGTCGAATGAAAACTACAAGTCTAGGAGAAATTCATAAGGTGTGATACCTTTTATATCAAAAGAATCTAGAAGAGGATCTACCAGTGGCTCTCCTGGGGGCATAGGAGGGGCACTGGGATTGTGGGGGTCTAGTTTGTGTATTGCTTATGTATTTTTCAATTTATCTTATAAATACAACTTCCCCACTAATCCAAAAAAAGTTTGAATAAAAATTTTCTCTCACCAGAAACACAGTAAGTACACAATTCTATTTTCCTACAGCTTACCACGTTTATCACTTTTTTATTTAACTTTTTAATACAACTGGAATTGATTTAGTCATATGGTATGACTTGACATCCCACAATATTTTTTCCTATTACCTTACCGATTGTTCCCCCACCATTCATCGTATATTCTTTGCCGTCTCTACCAATTTAAAGTGCCTCCTGGAGGCATATATCCAGTTGAAAAATATGTGGTAGAGAACTCAGGTTTCCAGCCTGGTGATCATTCCACTACATCACCGAACAGTTTTTAAATTACTTTAGTTTTAGACGTTGTCTTTTTCTCAATTTTTAAAGTGTTTCACATTTCTAACTCACCATTTTGTTCTTGGATTTGACTCTAGTTAGATTTTATTCTCTGTTTGGGGGATCTTTTTCCAGGACATGGACAAGGGATGGAAGGAACATTGGGGTTCATTCATTTATTCATTCAGCAAACATTTCTTCAGCCCTCACTATGCCCCAGCTATCCTTCCCAGTGCTGGGGATATTAGGAGATGAGGGCAAAGACCTCCGTCTTACTTTTAAGTTTTGCCTTTTATTTCAAGCTATGTAGCCTTTTCTCCAAGTCTTTGCAGATTACTTATTCACTCCACCCACCCTATAACCACCATTCCATTGGCCAGTAGCTGACATTTCCTGCTCGTTGGTTTGGGATAATTGGTAGCTTTGACATTTATTAACTTTCCATTGGTTTTCTCCATTGTCCCAAAAAGCAACTTGCACCCAGAACTTGCAGAGACCAAAGCCTGCCCTGCTCCCATCATGGGAATGAATTTCACTGTGTAGAAGTGAGGGTACAAGCTGCTGGCACCTGAATGCTCAGCCTTTTTACCTCTGCCTCCGCTAAAAACAAAAGGGATCACCCACGAGATCTATTGTGCAGTTCGGGGGGCACTTGGAAACCTTTTCCAGGTACTTCTAATTTATTATACAAACTCCAGGGCTCCCGTACCACGTGGTTTCATGGAACTCTCTGTGGTGTTCTGGATCTATAAACCAATGAATAGATATTACATCTAACCACAGGAATCGTCTCCTCTGTGGTGAGTGTAGCATGGGCAACGGTCTTCGTTTAATAAGCCATTTAGATGCAGTAAGTGGCAGAAGGAAGGAGAGACACTCTTCATTGTAGGTTAACTGTTGCTTAGATGAACGAGGGCTAGGCTCGAGGGAAACTAAAGCACGAGGGTGTTTTGTGTTTGGATCCATGATAAATCTAAAAACACAAAGAACTGTATGTGGTCATCACCCTTTTTGAGAAGCAGGTGATCATTTTCCTTGACTTTGACTGTACAGTATACATTACTGCCTTACTAATGGATAGTGTTTGATACCAGGGTGCAGATTTTCTTCATAAAGATAATGATTTTGAACCTGAAGCAGCCCTCAAGAAGAGATCTTCCCAAGTAGGGTACCACCCTAGTGGCGTTTGGTAGCCATTTGCATAGAATACACCCAAAGCTGGAAAGGGCCCAGTGAAAAGGAGCTGCCCTCTTCAGCAGGCCCCCCGAATACCAAGCCGGCCCCCGAATACCAAGCCAGAAGGACAACCCAGGAAAGCAGAGGCTGCCTGGCATCTGCCTGATGTCCATCGTAACTCTTCACTGAAGGAGTGACACTTGGTACAGCCCTCACAGGGGAGTTTGTACATAAACTGTTTCAATCTTCCTTTTGAATCCAGATAATGAAACATCTGTGGTGAGAGAGAAGAGGGGAGGGAGAGAAGTGTGTGGGTTTCTCGACCTGATGTAACAAGAATTGGATGTTTAAATGTATTATTTAGAGTTCCACAGTTAAACGAAAGTGAGGTAGGGAAGGGGAGGCGGGGGAGGGTGTGGGCTGAATCCTCATCTCTCTCAGCAAGAAGCCTGTACAGCATTTGGAGCTGATAAAGCAAGAGGGAGCCCAGTAAGTGCTTTGTTTAGAGACTGGGAGATGACCCCCCGAAGACTGAAACACAGAAACGCTTCAAAGCAGTTTTGTTTGAGGAACTGACTGGGGTGAGTAGGGCAGAGCAAGGCACTGCTACTTTCATTTCATGCCCTTGGTATTATTTGGTTTCCTAATCCTATGCATACAATACTTTTTTATATACAAAAGGAGGGGGAGAGAGAGAGAGAGAGAGAGAGAGAGAGAGAGAGAGAGAGAGAGAGAGAGAGAGAGAGAGAGAGAAGGGATGAAAAAGAGGGAGAAAAGAAGGGAGGTAGGAAGGGGAAGAAAGGAGAAGAGGACATAGACTCCACCTCTTGGTAGAAGAGCCTGTGGGATGAGAGATATTATGGGGACCCATCTTTGGACAATACAATCTGCCATAAGACCTCCTCACAGGTCCCACATCCTCTCCTCCATCCTTGGGGATACAGAAACCTCGAAATCCTGGTGACTTGATCATACAAAGTAATTCACTGCTCCCTTTGCCTCTCCTGGCCAGGCCCTGGGAGACTCCCCCTTCGCACCAGAGCATTTCTCCTAGTAGCCAACACTGTTCACAGCCTGCAGGGCTTGAATCTAGGAATTACCGTGAAATACCCAGTCAAAGGATATCATCCATAAGATTGATTTTGAGCTACTCAGGCACAGAGAATTTGTTTCACCATAAGTTATGGCAGCCACATCTGCAAAACTGAACTAATACTTTACCCATAGTCAGGGGGCAAAAATATTTAGTGAGTGAATGGATAAATAAATGAATCAATCAAATATGGACTATCAGCCAAAACATGGAAATAATCTCATTACTAAGAACTGAGTGTTTTAATGTTATTCATTAAATAGATTCTGTCTGTATTTGTGATATATGTGTGCTTAAAATCCATGCAGAAAATGAGGATTTTAATTACAAAATGCTGAAATCATTAATAATTTAAAGATCATCATTCAGCATCCCTTTCTAAGTAACCAAGTCTGCTAAGTCCTAGACAAATCAGACAAGTACAAGGGCACAATCAAAGGGAAAGGAAAAAGGGGCCTAAGCCCAACCAACCAGAATGTATGAAGAGCACGGATGCTGTGGGAGAAGGGGAAGAACTGGGGGTCTCATGGGGACTATGACTCCCGGGTGATCCCAGTCTCTGCTGAGAGACCACGGCCCTCCCCAACATACAACCACCCCCATCTAGACAACCTCCCCCAGTGGCAAGGGCAGCCGAATTCTCCACCTTGATTCCTTTGTAGACTTTGCCTCCACCACCAGAGCAGCACCTCTCCTCAAGTTCCATCCACTAACTCAAACCCACCCTTGAGGACCCAGGCAAATGCCAATTCCCCCAAGAAGCAAAAGGGTACCATCACCCAGCCCAGTATTGATTCCGCCTTTTCTGTGCTCCTCCATTCTCTGTACTGTCTCTGCTACTATACTTCTCATAGTCTCTTATCTCTAAACAATCACAAAAGCCCAACATTCAGGATGCTTTGTGTCCTTGCCGGCTCCATTTCATCCACTCAGCAGTCCCATGAGGCACTGTGACTGTGTAGACTGTCATTTCACAGAACTGAGGCCAGAAAGTGAGTGGCTTGCTCCAGCCCATACAACCAATGCTTGAAATACAGACGAATTCTGGGGCACCCACTGGTCAGTGTGATGACCAATCATGAGGTCACCTGGAGTGAGGGGCGATGGCCTCAATAGGGAGGTCATAGTGGCACCTCCATGTCAGGACCAGTGGTGCATTATAGTTACAGCTGCCCGGTTACAGAGATGTGCAGATGATATGCCTTTAAATAGCAGAATATATAAAGAAATAAAGGGCCACAGATACCTTCTACTACTTCACAGAGATCCTTTAGTGAAGGCAAGATACTTACAACAGGAGTCAAATACAAAGAAGTTAGTTACACTTTACTTGCACCAAAACAATTAGTTTTCCATATTGGCTTGGCTTTTTTTAAGACAATTAATGGGCATTCAGTTATCCAAATACTTAAAAAATAAAAGACACACTCCATCTGTCCCTTCTAAGTAAAGTATATTTTAATCTGAGTATAAAAGAGAGTTGTTATATGCAGAGAGCTTCTGAATACAGGTATACAGAAATGTTTTCATTATTACATGACTTGGTGCCCGAAACAAGATAGATAAGATGGTATCTATTAAAACAGAACTCCAACCTTAGTCAAGGTTACTCTGCGAGCATGACAGAGTGGGACCAAGCAAGCCCCTTCCGTATTTTGTCTAAGCACAGACGTGTCTGCACACTTAAAACAGAATGTTCAAATCAGTTTAAAAGATTACAATGAATCTTTTCAATGGATTTTTATTCCATATATTTTAAATTGCATAACTGGTGGATGGAGTCTTTAAAATGAGTTTAAGTTTTATCAAATACATAAACTCAATTTCTGGAATTTATCATAAAATGGGATTTTTATGAATCTTTGCCAAACTTATCCATTAACATCTTAGACATAACTTTTCCTTCTTCCTATGATTTAATGATAAAAAGGTGTTCTTCAACTACAAGTAAAAACAGATAAAAAAGCTGGCTATATTATGTATTGAAAATAAATATGCCAAGATCAAAATTTATAAAAGTCATTGACAAATCTGAAGAAGTTAGACTTAAGAACAGAAACTCTAATGTTAATATTTGCAAAAAAACCTCGTATGTATATATAAACTTTTATTCCTTTTTCCTAGAAATATATTAATGGAATTTTTTAAGTATAAATCTGTAGCTTTTTCATTTTTTACTATAACATTTTTCATTTTTTTAAAACACTGTACTGAAAATTATTATATAGATAAAGTACAATAAAGAAAAATTTTCACTGTCACAAAAATGAGTTTCATGGTTTAGTAAGCACAGCCACTTTGTTGTACATATATTTGTGAAGTCTCAGCTAAGACAATATTAAAACAAGCTGAACTTAGAATCAAGCCTTCCGATAACCATATCACAATAGATTAATGAGATTTTTTAATAAAGCCTATTTTATCATATTGCTATCATTAAAATTTCTTCATATATTTTAATGACAGCAAAAAGAAAAGGCACAGAAAAGTTTAGTACTGTTATAAATAAAGAGAAATAAGTTATTTTAAACTATTGTATATTTTATCTATAGATCATTTTTAATTTCTACTTTCATATATATTTTTTATTATTTTTTAATTTTCATATACTTTACATATGTGTATTGTCAATGCCCTCCAGCCAAAAGCCACCAGAAATACACTTGTCATCGGACAAGTTTTGTTGGTTACGCATTGTGATGAGGGAAACCACCCGCAATGGGGAAATGAGAGGGGTGTGTCTGTTAAAGGGTGTTAGAAAGGACCTGTTATAGGATTTGTGCTTTGACTTGGTGATTTGGAGGAGGATCTAAAGGAGAGGTTCACTGTAGATTGGATGCTGTCAGGAAAGGGCAAGTCTATAGTTGGGCACCTCCATATATCTTATCTATGGGGAAGGCAACTAGACAAAGTTGTAATTGGTAAACTATCAACCACTTATTCTGACTGAGAAGGGCTGTTAGGTATTCTGTGGGTGGCACAGTGATCTTGTCTTTGTCTGTGCTTAGACATCATAAGGAAAGGGGCTTGCTTGGTCTCACTCTATCCTGCTCTCAGAGTAACCTTGACTGAGGTTGGTGTTCTGTGAGATTGTGTCCAACAGGAGAACAGCACACTTGGCTGAGTGCCACGCCACTTCCGGATGTCAGCATTGCTCTGCTTGCTTTCCTGGTATATTAACTCCATACTGTATATTAGTACAACAGTTCATGTTGGCGACTATAAAAAATAAATATACATATATTGCAGGTGCAGGCTCAACATATTTTTACTCGTGGGATACTTGATCAAAAATATTTGGAGACTAGCTTCACCAAATCTTGTTGAGAAATAACTATTTCTTGATTATCTTACCTAATAATAGACAAACATGTAAATTGACTGTCCCTCCGATATGCTCACCAGCCAATCAGGAGAGTATGCAAATTAACCCAACAAAGATGGTGGTTAATTTTCATACATAGGCGCCCAGCACCCTGGGTCCTAGGAACATCATCGGCACCCAGGTCACCCCTAGGTAGGCCCCATGTGGGCCCTGAGCAGTGTAGTAAGGGCCTGAGCCAGGGGGTTCCTGAGCAGGGGTGGAGCCAGCCATCAGAGCTGTGGGGGGCCCTGCACAAGCCTAAAGCCTTGGCCAGAGGCATTAGGCCTTGGCAGGGCAGAGCCAGCAATTGGAGGGGTCTGGGGGTCTCCTACCCAGGCCTGACACCTCTGGCCAAGGCATCAGGCCTGGGTGAGGGGCTGATCCGGTGATCTGAGGGTTCTGGGGGTCCCCTGCCCAGGCCTGATGCCTCGGCCAGAGGTGTCAGGCCTGGGCAAGGGGCCGATATGGCAATTTATGGGGGTCGATGCCTCTGGCTGAGGTGTCAGGCCTGGGCGGGGGGCCAAGCGGGCAATCAGTGTGAACTACAGAGGAAACACCTTTTCTGACCGCTCATTGGCTAAGCTCCCTGTATGCCACTGGTAATATTCTTAGTAACTTGGATAATAAGAATCCAAAAAGGTGATCTAGGGTTTTTCACCACACTCCTGGCGAAAAAAATGAAAGTCTGCTGCTGGAGGGCTAAAAAATGTCATATCCTGCCCTAGTCGGTTTGGCTCAATGGATAATGCCTCAGCCTGCCGACCGCAGGGTCTGGGTTCAATTCTGACCAAGGGCATGTACCTAGGTTGCAGGCTCCTCCCTGGTTGGGGCCCAGGTCAGGGCTCATGCAGGAGGCAACCAATCAAAGTGTTCCTCTCACTTTGATGCTTCTCTCTGTCTTTCCCTTTCTCTTCCACATTCTCTAAAAATCAATGGAAACATATCCTCAGGTGAGAATAAAAAAAAATAATAAAGAAATGTCATATCCTATGAAAGACACATCTTGAAAATGCCTAAAGAAAGTTGTCATTTTTCATAGTGAAGGGACTGGAGTCCATGTTGATAAAAAAAAACCTTGGTGGCTGCAGTGACTGGCAGTGGCTGCAGCAGCGGGGTGCTGGGGCTGGTGCCTTCCCCTGATCAGCCCAGTCGCCTCCCACAAAAGGAGGCCAGACTATGGCTTAGGCCCACTCCCCAAAGGGAGCAGGGAGCGGGCCTAAGCCATCACTAGGACATCCTCTGAGAGCTCCCAGTATGTGAGAGGGAACAGGCTGGGCTGAGGGACCCCCCCACCCCCAATGCACGAATTTCATGCACCAGGCCCCTAGTATATAAATAAGATACATTGGGCACTTACTCAACTTCATAATTTACATGACTTTATAGAAACCACTCTATTGAAATATAATTTACATACTATTGAGGTCATCATTCAAAGTGAACAAGTTTTCTACTTGCTCTTGGGTCAGTTTTGATTATTTATATTATCTTAGGAAGTTTTTTATATCAGCCACGTTCTTAATGTATTAGTACAGAGATATTCAACTCTTTTATAATTTTTAAAGGTCAAATGTATCTATAGCTATAGATCTTTTTTTGCTTTCCTCACAATATTTACTTATGCTTAATTTCTTTTTTCTTGATTATACATGCCAAAAGCTTGTCAACTTTATTAATCATTTCAAAGAACTTGCTTTTGGCTTTGTTGACTCTACTGGATTTCTGGATTTCACTTTCATTAATTTCTGCTCTTATCTTATTTCTGTCCTTCCACTTCCTTTGAATTTGGTTTGTTGTTCTTTTTTATTGTTTCTTACATTGAAAGCTCAACTACTTTCTTTTCAATCTTTCTTGTTTTTTAATAAATGCAATTCTGGCTCTAACTTTCACTTGGCTTTATCTCACAACTTTATATGTAGAACTTCTATAGTCATTTGTTTTTAAGTACTGTTAGTTCCATTTTTATTTTCTTATTGAAACATAAATTATTTAAAGGTATTATTAATTTCTCAATGTATGTGGGGAATATTCTGCCCCCTTTTTGTTGGTGGTTACTGTTTGTGGTGCATTGCACCCAAATAAGGACTCGATGACTTCAACCTTGGGAAATTACAAATATTTCCTTGTTGCCTAGGACATGATTAATTTTAAATATGTAATATTTTCTTACATATTTAAAAAGAACAACAATACTGAGTTGAACTTAGTTAGTTAACCTCTTCAAATCTTTGATGTTCTTTTTCATTATTCTCTCACTTGATCTGTCTGTCCATTTTTGAGAATTATATTTGATTCCTGTGGCTGCCATAACAAATTACTACAAACTTAGTAGCTTAAAGCAATAGATATTTATTCTATCACAGTTCTGGAGGCCAAAAGTCCAAAATCAAGGTGTCAGCAGGTCTACTCACCTTCCTGAGACCCTGGAGGATGCCTCTTCTAGGTCCTGCTGAATGCCCACATTCCTTGTCTTGAGACCGTATCACTCCAACTGCTTTCCATCTTCTTACCACCTTCTCCTCTGTGTATCTCAGCTCCCTCTGCTTCTCTCGACACTTGTGATGACATTGAGGGCCCACCTGGATAATCCAGGGTGATCTCATCTCCAGATTCCTAACTTAATTACACCTGCAAAGACTCTTTTTCCAAATAAGGCCATACTTAGTGTTTCCAGGAATGAGGACATGAACATATCCTTAGAGCCACCATTCAATCCACTACAGCAAGGGTGTGTTAAAAATCTCCTCAATTCTGGGTTTGTCAATTTCTCTTTATCATTCAAAGAAATCTTGCTGTAAATATTTCAAAGCTATGGTATTAGATGTATGCATTTTCAAAACTGTTATATCTCCTTAGTGCATTTTTACTTTCTATGAATATAAAATATCTGTCTCTGCCCTCCTTGATATGTTTCATCTTCAGTTCTAACTTACCTGTATGAACGTTGCTACATTATCTTTTTAAATTAGTTTTTAAACTTTCAGAGTCATTTTGTTTCAGCCTGATTTTATTTCATTTTTATACCATCACATCTAATAAATTTGGGCTTATCTCTGTCATTAAAACATTCTTTTTTCTCTTTACCCTGCTTTCTCTAGTATCTCTCAACCCTCTGTTCCTGAAATTTGACTTCTATTTACTCCTCTGCACAGCTGAAACTACAGCCTCAGGTGTTTTCAAGTTCAATTACAATTTCCAGGGTAGGTTTGGGTTATAGGAAAAATGCCATCGCTCCCCAAAGGGCACACATCATGTTTCTTGCAAGCATAGGTTCTGAGAGCTCTGTGAGTAACCAGTTACATTGTCATTTTGCCAGAACCACCATTACTTCTGGCCCCAACAATGAAACTTCTTGCTCGATAAGGTATTTCAAGTGAATTCACTATCTTAAAATTCATCTGTTCTCTTATTGAAAATAATAAAGAATTTAAAAGAATCCTGAAGACACAGCCAAAGAACCCACAGTGAGGGCAGCTGTGGAAGGTGCTCGGTCATAAGGGCAGCAAATGAAAGCTGAACAAACCCTGTCCTTTGAAACTGTTTTATCATCTACTGCCTCTTTTTAAACCAGGCTGTGGCAGAGTTGATTCTGAAAAGGACAGAGTCACATAAGGGGACCAGTGTGCTCAGAGAGAGCAGGGCCATGGAGGCCACGCTTGTGCATTTCTTCCCCACAGCAAGTATTCTTGGCTCCATTCAGCTGCAGCTGCTGAGCTGGTAAAATCCAAGGAAAGAAGGAACCCAGTGAATAAAGAAGACAGAAATGAAAGAAGAAAGCTCGGCCAAGAGGATCTCCTGATAAGGCAGAGGCATTAGAGAGAAAAGGAATTTGTAACCCGGAGAATACACTTAGCTGGGCTTTCTCACATGTCTACTATCTGAGTTAAAATCATCTGGGTTCAAATAAAAGAATGCTCTGTCCCAGTCATTATTCATGTGTGTTTTTTAAGGCGCAAATTCCAGCATAGGCAATTTTGGGGAGAACTGAACTATTTATTTACTGGAGTCTTGCTTATGACTGTTTTATCCAGGCAAGCAGAAAAAGATCCAACGCGCCCAGAAGCCGGGCTGCCTTCCTTCTGCGTGATTCTGAAGGGGGCTCTGCCTGACCCAAAATGAGTGCCGGTTATAAAATCTTGGCAAGGCCAAGGGCAGAGGCAGCGCCGCTGGGTGAGGGAAGCCATAAACTAGACAGAAAGACATCCTGGCCCCGTGCTTTCTCAGAACATCCCCTCGGGCCTGGGGTTTAAATCACATTATAAACCAGTTTCCACATCTGTAAATAGGTCACTGGGCATCCACGAATTCAGCACTGCGGGGAGGAAAACCTGCAAGGTGATTTAAGAACCAGCACAGGAAGTGCTGGGTTGGGACATAGTATCCCTCACCCGGACCCAGGGGCAGAGCCTCTGCCCACAGGGGATGCGGTGATTAAGGGCTGCAAGGAAGAGGACTCTTAGACAGCTCAGGATTTGTCAAGGTTCCCAGTTATCTGGGAAAACCTAGTGGACTGTCGATGGAATAACTCAAGGAGGCTGTCTGCAAACCTAGAGATGGACATTTTTACAAAGTGACAGAAAATATAGTGGAAATAGCTTATAGTTGTGTTTTCCTGGGTCAGAGCTAAGCCCTGGAGGATCAGGAATGGATACTCCCTGCACCAATGGACCACTCTTCTCACCCCAGCCCTGGGTTGTGGTGTGCGAAGGTGTGGTCGGTGTTGAGAAGGGAGTTCATATCCTATAAATGCGGTGATGAGTATCTACAGAGTTCAAGATATGGTTAGAAAGTGTGTTATTCTACCCATCCTATGTAATAAAAGCCTAATATGCTAAGTGTCCAAACGTTGGATGTTTGACTAGTCACTATGATGTGCACTGACCACCATGGGCAGATGCTCCAACCAGTAGGTTAGCTTGCTGCTGGGTCTGGACAAGATGGGCCAGACACGCCCTGGAGCCCTCCTGTGGTCCCTCCGCAGCCCCGATTGTGCATCGGTGGGGTCCCTCGGCCTGGCCTGCACCCTCTCACAATCCGGGACACCTTGGGGGATGTCGGGTTTCGGCCTGATCCCACAGGCCAGGCTGAGGGATGCCACCAGTGCACAAATCCATGCACCGGGCCTCTAGTATGCTATAAAATCAGGACATTCAACATGACCAGAAACATATGATCATTCACATTTTACTGCATTCTCTGGGTCAGACTTGCATTTGTGGCCACTAATGAGGAAGCATAGTAACCACCTTTGAGAGAGACCCTGGAAATCAGTGTGGATGGATAGACAGATGAATGGGTGGATGGGTTATGCACTGTAATAATATAACCAGGCTTCGGCAAACAGACTGGGGAACTGCAGAGGCAAGATGAGCTATATTGTTTCAGTACAAACAGGTTTCAAAAACTCGTGGAGTTATGAGTGAGAAGGTGGGAGCTGTGGAATTATCGGGGAATGGCGTCTTTGTCAATAAAGATAATGAAGAGATGGTTCCTAAACCTGAACAGGAAGAGATGGTGGCACCTGAAAAGAAAGAAGAACTTCACCTGCATTGATTAAAGAATAAATAAGTACATACATATCTCTTAGCACCCATCACTCTGAATCTTCATTGATAAATCATTGATAAATGCTTCAATGGGCCCATACATTTTATAACACATTTTTCAATCAAATTGTTAATATGGACAGGGGCCTCACAAAAGAATATTTACCCATTCTTCTGCACAACCTATGGGAGGCCCTGGTGAGTACCACAGTAAATACTGGTTGAGGAGGATAAGGAAAAAGAAAGTTATGGGCTGAAACATGAGAGTTAGGAGAAGCCAAGAATGTACATCGAAGGAAAAGGGAGAATGAGACATTAGGAATGAGATGGTAAAAATAAATAAATAAATAAATGATGGTATGCTTTGCATTTCAGAATAGTTATGTTGTCCTCGTGTTTCATATTCTGGATAGGAGAAAAGAAAATCAATTCTATTCTTGTCAGAAAATAAATACATTGAGATTTAGAAAGTATACTCATGGCTGGGACATTTTCTTTTCTAATAATATACCACTAACTTAGCCAACACAACCAATAGAGACATTAATATAGGTTTAAACAAGTGTATCACCTAGGCAGATCCCTAAATTTCTTTAATTTTACATTAGAATATAAAATCGCTCATTCTAATGGGTTAGTAAATGCATAGTCCTTCAGAAGTCCCATTGACAAAAATACCACAAATGCAGAGGGAAATATACTGTTATTTCTGCTCTAGCTGTTTCTCCACTTTCTAATAACAATAATGAACTTGAAGCATCGTATTTGCATACAGATAGGTCTAGATTCCTGTTTTGCTGAGGCTATACAGTTAAGCATGTCACTGATGTGCACTTCCCAGCCTCAAAACACAATTTAAGGACCACTTTATGGAGAGTCGAATTACAGTAATGTGCTTAAGCATTAGGGCTGTGGCTTTTCCAAAAATCGTTGGTGACAAAGGCAAAGTTCTATGGCACATAAGTCAATCACAAAGTTCTGAGCTGTTACAGCTCACTGATTGTGGTTGTTCTTTAAATTCCTTAATGTCCCAATCCATGCAATATTGCCACCCATTCAATTTCCCAAGCCTTGACTCTGTCCCTTCCTTCTACTTCTGTTCATGCTCTCTTATTTATAAAGGACTGCAGGGCCATGCACAGCACCAAGAATCAGTGCAGCCCTGGCCGGTTTTGCTCAGTGGACAGAGTATTGGCCTGAGGACTGAAGGGTCCCCGGTTCGATTCTGGTCAAGGACACATGCCCGGTTGGGGTCATGCAGGAGGCACCCAATCAATGATTCTCTCTCATCACTGATATTTCTATCTCTTTCTCCTTCTCCCTTCATCTCTGAAATCAATAAAAATATATTTTTTAAAAAAGAATCAGTGCAAATACAGTCTTGCACAGGCCCTACCTTCTAGCAGTTCAAAGTCTCCTAGGCCGACAAGAAGACAAAAAGGTGCAATACAACATGAATATTGGTGTGTTCCAATTGCCATGAAAACACAGAGAAAGGAACATTTGCCACTGCCCATTCAAACCAAGCCTTTGTGAATATACTTTAACAAGCAAAGAAATGGCGAAAAACAGCATCCCCAATAGATGTGAAAGCACAAAGATGGATTTAAAACAAAACAAACACACAAATGCACAACTTTCTCTGGAAATAGGGGCATGGTGGCAGGTGATATGGCTGGCTGACCATAAGACAGGAGAAGGGGCTGGGAAGTGAAGGGCAGATGACGAACATCCTTTCACATTAAGCAGGACTCCATCCTACAGGCAACTGAGGGCCACCAAAGGGGTTATATTGGTTTTGATGCTTGCTTGGTTGTTGGTGTTCTTATTGTTGTTTCTTTGCATAGCAGGAAGAAATAATAACAGGTGTACTCTGTAGAGAGGCAGTGTGGAGGAGGATGGTGATAGGATAGAAAAAAGAGCACACAGAGGCAAGGAGACTAGCTAACGGGCTATTGCTGTACTTCTGGACAAACCCCAAGTTTAGAGAGAATTCAATGGCAGGGAGGGCAGAGATCAGTGGAAGACTTTGAGTGATATTTACCAAGAGGATTCACCAAGGGTTTGGTGTCCACGTGGATGTGAGGAAGAAGAGAGTGACAAATGGCCACTTATATGTGGAATCTCATGGACAAAAAAGATCCAGAGACATTGAAGCATACAACAGACTGACATATTTCAGAGGGAAGTGGAGGGGAGAGGTGGCAGGAAGAGATTAACCAATGAACTTATATGCATATATGCATAGACCAAGGAGAGACAATAGTGCAGGGTAAGAGTGGGGTGAAGTGGGTCAATGGGGAGGGGGACTGCTATAATAATTTCAACAATAAAGATAAAATTTTTAAAAAGGCATGCTGAATACAATGGGGTATCTATAAGGGAAGGTGGCTTAGCCACCAGGAAGGCCCACAGGAGGCATTTACCTTGGGGATTTCTCCCTGGTCTGGGCCTGGCTTCTGGCTGGGCACCACAGATGCTCCATCTGTGCAGCATGTCAGAGGGTGTGGAGCTGAGATGCTGACTCATGCTAACAAAGCAATTCTGTAGAGAGGCGGTGTGGAGGGTGATTGTGAAAGAATAGAAAAGAAAGCAAAGAGCCCTAGCAGGTTTGGCTCAGTGGATAGAGTGTCAGCCTGTGGGCCCCTGGTTTGATTCCCGTTAAGGGCATGTGCCTGGGTTGTGGGCCAATCCCCAGTGAGGGGCATATAGAGAGGCAGCCAATCAATGATTCTCCCTCGTCATTGATGTTTCTATCTCTCTCTCTCACTTTCCCTTCTTCTCTGAAATCAATAAAAATATATTTTTTAAAAAAGAAAGAAAAGAGAGCAAACAGAGACAAAACTTACCAATTGTAAGAAATACAAATCTCCTGTTTAGAGTGGTCATTGCATTCTGTCTATAAGAAAACTGGGGAGAGGTTACCTGGTAAACAGGAAGTCAGCCCCCATGAGCTACGTGGTCTCCTGGGTAATATATACAGGCTGGTGGTTCAGTATGCCACACAGCCTGCAAGTCACACCATCCTGCCCTTCTACCTGGGCATACCTGAGGAGGCACGGTGAGCATTTGTCTTGCTATCAACTTTCCCTTTGTCCCCCTCCTGATGAGATCTCTATTCTCTCTCTGCTAAATCATACTCCCTAAATCTCATCTTCTCATTCCCGTCTCAAGAATCTTCCAAGCTCCCTAATACCAACAAAATGGAGCTCAAATGCTCTCGTGAGACTATCTGGGATCGGGCTATATGCCACCTTTCCAGACCCACCTCCTTCTGCACTGTCACATACACTTGATTCTTTACAGAAAACAGGCTTGCAACTTTGTCTCCTGCTCTCTCTGTAAGCCCTGAGTCCTCATTTCCGTGTACTAGTGATGACAGTTCACATCCGTTGAGCACCTTCTCTGCTCCAGATATTAAGATCTGAATACCTACATGTCCACCTAATCCTCATCTAGTGGATCTAATACTCAACACTAGGAAGCTGATACCATCAGCGGACCCATTTTACAGATAGGGAAACAGAGGTTTGAGGAATAAAGAAACTTTTCCAATGCCAAATAGCTATCAAGCAATGCTGCAGGTCTTTGAACCTAGCCCCAAGCCTGGAGTTTATATTCTCAAAGATTCTGCCTTCCCAAGGCACTTGCATGGTCTGTACTACAGATGTTTGTTAATATGTAAATAGTTTACATTTGTACTAAGAGAAAACATGGATTAGGATCTGAAAGCAAGACCCTAAAATAAATTTTTATTATTATAAAAACCAGACATTTTCCTTTATAGTAAAATTAGATCTTCGATATTGCTTGTCTAATTTTAAAACCCTTGTTTAATTTATTTTATGCCCCTCTCCTTGGAGATATAAGATGGCATTGCTTTTCAAACATTCTGTCTTTCAGACTGCTTCTCCTCCAGACCCCAAATTAGTCTGCATTGATTTTAATACAAAGCGATCCTCAGCTGTTGTATAGCATTGTATAGGAGTTAAATGTCTCCACTCCAAGTGTTCTTCTTGAGTGTACAAGTTGACTCTACCACAAAATTTCTGGGTGAACTTAGGCAAGTTAATTAACCTCTCTGACACATTTCTGCATCCATACTAACCATCCACCCTTCATTGGTGAGGTAGACAGATGACCAGGGTATGGAATGGCACAGAGTAGACAATACCAGCCATTACTAGTTTATACTATGTCCTAGAGACATTGGGAGAACATTCTATTTGTATTTACAATGAGATGTGAGGCTGTCTTTACTCAATTCTAGCTAAGAAACTCTTGGGGAAATTGTTGGAAAATAAATGAAATAAAAGCTCATGCTTGCTTGGACAGATGGCCCCTTTCTGTTCTCCACTGTGGCTCTCTGGGAGGAAGGTCTCCATTGTGCATCTGTGCCATTATAGCAGCATTGACTCATTGCTAAAAGAGAGGAAAGCTCAGAACTCTAAATTCTGAATCTTTCAGACAGTCCCACCATTTTCCAAACATCATGAAATATTTTAAAATCAATAAAAAATGGATCTGGCAGCAAAAGGCGATCATTCATACATTACCTGAAAACAATAAGGTGAAATACATGTCCCATTCACCTTTCAGGATTGTATGCATTACAGGTGAGGATTTATTTTTAGCTGACTTTCCTCTCTTTCTCTCTTTTTGCTCCAACTGTTAGTTGCAGAGGGTCAGAGAGAGTTCAGTGGTATAGAGAAAGTACTAACTGCTGAATGGCTCTGTCAGGTTCCTGTATTTAAGGAGACGGAATTGCATATTACAAGAAAATGATTGTTCAGCTACCTTTTCATTAACAATTTGTCTAAAAGGAGACAGACTTAACTGCTTCTATTGAAGTTGGGAAGCAACAAATTGAGTGTGTTCCATAAGGATTATGTCATACTTCAAGCATATGGTGAGCTCCAGACTCAAGATACCGCATTTGGAAATGGCGGTGGGTCCACTGTTGTTTGGTGGCTACTTAATTGAATAGCTATAAATACTACTAAAAAAGAGGGGGGACTGGTATTATCTGAACAAGAACCTCAAGTGAAATACTGCAATGATTTCTTTTTATATATGTGTTTGGTCAGTCTCTGACACATTAAAGAAATATTTATTTGGGGGTCCTATACTGAAGGCTGTCAAGGAAACATCAGTTACAAAATGTTGCTCAGGTGAGTTCCAGTAATGGGTTTCCATGTGAGAGCACAGAGAAGACATCCAAAGGTGAGGTGAGGAAACTTCTGGATGAGCCCAGGGTTCATGGAGAAGGAGGCTTCACCAAGGTTCATGCTTGCTTCTACATCTGTCCATAGAAAGTCCAGTCCTTCCCCATCATCACCCCATAATGTTCTACCTTTTTAACACACCAAATGATAGCATTAACTTGCATTGTCATAACCTACATGGCAAACAAGTCCACAACAGGTAATAGCCCAAAAACTTCAACCATGGATTCAAGGGGTCCAGAATTATTCCATTCTGTCTGGGAGACATATGTCCACCAGGAAATCCACTGTTGCTCAGTCATGAAGTATTATTCATTAATTCTCATTGTATATAAGGATCATGTGCTCAATGCCAAAATAGCTATGCTATTCTCCTTTCTAATAGAAAGAGATCACTCATTACTGTGAAGGGAAAAACATATACTGAAAAATACCTAATTCTTCATAGAACAAAGGAAAACCATGAGGCCACACTGGGCAGAACTGACCCCAAGTGTCAGCTGTGGGAGAAGCAGATCGTTGCTAAGAGAATGAAGAGGTGGTTTTCTAACCAATGTTTAAAGGTGGTATATTGATATGGCCATTGCGGAGATCATAAAGAAAGATACTAGAGCAGCTGTTCTCAACCCCTTTTCATAACAAATATTTTATAACTACCTCTTCACTATCTTGAAATAAAATTCAAATAAAATGTAAGTTAAAGCAAAACCCATTAGTATAATGGGCAACTATAAAAATAAAAGAAAATGCCCTAACCGGTTTGGCTCAGTGGATAGAGCATTGGCCTACAGACTGAAGGGTCCCAGGTTCGATTCCGGTCAAGGGCATGTACCTTGGTTGCGGGCACATCCCCAGTGGGGGGTGTGCAGGAGGCAGCTGATCAATGTTTCTCTCTCATCAATGTTTCTAACTCTCTATTCCCTCTCCTTTCTTCTCTGTAAAAAATCAATAAAATATATTTTTTTAAAAGAAAATAACAAGTTGATGAGGATGTAGAGAAGTTGGAAACCCTGAGCTCTGTTTGTGGGAATGTAAAATAGTGTGGAAAACAGTATGGAGGTTCCTCAAAAAAATATAAATAGAACTACCAGCAATTCCACTTCTGGGTATTTAACCAAAGGAATTGAAAGCAGGGTCTCTAAGAGATATCTGAGATTGAGGTCCTATGGCAAACGGGTATCCCCATGCTCATCACAGTATTATTTACAATAGCCAAAAGGTAGAAACAACCCAAGTGCCCATCAACAGATGAATAGATTGACAAAATGTGGTCTATACATATAATGGAATCTGGCTCAACTTAAAAGAAAAAGAAATCCAGTCACATGCTACAACTTAGATAACCCTTGAAGATATTATGCTAAGTGAAATAAACCACTCACAGAAAGACAAGTTCTGTACAATTCCACTTGTATGAGGCATCTAAAGTAGTCAAATTTATAGAAACAGAAACTAGAATGGTGGTTGCCAGGGATTGAGATAAGGTAAGAATAGGGAGTTGTTTAATGGATATAGAGTTTCAGATTTGTAAAATGGAAAAGTTCTGGAAATCTGCTTCACTACGATGTGAATATATACTTAACACTTCTTATTGTACACTTTAAAATTGTTAAAATGGTGGCTCGGTTGATTATAGTACACCAAAAGGCTGCGAGTTCAATTTCTGATCAGGGCACATCTACCTAGGTTTTGGGATCAATCCCCAGTCAGTGCGTGTATGGGAGGCAACCAACCAATGTTTCTCTATCACAGTCTCTCTCTCTCTCTCTCTCTCTCTCTCTCTCTCTCTCTCTCTCTCTCTCAATCTCTCTCTCTCTCAAACCTATAAAAACATATCCTTGGGTAAGGATTTTTAAAATGAAGAAAAACAAAAAGATATATATGTATCTTCTAACACAAACATAATTTAAAAAATAATCAACACAATGCCCTAACTGTAGTAAAAGGGGGAAAATAAATTTGTAATAAAACAGACATATATTGCAACACAGAAATGCTCAGAGAAGGCAACACTAGAGGATGCAATACAGTAGTCAGATGCTTATTGCTGTCCCTAGAAGAACATGACAGCCACAGAGGCAGATGGACAGAGGTGGCCTACCCTGGTAAGTCAACCAGAAGGCACTTCCCAACTCTCAGTAAAGTTCCAAGCAAAATGATTTACATGGTGACTGACTTCCTGAAAAATTTAAGGTACATGAAAACAGAATCTTTTCACCCACATGAAAGTCCAATGGGGCATTTGAAAGGCTGTCAGGACACTGGGCAATTCTTCAATGGGCAGTGCTGCCCCACCCATTGCTCCAGGCCATGCTCATTAAATGCTAGCAGAGCCCCCTGGTCATTGTCACAACCAAGCATGCCCCCTCCAATATCCATTATGTAGCACCCCAGGTAAATCACCTCTAGAGGATGCAGCGAGCACTGCCCAACTAAACCATGAGACCCTAAGAAATAAATCAAAGGGCTGGGCTCTTATTTGGAGTTCTGTCCCCTGTCGAGCAAACAGCTCAGGCCTCACCTACCAGACACTTGCCACAGTTCTCCAAACAAACAAACAAAGAGTTTCTTCTTGATAAAGCCAACTTAGGACAACATTTGGACTTCATGGTTTTAATTTCTTTGACACTCAATGTATGTCCTGCCCACATACATGTCCCTGAAATAGAGTTTTATTTTACTTAAGACTCTTAATCCTATGCCTGGAGCCGCCCATTCTATTTGGCACTGATCCTGGATTGAAGGCTAATGTCCATGCATTTTCACTTTGTGACTGGCATCTTTATTCTGCTGTGCTGAACTGTGCAACTGCCTGGAGGCTGAACAGAACTGTCACAGCTACAATGTCACAGCTACACAGCAACACCGGCCCACAGCACTGACTAGTGCTTAGAGGAAACAGAGACAAAGGGCCTAATGAGGAGTTGTCAAGGAGAAAATAATAGTCTAAGCGCCAATCAGACATTGGTTAAAATCTTAACCACACGCCCTATGCATAAGGAGAGGGACAATGGCCTCCCTTCCAGAGCTAAGACCGCATAGGAAGGATTTTAGAGGTTCCTATGCCAGCCTGTTCTCCCTGCACTCACGCATTCAACATACATTTACTGAGCACCAACAGTGTGCTGCTACTAACGCTAAGCACTTATTACTAAGATGAGACCCAGTCCCTACACCTAAGCAGCTCCAATTCAGGGTTCTGACTGCTGTGACAGAGGTGAATGCCACGTCATCGAGGGAAGAACAGAGAGGCGTTGACAGCAGTCAGTGAAAACTCCCCCAAAACAAAATGCCTGAGATCCTGAAATGATTGGGGCAAATGAGTTTCATATGCCTGGATGACCAACGACATTAAAAACTGTGGGCAAGTTTTGTGTCTAGACAGAGCTGAGCCTAGGAACTGTTAGCTGATATGCAATTTTCTACTTAGCAGGCAGGTACGCAGAATTCAATTTGGGGGTGATCTGTATTCTCTTCAGTTTCCACAATAGCATTCAAATGCAGGCAGGGACAGGGGAATTTATCTTCCTGCAAATTCACTCCCTAGGGGTCCGCTGGCTCTCAGCGGGTCTCAGTGCTAGGGAGGTGGTGGCAGAACAGACAACAGCAAGAAATTACAGGCACAATCGCCCTGCAGGAGCCGCTGGCTTCTGCCTGCTCCTGTAATTGCAGACCCAAAACCAATGCCTGGGAAGGAATAACTAGCCTGAAAAAAAAACATGCTTCTCCAGCTACCCATGGAGTTGGTCTTGCTCTAATCTACAGCAAAAATCTTCTCTAAAATATTTCCTTCAGCGAAAGCTTTTTACTATTTCATCGCATTCTATCGTTTCTAAAATTTGGAATGTGCTTTGCAGTTAAATTGTACATTTTAAATGGTAGGATTTTGTTTTCCGACTCACACACAAAAATCCTGTTATTAACTTGAGAATGTGTTTTACAATTAGTGATACCTTAGAATCCATGATTTAAAACATATGTCTATGAGACAACTAGAAACATAAAGCTGAGAGGCTAAGTGTTGCTTCACACACACAACTATGTCATCAAATATCTTTTGCTCGAATCTGAGCAACCCAGCAGTTCACCTTTTGGAATCCCCGGGGAGAGAGCCTTCTGGTAAGACCTACTTCACACCAAGCCCCTGCCAGCTAAGTCCTCTGGCCAAGCTCTCCTCAGGCAGCATGAACCAGCCTGTCATCAGTCTTAGGCGACAACTCAGAGACCAAGCTGAGACACAGGGGTGGAGTCAAACCCCTGAGCTCAGTCAGTGTCCAAGAACGGTGTGGCCCTGGCTTCTGAAGGGGCCAGAAGGGGTCGTGAATTAGGTCGGTGAAGGCTCGTGTTTGCCCCAGCATCCCTCCGGTGCTGCAGAAAGCTGGGCAGCCAAGCTTCGTGGACATCCAGGGAAAATGGCATGTTTCTTGAAATCAGTGACTGACAATGCTGCTTAAAGAGCAGGAACCCAGAGAACAAGTGTGATGGTGACCTGGTCCTGGGATAGAGCTCATTGGTGGGGAATCAGACAGGACGTGGTGGGATCACCTTGAACCTTTCAACCTCATGTTCACTCATCCTTCATGTTATTTAATCTCTTGGGCCCCAAAGTGGCTCACTAAGAAAGAATTGATAACAATGAACTATAGACACTTATTTTTAAAGTCTTCATCCAAGAACTAGATAGATTTTTTTTTTCTAACCCATCTAGGATTTCCATGATAAGCAGACTTACCTGGAACAAGGTTCGGAGAGCTTTAGGAAGTGCTGCAAACATTATCACTAGCGACAGACATAGGTAGTGAAAACTCCCCCAAAATAAAATGCCTGAGATCCTGAAATGATTGGAGACTTGAGAGCAGAGTCTGGGTGAATCCACTTAAGGAACCATCAGTAGCCAGAGCAGTGACACGGGAGAACCCAAAAGCATCCAGTCTCCGCGGGAGCTTGTTTGGGCAGGCATCTGTCTACACACCTACAGGAGCGAACTCCCCAGGTGGGAAATGCGAAGGGCAGCAAAACACAGACACTCTTGGGAAATGCAGTTTCACTGAAAACACACACACACACAGAAAAAGCCGAAGGAAAACAGAAGGCTAACGTGAGAGTCTGAAAAAAATGCATTGGTTCTCTGTTGTTTTGGGAAGTAAAAATTTGGGAGACAAAAATTCTCGACATTAAGTTTTACAAAGTTAGCGTACCATGGCAATATGAAAATATAAAAACCGCCACATGTGAGCACACCTGTGCATATTCATAGGAAAAGGTAGGGTTCCAGAATAATGAAAAGGCAGTAGCTTAGGTAGATGCTCCAAGGTCCTAGAGAATATGAGCTCCACAAGATGGAAGGACCCTGGGGTTGAAGGTCACCCACCAACGAGCAACCCCCAGTTGGGCCATCCCGAGAGTGAGAAACAGAAGCCTGTGTTCAGCCCCCCTACTTACAAGTGTCCATATTCAGCCACTAGCGTGACCTAGCGAACACGCAGCTCTGTCTCTATTAATACACAATCTTAATGACGTGTCCTAAGTTCTCTGAGCCTCAGGGTCCACATCTGATCTGTAAAATGAAACTAATAATCCTTCTTTACAGGTGTGTTGTAATTACATTGGCAAGGGGATGGAAATATAGACCTGACCCATTATAAGTCTTCAATAAAGGGTTGTGTTTATTTGCTTTTCTCCAAGGAATAGAGATTAATAGCCAGGAACTGCAATGAGGTCAATAAAATTTAACAGCATCACTAATAACTAGAAACAGATACAGGGGGGAAATAAAAGGGTTTAAGTATGGTTCTGTTGCATGTAACAGGAGGCATTGTTTTCCAGCTTAGAGCTCTTTTCCTTTGAACTGTTCTCAGTGTTAGGGCAATTTGGAACTGTACAGTGCAAGATGTGAGGTAGAAAAACAATTCTTGAGCCCTATTCCTCCTCTGCCTTTGGTTCACATGCTGATCTTATCCCATCAAACTGAGCACATCCTGAGAGTGCAGGCAGGAACTTTGTGGAAGGAAGGAACTTGAGTGGAAGCAATGAGTACCACTTCCAGGACTGGCCCTTGAAACATTGCATGTATGCCTCCACATTCTTTCTCCTCTTCCTGCCAATAACACAGTGGCCTTGAAAGCCATATGTTGGGAAGTGCAGAGTCACTGTCTGCCGAAATCCCTGAATGACCACATGGAGCAGAGCCACTAACCAAACTGAAGGGCTCCCCTGAGAAATGAAACAAAACTTTGACATGTGCAGCTTCTCTAGTGTGAGGTCTCTTCGTTACAGCAGCTAGTGTTACCATATCATACACAGACTAACCCATCTTTGTATTCCCAGTTCTACAACCGAGTGTGGCTGTGTTATTAATTGAATAAATCAAGTGCAACATCTACACCTGTGAAGCAGAGCTGCCCAGACTTGCTACCAGTTTAGGAAAAACAAAATAAAATATATACTCTTTATTATTAAGAAAAAGCATCATAGCCGAAACCGGTTTGGCTCAGTGGATAGAGCGTCGGCCTGCGGACTGAAGGACCCCAGGTTCGATTCCGGTCAGGGGCATGTGCCTGGGTTGCGGTGGGGGATGTGCAGAAGGCGGCTGGTCGATGTTTCTCTCTCATCGATGTTTCTGACTCTCTGTCTCTCTCCCTTCCTCTCTGTAAAAAATCAATAAAATATATTTAAAAAAAAAAAAGAAAGAAAAAGCATCATAAAGAAGTGAAAACACTGAAGTCCAACCAACTGTAGAGTACATGCAATCTAGAAAATATCCTCATACAAAGTAGACCACCGCGATTTCTCCCCTCAGCATTATTTCCCTTTAATCAAGGTACATAATTCCAGAAATCTTTACAAATCTCCCCTCCACCACTCAGTTCTAACTCATCCCCATTCAAGGTTTGTGCCTGACTGGCCAAAGTCAAATAGATTATTCCACATCCATAGCCATGGAGATTGATTTTTGGATGGTTTTGGGAGCTGGTCCAGACCACAAAGTCTAGCCAGGGTATCAAAACTGACTAGAATTGAAAGCATTCATCCAGTCCACTTCAGTATACTACTGAGACAGCAAACAGTGCCAAAAATATTCCTGAGTTTTTGGTTGCATGCATAAGAACAAGACACCCTGTGCATTCTTGATGTCCCATCCTAGAGGGATGTCAAAGTGGAGGACAATTTGGTCCTTCTAGTTTCCTCCCTGATGAGGTCTCCACTGAGCCCACCCATCAGAGATGGGAAGGAGATGGCTACAAGGGCCAGCAAGCTGTCTGACTTCTCCAATGAGTGCATAATTTAAATGATGCACTGGAGTCCAGAGTGGGTGAGGCCTTCTCCATGTGCCTCTTACCAAGTGCTATCATAACCAGTTTAACTCTAGGTGTGACCTAAGCTACTCAATCAGTAGAACTGGGGAAGAGGGAGCAGGGAGACAGAAATGCCCACAGGGGATTCTGACAACAACCCACTCTAGGTGAGCTCCAGGGATAAAAAGCAAAATGTTACCTCCCTAATTCTGTGCTTTATACTTTTGGTTTTCTCTGATAATAGGAAATAATGCCTGTTCATTATGAATTTTTAAAATTAAGTAAAAAGTCAGTGAAGTAGAAAGTGAAAAGCCTCCAAAATCTGCCCATACCAAAAACAAACAAAAAACAAGTAATAGATAGATGTATATCTTATAGAGCTTTCTTTATCTATAAAATATGTGATTTTTCTAATCAACCACTTAGCCACACTATCATTGTGCTTTAATCTTCTAGCAGTTATATGGGCTTATAATCTATTGAAAATGCAAATTAATTATTAGAATACATTTAAGGGTGGGTTGATTTTTTTTTATAATAAAAATGTTCTGGCTTCTGAAATTTCCTGGTTTTTGATGTGTGTATTTTTTTTCTTTTCTACCTACCTCCACCTGGAGCAAAATTCTCCCTGCTCTACACATAGTTTCCTAACTTCCCTTGGGTCAAAGCATACTCAGAAAATCGCTGAGGGAAGAGCAGCTGAAATGATGAAACCACTCTCAGCAGGAGAGCATCCAATCTAACACACACAACGAGCAAGACAGCTTTCTTCTGTGTGGTTGGTATTTATTTTTCTACTTCAGGTCATTTATCTGATCATATTTTCCTTTTCATTTGCAGTCAGCATATGAAAGAAGTTTGGGCTTCATAATTTAAGGAGCTTGAATTTTGGCATAACTATATTAGCCAAGATATTCTTGGGTTGAATCTTTCCCATAGCAATAAATATGGGGTGGGGGGAGGAAGAGGAATAAAAGTAGCCCAGCCAGGCTCAGTGGTTGAGTGTCGGTCGATCCATGCACCAAGACGTCACAGGTTTGATTTCCTGTTAGGGCACATGCCCCAGTTGCGGCTCCGTCCTCAGTAGGGGGCGTGCAGGAGGTAGCCGATCAATGTTTCTCTCATAGATGTTTCTATCTCTCTCTCCCTCTCCCATTCCCTCTCTCTAGAAATCAATAAAAACATATTTTTTAAAATCCTATATAATATAAGCCTAATATGCTAAGTATCTGGTCAGCCGGTCAGCCATTCAACCAATCAAAGCATAATATGCTAATGACATGCTAAGACCACTCAACTGCTCGCTATGATGTGCACTGACCACCAGGGGGCAGACAATCGACCGGTCAACAAGTCGCTATGATGTGCACTGACCACCATGGGGCAGATGCTCCAACTGGTAGGTTAGCTCGCTGCTGGGGTCTGGCCAATCGGGACTGAGTGAGACAAGCTGGACACGCCCTGGAGCATTCCCGCGGTCCTTTCCTGGCTGGCCAATCTCCCACATCCTTCCCCAGCCTTGATCGTGCACCAGTGGGGTCCCTTGGCCTGGCCTGTGCCCTCTCGCAATCTGGGACCCCTCGGGGGATGTCAGAGAGCCAGTTTTGGCCCAATCCCGCAGGCCAGTCCAAGGGACTCCACTGGTGCACAAATTCGTGCACCAGGCCTCTTGTAAATAAATAAATAAAAGTAAAGTGTTGCAGCATATTGTTTCTCATTCCATACTATTCCTGGTTTAACATATGACTTTTATGTCTTTAACATTTTTATCTTTGTGCAAATAGATGGAAAAACAGCTAATGTGGTACAAAATATAACTGTGAAATAAAAGCTCTAGGTAAAGAAATAAGAGGGAATAATCAGCTACAAAAATACCTCCCACGTTGAATAAAATAGTTAAGGTTTTAGTTGAACTATCAATTCTGAATATAATCACAGCCCAGTAGTTAGCAGATCACTCAGAAATGGATATTTTTAGTGTTCTGCTTTTCAAATTACAATGTGGAACTTTCGGCAATAAAGGGCAGTTTGTAGAAGTGAAAGTCATAAAATGGAGAATGTAAGACATCTAGCATGAACACAGGGAGTAGAGGGGAGGAGGAGTGGGGAGCATTAAATGGGAAGGCTGTCCCTACAACATTAGGAACAGCAGTGTCTCTGATCTGAAAGTGAACCATAAGGGGAGGTTAGATGAGTTGACTTTAAAAATAGAGTAAGTACTCTGAAATAAATCTGAGAAGAACATTATAGATGATGTCTGCTAAAATTAAAATCAGGGTTGCTAAATGGGAATTATCAATAGCCCATTGCTATGACAACAACTGTAACTTCAGGACTATTCACACTACCACAGAAAAGGTGATTGAAGCCCAGCTGGCATGGCTCAGTGGTTGAGCATTGACCTATGAACCAGGAGGTCACGGTTCGATTCCTGGTCAGGGCACATGCCCAAGTTGTGGGCTTGATCCCCAGTGTGGGGCGTGCAGGAGGCAGCAGATCAATGATTCTCTCTCATCATTGATGTTTTTCTCTCTCTCTCTCCTTCTCCCTTCCTCTCTGAAATCAATAAGAATACATTTTTTAAAATATATTTTATGGATTTTTTACAGCAATGAAGGGAGAGGGATAGAGAGTTAGAAACATCGATAAGAGAGGAACATCGATCAGCTGCCTCCTACATACCCCTCACTGGGATATGCCCGCAACCAAGGTACATGCCCTTGACTGGAATCGAACCCGGGACCCTTTGGTCCGCAGGCCAACACTCTATCCACTGAGCCAAACGGGTCAGGGCAAGAATACATTTTTAAAGTGATTAAATTCTCAAAGAAAAGTTCATAGAGTGATTATTTACTTAAATTTGATAAACATCATGTCTAAATGGCAATTCCTATGTTCCAAACCAAAAATCACAAAGCTGAGCTCAACACATCTCCCAACACAAACGGGGAGGTGGGGGGAGGGAAGAGGTGTTGGACCTCAGTGCACTGAGGACAGCTGAAGGTCCTGAGGGATCCTGAGCTGCAATCCTAACTTCCAAGGTGCTAAACAAACCTACCACTTGCTCCAGAAGGAAATACCACCTCTATCTACCAAGGCCCTTTGGTCTACAATCACCCTTAAAAAGATGGCCCAGAACTGTGGCCATCAGTGCCTCCTACAAGACATTCAGAAATACAAATGGTCATTCCAGTGACACAGACTTCTCTCCAAGAGGATCAGATTTCAGAAGGCAGTGGGGTAATAGCATTGAAGTGATTAAAAAAATAATAATAGCCTAGAATTGTGACACCTCAAGAGCAAGGGCAAAATAAAAATATTCTCAGATACATGTGACATCCATGATGGACTATGCAAATTCTGGGATATAATCATAAAAGAAATGAAATTTATGAACATCCACTTTCATCTCATTTTTGCTTTAAAACTACTAGTGGACAAGTTCCTCCTCTACGGCTGGATAAAGCTCAGTGCCATAAATGTACTGGTCACTGTTAGATTAAATATACTGTTAGAACCCTAAATCACAAAAGATCAATTCTGCATTTTATTTATTTTTTAAAATATATTTTTATTGATTTTTTTGCAGAGAGGAAGGGAGAGGGATAGAGAGATAGAAACATCGATAAGAGAGAAACACCAATCAGCTGCTTCCTGCACGCCCCCAACTGGGGATCGAGTCCGCAACCAAGGTACATGGAATTGAACCGGAATTGAACCTGGGGCCCTTCAGTCCGCGGGCTGATGCCCTATCCACTGAGCCAAACCAGTTAGGGCCAAGTCTGCATTTTAAATATCCATGCCCAAAGAAGCATCAAAATTCAAACCTTGATTCCAAGCTGAGGTTTCTCTACTTCCCCTGGTCAGGCTGTTGCACGTAAAGTACCGGCAGTCAGGAGAGGAGCTGCCATAGCCTCTCCTCTCTTCCCCCGCCTGTGCTTCTACTTCTGCTTGTGAGAGCCAGCTTCCGACCCCTACGGGTCAAGCAGGAGGGAAGAGAGGCAAGGAGAGCAGGAAAGCTCTTACTGACTAGTATGGGACGTGAGCTAGCATCAGTGCTCTAGGAATTCAAAAGTGTTTACGTCTGACTTTTTTAAATGTTTCTATTGATTTTAGAGAGAAAGGAAGGGAGAGGGGGAGAGAGAGAGAGAGAGAGAAACATAGATTGGCTGCTCCTATATATCCCCTACTGGGTAGGGATTGAGCTCGTAACCTGGGCATGTGCCCTGACCAGAATCAACCAGTGACCTCTTGGTGCATGGGATGATGCTCAACCAACTGAGCCACACCAGCCAGACACTTTATACCTGACTCTTTATCTCATGATGTATTGTGAACTGAATGTTTGTTTCCCCCGACACACATCACAAAAAAAAAAAAAATCATATGTTGAAATCCTAACCCCCAATGAGATGGGGCTTTTGGGAAGTGACTTGGTCATGAGGGATGAGTGCCATGAGAGAATAAAATAAGAAGATGTGAATCAGATTGTTGGAAGAAAAGTTCATAAACTCCAGTAAAAAGACAGGGACATCCCAGGAAAAGTGCCGGCACAATAGCAATATCTGCAGACAGTGACACGTGAAGGCTCCCAGTGAAATGGCCACATTCCTGCACATTCACCACACGGTCAACCAGCCCCATTAATGCACCAAGTCCTGATCACTTTTTTAATGCTCCACCTTTAAAAATGAACCACAGCCAAGGATCTCTAGACATATGAGAAAAGCCCCTCATCTGTACATAACCAATAACCACAAAATCTAAAGAGTGAAAATTAGGCAAGAAAAAGAAATAAAAGGCATCCAAGTCAGAAAGGAGGAGATAGCTGCACCCCCATGTTTATTGCAGCATTATTTACAATCGCCAATAATATAAAAACAACCTAACACACAACACACACACACACACACACACACACACACACACACACATATGGTTAATAGAGGCTTTAAAGTTTATTAATATAATGGAATGTTATTCAGCCATAGAAAAAGAAAGAAATCCTGCCATTTCCAACAATATTGTATATGGTGAATGGAAGGATGGTCAGACCTTGGAGGCATTACATTAAGTGAAGTAAGTCAGACAGAGAGACAAATGCCATTTGATTTCACTTATATATGGAATCTAATAAAGGCAAGCTCATAGAAACAGGAATACAATGATGGCTGTCAGCTGAGGGTAGGAGAAATGGGGAGATGTTGACCAAAGGACACAAATTTCCATTTATAAGGTGAATAGGTTCTGGGGATTTAATATAATCAACTATCGTTGATATTATATCATTGATAAAAGAATAAATCTTAAATGTTCTCACCACAAAAATAGGTAATTATGTGAGGTGATAGAGTGCTAATTAACACTATGGTGGTAATCATTTTGCAACATGAAAGTGTATCAAATTATCACACTATACACCTTAAACTTATGCAATGTTTCATGTCACTTATACCTCAATAAAGCTGGGGGAAACCTACAAAATCTCAGTAGTTTACCAAAACAAACACCTAAGGGTTATCTGAGAGGTTTAACCTTGTGGAGAGTTGGAATAAAAGTTGGGAGGAAAAGAGTTGGTTGAGAGTGTGGAAAGATCATGTCAAAGAGGTAAAGAAAGACCGAAATGAGAGAAGAAAAAATAATTTCTAATAGAAGGAACCAAAAAAATGCACTGAACAGTGCCTCTGAAGTACTGTAATATTCTGCAATACATTTTATCATAGAGAATTTTTCACACTCTTGTGATTTTCATAACTGCTCTGAGCTGAAATGCTTCG
Organism: Myotis nattereri; assembly: GCF_964212035.1. NCBI lineage: Eukaryota > Metazoa > Chordata > Mammalia > Chiroptera > Vespertilionidae > Myotis > Myotis nattereri. The sequence continues at coordinate 12,739,732 of NC_138079.1, forward strand.
GATTTAAGTAAGCTTCGGTTTTGACAAACATGGAGTGGATCATACATGGATCTCAGCCAGGAGTCTTTAAACTTTGCTCTATGGGACCCTAGAGGAAGGAGGGTGGGGGTGTAGGAAGAAGAGGGGTGCAGCAGTTGAGGCATCTCTGCTTCCACAGTGTGGATTTATTTTATATTTTACCTCCTGGAATTCTGCAAATGATTTAATATGAACCAAGTTCAAAAGCCACATACCCAAGTGCTATGTTGGTGCCAGGCTGTCAGGAGAAACAGGAGCCACTTTGGGACACCTCCAAAGTTCATGGGCAGGTGCGATACAAGATACCAAGAGCCTCAAGGAGACAGGCTCACGAATTCACAAATTCTCGGAGGATAAGCAAATGCAAATTTGGAGCAAAGGTCCCGGTTGCAGGCTTGGCTCTTTCATTTCTCTCAATAATAACTCTGCCGCTTTAATTACAGGTTGTGGATGGTTATAGCAAGGAAGAGAGCAGAAAGGTTAGAAAGGTGCCTGTAGAGAGATGGAGGGCGGCAACCTATACAAAACTTTATCCAAATGTGCTCCTTGTACCTGGGCTTCCAATATTTCATCACCGACCCTAAAGATGCAAGCATGGAACTGGAGGCCAATGAAGTGTTCTATCCCAGTCTCCACAGCTATCCCTCTCCGCGGTATTCCAGGCAGGAACAACTACTTAATTTGCAGGACCAGTGCAAAATGAAAATGCAAGTTTCCTTATTCAAAAACTAGTAAGAATTTGACGACAGCAAGAGTAGAGCATTAACCAAGCACAGAGCCCTCCGAATCCAGGTACCTTGTACTGAGATCCAGGGGGCATGGCCCTGCAGCCAGCCCTCATTCCAGGCCAGAGGAAGACCCTACTAGTGAAGGGGAGAGTGATAGTCTGCTAAAAAAGTGCCAAGAGCAGTGGTTCTCAACCTTCTGGCCCTTTAAATACAGTTCCTCATGTTGTGACCCAACCATAAAATTATTTTCATTGCTACTTCATAACTGTAATGTTGCTACTGTTGTGAATCGTAATGTAAATATCTTATATGTAGGATGGTCTTAGGCGACCCCAATGAAAGGATCGTTCGACCGCCAAAGGGGTCACGACCCACAGGTTGAGAACCATTGGCCTAGAGACTGAGCCGCCTCCCTTTTATATGAATATGGTCAATCCTAGAACTTTGGTTTTCTTATCAAATAATTGCACAAAAATAGCAAGTAAATGTGAAGAATAAAAGTAACTAAAAGAAGCCACCTTTTCTCCTCCCATATTTCAGAAAAATAATCAAATCTCTGCTGCCTGCGCCCTACGGAGAACGTGCAGGGCAAGAGGAACAAAGTGGCCCAGCCTTTAGCTGTGAACCTTCCCTCTTACGAAAGCCACAGTCTCCCTTTAAAGGAATGCCAGGCACCTGTGAGAAACAGGCAGGTATTCTGGGAGGCGGAGGGTTTCTCCCCAAAGAAGTTCCTAAAATCCATGTAGGCTGTTGCCTGCTTAGACTAAAATGAAGGTCACTAGTTCACAACTACTTCTTTGTACATCCCCAAGGCTAGGTACATGTTTAACGATAACGGCACAGTGTACACATGAACATGAATCTTCGCCCTTTGCTCACAACCAATAGCAGAGAAGCCCTTTTGTTGATGCTGGGTCACAGGGGCCCAACTTCGCAGTGGCGGGAGCTCCAGTTCTGGGGTCAGAGAGATTCCCCTCTAGCCCAGTTCTACCGTTTTCAATCCTGTGACCTGAGCGAGTTGGTGGATTTTGTTGAGCCTCAGTTTCCTGACCTATAAAATGGGGATAAGAGCAGGTGAGGATTAAATGAAATGGTCCATGTAGAACTCACCCACAGCCCGGCACATCGGAAACAACTCACAAGGGCACTCCTTCTGATGTCGAGTTCTCAGGGTCGACTCGGGAGCAGAAGTCAAACACCAAGTATCCGGGGCCCTGGGGATGCTCCGTTCTGGCTCCAGGGGCTCTACTGAGAGTCCTGACTTGAAATTTGCCCCTGGTCCTCAGCCTCGCACCCAGCCCTAAAAAATGTTCAACAGGCTCTAGGCTCAGGCTGGACCTATGACAGCCTCGGCTCAGGCTCCCCTGCTCTGTCCTCTGCGGCTCCAGTCCTCCACCAGGCCAGACTTCCCAAAACACAACGCTGTTTCTTATCGCCTGGGCCTGGTATTGAGGGACTTCCATAGCAGACTCCCCTGTATTCCGGTGGGCCAACCTTACTTCTTCCTCTACTCCACATCCTCAACCTCCCTTCCACAGGCTGGTCACGCTCCCTGCTGCGAGCACACCAGGCGCTCCTGCCTCCAGCACTGCCCCACCGGGAAAGCCCTCCCCAGTCCTCTGCCTGCCCATCCGGACCCAGGACTGCTTGAACCAATGGGAGGCACGCTTGGAAATCATAACTTCTAGAAAGCATTGGAAAGAATGTAATTTAACCTAGAGCCCTCCGCTTTCCTTTAATTCATGTGGAAACTATTAAGTTGGATACCTAATACACTTCGTCATAACAAAATAAATTACAAAGAGATCAAAGATTTAAAATTTTAAAAACCTATCTATATTGTTGAGGAAAACTTGGACAAATTCCCTTATGTTCTCAAAGTAAGGAAGGCCCTTTTATGCATGACACGAAATTCAGAAGCTATAAATAAAAGATTTTTTATATCTGAATAAAGAGTATTAAAATTTTCTGTATGGCAAAAAACATAGCAGTACTGATATATGCTTGCAGCACTATGGCAAAGGGCTCCTATAAATCAATAAGAAAAAGTACAGCCACATAATATAAAATGGGCAAAGGACATAAACAGGCAGGTCATGGAGGGAATGGCTTTTAAAACTATGAAAAATACCCAATATCATCATTTGAAAATACAAATTACAAACTACAATTGAATATTATTTTCCATTATTAGTTTAGCAAAGATAAAATTTTTATGTGATCGTTGTGTTGGCAAAAGTATAAGGAGAGAGGCATTCTTATAAATACCCTTTTATCCTCATGGCTGGAGATGTAAACTGGTACAGCCTCTTTGAGCAGCAATTAAGCAGCAGTCAATTAAGATTTCAAGTTCACATGCCCACTGACCCCACGCTCCTCTGCTCATTGCCGCCCTGGGTTGTCTGCTATCAGCTCTTCACCACCACCCGCTTCTAACACCTCTGCATCACAGCAGAAAAGCAAGGTGCTCCATTCCCCAGAAGCCCCACCCCAGGTGACTCTGAGGTACTCCACCAAGGAGAAGCCTTTGCAGACCGGACGCAGAGAGGAGCCTCTGTTATTTTCCAAACACAGGTGGAGCCAGACACAAATATTAAGTTGGATACCTAACACACTTCATCATAACAAAATAAATTGCAAACAGATCAAAGAGAGAGGGATCGTTGCTCCTGGTGAGCTCTGGAGAGCCACCCACACTGCCCCACACCCAGGGCCTTGGTGAGAGCTTTGAGATTCCTGGAAACTACAGCGGGTTCCAGTGGGTTTGTGAGACCCACCCACTCAGGCGCTTCTGGCTGAGGTTCCATTGACTTCTTCCCTGATCTTCGCTGCCCAGGATCTGCCAAGGATGGTTAAGCCCTCACTCCCTTTACTAAACCTCTAACACCAGAACTACGTAGACTGGCTTCTGTCTTCCTGACAGACCCATCTGACACATTTACTAGTATCCTTGAGGAAATTATCCTATGAATATACTCACCCATATTTGAAACCGTGTATATACCCCTCAAAATTAATTGTTTCTAACAGCAAAAGATTGAAAATAACCTAAAAGTATAGCAATGGTGGACAATTAAAAATATTATGATACATGCATATGGCAGAGGTCCATTTCCCATTAAAAAAGCACAATGCTTCATGGATCCTTATGGACTGATATTCAAGGTGAAAAAAATATCCCAATTAGTTTATAGTGTATGCTAACATTTGAATAATAAAGTAATGTACAGAATATCACCGGGTATATACATAAGAAACTAGTGACCATGGGTACCCTTGAGGAAAAAATAGGGAATCTGAAATGGGAAGTAGAACTACACAACCCCAAGTATCCTTTTCATTCTTGAATATTCTATCATGTACAAATATTTATTTAAAAAAAACTACTGCCCTAACCGGTTTGGCTCAGTGGATAGAGCGTCGGCCTGTGGACTGCAAGGTCCCAGGTTCGATTCCAGTCAAGAGCATGTACCTTGGTTGTGGGCACATCCCCAGTAGGATGTGTGCAAGAGGCAGCTGATCGATGTTTCTCTCTCATCGATGTTTCTAACTCTCTATCCCTCTCCCTTCCTCTCTGTAAAAAATCAATAAAATGTATTTTTTTAAAAGAAAGAAACTACTAATTAATTAATAAGATATCATAATCATTATTAAATGCCAGAGAGGCATCAACAAACAAGACACCATGCTTTCTTCCCTTTTCCTCTTCCTGTTTTTAATTTCCTCCTGAAATTTAAAACAAATGAGAAATAGGAACTTGACCTTTTTTGTTAGCATACTTTGGTATAATGTCTATTTCACCTTTCTCAGAATTAATTTCCTACATCCATCTACATGCATTTAGAATATAAAGCTCTCTCCTTATACCCCAACAGATGAGGTAAAAATAGTATTGAGATTTAAAAGTTCCCTAGTGTTCATCTAATACAGGATTACTTAAAGTTCAAATCCATGCACTTTATCTTATAGCACAGACTACTGTCTTTTGGTTGATAAATTCTAGAGATTGATTTAACTGTTCTCTGATCTATCTAATTAAAAAAGAATAAAGAAGAGGAGGCACCCTGACTGCTTGAAAGTAAAAATCCACATTCTTTAAGTTGGCCACCACTCTCACCCTTATCTAGAAATTGGGAGTATGAATAGATGCCTTCCATTGAATGGTGACTATTTGAATTCCAATAACACTACTGAAACTGGGGTTCAATATAATTAGCCCCAAAAATTCCAGCTTCAAGTCACGATTCACCAAATACAGTTGCTATTTTAACTCCTCCATGAAACCTTTCATAACTACTCCAGCAAAAAGTTCCTTCTTCCTTCTTTATACCCCTGTAATATAGGGTGGGGCAAAAGCAGCTGTATAGTTGTGAGTATGTGAAGCGCAGTTTATTCTTTTAATATGTATTAATTATTGTATTATTTTCTATAAGAATAACTGTAAACCTACTTCTGTCCCACCCTGTATTATGTATAATTTCAGTTATTATTTTAGTGTCATAATAGCATAAAAATTGGCCATTCACCAATATGTTCAAATATATTTGGGTGCCCTTTTTAAAAATATTATTACTGCTATTATTAATTTCTAGACAGTGATAAAGAGAAACTTCCAGATACTTCCTAATATTTTCACATGAAGACCAATGGTTGCGTTTTACTGCCTCATATATAATGTCTCCTATCTTCCCAGTTACATGTGTCAATAATTCTCTTCTCCCCATTTTTGACTTGAGCAGTTTTGCGCTGTGTTTCTCTGCCTTCCAAAGTTTTGCAAGAGTCCCTACAGTGCTCATCACATCTTACTGCAGAGCCAATAGTATATGCAGCTTTGAGCCATTCCCGTAACTTGCATCCTAATCAAGTATTTCCTCCTGACACTGATTAATCTTTCTACAACTCGCTTCAGTGTCTCTTCCCTCACACTCACTCTGCTTTCCAGCCCTTAAGTTCTGCCTCCAGTGCCTTCCCTGATTACCCAGGTGAAATTGCAAGAGACAGAAATTACTTCCAAGAAGTTAAAGGAAAAGACATGTTACAAGGTATTATGGGTTGAATTCTGTCCCCAGCACCTGTAAATGTGACCTTATTTGGAAACAGGGTCTTTGCGGATGTGATCAAGTTAAGTTGATGTCATGAGGGGGAGCCCTAATCTAATATGACTGGTGTCCTTAAAACCAGAGAAGAGACACGGAAGAGGAGACACAGCGAGAAGACAAGGTGAAGAGACACAGGGAAAATGGCATGTCATGCCAGAGGCAGAAACTGGAGTTACGCATCTCCAAGTCAAGGAATTGCCGCTGTCACCAGAAGCTAGGAGAGAAGCGTGGAACAGATTCCCTCTCTCAAAGCCCTCAGGAGGACTCGGTCCTGACAATACCTTAACCTTGGGCTGCTGGCCTCCAGAACTTTGAGAGAATCAATTTCTGTTGTTCTAAGCCATCCAGTCTGTGGAACTTGGTTGCGGCAGCACCGGACACTAATACACAAAGGCCATTTCTCCCCCTCTACACACTTGCTTTATTCTTCCTTCTCTCACTGCAGATGTTTCAGAGGGGCAAGACCACTCTGTCAGCAACTCCAAGCTTTATCTCTTAAAACTTCTGCCACCTGAGAGAGACTGGCTCAACTCTAAGCCCTGGGTCAAAAATCCTGGGGAAGGGCCAGTTTGGGTCAAGAGCCCCCTTGTGGCAATCAGAGGAAGGGTCACACTGTACAAAATGACTGAGTAAGCAAATGTGGCAGAAGACAACTTCCAGAAGAAAGGAACAATGCTTTGATTTAGACTAAAATTCCACCTTCCCCCTCATATGCAATTCTTTCCAAGAGTTTCTTCAAGATTTACTTCTGTCCACACCTCTTACACACACACACACACACACCCTTCAGAATCTCTCTTTTCTTAAGTATTTTTGGAGAACAAACACCCAACCATACAACAGACAATTCATTCTATTCCGTAGAATATTTTAAACTAGCCTTACCTCCCTATTATAACAATGCACCAGACAACACTCTTAGAGCTTCTCAATGAGTTCTTGGAATTGCATGTGGTAAAAGTTCCTTGGAAATCGCATTATTCAGAAAGGCATGCAGCAGGTATTCCTCAGGTCACTATACAACTAGCCCTTGAATAACACTGCTTCATTCAACATCATTTCAATGTAACATTTCAATGCAACATCCATGGGAACTTAACTCTTTTTTATATTAGTTAGCCTGTGGTAAAACGGGGTTCGTATACATAATTTCACTGCAGTTCCAACAGCCTGTTGACAACGTTAAGTGAGGACTTACTGTATCTTGATTTTATAAACATTTACAATCTGTGGGTTGCCCATCCTGTTCCTGGTTTGTGGTTTACTTTTAAGCTAAACAAGATCTGAAGATTCATTGATGAGTCTGCTTTCTTGCTGTCAACTGTTCTTGCCCATCTGTTGCTGCACCAAGTGAACAGAACTGACATGGGTTTGAGGCCCAGGCTTGCTCTAATCCACGATTACATGTAACCCTTGCCTTGCTAGAGGCAACTGCGTGGTTTTAAGAGAATCCATTACCATTACTGACAAATCAACTTAAAACATGTTCTTCCAACATTGATTTAATAGCATCACCTTTGAATACAAAGGACAACTCAGTGTTTAATGGGCAACTCTACATCTTCATCTAAGAAAGGACAAACTCCAATATATTGGATTAATAGATCGTATTACACAAATTCTCTGAGAATTTTGGAAATTTTCCCTATCCTTATTATTGATTAGACCAGTCAAGATAAACGAGATTATGCCACAATAATAAACAGTTTCCAAACTCTCAAAGGCTGAAAAAATTATTTCCTGTGACTATTGTTGATTGGCTAGGACCCTGATCCATGTCATCTGCATTCAGGGACACAGTTTGACAGACACTCTACCATCTGAAACACCACAGATGCTGTGGCAGAGGGAAGGGGAGATGGCCAATTGTGCATTAGCTCTAAGGGATTCTGCCTAAAAGAAACACCTGTCACTTCTACTCACATTTCATTGGTCAAGTGAGCCACATGACCATGCCTATCTTCAAGGGCTCATGGATGTACAATCCTACCATGCTAGAATATTGGCAAACGTCTAAAGAGTCCTAATAATAACTGGAATCCAACTCTCTCTCGTTGCCAACTAATCCTCTTAGTCTTTTTCCCTTATTAACTCCCCAAAAGAGACAACTCAAATGTTCCATCCAGTCATGGGTCAAGTACCTCTGGGTGATGCACCTCTCTTCATCAGGAGGTGCATTTATCTGCTTAGGCTGGCATAAAAAATTACATAGACTGCCGAAACCGGTTTGGCTCAGTGGATAGAGCGTCAGCCTGTGGACTGAAGGGTCCCGGGTTAGATTCCGGTCAAGAGCATGTACCTGGGTTGCGGGCACATCCCCAATAGGAGATGTGCAGGAAGCAGCTGATCGATGTTTCTAACTCTCTATCCCTCTCCCTTCCTCTCTGTAAAAAAATCAATAAAATATATTTTTTTAAAAAAATTACATAGACTGGGTGGCTTAAACCACAGAAATTTATTTCACAAAGTTCTAGAGGCTGGAGGCTGGAGGCTGGACATCCAAAATCAAGGTGCCAGCAGGACTGGTTTCCCCTGAAGCCTCTCTCCTTGGCTTGTAGATGCCACCTTCTCACTTTATTCTCACATGGACTTTTCTCTGTGTGCATTCCTGGTGTCTCTTCCTCTTTCTATAAGAATACCAGTCCTTTTGCATCAGGGACCTCCCCTTATGACCTCATTTAGCTGTAATCACCTCTTTAAAGCCCCTATCTCCAAGTATAGTCTCACTGGAAGTTAAGGTTTCAATATTTAAATTTTGGGGACACAATTAGTCCATAATGGAGGTGACACACAATGACTAAATGGGGCTTGGATGTGTCTCCTCTTATTCTGGAAACTTACAAACTAATAAGCCAGTTATCTACCCCATAAACACCCAATTTAAAGGATGAAGGAAAATAGGAGTTATACATCAGCCACTAATCTTTGCAATTCTGAAATCCCCTAGACAAATACCATGAGGTCTATTCTGGGTGTGGGGGATATCAGTTCCTAAATACACTCTCTGTGAGAAGCCTCATTCTCCATAACCCTCCATGGCCCCTGGCTTCTTTTTACATTATGCTCTTTGACATTCTGATGTAGGCATCGGAGCATTAGCTTTGCTTGAGGGCTGCACAGCTTCCTGCCTTACATGTTTGGGGCCCAAGGGCCATTTTAAGTCTTTAATAGTTACAGTCTCATTTAGTTCAACCTAATGATTCTTTTGGACTACACCTCTTATAACAACTTAGGCTCTTATCCAGAGGTTCTCAACCTTCTGGCCCTTTAATACAGTTCCTCATGTTGTGACCCAACCATAAAATTATTTTCGTTGCTACTTCATAACTGTAATGTTGCTACTGTTATGAATTGTAATGTAAATATCTGATATGCAGGATGGTCTTAGGCGACCCCTGTGAAAGGGTCGTTCAACCGCCAAAGGGGCCGTGACCCACAGGTTGAGAACCACTGCTCTTATCTCTTTGATTCCAGAAAGCTCTACCTGGCACAGTCATACCCACAGCTACCTTTAAGACATCTTACTGATGCAACTTAGTCCTCGCAGAGGGTAATGATGGTGTGATAGCCAAGGAAATATAATCAGTTGAATGGTTTTTAACAGTAGGTAAAGAGGTCATGTCCTTTGCTGCAAGACTCAGATTTAACTTTTTTTATTACCATAAGGCTCTCTTGAATTTATTTTCTGCTGTTTAGAATCTAAAATCAGTCAGCCTTCCCAAAAGTTCAATGCCTCAAATTTCCCATTAACTCCTGCTTGGAGTCCAGCTAACTCTCTTCTGATCTTGTTTCTCATAATACCTTGTCAAATGCAGCCAACAGAAATCAACATACATCATTAATATTCTGTTTTCCTATCTCTTTCTCTAGAGCTACAAATTCATTAGGCCTTCCAAGTTACTGTGGGCAACAGTTTAACCAAATTTTTTGCCACTGCATAATATGGGTTGTCATCTTTCCAGACTGTATAACAATTTTTTCAACTGACTACAACTTGCTCTTCATTCCAATAACAAATTATAATTTTCTTGCTATGTCAGTACCCCACTCCTGGTAGCAAATTCTGTTATCAGTCACAATAAGCTGAATTATGCTACAATAAGAAACAACCCCACAATTTCATGGCTAGAAAAAAATAAATAATTATTTCTCTCTTATATGACATGTCCATTATTCATCAGCTGGTGGAGAGGCAAAGAGCAGGCTCTGCTCCATGTCATCTTCGCCAAAGAATATAGTCTGACAAAGACTCCACCCACCATCTGGAACTGTTATGACAGGAAGAAGTGAATGGAGTAATTAATGCATTAGATCTTAGAGACTTCTGCCCACATTTTGACCAAATCAAGTCACATGGCCATGCCTAACTTCAAGGGTTTAGGGAAGTCCAATCCTACCATGTGCCTGGAAAGAAGAATATCAAAATAATTGTAAACAGTCCTTATGATTATCACACTCATGATCAAGACACCTAAAATTAAGCTTCAATAAATTTCCCAAAAGACCACACCCAAAAAGAAGACACCAATTTTTGTTTGTGTTTCTATATGTGTGAGAACACCTTAGGACCTTTCCCCGGCTGATCTTCAAATTGCAAGTTCCATTGGATTTTAAGAGATGTTATGTGTGTGTGTGGGGGGGGAAACTGTGTGTTCCCAAAAAATTGAAAAAAAGATAAATAAAAAGGTTAACCAGTTTCTTCACTGCAGAACTTCTCAGGAGCATCTCAAGGAACTCGTGTACCATGAAATACACTTTGGGGAAAATGGCTTTCGTTTCTAAAAATATAATTCAGTAAACGGATTTATTCTGTGTTGTGTCTTAAGTTTTTGTTTCTCCGGTGAATTAACTCTAGGCTTGGTTATTTTAGAGGAAATGAGCCATGGAGTCCAAATAATTCCCTGTAACTAGAGAAGGGTATCTCTACGTTAGGGAACCAGCTCCAGCATGCCAAGGTTTCACCTACTGCACTTCCATGACTTAGTGAGGCATCTGACAGCTCATTTGGAAAGACTTGATATTTCATACAGATAATTATCCTATCACAGATTCTCTCTGCTCTCAACTTCTGACCATTAATCAGGCAAAGTTATGAAGTTGTTCCTCTTCTCTTCCACACAATGGTCAGGTTGCCCTTTTAGAAGTTCCTTTCGCATAAAGCAAGTGTGTAAAACCATAAAAGGCCAGAGAAACCATTTGATCTGGCCCTGCCAAGGTATTAGGGGTGAGTTAATTAAATGTTTGACCAAATATAGCAGGCTAATTTTTAAGTTGATAATATTGTAATGCCCTCGAATGATGTTATAAATATCCAAATGGCCCTTTTGGCAGAACAAAGTTTCCACACCCCTGTACTCTCTTGTCATTCATGTTAATTCAACTTCACTCATTTAACAATAGAAGAAAGCTACACCTAGATTCTATGACCTCATGGGCCTGACTCAAACTGAACCTGTGCAACCTCATTGATTCTGACCCAATCACTCCTGAAGATTTCTTTACTTTCGGCCACAGTATAACTTCCATACCCATTTATATCTAGTTCCCATTGTGTTTATGACTTCAGAAATGCAAGACTGATTTATCTCCTGATACCAAACTGCATTATGAACAATTTAATCTCTGATACACTCTCAAGAACGAGTGTCCTCTCGTCCTGCTCTCTTGCCTTATTTACTTGGAAGAACACTGGAAGCCCACTGGAGAAGGAGAAGGCGCCCTGGTTATGTCTTCTCTGGGAGTTGCAAACAAGACTCTATCAGCCCGCCAGCATATGCATGAGAATTACAATGTGAAGCAGAAGCTTCAGTGATCAGTGAACAGAACAAACCACAGCTGCTAGTTTAGTTCTGGCTCCAATCAGAAGCTGTGACTTATGCCATCTCCAAGGGCTGGTTAAAGCTCTGATTCATGCATGAGCTACCCAGTCCATATGGGTAGGCAACTCAGCCTGAGCTGAAACTTTCTATCAGAGTTTTATAGAACTCAGGAAAACAGTGCTTCTCAAACCAATCCATTGCCATTTTCTGATCATTGCTTGAAACCCATCATTTAAAGGCACACACTTTTAATCTCTAAAGATACAATCTGACTTGCTCATAAGTAAAATTTGTGGAGAGCTGCTAATAGTTATCTCCCAACCAACAGCCATCTCCATCTCTTTAAATGAAGGCATTAGTCTCTGGAAATCCCCATCCTGGCATTACTATACCCTCAGGAATAACTCATTAAGTCTATGCTTCTCAAACTTCCCCACTAACAGAGGACAATGAAAATGTCCAGAAGGGAAAATAGAAGAAATTTCTGAAGAGATGTAAAATTCCTTTGAAGAAGTTCCTACTTCACCTTTTAAATGTAAATAAATTTTGTGTTCTACTCCAGAGATTTCTATAATTATTCTAATCTAACAATAAATACTGATTGAAGTACTTGTATCGGTCAGGGTGTGGTCAGGAAACAGAAATCCATCCCATTATTTTAACAGAGAATTAAACATTAAAAGTTGATAACCAAGCACTGGTGACCTAAAAAAGAAGCAAACAGGGGACACTGAGGTTCAGAATGATCATAATTCAGAAAACAATTAACACACCAGGAATGGGGAACAAAGGTCCCCATAATAATCGAGGCTGGGATTATTAAACCCTCGAAGCAGAGGGAGGAGCCCCATAAAGAACTGAGGTTTCTAAGGAGGGGACATGAACCACCAGTGTGGGCACTTCTAAGGAGACCAATAACACTGGTTCTGGGCATGTGCAAAAATACTGCAGACTGAAAGCAATCATTGCTACAGGGACATGTGATGCTGCAAGGTAAGAACCTTCAGTGACAGGAAACAAACTGAAGAAGCTGGTCCCTCCTTCCTCCCCCAGCCTTGCAGCCACCCTGTAGCACTACCTCTCGGCAGAGTCTAAAAGGGAGCAGCTGCCAAAGCAGCCCAACACCACCATCCTGAACATGGAAGGATGAGGGGTGCTGCGCGACAACAGCTTCATCGTCACAGTACTTACTTTCCAATAATAGTTGTAGTCAAATTGATGCTAAGATGTACCATATTAATTCACTCAATGGCTTTATATACTTCTGCAAAACATGTTCAAGACTTGGCAATGTGTCAGCATTGGCTTTTACCTGCCTAGTGTGAGTGAATTTACCAGGGATTTCGCAAAGTCCAAGACACCTGCATTCCCATTCCAGTCCAGCCACTTTTTGTATGGCCTGGGGCACATCACTTCTCAGTTACCTCTCATCTAACATGAAGGAGGTGGATTCAATTTCCTTAAAGCCCATTCCAATTTTGTAATTACTAGAGATTATTATGGGAAAGGGCACCTTTTATTAGCATGGCTTTTGTGGAAAGAGGAATCCAAAACAATAAGATTTCTAAGATATTGTTGGACCTCCAGAAGTAACTTGAGGGTCCTGGGAGGAGGAGAGCCTTGGAGAAAGGAGATGAGGGAGGAGGAATGTAAGAGTGCTGAGGAGATAGACATCTGTAAGGGATGCTAGGAGAGAGCAGACAGCCGAGCAGGAGAGAGAGCCTGGCATTTCTGTGTCTCTGATTATTTGAATTTTTCTCAATGGTTCATCTTATGCTTTCTGGCTTGTGAAATGTAAGTTTTGTGTGCTCTATAATCCCATGTGGAAACAAGATAGGATGGGCACAAGTCCACTCAGGGGAATTAAGAGTCCAAGGTTGCACACTTAATCCTCTTTTCCCTACAAAAGTGGAGGGTGGGAGACCTGTCCATATTGCCATCTGGCACAAAGCATTTCTTGACATCACACCGCCTTCATATAGATGAAATACTTTGTGCTTTTTGGCAGAATGGTGTTGCTATTTCTTTCTTTCTTTTTTTTTTTTTTAATCCTCACCCGAGGATATTTTTCCATTGAATTTTGGAGACAGTGGAAGAGAGAGGGAAAGACAGAGAGAATTATCAATGTGGGAGAAACATACTAATAGGTTGCCTCTTGCATGTGCCCCAACCAGGGCCCAGGCTGGACAGGAGCCTGCAACCGAGGTACATGCCCTTGACTGGAATCGAACCCAGGACCCTTCGGTCATCCACAAGCCAATGCTCTAGCCACTGAGCCAAACCAGCTAGAGCTGGTGGTGCTACTTCAATGCAATGTAAATGGAACTCACTTCCTTGCAGAGGAAAGAAATGCTTGTAACTGGATCACAGAAAATCTAGGTGAGCACCAAAGGATAGGCAATGTTTGTGGCTAGTCCCTGTGTGTGTAGTGTTGATGTCAAATGCTTACAATTCCTCTATAACTCTCCCACGAATCTGGTTACAAATCACCTAGTAATTAAATATCCTCTTTGAGATATCATGGCTAATTTAATGAGGGCCAAACCCATCACAACAGATTTTTCATCTGAGCTGGTGGGGTTTTTTTTCATTGTTTCATTTTCAAAGATATTTTATTATGGCAAGATATTTGGTAATATTCTTTATTAGGCTGATAAGTTTTGAATTGCTTTTCATTTTATTATCACATTAGTTCCTTCTTAATGGTTTTACTAGAACTCGGAGGTCTCCCGAGTTTTAATAACCTCCCTTTTTTCAGCACTTATAGTCATGAAATTAATTGTATAAAATCATGATCCTTCACTGAATGTGTCACCCGGGCCAAAAGAAGAAAATTCAGCAGGAAGAATTAGACCTTGAAGAGTGATTGACGATTCATCCCACTGCAGATTTTTCACTATGAGACTTTCATTTGCTTCTCAGTAGCACAATTTCCTTTCTTTCTAAGAATGTCCTTCAGATTGAGGAATATTTTGCGATTCTCTGAACTGGGGTTATTAAAATTAAACTTTTTAGAGATCAGTTGACTTTTTAAAGTATATGAAAGACATGTTTTCATCCACTTAAGAATACTCTCTTTATGGTTGGCTTTGAGTTATATAGGTTTCAAGTGTACAATTCTATAATACATCATCTTTATATTGTATTGTGTGTTCACCACCCCAATAAATTCAATAAAAAATTTTTAAAAAACACAATCTAGTTTTTAAAAGAGGTAAAGATTTGAACAGACCCTTCACCAAAGAAGATACATGGGTAGCAAATAAGATTACAAGAAAATGTGCCACAAAATGCATAATGATACCCTAGTAAGAAACCAATACAAACCTATTAGAATGGGAAGGAGAAAAACTGAGAAAACCAGGTGCTGATTAGGATGCAGAGCAACTGGAACTGTTACACACCACAGGTGGGGATGCCAATGGCACAGACACAGTCTGGCCGTCTCCTATAGAGTTAACATACAAGCCAGCAACCCTACTCCTAGGGATTCACCCCAATTCAACAAAAATGTATGTTCTAAAAGAGAGCCTGTATACAAATGTTTATAGTGACTTTATTCATAATCATCAAAAACTGGGGGGAAATCCAAATGCTTTTCTACTGCTGAATGATAAAGCCAGTTATATTCATACAGCCCTACTCAGCAATGAACAGTAACAAATATGCAACCTGGATTATCTCAAATGCATCACACTACATGAGAGAAGCCAACTCAAAGGGTTACATTCTGCATGATTCCATTTACATGACACTCTGGAAAAGGCGAAACTATAGGGAAAGGAAACAGATCAGTGGTTGCCAGGGAGTACGGTAGGGAGAGGGGCTGACCACTGTGGGTAATGAGATTATTCTATATCTTGGTTGTATGGTCGATATGTAACTAGATGTATTATCAAAACAGCACTGTAAACTAAAAACGTTGACTTTTTCTGTATGCAAATTATACTCAAAATTTTCAAAGTGTATAGCTTTCATACTCTACCATTAACACCTTAAAACATTACATTAAACATTTCTGCATAGTGCTTATAGACAGTGTCATGATCAGCCTACACCTGGAAGATATTTCTCTTTTCTTAGGCCAGAATATTGGTTTTTCTGAACAAAGGACTGAAAACTGAAAGAAAAGTACATCAAGCCCACTTTGAAACTTCCTGCTATGATGGGGGAAAATTGTAAATAGTAAATCACTGTCCTTCATCATTTCCCTCCACATACAAATTGAACTGTAAAATTCTCTTTCTCATTTTAACTCCAGCAATAATTCATTTGATTCTGGGAAAGAATTCATCATGATCGGTCTGAATTATTTTCATCTTTGCTAGCAGTTTGCAGGACTTGACCAATAGTCATATGGATAATTTGAAATATTTGTTTGTTTATGTCAGTCTAAACATAATCCATTGTGTTTTGTAGCAATGTAATTCTTTATGCCTGAAGAAAAAAAAATCCGAAACAGTTTTAATGGAAATTCTCTTTATATAGGATCAAAATTCATGTCTTAAAAAACACTGAGCAAAAACCTGAACAAATAATCAGCAAACTACTGAAGACACAAAATACCGACATGTGAACCAAACCATGAAGCAGAATAAAATGTAAATCCATCACGTACTTATCTCATCTCAGAGAACTGCTGAGCACTCAAGCTTTTTCCTTCCCTTTGCCTAACTACTAAGTGGGTGGAAATGTTTTCCTTTCATTTACTGGAAACAAAAGTGATGCTGCATCAGCAGATAGGTTACAAAATAAAACACACAAAAACAAGATGACGCCTACTTAAATGTGAACAAAACAAAACAATCAGAGGCTTTATTAGGGCATGAATTTTGCAACCAAAAATTGTACTCAAAAAAATTAAAAAGTGGGAGGAAAGGGCCTAAAACCCCATCAAGGGCAGAAAGAGCACATGGCATAAGCAGGACCCCTGGGGCCCAGGATGCAAGAGAACCAGGACAGTGAAAAAACATGAAGGCCAATGTCGGAGGGAACAGGAGAGAAGTCAGCCCCGCTGAACTGATGAATGGAAAAAACCTACAAAATGGAAAATATTTTCTATTTAGTAGTGATCAATGTGAAATTCATTGATAAATGTGAAATTCATTGTTCTATATTTGAAATTCACCATTCCAAAAAAACTTAGTTTTTAATTGACATATTATAAATGCAAAGTTATTAGTAGAGAGAAATGTTCTCTCAACGAGTGATTATGCAAAGAGAAGACTTTTTCATTAAAAATTACAAACTTCAGCTCATTGACTCAGGAAGAAACCAGCACTGTGAGAATTTCATAGGCATAAAATGCAAAAGAAAGCTTTAAAAAAAAATAAAAGCAGAACAGATCGTAAAATGTATTCCAACCTGGGTTTTTTCATCCACAGAGAGACAGCTATGTCAGTTAACTGTGCTAAATATAAATCCAATCTCCAAGTATGTTAGGATAAACTATTCCCCAGAAAACTGAGAAAATATATAAATGAGACAGCCAAATTTTTACTGGGGGATGTTGGAGACATTGTGTAGAGCTGGAATGGTGCCAGAGAGCTACAGTGGTATGCAAACATTAGTGTAAGTCTTGAAAAGGTGAGGACGATCAATTCTGAAAACTAGACTAGAGAGTGTGACGTTACCTTGGGGGAGACTGGCCTAGAAGGTTCTGCAAGCCTGCAAAAAGGAAGCAGAGACTCTAGTAGTATGTGACGACATGGATGAACCGGGAGGACCCGGTCACAGAAGAAGTACTGCATGATCTCCCTTAAATGAGGAATCTAAAAAAAATCAGACTCATAAAAACACAAGGTAGAATAGTGGTTGCCAGGGGCTGGGGGAGGAGAAATAGGGAGTTGCTCTTCAATAGGTATAAAGCTTCAGTTGTGCAGGATGATTGAGTTCTAGAGATTGCTGAACAGTAAGTATAGCACTTGCCCTAGAGTTAACACTTTAGTATTGTATATTTCAAAATTTGTTAAGAGGGTGGATCTTAGGTTAAGTGTTCTTTCTACAAAAATCAATAACAAACAAAAGAACAGGAGGAAACTTTTGGAGGCGATGAATATGTTAATGACCCTGATTGTGGTGACCATTTCATGGGGGTATGCTATGTTCCAATTTATCAAATTGTATGTATGCATGGCAGTGGTTCTCAACCTTCTGGCCCTTTAAATACAGTTCCTCATGTTGTGACCCAACCATAAAATTATTTTCGTTGCTACTTCATAACTATAATGTTGCTACTGTTATGGATCATAATGTAAATATCTGATATGCAGGATGGTCTTAGGCGACCCCTGTGAAAGGGTCGTTCGACCCCCAAAGGGGTCGCGACCCACAGGCTGAGAACCACTGGTTTAGAGGGTGAGGAGGTCTCAGAGCTCCATCTTATCCAAAGTTTGTGGCTATTTTTTCAAACAGTGTGGACAAGGACACTGATGGCATGGTTATTAAAGTTGTGTGTGGCATAAAGTCTGCAGGGACAATCAATGAGGACCTCAAAGTCCCTTAAAAACCCACAGCAGTTGGCCAAATCTAACATAAAATTTATAAAGGAATGTATTTAAGGTTCTTCTCTTGCTTCATAAACTTAAAACTCACTTAGGTTTTAAAAAAAATAACTCCACTGATGTGGTTTATATTAGACTACAAGATGGGACAAATGACTTAGAAACATAAGTAAAAATTCCACGTGAGTCAAGAGTGGCTATGTCAGTCTTATTTGAAGGCAAGTTCAAGAGCCAGAAAGAGGGTTGTCTGTTCTCTTCTGCGCTGGTCAGACTACACCAGGGGGCTATGTCTCCAGAAAGATAATTTAAAACCCACTTTTGTAAAGAGAACAGTCAGCAGCCCAGGAGGGTTGGGTTATACGAAGAACTGTGAAAATGGAAGACTCATTGAGGACAATGAACTTCACATTTTGCAGTTCTATCAATAGAGAAAGCATTAGATTTGTTAAGGGTAGTCCCCAGCGGGTAAAATTAGAGCCAGTGGGTGGGAAGTGCTAGGGAGCCAGGTTTCTGCCAGGTATACACAAGGCATTTCCAACTGAGCTGTGCCTGGGCAAAGCGGGCTGCCTTAAGAGTTGGGAGTGAATTGGAAGTCCCTGAAGCACTCACACAGGGCTTCCTAACCACAAGGAAAGTGTTTCCCACTGGGACTGGGGTGGGAGAAGGTTGGTGGTTATTTAGAGTCAATATCCTAAAGATTCTATTCAGCATGTTTGGATATGTCACTTGCTGTTCTACCCCATGTGTCCTTCTTAGACAATATAAAAAGCAAAGGAGAAAGCTTCGTGGCTTTTAACTTGCTGTCACATTGGTGTTGGGCATAACCAGACCTAAAAGTTAGGGAAAAACTCGGAGAAGGCAAGAAAGGACAATGAGGGAGAAGGCCAGGGGGAAAGGGGTGGACATGACCTAGAGCTGCAGGGAAGGAAAAGGGTAGAGGGAAAGACATCGCCAGGGAAGCAGCGCTCTCCCAGAGCTGTTCCCCTCACCTCTCCATGCCAAGTCTATGGCCATGCCCCACTCACCGCCTCTCACTGCCTTTCTAACTGGGTTCTTTAAGCTGCTGACCTAAATATCACAAATCACGGGTTTCTTTCTTTCTATTTTATGATAAAGACATACATGGGGGAGGAATGGGGAAGATTGGAGGTAGAAAAATCAGGAACCAACAATATTTAACCAACACAAGTCATTGAAATTCAGTTCTCGATCTTCATAAAAGCTCTGAGTGTGGGTGGATTTGCCCTGATGATTTTCCAGTCTTATTTACCCATGTCCACAATCACAATAGCTCATCTCAATCCCACATCATGGCGGAGTAATCCTCTCTCCCGTATGTGCTCTGAGAAGTGACATCTCATATGTCAGTCACAACTAATCATCTACCTGTACATGTGAGCTATAAAATACTAACTTTCATTGAAATGTCAAATATAGTAAAAAGTGCAAAAAACACTTTGACAACAAGATGGCAGTGTAGGTAAATGCCTGTACTCTCGCCTCCCACAACCACATCACAATTACAACCAAAAGACAGAAAAACCATCACCCAGCACTGCTGGGAAGCTGGCTGAATGGAAGTCCTACAACTAGAGAAGTAAAGAAGAAAGCACACTGAGATGGCTAGGAGGTGCACAGGTGTGGAAAGGGCTGATCTGGGATCCACGTGGGCTGCTTTTTTAATCTGGCGGAAGAGCTCCCTGCGGAGGCCGCCCAGAGGAGCAAGGGGTCCCAGCACCACACCAGAAGCCCAGCCCAGGGTCCCAGAGCTGGGAAAAGAAGTCCCTGCGGGCAGTAAGACCTATAGGCTGTAAAAACCTGTGCAGATTGGGGCTCAGTGACACAGAGGCTGCTGGAGACCCGACTGTTCTTAAAAGGCCGGCACCACGAACTGAACTTACAAGGTCCCGCTTCCACGTAGCTCCAGCACCAGGGCAGGGCTCTGGAAGACACAGACACATATGAGGAGTAACTGGATTGTCTGGCATTGGGACAGGAACTCGAGAGGGTTAGGGAGGGGGGCTTTCTCCCAGACAGAGGTGCTCACAGGGGTCATTGTTCCTAAGCTGGGACCTCCCCGGTCAGAGGGCTGACTGGCAACCATTTATGTTTGCTCAACCCTTGTGATTCCCTAAGACCCCCACCTCAACCAATTTATAATCCCACCCAAGCTGTGTGCAGCAGCTTTTATATATGAACTAGGGGCCCAGTGCACAAATTTGTGCACCTTGAAAGGAACTGTGGGCCATGATGCTGCAGTGGGCATAGGGGTGGGCCTCAGCCCATCCTCTGTGCCCCTACCTAGCCCCTCCCACCTTGGCCCATGGTCCTCTATCTGCCGGCAGCCCCATTCCCGCTGCCCCACTCCCACACGCTGACGCCGCTGGTCCGGCTTGCACCCGCTGATGGTGCAGAATGATTGGGGCCAGTGCCAGCAGCAGGTGAGAGCTGCGGCTGCTGCCCTAATCACCCCTTAGGAATAGGAGGAGATAGAGAAGCCCTCAGGGGCTATCAGGGCAGCAGCCGCCGCTTGCACTCACTAACGGTGCCGAGCGATCAGGACTGGCGCCGGGTGCCAGCAGCAGGTGTGAGCAGCAGCTCCAGCGGCAGCTCCAGCACCGGCTGTGGATGTGAGTGGGACTGGTGCTGGCAGTGGGTGCAAGTGGAGATTCTGGTGCCAGCAGTGGATGCAAGCGGGGCTGTCACTAGCAGCGGGTGTGAGAGGCAGCTGCTGGCCCCCAGCAATGGGTAGAAGTGGGGCCAGCACCAGCAGCAGGTGCAAGCACCTGGCAGTACCATGGTGCACAGGAGCAAAGAATTTTCAGTAACCACAAAAGGCCCACCCTGATGACAGCGACCAGTGCCCCACCTTGGTCAGGAGCCCCCGCTCACCTGCTCTACTATCCCACCCTGGCGATGCCTGCCATGTTCTGCGCTCTTCCACCTGCTGCTGACGCCTGCCATGTTCCATGCACGCCCCCTGGTGGTCAGCGCACATCATAGTGACTGGTTGTTCAGTCATTTGGTCTATTTGCATATTAGGGTTTTATATATATAGATGGCTTGTCCTTGCTCAGGCTAAAATCTGTCAAACAAGCTGCAGCTGGGTCAGGGAGCCCCCACACATATCAATAAAAGGCCCAAGACCAAATACCACCACCAGCCTGTCTTGCTTCACAGCTGGGTCTCAACTGGGCACTTCCAAACCTGATACAAAGAGGAGGAATCTGCAGATCTCTATGTAGCTCCTGCTGGGTGGCCCCAGGCAGTGGCTAACTTTGCACTTCATTGGAGACCCAAGAGCCATTGTACCCAGTGGTCACTATCAGACCATACCAAATTACAACTCTACACATCCATAAGCGACACACTCAAAGGGTAGACTCAGTGAGCACCAAAACCCCACTGAAGCAAGTCCTGCTCTCCTGCACAGCAGCTTTATCACTGTAGTTGCAGCTGGTCCTCACAGCCAATTGGCCTGGATGTCAATTCCTCCCAGTGACACCAATAGCGATCAAGGCTCAACTATAACAAGACTATGCTCACAGCCCACAAAAGGGTACCACTAGAGCTCCCAGCTCAGATGACTGGGGAGGCTGAGCCACTGGGCCCTATAGAACATCTACTACACAAGGACACTCTACCAACTCAAGGAGACATAGCAGCTCTACCCAATATATATATATAAACAAACACATGGAAGAAGCCACAATGCAGAGACAAACATGTCACACAAAAAAGAAATGGAAGAAAGCAAACTACTGAATACAGAGTTCAAAACCACAGTTATAAGGTTACTCAAGAATCTTCTAGAAACCTCCAAAAAGATGGTAGGATGTGCAGGAGGCAGCCAATCAATGATTCTCACTCATCATTGAGGTTTCTATCTCTGTCTCTCTCTCCCTTCCTCTCTGAAGCCAATAAAAAATATATTTTTAGAAAAGAATAATATACAAGGATTCAACAGTAGAATAGAGGATTCTGAGAATGAAATCAATGATTTGAAATATGAGGAAGCAAAAAACACCCAACCGGAAAAGCAAAAAGAAGAAAGAATCCAAAAATATGAAGATACAGTAAGGAGCCTCTGGGACAACTTCAAGCATACCAACATTTGCATTATGGGGGTGCCAGAAAAAGAGAGAGAGCAAGATATTGAAAACCTATTTGAAGAAATAATGACAGAAAACTTGCCCTGCCTGGTGAAAGAAATAGACTTACAAGTCCAGGAAGCACAGAGAACCCCAAACAAGAGGAACCCAAAGAGGACCACACCAAGACACATCATAATTAAAATGCCAAGGGCTAAAGACAAAGAGAGAATCTTAAAAGCAGCAAGAGAAAAGAAGTTAGTT
This sequence comes from Myotis nattereri, assembly GCF_964212035.1. Classification (NCBI taxonomy): domain Eukaryota; kingdom Metazoa; phylum Chordata; class Mammalia; order Chiroptera; family Vespertilionidae; genus Myotis; species Myotis nattereri. The sequence continues at coordinate 12,762,254 of NC_138079.1, forward strand.
AACTACAAGGGAGTGCCCATACAACTGTCAGCTGATTTCTCAACAGAAACTATGCAGGCCAGAAGAGAGTAGCAAGAAATATTCAAAGTGATAAATAGCAAGGACCTACAACCAAAATAACTCTACCCAGCAAAGCTATCATTTAGAATTGAAGATCAGATAAAGAGCTTCACAGACAAGAAAAAGCTAAAGGCAATGGGGGCGGCGGGGGAGGAGGAGACATATGTAATACTTTCAACAATAAATAATTTAAATTTTTTAAAAAAGAAAAGAAAAAGCTAAAGGAGTTCATCACCACCAAACCAGTATTATATGAAATGTTGTCAAAACCAAGATGGCAGCATAGGTAAACACTGGAGTTAGCTGCCTCAAACAACCACTTCAAAAATACACCTAAAAGACGGAACGGACATTGCCCAGAACCACAGGAAGACTGGCTGAGGGAAAATTCTTCAACTAGAAGGAAAGAGAACAGCATATGAGACTCAGAGGAGGCGCAGTGTGGAAAATACAAAGGTGCGGAGGTACGCGCGGAGCGGGCTGGTGGCGGAGGGCGCCGTTGTCGTTTTCAATCGGGAGGGAGTCTCAGATTCTGAGCTCCAGTTCTGGGCGAGTCTCTAGGGACCCAGACTCAAATGGGAGAAGCGGGACTGTCTGGCATCGGTCGGAACGCGAGGGCAGCTTTCTCTCCGAGGTTTGCAGCGCTTGCTGGGACTCTGAGAGGCAGAGTCTCTGGGGACGGGACTGAGAGCAGCCATAACTGCTCCCTCGACCCGCTCTGTTGATCCCGTGCGACCCGCCCCGCCCAAGCCCTGCACAGAGCCATTTGCCAGATAGCCTCAGGCAAAGGCTATATTAGCACCTCCCTAGAGGACAGAAGTTTTCCCACTGCAGACACAGCTGATTCTCACAGCCAGTTGGCCTGGAGGTCAAATCCCCCTAGTATTAACTACAACAATCAAGGCTTAACTACAACAAGACTGTGCACAAAGACCACTAGGGGGTGCACCAAGAAAGCATAAAAAATGCGGAGACAAAGAAACAGGACAAAACTGTCAATGGAGGATATTGAGTTCAGAACCACACTTTTAAGGTCTCTCAAGAACTGTCTAGAAGCCGCCGATAAAGTTATTGAGATCTACAAGAAATCTAATGAGACCCTCGATGTTATGATAAAGAACCAACTAGAAATTAAGCATACACTGACTGAAATAAAGAATATTATACAGACTCCCAACAGCAGACCAGAGGAGCGCAAGAATCAAAGCAAAGATTTGAAATGCGAAGAAGCAAAAAACACCCAACCGGAAAAGCAAAATGAAAAAAGAATCCGAAAATACGAAGATAGTGTAAGGAGCCTCTGGAACAGCTTCAAGCGTACCAACATCAGAATTATAGGGGTGCCAGAAGATGAGAGAGAGCAAGATATTGAAAACCTATTTGAAGAAATAATGACAGAAAACTTCCCTACCTGGTGAAAGAAATAGACTTACGAGTCCAGGAAGCACAGAGAACCCCAAACAAGAGGAATCCAAAGAGGACCACACCAAGACACATCATAATTAAAATGCCAAGAGCAAAAGACAAAGAGAGAATCTTAAAAGCAGCAAGAGAAAGAAACTCGGTTACCTACAAGGGAATACCCATACGACTATCAGCTGATTTCTCAACAGAAACTTTGCAGGCCAGAAGGGAGTGGCAAGAAATATTCAAAGTGATGAATACCAAGAACCTACAACCAAGATTACTTTATCCAGCAAAGCTATCATTCAGAATTGAAGGTCAGATAAAGAGCTTCACAGATAAGGAAAAGCTAAAGGAGTTCATCACCACCAAACCAGTATTATACGAAATACTGAAAGGTATCCTTTAAGAAGAGGAAGAAGAAGAAAAAGGTAAAGATACTAATTATAAACAACAAATATGCATCTATCAGCAAGTGAATCTAAGAATCAAGTGAATAAATAATCTGATGAACAGAATGAACTGGCGATTATAATAGAATCAGGGACATAGAAAGGGAATGGACTCACTATTCTTGAGGGGGAAAAGGGTGTGGGAGATGCAGGAAGAGACTGGACAAAAATTGTGCACCTATAGATGAGGACAGTGGGGGGGTAAGGGCAGAGGGTGGGTTGGGAACTGGGTGGAGGGGAGCTATGGGGGGGGGGAAGAGGAACAAATGTAATAATCTGAACAATAAAGATTTAATTAAAAAAAAGGAAAAAAAAAGAAATGTTGAAGGGTATTCTTTAAGAAGAGGAAGAAGAAAAAAGAAAAAGATCAAAAATATGAACAACAAAATGGCAAAAAATATATACCTATCAACAATTGAATCGAAAAATCAAAATAAACGAATAAGGAATATAATGAACAGAATAATCTTGTGAATAAAATAGAATCAGAGGCATGGAAATGGAACAGAATGACAATTCTCAGAGGGTAGGGGTGTGGTGGGGTGGGAAGAGATTAAACAAAGATCTTATATGCATTACCTATGGACACAGGCAATAGGGTGGTGAAGGCCTGGGGAGGGGCGGGAACCAGGTGGAAGGGGGCAATGGGGAGAAAAAAGAAGGACATCTGTAATAATCTCAACAATAAAGATTAAATAAATAAATAAACATTAAACAATTGAGAAAAAATACTTTAAAATATATAATGAAAGCCTGGTCAGTGTGGCTCAGTGATTGAGCATTGACCTATGAACCAGGAGGTCGCAGTTTAATTCTTGGTCGGGCACATGCCCGGGTTGCAGGTTCAATTCCCAGTGTGTGGTGTGCAGGGGGCAGCCGATCAATGATTCTCTCTCATCACTGGTGTTTCTATCTCTCTCTCTCTCCCTCTCCCTTCCTCTCTGAAATCAATAAAAATATAAATAAATAAATAAATAAATAAATAAATAAATAAATAAATAAGTAAGTAAGTAAATAAATAAATAAATAATGAGAGATGCATTCCTCTCACCACACATCTCAATCCTCACTTTCCCTCCCTAGAGGCAAAGGCTATTACTGGTTTCTCATGTATTCACAGGTCATTTCTGGCAGGATATGCACAGTCCTGGGCTTGCAACAGGGTAGAAGGGCTCCAGTGCCCATCTGCATTCTGTGGATCCCCCAAACCAGCCTTCTCATGCTCTGTCATTTTATTACTATCCCCTCAGGGAGCACCACAGAGCTGCTTGTCTGAACTGTTCAAGTAATCTCCAGGTACCAGTAACTGTTCCCATCAATGCTGTGGTTCAAGGTTGCTCCCATTCTGAGTGAATTAGCCATCCTTTCCATAAAGCCAGTTATGCTTACGGTGCATTGTTGCAGAATATGTCACAGCAGAGCGTCTGTCTGGAAATCACACATGCACTGGCACGAGTCACTCTGCAGTCTTTTTCACAGCTGTTCCATACAGAGCCACCAAAATGTGCTTAACTAGCCTCGACTAATGCACATTGAGGCTCGGCCCATTTTTCACTTGTAAAGACAATTCTGTAAGATGTTCTTATGGACTGAATAGTCCTTCCAAAATTTCTATGTTGAAGCCCCAATCCCCAGTACCTTAGAATGTAACTGTATGTAGAGATGGGGCCTTTAAAGAGGTGATTAAGGTCAAATGGGGTCATATGGATGAGCCCCTAATCCAATAGGACTGGTGTCCTTATAAGAAGAGATTAGGACACAGAACTGCACAGAGGAAAGTCCATGTAGGGACATAGGGAGAAAGCAGTCATCTGCAAGCCAAGGAGAGAGGCCTCAGGAGAAACCAGACCTGCTGACACCTTGATCTTGGACCTCCAGCCTCCAGACTATGAGACTTAAATTTCTGTTGTTTAAGCCACACAATATGCAGTATTTTGCTATGGCAGCCTGAGCAAACTAACACAGATGTATACTTTAACAAACTGCTTATTTTTTCCCCATTGCCTTTCAGAGAGAGGAGAGAGAGAAGAGAGAGAGAGAGAGAGAGAGAGAGAGAGAGAGAGAGAGAGAGAAGGAAAGAAACATTGATGTGAGAGAAACACATCAATTGGTTGCCTCTGGCACACACCTCAACCAGAGGCAGGGAGCAAACCACAACCCAGGTATGTGCTCTTGACTGGCAATCGAACCTGCAACCCCTCAGTGTGCAGGCCAATGCCCTAACCACTCAGTAACACCTGCCAGGGATAACTGCTTATTTTCCAACATAGATCTTACGTTTTCCCTAACCTACCGTTAGGTAGGATAAACCTAAAAGACAGGTGGTAATTCAGTTCTGCTTGCTAGAAGATATGATTTCATCTACCCACTTCTGGGTTGGCAGAATAAAATCCTGGAAAATCTGTTGCCTTACTCTCCTCTCAGGCTGATGCTTCTAACTCGGAGACCACTCTGTGCCTACAAAAAAGAGTTACTCTGATTCAAAGAGGCATGGGACCCAAGCTTCAGAGTTATTCAGATGTTGCTAACATCTGCTCTAACTGGATAGATGGGATCAGGTCCAGAGCAGGAGAGCTTCCCCACAAATATCACATCTACACTGCAGAACTGATAGAAACATTAAAAATAATGTCTGTAAAAGACCTCCAACGTGATAGACAGTCAACACATGAGAACTAGCCTTATTATCATAGTTTCTGGACTATGCATTTCCACTCAGATTTAACACTTTCAGGCCAAGGGAAACTATGATGACCACAATTTGCCTTTCTGAACTGTCACAGATATGCCAGTTGGGTAGTTTGGACTGGGGTAAGGGCCAGGGGAAAACAAGCAATCTGACATTTCCCCATTACAAACCCATATCTTTCCGTCTCACTAAAATTAAAATTCATATTAAAGTGTTCCTTAACAAAATGCAAATGCCCTTGAAAATGGCAAATGTAATGTAACACTTAAATCAAAGATGAGTGGACCTGTGGGGAAAAGGCCATGTGAGCAAATGATAAAGGGTCCATAGAGGGGGAAACGGGGAGCAAAAAAGAGAAGATTGCAAAAAGAGTAGAAAGTTCACCTGCCTTACAACTTCGCTGACTGCCAGCTGTGCTCTACTGGCATTTAGCCTAATGCCTTTTGACACAATCTCTTCTTCAGCTGTCATGTTCCCCACCAACAACACTACAAAGCTAGCAAACCCCATACTAGTAAGATCTTTCCACTCAAATGTATCCACAAAGTTTGGGATATACATAAGGTTTATTAAATTATTCTGACATTAGCCCAATTGGCGTGGCTAGTGGTTGAGCATCGACCTATGAAGCAGAAGGTCATGGTTCAATTCCAGTCAGGGTACATGCCCAGGCTGTGGGCTCCATCCCCAGTATGGGGCATGCAGGAGGCAGCTAATCAATGATTGGCTCTCATTAGTAATGTTTCTACCTCTCTCTCCCTCTCCCTCCTCTCTGAAATCAGTAAAACTATTTTTTCATTCTGACATTAGGATTCATTCTTTTTTTTTCTTAAATATATTTTTATTGATTATATTGACCTCAGAGAGGAAGGGAGAGAGAGATGGAAATATCAATGATGAAAAAGAATCATTGATTGGCTGCCTCCTGCATGCCTTCTACTGGGGATTGAGCCCACAATCCAGGCATGTGCCCTGACTGGGGAATCAAACCATTACCTCCTGGTTCATAGGTCAATGCTCAACCACTAAGCCACATGGGTCGGGCAGGATTCATTCTTATAAAAAAACTAGAGGCCCAGTGCATGAAATTTGTGCATGGGGGGTGTCTCTCAGCCCAGCCTGCACCCTCTCCAATCTGGGACCCCTCAGGGGATGTGCAACTGCCAGTTTAGGCCCGATCCCTGCAATGCAGGACTGCTGGCTCCTAACCGCTCACCTGTCTGCCTGCCTGATCACCCCTAACCCCTCTGCCTGCCTGCCTGATTGTCCTTAACCCCTCTGCCTGCCTGCCTGATTGCCCCTAACCACCTCTGCCTGCCTGCCTGATGCCCCTAACTGCCTCTGCCTCTGCCTCAGCCCCTGCCATAGCTTTGTCCAGAAGAACATCCAGAAGACGTCTGGTCTATCTGGTCTAATTAGCATATTACCCTTTTATTAGTACTGATAATTTTGTGCTCTAGCTGGTTTGGCTCACTGGATAGAGCATCAGCCTGCAGACTAAAGAGTGGCAGGTTCAATTCCAGTCAAGGGCACATGCCTGGGTTTCGGGCTTGATCCCCAGTAGAGGGTGTGCAAGAGGCAGCCAATCAATGATTCTCTCTCATCATTGATGTTTCTATATCTCTCTCTCCTTTCCTCTCTGAAATCAATAAAAATATATTTTAAAAATAATAATTTTGCTACCCAATTTTTTACACAACAATATTAGAGAAGAAAACTAGCTTGATTACTCCCTACCATCCTTGAATTAAACCTACTGATCGAGGTATTGTTATTTGTTTGGTTTGGTTTTTTGGAAATTGATTATCTGATATGACAAGAAGACCAAAGATGAACCAGTGAATAACTGCCATGGTCAAGAACTCAGAGACTCTCTCTCTTGCTCTGCCATCCTCTGCAGGCCTGCAAGATCTCACTTGGTTGTGGCCAGATGATTCCATAACTTCAGGAGTCACATGATTCAGGACTTCCTTATATTCAACCTCCCATCAGTGGGAGAAGGAAAAATTTCCATTCTTTCTCCTCTTAGTTTTTCTGAATGACCAGATGGCTACCTTCTTGCTGTGTTCCTCATATGGTCCTTTTCTCCGTGTACTATATGTGCCCCTAGTTGAGCTATTGTTTTAGCAATCCTCCTTAGATACCGTTCACACCATAATATTAAATTAGAAAAAATAAGACATTAAATTTCCCTTACCTATAAAAGTTATGTGATTTTTTTCATGTTCAATTTTCATCAGTCCATTAGGTCACAAGTGTGCCCATTCCAATATAACTATGCCATCATTACAGGAACACTTCACTCTAAAGGAAGAAGCTGTTCTGCCTAAGAGACTCTCAGATGACTGAAGTTTTCTATCTGAGCACAGGAACTGTGTTGTGTGATTTAGATGGAGATTTCCCTACGTTTATATAAATATCCATTTTTCCATTTAAATATACAGCCCACACTATCTTTGGGGATAATAAGTTCCTTGTGTTGAATACCTGTTATGACAAGTAATATTTGCATATGTCATAAAATAACCTATTTCCTAAATGGAGTTCTTCAAGGAACATGACACTGAACACAATGTGATGTGGAGGCGGGCTGAGATATTCTAGGGACAGTGACAGCTCTGCTCCTGCTGCCCTGGTCCTTTGGTCCTGCTGGCAGTGGGTGAGGGTGGGCCCCTGGCAGGGTCCCACCCCCCAGGACTGGCCTGCTCTCTGGACTGAACCCTGACCCAGAGAGAAACCTGATTGCTATTCTCTTGTCTCTCACAGCCCTCCAAGTTCCTCTGACCTCAGCTTCGTGACCTTAACTTCCACCCAGACGTCCCCAACCTTCCTGTTCCCCAATTTAAATTCTCAAGATGGACTCGTCACCTCCTCTCTATGGCCTGCCTTTGGCTCAGATGCCCAACCCAGGCCCCACCAACTGAAGAGGAGTCAGGGAGCTCTGGGTGGGACAGTGTCACTTAGAAAGGGATGAGGCATATTTCTCCCAGGGCTTTAAGAACAGTCCCTGGTTCTAATCAGTACTGGGGCTTCTCTCTAGCAAAGCCCTCTGGGGCTTTATATATTCCAACTTTCTTCTCCGAGCATTCACCCCTCTTCGCTGGAGTTTAGATACAGCTTGTCTTCATTCATCGGCTTCCCCAGCGTTCCGACGACACCTCGGAAATGTGGGATCAGTTCCAGACCACCGCGATAAAGTCTCCCAATAAAGTGAGTCGTCACCTTTTTGCTGGTCGAGGGTCTTGCCTTCAAATTGTAAAAAACACATCTGTGAAGCACAACCAATCGAAGTGCAATAAAACAAGGGGTGCCTGTGCTTTGCTTTGCAGTTTCAGAGTCAGCAGCGGCCACAGCTTCCTCCTGTGCGGGGGATGCTACGTTCTGTTGGAGTCAAACACTTTACTGCTGAAGACAACTCTGATGCCTCCCAGACTCAGAGGTCGGCTGAAAGGACGCAGGCAGGCGGGCCTGCTCGGGTGGGAAAGCTCAGGTCATTTAGGACTCTGCACCTGCTTGCAGACGGATCCCTTCTACAACATCCCCACCAAGTGGCTGCCCAGCCTCTGCTCCAGCATCTCCAGGAAGGAGCTCACCATGCTGAGGCAATGCATCCTAACTTTAAATGACTTGATTAAGACTGCACTTAAGATTGAGCTTAAACTGCGTGTCCCTTTAGCACAGCGGTTCTCAACCTTCTGGCCCTTTAAATACAGTTCCTCATGTTGTGACCCAACCATAAAATTATTTTCGTTGCTACTTCATAACTGTAATGTTGCTACTGTTATGAATTGTAATGTAAATATTTGATATGCAGGACCCTGTGAAAGGGTCGTTTGACTACCAAAGGGGTCGCGACCCAAAGGTTGAGAACCGCTGCTTTAGCACCCACCCAATGGCAGAGTTTACACCCAGAGCCGGTCAGAGCAGGTCTAATTGCAGGGAAGCAGGTGAGTGTAGTATACCCTGTGCTCCAGTGTGAATGGGACTGAGCAAGGTGACAACCCTCCTTATTTCAAAAAAAGAAAATGAAGACAGTGCCTCCTCCCTGAGGATGGGAACAGGGCACACGGTCATGCTCATGATCCACTGTTCTGCTTGGCAACCCTCCGACTACTGGAAAGCATCTGTCCTGACTCCTTCAATCATTCTCTCCTCCAGGCAAACATCCACAGCCTCTTTAACTGTGCCTCTTAGGGTATGATTTCAGGGCCTTTACCACCTAGAATTCATTTCTGCTATCATGGCTTCATCCATTCCTTTATTCCTAGTTTCTTATATCATCCATGTTAGCTGAGCCAGGATGGGGTGGCAAAGTGGAGACCCTCCCAGAAAGGCTTTCCTTGTGAGCACAGTGCCAACCGCACCCCCACCTCAGCCAACCAGCCCCAGCATCACATCAGGGGGCAGGTACCCGCCCTGCTCAGCCAGCCCATGGGAGAGTCCTCACGGAGCTTGGCTCCCTTCCACTGCCTTTCCTAGTGCCGGCCCAGGAGGTGCTGGCTGGAGCCAGGACAAGTCTGGGTAGCGCTGGGTGTGACTCTTCTGCATTACCAGCTTCTGTCAGCTTGGCTGCTATGACAGAGCACCACAGACTGGGGGGCTTAAACAACATTTATTTCTCACAGTCGGGGGGCTGACAAGTCCACCCAGACGTCCCTAATCTTCCTGTTCCCCAATTTAAATTCTCAACATGGACTCCTCCTCTCTATGGCCTGCCTTTGGCTCAGATGCCCAACCCAGGCCCCACCAACTGAAGAGGAGTCAGGGAGCTCTGGGTGGGACAGTGTCACTTAGAAGGGGATGAGGCATCGTTATGGACATATTGGCACTGGCAGATTCAGTGTCAGAAAGAACCCGCTTTCCGTATCAATGACCAGCTTCTCCCTGTGTCATCCCTGCAATGGAAGAGGTGAGGGAGGGCTCTGGGGTCTCTATAAAGGTACTAATCCCTTGATAAGGGGTCTGCCCTCATGACCTAATCACCCAAAGGCCCCACCTCCTAATACTATCACACTGGAAGGTGAGGATTTCAATGTACAAGTTTTTTGGGACACTTAACACACAGTCCACACAGTTTCCCTACTTGGCAACCCTACCTGCCGAGGACAGTCTGAACGTAGCTTCTTCCCCTCCTCTTCCTACTTCCTTACTAATCCTGAGAATCATCTCTCCCCATCAAACTCCCTGGGTGCAGGGAAACAGCTGAGGCCCTGCCGTTCCTCACCCCTGCCCACATCTCCAAGAACAGGATGCCCTCCAGGGATGACTGTGCCAGCTGTGAAGGCCAGGTCCTCTTGACGTGGTACAATTCCCCAAACACCACTCGGGAGCTACTCTGGGACATTAACTTCCAAATGTCCCAACCCCCAGAGCTCTCCATGATTCAAACACTCCAGATGCACCTCTGACCCGGCCAACAGGTGCTATCTCTCTAGTGCTCTCCGGGCAGGGAGCGTGGGCTCACAGGGGCCTCGGCCAACGCAGCCTCACACCCTCCTACCACTGCACGGGGCAAATAACACAACACCCAAGTCAAAGAAGCTTTAAAACAACATGTTTATTATGCAACTTAACAAGATGTCTTAAAGTCGCAGACTCCAGGTCAGTCCAGGAACTCAGTGGCATCGTCACAGACACAATGTCTTTCCGTCTTTCTGCACCACCAGCCTCAGCTCCTTGGCTTCCACCTGCACTTTCCCCTGTGGTTGCAAAGTGGCTGCTACTGCTCCGGGTGTTACTGCTCACTCCTCAAGCAGCTCCTTCTATCAGCAACAAAACCTTTCCCAAAGCTCCCGGCAGATGTCCCTCAAACCTCACTGGCAGGAACTGGGTCACATGCCCATCACCCACTCTGATGCCCAAGAGATGGGACCAAACAACCGACAGGGCCCGCCGTCCCTGAATACACTGGTGCCTGACGCCTGAAATCTGGGGATTCAGTTACTAAGGAAGAGGGAGCAGTGTCTGCACATCTCCTTTGGCAGGCCCGCTGGCATCCCCTGCTCCAGGACAAGTGGCCTGGGTCAGAGGCCTGTAGACTTTGCCACTGTGGCCCAGATGACATCAACGTGTTAATGAAGAGCTAGGCACACTGTGGCCCCAACAGCAAAGGACACCACACGACAAAGCTAGGTGCTTCTTGTCTGTCTGTTGAAAGTTACTAGTAAGTAGACTCCTGTAGTCTACACAGCAATGACTTAGAGGTCTTCCCTGGAATGCACTAAGCTGGGCCCAAGCTAGGAAACTGAGGTTGTAACACAAGCTTAGAAGACTTCTGGACCTGAGAACATCTATGTCTTTATAGCAGGTCTTTCAGACCTTTGGCTACTGGAGAAAGTACTTTGGTAGAGTGGTACCTGGATATGTGGTTTAAATGTCAGAAATCTTCCATTTTTTCTATTCTGTTTGGTTATAACTTGATATGGTGTACACCGGTCACTCAGCAATGGTAAACAGTGTATGTAGAAGAATCTCATTTCTTACATCTTTTAAACTTGGTTTCACGTGCACATGGGGAGCTAAGCATTTCAAGGAATCTGAATGCCAGTCTGGCCGAGGGTCTCCTGAGGCCCACCTAGCACACCTAGGTTGCGATCCTGGAGCCATGGTTTTGGAGAAAGACACATTCAGATGGAATGAGCTCAAGTCATTGACCTGAGTGTGTCTGGACCCTGCAGGTCTCTGTTCACATGGCTCCTGTCAGGCTGCATCAGCCCGAAGCTTATTTCTACTTTTGCTTGTTTGTTTTTTAACTTTATATTTTACCAGATTAGTATTTATCCCTCATTTCAATCTGCACAGATATTTTTGAACCCTATTCTTTCCATTTTTATTTATTTTTAAATCTTTATTGTTGAGAGTATTACAGGTGCCCCCCCTTTTTCCCTCCATTACTCCCCTCCACCGGCTCCCACCCCAGGTCTTCACCACCCTATTGTCTGTGTCCATAGGTAATCCATGTATGTATATAAGATCTTTGGTTAATCTCTTCTCACCCCTCCCACCCCCTTCCCTCTGAGATTAGTCAATCTGTTCCATGTTTCTATGCCTCTGAATCTACTTTATTCATCAGTTTGTTTTTGAACCCTATTTTTGACATCAAACATGGTAGCTGTCATTCCCTATCCTGTGCCATGTGCAAAATTTGACCAATGTCCTTAACCTAGTAACTGATAAAAAATTCAAACCAGCCAGTCAGGGAAGCTACAATAACCTCTACAGGAAAAACCTTATTGAACAGTTCTTACTTAAACACACAATTTTAAGAAATAGTTAAAGATCTTGCAGATTCCGTGAATCACAATAATTCTATGAAACGGTCTGTTGTGCTTTGAGGCTGCAGGATCAAGCATCATCTAATTCTTGGGAAACTGAAGGAGAAACCCCAAAAGTGGCAAATTATACACAACTCTGAATATAACCTATGCCTCTCCTTCTATCACCAGGAATACGTCGGGCTCTGCCTACCACCCTGTCCTGGCAATGAGCTACAATGCATCCCTCTCCAAGGGTGCCCAGCCAAGTTACAGGGCTGACCACCATGGCAGAGAATTGGTTCTCCATTAGGAAATCAGGGCCTAGTGGAAAAGGAAGAGATGGTGGCAGCCAAAACACTGACAGATGTCCACACTATCCCATCCCCTCACACACAACACACACAGTTGCTTCCTGTACTATCACCCTGCTATTTCTTTGCAAGAACTTCTCACACTCTAACATTCATTCACCTATTTCTTTGTCTCCCCCTTCCAGAATATAAATTCCATAAGATTAGAGGCTTTGTCTGTCCATTCACCATTGAATTGGAAAAGCTGATTACACAGTAGGCACTCAATAACATTTACTGAATGAATTAATTAGTCCCTAGTTGCTTCTCATTTAAATCAAAATTATCAAATTTTTCACATTTTTATCAGTTTAGTAAAAGACACAAACCTTCTCACTTTATCAGATCTCTAAGACAGTTTGGTACTTAGGTTACAAGCTGTATGGCTGGGAGTTCAATTATTTTCTGTGATGAGCAGGGATTAGCTGAGCCATCATTCGATATTAATTTTTCAGATATATGAAACCTGTCTACTCAAATTCAAAGATTTTCCTTAACTTGTCTTTATCTAAATCGGTCAAGTCTCTTCTCATAAATGAGAAATATTAAATAAATGGCTGCTCTCATAAAATAAAGAAGTGACTAACAGAAATAATCTACACCTTCTGTGAATAAGCTTTTCATTAGCATCTAAATTAATAATAAATACTATGTACAGACCAAAGACTTTATGCCATGAGTTTTACAAATTGGGCCTCCTGTTCAGTACATCATTATACCAACTAGAGGCCCGATGCACAAAATTATGCTGCCTCTGCCTCAGCCCCCACCCGCTGCAGCTTTGTCCAGAAGGAAGGACGCCCAGAAGGACGTCCAGTCTAATTAGCATATTACGCTTTTATTATTATAGACTAGAGGCCCAGTGCACAAAAATTTGTGCACTGGTGGGGGGGGGGGATGTCCCTCAGCCCGACCTGTGCCCTCTCACAGTCTGGGACCCCTCGGGAGATAACCACCTGCTGGCTTAGGCCCACTCCCGGGTGGCAGATGGCAGGCCTGATCCTGCGGTGCCTGCCCCGCCTCCCCGGGTCACAGATGGCAGGCCTGGATGGCGGCAGGGTGGGCGGCTGATCACATTGCCCCGCCCCACTGTCCTGGGTTGCACACGGGAGGCCCGGATGGCAGCGGACGGGCAGCGGATTGCACTGTCCTGCCCCGCCTGCAGTATGCAAATTTAGCATCCATCTTTGTTGAGTTAATTTGCATACTCCTGATTGGTTGATGGGCATAGCGAAGGTACGGTCAATTAGCATCTTTGTCTTTTATTAGTGTAGATGACAAGGATACTCAGGAAACCAAGACTGAGAGTCTAAGCCACTGTCCAAGGCCTCCTGCTGAGGGTCCAGCAAGGATCTGAACCCAGGTCCGCTCCCTCCGAAGCTCATGATCATTATTTTACTATTAAATCATTGCCAACCACTCCACTGCATCATGTATCTTTTCTGAACACCCTATTTCATCAACTCTGAGATCTATCAATGGTAGTTGACTAGGTACAATGCTGTCATTACAGCTATAAAACACCATCTGTTGGAAGAAACCTCTCAATTTCAGAAACATTAAAATATGTATACACATACATATACATCTTAGAGTCAATAAAATACAGTCATCTACTAGCCTAGAAACAAAATATTCCTAATAAATATTATAAAATATAAATGTCTCTCTAAATCCCTTATAAAATTAATTTTGTCATGATGTATAAAGAAGAAAGACAAATCTTGAGTACGAGTAAAGTTATAGGAAACTGCAAACATTTACTAATACGTACCTCTTTAAAATTGTTTTCTCTCATCTGTGGCATTAAATCATATTCTTTATCATGTGAAGAGCTATCCATATCTTTCCCACCCATCAACATCTATCACTTATCCATATTTTCACACATCTAAGTGCATGAAAAGCTATAAGCACATTTTTTAAAATATACCATGAAAGGGAACTTTAAATCTACCTGCTATTCTTAACTTGTTTGTTTTCTCTAAAAAGTAAGGGAAGTAACAATAATTTCTCATGCCATGCCAAACAAAAATATACTCTTTGCTAAACACACAGCTATAAGTCTCTATAAAATCAAAGACCACCAACACTACAGAAAAAGACTCTCAATAAATTTTATATTCGAATGACCGACTGGAAATGCATCAATCTTCAGGGCCTCTTCTCACTCCCTTTAAACATACTCATGTCATAAACCCACACAGTGTCTATCCCCTCTCCGGTGACCTGGGCGGGGGTCCAGTGTGGGAAAGGGAACCGGCAAGCGATGACTCTAGCATCACTCTCAAGTTCAAGTTCAAGTTTCTTCTCCAACTGCAGCATCTGTGGAGAACGGCAGTCACTATTGATTCTCAAATGTCCTTTTGTATTTGAGTCCCTGAAAATACCTGTGCAAAAACTTCTAATTGCAATAAAGACCACTTCAGGGCAGAAGTACATTATCAAACAATCCATCAAAAAACAGAAGTCGCATTGACAACAGTTATAAAGACATCTTCTAGTATCAATTATGAAATATGTCATTTTTAGCAGATATGTATCATAGATTTCTCGTTTTCTAACTAAAATCATGATGTGGCAATCATTAAAATGAGAAGTAGATTTAAATTATTTATCTAAACATTTCAATCTACTCTGTCTCAACCATTTAACATATTTTTCCACATTTTTAACAACTTACCATTGACATTGTCTTAGAATTATAATTGGCAATATTTTTTCTTTCTCAATAGCAAAAATGCATCTTAAAATCAATAGCATCTAGATTCAAGGAAATATAGAATGATAAGACTATAAAAATACATACTCTACCAACTTGAAATATAATAGCTTATAGTTTTAAAAATATACTGATAATTGATTTTTTGATAGTCAACATAACAAATAAACTGTAAAATTCTCTTTTCATCTTACGGTACTGCCAATCTACCTGTAGAGAATGCATTTTACTGTTTGCTAAAAATAATAACATTGTAATTATATCAGCAAATTAGCAATCACTTAAAGTTTATCTTCAGGTCCTAAAAACAGATTACCACCTTCACCTCCTGAGAATATTTTTTCACTCTCCTTTTTATTTTGAAATAATTTCAAATTTACAGAGAAGTTGCAAGAAAAATTTGTCACATTTGCTTTACCAGATTTGCCCTCTTCCCCTCTCCATAAACATGTTTTCTAATTGGAGAATAGGTTGCATACAACATGCTCCTTTATTCCTTGACTAGAAGCCCAAAGCACAAAATTCGTGCACAGATGCGATCCTTAGGCCTGGCCAGCCATCGAAGCATGAGCACCTGGCTTGGAAGGGCAGGTTCCAGCTGACCTCTGGGCCCTAGGCAGGCCCTAGGCAGCACCTGGGTCCTGGGGCCCCCCCACACGCCCCGCCTCCACCTGAGTCACGGCGCCTGAGTTCACAGGCAGAGATGCGGTGAGCGCAGCGTGGGCCTCTGGGCTGCCCAGTGGTGCCACACGAAGCTGGGCGGGCAGCGCACTCTCTCCCAGTCGGCCTCCCTGACCAGCTCCTGCATGAACCCATGGGGAACCCACCCAGCCCCTGCGGTCCCAGCAGCTGCGGCCCAGCTCACCAGAAGACACCACACGGGTGCGGGGCGCCCGGCACCTGAGCGCAGGGGCTTCCCGGAGCAAGCCCTGGCATCCCAAAGGAGGGTAGCAGGGGGAGTGAGAGAGAGCTCAGCAGACACCCCACATTCTCACTGTACCTTTGTCCCCATCACCTTTGCCCCCAGGTAGCCGGCGAGAGGTCGCAGCGCATTGCTGACGCCCGCCATGTTCCGCACCACACCCTGATGGTCAGTGCACATTACAGTGAGCGGTCAAACTCCTAGTCGAGGGGACAATTTGCATATTAGGCTTTTATTATATAGGATAGTACAATGTTTTCTAAGAAAATATTTTCTAAAAAATACCCCCCGGCATAGGTACCACGTTCAGAAAATTTAGCATTATACTCCAATAAAATAATTCCAATAGTAACATTCCAATTTTGTCAAATGTCTCAACTTGGACTTTCCCCCAGTTTGGGATTCCACATTGCATTTAGCTGTAATGTTTCTTTGTCTCTTTTATTTATTTATTTAAATATATTTTTATTGATTTCAGAGAGGAAGAGAGATAGAAACATCAATGATGAGAGAATAATTGATCGGCTGCCTCATGCACGCCCCCTACTGGGGATCAAGC
The DNA here is from genome assembly GCF_964212035.1 of Myotis nattereri. Lineage (NCBI taxonomy): Eukaryota > Metazoa > Chordata > Mammalia > Chiroptera > Vespertilionidae > Myotis > Myotis nattereri. Next base: position 12,778,668 of record NC_138079.1, read on the forward strand.
CTGCAACCTGGGCATGTGCCCTTGACCAGAATTGAACCTGGGACCCTTCAGTCCACAGGCCAACACTCTATCCACTGAGCCAAACCGGCTAGGGCTCCTTGTCTCTTTTAATCTGAACAGCCCCTCCATGTTTCTTTGCATCTCATGACAATAACATCCTTTACACCAGGGGTCCTCAAACTTTTTAAACAGGGGGCCAGTTCACTGTCCCTCAGACCGTTGGAGGGCCGGACTATAGTTTAAAAAAAAACTATGAACAAATTCCTATGCACACTGCACATATCTTATTTTGAAGTAAAAAACAGAACGAGAACAAATGCAATATCTGTATTTGCATGTGGCCCGCGGGCCGTAGTTTGAGGACCCCTGCTTTACAACATGGGCCAGTTATTTTCCCAGGGCCTCCAAGTTCCTCTGACGTTTGCTCGTGATGACTCAGCCTGGGAGTGCTTGGCAATGACCCATAAGTGGGGCTGTGAACATCTCAGGGCCCCACAGTCAGATGAGATGCCCAGGGGGTCCTCCTGCTTTGAGGGTGGTGGTCACCACTCAGTTGAGATGGTATCTGGTGTCTCCAGAGTGTGGTCACCACTTTGCCTTTATAATGAATAATTTGTGGGGAAATACCTTGAGCGGACGTACATACCCTATTATTCATCAAGGTGACCCCCCACAAGATGTACTATTCACTGATGATTCTGGCCTGAGTCAACGTTTGCTATAATGGTTGCAAAGTATGGATTTGCTAATCCCATCATTTCTTCTAGATGAAATTGTACTTTCTACTGCAAGAAACAACTTTCCCTTCTCTCTTTCTACCTAGCTCACTATCACTGTAGGATGAACCAGATTACTTCATTCAATGGGTGATAATCCACTACCATCCCATTTATGCTAGTGCTCAAATCATCCCAGGTTGGCTGCTCTTTCCTTTGGACATGCCCCCATCAAATATCTTGAGCACTTCCTTACATTCGGGCTCAACAAAAATGTGCTGAGCCCTGGCCTTTTGTATCTTCCCTTCCTCAGCCCCGGGATCAGCCATTTCTCAAACATTCCTGGTTCCTCTGAGTGGGAAATGGTATTTAGAAATCAAGTTCTAAAGTAAGTAGAGACAAAAAAATTGACAGTACTTCTACGAAGGTTTTATACCTTTAAGAAGTAGCTTGGAAAAACTCCTCTACATGATGTACTAGTATGGCTACGTGAGCCAGAATTTAATTCTTCATTAGCATCAATACCAAGATAACAAAGAATAAGTTCCATTAAGGATGAAATATTTCTATTCTTTTAACAGCCAGGAAAAGATGAGTTTATAAAAAAAAAAAAAAAAAAAGTTTTGTTCCTTGAGGGAAAAATTAAATAAGCAAAGAATCTTTTTCCAAAATATCAGGGGTTTCTTATGGTAATTTTGTTCATAAAAAGGATAATTGTAAATGTATTCGCATTATCATTATTCTTTTCTCTTTTATTTCCAAATGTCATATGCTAAGTCAAGATAAACCTAAAAATGAAAGGGAGCTATTTCAATCATAAGAAATTAACTGACTAAATTACACATAAATATGCAACAAATCAGGGTCTTGATATCACACACAAAAAGAAGCTGTGATATGTCATGTATGTCTAATGGAATTCAAACTTATTCATACAATTATAGGTTTCAAAGTGACACGAACTCATCATATTCTATTCTAATTACATCTTCAAAACTTTAAACATAAATTGAAACCAGCGCAAAGGCATATCAGACAAATTAGCATGGCCACAGGCAGCTAGGAACCCCTTCATCACCCCTCTTCCCTAAGGCACTGGCTTCACTTGCCTTCCAGGTAACAGCCCTGCCCACCCTCACTTCCAACCTCCCAGCCCCTGCTCTCCAATCCTTTGCTGAGCGCCCCTCATCAGTCAGAGGCCAGGGCTCAGGCCTTGGAGGGCTCTTCCCCTTCATGAGTGACCTCAGCCACTCCTCTGCTTCAACTCCCTCTGGGCGCTGGTGCCTAAAAACCTGATCTCCAGCCCTCTCTCCTGAGCCGCGGACCCCTCTATCCACCACTACCAACCTGAAATTCCCACACACATCTCACACATCACATGCCAGCCGGAATTCCTGATCTTCCAAGCCACTCCTCCTGCACTTTTCCCAGCTCACTAATGGCAACTTCCAGTTGCTCAGGCCAAACACCTGGGAGCCGACCTTGACTGCTCTTTCTCACCCAGGGCAGCCTGTGATCCTTTTCAGCCCCAGTCCACTTCGATCCTCCATGCCTCTGCTCAAACCCACGACCACTACCGCCTTACAAGGGCCCAGGGTCCTTCCCATCCCAGCTCTACTTTTTCTGACCTCACCTCTCCCCAGCTCCCCTCACTCACCCTGCCCCTGCCACACCCGCCTCCCTGAAGCTCCTGAAACCCAACAGGCACACACATCCCTTCCTTAAAGCTTCCTTAAAGTGGCTGTTCCTGTTTGAAATGCTATTCCCTTCTTCCGGACAGACACACAGCTCCCACGCTCACCTCCAATATCCCCCTTTTCAGCAACACTGTCTCTGCCCCATCCCTCTCCTGCTTTAGCTTGCCCCACAGCACATATCCCCTCTCTTGCTCGATATATTTTATATAAGCATCCCGATCTCTGCCTCCCCACTAGCATATTAGCACCTGGGGCAGGGATGTGTTTCTCCTTTATTCACTAAGGTATTCCAAGTGGGCCCTGAATAAATATTGGTCAAATAAATGAATGAAGAATAAATAATTCAATCATGAATGGTTTTTCTTCATCAGAACATGCTGATAAAATTTTCATTCATCAATTCAAAACAGGATTCACAACTAAAATTAAATTAGTCATTCTTTGAAGTTATGAAATTGAATAGCCCACTGGAGGAAGTGTACTTAATGGGTATTTATACCATATTTATTCATTCATTTAACAAATACTTCCGGTGGGGTGATTGCCCTCTGCTGGGTGCTGCCATGCTGGAGGTCCAGCAGCGAAGACAAGCCAGCCTTCATTCTCGAGCTGGTAGTACAGTGCCCACTGCAAACGCTGCCAACACCATCACATGGGAAATGTGCAATGACTCACGTAAGGAGAGGGGAACAGGCACTACGAGTGAAAAACAGAGGACACTGGAGCTTGTGCCATGGGGCCATCAGGGACCATTCTCAGTGGAAAAGCCACTGGACCATGAGTGGTCAACAGGTGTTCACCAACTAGGCCCTGAGCTGGGGGACTGGAATCAGAGGAAGGACACAGCCCCACACACAGCAAAGCCCAGGGCCTGAGAGGAAAACGGGCTTGACACAGGCAGCTGAGGGAAGCAGGGGCCACTCAAGCCAGGCCTCGGGGCCATGCGGAGGGTTTAGGCCTTATCCTCACCGCTTTTAAGCAGCAGGAAGCCACAGAAGGGTTTTAAACAAGGACACACATGATCTGTTCCACATTTTCAAAAGATTCTCTTGGTGGATAAGCTAGTCTTAAATGTGGGAATTTACAACCTACTACAGGATTTACCAGGTCCAGTGGGATTCCTCACTCCCATAATTCAGACACACACCAGTGTTGAAATGTTAGGGCACCGCTAATTTCGAGCTACGACTGCAAAGAGCTGTTGGGAATAATCAGTTCGCTATCAGAAGCAAGGTGAGGATTTATAATGCTAGGGTTTCTATTTCTGAAGTTCCCTAAGGGTCCTCCTGGCTCCCTCATGACCTGTGTGTGCTTCAGCTGCCCCGGGAAACATTTCATGCCACACTGGCTGCGCCGAGCCACCAGGGCATGACCAGAATACTGACCAGTGCTCAGGGAAGGGAAATGCATTTTAATAGAAGAGTGAATGATAAGGCCCAGATAGATAAAAGGACTTTTCAGGACTCACAGGACTCACCTCACTGAGGGCAGACCTGGCCCCTGGATCCCCAGCCAACGCTCTCCCTCCCCGCTCACATCCTCCACGTAAGCAAAGTTTGATAATGGCGGAAAGCGGGGCCCTCCACTCCTGAAATTGGGCTTCCAGGCCAACAGATGCCACCTGGGCCCTCTGCACCTGTGACTGCTCCACCTGCATGAGAACCTGCTAGGTGGCTGAGTCTGCCATTCCAGGAGTGTGGGCGCTGCCTGCATTTCAGCTGCTCCCAATTTTTTTGGCAACAGTGCAATACTACAAGTTCCTTACTTAAGAATGTCTCTGTGTACAGAAAGGACAATAATTGCAGAAGCATCCATCAAAATAATAGGACTCTTATTTCCTCTGGGTGAACAGCTCCAAAAACTGACCATACTTCAAATAAGTCAGAGAAGCTCAAGGAGTCGGACCCCACAGTTTATGTGGCGACAGTGACTACCAAAGGCCACTGCTGCCCCCCACAGGGACACAGCGGCTGTGGCTTCATAAGTCCACATCTCAGGCCATCATCCAGCCTCTCCACACTGCGTGGAAGCCGAATAAATATCAATTTCTATTTTTGGAAAGCTTGGATTTCAAATTAAAGTTATTTGCCTCCAAATGCTAATTATTCTGACGGAATAATTAGTAAATATCAAATTCCATAGCAATCCTATGGTCCTGAGTAGTTTTTGGTTTGCTTTGTTTTTAATGGCCAAGGATCATACCCTCTACCTCTTTTCATTTCTATAACAAACCTGTAGACACCCAGGTTTCAGCTATATGTAGGCTTGCCGAAAATTACAAACATATAGAATTCTGTTACTTTCAAGAATATATAACAAAACCCTTCTAAATTGACTTGCAAAAATAAAAGAAAATGGCAAAAAAAAAAAAAGAAAAGAAAAGAAAATGGCATTGCACTGAAGAGTCTAGTGGTGAGGATAAATTTCTTAAGCATTAAAACTTCTTGTACAACAACTAAGATGTGAATTAAAAAAAAAAAAAAAAAACACCAAAAGAAAAAAAATTTTCCCGTTCTTTTAACTGAAAACCATATCAGTTTTATAGTGTATTTCAGGAAACATCCAATTTCGCCAAGACTATTATGGCTACAATTACAGACTTTGAAAAGTGAACCGGGATTTCTTTCCATGGTCTGTAAACCAACAATTACAACAAACGCATCCCATTCTGGTCATCTTTCCAAAGGCTAAATTTAGGACCACTTTCAGTGCAATGCTGCGGTACTTTCACTTTGGAAAGTAGATAATCAAAGCTCAGAACGAATCAGTCATCTGAGGTCAATTAAAACTAGTCAGCGCTCATCTGCCCTGAAAATCGTCTGAGTGCAAAATCAGAGGGGTGATCAATTCAAAGGGAACATCCCATTAACTTTCCCGAGTGATTTCAGCTGGATGGAAGTGAGCGATCGTGAAAATCTCCAGCCACATTAGACACTGCGCGCTCATAAAGCAGTTTTCAGACTGGAATTTTTAGGGCTTAGATGGATAATTGAGATTTTATCGGAAGCAAGAGTTTAAAGATAACACTGAATCTTTGATGATTAACCTTTTACCAATAAACTGAAACCCCGTGTCCCCTCAGACTACCTGGGAGGCAGTCATCTTGCATTTGGGTGAGCAGGCCATAGAGAGGTGGTCTGTCACAGCTGTAAGGGCCTTCATGACCTAAAACAAAACATACAAGGGACTGGAGAGGGCATACTCACCATCTGAGGCACCCCAAAAATAACGACATTTGAGTACTGCGAAAAAGTAACCTAAAAGAGAGGAAACGATTCATAGATTAATTTTTAAAAGCCAAACACCCAGCTTAACTTTTGTTTCCAGATGAGTAGCAACTTTACATTTCACCAAATAATAGGTTTTCACAGAGTGGCCCCTTTTAGATTTCACAAAGGAAAAAATACCATGTGCACACGTTTGTGCATTTTAGTTCAATCCATCAGCTTTCCAAATGCTTCCCCATAAGTCATCTCATCCTCACAGCAACTCCACGAAGGGCCTGCCCCAGGGGTCATCTGTCATCCGTCAGAAACACCAATGACTCACCAATGACCAGCTGGTGGCTGAGCCAGCTGGCCCTGGGCCATCTGTGGCCCTGGTCCACACTTTCCTACTCTACTCTACACCAAAGTAGCTTTGCAAGAACTCAAGGGATCTCAGACTACTGGTTTTTTATGTTGAACCATCCTTAAAATTCTAGTCCCAATCCTCTTCTCTAAAATACTAAGTAAAAAATGCAATAAAGTGGTCTTTAGTTGAAAAGCTAGAGGGAAAAGTGCTTTGCCAGTCAAAATTCTTATTGCCCTATAAAAGTCTTATTTACTCTACCGAGAGATCATTTATGTATATATGGTATAAAAAATGCAAGCAAAAACTCAAGTAAATTTTTATAGGCTACTGATGACACCATTACAAAGGAAAATTCTTATTCAAGAAAAAGCATTTTATGGAGCATTCCTAAAGCAAAATTACAGGGCAATTTTTTTAGAGTACAAATAAACTTTGAAGTATCTTGCACTTTATGAAGACCAGGATGGTCCATAGCAGCACAGTTGGTAGATTCTTTCTTTTCTTTGCACCTGTCTCTGCCTCTCTACACACACACACACAACATACACATACACACACAACATACACACACACACGAAAGTCTCTCATTTACCAAGAACAATATTAATCAGTGAGTGCCTATGTTACAATTTATAAGATTTCCAAATGAGATTTTAAAAATCTTAAACCTTAAGCTTATACTCTAAAGTAGTCAATTTGCAAACCTATCCATTTATAAGGTGTTCATATTTCATTATGCTAAAGTACACCTGTATTTTATTTCTTTTTCTTTTATACATTTTTCAGTTTGCAATAGTAATTATGAATTAGAAAGTTTCGGTTTGAGTTTCCTAGTACTGCTCTCTGCCTTACATACCTTCCACAAATCTGAAATATGAAATTTGGCCAAGTGCTGTACCCCTTCTCGCCATGCACGGTATCTGGAGTACCAAACTAGCCATGGGTTTAATTCATAGCCAACAGCTGTGAATCCTTCCTTTGCTGCTGCTATCACCTGCAGAAAGAGGCCGGTATTTATTCAAGATAAAAAGAAAAACATCCCGTGGACACGGACAATAGGGAGGTAAAGACCTGAGGGAATGGGAAGGGGCTGGACAGAGGTGGGTAGAGAGGGGGATGGGAAATGGGAGACAGTGTAATACTGTCAAATAAAAATACATACATTATAAAAACAAATAAAAAAGAAAAGCAACTTACCTGGGAAAATGATATGAATATTTCCTATTTATGGTCTATAATCATAAAAAACCAATCAAAAGGCACCTCCTTTGTTCAAGACACCATTTAAAGACACACCATTTTCTGAGAAACCAAAAAGATACTATTCGCACATGCAAAGCATTCAAACCTGGATTTTAAAATGTCCTCCTGATTAACATATATATCTCATTTCTTACAAACACAAGGCACTTTCTAACCTCTTACTGCTTATTCCTGGTCACCACGATGAAACTGCAGGGCCTACGTGGTCAGGGGCTAGCGAAAGCATCATGGCCTGCTCGTCTCCACACTAAATGTTTCCAGAAGACCAGCCTTGACTACTACTACCTCACTTTTCAGCTCATCATTGTCCATGGAGGAACTTGATTTGGGACACCTGTTTGCCAATCAGTGGCCTTGAGTAAGTTAAACAGCTTCCCATGGGGGTGGAGGGGTGGAAGGATGAAGGGGTGGAGGGGGGAGATTGAGGTCACTAAAAGGCTGATCTTTCCCTTTCAAAAAGTGGGGGTTATTGTAACTCTATGTTACCCCATAAGAACTATACACGTGTAAGTATAGATAAGTGTAGAAGCAAACATTTATAGTGCAAAATGTAAAACAGTGAAACTCCATGCTTCTTCTAGTTATGCCACCTCTATTGGCCCATTTCTTAACAGGCACTTTCATAATTACCAATTATTGGTTATTTTTTACTTGGCATATCTACAGAGCACTTTCTCCTTTAAAAAAAAAAAATTAAACCTGAGAAAATTACATTCCAAATTCATGCTGGAGGGTTTGATAGTTCAGCCAAACAAACACAAAATGAAACGACCACTTTACTAAAATGTCAGGTTTAGCAAGTTTTGCATAAACCTCATAAGAAATGTGAAAGAGAATATTAACAATTCTGACGCCAAACCTTAAAACATCTTAGCATAACTCACAATCCGACCATCGCCACTGCCAATGTCCACCAGAGGTCCTCTTCTGCTTTGCAACATTTTCACAACATTTTCGATCTGCTTTGTAGTTGCGGGTACAAAAGGCAAGCAAATTTTTCGGAGGGCCGGTGTTATAAATGGAGTGGCCACAGCATACACAGCCACCAGTGTCCCACCAACAATCCCAGTAATTAAGAAGCCCCAACTGTTCTTCTTCAAACCATTGGCTTCAAGACTTGTAGGAAGAACATATCCTGGCTGACCTTCTTCTTTAAGTGTTTCCAGGGGTGTACCTAGATGGAGAGCAAGCAGTAAGTGATGAGCAAGCAGTAGCTGCTATTATTATTCTCAATACCATCATGGGGGAGAGGGGGATCAGTAATTTTTAACAACTTTCTTGAGATATAGTTCATCTATATATATAAAAGGCTAAGTATCTGCCCTTCCCTCCGACTGGTAGCTATGACACACACTGACCACCAGGGGGTAGACGCTCAATGCAGGAGCTGCCATGATGCACACTGGCCATTTAAAAATAAACAGCACCGTGGACCTGGCACTGACAAACCAACACTCAGCTTCCCCGAAGTGGGGCACAGGCTCTGCCACCACCCCAGAGTGACATTCCACCAAATTGCAGCCAATGCTGCCAAGACCCCATGGTGCAAAATGCGGCCCACAGCCCAGCCCAACCTGGGAATGGTCGCTGTGGGCACCAGGTAATGATGTCACATAGCAACCTCCAGCTTCCTCTCCCTAGCGACTAGCCTCCTTGGAGTTTCTTTAGCCCAAGACCCCGACTTGCTTTATAGCCAGGTGCAAACATTTTATAGTTTGACCAAATGTTTGTGAAGCATTTTCATGTGCCTCATCTCATTTGGTCCTCACAGAAGTCCTGGAGTAGGTAGATAGGAGACTCTGTAGAATCCTATTTTCTTTTCATTAGCTGGAAAACAGAGATTTAGAAAGTTTAGAAACTTGACCCAACTGAAAAGAAGTAAGAAATGGTGGAACTTGAAAATGACTTCAGGTTTTCTCACTGTGCAGAATATAGTCAAACACTGCTGTAGTTAAAAATTTTACCCTTTGTTCTCCCTGCTGATCTACAATAATAATCTGATAATAATCTGCTTCGTGTTGATATTTACTGCTGTGCTGCTGACAATTACCTGAAAGAGAAGTTGGGGTGCTTCACTGGGCTGGAAAAAGTTTAGCTAAATCAGAAAGCAGGTCTAATTAAGCAAGTTTGTTCTATATCTATAAAAGGCTAAGTTGACTCACACATGCACAATACATATAAAGCTCTTGCTGGCGCCAATTGCATGCGTGTGTTTTGATCTGTCATTGTTGATCATGAATTTAGTTGGCACTTCTATTATAGAGAAAGGGTGAATAGTGATATTAAAATATTTTTTCTAATTAATTTCCTTTCAATGTGCACGAATCCGTGCATGGGGACACTAGTATACCATATAATTTAATGTGTACAATTCAAAGATTTTCAGTGTATTTATAGATATGTCACAGTCAATTTTAGAACATTTTCAATGCCTCAAGAAACCCCTTAACCTTTAATCACCACCCCTCTATCCTCCCCCTCACTCCCTAGCCCTAAGAAACCACTAATCTACTTTCTGTCTCTAGAGTCCTATTCTGGGCTTTCATAGGCGTGAAATCATATAGTGTGTGGTCTTTTGTGACGGGCCTCTTTCACTTAGCATGTTTTTAAGATTCATCTAGGTTCTACCATGTATCAGCACTTTATTCCTTTTTATAGACAAACTAGGCCTGGCCTGCACCCTCTCGCAATCCGGGACCCCTTGGGGTAAGTCGGACTGCCAGTTTCGGCCCAATCCCCACAGGCCAGGCCGAGGGACCACACCGGTGCACGAATCCATGCACCGGGCCTCTAGTATGTATATAAAATTCTTCCCGCCCTACCCCCAACCCCCTTCCCTTGTATGTATAGACTAAGACTACATTTTGCTTATCCATTTGTCCATTAATGGACAGTTTCTCTAGTCAGCATAAGCCAGAAGACAGTCCATTAGACAACCCAAGTTCTAATTCACCTGTGTAGATTTATACCCTTCAATTTAATTAGCAAAAGATATAAAGAGCTCCAGTTGAGACATACACGGGCAGGTTGTTAAGAGATGCTATAAGATGTAGAAAATGCTGTGGGAAAATAGGGGAAGGTGGAGGAAAGATCGATTCCAATGATGGAACCGGAAGATGTTGACAGAGAGAATTCGAGCGGTGCATGAGGCTGATGGAAAAAGGATATTAGCAAGAGAAGGAAGCCTCGGAACTAAGGCATAAAAGTGGGGAGCCATTGGCTAGGAGTGGCAGATAGCATGGGAAGGCAAACGTGAGACCTTGACGGCAGGCTAAATGTGTGTTTTACTCTTGTGGCCTGGGATGAAAGTTTTTTAGCAAAGTCACTACACTATCTGTGTCTTTAAGAAAGGCAACAACGGCAGCAGTGTATCTCTTGATGAACTCACTGAATTTCCTGTCACAAGTTTTTGCGCCTACGAGTCTATTAATAGAAACTTGTATGAGTTTTTGAAGTTACTGTGTAAATCCAATATATAGCTACACTGTTACTTCCACTCAAAAAATATTTTTACTTTTATCAGTGAAAACAGTCCCTGAAGATTCAAAACAAAAATCAAGATCATCTCTACAAATTTCAGGTCCTTTCAATGGAACATGTTTAGTCCTAAGATTACTTATTATGATATAAATAGATGACAAAGACTTCTACACTCAGCCATTCCATTAGATAAGAGCTATGGTGGCCACTGGCTGTTTTTGTTGAGCACTTGGAGGGAATCAGTCCTTGAAAGTAAAGAATTCGCCCAGCCGGCGTGGCTCAGGGGTTGAACACTGACCTGGGGAGGTCACGATTCAGTCAGGGCACATGCCCGGATGCAGACTCAATCCCTGTGCAGGGCGTGCAGGGGGCAGTCAATCAATGATTCTCTCTCATTGTTGATGTTTCTCTCTCCCTCTCCCTACCTATCTAAATCAACTAAAAATATTTTTTTAAAATGGCAATCTCCAGATGAGCCGAAGAGATAAAACATTTTTTTAAAAAAAGAAGAAAGTAACGATCTCAAAGAGATGAACTTCGGTGTCCCCACACTTGCCTAGTTACTGATTTCTGATAATGAGTGAAAAAAATGTCCAGGGACAGATCTGGGTCACTTAACGGTAGAGGTAGTGACTTACATGCACAAAGAAAAAGGTAGACAGGGTTCTCATCTAAGTTCAAGCAAAAGGGAAAGGGCCAGAAAACAAGGACAAGCCTGTTTGGAATTGTGATTTGCCACATGTGTTTAAACTGGAGTTTATATTTTAATGTCACAGTATTTGAGGCCTGTTGTATACTTACATTCACATACCAGTTGAAAAACTATAGCATATACTTCATGTCCCTCTAACATATTTTTTTGGTCCTTAAGAAGCCTTTCTTATACTGCTTTAACGTCATTTGTATCCTTCGGTTATACAGCACCTAATGATACAAGGAAAAACCTCTTTTCCCCCAATGTTTTAACAGGAAATAGGAATTGCAGAATTCACCATTTTGAATAAAAAAATGTTTTGTCTTGGCCAAGTTAAAGGGAACTGAGACCTGACTCCAAAAATCTAAAATGCCCTTGGATCATCACTGTCTTGAGAATACGTGAGCCATGCATTAGGGGAGGTTAAATGATCGCCAACCCTCCAGTGACAAAGCCAGTTCTCCACTTTCAGGCTAGGATTACTCATGTATAACTAGCTCATTCATTAATTTCAGCATCTGAGTATCTGATAAAGACTAGGACTCATACAACAGGGGTAAGTCCGTGTTCTTTGGCAGTTGGGGTGCAGGGAGGCTGGAACCCCGTAACAAATGGTCCATAACATACACTGAGTGGCCAGATTATTATGACCACCCCGTCAGTACTTCGTTGGGCCACCTTTTGCCTTCAATACTGCGGCGATTCTTCTTGGCATTGACTCCACGAGATGCTGAAAGGGGATGCAAGGAATCTGACACCATGCCTGATGAATAGCACTGTCCAGTTCTGTGAGAGTTGACGGTTGTGGAACCAGCTGCCTGATGGCTCTTTCAGCTTTGTCCCATAAGTGCTCAATTGGATTGAGATCTGGTGATTGTGGGGGCCACCTAAGCAAGGTGAAGCCTCCCTCATGTTCTTGAAACCACTCCTGCACAATCCGAGCACCGTCGCGTGGCGCATTGTCTTGTTGGAAGAAGCCATCTCCACTGGGATACGCCATCAACACGATAGGATGAACCTGATCAGCAACGATACTTAGGCATGTTGTGCTATTCAGACGTTTATACTGATCTGGCCCTCTAGCAACTTCAGCGCGAAATTATAGCTAATTTGCCTACAAACGTCAGGTGGTCATAATAATCTGGCCACTCAGTGTATTTAGCCATGACCAGTGCTCTAAAGAGACCGCAGTGTAAGGGATGCAGAGGACCGGGTACCACTTAGCTAGGGCTGCCAGGAGAGCGCTTTCCGAGGCAGCAGCCGCAGGGCTTCCGAGCGGGACCCTGAGCGCAAGGCTGTGCCATTTTGCTTACTAGCCAGTTGTGTGACGTAGGGCAAGTCACTGGCCCATTTTCACAAAACGGGCAAACACTCAAGCAGAGCTTGCTAAGATCCAGGCACTGTTCTCCCCGAGTCCGTGTAGCAGCTGTGTAAGGTAGGTACTACAATGTTACTGCCATTTTTGCAGACAAGGAAACTGAGGCAGAGAGCGGATTAAAATTACTGCCCCAGAGACACAGCCAGTCTAAAGGCAGGACTGCGATTCCCAGCCAGACAGTGTGACCCCAGTACCGCTGTCACATTAAGATCGTGCCCAGCACTGCGTGACTTATTCGCCTTAAGGCGCGGGGGGACAGTTCCTGGCAGCTAGATACCAGCAAAGGCACCCGCAGCCCCGGCTCCCGGGCAGGCCCCGAAGGAAGGAGGGACACGGAGGGCCTGATTGGAAACTGTGCCCCCAACAACAGCTGCTCCCACTGCCGCGGTGCTGGGGGGAGGAGACCCCCGCGACCGACCATGAGCCCCACCGCGCGCCTGCATCTACGCCAGCTCCCAAGGAGCCCGCCAAGCCCGGCCAACCTCACCTCCTCCTCCTCCTTCCATCGCGAGATTTCCGGCAGTGAAGCAAAAAACCCGGAAGTGGATTATACCATCTTGAAGTCGGGGTAGGAGGGAGGGAGGGGAAAAATGCTCTAAGTAAATGGGTTCCTTTTTGGGGTCCACCACCAGAAACTCTCCGTTGTATAACTTCACGAAATTACTAATTTCTGCCTACTCTCGACTTGTGGGTTCCCAAGTTCCCGTCTGTGACATCGGACCTCCCCCCCACAGCTTCCCAGATGATAGACATTTCCGAAGGCCGCCGGTTCCAGAAAGTACTGTCTGGCATGAAACTAGTCTCAAGTGAAAAATAAGTCTCACGCAGGCCGCTCTGCGCATGCGCGAGCTGTTGAGCCCGCCCGCGAGCGGAAGGTGCGTTCTGGGTTCCGGAGTGGTCTCCGCCGGTTGTGGGGAAGTCGCCCCAGCTGCAGAACCATGGCGTCCTTCGGGACTCTCGCCTTCGATGAATATGGGCGCCCTTTCCTCATCATCAAGGATCAGGACCGCAAGACTCGTCTTATGGGACTGGAGGCTCTCAAGGTAACGGGACCGGGACACACGGACGCTGGGATGAAGGAAGTGGCCGAACCCTGGTCTCTGCGCCTGCGCCAGCCGAGGAGCGGTCTGCCATGTGCTTCGGGGAAAGGCCAGGGGGATCCCTCGCGTGTGCAGCCCCGCACCCCGCTCCTAGGATTTGAGGGAGGCCGTGTAGGTCTTAGGGGTTAGGGGGAGCTGCAGGCGCCTTTCCGAGCTGGGTGGGGCAGCTCTAGTTTCCGGGCGGGGTGCCCGCGTCTCGCTGGTCCCTTCCGCCCCGCGGCCTGGCGGCCCCGTGTTTTTTTCGTCGTAAGATGCAGAGAAAGTGTTCTCAGGTCACCTGGACGTATTCTCAGACCCTGAGGCCTCATCTTCAGCCAGTGTGCCTGCAACAGCCCTAAAGGCGTAGTCATTTACAAAGCATTTCAATTTTTTTATTATTATTATTTTTATGCATGGCGTTTTTCTGCAGGCAGTGTCGTAAAAAATTTCAATGTAGTAGACCCTTAAGGAAGAAAATGCTGCCTTAATAGTTGGAAATGGACACCAGGAACCAACATACAAGGCGGTGTGTGAGCAGTCTCACCAGTTCCTGGAGGGGATGCAGATACAAGTTGGAGGGTTTGATAGAGGTGGCTTCTGACCAGCGATGGAGCCGTGTTTTAAATGAAATTGAGCCAGCATTTTGGAAAAGGGGAGCGAGTTAAAGCAAAGACCTGGGCAGGAAATGGCATGGCGCTGTAGGGGGAGAGCGCACAATCCACTTTAAGTTACACTTGTTTCCAAAGATGGGGGCCCTTGCACGCCCCACTGTTACCCCGTGGGGAGGAAGGGGTTCCGAGCAGCGGTAGAACTTGAGTAGAACTGTACCTGGGGAGGTCGAGTTTGGGCCGGACTGAAGGGAGTGAGAGAGACCAGGGGAGTCAAATACTCCTTCGCAGGAGTCCAGGTGAGGGCGGGTCACCTGAGCAGACATTGCAAGTGCAGAGAAAAGGGGAGCCTTGAGAGGGCACTGACTGCAGAGATTCGTGTAAAGGGAAGTAATCCACGTGTAGACGTCAGCGTGTGGAGTAGACCTCGCCACCGGGTCTGGGGTGCCCCTGTTCACGGAATGTGGTGGGCTTTTGCTTAATTAAGAAACAGTACAGTTCTTCCACAGGCTCTTGGTTTGCCTTAGGACAAGTTACACGGCCTCTCTGAACCTCTCTCGGTGCGGGTAAGACGCCTCTATCAAGCAGAGAATGAGAATTCAATGGGATAACCTCAGGAGTGACCACAGTGTTTGATCATCTGCCCCTGTGTTAACTAAGTTCATTATTTCATGTCATCCTCACACTCTGAGAAAGGTGTTATTTTATAGAATTGGAAATAGCAGTTAAGTAATTGCCGAAGGTCACAGAGCTAGTGAAGAACCGGGCCCTGGTTGAAGCCCACTTCTGTCTAACTCCAAAACCAGGGGTCCAGACTTGGGTTCTCAGCCTTGGCACTGCAACATTTGGGGCCAGGTTATTTGTTGTGGTGGGATTGGTCCTTTGTGGGATGTTTAGCATCATCCCTGGATGACCTCTCTCTACCTACTGCCAGTAATAGCCTCCTCCCCGTTTTTTAAAAAATATATTTTTATTTCAGAGAGGAAGGGAGCGATAGAAACATCAGTGATGAGAGAGAATCATTGATCATCTGCCTCTTGCACACCTCCCTAGGGATCAAGCCTACAACCCAGGCATGTGCCCTGACCGACAATTGAACTGTGACCTCCATAGGTCAATGCTCAACCACTGAACCACACCAGCCAGGCCCCTTCCCCAGTTTTGACAATCAAAAATGTCTTCAGGGATTGCCACATGTTTCCTGGGGAATGAAATCTCCCCTGCTTTAGGGACTACCTCCCTACAATTATTATCCTTTAAAAATTCCATTATATAGACACTCAAGAGGCCTAGTGCATGAAATTCGTGCACGGGTAGGGTCCCTAGCGGCTGCCAGCTGGGGCCTCCCTTCGCACCCGCCTTGGTCTGGCACCGCCCGCTCTCCTGCTCCACCATCCCGCCATGGTCCCACTCATCGGGTCTGGCAATGCCTCCACTGCTGCCCACTGCCAGCGCAACCCCCTGATGGTCAGCGCATGTTGAGCTCTCCCCTGTAGGGACAATTTGCATATAAGCCTTTTATTATATAGGATAAGTCAAAGTATATTTGTAAGAATTACATTTTCACAAATCTAATGAACTTTGTGTCTTGTTATCTGCCAGATGGGGTAACCAAGGAAGGAAGGCCTCACAGAACCATGTGCATTTGAATTGCTTTAAAAATTGGTCAGGTTTTTGGTAGCTAGTGAGAAGGCCATAGTCCAGGAGTCAGGGGACATGTTTGGGGGAACAGGCATAGACAATCCTCACTGGAAGGAAACTAGGTCTCAGATTTGGTAGTGGGGAGGCTCTGAAAAGCTGAAGCTTTTAGCCCTTCATGTTGGGGCAGAGGGCGCTTAAGGTTTGGGGACTGACAGAGAAATGGATGGCTTAGGTGGATGTAGGATGAATCTGCAAGATAGAAGGTGAGATACGAGACCCTGGATTTCTGTAGGGTGCTACGGATCTGGGTTTGGTTGTAACAGCAAGAATAGAAAGGAAACCAGACATGGAGGGACAGTGGACCTAATTATGTGTGGAAATAGGAATAGGTGATTTTAAGCTTCCATTTTTCAGTATTGATACCCTTGGCAGGTAACAGCAAGGATGACTCTTCTTATATAGCTTGTATGTTGGCTAGACCATTTGAGAGAAGAGTGTTTCTGCAGTAAACCATCATGTGCTGTATGTTTATGGCTAGACTCACATGAAGTTAGCATTGCGAAGTGTTCTTATGATCAGTCATCAGCTGTATGCTTTGAACTATTAAAATCATATGTAACTTGAATATTTGCTTTTTTTTCTGTTTCATTTAGTCTCATATAATGGCAGCAAAGGCTGTAGCAAATACAATGAGAACATCACTTGGACCAAATGGTAAGAGACTGATATTCTGAGTTTAACAAAACTTTTAAATCAGAAACTAAACAATAAAACCACTTGACAGAAGAGGGGAATGGAGGGGGCTGTGCTACTCCCCTAATACAGCCAAACTCTTGGTGTATTTCATACTCTAAACATGGTGATAGTCATAATGCATGTACCATTTTAGGTCTGATTTTTTTTTTTTTTCCACATAACATTATTTTATTACCCTTTTCCAAATCATGTGCATGTGTTACATGCACTTGAGTCAGCTCTGATCCCTAGCGACCCTATGAATAGAGTCATGTACACAGTGTCCTGTCCTCACCTGCCCTGCTCGGCTCCTATAGACTCATGCCTGTGGCTTTTATGGACTCTGCCCACCTCATGTTCGGTCTTTCTTTTTTCCTGCTGCCTTCTATTTTACCCAGCATTATTATCTTTTCCAAAGAAATCTGCTTTCTGATGACATGCCCATAGTAGGACAGCTGCAGCTTTGCCCTTTTTGCCTCCAGTGGTCTATTTCAGGCTTAATTTGCCAAGATAAGCAAAATCTTTAACAATTTTATCACCAGTTGTATGCTTTGAACCAGGGGTCCTCAAATTGCGGCCCGCCGAAAACATTTGTTTTTTTACTTCAAAATAAGATATGTGCAGTGTGCATAGGAATTTGTTCATAGTTTTTTTTTTAAACTATAGTCCGGCCCTCCAAACGTCTGAAGGACAGTGAACTGGCCCCCTGTTTAGAAAGTTTGAGGACCCCTGCTGAACTATTAAAATGATATGTAACTTGAATGTTTGCTTTTTTCTGTTTCATTTAATACCATATAATGGCAGCAAAAGATGGCAGCTTTGACTTATAATCCTGCAGGACCCCAATGTCTTCATTGTCTGTTAAAGTTGTACGTTTCTTCTCTGGTCATGATTTTTGTCTTCTGGATGTTCAGATGCAGCCCTGCTTTGGCACTTTCTGCCAGTAAGATGGTGTCATTTGCATATCTTAAGTTAACAATATTTCTTCCACCAATTTTCAGTCCTCCCTCTAAATCTAGCTCAAATTAAACATATAGGGTGGTAAAATGCACCCTCTCTTGCTGGGGTCCAACCCCAGCGGGTCCAGGGGTCCCCAAAGGTGTAGACGGAGTCGGCGAAGAAGGAATGACACGGAGACAGCGTTCAGTTGATCAGCAGCCTAGCCAGGATCTCCAGCCAAGTTCTGGTCTGGATCTCCAGCGAAGTTCTGTTTAGGATCTCCAGCCAGGTTCTGTGTCCATGGTCTCTTGCTAGGTTCTCCAGCCAGGTTCTAGTCAGGTTCTCTTGCCAATTTCTGTAGTCAGGTTCAGTCCAGGATCTTTTGCCATGTTCTCTCCAGCGAAGTTCTTCTGTCTCTAGAGAACGTTCTGTGTAGGTTCTGTGCCTAGCTTCTGTCTCCCTTGGTTCTGTCTTCTTACATCTGTATTTATACCAGTTGATTACAATCCTATCAATCTCTATTTCAAAGGTTAGGGCGTTTCTTATCTCCATTCCAGGGAGTAAAGATTATGTAGCTTAAGCATGATTGTTTGTAGTTAAAGTGATTAATTACCCACCTGGCACTTAGTTAAGAGGTTTTATTCCCTCCCTAACTTCAGGGGAAAATCTCTACCTGGGGAAACAACCTTTCTCAGAGACCTTGGTTAAAACACATAGTGCCAAGAAGGTGAGCAAACATATTAAGAACAGTATGCCATATATGCCAGGTCCCTTGAAACAGCAAGCATGGACCGGCTCCCGGCACTCTCTGACACCTTTGCCCATAGGAAACCATATGTCTCTCCACATTCTGTCCTGACAGCAGCTTCCTGATCATAATACCAGATAATCGAGTGCTGAGGCACGCCCATTTCTTTCAGAACGACCCATGGCTTTTCATGATCCACATAATCAAGGCTTTAGTTAGTCTATAGAGCATAGAGTAACCTTCTGAAATTCTTTGGAGCACGCCAGTATTCAGCGAATGCTCACAATTGGATCTCAAGTGCTTGTTTTCTGAATCCAGCTGGACACCCAGCTTTTCAGGCTCCATATAGGGTAGAAGCCTTTGCTACATCACCTTGAGGATGACTTTTCTTGTGTGGGAAGTTAGAGCGGTGGTCTTGTAGTTACTGCACTTCTTGGCATCTCCTTTCTTGAAGACTAGGATGTATATTGAGTGCTTCTAGTTGGTAGACTATTGTTTTTGAGTTGACATATTATTGTTAGCATCAATGGAAAAAATATTCTTGGGTGAGGATTAAAAAAAAAAAGAATGAGGGGGGAAAATGCCGGAGTGGGCCATTGACTTCTGCTGCACAGTGTGTGGGGTCCTACAGGATTACAAATCAAAGCTGTCATCTTTTGTGATACTACATTTAGTGATGCTTCATAATTTTTCTGCCTAAATCTCTGGTTTTAGATTGCTTGCAACACTTTATTTTGTATTGGCCGATCTAAAATCTCTTTATGTATGTTGAATATTTATGATAAATTCCTAGATAGGACCTGGGTCAAGACTTGTTCTTTATAGGCTGCATTCTCTCTTCCCCCAAAGCCATCTAAACACACCTGTCTTTTTAGGGCTCGATAAAATGATGGTGGATAAAGATGGTGATGTGACTGTAACTAACGATGGTGCCACCATTTTGAGTATGATGGATGTTGATCACCAGATTGCCAAGTTGATGGTTGAGCTGGCCAAATCACAGGATGATGAAATTGGAGACGGAACCACCGGAGTAGTTGGTAAGAAAGGGCAAAATATCTTTTCTCATTTAAGAGGTGTTATTTAGAATCACATGGCTAACATGCCTATCCAGAATGTTTACTTTGAATCAAATTATGAGGAGATGAACAAATTCAAGTTGAAGGACACCCTACAAAACAAGTGTCCCAGATGTTCCAAAACTAATCAGTATCATGAAAGAACAAGAGGGGGAAGGTAGTTGGATTAAAGAGAAATGGCAACCAACTGTAATGCATAAAACTTGATCAGATGCCAGATTTTATTTAAGCCGTGATGGATGTTGGGAAATTTGGGGGAATTATGTGTCACAACATAGTATTTTATTTTTTTCAGTGTTAAATTTCCTGAGTGACAGGTACATTGCATTGATGTAGAAAATGCCCTGGTCCTTAGCTGTGTGTTCAAACACTTGGGGGTGACGTGCTATGGTTTCAACACTTCTCGGAGTTGAACAGGAAAAGAGTGCCTATACAGAGAAAACAAATGTGTGTCACAAAATGTTATTAATAAGTAGTGTTCATTTTACTGTTCTCGCATTTTCTGAAGTTCTGAAATGTTAAAAACTTGGGGAAGATTAAAGAGGTGTTTTTAATGTTACCTTTTCTGCACATAGAATTTTAATTTATTTATTCAGAAATCTTAATTGGGTATCAGACACTGTTCTACATGTGCTTAGAGTGCATGAATTTCACAGAATGGACATCCCTGGCCCAGGAAACACAAGAGTTTTTCCCCTTATAAAAATGTTTCCACATTACATTCTCTAGTTACATTCTTTACATCATTGATAGTTGAACATCCATCTATAATGGGAGACCTGTTAGACCATTGCTAGAACTGAAACAAGAAACTCTCTTTTTTAAAATAGATTAGATCAGCGGTTCTCAACCTGTGGGTCTCCACCCCTTTGGCGGTCGAACGACCCTTTCACAGGGGTCGCCTAAGACCATCCTGCATGTCAGATATTTACATTATGATTTGTAACAGTAACAACATTACAGTTATGAAGTAGCAACGAAAATAATTTTATGGTTGAGTCACAACATGAGGAACTATATTTAAAGGGCCAGAAGATTGAGAACCACTGGATTGAGTTCCAGGGCAAAGTGTTAACGTTTCCTGAGCCAGTTGTGCATTATCTTGTCTGCAGTCTTGGCTGGTGCCTTGTTGGAAGAAGCCGAGCAGTTGCTGGACCGCGGCATACACCCCATCAGGATCGCTGATGGCTACGAGCAAGCCGCCCGCATTGCTATCGACTACCTGGACGAGATCAGCGATAGCGTCCTTGTTGACGTGCAGTACACTGAGCCCCTGATTCAGACTGCGAAAACCACGCTGGGCTCCAAAGTGTACGTTCTCGCTGTTACGGGCGGCAAAGTTTGTACCTAAAGTCAATAGGAAAGGACCTTGGTGGCTTCATATTGATGAGTTTTTTTCTGTTCCTATTGTTGTTTTGGTTTTGCTTTGTTTTTAATGTGGGTGTAGACATACTCAACATAAAGCAAAATATAGTTTCATGGTTATCTTTTTAAATGATGGAAGATTTCAGATACCATTTCAATTACTGGATTTCCCTTGTGGTTTTTCCAGAGTTAAAAGTAATTTATTGAGCAGTCTATTAAAATGTTTCAAAGCTTTCAAAAAAAGGTAACATTCCCCCACCTGTAACCAGTGTTGCAGTGGAAAATTCTGCAAGGTAGGCCCTAGGCCAGTGATGGCGAACCTTTTGAGCTCGGCGTGTCAGCATTTGGAAAAACCCTAACTTAACTCTGGTGCCGTGTCACATATAGAAATTTTTTGATATTTGCAACCATGGTAAAACAAAGACTTATATTTTATTTTATATATTTAAATGCCATTTAACAAAGAAAAATCAACCAAAAAAATGAGTTCGCGTGTCATAGGTTCACCATCACTGCCCTAGGCCAAGCATGTCAAACTCAAAGGCTAACATGGGCCAAATAAGGTTTAAATTTATGTGGGCCACAAAAAACAAAAGCTCAATTTTCATTGAAAGGTAGGTTTATTTCGATAAGAGACATGCTGAATACAAAGGGCTGAAATAAGTGAGTAATCGTTAACATAATAGAACATTTTAATAAAAATTAATATTTTTCTCTTGAGCATTAACTTACCAGACACTGAGTAACTGCACAAATTAAAGAGTAATGCAAATAAACCTATTTTTCTTGTTCTCTGAAAGCAAAATATTTCCTGTTGCGCACATCAAACAAGTCAGTACAAGACTAATGACGTGGCAATCGGCTGCTAAAATATTCGCTGCTAGTGCTGGTGAAGAGAAATGGTGCACCTGCGCATAAGGCGCGTAAGGGAAATGAATGCAACGCGATTATAGTCATCAGTCATTAGCGAACGTAATTCGTTATTAATAATTATAACAGGGTGTTGTAAAAATTAAGTTACAAAATTTTTATTAAAACATTTTTTACACGCTGTTATATTGGTTGGGTCGCAAAAATACTCATTGTGGGCCACGAGTTTGACATGCTTGCCCTAGCCAGTTTGGCTCAGTGGGTGGAGCGTCTGCCTGTGGACTGAAGGGTACCAGGCTTGATTCCAGTCAAGGGCATATGCCCGGATTGTGGGCTCGATCCCCAGTGGGGGGCATGCAGGAGGCAACTGATCAATGATTCTCTGTCATTGATGTTTCTATCTCTCCCTCTCCCTTTCTCTCTGAAATAAATAAAAACAT
Source organism: Myotis nattereri (assembly GCF_964212035.1). NCBI lineage: Eukaryota > Metazoa > Chordata > Mammalia > Chiroptera > Vespertilionidae > Myotis > Myotis nattereri. The sequence continues at coordinate 12,800,973 of NC_138079.1, forward strand.
ACAGTTTTGTTTTTAAAAAGAAAGAAAAATTCTGCAAGATAGGATACCACACTAATTCACTTCCCAGTAAGTGTTACACCTCATTCAGATAAGATTGGCTTTTCCTGGGTGATTTCTTTTCTTTCTGATTCTGTTTTAGACTTATAAAATATTAATAGTATTCTTAAAAAGTAACAGTCTTAGGAAAGTCTGTTCTTTTCATACTTCAGTAGTCTCTTGTGTACATTCATGTAGGAGGAAATACTAAATTTTAGAGTTAGTGAAAATAAAGATGTAAATTTTTTTTCCATCCAAGTTTCCGGTTCCCTTTGGATCCGAGGTTAAGAATCCCTATTACCCCCTTCCCCCCCCGCCCCCCCAAAAAAAAAAAGAGTCCCTGTTCCAGACTGTTGACAGTACGGGTTCTGATGGCATTCCTTTCTGAAACTCTGAGCATCATTTTATAAACTATGTTTGAGTTGCAATGTATTAACTTGTATTTGAGTTACCATATTACATTATATGGTCTACTTTGGTTTCAGTAACTGTTAAGTGGAAATGAATGGCTCGTTTTGCATATTTCCATTAGGGTTAACAGCTGTCACCGACAAATGGCTGAGATTGCCGTGGATGCTATTCTCACTGTGGCCGATATGCAGCGCAGAGACGTTGACTTTGAGCTCATCAAAGTAGAAGGCAAAGTGGGCGGGAGATTGGAGGACACTAAACTTATTAAGGGCGTGATTGTGGACAAGGATTTCAGTCACCCACAGATGCCAAAAGTAAGTCATTGCCTTTCACAGCCTCATCAGGCTTTTTTTAATTCTTAAAGCCACCAACAGATGATTCTGTTCTTCCCCGTAGGAAGTACAAGATGCTCGGATTGCAATTCTCACATGTCCATTTGAACCACCAAAACCAAAGACGAAGCATAAGCTGGATGTGACCTCTGTGGAAGACTATAAAGCCCTTCAGAAATATGAAAAGGAGAAGTTTGAAGAGATGATTAAGCAAGTAAGTCTCCCCATAGCTCTTAGTGACGGTTCAGCTCCTGAAGGATGCAGTTAGGCAATTGTAGGTAATAAGGTGTGTAGCATTACCCTGTACTAGCTTGATACTTTATTATGTGGCTATAAATAACATTAACAGCATAGGCCCCCTCTTCATTTTAAATTCTAAAAGTTAAAATATTCACAAGGAGAACAAATCAAAGTGATAAGGGGTAAAGACGTCTGATTTTGTCTTAAAATGGTCATGTGTCTAGGGTACCAGAAAGAGTAGACTCAGTTACGTTGAGCTGTACTTGCTCTCGGACACATTTAACTAGTAAGTTCGAAGTTTAGACAATTTTACCACATACTTGAGACCTCTAAATATAGCTCTTAGACAAAGGAGTTCCTGGGTACCTGGAAATTAAACCCAAATGCAGTCATAGAAATCCCAGCTCTTTGCTTATATAAGTCAGAGCATTATTTTATAAATACAGTGGGGCCTTGACTTACGAGTTTAATTCGTTCCGAGACCGAGCTCGTTAACTCAAATTACTCTGTCAACTCAATGCAAAAAAATCGGCCGAGAGACAGCTGGTATCTCAAAAAACTCGTTAGTCGGGACACTCGTAAGTCAAGGACCCATTGTATCTTCCCCTTTTGGCTGTTACTTTTCTTTTTTTGGTTGTTACTGTTTTGCATGTGTGTGCTCTGTGGCATAGTAGTCTTCTTTGGGACTCTGTCCTTGGCAGTTTAAAACAGCAGAACTCAGAGATAGGTGAACATGGACATTATCATAGCAAGCAAAACATTGTGTTTGGTTTTTTTTAGTGGGTATTGTATTCATTTAGTCCCTCGTGGTATATTTCTGCATGCCTACTTTAAATCAGGCCCTGAGATACAGAACTGAACAAAGCAGAGCTCTTGCTCTTAACACGTTAAGCGCCCAGCCTGTTTTGTCTTCTGGATGGAAAGTATAGTGTCAGTCACCGGTGACTGACATGGGCCTTAAAGTGTTAAGGTGCAGAATAAGGGGAAAGTGGGAGGGGCTCTGTGACAGACACTGGCATGTGAAGAGAACGTTAGAACTGAGGTTGGAGCTGGAGCGTGCTGGCAGGAGTTTGTAAATACAGGTCCCTTACCTGGGTGGTCACGGGAATGCTGGCCAAGATGCAGTGGAGGAAAAGCGTGGGAACTGAGGCCAAAGGAGTTGGGTGGACTGTGTTGGTAGATGTGTAGGTGCCAGAAATGATAATGGGAGTAGTGAGGGGGCCAGATGCTATCGTTTTAAAGAATGAGAGGGAGTGACTCAAGAGAAATGGGGTGGCAGTGAGGAGCAAGAAGGGTCCCTCTCCTATTTTGAGCACATGGAAGAAAAAATAGCCAGTTGAGTAGGAGTGCAGGGGACAGCCAAGGTTTGTTCACAGCAAGAATGTAATGGAAAAATTGCAACAAGGAATTTTCTGTTAATGCACTGAGTTCCAGAGAGTTGGAGAAGGAAGGAGAGGTGGAGAGCCAGGTGCAGTGGATGATCTGGGAGTCTTGTGTGAGGACAGAAGTGAAATGGAGGCTGTGGCTATGGCCCAGTTATCGCAGGTGATCACTAAGGGAGGGAGGGACAGTCGGCTGTAATCATGTGGCCTTGGGCCGAATCATGAGCCATTTGCGAAGGGCGGAGGATCTTGTTAGAAGCAGGATCATCTTTGCTGGTCTCTAAATAGGTCTATCCATGAATCCACAAAGGATAGCCCACTTAGGTGAGAAAAGCAAGTTGCAGAGCAATGTATGTATCTAAAATGTTCTGTTGAAACACACGAGTGAATGAAACTGCTTCATAGGTTTTTGTGACAGAGCAGAGCTGTTACCCTTGATTTCCTGGGAGCTATCAGGGTATTTAGCTTTGTTGACTCTTATTTTGCTTCACTATAACAATTGAGTTCAGTATGAATTGCTGATTTTTAAAGCATAGTTTAAAAGTGAGGTGGTTCCCATTGACATGTTCGTTATTTAGGATATGGAGCTGACCGAAAGTAGTCGTATGTTTCCTTTTCTGTGCTTTATTTCAGTCTACCCACCTAACCCAACTATGCATCTCACCTTTTTTAACCTTTTTTCAAACATTAAAGCACAAAGAATACTTTTTCTTAATATGATTGTGGCATGTCTTTTCTCAGATTAAAGAAACTGGCGCTAACCTAGCTATTTGCCAATGGGGCTTTGATGATGAAGCGAATCATTTACTTCTTCAGAACGACTTGCCTGCGGTTCGTTGGGTTGGAGGACCTGAAATCGAGGTAGGGAAGCTCTGTGGAAAGAGACATCTGAACTTAGGGCCGCACCTTACAATGCCTTTATGTATCTTGGGGCTGCTTTGATAGCACTTATCTTAAATTACCAAATCATGCTAAGGCTTTATAGATTAGAGGAGGATGGGCTGGGAGAGAGAAAAGTACTAGGATCTTTTTTATGGTTTTACTAATAGTGCCATCTATTCTGGTATTCTGTGACATATGCTTTCCATAGAACATCTTATTTGGCTCTCAAGGGTGGTCTTACCCACTCTGTGTCAGCCGAATCCCAACAGCCATCCTAGACATGGTCTGTACCTGGACAGCATGGCTTCATTGGTCCTCGCTGCAGCCCAGTTTGCAGAGGGATGGCTGTGCAGGGCTCTGATTCAGAGGCACAGTCAGGAGATGGGGTCAAGAACTGTGGGGACTGGGCAGGGTGACAGAACCAAACCAAGACACTCGGCTCTTCGGAGCTTTGTTCATTTATCAAGGTGTTTGGGGGGGTTGAACTTGAATTTTTTTAGCCAGAATGGGGCAGCAATTCTAGTGAACAAGGTCATAGGTCGTGTTCAGTTCATTTGTGACCAGTTGTGAAAGTTTTTTGTGGACCAACATGTCTTCCTTCTCTTCCCGACCCACCCCAATTAGTTGATTGCCATTGCAACAGGAGGGCGGATCGTTCCCCGCTTCTCAGAGCTCACAGCTGAGAAGCTGGGCTTTGCTGGGATTGTAAAAGAGATCTCATTTGGGACAACTAAAGACAAGATGCTGGTCATCGAGCAGTGTAAGAACTCCAGAGCTGTAACCATTTTCATCAGAGGAGGAAATAAGATGGTAAGAATTCAGTTATTCTACATATTTTGCAGTTTTGATGTATGGTTTGGCTTTGCCTATAACGTATTAACAGAGACACACTTACCATAAGTAAAACAGGATCATTTTTCTCAAAAAAATGACATATTGTGGTATTAATTTTATGAAGACTGTGTTCCATTGTCTGTTCTACAAGGCACATTTGCTTTTCTTCAGTCCCTTGGGTAGAAATAGGAAACCTAGGTAAATAATCTTTGATGATCTCTCCATTTTCCTACAGTGGATTTTTAGTGCATCATAATGGATGACGCATTGTGAGGTTTTTCTTTGTCGGTTTTGTTTTGTGTGACCCCTTATCTTGGTTGTATGTCTTGGAATGAGTCACTGGCTACCTGTTTCATGTGTTTTGACTACATTATAGGGAGAGGAAGTAAAAATAGAAACCATCTGATAACAGATATTCCGGCAGGCTCTCTGCATTTGTTTTAACCAAGCTGGTTTTAATGGGGGAGATATGAATATTTTTAGCAAGCACTTACATTAAACCAGAGGTGCCAGGTATTTGGCTCTAAAATGAATAAATCGAGACCACATTAATTTAGGCAGAACTGTTTCCTTAGATCATCGAGGAAGCAAAGCGATCCCTTCACGATGCCTTGTGTGTCATCCGGAACCTCATCCGTGATAATCGTGTGGTGTATGGTGGAGGCGCTGCTGAAATCGCTTGTGCTTTAGCAGTTAGCCAAGCAGCAGATAAGGTAAAATGCACATGGGGGCTAATGAGGGACTAAGACGGTTCTGGTATATGAGGCAGCCATGCTTCGAAGCAACCGGGTGCTAGACTGAACGTAAACAAGAACATTGGCGGTTTAATAAGTGTTCGATCTGAGTATATTCTCATGCCTGTGTAGGCAAATTCAGTTACCATCAACTAGCATTTCTCAGCTTCATTCAGTCATTCCAGCCTTGCCAACTACTATTTTGTATAAATCTCTACACTTAATGTTATTTGAAATTCAAAGTTAATTACATAATGCAAACAAATCAGTAAGAGCTGATTCTCAGGCTTCTCTTGCATGTATACCTTCTTCATCCTTGTTCTGTGGTGACATTTTGATATTTGGTAGATTAAAAGTAGTCAAGATAGCCTGTGCTTAGAATTCTTTGCTTGTTTATGGTTTGGTTTTTTTTTTTTTATAGTATGTAATTATGTTTCTAAATTGCTCCAGGGGGTGTTTTTGCCAAGCACGCTTACCCTTACCGTAACCCTGTACCCTCTAGTGCCCAACCTTGGAGCAGTATGCCATGCGAGCATTCGCCGATGCCCTGGAAGTCATCCCCATGGCCCTTGCTGAGAACAGTGGCATGAACCCCATCCAGACGATGTCTGAGGTCCGAGCCAGACAAGTGAAGGATAAGAACCCTGCTCTTGGGATTGACTGTATGCACAAGGGTACAAACGGTGAGGAGTTGTTACGCCTGTGTGCGGGGCTGTGTTTTAATTTAAATTGAGTAGTTCCATCCTGCATGGCTATATAGTATGTAATGCTTACTGTGAGGTTATCGCAGCTTTTGTAAGACTTAAACACACTTGAGATATACAGGTCCTGAATTTCAGATACTTGATTTGATTGCAACTACAATGTGGTATTTATACCAGAGATCGCTTCCAATTTCATCTGTTTTTAGAAAATAATTCTTGCTTTTTTTACACAAATGTCTGTCAAAGTGCTTTGGTTCTGGGTCTTTCATAAAACAGCCCTGAAACTGACTTAATTTACAGCTTATTCTGTGCTTGTATCGCATAAATTACGGGGTGTTTTATAAATGGGATGTACCGTGGCCACGTGAACAGTTTACTTGCTGAAAGGTAGTGTAACGTGTGCTTGTTGAAACAGTGGTCACCCCGGTTTTTGTACTGCTGTGTTTGCTGTGTCTGGAGTTGTGCAGAACTGGACAGTTTATGTTTTCACTTAGAAATGTTTAGATATGTTTTGCTCTTCATGTCAAAGCCCAAGGATGTTATAACAGCAACAACTGTTAGACATTTAATTTTTTTTTATTTGAATCCTTGGTTGTGCTTAAATTTACCATTTCTAGGTCTTATAATTATCTTACACTTCAAGTACAGTCAGATTTCACTTATTTCGGGTTTACTAAGTTATATAGTGTTGGATGCTCTGTGGGGTGAGATGTCACTGAAAGGTTTCACTTTTTAGTCACCTAGCATTTTATCTTAAATTCTAGAATGGTTCAAATTCTAGAATGTCCTGGGCAGTAATGAAATTTATTCCTCAGAATTTAACTTGCTTCCAAATTTGTAATTCCTGCCTTTTAGTCTGATTTCATTAATCAAAACAAGTTTTCAAAATTAAATGTCTGCTATTTTAGGATAACCAACTTATTTGTATTTTTCAGATATGAAGCAACAACATGTCATAGAAACCTTGATTGGCAAAAAGCAACAGATCTCTCTTGCAACACAAATGGTTAGAATGATTTTGAAGATTGATGATATCCGTAAGCCTGGAGAATCTGAAGAATAAAAAATTTTAAAATAAAATGTAGTAACAACCACCACTGCTACAATTAAATAAAAGGGTGTCTTATGTATCTACGGTTATTTATTTTGTTCTTTTTAGACACTGTAGATGCTATAATAAAACTAGTTGTTTGGTAACCATAGTTTCACTTGTTTAAAGGTATGTAATTGTAGCAACACTTTCTCACAAGCCTTTGTATTCGTTATATTAAAGGAATCTCTTTAAAAACCACCTTTATCTTCTGCTCTTGAAGTTTTGTTTTGTTATTCTTTTAAGATGTATCTTTATTGATTTCAGAGAAGGAGGGAGAGAAAGAGAGAAACAATGATGAGAGAGAATCATTGATTGGCTGCCTCCTGCATATCCTCTACTGGGGATCAAGCCCGAAACCTGGGCATGTGCCCTTGACCAGAATCAAACCTGGAACCCTTCAGTCCACAGGTTGACGCTCTAGCCACTGAGCCAAACCAGCTAGGGCTGCTCTTGAAGTTTAAAAAGCATTCACTATAATCAAATATTGCTTTCATTCAAGGAGTTATTTTTAATAAGCTCTAGGAACTATTTTAACAACTTAAACATTAGGATTGTTCTCAAGATTTAACATTGAGAGGAGTATGGGCTTGATCCTCTTAAGTGTATTTAAATGCTTAAGTGTATTTAAATGCTGCACCTACCTCAATGGGTGGATCTTTTGATACTAGAGATCTGTCATAGGTGGGTGTTTCTACCACAAAATGATGGGCTATCTTAAGTGCTATTAAGTTACATTGATACAATCTAGGATATTACAGTGCTCATGAGACGAGCACTGAAAGTTTAATCTTCACTTAATCCCTATTGCTTTATTCTAGTTCTTGGCCACCCTGAACGCAAGCCATTTTGTGTGGGGAGAAGGCCACTTGGGCACAGCACCTGCAGATACCTAGAACAGTGAAGGAGAACCGATTTGAAGTTATCAGGGCAGAACAAGTGGAGGGTAGAGTGAATTCTAGAAAATAAGGGAGAAATGGATCCAGTGGGAGGAAATGCCTTGGCAATTGCCATGAATGGTAGATTATTGGCTTAATTCTGTACTGAGATAACACTGCCCACTGCAGCAGTGGCTGCCATTACCACAGGCCACACAGTAGCCCGTTCTGAAGACTTGAGTTCAGTTGTCTCAATTCTCATCCTGTGAAAGAGATGCATTTCTTTTATTCACAGGTGGGATTTAATCACTTGCTAGACATCTCGTGGCCTATAAATTGTAGAGCCAGGTCAAATCCAGACGGTCTAAGTTCTCTCATCCCCTATGCTATTTTGCTTGTGTGTGTTTCTGTATTTTCTAAAGTACTGTTTCTTACAGAGAATCAAAATAAAGTTTACTCATGTGCTACTGTTAGGAAGTTAGACATGAGCGGCTGGGGTGGGGCCTGCTCTGGGGTCCTGAACAAGGTTCAAACCAACATTGCCTTCCCACTGCCTCTCTGGGCGGCCCAGCAGCCAGCAGACCACCAGTAGGCAGGTTCTGAACCAGCTGGTTCGTGGCACGAGCTCAGGAAAACAACATGACCTCATTTGGACCTTACTAGGGTCCTGGACTAATTATAATAAAATTGTATTGCAGTTTTTACACACACCTGTGGGTTTTTCTGTATGCATTATGGATAAGGGCATGCACTGAAGAAATACATAACCTTTTTCTGTCAATCATCCTTGAATGCAAATGACAGTCTCTACCTAGATAATCCCTTTAAAGCATATAACCCAGGAGTTCGGGGCCATTTCTCTCAAATGTCCCACTCCTTACTTGGAGTGTATCTTCAGTAAATCCCACTTTGCTTTACTTTCATTTCGTTAAAATCTTTGTGTTGACAAGAATAATTGAAGTCCCAGCTGGTAACCCCAATTGGTAAAACCACTAGGGGTAGGGGTTTGCTGATAAGACGTCAAATTTCCTAAAATCAGGAAATTATTCTTCCTGACTCAAGTATCAGGGTCACCTTCTGTGAACCTGGACACTGACCAGCCTGAACCATTGGAGTCACGGTGTTTTCTCTGTTAATGCATTGGTTGTTTTTGTGTTTTTGCATTAGTGGTTTTGCTAAACAACTATACTGTGGATTTCAGAATAAATGCTAATATATCTTATAATTTTAGAATGTCTATGGAACTAGACAATTGAGTATTTCATCATACAATGGGTTGTGAAGTCACACTGCTAAAATTTGCGCTACTACATGCTGGGTACCACATCAGGTTGCAACTATTCTGAGAGCAAGTTCTCATCAGACATAGCCCTGCTTAGAGCAGTGACTGGTAGTCCTGATGAGCTGATTTACAAGGACTGATTCCAGCCTGCAGAGGGAGAGCAGCTTGCTTTGGACCAGAGCCTGGCATGAAGGGGTTCGTGGTTGTGAGAAGAGCCACTAAATCACTCTTCCCTTCTGAAAATGAACCTCAAAAATGTCCCTGGTGCTTTTTGTGATTGAAAGAAGAATGTACGTGGCCTATGAATCGGAAACCATGTAGAGAGAGAGTTTCACAGCTGTTTACTTAAAAGCCCTTCTTCAAGGCAGCGTTACTTTATCTTCAGATCCCAAATCACTTGTCAAGTTTCACACCCCTTGTACTTTAGATGACCTCCATCTCATCCCATGTGTGTCAAGAGCAACTAAAGGAACATGACCCCAGGGTGGATTTATTTAATGTTTGTCAAATAGTCTGGTGGTTATTGACACTCAAAAGTGCAAATGCCGCCCAGCTGGCCAGTGTGGCTCAATGGTTGAGCGTCAATCCCCAGCATGGGACCACCGATCATGCATGTTTTTCATCCATGTTTCTATATCCCTCTCTCTAAAGCCAGTTTTAAAAACTTAAAAAGCACAATGCCTCTGGAAGGGCTGAGAGACTAGTCTGTTGCCTGTGACTGAATTTCTTTAATCCTTTTGTGCCTTTCTCTGTTCTTGTGAAGTAGCTCCACCAAAGGATTGAGAGTTCAGGATTGAGGGCAATGGCAGAAATTAAATAACAAATTATGAAATTGTTTGTAAGCACGAAGAACTATTAATCCATTTCAAGTGATCTTGCAGGCACCCTTGCAAGATGGGGCCATGTAAATCACTAGAAAAGAGGGTACCAAAGACAGCTGGCTACTTAGGAAATGAGCAGGGTCAGCAAAAGCAGGGAGGACCTGACAGCAATAGTAAGTGTGAAACGTTTGTTGTGTCCTGAGTGCTGTTGTTTGTTCTATAGGTATTAACAGTGGTTTTCAAAGTAGTCCATAGGCTCCTTGGGCTCCCGGACCCTTTCAAGGGGCTATGAGGGCGAAAGTATTTCCATGCCAAGTTTATTTGCCTTGTTCACTGTATGGACGTTAGCACTGACCGTACAAAGGCAATGGAGGATAAAACTGCTTTCATGTTAACGTGAGTGGCCAGTAGCACCAAATCGTACCAGTTAGTAGTCATGTTCTTCACCCCCACATACTAGAAAAAAAAAAGCCATTTTCACCAAAGGATGGCCTTGGTCAAGCGATACAGCTTACCAAGTCATCAGCTCTCAGCCCTTGAGTGCACGGCTTTTCAGTGTTCTGCGACGTAAGCATGTAGAGATCCATGCAGTGAGTGTGGCGGTTGTCTCAGCTGACCTAGGCCTTTGTGGAACACCAGTTGTACTTCAAAGAATGACTAATGAACTGGTTACTCAGACTTGGCTATATAACAGACATTTTCTCAAAAAATGAATATAGTGAGCCTTCACTTCAATAGAGCAACTATCTTAGCTCAGTTAGTCTACTGAACTAATCGGCACAGACTGAGGGCTTAAACAATAAACATTACTCACTTCCAGTTCTGGAGGCTGGAAGTTCAAGATCAGGGAGCTGGCAGATGCAGGGTCTGGTGAGGGCCTGCTTACCAGTTTGTGCACAGCCCTACTCGCTGCACCTCACATGGCCCAGACAGGGAGAGAGCTCTCAGTGATGGTCTCCCCTCAACCTTTTTTTTTACCTTTTGAAATTCCTGTGATTTTCATGGAAGCTCTAGTTGTCTTCGTGCATCCCCGGTTCCTCTATCTCCTCCTCTCTGAAGGATGTTTAGTCCCCACCCTAACCCAAGGCAAGGTACGCTGGTAATACTTGCATTATTCCCTGCCCGGGTTACCTCTGAGCTGGCCTCAGATACTTAGTTCACTGTGTCCATCTAATGGCTCTGGACTCCCTCCTCTCCATTCCCCGGCCTGGGGCCAAGCCACTCACTGCTCCCTTTTCCCTCCCTCTCCAAAGAGGCCCATCTGTCACTCCTGCTGCTGTCACAGCTGGGAATCTGCAGCCCCACCCAGCAGTGAAAGAGACGGAGTGGCTGTGGCTCCCTGAGGCTACAGGGCTCCTTGCTCCCCACCTTCCACAGGTTTCCCTCCAGGAGCCCCAGGGCTGACAAGGAATGGTCCCAAGTTGGCCCTGGCACATGGGGACGAAATACCCCCACCCTCCACCCAGGACCCAAGCAAACCCCCTTCCCATCCTCCCACCCAGAGAAGGGAGCCTCCTGAGGGCCCAGGCCTGTGTGGGCTGGAAAGGAAGCAGCCCTTCTGGTGTCTGCAGGCCGAGAGGGTCCCGTGGGAGGACAGCTCCCTGGTCTAGGCTTGGTTAGTTTGCCAAGTAACCAAATTCTCAGCAGGAACTGGAAAGACCAACGGCAGAGCTGTCACAGGGGGGTAACAGGATTACAGAAAGTCAACGGGAGGTGGAGGGCCTTCACTAGTGTTGGTGAGCACTGCCCCATACGGTTCCCACTGGCCACATGCGGCTACGGAATGCCCAACGTGTGGCAGGGCTACTGAGAAGCTGAATGTTTTATTTGATTTCATTTTAATTCTGATTGAATGCATGAGTGGTTTTTGATACAGCCCCAAACCCTGGGGCCCAAAAATGCCTGGGAGACAGCTGGATGGTAACTCCAATCCATCATTTTTTAATTAGCTTCTAGAAAAAAAGCCACAAATTCAAAAACTCAAAAGTTTATTAGCTTGATATAATTAGGTCCATGGACCCCTATTTTAATCTCTGGTTCTCATAGTGCAAGATATGAAGGTGAAATTATTTGTATTAAGACAAAGGTAAACATCTAATTAAGTTGGGCTTTTATCTACCTGAGTTTATAGTTCATGCTTCCATGGCTTTGCAACATCAGTCATTTTAAAAGATGTCCTCCACTGGAGAACAGAAAGTTACACCTGAGCTGCCAGCTGGTTCAGAATAGCACCAGGATTTTTCTAATTTTAAGATATTACTCTACCAATCAAATTCTTCAGGTACTAACCTATTTTTAAAATTTTTATTTAGGTACATATTTTTTAATATATTTTTATTGATTTCAGACAGGAAGGAAGAGGGAGGGAGAGAGAAACATCAATTATGAGAGAGAATCATCGACTGGCTGCCTCCTGCACGCCCCCTGCTGGGGATCAAGCCCGCAATCTGGCCATGTGCCCTTGACCAGAATCGAACCCTGGGCCCTTGAGTCTGCAGGCTGACACTCTATCCACTGAGCAAAACCAACCAGGGCTATTTTAGGTACATGTTAAAAAATTATTTCATACATTAACATTTCCTACTGAATCTGTGTTTCAGGTGAAGTAATGAATTTCAGGATTCCTTGATTTATTTTATACAAAGTAGAAATTAAATAAAATGATTAAATATTTCAAAGCCAATTTCCAGACAAACACTATCATGAGAAAAGTTTGCATTGGCCACTGCTAAATGTACTTGCTCAGCCATTCGAGTAAATTCCTTCTTGCCTCATCAATATAGGGCTTATCTTCAGGTGAACAATCTTCTCTCTTTCGATGCACAAACCCATGAGTTTGCCCGGAAAATGTTTTAATTTGATACTCCACTTTGCAGTGTTCTTTCAACTTTTGGGTCAGCGAAGAGACCTGGTATGCAAAGATTTTCACGATGAAATGTTATTTCCTAATCTCTAAATCTCCTCATAAAAGAAATTCAGCATCAATGCTTTAAATTGAGTTCCATAGCCATAATGAATTTTTTACTTTTAATGTTATAACCAACACACTCCTTACCTTTGGCAAAGGAGAGAATTCGGGGCAATATAAAAACAATACAACATCAACTATTTTAAACTGTATAATTTAACTTATTCAAGTATATATAACATACAATATTCAACATATTTAATATAAATTTCAATATATTCAAGTATAAACTATTTGAAATATGTATTAATATAAAGTATTGCTTATGAATAATAACAATAATTTCCAAATGACTGCTTTTGAACCACATTTTCATCTGTGTTTCCCTTACCAACTCCAGGATTGCACATGTGGGGACAGGAGGCAGGGCCTCATCTATGCCTGGTAACCAGGACACGCCAAGAGCACTTTGGGGAGGGTTGAAATCACCCTGTACATCCCCAATGAAACCCAACTTTAAAACTAATGTTAAAAATGAAAACTTTTTGAAAACTTAATGTTGAAAAATATTTGGAGCAACCAATGAACATTTTGGTATGTTTCCCCCAAATGTCAAATCGTGTTATTAAATATGCAAAGAGAAAAGATGCCAACTTACCTGATCAAGAGGAATCACAGCATCGTTTTCTGCAAAAATGAACAATGTGGGGTTCTTCAAACTGTGCACGTCATCAGAATCCTTGACGATGCCTGCAGGATGGGGACAGGAACACAAGGTATGATTTTCATCCATGCACCTGCCACAGAAAACTACATGGGTTTGGTTTGATTTTTCAAAATAAAATATATTTTCTTTTCTTAAGCAATTCCACAGAAGTAGGCTGCCCTATAAAATTAGTCTCAACAAGGAGCTTATCTAGTGGGAATTTATGACCAAGGAGCAGGGTGGGAGCCATGGATGGAAAACTATGAGGAGCCCGGCCGGCTTGGCTCAGTGGTTGAGTGTCAACCTATGAACCAGGAGGCCACTGGTTCGATTCCCAGTCAGGGCACATGCCCGGGTTGCAGGCTCGATCCCCAGTGGAGGTCGTGCAGGAGGCAGCTGATCAATGATTCTCTCTCATCAGTGACGTTTCAATCTCCCTCTCCCCCTCTCGCTTCCTCTCTGAAATCAATAAAACTATATTTAAAAAGAAAACTAAGAGGAAATATCGGGGGAAGCGGGGAAGGACATAGAATCCAGACAGCTTGGCAGGATTCCTGCGGAAGGCAGGCCAGGGGACAAGATACAGAGGATGGGGGGAGAGGGGGAGGGGCCAGGGGAGGGGGGGCAAGGGAGGGATGAGGAATTTGATCAGGTATTAAAGGTGAAGGATACTCCCTAAACTGACCCAGTAAGCCAAGGACAGCGTTGAAGGTCTGAGCCTACTCAAAAAGGAATAGAGGAGCCTGACTCGAGTTTGGTCAAGGAGAGTCCTAGTCAGTAGGAGGGAGAAAATAATGGCTGGCTTTTCCTCCCATTTCCTGGTGGCAGCAAAGCGAAGCTACGTAACCTAGATAGCCTTCCCTCACCTGTAAGTCCTCTCTAGGAGTCAGAGAGCCACAGGACAGATGGCCACGCTCCCCGCCCCACCGCACGCATGGCTGGACAGCGATTTGATGACCTGCCCCTCCACAGCTCCTGCACTGTGCAACAGAGGCCAGAAGAGGGTGCCAGAGAGCTGTTCACACAGGAGCACCTTTCGCTAATTGGCACAAAGGGACTGCATGTTCTAACAACCCCGGTGACAACTGAAAATTTACTCCTTTCATGTAAAATAAATACTTAAAGGGATTTTTTAATGCTAAAACTAAGCAAAAATACTACAGTGAGGAACATTAAGACAAATGAGAATCATTAATATAACTATATGATATATATTATGAAAGAAGGACAAATTTTCTTTTCTTTTTCTTTTTTTAACCATTTTTTATGGTCTGACTGCTTCTATATTGTGAACTTAGTGTGCCATTTCTATACACAGAAAGAATGTTCTTATCAGTGTTATGATACCTTTGGTTTGTTTGGGCTGACATGTTTATGTTGCTATTTACATTTCAGAGTAAGGAAAACCTACTCTGAAATGTAAACCTTCTTTATAGAGTGTGTATGTGTGTTTCGGGAGGAGGGGGCAGTTGAGAATAATTTTTGTCTTAGAAACATCTTTTCTAAATATCCCTGATGAAAATATTGCTTAGTATTAACCATTATCACAGAAACAAATGTTATCCCCTTTGTCTCAAGTGAAGAAACAGAGACGTCAGGTGACTCTCCCAAAGCAACACTTTTGGGACCCAGGTGTCCCTACTCCCAGTGACATCCTCTGGTTACTGCAGTACAAACCTTCACCTGGACTTTCAGACTTTTAAAGCCAATTTCATAACCACTGGGTTTTGTGTTACACCTGGGACCCTTAGCTTGGGAAGAGGCTCATGGCATGGTCACCCACGAATTCTCCTCTGTTCACTGTGTAAACTGTACAAGGCAGATTTACCGTACACGGACACCCCTGCCCTGAATTCTGGGTATTTCATCATCACGTGATGGACAGCAATTCCTCCCCAGCAGAATCCCACGACGCCAATTTTCTGGGCGTGACACTGTTGTTTCAGATACCTCAAGACAGCCTCCACCTCTCTGGAACAGAAAGAAAAGTTATTCATGAGTCAAGAGGTATTTTGTGAGGCCCTGGGAAGGGCACTGGGCAGGTAACAGAGGTTTATCTGCAGCTCTTCCTTGAGGTTCTGAGATTCTTACTTTCTGAGCTGCCTCCTCACCCCCTCCTGCCCAGTGACGAGTGACGCCTCTCTTGGCAAGTCTCCCTGCCAAGCCCAGCTCCTCCAACCACCTGACAGGGCTGCAGGCAGGCTCTTTTCAAAGACCAGCAAATCCCACCAGCTCACTGCCCAGCTGAAAGCTGAGTGACAGCCTTCCCCAGCCTCAGCGTAAAGGCCAAAGGCCACAGCATGGCTCTAAGACCTGACCCCAAGATCTGTTCCTGCCCAGCACCCCAGGCTCCTCTCCTCTCAACAGGCACCAGTCACAACTGGGCAGCTCCCCAAACTCTCTGACTTGGCACATTGACTTCCCCTGCCTAACCCACTCTGTATCCAAAGAGTAGAGAAAGATTTGGAAAGCCACCAGGACCACGTAAGCCATGAGGGGGACTAAGGGCAGTAGCCCTTGCTTTGCAAACAGTTCATTTGCAAATTGGTTATTTGGAACAACTCAGAAGGCATTTTCAGCTAGAAGCAATGCACTTAATTTGAGGGTCATGGCCATCCAAGTCCTACTGGGAGGGAGGGAAGGTATCTGGACAGTGAAGCCAGACTCACCTCTCCCTCAAGACTCTGCTCTCCTGGGTTCCCTGGGGGACACCACAAACACAGCCACCCCCGCCGATTACTTACTTATCGATCTTTCTGGCATTCCTTGTTTTCAACCACTCTGGAAAAGTGGACCAGTCCCCAGAGGGGTGCCATGGCTCCTGCCCTACAAAGAAGTCTGGAACGATGGTTCTGTAAATTAGGGACAGTAATTGATCTTAGTTTCTGTTGCTGTTGGGACTCAGTGTTTGCCTACATTCATTAAGAAATGTGCTACGTTGGCGATTCTCACTCAAAGGAAAAGAGAAGTCACGGCCACAAGGGCCAACTTTGATCACAGCAAAGAGGCCAACTGGCACTAGGCCAAACCATCTCGGATTTCACAACCGAAGGGGCACGGCCTCTGGCAGCCTGTTTATAGCCCAGCCCATCTAAAGTGACCAGGCGACTCAGCAGGGCACACACCCCAGGAGATATTGCCGCGAAGGACAAGGGGACCCACCAGCAAGGGGCTGGAGTAGGGTGGGCCCCTCCTGTCCCCAAACCCCTCAGCTGGCCTTTCACATTAGCCTCAGGGCAGAAGGGCACACCTGGTTAGCATGTCCAGTCACTATGACCAAGCAATTTTCCCTAGCTCCACCCAGCATGCCAGCAGGGCACAGTTTCCTGCCGGATGGTGTAGTCTAATGAGGGTCCTAAAAGGGGCCACGGCGAACAGCCAGCTTGCCCGAGTCCATGTTGATTGTAGGGGAGGAAAACATTTCCCTCCTTCCCTTCTAGGTTCTTTGGCTGGTCTGATAATTATCTATATTAATAAAAGGGTAATACGCTAATTAGACCAGACATCTTCCAGACGACCTTCCACACGTCCTTCTGGGACAAAGCCATGGTGGTGGGGTCGAGGCAGAGGTAGTTAGGGGCGATCAGGTGGGCAGGGGAGAGCAATTAGGAGCCAGCGGTCCCGGATTGCAAGAGGGATATCCCACTGCTAGTTTAGGCCCAATCCCTCTAGTATTGACATAAGACAGACAAACAGGTGAAAAACAAATCCGATTTTGTGGATGAAAAAAGGGGTTCTATGGAAAGTAACCTCGCAGGGTCATCTGATCATAAATTCCTTAACTGGGCAGCTGGTGGTGGGTAGTTATGTCCCAGGCATATACTTTTTTAGTAAAAGGTTTTTGTTTGCCTTAAGCAAGCCCGGTCCATAGTTTCTGGGCATCTAGGTTAACACATCATTGAAATAAGCATAACCACCCTCAGAAGAGCACATACTCTTGTTAACTCTCCTGTAATTCAATCCCCACCTTCCTTCTCCCACCTCCGTGTAATCTTCCATGCTTTCCCTCCTTAATTCCGAAATGTGCCGTTTACTGCTTCCTGTTATTCTCGGGAGCATGGGAGATCTTGCTCCCTGGCACATGTCTTCAGTTTGGCTTAAATAAACTCTTATAAAAACGTTCTCCAGGTTTGAACATTACTTATGTCAACAATTTCACAAGTACGGGCGCCTCATAAAAATATGAGACCTAAAGGCAGTCAGTCAGACAATTGAAGCTATATGCGCCCCTGTGCTAAGGACCCGGATAGGGCTTCAAAGGGAAGATTAAGTCACAGGACAATAAAAGACCAGAGGGTTGGTATTTAGAAGTCTGTCCTGCCCACAGGTAGGTCATTCAGGCAAAAGTTATCTCTGGTAATAGCGCTCTTTCTGGGTCAGGCCCCCTGTCTAAACTCTTTTAGGTAAGTAAGGGAGGGGTAAACGTTTTTCTTGAGTCTGCTGGGCTTGAGCGCCTTCAGCTCCAAGCAATGCCCGTGCCAAGCAGCAATCATCTAGCAATGCCCAGGCCCATGTTCTCCATCTGAGAAACAGACTGCACTCAGCCCCGCCCGACCTCAGAGGATTACTTTGAGAGGAAAATGAGTTGTACACGTGTGAAGGGCTGTGTAAATCACAGGCGTCTGGACTCTTTATCTCAACCAAAGCAACCGCCTGAAACAACAGAAGCCGCAGCCCCATTTGATCAGTTGCTGGGGGCTGGGTGACCTGAGGCACCTACTCGGGGAAATGAGAACAATGAGGAGGGGTCGTGGGGAGGACAGCAGCCCTTCCCAGCCTGCACGCGGGGCTGGCTGAGCCAGAGGCCATCAGGGCTGGCTGCCCTTTGTTTTATTGCCCGGCGTGCCGCTGGGATGTTAAATTGCCTCATCTTTAAAATAAACTGGAGGATATTAAAAAGTGAAAAATCACGTGAACCCTCTTTTTAGTCAACACTAAATCTGCATCGCACAGCAGGGGGGCTGCTTCCTTTAAATCGGGTTCTTTTCATAGGAAAACCTGGAAAGTGCACCCTTCGATTTCCAGCTTCTCTTTTGGAGAAAACAAAGGGAATGGGGTGCTCCGAACTCAGGGCTTGCTGGGGTTCACGCGTTCTGAAGCTGGAGAGGAAGGAGTGGTTCCTCTCCTCCTCCAGGCGGCACTGTAGCTGTTACCTACACCAGGGCAGGTGGCAGCATTCGCCATGCGACCCGACAAAGGCAGAACCTTTGGGAGACAGTGAGGTCTCACTGGGCCAGTGCTGGAACCCAGTCTAATTCAGACGGGTCATGATAGTCCGAGGCTGACATGCTCCAAGGGCCAAGTAATGGGTCGTCTCGGAGCTAGTGAGGTCTGCCCAAGGACACATGTCCTGTGCCTGTGCCCTGCAGGGCCCCACCCTGAGGGCATCCCCAGGAAGACCTGAAGCCCGGGGATTCGGCGGCCTCTGGTGGACAGCAGGTGGGTGTTTTAAGTTTCATAGGACATTTCCCATGTACCCGCACCCCAGAGAGATAAGGAAGTAGATAATGTAAATTAGGGACTGGATAAGAGAAGGTGAGGAGATTAGCCAAAGAACAGATATGCATAACCTGTGGACACAGGCAATAGTGTGGTGATGGCCAGAGGGAAGGGGGGCGGGGGGAGGGCGCTGGGTGGAGGTGGGCAAAAGAGTGGGGAAAGGGGACATCTGTACTAGTGTCAGCAAAAGAAATAGTTTTTTACAAAAAGAATATAGTCAGGGATTTGGGGGTTGTTTTTGTTTTCCCTGAAAGGAACGCAACATAGATCACAGAAATGGATTTTATCAAAGAAATATAATTTTATACGCACGTGTATCCATTTCCCGAGATCATGTCAGCCATATATCTGGTATTGGGCATCTCCCAACCGAATATATCTTGAATGACAATCACGGCTTTGCCAGCGTCAACGGGGGATCTGGTGACATAAGCCTTGATATGCTCCACTTGAACTTCACGCCCCATCCCTCCATACTCCATCTTATGGCCAATGTCACAGGGACAAGGATGAGCTTCGTTAGCCATTGGAGATATTTAAGTCGGGCTGCAGAGAGATTTTGAACAGTAAATAAACTACAATCAAGATTAATTTTAACTCTACTCGTAGTATACTCATGCAAGAAATGAGTGCTGGTATTTGGTCCATCTGAAGACATCACAGGAAACAACTTTATATTAGCTTAACATATTCTCATATACCTTTAATATGTGTAATATCTATTAGGCACACCTTTAATATCTGTTTTCTGAAAGAAAAGAAAAAAAACAGTATTGGCTGCTGGTCTGGCAACACCTCAGGTTGGAGCTAATAAGACTCGGTTCACATTGCAAACACTGGAAATACCAGAGTGAGTGTAACCAGCAAACAAGAACACGACACGGTGGAGCTCACAGGAAGAAGGGAACAGCACCAGGTGAGGGTGCGGGAGCAGATGCTGCCTGGGAGCCCGCGAGGCTGGAGACAGGCCAGCCCGGGACCGCCCTAACCCAGTCTGGATTCTGGGTCCAGTCGGGCGTTGGGAACCCATGAGATGGGATTTGTAGCTGAGACCTCTCCACGCAACATCAGAGCCTCAAGGGTTCAGAGTTAGTGGGATAAATAAGAAACTACAGCAAAGGAAAACTGTGGAATGTGTGAGGAAGCCTAGGAGGTTATAAAAAGAAACCAGCACCCCAACTTACAAGATCCTTTGTTTCAAGTAGGAAAACCTGGCTGAGTAATGAACATAACTGGCCCTGGGCATCTGGCAGAGGCAAAAGCAAATCTATTTTATAGCCAGACTTTCACAATCCAGGCGGAAAATGCTGCCCATGGAAAAGGAACTCACTATAAAGCGCCACATGGGAGGAAGCGCTCCAAATAAACAATAATCAGGAGAAATTATGGTGATAGCGTGGGGAGGAATGAGGACAGGACCTACCTAGCAAGCTTCACCAAACAAACTGAAAGCAGGAGAGGAGAGGAAAGAAAAACTGAACCTATCCACTGCAATGGGAGAAAGAATGTGGCTGAAATAGATCCAAATAAATAGAAATAGATTAAACTCACTGTATGAGACAGATTCTCAAAATGAATTTTTAAATGTCAAGGTACCATCGGAAAGGAGAACATGGAAACACTGAACCCAAAGATGTCCCTACAGATGCAATGACCAGAGGTCTGGCATTTGCTTCAGAATAGCCCAGCGGATGGTGGCAGTGGGAGGGAGCGTGTCCCTGTGTCACAGTGTTGGAACCGGGTGGTAAGTTCAGAAGCATCCTTTATACTAGTCCAGGGGTGGGCAAACTTTTTGACTCGAGGGCCACAATGGGTTCTTAAACTGGACCGGAGGGCTGGAACAAAAGCATGGATGGAGTGTTTGTGTGAACTAATATAAATTCAAAGTAAACATCATTACATAAAAGGGTACGGTCTTTTTTTTTTTTTTTTTTTAGTTTTATTCATTTCAAACAGGCTGGATCCGGCCCGCGGGCCGTAGTTTGCCCATGGCTGTACTGGTCTGTCTACTTTTATTTTTTATACATTTTAATTGAATTTTAGAGAGAAAGGAAGGGAGAGGGATAGAGAGATAAAAACATCGATAAGAGAGGAAATCATCAATTGGCTGCCTCCTGCATGGCCCCCACTGGGGATCAAGCCCACAACCCAGACATGTGCCCTGACTGAGAATCAAACTGGTGACCTCTTGGCTCCTGGGTCAACGCTCACCTGCTGAGCCACATCAGCCAGGCTCTACTTTGATATATGCTTAATATTTTCCTCAACAACAACAAAAATATTAACTTTTATTGAAATTTTAAAAACGATAAGATAAACATAGCAAGAAGGTGAGATATGGACTAAGATAACATATCACTCTTAAAGCAGATTTTGTATCTAGATAAAATATATGAAGAATTCTTATAAATCAAGAAGAAAAAGACAACATCAACAGAAAAATGCTCCAAAGATATTGAGTGGGCCATTCACAAAAGGGAACACCTGAATGATATGAAAAGATAATCAAGGTCACTAGTATTTAAGAAAATTATACAAAGAACATCAATGACATACCATTTTACGTCATCTTGAAGATTGTCAATAAGTGCGTTAACACTAAGAGATGGTGTCCAGGGAATATAAGCTGATACAAACTCTAAACTTATGTATGTCAAGGTCTAGCAATGATGAAGACACCCTGCAACCCAGAAATCCCACCACTTGGTATATTCCCTAGAGAGATTCACGTGTGTGTGTGTGTGTGTGTGTGTGTGTGTGTGTACCCATGCATGCATGCAGTGGGTGGTATGGAAGTACACTGTTGGTAGCACAGATATGATGGCAAAAATTGGAAGCAACTAATTGACCATGAGGAGAAGAATGGGATAAACTGTGATTCGTTCATTGTTGTGGTTTGAATTCTATCCCCCCAAAAGGATAGGTCAAGTCCTGACCCCAGGACCTGTGAGTGGGACCTTATTCATTAACAGGGTTTCACAGAGGGTAATCGAATTAGGATGAGGTCGTCCTGGTCAGGGTGGTGCTCACCTAATTACTGACTGGTGTCCTTGCCAGAAGGGGGAAATGTGGGTATAGAGACAGACACACAGCAGAGAAGGAGTGATGCATCCGCAAACCAAGGACCCTAGGGATGGCCACTCAACCCCAGAAACTGGGAGACAGGCAAGGAGGCATTCTCCTTTAAAGGTCTGAAGAAGAGCGTGGTCCAACCAACACCATCGTTTAGGACTTCAGGCCTCCACAACTGAATAAGTTTTTGAGAGAATAAATTTCTGTTGTCTTAGGTCACCCAGTTTATGGCAACCCTAGGGCACAAAAAAACTCATAAAAGGAATACTGCATAGCAGTTCAATGAACAAACTATACATATCAATATGATAAATCTCAAAAACATAATGCTATAACAATGACGATAGCTTTTTTAATGCTAATACTAAAACCCCCAAATAATACATATATTATTAATAAATATAGGGTTTTAACGTATAACTCAAGAGAATGAAGCACATCACCATTAGAGAGTGGTTATTGGTGGGGAAAGGAGATTATTGTCTTTAATTGTGTTTGTTGTATTTTATTTCCTTAAAAAGTTTTGATTTGAAATACATAAGAAAAAAAGATAATGTTTTTTAAAAATCTGGGTCACGTGAATATGGGTGCAGCTATGTTACATCATGTACTTTGCAGAACATTCTACATGTTCATAACTAGAAATAACATAATTTTAAGGAAAGAGAAATTAAGAGCTAGCCATTTGATCACAGGAAATTTGATTTTATTTTGTATGGTTTTTGTTCATAAGCTACATTATAAAATGATGATTCGTAAGAGAAGTCAGAACAATCCGGTATCCGTAGCAGTGCATTTTATGTCCACTGCACTGTTGTTGGGAGCTGATTCCTTGGGCTGATTCCTTACCTGGGCTGTCCTGAGGGCGAGGAGACCACGTAAAATCCTGATCCTTCCAAATTAGCCTTGAATCTGAGTATTTTAACTTTATCGTCAGTTGATATCCACTCTCCAGAAGAAGTGTTTACAGCCAGGAGACCCACTCTCTGGGCTGATCCTGCAAGGTTATTCTCCTGCAGAAAGGGGAGGTGCCAGGACAGGAGTGGGTGCGCTGTGTGTGGAAGTCTGGGCTCCTGCCAGACTCTTCACGTGGCACAGCAGCCTGTGTGAACAGGGCCAAGGTCACAGTGGGCAGGGCGGTTTCTACAGACTGTACCCCATCGTGGGGTGAGAGTCTTAGGGAACATGCCCTTGACTATCCACTCACTCTAAAGAAATTTTATATATGCATAGACCTTTCAAGATTATGGCTCTTTCCCCCCAAAAGACACATTTGTTAAAAGGTAATTTTTTTAAAAAACAAAAAAGGAAAACCATAGATATAAGATGAATACATTAAAGATTTTATTTTACACATATGACAGGAGGGAATGAGATAGGTGTTATATAACTGGTTCAAAGGACAAAGGAAAAAGAACACAAATTTATATGTCATAATGGAGGATTGAGATGAATTGCAAGTGGAGACAAAACAGATTTTCCACTGGAGGGGAAGAAGCCAATTAAATCTCTATCAGATAGGACCGAATTTACAAGTCTATCAGTTACCCACGACTTTCAAAGAGTTGCAATCTCATTCAAATACAATGAACAGGGCTAGAACCAGACAGCCCAGAAGGGTGTGCTGTGGACAGTGAGTACTTTTCCATTGAAACCGTTTTTTCTATATGACCTTAGAGGGTCATTCATTGTGAGTGGTAAGGCTTCAGTTTCCTCCTAGAAAGGATGGGCTGTGGGTCTGACATGGATGATGGGGTCCTCAGAAAATGTGTGTCCAGAAAGGCTTTTCTGTATCATGGCAGCTGGGCTTGGCAACACATCCTGCCACCCTTGAGACCAGCTCTTTGGTCCCCACTGGGGAAGCCTCTAGAAGCCAGGGGCCTCTTTATGGCATCAGGGCTGGCCAAGATGTGCTCCTGCAGAGGACACCCTAATGGGCACACTCATTGGCAATGCCACACTGAATTCACCACTAAAGCCCGTGGTCCCTCACATAACATTCATGCAAGATGCCACATCTGTGCGAATGACTGCCAAGCCCACTCCCCTCCACACGGATGGTCCCTTGATAAAGAGTCTCTCCTTGACCAAACTCCTCTGAGCCCTCTTCTCCATTAGGCCCTGACTTTTGGGCTTCCAAGTCCATCTCTGCATTGCCCAGTTTTAGTAAGAATCCTGCTAAGTCAGTTTATCAGAATGCCCCACCCTCCATATCTGATCCTGACCCGCCCCCTCTGCCATCCCCCAGGTGATGTCTAATGCCCTTGGCTTTGTCTTCTGCCAAAATCCTGTCAAGTCAGTTAGCAGGATTCCCCGAACCCTCATGCTTCGTTAGTAGTTTTCCATCCACTGACCCCTACTCAGATCCTTCACTACAAATCCCCACTTTTCCTTGTATACAGAGCGGAGCCCAATCTCTCCTACTGCAAAATCCCATTGCACTGGCCCATACGCCTGTCTCGGTGGCCCTGAATAGGGTCTGCCCTGTTCTTTAACAAGTGTCATGAATGAGTAATCTTCTCCTGCACAGCCTCCAGCTCTGCTTCACACAGCAAGTGCCTCCACAAATTACAAGCCCATGGCGATCACTGGTGCGCACTGGATCTGCAAATCCCAAGAGACTGCCATTCTCCTATCTGAAGGTTACATTCCTCAGGCAGTCCTCTACTCCATCTAAATTTGTCCTTCTTGACTTCTTTTTTAAAAAATATTTTAAAATTGATTTCAGAGAGGAAGAGGGGGAGGGGGGGGAGAGAGATGGAAACATCAATGATGAGAGAGACTCATTGATCGGCTGCCTCCTGCATGCACCACGCTGGGGATGGAGCCCGCAACCCGGGCATGTGCTCTGACTGGGAATCCAACAGGGACCTCCTGGATCTTAGGTGGACGCTCAACCACTGAGCCATGCCGGCCGGGCTTGACTCCTTTTTTTAACCAGTTATAATATCTTCCTGGTCCTCTCTTTAATAAATTAAACAGAACCGTTAACACGTGCTCATTTTTATATCTGTGGGAGAGTCATGACTTGACCTTTCGCGGAAAATTCTGTCTTCTAACACTATAATTGAACAACATTCCCTTTTTCTCGCCGGAAGTCAGAAAGGCGAGAAATGGGTCTAACGCGTGGTGAGCAAGTGTGGTTTTCCTGCTTTCACACCCCCCAGCCCCAGGATTTAAATAACTCGGAAGTCATACTTCCCAACGCAGTCAAGATCTCCGCCAGGAATGGAGAAAACAGGTTTTGACGAGCGAAGGAGATTGGCGGAGATGGGGCTGTAACATGCAAAGAAGTATAGGAATACATTTCTGGAAGCTTCGGAGATTTAGAAATAGAAACCATCTGCAAGTTCCTCCGCAAAAGCAACACTGAAAGATAATACGGGAGGGGCGGTGGCTAGCGGGGAATGGAAGGCTGGGCGCTTTTCCTTTCCCTGGGTAAACACTGTGGGAACGTGCCTGGAAACCGATTTGCGATCCTGCAGGGGAAGGCAGGCCCCTGCCCCTCCTTAGACGAGTCTGTGAACGCCAGCTCCCCCGAGGATGATTTGACAGCAGTCGAACTCGTGTTTTCTCTCGGTGCGTGCTCAGACAGCATCAAGGAGAAAGCTGGGCGCGGTGCGCGCGCGCTGGCCTGGGAGCGCGCCAGGGCGCAGCTGCCTTTGACCTTTCCTTGGGCGCTTTCAGACCTAGATAGGATTTCCCCCGGATACTCGCAGGGCTCCCTTCTGACCACCTCGTTATACATGGTCTTTTGAAAGCAACAGGCGGCATTTTCCATCAGCAAGAAACCTAAATGGCAGTACCCGCTGTTGGCAAGGCCTGGGCAAGGCGACACTTCTGCCTCCCGACCCACGGCGGTGGGTGTGGACTGCGCACTCCTGCTTGGCAGCACGTACCCAGCAGCCAGCGCGTCGCACTCGTAGACCCAGCACCTCCTCCCTGGATAGCCACCCTTTTAAAAATACCGCCAAATGTGGCCAACGATCTGGATGCAAATCTGCTCATTTCCCCCCGTAAGAGTAGTAAAAACTAGACAACCCAAATGTTTCACTGGGGGGAAATCGTTACAGAGAGTATTTAATGGCACGAAGGAAAGGCTTCTAACAAGCCTTTGGGGGGAAAACGAACACTGTGTTTCTACACAGTACGATTTCAACTATTTTCCAAATGCGTGGCCAAACAATACAGTAAACTATGCCCACCCAGGTGGAACGGCGAGGGCTGCTGTTCTGCGGTAACAATGTACTGCTTCGATGAAAGTGGGCTTTTGAAAATGGGCTTGCCGGGCTCAATACCTGTGCACATGGCAAAGCCCTCCTGTGCCTTGTGCCAACACCCCGTTGAGTTAGTGGAGCTGAGATCCGGCGCGTTTCTACGACCGGGGAGCGCACGTACCTCGTCGCCGCCAGCAAACTGTCTACCGCGCGGAGGAGGCGAGACCCGGAGGGGGCAACGCCACAGCCCCGCTGAGCCCGGAGCCACGGTCACCGGGGAGCCGAGTGGGAGGCGCCTTCTTCCCGGGCGGAAGTGGACGCGGTGACCGAGGGCGCCGGGAACCCTTTGGGCCAGTGGCTGCCCCAGGAAGAAGGGGAGGCGGGCTGTGGGAGGGGTGGAGAGGCCCTCGGCCGGGTGAGGGAGGTGAGAAGGGAGGAGGAGGAGGAGAGGGAGGGAGGGAGGGAGGCTTGGAGGAGGAGGACAACCCGCCTGTGAAATTTACAAGTGTGCCTGGCTCCTAAGACCTGGAACTTCTTTGTTGTAAATCAAAATTAGGCTATTCTTAAAAATGAATTACTGCCTATTCCTACTGGCCCTCCCCCACCGCACCCCCACTCCATTTTTTTTTTCTGGTCAGCTGATCAGAAAAGGTTGTTGATACTTGTCTTTGTAAGAAACGTCCAAACCTGTAGAGAATTTTTATGAGTTTATTTGAGCCAAACTGAGGACAATTGCTGAGAAACCAAATCTCAGGGGATTGAGAAAATGCTCTAGAATGGCAGTTTTGCAGCTTGTGTTGTGTGTTAGAATAAAAGGAGGCGACATTAGGAGGGTTACATAAAATTTATTGGTGGTAGATTAAGGGTTGGGAGAAAAGCAAACCAGACAGATCTCTAGGATTAGATTTAAAAAAAAAATGGTGCCACTTTGATGGGTACAGGATTAACTAATAACATTGAGAACACATAGGATGGTATGTGGGCAACAAAACGAGGGTGTGGGTTTCTGTGTCATACTCTGGCGCTGGCAGTTGTGGGGTCTGGAAAAGAAGATAATTCTGACATTTCAAAGGTATGTTATCTTAGATGCACAAAGACAATAGACAGGCTCACTTAAGGTAAAGATTGATTTGTCAAGGAAGCGATAGGCCGAGGAATGACTGCCATGACCCAGTTTTGTTAGGAATTTATGATCACAGCATTCTACGTGGCTACTTTCAGTCTCTGCGTGCTTGTTTGTTTTTGAAGAAAGATGATAAAAATTACAACATTATATGGCGAACTATAGCTGAACGGCATTGTGATTCTAAGACGCAGAATGAGAACAAACGTTAGAAACAATACATTGGGAATCCAATTGAATTCAACAAGGTATTTTTGTGCAAGATATTTTGTTAGGTACTTCTGTGATACAAAGATGAGGAAGACAAAGTCAGTTTCGAGTATGTACAAGCTGTGGATGTAGAAAGGGTATAATAACCGAGAAAATTAAAAGCAAAGCAAAATCCAATGAATGCCATAGGAAAGCTATAAATAGCAAGCACTGGAAAAAATAGAGGAGGGAGCAATCACACTGCTCCAGTGGAGAGAAGGTGGATCAGGATCAGGAAGGGGTTCAAGGAGAATGTGTCACCAGCAGGTGAAAGATGAGCAAGTTTTGAAGAGACAATGATTGGAGAAGAGGGATATACTAGTATTCTAACTGGAGGTACTAGTAATAGTATGAACAAAAAGCATAATGAAGGCGAGATGAGTGGTCCAGCTTGGCTGGTTTTAAGGAACAGTTAAAGCCGTTTGAGATGCTTGTACAGACCTCAGTAAGCAATGGAGAGGCACTGGTAGATTGTATGTAGAGTGTGACACAAAGCTACACTCGAATATGGCAGGAAGGTGCAGGACTGAATAAAAGGAGGGCAGTAGGTCATTTAAAGAAATCAAACTTCTTTAGCAGTGTATCAATAAGTGAGCAGTTGATGTCATTCCAAACAGACATCCTGGTATTCCTGTTGGTATTCCTCAGGATTCTAACTCAGTTTCTTCTCTTTTTTATCCCTAAGTGATCTCATTGACTCCTCCCGCTCCCGCTTTTTTAATTTATTCTTTTTTTTTTTTTTGCTTGTTTATCTCTCTCTCTTTTTACTTTTCTTGGTGTTTCCTTTCTTTCTTTCTTTTTCTCAAGACTTAGTGAACTTTCCACCTATTGATCATTCCAAAATACGTGGCTTCTGCTGAGATTTCTCTCTGAGTTGTTTTTGTTTGTTTTGTCTCTAAGAGTTAAGGACTTTTTATTTATTGTTTATTTTTCTTTCTTTTTTCCCTCTTTATTGAATTGATTGGGGTAACACTAGTTAACAAATTGGTCATCAGTTTGGCTGAAATAAACTCTCTACAGGTTTGGACATTCTTACAGGATCATGTGTTATCTTGCAGTTGATGAACCTTGCTTTCACATGTCTAGTAAACTGAGGTTTCTTAAGATAGAGTCTACGAGTATTCTCCTGTCTAAACACCAGAGCTCATTGAGCGGATGACTCCTGCCCCATCAATTTCTGCTTACCCCAAGACATGTCCTTTCTGTTTGGATTCCGTTTCTAGAAAATAAAATGGAGGATTAAACAAGATTTGGTTCTCAAACTTTAGCATGCATCAGAGTCCCCTGGAGGTCTTGTTAAATCGCAGAGCACTGGGCCTCAACCACAGAGCCTCTGGCTCAGGACGCCCAGGTGGACCCCAGGAAATTACAAGCCCAACAAGATAGGTGATGACCCTGATGCTCCTGGTCCAAGGACCACACTTTGAGAACCACTAGACCACAATCACAGTGACTGGCAGACTCCCTTGGCTGATCATCAGAATCACCTAGGGCAGTGGTCGGCAAACTGCAGCCCCTTGAGTGTGGCTCTTCCACAAAATACCACGTGCGGGCATGCACGTACAGTGCAACTGAAACTTCGTGGCCACACTCAAGGGGCCAAAGAGCCGCATGTGGCTCACGAGCCGCAGTTTGCCAACCACTGACCTAGGGAACTTATAAAATTCAGATGTCGTGGGCTCAGACCTTCGGAACTATAATCTTCAGGTGTGGCACTGGGGAATCTGTGTTTCAGAAGGGCTCCCCAGATGACTCTTATGATGGACCGAGTTTAGAAACTAATTGAACTAGAAAATCTGTACAGGTCATGTCAGTGTCAAACTTCCATGATTTCGTTTTGGTTCAGCTGAAGGAGGGCAGGTACAACTGTCAGGATGGAATATTCCTAGTGGCTTGCTCAAACTGGAAATATACCAGGAAAGGGAATTCTGGGGAAAATATCTCAGTCTAGCCAAGTGGGTGCATCACCAAACCATCACACCATGATGGGTACTCTCCAGTCCTCCTCACTGCAGAAGTGTTATCTTGCTAGATGTACATAGATTTACTATCAAACAGACCCCTTCACACCCCATTCAGAAACATCAGCAAACAAATTATTTTACTGCCTTCAGATTTTTCCACAATAATTTTTTTTTACATCTGAATAATTCAAAGAAATCACAAGAGTGTTATCACCCAGAGCAAACTGAGAACCGGGAAAAAATCCTTGTTTCTATCCTAAAATGCACAAACTGCCTGCTTGCAACACCCAGAATGGCAGTTTTTCAGCTTCGCCTATTTTAATTCCAAACTCCTCTGGAAAATTTATTACATAAGTTAATATTTAACCCAGGCCCAAAAAAATAAAAAATGAAAAGAATTAAAAGTTACATTCTTATAAAAACTCAGAGTAAATGAACACTGGGATTTCATGGAGTTCCTTAATAAATTAAAGAGCGATGACTCGGCAGTCACAGCTGGTTATCCCTCCAAAGTTGTTTTCCTTTTTATTATGAAATAAAGAACTAAATTCCAGGGTCTGGATGAGCCCAAGCTGAATTAACAAACAGGGCAAAGGCAAAGTTAAACAAAACCGCTGACTCTGCTAAAACCTTGTGATTAACACTGATCTTGAAGGCAAGGTCAGGAAAAGTATTTCATGGAACTGCTTTTCCCAAGAAATTTTGGATCAAAATCAGAAAAAGTGCTGGTGTGTTTCAGAACATCTCAAAATACCTGAAGGAGGACTTACTCCACTTCGTCTGTTACCATTTACGGGGTGATGGTGCTGACTCAGCCTTCCACCCCTTGAATGCAGCGGCAGGCAGCCAGCAGGGAAAGCAAGCACTGAGTCTTATGTGGAGGGCAGGTATTGCTGGTGACGGCAGGTCAGAGGCTGGGTCCAAAAGAAAGTACCTGGTGTCTAGACGATTCTTGAGCCAATAAGCCATCACTTCCAGACAGACAGAAAGCCTAAATTAGCTAATTTCTATTATGATGAAAATTTACAAATATAAAAGTAGAGAGAAGTGTAAACTCCAATATACCCGAGATTTAAATATAATTATTGTTAATAGTTTGCTAAATTTGCTTCATTGATTTCTTTTTTTGCTGGAGCATGTAATTATAGACAACATGACATTTTGCCCATGAGTAATTTGTGGTAGTCAGCCTTCCAGATGACACATAACACTCCCTGCCTCTGGGAATCCACACCCTTCTCACATTGTACCAGGCCTGGTCTGTGTGGCCAGTAGAATCCAGAAATAGTGATGGTATGTCTCTTCTGGTATTAGATTGTAAAAGACACTGTGGCTTCCATCTTACATTCTCATTTTCTCTCTTCTCTCTCTCTCTCTCTCTCTCTCTCTCTCTCTCCCATCATCATCATCATCATCATCATCGCTTCCCCTGGGGAAAGTGGCTGCCATGTCATGAGCACCACCATGAAGGCCCATGGGGCAAAGAAAGCCTCTGACCTACAGCCATGTCCTGGGCCATCACAGACACAGACCCTCCAGCCCCAGTCAGGTCTCACATGACTGCACCCCCAGCCATCTGACATGTAACCTTGATGGGAACCGCCTGAGAGACACCGGGCCAGAACCACCTGGCTGAGTCACTCTCAGATTCCTCACCCTCAGAAACTGTGCAAGATAATAATTTCAATTGCTTTAAGCTACTAAACGTTGGGCTACATTGTGACACGGCAATAGATAGTTCATAGACATTTTAATGCCTGCAAGTGGGGTGCTCTGTGACAAAACCCCTAAAATGTGGGAATGGCTTTGAAACGGGGCAGAGTCTCCACTGAGAGTGTGAAAGCGTGAAGTGCCTTGAAGAAAATATTAACAACAGAGTCCACGACGTCTTTAAAGATTCAGGTAAGAGCTTGCAGGAAAGCGAGGCAAATGCTATTAAGAACTGAAGGAGCCCTAACCGGTTTGGCTCAGTGGATGGAGCGTCAGCCTGTGGACTCAAGGGTCCCAGGTTCGATTCCGGTCAAGGGCATGTACCTTGGTTGCAGGCACATACCCAGTGGGGAGTGTGCAGGAGGCAGCTGATCGATGTTTCTCTCTCATCGATGTTTCTGACTCTCTCTCTACCCCTCTCCCTTCCTCTCTGTAAAAAAATCAATAAAATATATTTTTTAAAAAAATAAAAATAAAAAAAATAAAAAAAGAACTGAAGGAGGGGGATCCTGGTAATGCTGTTGCCTGCAGCTATGTGGGCAGAAGAAAACGTATCGAAGGCACTGGTGATCTGGTTAAGGAGATTTTGAAACAGTGTGTTGAAAGTGCTGCCTAGTTTCTTCTAATTGCTTACAGAGGAGAGAGATAAATCAAAGGAAGGGCTGTTGAGAGAAAAAGAACTAGGACTGGATGGGTTTCAAAATTCTCAGCCTTTACAGATGGCAAATTATGCTAGAATTAAGGAATGGCTTCCAAGCAAAAATCAAATTTAGGGCTCCGCCAGAAATAACTACAAACCACAGATAAACCCTGGAGTGTGCCTGTAAAACCATTTTTAAAAGATTCAGAAAGATATAAGGTAGTATACCAGAATACTGCTCAGACAAAAGTTCCTCTAAAGCTTTGGTTCTCAACCTTCTGGCCCTTTAAATACAGTTCCTCATGTTGTGACCCAACCATAAAATTATTTTCGTTGCTACTTCATAACTTTAGTGTTGCTATTGTTATGAATCCTAATGTAAATATTGATATACAGGATGGTCTTAGGTGACCCCTGTGAAAGGGTTGATCAACTGCCAAAGGGGTCATGACCCACAGGTTGAGACCCGCTGCCTGAGTCTAAAGAGATCAGAGGTGTGCCTCACCACCATTATTTGAACGTTTGCTTTTTCCCAAATCCATACGTTGAAATCCTAATCCCCAGAGTGATGGCTTTAGGAAGTGGGGACTTTGAGAGGCGATTAGGTCATGAGGATGGAGCCCCTCTGAATGAGATTAGAGTTCTCATAAAAGAACCCCAGAGAGCTCCCTCTCCCCTTCTACCATGTGAGGATACAAAAAGTCTGCAACCCAGAGAGGGTCCTCCCCAGACTATGCCGGCACTCTGATCTCAGACTTCCAGCCTCGGGAACTATGAGAAACACATTTCTGTTGCTTATTAAGTACCCAGCCTGTGGTATTTTGTTATAGCAGCCCAAACTGGCTAAGGCACCCCCAGACCCTCTCAATCAAAGGATGGTGTTCCTGGAAAGCTTAGTTTTCTTATCCCTCAGTTCTTTGCAGAAGCCCTGCATGGAGAGAGGCTTATTTCAGAAAGAATTGTGGGCATTGCCTTTGTCTAATGGAGTGGATCCCAATAAGATTCACAGAAGATTTTAAGAGAATTATATGTACAGAATCATGATCAACTTGAACTGAAAGGGACAGGGATAGTATCAAATTAAAAGAGGCCTTTGGACCCTCACAATTCTACTGACAGAAAGTAGACTGAGAATATCACTCAACTGCAAACACATGATACCTTTAATGAAAAAGGATGGATGACTCACAGGGAAGAACCAAGAGCCCAGAGAGCAGAGCCTGGAGCCTTGGAGTGTAGTGTCTCAAGCCTGAGACAAGGGTTTACATGGACCTGGGTAGATTCTAGAATCTATATGGACCAGCAACTTCTTCATGGCTCTCGTTTTCTCCGTATTTAAGCAACGGGGTCTAGAATGGTTATTCTATGTCTGTCCCATTATATGTTCAGTGGGAGAAGGTGTTATAGATTGAATGTGTGTGTCACCTCAAAATTCATAAGTTGAAGCCCTAACCTCCCAACATATTTGGTATTTGGAGATGGAGCCTCTAGGGGTAATTAAGTTTAGATGAGGCCATGAAGGTGGGGTCTTCATCATGGGATTACTACCCTTATAAGGAGAGACCAGAGAGCTAGCTGTCTCTTTGCCTCGTTAGGATATATCAAATACGCAGCCATTTCCAAGCCAGAAAGTGAGTCCTCACCAGAATCTGACCATGGACTTCCAGCCTCCAGCACTGTGAGAAATAAATGTCTGTTGTTTAAGCCCTCGAGTCTATGACATTTTGTTATTGCAGCTCAAGCTGACTAATACAGAGGGGTGGTGGGAGAAGACAACTTGTCAAGAAGAACTATACTGTAGAAACTATATTTAAGGAAATATGATTACACGTGGACCTGATTTAGATTATGAGATTCTGGACATTGAGCAGATGCTATAATAGATTGAGACTTCTGCGGACTCTGGAAGAGGTGTCTTGTTTATCCTCACCGAGGACACCTTTCCATTGATTTTTTGAGAGAGTGGAAGGGAGAGGGAGAGATAGAGAGAGAAACATCGATGTGAGAGAGACACATCGATTGGTTGCCTCTCACACATGCCCCAATCAGGGCAGGGAATAGAACCTGCAACCAAAGTACGTACCCTTGACTGGATTGAACCCTGGACCCATCAGTCCTCGGGCTGACATTCTAACCACTGAGCAAAACCAGCTAGGATGCGGTTGACTGTATTTTGCATGTGGGAAGTACGTGGGTCATTGGTGGGCTGTGGTAGTATGCAAGTTAGCTTACTTTGATTCCCACCTCCTGGTATCACACTCTATGTAGTCTTCCCCCACAATTGCACCATAGTTCATCTGTATGACCAATAGCATACAGAGGAAGTGTTGGTAGGTCACTCCTGATATTAACTTACTAGTGGCCTGGTGCACGAATTCATGCACATTGAAAGGAAATTAATTAGAAGAAATATGTTAATATTGCTATTTGTCCTTTCTCTATAATAGAAGTGTCAACCAAATTCACAATCGACAATGACAGATCGAAACACACGTGCAATTGGTGCCAGCAAGAGCTTTATATGTATTGCGCATGTGTGAGTCAACTTAGCCTTTTATAGATATAGAATAAACTTGCTTAATTAGACCTGCTTTCTGATTTAGCTAAACTTTTTCCAGCCCAGTGAAGCACCCCAACTTCTCTTTCAGGTAATTGTCAGTAACACAGCAGTAAATATCAACACGAAGCAGATTATTATTGTAGATCATACTGGGAGAATAACTGCAGCAGTATTTGACTATATTCTATGCAGTGAGAAAACCTCAAGTCATTTTCAAGTTCCACCATTTCTTACTTCTTTTCAGTCGGGTCAAGTTTCTAAACTTTCTAAATCTCCATTTTGTGGCTAATGAAAAGAAAATAGGATTCCACCGAGTCTCCTATCTACCTATTCCAGGACTTCTGTGAGGATCAAATGAGATGAGACATGTGAAAATGCTTCACAGACATTTGGTTAAGGTATAAAATGTTTCCACCTGGCTATAAAGCAAGTTGTGTTCCTGGGCTGAAGAAACTGCAAGGAGGCTAGTCGCTAGGGAGAGGAAACCAGGCGTTGCTACGTGACATCATTACCCAGACAGAGGGAAGGACACTTAGTGTATTAGCCTTTTACATACATAGATTTTTGTAAGTGTGGCTTACCTCCCTCTCTCTTGCTCTCTACCTCTCTCCCTCTCTCTGTCACATCACTTGTTTTAGGAAAAGTCAGCAGGCCTCTGAAGAACTGAGGCTTCGCCCTAACCGGTTTGGCTCAGTGGATAGAGCGTCGGCCTGCAGCCTCAAGGGTTCCAGGTTCGATTCCAGTCAAGGGCATGTACCTTGGTTGCGGGCACATCCCCAGTAGGGAGTGTGCAGGTGGCAGCTGATCGATGTGTCTCGATCATTGATGTTTCTAACTCTCTTTCCCTCTCCCTTCCTCTCTGTAAAAAATCAATAAAATATATTAAAAAAAGAAAAATAAGAACTGAGGCTTCTGGCCCAAGGCAGCAAAGAATGCAGGCTTCTTTCCAACAGCGATGTGCCTAGGTCGTCTTGGACACAGATCCTCCAGCTCCAGTCGTGGTTCAGATCCGGACAGTGTGCTCCTGAGATCCTGAGCCACACCACCTGGCTAAGCCACGCCCAGATTCCTAACTCTCAGAAGCTGTAAAAAATACCAAGAAACTTTTAAAGTCACTGGGTATCAACCATGTGATCCTGGGGCCTTGCCGACCCTGGAAACACGGTCCCTCCAGGCCTAGACAATTCCAGAGAGAGAGCACGCGCTTTCATAGACAAACCTGCTAATCCAGAGCCCATACCCCAACCACTTCCTTGCTCGGACTCTCACAGAGCTCTCACACTCTGGGCCACTGTCTGCCTGCATTAATCACCCCCAGGACGTCTGGCAGACTAGAGACAGCCCCTGTGTCCCAGAGCCACTGAAATCATTCAGACCAGCCAATCCTAAGCTTGCTTACCCTGCCTCACCTGTTCCTCCCTGTGGAAACCACATTAAAGACTCTTGCCCACATTTCTCCCTGACTCTCTCTGCCTCTGAATTGATTTTGGCTTCCCATGTAACCCACCTGTAGCATGGTGTGGCCCCTTTTCTTGGGATGTGTGAATATGATAAACTCTCTTTTTAATGGCAGGCATCTTCTGATCTGTTGAACTTGCCATACCTAAATAATAATAAAGTCTGCATTTAAAATACTTTCAGTGATTTAGGATACTTTGTTACACAATACCAGATAATTAATACAGTAAATATATATATATATATATACCTTTCCTGCATACCACTAATGCCATCTTCTCACCTAAAAAGCCCTTTCCTTTTTTTTTTAAATCGTCATCCTAGAATATTGTTTCCACTGATTTTTAGAGAGAGTAGATGGGAGGGAGGAAGGAGAGAGAAAGAAACATCGACATGAGAACAACACATCAAGCAGGGCCGGGAATTGAACCCTCAAGCCTTGGGTCCAAAGGCCGATGCTCTCACCACTGAGAACCAGCCAGGGCAATAATCCTTGCTTAATAGCATTAATACCTAGGACACCTTATAAATGTTCTCCGTCTCCCCGAACATGTCTTTACAACTGGTTTGTTGGAGAACAGGGCCCAAATAAGGCCCACAAATTGCACTTGATAAAATTTTCAAGTCTCTTTTCAAAGTAGAATTTTAATTTTTTAAAATAAATTTGTATTGATTTCAGAGAGGAAGGGAGGTAGAAACATCAATGATGAGAGAGAATCATTGATCAGCCTCCTGCACGCCCTCTACTGGGGATGGAGCCCGCAACCCAGGCATGTGCCCTGTTAGGGAATGGAACCTGGGACCCTTCAGTCCACAGGCCGACACTCTATCCATTGAGCAATACCGGCTAGGGATCAAAGTAGAATTCTTAAAAAGACAAAACCTGAGTCTCCCATAACATAAAGGAACTAGGTATCAAATATTTCACTAACTCACAAATGAGGGAAGCAGTAGGTTGGCTAATTGGTTGAAAGAAACTTTGAGAAACTAAGGATACACAGGCGTTGGAAAATAACTGCTAAGTTAGATTAGAAAAAAAGCCTGGTTAATAACCTCCAAGGCAATAAACCTGATCATCAAAATGTTCTTTTTCTTTTTTAAATTCAAAATGTTTTTGATTGTTGCTACCAGAGAGAAATCATTTGCATCTCTACCAGACAAAATTAATCTCAATTGCTCTGAGAACCATTGACATCACTGTCATGTTGTACGTGTCATCCTCTTCTCTCACAGAATTGCAAAACATCTTAATTAATCTTAAATAGCCTGAAGCAAAGCTGCACCCCCCGGGGCGTTAGTGCCCCAGCAGGATATTGAAAGGACAGGACATTGGGTCATCCGCTTCTATTTCCAAGTCTGGAGAGTTTATTTTTTCTTATCGCTCTTCTCATCTAAAAATTGAGTCATTGTCTTATAGAAAGGCCCACATTCTGACTTGATGTGCTTGCTTTAATCAAATGTGATTTTTTAAACCAATATCTAGTTGCTAAGAATAACACCATGTTATTAAATGGATGAAATGATTTGCGTCAATAGGATTTTTTTTTTAATTTATTGCTTAAAGTATTACAAAGGGTATTACATATGTGTCCATTTTATCCCCCCGCCCTAGACAGTCCCCTAGCCTCCCCTATCCCCCAATGTCTTATGTCCACCGGTTATGCTTATATGCATGCATACAAGTCCTTTAGTTGATCTCTTACCCCCCTACCTCCTGCTCCCCAACCCTCCCCGGCCTTCCCGCTGCAGTTTGACAATCTGTTTGAGGCAGCTCTGCCTCTGTATCTATTACTGTTCAAAAGTTTATAATGGTCTCTATTATCCATGAATGAGTGAGATCATGTGGTATTTTTCCTTCATTGACTGGCTTATTTCACTTAGCATAATGCTCTCCAGTTCCATCCATGACGTTGCAAATGGTAAGAGTTCCTTCCTTTTTAGAGCAGCATAGTATTCCATCGTGTAGATGTACCACAGTTTTCTAATCCATTCATCTACTGATGGGCACTTAGGCTGTTTCCAGATCTTAGCTATGGTGAATTGTGCTGCTATGAACATAGGGGTGCATATATCCTTTCTGATTGGTGTTTCTGGTTTCTTGGGATATATTCCTAGAAGTGGGATCACAGGGTCAAATGGGAGTTCCATTTTCAGTTTTTTAAGGAAACTCCATACTGTCTTCCATAGTGGCTGCACCAGTCTGCATTCCCACCAGCAGTGCACAAGTGTTCCTTTTTTCCACATCCTCTCCAGCACTTGTCGTTTGTTGATTTGTTGATGATAGCCAGTCTGACAGGTGTGAGATGGTACCTCATTGTTGTTTTGATTTGCATCTCTCGGATGATTAGTGAGTTTGAGCATTTGAGCAATGTTTTCATATGTCTCTTGGCTTTCTGAATGTCCTCTTTTGAAAGGTGTCTATTTAGGTCCTTTGCCCATTTTTTGATTGGATTGTTTATCTTCCTTTTGTTGAGTTGTATGAGTTCCCTATAAATTTTGGAGATTAGGCCCTTATCAGATATGACATTGGCAAATATGTTTTCCCACACAGTGGGTTTTCTCGTTGTTTTGTTGATGGTTTCTTTTGCTGTGCAGAAGCTTTTTATTTTGATGTAGTCCCATTTGTTCATTTTCTCTTTAGTTTCAAGTGCCCTAGGAGCTGTATCAGTGAAGAAATTGCTTCGGCATATGTCTGAGATTTTGTTGCCTTTGAATTCTTCTAGAATTTTTATGGTTTCCTGTCGTACATTTAAGTCCTTTATCCATTTTGAGTTTATTTTTGTGTATGGTGTAAGTTGGTGATCTAGTTTCATTTTCTTGCATATATCTGTCCAATTTTCCCAACACCATTTATTAAAGAGACTATCTTGGCTCCATTGTATGTTCTTGCCTCCTTTGTCAAATATTAATTGAGCATATTGGTTCGGGCCGATTTCTGGGCTCTCTATTCTATTCCATTGATCTATATGCCTGTCAATAGGATTTATTAAATCATGATGGGATGTTGCAATAATGTTTTACTAATTTATGCATTTTCATCACTAACCATAAATTCTAACACATAGGATTTCCTGTGGGTACACTCTCGGGAAGGGTGTGGGCTTGCCTTGGAAGGCATAACCCTGAGGTTTTCATTTGGTTGTTGACCTAAGACACAATTCACCTCTCCTGCTCCTCCAGGAGTCCTTCCATGTCTAACAGACACAGGTTTCCTGGTGGTTTTCTTTGAAGCCGTGGGCTTTGAAACCATGTGAGGGGCTCTCCTTGCCCACCAAGGCAGGACTGCTGTCAGCTCACTGGAGAATGAGTGAACAGGGGGCCTTGGGGACAGGTTCAGGGGGTTAGCCTGGGACAAGCTCCCCTGGTTGCAAGTCTCTTGAAGGCCCTTAGAGTTTAGGAGGTGGACGCCTGTGGGGGGAAAGAGGGGGAAGGCGCGGATGCGCTCCTAGGAGGGAGAGCACACGGTAACCTCAATTTAATAACCAATAAGAGAATAAGGATTTAGGACTTGTAACTTTCACATATTGTAAATTAAATGTAAAGCCAAAATAAACATCTGACAGTTTTTCTGTACCCAAAACCACCCTCAAGGATGCCAAAACACATTATCAACAAATCCATGCAATTTCTAGCTACCAACATATTGAGTACTTTCTAAGGTCAAACCAAAAATGCATCAAATTAAAACAAAATTTATTTGTATCTCGCCACCTTCAGATCATGTGTAAAATAGGTCTGTTCCAAGCTACCACTTTAGTCTATTTTAATCTATTATATGGATTTGATCTTACTTTGTCTTGAGTTGTCACAATTTGTGGGACATATCAAATCATGTTTTTTTACAAAAGATATTTATCTAATAAAAGTGATAACGCAAAGGAAATGCTCATTTAATCTCCCCCAAAACTACTAGAATAAGCACTTTAAATAAATGTCAAAGTATCATAAATGATGGCTTAATATGTCTGCTGATAAAGTAGTTTTGAAATAAACAGCATATAGTTTTTTTTATTAAAATGAGACATTTATAGTAGCTCTATTCATAATTGCCTCAAACTAGAAACAACCCAAACATCTTTCAATGAGTGAATGGATAAACAAATGGTGATACATGCATACAATGGAATACTACTCAGATATAAAAAGGAACACATTACTTATACACCCCCAGACATGGATGGGTGACGGAAAGAAGCCAGTCTTAAAAAGATACTCTATATGACCCAATTTATATGAACTTCTGGAAAGGCAAGACTAATGGGTACCAGGGACTGGGGGCGTGACAGAGGGTTTCAGAATACAAGGCACAGGAGGGAGTTTCTGGGGGGATGAAAGGTTCTTGATCCTGATTGTGGTGGTGGATACACATATTTCCACATATGCTGAAATACACAGAATTGTGCACTGAAGTAAAAAAATTTACAGTATGGAAATGTAAATTTTTTAAAATACAGTGGGGCCTTGACTTACGAGTTAAATTCATTCCGTGACAGAGCTCGTAACTCAAATTACTCGTATGTCAAATCAATTTTCACCATTACAATGAATTGAATGCTGGGCTGATGTTATGGCGTCCACTGTGATGTTCGCTGCGCCACCTAGCGGTGGGGTATCTGAAGCTGGCTCGTAACCCGAATTTTAGCTCGCAACTCAAAGCAAAATATCGGTCTAGAGACGGCTCGTATCTCGAAAAACTCATTAGTCGGGACACTCATAAGTCAAGGCCCCACTGTGTATTTTTCTTGATTTCAGAGTGGAAGGGTGAGGGAAAGAAATAGAAACATCAATGATAAGAATCACTGATCCACTGCCACTGGGAACTGAGCCCGGAACTCGGGCATGTGCTCTGATTGGGAATCGAACCTGTGACCTCTTGATTCTTGGGTTGATGTTCAACCACTGAGCCATGCCGGCGGGGCAGAAATTTAAAATATATAAATAACAGCATCAAAAGTCTAAATAGTAATTTCTTAACTCATCCTTTTTCTCACGGTATCCGTTGCCCAGTATTCCTGAGAGCAGAGGAATACATTGTTATCAATTCCTTAATTTCAAGAGAGCCCATAAAAGGTGTATTGTTCAGTCATGTGTTTTTTGTTTTTTTTTTTTGTTTTTTTCGATAAAAGAGCAAAGAAAAGGACAAATCCTGATATTGGGGGATAAGTTTTAATTTAAAATCTCAAAAAGGAAGAGGTCATGATGTCAGGAAGAGAGCGTGTTGTATACCCGTGCGGAGAGAGCTGCTGGGAGGGAAGCAGTAGCCTGGAAAGGGTGCAGAAAGGAAAGCACAGTTTTGTTTATTCAAAGCCAAATGCAAAGGAGGACAGATTCAAACTTCTGTGAGTTAGAAGTAAGCAAAGCACCGATAAGGACAAAATGAGAAGCAATCAGTGAACTCACTTATCAATTTCTTTTTCTTTCACCCTCACTAGCTCTTAGTCTGAATAATAAAATGCCTCAGTTTTGTGTTGTTTTTAAATGGCTAAACATGATTATACTTTGGCATTCAAATTTAAACTCGCAGACTTTCTTCTTTTCGTCAAATCTTTTTTATGTTTCTATTAAATTTAGAGAGAGGGGAATGGAGAGGGAGAAAGAAACATGAATGTGAGAAACATTGATCAGCTGCCTCCTGCACACATCATACTGGGGATCAAGCCCACAACCCTGGCTTGTGCCCTGACCAGGAATTGAACTGGTGACCTTTTGATTCATGGGACGATGTTCAACCAACACAGCCACTCCCGCTGGGCTCACAGACGTTCTTGAACAACTCCACTTTCTTTATTTCAAAGGTGAAAACACTACCTTACTGTTCTGAAAAGTGTGAAAATACCTGTTTTTAGAGATGAGGTCAGTTTTTATAGTAAAAACTGTTACCATTTAGGATACCATTTGTATTTGTTATCTACTGTAGCATCAAAAATGACCCTAAAATTTAGTGGCCTAAAGCAACATCATATTGTTTCTCAAGTTTCTGTGGGTCTCCCCTGGCTCTGAGAGCTGGTGGGAATGCTGAGGCTGGAAGTCTTAGATGGCTTCATCCACTTGTCTGGAGCCTTGGTCTGGCTGTCCACTGGGCTTCCCTTCCACCTGGTCTCTGGGTGCTCCAGGAGATTAAAAGTGGAATTTATAATACCACTTAAGGCCTTGTCTTGGAGGTTGCACAATGCCACTTCTGCTGCATTCCATTGGCCAAATCAAGCCCAGAGTCAAGGAGTGGAGAAATAGCTGAACCTCTTGATTTAGGGAGGAGCAGCAAAGTCACCTTGCAAGGGAGTGAGGACTCGGGGACACCATTCGCTGGGGAGCCACAACTTTAACAATGCACCGCGCTATTATTAGTGATGTTTACTGCTCATATAAACATTAATTAAATTAGCTCTTGGCTCTGAAACTGCAAACAATAAAATGAGGCTAAAGATACATTTTGGTTCAGAAGCTCATAATCATTCCAGCTTTGATATAATTAATCCTTGTTTTAAAACTATCGGAAACCACTTGTAGATGAATCAGAGCAATCTGACCCTGTGGAGTTTATGGGGAGTTTAACCATTAGTGAAGAGAAAAGTAATATGGAATCCATTAGCTATTTTAAAATGCTCTATTGTTATCTAACTCTATGTCAACTCCCTCTGGTTTCCTGATGTCTAAACATTTCACAATGTTGTACAATTATGAAAGGATCCAATTCCCAAGAAGATGTGGGCAAACCTGAACATAAATTTGAACTGGAGCTGGAAGCCTGGCAGGTCCCTGGAGCAGAAGGTACAAAGGCCAGGCTAACAACCCTTGTGCACACAGCTCAGACTTGGCCCTCTGCCACCGCAGGATGCCAAACCTGCCACACCGCGGCAGTGCAGAGGGCACTCAGGCAATGCCGATGGGGACCAGGGCCATGCAGACATCTGACCACATCTGTCATCTGGGCTCATTCCAAGAACTCCCTGGCAAGAACGTGGCTGCAGGTTCAATCCACACTCCCTGGCATGGAAGCCAGGCCTCCGTTTACCCTCCTGGGCCTGTCTCCCTCACTCCCATCCCCCTCTTTTCACCGCAGCCATCCCCCTCAGTTCACCAAGCACTTTCCCGGGGCTGGGCTTTACCCCCTGCTGTTCCCTGCTCCTTGCTGCAGAGCCTCTCAGAGGTGGAGGTAAATATTATTTCAGCTGTAAAGCCGTGCTCCCCCTGACACTCTCACCAGAGCCCCCACTCCAACCAGCCACCACTGGGTGTTCCTGTGGACTTCTCTGTGTGTACAGCCTCTGGAATGGTGATAGCTGGGAGTTGGGATGTCCGTCTCCCTTCTCCCCGGGAGGAGAACGTCCTCCCTGGATCCAGCCCTCCCTGAGCCCTATCTACTCTTCTCAATACAGTGAGCAATTGCTCCCAGAAGTCTCCAGAGAGTAGGCTGTCTGTAGAGATGGTTCTTGGTCAGCACCTGGGTTGC
Organism: Myotis nattereri; assembly: GCF_964212035.1. Taxonomy (NCBI): domain Eukaryota; kingdom Metazoa; phylum Chordata; class Mammalia; order Chiroptera; family Vespertilionidae; genus Myotis; species Myotis nattereri. The sequence continues at coordinate 12,844,155 of NC_138079.1, forward strand.
AGATCCATTCCATTGCTTTTTGAATGGCCCCACCCTCCTCTTTCCAAAATACCTAAAATTAGGTCTTTGATGGTTCCTTAAAATGTTAGGCTTAGCGTTACTATAAAACTTAGTGATTCCACTCCCAAGTATATAGCCAAGAGAATTGAAAACATATGTCCACACAAATATTTACACATGAATATTCATGGCTGCATTATTCAAAATATCCAAAAAAGTGGATACAACCCAAATGTCCATCAGCTAACGAGTGGAGAAACAAAATGTGTTATATCCGAACAATGGAATATTATTAGTGATAAAAAAAGAAAGAAAGAAATGAAGTACCGATACATGCTACAGCATAGATAAACTGGGGAGGCATTTTGCGAAGTGAAAGAAGGCAGCCACAGAATATCACATTATGTGATTTCCTTTAGGGGCGGTGGGTGAGGAGGAAGTGGGCAATGGCTTGATTTTACAGAGGCAAACGGCCCAAAATTCCCTGTGGTGATGACTGCACAGCCTCGTGAATATACTAAACCATTGAATTACACACTAAGTGGACGAATGCTATGATATGCGAGTTACAGCTCAATAAAGCGGTTAAAAAATAAATGTCCTTTGAGCACTGTCAATGGGTATCTAGAGGTCCATACATCGAATATCATTTCTGTTCTAGGTGCAAGAAAAAAACGCCTAGGAAACCGCTTCCAGCGCTTGGTCTTGCCTTCTCTTCAAGCCTCCATTTCCCTCTCCTCTCCTTCCCCTTGCGAACCGGGTGGGTGGAGTTTTGGGGGTCCCAGGAGGTGGTGGGGAGCCCCTGGCCCCACGTGCCAGGGAAGGCTGCCCCGAGGTCGTGCCACCTGCGGTCAGGGCGGGTCCCCCGGCGACCCTGAGAGATGCACCCCAGAGGCCCCAGAAGATCCTGAAACCAACCCTAAGGGAACCCCCAGACCAGAGAGGGCTTTTCAGAGGCAGAGGGTGGCGGCCACCGGCCTGCTCAGCCACCGGGCACGCGGCACCTGGATCCTGTCCCTCCGGAATCGCCGGGGGGAGGGGGGAGGCGGGAGGGGGGAGGGGACAGGAGGGAGGGACCAAGACGGGGGTGTCCTTGGGTAGGCGCGATGCCCCTCAGGGGCCGCTGAGGTTGGGGGTGAAGGAGGGCGGGGAGGGAAACGGGGAGCGCCAACACGCGGTGCCGAGTCAGCGGAATCCGTCCGACTCTCCCGGCGAGGCCTGGCTCGGAACCAAAGGGGTGGCGGGGAGCAGGAGGCTTGAGAAACGGCAGTGCTGTTGTTTGGGAGGAAAGCAAATACGAGTGTCCGAGCAGCAGGGGTTCGGGGGTCGCGGAGAAAGCAGAAACGGGGCGGCCAAGAGCTAGTGTGAGAGGCGGGGGCGCGGCGGGATCACGAGGGACCCCGCCCCACGGGGTGGGCGAGGTGGGCAGGGCAGGCTGGGGGTGCACCGAGCAGCGGGTGGGTGCGAAGGGAGACAGCGGTGTAGATGTGTAGACGCTGCGTGCATGAGATGCTCCGAGAGGGGTTCAATACCAACAGCACCCAGTGCCTGCAATCCTTCTACTCGAACGGAAACCGCGCCCCGGCGCCCCACGGTGTCCTGGTTTTGCCTCTAAAAATCGTGCCAGCTGCAGGAATCGCAGGGACAGGCAAATAGGGGACATCTTGCCCCTTCCCAGTCCCGAGCCATTCTCTCACCTGCCCCTCCTCCGCCCCCCCCCCCCCACACACACCCTCACGACTTGCCTTTGGGGCTGTCTTGGGCCACCTGGTCACAAGTTGCTCCCTCTGCTGCCCTCCAGCCAAAGTGGCAGGGGTGCTCTCCAGAGCTGGGGGAGTTGCAGGGATGAGCAAGAGGGCAGCTGTTCTAGGCCATCTTTCTTACCGCTTTTTAAAAGTTGATTTCAAAGAGGAAGGGAGAGAGACAGAAACATCCATGATGAGAAAACAATTGATCGCTGCCTCCTGCATGCCTCACACTGGGCACAACCAGGGCATGTGACCCGACCAGGATTCCAACTGTGACCTCCTGGCTCATAGGTCGAGGCTCAGCCACTGAGCCACGCGGGGCAGGGCGTGTGATCACTTTTTTTACTGCCAGAATATTTTATGTTCATTATGTACAAAATACATTGTGAGAGAACTGATGGCACTCCAAAGATGTCCACTTATAGTCCCCAGAACTTATACATCTTACACGGCAAAAAAAAAAAAAAAAAAAAAAAAAAGTGCAGGGAGGCGTGCTGCGTGTGTAGCTGGGAAGAACAATGAGGGTATCTCCACGGCTGTGGTGATGAGTGAAATAAATCAGACACAAAGGCCCTTACTGCCTGATTCTATTCAGATGAGGTTCAAAAGGCCCTTACTGCCTGATTCTATTCAGATGAGGTTCAAAAGGCCCTTACTGCCTGATTCTATTCAGATGAGGTTCAAAAGGCCCTTACTGCCTGATTCTATTCAGATGAGGTTCAAAAGCAGAACAAATTGAGGGCAATGGAAGACACAGTCATGTCTGTGGGGGTGGGTACTGAGCGGGGAGGACCGGAGGGAAGTCTGTGTGGTCCTGAGTGCTGTTACAATTTACAAAGAATTGCACGTAGGCTTTGTGCACTTTGACAGCATGTGTTAATCCTACATTTTAAAAGCTTTAGGCCGCCCCCACCCCCAACCCCCGCCCCCACCTTGGCGCTGCAGCACTGAGATTGCGACCATGTTAACAAGCCTTTCACGCAGATTCAATGGAGATTCGATTTACGTTGTTTGTTATTTCGTTGCTAAGCAACACAGTCTAAGCTGCACAACCAAGTGACGCCAACCATTAGCAGTTAATGTGGGGGATGTGCTAAGCCAAGGATCCGAGAGCTACCTACGTGGATAGTCCCCAGCCCAAACCCCTTTACGCTCGGGAGGGGTGGGGGTAGAGGTGGGAAGCGGTGAGGGTAGAGGTGGGAGGAGGTGAGGGTAGAAGTGGGAGGAGGTGGGCGTGGGTGTTGAGCAGCAGGGACCAGCAGCAGGCCTCTCCCTGACGTGGGCTGGCTGCAGTGAGCCACTCTCCCAGCCGCCTGCTGCATCTATCCCTATGGCAACTGCTCCCCAGTACTGGGGCTAAAATGAGGCTCTGTGGGTGTCACGGCAGTGATTGGAGATCTCACCTGCCGTGGAACACAGTGGTCTGATGAGGAAATTGATGAGTCACTGCAGGAAAAAGCTGATGCTTGTTGGGCAAAGTCATTCCTGTCCAAATAGGGCAGATTTGAGGAAGGGAGGCCCAGAGTGATGAAGGTTACCTGAAGGGCAGGGGTGGGCAGGGCACTATAGAAAGATCTAAGGACCAGTGAAAACTAAAACGATGTTGAAATAAAGACCACCCAAATGAGACAAGCAAAGTCTGTTTACTCAGTGCTTGCTGTACAAAAGGAGTAAGCCACCCTCTCCTGTTTGGCAGAGGCTCAAAGGTAGGCAAAGGAGTGGGGAAGGCTTCACAGTGGAAAAAGGAGCGCCTTCAAATGTACTGCGTGGTGGCTGTTGGCCTGGGGAAGCTAAAGGCAGCTGACTAGAATGGGAGGGGCCTTCTATGTGATTGGTTAGGGGAGCACATTTGTCTTTCTCCAGTTGGTCCTAAATTGGAAGCCAAGTCAAAAGTAAAGGAAGCTGACAGTTAAGTGCTGGCCATCCTGGGCCAGTTGCTACAGAGGTTGTGGTCTGGCTTTCTGGGCTGGTTACAGCAGGCTGTGGGTCAGAGTTCTGTTGTCATATGGTCTGGCCATTGTTCATTTGCATATATATTTTTAAAATATGTTTTTACTTACTTCAGAGAGGAAGGGAGAGGGAGGGAGAGAAAAACATCAATGATGACAGAGAATCATTGGCTGCATCCTGCACGCGCCCTAATGGGGATCGAGCACACAACCCAGGCATGTGCCCTTAACTGGAATCGAACCTGGGACCCCTTAGTCCACAGACTGATGCTCTATCCACTGAGCAAAACCAGCCAGGGCCATTTGCATGTTCAGTCTCTCAATGACTAGCTTGAGGTTATATAGATTAAGGGAGTGGTCTCCATGGTCTTACTAACAAGGGGGTTAGGCACTGTGCAGGGTAGGAACACAATTGTGTCTCCCTACCCTCCAAGAAGTGGGACATGGAGCATCACACAGGGGAAAGTAAGGGGGAAAGTTTAAACACCCATCTAAACTCAGAAACACAGGGAGCAGGGGCACCTTTGATGGAAATTCAGAGTTTCTCCTGTGAGCCTTTTCCTCTTCAGCTGCTACTCATCTGAGTGCTGAGTGTTGAATGAGTTGCTTCCTATCAAGTTCTTCAGATAGGGGCGGGCCAGTGGGGAGACTGGCAGCTCCTCTAGAACTCTGTGTTTGGGGTGAGGGAGGAGCAGTTCTCTAAAAAAGAGGCAGATAATGTTGCCAGGAGGAAGAGAGATGGAGGACTTCACAAATATAACACGTATGTGTATTCATGGACTTACCATTTGTTGTCCAGAAAGCCTATAAAATCCAGAAGTTATAGTTAGACTTTGAAGTTCCATCTAAGCAGTTACAGTAGTAATAAGTATGTGGGTTCCCCAAGTGAGGTTGTTAAAAGGATCCTTTCCCAGTGGAATTAGGCAGAAGTCCCTAATTCATTACTAATGTTCTTTGGGGATAGGGATCAGATCTTTCACTTGCTTGACCTGCATATCTTCCAGGTTTAAGATAGCATATTCAACAGAATAAGCCCTAAATAAATGTCTGATGATAATGAAGACATACAAGAGGATAGCACAAGAAATTCAGCTTCAGAGCTTAATGGTTTTCATCAATACAGGAGTGAGAGGTGCCAGATAATCCCTGAAGGTTCCTTTGGGATCCATGCATCTAAGATAAAACCTCCAAGGAAGAGCTTCCTTTAGGGCAACTACACAATGTCAGGTTAGAAACCAAAATATCAGATGGAAATGTATATTTTAAGAGACTCAACAGTAAGAGAGACATGCCCTTGAGGCCCAGGAGCTGTCGAAAGTGTGGCCGAGGGGATTGAAACTGGAGATGCGGCCACAGCCTCGGGAGCCAGCAAGTCAATGTGGAAGTCTAAATTGGTGGTGAACGCAACTTCCCTGTGGCCGCTGTGACACATTATCACAAACTTGGTGGCTTTACAAGGCAGTTTATTCTCTCACAGTTCTGGGGATGAGAAGTCTGAAGTCAAGGTGTGGGCAGGGCCCCATTGCCTACAAAAGGCCTAAGGAGAATCCTCCTTTGCTTCCTCAGCTTTCGTTGGCTGCCATCTCTGCCCCTGTCTGCACGTGGCCTTCTCCTCTGTGTCTCAGTCTCCCTTTGCCTCTCTTATTAGGACAACAGTCATTGGATTTATGGTCTATCTGGCTAATGCAGGATGATTTCCTCATCACAAGATCATTAATCACATCAGCAAAGACCATTAAACATTTTTTTTTTACAAAAATGTTTTTGAGCCAAATACAGGATATACCTGGAAGCAAGATCTTGACAGACTTAAGATAAATTTTTTTAAATAATAATAATAAGGTAACATTCACAGGTTTTAGGAACTAGGGCAGGGGCATATCTTTTGGAAGGGGGCCACCATGCAGCCCCTTACACCGTATCTCAAAGGCAAGAACATTAAGAAATCCACTCCTAAAAATGCTTGTTTATGGTCTCAGAGTTCCCATGAGGTTCTGAGGCTGAGCCCATGAGCTCTCATGGGTCAGCCCGGCTTCCACTCTCAGAGGATGGGATTCATTGCCAGCCTGTTGTGACCTGGCTTTACCTGGGAAATCCAACATAGTTCAAGAAATTCCTAAGCTACTGGATCCTCTAGACCTGGAGGTCCCATGGTCAATTTAGATGCTTTTCTACTTCCAAGGGTGGACCTGTTGGTTCATTTATCCTTGGGGTCCATGGGGCTTGCATGGTTCAGCATTTTGTGGTGTGCATATTTAGGCACCCCAGCTAAGTGAGATGGCCTCTTAGAGAAACAGACACCAGTGGTGACTATATTCCCCTCTTATACTCAACACATTTTTATAGATTAAAGGCACCCAGAAATCTTATAGTAGAGAAACCTAGTATTTCCCAACTTGCCTGCAACCCTTTGCAGCTCATAAATCACACTTTGCTTGGAAAGGGAGACCTCTGAAAGGGAAATGTATGGCATATGTCTCATTGTTTTCTTTGGGTTGGCAGAATGAGGAAATGTCAGACTATGCCTCTTTCTGACCCAATTTGCAGCCCCAGGGCTGGTGCCAACAGCGAATTCTAATGGGGTCTGGTCCCTGGTAGGGACCTGCTCACTGGCTGATGTTCAGCAGCAGTTCTGTGAAACTGTTGAAAAGTCATGAGTTCCTATTAAAATATGGGCTCACAGTAAGAAGTTGAGAGTTTAATGGCAGTGTTAAGAGGGTAGCTGCTAATAGTGAGATTTATCAGTTGGAAGCCTAGAGTAGGACAGACCTGTTCTTTTAATTCTGATTCTTCTTCTACTTGTATGGCCAAGAGCTAGTTACTTATCAGCTGTGAGTCTCGAATTCCTCACCTGTGAAACTGGTATAATATTTATCTCACAGGATTGCCATTGATGTTCATTGGACATAATTATTGTTGTTCTTAGTTTGTTATTGTGATAGGTAGTGCTCAAAAAATTATACCCTCTTGTTCATTTTATTGCTATATGAAACCCAGCATTACTCTTGTATCCTCATGACAAAGTAAACACACACACACACACACACACACACACACACACACACGAGGCTGGAACATGTGTATGCTATACCTTTAAGTTTCTCTTTTGAGCAAAGTAAAATTTTTTTCAGGTTGAAATTCTGTACCAGTTCTAACATTGGTTTTATTGGATAAAATGTGGCAAATAAACATATTTCTATATGTAATATTGGTATTCTTGTTTGAAAACAATGAGAATTCTAACAACTAGTGGCCCAGTGCACGGATTCGTGTACATCGAAAGGAAAATAATTGGAAGAAATGTTTTTTTTGTTTTTTTTTTTTCTCCCTCCCTTCCTCCCCCCCCCCCCCCCCGGAAGAAATGTTTTAATATTGCTATTTGCCCTTTCTCTCGCAGCACCTGGGAGCCGGGCAGTGGCCCCGCCCCCTGCAGCCACCGCTGGTCCCTGTCTGGGGGTTAACCACTTTGGCCTGGTGCTGCCTGCTCACCTGCTCCACCCGTCCCACCGCGGTCCCACTCTCATCGGGACCCATTGGGCCGGCAGCACCTCCACTGCCGCCTGCTGTCAGTGCCACGTCGCTGACGCCTGCCATGTTCCACACCACCCCCTGGTGGTCAGCACACGTCATAGCGAGCGGTCAAACTGTCGATCTCCCCGTGGAACTCCCGGTTGAATGACCACCTGAGGGGACAATTTGCATATTAATTATATAGGATGGGCAACTATTGTTTTGTCCTCCCCTTTTCATGGGATATGTTTTTTCTCAGCTTCCATAATGTAGTTCCATGGCAGTGTCCATTCTCTTACAGATCCTAGTTCTTTGGCAAAATCATTTGATTCAGGGATGGGCACCTCACTGAACCAATTAAGTGTCCTTCCCTGGGAATTTTACTTTTAAAATCCTCATCGGAGGATATGTTTTTATTGATTTTAGAGAGAAAGAGAGAGAGAGAGAAACATCAACGTGAGAGAGAAACATCAATCAGTTGCCTCCTGTACACACCCTGATTTCAGATTGAACTGGAAACCTGGGTATGTGCCCTGACTGGGAATCCAACCCACAACCTTTCAGTGTACAGGACGACACTCCAACCAACTGAGCCACACCAGCCAGGGCTCCTGGGAATTTTTAACTGGGACAAGAGATTATCACTCTCAGCCTGTCTAACGGTGAGGCTGAAGATGTGACCTTGAGAGCTATCAGTGGTCTTTTCTCCAGCCACATGGAGGGAGCTAGTCTGGTAGCATGAAGCTAATGTGCAGAGAGAAGCAGAGTTTCAGAATGGGGGGAGAGAGAAGTCCTGGGGTCCAGTGGACCACTTCTTTTGGGACAGTTTATTCATTCCTCCCTTTTGTCTACCAGTTAGTTGGGCTCCTTTCAATGGCAACCAAGAGAGCTGTGACCGACTTCTGAATCTCAAAGGGATGTTGTGAAGGCCAGTTCTTGGCACACAGCAGGGACTCAACAAATGTTGGTTTAGTATTCTTGTATTTGACCACCAAATGAAGAAAAGATTGGGGCAATTTTCAATTCTAGAGGTAACTTTCCTTTGAGCATCACTAAGTTAGACACCTAAAGACTAAAGGAAGGAGCCCTCCACCGCCCACCACATACACACACAATCCTAACTGGGTTCTGCTCCTGGAGGTTCACATACCTGCCTTGAAATGCTAGTACTTCCTTCAGTAAATCCTACAGTCCATCTTTCCCTCAGAGTCCTTTCCCCCATGCTGTCCAACATCTGAGACTTGGTCTGGTGGCCCTCAGCTGTGTGCCTTTGACCTGAGGTGAGAGAGAGGTGCTCTGCCACAGACTTTACAGGGTTGTAAGCTCTCATGGGTGGGGCAGGGGAGGCGGGGGGGAGGGGGGGGCTCAAGTTGGGGTTGGGTGTGGGGGATGAGGGTTGGAGACAGCCTCCTTCAAATTCAACACAAAAGGGTTAAATGTGCTCATTTCTCAAGGTCAGTCATTGAAAACAGTGAGTCTTCATTATTGTGTCAAGAACTTGCTTTCCTGTCGTGGCTAACATTAGTCAAATCAGTGACATTAGACTTCGAGGGCTGCTCTCATTTTGGAGGACTCCATTTCATTACCTTTATTCTAAGTCTTGCTCTGATAGATGAGGCTTGGGAGAGGGGCCTTCCCAATTGCTTCGCTCACACAGATGGGAAAAATGTTTGCTAGCATTCTTGGATCTATCTGCATATTGTTTAAAATATTTTTTTTGTTGGGGTTAGAGACATCTTTGCTTTTCTACTCAGGCAATTCTATGGTGGTGGCCTTTCTAATCTGCATTTTCTTTTTTCCCAATCCTCACCTGAGGATATGTTTATTGACTTTAGAGAGGTGAAGGGGGAGAGAGAGAAAGAAACATTGATGTGAGGAAGATCGATCCCTCTTCCCATACACACCCCGAACCGAGATCAAATCCACAACCTAGGTATGTGCCCTGACCAGGAATCGAACCCACAACCTTTCTGTGTACAGGATGATACTCCAACCGAGCCACACCGGCCAGGGCTATAATCTGTATTTTCTAAATAGTTTTCCACTTAGAGAAAAAGCCAAGATCACAAGGAAAGGCAGTGTAATGATGGAGGCAGAGCTCAACCTTTCATCCGGCTGAAGCAATTTAGCTCTGGCCAAGTAAGCGTCCATAACTCAGTACGTATATCAAGCCCTGGCCACAGCTGAACCTATTTCTTTCAGGTTCACGTTTCAATCCCCAGCCTACGTGGTTTATAGGCGTGGTCCTTCCAACCCAAGCAGAAGCCTCCCTGGGTGGAATCTTGGTAAGGTTAGTGCTTGTCTTACTGTCAGCGATATTTTAGCACTTCCTCTTACATTTCAGAGATATTTCAGTACAGGGAAATTCGGTGTACTGCAATAATTAAAAAAAAATGATTTTAGAGAGAGGAGATAGAGAAACATCGATTTGCTGTTCTACTTATTTATGCTTTCATTGGTTGGTTCTTGTACGTGCCCTACCCAGGACTGAGTCTGCAACCTTGGTGTATGGGACCATGCTCCAACCAGCTGAGCTACCTGGCCAGGGACACAGTATTAAAAAAAAAAAAAAAAAAAAAAAGCAGTACCGGACAATTTAGTCAGGGGCATTGACCTCTTCCCCCCTTAGATTGTCAAATAAAAAAAAAATGACAACAGCCGTATGGTGTGAATGAATAAAAAATACACCTATTTTTTGGATCAGATTGGCAAAAAACCTATTTTTTGGTGTGCCGCGGAATTTTAGTCATCAGTTTACGTGTGCCATGAGATCAGAGAGGTTGAAAATCGCTGTTTTAGTGCTTCCTCAAAAGGAGCATCAGAACTGCCCAGGTTCGGAAAAAAAAAAAAAAGCACCTTCCTGGGCCCAGAATCTCCGAGGGGGTGGGGGCGCGGGGTGGCAGGAGGGTGCAGAATCCTTATTTTCACAAGCACCCAAGTAACTCTTTTTTTCTTTTCAAATATATTTTTATTGAATTCAGAGAGGAAGGGAAGGGGGGGGGGGGAGAGAGAAACATCACTGATGAGAGAGTATCACTGACCGGCTGTCTCCCGCAGGCCCCCAGCCCAGACCCCCCTCCGGCCCCCCCCACGGGACCTCCTGGTTCAGAGGTGGACACTCAACCAGCGAGCAACAGCAGCCGGGCCGAACCGGGGAATTCTCAGGCGCCCCAGGGACGGCCCACGCCGCGCTCCCCCTTCGCGTTCTCTGTCGCCTCCCCAGGGGCCACCAGTTCAGTTCCCTCCTAGTTACAGCCCCACGGCCCCGCACCACGCTCGGGACAAGGCACCCGCGTCCCTGATCAGGAACTCTGGCCCGGCCAGTATCCGCCCCCTTCGCCCCAGGGTCCCCTCCGGAAGTGACGGCCCCCGTCGTTGGGAGAGGCCCCGCCCCTTCCGGCCGTCGCCCCGCCCAGGCCTCGCCCCTCGGGCCTCCCAGCCCCTCCCCCTCCCGCTCTCGCCCGCTTTCTGTCAGCCTCTCCCTCTCCCTCTCCCCGACACTCCTTCCTCTCGCTTCCTCGCTCGCACCTGAGCACACGCACCTGCCCGGGCCGGCTCCGCTCTCTCCTCTCTCCTCCCCGCCCTCCCCGCCCCAGACGGAAGGCTCGGGCCTCCGCCGCGGGAGCCTCGCGGCTGCGTCACCGCCGCCCCGCCAGACAAGATGGACACCGCCGAGGAAGGTAAGTCGCGGCGTCCGCGCCCTTGCACCGGCGCCCGGGTTCCGCCGGCCCGCACCCGGTCCGCGGCGCTCGAGGAGTGCGGCGGGGCGCCTCCCCTCGGGCGGGGGCGCGCGGGGCCCGCGGCGGGGCCGGCGCCCGAGCCGTTGGCCCGCGGAGCAGTGGGCGCGAGGGGCGGTGGGCCGCGGCGGCGGGGGAAGGTGACCCCTCGGCGCCCCCCGCCGTTTCCCGCCCGCGCGCGGAAGTCCGGACGCTGCGGGGCCGGGGGCGTCTGGGCTGCGGGACCGAGGCTGGTCCGCCTCCCCGCCCCCTGCCTCCCGCCAGGCCCCGGGCGGCGGGGACGCGGCGGCGGCGGCTCCGAGTGTGGGGGCGTTTCCCACGCCCTCCCCTCCCTCGGTTTTGTCTTTCTTTCCTGTCGTGGTGCCCATCGCTGTGCCGGCCCTGCCTCCCTCGCGACAAAACTTCTTTGTTGCCTCTGAAACTTGGCGAAAAACACCCCGCCAGGTGACGGCCGAGTGGCGTGAACTCCACTGACCCCGGTTTAAAACCCTTGCCCTCCGCCCGCCGGTCCCCGTCGAGTTTGTTTACAAAAACGAGGAAGAGGAAGGCCCCGCGAGCGAGGCCGTTCGGGGAGCCCGGCTCGTTAGGGTGGTTTTGTTTTGCGGCGGTTTGTCCGGTGTTTAGCCCCTGACAGCAGGGCCCGGGCTCGGCGTGCGCGTGTTTGGGCTGTGACGGCCTCGGAACGAGCTGAGCTTTGTACACGGAATACCTAGGCAGACACATCCGGTGATGGAAACGCGTTTGTTTACCCGGAGGCCGAATATCGTAGGTTCTTTTTAAGCAGTTTTATATATATATTTTCAAAAGAGTCGGTCAATTTAGAAAATGTCTAGAGGAAATGCCTCAATTACCCTGTTTCTTGATGTTTTGGTTGTGGGTGACGATGCACTTATGTTTTGGGCATACGTATGTGGGGACATGAGGAACAGCTTTCCACCTGATGAACCGCGATCTCGGTGGTTTTAGGTGAAGATCTGGGAGCGCTGTCACGGCATGGAATCGGGAGCGATACAGAGTTTGACATTGTCTGAGTATGTCACGAGTTGCTAGAACTCGACTCACCTTCCTTTAAAGAAGCCTTTCCTTTGATAATCAGCGAGGACCTCCTCTGTGGTAACATTGCATGTGACAGCGCGGTTTGCAGAGCACACTCGCAGGCACTCACACTTGATCTTCACAGGAGCTATGTGGGGGAGGTAGGCATTCTCCTTTATAGACGGGGAAATCCGGGCTTGGGTATTTTAATAGGGTTTTCAAGTTGCACACCCAGGAAGAGACAGATTTGAAGCCTAGATATTCTGATTATAGAGTTTTCCTTTTATCAGGCCTTAGGTGTTTGATAGAACTTTATTTTGTATTTGCTTTATGGAACCGCCAGTCATTAAGTGAAAATGAATTTTAATACTTCTCTTGCCTACTTTTGTGAAATTTTAAAATTGAAATTTTCAAAATGAATTTTAACTGAACTTGGAAAAAACACTGGAAGGAAAGAATGTCATGGTAAAAATGCTAGTCAAGGTGCAAAAGACTTGCAAACAACTGTTCTATTTGCTAAATAAAATACAGATGATTTCTTATATTAAGAAAATGGATTGGGTTCTTACCTGATTACAAAAGAAATCGTCGTTTAGTAGATTTGGAAAATGTGGCTAAACAAAGAAAATTTTAAAATATTTTAATCTGTCACCCCTTATTAAAACACTGATGATGATGTTTACTTTTCTATTTTTAATATGTTAATCTGAACAAAGAGAATAAGAATGCTACTAAAATATCAACCTTGCAAACAGTGTAACTCTTCTCTTTTAAAAATAGCATTTGCTTGCCTCTAGTGGCACCATATATGATGTTATAGTGCTCAGAATGTTTTGTATTTATAGTAAGCAATACTGAATTCTGTTAGAAAATTGATTATTTGCCAAATGGATTTTGCCCTTTCATATTATTTACTAGATTTTAGAGATCTCAAAAGTGTTTAGTGTGTTAAATTTTATGTTTGTAAAATCAACAGGTTTATAACCTATTTTCATAATACAGAGGATGGGTGAGTCATTCTTATGTTTGTATGAGTGCAGATGTATTACATAAACTGTTATCCAAAATCACATCTTTAAACTTTAGAGCTGGGGGAGACTAGATATGCAGCTTCCTCATTTTAGGATTAGGAGTCTGATCCTGCAGTGCAAGGTGGGGGTGGGGGGGAATCTTCTTTCTTTCTTCCTTTTCTTTCTTTCCTTCCTTCCTTCCTTCCTTCCTTCCTTCCTTCCTTCCTTCCTTCCTTCCTTCCTTCTTCCTTCCTTCCTTCCTTCCTTCCTTTTCTTATTTGTTTAAATTGGTTTCACAGAGGGAAAGGGAGAGGGAGAGAGATAGAAACATCAATGATGAGAGAGAATCATTGATCTGCTGTCTCTTGCATGCCCCTCACTGGGAATGGAGCCTGAAACCCCTGCATGTTCCCTGACAGGGAATGAAGAGAGACCACCTTGTTCATAGGTTGACCCTTAACTACTGAACCACACCTGCCGGGCAGGAAAAAGCACCACACTATTGGGATAGATGTTGCAAGCTAGTATTGATGTATCTAACTCTCATATGGTAGACTGCTCTCATTTCAGCCCAGTGGTACATAGAACTGATTTTTTTTTTTCATTTTGCTAAATTATTCCTTATGCTAGCAGAACATAAAAAACAATCTTATCAGTGTTTTTTTTTTTTTTTAACTGCCAAAGCAATTGTTCTTTTTTTAAACCCTCACCTGAGGATATTTTTCCATATTTTTTAGAGAGAATGAAGGGGAGGAAGGAGGAGGAGAGAGAGAGAAATGTCGATGAGAGAAAGAAACATTGATTGGTTGCTTCTGTTTACACCCAGACAGTGGATTGAACTGAGGTAGTGCTTGACTGGGAATTGTACCTGGAACCCTTTGATTCTCTAACTACTGAGAAAAATCGGCCAGGGCCAAAGCAGTTGTTCTTCATGCGTTATGAAACAGTCATTGGGGAGGTATGAAGCTGAAGTGTATTGCGATTGGTCCTGTTCTGTATTTGCTTTGGGAAAACTTGAGGTGACTTGGATGAGTTAAGTGGATAAGTTGTCAGAACCAGATAGCTAGTTATTGTCTCTCTAGAACAGGGGTCCTCAAACTTTTTAAACAGGGGGCCAGTTCACTGTCCCTCAGCCCGTTGGAGGGCCGGACTATAGTTTAAAAAAAAACTATGAACAAATTCCTATGCACACTGCACATACCTTATTTTGAAGTAAAAAAACAAAACGGGAACAAATACAGTATTTAAAATGAAGAACAAGTAAAGTTAAATCCACAAACTTAACCAGTATTTCAATGGGAACTATGGGCCTGCTTTTGGCTAATGAGATGATCAATGTCCGGTTTCATATTTGTCACTGCTAGTCGTAACAAGTGATGCAAGTGTGCATCAGTTAGTCTAGATCTGGTTGGAGATTTCAGATGTTTCATTCTGGAAAAAGGCTCTCCTAACTTCAAAGAAAAAGGCTCTCCTAATTTCAAAAAAAAAAAAGCTCTCCTAACTTGAAAAAAAAAGGCCCTACTAACTGCAAAATAAAAAAAAAAGATAGACCCCCTAACTTCAAAAAAAAAAAAAAAAATCCTAACTTGTTCTTACCTCGGTCCTCAGGCAGCAGCAGGCTCTGCACAGGCAAGCTCGTGACTCGTCTGATCACACCCGAGACTGAGAGGAGGAGTGGAGAGACAGAGAAGGAGGGGAGTCGGAGAGTGCGAGTGCAGCGCACATTCCACACGTGTGCACTGCGTGCCGGGAGGAGTTGGCTGCTAAGCAACAGGCAGCAGCGGCAAAAACACCCAGCAGGCGGGAAAAATGTTTTCGGCGGTGCCCCGTGGGCGGTAGTTTGAGAACCCCTGGTCTTGAGTTTTAAAAGTCAAGGGCACGTACCTGGGTTGTAGGTTCCATTCCTGCCCTGGTTGGGGCATGTGTGGGAGGCAACCAATTGATGTGTCTCTCTCACATCCGATGTTTCCCTCCCTCCCTCCCCCCCCACCCCCCCACCCCGAAAAAAAAAAAAAAAAAGCAATAGAAAACATATCCTCTGGTGAGGATTAACAAAAAGAAATTCATTGATTTCTAGTGTAGTTTCATCAGCTGTGAATAAGAAGACAGAAGTTCAGTTTCAGACATTGTATTAGTTTGCAAGTGTTGCCATAACAAAGTACCACAGACTGGGTGGGCTTAAGTAGCAGAAGTTAATTTTCTTACAGTTCTGGAGGCTAGAAGTTTGAGATTAAGGAATAAGCAGGAGACCCAGTGATTTCACTTCTGGAAATATATCCTAAAAAATCTGAAACACTAATTCAAAAGTATATATGCCACCGCTATGTTCATTGCTGCGTTATTTACAACAGAGGCCCAGTGCATGAAATTCGTGCTCCTGGGGGGGGGGGCAGTGTCTCTCAGCCTAGCCTGTACCCTCTCCAATCTGTAACCCCTCAGGGGATGTCTGACTGCTGGTTTAGGCCCGATTCCTGTGGGTTCAGGCCTAAACCTGCAGTCGGATATCCCTCTCACAATCTGGGACTGCTGGCTCCTAACCGCTCGCCTGCCTGCCTGCCTGATTGCCCCTAACTGCTTTCCTGCTAGCCTGATTGATGTCTAACTGCTCCCCTGTCGGCCTGATCACAACTGCCCTCCCCTGCCTCAGGGACCAGCCTCCTCCGTGCTGCGGGGAGCCACGGGACCCCCAGGCCTCACAGTGCGGAGCGGCCACTGGGCCCTGCCTCTGCTGTGTGTGCAGCCATCTTGTGACGGCTATCTTGTGATGACATTAGGGCGTGATGGGTGAGGGCTTGACGCCACCTAGGCTATTATTAGTATAGATAGCCAAAATTTGGAAGCAGTCTAAGAGCTCATCAGTAACTAAATGAATAAAAGCTGTGGCACATTTATACAATGGAAAATGTTATTTAAAAATTAATTGGCTTAAATTTGAAAAGAAGGAAATTTTACCTTTAGGGACAGCATGGGTGGACCTGGAGAGTGAAATAAGCCAGAGAAAGGCAATACCATATGGTTTCATGTATGTATGCAATCTAGTGAACAAAATAAACTAGCAAACAGATTCTTAGGTACAGAAAACAGAATGACAGTTGTCTGAAGGAGAGGATGGTTGGGAGGCTGGGTGAAAAAGGTGAAGGGATTAAGTAAAATAAAACAAAGCCCCACATAGACACAGAATAGTATGGTGATTTTCAGAGGGGAAGGGGGGTGGGGGGAATGTAGAAGAGGATAAGGGGGAATAAATGGTGATGGAAGGAGGCTTGACTTGGGTGTGAACACACAATACAGTATATAGAAGATGTATTATAGAATTGTACACCTGAAGCCTATATAATTTTATTAACCAATGTCACCCCAATAAATTCAATAAAAAATAAATAAAAAACAGAAAATGGTATAGCAGGATTGGGTTCTTCTGAAACTCCTTTTCTTGGCTTGCAGACTTTTTGTGTTTTCCCTGTCTTCACATGGTTTTCCTTCTGTGTGTGTATGTGTCCTAATCTCCTCTTTTTATAAAGGCACCAATCATATTGGGTCAGGACCCATCCTAATGACCTCATTTTAAAACTTAATTACCTCTCTTAAAGACCTTGTTTTCAAATACACAGTCATTCTGAGGTATCAGGGGGTCAGGATTTCAACATAATGAATTTTTGTAGTGGTGGGAGAAACAACACAGTTCAGTCTAGACCTGGCAGCCACTGATCTGTTTGTGTAGTTTTTCCTCTTCCAGAATGTCATAAGTGGAACCGTACAGTATGTAGCTCTTTTAGACTGGCTTCTTTTACTTAACAAAATGCTTTTGAGATTTATTCACATTGTTGCATGTATCAGTAGTTCATTCCTTTTTATTGCTTAGTGTTTTCTTATAGGGATGTGCCACAGTTTGTTTACCCATTCCCTAGGTGTAGAATGTTTGGGCCCTTTGTTTCCAGAATACACTGTATTCATACAGACTTTTGTGTTAACATACATTTTCATTTTACTAGGCTAAATACCTAGGAATAGGATTGCTGGTTCCTATGCTAAGAGTATGTTGTGTTGCCGAAACCGGTTTGGCTCAGTGGATGGAGCGTCGGCCTGCGGACTGAAAGGTCCCAGGTTCGATTCCGGTCAAGGGCATGTACCAGGGTTGCGGGCACATCCCCAGTAGGAGATGTGCAGGAGGCCGCTGATCGATGTTTCTCTCTCATCGATGTTTCTGACTCTCTATCTCTCTCCTTTCCTCTCTGTAAAAAATCAATAAAATGTATTTAAAAAAAAAAAAGAGTATGTTGTGGTTTTTTTTGTCATTTTAATAGGTATATAGTGTTACTTACTATGATTAAAAGATTTTTATTGTGGTAAAATATACATAAGATTTACTATTTGAACCATTTTAAGTGTATAATTCAATGACATTAAATACAGTCATGTTGTGCAGCCATCGCCATTTTATTGTGATTTAATTTGCATTTCCTTAATGACTAAAGCAATTTTTCATTTCTGTACCTTTTGGTAAAGTATCTATTCAAATGTTTTTCTGATTTTTTTGGGGGGGGGTGGGGAAGGACTTTTCTTCTTAAGACCTCAATTAGTAAGCTGGACAAAAGACTTTAAAAGATAATTCACAAAGAGAGAATTTAGTAAAATGCGAAACTGTCCAGCTTCATTAGTGATAAAACTGCTTTTTTAAAAAAAAACCCTCACCCTAGCCGGGCAGGTGTGGCTCAGCTGTTGAGCATCGACCCAGTAACCAATAGGTTGCAAGTTTGATTCCAGTTCCTGTCAGGGCGGTTTGTGAACTCAATCCGCAATAGGGGCCATGCAAGAGGCAGCCGATCCATGATTCTCTCTCATCATTTATGTTTCTATCTCTCCCTCTCCCTCTCAAAATAAAATTAAAAACATAAAAAATCCTCACCTGAAGGGAGATATATATATATGTGTGTGTGTGTGTGTGTGTGTGTGTGTATTTTAATTGATTTAGGAGAGACAGGAAGCGGTGAGAGAAACATCTTTGTGAGAGTGAAACATCAATTGGTTGCCTCCTGTACCTGCCTTGACCAGGATTGAACCTTTTGGTGTATGGAAATATCAACTAACTGAACCATCCAACAAGGGTGAAAAAAACTGCTTTTTAATTAGCTGCTGTATTACCTAGTTATTTTTATTCTTATTTCAATAGTGCAATGTTTTTGGGGAAATAAAATAAAGTTGGAGTAGATAGTAAAAATATAAAGAATATTGACACTAAATTGTGGGGGGAAAATTCAAGTAAACTCGATCACATAAAGTGGAAAGGAGCACTCTTTGGATTGGGGGTTAGGTTTAAATCCTCATTCACTAACATGATTGATAATTTAGTTGGGTCTCAGTAATTGAAATAGAGTTAACTAATCTAAGTCTACTCTTAACTCAATCTTGGCTTATAGAGGTGATGTTAGGACCACATTTTTTCTTCTTTTTTGGTGGTGTTTGGATGGGGTACAGCAGCAGTTATTGTCTGAAGATTTTCTGCTAGGTGGCCCCTTTCCTGGTCCTTTGGCTAGAGAGAGCAGGCTTTTTTGGGGGGGATATTTTCTGTCTGCTCTCATCGATGTTTCTAGAATAGAAACACTAGCTTTTTCCACCTCCACCATCAGTCCAGGATATATGATGCAAAACACAAACACAGAGAACTAATTGGCACTGGGTCTCCAGCTCCCTTGCTGGTCTGCCTTCTCTTTACCTTTTTGAGTCTTCTTATGTTTGTTTTATTTATAACTAGAGGCTTGGTGCATGGAATTTGTGCATGGGTAGGGAAACCTAGGCCTGGCTGGCAATCAGGGCCAATCTGTGGGACGAACGGCGGGGTGATCTGGGGGGCCCCTGCTGACACCTGCCTTGGCTGGTCTGGCGCCGCCCGCTCGCCGGCCCTGCCCCCCACTGCTGGCGCCGGTTGCCTCCCTCTCTGGGGTGATGGGCGGGGCGATGGGGGGGGGGCCCTGCTGGCACTTACCTTGGCTGGCCTGGGGCCTGTGGGCTGGGGGCAGCTCCTGTGTTGAGCGTCTGTCCCCTGGTGGTCAGTGCACATCATAAATGACCAGTTGTTCCACCACTGTTTAGTCGATTTGCATATTAGGCTTTTATTATATAGGATATCCTGGGTTTTTAGCTGTACCTGGCAGGGAGAATAGGAAGAAGTACGTCTTTCATTTTGTTCTGGAGCCTTCAGTGCTCTCTCTTGTAGTCTTTACTGCCTCCTTCCCCTAGAGGTATCCACTATTCTGACTTCTAATGATATATGTTAGTCTTTCCTGTTTTTGAACTTTTTAAATGTGGATTTGTATAGTAGTTATTCTTTGTATGATAAATCCAAATTGTTGTTTGTTGTTTTAGTTGGTTTATTCTCATGCCATATAGTATTGTGTGAATGGTAGTTTCCACTTCGGAGGTATTGTGAATAGTGCTGCTATGAACAATCTCGTACATGTTTTTGAACATAACTATATAGGAAACTATTGATTTTAAAAGTAAGATAGTAAAATAATACACAATATATACTATAGATATTACACATGTAAAATAAGGAAAGGACTTCTTTTTCCCAACCCTGACCCACCAAAGGTAGCAATAGTTTTTATGTATCTTCCAAAATAGATGTTTAGTTCTGCATATTTATGCCTTGTTTCAGATTTTTCTTCTGGAACTTGGAATGGCAGGAAGAGCTTCCCTTCCTTCTAGACTACACACAGATTAGCGAAAGAAATTCAGCTCGGGGTATAGAGCAAAAGCAGGTGCAGCCTCTTTTCAGCAGCCTTTCCTAGCCTCCAGTTCCCTAATAAGGTGTGGAAATGCCCATGACACAGTCTAAGCAGGGCTCAGGGCCTGCTAAACAGCCGCATGTTTGCCTTACAAGTATTATAGCTAGGGCTTAGCACTATTCTATTTGATTTACACCAACAATCTTTGCCTTTCCATTTAGGGGAATATTTATATATAAAGTGCTCTTGAACAAAACTCAGTCACAACATGTGGGGAAAAAACAGTCGATACTGCCAAAGAGATTTGTGATATTGTTCTTTAGAACAAATTCCATATTCGAGACACTTAGATTAAATGATTTTAAATTAGAATTGGGTTGTTGGTTGTGCAGAAATAGTCTTTTAGGAATGTTGAGACAGGTATTATTTAAACCTGATTCTGCTTTCTTCCCTGATGAAGATATAGCCAGTGAAAATTTTTATTACATTTTAAAAAACATGACCAGTGAAATAAGAAAATTCCTAACATGAATTTTCAAAATTGTGTGTGTTATATAAATCAAATGCTCAGCCCTCTTGCTAAAGAACTTCATTGATAAAATTGGACTTGGTAATGTTAGTAAAATAAGAGTTCAGCTGTGATATTTGCAGATTGCATACTTAACGTTTGCTTATTTTAAAAAAAGGTTTTATGTAAAATTTCTTAAACTTACAAAATAGACTAATTTAATAAACCTTCATATAACCAGCATGTAGATTCAACAGAGTCAAGCATATGTCTGATAATTCTTTCATCTCACCGTTCTCTCCCTCCTCCCCTCCGACTGGATTATTTTAAAGCAAATCTCAGATACGCTATCTTTTCATCTGTAAATACATATATATTCTAAGAAATAACTTCTTAAACATGTAATCACAATACCACTATTATACTGCTTATTGTCTTTATCCTCCAAGTTTTAAAATGACTCAGTGTTGTTATTAGTTGATGATTACTGAATTCTGTAGCAGTTCCTTCTAGCTTAGGATATAGATATAGCCTACTAGGGATGTATGATTGGTCAGATTACTGTTTTAAAGTCTCTAGAATAATTCCCTTCTGTGGTTAAGTGCCGGGAGCCGGTCCATGCTTGCTGTTTCAAGACACCTGGCATATATGGCGTACTGTTCTTAATATGTTTGCTCACCTTCTTGGCACTATGTGTTTTAACCAAGGTCTCTGAGAAAGGTTGTTTCCCCAGGTAGGGATTTTCCCCTGAAGTTAGGGAGGGAATAAAACCTCTTAACTAAGTGCCAGGCAGGTAATTAATCACTTTAACTATGAACAATCATGCTTAAGCTACATAATCTTTACTCCCTGGAATGGAGATAAGAAACGCCCTAACCTTTGTAATAGAAATTGACAGGATTAAAATCAACTGGGATAAATACGGATGTAACAAGACAATAAACAGCAGAACCTCTCTGGAGATCGAGACCAGAACTTGGCTGGAGATCCTGGCTGGAGATCCTGGCTAGGCTGCTGATCAACTGAACACTGTCTCCATGTCCTTCCTTCTTCGCTGACTCCATCTACGCCTTTGGGAACCCCTGGACCCGCTGGGAATGGACCCCGGCATCTGGCGCCCGAACAGGGACCCCTAGAGATTGATAGGATTGAATCAACTGGTATAAATACAGATGTAACAAGACAGCAAGAGACAGAGAGAGAGACAGAACCTAGGCACAGAACCTACACAGAACGTTCTCTAGAGACAGAAGAACTTTGCTGGAGAGAACATGGCAGAAGATCCTGGACTGAACCTGACTACAGAAATTGGCAAGAGAACCTGACTAGAACCTGGTGACTGAACTGGCTGGAGAACCTGGACAGAACCTGGCTGGAGAACCTAGCGAGGGAACATGGCTACTGAACCTGGCTGGAGAACCTAGCGAGGGAACGTGGCCACAGAACCTGGCTGGAGATCCTAACCAGAACTTCGCTGGAGATCCAGAGCAGAACCTCTCTGGAGATCGAGACCAGAACTTGGCTGGAGATCCTGGCTAGGCTGCTTATCAACTGAACGCTGTCTCTGTGTTATTCCTTCTTCGCCGACTCCGTCCACACCTTTGGGGACCCCTGGACCTGCTGGGGTTGGACTCCGGCATCTGGCGCCCGAACAGGGACCCCTAGGTAAGCCCCACTCTCGGGATGGATAGGACTCCACCGTAGGAAGAGGGTGGATAGTCTTCGCTGACTCCGTCCACACCTTTGGGAACCCATGGAACAGGATTCCCCTAGGTAAGCCGCCCCCCCCCCCCCCATTGAGAACCCCCACATTCGGGACGGATAGGACTCCACCAGGGTACTTCAGTCCCCCCCTATAGAGGATAAGTAGGGTAAGAAGGTGTATAGTACAGAACTTAGATTGAGAAGATGTGCCATACTGAGTCCAAAGAAAGAAGACTCTGTATTGATCTTTAGATTAAGAAGATGTGCCATACTGAGTCTAAAGAAAAAAGACTCTGTATTGATCTTTTAACACATATGCTTGCTAGCAGAGGAGTTAAGGTTACTCCCAGTCAGATGGAACATTTTATACAAGAAATACGTCCATGCTTTTCTGAGGAAGGAAAGGTGCCAGAAAGGTAAATGTAGAGGCATGGGAGAAGGTAGGCCCAAGGAGCCTTATCCTTAACCCCACTGCATCCTTTCCACCCTCGGGAAAGTGCAGGATTGGCAAGCTCTCCCTGGGGTGATAGATCAGGACTCAGGTAATAGCGGAAAGCGCCAATCCTACTCTGAAAATGGATACAAGAGATCATTTCAGGTTTTTCTTTTTAATGCCTGCTTTTAAAAAATAAAAAAGGGGGAATTTGCCGGGAGCCGGTCCATCCTTGCTGTTTCAAGGGACCTGGCATATATGGCATACTGTTCTTAAAATGTTTGCTCACCTTCTTGGCACTATGTGTTTTAACCAAGGTCTCTGAGAAAGGTTGTTTCCCCAGGCAGGGATTTTCCCCTGAAGTTAGGGAGGGAATAAAACCTCTTAACTAAGTGCCAGGCGGGTAATTAATCACTTTAACTATGAACAATCATGCTTAAGCTACATAATCTTTACTCCCTGGAATGGAGATAAGAAACGCCCTAACCTTTGTAATAGAGATTGATAGGATTGAATCAACTGGTATAAATACAGATGTAACAAGACAGCAAGAGACAGAGAGAGAGACAGAACCTAGGCACAGAACCTGCACAGAACGTTCTCTAGAGACAGAAGAACTTCGCTGGAGAGAACATGGCAAAAGATCCTGGACAGAAACTGGCCTCAGAACCTAGAGACAGAACCTAGTGAGAGAACATGGCAAAAGATCCTGGACTGAACCTGACTACAGAAATTGGCAAGAGAACCTGACTAGAACCTGGTGACTGAACCTGGCTGGAGAACCTGGACAGAACCTGGCTGGAGAACCTAGCAAGGGAACTTGGCTACAGAACCTGGCTGGAGAACCTGGAGAACCTGGCTGGAAAACCTAGCAAGAGACCATGGACACAGAACCTGGCTGGAGATCCTAAGCAGAACATCTCTGGAGTTCCAGACCAGAACTTGGCTGGAGATCCTGGCTAGGCTGCTGATCAACTGAACGCTGTCTCCGTGTCATTCCTTCTGCGCCGACTCCGTCCACACCTTTGGGGACCCCTGGACCTGCTGGGGCTGGACCCCGGCAGTTAAGCTTGATATGCATAGTTTGTTTTTATTTAGGGGTTGCCTATTTTCCATTTTGATATAATTTTGTTTTATAATTATGTAAAAGACTAGAGGCCTGGTGCACGAAAATTGTGTACTCCGGGTGGGGTTGCGGGCAGGGTCCCTCAGCCCAGCCTGCGCCCTCTCGCAGTCTGGGAGTCCTTGGGGGACATCCTTAGCGCTGCCATGGAGGTGGGAGAGGCTTCTTCACTGACCACTGGGGGCAGCTCCTGCGTTGAGCGTCTGCCCCCTGGTGGTCAGTGCACGTCATAGCGACTGGTTGTTCTGCCATTTGGTCATTTGCATGTTAGCCTTTTATTATATAGGATTTCCGTGGTTCTAAAGCAAGGTGATTTAGATGTCTAATGTTCTCTTATTTTTCCTTTTATAGGCTCAGTGGAGGTTTATGAAGTCCCTGACAAAATAATGAAAAATTTGTGTATGTGTGTATTTTGAGAGAATCATAGTTATTCTCTCATTTTTTCCCAAAGGTTTCAAGGGCAAAAAAATATTGGAACCACTGCTATAGAGCGGTGGTTCTTGAACTTTTTTGGTTTCAGGATTTCTTTATATTCTTAAAAACATTAAGACTAAGAACGTTTCTTTTCCATATAAGAAAATAAAACAAAAAATTGGAAATGTTTATTAATTTATTTAACATATCATGTGTTAATATAAACTTTTTTTCATGAAAATAACTATTCTAAACCCAACATATTGGTGAGAAGAGTGGGTTTGTTTTATACTTGTAAATCTATTAAATGTCTGGTTTAATGGGAGGCAGGTGAATTTTTTTTTCATCTATGACTTCATTCAATCAGTTGTCTCATGTAGCATCTGGACTACTCCACTGTACATTGGCAAGACAATGACAGTAAAAGACAGACTGTTAAAATATCTTACTGTTAAAATGAAAATAGTTTTGACCTTGCAGAGGCTGTGTGAGTCCCAGTGCTCTACGCTGGACTCAAGCAGTGTCTGGGGGCTTGATTTAGATTTATTGTGTTTGCTTATTCAGAAGGATTGAGTCTTCTGAAAAATTGGTGTCTCCTCTTATTCAGGTGTGTTCCTCAGTCCCCTTAAGTGGAGACTCAGAGTCTCCACCCTCTTCCCTCCAAGCTGGCCATTGATGGTCCTTGCCACAATTCCTTCCAACCTCCTGGGGCTGGATTGCCCTCATGGGGGCTAGTCCACATTAGAGGAGGAGCCCACCAGAATATGGTTCACACCCATGTGGATATTGCTCTTAGTATAGTCCTTGCATCCTGCTGGCTGTAGTGTGCCAACAAGGATAATCCCTGCTCTGTTCCAATCCATTGATGCATTTGTGGTCATTTACCGTGTTTATGGAGGGCTATGTGGCGACTCAAATTCCAGTGACCACAGTGTCCTGCTGGCTTCCTTTGCACTGTGCTCTGCCTACAGGACACCCCTTGCTACACTGTCACTGCAGTGCTCTACTTCCTACATCCACAGTTGCCTGAGAGCTGGCTGGAGAAACAGGACAAGGGAACCACTTGGCCCCATGTTTGACTGGCTCACCCACATTTGCACCCACCCCACCCTATATTGCCAATCTTGTAGTAGTAGCCTGGGCCTATCGCTGAAGTTAACCCCTGGGCATCCAAGTACTGTGACTGGTTGGGTCATATTGAGAATGGCTTTGAGTGCATGTTCTGCTTCCATCTGGATAACTGATAATTCCAGACCTAATCCAAGCCCACAGGCACCAGCAGCTCTGGTGATGGAGCGTCCCATGGTCCTATCAGCTACTTCAGATGGAAGTTTGTAGTGCCTTATGGTGATCGGGAATTCAGTTTCGGTTCCATAGAGGGAGCCTAATAATCAACTATCCCAATCAAGGAGGGTCAGCAGATGTGCAAATTACAGTGGTGGAAAACAATACTGGACTCCTTTGATATCCTGTAATTGGAATGAGTCCATTTTAAATCTTTGTTTAAAAAATATATTTTTATTGATTTCAGAGAGGGAGGGAGAGGAAGAGAGAGATAGAAACATCAGTGATAAGAGAGTCATTGATTGGCTGCCTCCTGCACGCCCCACACTGGGGATCGAGCCCACAACCTGGGAATATGCCCTGATTGGGACTCGAAATGTGACCTTTTGGTTCATAGGTCTAAGCTCAACCACTGAGCCACACCGGCCAGGCCACTTGAAATCTTTTAAGGAGGAACAGTAAATCTGGTGCTGGCAGCTGGGGTAATTCCGGCTTCAGTGCAGGGTATTGAATTTGGTGCAGTTAAATTGCCAAGCTTGGGTTGCTGGCACGGGTCCGTGGCTGAGGAGCCTTGGTCCCATCCACACTCCCTGCCTCCGCTCTCCTGGCTCTTAGCAGTTTCCCGGTGTTCAAGTGTGTTCTTGGAGAAAATTAGAGTGCTCAAAGCAGGGCGCGAGCTGCCTGGACGCTGCCGCTAGGTATCCTGGAATGGGAGCATGGTTCTGTTTTTGGTTTTTTTAAAATATACTTTATTGATTTTTTACAGAGAGGAAGGGAGAGGAATAGGGAGTTAGAAACATCCATCAGCTGCCTCCTGCACACCCCATACTGGGGATGTGCCCGCAACCAAAGTACATGCCCTTGACCAGAATCGAACTTGGGTCTCCACAGTCCACAGGCCAACGCTCTAGCCACTGAGCCAAACTGGTCAGGGCCATGGTTCTGTTTTTTGTGTCGGAACTTTGCGGAGGCTGATTAGATGGAATGCCTAGGGTGTTTGTTCCTATTGCACCACTGAAGTTCAAAGTCTTACTGCAGGACAGACCAGCGTGAAAGTTTTTTGCCAAGAATACTTTAAATAACAAGGATGCAGGTGAAAGAAAGTAGGAGGTTTGAAGAGGTACAGATCTCAGGTAGTTCTGACTATAAACGATGCAAACTGCCAGCATTATTCCTGTGATCCGCTGGCAGCTTCCAAGAAACCAAAGCCCATCAGGTGTTGGTAGCTAGAGGTCTGGTTCCAAAGGTGAGCTGAAAGGCACCACAATGGAGTCTGCTATTTGACTTAGTCTAGACAACCCTACTGACTCCGGCAGGGACAGGATTACCATGGGTGGCAATGTGTGGCATTTCATTTGCAGAGTGATTTGGCTCGCATATTGATAACCGAAGGAACTTGTGTGCTAACTATTTAGGTTATGTCGAGTGCTCAGTATCCCTCAACTTTGACAAGTGGTGTTCCAGCCAATGCCAGCGGCCCTTTAAATCCATTAGTGATGTGCTTGGATTGCAGTTATTCTGCATTAAGGAGTTCCCTGTGCGAGTAGATCAAAAGGTTGCGTTAAATTCCTGTCCCTTGTACACGCTGCCTGTTGCCCCTCAGATTGCCCACTTGGGGTTGGCACTTGACCCCAGCAGATCCTAGAGAAGATGATTGTTGCAACCAGGTTTTGGTTGGTGATCCTGCAGGAGGAGCATTGAGGAGTGAGTGAGAGCTTGATGGATCTGTTGTGATTCCTTCTGTGTGATTACTTCTCCCTATGTACACTGGGGCCTTGACTTACGAGTGTCCCGACTAGTTTTTTGAGATACCAGCTGTCTGTCGGCCGATTTTTTGCATTGAGTTGATAGAGTAATTTGAGTTAACGAGCTCCTTAACGAGCTCAGTCTCTGAACGAATTAAACTAGCCCCACTGTATCAGGTAATGGAGAAGAAGAGATGTCTCCTCGCCAGGGTGGTCCAATGTTCCCAAGAGATACTTGGGGTGATGGTTGGGAGGGTGAGGGATGACCTGCTGCTCTGTAACTGCGGCCAGTAGCCCTGTGTCCCTGTGGCTGCTTACGGTGGCCTCTGGCTCGCCTCTCCCTGGCCTGCCATCTTGGTCTTGGGGTATTCCTCCCTTACCCGCAACCGCATGTGCTCACCGGTGTCTTTCTCTCCACCTCTGGTAGAGTGGGGTAAAGCTAAAGGGAAGTCCCTGCTGCCACTGTTATTACTATGTTAAGTCCTTAGATATAGAGTGTAAACTGTTGATTTTATTTTGACTTTTAGTTTTATGGTGTTAGATCCTTTTTATATTCTTTTTTGTTGTTGTTGTCGATGACACTATTACAGATGTCCTCCATCCTCCCCCACCTCCTTTGCCTACCTCCGTCCAGCCCCCACCACCCCTCCCCTGACCTTCACCACTCTGTTGTCTATGTGCATGGCCTATGTGTTTATGTTCTTTAGCTACTCTCTTCACCTTCTTTTATCCAGTCCACTCCAAACTCCCTCCCCTTTGATCTCTGTGGACTTAACTTTCAATTGTTAGGACACTGATGGTGACTAGATATTGCATATTTCTACTTAGCATTTATTAAAAATTAGCAGTTTTAAATAAAAACTGTTACTTTTAAGTTTGATATACTCACAGAGCGAAGGAACAATTGACCTTCTTACATGTTAGGGAATTTTTAAGATTTTATATATATCTATACTATATCTATATATCTATATCTATATCTACATCTACATATATATATATATTTTTTCTAATCACACTTTTTTGGTTTTCCATGCTGTTGATTAATGTTTTACTAAGTGATAGGTTCTTGATTTAGCATGCAGTATTTTATTGTATTTTTAAATATATATTTTATTGATTTTTTTACAGAGAGGAAGGGAGAGGGATAGAGAGATAGAAACATCAATGAGAGAGAAACATTGATCAGCTGCCTCCTGCACACCTCCTACTGGGGATGTGCCCGCAACCAAGGTACATGCCCTTGACCGGAATCGAACCTGGGACCTTTCAGTCCGCAGGCCGACACTCTATCCACTGAGCCAAACCGGTTAGGGCAGCATGCAGTATTTTAATTTTTGGTGCTCTATTTAAAAAATATGGCTTTATTGATTTCAGATAGAGGAAGGGAGAGGGATAGAGGGATAGAAACATCAGTAATGAGAGAGAATCATTGATCTGCTAACTCGGGCATGTGTGCTGACCAGGAATTGAATCGTGATATCCTGGTTCATAGATTGACACTCAACCGCTGAGCCATACCTGCCGGGCATACTATTTTTTTAAATTATAACTAAAGATAACTCAAGTTTTCCTTTTTATTAACAGACATATGTAGAGTGTGTCGGTCAGAAGGAACACCTGAGAAACCTCTTTATCATCCTTGTGTATGTACTGGCAGTATTAAGTTTATCCATCAAGAATGGTGAGTAATCCTTGTAGAAAATCTTGTCTGAGCTTCAGTTTTGTCATCATATATAAGGGGGATTGTTTGAATGAACTTTCCTATAATTAGTTATTTAAAATTTTTTTTTGTTGTGAAAATTTGGAAATTACCCATATTCCTTACTGCTATGCTATGTAATTTGGAATATTTCTTTCCAGGTATATGTGAGACCTGTTTATTTCTACCATGGAGGGCTTATTTTGTTCGTTGGAAGTATTAAGGTTTTCTAGTTTTGTCTGGCATGGTAATAGCTTACTTTATGAAATACTTTGTGCCAGGTAGTGCTCAGTGCTTTTCTCATTTAAGCCTTACAACAAAACCATGAGGTGGAGTTATTGTTACTATGCAGATGAAGAAATGGAAGCATAGAAAGGTTAACTAACTAGTTCTTTGTCACATAGCCAGGAAGTTAGTGACAGACCAGGATTCAGACCTAGCCCTCAGGATGACAGTATTATGATACCAGTATTAAAACTGGTGTTGATGTTTGGAGATTTTCTTATAATCAGTTAGCTTTGAGGATATTACAATTTAAATTAATCTAACCATTTTAATAGTAGGTATACATATTGGTTTATCTTTACTGTTACTGTTCTCTACCGTAGAAGGCATCTGTTATTAAAAGTTTGGAATATTTTAAATTTGAAATTGTCAAAATTGTAAAAGCTTCATGAAATGTAGCGTTTTAATAAAACAGAACATTAGTTTTTAATGAAACATTAAAGTTTCCTTGTTATAAATACTATACTTATGAGTGTATTTGTAATTGCAGCTTAGTTCAGTGGCTGAAACACAGTCGAAAAGAATACTGTGAATTATGCAAGCACAGATTTGCTTTCACACCAAGTAAGTTCTTTTAGAAGTTTTCACTGCATTTTTGGGTAGTAACTGGCCACATGAAAGTGTTTAATGATTATTTTCAATTAGTTTTTCTTTGATAGTAATGGGAAGTATTGCTATAGTATTTTAGAAAATACTTTAAAAAATACATGGCTGCTTTTAACACATGGGAGATATTGATTTAATTTGTGTTGTATTTCTTTTTTATTGTTTTTATTTTTTTTTTAAATTATGGACAAGTTCAAATGTTTGCAAAGGTGTAATGAGTCCACGTGTACCCATCAATCAGTTTGACCCATTTTCAAGTCATGGTCTTTACATGGCATTAATTGTGTTAAAGCAAATGCCATTATTTATAATTTCACCAGTACACATTTTAGTATCTCTAAAAAGTAAGGATTCCTTTAAAAAAAACACATAATTATAATAACAGTCACTCAGCAGAATTAATAATGACGCCTTGATTTTATCAACTATCATATCACTGTTCAAATTTGTGATATCTTTTGAGTTAAAAGTATATAGGTTGGAATAATAATGATAATAAAAACAAAGTTTTAACTTGCTTTTTAAAATGTGTTCTTAAGCTCAGTATTTTCTAAGCCTGTAGTAAATATTTTGCAAGTCTTTAAAATTTCAATTACATTTTATAATTCTGTACCAGTTGATTGATATTTAATATTGTTCATTGTAAACAATTAGAGCAGCGGTCACCAACCTTTCAGACCTCACAGACCACTGGCTGGCGACTGCTGAATTTTAGACTATACTGGCAAATTATCAAGGATATAAAGCATGATTTTTATTCTGGGATCCTAGTACATTGCCCTCCTCCCCCAAAGGTTTTTTTGTGTTTTAAGTTTTTTGTTTTTAAGTATCTTGAGCTGCTGAGTATAAATGCTGTGAATTAGTGTTAGTTTTAATTCATTGGTTGATTCTTGTGTGTGCCCTGATCAGGGATTGAATCTGAAACCTTGGCATATTGGTTGGATGCTCTAACCCAGTGGTCGGCAAACCACGGCTCACGAGCCACATGCGGCTCTTTGGCCCCTTGAGTGTGGCTCTTCCACAAAATACCACGTGCGGGTGTGCACATACAGTGCGATTGAAACTTTGTGGCCCATGTGCAGAAGTCGGTTTTTGGCCTGGGCGAGTCTATTTTGAAGAAGTGGCGTTAGAAGAAGTGGGGGTACGTTTGCTGAGGTCGACCCCTCAGATTGAGGACGTTTTTAGCAAAGGCCAGCTTAGGAGTACCCAAATTAAGTTAATAACAATTTACCTACCTATATAGTTTAAGTTTAAAAAATTTGGCTCTCAAAAGAAATTTCAATCGTTGTACTGCTGATATTTGGCTCTGTTGACTAATAAGTTTGCCGACCACTGCTCTAACCAACTAAGCTATCCAGCCAGGGCCAGAGTACAATTTATTAAAGTCATTACGGTTTCACTTTTGGAGCTTTATATTCATTACCATCAAAATGTTAATTCTGTTGTTTCATAGTCTTTAAGTTTTTGTAGGGCATAAAAATTCAACAGCTTAGCTATAGTAAACTGTAAGACTAAATAATTAAATATCTTTATAAAGTTTGATTAGAAATACTTGTGAGCTTTTTTACTTTGAGGCACATAAATTTTAATTTTCATTTGACAGATGCTGTATTCTTTATCTTTCTCAAAAACTTTTTTTACTGGTTTAATGACTTGTTATGTATCAAATATCAAATATCTTAAAGTAAGGATCTTTGTGGGTGTGTTGTAAAAAGTTGCTATTTGTTAATTATTTCTTAATGTTTGTAGATGGGAACAGTTTTGTTATAGTGCTCTCATAAATTTTAGATATTTAAAAAAAAACTTTATATATATCATAATTCTTGTTTTGGCCTCACTGGAGAAAGAGGCAATCTATTTCTGTGTTCTTTTGAAGATACCTGTGGTAGAGCAGTGGTTTACATTGGAAATCTTTCTAAAGCGTGGCACAACCTCTTCCTCTGAGTGTATTGAACAACATGTTACAGAAAGTTGGGAAGACTTTAATTTACCATTTGCAGTGTTAACTATTGTGCTAAAATTGAGAAATGGTTGGCTAACAAATGCCAGTTGTCTGTTTGCTTTACACAAAATGGACCTGCAGATTGTTATGCCTTTTTTTGAATGTTTTTATTGATTTTTTTAGAGAGCGAGGAAGAGAGAGGGAGATAGAAACATAGCTCTGCTGCCTCTTGCACTTCCCCTATTGGGATTGAGCTTGCAACCTGAGCGTATACCCTGACTGGGAATCGAATTAGTGACCTCTTGGTGCATGGGATGACGCTCAGTTCACTTAGCCACACTGCCAGGGGCCAGGTTGTTGTGCCTTTTTAGTACTATTTCTAAGGCTTGTGTTTGGAAGGAGGGTTTATTCTTTTTTTTTTTTTTTTATATATTTTTATTGATTTTAGAGAGGAAGGCAGAGGGATAGAGAGATAGAAACAAACATCAATGATGAGAGAGAATAATTGATCGACTGCCTTCTGCACACCCCCTACTGGGGATCAAGCCTGCAGCCCAGGCATGTGCCCTTGGCCGGAATCAAACCTGGGACCCTTCAGTCCGCAGGATGACTCTCTATCCACTCAGCCAAACTGGCTCGGGCAGGAGGGTTTATTCTTTTTTTTTTTTTTTTTTTTAATGTATTTTATTGATTTTTTACAGAGAGGAAGGGAGAGAGATAGAGAGTTAGAAACATCGATGAGAGAGAAACATCGATCAGCTGCCTCCTGCACATCTCCCACTGGGGATATGCCCGCAACCCAGGTACATGCCCTTGACCGGAATCGAACCTGGGACCCTTCAGTCTGCAGGCCGAGGCTCTATCCACTGAGCCAAACCGGTTTCGGCAGGAGGGTTTATTCTTGATGAAGTCACTAGTTTCACCTTTTTCTCCTGTTTGCTTTATCTGATCTTTTATAATCTGGGAAGCCAGATAATCATATTGTTTGAATGATGTGTAAATTAGCTTTTCATGAAGTTCATGGCTGTGAATGAGAGATGAAGGCTTCTCTTGAATCTTTTTTTCTGCTCAGAGGTCTTTTTGTTGGCTTCTTAAATGTGCTATTATTATAAGTATTTGATTCATTTTTTATAGGAAAAATATTTGTATAATAGAAATGTTGAAAGTTAAGATAACTTTACATGCCTGTTTTATATTTATGAATCAGTCTATTTTTCAGTGTTCATGAAATTATATATAATTTTTTTCTGTAATAGTTTATTCCCCAGATATGCCTTCACGGCTTCCAATCCAAGACATATTTGCTGGACTGGTTACAAGTATTGGCACTGCAATACGATATTGGTTTCATTATACACTTGTGGCCTTTGCATGGTTGGGAGTTGTTCCTCTCACAGCATGTGAGTATTCATTCCTCTGTGGTTGGAGTTAATTAAACACTGCATAACTATTTAATATTATAGAGTAATATTAGATTATATTTTTGTTCGAATGATATGTAATTATTTGATATTATTATTTCATATATTAGTAAAGCCTCAGGAAACAGTTCACTTGAATTAAGAAGTATTTTTAACCACATCAGTTTCTTGAATGAATGTGGGAAAGAAAAATACAGCATACAGAGTCTAATTAATAATGAAAATTCGGAGAACCAAGATGGCGGCATAGGTTAACGCCGGAGTTTGCTGCCTTGAACAACTACTTCAAAAGTGAAACCAAAAAACGGAAGGGACATCACCCAGAACCACAGGAACACTGGCTGAGTGGAAGTCCTACAACTAGGAGGAAAGAGAAACGCATACGGACACTCAGAGGAGGCACAGTGCTGAAGTCAAATTCTGAGGTGCGGAGTGCGCGGAGCGGGCTGGCGGCGGAGGGCGCAGTTGGCGTTTTCAATCGGGAGGGAGTCGCAGACTCTGAGCTCCAGATCCGGGCGAGTCTTTAGGGACCCAGACTCAAACGGGAGAAGCGGGACTGTCTGGCTTCGGTCAGAGCGAGTGCAGCTTTCTCTCCGAGGTTTGCAGCCATTGCTGGGACTCAGAGAGGCAGAGCCCCTGGGGACAGGACTGAGAGCCGCCATCACTGCTCTCTCCGGCCCACCCTGTTGATCCTGTGCGACCCGCCCCGCCCAAGCCCTGCACAGAGGCATTTGCCGGATAGCCTCAGGCAAAGGCTAGATTAGCACCTCCCTAGAGGACAGAAGTTCTCTCACTGCAGACACAGCTGATTCTCATAGCCACTTGGCCTGGAGGTCAAACCCTCCCTGGCATTAGCTACAGCAATCAAGGTTTATAAGACTGCGCACAAAGACCACTAGGGGGTGCACCAAGGAAGCATAACAAAATGCGGAGACAAAGAAACAGGACAAAATTGTCAATGGAAGATATAGAGTTCAGAACCACACTTTTAAGGTCTCTCAAGAACTGTTTAGAAGCCGCCGATAAACTTAATGAGATCTACAAGAAAACTAATGAGACCCTCGATCGTATATTGGGGAACCACCTAGAAATTAAGCATACACGGACTGAAATAACGAATATTATACAGACTCCCGACAGCAGACCAGAGGAGCGCAAGAATCAAGTCAATGATTTGAAATGCGAGGAAGCAAAAAACACCCAACCGGAAAAGCAAAATGAAAAAAGAATCCAAAAATGCAAGGATAGTGTAAGGAGCCTCTGGGACAGCTTCAAGCGTACCAACATCAGAATTATAGGGGTGCCAGAAGATGAGAGAGAGCAAGATATTGAAAACCTATTTGAAGAAATAATGACAGAAAACTTCCCCCACCTGGTGAAAGAAATGGACTTACAGGTCCAAGAAGCGCGGAGAACCCCAAACAAAAGGAATCCAAAGAGGACCACACCAAGACACATCATAATTAAAATGCCAAGAGCAAAAGACAAAGAGAGAATCTTAAAAACAGCAAGAGAAAGAAACTCAGTTACCTACAAGGGAATACCCATACGACTGTCAGCTGATTTCTCAACAGAAACTTTGCAGGCCAGAAGGGAGTGGCAAGAAATATTCAAAGTGATGAATACTAAGAACCTACAACCAAGATTACTTTATCCAGCAAAGCTATCATTCAGAATTGAAGGTCAGATAAAGTGCTTCACAGATAAGGAAAAGCTAAAGGAGTTCATCACCACCAAACCAGGATTATATGAAATGCTGAAAAGTATCCTTTAAGAAGAGGAAGAGGAAGAAAAAGGTAAAGATACAAATTATGAACAACAAATATGCATCTACCAACAAGTGAATCTAAGAATCAAGTGAATAAATAATCTGATGAACAGAATGAACTGTTGATTATAATAGAATCAGGGACATAGAAAGGGAATGGACTGACTGTTCTTGTGGGGGAAAGGGGTGTGGGAGATGCGGGAAGAGACTGGACAAAAATCGTGCACCTATGGATGAGGACAGTGGGTGGGGAGTGAGGGCAGAGGGTGGGGTGGGAACTGGGAGGAGGGGAGTTATGGGGGGGAAAAAAGAGGAACAAATGTAATAATCTGAACAATAAAGATTTAATTAAAAGAAAAAAAGAAAAATAAATAAATAAATAAATAAATTAAAAAAAAAAAAAAAAAAGAAAATTCATGAGAGAATTGAAAAAGCAAAGTCAATCCATAGTTGGAAGAAACTTGAATTTTATTTCTGGGAGTTAGTTAGAGCCTTCAAAGATTGTAAAAGATGGGTTCTCTTGAGATTCCCGTCCCCCCTCCTTCTTTTAAAAGTCACTCACATATCAAATGATCCTGAATAATTAGGAGGCTTTCTTTCAAATACAGGAGGCTTTCAGTGAGGTTGGTATACTAACTCTTAATTGATACTTTTTGAGTTCTTCATTGTTCTTAAAGACATGGAGGGGGGTATATGGTGCCAGATTATATAAATACAATTTTTTTGCAATCTTGAATGCAAACAAGATTTTTGAATAAATATAATTCGTATTCTCATGTCTTATTAAAATAAGATAAACTTACTCATTTATGAAAATGAATATCTTGGGAGATATACCACATAGCAGAGTAAGTACTGTAGAAGTGTGAATGAATTAGTGAACTAGAAGATTGAGCAAGGAGTTCTATAGGATGTAACTCAAAAAGACAAGATGTTGAAAGTATGAGAAAAGTGAGAGATGGAGGCTACATCAAGTTTTCTAGTACCTGTCTAATAAGTAGTTCCAGAAGGTAAAAAGATGATGGAAGAGGACATGATAGACATCTTGTAGATTGAAAGAGAGAGAGCTGACCATGATAGAAGGAGACTCAAAAACCTAAATATATTCTAAAGTTTTCCAATTCTGAGCAGGGTGTTGTATAGATGTAACGCTTGCAGGTTATCCTACAAAGTAATGAAAATCAGACTAATGCCACACTTAAAATCAGCAAATATTTTGCTGAAGCTAGAAGACAGCAGCAACTTGAAATTGAATGCTAGAAGGCAAATTTCAAAGTTTGACAACATTTTTGAACCTAAAACCTACCCATAAATTATCAGATGGAAGGGCAATATACAGACATTTCAATAGATGCAAGGACTGAGAAAGTTTATTGCCTCAGACTATTTATGGAAAATGTGTTTGCGACTATTCCTGCATAAAATGAGCAAGGAATCAAAGAGAAAGTTGTGAGCTATAGAGAAAAGAAGAAAGTAGGTCTTACAGCTAAATCGTAATTGTTAATCTACAGTAATTTTTAGGTAACAGCCTAGACCTAAAATTCTGGATGATCTTAACAGGGAAGAAATTGTGAGGGGAGGATAGAAATGGGCGCTTTTTAAGTTGTTTGTTATATTTGTGGGAGATTATAGATATGCTACATGTAGATAGGAAAATATAGTGTAACTATACATTAAAATACAGGGTGACCAAATAGAGTGTAGGACTAGATTGTTACCTGATTAACAGCAGAGGAGCCACTGCTGTTCATGGCATTGGAGCATGTACTCCATTGAAAACTTCTAATTTCAAAAATGTGTACTCCCCAAACTGATACCCTTTAATTTCATGAGCAGACTCAATGAATTTTAGAATTCTAGGTTAAAAAAATTCTCCATTATGTAATTTTGGAGATATCTTTACTTTAGATTCTTTTCCTCTTTCAGATATCTAAGCTCATTCAATAAAAACAAGCAAGTGTGAATCTAGAATCTAAACTTTAAACATTTTTGAGTAACTTTTACTCTTCATTATCACTATTTTTATGCTTGACTAGTAAAAATTTTAAAAAGTTGATTGATTTTTAGAGGGAGAGAGAAAAAAAATCGATCTGTTTTCCCACCCTTTTATGCATTCATTGGTTGATTCCTGTATGTGCCCTGACCTGGGATTGAACCCAGAGCCTTGACTCATTGGGATGATGCTACACAGCCAGGGCCTTGACCATTTTAAAACAGTTTAATATTTTTTTAAAATATATTTTATTGATTTTTTACAGAGAGGAAGGGAGAGAGACAGAGAGTTAGAAACATCGATGAGAGAGAAACATCGATCAGCTGCCTCCTGCACACCTCCTACTGGGGATGCGCCCGCAACCAAGGTACATGCCCTTGACCAGAATCGAACCTGGGACCCTTCAGTCCGCAGGCCGACGCTCTATCCACTGAGCCAAACCGGCTACAGCAACAGTTTAATATTTTGAGACTCATCCTTGCAAAGACTAAATGTGTATTTTAGTGGCATTCATGGTATTCCACTTGACCTCTGTTTAATTGAACAGCTGTGAGATTGATGATGAGAATTGTAACTATGTGCCCTTGTGTCCTCTTTTGGTAGGCCGCATCTACAAGTGCTTGTTTACTGGCTCCGTGAGCTCACTACTGACACTGCCACTGGACATGCTATCCACGTGAGTATGAACCTTGTGACAGTGGAAGGCTGCATAATGGTGTTAGTTTTTCCCCACAAGTTTTTATTTTTTTTTTAATCCTTAATCAAGGACATGTTCTTTGATTTTTAGAGAGAGAGGCAGGGAGAGAGAGAGAAAGAGAAAGAGAGATTGATGTGAGAGGGAAACATTGATTGGTTGCCTCCTACATGTGGTTCAGGATCAAACCTGCAACCTAGGTATATGCCCTGACCGGGAATCGAACCCTTGACCTTTTATTTATTTATTTAATTTAATTTTTTTTGAACCCTTGACCTTTTAGCGTACGGGATGATGTTCCAGCTGAACCACACTGGCCAGGGCTGCTCCACATAATTATTTTTTTTACAATTTGAGTTTTTCAGTTTCAAGGACAAATAATAATTTTAACAGTTATAGCTACAGTAGAAGCAGCTGACATGTATATATACATATGTGCTGTTTTAAAACATACCTGTCTTAAAAAGAACTGTTTTGTAATGGTGGGACAGCTTGTTAAATAGGCTGTTGTGCATTGTGCGATATATATGATTATGTTCGCATGCTGAAAGTTCATTTAAATGTTTTTTGCAATATAGACATTTGAATTCAAATTTATTTTTAAAATATTTCTTGTGATTATTAGTGTCTGAACGCTAAAAAACGTCTTCACTATAGTTGTTTTACTGTATCTTAATTTGATATTAACACATTGTTTGCGGGTAGTTTTTATCGTGCGCTAACAGGTGGCGCGGGCCATTTTTGCTAATTTTTTGCGCAAATGGCAACGTTCAGTAAAATTACGATAACTTTAGTTTACGTATTTATACGTTACCCGCATTCTACCGCTAGTCTATAAAAAACGTATTAATACGTGTCCCGCGCTCTACTAAACTGGTAGAATGTATAAATATGTAAAACGTGTAAACACGTTTCCCACATACAATGTGTTAAACATTGTAATTGAATTTTCTTGGGAAAGACATATTAGATGTGTTTTACTTATTACTGATGTCAGAATTAGAAATGTTATATATTATTAACTATATCAAAATCATTAGAGTATTAAGCCTGCAAAAAATTATACTTATATGTGCTAAATCTTCTTTTGTGCCAAGCTGCCCTTAGTAATGATTTTTGAGGAGCTGATTTTCACCCAGAAAATTATGAGTTTTCTGGCTGTTTTTTCCTGATATTTTAGTATAAGATGGACTATTGTTATCTTGAGTTTCTTTGGTTTCCTTAGGTGTTCTTCGGAGTAATTCCATATAATTTTTTTTTTTTTTTAACTAGGGACAACTTATTGGCGGATTGTTTACAGGGTTGTTTTGTGGTGACGTGCACATTGTGTGCGTTCATCAGCCTGGTGTGGTTGCGAGAGCAGATTGTCCACGGGGGAGCGCCGATTTGGCTGGATCATGCTGTTCCACCCTTCAATGCTGCTGGACACCACCAAAATGAGGTAACTCCCCACTTCCTCCAATTCTTTTTATTGGGACAGGACATGAGAGTTGTCATCACCCTCTAAGACCCAACCTCATTGACTCCCATGTCCCTCACTGCAAAGCAGAGTAGTGAAAAGGGGTGGGAGAAGATTAAGGGAGATGTGAAAAAAATCAAAAGAATGCTGCTGTGACTTGGCCTCAATTTTCTAGCAAGATTGGGAGCAATATTGGGGGCATACTAAAGTGCTCTTTCATTGCTTTTGCTTGGGTCCCCTGCATAATGCTGGAAGTTAAGGTACAGACTTCTTGTACATGCTTCTGACATGCTGGGTAACATTAAGGAAGTGACTTACCTTCTTTGCTCATCAGTTTCTTTGTATGCAAAATGCCTCCTCTTTGCTGCTGCTAGCAGGAACGTTACCAAAAGTAGAAACGTTGGACCACTATAACAATGGTGTGCCATTTTACTTTTTGTTAATCAGAGGATACATGCTTAGATGTAAGAGCATTTGCTAGAATTATTAAGAAGAGAGGACATAAATTATTTTTAGTATTTTGCCTGCTGAGAAATTATGGGGCTGAAAATGTAAAAAATATTAGCTACTTACATATGAAAACAATTCACACTTCATAAAATTTTGTTATGAAAAAATTGAGTGTAAGATACTCAAAGTGTAAATTAATAACTTAATTTTTCATGTAATGACCTACTTTTGTCAGTTTGCAGATTGATTTAATCAAAGTTGCCACATATTTTTCACTGCAGAATTGAGTGCAATTTCTCCCTTGAAAACCACACATAAAAAAAAATGGGACTATAAAGAAACAACACTGTTCTTACCTACCTTTAATACTTTTATCATTATACCTTATATTTTGAAGCATTTGAAGCTTTTAATAGGGTTCTTTTTTTAAAAACTTTTTTATCCTCACAGGATATATTTTTCCATTGATTTTTATTTATTTATTTATTTTTATTTTTTTTAAGATATCAAAGGATGAATATGTTTAATTTATTATATATACACATATGTGTGTGTACTGGGGTCCAACCCCAGCAGGTCCAGGGGTCCCCAGAGGTGTGGATGGAGTTGGCGAAGAAGGAATGACACGGAGACAGCGTTCAGTTGATCAGCAGCCTAGCCAGGATCTCTAGCCAGGATCTCCAGCCAAGTTCTGGTTAGGTTCTCCAGCCAGGTTCTGTGGCTCAGTTCTTCAGCCAGGTTCTGTGTAGGATCTCCAGCCAAGTTCTGTCTAGGTTCTCCAGCCAGGTTCTGTAGCCATGTTCTCTCGCTAGGTTCTCCAGCCAGGTTCTCCAGGTTCTCCAGCCAGGTTTGGTTGCCATGTTCTGTCTAGGTTCTCCAGCCAATTTCTGTAGCCAGGTTTTGTCCAGGATCTTTTGCCATGTTCTCTCGCTAGGTTCTGTCTCTAGGTTCTGTCTCCATTGACTTTTAGAGAGAGTGGAAGGAAATGAAGAGGGAGAGGATGAAAGGTGGGGGGGGGGGGAGAGAGAGAGAGAGAAAGAAAGAAACATTGATTGGTTGCCTCCCACATGTAGGAACCTGCAACTGAGGTACATGCCCTTACCCTTGACCGAATCAAACCAGCGAACCTTCCTTCCCAGGGCTGATGCTCTAACCACTGACCAAGTCGGCCGGGGCTAATGTAGTTCTCTTTTAGTCTTTATTAACCCCAAGGGAGTTGAGTGTTTTAATTAACTGCAGTTATGTCTTTGATTGGTAGGTTGTTGCACTCAGGAAGAGCCAGAGAAAGATGCATGTGGGGACTGATAAAATATATATGGACAGGCTTACCTACAGGGCAGAAATTAGCTATGTTTTCCTTAAGTGTTTAACTGATAACTGAGAATTAAGTTTTATATCTGTATGTGTATAAACAAATAAATAGATGCATAAATAAATATATTTTTATTCCTGAGGGGTCATTAAAGACTGGAGTCATGTCTTTTAAAGTAGGATTATGTATGGAATGATGTATTCAAGATAGCCATATTGTTAACCCATCCTATCTAATAAAAGACAAAAAGGGTAGCCGAAACCGGTTTGGCTCAGTGGATAGAGCGTCGGTCTGTGGACTGAGAGGTCCCAGTTTCGATTCCGGTCAGGGGCATGTACCTGGGTTGCGGGCACATCCCCATTGGGAGATGTGCAGGAGGCAGCTGATCGATGTTTCTCTCTCATCGATGTTTCTGACTCTCTATCTCTTTCCCTTCCTCTCTGTAAAAAATCAATAAAAAATATATTTAAAAAAAAAAAAGACAAAAAGGGTATTTGACCGTACCTTTGTACGCTTCCCATTGGCTAATCAGGGTGATATGCAAATTAACGGCCAACAAAGATGGTGGTTAATTTGCATAAGTAGGCACAAGCGGTGGAGCAAAGCCAGATGTTCTGGAAGCCAGCCGGGTAGTGAGGCCTCACAGCCGCAGGATCAGCGGAGCCACGAGGCCTCACGCCCATGCCCCCGGGATCAGTGGAGCCGTGAGGCCTCACACCCCGGGATCAGCGGAGCTGCGAGGCCTCACGGCTGGGGTGGGGGCTCTGGCCGGAGCCCAGCCAGAGGGAAGGCCTGGGTCCCGGGTGCCAGAGGAAAACTGGTACCAGCAGACAATGGAAGAGAAGGCCTATTGCACGAATCTCTTCGTGCAACAGGCCTCTAGTTATCTGTAATGCTTTATGAAATGATAATCCTTAAATTATACTGAATGAATATATACACTGTGAAGTGAATTTATGTCCTTATATACCAAATTGATCCAAATAAGATACATTTGACTTTGAGGGGTGCGTTTTGGAATTTCAATACTTTTGAGCCTCTTGGTTATTTATTTATTTATTTTAGAAGAAAGAGCTTGATTTGGAAATAGAGCAAAACTGAGGTAAATTAGCTAAATGTCTGCGCTCTTCTGTCATTTTAGGCTCCAGCGGGAGGAAATGGGGCTGAAAATGTTGCTCCTGACCAGCCTGCCAACCCACCAGCCGAGAACGCAGTGGTGGGGGAAAACCCGGATGCCCAGGATGATCAGGCGGAAGAAGAGGAGGAGGAGAACGAGGAGGAAGATGAGGCAGGCGGGGAAGATGCAGCGGATGCCAACAATGGGGCCCAGGGTAATGGCTGCTCATTTGTCCTTATCACCTCTTCTCCACCATGAGTCCATTCCCAACTTGCCTTGGGGGAGGACTAGTGTTTTCAAAATTTAGTGGGTTTAAAATTATATTTTTAACCTGTTTTTACTTTATTTTGGCAAACTTGCATGTATGGATATACATATGCATACATTTTTTTCTGTGAAACGGCACATTTTGTGTTTTAAAATCCTACTTTACGCAGGACTTTAGTAGGATGGATAGGAAGAAATTATTTGTAAGTTGGTGTAGATCCTAGTTTGTTTTTTTTTAAAGGAATTTGATAAAGATTTATCTTTTTTTTTTTTTTTTGGCCATTCTTTTGAACCAGTACTTTTAATATCAAAGAAAAATTCTTGCAGTGTGCACTGTAGACCAGATGCAATCCAGAGAAACCAGTTTCTGTTTTTAAAAAATTTTTATTTATTGATTTTAGAGAGAGGGAGAGCAAAGAAGGGAGATAGAGGGAGAGGAGGGAGGGAGGGAGGGAGGGAGAGAGAGAGGAGAGAGAGAGAGAGAGAGAGAGAGAAACATCGATTTGTTCTACTTATTTATGCTTTTGTTGATTGCTTCTTGTATTTGCCCTGACTGGGAATCAAACCCACAACCTTGGTTTATCGGGACAATGATCTAACCCAGGGGTCCTCAGACTTTTTAAACAGGGGGCCAGTTCACTGTCCCTCAGACCGTTGTAGGGCCAGACTATAGTTTAAAAAAAACTATGAACAAATTCCTATGCACACTGCACATATCTTATTTTGAAGTAAAAAAACAAAACGGGAACAAATACAATATTTGTACTTGCATGTGGCCTGCGGGCCGTAGTTTGAGGATCCCTGATCTAACCAACTTGAGCTACCCAGCCAGGGCTCCATTTCTCCTTTTCTAGCATGTAACTTTGCAATGTAAAAGAAGATCCGAGACTGAGCCTTCCAAGTCAGCTGTCAGTAGCTCAGCGCCTCCCTTTCTTTCTTCCCACCCAGAGTTTTCTTGTCAGGTGCTGCACTGCCTCTGGGTCCATTTGACATCGTTAATATTTGAGTGTCTCCTGTGTGCCAGGCACTCAAAACATCAGGGCTCTGCCTTCATGGAGTTTCTGGTCTAGTGAAGAATACCCAAGTGAGCAACTTTATTACACATTGTGATAAACATTGTGTAGGTTGTTCTGAGGATGCTTTTGGAGAGAGACTTATTTAAACAAGATGCCCCCGTAGCTCAGAGTAAGGGCTATTTGAGCTACTATCTGAAGGATGAGAAGCGAGTTGTGTAATGGGGCCTTTGCCAGGGAGAGGCGAGTATCTGTTCAAAGACTCTGAGGATGCAGTCTACTGCTTCCCTAGTGCTGGCCACCATTTCTGTCTCAGTCTAATGCAATAGCTCCTAACTGGTCTTCCTTCTTGCTCCATTCTTGCTCCACGTAGTATTTGGGTTGCTCTCCGGCCTTTAAAAATCTTTCAGTGGTTTTTCCATGATACTGAAGAACAAAATAAAATCTAGGCTTCACATTTCTTTTGTATGATCTGATCCCTCTCTGCCTTTCATACTGTATCTTCCACTGCTTCCTCATCCAGAGAATTATAGTCGTCTGGCTTTCTTACTCTCCTCACTTCCACTGGAGTTATTCCTGCTTCAGAACTGTTGAATTCCTTTCTATCACATAACCCTTTTTCTTTCCTTCCTAGTACTTTCCACATACTAGCACCACCTTATTTATTTTATGTTGTATTTATGTATATGGGTTCTTATTTATTGCCTAATAAGTAAATACTCATTGGAAACATTTTAAATGTGGTTTAGCTTCTCAACAATAGTTTACAAAACACCAAATTAAAAGGGCGCATTTTATTATTTATAGTTCAAGTTACGTCAGTAATCTTTGAACTGCAATTTTATTTCTAGATGACATGAACTGGAATGCTTTAGAATGGGACAGAGCTGCAGAAGAGCTTACATGGGAAAGAGTGAGTAAGACTTCTATCAAACATCAGTGTTTTAATTCTGTAGTTATGTTTGATTTAAAACTTTAATAGATCTTTAATTTCTAGAGAAAATTAAGTGATGTTTTGTTTGTACTGAAAATGATAACTTTTTCTGTCTTATGGTTTTTAAAACAAACCTTGCTCTACTTAGGGAATGTTTAGTCTGAAATTGTGGACTTTCAAAAAATGAAGTAACAATTTAAAATTTAAGTATTATTCTGATGCTTCAGTTGACAATATAGTTGTATCATGAAGTCTTGACTGACTCCATAGCTAATGTAAGGATGAACCCAAGATGGATTTTTTTTTTACTTCAAAACCATGATTTGGAATAAAAGGAAACCCAAAATACAAAACTCCCATACACAGGAGTTTTTTATTCTCTGAAAATGATACGCTATATCGGAAAGTAGTGGGTATCGATTATGTTTAAAGATATTGAAAGGGCCCTAGCTGGTTTGGTTCAGTGGATAGAGTGTCGGCCTGTGGACTGTAGGGTCTCGGGTTCGATTTCAGTCAAGGGCACATGCCTGGGTTGTGGGCTTGATCTCCAGTAGGGGACATGTGGGAGGCAGTCGATCAATGACTCTATCTCATCATTGATGTTTCTAGCTCTCTTCCCCTCTCCCTTCCTCTCTAAAATCAGTAAAAAAAA
Organism: Myotis nattereri; assembly: GCF_964212035.1. Lineage (NCBI taxonomy): Eukaryota > Metazoa > Chordata > Mammalia > Chiroptera > Vespertilionidae > Myotis > Myotis nattereri. The sequence continues at coordinate 12,888,698 of NC_138079.1, forward strand.
AAATGTTTTTTAAAAAAATAAAGATATTGAAAGGAAAATGAGCCTTTTTAATAAATAGAATTAAAAAAAACTTTTTTATCTTGAATTAATGCCTATTATTATTCATTTTAGATGCTAGGACTTGATGGATCACTAGTTTTTCTAGTAAGTAAAGCTAACATTTTTTTTTTCAAACAAAAGTATCTTTATTCATAACTCTAACATTTTTTAAATAATAGAATTGTGACTTAATTATTTGTCTCAGTGATTCAGTTGAGGTAGTAATACTGAGGGATGCACCTGGTGGTAATTCACAGATTAGAGAGAATATGATGTTACCAAGCTTCTATTCAGAGTTTGATCCAATCAGTGTAGAACAGCGGTCTCAACCTGTGGGTCGTGACCCCTTTGGAGGTCAAACGACCCTTTCACAGGGGTTGCCTAAGACCATCGGAAAACACATATATAATTACGTACTGTTTTTGTGATTAATCACTATGCTTTAATTATGTTCAATTTGTAACAATGAAAATACATCCTGCATATCAGATATTTACATTATGATTCATAATAGTAGCAAAATTACAGTTATGAAGTAGCAATGAAAATAATTTTATGGTTGGGGGTCACCACAACATGAGGAACTGTATTAAAGGGTCACGGCATTAGGAAGGTTGAGAACCACTGGTATTGAAGGTATTATTTGACTACATACTCATTTACCTCTCTTACCTCATCAGTCCCTCACAGATGAGTCCCAGAAATTAGGCAGTGTTGTTGACAAAAGTGCATTCTAATTATTGGAAAAAATAATTTATAGGATAACTTCAGTCATGGAAAGATATTTTTAGTATCTACCATGTGCCATCCATTGTAATAGTTACTGTGAGGTTCAGAGATGAATGAAATAGGACCCCTCTTCTCAAAGATGTTTTATAGTTAGTAGAAATTAACATGTGAATAAGAAACTTTAGAGGTACTACATGGTTAAGACTCAGTTACAGAAGGTGTTTATCAGAGGTACAGAAGAGGCCTTGGTTAGGTGTTTCTTACTGGAGTTTGTCAGCAGGGAATTTTTAAATAAGATAATTTAGAGGTTTAGGCACAGAAGATATAGGGAATAAGGACAGTTTGGGAGCCCTAAAAGCAGAAAAGCTGAAAAAATTCAAGTGATATAAGCTGACATGGTGAATAGGAATGTAGTAGTCATCTCTTAGACAAATTAATCACCCTTTATGCCCCTTGGATTGTAGCAGATTGGGATATTCTTTCCTGATGGGAATGTCTTTCTAAGAAAAAAATTTGAAAGTGTATGCCCTGTTTGGAAGGATCATTTAACTTGATGGGGGAGGAGGTGGTGGGCCTAGACAAATAAGCTTGGTCTTTCTAGTGTCAGCAAGGAGTGTAACGAAAGTAGAGGTGTCTGGCTGGAGATGATAGCAGTCATCTTGGAGGTGATAATACATAACTGTGGAAGTAGATCATTGGCCAAGTGAGAATGAGTATACTGAGGCATGAGCAAAGAAAGACAGGACACCATAGGGAGAAAAGGAACCAGAGAAGATAAAATGACCTTACAGAAGTCTTGAGAACAAAATGGACAGTGAAAGAAGCACTGTATTTTTCCATTAATATGTTGTTGGGAATTAATGTGGTTTTCTAATTTTTCCCCATTTGGAATTTTTCAGTGTCATTTGATTTAATGCAGCCTGGAAGTTATTTATGAGAATCTGTGTAGTTTGTAGTGAATTATTAATTTCTGAAGAGGAAATGTTTATAGAGTAACTTCTTTGATTTTTTTCCTACATGTAATATAATGAACTTGAGTTTTATTAGATTTATGAGCTATCTAATGAAAAACTTAAAGTTGTACATAATTTTTAGAATGAACTCTCAACTATAGAGGGAACATTTCAGTCTTATAATTGAATAAGTGGAGTAGTCTTTATATGTCAAGTAGGAATTGAATATGTTTTATTAATGTTCTTTTCCTTTAGGAACATGTCTTCTGGGTGGTGTCTTTAAACACACTGTTCATTCTTGTTTTTGGTAAGTGATGTTTATGCTTTTGTTTATTGTATTATGGTAGTTTAGTTTTCTAGGAGCCTTCTTATTTAGGTTTTTGTTTTATTTTTAAACAGGAATATATAAAATAGTTTTATTTTTATTTTTATTTATTTATTTTTTAAAATCTTTATTGTTCAGATTATTACATTTGTTCCTCTTTTTTCCCCCCCATAACTCCCCTCCTCCCAATTCCCACCCCACCCTCCGCCCTCACTCCCCACCCACTGTCCTCATCCATAGGTGCACGATTTTTGTCCAGTCTCTTCCCACATCCCCCACACTCCCTTCCCCCCCAAGAATAGTCAGTCCATTCCCTTTCTGTGTCCCTGATTCTATTATAATCACCAGTTCATTCTGTTCATCAGATTATTTATTCACTTGATTCTTAGATTCACTTGTTGATAGATGCGTATTTGTTGTTCATAATTTGTATCTTTACCTTTTTCTTCTTCTTCCTCTTCTTAAAGGATACCTTTCAGCATTTCATATAATACTGGTTTGGTGGTGATGAACTCCTTTAGCTTTTCCTTATCTGTGAAGGTCTTTATCTGACCTTCAATTCTGAATGATAGCTTTACTGGATAAAGTAATCTTGGTTGTAGGTTCTTGGTATTCATCACTTTGAATATTTCTTGCCACTCCCTTCTGGCCTGCAAAGTTTCTGTTGAGAAATCAGCTGACAGTCGTATGGGTACTCCCTTGTAGGTAACCGAGTTTCTTTCTCTTGCTGCTTTTAAGATTCTCTCTTTGTCTTTTCCTCTTGGCATTTTAATTATGATGTGTCTTGGTGTGGTCCTCTTTGGATTCCTTTTGTTTGGGGTTCTCTGCGCTTCCTGGACTTGTAAGTCTATTTCTTTCACCAGGTAGGGGACGTTTTCTGTCATTATTTCTTCAAATAGGTTTTCAATATCTTGGTCTCTCTCATCTTCTGGCACCCCTATAATTCGGATGTTGGTACGCTTGAAGCTGTCCCAGAGTCTCCTTACACTATCTTCGTATTTTTGGGTTCTTTTTTCATTTTGCTTTTCCGGTTGGGTGTTTTTTGCTTCTTCCCATTTCAGATCTTTGACTTGATTCTTGTGCTCCTCTGGTCTGCTTTTGGGAGTCTGTATAATATTCTTTATTTCAGTCAGTGTATGCTTAATTTCTAGTTGGTCCTTTATCACAACATCGAGGGTCTCATTAGATTTCTTGAGGCTCTCACCATATTTATCGGCGGTCTCACCAGTCTTTTCGAGGGCCTTACTAAATTTATCGGCTTCTCGACAGTTCTTGAGAGACCTTAAAAGTGTGGTTTTGAACTCTATATCCGCATTTTGCTTTCCTCCATTTCTGTCATTTGTGTCCTGTTTCTTTGTCTCCGCATTTTTTATGCTTTCTTGGTGCACCCCCTAGTGGTCTTTGTACGCAGTCTTGTAGTTAAGCCTTGATTGTTGTAGGTAACACTGGGGGAGATTTGACCTCCAGGCCAACTGACTGTGAGAATCAGCTGTGTCTGCAGTGGGAGAACTTCTGTCCTCTAGGGAGGTGCTAATCTAGCCTTTGCCTGAGGCTATCCAGCAAATGCCTCAAGGCTTGGGCAGGGCGGCTCCCAGGGGATCAACAGGGTGGGCCGAGTGAGCAGTTATGGCTGCTCTCAGTCCTGTCCCCAGAGGCTCTGCCTCTCAGTGTCCCAGCAACCGCTGCAAGTAAGAGAAAGCTGCCCTCGAGTTCCAACCGATGCCAGACAGTCCCGCTTCTCCTGTTTGAGTCTGGGTCCCCAGAGACTCGCCCGGAACTGGAGTCTGAGACTCCCTCCTGATTGAAACAGACAACCGGGCCCTCAGCCGCCAGCCTGCTCCGCACGCATCTCCGCACCTTTGCATTTTACTTCCGCACCGCACCTCCTCTGAGTCTTGGTATGCTTTTCTCTTTCCTTCTAGTTGTAGAATTTCCCCTCAGCCAGCCTTCCTGTGGTTCTGGGTGATGTCCGTTCCGTCTTTTAGTTGTATTTTTGAAGTGGTTGTGCGAGGCAGCAATCTCTGGTGTTTACCTATGCCGCCATCTTGGTTTCCCCAGGAATATATAAAATAGTTTTAGATAGTAATCTGTATAGGAATCCTGTAAAGATACCTTCTTTCCTAAGCAATAGTGACTTCAATAACCTGTAGTTGCCTGCTATCTCTGCTTCAGTTGGGCATTTCTGTCTCTTTGTAGAAGTTAATTTTACTAGTAGACTGACTTGAGAATATACAATATTCTACCTCTGGAATTAACTTTTTGCTAATTATTTGTGTGCGCTTCCCTATGGCAGAAGATCTTTTTGCCATCTGTCAAGGCTTTATCAGAGACCCTGCTTCGGAGTTGTCACCGGAGATGGATGTAGGCTTGAGGGAAGACAGTGACCCTTCCCCAAATGTGAATTCCCCTTAGAACCAGATTCTGGTAAATGCAAAATCACTTTCAAGACACTATCACAACTATAGCTGTGAGGGTTCTGTGGCAACACAAACGAATCCCTCCCATTGGGTGTAATTAGAGAAAGGAAGGCAGGGCTGAGGAAGTGCAGTTGATAGGTTTTTCTGCTTTGGGAAAGATAAGGTAAATTGAATCAAGTAAACCAAGACCTTAGAATTCAATTCCTGCATATCTCAAAAGAGAGAAAGTAGAGTTTGATAAAATCAGTTTATTGCTGGGCTGGGCTATGATTTGTGTCTTGTAGAGAGACCTTAGAGCAGCGGTTGCCAACTGGTGGTCTTTGGGCCACTGGTGGTCCGTGAGGTCTGAAAGGTTGGCAACCGCTCCCTTAGAGTACAGATCTCTCCATAGGGGTGATCTTTGAGAAATTCCTTCCTTTAATGCATGTGAGTTACCCTTTAGTTCTACTGAGGAGGGAAGGTTACATTGAATTCCAAGTTATTTCCTTTGTGTTGTGGACCACCTTGTGACCTAGAAGGCAGTTCTCTTCAATAGGAAAGAAGCCATGTGGTCAAAAAGACACTGAACATGGCCCTGGCCAATGTGGCTCAGTTGGTTGGATGTCATCTTGTGTATTAAAAGGTCACCGGTTTGATTCCTGGTCAGGGCACATGCCCAGGTTGTGGGCCTGATCCCCAGTAGGGGGCATGCAGGAGGCAGCTGATCAGTGATCGATGTTTGGCTCTCACATTGATGTTTCTCTCCTTCTATTTTTTTCTCTTTAAAAAAATCAATAAAAAAGACACTGAATATGTAAATTGAGGATGAGACAAAATTAATTTCTGAGTATTAGCAAAAAGAAATAAAATTATTGGTAACTTTTTGAAATAAATATCTTGATTAAAAAGATGGCACAAATTAACAGGAAGCTCATTTTTTGTTGTTTCCCCTTGCATATGAGGGTAAAAAATATGTCTGCAGATTATTCTGCATTATTTTTTTTATATGTAAAATTATATTCACTTTTTGGGTATAATGAACTCATGGATTTGTATATATTCAGTGTGCTTCCACCAGAATGTGAAACTGTTTTGATCTTGACCAAGTTCTTTTTTAAAAAAAAACTATTTTTTAATTTTCTTTATAGATTAAGGTATTACATATGTGTCCTTATCCCCCCCTTGCCCCATCCCACCTCTGCTCATGCCCTCACTCCCCTGGTGTCTGTGTCCATTGGTTATGCTTATATGCATGCATACAAGTCCTTTGGTTGATTTCCCCCCCTTACCCCCACCCTCCCCTACCTTCCCTCTTGAGGTTTGATGGTCTGATCGATGCTTCTCTGTCTCTGGATCTGTTTTTGTTCATCAATTTATGTTGTCCATTATATTCCACAGATGAGTGAGATCATGTGATATTTATCTTTCTCTGATTGGCTTACTTCACTTAGCATAATGCTCTCCAAGTCCATCATGCTGTTGCAAATGGTAGGAGTTCCTTCCTTTTTATAGCAGTGTGGTATTCCATTGTGTACCACAGTTTTTTAATCCACTCATCTGCTGATGGTCACTTAGGCTGTTTCCAAATCTTAGCTATTGTAAATTGTGCTGCTATGAACATAGGAGTGCATATATCCTTTCTGATTGGTGTTTTTAGTTTCTTGGGATATCAAGTTTTATTTGAGAGAAAATGATCTCTAGAATTTAGTCTTTGCTCTTGTAAGAAAAACTTAATGCTAAGTTAATGTTTGAAGAAACAAGTCATCTTTTAACCTGAATTAGAGAAATAAGAAATCTTATTTATATAAAGGAAATAGCATCTAAGTAAATATTTTTCTAATCCAATCTCCTAAGCTTATATAAGTTCATATGAAAAAAATTTGTCTTAGTACACTTACATAACATACTTAGGATCTCTTGAAATGAAGTAAATTTTCTTCTTTTTAGGAATACACTTTTCCTTTTAGGTGAACACAGTTGTCATTGGGATTAAGCACAAATGTTTTTTTTCCTACTGCAATTTTCCTCTGGCATTTTTTGACTCTTGTCATCATGTAATTTGCAGAAATATAACCTTACAGCACTGCTGTCTTTAGTAGAGTGTAGTGATCCTGAGAAACTGACCTTAATTTCAGGATACCTATCTAGTAGTTGCTTCAGAATAGGATAGAAATTGATTATTACAATTAATGCTCAGGCTAGTATTTACATATACAAATAGAGTTGAAACCTGAAAGTTTGCCTTTGTCAGGGACCTTCTTGAGTCAGAGTTGGGTGTGAGAACAAATTAGAACAAATTCTGCATATGTATTTTTTCTTATCATTTAACAGTTTCATGTGCTTTATAACATATATAATATTAGTAAAATAATGCACATGTCTACTTTGCAAATAAATTCTAAATAGATCTTATACCAGTAAATACATTTCTACCCATAGAATACTTGATCAAAACTGTTTGGTGGCCAGATTCCTATAGATTCACTCTAACTTTTGTGTTAATGATTGAGTTCCCTTCCCCCCTTCTCTAATCTATGCTGTTCATTTTTTTAGCATAAGTAAAAGATAATTACATTTTATTATTAAGAACAAATTAAAATTTTATTAATATGGCAAGAAAAGCTTGAAGAAAAGAGATTGTAAGAATTGTCACTCTGGCCCTAGCTGGTTTGGCTCAGGGAACAGAATGTCAGCTTGCGGACTAAAAAGTCCCGGGTTCATTTCCACTCAAGGGCACATGCCTGGGTTGCAGGCTCACTCCCCAGTAGGGGGTGTGCAGTTGATGATTCTTTCTCATCATTGATGTTTCTCTCTCCCCCTCTCCCGTCCTGTCTGAAATTAATAAAAATATGTGCATGAGGAGGCAGCCAATCGATGTTGAGTTTTCTTTCTCACCAATGTTTCTATCTCTTCCTCTCCCTTCTCTCTCTAAAAATTAATAAAAACATTTTAAAATTCTTATTATGAAATAATTAAGGATATTTTCTTATTTAACTATAATGTCATTATCACACCTTAGAGCAGTGATGGCGAACCTTTTGAGCGCGGCATGTCAGTATTTTGAAAAACCCTAACTTAATTCTGGTGCCGTGTCACATGTAGAAATTTTTTGATATTTGCAACCATAGTAAAACAAAGACATATTTTTGGTATTTATTTTATATATATAAATGCCATTTAACAAAGAAAAATCAACAAAAAAATGAGTTTGCGTGTCACCTCTGACACGCGTGTTGTAGGTTCGCCATCACTGCCTTAGAGAATCACCAGTACTTAATATTTCTTAGTAATCCAGTAAATTAAAAGTTTCTAGATTGTTAGTCCTTAAATGCCATTTTATAGTTGGCTTGTTTGAATGAGGATTCAGATAAGGTCTAGACCAGCCGTGGGCAAACTACGGCCCGTGGGCCAGATCCGGCCCGTTTGAAATGAATAAAACTATTGAAATAAAAGACCGTACCCTTTTATGTAATGATGTTTACTTTGAATTTATATTAGTTCACACAAACACTCCATCCATGCTTTTGTTCCGGCCCTCCGGTCTAGTTTAAGAACCCATTGTGGCCCTTGAGTCAAAAAGTTTGCCCACCCCTGGTCTAGACATTACTTTTGGTTATTAATCCTTTTGATCTAGAATATTCTTCCGCTCAGTCCCTTTTTTTGCCATTGATTTGTTGAAGAGACTTGGATCAGCTTTCCTATGAGTGCCTCATGCTCCCTGATAATGTCTGCTACTTTGTTTCTTTGTTTCCAAAGGCCTGATTAGATTCAGGTTCAATGTGTTTGGGACAAATCCTTCACTGGTTGTGTTTTGCCTAGTAATCCTATATAATAAAACGGTAATATGCAAATTGACCATCACTCCAACACACAAGATGGCTGCCCCCATGTGGACACAAGATGGCCATCAGGGGAGGGCAGTTGTGGGCGATCAGGCCAGCGGGGGAGGACAGAGGGGAGGGACCAGGCCAGCAGGGGAGGGCAGTTGGGGGGGACCAGGCCAGCAGGGGAGGGCAGTTGGGGGGGATCAGGCCAGCAGGTTAGGGTAGTTAAGGGCAATTGGGCTGGCAGGGGAGCAGTTAGGCATCGATCAGGCTGGCAGGGGAGTGGTTAGGGGGTGATCAGGCTGGCAGGCAGAAGTGGTTAGGGGCAATCAGGCCAGGCAGGCAGGTGAGCGGTTGGGAGCCAGCAGTCCTGGATTATGAGAGGGATGTCCGACTGCCCAGTGGGATCGGGCCTAAATGGGGCAGTCAGACATTTCTCAAGTTTTCCCAGATTGGAGAGGGTGCAGGCTGGGCTGAGGGACAACCCCCCCCCCCCCCCCCCCCCCGCATGAATTTCATGCACCAGGCTTCTAGTACAACATATCTGAAAATGGATGATGTCTGGTTCTCCACCTTTCCAATTGGTTCAGATGATAGCATCTTGAGGGGGTGGTATTTTAGTATCATACAAATATCTAGCATTTCATCAGCATTTCACCTAATGATTTCATTATCCCTTGATGATACTTGCCTGAAATAATTTGTCATTACAAAATGATTCTTTTCAAATTGTCATTTTTTACATTTATTGACTGGATTTTCTATAAAGAAGAACTTATCAGCTAGAGCTATTTAGTTAACCTGAACTTGTTTGTTCAGAAGCGGCAGGACAGATGTGCAGGTCTTTTCCTTTATTGGTTTTCGGGGTAAGGAATTGATGAGCCCACTATTTCCATTGGTGATAAAAGTGTTTTCTGTGATGTTGCTTTTTTTCCTTTTGTTTTTGATTTTGGCCTACCACTTTTTGAGTATAATGAACTCATGGATTTGTATATATTCAGCGTGTTTCCACCAGTTTGGGTCATTATTCTTTTTGATGCTCATATCTTCCCTTTTATTAGAAATTTAATCTGTACAGTTTTGGAGGTCAAAATTAATTATTAATTTATTTTTAATCATCACTCAAGGATATTTTCCCATTGATTTTAGAAAGAGTGGAAGAGAGAGGGAAAGACAGAAATATAGATGTGAGAGAAACACATCAATTGGTTGCCTCCTGCACGTAGCCCCTGGGCCTGGGCCTGGGCCTGGGCCAGGGAGGAGCCTGAAACCGAGGTACGTGCCCTTGCCTGGAATCGAACCCGGGACTTTTAGGTCCGCAGGCTGACGCTTTATGCACTGAGTCAAACCTGCCAAGGTGGTACTCATATCTTTTCATTGGCCCATGAGACCCTCTTCACAATGGTTCTCAGGTCCTTTTGCCATTAGTCTGTTAGACCTTGATTACTTTGTTGTTGTCTGGTTACAGAGAATGTCCCAAGAAATACATTTTTGGCCTCAGTTCTGGTATGTTCCAATACTTTAAAAATCCCTGGTTCCTTTCATTGGGAGATGGTACTAGGAGTGCTCATTGTTTTAATTTTGACGTTTTCATTGAGTTTTTTCTTCCCTTTTAGCATTTTGCCCTTACCACATTGGTCATTTCTCCCTTGTTGGTTTGGGATTTGAAGAACATGTGAGTATAATACTTTTGCAAACTTAGTTTTATTGATCTCCTCCCCAAATTTGATATTTGTTGAGTAATTAATAATGTTGTAGAGTTACTTCATTTCTCAATCTGCCTTGTAAAAAATAATAGTTATCCAACACCAGCTTGTTCTTCTCTTTAAAAACTGATAGTGAGTAGTGTAAGACACAGTAGGTTATCTTGCCAGCTAAGAAGATATGCTCTGAAATCCCATGGTGCACTGTGTTCCCTCCTGTTGGGTGGGCCAGTGGCATACTATGGGAAAATGTTTTTGCAGGCTGATTTATGATTCGTTTTAATGAACCTTGTACTCTTTTCTTCCTTTTCACCAGATGCCCCCTGGTGCATTTAGAAAAGTAACAATATGTCAATCGATTAAAAAATGATTAGTCGATCTTAGAATGGTGTGCTGTAGAGTTTTTTAAAGAATTTGCTTTAATTTTGACATTTTATCATTGTCGGAGGACAGATACATTTGGATGGACAGCTACTACTGTTTTGGGGGGCAGAAAGATTTAGTTTTTTAAGGAAGAGCTGACAGATCTGGATACTCTGTTCAGTTTGTGTATGTGAATCCTGAGAGAGCACATTTTGAAGGGTTTTGAAAGGCCAAAGAGATGTGTTTGCTTGTTTGTTTGTTTTTTAAGTTTATTTTTATTGTTGAAAGTATTACAGATGTCCCTTCCCCTTCCCCCCTTAACCCTTTCCATTCCTCCCCCATGGTTACCCCCCTTCCTCTAGGCCTTCACCTCACTATTGTCTATGTCCATGGGTTATGCATATATACATATAAGTTCTTTGGTTAATCTCCCCGCCTCCCCCCCCCCCCCCACCACCACCCGCCTTCCCTCTGAGATTTGTCAGTCTGTGCCATGCTTCTATATCTCTGGATCTATTTTGTTCATCAGTAGAGATGTGTTTCAATATTTGATACAGCTCTCCAAATTTTCAATAGTTGAATGCAAGAACTTGAAAAGTTAGGATAAATTCTTTGATAAATTTTGACTTTCCAAACTATCACCGCTTGCTATCTGGAACTCAGCAATAAAAGTAATGGGCAGTATTTGTCATTATTTAAAACTCTTGTTCTATATGTTGAGAATGAGACAGATTTGGAGAGCAGTCACTTCTAGTGGTAGGAAATGAGGTGGCTGGGATGCACTGGACAGGTGGACAGCTTGAGCTCAGCATTTAGCAAGTCTACTTCAGAATGGAGTAGAGTGCAGACTATTGCATTACAACTTTTTCCTTATTTTTGTAAAATTTAATTCACTCTATTTTATTTTGTCTGCTGGAATAAAGTTGCTCTAATTTTTTCCCCTCATCCTTTCATAGTATATAACATTCAGTGGGAGAATCTGGTTTAAAGATGTCATCCAAAGGGGATTTTATGGTTTTCTAGTTGTAAATTGCCTATTTCCAGTTCACTTACAGTCTATTTCAATTGTTTAATACATTGTTAAACTGGGGTGGAGGCCATGTGGTACAATTAAAGTTTATTTATTTTTTTCTTATTTCTAGGTCCAAGCATCTCATTTTGAAGGCCTAATCACAACTATAGTTGGGTATATACTTTTAGCAATAACACTGATAGTTTTTCATGTATCCTTTAATGAACCAACTTGGGTGTTTAATATATTCATACCAAAGAGATGTATGTTCCTGTTACTGACAAAGCTATTTCTCTCCCCTTGTCCTCTTAGTAAAAGTTACAGGCATTTGTATTGAGGATAAGGGCAGACAAAATGTGAAATAAGTTCATCTGCCAAATAATATTAAGTGTTGCCTAAATTATTATGAGTTTTATTGCACCTTGAAATGCTCAGTTTTTCCTTGACTAGATGCTATAGGGCTTGGCAACTCTTGTTAAATTTCATAGGTCTCGTCGTTTGCTGGGAGTCTGCTATATTGTTGTTAAGGTAATTCTTCTTATAAGTTAAAAGTGGAAATGATTTCTCCCCGTTTAGGTGATATTGATGACATTTATTTTTGCTTAAGGTCTCTTTGCTAGTGGTGGTAGAAATTGGAGTATTCCCTCTCATTTGTGGCTGGTGGCTGGATATCTGTTCCCTGGTGAGTTTATTATTCATTATCATACAAACTAATAATTTAAAGGCTCCAGAAAAGACATCTTTAGAATAGGTTTCTTTTAAAGGAAAGTCAGTATTTGATGATAATTTGCTTTTTTTCTGAGAATATATCAGTGTGGAGTCTTAATGTTGCTAATTTTTCCTGATTTTTTTGTTGAGACTTCATGCAGATTTCTGATGTCAGAGTATTTTGATTGGAACCTTTCTAATCAGTGAAGAATTTTCTTTTTTTTTTTTAATATATTTTATTGATTTTTTACAGGGAGGAAGGGAGAGGGATAGAGAGTTAGAATCGATGAGAGAGAAACATCGATCAGCTGCCTCCTGCTCACCTCCTACTGGGGATGTGCCCACAACCAAGGTACATGCCCTTGACCGGAATTGAACCTGGGACCTTTCAGTCTGCAGGCTGACGCTCTTTCCACTGAGCCAAACTGGTTAGGGCAAGAATTTTCTTAGTGGCTTTACTCTTCTAAATTTTATGATAATGCCAAGACATTATGTGCATAAAAAAAGCAATCTGAGAAGATGGTCTTTGTTACTACCATTTCATAAGTTCAACCCTAACCATTTGTTTTAACTAAGATGCTCATTTTTTATTATTATAATCTCTTCTTAAAATATTTATATTTTTTAATTTTTAGAGAGAGGAAGGGAGAGGGATAGAAAGATAGAAACATCGATGAGTGAGGAACATCATTGATTGGCTGCCTCCTGCACACTGCCTACTGGGGATTGAGCTTGCAACTTGGGCGCATGCCCTGACCACTGGGAATCGAACCATGACCTCCTGGTTCATGGGTCAACTACTGAGCCATACCAGCCGGGTGTTTATTACAATCTTTAATGGCTGTCGGTGATAATCAGTTTTTTCCTTTTCAAAAATACTTTATATTATATGTGGAAAAGCTACCTTTGATTCTGAGATAACATTTTCTCTCATACTTTTCTATTAAAATTTGTCATGAATGCAGATCTATAACCAAGAAAAGGTTTTATGTTAACCTAAAATGGTTCTTTTTACTTACTAATTGACTTATTAGTCTTGCTGATTATATTTAAAAATTTAAAGTGTCATACATCTTTGAAATAGTATTTAACCTTATATCATTTATATTTCTATGACACCATGAAATGGTATTAAGAGAACTATAGTCCTGGAACATCATAACCTATATGCATAGTGATTTTTATTCACTTCCTAGAAGATGGAGATACTAATTTGGCAAATGTAGGTGCTACAACTCTTACTTACCTGTTCTCTTTTGATTTAGGAAATGTTTGATGCTACTCTGAAAGATAGAGAACTGAGCTTTCAATCAGCTCCAGGCACTACCATGTTTCTGCACTGGCTAGTGGGAATGGTATACGTGTTCTACTTTGCTTCCTTCATTCTTTTACTGAGAGAGGTAAGGTCTACAGGGAGGTGCTGATGCTATATATCCATGAAAAGGACTTTTGTTTAGCCACAGTTGTGCCTCAAAGGTTATTATGATTTCCTAACTAAATAATTTTCTCTATTTTAATATAAAAGGAAGAAAGTGAAAGCAATTGCTTTAGACTGTTTTCAGTCATTTGCTTTAAAAATTGACGTTTTAGTATTTCTGTCTATAATTAGTTTTGAGTTTGAACGGTACGTAGACTGAGGGGAAAAAAATTAAATAAGAGCACTTATTTTACATGTAGCCATCTTCTAATACAAATCCTTGGACTTTTATATGATCTGTGCCTATCTTGGACTTCATTCAAGGAAATGTAATGCTGGAAATACCTAAAGGTTATGGTCTTGCAGGATTAAATATGTAAAATGGCCTTGAAGTAGGCACCTTAAGTGTAGAATTAGGGTGAGGGTCCTTTATTATTCCAGTTCACTTGCCAAATGGGTACCTTACTAATCCTATTTTTGGAATACAGTCTTTACAATTTGAAGACAATGGCAGTGGGGTCAGTATTTGATTAGTATACATCTCATGCTCCATCATTCTGGTGCAATAGGAAGTATAAAACTGATGCATGTACTTGCCACTGCATCCTTTCCCTCAGTATTACTGCATAGTCACTCTGTGTTAGTTTGCTATTTGCTGGTGTATTAATAAGTGAGAAACAAAGACATGATCCCCATTCTCCTTGATTTTGCATCCTGGGAAGGAATACAATCGTTGAACAAGTCAGCTTAGTCCGGTGATGGAGATGTGTACCACTGAAGGACCAGGCCAACTAATTCAGTGTTAATGGAATCCAAAAGCATGGAGGCTTAATGCTATTCTGGTACTTTGCTGTTTGAGTGTTTTGAGGAGTTAGGGAGAGGATTGGAGGCCAACATGTTCCCCTGAGTCATATAGTGTTAAGTTCAATAAATTCTTCTCAGGAAGGGTAAGACTGAAATTAGATCTTCTACTTAGGACATTTATAAATTACAACCTAATTCTTTCTTTTTTATAAAAATAATATTTTATTGATTTTTTACAGAGAGGAAGGGAGAGGGATAGAGAGTTAGAAACATCAATGAGAGAGAAACATTGATCAGCTGCCTCCTACACACCCCCTACTGGGGATGTGCCCGCAACCAAGGTACATGCCCTTGACCGGAATCGAACCTGGGACCCTTCTGTCCGCAGGCTGATGCTCTATCCACTGAGCCAAACCGGTTAGGGCACAACCTAATTCTTTCACCAGATCATACAATATAGTGACAATTTTCATTTTTTTAAAGATTTGATTTGAGAGAGAGGGATAGAGAGAAACATCAATTTATTGTTCCACTTATGCATTCATTGGTTGATTCTTGTATGTGCCCTGACCGGGGATTGAACCTGAAACTTGGTGTATTGGGGAGATGTTCTAACCAACTGAGCTACTTACTTAACCAGGGCCAACAATTTTCAAAACAATATTTCTCATTTAAGAGATCTAGATATGACAAACTGTCCATTAATACATTATTTATCATTAAGTGATTAAAAGCATCAAAGGATATCAGTCACAGGATAGTTTTCATAAAGATTCTGATTTAGGAACTTATTTTCCCAGGAAAGCCATATATGAATTTTCTGGGGCCCATTTTTTTCACAAACTTATTTTTCTGTTAATGTTTTAGCTCATATGCAGAGCCCTGAAGACATTAGTAAGTATTTATAGCATTTAAAATATATTTGTAGGTACTTCGACCTGGTGTCTTGTGGTTTCTAAGGAATTTGAACGATCCAGATTTTAATCCAGTACAAGAAATGATCCATTTGCCCATTTATAGGCATCTCCGAAGATTTATTTTGTCAGTGGTAAGTATACCTTTATATTGTTTTTGAAGTAAATTGTACTACCCTTTAGATTTTTGGTCAGAGGTACTAGTATAGTAGATTGAGTAACTTACGTTTAAGCCTGTGGAACTTAGTTGTTAAGTAGGAGTTTTATTGGTTACTTTGACAAAGTAAATAACATGTCTACTAAAACAAATGCCTTCTATTACTTTAGCAGTATAGTTGAATGCCAAATTATGAGTTTCTAAATTACAATTAATTTGCATTAAATCAATGGAGACTTATTTATAGCTTCTAAATTAAACTCAACAGAGGATCTCATAGTTTCTTCCCCACCTAGAAGAGAAAATTACCTAGTTAAATCTAAATTTTTCTAAAATAAAATTCTAATAATAATGTGCTCTTTGGAAACTTTTGTAGCCATTAATATGGGTCATGTCTTATAATGATTACAGGTGATTTATTATTCCAATCCTTCATTGTTAGGTTCCAGCTCTCCTTACATACCATGCAGTGATTATCCTTTGTGGCTCCTGTTTGAGCCCTTGTGTCCTAGAGAGAGAAGAGGAATAGCCATCTCAGGAATGCATTCTTTATACAGAATGATCTAAGTATAGTGCGTTGAGTGAGAACACTTTGGGCCCTGGGTGGAATAGACTTTGGCTGCATATTGGTTGAATATGTTCAGAAGTCAGCCTGTGTCTCACGGGAGTGGTTTGAAATGGTGTCATGCTCTTTTTCTTACTGCAGATTGTCTTTGGCTCCATTGTCCTTCTGATGCTTTGGCTTCCTATACGTATAATTAAGAGTCTGCTGCCTAATTTTCTGCCATACAATGTCATGCTCTACAGGTAAGTTTTTGAAATTCAGAAGCTTTTCTAATTTAGCTCTGTTGGGGATTTGATATTAAGAGTACATACATTTAAAACATATATTTCTTACCAGAGCATTACTAAGGTAATTACAAAGAGCCATTTTTCTGCACATGGAGTTTGCTTTTGTTCAGCATTTAAATGTTTGCTATATCTAAGGAGAGTGGGTTAGTAGCATTATCTTTGTATGAAAAGCACTTCATAAGGAATGTAGCCATAGTTGCACATTTAATTATGGATTAAAAATAGGATGTAAAGCTTATAGATGGAAAATCTTCAATTTATAAACTGAAGTCACCTGGAACCTAGTCTCTCATTCCTCCTACATTGTTTACATTACCCCTTCAGTCACCTAAAGCAGAAATCTGCCTGGCAAATTATTTCTTTCTCAGTTTTGCTTTTAATTACCCTTTAAATCTTGTCATTTCTAATTCTTTAAGATCTTATCTATTCCAACTCCATGTACCACTTACTACTTTAGTTTAGACCTTCCTCCTGTTCTCCATTTATAATCTACTAGAGGCCCAGTGCATGAATTCATGACCATTGAAAGGAAATTAATTAGAGGAAATATTTTAGAGACTGTGGAGGGACCGCGGGAGATTGGCTCCAGGGCATGTCTGGCCTGTCTCCCCAGTCCCGATTGGGCCAATCGGGGGGACTGAGGGAGGGCTCCAGGGTGTGTCTGCCCCAGTCCCGATCAGCCAGACCCCACTGGCAAGCTAACCTACCGGTTAGAGCGTCTACCTCTGGTGGTCAGTGTGTGTGTTATAGTGACTGGTTGAACAGTCGAACGAATGGTTGGACAAAGCATATTAGGCTTTTATTAATAGGATTCTTAACACCCCTCCTCCCTTCCTCTATAATCTACATGATAATATCCTGGTCAGGATGATGTAGGGGGGAGCCAAGGCATTCAAGAAGGTGTGTTCAGCCCTGGCTGGTATGGCTCGGTTGAGCTAGTCCTATGCACCCATTCAGTACTAAGGTCAGGGCATGTGATACTGAAGTCAGGGCTTATGCCTGGGATGCATACTCAATCCCCAGTAGGGGGCATGCAGGAGGCAGCTGATCAATGTTTCTCTCTCACATCAATGTTTTTCTCTCTTCCTCTCCCTTCCCCTCTCTCTCTCAAAAAAAAAAAAATCAATAAAAACATATTGTAAAAAATGTTGTGTTGAGTAATGAGTGATCAGTCATATAATCTGCAACTAATATAGCATGTGAGGTAAGGACTAAGACCTCACCATCAGATTTAACCACACGAAGGTCATTGGTAGCATTTGTAAGGAAGTTTTGTGGAGTTTGAGGGGAAGCCTTGCTGGCCTTGAGAAAGAATGGAGGAGAGGCAATAAAGACTAGAGTAGGTTCATTCAACTCTTTAAGGAGTCATCTCTTTAAATGTTTAATATGATATAGTTATAATGGAAAATAGAGCTCACATTATGATTATGGCTCTTTGTAATTACCTTAGTGATGCTCCGGTGAGTGAACTGTCCCTTGAGCTGCTTCTGCTTCAGGTTGTCTTGCCAGCGTTACTTGAACAGGGACACACACGGCAGTGGCTGAAGGGGCTTGTGCGAGCATGGACCGTTACTGCTGGATACTTGCTGTAAGTACAGGCAGATGACTCGTAGGCATATTATATATCGATTAATGACCTTTCTTAAAAAGTACGTTTCATGTCTCACTCAGGAAAAATTAGTTTTAAAAAGAGATAATTTAGTGATATCTGCAGGTATATATAATACTTCTAAAATTTTTTAATGACCAAATAATTTAAATCATTGTGCATTATTTTATGGAGCATGTATGCATATTCTTATTCTCTTATAGAAATTTGCTGCTGGCCCAGGTTCATTTAATACATAGGGTAAAAAAAATTTTTTTTAGTGCATTAAAAACAAATCAACATACCCTTATTTTAAAAGTCTTAACCTGATGTGAGCTCTTCTCAGATTTAGGTTTTTGGTCATTTATTTAGTCAGCATTGTTGCATTTATTTTGTTAAAGCTTTATATGTTATGTACTTATTTAAAAGTTGAATCTTTGTGATTGAAACCATTTTTTTTTTTTCCAGAAAATATATGGCATTCTATTGATACCTTAATGTGGCATATGTATTTGGCTATATGTGATCATTTATCTTTTTCTAACTGCCCTGTGCTTTGCCTTGAGCCGCCTCCTCCTAACTCATTTTTGCCTTAAATAATCTGGATTGGAGGTTTTAGTTGAGAATACATGTCATGACACAGACAGTAGCCATCTATAGAGAGGAAAAGAAGTTGTTCTTTTCCTTAAGATGTTCACATAGAGTATCTTGTGTATTGTACTTTTATTTTTTCCCCAGTTACTGATTTCTTCTCAGATACTGGCTGAAGAAAACAAAATAAATTTAATTTATGGGATATTCTGTATACTAATTAACATGAAATTTGGAAAGGTTTAATTTAAAGTGGGCACCAACATTTAGACCAAATTGAGGTGATAGTACTGTGTACAGATTCTGCTTGTACATTTTCTACCCTAGATAATAATTAGTATTAAGAAAGTAAATCTCGTGTCTGCTATTTACTCTGATCCTGAAGTGAGAATTGTTACTGATGTAATTTTTCCATAGGGATCTTCATTCTTATTTATTGGGAGACCAGGAAGAAAATGAGAACAGTGCAAACCAACAAGTTAACAATAACCAGCATGCTCGAAATAACAACGCTATTCCTGTGGTGGGTGAAGGCCTGCATGCAGCCCACCAAGCCATACTCCAGCAGGGAGGGCCTGTTGGCTTTCAGCCTTATCGCCGGCCTTTAAATTTTCCACTCAGGGTAGGTACTGTACAGATTTAACCAAAAGTCAAGGTTTTTTCAAATTTCTATTGAGAAATTTTGGTGCTGTTGTTGATATTAGCATGTGGTTATTTACACATGTGTGTCCTGATAAGAACTCATGCTTTAGTCCATTCATTATGTAACATGTTAATGTCAGGTAGGTTTATCAAATTTTAGAGATGGGTATAGAATTGGGATTCCATGTGCTCTTGCTTCATGCTGTTTGAAAGTAATTAAGTAAAAGACTCTAGAGCAAATAAGAAATTAACATTATTGATACATTTCAACTATGTATCAGGAACTAAAATGGATAGTTTAATATTTTTCTCCCATTTAATTCTAGCCCATATACTTAAAGGCCTGAGTTTACATTTGATGAAACTGAAGACCAGATTAGTTAAGGAAGAGACATTTGGTCTGAGTGAGATATTTCCCCAAAGTCACCCAAAGTGTCCTTGACAAGGGTTACCAGTGTTGTTAAATCCTATGATCAGGGTCTTGGTCCTAATCTCACTTGCTATATTAGTAGCATGTTACATCATTGGTCACTCCTTGTTGGAGTGACCAGGAATAAAAGTACTTTCACAAAGAACTTTTTGGGAAGGTGTTCAGGAATCTTTATTGAAGTGATGCCTGAACTAAGTCTTCAAAGCTAGGAGGCCAGGCACAGTGAAAGATGGAAAGGAGGAAGGGCATTCTGGGCAGGTGTCAGGACAAGAGGCAGGTGAGACTTGATAGGTTTGAAACTCCAGGAAATTATATGTATCAAGAAGATGGGGTGTATGTAGGCAAGTCATGAGAGATGAGGGGAAGCCCAGAGAGATGAAGGGAAGCCTGGAGAGATTGAGGGGATGAAGCTGGGAGAGATGAGGCTCTTGGAATGACAAAAAGTACTTTCTGGCCTAGATCAGAGAGATATATTAATGGGTTTCTCAAGCAGTGAAAGCTGACTAAGCCTTACAGTGTCCTCTTGGGAGTGTTCTTACCTGTGTGTTTCAGTCTTCCCACCCGAGCTCTGCCAGCTGGGCTGGGGAAGGCTTGTGCCCAGTCTGGTAGAAGGCAAGCAGCAGTCATTACCTTTCTGCCCAGGGAGTCATGTGCCATCTTTATCATCTCAGTACAGGAGCCAGTAGCTGCACATAGCTATTTACATTTAAATTTAATTAAAAGTGAATACAGTTTGTAAAAATGTGGGATGATAGTTTTGTTAATTATCTCAATGATGGAAATTCCCTCACAATGTAATGTATCAAATCATATGGTACACTTTAAATATATTATAATTTCTTAATAAAACATGTTTTTATTGATTTCAGAGATGTGGGGGGAGGGGGGGAGAGAGAGAGACATCAATAATGAGAGAGAATCATTGATTGGCTGCCTCCTGCACACCTCACACTGGGGATGGAGGCTGCGATTTGGCATGTGCCCTGACCGGGAATTGAACTGGGACCTCCTGGTTCATAGGTCAGTGCTCAACCATTGAGCAGTGCTGGCTGGGGAATATATTACAATTTTATTTGTCCATTATACCACCATAAAGCTGAAAAAAAGAAAAAAAATACTTTTTTTTGGTAGGCAACACACACACACACAGTAAATATAATTTAAAATTCTATTACTCGTGCAAATTGACCCCATGTTAGGTGCTCAGTGGCTACAGGTGCCAGTGGCTCCTTTGTTGGGCAGCACAGTACTGTTAGAAGCTTTCCCTTCATAAATAGTTGTTTTTGAGAATTTGATTTTTAAAAAGTGAATATTTTTACTTTTAATTAATTGTGAGGGAAAATTTAAGTTGATTATATTTTTTATGCTCTCCAATAAAAAAATATATTTACCTGTTACTTGCTGATATAGCTGATTATGTGAAAATGGACATTTATTTTCCTTTTGGCTGAAATTATAGGTAATTTTATTTAAAATTAAAATTTTCTTTTTGTTAAACGGGAGGAACCCTGGAAATACCAATTCAGACCACTTCTTTTTTTTTTTTTTTTTGGATTATGAAATATATTCAATTTTGCTTCTGATTTTTTTAAGAACTAAAAAGCAAAGATGATTCTGTCTTCAGAACCCTGGCCCTGATTATCAACATGTTAGTGAAACTAGATAACAGGGCTGAGGGCTGGGCCACACACAGGGCTGGATGCCTTTGGGGGAACGACACCTGGACCTTGGATTGGCCAGGTGGAGGGTGCCCAGAAGGGTCAAAGGCTCCCAAAGCAATGATATGGAACTAAATCACCGTAGGTGATCCCTGGCCTTTCAGGCATACCCCACATGGGGATCTTCTTGGCCCAAGACTAGACCAGGACTGGGGACTGGACTACTAGTGGAGACAGACCAATGACAAAGCCCCTCAGGAGTGCTGGCAAGAAACTGGTCTGGGGTGAATCGGGCGTTGCAGACCACTTCTTTTTATTGGAGGAATTGTGTTGATTCTTTGAAGGGTGTCATAAAATGCATGTAGCTCATATGAACCATTTATGCACTCTCATGTTTTGCCTTGCAGATATTTTTGTTGATTGTCTTCATGTGCATAACCTTACTGATTGCCAGCCTCATCTGCCTTACTCTTCCAGGTATGAACTTATCCTAGCTCTCTACTAATTTTATTTGTCCACTTGAAAAGGTGCTGTGTTTTAAAGGGGTATATCTTGCTGAGATGTGACCATTCATCAGATATAAAATTGAAATAGTTTTCCCTTCATTTCTGATTGAATATGGGATATTGATCTATTTAGGGTTCTCCATCTTATCAGACTCCTTTGTATTGGAGCACAGTGGTACAAAGTCAGGATATAATTTGTGATTCATTTTTGGAGGTCAAGTACGTGTAGCCACTCGGTTTTCATGGACTTGTCTTATTACTGTGGGTTTTCAAAAAGTCAGCTGTGTGACTTAAGTCATTTTTTTCAAGCCTTTTGCTGTTAATTACGTTTACTCTCATTATGTAGTTATCTTTTCAGTCCACTGCATGCTCTTGATAGAGACCTTTATGAAGCCAGACTGTTAACTTTTTTATCGTCTGGTATTCACAAATACTCAACTTTAAATTTCAGTTAAAAAAAATTTCTTAATCTTATAAGAAGCTGTGGATGCATATAAATAGTTTGTCATCTTCTCTGGAAGTCAAGGGTATATGGGGTGGGGCCCCAAATCTAGTGACAGAAAGTGGCAGGAACACTTGCTGTCCCCACCCTCCCAGTTAGTGTTTATAGAGAACCAGAAAATTCCAGATTGTACTGATATTGTGTTAGCCACTTAAATAATCATTAAGTGGAAGATAATGTTGAGCTCTTGTAAAGCATATACATGTGTACTGAGTTAGTATCTTTTTTAAAAAATATATTTTATTGATTTTTTTTACAGAGAGGAAAGGAGAGGGATAGAGAGTTAGAAACATTGACGAGAGAGAAACATTGATCAGCTGCCTCCTGCACACTCCCCACTGGGGATGTGCCCGCAACCAAGGTACATGCCCTTGACTGGAATCGAACCTGGGACCCTTGAGTCCGAGGGCCGACGCTCCATCCACTAAGCCAAACCGGTTAGGGCCTGAGTTAGTATCTTGATTATAACACTAACTCAGTATAATTTTGTAAATCAAATTTGTGTTAGTAAGTACTTGAGTTTTCCCATGAGTGCTAAGGCCATGAAGGAGCAACTAGAAAATTTTACTTACACACACACACACACACACACACTCTCTCTCTCTCTCTCTCTTTCTCTCTCATCTGTAGGAATTGTGATTTACCTTAAACTGGTAAAAATAAAGATTTTTCCTTTTCTTTTTTTTAAAAATTATATTTTATTGACTTTTTACAGAGAGGAAGGGAGAGAGACAGAGAGTTAGAAACATCGATGAGAGAGAAACATCGATCAGCTGCCTCCTGCACACCCCCTACTGGGGATGTGCCCGCAACCAAGGTACATGCCCTTGACTGGAATTGAACCTGGGACCTTTCAGTCCGCAGGCTGATGCTCCATCCACTGAGCCAAACCGGTTAGGACCGTTTTCTTTTTATGTATTTATTTTTTAATCCTCACCCAAGGATATTTTCCACCGATTTTTAGAGAGAGATGAGAGAGGGAAAGACAGAAATATCGATGTGAGAGAAACACATTAATTGATTGCCTCTTGCATGAGCCCGACTAGGGCCCTGGCCAGGGAGGAGCCTGCAACCTATGTACCTGCTCTTGACTGGAATAAAACCCACAGGCCGACGCTCTATCCACTGAGCCAAACTGTCTAGGGCGAGATTTTTCTTTTTTTACTGTTTCTGCATAATAATTTTCCACCTTTAGAACTTTGCTCTTTAAGCTCACTACTCATCACAGTTGTTAAAATGACAAAGTTTAACTAATTATTGGGTGTAATGTAAACATAATGCTGAGAAAACTTAGTTTTTGAACTTTGAACGATTTACATTTATCATTTTTATGCTTCATTTTCACATTTTTTATCAGAGATATTAAGAAAAAGTTAGCAAGAGGGAAACCTAGTTTTAGTACTTGAATTTGGCAATAAAAGTACTTTTAATTTCATTAAAGATTGTTAACAAAATATTTCCCTGTTAATCCAGTCCCGTCATCTAGTGGAAAAAATGCAGTTTTGTTTAATCGTAGAAATGCTTAGTGTCATAGTACACATTTAAGGTGGTGAGGATGCTATTTCCCCCATAGATTACTTTTCTGTAGCTGCAATTTAATTGATGGTAACTACAACCTAAAACCTAACCCTGTCCTCTCAAAAACACTTGCTCAGGAGTTTATGAAGCATGGAATAGAAAGTGGCCTTTATATTTTTAAAAAACAAAATGAAAATAACCCTGTAGTAGAAATATATATATAGACATTTTTATAGAATTATCAATGATTATTATATCTTTAAGTTAACATGCAAATGTGTTCATGTTATGTAACATTTATAGGTATTTGTCTTTAAAAATGAAATTATCTTTCACCCAAACCATTTGTAAGGCTGCAAAGAAGTGTGTTTATCAGCATTATGTCCTGTAAGACTTGACAGTTGAGCTGGTTTAGTTTGATTGGAAACTGCGGTTTCAGTGGTCAAGAGATGTAGACATGAGTTCAAATTCAGCCTCTACCCTTATGTGAGCTTGGTTGGGCAAGCTTCTATTGCTGAGCCTAGTTCCTTAGTCTTCAGAATGGAAGTAGTAGCTATGTTGAGGGATTGTAAGAAGGATTAATGATAGTACATGGAAATTGCTCAAGACAACCACTAGCTCCTTTTAGAATTCAAAAATAACAGATAGCCAAAACCGGTTTGGCTCAGTGGATAGAGCGTCGGCCTGCGGACTGAAGGGTCCCGGGTTCGGTTCCGGTCAGGGGCATGTGCCTGGGTTGCGGGCATATCCCCAGTGGGGGGTGTGCGGGAGGCAGCTGATCAATGTTTCTCTCTCATCGATGTTTCTGACTCTCTATCTCTCTCCCTTCCTCTCTGTAAAAAATCAATAAAATATATTTAAAAAAAAATAAAAAAAAATAACAGATAGTTTTACATTAAGGAGAAATCAGTTTATAGAAAAATGCATTGTAAATTTGGGTCTTGCTGTTCTCTCTAGCCTTATTAAGAAGTAACAATGTAAAGAACATTACTAAATAAATGATCTTGCTTGAGAGTTAGGTTTATTTTGTGAGTACATTGTAGAATTTATTTATGATAACTGTATCTGAGGCTATTCCTTAGACCAGCGGTCCCCAACCGGTGGTCCGTGAAGTCTTGAAAGGTTGGCGACCGGTGCCTAATACAACTTTCAAATCTGTTTCCTAAGTTCCCAGTATATTTAGATCCTAATTTTTCCCAAGAAAATTAAGATGACATTCTTTGGTTATTATGTTTCAAATGTTATTGTGCCCACTTACTAAAATAAACTTAGTTTTCTGTCTAGACAGTCATTTGAAATAAAATTGTTCTAAATTATTTGTAATGCTTCTAAATATTAAAAGTATTGACAGCACAAGTAATAGAAAATAAATTCTCTAACTTTTGTCTTAAGTGCATAATGATTTCATTTTGTGATAAAAACAGTGAAAACAACAACCCCCTTAAGCTTTTTCAGTCCCGAAAGCACAAGTAATTGGCATGGCAAGTCAGAATGCATGTCACAGGAGAGGTCGTCTCCGTGATTAGCTGTGTCTTGGTTGTGTTTTAATCAGATCATTGTGTTCTTCAGATGTGAGGTTTTTTGTTTTGTTTGTTTGCTTTTAATGAGGACAGTAATATAACAAAACGTATTATCTTTTGACTAATTACTTAAAATGATTGAAAATACCAATAAAATACATTAACATTAAGATGGTAGTTCTCTTTTTGTAGCCAATGTCTTATTTATCAGCCTTTCTATTTTCAGTATTTGCCGGCCGCTGGTTAATGTCGTTTTGGACAGGGTCTGCCAAAATCCATGAGCTTTACACAGCTGCTTGTGGTCTCTATGTTTGCTGGCTGACCATAAGGGCAGTGACCGTGCTGGTGGCCTGGATGCCCCAAGGACGAAGAGTGATCTTCCAGAAGGTTAAAGAGTGGTCCCTTATGGTAGGTTTTTCTAATAAAGACTGATCTAATAGGAATAATGGATATTTTTCACTTATTTTAAAAATTTCTTTTCACCTTTGTTTCTTCATTATCCTGATAGCATCAAGAGAGTTATTTTTTGAATTAAAAGGGATAGTCCTTTTAAGATAGTAGCTTTCTAGTTCATTCTAAGAACCACAGCCAAATGTATTTGAGAGGTAAAAGAAAATCATGTTATTAAGTGATCCAGTAAGGCTCTTGAGTAAATAATAGAATTAGAAAGTTTAATTTGGAGATTGATTATTTTTTAAGGAAAAAGGTATTCTGTAGAATTTGAAATAAATCTGAGTAGAAATTTTCTTTAATCGTATTTTTTTCTAAAATTTGATTTTTTTGATCTATTTGAATATGTAAAGTCTTGACTTCAGGATTGAGTCAGTTTTTCAGATAAATTCATTTCCTTTACACAATATATGGCTAATTCAAGAATGTCTTGGCCAATGTGAAAATGTAGTAAATAATGGAAATTTTTCCTCTCAATAAAGAACTTAATTGCCACAAAGATGGGGGAAAATGTCACTGTAAGATAATGGTCCAAGTATGGCAATTTATTGATTGTAATGTTGGCCATGCCTGGTATAATATGTTTAGGTAACTGCTTATGCCTTTTCATTTGTATAACCAACTCTTGTTTTGATCTGATTTATATTTTGGTTTCAGTGAAAGTTTAATACCCATTGAATATTAATGTTGAAAGAAAAGAATAAGAGATTCATTATATATTATGAGTGAAGGGATTTAATTGCTATTTAATCCATAAGATAATGAGACACTTAACTATATTTACTAGTAAAATATAAAAACCACCTAATTCTAGTTTTCATTTGATATTCTTTTAAATCATTAATTTGCCATTTAAAGGAGCAAGTACTGCATCTTTAAGCACACCATATTACCACTGTACTCACAGAGGCTGTCTTAAGAAAAGGGAGGTCATCAGACATTAATGCCACTTTTTAAAGACTGATTCCTTTGTCAGGATTTCATAGTGGCTCTTTCATCCTATCTCTTCTTTTCTCTTTGTGTATACTTTTTTTTTTTTCATTTTACCACTTTGTCCAAATTCTAGAGCTGCGTTGTCTAATATAGTAGCCATGTGGCTAATGGCTACTGTACTGGACAATACAGATGTAGGACATTTCTATTATAGTAAGTTCTATTGGACCACACTGTTGCAGATGGAGCCACTTTGATCTGCTTGATTAATTACTTTAATTAGGACTATGCCGAGCCCTTTTCCTATACCAATCCACCTCAGGAGTCATAGGTCAGCTTGTGGGTGGGTTACCATTGGATCAGAGGCCTGGAGCAATCAGTAGTTTTTCTTAGACAAACAAAAGCCTACTACTAAGAATGAGATGGAGGAAAAACAGCACAGCCACCTAGTTAATATCCTCCTGTATAATAAAAGCCTAATATATTAAGTGTCCGGTCGTCTGTTCAACCAATCAAAGCGTAATATGCTAATGATATGCTAAGGCCGCTCAGCTGCTCGCTATGGTGTGCACTGACCGCCAGGGGGCAGACAGTCGACCAATCAACCAGTTTCTATGACATGCACTGACAACCAGTGGGCAGATGCTCCGACAGGTAGGTTAGCTTGCTGCTGGGGCCTGGCCAATCAGGACTGAGTGAGATGAGCTGGATACGCCCTGGAGCCCTCCCGCAGTCCCTCCCCAGCCCAGATCGTGCACTGGTAGGGTCCTTTGGCCTGGCTTGCACCCTCTTGTAATCTGGGACCCCTCAGGGGATGCCGGAGAGCTGGTTTTGGCCCGATCCTGCAGGCCAGGCCGAAGGAACCCACTGGTGCACAAATTTGTGCACCAGGCCTCTAGTATGTGATAAAAATGAAATTTCTATAATTTTGTAGTAACAAAACATAGTAATATAATGTTTTCATTATAGCTTGAGCTTTTATAGTTATACAAATCTCATTTAAATATGTAGCATACAGTATGTGTAAGTTTAAGGCAATGTATTCATTCTGTTAGACATAAGGGCAAAGAAGAAAAACTTTTAGATGGAATGAAGAGCTTGGCTAAAAGTCAGAAAGACTTTCATTAATGACATGGCCTTTTGCTTTCCTAATAGATAATGAAGACTTTGATAGTTGCGGTGCTGCTGGCTGGAGTTGTCCCACTCCTTCTAGGACTCCTGTTTGAGCTGGTTATTGTTGCCCCCCTGAGGGTTCCCTTGGATCAGACTCCCCTTTTTTACCCATGGCAGGTAAGTGTGTGTCTTTTGTACATGATATTTCTATACAGATTTGTCATGAGACAAATCCTTAATTTTTAAGTGATTTTAAGCATTTGTTTAGAAAGACTCCTTAACAGATAGTATGCCTCCTAGTATTAAACAAGATGCAGCATTGAAAATAATAAGGCAGGTCAATATCCAGGAGCTGGCTTGGCATTATGAGCTAGGACTTGGTGTTCTGTTAGGCATCAACAATTTACAGAATGTCAGCATTACATAAGGTCACTTTGACCATGATGGATCAAGACAAAACAAGACCCTGCTGTAATCATGTCTGAACAGAGGTAAAACATGAATATTGTCCAAACCACAAAAATAACCAATATCCCCAGTCCCAGCAAACATCATTGACTGCCTGCTGCTTCATTACCAATACAGTTTTATCCTCAGCCTGTTCCTCAGTCTGATTTATTAAGATACCCAATTATAGATCCTCTGCTTTCTAATAACATCTGCCACAGAGCAAGGCCCTGCTTCCTTAAATCCTTCCACATCAACTCATATAAGCTGAAATCCTGTATCAGGCCCTTCCTAACACGCTGTTATTAAGCATTTCCAGTTCCCCATTCTGTGTTCTCCCTCACCTCAGTGAGTAGTAAATGCAACTTGTTCATTTACATGTGTGTTCTCGTGATCTTGATAGTACCCAACATCGTTGCCTTGGAGAATTATTTGAAAGTATCCAATTTCAAGAATGATTATATATTGTGACCCAGCAGTTTCCCTCTTCAGAATCTGCTGCAAAGAAACATTTACACATGTGAGTGTAGAAGGAGGCAAGAACAAGGCTTTTTCTGCTATTATATCATTTTTATAATGTCAAAAAAAAAAAAAAAAAAGAAGCAACCCAGATGTCCATTAATAGAGTGACTTAATAAAATGTAGTAAATTTTTACTTTGGAATTCATTGTAGCAGTTAAAAGAGTGAAGTAGAGCCGGCTGGCGTGGCTCAGTGGTTGAGCGTCATCCTATGAACCAGGAGGTCACGGGTTTGCTTCCCAGTCAGGGCACATGCCTGGGTTTCAGGCTCGATCCCCAGTGTAGGATGTGCCAGAGGCAGCTAGTCAATGATTCTCATCACTGATGTCCCATCTCTCTCTCCCTCTCCCTTCCTTTCTGAAATCATTAAAAATATTTTTTAAAAAAAGAAGAAGCAGACCCGTCTGTTTTGATATAGGTATCTCACAGATGGCTTTTGAAAAATTTTAATTTTTTTTTTTTTTATTATGTATTGAGTTTAGAAAGAGGGGCAGGGAGGGAGGAAGGGGGAGAGGGAGAGGGAGAGGGAGAAAGGGATAGATAGAGAGAGAGAGAGAGAGAGAGAGAGAGAGAGAGAGAGAGAGAGAGAGATTGATTTATGTATTAATTGGTTGATTTGTATTTGTGCCCTGGCTGGGTCAAACCTACAACCTTGATGTGTCAGGATGATGCTCTAACCAACTGAGCTATCCGGCAGGGCTCAGATACGTTTTTGAATAAGGGAAAAACCCAAGTTGTACACAGACATGTGCAGCATGTTGTCCTTAATATTAAAACCCTGAACTTTGAAAACAGAACAACTTGCTTTTTTTTCATTTTTGATTGTAAGCTCCTTGCCTTTCCTGCATCAAGTGGCTGCTGATTGGTGGGAGGCTGAGGAATGCAGCAGAGGAACTAGTGTGGTGTATTCTGCTGTGGGAAAACACTGAAAAGCAGTGGGTCTTGAAAGAGCTTGAACCTCAGTGAACTGTGGACCTCCTCAATGAGGCATCTCCCACGGGGAGAGGAGCCTGGGGTGGCAGCGGAGGTTCTAGTAACACTTCAGTAGAGCTGTGAAGGCACCAAGCTAGAAGCTGTCTGGGAGCCTTTGGGGGGGTTTCTCTAGGCCAAACATGGCTCTACATGTTGACATAATCAGCTCAGTTAAAGCCAATAAAACAGCCTAAGAATGGTTTGATGAAATAAAATCATGGCACTATTTTATTTATTTGCTCCTTGAAATCTCCATTAATGTTATACCTTCCCTACTTCTCTTGGGAAAATAAAGTAGATTTCTGAAAGATACAAGAATGATTTTGATAGGAATGTTATACTTGAGTCATTGAGGAAAAGAATTCCTATATTTTCCAGCATATGTTAGTCTTCTGTAAAACTCTTACTCATCCTGCAGGACTTCTGTTTTGAAATGAAATAATTAAGAAAATTATATAGCCTCTGTGTTAGGTTTGCTGCTAATAAGAACAGCAAAAATATGTTAAATGTTTTTTTATTAACCTAGGACTGGGCACTTGGAGTCCTGCATGCCAAAATTATTGCAGCTATAACATTGATGGGTCCCCAGTGGTGGTTGAAAACTGTGATTGAGCAGGTAAGCAAACTCATTTTTCAGAAAAAGATTGGGAGTAATCATGATTATGTTTAGTGAATGGGACTCCTTTTTCTTTTTTCACCTTTTCTGAGTTTTCTACATTTTCTTTAATGAGCATATAACTCTTTTTTAAAAAGAAGTCATTTGCTCTTTCATCATCATGAATTTTCATCATCCACTGTTAAGACTTCTCTTATCTAAAGGTTAACTAGGCTTAAAGTACCTAGAACCTTATCCAGAGTAAAGCCAAAATTTAGCACATGTGCTTTTTTTCAGGGCAGGAGTTCTGATGGAGGCTTGTTCAGTTTTCTAAGCCTGTAGTAGGGAAAAAGCTATTGTGCAAGGCAACAAATAAAAGGCAGAAAAAATAATAAATTACAAAATTAGAGCTGTTTGGGAATATTCTAGCTATGTAGCCCCTAAGAGTATTATGGAACCATCAGATAATAAGGTGATTGTGGTGATAAAACCTTGAAAAAGAGATTGTGCTTCTGTATTCTGATAAGACTAGGAAATATGCAATTCATTTTAGGAAGATTTCTATTCAAAATAGCCAACATAACAGATTTGATGCTTATTTAAATTTTAGTTATCTAGAAAATGTTCTTGTGGACAAAACTCTTATCCAGTGCTCAATAAATAAGGTGTTAACAATTCTGTAGCAATAAAGGTGCACCAACTTTATATATATAGGAAATAAAGGGCAGTCGTTTCCAGCTCAGTCTGCACAAGAAAATGGTAAAAAAAAAAAAAAATCCCTATACCTGGAGATTTGTGGGGGTGAGGAGAGCCAGGGAATTACTGTGTGTTTGCATGTATCACTTAAGTGTGGGCTTACTCTGTAAGTGCTCTAAAGTGAGCTGGATTGTGTACTGCATGGCAGCATACCCATTTATGGTAGGAGTGCTGGCCACTCTACTCTGGTGTCTCCAGGTAAGACTTCTTTGCCCTTGCAAAGGAGTATGGAGAATAAGGGTTTAATCACCGCTGGAGGCTATGAAGCACTGTTGATCTTTGTAATATTTTCTCTCTGATGCTTTCTTTTCTCATACATAGGTGTAAGTTTAAAATGGTTGAGAAACACTAGGATGCCTTACAACATGAGTGTAAATGCATTTGGGTTAACCAGGTTTCTTTGGGATTAGAAGCTACCTCTAGGAGGTTAATCCAGTTTGCCATTCTTTCTGGCCCTCTCCTGAGGGGTGGAGTGTGACTGTGGGCAAGGTGAGGTTGAAGTGCTAGGGAAAAACAGAAACATCACTCTAGCCATTTTGTCCTCTGCATGCCATCTTTGTTTCCCATTATTCCCAAGGTTTTCCCTCTTTCATCCATTTTTTCCTCTGCAGTACTATTCAGTAGAACTTTCTGGGTAAGATTATGGAAATGCTCTAGAAATTTTTGAATTAAAAAATATTTACTGTAGAATAATTTTATATTACATTTTTACATAAAGTATCTTTGGTTTGTTAAAATTTGATTTATACAAGCTTTTCAGAAACATGTTCTTTATCATGGTTTTTATATATATACTAGAGGCCCGGTGCACAAAAATTTGTGCACTCGGTGGGGGGGATCCCTCAGCCCAGCCTGTGCCCTCTCGCAGTCTGGGACCCCTCGGGGGATGACCACTTGCTGGCTTAGGCCTGCTCCCCGGGGGATTGGGCCTAAGATAGCAATCAGACATCCCTCTGGCAGCCCGGCAGCCCTTGAGGGATGTCCACTTGCCAGCGGGTAGCAGACCTAAGCTGCAGTCAGACATCCTTAGCGCTGCTGAGGAGGCAGGAGAGGCTCCCACCACCACTGCTGTACTGGCAGCCATCAGCCTGGCTTGTGGCTGAGCAGAGCTCTCCCATGTGGGTGCGACTGACCACCAGAGGGGCAGCTCCTGCATTGAGCGTCTGCCCCCTGTGGTCAGTGTGTGTCATAGTGTCCAGTCATTCCCAGTCTCTCTGATGTTAGGGTCAGTTTGCATATTACCCTTTTACTATATAGGATAGAAGCCTGGTGTATGGGTGGGGACTGGCTGGTTTGCCTTGAAAGGTGTCCCGGATCAGGGTGGGGGTCCCGCTTGGGTGCCTGGCCAGCCTGGGTGAGGGGCTGAGGGCCGTTTTCAGGCTGGTGGGCGACTGAAGCTCCCAGCCTCTCCTTTTATTCTTTTTCTTTTTATTCTGGGATTTATTTACCTTCTATAATTGAAACTCTGTTGCTGTCACTGGCGCTCCCAGCTCTGAGGCCGCGGCCCACTGAAAGCAGGTGTCTGAGGTTTGTTTAGATTCTGTAATTGAAACATTGTTGCTTCCGTAGCTCAGAGCTGGGCCGCAACAGGCGGGGAACCTTGGCTTCCTCCATCACTGGGGCAAGCAAGCCTCCTGTTTGCTTCAGCTGCGTGGCTGCCGCCGCCATCTTTGTTCGCAGTTAATTTGCATTTCACCCTGATTAGCCAATGGGAAGCGTAGCGGAGGTACGGTTAATTACCCTTTTTGTCTTTTATTAGATAGGAGATATATATATATATATATATATATATATATATATATATATATATAAATATTTATATATAAATAAATAAATAAAAGCCTAAGCGACCATTATGACTGGTCAGGCAAACAACCGGCCACTATGATGTGCACTGACCACCAGGGGCCAGAAGCTCAATGCAGGAGCTGCCCCCTGGTGGTCAGGGTGCTCCCAAAGCCAACCTCCCATGGCCGGCCAACCTCCCCCATCCCCTCCCGGTCGGGCCAGGCTGAGGGACCCCACGCATGCATGAATTCGTGCACCAGGCCTCTAGTATTCAGATAAAATAAATGTAATCTTAAATGGTAACAAATGACTTATGGAGTTACTTGAAGTTAATATGGTCTTAAACTAATATTATTGGTTGCCATCTGGTATTGTCCAGATCAAAGCTAGCGTAGTTATGATTCTAGATTAGTGTCTTATTATTTCGTATCTTAGCAGAGTTAATTGCAAAGTATAAGGAGGTAAATGCATTTCTTTAAAAACTTGTGGGTACCACACTTATGTTTGTGTCCCAGAATTTGCCTTGACTTTGGAAAAATAATCAGTTTGAATCCTTTGGGGCTCGTAGATTCAACTCCCTGCAGCATGGATTCAGTAGAGATTACTCTGTAAATTTGGAGGAATTGTTTTGCTTTCTCGTTCTCATATTTCCCCCCATTTTCAGGTTTATGCAAATGGCATCCGAAACATTGATCTTCACTATATCATTCGTAAACTGGCAGCGCCTGTGATTTCTGTGCTCTTGCTGTCCCTGTGTGTACCTTATGTCATTGCATCTGGCGTTGTTCCTTTACTAGGTGAGTAATGCTGGCTGGGGAACTTGAGAGCACCTTTATTTTATTTTATTTTAAATATATTTTTATTGATTTCACAGTGGAAGGGAGAGGGAGAGAGAGTAGAAACATCAATGATGAGAGAGAATCATTGATTGGCTGCCTCCTGCATGCCCCCTACTAGGGATTGAGCCTGAGACCTGGGAATATGGCCCCGACCAGAAATTTGAACACTCGACCACTGAGCCACGTGGGCTCGGTGAGAGAACACCTTTATTGACATTGTTACATTATTGTCACATGGTATCATAGGTTGGCTGGCCCCAAATGCTTTATTTGTAAATATAAACCCAGCTAAAACAATGATTTCAAGAAACTATTGTTCTTAATTTGACTACTCAGAGCAAGATTAAGAGGATCATAAAGCCTTTGGTACAGTTTTGTTTTTCGCTAGGCAGGTGAGAAAGTATTGACATTTACACTCTTCCCAAAATAGGCAGGAACAGATTTCCTTCAAGTTGTCTTCTAACTAGAAGTGCTGTGATCACAGACTTATAAAATTAAGGACATGTTGTAATTAATTTTAAAAAAGTTCTTTAGCATAAAAGGAAAACCCAAGAGGAGATGCTAATTTATGACAATTCATCAACTAGAAATGATCAATTTTGTACTGAAGAACCCCACAGGACCTTAAACCCAGCATATGCTCAAAATTATAAGCACAAAGTTTCCCTCTCAAAATCTTTTCTTATGAATTTACTCATACTGACTAGTGTCATCATCCATCAAGTTGCATGAGTCAGAAACCTTGAAGGGCATTCACGTTACCTGAGGCTCTCTGCTCTCCATACTCAAATGGTCTTCAAGTCCCACTGACCCAACATCTGAAACCCATTCTCTCCTTTCTGGCACTCTTACCCATGGCTCCTTGAGCTGCACATCATCTCTCACCTTAACATCAACAGTCTTCTGTCTAGTTTCCCTGCTTAGACAACTAATTCATTGTCTATACTGCGGCCACAGTGACTTTCAAAAGAATGAATCTCATTGTTTCTCTTTAATGAACATCCTTTCTTTGGCCCCTCTGTGGCCTTTAGAACATAATCCAGCTCCTAGGCTTACTTCAAAGGCTCCTCCTGGTGCTCCAGTTTGACCTCACTTGTTGACTCACTTCATTTTATATGTGACCAGTCCCCTCTTCTTTGTGAAAGGACATATTTCTATTTCACTGCCATTCCATATACACTTAGAGTTCTCCTTTTTTGGTTTTACAGGTGTTACTGCGGAAATGCAAAACTTGGTCCACCGGCGGATTTATCCATTCTTACTGATGGTCGTGGTATTGATGGGGATCTTGTCATTCCAGGTCCGCCAGTTTAAGCGCCTTTATGAACATATTAAAAATGACAAGTAAGTCTAGACTTCCAGACATTTAGCCATTCATATTAAGATTTATCACTTGTTAATGTTTGTGCCTAATGTGATGAATCAAAAAGGGAAAATTGCTCAGATTCTGGATATATTTTGAGGTAGAATTAATAGAATTTGGTAACAGATTGGATGAGGGTGTGAAATAGCATTATCAAAAACTGTTGTACTGAGCAACTGGCAATTTGGAGTTGTCATTTATGTAGATCAGTGATTTTCAACTGGTGTACTGCAGGAATTTTTAAAACATATAATACCTGACTATTTATTCAGGGGCACTGACCTCTTTTTTCTTAGATTGTCAAATAAAAAAATGACAACAACCAACACAATAATAACTGTTTGGTGTGAATGCATAAAAATTTAACCTATTATTCTGTCAAATCGGCAAAAGTTATATATTTTTTTGGTGTGCCACAGAATTTTAGTAATTTATGTGTGCTATGAGATGAAAAACGTTGAAAATTGCTGATGTACATGAAGAATAAAAAGACTGGGAGAAAATGGTTTGAGGAAGATTATTTTTTTAATACTCATTTCACAGAGTTTTCAGTTGCTTTGATTTGACAAGATACAAAAGAGTTTGAGAAAAGAAGAAATCTACGTTAAGAACTTGCAGTACCCGCCTAAGCCCTTCTTGCATTCAAGGGCCATTAGGTTACTCTGACCACTGCTGAGAGAGGCTGCAAGGTTACTGCAAATGTGTTGAGCCCTCTGTTTCGAGAAAACTCTGTGACCTTACCTCACTGAGAGATTGATAACAGCCAAGGTTAGCAGCCATTTGACCTTCCATGTCCTCACGGAGGGCTGAGTCTTGCTCTGCTTCAGTGTTGTCTAGCAAAAAACATGAGTTTATAGCTTTCCGTCCTGGTTTGCCTGGGAGAGTCCCAGTTTACACATGCTGCTTTCGTGTCATCGTTAATAGAACCCTTGGTTTGGACAGCAAATTATATGCTCACCTTATTTATTACTCTGAGGACTCCTAAGAGTATTATTTTGAAAATTTAGAGTGTTCAAGGCTTCTCCAAAGCCTTTATGACAGTAGAAAACACAAGTGCATTTTTAGGTGGTCAGAGTACAACGTCTTTCAAACATGAAGGAAGGGGGAGGAGGTTTCAGTGATGAGAGTCTGCTTTCTCACTTCACTTGTTTTGGCAAGGTCTTACTGGCACTCCCTGATCTGCCGTCAATGCTTCCAAATGGTATGGTACTTGTACCCCGCCCCTCTAGCTTGTTTACTTTCAGTTTTGTCACTCACTGGCTTCCAGGGGTCAAGCTCACAGTCATTCCCTCATGTTTAGTGAGGCACATCACTGCTGCTTTTTAGCAACCCCTGCTGATGTTATGGCATGCAGTGTTCTGGTGGAGGACCTCCAGCCTTGTCATTTTAATCACAGTTACTTCTGTCTCTGCCGTCCTGCGCTCTTGGCCATAACCTCCCTGTCAACATGTCATGAGTTATGAGTTAGCAGAACTTCATATTCTGCCCTTGGACCATGCCCCCCTACCTTCTGTCACTCACATACACTCACTTTTCTATCATCTCCCATTTGATATCATTGAAATCATTGTCCTTTGATATCTCCTGTTCTCCAGAACTAGAGCTGTTCAGGTTCTACTAAAAAGGTTAGGGTAAGTCCTCCCTACCCAGCTTTCTGACTATTGTATTTCCAGTCCGTTTTTTCAGATCTGCCCACTAAGCTGCTTCATAAAATACGATCCATACAGAAAAACCCTCTGCATGAGTTTCCTCAGCCTTACCCTCCTCGGGCCTCTGAGTGTATGAGTTCACGAGAAGCCCTAACCTACGGACTGGGGCACGTGCCCCGTTGTCCACACTAAGGACTCTGACCTGTGCCGCTCAGGTCTTTGCTCTAGGAAGACCTATGGGGAGTTCTTCCGCCCCTCGCTATAAAGTGCCTGCCTTGGTGCCTTTGGCAGGTGTTCATTCTAGACTTCCCTTCTACCTACCTAACCATGAAAGTAGGAGTGAAGTGATCTGATTTTGCATTTTTAGAAATGAATCACTGACTGCTTTTTGGAAGTGTGTTTCAATATGTGAGATCATATAAGAGAGTAACTACCCTGTTTTTACATCCTAGGTACCTTGTGGGCCAACGCCTTGTGAACTATGAACGGAAATCTGGCAAACAAGGCACGTCTTCGCCACCTCCACAGTCGTCCCAAGAATAAAGTGG
The DNA here is from genome assembly GCF_964212035.1 of Myotis nattereri. Lineage (NCBI taxonomy): Eukaryota > Metazoa > Chordata > Mammalia > Chiroptera > Vespertilionidae > Myotis > Myotis nattereri. The sequence continues at coordinate 12,925,821 of NC_138079.1, forward strand.
TTGTCTCAACTACCTTGACCTTCCCCTTGCCTTTACGTGTCCTTTTCTGTGGACTTCTCTCTTTGGAGATTTCTCCAGTGATCTCTCAGCATTTTTTTTTTAAGTTAAATGTATTTGACTTGTGTTCTCAGCATTTGGAGAGAGCAGCAGGTTAAGTTGCTGCCTTCCTGCATCTTCTGACATCACTGCTGTCTGAGATCTGTACATGTGTAAATAGAAGTTCCTGGATACCCTAAAACCTTGGATTAAACAGAATGTGCATTGTACATCTTTAAACAAATGTATATTAATTTATTAAATCTAGTTGTCACTTTATTTTGGACCTGCTGTGATCTTGACAGGAAAAGTGCCACAGAGCCACAGTACAGAAGTGAGACTTACTAATGACGTCTCTGGAGCACAATGTCATGGTGTTCCTAGCAGTTTTTATGAAGTGAACTGTACATTCTGTCTGTCATGGCTGTTGAAACCTTACCAAGAACGTAAAAGGAAACAGAAATCAGCAGTGGAGTTTCTGTGGTAAGAAAATATGAACTTTGTGCTTCACTGTCGATCGTTTTTGGAAGTTATTTTGTATAACACCAAAGCTGTTGTACATTTTCTACTGCCTGATTTTTTTTTCATGTGTCTGTGTTTGTAATATTGTATAGTATCTTGTGCTAGTTGAGGAAATTATTTTTAATTTTGATAATTTAATATTCCTAGTGATTAGCATTGGGAGTTGGGTTTTTGTGCTTGTTAGGGGCATGCCTATACTTAGAGGGGGGAAAAGTCCAAAAGAAGATTTTCTTTAGTCTCCTCATCCTCCCTTTCCCACAGAGCTATCTCTTTTTCTGTTTTGGCAGCAGTAGCCAAAAGTCATGCAAGATCATAAGTCTTACAGTATATCGTCACCAATGACACTGCATCTTACTGGAGTGGGGACAGACTGAGGTGTTCCTTAAATGTAGACATGGTTTGTGGTCTGAGATTGACAGCATTAGGAAAGACTGGTTAGAACATAGTCCTGCTGGTTAGTACATCATTGGGTGAGGATTAGGGAGTACATTTCTCCTTGTTTTTCATGAATAAAAATCCCAAGGTTTCTAAAATTTTTTATTTACAGAATAAAACTACAAACAAAATCAAATTGATTTTATTTGTCCAGAAGGAACCTGGCTGAGTTGGCAGTTTAATGGAGTGTAGAATGTATCTCATTGGAAATGTGCTGTAAAATCTCAGAGAACTGAACACATAAACTTGGTTTTTTCCCGTATAGCCAAAGCTGCAAGTAGAAGTTTAGAGAAACAAAAGTTAGGCACATGATCCAAGTATTTAATGGTCATGGTTTAATGTAAGGGTAGTGTTTGTTTTTCAATGATAACCTAAAAGTTCTCAGAGAAAATGAACAGCATAGGTCTTCAGAAACCATACAAGAATTTCCATATAGTATTAAAGCCCATAACTCCTATCTGAAGATTTTTTAAATATGAAAGTCAGCCAAACATAAGCTACCGAAATAAAAAGCAAATGTTCTGGTTTTATAATTCAACAATTTTTCCCAAAGTGGTAAGCAACTACTTAACTCTACATTTTAAAACATCAGTATATATATTTAAAAAAGCTTGCCTTAGGATTCAGTGTTATACTTTTTAGCACTTTGCAGTAGGCCTTTCTCTTGTATTTAAAATAAGGTCTTTGTGAGCCCTGCCTTCACTTAGAAATTTAGTTCTACTTTAAAAATGAGCATTTTAAATCATATTGCCACCTGTCATGGTATATGTCCATACAAATAGAGAAACTATCAAATTTGGCATATAACTTGATTATATTAATTTAGGTTTCTTTTGAAATTTTCAGAGACTTTGTAGATATTGACATAAAGTCATTGGAACATATTTACCTGTTTTACCAGGAAGATATAGGCAGATACCACAAAAGATTAAAAATTGTTATTCTACAACATTTTTAAATGAATCTTATCAGATACTTTATAAAATATATATATATGAATGGCCAAAAAGTTGCCCTCCATTTCACTTGCAATAACTTTATCTTGTCTTATGTAATGATTTCCCCCAATTTTCCAGTTGTGCTTTGTCCTGTTTTCAAAAAGATGAATACTTTCCCAAGGAAAGCATCTGCTGATTACTATTTACATGGGTAGCATCAAGATTTTATTAGCCAGTCGTCTTAGAAATATTTAAAATAACTAGTTCAGAAAGTGCTAGTATTGCTGCCCTTCTTCATGTAGAATTTATTTTTAATAATAGTGTAGTTTTACTTCATTTTACATTGGGTTTAAATAGTCTTTAAGGAAGTTAATTAGGAGAGAAAACTTTTTTGCTTTACTTTTACTATTTATAAATTGAAGACAAATCAACATTTAGGGTTAGTTTTACATGACTGGTTACCAAATGGCCATTAGTATCAGGTGTGCAGTTGTTCATTATTAGCAAATTATGTTTGATTTTTAAACTTAATACTAAGTACTAAAAGTTGAGATGCAAACAGAAAAAAAATGCCAATGTGAAGTTTGTGTATGGCAAGCTTTAAAACTAAATGTTTTTAGGTGATCTTTTCCTGTTAGTTTTTTGGAGAAACAGTAGAGATTAGACATCTCAATTCCAGATGTAAACAAAAGTAGTTTTTATTTCAACATTTAATATAACTGCTATTACTGTGGATTCTTGACTTGGTGTTTTTTTTCCTTTCCCTTATTCAAGTAATAGAAAGTAAGTTTTTCTCAAATGATTTGATCTTAGATATGTAATATCTGTATTGGCAAAATGCTATCATTAAAGTCTAATTCTTGAATTTAGGATGAATTGATGACTTTTTAAAACAATGCAAAGCAGCACTGGACATTTCTACATTGTATTGTGTTTACACACACAACACACACACACACACTGGATATTTCTACATTGTATTGCGTTTACACACTCAGAAACACACACACACTCTATAGAACACTGGCACAAACATCACAAGTTAGCTTCTTATTCTCATGTTCAGGATTATTTTAAGCTTTCTATTTACTGTGATAAGTTTTTTCCATTATAAAATTAAATGATTGTGTTTAAAATACTTCTTTAGAATGGTATCTAATGAGTCACAATTAAAAAAAGACAAAAGTGAAATGCCTTACCACTAAAGTATTATTAAAAAGCCTCATTTGTGGAGATTTTCTGACTTGCTGGAGCTGTCTTGGATCTTTTTACTTAATTTGCTCCCTCAAGCAGATGTTTCCCTTCACCCCATTTACTGCCCTATATCTTTTTTTTTAACAGCCAGGATGAGCAAGGGCTACTTTCAGATAAAACCATTAATACAGCATGAAGATAGACAGTATATATCTTTTCATTTCTTTCTGTCTTATGAGTGCCTCATTTTTAGTCATGGAAGTAATATAGTACCTTCAATGAATACGTAGTGACCATAAAGCCTGGGCATGAGTACTATAGAAGCTAAGTAGAATACTGTTATTTGGGATACCAATTTTCTATTAAAGCAAACATCTTAGATACCCAGACCAATTTTATGTATATATTCTGAAATGTTCCCCTTTTTTATGTGGTCATTTGTTGTCTTCTGAGTTGAGAGAACAAGATTGAATAAAGTGAACCTTAGTTGTAGTCGAGTTTTTTTTTTTTTCCTTGTTGGTTTTTGCTTTATTGCAAGATTGCTTGAGAGTTACAGAAATGTGTATTATTAGCATAAGTTGATAATCCAGATACATTCAACATAATTATGAAAGTAAAATAATTCAAGTTACATGTGATGATAGCCCCTCTGTTCTAAGTATAAATTTAAAATGATAGTGGCAGAGGACACATCCCTCCTCTCCTCTCTCCCTCACTGTAATAGACTATCTTCATTGGGAAGAGTAGAGGAAGGCCCTCATCTGTGCCACCCACCTCTTTGCCTCAACTATAAGGTCTGAACATCAGAGCTTCACCAGGTTGCCTATTTTAGGTAGCTACTTGGATAGAGTAAAGCCAATCAAACCCATTTTATGTAATTGACTGTAAGTCTCAGAGAAAAAGGAAAGGATTCCATGAGGTTTTTTTTCCTCCTAACTGTGCTGTATGAAGAGATCTTTTTGTTTCTAATTTTTCTTTGTTTCTAGGTTGGGTTTTGTTCCATGATTTTTTTTCCTTTTTATTAAATTTATTGGGAGTGACACTGGCTAACAAAATTATACAGGTTTTAGGTGCACAATTCTATATAGCACATAATCTGTACACTATTGTGTGTTCACCCCAAGTTAAGTCTCCGTCTACCACCATTTACCCCCCCTATGGTTTTTTTAATCAAGTGCATTTTTATTTTAAATGTAGTGGTGTGGGTGAAGTGCAGTTTGAACCATAGAGCATCTTTAATCTGTGAAGTTGAATTTTTACAGCAAAGGCAATTGCATGGTGAATCTCAGAAGTGGCCATTAAGCAGCCCCCCCCCCCCCATCCTGCAGTTTGCAGCCCTTCTTGTTGCAAACATAGAACCAATACCACAAGTGGATTAAGGATCTGGGAAGGTAACCTCCCCTTCTAGCCCCAGCCCCCACATACGCATGTATTTCTGGTGTCTATTTTGTTTCCTTGCACTGTACTCAGTATTATAGTTGAATGAGGCATGGGGTCTGCCTTTAAGAAGTCCAGTTAGAGTGGGAAAGAACAGAAAAATGAGCAAAAGATTTTATTAGAGATATGCATAAGATTGCCACAAGGAACAGATACAGGATCTCCCTAGGCAGAGTCTGTGATGACCTAGGTATGTCCTTAGTTACTATTTGGTCTATATAGGCACCCTTCCCCCACACCCTCACAATTCCTGTCAACCTCCTGCAGTTTACTTCCACTCAGTCCCACACCACTAAAACCATCCATATGTCAAGAGCCAGTAAACTGGCGGAGGTCCCTTTTGGCAATCCTTACATTATCTAATCATCTTCCTGAAATTTTATTTTGCACAGGTAACAGTGTTGTGTCTTTCTGCTGCTTGCTTGCTTAGTAGCTTCTGTAGGACAAAAAGGCTTATGCCAGGAAGCCCATTCATTTGTTTTTTTTTGCCCAAATGGATGAACCCCTTCTGCTGGCTGCACGAATCCATTGGTCTGATGGAGCAGAATAGTCAGTCAGTCTAGAAATAAACCCACATGTATATGGATAGCTGATTTTTGTCAAAGGTACAAAAGTTGAACAAATAGTGCTGGAATAATTGGACATCCAGATGAAAAATTAAAAATTGATCTATATCTCAACATACGTAAAAGTTAACTCAAAATAAATTATAGCCCTAAGTATAAAACTCCAATCTATAACTTCTAGAAGAAAGCAAAGGAAAAATGTTTAGCCTGCGGTTAATCACAGATTTGGATACAACCCCAAAAGCACAACCAATAGAAGAAAAATTTGATGACTTGGACTTGATCAAAATGGAAAACACCTGCCCTTTGAAGTATACTGTTTAGAGAACGAAAAGACAAGCCATGGAGTGGCAGAAAAAGTTTGCCAAACGTTTCTGATAAAGTACATGCATTCAGCCCTAGCTGGTTTGGCTTAGTGGACAGAGTGTCGGCCTGTGTACTGAATGGTCCCAGGTTCGATTCTGGTCAAGGGCACATGCCTGGGTTTCAGGCTCGATCCCCAGTTGGGGGCGTGCAGGAGGCAGCTGATCAATGATTCTCATCATTGATGTTTCTCCCTCTCCTTGTCTGAAACCAATGAAAATATATTTTTAAAAAGGTTTAAATAAAATACATGCATTCACATAAGTCTCAAAATACTGTAGTAAGAAAACCTACTTGTTGATTTAAAAATGGGCAAATATTTAAAAAGACTAAAGGTGGTATACAGACGGCAAATAAACACATGCAAACCTGTTCAACATCATTAGTCATTTGGAAAATGCACAGTAAAACCACAATGTGATCCCACCACATATCTATTAGAAAGGCTAAAATTAAAAATACTGATGGTATCATGGGTTGGTGAGGATGTAGGGAAACTGGGACTCCCATACTCTGCTGGAGGGAAAGTAAAATGGTGCAACTCCTGGGGAAAAGAGTTGGGCATTTCTTAATAGATTAAAATATGTACTCACCACTCCTAATTATTTGCCGAGAAAAAAATGTGTAAATCCATATGAAGAATTGCACATGAGTGTTTATAGTACTTTTATTTGTAATAGCCCGAAGCTGGAAACAATCCATATGCCCATCAGCAAGTGAATGGGTAAATTATCAATACAATGAAAAGCAATTAACTATTGACATACACAACATGTACAAATCTCAAAATATGCTAAGTGAAAGTAGACCAAAAATGTATGCTTTTGTTTATATAAAAGTCCAGAAAATACAAAGAAACCTATCTATAGGAAGGCAGATCAGTGTGGGTGGCGAGGAGGGACTTGGATTTTAAAGGGGGCATGAAGAAACCAGGGTGATGAATGTGTTCACTGTCTTGAAGGGGTTCTGGTCTGACATGTCTACATGTGTCAAAATGTATCAAATTGCACACTTCAAATCTGTGCAATTTATTTCAAAAAGTAATACTATGTTAATATTGACTCTAGTGGACCAGTTCATACCTTTTTTCCTTTAAATGGAAAAAAGGTATTTTCTCATTTTTGGCTGCTGACTTGTATTCTTATTTCACTGAAAAGATAGAATCGACCAGAACAGAACTTTTCACAAGTCCACACCCTCCCTGACCCATCACACCCTGTGTTTACTGCCCCAGCCTTTTTTTCTAGAACAGGCCTAACCCCAGGGCCTTTGCACTTCTGTTTGCCGTACTTTACTGTTCTTTGTCCAGGCGCTCCCTATCCTCATTTCTTTGGTGAGGCTTATCTAAAATTGCAGCTACTGGGGCATTCCTGTCTCTTCTGTATTTTTTCTCTTTCTTATTTATTAACCTACTATCAAGTTTACCTATCGTTGATGTTTTCCCTCATGTGGATGTAAGCTCCAGAGATTTTGAAAAATAACTATTTGGGGATTACTACTGTGTTCCACAACAGTCCTTGGGACATAGTTAGCATTCAGTATTGTTGAGGAAGTAAATAAGTCAGAATCAAAATAATGTATATATGGTTAAAATGAAACCTGAAAGCCCTGTGCCCTTCTCCAGAGGTAACCACGTCAGCGTAGGCCAGACGCCTCCATCACAGTGCAGGTGACATGCGCCCCAGCCTGCTCTACAGGGTGCTGCTTCCTTTCACTTTGTTTCACAAACACCTTTTTATGTCAGCCACCCCGTTTAAAAATTCTGGCTGTATTGTATTCTATCCTGTGGGTAAGACTACGATTTAACTTTTCTGAACTAGTTACCCCATTTTATTATATGCTGTAGTAAACATTTTTGTCCATATTACCTTACATACTTAGGCTAGAATATCTGTAGGATAAATTTCTCTAAGATTGCTAAGTCATCAACATTTTAAAGTGCCAAATTGCCCCAAAACGTACTAATTAACACTCCTCTTTCATCAGTGTATGCGATTTCTTGATTTCCCATGTCATCAGCATTCGTGACTATTTTCAGTTTTTGCTAATGCTGTTCATTTGAAAACGTGTGTGTAGAGGAGTCAAGGTTGGGGCTTTGCATCTTCAGGGCGGGAAGGAGGACCTGTCCCTGACCCCACCTGGACATAGCTCATTCTAGTTCTCCATAGTCCTCCCTAGAGGTGAGCCTTCCTGTGTGGAGGGGGGTCTCAGGGCTCTTTCATTCAGCATGGGTGCTAGGGGCCGCTGCAGCCACCAGCCAGGATACCCCTAAACCAGGGCTCACCCCTCGAATGCTGCCCTGGCCAGCACCCACCAGAATGGACGTTTCCTTTACTCGTCCACCCAAAGCTACTGTGTCAGGAGTGGCTTATTTTCTCTTTCACTCAGATTGGCTCAACCACCCTAACTTAAGAAACCAGTTAAACTGAAACTTCCCCCGTCTAAACTCTAAGTAGCTTTTAAACTGGGATCTGAAGAATGAGTTCACTAAGGGGAACCGCTCGGATGCACGAGGAAATTGATGGAGACGGGGGCACGTGTGCCAGCACCGACGGATCAGCCTTCGCGACTTGACCGTTTCCAACGTGGGAGGACCCCAGTCACCCCTGCCCTAAGCTTCACGTGGCCAGAGCAAGGAGAAGGGGTGGCGGCCTTTGTGAATTCTCCTTTCACAGTCGGCAGTGGGAAAGCGATCAAAAGCCCCTTTTCTAAGTGAAACGGTCAGCTCTCTCTAAACTAGGTTAGTGGTAAAGGTTAGGAGACCAGGGAGCCAAAGTCAGACTGCGCACGCGCATTGCCCTTGGGACAACCCACCCTCGGCTCGAGGCGTGTGCGCGTGCGCGGCGCTAGGGGGCGGGGTCCGTCCCCGCGCGCGTGCCGGTTGCCTGGATACCGTTGCGAAACAATAGCACCGGTTAGCGCTTCTGAGCAGCTGTGCTTGGGCCGCTAGAGGGGACGGTTGGTCCTCAGTTTCCGAGGAGGCCGAAGACGAGCGGGTAAGAGCTCCCGCAGGCCGCCCGAACCCCCGGGAAAACCAGCTCTTGGCCGGATCCCAAACCCAGGACCCGGCCCAGACCCGGCTGCTGGACCTCGGTCCCGCCCGCCGGCCCTGTCCCAAACCTGGGGGAGGGCGGGCGGCCCCAGGCTGACTCTCCGCCCTTACTTCCCCGCAGCACACCCAGATCGTCCCAGCCAGGTCCTGGTCTTGGGAGAGCGATGCCGCTTCCCGACACCTTATTCTGCGCGCAGCAGATCCACATCCCACCGGAACTGCCGGACATCCTGAAGCAGTTCACCAAGGCAGCGATCCGCACCCAGCCCGCCGACGTGCTGCAGTGGGCCGCGGGGTAAGCGCCCGGGCGTGCTGGTGAATCCTCGGTCCTGGAGCGGTGGTCCAACGCCCAGGACACTCTGAGTGTCAGCAAGACTTCACTTTAGCATCAGTGGTATCTACACCTAAGTATCCATCGAGGAAGCACCGTGGTTTATTGACCATGGGACCAGAAGTTACTGCAAAACACTCACTTGTTACAGAATAGCAACAATTCCATTGTTGGAGAGTGGTATTTTTTTTTATTTTTATTTTTTATTAAGGTATTACGTATGTGTCCTTATCCCAATATAATGGAGAGTGGTATTTAAGCAGATAGACCAAAACTTAGAAAGCAAGTGCTTTGGGTATAAAGTTTCTGCATTGCATTATAAAACTATAACCACAGTCCCTTTATTTTATTTGCAAGGTGGTTTTTACAAGGAGAAATTGTATGGCTGTGTTGTTCCTCCTCAGGGAATCCCCCCAGGGTTAGGGACTGGCTGACCCAGAACCGTGGAAGTCATGTTGGGGTACTCAGCCCAAGGCTGGGAAGGCTAAACTCTGCCCAGCGTGGTTCACAGCAAACGAGCCTTCACAGTTGCTTGTTGCAAATGTCCTATTTCCAGGAACAGACATTCCTAATTTTAAAGTTACAAGTCAACAGACCTTAGAACCATTAAAAGAAACCCTTTTGATTTTATAGGAAAGCTCTTTGCCCTTTTCCAGTAAACAGGCATAGAAGCTTAATTTTATGACCACAAGAATCAGTATAAATGTTTCTAAAATGTTTTAGCAAATGGCGTATCGAATTTTGCTGCCCTCTAAACTATATAACCAGTGAATTAGTTTCCTATGAACTGCTGTACAAAATCCCATAAAATTTGATGGATTTATACAACATTTATTCTCTTACAGTTCTGGTGGCCAAAAGTCCAACATCAGTGTCGCCAGGCTGAAGTCAAGATGTTGGCAAGGCTTTACTCTGTCTGGAGGTGCAAGGGGGAATCGATCTGTTTGCTTGGTTTTTCCAGCTTCTAGAGCTGCATTCCTTATATTCTTTGGCTCATGGCCCCTTCCTCCATCTTTAAAGCCAGAAGTATGACAGCTTCAGGTCTCCCTCTACCTCCCTAGTCTGAGGACACTTGTGATTGCATTTAGGACCCATCTAGATAATACAGAATAATTTCCCCATCTCATCATAGGCAAAGTCCCTATTACCATGCAAAATACGACACACAGTTCCAGGATGAGGGCCTAGATATCTTACCGAACCTCCCATATGAGGCTACTGACTACTTGCTAATTGGCACTTTGCCTCTGACACTTTGGTCAATTGCTTCCGAAGTAACCTTTCAAGGTTCTTAAAAATAAATTACGGCCTCTGGTTTTAACCATTATTCAAGCCTAAATAAAAGATAGTAAAATAAAAAAAAAGATAGGACTTGTAAGATTTATTTGTGACTTAATCATTTTTATTTGGACCATTAAATTATATTTGTAACACTTTAGAGACAACTATTTTAAGCTTCACTTTAATTTAAAAGGCTAAGTTGAAAACTTTCTGAATCTTCTATGCAACTCATTTCAAGAACAATTTCGGAGTTTAGGAGAAAAATCAAGCATTATTCATTAAGCAGTGTGTGTGTGATGGACTCGGATGTGTTCTGGCTGTCCCAGAATACACTCTGTTAGGACGTTGTTCAGAAGAAGGTGACTTGGCCTTGGAGAGATTTCGTAGGCAGAGATTGGGGTTAGGACAAGGTGGAGGGTATTCAGGAGGAGGACACAGCATATGAATAAAGGGGCTGTGCCGGGAGGAAGAAAATGCAAAAACAGAGCAGAAAACCAGGGTGCATATGGAAGTAACTCTGCTGTGGCAGACGCAAGTTGACTTTCAGGTTAGCATTCTTTTCAAACGAGGTGTTCCAGTGGCAAAGGTGGGACAGCCTTGCCCCCCAGCCTGTGTACTCTGCTGTGATGTCACAGCTAATCAGCTGTGCCTTATGATGTCACCCAGCAGTTGTGCATCACTCAGTATGATGGAGGGCAGAATGGGTTTAGTACTAGAAGGCTGCTTTTGCTCACAGGTGCCTCCAGGGAACTAGCAGAGTCTAACACAAGCTGGTCTTGCCACTTATGTGGGCTTCCCCAGCCTTGGCTCATTTGACACTTTGGAGGGGACAACTTTTGGGTGGTGTATGAGGAGGATGAGGTGTAGGATCCTTAGCCTAATCCTGTTCTGCACCCACTAGATGGCAGGAACACCATCTCCCTCCTGTGGTGACAACCAGAATTTCTCTGGAAATTGCCAGTGCCTTCTTGGGATGGGGAAGGACCCACATTGCCCCTGTTCTACAGGCCCTATCAGGCTTGGGGATGGCTTGATAGGTTATGAAGAATAAAGTCCATGAAGTGGAAACTGCAATTAGGAACAATATGGCAAATCTAAGCACCCACCCTCAGCCTGGCATTTGGCTCTTAAGGTCCACATTGGTCTAACTGCTGCCTTCATCTTGACTCTCCCTCTAACCTTTAAACAAGATGTGTCTGGAGATGTCTTAAAAGCATGAAAGCAAAGTTGAATTTGAGGGGTGAAGAAACAGGACGAGTTATAAAATTTGTTTTAGTCCATCAGATATCTTGCTACATGTTGTTACTTATTCAGAGTTGTTTCCAGTGACTCATATCTTTTAACTTATAACCCGTGGCCCTGGTGGATGGCCGAGAGCTCTTTCCCTGGATGTGTTGTTTCTTTTCGCGGTGTTAGTTGTTAGAGCTGCATGTGACAGGGCTCAGCAGCTGCCCCCTCTGGCATGCTGGCCCCAGGGGAGTGGGTTTTGCAGAAGAAACTGCCCAGTACCCCTCCCACTGCCAGAGGCTGGGTGTGTGCCCCCTCTTGACTTGTTGCCCCAAAACATTTCTGTGCCCCTATCTTCCCCCAACATAAGCAGCAATATCGGGAGCCCAGAAAGGAACAATTAAGGGGAAAAATACTAAAAAATACAACAAAAAAACAAACAAAACAAGGCAGGAACAGTGAAGTGTGAGGGAGGGTGGTCTCTGACATGGCAGAGTGGCACAGCCCATCCTCAGTGGAGCCAACAGAACATCCCTGATCTGGGTGCCTGAGAGGTGAATAGGCAGAGAGGGATGCTCTCAACCCCCAGAAAAACAGCAGGGCCCAGAAAAGGGAAGAGCACACCTCAGCTGCTACAGTGGAACACTGGACCGTGGCCTTGCCCTTGGATGCCGTGGCCTGCATCGTCCAGTGCCTCTGGCCACATTCCAGGGCCCCCCATGGTGTTTGCTGGATGAGAACAGCGCGTGTGGTGTCCGCTCAGCACTCCCTGGAGCCCTGAGACAGACCGTCCTTGTCCCCGCTTCACGGACAGAGACACGGAGGCGGCAGAGAGGGCAAGGAGGAGAGCGTGGAGGGACCGGGACAGACTGCCCTTCGGACTCGAGCTCTCCTCCTTGATCACTGCTGGGCTTTGGGCTCCTTTAAGAAAGCGCAGCCATTAGTATTAATTTGCCTTTTGTGTATTGATGAGTCTTCAGAGATATCTGTTGTTGTTGTTAGGTATTTCTCAGCATTGTCAAGAGGAGATCCACTTCCTGTAAAGGACAGAATTGAAATGCCCGTGGCCACTCAGAAAACAGATACTGGCCTGACTCAAGGAATGCTCAAAGTGCTGCACAAGCAGGTATAAGGGCTATGCCACCAGTCGGCTTAACCCGCGAGAAAGCCGGTGCCCCTGAGGCCTGACACAAACCACCACCATCATCTCGCAAGTCGCTTCCCCTGCAATAAACCTTTGAATTTCATTCAAAAAGGAATTTGTTGTATTCAGTGCCTTTCTTTAATTGAAAGAACCCACAATAGCTATTCATGATTAGATTGTAGAAAAGTGAAATATAATTTCTTTTAAATATCAAATTAAGATGCTTAGGTGTTGGACTAAAAAAAGGCTGAAGATATAAAAGCATGACATTTTAGACAGGGGGGTGGCAAAGCCCTTTTGAAGGGTGTTGATGAAGCTGTGTGCATGCCAAAGTGGTCATCTGAAGGACGGTTGCCCTGGGAGGCTGGTTTCCAACCCGCCAGACAGCCTGGGCCTGGTCCTGCCAGACAGCCCTCGGTGAGTCTTCTCCACCCACTGGCTCGCTTTTAGAAAAATGAGTTAGTAGGAAGCACATCACCCAGCCTTGAGGCTCGGCATTCAGATGAGTGGGTCATATTACTAAAAATGATTTTGATTTTTAAAGTGACAGGTCCCCATTATACATGAAGAAAAAAACCCCAATTTTTTACTTTTTTTTTAAATATATTTTATTGATTTTTTACAGAGAGGAAGGGAGAGGGATAGAGAGTTAGAAATATCGATGAGAGAGAAACATCGATTAGCTGCCTCCTGCACATCTCCTACTGGGGATGTGCCCGCAACCCAGGTACATGCCCTTGACCGGAATCGAACCTGGGACCTTTCAATCCGCAGGCCGATGCTCCATCCACTGAGCCAAACCGGTTTCGGCGTACTTTTCAATTACAGTTGACATACACTATAATGTTAGTTTCAGGTATACAACATAGAGCCCTTTATACATTTTGAAGTACTGGGCTTCTGGACCGGATGCACTGACTTTGAAACCAGATTTTCCATGGCTCTCTATTAAAAGGGGACACGAATAACCATGGAAAGAGGGTAGCTTGGGGAAGGACATGATAGTGTTGCTGAAAGCCCTTCACACAGATTAGTACTAGCAGGTCGCAGAAGTTACCCATTTTCACTGCTTGTTTTGAAATAGAAGGAAGAAATATAGTTTAAAGATTACTCCCATGTAATTATTCGCATGTTTATGGGGTGGGATTTTAAAAGTTTTGATTGTCAAGGATTACAGTCAGATAACAGAGGACGCCATCCCCAGCACCGGCAGGCCCTGCTTATTAAGTTACAGCACTATGCCACATTTGCTTCACGGCCCTTATTTTAAGTAAATTGCTGTGAACATTGTTGCCAAGCTTAGTGTCCCCACTCCCTGCACGTTGCCCCTCCCACTGCACACGTCCCCCTCCCTCCGCAGGGCTAACAGGGCCATGAAGTCAGGCCACCAGTCCCTGCATGGAGTATGCGGTGTATGTGCAAATGCTCACAGCATTAGAGGATTCTGTGGGGTTTTAAACTTATGTCAATTGTATTATATTGTGTTTTCTAAACAGTGTAGCCACAAGCAATACGTGGAATTAGTCGACCTTGAACAGAAATGGAGAAGTTTGTGCCTGCCAATGGAAAAATTCAGAGCTCTCTTACAATTGGATCCTTGTGAATACAGAATCGAGTGGATAAAATTTTTAGCACTTGGATGTAGCATGCTTGGTGGGGTACGTACCTAGAAATGGCATGTTGATAATTACGTGTAATCATAGGCCTGGCTGGAAAATTACTTAGGGGTTTCTGTCACTGAAGGGAACACATTATTTTAGTAACTTTGTCTCAGAAAAGCAATATTTTTTCAGATACCTATTGTATTTTCAGGCTTATAGTTATTCTAATGTACAGAAATTAAATACTTGTGAATACCTCAAATTAAAAGATGTTAACAGTAGATAAAACATATGGATACCGTTAAAAATGTATGTAGGTTTTATTAAACCACATATCATTTGGTAAATGGATAATACCTGTTTTCCTAATTATGGAGAGAGGCACAGAATTATTTTATACTTTAGTTAAAATCTATTGTTAGTAACTAACAGATACAGTACAGCTTTGCTGATGGTAAAATATAACCCAAGCGCTTAGGGGTGAAGACAAGATGACCCTGCTGTTTCAGAGACCAGAGGGTTCCCGAGCCCAGGAGAGGGGTGCCATGGGGGCGGAGCCAGCTCCCGTGTTTGAGTCACGCTGAGACGCTGAGATGTGTGGGTCTAGTGAAGGGAGAGCTACCACTTTTAAGCTCTTAGAGGAGGTTGAGAAGAGAGAACTCGCTTTACTTCAGGGATGAGCAAACTCCCCAGTCTTTGGACCCCAGAGGCCCTAACTGGGTAATTCATACCCCTCACTTCATGGCACCCGCTTGCCGTGGGTCCATGCGTGGGCCTCTTTGATTCGATTTTAATTTTTAACAAGGACTTTCTGTAATACTGCCCCACACGATCACGAACACTGACAAAACTGACCCGCCTGCAGCCAGGCTCTGTCGAAGCTCACGCTTCCCTTTTATCACATGCAGACCCTGGGAAATGCCTGATTTCACTGTAGTTGATTTTATCTTTTTGAAGAGATAATTATGTTGTTGATAATCTTCTGGAACCTTTTTTCATTCCCAATGAGATCTCTACATTTATTCATCTGTATCATGACATAACACCTCTGTCGCATAACCCCCGGGTGGGAACACTCTGCAACTTACTGCCTATTAAGGGCCCAGGGAGAACCTGCAAACCCAGGGAGCCCAGGGGTGGGGCTGCTGGCTGCCTGCAACTTGCGTTGTGTGACTGCCCCAAAGCTAATGGTGCCAGGGCTGGCCACTGGCTGACCACGTAGGAAAGACAGGCCGGGTGTCTCCAGGGAGGCATCTCAGAGGGGTGCTATAGGGAAGGACGAAGACAAGTTAGTTACTAGGGAAAACTTCATGTGGTGGTGTTCCTGTAGGTCTTAGTGATACAACATTAATAGAGAATATTTGAACCAGTGTTTGAATTAATGTTCGTGCCTCTAAACTTAGGTGGAATTTATATCTTAATAATGATGAGAAAGCAGAATGTCTCATATTTTGGGCTCCATCTTTGTCATTTCTATCTCCCTAATTGTGGAGACGAAGCCCCAGATGGAAGAGCACAGGGAATCTGTTTGGCGAGGCGGCCTGGTCCATGTGTCGTGTGTGACGCTGGAGGGCGCCGTCGTCCAGGAGCGCGTCCTGGGGAAGGTGACGCGGTCCGGCTGTGCCCGCGCCTCCCCTCTCGCCGAGCCCCTTCCGGCTGTGCGATGAGGTTCGCGTGTGAAAGCCTCGGGGTGCGGTGAGGGGTGGGGGTGAGGGGGTGCAGAGCGAGTTCCCACCGCGTCATCGGCAGGGGCTGAGGGCTGAGGCCTGTGAGCTTGGCCTTTGGGACGCCCCTGGACCCCACGTGGGCGGGGAGCTTGGAGCTGCGACTTCCCCAGACGATTCTTGGAGTAGTTTGGCATCTGAGCATTTATCTTTATGCTTAAAACAGAAGAGGAAGTGAAAACGTGAAGGGGGACGAACGAGGAGTAATTCAGAACGGATTACTGCCTCGTTTCCACGGCGGGTTTGGGCAGAATTGGACAGTCTCTGCTTCCCACGTGGGCGCGTCCCTGGCGGCTGCGGGGCCCCGGCTGACACAGTCTCCGCCCGCGTTTCTCTTAAAAACCAGAGCGGAAGGTTTCCACAAAGACTAGCCCCTCCCTCCCTCCCTCCCTCCTCCCGATGTGTGTGCGGCACCGCCTGGTGCTGGCCCTGCTGTGGGTGCTGAGCGGCAGCGCCCGCCCCGGGAGCCCCGCGTCCCATCCCGGGGGCCGCCCTGCTCTCATCCCTGAAGCCTGAGCTCTGCCTGTGTTGAAAGCTGCAGGGGAGGTGGGGTGGGGGGTGGGGTTGAAAGCTGCAGGGGAGGTGGGGTGGGGGGTGGGGTTGAAAGCTGCAGGGGAGGTGGGGCGGGGGGTGGGGTCAAGGGCCTCTGGCCGCCCGGCTGTGGTGGTGGTTCCTGTCCCCTTCCCCAGGGCCGTGTGCTTACCTGGTGACATGATCGCCGGTGCAGGTCGCTGCCCGCGTCTTTCTATTTCCGCAGCGCCCTCAGTGGCCTGTGACGCCATCATGGACTTTCTCGGTCCGTGTGTAGGGAATGGGGGACTTGGTTCACAACTTTCTGATGCTCAGAAAATGACCCCCATGCTTAAAGAAAAACAAAACAAACAATTTGATCCACCACTTTAGTGCTGAGGATCATGGACGGTGTCCCCCGTGCCAGTGGTGGGGACGCGCCGGGCTCCTGTCCCCAGTGCCTCCCATCCAGGTTTCCCCGTTGGCCTCACAGCCTCCTCCGGGATGGCCAAGAGGAGCCCTTCCCCCAGCCAGCGACAAGATCCAGCCCAGAGGCGTAGCCACTGCGCCCAGAGGGGCAGCTCTGGGTTCCTGGCTCACCTGCCCCCAGCACCACTTACCTCACTACCGGTCTGCGTCTCCCTGGGGGGAAGAGGACAGGTGGGGCACTTTCCACTGCGGCTGTCACCGTCCACCCAGGCCACACACGCGGCGGCTGCTGGGCATGGTGGCCTCTCTGACCCTTTCCTGGACAATGCCAAGGGCAGCATCAGTCCTCAACAGGTGGCTTCACTCTGGGACCCGGTCCCAGCTTGGTCCCATCTTCCTGGAGAATGTGGGCCTCCCACCCTCACCTGCCACAAGCCCCAGAACCGCATTTTAAATGAGAAGTGTACGGAGATGGGGGTTAGCGCCTCTGGCTGACGTTAAACTGTCTGCCTCCTGAGCACAGTCAGGCCGCTCAGGGAGCAAGAGCTGCTCTGTCCTGATTCCGTCAGAAGGGGCGGGTCAAGACTGCCCTCACTTTTACCTCCATGCTCGCCGAAAGGGCCACTTGGGGTGCATGGGAGGTGGTTCGGTGTGTCCTCACCATAGCAGCTAAGATTCTGAAATTGAAAAAGTCCACAGAACTGGCACCTGGAAGACGCTCAGGAAATATAGGTGCCTCCACGTCTGTTTCTCTCACACGTCTGCACTTGAATTTCAGATGACGGCTCGGGCTGGAGCACTTGGCTACACACAAAGTGAGGGTGCCAGTCCCCGTCCCCCGGAAGGCTTAGGTACCTAGAGGGAACCACAACGGCAGGCGGTTGGAGGGGGCACCTGCCAACATGGTGAGCGGGAAGCCTGACTACCTCCCCTCTTCTAAGTTGAGAAACCTGTTTGTAAGGAAACGCTCAGTGCAAAACCATGCAAGTTGCTTTATGAATCCTTTCCTGCAGCTCTTACTGTCAGAAATGTTAACAGCAGTATTGTCATCACACCTGTGCAGAAGGCAGCGATGCTGGAGTGTTTCGATGTATTTTTTTTCCTTAAATACCTCCCGTCACAGAGACCTCATCTGCCTGCTCCCCGCTGGGCTCCCGCACTTGGCGGCGGAACCTCCTTCCACTTGTGTCGGGTGTAAAAGGAAAGTCCAGTGTAGCACCATGTCTTCACAGAGTTTCAAGCTAAACACACAGCTTCGGTTCCCCAGGTCCCCTCAGGAGGGCAGGGAAAAGTGACCCTTCCGATGCTGCATCGTGACACCGCCCAACACCAGCGCTTCATCGCCGGCCAGCGTGGGAGCTGGCTTCCCAGAAACCCTGAGCCCCAGCTGCCAGCCCCGGGGAGCCCGCATGCTCAGGCCTCCAGCCCAGAGCCTGGAATCCTGGGCGTGTGGCAGGCGTCTGCTCCTGCCTGAGCCAGCCCGGCTGCAGGCGCGGTGGAATGTGCTGGTCAGCATGCCTGCAGCTGGGCCCAGCTGCTCACCTGGGGCAGGTGACAGCCTCTGGGCCCGGCTGTCCTCATCTCACCCGTGAGGGCGAGGAGGAAAGGAGATGCCCATCAGGCTCTCAGATGGTGCGTTCTGTTCTGCGCAGGGAGCTCACTGCTGTCCCGCGGCCTCCCTCTCCCCCTGCCAGAAGCACTGGTGATTTTTCTTGTATGTTCACTGCAAGGACCGGGTCGAGCTCCTGGAGCCGTGGAGAAAGAAGCTGCCATGGGTGAGAGGGCCAGTGTCCAGGCCCTGCAGGCGGCCGGCCAGAGAGGGAGGCTGTCAGTCTCACAGCAGTAAGGAGATGAGTCTGCCAGCAGCATGGAGCCTGTCACAGAGGAGCAGCTAAGCTCTGCACCTCCTAACACACAGAAACTGCCAGATAATGTGGGTTGTTAAAAAAAACCACACCTTGCCCTGACCAGTTTGGCTCAGTGGATAAAGCGTTGGCCTGCGGACTGAGGGGTCCCAGGTTCGATTCCGGTCAAGGGCATGTACCTTGGTTGCGGGCACATCCCCAGTGGGGGGTGTGCAGGAGGCAGCTAATCGATGTTTCTCTCTCATCGATGTTTCTGGCTCTCTATCCCTCTCCCTTCTCTCTGTAAAAAATCAATAATATATATATATATATATATATATATATATATATATATATATACATATATATATATAAAAACAATAACGAACCACACCAAACAAACAAAAAACCCCTGGTTCTGCCCTCTTCATGCCCCGAGGACATCAGAGTGCTATCCCCACAGTGTCACTGTTGAGGTCAAGCAGGCCTGTGGCTCCCCCTCCACCTGCAGCTCCCCTGGGACTGCCCCCTGTGCCACCTTTTCTCCTGAGGGCAGCCCAGGTTCTTCCCGCAGGAGCTTCCTGAGAGGAAGGCCCTGATTGGCAGTATTTGCCCCTGACTGTGTAACTGCTCCCACCACGGCTGATTTCAGCCTACCAACACGATCAGCTGTCTCACAAATTCCTGGGAGGGTAGCAGCCAGGTCAGGAGCCGCTCCGTACCCCGCTGCACGCAGGCCGTGGGCCCTGCGGCCTCCAAGGTGCTCTTGTGGAGTCACCAGGGGGCCGACAGTTTCTAGCACAAAACCAGCCCTAGTCTTTTACACAGGCGATGGCTCCCCCACCCTGAATGCATCTCCTCCTGCCCTCATGGCTTGAAGGGGAGAGTGGGATGAGTCACAGCTCTGGCAGCTTAGTGGTGTGGGGGAAGGCTTCCCAGAAGATGGGCATTTGGGCTGAAAGTTGAGGATGTCGGCCAGGATGGGATGAGGGTGACTGATAGGCAGAGGGAGGGAGCATGAGCCGGAGGAAGGCAGGTGCTTTCCAGAACTGAGACAAGGCCCAGAGCAAGGACAGGCCGTGCACGGAGCCCAGGGGCAGGTGGGCATCAGCAGGACCCTGCCCGCCCCTCCACAGGTGGCACCTCCAGTTGGTAACAGTTTGCTTTGTCCCTAGGTATGTCCAGGGGCCAGAAGGGCTGGAGGGTTCTGCGTTGGCTTAGGGGGTGTGTCTTTTAGGAGACTGATACTTCCTCGTCTTCAAAAGTCATTCGAATTTTAATATAAAATCTGTAGATTAAAACTTTTTTCCAGACCAGTTGCATCCTGATGAGACCTTTCCTTTTTATTTCTTTATGTCACATATACATTCACCTAGTTCTTAATTTAGATAAGAACATAGAGTACTTTCAGGAGAATTTCTGTAAAATGTAATTGAGTGTCTGTCTATTCCAGTTTTAGCAAATGCAGTAATTGTCCCTCCCTCCCTGCACCCCCCCCCCCCCATCTGTGCCATTCCTAGTCCTTGAACACCGCGATGAAGAACCTGTGTGAGATCCTGACCCAGGACCCGGAGGGGGGGCCTGCGCGCATTCCCTTCAAGACTTTCTCCTATGTCTACCGCTACCTGTCCAGCCTGGACTCGGATATTGCTACTTCGGAAACAGAAGCCTATCTCGCCTCGCTGAAGGACAACATGTGAGTACGAGCAGTCCCTGCCCTGGGCATAGGGATCCTTAGAGATCTTCCTCCCGTCACCGCTTATCTCGGATTCCTGGTCCCCACTTATCCTGCGGTGACGGTGACGGAGAGGCCACCCGAGCCTCTCCAGGGCCTGCTGAGGAGGCGGTGGCAGGAGGCCGCTGGCTTCCGTGGGACTCGGGGCAGGCGGGGTTCAGTTCTCAGACATCAGAGGAGAAAATGTATTCCATCTCTACAAAAAGTTTATCCACACTTGCCTTGATTCTGAAGGACAGTATGTCAAGTGGTTTAAAATCATAGCATGTTGAACAGTAAGAAAGAATTCACTCTCAACAGTGAGACGCAGAAGCGGGGCTACTGCAGGTGGAGGTGTGACCGGGCTATGGACACAGCTTCATCCCCGGCTCCTTGCACATCTCTCGGGAGATGTGTGCCCCATACTGTGCAGAGGACAAGCAGCCTGGGGGCAGGTGGGGTGGTGGCAGCCCCCCCCCCCAGGGGCTGTGGCCCCACAGAGGGGGCTCCCTGAGGGTGGTGACAATGCCCCTCATGAGCTTAAGCCTAGGAAGCCTGGCAATTCCAGGGGAAGGGGCTCTAGGTGAGGCAGGATGGAGCCCAGCTCCCACAAGGTTGAGGAGAGAGAGAGAGAGGGAGAGAGAGAGAGACAGACAGACTGATCCAAGGCCTTCCAGCACCTCCAGGCCCTTGGTGGCCCCACACTACCCTTTTTAAATAGAAGGGACCTTTGTTAAATAGTGACTAAAACTTGTGTTGTCAATAAAGAAAATTCATTAAATATAGTACTGATTTTTTCACCTAGAAATAAATGCCCATTTTTGTACAAAAAAATAGAATGCTTTAATTTTCCAGGTAGAAATTACTGATTATTGACCATAAGTAATTTTTAAGGTAAAACTGTTAGATTATATTGCATTTTAATTACCTTTTAATTAAATTATACTAAATCATTGTTTTATAAAATTTATGTTGTGTGTCGTGAGACATTACTAATAAGTGTGTTTCTCTGTTTCCATTTTAGAGACAATAGAAAGAATGGCATGATAGGACTTATGGATTTCTTCGTCATAACGAGGAAAATGTAAAAAATCTCAAATAGAAAACTCAGAAGACATGCCATTAATACAGAGAAAAACACATTTTAATGTCGGAAGAGCGTGTTTTAAAACCTTGGCACCAATTACAACTTGTCATTAACCACATGCAGACGTTGCGTGAGTTTTTCTGGTGATGGAAGTTGAGTGTGACCAGTGAGTCCGGGAGGGGGGGCCTATTTAATGATTGCTCTTCACTGTGTCCTTGTAAGAACCTTCAAGGTGAATCACTCCTCGTAGTAAAATGATCTGTTTGACTGAAACAATCTGTTCGGAAGCTGCGGAGCGGGGAGGAGGATGGGCAGCTTAAACCCGCCATCCTGGTTTTCCGTGGGAAACTCTTTATGCCCTGGCAGCTGCGCCCAAGACAGGCTGGGGGAGCACCCTGGCCAAAGCTGGGTCTTCTCTGGGGGAGGCGGGCCTGGGAGCTTGCGCTCACCGAAGGGCATCTACGACTGCGAAGCAAACTGGACAAGCAGCGGGGCCCAGCACTTGGTCCACCGAACAGGAATACTGTGCAAGCAGCACCACGCCGGGCAGTTTTCCCGAGAGCTGGGGGATGGCTTGGCGCATTGGTCTGTGCCACTGGCCACCTTGCTAATCAGTGTTAGCATAGTGAAAAGCCAGAGCTAGGAGGAAGGAGAAAGGTTTTGCTGTTATCTAAAAGCGTGTAGGTTTCTTTTTCTTTCTGCACTTAGGTGTGTAAAGTATATTTTTCATCGGGACACTAAACTCCCTTATTTGAGATGATCATTTGCCTGGACTTTTGGTCACCATTCCAGTAAATAGACAACATATAGAGATTACTGAGAAATTTACAAGTAACTTTTGGAGTTTCTAAAAGCTTTTACAATTTTTAAGTTGCTTTAAACCTTCTAAAATCTTGACTGCCCCCCCAAATTTAAATATTTCCCCCAGCTGTAATGCCTTAATACATGGGGCTCAGAAAAAAAGAATCTTAGGTTTTGCGTAAGCGCAGTTGTAAGTCACGGCGCGGACAAACATGGGGAGGGGAGCAGGCTGCCGGAAAGGCTGTGCGATAGAACCCAGAACGGTGTTGGGCTTGAGACAGAAAGTTGGCCACCCCAGGAGCGCACACAGGACGTTTGCATTTTATGAAGATGCTCCGGCCTATCAGGAGACAGAAAAGGAGAGTTTAATAGAATTAACAGCTTCCCCTCAGGTGGGGCAGCTAGGGAACCGAGGACTTAGGAGAGCCTCCCGACCCCCAGGCTGGCCCTGGACTGCACAGTCAGAGAGGTCCTGGAGCCCTCGAGGTCTGCGGGGCCCCCAGGTGAACCAAAAGGGAAGCCAGAAGCCGAAAGGGACGTGTGCTGTGCCTCTTCCCCTCCCCCCACCTTCTTGCATGTCCCTCCAGTGCTAGATGAACATGGACCTAGCTGGCAAGGAGCTGTGAGTATAGAGGCCACAGAGAAGCTTGTTTGAACATGCAAGTCCTCAGGGAACCCTTCCTTCCTGGGGAGTCTGCTGGAGGAAGAGAGCCAGGCAACCAGAAAGGCTGGAGAGGGCACCGTGAGACCGTGGGAGCACTGGGTATTGTTTACCTGTGCAGCTAAGACCAGGTGAGGAATCTAAGGAAGGGAGATGCTATCGTAAATAATGGATGTATGCGCTGACTGTATAGGTACATATCATCTGTCAGAAATTTTGAGGCTAGAAAGTCTATAAGAATGTTAAAATGATGTTCACATCAGATGTAGGGGAAATTTCATCACTGATCATAGTAGAGAACCCGCATTCAGTAACCAAAAAAGAAAAGACTAAGGATATTATGTAAAAGTACATGTGGTAATCGTTACAGCAAAAATGCAAGCCTTCCTAAATACCTAAATGTAAGTAGGGAGGTAGGACAGCAGAGGCTGAACCAGGAAATAATGGTACCGTGCGGGAGGAGGGAGGCATGGGCGAACGAGGCGGAGCTTGATGCTGGCCTTCTCTGAACCTACTTTTGTGCTGATTTGATTTTGGAATCCTGTAAATATTATACGTAATTATAAAACATAATCACACTTAAGAGAAAGCACTGAAAATTGGCAGTAAAACGAAACCAGTGACCTTAACTGTGTACCCAGTTGGTGGCGTCACCACAGAAACGGTCCCAAGCGACTTTAAAGCCCAGCAATTTGAATATTCTTAGTGAATTCAAGAAGAATGTTACAGAAAAGTTCTTTTAGTAATCAGTATTGGTACTAGAATACATGAGTAACAATTTTGGTGTCATTACCCTGGATTTTGTCATGGAAGAATGAAGATACAAAGTAAATTAGATAAGGTTAAGTCACAATTCTGTGGTCCTGATTTATAACTGAGTATCTGTATGAAATCATAGTCTCTGTCCACTGAAAAGGGCCAGAAACAGCCACCCATCCACCACGTGGGGCCACATCTACCGGCCAGACTGTGGGCCCTAACGACCCTTCTCCGGGGAGAGGAGCCAGGACTCCCTGATGCAGGACTGACTCAGGGTCTTGGGAAGGGAACGGAGCAGATGAGGCCAGAACATTGTGTCACACGGCAGTCAAGGTCCACGTCAGGAAGACTTGGGAGTCAAGTTGAGTGAGCTTCTACCGGTCATAGGAAGTTCGGCTTTCAATTGAGTTGCTACCTGCCTTTGGGGAGCTCACGCAAATGCTTTAATAACTGCACACTTTATTGTATCATTAACGAATCCATGCGCTGGAATAATAAACCATTCAAGTGACTGGAGGGTTTGAACAAAGGAGCTGGAGAGGGAGACCAGCAGAAACTCCTTGGCTGCAGGGAGACTGGGGTGGGGTCCGCAGGGCCTGACGGGACTGCTAGAGGCTTGGGGATGAGGGACCAGGCTCTGTACACAAGCTGCATGTGAGCGGGGGCAGGTGGCCCACAGGGATGCAGCACCTCGAGAGACAAGATTTTTCTAATTAAAGTGACAATGACGGAAACTGAGCATTAAAAAAAAAACCCTGGCATTTGTGAGATGTGGGCTTGGGAAACATCTGCTTTCCCTTGATTCAGAGGAGTGAGTTGGGGCAGTGGCGGGGGGGTGGGGGGGGGGCTTGTGGTGGGGGGACAGGAAAAGCCATAAGATGCAAGTCAGCCAATGTGACTTTGACCTTAGGATCTCAGAAATCGTCTGTCCCATTGAAGTGCATGTCCTTGTCCTTGTCCCTGCAGCGGCAACCAGCGAATTATTTGGTTTTCAATCCAGCTCTTATTTGTCAGCTTCTGTATTTTCCACCTTTAAAGAAAGTGGCTTCTGCTTTGTTTTGCTCGGTGTTCATGATCTGTAGGAAGAGAAAAGGTGGAAGTAGAGGTGACTCTGGAAACATGACCGCCTGGCATGATGGGGTTCTCGGGGCTGGGCAGGGCCAATGATTTTGTCCATAAAATGGTTTAGCTATAAGTCGTTCATTTCATTTGCACTTAGCTGTTACTTCTTGGCAATCACTGGCATACCTGTGAATTCCTGTAATGTGAGAAGATGGAGCTTTACAAATGGTTTACAAATGTAGTGGGATTTTTATGTATAGTCAGTTTGACTACTAATGAAGAATGAATATATAAATTAATCATTGGGTTTGACTTTGCTGTTTCCTAATTTGCAGCCTATGATGTTTTTTCAACCCTTATACATTTCATGGGTCCTTGAAACACTGGGCAGGCCTCAGGCTCTGAGCCTTAGCATTTAAAAAAATGAAAGGCATTCAGGCTCTCCCTAAGGAAAATCCCAATTCCATTGTGTTGCTTTGCAGAATTCCTTTTCCTTGGTTTTCGAAGTGGACTCTCACCAGAGGCCCAGGAGGTGGCCGCAGAAATAGGATTAATCCGCTTGTCTAGGGGACTGACCCAGAACTGAGAGTCCAAGAGCAGCCTCCTGGGCCCGGTGCTGCCCCAGAGCTCGGGCCACCCACCTGACCGGCTCCCCGTGAGGTCAGAAGACCCAACCGGGGAAGTAGACTGAGTGGGTGTTGATGCGTTAATGTGCAGTCTTCCCTGGAATGGTTGGGTTTTTCCAGAAGCCTCGTGGACACTTGGTATGTGACCCCACCCAGATGGAGCAGGGGTCCCCTCCTTCCCCGCGCTGAGATGGAGCCAGCTGACCTGGGATAGAGGGCGGCTCCCTTCTGGGCACACGCTCCACCCAGTCACCACCCCACACCCCAGCTCGTGCTCGAACCTAACCAGAGAGGAGTTACCGGGGACATGACCAAGATGGCCAGACAGCGGCACAAGGTGCCCTGGCTACGCAGTTCAGTGGGGCCTCGGGGCCTCTGAGGTGGGGATGACGTTCTGGCTTAGATAGAAATGCCTTTACCCAGAGCCTACTCAGCCCGGGCCTGTGGGGAGGGCTTCCCAGCTCACTCAGTTCTCACACCAACCTCACTCAGGCTACTACCGTTACCTGCCTTTTACAGGTGCAGGCGCAGCACCTTGCCCAAGGTCACTCAGGTAGAAGGTGGCGGGGCTGAGACTGGGCCCTGGCAGCCTGACTCCAGAGCCTGGGGAGCGTCTACTGTAATAAAAGGTAAAGAGGAATGTGGCCTTGGGGACAGGACAGTGATGAGAGGGAGAACTCAGTTTTTGGTTTTCAAGTGGAAATTGTATAGAGTGGGCCACCTGTGTGGGACACTTGTACAGTGTTTGAGAGGAAAGTTTGTAAAAGAGTCTTCACCCAAGTGTGAGAGGGCTAAGGGGAACCCAGGAGAGAGGGTGCAGGGCTCTGGGCCAGCCGTGGGGGGGCTTGATGACCATAGGCCTGAAAGGGTAGGGGGAGCAGTCACTGGGGTTCAGAGAGACTGCTGGAGCTGGGAGAGGGCCCCTGGCAGGAGCTGAGGATTTGGTAGAGAGGTAGACACTCCCTGCCCCCCCCCCCCCCCCCCCGCACACCCCGCCAGGACCCCACAGGGAGGCAGCTGGGGGAAGAAATCAGACCCCTCTCATTTGCCTCCCACCCTCTGAGCTTCTGCCAGGGACTCCTGTTGGCCAAGCACAGCCCGAAGCCTCTGGATGCAGAGGTCAGCTGCCTCAGCCTGGGGCAGGGTGGAGCAAGGAGAGGAATGCTTCGGGCAAAGAAGTGGAAAATATTCAGCATACAATCATCTGTGTGAAAGCAGGTGTGGAGATCCATATCTGTATCTCTACATATTCATACGCTTGCTTATAGATGGGCAAGTTATTTCTGGAATGATATGCACACAAAAACTGGTAGGAACTTCTGAGAAGTGTCCTACTTTCCATTGTGTAACTTTATCTACTGTTTGATCTTTACTGCCTGCATTTATTACATATACAATCCATCCATCCAATAGGGACTTGCATGTGATCTAAGCCAGACAATCATGAAGCCCCCCCCCCCCCCCCTTCCTGGCCACAGTGATTTATCCAAGGGTTGGCACGTGACCCACACTCAGCCAATCAGAGCCTTGCCTGAGCTTGTCAGCCTGGAGCTGGGAGGAAGAGAGGTCCTTTCCTGTGGTTGAGGGTCCAGGATGTGGGTCTAGAGATGTACCTGATAACAGTAGCTAACAATTGTATGATACTTACATTCCATTGAAACACGTAAGTTAGTGACAGCCTCCGTTTTTCATCCCCCAAAGGAAATTTCATCTAGTTCAACCTACGCAGGGCAGACTCGCAAGGGGAGGGGTTTGTACAGGGCATGTTCACCAGCAGGCTGGGAATTTGGGGGCTGTCTTGGAATTCTGCCTACTTTATAGCAACCCCATAAAGCGGGTGGTATTGGTATTAACCCCAGACTATAAATGTGACAACCGAGGAAGAGGGAAGTTAAGTAACTTGTCCAATATTGCACAGTGGGCGTCAGAGGCCCCCAGTGTGCACCTGAGTTCCCCTCTGCCGTGTGCCCTGGTATGGAGGAGCCTCACTACACTGGGGGTGGAGGGCATGCAGAGGAGAAGCGGAGAAGCAGGGACCTGAGGCTTAGTGGTCCTAAAGGCAGTACCACCGCAGCTAGGCTCTCTAGTTATACTTAGCAGCCAAGGCCTCTGCCATGCTTTTGCAAGGTCAAGGAGAATGTCGGGTCTTTGCCCTGATGTAACTGGATTTCTACATCAGTTCTTTCCCATGTGTAATTAATTGAATAGTGGTCTTCAGTACCATCCATGCTGTTGCAAATGGTAAGAATAGTGGCCCTTCAAAAGGTATGTCCAAGTCTTCACCTTGAACCTAGGAATGTGGCTTTGTTTGGAAAAAAAGCCCTTTGCATATGTAATTAAGAATCTTGAGATGGAATCATCTTGGATTCAGGGTGGGCCCTAAATCCAATGGCTGGTATCCTTGCAAGAGAAAGACAAAGGGAAATTTGAGATGTAGACATAAACACAGGGGAGAAGGCCATATGAAGATGGAGGTGGAGTGTGAAGTGATGCTGCCACAAGCCAAGGAACCTGGGCAGCCACTAGGAACTGGAAGAGGCAAGGACAGATCCTCCACAAGATCCTAATACCAGAATTGTGAGAGAGTAAATAGCTGTTTTAAGTCACCAAATTTGTGGTAATTTGTTATAGCATCTCTCAGAGTCTAATACACCCCCTTTCCTCTTTTCTTGCAAAATGAGTACAAAGGGGCATAAAAAATGGAGTAGAGCTCTGGTTTGATCCAAAAAAAGATTTAGATTTGGTTTTCTGTTGATCCCAAAGATGAAAACCCTTTGAGGATTCCAGAGGTGAGGTAGGAGGGTTTGAGGCTGTTGGAAGTTGAGGGGCAACAAGGGAATCTTGGCTCATTTAGAAGATGAGAGAGATTTCTAGAATGGGAAGAAGATAGACTGGCTCTCAATACATTTTCTAATTTCCACAGACTTTCTGAGTTTCTATGGCAGGCAGAATTCTGAGACTGCTTCCAAGAGTTTGCCCCTGCTATAGACACCCTGTAGAATCTCCTGTCCTCAAGTGTGGGTAGACCTGTGAATATAATGAGATTGTTACACCTGTGACTGTGTACATTATATAAGTTCCAGCAGTGGCAGACTAGAGAGAGACTTTTCTGCTGGCTTTGAAGGACCCAGCTGTCATGGTGAGAGGCCAGGTGTCAGGACCTGTGGGTGGCCTCTGAGAGTTGAGAGCCACTTCCAGCTCACAGCCAGCAAAGAAATAGGAACCTCAGCACTATGAGTGCGAGGAACTGAATCCTGCCAACAACCTGGCTGATTTGGCAGTGAACCCTGAGTGTCAGACGAGCTCACAGCCTCAGCTCACACCTTGATGTGGTGTCTGCCACGTGGGCAGAGGACTCAGCTTGGCCTCCCGACCACAGAAACATTTGAGATAATGAACATTTTCATCCACCACGTTTGTGGTAACTTGGTATGTGACAGTTGCTGACCAAAGTTCTCCCATATTGTAAATGAACAGAGACCACTGAGCTTGAGCCTTGATTTTATGTTTTTATGACCCAATAATAAAAATCTGTAATTCTGAGTTGTATTTTTACACATTAATTCAAAAAATCTTTTGAAAGTCTCTAAAGAAAATAGAGAAACCTGGCTGGAGTGGCTCAGTGGTTGAGTGTCGACCTATGAACCAGGAGGTCGAGGTTCGATTCTCGGTCAGGGCACATGCCTGGGGTTGTGGGCTCAATCCCAGGTAGGGGTGTGTGCAGGAGGCAGCCAATCAATGATCCTCTCTCACCATTGATGTTTCTATCTCTCTTTCTATTCCTCTCTGAAATCAATAAATGTATTTTTTTTTAAAAAAAGAAAATAGAGAAAAGATGAGCAAAAGTTAATCATTGTGCATAGATAAATGTGTCCTAAATGTCCTTGGTAATTGCCTGCTCATTGTTCTTTGTGTGGCAGCAGCTTTCCCCATAAACCCTCTGTGGTTGCACAGAGTGCCTCCAGTGTGATGTCTCTCCACAAACAGCTTTCCTGCCACCCCACGGGCAGATTCCCAGCAAGCCCTGCTGGCACGGCACCACAGCCACACAGCCACTCCTCTGCCATCCCATTGACCACAATCACTCCCCCCCCCCCCCCCCCCCAGTGAGATCTGGATCTCAGCTCTGGGACGCACCATCCCAGTCCTTGGGAGTCATGGCCGCTCCTTTTGTATCTATCAGATGTTCTTTAGAGTTCTCTTTACTTCTTACCAGCCCATTCCTCGCTCTCCAGTCCTGTTACTGATTCCTACTTTAAACTTTCCCTGTGTGATGTCCTGTGTGGTTCCTCTCTCTGACCGGACCCAGACCGAGGCACTGCTCCCAGCAGCATGTGGGCACCAGGTGCTGAGCACCGAGTGGGTCACTGCAGAGACCTGAGGACAGAGCGTGCAGTGGACAGAGCACAGGGCTCCGAGGTGAGAGGCTGTTTCCAGACCTGGTTCTGCAGATGGCTGTGGGATTGGGGGGATCGCCCAGCAACTCGGTGTCCTCATCTGTGACGTGAAGATAATGGACTCTATGGCCTTGTGTTCGTTAGGGTCCAAGCTAAGCTTCTGTGACAAAGTGACTTAAAGAACAGAGCTGTTCAGTCTTTCTCAAGTGTCTTTTCATGAGGGGTCCAAGGTGACGGGCTGCTCGGTTCCACACGGTCATTCAGGGACCCAGGTCTGCCCATCTTGTTGCTTTGCTGTCACTTAGGCTATCTCCCTCATCCACGTGGTTGCAGTTCAGGGGAAGATGGAGGCATGGAAGGGCGTGAGCTCAATGCCTTAAGGCTCAGACTGAGAAGGGGTGCCTGCCGCCTGCATTTGCATTCCAGCAGGTGCACTTAGTCACAGGACCATGTCACACTGCACAGGAGGTTGGGATACGGAGTCATGCCCAGCACAATCGATGACATGGAAGAAGTGAGAGGATGGAGGGGGATAATGATCAATGTCAACTGTGCCTGCGCCAGCTCTACCAGACGCCTCCACACATCACCCCAGCCACCGGCAGTTAAAGGAGGAAAATATCCTTGTCCACATGGAAAATCCTGGCCGCATTGTTCTGCTTTTGCTTTTAGAGTCAAGATTCTTAGCGCTTGCAGAAATGTCTTTAATGCTGAAAAGTGAAGAAGGAGGTGGCAGGTGTGACTAACAACACAGTCCTCGTGCATCTGCTAGGGAATACATTTTTTCCCCCTCCAACGTAACAAATTAGAACCCATCTGGGATTTGAGAAGTCTGAGCTAAGGTTTCCTGGATCTGTTTGCCTATGAAGCAATAATGAAAAGTGAAGGAGATGAAGAAAATGATGAGTTTAAAGAACCCTTGTGTGACAAGTGGAACAAAGGCTTGTGAATTTTTATACATTTTTTTCTGGCATAAGACGGTGCTGTTTAAGGATTTGGGGAGACTGAGGATTAAAATAAAGACCTGAAAATAATTGAACTCATTGATAGAGCTTCCATGTGCCAGACACTATTCTAAAACATTAAAAATTATAATTCCTCTAATCCCCACAAAAATATTTTGAAATGAAGACTATAATACCCATCTGAGAGATGTGGAAATGGAGGCAGAAGGAGGAAAAATAACTTACCCCAAATCTCACAGCTAGTGGATCTAGGATTTGAAGTCAGGTAATTTGGCTCCAGAGCCTGTGTCGGGGCCACCAACCTTTTTCAGTAAATCATCAGCCAGTAAGTCTTGTAGGCTCTGTGGGTAGTGCTGTCTCTGTCACAGCTGGTCAGCCTGCTGTTGGGTGAATTCAGGCAGCTGTGGACAATGCGGAAATGAATGGGCTGCCAGCAGTTTCCTTGGCTTGTGGCTACATCACTTCCATCTTGGTCCCTCTTCACATGGCCTTTTCTCTCCTCTGTGTGTATTGGTGTGTCCTCTCCTCTTCTTACAAGGACACCAGTCATTGGGTTTGGGGCCCAACCTACTCCAGGATGACCTCACCTTAACTAATTATATCTGCGAAGACCCTATTTCCAAATAAGGTCACATCCAGCAGTTTTGGATAAATGTGCCTTTGGGGTGATGGGACACTATTCAACTCACTATATCTCTCAACTCAAATATTACTAGGTTTTCCTGCCTTAAAAAGTATTAATTGTCTCCCTGGCTAGCGTGACTTAGTTGCACTGAGAGGTCTCCAGTAGGAGGCAGCTGATGATGGTTCTCTATCATCAATGTTTCTATCTCTCTCTCTCTCCCTCTTCCTTTTTCTCTCTCTCAAATCAATAAAAGCATATTTTTTTTAAAAGTTATTGATTGGGAAAAATAAGAGCAGTTTTTCTACATATTTCATGAGCGATAAAAATGCTAAAATGACATTTACAATTTTGTAAAGACAACACAGTTTATATTAAAAATACGTGATGATATTTATATTTACAATAATATTAGCCACTTCCTGTCCTCACATAGGCATTAAGAAGATTAATGCCTTGGAAATCTTATATATTTTAGTAGAGCATTATTATTGTCATTATTATGCTTATCCCGGTGTTTCTATTTTGAGGTGGCTGCTATAATTATAGTAACTTGTATGGATACATTAGATTTCCCAGATGATTAAGCTATAAATTACTCAGAGTGTGCAAAGGTTTTTCAAGTCCCAGGAATGTGTGTGTGTGTGTGTGTGTGAGAGAGAGAGTGTGCGTGTGTGTGAGTGTGCATGTGTGTGTGTGTGTGTGTGTGTGTGTGTTACACTTACGATTCCCATGTTCGTGGAGAAATGGAGACCTAGAGAACTGCCCATGTTCCTCCAGTGAGCCGGGGCTAGGAAAGTCTGGAGCCCAGAACCCCAGTTGTGCGAGCGATCCTATTTCAACTATTTTTTCCCCCCAATTCAACAAGTATACACAGTAGTTTTATCCCCAGTTTCACTTTTGTGGTTTCAGTTACCCGCAGTCAACTGTGGTACAAAAATATTAAATGGAAAATTACAGAAACAAACAACTTATAAATTACAGAATAAACAACTTGTAAGTTTTAAATTGGGTCTCATTCTGAGTAGTGTGATGAAATCTCACACTGTTTCTCACTATCCTCTCCTCTTTGGGATTGAATCATCTCTTTGTCCATGCTGAACATACAGTACGTTAGAATGTTTTGAGAGAGAAACCACATTCACACAACTTTTATTACAGCATCTGTATATATAAAAGCCTAAGCGACCATTATGACCGAATGACCAGAATGGCCAGTCGACCCGTCAGCAGATGATGGATTAAAAAACAGGAGGACAGTGAGGGTTCGTGCTCCGCTGACATGCCCCACATTTTCAGTGAGTGACCTACTGATGAGCACCTGGTCAGGTTCACTTGGCCGAGGTGCAAAGGCAGGGAGGAGACCAGAGCCCACACCCACACGTTCCTCTCTGGAAGTGGAAAGAGCACAGGGTCTGCGGAGGTGGGGCCCTTCCTCCCTGGCTCCCCAGGGAGAGCAGCAGACCACAAAGGCCGGAAGCACTGGGCCTTGCGGGGAGGCTGCTAGGGGACGGCCTTGCTGACTCAGGGCCGCTCTGTCCCCATTTCTCCTTGTGGATATTTCCTGGGGGTGGCAGGAGGGAAGGCCTCTCCCCTGAGCCGCTGCCTGCATGGTCTCCTCCCATTGAATGCATGAAGTGATATGATTTGATTTTGCAGTTTAAAGGTGGAAAATGTCAATTACTTTTTAACTTGAAAAGTATTTAAAAATTTGCTTATTGACTTTATTGGGGTGACATTGGTTAATAAAATTACATAGGTTTCAGGTGTACAATTCTATAATACACCATCGGAATATTGTCTTGTGTGTTCACTACCCCAAGGCAAGTCTCCTTCCATCACCATCTAGCCCCCCTTTACTCCCTTTTACCTCCCCTATTCCCTTCCCCTCTGGTAAAATGGCTGAAATGGTAAATTTTATGTTATGTGTATTTTACCACAATTAAAACTAAAAACAAAACAAAACACATCTGTAAAAGAGAGACTTTTTCTAATGCTTGTTATTCTCATCTGTTATCTGGTAATCACCATACTGTTGTCTGTGTCTAGGAGTTTTTTCTTTGCTTAATCCTCCCTCCCCCTTTTTTCAGCCAGTCCCCCAACCCCCCTCCCCTCTAACAGCTGTCAGTCTGTTCTCTGGATTTACGAGTCTGTTTCTATTTTGTTTGCTAGTTTATTTTGTTCACTAGATTCCACATATAAGTGAAATCATATGGTACTTGTCTTTCTCTGACTGGCTTATTTCACTTAGCATAATATTCCCCAGATCCATTCATGTTCTTGCAAAAGGTAAAAATTCCTTTTTTTTTTTTTTTTTACAGCTGAGTAATATTCCATTGCATAAATGTAAATGTCAACTTTTGAAGAGAGCTTGAAGGAAAAAAGAATCCATACTTGAGTATGGGAGGTGCCCAAACAGGAACTTCTTAGCTTCCAGAAGAGCAGATAAATGCACAAATAGATCATAAACATATGTGGCTATTCTGCTGGGAGTTTTCTTTCAATTGTCCCTGGGAGCTACAAAATCCACAGATACAGATAGATTTTTTTATTCATTCAAAAAACAATTCTTAGGCCCCATCTGCGTGCAAGGGGGTTGTGCAGCAGCCAGATTTCGGAGAGGCTGGAGGCCGCTTGCGTCACGCTCCTGGGAATGGAGACAAGGCCACTGGAGAGCCCCACCTTCAGTTCTGGGAAATTCCCGAGGTTCCCTGGGACTCACAGCCTCCAGCGGCCTGTTTTGGTTGCTGAATTGATCTACGCTTTGGGACTCCTGGCCTCCAGTCTGTAAATGAATAAATTCCTGCTGTCTGAAGCCCCCCAGTCTGTGGTGATGCTCTAGGGCGGCCCTGGGAGACTCATACAGGCAAGCAGACAAAAGTGTGGATCGTGGGCCAGGATCCAGGGAGACAGGAAGGTGTGAAGAAGGGGAGGGAGGTAGTAAGGGCCTCTGTTGCAAGGTCAGGAATCCTGGCCTAGCCGGTTGTTCAAAATTGGGAATTTGTTGGCTCCTGTACCTGACCTGGCCAGAGGGTGACAGCTTCAGAAGCGGCTGGAGCTGGCCATTTTGGAAAAGTCATCTAGAACCTTCTTTTCTCCATCTCTTAGCTCAACTGGAGGGTCTGGTGAGATCAGGAGTCTCTCTGTAGCCTGGCTTTGGGGACCTGCCTTCCAGGGTCATCATAGCAGGTGGGAGGTGGGAGGCAGGAGGCGGGGCCTTTCAAGTGGCCAGACGTGGGTTCCACTCACACCCTTGGATGGACACAGGGACAGAGGCCTCCCCAAGGGAAGTTAGGATGCTGTTACTCAGAGAAGCATATAGGGATAAGGGCAGGCAAAAATGCTACAAGCATGTGACCAGGAGGTTCATTCGCATCTCTGCCGCCTGCCCCTCCCGATGGCAGCCCCTTGCCTCCCCGAATGACAGCACTGTCGTTTTCAGTGCTCAGGGTGGTGACACTCAGCAGAATGGCCCAGCTGTGTAAAGCAACGTTCTAGGTGTGCTGTCTGCTGCTGACCTCGGGGTCCACCGGGAGGGACCCCGCCCCGCCCAGTGCCCTGACTCAGGGGTCCCGGGGTGACAATTCAGTGACCCACCTGGCCTTTCCGAGAGCAAATCCAGATGGTAGCAGTGACTACTCACATGGAAATGCTTACTAAGTGGATCTGTCTGGGGGGTACAGTCATCAGAGCAAAAGGATATGGTGCAGAAGAAAACACATCTTTTCACTTTTCCAGGGAAGATCTTAGGCAGGGGCCAGGAGGGCAGCCTGAGCTGATTCCCGTGGACACCGCAGCTGCTGGGCTTCTGCCACAGAGTCTTAGCCTGGCCGTTGCGGGGATAGACCAGGATTATGTCTAGAGGATCAGGGCATCAGCGCCCCAGGCCACCTGGCTGGAAATAGGCTCTAAATAGGGATCATGGGGCAGGGATGGACTGAAGCATGCAGAATGGACAAATAGAGTGTGGGGGTGCTTTTTTCTACTTGGGGGGCATCTCAGCAGATCTCAGCTGCCAAACAGGCAGCCCCCAGCATTTCCTGCAGCAGAGACAGGTGCCCATGGTGTCTAGTAACCTCCTCTGCTGAGAGACAGGGAACAGGCGTGAAGAAATAATAGGAGAGGTGAGAAAAAGGGAGAGGAATTGTGGGGAAGAGAGAAAATGTAAATAATCAAGACAGTCCCGAGAGGCTTATAATGGATGCCAGACACCATCCTGAGGCTTCATGGGCACATGCTGACGAGCCCATGATGTGGAGCTGGGAGCTCCCCTGTTTATAGATGTGGAGACTGAGGCACAGAGGCATTTACAGCCGGAGAGTATTCATGAATGTTCACTGAAACACAGTGTGTTCACAGACATGGCGTTCTAAAGCCACACACGGGCCCTAACCGGTGTGGCTCAGTGGATAGAGCATCAGCCTGCGGACTGAAAGGTTTCAGGTTCGATTCCGGTCAAGGGCATGTACCTTGGTTGCCGGCACATCCCCAGTAGGAGGTGTGTAGGAGGCAGCTGATCGATGTTTCTCTCTCATCGATGTTCCTATCTCTCTATCCCTCTCTGTAAAAAATCAATAAAATATATTTAAAACAAAAGCCACACACGGAGTTCAGACGTTCCATCCACAGTATTTGCTAAGCATGTTCTGTGATTCCAAAGTCCATTGGCTCCCAGGGCTACAAGGCCCAGTGTCCCTCTGGGATGCTCACAGCCAGGGAGGGGAAACACAGGTGCAAATTACTGCGATGCTGCTGTCCAGGTGCAGACACTGCAATACTGGGAGGAACAGAGGGCCTGCAATTTCCCTTCAGATGCCTGAGTTCCACGTGCAGGAGCTTAGCTTCCATGGGAGGAAGCGATGGCATGGAGGTAGATGCCAACATGAGGGCTGTGATGGGAATGTGTTAGGTCTCTCTCAGTTGCAAAGTACAAAACCCAATTCAAACCAGTTTAGACAGAAAAACAAATGTGGTAGAGGGACTCTGGGGCCCTCAGGACTAGAAGGGGGCTTTGGATGGAGCCAGGAATCCCTCTTCTGTTCTGACTCAGACCCAGACTCCTCTGCGCCTGCTGCACTGCAGGTGGGCATTTCCCGTGTGGCAGGGACCCCCTGTGGGGCAGGGTACCACGAGGCAGGCAGACCCATGTGGCTAGGTGCCAGGGGACAGGTACCTTCCCTTGGCAGGCTGCCATCAAGGAGCACCTCAGTGTGGCAGTACTGACCAACATCATTCCGGTGTAAAGACCCCTGAAGAGCAGAGAGAAACTCTTTCCCAGCTTCAGTATGAAAAGCCCAGGGAAGGACTTTGATTGGTCTAGTTTTTGTCACATGACCAATGCTGGACCAATCACTCTGGCCAGGGTTACAGGGTACTTTACATAAGCAGGCCTGACTACCATGTGACCAGGGTCATGTGATGGGTGGAAGGAGGGAGGTGGGCATACTGTAACTGGCAGCTCCCTCCCATAGTGGGAGATATTTTCTAGAGAAAAGAAAAGAGATACTTGTGGATAAACAACAGATGTTCGCAGCAGGGAGGGTTGGAACCAGATTGGTTTCAGAGATGACTGGGCAGGTGGGAGGCTGTCTGCTGCTCCCAGGGCCTGCATGCACTCAGTCAGGAGAAACTTCTCTCAACTTGGTTAAACACAGGCACACCTGCCTCACCCCTCCATAAGAATAACTACCCAAGCCAAGTTTTAGAATGTTATTTGAAATTCAAAGTGTCAGGAAGACAAACCAAGTGAGCACTGTTTTGCTTCCAAACCCCACACCCCTTCCCTAGGGAGCCAGCAGTCCACACGCTCCCGCTGCGAGAGAGAAGACCTGGAACTTGTGAGAAGGGGAGGATGCCAGGGTTTACACCAGTGCGTCTCTCACTGAAACTTGCTCAGGAATCCCCTGGGAATCCCGTTAAATCACAGGTTCTGATTCAGGCTGTCTGGGGCAGGCCTGAGATTCTGCTTTTCCAACCAGCTCCCAGGCAATGGGCCCACCCCTCACTGTGAGCCACAGGACTTAAGAGTGTAGAATCATGGGCCAGAATGAGAGTTGGATGAAGCTTCGAGCTGTCTGTCCTGGAAGCCACCGAGATGGCCAGCTCGTGGTTCACCTGATGGGGGGATATGAAAGTGCTGGAGCCAGGCAGATGGCGGACTTTCTCTGAGCCTGTGCCAGTCTGAGCTTGCTGGGCCTCTCAGACCCCCTCCTGGACGCATGGAGAACTTCTGGAGAGCTGGCTGGGAAGGAAGGTGATCTGCTCTCACCCTTGGATTAGAGTCTCAGTGGCTCCCCCCAGCCACCTTGGGTGCCTGTTGGGATGAAAGGAGGGGCAGAGCAGCCTGAGCTGCTACCTGTCAGCTCTTCCTGGCATCAAGGATGGGTGCCCCAATCCCACTGTGGGAGGGTGAATAATGACCCCAAGATATATCAGGTTTTAGTCCTTGGAACATGTATAAATGTGACTGTACATGGCAAAGACTTTGTAGATGCAATTACATTAAGGATCTTGAGATGGGGAGATTATTCTGGATTATCCACGTGGGCCCTGCCATCACGTGTATTCTTATAAGAGGAAAGCAGAGGGACATATGCACCCCTATGTTCATAGCAGCACAATTACAGTAGCTAAGATTTGGAACAGCCTAAGTGCCCATCAGCAGATGAGTGGATTAAATAACTGTGGTACATTTACACAATGGAATACTACGCTGCTATAAAAAAGAAGGACCTTTTACCATTTGCAACAGCATGGATGGAACTGTAGAGCATTATGCTAAGCGAAATAAGCCAGTTGGAGAAACCACATGAGCTCACTCATTTGTGGAATGTAATGAACAACATAAACGGATGAACAAAAATAGACCCAGAGATAGGGAAACACCAAACAGATCATCAAACCTCAGAGGGAAGGTAGGGGAGGGTGTGTGTGGGTAAGAGATCAACCAAAGGACTTGTATGCATGCATATTACCATAACCAATGGACATGGACACTGGGCAGTGGGGGCTTGTCTTGTGGGGGGAGTGGCTGGGGAGGGGTCGATGGGGGAAAAAGGAGACATATGTAATACTTTAAATAATAAAAAAATAAAAAGAGGAAAGCAGAGAAAGATTTGATACAGAGGAAGCAGAGATCAGGGTGATGTGGCCACAAGCCAAGGGATGCAGGCAGCCATTCAAAGCTGGAGGAGGCAAGGAACAAGTTAGGTTCTCCCCTCGAGCATCTGACACATTTCAGATTTCTGGCCTCCAGAATGATGAGAGACTATATATCTGTTGTTTTAAGCCCCTCAATCTGTGGTACTTTGTTCTGGCAGCCACAGAAAACCAATGCGGGTGGTGTCAGCCCCTTCGTTGCCAGCCCTCCACCACTGGCCATAGCCAGCACCCCAGGGGTGACCCTCTCTTCCTCCTTTGCACCCACAACAGCCCCCTGTGCTGTGGCTGACAATGAGTGATCACCATTAGCGGATCGAGGTGAGGGTGGGCGTTAGATAAAGGAAATAGGATAATTAGGGCCCTGCTTTTTGGCAGAAACACTGTGCCCTTCGAAAGAGACGCCTGAGAAGCTCCAGGCTTTTCCCAGTGCTGCTGCTCCTGCTCAGACCCACACTAGGACTTTCGTAAGGAGCCGCCTTTAGAGCCGGGTGACAGCCCGTGAGGAAACCAGGAACCCACACTGGGGCCGCGTTTTGGATTTGTCTCCTAAGGTGACACTGAGTTTGGTTACCCACCTCAGTCACCTGATTTGACTCTGAGTAACTTTTGACCACTTCCAGGCTGCAAAGGTGAAGGGCTGCCCTTTCACAGACATGAAAAAAGTGATCACAGTTTTCTGGTGGCTCCCACTGGGGCCACCGCCTCTGACGAATCAGCCTCAGCTCTGTCCTGCTCCTCTTCGTGGTCTTAAAAAGAGAGGAAATGGGCATTTCCATTTGGGTAACACCTTTCTCATGGCCAGGCTGACACTAGCCCATCCCCGGGGAGGCAGAAGCAGCCCGTGTCTTTTTTCCTGGGTTCGGCTAACTTCCTGATCGCGCTTCCAACAGGAATGACCCGAAACTTCCCACCGAGCTTCCCCGCGTCTGTGTTTCCTGCCTCGCCATACCTGCAGGCCTCCAGGTAACGGAGCTTTGTAATCGGAGACAGGTGAAAAGCACACCTCGCTTCCTCCTGTTTCTATGTCTTCCCCATCCCGTTTTTGCTCTGTGCTTCCTACATTTTTGGGTTTCGTTTGGTTTTGTGCCTGAATGAAGTGCAATAGGAGAGGGAAATTGTATACATTGCCCGAAATCATAGTGGTCAGAGAAGTCAGCACTCCTCATGAGATCACCGCATGCTGGGATGGCAACGAGCATGAGTCCCTAGAACAGTGGTTCTCAACCTTCTGGCCCTTTAAATACAGTTCCTCATGTTGTGACCCAACCATAAAATTATTTTCGTTGTTACTTCATAACTGTAATGTTGCTACTGTTATGAATCGTAATGAAAATATCTGATATGCAGGATGGTCTTAGGCGACCCCTGTGAAAGGGTCATTCGACCGCCAAAGGGGTCGCGACCCACAGGTTGAGAACCGTTGCCCTAGAACATTTTTGCATGAAGTAGCTGTGGGGAGTGGGCCCCACCCTCATCCTCTCTTCCCCAAAGACAAGCATTGGGTTGGAGCAGACTGTCTCAGACTTGAGTGTGCACTCGACTCACCTGCGCCAGGTGAAGCAGATTCTGATTTGTAGGGAGGTCCTGAGCAAGGCCTGAGACTCTGCAGGTTTAACCAGCTCACAGGTGATAACCATCCAAGCATTTCACTTCGCTCCAAGCTCGGGAGCTTGTCCAACATGAGGCCCATCCCAACCTCCTGACTCAACTTGCATTTTCACCAGGTCCCTGGGCCCTCTGAATGCACATTAGAACACGGGGCTCAGTGCTAGACCACAGAGGAAGGAGATCCCTGCACAGTGACATCCCTGGAGAACTGGAAAGCTCTGATGCCTGGGTCCCACCACTGGGGTCCTAACTTAATCCGTGAGGAGTGGCGTGGGCGTCAGGAATTGTCCCAGCTCCCAGGTGACTGAGTGGGCAGTAAAGTTTGAGGACCACTGGGTTGGGAGGTCCTTAGGCTTCAGCCCATGATGCCTCACTTTACTGAGGCGATTCTGCCACCCAAAATGGGCCAGGAGGCACCTGAGCAAAAGAGAAGTGTCTGTGAATGCTGCTTCTGAAGTCCCCACTCCCTCAAAATGGGACTGGGTTACAGCAAATAAAGGGCCAGCCACGAAATACACATGTACTCTCCCCAGTTTCCTCTGTCTGTGGTTCCCTTCAACCTTCAGGGGTCCAGTGGTCCCTGCTCTGTGCTCTAGGCTGACCTCAGGAGACTGGCCCTCTAGCAGGAGAGAGTCTCATGTCATCCGTTTACATGATAGTGAAAATCGAAGTCAGTGAGTTATTCTACTGGTGTGTGTGTGTGTGCGTCCACATTTTATTGTCTCTCATTGTAGAATTAAAGAGGGCAGAGTGGAAATCAAGGGGCTCTGAAACCCGCCACCATTTGGATATTTATAACATCATTTGGGGGCCATACAGGTCTGGAGATGGCTCTACATCCTTCTCCATGCAGGAGTTCGCCCTTCTTTGTGAAGGCAAGTTGGCACAGATTCTTATTCTTCATTGACATCCAATCTTGGAGACACACCCACTGGAGGGTTGCCGGATAGAATGCAGGACATCCAGTTACATTTGCATTCCAGATAATGAATTATGTCCCAGATGAATCATGAATTTTTAGTGTAAGTAAGTCCCAACCATTGTATGGGACATGCTAAAAAAATGATTCATTGTTGATCTGAAATTCACATTTAACAGGTGTCCTGCATTTCCAGCTGCTAAATCGGACACTTTTGCCCACTGGGGGTTCCCCCTTCCACAGGCCCAGGGCGCGCGCGCACACACACACACATGGACAGAGGGAAGACTCTGTGCCTGGAGGAGAAGCTGGTGTCTGGGCAAGTCTCTGGGGCCCTGGCGTTGTGGCTGTCAGGTCAGCTCACAGAAGGCACTGGGGCGGGGTGGCCTGTGACTTGGTGGGAACCGCAGGGTCTGTTTAGTTGAATCCTGAGAGTACTTCCTATTTCCTTGCCAATTTTCAAGTCCCTGTAGAGTTGGAAACTCTGCCCAGTACAAAAAGGTGCCTGGAGCTCGAGCAAATGATCTGATTTCTAACTGCAGAAGAACCCATTACGTCATTCACATCATGATGATGACAGTATAGGGTCTAATCCCTTACCCATGGTTCTGAAATCCAAAACACTCTGAAAAAACGTTTTAGTGAGGTTGGCGATGAAACCCATCTACATGCGGCCTGGGCTGACCAACGGGCATCCACCTGCTGGGTCGGGTTCTAGGAGCAGCCACAGTGAGGAAGAGCAGATGAGTGTGTCTGGCCTTTCATGAAGTTCATCTACCAGGCCATCTCCCCCTCTCACCCACCCCACTGACCACTGCAGAGGGCAGCCGAGCTATCTTCAAGGGCAATCAGACCTCGCTGGTAGCCTGCAGACCCATGTTTTTCCTTGGCGGAGAGTTTGTCTGCCCTGGAGTCTCCTGGCAACCCACCCCAAGGGATTTCTCTGGAAGGGTGAGAGGAGGAGGGGTCTGTGTGCACATCCTCCAGCTGGGAGCATAAACTCAGAATGATGGCTTCCTAAGAGAACATGGCCCAGGACTGGGCTAAAAATAGTACAATTTCTTGAAATTGCATGACGCTTTGATTACAGAGTCTATTAGTTTACTGTGGCTGCCGTAACACAGTGCCACAAGCTGTGGGTTGGAGTGGTGGTGGTGGTGGGGGCGGGGGGCGGGCGCTGAAACAACAGAGATTTATTCTGGCACAGCTCTGGCGGCAGACGGTCCCAGTGAAGGTGTTAGCGGAGCCACACTCCCTCCGAGGGGTCTCAGAAAGACCCTCCCTTCCCTCTTTTAATCCTGATGGCCTTGGTAGTGCTTGGTGTTCTTTGGTTTAATCTGCATCAACCAATCACTGTCTCTGTCCACCCATGGCCTTGTCTTCTGAGCATCTGTGTCTCTGTGTCCACATTTCTCTCTTTTCATAAGGACACCAGTCATGTTAGAGTCAGGGCCCGCCCTCATCCAGGAGGAGCTCATCTTAACTTGATTACATTGCAAAGAATCGATTGCCAAATAAGGTCTTATTCTGGGGTTCCAGGTGGGCATGAACTTTGGG
This sequence comes from Myotis nattereri, assembly GCF_964212035.1. NCBI lineage: Eukaryota > Metazoa > Chordata > Mammalia > Chiroptera > Vespertilionidae > Myotis > Myotis nattereri. The sequence goes on from NC_138079.1 coordinate 12,968,394, forward strand.
GAGACACTATTCAACTCCATACACAGAGTATCCCCTGTTTTGAAGTAATTTTTTCTCAATTAAATTTGCCACATTTTAGAGTCTTCTGCTCCACTGTCTTGAACTTGGATGGTTTAGAAATTCAGGGAACATGTATGCATTAGTTGGGGTAATCTCTGTATCCTACTTACACATGTGAAGTTCAAAATGAGTGATCCTAAGCAGTAGGTGGTAGCCACTTGAGCAGTGATTTGGGGGACTCAAATCACCCCTGCATCTCCCACGTGGGGTTCCAAGGTCCCCAAGCTCATATGTATCAATCCACAGAGGGGAGGAGCATGGAGACCATATGGGCAGTTCTACCGGCCAGGCCTGGAGGCCTTGCCCATCATGTCCACAAACATCCTCCAGGCCAGAGCGTGGGGTCAGGCCACACCAAATAGCAAGGGAAGCTGAATGTGTCAGGTGGCTGTAGGCCTGGAGGAAGAGGAGAGGGCAGGGAGGAACATGGCTGGGACTGGCAGTTTAAGATGGTGCCCGAGGGAGATTCATCCCAGAAGGAATTTTTCTTTAGCTTCTTCTTCCCTTTGTTCTTCTCTCCATCTTGCTAAGCGCCAGCCATTCTCTAGCCAGACATTTGAGTATTAATCTCCTCCACGCCAAGATGCAGACAGAAAGGAGCATCTCCATTGTAAGGAGACTCTGAATGGATAAAACCCTGAAGGAACATGTCCTTGGACACAGCCTGAGGGAATCTGGATGACCCAGACTGGCCAGTGCACATGGGGGTCCCAGAGATGGGCTTTATGAGCTTCCTGCTACTGCCTGTGGTCCCCACCTGGAGCCCCATGACTCTGCACCTCAGGACTGGGATCTTGGGGGAGAAGCTGGGGCTGGGGGAGGTGACGCCCAGGTAAGGCGTCCAGGTAACCCAGAGGGAGCACTGAAGACCACGTCTGGGCAGGGCTGCTCAGAAGGTGACACGCACTCTCTCACTTGCCTGGCCAGTGGTTTTCGACCTGCCACACCAGGCCACATTGAAACCAGCTGTTAAAAAATAACAAAATAAAACCGAATAGAAAAACACCAGGGGGCATAGAACATAGTAAGAGAAAGTCTTATTTCAGGAAATTTTGACTTCATTGTGGAAGACTTGAAAGTAGATGATGAAAACACACCGGGGAGGTAATAAGACGGTCTGGACTTCAGAAAGGCTTTGTGCGGGCGAGATGGTGTGATGAGGAGGAGCCTGGCCTGGCTTGAATGGTGGCCAAACCATGCTCCCCCAGGAGGTGCCTGGCAGGGTTACTTCATTTCCGCGAGCCTCCATTTTCTTGTCTGTGAAATGGGCTAAATAACTACCTTGTGGAGGAAGAGAAAGAGGATAAAATAGCTGCTCACATTTATTGAGTGCTTCCCATCCCAGGCCTTGTTCTGAGCGTCTGTGTGTCTTACCTCAGTGCTTCTTTACAAGATCCCTCTGATTACGGATTAGTGTCATTGGGTTTATTTGTACAGATAGGAAACTGAGGCACAGAGAGGCCAAGTAACTTGCCCAAGTAAACTGCTGTATATGAGAATGCCTGATACAGTGCTTGGCACATAGTCCTGAACACATTTTAATTTCCTTACCATGAACTTGTTTCAAATGCTAAAGGATCCTTAACCATAGGCAGATGGACAGGCTGGTGGAGGACAGTGTGAGACACTGGCTAGCGAACTGGCAGAAAGCAGCTATGAGTGGGTCCTGGAGGTGTGAGTTAGATCTCCTGGGAGAGATTAGAACAATGTCTGCTCACAGCAGGAGGGCAGAGGGTCTCTGCTGCCGGTGGGAGAAGCCTGGTTTTCAGCATCAGAGGAAACCTGTGGGCAACTGGGAGGGGGGACCCTCCCCTCTGGCCCTTAGTGGAAGAGTCAGCAGTGGCTACCAGAGGAAAGACATGGCGGCCATGGCTGTCAACAAACCGGTTTATTGCAGGGTTGTAAGATTGTAGACCCAGTCCTACTCTATGCCCTCAGCCCCTGAAATCAACACTTCCTCTAAGAAATCAACACCTCCTCGAGAAATCAACACCGCCTCTAAGCAAAAGCTTGCATACAAGGCAGCTTCAGAGGGTCCTTGCTCTCCTCTCCGCCCAGTGGCCACCCCAGCTCCTCCTGGGGAGACCTCCAGAGGACATCAGAGTCAGCCTCCCTCTGGGGGCATCAGTGAATAATTAGACCAAACTGCAAGAGGCAATTACTGCTTTGTTCCTCAGAAATTATAAACAGAGAGCAAAGAGAGTTGCATCCCAGTGTCCCAGGGGCCCTGGGACATTTGCTCTGAAAGCAGCAGCTGGATGGTATTTAAATCCAGGCAGGACCGGGAATGGCTCATAACAGCCACTGGTGCTGTTCAGAAGGAACCTCTGAGTGAGAGGCTTCCACACAAGCCTCCTTGTCCGTCCCAACACTGGCTTCTTCCAGATGGTCTTTGTATGTCATTTTAATTATAGAAGGCACTTTCTGCCATATTTTCATACAATTGTTGTTTAATATACAAGTCATGACTTGGTTTGGCTTCATCAGCAACACTCAAAACTTCACCTTGCTTAGTGCCTAACACATATTGGGCATGAAATGAATGTGGAATAAAAAGTGATGATAACTATAATAACATGCATAATTACATAACAATAACAACAACAATAATAATAATAGTATCAACGCTAACTAGTTGGAGCACATTCTCTGCCTCCTGTCTTGCCCATGGGAGCATCCACTGCGTATGCCTGTCTCGAGGGGGCTGCCACCCTGGTTAACCCGGAAGGAGTATCATTGCAAATAGCACAGCCTGGACACTAGGGCAGGTGGAAGTGGAGGCTGGGTGGGGAAGGAAGTTTAAGGCACCTCCTGTGCACCCTGAGTCTGTGTCTCAGGGAAGAGAGGAGCAGGGGTGCTGGGCCCGAGGCCCATGCCCCCCAACCCCAATGGAGAAGAGCTTTGCTCCCAGGCCCCCAGGGCCCAGGTGCACGCTAGCTGCAGCAAGACCACAGGCTCCAGAGACTGGAGCCCAGGGTCCCTAGATGTGGAATGCAATGGACACACTCATCGCTGAGGGAATCGGGCAGGCTCCTTGGGGCAGGACAAAGGGACCCAGGCCTGGCTGAGGTCACAGGAAAATAAGCTGTCTCTCTCTGCTTACCAGGGTTACTGTCCATCCTGGCTGTGACTGTCCCCTCAGCCGCATCTACCCTCAGATGGGAGTTTATATATCCTTACCACTTCATGTACTAGTAATATTATCGATTTACGTAACTATAGTCCAATGCTTAAACTCAGGAAATCAACCTTGGTCCAAGGCTATTAACTACGCTACAGATTTTTTTGAATTTTACCTGTTTTTATGCCCTGTGTAGTGGAGGGTTAACTCGGCACGCTTGAATGTGTTCAAGTCCTGTATTTTCCAGAGAAAGGACTGGCCCTTGATCAGGATAAAAGGGTTTTCATCCTCCACCCCACCCCTCTCACACACACCAAATCTCCCTATAAACTAGAATCCCTCACTTCCCTGAGACCCTCTTGGAAGCCAGTGCCTCCTCTTTATCTTTACTACTCAGCTGAGCTGTTAAATCCCAGATGAAATCTTCCTTGTAGCCACATGGTAAAGACAAGTGCTCACACTTCTTGTTAACAGAGGGCCTTGTGCGTGGCCTGTCACTCCTCACGTTGCTAATCCAACGCCATCCCAAGGTAGGCAGGGAGGTTGCTGGAGCAGGGCTGGGTTGCCATCAGCTCTTTTTCTACTGGGGATAATATGCACCTTCTGAGAAACGTGCCTTCTTTTTACCATAACCAAGAGGTACCAGTGGGAGTCATCACAATCTTAACAGACTCCACCACATGACTACCACTGATTGGTCAAAATTGGACACCTCACCCCAGCTAGGCCAATTAGAACCCTTTCCTGGGACCATCTGGTGGCGAGCACCCAGCATCCTGGTTGGTAGAAGAGCCTGGCCTGCGGTAGGAGAGTGATCTTATAGGCTGAGATAAACCCTGGAGAGAGAGTCTCAGCTTAGTTTTAGATGCCTGGGAGGCCTAGCTACACCCCTATATCCTTCCTGGGTGATGATATGAGCCTTCCCTTGGGTTTCTTTTTTCTTTTTCTTTTTTTTTTAAAATATATTTTATTGATTTTTTACAGAGAGGAAGGGAGAGAGATAGAGAGTTAGAAACATCGATGAGAGAAACATCTATCAGCTGCTTCCTGCACATCTCCTACTGCGGATGTGCCCGCAACCCAGGTACATGCCCTTGACCGGAATCGAACCTGGGACCTTTCAGTCCACAGGCCGACGCTCTATCCACTGAGCCAAACTGGTTTCGGCCCCTTGGGTTTCTTTTATATTAAAGACCATATTTTATCCTCTCCACATCTCCAACTGGTGACAAAAGGCCTGGCACACATTACATCCCAAATGATTATCAAATGATTGAAATAGAAGTTCTAAGAGATACATCGGCAACATCGCAGTTTTTCGCAGGCCCATTCCTGCCTTTATATTCCCATACATGGAACTTGGTAGACCAGAACCCAATCACACTTTCTTGCTTATAAGTCATTTCAAACACGTTGAGTGACATTCATTTGAACAGGCCCCTTCAAGAGACTGTTTAGGTGATTTGCAAAAACAGTCTGCTGGCCTAATGAAATCAGAACAGCCGTGTTTTCCATCCTGAACTCGGGGATTAGCGAGGAAAAGCCGGTGTAAGCAGGGCACTGGGTTCGCACAGCTGTGGAGACGTGCAGCGAGCAGATTGTAGAGCTCAGCACAGCTCAGGTTCAGGAAAGTCAGCTAGGGCACAACCTCAAACGGAAAAACAGAAAACATATGAAGTCCAGATTTTATTTCCCAAACTCATCTTGATTTTATTTTTCAGCTTATCTTAAAAACGATAAAAAATTCGAGACAGAATAAATTGGTTGGACAACAACGTTATTCCTACTCTATGGCTATGGCCACACCTGGGGTAGAAATAGGCAACTGGTGTATATTTTGGCAAAATAAGAGCTATTGTTTGTTCATTTAAAATAATTTTGTGTGTGTGTGATTATAAAACATAGAAGTGCATTTATGGAAAATTTACAAAATATGGAAAAATACAGTGTCCAGGACTGGGGCATGTGAGGAGGGTTAGGGCAGGAAGTGCATGGGTGGGTGGCTAGAAACAGCTCACACCCACCTGTGTGAGGGCTGTGTGCATGGGGCCTGGTAGGGTGGTCAGAGGGGGTGATAGGTGGGGGGTCCCGGGGAAGAGAGCCTGCACAAAAGCCTGGTCCTTAACTTCCCTCTCTTTGGAGCAGTGAAGAGGCCTCCGTGAGCCTGTAGAGCAGAGGGCAGCAAGGCGCCCATCATGCGAAGGGGATTCCAGCTTTGGTGGTGGAGAGTGGTCCTATGGGACCTTACCAGGGGATCAGGGCAGCACCCATGTGGCAGTCCCTCAGAGGAGAGACTGGGGGCTATTGGTTTAGATTATCACCCAGCTTTGGCACGTTAAGGCTCCGGCCCCAGTTCTAGCAGCCACAGGTCTTGGGGTCCCAGGCTCTGGTGGCCGTAGAAGGCAGTGTCTGTCCCCAGAGTGGTTCTGTAGGGGCACCAGAGGCAGCGGTTTTTTCTTTGGGGGGGGGGGCGTTGCTGAGTACACAGCCCTCCGTTAGGAGTCTCACAGCACCTGTATCTCCCCCTCACAGCACTGACGACAATTCAAACGAGTGATTAACTGTAAAGTTCATTGTTTAGTATCTGTCTCAGTAATAGGGTGACCAACTGTGACTAATCTGTCTAGTTTGTCTAGGACTTCCACAATTTTAGCACTGAATACGTCATCCCAGGAACCCTCAGTCCCAGGCAAAGCCGGAAAGACATTTGGTGACTCTACTTAGCAGACAGATGGAAATCTCTATGGCAGGAACCGGTATCTCACACACAGTGCCTTGCACAGATATGCGTCCAACAAATATTTGCTGAACATTATTTCTTATTATTACTGGGAATATTCAGTAAATATTTGCTGAATAAATGACCCCCTGCCAATAGGCGGGTGGTTTTTAATATCATAATGTATTACCAATAAACGGGACAAACTGGATTTACAGACTATTCCAAAAAACACGAAAGGTTTTTGTGCTAAGTTTAGCAGAGAGAAATCCTCTAAGAAAGGTCAGCAAATGGCCTTGAGGGGTTTGGTGCTGATTCTTGAATCAGTCAAGTGGGGATTGATTTCCAGATCCTCTCAGATATGAGAGGCCAGCAGAAGAGACAGATGGACAAATGTGACGATTAGTAAGAGTAAGAACTTACAAGGCATGTCACTTAACAGTCATCTCACAAACATTCCCTTGGTTGGGACGCATAAGACTGTAGGCTTGGAGAGGTGACATACTTTTCTTAAGGACACACACATAGTGACAATTTGAAACCTTGCCATCTACGTGCTGTTTTGGTGTTTTTCTCCCATTTTATATGGGCCAATGGCCAGTAAATGTTTCCCGAGGCTCTCCAAGCCATCTAGGTGCACCTGAAGCTGTAGGTTGATGACCACGCAGACAATGTTAAATGTGTGGAAAGGTCTGGTTGCTTGCTCCTTACGTGTCTCCAAGGAAACCAGGAGGCATGACCGACCCCTGGCTAACCCCTGGGAATGTGGCTCAAGGAAGGTTTGTTACGTCAGAGATTGATGATTTTGTTGTGTACGCCTGGGTAATGGGCCATGCCCTACTAGCTTGCCAGGATGGCTCAGCACAAGCAGCAAGACTGATAATGTGCACCGGTTCCATTGTTGGGGTCTTGAGTTGTGGTTGCCGCGGTTGATTGATAGCGGTATGTGTCTATATGACCAACTCCCCATAAACACCTGGGACTCTGAGACTCATGTGAGTTTCCCTGGACAGAGGCTACCCATGACCCTGTAGTTCTCTGCCAGGGAAAAAGCACGGCAGTGGAGCCTGGGCTGGGCTGCTCTGCGTCGCACCCATGCATACCTTTTCCTGCTGCTTTTGCTCTGCATCCTTTGCTGTTATAAATCTTAGCCCTGAGTATAACTCACAATGGCGTCTTGTCAATCATTCTAGCAAGTCACCAAAACTTATACATAAAAGGAAATGATGAAACCTAGTTCTTCTTGAATCCTGCTGGCTGCTGTCCAACCCCAAGATCCAGACCATCCAAACTCCTGCCAGGTTTGAATGACAGTTGTGAGAAACAAGTGTTAGAATAGCTACAGGAGAGCCAGGCACTCAAATTATAATCCCACTTGGAGGGGATATGTCGCAGGGAAGCAAGATGTGTGGACAGAAAGGGGCAGGGAGGGTGAAGGCTCCTGGAGGGCAGACTTCAGGGTTGATTGCCTTTTGGAATCTCTGGGATTTGTGCACTCAGTTTAATTGACATAACTGGAGTCAAAGCCATGAGGGCCTTGAAGCCTCTGTTACTTATTACTGACTCAACCAGGCAAGCGGTTTGGGTCCAGGTATCCTCCAGCCCTGTAAACCGCTCTGTGTATGCACATCTCTGTGACACAGTCCAGAAGCACATTATATGTCTTCTATCTATCTATCTATCTATCTATCTATCTATCTATCTATCTATCATCTATCTATCCATCCATCTATCTAAACTGATGAGTACAATCATAGACACAAACACCAATTAAATAATTAAAAAGTAAAATAACTGAACAATTACACATACACTTGTTATTCAAAGAAAGTTTGTTTTGCATCAAAAATGAATGGTAATCCAGGATAGCCAAAACAATCTTAAAAAAGATCAAAATAGGAGGACTCACACTTTCGTATTTCAAAACATACTGTAAAGAACGGTGATCAAGGCAGTGTGATTCTTGCACAGGATAAACACAGAGACCAATAGAATAGACTTGAGAGTCTAGAAATAAACCTATGTGTCTATGTCAACTGATTTTCAAGAGCATTCAATGGGAGAAAGAATGTCTTTTCAACAAATAGTGTTGAAACAAATGAATAGTCACATGTAAAGGAATACATTTTGATCCTTACCTACACAAAACTTAACTTAGGATGGATCAAAGCTGTAACCCTGTAAAACTCTTAAGAGAAAACATATGGGAAGACTTTCATGCTATTGAGTTTGGCAATGTTTCCTTAAATATGACACCAAAAGCACCAGCAACCAAGGGGAAAAAATAGATACATTGCACTTAATCATAATGAAAAAGGACATCACTAAGAAAGTGAAATAACCCACAGAATGGGAGAAAATATTTGCAAATCATATGTCTGAGATGAGTCCAATATCGAGACTATATAAATTTAAAAATGAGCCAAGGACTTGCCTTGACATTATCCCAGAGATAACATACAACTAGCCAACAAGCACATGAAAAGATGTGACAAACTTAAGTCAACATTATAATAAATGGGACACAATTGACATAATGTGCCACCAGATGGGGGTACTGAGACTGCCACATAGGTGTATATTCTTACCCAAAACGCATAACCTGAACCTAGTGAGGAGGAAACCTCAGATAAACCCAAACTTCAGGGAATTTGGGTGAAGGGTATATGAGGGTTTTTATATTATTCTCTTATAACTCTTTGGTAGCAACTTATGTGTCCCTTTCAAAAATATCAGTCACTCAAGACAAACAAACAAACAAACAAAAGTGAGTAAAAGATGTCAGATTGAAGGAGACCAAAGAGAACTGGCAGATAAATAGGATGTGTGCTCCAGGTTTGGATCTTGGACTGGGAGAAAAATGCTATAGAGCAGCGGTTCTCAACCTGTGGGTCGCGACCCCTTTGGCGGTCGAATGACCCTTTCACAGGGGTCGCCTAAGACCATCCTGCGTATCAGATATTTCCATTATGATTCATAACAGTAGCAACATTACAGTTATGAAGTAGCAACAAAAATAATTTTATGGTTGGGTCACAACATGAGGAACTGTATTTAAAGGGCCAGAAGGTTGAGAACCACTGCTATAGAGTCATCACTGGGGCATTTGGTAATTAGTAATCAGCGATACATTTTGGCTCAGATAACTGCACTGTGGTTACGTGAGAGAATGTTCATGTTCTTAAGAGATACATGTGGGAATATTTAGAGGTAAAGGGGCCTGATGCTAGCAACCTACTCTTAAGTGGGCCAGGCAAAAAGTGATATGTATATTTATCTAGAGAAAGAAAAGTATGTGGCAAAATAGGGCAAAATGTTAACAGTGAGTATATGAGAATTTTAAAAACACAATTTTTGCAATTCTTCTGTAAGTTTGCCATTATTTAAAAATAAAAAGTTGCCGAAACCGGTTTGGCTCAGTGGTTAGAGCGTCGGCCTGTGGACTGAAAGGTCCCAGGTTCGATTCCGGTCAAGGGCATGTACCTGGGTTGTGGGCACATCCCCAGTAGGAGATGTGCAGGAGGCAGCTGATCAATGTTTCTCGCTCATCGATGTTTCTAACTCTCTATCTCTCTCCCTTTCTCTCTGTAAAAAATCAATAAAATATATTTTAAAAAAAATAAATAAAAAGTTAAAACAAATTAATATAGCCCTGGCTAGTGTTGCTCAGTTGGCTGAGCATCGTCCCATGCACCAAAAGGTTGCTGGTTTGATTCCTAGTCAGGGCACATGCCTGGGTTATGGGCTCTATTCCCGGGGCGGGGGGGTACGGCGGGGGGGGGGGGCAGGGGGTGTGCAGGAGGCAGCAGATCAATATTCAGCTCTTGTATAGATGTTTCTCTCTCCCTTTCCCTTCCTCTCTCTCTAAAAATAAAAGATAAAAAAATAAAACAAGTTAATATGTGATCATACAAAAATAAGTTTAAATCTTTTTATAAAAATAAAATGACAGGAAAACAAAAGAACTTCTAGGTGATGTGGGGTGGAGGACAGGTGAAATGAGTAAGGGTTGACTGTATGGTGATGGATGGAAACTAGACTCTTGGTGGTGGGCACAGTAGTAGTATATACAGATGTCAAATTATAATGCTGCACACATGAAACGTATACAATATTAAAAACCAATGTTACCTCAATTTAAAAAACAAAACCACGAAACTTTAGGGGCAAAATCAGCCTCTAGGAGGTAGCGCAGCTCCCAGCTGTCACTCAGTTCTGCCAGCTGTCACTCAGTTCTGCTGTGAATGGAGCAGACACTTGGCATCAAGTGACAGTCCCCGAGGCCTAGAGTCTGTCCGGGAGAGTAGAGCATCACTTACTGGAAGAAGATGAGGAGGAGCAGAAGCCACTCCTGGGAATCCAAGATGCCAGAGGCTCCGCAGGTGTCCTCAGTGTTAGCAGGCCAGCTATGACCTTTCCTGCCTCCAGGTCGGCTAGGCCACCCAGAACACTCCTTCCTGCCTAAGTGACCAGGGCCACAATATCCCAAGCCAAAAATGGCATGGATTAAGCATCCACTGTGTGTAAGAGCCTGTGGAGTGAGGAGCCCACCAGTGGAGGCACATGTGTGTGTGTGTGGGCTAAAGGTGGGTGTGGGAAGCTGCCAGAGCTTTGCAGCAATGCTGTGGGTTATTACTCAGTTGGTGGTGACATACAACCTCATTCACCTGAAGAACCCATGTAATGGTCATTTCCATTGCAAAACATGGGAGGGTGGTTAATTTCACCCACGGTAACTCTTAACCCTCACAAGAATCCAGGGTCTCCTATTTTATAGATAAGAGGTTGCATAACTTGCCCAAGGCGACACCTCCAGTGACAGCTGCAACCAAGATCTGAGGCTCTTGGTCAAAGCTGGGGTGGCCTGCCTAGCACTTGAACACACAACTCTTTCTGATCTTCTGGAACATAAGTTGAGTTACTCATAGGCAGCTGCTCTCAGGAAACAATGAGGGTGTTCTTATCAGGCTGGGCGGCAAGCCAACAGTTTTGCAGCAAAGTGGCCCCATCCTTTCTTGTGCAGTGGTCTTCTCTTGTCATGGCTTATTGCTCAGTTATGAATAAAGTGCTTCAACTTGGCATTTGTGAGCTTCACACAAAATTGGAAAAAAAGACTGGTTCAGCCAGTTGGCATTTTAGGAATATCTAAAATATTTAAATGTACTAGTTCAAGCTTTTGTGCGTTCTCATTAAAAAAAAAAAAAAAGGTGTTGCCAAACATAGTTTGAGCACCATTTGTGAGGACAAATTGTCCTGCCCATACTTGCCTAGGGGCAGGGAAAAGAAGTCAGAGGGGACTTCCTCCTGGAGCATTATCTGAAGGCAAGTAGTCCTTTGGGAAATGCTCTGACCCCATTTCTTGAGTTATTATAAAGAGTCATAGCCACATCATGAGTCTGCATCTTGGCCCATCTCTTACTGGCCACCATAAAGGAACATAACACCTTAACAAGGTAAGTGCACATTTTTCCCCCCCAGCACAAATAGCTACTTGTCCTTGGTCGATGTGTGAGTGATAACCTGGATGCCCAGATTCTTTAGAAAGAGTATGTTGCATCCAGGAGCCAGTGAAAGCATGACTCACCTGTTTGGCTTCTGGAGATGGAAGGTAGTCTAGCCCAGTGGTCACAAAGGTCTTCATCGAATGCAGGTGTCCTCAGACTCAGATGCACAATACCTGGGGACCCCGTGAAAAATACCAATGCTGCCCAACCTCAGACCAATCCAGCTGAACTTTGTGGGCAGGATCCTGAAACCCGTGTTCTCAACAAGCCTCCCAAGCAATGGCAGTTGGAGAATGGATTTGGATCAGAAATGCAGTATTTGTGAAAGGCAGTGGCATTGATGTCTCCCATCACCCAACTACTAGGAAAGACGCCAGGACAATGCAAGAAAGAAGCCACTGCCAGGAGCAGTTGGACCCTTTGATTAGGACCCACTTTTGTTCCCAGTAGATAGTCCACCAGAAAGTGCTCATATGTGACCCATCAGTGGTGGTTTCCCATCACAGGGACAATGAGATCATAGAAGTGAGAAGTTAATACCTTGGGAGCTGAAGGTGAACTATAATTAGACTAGGTGGGTGTGTGACAGATTGTGTTTTCCAAAGACGGCCACAATGTTCCCTCCCAATCCGTACGCTCTTCTGCAATGTGATCTTGTCGCTCCCCTTGTCAAGAAGTGAAGTCTCTTTCTCCATCCCCTGGAACCTGGGCTGCCTATGACTCACTTGTGATTTAATAGGATGTGGCAGAATTGAGGTCACATGGCTTCTGAGACTAGGTCAGAAGAGGTCTGAAGCTTCTGATCAGTTCTCTTGGAATGTTTCCTTTCAAGACGCTCCTGCTCAGATCCCAGCTTTCATGCTGGGAGAAGCCCAAGACACATGCAGATGCTCCCTATACAAATGGCTTTCAAGTCATCCTCACCCAGGTGTTGAGAGTGGAGAAGCCTGCAGATGACCCCAGCCCCAAGCCATTCATGTCTTCCCTACTGAGGCTTCAAACGATCTCCACTTTGCCATGCCCAAATTCCTGACTCATAAGTATGATAAAATGGTTCTTTTTTGATGCCATTAAGGTGGGGATCTTTGTTACCCAGCATAGATAACTAGAACAGCAAGACATATCCAGTGTCGTGATGTTTATTGGGTGATGGAGGCCTTGGAATGGGGACTCTTGGTAAGGCAAGGCCCTCCAGGGGCCTTTGCCATCAACTCTGTAACCTCAGGAAAGTTACTTAACCTCTCTGTGCTACTCAGTTCTTCATCTTTGCAGTGGAGATAGTAGTATCCAGTTGAGTGAGTTGTTACGAGAATTAAATGAGCTAATATAGGAACAGCACTTGGCTCACGGGAGTACTCTGTAAGGCTTTCTGATCATTTCTGATTTGCTCAGGTCTCTGACCAAATTTGATCACGGAGGATTTTGTTCTGGTCTAGATGGCACTAAGACTTGGAAAGCAGTCCTTTGGTGCTGTGCCTCAGGGGTGAAGAAAGACAGGTTACTGTCTCCCGTTGTCTATGTGTTAGGGACTTGGGGGCATAAAGAAAGGTGCTGTATTTGACCGGAAGGAGCTGGAGGATTCCTAGGAAAAAGCATGCTGGAAAATGTGAGAATAAAGTCAAGCAGTACAGAAGCAGGTGAGGAAGCTGGCGGGGAAGAGAGGCTGGCCTTGGCCGGTGGTTGGTGTTTTTAGTGGTGTGTGTGTGTGTGTGTGTGTGTGTAGGAGGGATACCCCAGGACCAGGTGGGAGATTCCCCTGAGGAGGTGAGCAGGCTTAGGCAATGAAGGGCCGTGTAGGGCATGCTAGGTGTTAGGAGTGCCCCCTGAAGTTTATCAGTAAGGGATTTGGAGTGAGGCTGTGGCAGGGATTGCGGTCAAAAGCCCATCTAGAAAGGATCTCAGGCAGTGGGGTGGAGGAGGCAGGGGAAAGGCCCAGAACAAAGCAGAGGCAGGACAACCAAGATGGTTCCCAAGAGCACGGTGGCCTCCAGGTCCTCCACTCATGCTAGGAGGACCCTCTCCATGTCTTGCAAGATGGGAGGACCGAATCCCGTTCTCTGTACATGGATGTACATGAACACGTGGCTCAGTTTCCAGCTTAATTTTTCTGTTGGCCTCTCTCTTCTGGGTGAGTGAGCCAGCTTCACTTTCCTGGTTACCAAATCACAACAGTCCCCGTATCCAGTGCCTCTTTTATCATCTGCTCATGGCTGACTGCACTGGGCACCAGGCAAGCCTTATTCAGGCATGCGAGCTGCTGAACCAGGGGCTGTTGCAATCGTTTTAAGGACCTCAAAATTCCTTGGATGCAAGTGCTGCTTATGATAAACTCGCTATCGGGCTGCAAATCTGTATGTATCATCTGCCTTTGTTAAAGGCGGGGGTTCGATGGTGTTCCCATAAAGGTCCCCAGCTGCACTCTGTGGCTCAGCCCAAAAAGAGATTTATGTTACAATCACTTTGGATCCCAAATGGGTAAGCATCACTGTGCTAGTGGTTGGCACATAGTGGGGACTTAATAAATGTTTGTGAGATGAGAGTGAATAAATAACTGAATAAGAGGCACTGGCAGTTATGAAGACTAATTAAAATCTTCCTAATTTGGATCTCTCAGCCTGGAGCAGCTGTGACTTCCAACGCACCCATGCAAGGCGCATGCTTGCTCAGGACCCAGATTTTACAAAAAGGAGGAAAAAGACCAGAACAAGGAACAGAGGACTGCCGGCCACCTCCCTTTCCCTTAACCAAACCTGCCTGTCCTGGCCAGCAACTGCCATCCTCACCGTTATTATTGGCAGGTTCCTTTGAGTGGGCCGGGGACTCTGATGGTCTCAGAACGTGACTGTGGGGTAACAGAGAAAACTCATGCACCTGAGGCAGCACGAGAGTGGCAGACGTGGCCTCTTGGGGGTGCTACCATGGTTGACCTTACCAGGTCATTGGCCCCACGTGCTGGCAGCTCCTGACACCAGGTGGGCCGAGTTGTCCAGCACCACTGTTTGTGCCGTGAAGCAGTTTAGTCATCATTTTCCACCTTGGCGCCAGTCAGCACACAGCCTGCTGACAAGGGTGCTCACTTCCTTCAGGTTTCATTTGGGAATACTTTTGAGCCGCCAGGCACCGATGCACCCTCTGACGGCTTCTCCCGAGAGAGTGTGCGCCTCCTCTGCAGGACTGGCCTCGGGCAGATACAGGCAGCCTCCTCCTCCAGACCGAAGGAGAAATCCTAGTTATGCAAGGATTCCTCACTGCCTCCAGGCCTTCGGGGCCCCAAAGGCGTCACCTTGTGAGGCAAGATGCATGTTTCAGTGTCTTTAATACTTGAACTGCTTTCAAACCTTGTGGCAGGTTGTTTTGAATATATTCCCATTAAAAATATAATAAAAAAACCTCCAAACTCTGAGGGTTGATTTTAATGCTAGAAAAGGCTGTGTCATTCAGGCTGGGTCTGGAGGGGAGTGGTCAAATTTAGATAAATAGGGCATTTTTAGGTGAAAAATCACGGCTGTCTTTAAAGCAATGAAACTTATTTTCATATATGAATATTGACCTGAATTTTGTAAGCACCACATACATATCTTGGGCAAAGGCAGCTGGGTTATTGTAAAGTATTTTTCCCTAAGGTAGCCATGATGACCTTCATTTAATTGGACAAATCTGGGCATTTTTTTAAAAACACCCAGTTGAATTCATTTATTTTAACAACAAATACTGTTTAAACCGCAAACATGAACACACCAGAATGACCAAGGTAACATCCCCCTAAGTACATCAGACTATTTTGTGAAGATGTCTTTGCTTTAGAGAGTAATAGATTTTTTTTTTTAATGTGTATGATGACTATAAGGACAGGAAAAGGACCTTTCTTTTTCTTTGCTGTGGTCTTCCACAATTTATAAGAAGCATCTGGTAATTAAACCCCAAGATTGTTAGCTCCTCTGATTCAAACTGCTTGGGGGTAGGGTGGGGTGGGTGAGTGAGGGACAAAATTAGCTACTCTCAAGGCTACATTCTTGCATCCCCCTCCTTCCTGCTGTTTTCACAATTCAGGGATAATTCTCACCAAGGAGTCTCTAGTTAGTAGAAAGTTCCCTTTCACCATCCCCTTCAAACAAACCTCTTTTGAACTCTTCATGATTTTTGCTCTAAGCATGTTTTAAAGGTTTGGGAAAAAATACTGATAAGATACCTCCTTAGGACATCTGCCAGACTGTCTCCTGGAAAGCAGACAAACCGTGACTTTTCAAGACCACCCCAGATATCTACTCAACCTCAACAGAATTCCTCCACTCTTTCATTGTCCCTTAGCAACAGCCTCTGCTTATTATTGCCTGCCCTGTATTGACTAGCATACAGCCCCTTCCTGTCTTGGAAAGTAAAATAAACTTCCTCTCTCTGCATCTCTTCTTGTAGTTGTGAATTCTTTCACTGCCTGAGTCACCAAACCCTAACAATGACTATTTCCCACTTTCACAGACACCAAATTAGACTATTTACGACCTCTCTCTTAAATGGCTGTACTCAGGTCATTCTGAGTTTCTATGGCAGACTCATTAGCAACCCACCTAACATCCACCTCTCCCCTCTGCCCTATTAGCAGAGACCCACCATTCAACCCAGTTAAATAATATTCCTTGCAGTTGGAGGGCTGGCTACAGCAAAATTTTTAGCTTTTCTGATAAAAGGCACAGATGTGGCCATGACCTTCTTTCCTCACCCTTCTTGTCGTCTTGAAGGTAAACATGATGTCTGGAGCTGCAGCAGCCCCTTTGAAACCCAGAGGAAACAAGTCTGAGCATGAAGAGCCAACCTGACAAGGAGAGGGATGATCCTGGGTCCCTGGGGGCATTGTCCAGCAGTGGAAGCAGGCCAGAAACCTCAGACTTCTGGGCTTCTTAGCATAGGGCAACCACAAGACCATTTGCTAGGGCAGTCAGGCTCTCTGCGCTAAGCAGCAGACACAACCTGACCCCACACACAGGCCCTTCCTTTATTTCACAAACACATGGCAAGCACAGCTGTGCGGCAGGCAGTCAGGGTAGGAAGAACCATGGATGGAACCTTGAGGCAGATGAGTCTTGTCTTGAGAAAATTCTGGAATCAATAGCTGTAACAATTTTTAGTTTCTTATATAGAATGCATTAAAGCAATTATATATGAATAGTTTAAAATTTTCAAATAACTCATGTGCTTGGGAGGCCGCAGTCTTCTCATGGGTGGCTGGGCAGTGAAAGGACCCTGGTGTTTAGCGTTTGCCAGCTCTGTGCCCGTGCTGTACAAGAGACTCCACCTACATCACCTCATTTAATCCCCACATCCACCTTGATAAGGGGATCTTATTCTCTCTCTTTTATATATTCTGAATATGAGTCTCATAGAGGTTGAGTAATTTGCTCAAAGCCACACAGCAGCTAGAGTACAGTAGATCTCTCCAACGGCCTCAACCCCATGCCTCTTGCATGACTAGACTTGAGCCATAATTTCTTGATTGAAACCTATCAGAGAAGAGCCCACTTCCAACCTTAGAAGCATTTTTGGAGAACAAGAGGCAAAATCCATAACTTTAGAGGTTTCTGAGTTTCTCCTGGCTGTATTAGCTTACAGAAATGGCTGTGTTGCTCTCTAGAATATGTAGGGAGACTGTGAATTAGGAATGGTTGAAAGAGACATTAATAGATGTGAAAATTTCATCATTATTACACTAATGGCGTGTTCATGAGAAACAGACCGAAGGGCCCATCTGTTTAATCCCCCTCTCTTCTTGAGAGGCTGTAGCAAAATCATGGTTAAGTCCCACTAGGACAGTTCCCACACAGTTTTTCTTGTGGTAAATGTATGGAAAGATAGCTGAAAGTCAGAGCCTCGGCTATTGCATATAAATACCCATGACCCTGTCTTTTAAATTAGCTTCATTTCTCTCTCTCTCTCTCTCTCTCTCTCTCTCTCTCTCTCTCTCTCTCTCTTTCTCTCACACACACACACACACACACACACACACACACACACCCTGCAAGCTGTAATGTGGCCAAGTGAATGGACTTGGAATGTGTCTGTAAGACAGTTGTCAAACAGATAAGAGCTGAGCAAATCTAAACTGGCATCTTCTTAAGTTGTTATCTCAATGATATGCCTCAGCAGCAGCAGGAGAAATGAGACCAGATTGTTCCGTGTTATGGGTTGAATTGTGTCTCCCCCAAATTTATATGTTGAAGTCCTGAGCCCCAGCACTGAAACCCCAGAACATGGCCTTGTTTGGAAACAGGATCTTTGCAGGTGTAATTAATTCAGATGAGGTTCTACTGGAGCAGGGTTGGCCCCTTAGCCGGTAAGACTGGTGTCCTTACAAAAAAGGGTCATTTGGACACAGACATACACACATACACACAGGGAGACTGTCATGTGAAGATGAAGATGGAGTTTGGGGTGGAGTGTCCACATGCCGGGGAACAGCAAAGATGGCCAGCGAACCCCCAGAAACTAGGGGAGAGTGTGGCCAGGGATGATCTAGACCAGGGGTCCTCAAACCACGGCCCGCGGGCCACATGCAAATACAAATATTGTATTTGTTCCCGTTTTGTTTTTTTACTTCAAAATAAGATATGTGCAGTGTGCATAGGAATTTGTTCATAGTTTTTTTTTTAAAACTATAGTCCGGCCCTACAACGGTCTGAGGGACAGTGAACTGGCCCCCTGTTTAAAAAGTTTGAGGACCCCTGATCTAGACACTGACGTGAAATCCTAGCCCAGCAGTCTAGTAGTCACAGCCCTGGAAGGAAGGAGCCAGCCCTGCTGAGAATTTGCAAGGAAAACAAATCCTTTTAAACTGATGTGGCAGGCCACCCCGATCCCAGGTGATCCCCTCAACTCACTGCACGAAAGAGGAAGAAGGAGAAAGAAAAGAACCTAATGTGAGGAGCAAGATGCTAACTCAGCAGGCCTTTCCGTGGGCCAGAGGGAGGATGGCTGAGCTGGCGCTGCCCACCGGCCTGTCTGAGGTCAGCCTCCGGCTCCCTAGGTTCTCCCCCTCCCTCCCCCAGCTAGTCAGGGATGATCCGGACACTGACGTGAAGTCCTAGCCCAGCAGCTTAGTAGTCACTTCAGAACTAGACCAGCGTGAGATTAAGGGTTGCTAATTTGGAACCAGGGACTGATGTTCTATAAAAAGCAGAGGCTTTGAGAGCTGTTTAGCTTTTTAAGAGTAAGCCATTTTAGAAACTCTTCCTACACAAAAATGATGAAGTCAGTGGAATCGTTTGCTTTGCTCACCTTTTCTTCTTTTGTGAATCCTCTTTTCCAGCTTCCTCCCCCACCCCTTCCCCAGATGCCCCTGCCTGGAGCTCAGGGTGCAGCAGGGACAGCCAAGACACTTCCAGGCAGCTCCTGTGCTCTCAATGGGTCAATGTCCTTAAAGAGATGTGCTCAGTCCTTCTAGGAGTCTAGGGACCCACGGGAGAAAGATGGGCGGAGGAGTGGGGCCAGGGCTCCTGCACTGACAGATGGTGAGTAGCCCAAGGGTCTCTGTGAGACATGGCTTCCCTGCCAGGAGTGTCTGTATTTCAGAAATGGCTGAGGAGAACCTGGGCATCAACCGCTCACGTTGGAAGCTGAGCCCAGCGTGTGGAGAACCTGTGGTCGGGAGCCTTCCTGGGACCCCTCGGGAAATCGCCTGAGAAACCACAGAGGCCTGGAGAAATCACCCTCCATTCTAGGCCTTTCCAGGGTGAGGAGGCCTGGGCGGCACCTCAAACCCTCCCTGACTTCGCTCGCAACTGAAATCTGAAGAGGAGGCAGCTCCATGTTGCAAAAATCCAGAACGTGGGAGCCGGTTAGGAAAAGCAACTTTACTGACTTTCTTATCCGTAGCCACTAGAGAGCCCGTCAGAAGCAAGGCAACTTCGGAAAGCAGCTGCACTGGTGCGTGCACACACCCCTAAGGGAAAATGTGTGGTTTCCTCAGCCCCAAAGTGAGCAGGTGATGTAGACTCCGGAGCCCCGAGTGAGCCAATTTCAGCTCCTCTCTGCTGGCAGAAGCCATGGAAAGTCTTTTTCCTTCTCGTGTTCGGAGTCACAGGGAACTTGTTTGTCCGCCCATCATGAGACAATTCCCGCATAAGCCAAGCCACTCCCCCTGTGAGGCTCAGCCAGGGCGAGGAGGCCTTCGTTTCCCCTGTGATAAATCCCAGGAAGTTTTTGGTGGGCAGACCTTCTGCTGTGTAGCTCCTGAGAGAAAATATGAAATTAGGAAAAGCCCTCAGGGCAGGAGGAAGCAAAGATGAGTGAGGAGGGAAGCGGAGGTACAGAATTCCAACAGATCCTTCGAGGGTTACTCCAGGGTAGTCGGGGTCGTCATCATCATCATCATCATCATCATCATCATCGTAACTAAGAGCAGGGACTTGGGGCCGGGGCCTCTGCGCTCCCAGACCTCATTGTGGTGGAAGCGCAGCCGCGGGATCGCCCTGCCCTTGGCCAGCCCGAGACTCGAGGCTGTGCCTTTCTCTCTGACACAGGCCTGGAAAGGTCCCATCACGGAGGGACCTGAAGGGCACAGGAGGCCACAGAACCAGGACAGGAGCCCAGCACAGTGTTTGACGCTCAGAAAAGGTGCCACACTCTGCGGGCCCACCTTCAGCTTCTCAGGTCTGAATTTAAAAATTTTTTTAAACGTATTTGTATTGATGTTAGAGAGGAAGGAAGCGGGAAAGAGATAGAAACATCAATGATGAGATCATCACTGATTGGCTGCCTCCTGCGCACCCCCTCCTGGGGATCAAGCCTGAAACCTGGGCATTTGCCCTGACTAGGAATCAAACTGTGACCTCTTGGTTCATAGGTCGATGCTCAACCAGTGAGCCACACCAGTCGGGCCTGATGTCTGAATTTTCTGTCAGTTCATTGAGTTCAATCTGTTTATTCTCTAGTGTTGTGCATGGTATAATAATTACATGGTATAATTTATAAATATATAACACATATTTATATACAACATAAATATGCAGTATAATAATTACACAGTCTAGTGTAATTATAGTATTATATAATGCATGTCAGAAGCTGGTCTATGGTTTTTGACAAATGTGTATAATAATGCAATCACCATCATAATCAAGCTATAGAACAGCTCCCTCACTTCCCAACCCCCTGCATAATTATCCTCATTGGAGGGCTGTCTTCCCCACCCCATCCTCCCAGACCCTGCTCAGTTTCTGCCCCATCCGAACCACTTTCCCCGAGTCTGCTTCCTTCACCGCCTGGAGGCAAGCGAGGTGGCTTGCTGGTGTGCCGGCTCTCTGGCGTGTGGCTTTCTCAGTGCGCCTGTCCTTCCCCTAGTGAGTTTTTTAAGAAAAAGTTTAAACATATTATTTATACCCCAAACCAGATTTTATTTAAATTTTACTTCATAGGCTTTACGAGAAGCAAACGTAACCATAATATCTGAAAATACACATCTGAGCTAATCGAGTTTTCAGTTGGGAGAACTGCCATGTTTGACAATTTGTCGTAACCTGGTGACGGTCTTAAATAATTGCTCATTCATTTCAGTTTGCGGAAATGTGTTTTGCAGGACCGCCCTGTGAATGGGATCATGAAAACAAAACAAAAACCACTGAAGTCCACTTCAATTTAGATCAGACCACACTACACAAAATTCCCGAGTGGCCTATTGTCTTTTCTTCCCAGACCTGACACCCACCGCAGGAATTTGTCCGTTGCTGTAACGGAACAACCCCCTCTGGGAGAAGGGCCCCTCAGCCACGTGGGGAATGCGGGGAGACCGGGAGGGATGAGGGTGCATTACTGCCAATTAAAGATTCCACATGTCACACCAACTGCACCCGAAAGGCATGGCACACCCGTCCCCGCGGATGCTTCCCTCCCTGTCCTTTTTAAGCAAACGCTTATATAAAGCAGCCTGCTCTGCGCCCGGCCCTGTTCTGAGCTTTTCTCAGCTCAGTCATGAGTCCCCATCAGCGGAGCAGGTGACAGCTCACCGGGGCTCCAGGAGGGACGGAGGGAAGCACACACACAGCCTCTGGGATTCTGAGTTGGCTGTGGCCTCATACAAGGTCCAGAGTCTCCTCCTGGGCACCCTAGGCCGCCACTCCTGCTGCGCCCAGGCCTGGGAGGGGGTTGCTGGCTGTAGGGTGAAGCCAGGCCCATCGGGTGACGGAGGGGCCAGCCCGAGATGTGCTGGGCCGGTCCCTGGCTCTGGGCTGCTGCTCTCCGTGAGGACACCCCCATCCCGGGATCTGGCCCGAGCCCCTCCCGCAGCGCTCCCACCCAGAGTCCTTCCCAGGCATCCTGCTGTCATTTGCAAACCTGAGCTCAGCCTCTTTCTGTCCCCTCCATGTCCCTCCTAGAGCCCTGAGCTGGGCCGAGAGGAGGGTAGTGAAGCCTAGAAGGAGAAATTCCAGGTGGAAGGAATGGCAGATGGGGGTGGGGGGTGGGGGTGGAGAAAAGACACAATATGTTCAGATGCTTGTGACTCAGGAAGTTTGGCTGGAGCAGCCTGGGGAGGAGAGGGGAGGAGAGGGGAGGGGACAGGAGGCCGTTGCAGTGAGCTGGGCTAAGTGGGAGGGAGCTCGGGGTGGGCTGAAGAGTTGGGGTATTGATCACCTCTGTCCCCTATTCCCGAGGCTCCCTTTAGTCTCCATTTTCTAATGAACTCAGTGGTGTTTTCAAGAGATGAAGGGTGTCAGTGGCAGAACCCAGACCCTGGAAGCCCAGGGCAGAAGGGCTCAGACCAGGTGGCGGCCATGAGAATGTTCCAGTGATCCTGCATGTAAGATCCTGGGAGAGAGGCCTCAGCTGTGTGTGTGTGTGTGTGTGTGTGTGTGTGTGTGTGTGTGTCCACTGCACGGATTGTGAGTGTGGGGTTCTCCATGCCTGGGTCAGTGTCAGGAGTCAGCTGTCCCCACCCCACTTGGGAGAGTTGGCTGCTTTCCAGCACTTTCCAGGTCTCTCTCCAAGGGGAGGGAGCAGGAGGTGGGCACACTGACTCCACCGCTGCCCCCACAATGATCCCTGTTCTAAGATGGGAATAAATTGCTTGCGGGAGAACATGCTGTGCAAGGTGGAAAGGAGCAAAGAGGCGCTCCCCCGCCGCCCACATGGCACTGCGGGGCTCCTGGCAGGGAAGGGGTGACGGAGGCTGCGGCTGCGCACAGGCGGGTGCTGAGAAGCCTCAGTCCCCCGCTGCACTGCATGCCATTGAGCCAACATGTTACTTACTGCTTTCTATCTTGTGCCACCTCAAGGAGTCTCTGCAAACAGTGACTTTAGGGTTGCTTTGTGCTCCCCCACCCCCTCAACATGTGAAACAACTCACTTAAAAATAGACGCAGAAAACCCAGTCTGGAGAAAGACAGTTGCCAATTAGCATCGGGTAACCTTATAAAAGCTTACTCTGGTGCATAAGGCTGCCCTGAAGTTAATGTTGACATACGGAAAACTAGGTGGGGACGGGCCTGGAGGTGAGGCATTTGCAGGCAGGACCTCAGCAGGTCCCCTCTGTGCTGCTCGGAGATTCCTTCCTGGCCGTGTTTCAGCTACAAGTTAGGCAAGCCTGTTCCCATGTCTTTGGGTTGACATCCAGACCCTGCTGCTGGGCATGCCATTGCCCCATCTCAGGAACTTACCACTCCCAGGCCTGCTGGCTGCCCTCTGGGCCTCAGCTGAGTTGGCCAAGGTTGGCTGGACTCCCAACCCAAGAGACATCCATAGAGTAGCCTGCAAAAGGGACTGGCACAGAGATTCTTGACCAGTAAGGAGAGTACAGAGCCAATCCTTGTCCTACTTTCCAGAATTCATCAGGTCAGAGCAGAAGGTAAAGTCAAAGACGAGATTTGCAGGTAAAGCAGGGACCATGATGGTCACTGGCTTGTCAGGGTTCTGTGAGTGGAAGATCTGGGGACATGGGGTAGAGGGCAAAGCAGCCAGCCCAGTGGGCGGCCACAGAGAGACCAGACAGAGGTGCTCTCTAACCTTTAGCAGAGAACTCCCCGAGTCCAGATCACGATGTCCTGGACCCATGGGATGCTCAGTTCCAGTTTTGCCAAGGCCTGGCCCAACCACATGTCATGGTCTTATTTATTTATTTATTTATTTATTTATTTTTATTGTTTTATTGCTTAAAGTATTACAAAGAGTATTATATGTGTCTCCTTCCCCCCCCCCCCCCCACCCTTGACAATTCCCTGGCCTCCCCTACCCCCCAGTGTCTTATGTCCATTGGTTATGCTTATATGCATGCACATGTCATGGTCTTGAACTTTCAGGAGATCCTGTCATCCTAACGCTGCTGTGACAATAAATTCCACCCCCTAACTTGAAGGCCCTGGGAGAACTTCTGCCACTTGGAGGGAAAAAAATCCCCCAAAACCCACGTGACTGAGTCAGCCTCTGCCAAGTAGGTCTTTAAAATTCAGAATGAGACAAGGTCAAGATCAGATAGATCCCTGGGACCCGGCCACTCCTGGGGCTGGGTGTTCACCAGCCAAGCCACTCTCCCCTCTGTAGCCTTCACCCTCACTTTCCTACTAGCATCCCACGGCTGAGTTAATTAACTATCAGGTGAATCTCAACTCTATTCAAAGTCCTTAAAGAGTTATCAAGTGCCTACTGCGTGCAGGGCACTGTGTGGGGCTGTGGAGGATGCACACATGAGGGAGATAAGAAGCCTACCTTCCAGGGAGGGGGCAGCAGGGGACGACCAGCAGTCCCTGGGGCACATGATCTCTGCAGTTCTCTGATCTGCCACCCGGGAAATAGACTAAATAAGAACCTGGCAGTGAACAGTGGAAAGGGGACGGCAGTCACATTACAGTGGAAAAACCTGGCAAGTGCTACCTCCGCCAAACGATCAAGGTCAACATCAACAGGGGTAAGTCATGTTGGTAAGGTGGACCAATGGTAGGATGTGATGAAAACAGAATTTACCTCTCTGGTCTTCCTCCCCAAAGCCACCACCCTCATCTAATCATGAGAAAAGCATCAGGCAAATTCTGACAGAAGAGCATCCTACAATATACCTGACATTTTCCTCAAGGCTGTCAAGGTCATTAAGAACAAGGAGAACCTGAGAAACTGTGACAACCAAGAGGAGCCTAAGGAGACATGACAACTGAACGCAGTGTGGAGGCCTGGATGGGAACCTGCAACAGGAAATGAATGGTAGGCAAACACGGAGGAACTCTGAACAATCTAGGGACTTTATAATAATAAAGTTAATAACAATGGATCAATTTGGGTTCATCGTTTGTAACAAATGTACCACACTAATGTTAGATATTAATAATCAGGGAAGCTGGGTACTGAACATATAGAAACTCTCTGTTCTGTCTGCTCAATATTTCTATAAATCTAAAACTGTTCTAAAAATAAAGTCTATTAAAAAGTCCCTGCAGCAATGAGGTTTGGGGTGGCCTGCCTGTGAACCCGACTCTCTCTGGCTCCCAGGCATTTTGGTGAGCCATTCTATACCTTTTAATCACTCCCTTTTCGGCTTCATCTAGCTGCAGTGGGAGCTCTGTTGTTTGCAAGCAAGAGCCTAGAGACGGATACACCACACACATATTTACATACAACATTTAAAGAAAGAGCTGCAGGAGATTTGGTGTCATTGTCATTTTCCATTTTGAGTTCTAACCCTTTCACAAATGCAGGATAGCGTGCATAAAGTATCTGGGGGATAGAATCAAGAATAATGAGACAATATGTGGAAAATGCTTTGAGCTCCCTGAAGCTCCTGAAAAGCAAGGTACGCGTATTATCCTCATTAGACAAAACACGCTCTGAAAACTTTGGCAGGAAGAAGGCGATAAGTGGAAATCAGTTCAATTACTTTTGCCTTTTAAAATAGACAAGTTCTATAAACGTTAAAGTGATTTTTTTTTTTGTAAATTAAATTCCTCCTTACTTTCTCTGTCAAACATTTCGGTTCTGTAGTCTTTCAATTATTTTCAGTTGAGGTCCCTTTGACAATATATCCCAGCAGCTTCATGCTCCAGCAGAACGTTCTCAAACTTCAAAATCTATCCCCATTTTGAGAGAAAAAAATTATATGCTTGTCTTTAATGTTAGCGGGGCATTTCAAAAACAAATAATATGGTAAAAAAAACCAGATCAATGCAGTGGTAAAAAGAGAAGAAAATGATTTTTTATTGTTAAAGATACATTTTAAAAAAGTGTCAGCTCATAGAAACACTGAGTGAGCTGGAAGCTGACATCTGTCCCGTGTAAAGGGAAGGCAGGAGGGAGGTTACCATGACCCTTCCGATATCTGGTTTGTTGGGCTGTTTTGTTTTCAAAGTTCACAATAAGGAAAAAGATCAAATATCAGTGGGCAAATACGGGATAACAATAAGGATGCTTTCCCCCTTGTTTTAAGGTGGAAAGTCCCCAAAGTGATTGCATCTGTTAAGGCTCTGGCATGGCAACAGGGCTTGTTGGCTCTGGCTTCTCTTGGCTACCTTTTTTGGTTTTTGCTTTTCTTTTAAAACCTTACCCAAGACTATACAAACTGGCCAACATATTCCAGAACATTTCCTACCAAGTCCCCTAATACTGCCTTGGTGGATACATGGCCTGTTTCCTAAGATGTCATTGAAGACAGCTTGATTCGTCATTGTGCAGGCATGTAGCAAGAACTGCCAGTTTCAAAACTGGGCTAGAGGGATCCTCACTGTTCTCCAGGCAGGTCAGCATTTTAGGGTTTTTTGATTCGCCACACCCACCTCTGGGCACCAAATTCAGATACAGCAAAGATTCCTTACGTGGCAAGTGATTAGCAATCCAGCCTCAATGACAGAGGGGGTGCAGTGGCTCCCACCATGGGTGTCCGGAGGTGGGCCGATTCCCCAGAAGGTGGGTGCAATGACTCAGATCGATGATGCAGGGACCCTGGCTGTCTACCTTTGGTATGGAGAGTTTTATCCTGAGGCCTGTCCCACTTCACATCCAGTAGGAGACAGGGAGGAGGTCTGTCTGCCAATCCCTGAGAAATCTGAGGGTCACTGATCGGCCTGCTTCCATCATAACGTCAGCGCTGGACTATGATGTGCCCGGGGCACTGCGCTGTGCGGCTGAGCAAGGGCAACTGCAGCCCCATCTCTGACACGGGAGGTGCTGCCTCCCCCTCCAGCACTGGTTTCCCAGGGCCGAGGGTGTGCACCCAGGGAAAAGTTACTTGCCCTTAGGAAGGGGGAACCATCATAGCTATGCTCAGCAGTGCCTTCTACAAGGAATTCTGCAGTGATTTTTCTGGAAGTTTCTTTGGCAAAAGCTTGAACTGTAAAATTTCTTCTTGGAGACGTTTTCCGGCACAGATTGAATATTAGGGGGAAGGAGTTTCTTGATAAGCTCTGAATGAGATTTTCCAGCCATGGCATTTAGGGAATAGTTCCTAAATTCAGCCTGTACCACACTGGATACACACTTATTTTTTTCTATGAAATTCATTTAAGGACCCTGACTTTGAAAGTTTTCATTGAAAAAATGTACAAAAAGACAATGAATCTTAGCAATTTAATTTGGGCTCTAACTATTTTAATACGGGGAAGTTTATATTTAAACTTTCAAATATAGCTGTTAAATATGGAAAGCTTTGCTGAAAGAGATCGTGTTAGGACGTTTAACGCTGTATGTCTTTTTTCGAGTTTCCAAAAAAACTGCCTCCTGCTGCAGGTAAAAATGCTAATTTCCCTTTGCCAATCCATACACCTCAGGGCAGCGGAACCTTCTGGTGGGCATTCAGCTCTCCACACGCAGCAAGCAGGTGGGTTGACCCACACATAGCCTTTCTCATAATTACCGTTAGTTGAGGTTTTTCTTATCAATTCCCAGGCAGAGTTTTTAAAGGTACCACTGATGAGGCATGGCAAAGCGAGTTCCAGAAATGAGTACTTCCCTTTGATTTTTTCACTCAGTACCTGGAAAGCCCAACATGTTTGGAGCACCACAGGCACAACCCCATCAATATTTTCCTCCTATCAGCCAATGTACTTTGAAGAATTTTCACATGGTTTCTAAAATATCATCAGCTTTGGTGATGATCTCTGAGACCTGAGAAAACCACATTTCTTTTCCACCAGCATCTTAAACATTGTGCTTAGTCAAATTATTAGGCTCAGTTTCTTCAATTGGTTTATCACAAGTAACAGAGAAAAGAGGGGTGTTAAACCATTTACTTTTTGCAAAACTTGAAGTTTGATGTCCTAAGCTAATTTAGCTAATCATTATTTGATTGAAAAATTGGACTGGCGTAAACAACAACCTGGATTTTTTTCTTTTCTTAGATTCTTCTCCAAAGGAAACTTTGGCAGTTGGCAAATGCAGATTTTCGCGAGTTTCTCCACCATGAAAGGTTGGCTTTTGCTGGTGTCTTAATCATGCTGATGGAAAAAGCTGACTCATGCAAAACCTTCAGCACTTGGTAGATTTCTGATATTCTGCCCCCTCCTATAGGCAAGAAAAACAAATGTATAAACATACAAAAAGTGCTCTAAAAATATTTTGACTAAAATATCATTTAAATCAAGAATTTCTGTCATAATTCCACAACAGTTTTGGAACTTCAACATACTGAAAAGTAAACACACCATCTTTTTGGCACGAATCCATATACGACATTGTCAAAAAATTTTGATGCCATTTTTAACTACCTCAAAAGAAAAACAAGGTAACTCAAAATGAAAGGTTTTGACATAAACACTTGGTCCCACACTTGTGGAGTGTGAAGGCTGGGGTGGCTGGTCTGGACCCCCAGATGTGTCTGAAACTCGAAGGCCGAGACCACCTTTGATTTCCAAGCACCGTGTCTTTGGCCTAACTTCAACACATTCTGGGAAGATTTACGTCATCTTTCTTGACAACAGTCTAATGCCACCCATACAGGGTAAAGGACAAATGCTAACCGATGCAGACAGAAGACGACCCTGCTGTCTACTTTTATACTTTATTACAGTATATATAAAATTCAATGTTATTTTAAAAATATATGCATATTTTTATTTAAACAGAAAGCTCATATACTGCGCAGTAGGACACAGCAAAACAAATTAGATTTTATAGCCCAGGAGAACATAGTGCATTACCTTAATGTATGCTTCCACTAAAGGCTTTCTTGCTTTATTTTCTGCCTATTCCTGCCATTCAGGGGACTTGTTATTTATCTTCTGTAGTTTGCATTATAAAATAAATACATGTTTTTAATTTTCCAACTATAATGTTAGAATAGGATAATTAATGTTTCGAATTTTTACACACCTGCTATCCATATTCTACCATCCTCTCTTGCCAAATCTATAATAACAAAATAATAATATGCTAATTAGACTAAATGTCCTTATGGGCATCATTCCAGACATCCTTCCGGACGAAGCCGGGGCCAGAGCAAAGCCTGGGTCCCGGGTGCCGGAGGGAAGCCGGTGCCAGCAGCTGGGGAGAGGAAGGCCTACTCTTGCATGAATTTTCATGCATCAGGCCTCTAGTACTTTCATAAGAAGAGGTGCTTAACATAAAATGATCCAACAATGAATCTCAAAGAAGCAGGAGCTATTTTGTGAATTTCATCTACATTGATTCTTAAATGAATATAAAACCAAAATATTAAAATAGGCAATTCTCAGGTTATGAATGAAGATATGTGTTAAAATGCTGTTTGTCAGTCGTTTAGAATTTCAATTTTCAACTCTTTTTATCTCATGGCACACATAAACTAATTACTAAAATTCTGTGGCACACCAAAAAGTTATTTTTTTGCTGATCTGACAAAAACAATAGGTATAATTTTGATTCATTCACATGGATGGCTATTGTGTTGGCTGTTGTAATTTTTTTATTTGACAATCTAAGGGAAAAGATGGCAGTACCTCTGACTAAATAGTCAGGCGTTACATGTCTTAAATTCTTGTGGCACAACAGGAATCTGGTATAATTGGAGGCCATATAGAGCAAAGGAGGACTGCAGCACATCCATCAAGACAGTTACACTGGAGAACAATGTGCTTGTTTTCTAAAGAACAACAATAGTAATGCCAATTCTAACACTTCTGTAATGCTTATTATGTGCCAGCCTCTGTTTGAAGCATTTACATAAATTAGCTAATTTAATCCTCATTAACCAAACTATGAAGAAAGCACCATTACTCTTCCCATCTTTACAGAGAAAAAGGAACATAAAGAGATTAAACAGTGGCTGAAACACTATTCTACTGGCCAAGAAAAGTCCACGTGTTCCCTATGAATTGGAGTGGAAGATAGGCATGAGGGTTAATAATATTCCTAAAGAAGGCTTGTTGGGGATTGGATATCCTGGGCACATTCTTCATCATTCTTTGGGTTAAAATATACAGTAATAAGTCTGAGGGACACACAGGGTGGGCATTCCCCAGCCAGTGACATGGCCGAGGGGAATTTGGGATGAACAATGGTATGAGTAATTGTTAAGCTCCTGAGCCAACAAGAAATGCCTGAACCATGAGTAGTACTGGAAACAGTCCTAAATTCCAGGGCAGGAGATATCTGGAACCCCTGCCCCCTCACACTACTGGGCGGATGGAGGCAGGAATTCATTGGCAGTGAAAGGTGGAAGAGGGGGATGGGCTCTAGTACAGAGGGTTCCCAGGATGCCTTTGGTAAGGGAGGAGCCACAGATACAGAGATTAAAGGAATTTCTGGGGTAGGGAGAGAGCTGGGACTCTGGGTTTAGCCTTTCTTCCACAAACATTTACTGAGTGCCAATCCTATCTAATAAAAGAGAAACATAGTAATTAGCCGTACCTCTGCTACCCTTCCCATTGGCTAATCAGGGCGATATGCAAATTAACTGTCAGCCAAGATGGCAGCCAGTAGCCAGGCAGCTTGAAGTGAACATGAGGTTTGCTTGCTTCAGTGACAGAGTACTCCAACGTTCCGCCTGCCGCTGCCGGCCTCTGAGCTTGCAGTTTGAAACATTTTTACAAATATAGAAGCTAAACAAAACCCCAGAAACCTGCTTTCAGCAGCCGAGGCCTAAGAGCTGGAGCCAAGCCTCAGAGCTAAAGCTGGCCCAGAATAAAAAAGAAAAAAAGGAGCGGTTAGGAGCTTCAGTCACCCGCCAGCCTGAAAACAGCCCTCAGCCCCTCACCCAGACTGGCCAGGCACCCCAGTGGGGACCCCCACCCTGAAGGGTGTGTGACCAGCTGCAAACAGCCATCATCCCCTCACCCAGGCTGGCCAGGCACCCCAGTGGGGACCCCCACCCTGATCCAGGACACCCTTCAGGGCAAACCAGCCAGCCCCCACCTGTGCACCAGGCCTCTATCCTATATAGTAAAAGGGTAATATGCCTCCCAGCCCTGGGATCAGCGGAGCCTCGAGGCCTCCTGGCACTGGGATCAGTGTCACAGGGGGCAGCGCCCAAACCCCCTGATCACCCTGTGGCTCTGTGTGTGACAGGGGGCGGGGCCACAACCTCCCTATCCTCCCTGCTCTGTTCATGACAGGGGAAGGCGCCCCAACCCCCTGATCAGCCCTGCTCTGTGCCTGATAGGGGGGAGCTCCCCACCCCCCTGATCACCCTGCGGCTCTGTGTGTGACAGGGTGCAGCGCCCCTCCCCCACAGGCCCTGCTCTGTGTGTGATGGGGTAGAGCCATAACCTCCCCATCGGCCCTGCCCTGAGTGTGACAGGGTGCGGCTCCCCAACCCCCTGATCCGCCTTGCTCTGTGTGTGACAAGGGGCGGTGCCCCAACTCCCCTATCGGCCCTACTCTGTGTGTGACAGGGGGGAGCTCCCCAACCCCCTGATCAGCCCTGCTCTGTGGGTGATAGAGGATGGCGCCACAACCTCCCCCCACGGGCCCTGCTCTGTGTGTGATGGGGTAGAGCCATAACCTCCCCATCAGCCCTGCCCTGAGTGTGACAGGGTGCGGCTCCCCAACCCCCTGATCCGCCTTGCTCTGTGTGTGACAAGGGGCGGTGCCCCAACTCCCCTATCGGCCCTACTCTGTGTGTGACAGGGGGGAGCTCCCCAACCCCCTGATGGGCCCTGCTCTGTGTGTAACAGGGTATGGAGCCCCAACCCCCTGATTGGCACTGCTCTGTGAGTGACAGGGTGTGGCGCCGCAACCTCCCTATCGACCCTGCCTTGAGTGTGACAGGGGGTGGTGCCCCAACCCCCGAATCGGCCCTACCCTGAGCATGACTAGGGGTGGCATCACAACCTCCAGATCCGCCCTGCTCTGCGCTTGACAGGGGGTGGCGCCCCAACTCCCCAATCAGCCCTGCTCTGAGCCCGACCAGGGGCTGCACCTAGGGATTGGGCCTGCCCTCTGCCACCCGGGAGCAGGCCTAAGCCAGCAGGTCGTTATCTCCCGAGGGGTCCCAGACTGCGAGAGGGCACAGGCCAGGCTGAGGGACCCCCATCCCCTCTGAGTGCACAAATTTTTGTGCACCGGGTCTCTAGTCTATATATAAAAGCCTAAGTGACCATTACAACCGAATGACCCAAAAGACCGGTCAACCGGTCGACCAGTCGCTATGATGCGCACTGACCACCAGGAGGAAGACGTTCATCTCAGGAGCTGCCCCCTGGTGGTCAATGTGCTCCCACAGGGGGAGCACCGCTCAGCCAGAAGCCGGACTTACAGCTGGCGAGTGCAGCTGCAGCAGGGGCAGGAGCCTCTCCTGACTCCGCAGCAGTGCTACTGAGCAGCGGCAGCAGGTGCAGCGGGCCGGGATGAGCACGAGCAGCTTGGAGCACTGCTACATCCCTTGGGAGATGTCCGACTGCCGGTTTAAGCCCAATTCCCCACTGCAGTCAGACATCCCCGAGGGGTCCTGGGTTGCGAGAGGGCACCGGCCAGCCCCTCCTGAGCACGAATCTGTGCACCGGGCCTCTAATATTGATCAAGTGCTTATTCAATTACAGGTTCCATGTTAAAATTTTCCCATGTGTTGTTTTTCGAAATCTTCTCTTACAACTTTGTAAGGCGGATGCTGCTATCCCTAGAGAGGGATATTTAGCCCTAGAGAAGTTGTATCTTACCCAAGCTAAAAAGAACTGAGATTCTAAAACACTTTAAGCAAAGGGCCTGCAGGTAGTGTTATCCAGGGCATTGTCTGGCTGTGCCCTTAGAGCTTAACTCAGGAATTCTGCATGTGAGGAAGGCCAGGGATAGGATGAGATGGCCAGGGGAGAATGGACACAGAGAGAAGGGCCCTGTGGACCACTGACATTGGAGTCAGGTTGCCTGCTAAGACCAAGTGGGGTAGGAGGAGGTGAAAGTGGTGAGCGTCTAGAACGGCAAGAACCAAGAGCAGGTACCAGAATTTCTGACTAGGTCTAAGAACCCCTGAGTGTGGAGACCACTCCCATATTTTTAGGAAGTTCTTTCTTAACAGACATTACTTTCCAGGGCAATATTCATTAGCCTGGGTGATAGTGCCAAGGAGTGGAGTTGTAGGCATGACTCCAGAGAAGAGGTTAGCTGGCTGTGGGTGATGGCATGTCAGGGGTGAGGCCTGGAGGCAGAGAAGAATTTAGGTGAGATCTCATAGAATTTCCCTGAGAAAGGGAAGGAAAACAACCTGAGGGTGTGATGCTGGGTGAAAAGAAGAAAATGAAGGATTGGGGATTTGGCATGGCCTAGGGGCAAGGTCAAAAGGCACACAGATCCACTAAGAGTCTGCATCTTGGTGAGAAATGTGTGGTCCAGGAAGCTGCCTGAATCCCCTTCAGATGGAACAAAACAAATGTTGTTTTTTCCAAATTCACAGAAAAGTGCCAGCTGTGTAGAAGTCTACCATTACTATTTCAAGAGTCATTTACACCAACATTTTACTTTACCTTTTAGTGCTTGCAACTGGTGAGTGGAATGTTCACAGGTTACCATAAGGGTGAACGAGTGGCAAGTAAACATTACTGGCAGTTCTTACAAAGACACAATCATGCTTTATTTGAGAGCTCTCTGCATTTGTACATTGGATGGGGGTGGGGGGACACTTGTGATCTGATGGTGTAGGGATATAGTCATGTTTTTTTTTGCTGGTGGAATAAGATGAATGCTTAATCAACAGTGTCCCAATACAGGCACCCTAAAGTCTGGGAAGTCTGAAAAATGAAGATGGGAGGCAGGTAAGGAGGTGCTGAGAGAATGCCAGAGCCCCGAGAGGCCTGGTTTGAGGAAGAGAGAAACTAAGTTCATTTTGAGACATTTTGGAGATTTAGGGAAAACCTCTTAAAAAATAGACTGACAGTTCAGAAATCAATCTTCTTCTCAGGGTAGATGATCTGAACCAGATGGAGCATGAGTTGGTCTCATTCCTCTGACAATCAGTTACCAGACTAAAGAGGTCCGTTTGCTCACACACATCAAAGCCCAATGAAACGGGAAGAGGAGTTTGCAGTAAAGAAAGTAGAGGTTTATTTAAGGGAATGGTGCCAAGCCTGGAGACACAGGTAAGCTAGTGCTTTCAGACTTGGCTCCCCGATGGCCCGCACAGGGTCAGACTATGTGCAGGAAAAAAATCATTAATCATGGTGACTGATGGAGTTGGGGTCATGGGCTCTACTGATAGGCTGGGGCCTGGGTAGGAAGTCGCTGATCATTGTATCAGGTCCTGATGTCAGCCATCATATCCTGTCTAGTTTCCTGAGGTTGTGGTTGGAAGGTCATTCTGCTTTCATGGGCCTGGGACTGAAACACAACCAAGGCCGAGATGTTATTTTTAATTTGACTGAAACTCTGTTTCCTTTGATCAACGGACCAGAGGCTTTATTCTTAAGACAGTTTGACTCTGACCAGAAACTAATGTCTTAAGGTCTTAATGATTAAGGGAGTGGATGTGCAGTATGTCATGGTGCTATTAGACTGGACACAGCTAGCTTTTTCCTTAGTGAAAAAGTTGTATTAAAGAACTGAAGTTCCGGTTTGGTTACAAATCTAAGGAAGAGCTATTTGGGCCCAAAAATCTGGGGCTCAACGAGAGAGTGGAGAGTGACATGGTAAGCAGGAAAGCTATCTATAATAGAGAGCTGGGGAATATCACAAGTCAAACTGCTGTGGTTCTCGGTCCTCTGCGGGGTGGGACATATTCTGGCCAGTTTGGCACTAAAGCCTATGGAGCTACAGCCTGGGGGACACAGATTCAGGTAACAACGTGAATTGTGTTCCCCCCAGACAAAGGGGAGGCCACCTTGTATAGTGAAAGTTCCCACCCAGGTTTCCATTAGGTCCTTTTTATAAAAGTGAGGTATTTAGATCGTGCAGTTCTGATGGGATAGGGCAGGTCTAAGTTAGTTGGTAGCACACGTGGGGCAGAGTGTGGGAAGCTGAGCATTCAGCCTGAGGTTCTTCCTGGTACAGGGAGCGTGCGAGGAACCCGTCAGCAGTTGGCCACGAGACTCCTATTAAAAACTTTTGACTCTCAGTTGACCGTCGGGAATCCATCTCAGAAGATAAATTCCTCCTCAGGGTTCACATCAAATAAATCTTTCTTCTTGGGGTCTACAGTGACAACAATGATCTGGGTAGCCTTGACTGCACCCCAGCACCCAATGCACACACATCATTAGGCTTGAATGAGAGTTGAAATGAGTTGAAATATTGACTTTTATACGTTCTTCAGGTTCTACTGCCAACTCATTCAACCAGCCAGCAAGAGCCACTGTCCATCCCAAATGCCTCATGTTTTGGGTCATAAAGACTCTGGTCTGGCCGCTCCCCTCAACAGAAGTGTTCTTTCTGTGTCACTGTCTAAATTTGAGAACTTTACTGTGTCCTGCTGTGATCAGTGACATTGTTCAAACCTTCTGATTTGAGTGGTCTGTAGCCTCAAAGGTTGGCAGCTCTCGGGACACTCATGAGCACGTGGGCAGGCACAGGCGTCTGTCTCATCACTGAGAGTAACTGCCAGCTTTTCAGAGCAGGACTGTGCTGAAATGCTTTCCTATCCCTCCATGAAATTGATACTTAATTCAAAAACACTGTCGAGGAGAATGTGTATGAGGGATGGGAGGGGAAGAGGTCTGTGTTGAGAGAGAAGAAACCAGAAGCCAGGTCACAAAGGGGAGATGATGCCTGAAGCCTCTTTGCAATCTGGTGAGGGGGACTCAGAAGGCAGCTGCCACTGCAGAGAACGTGGGCATGAGTCACTGTGGGCGGGGGAGGATTCCATGGAGGAAGTCTGTGATAAATGTACATATTGAGACAGGGATTGTGCATCTGGGGGTATTTTTGGTCCAAAAATAAAGTGCCAAAATGTTCTGGTGACTTGTTGAGAATCTGTACCCGTACAGGCATGGAACCAGAGGCAGTCATGTTCAAGTGCTAAAAAACGTGTCAATGAACGAGTAACTGTTGTCTCAGCCACGGCTTGTGTTGTAAAGGGTGGATATAGTTCCCACAAACTGTGCCAGGCTGGTCTTCAGGACGTATGAGCTAACGGCTCTCATAGGATGGGCAGGGTGCTTTAGATTTAGGATCACGACGAAGCCGGATTGCTCAGGCATCGCCTCCATTGATTTGTTCAAGAGTGTTTCCTGAGCACAGTTGGGACCCCCTGCTGTGGTAGCCCACAGCCCAGCATGGTCTCTGTTCTTGAAATTCAGTGGCTTCAGCCCTGCCCCTCTGCAGTTTGTGTGGGCAGAAATCCCACCTCCTTTCCCTCCTAGAACCTTAGGGCCTGGGGGTATGGAATATGGGAGGGGTGGGGGGGGGGCGGTTGTCCAGCTTCCAGCTCTGCACTGGAGAGCTGGGTGGTTACAATACGGGCAGCCAGGGTGAGTCCTATGGACTGTGTCTGTGTGTCCTGCAGATGGTCACTGCTCAGGCAGAGGATGTGGGTCAGGGCTGGAGATGTCCTTTGAATTCAATAGGAAAGAAGCCTCCGCAGACCCTGGGAGAGGCAGGGTGAGGGTGTGGAGAAGCAGATGACAGAGATTCAAGGAGCAGCAGGGAAGATAGCGAGGGAGACAGGCCTTTTCACCTTACAGACTCAGGGCTTTCGGGGGTGTGTCTAAGAAGCACGTACTATTTTTGTAACTTAACCCCCCCCCCACATATTTTTAAAATGAGTAAATGAAGGATGGAAAGTGGAGTTACTAAGGGAGGTCTTTCTTGCAGAAGGTTTGGCTGTGAAGACAAGAGGGGGTGCAGGTGTGTGTGTATAGGAGGGCTTGGGGCAGCAGAGTCTGCTTTAAGGTGGAGATCTCAGTGAGGCTGCTGATCTCAGAGGACAAGTGCCAGACAGTGACGTGAGGATCCTGAGCAGGGGGGTGGGGGTGAGGGTGGGGGGGAATCCAGAGTCCCCAGGGAGGAGGGTTCCAGGTTTACCTGTGCTTGATCTTGTATAAATCCAGAAGTTCTGAGAGATAGCGGGGGGCCTGGTCCAGCAGGCCGTGCCTTCTCCTTCCTTTATCAGGGATGTGTAGAGGCTCAACCAAGATGGTAAGCTATCCTCCTAGGTGCTGGGGATTAAAAAACCCTGAGAAGACCTGGTTCTTGTATTTGAACTTTCAGGTTATAAGAAGGAAGATAGTTTTGCAATAAATAAATAAATAAATAAATAGGAAAACGGGGTAATAAGAGCTGAAATCAGGGCATGGACAAAGGGGCAGTGATGGGGAAAAGGGTGTCCTGTACTTGGGGTGAGAGACCAGGTAATGCAGAAGCCTTCTGTTGAGCAGGTCTTTTAGCAGCTTCACATCACATATGATTCCCTATAGATGGGCCTTAAAAAACCAACCACCTTTATTCCGATGAGGACCCAAGGGTTTTGATCTTGGAGTAAACATGGGTTTTGTAGTTATAGCCCATTATTGTGGATTCCGTCAAAAGCAAGGAAAAGGCAGAAGAATTGGCAGTTAGGTGCACAAGTGCATATACTCCTCCCAAAATACTTAACCATGAAGGCAGAAATCCTCCTTAAAAGAAGATGAAGTTCTTAAATGGTTTCACCAATTCAGTTACACCAGCAAGGATCTTGTTGCTATCAAGTGAATTGAGTTGGGGCCTAACAGCAGCTAATCTCTTTAATGGGGAGATCCAAAAATACACACAGACACTTGTCTTTGTATTTCTAAGGCCGTGGTTGGCAAACCGTGGCTCGAGAGCCACATGCGGCTCTTTGACCCCTTGAGTGTGGCTCTTCCACAAAATACCTCGTGCGGGCGCGCACGTACAGTGCGATTGAAACTTCGTGGCCCATGCGCAGAAGTCGGTATTTTGTGTAAGAGCCGGTATTTTGTGGGAGATCCACACTCAAGGGGCCAAAGAGCCGCATGTGGCTCGCGAGCCGTGGTTTGCCGAGCCGCAGTTTGCCGACCACTGTTCTAAGGAGATCAGACAGGTAAACTGAGCAGCAATTTCTGTAGACTGACTTCAGGATGCTCTAGGCTGCTTCCACCTTTTGCAATCAACTCAGGAAAATTTGCAAAAACTCCAAGTCAAATAATTTTGGTCTACTTAGAACTGTTTAAAAAACGGGGTGACTACTCACTTCTGATTTCTACAGCAGGGATCAGGAGAGCTGCAGCAGCCTGCTGCAAACCTCACAATGTAATAAGCTTCCCAAAACTCCATCCTTGAAGATGATTTTCTGAGGGGAAGTGGGAGCGAGAAAATGAAACGTCGATGTTAGGGCTCTCTCCATTGATTCGTGTCTTTTTTCCTCAGAACAGTTTTTATACATTTCTTGAGTTTCTTTCCCCAAGACTTTGGGTTACCATCTGAATACAGCAATGAAGAAAATACTGGAGTTTAAAAAGTTCAGGCCATTTGACATGGGTGTTTCTTCTAAGGAAATACCTGGACAGTGTGTACAGTAAGAAAATGCTGGAAATAGCCTAAATATCAAGAGTAGGTGATTGGTGAGATAAACACTGGTATAGCCCACAGCAATAGGCTTCTTGTTATGGTTGTAGCTCAGCAGTGGTAGAGCCATAATTGGAAACCATAATTGGAAATGTAACTGAAGTAGGGAATTTTTTAAATGGCCCACAGGCAAATTTTTCAACTAAAATCAACAAATTGTGTAAGTGAGATGTATGAGACTTTTAACAATCATTAAGTTCTGATAGCAGTCTGCTCTTTATCCCAAGACACACTGCCTTCCATATGGAGAAAATAAAAGGCATTTCTCAGTCACCTTATCAGGGCTAGTTTCCTCTATAAATAGGAAAACAAATCTGGTGAAGCAGCTCCTGCAAAAACAGCTTGCTAGGATGTCATCAAGGTGAATGGATACTTTAATTTTAATAATAATGGAAGTTAACACTTACGGTGTGCTAAATTCCAAACAGTGTACAAAGGTTTAAAATCATCTTCCCATTCAATTCTC
Organism: Myotis nattereri; assembly: GCF_964212035.1. Taxonomy (NCBI): domain Eukaryota; kingdom Metazoa; phylum Chordata; class Mammalia; order Chiroptera; family Vespertilionidae; genus Myotis; species Myotis nattereri. The sequence goes on from NC_138079.1 coordinate 13,007,117, forward strand.
ACCCTAGCCCAGGAGGTGGGACCCTGGTATTTATAGTGGGGTGGGCTTGGGTTTGCTCCACTTCTCTTTCCAAACAAAGTTTTGGGGGTCACCACTGCAGGGGTGTTCACTTTTCAGTTTTTAAACCCACTGCTTATAATTCTGAAAGATCCTCCTGTTATAGGTGGTCAGTACAGTTAAGTGGCTTGCTTCAGAAATGTAACTGAAGTAGGGAATTTTTTAAATGGCCCACAGGCAAATTTTTCAACTAAAATCAACAAATTGTGTAAGTGAGATGTATGAGACTTTTAACAATCATTAAAATTAAAATTATTCATTTGAACTAAATATTCTTGGATAAAATAGTTTTTAAAAATGTTATTGATTTAAAAGTTGTCCTGAGCCCAGCCAGTGTGGCTCAATGGTTGAGTGTTGATCTATGGACCAGAAGGTCATGGTTCGATTCCTGGTCAGGGCACATTGCCAGGGTTGTAGGCTCGAACCCTACTGGGAGGCATGCAGGAGGCAGCCCATCAATGATTCTCTCTCATCATTGATGTTGCTATCTCTCTCTCCCTCTCTGAAATTAATAAAAATCTATTTTTAAAAAAGCTATCTTGAGTGTTTTGGCAATTTTGACAAATTACTTTTTCCTCCTATGTAGATTTTGTACACATCATGAATAAATGTGGACTTTACCACATATGCCTGCTTTTGTGTTCTTTTAGAAAGGTTGAAAATCTATTGTCTTTGTGGTAAAAATAACGGGGTGGTTGAGAAAGTGGCCTGAGGTGTGAACTTGGAGGCCTCTTGAGCCTCTGGTGTCACAGGCTGCTGGGCGGGGTGGTGGGGAGGTGGCTGGCTGGCCACTAAGTGCGTTTATGAAGGAGGACAACGATCAGGTTGGGTTGGAGTCGGATCACTCACAAACCACTAGCTCTTATTTGGAGAGGAATGTTCCAGAAGGTTATCTTTAAGGGGAAAACCCCATTTGGACTGGAATTTCTAAGAAAGAAAGGAGGAAGTGGTGCTCTCTGAAGATAGAGCCCGAATCCCTTTGCTTGATGACTGGGCGAAGACGACCAAGGAACTGGGCAGTGCCCCACTCCAAGGCCGAAGAGGCCCAAGGGACCCCAGCCCATCCCCTGTCGCTGCCACTGAGGTTCTCACTCAATACCACACTGAGTGCGGCTGGCTGGGAGGGGAGGGGGTGGGTAGCAAACCCAATGGTGCCCTGGGAGGGGGGCACTCCACCTGGTAAACCCCCTGACTTCATTAACAGGCCTCTGGACATGCTAAAACCGCGGTCAACCTTGAAACCGGGAAATTCCCAGTGGGAATTTATGCAAATGTGGTCCGTTACAGAAAAAAGTATAAAAAGCAAACCATGATTTGGGCTATTTTTGGCTTCGGAAAGAAAGCCCAAGTACAGCAGGAAGCCACTGCTCCGGAGTTCACCTCCAGCTCAGGGTGCGCTCAGGCATGGAAGTGTTTTCACAAGAAATCGCCGTCCTCCTGAGCCCTGCGGGAGCCAGGCTCTGGGCCGGCCCGGGGACACTGGAGGCCCGAGTGACCATCACGCTGGGCCGGTCCAGCGCCAAGTGGAGCCAGAGGCTGAAGAGGCCTCGCAGCGCACTCCTAGCATCCTCTACCCCCGCCCTGGGGTATAGTTTTGGTCGGGTATCCCACTGTGCCCCTCAGCTTGCCCACCCAGGCCTACGTTCCTCCTAGTTTGTCCCAAGAGGCCCGGTTCTGTGTCCCTTTGGGCCCAAGGGCTGGCAGCGGGCGGGTCTGCTATCAAGAGCGGCGGGAAAATAGGAAGGAAAGGGGGAGAGGGGACAGAAAGAGGGTGGTGTTTTCCCTTGGATTCCTCATCGCCCCTGGACAGACCCGCGATGTTTCCTGCCATCCGAGGTCCAGCATCCCCAGTCCAGGCTCGCGCGTGCCCTCACCACTGCGCCTCCACGACAGTCTTTCCACGAGGATTTGGCCCGCAGGCCAGGGGGTCCCCGCGGCACATCCCCACCCCAGCTCCGGGACAGACTGGGAGAAGCCACGCTCCAGCCAGGAGCACCGTGGAGCCAGCTCCCTGTTGCAGCCTCGCCCAGTTAATCCTTCTCGACTTCCAGTCCCGAGCGCGGGGACACTGGGCCGGGGTGGGGAGGGGACCGTCACAGCTCCGGCGGGTAGCAGACTTTCCCACGCAAACACCCCGCCCCCAGGCCAGTGGACTAGTCTCCGGGGCCGATCTTTCAGGAGCGAAGTGCCAACCACAGGTGGTCCGGGTTCTGCGTGACCTGGGGGCTCTGTGGACCTTCTCCTCCGAGTAGGGACTTCGCCGGGGCAGCCGGAGCGCCCAGTTCAGAGGGGCACGTTCCGCCGCGCCTCCCCGGCCCGGCCCCCACGGGGAACTTTTCTCCCCCCGCAACTTGGCCGCGGGGCCCCGTGCGCCCCCGGGGTTCCCCGGCCTGAAGCCAGGAACGGAGACGGCCCCGAAGCCTAGCCTCCGGGGGAGGACCAACGGGCTCGCAGCTTCAGACGCCGGTAACTCCCCCGCCCTCTCCGGGCGGCCAGACGCCCTGGGCGGCGCCGGCCTCCGGGTGTGGATGTTCCCGACGCGCAACGCGGGCTCCGCGCGCGGCGACCCGGGCCCTCCCTGCGTCCTCTCCGCGGCGGCCGCTGGAGGGGACACCGCGGCCCGGCCCTGCAGCGACTGCCCCGGTTCTCCAGCGCGAGGATCTCTCGGTCCCGGGCCGAGCAGCGGAGGCTCGGTCCCGGCGCTGCCGAGAAGCTTCGGTTCTTAACTTTCGTCGGAAACCGGCCGCGGGGCAGAGGAGAGGGGACGCGCGCCTCCCCGCGCGCCTGGCCCCGCCCGCCCGCCCACCGCGGCGGGAAAGCCCCCGCGCTCCTCCCACCCGCGGGGCTCTCCAGCCTCCGGTGCCCGCCAGCAGCAGCTGCCTGGCGCTCGCTTCCGCCGGCCGGGACGCGCAGCGCCCCGCGTTCCTGGAGCCGCCGGGGACCAGGGCGGTGACCGCGGAGCGCGTCCCGAGTCCCCGTCGCCCTGCCCCGCGCCCCGGCCGACGGCATGGTGCTGCTGGCCGGGCCCGGGCCGGAGGGCGGCGGGGCGCTCTGCGTGTCTTCGCAGCCGCCGTCCCCACCGCGGGAGGCGAAGGCCCGGGAAGACCCCGCTGACTACGAGGAGTACGAGGACTTCTCGCGCCTGCCCGACACCCGCAGCATCGCCTCGGACGACTCCTTCTACCCTTCCCTCAGCCGAGAGGAGTCCGGCGCCGGGAGCGCGGAGAGCGTCTCGGAGGCAGTCTCCGAGGGCGTCCCGGAGGCGGCGACCCTCCTGCGCGCCGCCTGCGCCAACGACGTGGGGCTGCTGAAGGCGCTGGTGCGGCGGGGTCCGCGCGCGGAGGAGGTGCAGGAGACCGACCCGAACGGCCGGGTAAGCGGGCGTCTCCGCAGGTTCGGGTCTCCTTCATCGTCCCCCCCCCCCTCCCCATTCCCCGCACCACGCGGATCCCCACTCTGCTCAGGTCCCGCGGGGACTTGGCCACTGTAAAGACCGCCCTTTCCTCGCTCTCGGGGCGAGAGGCGCGTGGAGCCCTGGGTGGTGTGCCCGTCCTAGGTGGGGGCGGGGGAGTGCGATTCGTCCGAGGTCACATCCCCGCGGGCGCCGCACCCCTCCCGCGTCCTCACCGGACTAGGCGGGCTCCCATTCCCCGCCTCGGGGTCCCCTGGGCCCTGACTTCCCCCGGGGCGGGCGCCGGATGCGGGTCGGACGCCTCTCCTTGGCCTCTTTCACCTGGGTCCCCTCTGACCGTCCGTTTCCTCGCCTGGAGGGACCACCCCTTCCTCCCAGCGCCCACGGAGCGATCTCCGAACTGGTGTCCCCAGGGTCACTACCACTAGCCAGGGCCATCTCCCGACCTCGTCCCCCGCCTCCCCCCCCCCCCGTCTCCCTCTTCCCCCTCCCCGCCTGGGGACCGCAGCACCGGGCCTGGCACCCAAGGGGTAGGGCAGGCGCGGGTGGGGGTGGGGAGAGAGGCACTGGGTATCTATCTATCTATCCGTTAGTAGGGCTAAGACTCAGCGCCCGCAGGAAACGTTTCGAAAAGGAAAGAAAAAGTTGGCTTGTACAGACTTGGAAGACTGGCTCGCCAAACACCACCCACCGAGCACTAGGAGGGAAAACCCACAGGGTGACCACCGTGGCCACGTGCCCGCCTGTCGGTGCTGTGTGCACACGCCGCGGTGTGACCGGCTGGTGACACTCCCAGGTCCCGGGGGACCCGTCAGCCTAGCACAGATCAGGGATGCAATGCGCTCAGGAGCCACAGCTGAGAGGAGATAGGCGCTTTCGCCCCGTGCCCTTGGTTTATCTCTGGAGGGGGGAGTGTGATGGGAGGGAGAGGGAGGGAGGTTGTCTCCTGTGGTCTGGGCAGAGCTTTAGCAGGATGCGCTGGGAGTGTCACAGGTAGGTGTCCAGCACCAGCTTGTTGTAACGTGTCAGACAAGCTGGCCCCAAGTTTCCTAGGGCTGCAGAGGCTAAAGTGGGCCCTCCGGGCAGCATCGCGTGGGGCCTGCGGGGACACTGGGCAGTGCCACAGCCTAGCCCTCCCTCTGCCCTCCCCGGCAGTGACTGGGGTTTTGAGCTTCTTTCTCCAGCTCTACTTTCACTTTTTCAAAGTGAGTTTTCACATGCAGATGTTTATAGCAAAGACTTCTTTCCTGAAGCCCACCAGGATCGATCACAAAGGCAGAGTAGGTCTCTCCCATGTGCTGGGCAGCCCTGGGTCTCCAGTGGGCTCTAAGGGGCGGGGGGTGGGGGGCACTGGCAGCGCTTGCCCCGCCTAGTCCCCACCCCGAGGCTCCGCTGGGCTCAGATTTATTATGTTCTCTTTGGGGGTAAAAAAATAAAAGTTTGAAAACGGCTGCCTCAGAGCCAAGTGAGAATAATGGAAACCACTCCCAGGGGGCTTGGGTCTCTCAGACCCAGTTTCTGGGCAACTTTTGAAAGCCCCTCCGTCCGCACAGAGTGAGGAGAGGGCAGTGGGATGGAGAGGCTGGCTCAGCCTCCGGAGGCGCTGCCTCTTTTCTCCCTGTAAATACTGGTAGGTCCTGGGGCTGTGAGCGTGAGATGCCCTCACACACAGCACTCGGCGTGGCCCTTGGTCAGGCACTGACCTGCCTTCTCCTTGCTCTGAAAAGTGCATCCTCCACTCCTTTTGTCTTCTGCCAGGCAAAGCGTGTGCTCTTGGCTTTTCCCTGGGTCGAGAGCCCTTTGTTTCTCTGCGTTGTACCCCGCCTCTCTGCTCCCCACCAAATCCAGGTGGAGAAATGACATATGGCCCGCCACCCACATGACTCTGGGGGTCTTCTGTCTCCCGGTCAGAAGGAGCAAGTCCTGTGTCCTGTGCTCTGAGTAGGGCAGGAGAGAGCTTCTGATCTCCCGGTGACTTCTAGGTGCTATTGCCCAAACAGTCTCCGTCTTCCTGAAAAACCGAGAGAATAAAATGTCCCATGTGCAAATGCACAACCCTGTGGCACATGGAGTTGAGTCACTGCGCAGGGGTTCACTGCAGACTGACTGTGTGCAAGACACACATGTTAGGTACTCTAGGAGACTTGAAGATGAACCAGTCTCGGCCTTTGAGAGTCTTCACCTTTGAGATAAGGAGAGAAGAGCTCAGAGAGCTCCTCCGTGCTTAGAGACAAACCTCCCTGCCCCTGAGATAAACCAAAGGCACAGGGTCTCACCAGTTTCTAAGTAAAAGCACCTGCCTTCTGTCAGCTGTGCCCAGTCCAGAGGCAGGATGGGAAAAGGTACGAGGGACAGGTGTCTTGGGTGCAGGGAGCTGAGAACAGTCCTGGCAGCCTCGTGAGGGGAGACGTTTGGAGGCAATGGCAGGCAGGTGCAGTGTGATTGGTCATGGTGTGGCACAGAGCGGGGAATGTGGGAGCTTAAGCTGGGAGGCTGACCTGGGCCAGGTGATGAGGGGCCAGGTTGCAGGCACCGGAGTGTCCAACCTTGGGGCCACACGCTACGCTCACGCACTGCCTTCAGGTTCTTATGGGAGGGTCACCTTCTTAAGGAGGCCTTTCCTCTTACTCTATCTAAGCCAGTAGCACCTGGAGCTGGGTAAGGGCCACCCGGAGTTCAAAGGTGGTTATTTGAGACATTAGGTGGCATTTAAGTAAAGATATATTGACGAAATCTGGGGGAGAGGGACTGGCAAATGCGAAGGCCCTGAGGCAAGAGCCCTTTGGGCCTGGTCTACACGTGACCAGGGTTAGTGACAGTAAAAACCTCACAGAAAGCCCTAGAGCAGTGGTTCTCAACCTTGGCTGCACATTAGAATCACCTGGGAATCTTTTTAAAATCCTGATTTCTGGGCCTCATCCTCCGGAAATTCTGTTTCTTTGTTACTCATGTTGTGGCCCCACCCATAACAAAGAAACAGAATTTCCAGAGGATGAGGCCCAGAAATCAGGATGTTAAAAAGATTCCCAGGTGATTCTAATGTGCAGCCAAGGTTGAGAACCACTGCTCTAAAGGCTTTGGGAGGTTTTCTGAGCTGTGTTTGTGGAGCTGCTGATCTCTGGTAGTTAAGAAGGGAGCGCTGCCTTATCGGACAGATGTTTCATTGGATTTAAGTAACTAAGGGTTGCGTGTGTTTTGCTTAAGAATATATGTTCTTTCCTGGCTCCTGAGATTGGGAGAATACTGGCTGTGGCTCAGCACACAATTTTGCTTCTAGAATATTTATTGCTCTAAAAGGATTGCATAATTTAAGATGCAACATGTAAATATTTGTGCAGTAATTCTCTGGTAGCAGTCAAAGTGTGCTCTCGCTGTCTTTTAGATTTACGGTTGTTTTGTTCCCTTGGAAGTAGGGACAATGAAAGCTGCCATGATTCTTTTTCTTAATTCTTCTCTTCTACTTATTATCTCCAGAGGCTCACCTTTACGGTGACGGCTCTGGAGACCGCACTGCAGCCAAGGGAAGCGTGTGTGCTGTCTTCACTCCGGAAGGAATGTCAGAAAGCTCTTGAACCAAAATAGGCAATTATGCTATGTTGAGAACATTGCACTCCTTTCTTGATGTCATTCTTCTCAGGCATGTTTAGGTTCCAGGGTCTCCGTGACACTTTTCATACGTCCCTCCACCCATTTGCTCTGTCAACTCGCTCATCACACACCGAGTATGGGGCTGTCTCCCTTTACTCTTAAAGGGTTTCCATGCTTCGTTGGTTTGTAGGGGTGATCAGGACCTTTATCTTGACAGACACATTTGGTTGTTGTTGGTGCTGTTTTGAAGGCTACAGAAGATGTAGAAACTTTGGACTCACTTTTCCCTAAAATGAGAACCAAGTTGTTTAGAGTTCACACCTGGTCCCCCTACATTTTCTAGGCCTTGGTCTTGATGGCCTGCATGTGCACTAGAGAGCAGACACAGTGAGGCCTCCAATGCATATGCTTAGGGCCATCAATCACAGAGAAAGGGGGTGGAGAAGGGAGCCCCAGGGGCTGGTGCAGAAAAGTGTGTCAGCTGAAGTGAGCCTGGAAAACCTGGGCTCGGTGGGCAGGCTGACAGATGTCTGCCTCTTCCTCCTCCATTGACCATGGCTGGGGGTGCTCTGGGCCCCCCCTGTGTGTGTGTGTGTGTATGTGTGTGTGCTTTTAAAGGACTTATTTTTTTTTTTTAGAGCAGTTTTAGGTTCACAGAAAAATTGAGGGGAAGTACACAGATTTCCTGTATACCCTGCCCTGACACATAGACAACCTCTCCCATTCTCAACATCCCCACTGGTGGTACATTTGAATCTACATTGACCTGTCATTATCAACCAAAGTCCATAGTTTGCACTGTGGCTCACTCTTGGTGTTGTGTATTTCATGGGTTTGGACAATTGTATAATCTGTTTTTATCATTATACTAGCGGCCTGATGCACGAAATTCGTGCAAGAGTAGGCCTTACTTCCCCTGGCTGCTGGCACCAGCTTCCCTCTGGCACCTGGGACCCAGGCTTCCCTCGCAGCACCGGCTGGAAGGTTGTCCGGAAGGATGTCCGGTATAATTAGCTTATTACGCTTTCATTATTTTAAATCATAGAAAGTATCCCATGTGTTTTCATATAAGTCTATCAGTTATCTATGGCCACAGCAATGCTGCATAACAAGTAACTGAAACCTCACTGATGTATACAGCAGCAAACATTTTTCTGAGTTAAGCGTGGCCCAGCTCAGCTGACCCTGCTGGACTTGCATTCAGTTGGGGTCAGCTGCGGATGGCAGGACCAGGAGGGCTTGGCTGGGGTCACTGCTCCATGTGGCCACTCATCCTCCAGCAGCCTGGCCTGGGCTCATTCTCCGTGGCAGGCTCTGGGTTGCAAGACAACAAGTAGAGCCAATAAGGTTCAGTGTCACTTCTGCTGAAGCAAGTCACAAAGCCAAGTCCACATTTATCCTGTTAAGTGTGAATTAGCTTTTGTTTGTATAGGATGTTATTCACTAAGCATGTGTTTATTTATTCATTTTAAACTTATTTTTATTAAGGAAAGTGTTAGATAGATACTGGAGTGAGTAGGTGGCACCAAGACCCTCCCTGTCCCAATCATCCAGCATCAACAAGCAGCTGCTCCCACAGGCCTGTTTTTTTTTTGTTTTTTTTTTTAATATATATATTTTATTGATTTTTCACAGAGAGGAAGGAAGAGAGATAGAGAGAGTTAGAAACATCGATGAGAGAGAAACATCGATCAGCTGCCTCCTGCACATCCCCCACTGGGGATGTGCCCGCAACCCAGGTACATGCCCTTGACCGGAATCGAACCTGGGACCTCTCAGTCTGCAGGCTGACGCTCTATCCACTGAGCCAAACCGGTTTCGGCATCCACAGGCCTGTTTTAATTTTGACGGGAAGGTTACACTAAACACTGCTTTTTGTGTGTTTGTGTGGATGAAGGTTTCAGATGTTTGGAAGGACCACGGTCACTGGATTTTGGAGCTGGGAGGGGTCTTAGGGGTCACTGGCCCCATCATTTTGTAGTTGAAGAAAGTGGGGCTCAGAGTCTCAGGAGAGCTGTGTTCTAGAACATGATGCTGCTTTAAACCCACATGGGTCTCTCCCAGGGGCTTCTGAGCTTTTCACCTTTGCCTCCTCGATACACCTGAGAAATGGGTTAGCTAGATATTCGGTGGGGTGTTTGCAGCGATTTTGAACATCCAGTTTCCTTTCCATCCTATGCTTGTAAAGGAGAGGTGTTATAAAAATCTAAAACAATAATAGGTTATATGAACTTTTCTGGACTCTCAGTTATTCATCTAACATTCCTATCAATATAATATGCAGGCTATTATTCAAAACTGTTTTGAATGATAACTTCTGGTAGATAGGACTACAATATAGGAAAAGCTGCAAGTGTTATTTAACTGATTGTAAATGATTAAAATTCAAACCTTCTTATCAGAGCCTTAGGTCAGTAACTCTTTAATAGTTACAGGATAACGCAGATTTTCTCTTTCTTCCTGAGTCTGTCATGATAGCTTTTATTTTTCTAGGACACTGTCCCATTTTTTTCTAAGTTTTAAAGGTTAATAGATGGAATTTTTGTAGTTCTGTTTTTCAGTGTCTGCTATAACTATATTATATCCTGTTTTTTGAAATTGTGCTGTTTTTCTTTTGTGACAAATATTGTAAAAAATATCCAGTTTATTCAATTTTTGCCTTAGGTCTGTTTCTTTCTAACCTTTGTCATCAATTTATGCCTTTTTATTATTATGTGTGTTCAAAGAGGTTAGATTTTACAAAAAAATTTTAAATTTTTTTAAATTAATTTCAGAAAGAAAGGGAGAGGGAGAGAGAGATAGAAACATCAATGATGAGAGAAAATCATTGATTGGATGCCTACTGCATGCTCGCCTACTGCATGCTCACCCACTGGGGATTGAGACCACAATACGGGCATGGTTCGATGGGAAATCGAACCATGACCTCCTGCTTCATAGGTTGGTGCTCAACCACTGAGCCACACCAGCGAGGCACCATGAGGTTAGATTTTAAGATGAAGTAGGATATTAAGAATCCTTGATGTCATTCAGTATGCGTGTACATAACAAATTTGAAAGAAGCTATTTTTAAATGGTATCCCTGAATTTGAAAGGCAGTTGAAGGTGGATTTTACTTATTTCTACTAAATCAGAGATACAGAAATTAGGGTAGATATGAAATCCCAAGTGATGGTTAGGTTGAAGGCAAAATTGGATTGGGGTGGTGGGATTTGAGAGCAATTTCAAAGTAACATAAAAACAAACGTATGTTTCCAAGGCATATTGTGTCAGCTCTGAATATTCAGATCCCAAGTCGGCATGTGATGGGATGAAGAACTGAGCGTTTGTCTCTGGCCTCTGATTCTGAGATGTAACTCTTGAATGAGAGGCCACACCTGGTGAGGGACTGGCCAGCTGAGAGGCGTAGGCAGGGGATGTGGAGGGAAGCTGTTGAAGAGGCAGAAGCAGTGCTCATGGGAGGTGCCCAGTAAAGGGCATTAAATACATTTACGGTAGCACATTTTCTGAGACAAGGGAGGGCACATGAAGTTGGTTTAAAAATAGGGGAAGACAAGAGAATTAAGCTGAGTGAAAAAAGTGCACTTTGAAGGATTATATACTGTATGATTCCATTTGGTAACATTCTTGAAATGATGCAATTATAGAGATGGAGAACAAATTAGAGGTTGCCTAGGTTAAGGCTTTGGGGAGAGAAGGGGGTGTTAGTTACACTAATAGGATAGCTGGAAAGGAGGGGGCGGAACAGCCCTAAATCTAGATTATGGAGGTGGTTACAGGGAGTTATACCTGGGTTAAAATGGCATAGAACTGTGTGCTCACGCGTGCGTGCATGCACACACACACACACACACACATACAGATAACTTCTGAACAGGCTCTGGACCACAGCAATGTCTATTTCATGGCGGTGCTCTTGTGCTATTAATTATGCAAGACGCTGGCATTGGGGAGGATGGCTGAAGGAGGCAACTTTTCATTGGTTGCTTCTTGTATGTGCCCTGACCAGGGATGGAACTGGCAACCTTGGTGTATCAGGACTATGCTCTAACTCAGTGATGGCGAACCTATGACACACGTGTCAGAGATGACACGCGAACTCATTTTTTTGGTTGGTTTTTCTTTGTTAAATGGCATTTAAATATCCTATCTAATAAAAGAGAAACATGGTAATTAGCCGTACATCCGCTACCCTTCCCATTGGCTAATCGGGTGATATGCAAATTAACTGCCAGCCAAGATGGTGGCCGGCAGCCAGGCAGCTTGAAGCTAACATGAGGCTTGCTTGCTTCAGTGACAGAGGAAACCAACGTTCCCCGCCTGCCGCTGCCGGCCTCTGAGCTTGCAGTTTGAAACATTGTTACAAATATAGAAGCTAAACAAAACCCCAGAAACCTGCTTTCAGCCAGCCGGGATCTCAGAGCTGGAGCTGATACAGTGTTTCGATTGTAGAACCCAAACAAACCAGATACCTGCTTTCAGCAGCAGAGGCCTCAGAGCTGGAGCCAGAGCTAAAGCTGGCCCAGAATAAAAAAAAAGAAAAAAAGGAGCAGTTGGGAGCTTCAGTCACCCGCCAGCCTGAAAACAGCCTTCAGCCCCTCACCCAGACTTGCCAGGCACTCCAGTGGGGACCCCCACCCTGAAGGGTGTGTGACCAGCTGCAAACAGCCATCATCCCCTCACCCAGGCTGGCCAGGCACCCCAGTGGGGACCCCCACCCTGATCCAGGACACCCTTCAGGGCAAACCAGCCGGCCCCCACCCGTGCACCAGGCCTCTATCCTATATAGTAAAAGGGTAATATGCCTCCCAGCACTGGGATCAGCGGGACTGAGAGGCCTCCCGGCACTGGGATCAGCATGACAGGGGGCAGCGCCCAAACCCCCTGATCGCCCTGCGGCTCTGTGTGTGACAGGGGGCGGGGCCACAACCTCCCTCTCGGCCCTGCTCTGTTCATGACAGGGGAAGACGCCCCAACCCCCTGATCAGCCCTGCTCTGTGCCTGATAGGGGGGAGCTCCCCAACCCCCTGATCACCCTGCGGCTCTGTGTGTGACAGGATGCAGTGCCCCAACCCCCCCTCCCCCACGGGCCCTGCTCTGTGTGTGATGGGGTAGAGCCATAACCTCCCCGTCGGCCCTGCCCTGAGTGTGAGAGTGGCGGCGCCCCAACCCCCTGATCAGCCCTGCTCTGTGGGTGATAGAGGGCGGCGCCCCAACCCCCTGATCCGCCCTGCTCTGTGTGTGACGGGGGAGCTCCTCAACCCCCTGATGGGCCCTGCTCTGTGCGTGACAGGGGGGAGCTCCCCAACCCCCTGATTGACCCTGCTTTGTGCATGACAGGGTACGGAGCCCCAACCCCCCTGATGGGCCCTGCTCTGTGCGTGACAGGGGGCGGCGCCCCAACTCCCCAATCGGCCCTGCTCTGAGCCCGACCAGGGGCTGCACCTAGGGATTGGGCCTGCCCTCTGCCACCCGGGAGCAGGCCTAAGCCAGCAGGGCGTTATCTCCCGAGGGGTCCCAGACTGCAAGAGGGCACAGGCTGGGCTGAGGGACACGCCCTGCCCCTCGAGTGCACACATTTTTGTGTACCGGGCCTCTAGTATTAAGTAAATACCAAAAATATAAGTCTTTGTTTTACTATGGTTGCAAATATCGAAAAGTTTCTATATGTGACACGGCACCAGCGTTAAGTTAGGGTTTTTTCAAAATGCTGACACGCCGAACTCAAAAGGTTCACCATCACTGCTCTAACCAACTGAGCTACCTGGCCAGGGTGGAAGGTAACTCTTAAGAATGGTTAAGATGGTAAATTGTATGTTATATGTATTTTACCACAATAAAAATATTGGAGGGCATTACCTTTTATCTGTAGCCTTACCATAATGAATAGATCCCTTTTTAGAAACTAAAGCAGGATCAGACCTGGTTAATCTGTGGGACTGGGATCTGCTGGGAATACTGGCTGTCTGCACCCTTGCTACTCAGCATTACCCAGGAGCTCTCCCCAAAGGCAGGATCCCATGCCCCTCCCTAGGCAGACTGGACCAGAATCAGCACTCAACGCAGGGTCTGAGGTGATGGGCATGCACACTTGTTTGAAGAGCTCCAGAACGTTTCTTAGAACAGAAAACAGGTTTGGTGCCCACAGATGACAGGCTTAGGTTGGTTACATGATCCTGGACAAGCCACATGATCTTTTGATCCACAGTTTCCTCTAGATTCCTATCTAGAAAACGGACATGCTAATTATGAGGATAACAATACCTCACAGCAGCTCCAGGCAGAATAAATTAGTAACTTGTATATATAGTATGGGCCATGGATGGGCACTCAGTGGAGCTGTTGTGTCTATGGATGAATTAATCTCGAGATGGTTTTCCAGTACTGCTCTTTCCATTTCAAGGGAAAAGGGAAAAGGTGGAAACCAACGTTTAACCGAAGAGGTTATGCACAGGAAAACATCATGTCCACTTGGCGAAGACCCTTTTGTAACCATAAAAATGGGTTAGAGGTTAGATCTCATGGTAAGTGTACAGACTACAATGAAAGTGGCCATGGGTGCCATGGCTGCAAATGAAGCCAGGGGGTGAGGCGCGGTGGGAGGGGCAGAGAAGGGTCCTGGGGCCACATCTTGGTGCATCTGGGGAGCACCTTTGCTTACCGTGGGTGGAGGCCAGGATGCTGCCTTAGGAATGGAAGCAGCCTGAGGCCTGGAGGAGAATGAGAAAGGCCAGACTCTGGAATGATGAGGAGAGAGAGCATGCCAAGGAGGGAGAGGATGGCCCTCAGGCCACGGATCATCACAAGCCTCTTTCCTTAAGTCTTTTTTCTTTCTTCAACATTTTCCATGGGTACAAGTTAGTGCAAAGAGCCCTGGCGTTGGAGCCCCGGGCCACTCTGGGACTCTCAGGGACTGGCCTGTCACTTGCTCTGCTGTAAAGAAGCAGTGCGGTGGGTTCCCCATTTCCTATTTCTTCTTGGCATTGCCGAGCCAGGCATTCCAAAGGGCCTGGCGCTGCCGCTCACGTCAGGAAGATCAGTCTGTACGCCTTCCTTCTAGACCTTCCTCCCAGCTTTAGTATTTGAAGCACCAGGGACAAGAGGCATGTGCTAAAAACAGCAGCAGTGACATAGCTCCTGGGTGTGTTTTGCAGGCGCTGGGAGTTAGGCTGTTTTGGTTGGTGTTAGATAATGGGAGGGTTTCTGGGAAGTGAATCCATGTGCAGCAGGGCACAGTTGGGCGGGGCTGAAGAGACCTCGAGGCCAGGTTTCTGCATCGTGGAGTCCCTTTGTTACCTGGAGACGGTCTCCCTGTTCTGACCATCATGCTTCAGAGGTTCCTCATTGTTGGGGGGTCTGTTTCATCCTCAGTGAAAAGGGACATAAGAGGCACCATGGGACAGAGGAACAAGTGACTGTCCTGTCTTGTCACCCACACATCCTCCTCTGTTGGAGGGTGGGCTGCGAAAGGCCACCTCTGAGGCCCCGGGTTCACGTCCATGCGCTTTGGTGGGTGGGGAGGCACGTATTGGCTTTTGAGGGGCATCCACGTCCGGCCCGCCCAGGACTGAGAGTCCCGCATCGGGGGAAACCCCTGTGCAGACCAGGGTGGTTGGCCACCCTACCTGTGAAGGCGGCTTCTGTGTTGGGACCACACACCAAGTGTCCCCTTAGTGAAGCTGGAAGACCCACAGGCCACGAAATTCCTCCGTCAGCAGAAGCTGGAAGCCCTATTCTGGAGGAAAGCTGTTGCATTGTATCATCTTGGGGGCGTATCCCCTGGGACAGAAGTCTAGGCTGTGGTCGCTTAGAATGGACTCTTTTATCACATGCAAGAGCCCTCACTCATCACTCGGACAGACACAGGACAGACACCTCGGGCAGGGAGGGGTGGAGACAGGAGAGCACTTGCTCAGGGAGGGCCCATGGGGGAGGGTCAGAAACGGGGGTTAAGTCTTCACTGCTATACATGAAAAGTGGAATAAATACAGTTCTTTAAGAATTTCAGTTACTTAAAATGCACCAGGGAAGCTATGGTAAATTTGTTTTTAATAGAAATCATTAAAACTTTTTCTTTGGTGTAAACAAATCTAAATCCATTGGGTTGGTTTAGAATGAGGCACAAGTGTATTGAGTTAATTAAAAAACAACACCCTATCTCATTTGTTTAAGGCAGTGACTTACAGTGACTCTACTAACAATTTTATTGGATCCAAAAATACTTAAGATACTATTAACTTAAAAAAAAATTCCTAATGTTAATTCAATGAAAATAACTGAAAACTTATCAATCTTTTCCTTTCCTTTTCTTTCTTTCTTTTTTTTTTTTTCTTTTTGCATTTGGCAAATTTATCTACCAATTTGCAAATGGCTTGATTTTTGAGAGTTTTTATAAGTACATAGAAGCTGTGTTTTCTTATCAATAACATGAGTACTTGAGAAAAATGTCTCTGTAGAAGGGAAAAAGGCTTTTTTCCTCCAAAGAATGGATCTTCCTGAATGTTTGCTATTAAAACATATTTTAGTCCTTTAGGGCTGCTATGGCAGAACACCAGGCACTGGGTGGCTTATGAATGCATTTACTTCCCCTAGTTCTGAGGGTTGAGAAGTCTAAGATAAGGGCACTGGAGGTCCCTTGTCTGGTGAGAGCCAGCTTCCTGGTTCATAGATGGTCGTCTTCTCTCAATGTCTTCCTGTGACAAAGAATTTTAAGCCTTAAAGTTCTAAGTGATGGGAAATGCCCCAAATGCAAAGTGAAAGGAAGTAATTTGAAAGGAAAAGTAGTCCCATCACGGGGCTCTACCTCTGCCACCAATCAGCCTCAAAGGCCCCACCTCCTAACATCATCACATTGGGGTTAGGATTTTAACATGTGCATTTTGTGGGTGGGGGTGGAGTGGGGGCAAAAACATTCAATCCATAGCAAAACAATGTCAAATGCTGAAGGAATAAAAAAAAATATGTATTTGAAATACCTTTGTAGTTGCAGAAGAGACATATATAATTTTTCAATATTTAAATAGAACTACATGTGCATGACTTTCACTAAAAAAAATCCCAAGATCTCTACCTGGTAATTTGGATGCATTCACATATAAATGATCTCCATCTCTAAAAATATGGAATTCTACTGTTCTGTGATTTAAAAATGTCTAAATGAGTAAAGTTAAATAAAGTAAAATAGTCATAGGATGCCTAGAAATAGAAAAAAAAGTTTTTAAAGAAAACTAATTTAAGCCTTTAATGTTCTACAAGTGACAGGAATACCCCAAATACAAAGCAAAAGGAACTCATTTGAAAGGGAAAGTAAAAAAAAAAACCACACGTTTGAAAACAGCTGTTTTGATAATAATTTACATACTATACCATTCACCCATTTAAAGTGCACAATTCAGTGGTTTTTGGCCTCACAGATCGGTGCGTGCATCAGCACAGCCAATTTTAGAACGTTTTCATGGCCCCAGAAAGAAGCCTTGTAGTGGTCAGCTACCCCCCTACCCCCAGCCTCTCGGGCCCTGAGCAACCACGAATCTACTTTTGTTACATGATTTGTAACAGGATTTTTTTTTTAAAATATATTTTATTGATTTTTTACAGAGAGGAAGGGAAAGAGATAGAGAGTCAGAAACATCGATGAGAGAGAAACATCGATCAGCCGCCTCCTGCACATCTCTACTGGGGATGTGCCCGCAACCCAGGTACATGCCCTTGACCGGAATCGAACCTGGGACCTTTCAGTCCGCAGGCCGACGCTCTATCCACTGAGCCAAACGGGTTTCGGCTGTAACAGGATTTTTATGAAAAATTCAATTTAGAGAGGAAGGAGAGGGATAGAGAGTTAGAAACGTCGATGAGAGAGAAACATCGATCAGCTGCCTCCTGCTCACCCCCTACTGGGGATGTGCCCACCACAAGGTACAACATGCCCTTGACCTGAATCGAACCTGGGACCCTTCAGTCCACAGGCCGACGCTCTATCCACTGAGCCATACTGGTTAGGGCCATGTCAACCTCTCTTACATTTTACTCCATAAATAAATAAATGCAACATTCACTTCACCCCAGGGAGTGTTGGCCATATGCAAGGTAGAGTCACGCATGCCAGTTCTACCTGAAAGTAACTTACCATAAATTTCCTATAAATTTAAGGAGTTAAGTTTTAAAAATAGTGTGTGAAGCTCCAAGCCCTGACCGGTTTCACCTTGAGTGCTGGGCCCAGGAGTACATGGGAACTTACCCCAGACCTTGAGTCCAAAACCCTGGGGTGGGGTTGGCACTCTGTTCAACACACCCAGCAGGGGTTCCGACGCAGCTCACCTTTTAGAACCTCCGGTGGACTGCATTTACATCTTTTGGTTAACAGCTCAGCTCAACTGGGGAGGCTTTCCCTTCCTCCTAGGAGTCCGGCTTTCTATTTTGAAGAGAAGGTGGAGGTCAGCGTCCTCCAGCTTGTTTGACCCCTCGCTCTATTCTAGCTCTTGCCTGTGTTTTGGGAGTGGGGGTGGGCAGCTGTGTTGGGAGCAGGCCTGGCTGGTTTTGCCCTTGATTGGGTCTTGGGCAGGGGGCTTGGGAAGTGCCCAGTGAAGGCTCTATATGTTCGTGTCTTCTGTTGGTCTGTCTCCCTGGAGAACCCTGACTCACATACTCCCTTGGGAATATCACCTGCTGGCAGAGCCCCGAAGCTGGTACAGCTGATGCCAGCTCTTGGCCCTGAACCACTTTCCTGAACCTGCCTTCGAGGTCAAGTGCAGGATTTCCCCTGCTAACCGCCCAGCCTGTCATACTTTACATGTTAGAAGCATAGCTCATCACTCCCCCCTCCCACACACTTTTTGGCATTGTCTCTGGCACCTCCAGGGCCGGCTCAGAGGGCGTGCAACCTTTGCAGTCCCTGGGCCCTGTGCTTAAAAGCACCAGCCAGTGGTGTGAAGCTCTGCTGTTGCTGCCTCGAAATGAAGGATTTTGAACTGGGGGCCTGCACTTCCCTTTTGCACAGGGGCTGCAAATCACATGGCGAACCCTATGCCTTTAGTTGCCTCTATTTGCAACCCTGGAGTCGGCCCACCCTCCCCCCTCTCCATCCAGCTACTTTCCAAGCACTGGACAGTCTCCGGTGATGGCCCCCTACTTTTCACTGGGGTCTCACTGCCTCTGTAATTTCGGGCACTGGGATATCTCACTTAAACAGACGCTGTACTTCCTTTCTGGTTTCCACATTCCAGTCTATTCTGCTACCACTTCTGCATTATTATCACGTGTGTGGTTTGTATTACAACAGTATCATCTTCGAAAACTCTTCTTTCCAGGCCCCCACTATGGTGCTCCAAATACTTAACTTACCACTCTTCCCTCGGCGTCGCAGAAGCCAGGTGATCTGCTGTCCCCATGGCCTTGGCAGGTCCTTATTCTCCCTGGAATACACCCCTTCTCCCACCCCCACTCCCGCCCCACTCTCTACTGCAAGCCTGTCTCAGATGTCACCTTCCCTGTGGACTTCTGCCATGCTCCTCTCTGCATGTCTTCAGACGATTAAGTAAAACATGTAAAGTCCTCAGCAAGTGAGGGGTGTTCGGTGCTGAGGAGAAAAGGTAAAGCTGGCCAGGCAGGTGGTGCCAGTGTTGGGCTGAGGCAGAAATGTCCCCTCCTGGCTGAGGAGAGCTTCTGCGTGGAGGCAGGAGGAACTGAAAGTCTTGTTTTGCCCTGCGGCTGTCCAGGGAAAGAGCAGTCCAGACTGAGCAGCAAGAACAAAAGGCCGAGAGGTGGGAGTGCCTGGAATGTTCTGGAACAGCCAGGAGGCCAGAGGGACTAGAGCAGAGTGAAGGGAGGGAGCTGGCAGGAGAAGAGGTCAGAAGTGTCAATCACTTAAAGAGAGAGGGACAGACTTGGGCAACGAGAGTCAGAGGGGAAGAAAGAAGACCCAATTCTACCAGGAAGTGAACGTTTTAGTGAGATCTCGAAATTGGGTGCTCTTCCAAGCAGGCAGGTGTCTAAGGCCAGAGGGTCTTAAGGACTGGCTGTGGTGAGCTCCTTTGCCTCTTTCATTCTACTTCATCGGACTAGTGCTTTTTCAATATCCATGTAGCTAAACCATCAAGTATTTCATGGATACATAGAGTGTTCGCAACCGAGGTTCCCCCACATTGCTCTCGGTTGACAGGTCCATAGTTGGGCTGCTCATCTAGTGTCCTTAAGCTTAGACCTGAAGTCAGGTCTAAGTGTTTTAGACCTGACTTCAAGCAGGGGTGCTCATTTCCATTTGATGTGGGTGATTTCAGATTGTGATTATGTGAGACTACGGCACGGAGGCTTTGTTCCGACGAAAGGGAACCCTGAGAGAAACCCCCAAACCAGAGAGCACTCCCTGGGCTGCTTGTAGCTTCCTGTCAGCCCCATGGCGTGGCTTTGTGGAGGCTGCCTGGCTAACAGGTGTGTGGGGCATCCCCAGAGAAGAGGAAGTGCTAGTCTGTGACATTTGGTTTGGGTTTCCAAGTGGGACACTCACAAAGCAGAGCCGTGCTTCTGGGGTCAGATGCCTGCCTGTACCTGTGAGCTTCCTGGCTACGGACCCTCCCCTCCTACCTCACCTGGAACAGATGCCCCCATCCAGCCACCCTTCCCAGATCTTTACTGATGGCTTCTCCATGCCTGGCTCCTGCAGGAGAAGAACTGGGGGGCAAGCCCTGAGGCTCTGTCTACAAGGAACTCACAGATGGCAGCACAGGCTGTGGTAAAGAACCTGAATTCTGGGTCATGAGAGTTACTCCATCAGCTCTGTGCCGTGCCATGTGGAGTAGAGTTTCTTTTATCACCTATATATATAAAAGCCAAGTGACCAGAACAACTGGAACAACTGGTCGCTATGACATGCACTGTGGCCAGCCAACCACCGATGGGGGGGCGGCCCGTCCCCCCTGGCTGGCCCTGCCTCTGATTGGCCCCCTAAACCCCAATTGGGGGTGGGGCAGGCTGGCTGGCCAACCACCCGCGGCCCTCCCCCCTGGCCAGCCCCACCCCTATTGGCTCCCATGGTCGGGGGGGGGGGGGGCGGGGGGTGGCCGGACCCCACCCGTGCATGAATTCATGCACTGGGTCTCTAGTGTGACAATAAGAAGTACAGAAACACAGTCCTCTGTGAGGGAGAAAGGGCTGGCGCTGGTGTCCTGGCCAGCGGCTCTTTACCAGGTTGGAAATCATTGTTTGAATCTGATGCACTAAAAATACAGTGTGTGTGTGTGTGGGGGGGGGGGCGGGGGGGCTGTAACTCACTGTGTATGTGTATGTGTCTCTGTGTGTGTGTGTTTAGTACCTTCTCTCTTTTCCATACTGTTCATAAAAACATTTAGGCCAACAGAACAGCTCCTCTTCAGTTTTGTCACGCTTAATTTTTCTTGTGCGTTATCTTAATGCATAATTCAGGCAATGGTTATTAGTTCCCTGTAGTCAGAGGAGATTCAGATGGAGAAATATCTTTTCAGTGCAAATGTGGCCCTTTTCCAATACATTTACATGTCCCAGGTCATCACTCATTTGCTTCTCAGCTTTTAACTTTAGCCTTGTGCAATGCCTGTCCATTATCAGGGCATTATTCCTGTTTCCTGTTTCAGCAGTGGCCTGTGGCCTGCTGAGAGGCGTGGGGGGGGGGGGTCTTTTCTTGCTGAATTTGGGGGATGTGACGTTTTCACTGGAGCATAATGCTTCTGGTTGGAGTGATTTGTAAGCATCCTTCTGGACAGAGCTCGATGTTCCCTGCGCACGATCATACCACCCTCCTTTACTCTCCATTGAACAATAATATCCAGCAGATATTCTTTTCTTGCTTCCACTGGAAATATTTATGAGTTTTATTTTTTAATGGAAAAATGGACAAAAAATGGAGAGAAATGTATTTAACTGCAATAAAATGGCCCCATGTGGCCTTGCCTTGTGGAAAAAAAAAAAAAAAGAGACACATTTAGGGAAATTAATAATTAAAAAAAAAGAACCAAGTTCAAAAAAGGAAATAAAAACAAGACACCTACACTGCTGGTAACTGGAGATTAACATTTGATGTGATCTGTCACTGTTTACCTATTTCTGAAATTGGTCCTGTAACTAGAGCTTGGATTCTGCCTTTTTTTTTTTTTTTTCCACTTATAAGCATACTTTGAGCTCATTTCTGTGTTTAGAGTCTTGATTTTCCAAACCCATTTCTGCACACATTATCGTTTATTTAATAATTTGCTGGACATTTTGGTTGTTCCTGAAATTTTGCTGTTGACATACTGCCCTGATGAATGGTGCCCTGGCTTATCAGAACATTTAGGTTAATTCTTAGAAGGTATATTATTGAATTTAAGAGTATGAACCTTTTGACGGCCATCTTGCTTTCTAGGAGGATTGTACTAATTTCTCTCTCCATCACAGGCTATGAAATTGCCTGTTTTGCTGTATCCTCATCACACTGTACATTAATTATTGAAAATATTAAAATGTCTTTGTCGGTCTTTGAAACATTAAAAGCCATGCATGCTTACTGTAATATACTCAGTTAACATAGAAGGGTAAAATGCCAAAGATAAAAATCACCTGTCTTAGAGATCATTAAATTTTTTTAGGTATAATTTCAGAGTTCTTTGATATAATATGTACGTGTAATTGCCTTTTTCCTTCACAACTTATTGAGGACATTTTTTCCACAACAGCAAATACACATCATTATTTTGAATTATTTCAATATATTCTATTTTCTGGATATTTATTTTATTTAACTTACGATTTATTGGTAGGCACTGAGGTTATTTCTAGTTTATGGGTAACACAACAATTTACATATATCTTTGCATATTGACCTAATTATTAGGAAATTGTTGGGTCTCGAGTTTGGATCCATGCAGTGAGTACTGTTATTGTCACAAAAAATTCTGCTTCTCCCTGGAACAGGAGTAGGTTTTCTCTTCATAGCATGACACTTACCCATTCCCCTTTCTCTGTCAAAGTCAGTACGAGAAGTGACGTGTGTAACGTTGCCTATGCTTTAAGTCCCAGCATGTGATTTTCCATACCCTCTTTTCCCTCTGCAATGAGACTCACAATATTCCAGCAGTGCCAATGTTCTTCCATCAACCTGAGTCCGAGAGGGAAAACAACATGGAAAAGACCTGCAGCCCACCTGCAGTGGACGTGTCATGTGAGCAAGTAGACATTTATGATAAGCCATTGGGGATTGGTTGTTACTGCTGCAAAAACTAGCTTATCCTGCCTGACATGATACATAGCAAATATCGCTCTAGGAAGAGTGAACCTACTTATGTTCACTAGCACGGTATTAGATTGCCTTGCTTCCACACTTTGCCAATACTAGCTATTGTATATGAGAAGTTAGGGTAATTCTAGATGGTGCTGTCTTCTTCCAGAGAGGACTTAATTGGCTTCTGGCAGACAGTGGGGCAGACAATAGTAGGTAGACTGTAGTCTCTGTACAGTCCGGTCTGTTTCTGCCTTACTCGTAGGAGCTAGCCCATTGGGTTCCCTACAGAAATGTGGCATGTTTAACAGGCCTTGGCAGGCCACAAACTTCAATTTGTCTCCTTAATCCTGAGACTGTGATAGACTCTACTGATGCCCCTGACCTTTCTCTACTTGGCTTCTCAGTCTTTCAGCAGATACCACGAGGAGGAAAGTGATGAGACTAGAGGCTCATCTCAGGGCTTTTACCTTCTTTCTAGTACATCAGGCCTGCAAATCCTGGTTATCTCAGAAATATTGTGCCTCCAGATAGATGAATAAGAAATCATTGTCTTCCTTGCTCCCAGTGGAAGAGTAGATGTGATTGAAGCTAGTTTTTCGTAACTGAAAGTGAAAGTTACTATCATTTGTCGTTTTACTTTGTTTATACTATTGTTTTGCTGAGAAGGTATAGATTTTTGTATAGTCAGATTTATCTTTTTCTTTGTGGTTTCTAGCTTTGCTATCAGGCTTCAAAATGCTTATTAAAAGCCAAGTTTATAGAAATAATCATCTAAATTTTCTTCCAGTGTTTTTATGGCTGTATATTTAATGATTCATTTTGGCATAAGACATGAGGTAAAGATCCAACCTTACTTTTTCCCATATGGCTAAGGCATTTGTCCAACACCAGTAACTGAGTAATCCATCTTTTGTGAATATCTGTTTATAATAGATACTAGAGGCCTGATGCACAAAATTTGTGCAAGGGGCTTAGCCCTCGCAGCCGTGGCTTCATCTGGAAGGTCGTCTGGAATGTCGTCTGGAAGTCGTTTGGCCATCCGGTCTAATTAGCATATTACACTTTTATTATTATAGATTATAATCTTTTATAAAAATATAATCTTTTTCGTTAAACACATGGTGTCTCATTAATATTTTAATTTTCACTACTTTGCTTCCTAGTGAAGTTATGTTCATTTTACATATATTTATTGACTCTTCATTTTTCTTCTTTAATTTATCTGATTTTATCCATTTAAAAAATCGTGGTTGTGTATTTATACTAATATATAACATTACTGTTGGTATTTAAATAATCCCATGTATATATCATTACTTTTTCACATTTGTTGTTTCAATGCCTTATTGTTTTGTATTGTTCTCAGCTTATCAGTAGTGATGCTATAGAATAGAAATGCCTGGGGCACTCACCTGGGCCTGTACTACCTATGGTGAGCCCTGGCCAGAGCCAGTGTTGTGGTTGAACTGGCCCTATGGTTCTTAAGATAATTACAAGATGCACCTCAGCAACAACTATCAGGGAACTTTGGAAAAACAAGATTTATTACTCACAGATTCTGGAAAGTACACTTCATACCTGGGGCTACACAGCAGAAGTTGGGGAAAGAGAGACAGAGAGAGGGAAAGAAAGAAAACTTGGGGGTTCTGTAATGATGCCCACGTAGAGCTTGACTTTATCTGTTTTTCTTTTATTCTAACAGTTGAAAACAAGTAATACTTATATCACTATCACAATGTAATTAATGTTAGTCAAAGAATCAACTAGTGTGCTAGGACTACCTTTTTCCCTGCAGTAGCACATTTAAAAATATTAGGGCATATAGTCACTCTTTTCTTTTTTTGTAAAGCTTTAGCTGTTAGCCCATTATGCTCTTAAAAAAAGACAAAAAGGACTGGTTGCTGTGAGAAGTCCTTAGAAGGCTAATGGACTTTGATATTCAGCAAGGGCTGAGAATCAGCATTGTATTACCCTGCTGCTGGCTGAATGGCTGAAGGCAATCCTCTAACCTGATAATCCTTTATTGTTTACCAAACCTTACCATTGATATGTCTGTTTGGTTTGCTAAAGGGCAAATGTGTATTCTAATAAATAAAAAGCTTTGGGTCCGGAGGTTAGGGGAACTGCTCCGTTAGAGAGTAAGGTCTCCGCTTGGCTTCCCCCATGCCTTCTAAATTTCTATTTCTTGTCTAGTATATCCATTTGTGCGCAGCCCCTTCTCCAGATCCTGAATCATTGCTGCAAAAGGATGCAGCACTGGTTTTAGCTTTTATAGCTCTACTGTTGAAATTTGAATATGGCACAGGCCTTACTTTGCTCTGGACATCACTTCACATATTAAAACTTTGCAGGCAGGGACATCTCTGTACTTTCTGCTCCATTTGCTTTTTTTCTGTGAACCTAACGCTGCTCTGAAAAAAAAGTCTTATTAAAACAACAACGCGATTTTGCAGTTGGATGTTTGGAGCTTTTGATCAACTTACAAGCTACTAATTTTGGAAAGACCCAAGATGTACGTTGCCTCTGCATAACATACCTGAAACCAGAATGAATCAGAGGCAGCACAGAGCAGTAGCTATTCATTAGTCTGTGACTACATGTGTAGTATGTGCCATGTGCATCTTCCTGTGGGCAAATAATTCTTGTGAATTTAAAATCTCTTTAATTGGACATTAGGGGCTTGGAGTAGGTGAGCGAACTAAATGCCAATGATCCATAAATGCCAATGATCCCTGATCAGAACTAGTGTTTTAGAGAACTAGTGTTTATGATGGGTTCTCCCTGTTACAAATGTGGATGCTCTTTGACGGTGTCAGTTGCTCAGAAGTTTTCTCTCTTGCATTTGCATTTAGTTATTTTGAAGGAACAGCATTTATAACACAGGGCTCTGTTTGTGGATTATTCATTCTGTCCACTTCCCTAATCAGATGTATTTTTCCATTTATTAAAAGTTGAGGTTATGGGTGGCTGAAGGAATAAAAGGTAAGCAAATTAGCAGGCATTTTGAGCATTTTAGTGCACAGTACTGTTGGATCTTATTTTTGCACATGCATCAAACAGTACTTGCTACTGACACAACAGGTGTCGATGACATGGTGCCCACTGAGGCTGGGACAGGGGCAGGAGGCAGCCATGGGCTTTCTTCCTAAGGGTGACTAGGGAGTTGCAGGAAGGGACATTTTTAATCAGAAAGGACACATGAGTGTGGAGGATGGAGGGGAGTCAGGCCCAGAGGCAGGTGATCTGATGGGGGCTTTTGCTGCTATTGCAGGTGAGTGAGGGCCAGACCCAAGGGTGACATCCTGAGCAGGAGAGGAGGGAGAAGGGCAGTTGGTGGAGATGCCTGGAGGACATGGGGTGAGCATGGTGCTGGGATGTAGATATGTTAGTTTCCAAGGCTGAATAACAAGTTAGCACAGACTTGGTGACTACAACAATAGAAATTTACCCTGTCACAGTTCCAAAGGCCAGAAATTCAAAATCAAGGCAAAAGTAGGCTTGTCTCCCTCCCAAGACCCTGGGGGAGGATCCTTCCTCCGCTTTCAGCCTCTGGCAGCCCAGGTGTTCATGGCTTGTGGCTGCATCATTCTCTGCCTCCATCAGTATATGGCAGCGATGGCGAACCTTTTGAGCTTGGCGTGTCAGCATTTTGAAAAACCCTAACTTAACTCTGGTGCCGTGTCACATATAGAAATTTTTTGATATTTGCAACCATAGTAAAACAAAGACTTATATTTTTGATATTTATTTTATATAGTTAAATGCCATTTAACAAAGAAAAATCAACCAAGAAATGTCAGAAGTCAGTTGCCTCTTTTGACTTCACCCTGCATGCCCTCGGGTCTATTCTGCTGAGCTGTTTCTGGGCACCACTTGTTCAGTGGTGTCATAGGTTCGCCATCGCTGGTGTATGGCCTCCCCCTTTTGTGTGACTGTATCTCAAATCTCCAAGATGACCTCATCTCAAGATCCTTAACTTAATATTTCTGCAAAGACTGTTTCCAAATAGGGTCACATTCACAAGTACCAGGGGATTGGGACTTGGACATATCTTTTTTGGGGGACACAATTCAACCCACAGCAGGTAGTAAGTAGGTAGGTGAGGGAGAGAGGGCCGTAGCTGAGACACCTGAGCGGAGGGATCCTTCTTCTCAGAAGAGGCCCTGTGCAGCTTTTGGAGATGAAACTAATCCTTAGAAGTTCATCATTGTCTGCGATGCCATCTCTCTGGGCTCATCCCTGCATCCCAACTGGACATTTTGTCTGGCCTTCTAGTCACCACCATCTGGGTGATTATGCCTCTGGAAATCTCTGGCCATTGTCCACTTTTTGCTGACCTAATGGATGGGCAGATGTGACAGGATGAACTGAAGAGGGAGGCAGAGGAGCATGCTGGGGCAGGAGAGGCCCTCCCCCCCAATTCTGTTCCTCAGTCAAAAGAAATTGATTGCATTCACTGACTCATGGAAGAGTTCAAGGAGATCTTGTCTTGTGTGTGCCTGGGGGATAGATTGCCTTTGGCTGAAGCAAGGCAGACTGTTCCCAGCCAGAAAAAAACAAACCCAAACAAAATAGCCCAACAACTTAAATACACACCAGTACCCTTTAACACTAACTGTACTTTCCACTTGAGCCTCTGGTTCAAGTTGAATGTGTCTAGTGTGTGCCAGTGATTCTCCTTTTAATTGGTTTAGGTTTCTGGGCCTTCGTTTGTTTACCAAGAGGACTGGATTTTCTTGCTGAGTTTCTTTCCTTGGCGGATGACTTTGCTACAGGCCCATGTCAGAAGTCAATTGCCTCTTTTGACTTCACCCTGCATGCCCTTGGGTCTATTCTACTGAGTTATTTCTGGGCACCACTTGTTCAGTGGTGTTATCTCTGCCCAGTGTCTGATCTGACCAGAACCTTCTAATTGGTTTCCCATCTCTGGCCTGCTCTTTCTACACCCTTCATATCACTATCAATGCCTTGTTGCTTTTTAACCACATTTTATGGTAATAGTAATTTATTGCACTATAATTTGCATATAGTAAAGTGCACACATTCTAAAAGAACAGCTGGATGATTTTTGAGAAACTCATGCTCTTGTGCAGTCATCTCCTGCTCAAGATATAGAGCATTTTCATCCCCACAGTGAGTTTCCTCCTTCTCCTTTCCACCTAGTCCAGCCGTGGGCAAACTACGGCCCGCGGGCCGGATCCAGCACGTTTGAAATGAATAAAACTAAAAAAAAAAAAAGACCGTACCCTTTTAGGTAATGATGTTTACTTTGAATTTATATTAGTTCACACAAACACTCCATCCATGCTTTTGTTCCGGCCCTCGGTCCAGTTTAAGAACCCACTGTGGCCCTCGAGTCAAGAAGTTTGCCCACCCCTGATAGTCCCTGCACATCAGAGGCAGCACTGCTCAGATTTCTATGCCCATGGCTTAGTTTGGCCAGCTTTGGGACTTCAGTGGAGGCACGCAATGCATGCTCTGTGCCTGACTTCTTTCATGTGATGTAATGGTTTCGAGATCCACCCATGTTATGTGTGTATCACTAAGTTGCTTTTTTTCATTTTTAACAGCTTAATGTCTGGTATAATTTTAATGTCATATAATCTTTCCACTTAAGGTATAGAACTAAATGGTTTTGGGCATATTTCATTATGAATTTTTAATGTGGTAAAATATATATAAACAAAAGTTCCCATTTTAACCATTGTAACCAGCATACAATTCAGTGGCATGCATGACATCCACAATGTGGTACAAACATCCCTGCTGTCTAGTTCTCAAACTTTTTCATCATCCTAACAACCTGTAACTGTTAAGCAATAACTTCTCATTCCCTCCTCTTCGTAGAGCCAGTAACCTCTAACCTACTTTCGGTCTCTATGCATCTGCCTATTCTAGATATTTCTCATAAGTGGAATCATACACTATTGACCTTTTGTGTCTGGCTTCCTCACATAGCATAATGCCTTCAAGGTTCATCCATGTTGTAGCATGTGCCAGAATCTCATTCTTTAATTTAAAAGGAATAAGATTCTATTGTATGCATATAACTCATTTTGTTTATCCATTCATCTGTTGATGGATACTTTGGTTGAATCTACCTTTTGGCTATTAGGAATAATGCTTCTACACATGGGCATGCAAATATCTGTTCAAGTCCCTGCTTTAAATTGCTTTGGGTATATACCTATCCTATATAATAATAGACAATCATGCAAATTAGTCATCCCTCCGCTATGCTGAAGCCATGCCCACCAGCCATGCCCACCAGCCAATCCAAGTGACTATGTAAATTATCTGACAAAGATGGCAGTTAATTTGCATACGCAGGTGTCAAGCACCCCAGGAGGCGATGGTGGCCATGGCTGTGGGCTCCCAGGACTTTCGCTGGCCCTGGGAGGCAAGGCCATAGCCACGCCTGCGGGCTCCCGGGACTTTTGTTAACTGTCACTCCGCGACAAAGATGGCAGTGACCATAGTGGCCAGGGCAGGACGCTGGTGGTGTTGCCCCTGCAACACGACCCCAGCGTCTGGCTCAGCTGCGCAGAGGGAGGGGAGGGGAGGGGCTTCAGGCCGGAGTCCACAGTGAGGGATGCTGGGCTCATGGTGATACGAGCTCAACGTCTGCACTCCAGACGCGTGGAGGAAAGGGAGGGCAGGGGCCTTGGGCCGGAGCCCATGGCGAGGGATGCTCGGCTTGCTGTGATGCCAGCCCAGATGCCGGGAGCCGGTCCATCCTTGCTGTTTCAAAGGACCTGGCATATATGGCATACTGTTCTTAAAATGTTTGCTCACCTTCTTGGCACTATGTGTTTTAATCAAGGTCTCCTCTCTGAGAAAGGTTGTTTCCCCAGGTAGGGATTTTCCCCTGAAGTTAGGGAGGGAATAAAACCTCTTAACTAAGTGCCATGCGGGTAATTAATCACTTTAACTACGAACAATCATGCTTAAGCTACATAATCTTTACTCCCTGGAATGGAGATAAGAAACGCCCTAACCTTTGTAATAGAGATTGATAGGATTGAATCAACTGGTATAAATACAGATGTAACAAGACAGCAGGAGACAGAACTTAGGAGACAGAAAGAAGACAGCACCTACACAGAACCTACAGACAGAAGAACTTCGCTGGAGAGAACATGGCAAAAGATCCTGGACTGAACCTGACTACAGAAATTGGGCAAGAGAACCTGACTAGAACCTGGTGACTGAACCTGGCTGGAGAACCTGGACAGAACCTGGCTGGAGAACCTAACGAGGGAACTTGGCTACAGAACCTGGCTGGAGAACCTGGAGAACCTGGCTGGAGAACCTAGCAAGACAACATGGACACAGAACCTGGCTGGAGATCCTAAGCAGAACCTCTCTGGAGATCCAGACCAGAACTTGGCTGGAGATCCTGGCTGGAGATCCTGGCTAGGCTTCTGATCAACTAACGCTGTCTCCGTGTCATTCCTCCTTCGCCGACTCCGTCCACACCTTTGGGGACCCCTGGACCCGCTGGGGTTGGACCCCAGCACCCAGAGTCTGTGCCAAAGGAGGGGAGGGGAGGGGCCTGGGGCTGAGTCCCTGGCGAGGAATGCCGGGCTCGTGGCGACATGTTCAGCTTTAGAAGTTATTTACTAACCATCAGTAAGTAAATAACTTCTAAAGCTGAACATGTGTGCTTGGCCAGGTGAAGAGAGGGGAGGGCAGGGGCGAGGGATGCTGGCATCGTTTCAGGCTGGGCTGAGGGACCCCCCCACCCCCCCGCACGAATTTCGTGCATCGGGCTACTAGTTAGTGGTATATTGCTGCATCATATAGTAATTTTATGTTTAGCTTTTTGAGGTACCACCAGAATGTTTTCCATGGTGGTTGCACCATTTTACATCCTCACCGGCAAGGCCTAGGGTTCCAATTTCTCCACATCCTTGCCAACCCTTTAATTTCTGTTTTTTAAAAAAATCCTCACTGGAGGATATGTTTATTGATTTTTTTGCAACCCTGGCATGCGTGCCCCAACTGGGAATCAAATCTGCAACCCCTTTGTTATCATCATCATTAACTAGTTTATTAATATTAATATTAGGAAGAGAGCAAAGGGGAGGTCAGACATTATAAGCATGGTCATCTGGGCAGCTTCACCAGGAAGCTGCAGCTTCATGCTCCCCAGGGAACCTCGAATTCATTCCCTGCAGATCACTGGGGGAAGGGGTCGAACAAAGAGAATGATGGGCACATGTGCAGTGAAGTCAGGGTGACTTAGGGGAGGTGCTTGCCTGTCAGTGTGGCCTGGAGACAGTGGGTTGACTAGGGGGTGGACCCCATCAGAAGTGTGCAAAATCTTGGAAAGTTGATTGGCCAGTTTGAGGAAACTCCTGGTTAAAATCCCCAAAGACTTCTCTCTCTCTCTCTCTCTCTCTCTCTCTCTCTCTCTCTCTCTCTCTCTCTCTCTCTCTCTCGTTTGCTTGTGTGCTCTCTTGCTCTCTCTGCTCCGTGACCTGCACTCACTGTGCATTCCCTTGTTCTCCCTCCATAGCATGTGGCCTTAAGCAGCCGCATGGCCCATGGCCTTGTGGACCCCTTTTGTGTCTGCACCCAAAAAACTCCATTTCCACATGCAATGGACTGCAGCTGGTAGCACCAGCTAAGCTAGCCAGATGCTGGGCTGGACTGTGCTTCGATATGAAGCAGAAATTCTGGGCAGTGGCCTTTATTCTGGCCCCGCTGAAGACAAGGTTGGACTCCTTCCATGGTGAGATGACAGAATGAGACTTCGGAGGGAATCCCCTTAATTTTACATCATCAATAAAGCTTTCCCCAAAACCCCATCCTCTCGAGGGAGCCTCAGGAAATTCTTTTCCTTGTGGCACCCAAAGAACTCCACTTCCACCAATAACTCCTTGGTGTATGGGACAAGGCTCCAACCAACTGAGCCACCAGGTCAGGTTGCCTGTTTTGTTTTGTTTTTTTAATAAAAATTCTAGTAGGTGTGAAGTGGTTTCTCATTGTGGTTTAGTTTTGGGTTTCCCTCTTGACTAATGATGTTGAACATCTTTTCATGTGCTCATTGATCATTTGTATGTCTTTGGCTAAGTTGTTTTTTATTCTATCAGTGCTGCGTTGAGATATAATTTACATTTGGTGAAATACATAACTCTAAGGAGTCCAGCTCAATGGATTTTCACAAATGAATATACACACATAAATATCACCCAGGTAAGACATAACTGTGTTTCAGTTACCCTAGAACCGTGGTCGGCAAACCACGGCTCGCGAGCCACATGCGGCTCTTTCGCCCCTTGAGTGTGGCTCTTCCACAAAATACCACGTGTGGGCGCACACGTACAGTGCGATTGAAACTTTGTGGCCCATGCGCAGAAGTCGGTATTTTGTGGAAGAGCCAGTATTTTGTGGAAGAGCCACGCTAAAGGGGCCAAAGAGCCGCATGTGGCTCTTGAGCCGCGGTTTGCCGAGCCACAGTTTGCTGACCACTGCCCTAGAAAGTTCTCTCATACCCCTTTCCAATAATCCCCTTCACTTTTTCTTTTTTAATCACCATAGATTAACTTTGCCTGTCCTTGGATTTCATTAAATCAGTGGTTCTCAACCTTGGCTGCACATTAGAATCACCTGGGAATCTTTTTAAAATCCTGATTTTTGGGCCTCATCCTCTGGAAATTCTCTTTCTTTGTTACTAATGTTGTGGCCTCACCCCATAACAAAGAAACAGAATTTCCGGAGGATGAGGCCCAGAAATCAGGATTTTAAAAAGATTCCCAGGTGATTCTAATGTGCAGCCAAGGTTGAGAACCACTGCATTAAATGGACTCAAACAGCATGTCCTTTTTTGTATCTGGCTTAATTCATTCAGTGTAATGTGCTTGAGATCTGTGGGTATTGTTGCAAGTGTCAGGATTCTGTTCTTTTTGGTTGCTGAGTAGTATTCCTAAGTTTGAGTTTAGCAGAGTCTCTCAGTGAATATTCTTACCTAGTCCCTCGATAAATTTTTGTTTGTAACTTTTGGCTGTTATGAATTAAGCTGCCCTCAACATTCTCGTACACGTCTTTAGGTGGATATAGACTTTTCTTTCTCTCAGAAATATGCCTGTGCGTGGAATTGCTGGGTCATAGGGAGGCATGTGTTGAACTTTATCAGAAGCTGGTAAAGGGAACCGCCAGTTTTCCAATGTGGTTGTTTCATTTCACACTCCCATCTGCCGGGAACATGTGCGTTCTACACCCTCACCATCACTAACTATTGTCAGTCTTTTTAATTTTAGCCATTCTGGTGGGTGTGTGGTGGTATCTCTGTATGGGTTTAATTTGCATTTCCATGATGACTAATGATCTCAAGAGCCTTCACATTTGGAAAAGGTTATAATTTAAATTTTTACATGAAAAAAAAAATCAAGTTAGAAGACGGTAATGAGCACCTGGAGAACAGACCTTGTGCAGCCCAGAAGATTCTGTTGAAGCCCTTGCCCTGACAGCTGTGAGTTGGACAGACAGCTGTCAGTTTCCTCTTAGGCCACCAAGGAGTTGCCAAGTCAGTTAAAAGAGGCCTGGTGGGGAGGTGTGGGGGCACCCATATATAACGGATATTTTGAAAATAGAGAGAAGGAAGTGGCAAGGCTCTCCCCTTTTACCTGAACTCATATCTGAGAGGCAGGGTTTTAGAAGGAGAATATGATAATAATGTAGCCAGTTTAAGACCCTCACTGGTTCTCTACTAGCTTCAGACACAATCCAGCTAAGGCCCCTCCATGCCAACCCTTCATGACTTCATGACCCATCCCGTCCTCTCTGAGCAGCCGGCTGAATCTACTTCCCCACGAGTTGTCAGCTCCCAGTCTTTGCACCTGCTTGTCTGACTCTTGGAACACCACTAAGGTTTGGCTAATGAGGCTCAGCTGGGTCAGTGCCAGCCCCTCCCCCAGACTGGACCAGTTTCCAGTCCTCATCCTCCCTGGTCCCCTGGGACCAGGCTGGTTGCCCTGTTTACTTCTCTGTCTCCTTCCCCAGAGGGAAGTTCCTAAGGGGAGGGGATGTCTGGTTTAAAAGTTCATCTTTGTCTTCTCAGTACCCAACCCAGATACCTGTCGACCATCAGTACCAGCTCAAGGGCACCTGTGGACATCAGTGCTAGTTGGATGGTGATGAATGCTCATGGGCTGGTGAAGGGAGGGTTCGAAAAGCAGGGTGACCCTCTTGCCCTGGGAACCTGTTCTCCCTTGGATTTGTTTTGTGTCACATATTGCTGCTAATATCCCAAAATCTGTATGGCAGATACAAACCACAAAGTCTTGTGATCTCACCTACTCTCTGCAACTCCTCTCTCCTAGCCGTTCACCCAGTGGGACCAAGGATGACTCATGGTGAAGGATCAGGGAGCTGGTGGCAAACTAGACCAATTAGTGTCATTTGAGTGGGTGCTATAGGCACCTGGCCAGGCGTAGGTGAGAATGTGATACCTGAATGACAGAGACTGGGCATGCCAAGAAAGAAGACGCACCTCCCCCTGAAAAGAAAAATGAGTGAAAGCAAAAGTTACCAAGAAAAGCAAGCTGAGCTCTGTTTCTGGCATTCCCGAGGAGTAACTGAAGCTCCCAACTACAGTGACAGCCGTTGATTGTCACTACCCAGCTGACAGCCCACCCTGCTGGTTGGCACGCCTCACATTTATGTCCCGGTGGACCAGCTGGGGCTGGCAAAAATGCAGGATCTGACGCACCCGGTCTGGCCTGGGGCCCAGGGTTCTGCATTCCTAACATTCCCAGGTGATGCTACTGCTGGCCCCTGGACCCCACTGAACCAATCGGAACACAGTAATGTTTGCGACAATAATTACACAGGATGTTTATTCTCCATCCCCTGCATTGGACTGTGGACGGAGAATAAATTGTACTAAATTCTGCCACACTACGTGACACAAACCAGGAGTTGTGCCTTACAGGCCCAAGATTTGTGCACAAACTGCCCTGAAAAAAGTTGTAGAGCTGGATGTACATGAGAGGAAGCTGCAGCAGACCAGCTGGGTGGGAGGTCTGCAGAGGAGACACTTGGCAGAGTGCGTTGAACATCCAACAAGGGTCTCAACCTTTGATGCCAATGTAATGGGCAACTTGGATGCCTTTCTTGAAACTTTACAGAGCGTTTTTTCAAGAAATTAATAAAGCTGATTATAATTTATAGATCCTGAAAGGTCCAATTTGTTTTTCCTTTATTGATTGCATACTTGATTGAAAATGTATACCCTCCCCAACTCCTTCCAGGAAAGGATAAGCATAGCTTTATCTTTTTTTGTATTGTTTTCTCCCAAACTACGAACGTGTAGTCCTACTGCTTATGCAGCTGAACAAGCAAGAGACTGGGAAGCTTTATCTGAATTTTTCTTCCTTAATTTTTCTAAAATTTCAGACTATTAAATAGAAGTAAGTGCTCACAAGAAGAAAAAAAAAATGGGACGTTTTACTACAGAAAAGAACAAAGAAGTCACCTATGATATCAGCATTCAAAATCAACCACTGCTGAAACCATGGTGCATTTCTTCCCAGTTTTCTTAATGCATTGTTGAGAGATAATTTTACAACCTTGTTTATTAAAGTGTCTGTATGCATCATTTTATATTATAATTTAAGCTTTTTTTCATGACTAAACTTCATATACCTTTTTTTAAACAATATTTGATCACATATAAGATTATATAGTAGCAAATGTCCTTTAACTTTTTTTTCTTCTAATTTCAAAAGGAGATTGTTTTTTAAAAAAAGGGAAAAACTGCTTTGGTCTCATCCTTCTGAGAATATTGTGAGTCCTGGTTTAAGCCGAAAGGGGTTATTTCCTATCTGGCACTGTACCTAGCATATTACCTAGTAATTCACAATGGTTGGTTTTTAATGAAATGCTAATACATTTTATTTAATAGGGGTTTTTTTTTGTGTGTTTTGTTTTGTTTTTTTTGTGTGTGTTTTTTTGTATAAGCATATACACAACCTTAATCTGAGGATCCGGTTGTCAAGACAGAAACATAAGTTGTTAATATGTATGGGTTTCAGAAGCTTGTGGTTGGTGTTGTCAATAGTCTACCCTTATGGCTCAGTGTTTGCGTTATGTAATGTTGCATTTATTGTCTCTCACAGCTGCTGGCTCAGAAATTCAGGAGCAGCGTGTCTGGGCAGTTCTGACCAGGGTCTCTCACAAGGTTGCCAAGTCTGAGGGCTGTGTGGTTTGAGGGCTTGGCTGGGGCTGGAGGACCCGAGTCCGCTGTGGAGACTCGCTCCACGCCCTTGTTGTGTGGCACAGCCCTGCACCAGCTCTTCCTCATGGGGACGGGTTCTGTTCCCTTCGGTTTTTCTGTATTTTGTTCTTCTAGCTATTCTCTCTCTTTAAAGCTCTCTGTTGACCTTTGTATATCCGCTGTGGAAATTCCAGTCTTCACTTTGGATAGGTTAGGTGAGTCAGTGGTGAGGGGAACATGCCCTTATTATTGATGATCTTATTATTGATGATCCCTGTCTTCAGGTGACTTGTTAGTAAACAGGGTGGTCTGCTATCACTGAATGCTTGTAGGATGACTATGTGGAAACCATTGCCAGCACTGGGAAAGTAGTTAGGTCTCTCTCTCTCTCTCTCTCTCTCTCTCTCTCTCTCTCTCTCGTCACACACACACACTGGACTTGAAGACAGACTGTAGTTGAACAAAGTAGTCTCTTAAAATGGCAGTTTAAAATTTCAAATCCAAACAAGGGGTCTGCAGCGATAATAAAATTCACATTGTATGCAAAATTTAGTCTCTAAAGTGAAATTATTCTGAATCATGAAAACCTTGAATTTATCTACTCCTTGTCCAGAGTTTGCTAGGTGATTCTGCCTAATAAGAATTCTCCTGACATAGTGTATACAGTTTACCTTTCACAATGCATGTTTTAAAAATTTAAAACCATTTACTAGCCATCTCTTTATTTGATGTAGAAAAGCATGAATAAAAATATAAATATTACCTGCAATCCCATTGCCAAAATAACTTTATTTGTATAATGAAAAGATGTCTGCACCTTGAAAGGACATTGAAACAGATCCAGAATACACAGTTAACTCTCAAAGCCTCCTCTCTTCTGTGCCTTGAAAGTGGCCAGTTAAAAATTTCATCTCCCTTTAGAAAAATAAAAGGCCCTTTATGAACTTAGCCATTGCAG
The DNA here is from genome assembly GCF_964212035.1 of Myotis nattereri. Lineage (NCBI taxonomy): Eukaryota > Metazoa > Chordata > Mammalia > Chiroptera > Vespertilionidae > Myotis > Myotis nattereri. Next base: position 13,043,580 of record NC_138079.1, read on the forward strand.
GAGCCATGCACACATCTTAGAAGTTCACACAAAAAGGGGCCCTATCATGTACACTATTCTCACCTGTGGTTATGAATTTTAAACTTATCTTTATTGTTGAGAGGATTACAGATGTCCCCCTCCCCCCGCTTTTTCCCATTGACCCCCTCCAGCCCACACCCGCTCCTCCCAGGCCTTCACCACACTATTGTCTGTGTCCGTGGGCTATGCATATATGCATATAAATTCCTCAGTTAATCTCTCTCCATGCCCTCCCCCCTCCCCCCAATCCTTCCTTCCCTCTGAGATTCATCAGTCTGTTCCATGTTTTTATGTCTCTGGATCTATTTTGTTCATCAGTTTATTTTGTTCATTAGATTCCACATATGAGTTAGATCATGTGATACTTATCTTTCTTTGACTTGCTTATTTCGCTTAGCATAATACTCTCCAGGTCCCTCCATGCCAGTGGTTCTCAGCCTTGGCTGCACATTAGAATCACCTGGGAACCTTTTTAAAATCCTGATTTCTGGGATTTTAAAATCCTGATTTCTCAGAATTTCCAGAGGATGAGGCCCAGAAATCAGGATTTTAAAAAGGTTCCCAGGTGATTCTAATGTGCAGCCAAGGTTGAGAACCACTGCTCCATGCTGTCTCAAATGGTAAGCGATCCTTATTTTTTACAGCTGCATAGTATTCAATAGTGTAAATGTACCACAGCTTTTTTATCCGCTCACCTACTAATGGGCACTTGGGCTGTTTCCAGATCTTAGCTTTTGTAAATAGAACTGCTATGAACATAGGAGTGCATATGTTCTTTCTGATTGGTGTTTTGGGTTTCTTAGGATATATTCCTAGAAGTTGGATCATTGGGTCAAATGGGAGTTCCATTTTTAATTTCTTGCGGAAACTTGGTACTGTTTTCCACTGTGGCTGCACCAGTCTTCATTCCCACCAGCAGTGCACTAGGGTTCTCTTTTCTCCACATCCTTGTGAAGAACGCAAACACTCGTTGTTTGTTGATGGTAGCCATTCTGACAGGTGTGAGGTGATACCTCGCTGTTGTTTTAATTTGCATCCTTGGGTGATTAGTGACTTTGAGCATTTTTTTCATATATCTCTTGGCCGTCTGTAAGTCCGCTTTGGAGAAGTGTCTATTTAGGTCCTTTGCCCATTTTCAAATTGGGTTGTTTGTCTTCCTTTTTGTTAAGTTGTATGAGTTCCTTATATATTTTGGCAATTAACCCTTTATCAGATGCATCATTGGCAAACACGTTCTCTCATGCAGGGGCTCCCTTTTCATTTTGTTGACCTAACATTAACTGGCAAACATCTTTTCACATCAATGCCTGCATTCCAGCTTCATTCTGTTGGAAGGCAACACTGTCCCACAGCATAAATTCAGCCAGTCATCTCTTGATGTATATTTGGGTTATTCTCAGGCTTTTGCAATTACAGATCTTTATTTAGATCTCTTGACATACTTTTGATGTCCCTAAAGGGAATTCCTTGGGATGGAATTCTTGAGCCCACTTTCGTGTTCTTTGCATCTGACTGTTGCTTTCACATCTACATTATTCAGCCTCGGATCTGGCAGCACCAGCCTAGAATGATACTTACCACATGAAAGGCAACTGTCTTCTTTGAGGTTTTCCTGGGACTTTAGGTAATTTCCTGGCTTGAATATGGAAGTCAGATAAACAAGCTCAAAGCTCATGACATCATATGTCAGCTCCTCAGTTTAGAGTAAGTTGAGTGCTGTGTGAGGTAGGGGGTACTGAAAAGTTTCAGAGGCGTTTCATTCATCCAACACATGCTTATCAGTGTTTTGTACATGTCAGGCACTGGGGGAACAAAGTTAAAAAGATGTGCTCACCTTCCAGGGAGCAGTGGTTTGTGCAAAGCAGCCCAATGAGGGCACCAGAAAATGGGTGGAAAGGGGCTTGAATCAAGACCTGCAGGAGGGTCAGACTATACGATGAAGGCCGTGGGGTGGGAGGAAGGGCATTCTAGGCAGAGGCCACTGCCCATGTGAAGACTTGGAGGCAAGGAAAACTGACTGGGATTGGCACTGGGGAGAACCCAAGCCATGGGGACATATGCGGCCATGTTGGAATGGTCAGTGCAGATCAAATCCCAGTCCTGGGCTTTACTTTCTTCTCACGGCACGTAGTCATAAATGAGATTATTGAAACTATGCCTAACACGTAATATCCAATAAATTGTGCTCATGCTCATGGTAATGCATGGCTGCCTTTCAGGAATACAGTGTCTGTCTTTGGAGTACTAGAATCCCTAACGCCACATAAACATCTCCCCCTGTCAGTGGTGTTATCATGGAGAAAGATGTTTTACAGAAATGGATTTTCAAGTCACTGAAGTTTATTCTCTTGGTTACGAACTTTAAAAACATTACATGACGAATGATGGCATTTTTCCGCACATCTGAACATGGGTAATATCCTTCCCCTTCTGGATGATCAGGACTAATTGCTCCGTATTGCACCATCTGCCCATGGGTTTGTGTGTGTTTCTTGGTGCCTCCATCTCTTTCTTTGGCTGTTTGTCAGCTTCCGTTTCTTCTGCCCACTGCCCTTCCTCTCCTCTCCACAGTTGTTTACATGGTTGTTATGAAACCGTATGTCCTAATGAGAATGCTATTAATGTAAACATCATGTTTGCTTACTTGCTCTTCATTGTGAATTAAAATCATGCGCGTTTCTTATAAATAAAGCTTTGTTTTAAAGAATTCTAACTGTACAGAAACAGAGAGCATAAAAAATGAACATAGCTCTTCCAAAGTATTCCTTCCACACCTACCCTGTATGGATCAGGGGTCTCCAGAGAAACAACCAATAGAGTGTGTGTATCTCTAACTGTATATCTATAGATATCTATAGATACACACACGCACAGATTTATTTTAAGGAACCGGTTCATGCGATGGTGGCGGCTTAGCAAGTGCAAAACCTGCAGGGTGGGCTGGCAGGCTGGATACCCAGGGAGAGCTGTAGCTCAAGTCCAGAGGCAGAATTCCTTCCCACGCTGTTCTCTTCAGGTCTTCAGCTGATTGGAGGAGGCTCATCCACAGCACAGAGAACAGTCTGCTCTACTCCGCATCTCCTGATTTAAACGTTAATCTTGTCTCCAAAGTACCTTCACAGAAACACCTGTCTCACGGGTGCACACCCCAGCGTTCCGTCCTGGCCTCCCAGGGTCTGTTGCTCACTCTGCTCCAGGGCCTCCTGGCTGGTCCCTGGGAGGGCCGGGCATGTCCTCTGCCCGGACCTTTCCCTCATGTCCCTTGGCTCGTTCCCTCACCTCCTTCTTACCCTCCCAGTGTCTCCTCGGTGGGTCCACCCAGCACCCTGCTTAAGACAGAGCTATGCTCCCTGTACTCAGCCACCTCCCGTGGCCCAGTGTATGTTCTAACACTCTATCCCTTACATGTTAGGTCTACAGTTTATGTCTTCTTGAGCCCCCGCCCCCCCCTGCTTCATGAAGGCAGGGATCTGGGTTCCCTGATGTTTCCCAGGCAGGGTACCTCACTCGTAGTCCATGCTCAATGAACATTTGAGGATGAACTGATGGGGCCCTCCTTGTTCCCCTGCTGCTGGCTCAGCCCCTTGGGCTCAGCGCCTCTGACCCGCTTCCCTCTCTATTTCCAGACCGGCCTCATTGTCGCCTGCTACCATGGCTTTGTGGATGCTGTGGTGGTCTTGGCAGAGTGCCCCCATGTTGATGTCAACTGGCAGGACAGCGAGGGGAACACGGCCCTAATCACAGCTGCGCAGGCAGGTAAGACCTGGCTTCTTCTTCCCCTCAGAGTCCAGGCCTGAGAGCAGCTGCTGGGGTGTGGGGGGCCCTGGGCATGACCTCACCTCCAGACATGAATGTAAGGAGGCAACCTGAGCAGGGATCCTGTCCTACTGCTCAGAGGTACAAGGAAAGGGCGATGGGTGTGGTGCACACCTTCTGTGCACTGGGGACCGTGCAGTTGACCCTGCAGTGCAGAACTCAGCACTGGGCAGAGCGAACCCAGAGACGCTCCAAAGCTTTGGAGGCTAAAGCTGCACCGCAAACCCAACCTGGTGGTCACTTCGCCTAGAGCTTCGCACCCCACCCCCATCGGAGACTTGGGATCAGAAAGATTCGGGGGAACTCACTAGCAGAAGAGACATGCCCTGTGTTAGTGATGGTATAAAAGTAGACACGCTTCCAGGGCCGCCTCGCACTCGGCCTGGAGATGTAGAGAGAGCCAGGAGCTACTTGTGGGTCCTGTGTCAGTGTAACGAGGCGGGGCTGTTTGTGAGACACCAGGTGAGCGTGCATCCCAGTAAGTGTCCTTCTGCCCAGGCGTCCTCTCCAGAGGTGTCCGCGTGCCCACACTGCCGGGTACTCCGTGGCTGTCCTCTCCCAGAACTGCATGCAGGCCTTTTTGAGACAAACATGACAGCTATGCTGGTCGCCTCAGGGCCGCACTTGGTTTGTAACCGTGGTATTAACCGGTTTCGTAACTGACCACTTTCCAAATGCTTGGCTTCCAGGATGACAGCCTTGCATCATGCAGGTTCTCAGTTGCTAAGAAGCGCTTCTGGCTGAGCCGGAAGGACCAGGTGTGGGCGGCTCGGGCTGGAGGGAGTTGTTGGGAATCCGACCCAGCCAGGGCCGTGGAGCTGGAGAAAATGCCCCAAACCACACCACCGCACGTTGGTTATGGAAAGTAAACATCTGCCACTGCCCCCAGAGAGAGACCTACCTGCCTGTCCCGTCTTGCACCACCAGCTGGTGTCTGAGCAGCGTGGGTGACCGAGCAGGGAGCGCCCGGAGGCTGGAGAAGCCAGTGTTTGCAATGTCACCCCCCACCCCCTGCCCCCGCCCGCCCTCATGTGCGGGAAGCAGCCTGTGTACATGCCTTTCAGTCAGGATGTGGGAGGTGGAGAAAGCCCTGACTTACAGGGGGGTCGGGCTGTGCTAGCACACAGTTGTTTCACCAGGTTTTGGGGTGTGAAGCTTTACCACCACAGAGGTAGGGCCACCAGGCTTTGAAAGCCCAGTTGCACAACTTCCTGAGTTGGGAAAGTGGAAATGGATATGGTGACCAGGCAGTGACCAGGGGCTCATCATTCAGTACCTCCCACTGGCCAGGAGCTGGGTCGGTGCCCAGGGGGTGGGAGTCGAGGGCATTTCTGCCCTTGGGTGATTCTCCAGTGAATGGCCATCGGATGGAGCTCTAATGGCGGGTGCCCTGGATGCCGTGCGGTGAGAACAGTCCATCTAGCTGGTGGTTCAGGACAGGGGTTGTGAAGGAGGGAGCTTGAGCTGGGTGGTGAAGAAGTCAGAGGCAAGCTGGTCCAGCCAATGCATCCCAAAGCCACAGGGCCCAGAGGGAGCCCGGTGCGTCTCAGGAATGGCAGGTTAGTGTGGCTGTAGGACTGCTTGTGTCTAGGACAGATGAGAAGCATAGATAAAATGTGAGGGAATGCATGTGAGTGGCATGAGTCTGCGTGTGTGGTGACAGGGGCCAGACGACCCTGGTGGGCCCAGAGGCGGTTGCAGAGGCAGAAAGCTCGGGTCTCGGTGGCTGTGATGGGGGCGATGGAGGAGAGGTGGGGTCTGGCCCGGCTTTCAGCCCCTGGACCGCGGGTGCTGCTGACTGCAGTGGGGGGTGGTACCAGGATGGGCTCCAGTTGTGCTCAGGCCTTTGAAGGGCTGAGGCAGCCAAGTAAGAGGTCTCGACGGATGGGGGTGGGGAGTGTGGGACGTTCCAATGAGTTCACAGGTGACACTGAAGCTGCTGGTCTGGGGACCCCTCTTTAGAGGTTCTCTCTCTCTCTCTCTCTCTCTTTTTTTTTTTTTTATGAAGGCTGCCCCTGAGGGGCCAGTGAGGACCAGTGCCGAGGGGTTGAGGTGCATTAACCCCTACCCATGCTGCTCATGCGGGTGGGCTCTCCCATTGACATAATACATCACATTTACTGAGTATGAGTTTCACATGTTTGGGTGAACTATCTGTTAGGCACTATATTAAACTTTTTACTCTAACAGATTTACTTTCAGACTATAGAAAGAGTGAGAATTGCTTTGAAAATGAATTTATCTCTTCATTCATAATCCAATTTTAGCTTTCACATATGTAAAAAATAACTTATATTTCATTTTCTTTATTTTTATTATTTTAATCCTCACCCCAGGGGTGAGGATATATATATATATATATATATATATATATATATTATTGAAACAGAAACATCAATTGGTTGCCTCCCAACTGAGGATTGAACCTGAAATCTAGGTATGTGCCCTGACTGGGAATCACACTTGCAACTTTTTTGATGTACAGAATGATGCTCAACCAACTGAGCCACCCAGACAGCCAAAATAACTTATATAGAGGTTCTCATTTTAAATGGTGGCTGGGGCAGCCTCTCAGAGGACATTAAAGCTGGGGGCAGGGGTCACAGACCTGTGTGAGATGACAGAGGATACACAGAGCCATCCTTAATCAAAGCGAGAATAAAGGAAAGCAACCGAGGGGCTGCTCTTAGCGTTCTGTGCTGTTGTACCAGAGAGTCTGTGTAGGCTTTTCGCTGCTAGAATCAGGTGATGTCCCATTTCATCCAGTTCCATAACCAGTTGTACTTATTTGATGATTTCTGTATTTCAGAAGATGTCTAGTCATATGTGCTTACAACAAAAAATCATTATTAAACAAAAAAACCCCTTTCATTTTCCCAAATGCTCCATCTCCCAAATTGACCAAGTTCTAGCTACTTGCCCTTTCAGATTTCTCCTTTTCCAACACAGGGTGTGCGTCCACTTTTATTTAAATGAAGAGGCTAACACAGTTGAGATCGTGGTTTTAACTTTTTTCACTTACTAGATCTATATCTTTTTCCACTTACTAGATCTATATCTTTTCTACCGACATGTACAAGATTACCTTGTTCTTACAGGCATATTCCTGAGTGTGATTGTATGTTCCTGGCTATGTCCCCCCTGCCAATATCTGTGAGATAGTTCAATAAACAGTGGTTCACCCATTCTATACAAGATCCTGCTATAACACAAATACTTATTTAGCAATTACTTCATGTACGCCAGCTGCAGTAAGTGCCGGGTCTACCACAATGAACAGAAGCACACCTACTCCTGCCTCCCAAAGTCTAGTTCATGTGGGAGAAGGGAAGGCATTTGTGTCTGGGTGGTGCATTTCTGAGGAGGATGCATTTGGCAGGGTCCTGGCTGGGAACAGGTGGAGCAGTAGGCGTGCTCAGAGGGTAAACTGAGGAGCTTATCAGGGGACTGTTAGTGGGGGCGGGGCGGAATTAATGGACAGGACCCTGGAGAGAGTTACCCTGGCAGAGGGCTTGGCTGCCTTTCAGGCACCATAACCTGAGCAGGCGCCTTGGGGGGAGGCGGGTGGGGAGGCTGGGGTAAGTACCCCCTTCTGTTTCCTCCGTCCAGGTCCCTGTGCTGAGCCCCACTGGAGACTTTAGGGCTAAGGAGCAGGGCAGATTTTGGAGATGATCATCCCTGCAAAGCAAGGCAGAGGAGGAAAGAGAAGTGCATGGATAGCTTCTTAGAGCTTATCATAGGGCATGTACATTTTTTAGAATTTTTCTTTTAAAATATATATCTTTTTTATTTCAGAGCGAGTAGAAGAGAAAGTGAGAGAGAGATAGAAACATTGATGAGAGAGAAACATTGATGGGCTGCCTCCTGCACATCCCCTACTGGGGACTGAGCCCACATGTGCCCTGACCAGGAATCAAACTGGTGACCTCCTGGCACATGGGACGGCACTCAATCAACTGAGCCGCACCGACTGGTGGCATGCACACTTATGTGGCTGCTGCCAACCGGCCTTTAGAAAACACTGTACCAGTTCATAGTTCCCAGCAAGTTCCCAAGGGTGTTCTTGCCAGCTGGGGACATGATCACTTTTCAGTGTTTGCTGATTGTTGTTTGCAGTTGTGTTTGCCTGATTCTCACCGGAGCTAGGATCTGCGGTGCCGTTGGGGTGCAGTGTGCGGAGTACCCAGTGAAACGGCTTCCACAACGAGGAAATGGCCTTCTCACGCAACAGGACGCGTCTGAAGGCGATAGCGGGAGGGTTGCTTCACTGGGTGGCTCTGTGATGTCAGGACCTGGGGCCAGCTTCTCAGAAATGCTCTTGACCTTTCCCTCGTGATCTCAAGAAGGACCTGGTATGGCTTCCTGTTGCCACACACAGAGGCCTCACAAAGGAGGAGCCAATCCCTGTCGCGTTTCGTTCTCTCGGAGGGAAAAACATTTCCAGAAAACATTTCCAGAAGCCTCCAGCAGTTTCGTTTACATCTCATGGCCGGGTCACATGGCCCACACCAAAACGACTGGCTGGCAGGGGAGGTGGAATGACCTCAAGTGACTTGGTCTAGCCAACACCAGCCCCAGCAGAATCTGTGTGGCTAAGGAAAACTAAACAGCCACACGTTAATATTATTTGCTATTGCGACTGTGTTGAATGTCTGAGAGTTGGCAGTCCTGGCTTTCTACAGGACTCACTCAGCGACTGCGAGAATAAATTAGGATGCAAATGCTGTGATCTGCCTGCCGGGTGTTCCCTACAGCCTAACCTCTGTGGCTACTTAATGCACAGTAACAATGCAGCCAAATCTCTACTAGGCCTTGCAATGGAGAGGAGAATGTATGGCAATAAATCCTCAAATAATCCCTCAATCTCATTTAGCCAGTAATTTCCATTTCTACCATACCTCCTCTAACAAAAATACAACACGAAATCAGATAAGCGAAGAAATAAATAGTAAGTCCCAGGGATGGAGTTATGCGTTTCTTGTTCCTCCTTAACAAATGGCAGGAGTGAGGTGGAGCGAGTAAGCCGAGGACTCTCTTTGAACTGGTGATAATACAGAGCCGGTCGGGTATAAGGAATCTTTGGTGCATCCTTGAAACCTGTTATTTCTTGAACTTACTTTAAAATTTCGGGAGGAAGGGCCCCGACATCTAGCCAGCCTGGCATTATTCCCTCCTGCTGCTGGGGATACTGGGGCAGCGAGGCTCCCAGGGGTGACTGGGGTGAGCTCTGACTGCCTGTACCAGGCCTGGCTCTGAACTGGATTTGGGGAGGGTTTCCCTTCAGGGGAGAGTTTATGACGTGGCCAGAAGCCAGGAGTAAATGCCTCTTCATTCTGTTTGTCATATTTGTTATCGCTACCCACGATCATAATTTCTGTCTGACTTCATTGTGATTTTTTTTTTTTTGAGATGTTTTCCTTTCTCTTGGTTTCTACTCTTCACTTAAGAAATCAGAACTTGGCAAGTCTCTGCAGTTTCCTAGCATTTCCTTGCCTTTTCCTGTAAACTCCAGTTATGGGAGCCTTTTTTGTGATCGCTGCAGTGCTGGCCCCTGCCTGCTGGCCAGGCAGGCGTGAGCCCGGGCCAGAGGCAAGCGCACCCTGCTCCTCAGTCAGACACCTGCCCTCCCCACAGACCAGGAGGGAGGCCTGCCCTAGCGGCCCTCCCCTGCTCCCGGCTGCATCTTCCTCTTCAGGATGGGGCCAGTGCATTCTCCCTGCAGTGCCTGTGGGATGTGATATTTCCAAAGTCAACACTTCCCTCTACTGGCCTGGTTTGGAAAACTTACATTTTGAGTACCTGGTGTCAAACCAATCAAGTCTTTAGACAACCAAATTCTGTAACATTTTTCCATTTTTAGAGCAGTACGGGTTTATTGTCTATTTTATTTCTTTGAATAAAGGGGTAAACAAGATTCTTAGCCCATAATTGGTACTCAAAAAAGGTTTGATTAATCAATAGTTGATCACTGTGATGGCCATTTTGTCTCAGATAATGCAGATTATGGCTTGAAAGTTAACAACCTTTATGATGAGTGTGCTTTTTCCAAGGGAGAAGTAGGAATCCTTTGGCCTTTTTATTTAGTAAATATTTGTTGAACTTGCAGTGAATTGGAAGCTTTGGACTCATGAGCAGACTCTTGAGGACTATGGTGGCCACATGGGATGTGGATTACATGACATCATGGTTCAGTTGCCTAACCCACCCTCAGGGGACCAGGGAAGAGCTTGCATCAGAAGGGATAGCTCATCAGGTAGCTGGGTAAAAGGGAAGGAAGGCTGTTCCAGGCAGAGAGACTAGCTAGCATGTGCAAAGGCCACAAGATTGGAGAAAGAATGGCACACTGGTGAATTAAAAGGAGAGTGGAGTGAATGCAAAGTCTACAAGGGTGTTGGTGCAAGAGTTGAGGTTGAAGACGGGATTTAGAGGAGGAAAAATAATTTTTCCTTTACTGAGTTCTTAACTGAGAACCCTATAATAAAAGGCAGATTGAAAAGAGAAAAATCAGACTTTTATAAACACATTTACATGGGAGACCCAGAGGAAAAATGAGTGACTCAGGGAGGTGGCTTAGATCTCCATCTTATAGGGGATCCTCACCAAAGAACAATAAATTAGTGGAAAAATTTCAGGACAAAGGAAAGCACCATTAGGCTTCCAAGGGCAGCAAATTATGGGCGGGGAAAACTAATGGTAGATAAAGGCTAGTTAGTAAATTTGTGCCACCCCCAGGCTGATAGTCTCTAAAAACAAACATTTTCCCCTCTTCTTTTTGTACCTATATGAGATAATGGATGTTAACTAAATGTACTGTGGTAATCATTTCACAATATATGTAACTCAAATCATTATGCTCTACACTAAACTTATACAGTGCTGAATGTTAATTATATCTCAGTAAAACTGGGGGGGGGGAATAAAAATTTAAATTAAAAAAATTATGTCCTACTTTTAGACAAATGGGAGAAGACAGTGAGCTTTTCTTATGTCTACTCTTTCGCAGTTGCCTTCAGCTCTAAATCATCCTTATGCCAAACTGGCACATTTTGGGGTGGCATATTCTAATACCCTTCAGAGGGCAGAGCCAGATAAAAAGGAGCTAGCCCGTTGAAGTGCTGAGAATTCATCTAAAGAGTAGAAACCACTCAGGGTTTTAAGTGGTAGTAGTGCTGGTTAAAAGAGTTTCTTCTTTATCATGCTGGTAGTGTGGAGAATGGATGGAGGGGCAGAATGGGACCAGGGAGAATAGTTAGGAGAGAGATTGTACCTTATTTGGGATGTGGTGGCCTGGATGAGGGCTAGAAGAGGGGATGGAGAACCAGGACAGGTTTGGAAGATATTTAAGAGCTGAGATTGGAAAAACTCCATGATAGCTTGGATGGGGAAAGGGTAGGTAGAGGGCTGAAGACAATGCCCAGATTCTGGCTTGGACACCTAGGTGGTTGGTGGTGTTCATCGCTGAATAAGGAGTGTGGGAGAGAGGAGCAGGTTTGGAAGAAACATGTGTTGAGTGTCTTTGTGGGATGCCCAAGATGAAATATCCAGTAGACAGATATTTAGGTAAGAGACTTAGGAAGAGAGGCTGAGCTAGAGATAAGCGATCTGGGACTTTTAAGGTGACGATTGGATCCAGGAGAGTGGATAGGATCCCCAAGAGAGGGTGTGTAGGGTGAGAAGCTGGTTTGGTCACACCTCTGAGGAACAGCAGCATTTCGGAAGGAGGGGACAGAGGAGCTCATAAAGAAAACTGACAAGGAGTGGCTAGAGAGGCAGGTGGAAAATTAGAAGGGTCAACTTTCTGGATATCTGCGGGAAAAGAGGTTACAAAGGATAGAAGACATAGTGCTAAATATAGAGGTGTCAAGTAAGATGAGGACTGACGAGTAACCGTTGGATTTTGCTACAAGACGGTCACTGGGGGCCATTGGGAGGCAGTTTCAGGACAATTAGGGGAGGGTCAGTAGCAAGAGTGAGAGTAGGTGGTTCTGGGACTTAGACCGGAAAGGAATCAAATGGTTGATGGTGGGTGGAATGCAAAGACAGGTCCATAGGATCATTGTCGGTCATTACAACAGACCGGATACTTACGCCCCCCTCCGAATTCATGTGTTATATCCGAATCCCCAGGTGATGGTATTAGGAGGTAGGACTTTTTCAAAGTGATTATGTCAAGAGGGTGGAGCCCTCATGAATAGAATTAGTGCCCTTGTGAGAGACTCCAGAGAGTTCCCCCACCCCTTTTGCTGTTGAAGACACAGCAAGAAGATGGCCACTTATGAACGAGGAAGCAAGCCTCGTTCACTCAATCAGCAGGGCAGGCATGGACTTCCCAGCCTCTAGAACTGTGAGAAGTATTTGTTGTTTAAGCCACCCGGTCTATGGTAGTTTGTAATAGCAGCCTGAATGGACTAAGACATAGGCATAGGCATAGGCATAGGCACAGGCATAGGCATAGGCATAGGCATAGGCATAGGCAGATTTAATTTTCAGAATTGAGCTATCAGTTGTTAAAGTGTGAATACATTTTTGGGGGAACACTGAGCATACATATCAGCATATTGTTGCACAACGAACAAACCTCAAATTCTAAAATATGTTTATTGTTCATGCGTCTGTGTATGGGCTGGGGACCTGGGGATCTTGACTGCTTTTTTTTTTTTTTTTTTAAATATATATTTTATTGATTTTTTACACAGAGGAAGGGAGAGAGATAGAGAGTTAGAAACATCGATGAGAGAGAAACATCGATCAGCTGCCTCCTGCACATCTCCTACTGGGGATGTGCCCGCAACCCAGGTACATGCCCTTGACCGGAATCGAACCTGGGACCTTTCAGTCCGCAGGCCGACAATCTATCCACTGAGCCAAACCGGTTTCGGCAAGGGATCTTGACTGCTTTTGCTTGTGTGTCTGTGGTGAGCTGGACCTGTTCTAGGGTGTGCTTGGGTACCTCAGCTTTGCTCCATGCATTTCTCGTTCTGTTCTCAGGACCATCAAGTTAGCCTTGACATGTTCTTAGGAGTTAATTGAGGCACAAGTGTGACAGGGAGTTCAGATGAGTAAGTGCATTTCAAGGTTCTGCTTGTATCACACCGCACACATCCCAGTTCTTGACAGAAGAATTTTGAAGCCACTTGGAAAAGAGCAAGGTGAAGAATTTGGGCCATGAATGCAATCTGATGGATTTGCAAGGAAGCAGAGGTTGAAGAGAAAGAGGAGGTAATTGGTAGCACAAGTCCTGGAGGGAAGGAGAGATTGGCATCTTTAGGGGAAGCATCACTCTCCCTTTTCAATAGGAGGGAAGGAGGGACTGCTGTGGATGTGGGATGTTGACGGGGCTATTGGGGAAACTTGAGGGAGTTTCCTTCTTGTGGTTTCTGTTCCCTCTGTGAAGGAAGAGGTGCGTCATCTCCTGGGAAAGGAGTTTGCTGTGCAGCAGGGGACCTAAGAGTGGGAAAGTTTTAAATTTCCCCCATGGGGATTGAGAGTCGACTGTAAACACAGCAGTGTTGTTGGGCCTGGTTGACAATCCAGTCGAGCTTGGCTACCATGGATTTCTACCCCATACACTCTCAGCAGAGATGCCATTGGGTATCCAAAGTGGTACCAGGAACCGAGAATGTGGTGGTACCAGAAGTCATCTTTGACTTTTCTCTTTCTGTTAGAAGGCTCAGCCAAACAATCACTGAGGCCTGTCCATTCACTTCTGAAGGAGCGTTGTGAGTCAACCTCTTCTCTCCATTCTCCTGCTCTCCCAAGGACCTGGCCACTGCCTTCCATTCATTGCATGCCCATCACAGCCTCTCAGTGAGCTCCCCTCAGCATCAGTAAGGGATGGGGACAGTGGGGAGGGAGCCACACCTGGCAGCCAGCCAAGAGTCATCATCCTTACCTTGTGTCTTGCTGAGTGGCCCTATGCTAGATCTCCCTTTTATAAAATAAACTTTGATTTTAGAATAGTTTAGACTTACAGAAAAACTGCAAAAATTATACAGAGAGTTCCTGTTTACCCTGTACCTGGCTTCCCCTGTTCTTAGGATCTGGAATTAGTATGATACATTTGACACAATGAATGAATAAATCTTGATGCATTTTTATTATTCACTCAAGTTTATTCTTTATTCCAAGTTCCTCAGTGTTTTCCTAATATCCTTTGTTGTTGTTCCAGGATCCCATGTAGGACTCCATATTACATTTAATCGTCACGTTCCCTTAGGCTCCTCTTGGCTATGAAGTTTCTCAGACACTATGACTTTGACAGTTTGGGGAGTACTTGGTAGGTAGTTTGTAGAATGTTCCTCAGTTGGGATTTGTCTGATGTTTTCCTCATGATTAGACTGCAGTTATGGGTTTTGGGGAGGAGGATCACAGAGGAAAGTGCCGTTCTCATTACATCATATCAAGGGTGCTGGTAAAGGAAAAAGATATTCAGTGACACTTGTTACAGATGGTAAGGCAGACCCCCGTCAGGATCAGCTTGATAGGTATAGGGACCACCGCGTTGGGGTTTTGCCATGGGGTAGAGGCATGCGGCCCGCTGGCCGCGAGTTTGACATGCTTGAGGGATTGGCTTCCACTCCAAATACAACATAGAAATGTGGTTCTTATAGCCCCCACTATAAGAAGCAAGGTGAAAGTCAGTAGATGGGAAATTCAGAGGAAACATCAGGGATAAGGGATAGTCTAGCTCCGTGGTCGGCAAACTGCGGCTTGCGAGCCACATGTGGCTCTTTGGCCCCTTGAGTGTGGCTCTTTCTAAGCCTTAGGACAGTGATGGCGAACCTATGACATGCGTGTCAGAGGTGACACGCGAACTCATTTTTTTGGTTGATTTTTCTTTGTTAAATGGCATTTAAATATATAAAATAAATATCAAAAATATAAATCTTTGTTTTACTATGGTTGCAAATATCAAAAAAATTTCTATATGTGACATGGCACCAGAGTTAAGTTAGGGTTTTTCAAAATGCTGACACGCCGAGCTCAAAAGGTTCGCCATCACTGGCCTAGGAGAAGGTTCAGGAACCTGCCTAAAGTTCCATCAGGCAGACTCTTTGTGAGTACGTACCTGCTATCAATGTGATTTGTCAACAACAGGTTGATGTTGCTCTTGGTCACCTGGCTGAGGTTGTGTCTGCCAGGTTTCTCTGTTGAGAAGTTCTCTCCCCTCCCGCCTTGCCGTGTTCTACTCTCTGGAGGGAACCCACAAGTTAAGGGGTGCATTGCTGTGCTCCACCTCCTTGAGAGTGGAGCGCCTGCATAAATTATTTGGAACTTTTCTGTCCAGAAACTTATTTATTGTATCAGGCACTTTTTATACAACACATTATCTCTTATAATTTTCACAGTTGTGAGATTGATATTATCTCTTATTTTCCAGACATAGAAACAGGGACTCAGTGAACTTGGTTCCCCTTCCCAGAATCACTCAGATTTTAAGTGGCGGGCTGGGGACTTGAACTTGAGTGTTCTCAGAGCCAACTCTCTGAAGTGCTAAAGTCTCTACACTGTTGTTTAATCACCCCACTAAAGGTATTTCACATGGACTTATTCCTTGGGTCAGCTGTGTCTTTGTCTTAGGCAAGGTAAGCATCGTTGGGGGAAAGGTGTTCTTGGGGTCTGCATGGTGAGTCCACCCTTTAAAAGGGCTTTCTCTGAGGACTTGAGGGAATCCTATAAATCCTATTCTAAGTTGGACTAAGCTCAAAACTAGATTTCAATATGGTACAAGTTTGGCTTTTGTTATGCAAGGAAGGCTGTGTTCTATCTATTTTTCTCTCTAAAAAAGGGAAGCTCCCTTTGGTTAATTGGCATGGTTTTTAAGAAAAATGTTGATATCTACACATTTTTAGAGGCATTGGGGTCCACCCTGATCTCATTGAATGAGGTCATCTGTGTGCCAAGAGCTACTATTCTGCTACTCTGGGAAAGTCAGTGGGGAGCCAGGAGTGATTTCACGGGTTGTTGAAAGCTTACGCTTGTAGTCAGAATGAGTTGGCCCTGTGTTGGTTTTTCTGAGCTCAACATAATATGCAGAACAGATCTGTATAATGGGCTGTTTGCTTTGTGGATTTTCAATTTTCCTCTCTCCGCCTGTTCAAAGTATTTAGAATATGTCAGGGCAAAGGGCATCATGCTGAGAATTGTGACAGATACGCTCTTTCACGGCTTTAAAGAAATGGCTCGAAACAAATTGCAGTTGGTTTCACTAGGACCCTGGCTAAATCTGACTGGCAGGTGCCGCAGAGCATTGAACTGGACAACAAACCTGAGACCAGAGGACCCTTTCCCCCCAGTTTAGAGCATTAAGGTGCTGTGGGCACCTGCCTGCTAGCGTTACCCCTGCCCCTGGCACTGTGGAGGGCCAAGTGGCTGAAATGAGTCAAAAGGCATCAGATGCGGTGGGAACCTGTGAGTCACAGAGCTGGAGGGTGGCCCCCACCCGTTTCTGACTTGTTAACCCACAACACGGTCATATTAGTAAGTGTTTCTCTCCCAGAAAAGCAACATGTTTCTCTTTTTAACTTTTGCAGTGAGTTCAGGAGATGGGCTGAGGTCAGTGGCGGCAGACAACAGTGCTTCTAGAAGAGTCTGCAGTCTCATTTTGGTTGCTTGTTTGTTTTTAACTTGGAAGTTGATGAGAAGGATTTGATACTGCTTGGGCAGCAGCCCTGCAAGGAAGGAACCTGGATCCCAGTCTCTGCCTGAGGGGATGGGAGGGCGGAAACTCCTTGCTGCTGTGGGCAGAGATGATGTTGGGTGATGCTCTCTGCTCACAGCCTTGCCACCTGCCGGGCAGTCAGGTGAGCCCCAGGGAAGCACCCGTGTCTCCAGGCTGCCCATCCTCAGGAGGAGGCCTCTCCTCCTGCCACATCCCACATCTCACTAGGCGCCCTTCCCGAAACTAGCTGGAAGGAGCCTCATGGTCCTGGCCTCTCCGTGGTGCAGAGGCCTCCTGGGGGCAGGGGGTGGTGCCCAGTGAAGGACAGAGAGTGACTGCCATGCCCACGAGGCCCCACACCTGCAACTCTACAGTGTCAGTTCCGAAGGCCCATGCACATGGTAGGGATGGATGGGGCATTTCAGAGAGCTGGATCTTCCGTTTATAGGATGCGGACTGGGCACCCAGCACGGCCAGCTGGCCCAGGAGAGGGCTTCCGCAGTCTGCTCCCACTCCCCAGGGATGGCTAGCCATCATCTGTGGGTCCCGGATGGAGATGCAGCTGGGAGGTGGTCCTGCGGGTCGGAGGCCGAGGGAAGGTGAAGAGCAGAGGAAGCTCTATTCCACCTTGGTGGGGTCAGTCCTGAAACAATAAGGTTTGACCCTCGAGGACAGTGCTTCTCTGTGGGGTGATTTTGCCCCACGGGGGCCATTTGGCAATGTCTAGACCAGCGGTTCTCAACCTGTGGGTCGCGACCCCTTTGGAGGGTCGAACGACCCTTTCACTGGGGTCGCCTAAGACCATCGGAAAACACATCTATAATTACATATTGTTTTTGTGATTAATCACTATGCTTTAATTATGTTCAATTTGTAACAATGAAATTACATCCTGCATATCAGATATTTGCATTACGATTCATAACAGTAGCAAAATTACAGTTACGAAGTAGCAACGAAAATAATTTTATGATTGGGGGTCACCACAACATGAGGAACTGTATTAAAGGGTCGAGGCATTAGGAAGGTTGAGAACCACTGGTCTAGACACCTTTTGGGTTGTCACAGCCAGGGTGGGAGGAGGGGTGTGGTTGCTACCAGCAACCAGTGGTTGGAGACCAGGAGTGTACAGTACACTGAGCGGCCCTACCCTGAGAATAATCCGGCCCCCGGTGTCACTAGCGCCAGGGCTGGGACCCTGCTACAGGGCACTGGAGTAGGGGAGGGTGGTGTGTTTTTTCACACAAGGGCTTAAGAATGATGGCCAGTGGGCATCGGGCTGTTTGGTCCTTGGACCCACGAGCCTGTCTTTGTGGCTCAGGCAGCCCTTTTGAGGAAAGCTCCCACTCCATTTTGGTTTTCTGGGGGGGGGGGGGGCGGCGGGGGACCTGGAGACCCCTGGGAACACTGCTTTTTACATCACGTTTTCCTTTTCCCCTTCTACTTAAGAGGGTAAGAGTGAGCAGAAAATCAGGTCTCTTGGAAGTGCAAGACAATAAAGGGGAGAACTCTGTATTCTCAAATGAGTATTCTTACCTGCTTGGGTTTCTGGCTGAGGATCTTGGTAGCAACATTGGCTGTGTTCCCTGCATGCGTGTGTGTGTGTGCGTGCGTGTGTGTTCGTGTGCTTGTGTGTATGAAAGACAGGGACCAACACTTTTGAGCAGTAACAGAGGGTGGCAGTGTGCGCTGGCGTGTCCTCCTGCTGCGAAGACGGCTTTCTCCTCCCTGAAGCCTGGGCGCCCTGGGAGGCGGCCCTGAGACGCACGTTTGGGTTTGCACCTGGGCACGGGTGTCTCCTGCTGGGAGCCGACAGCACCAGGACCTTCCCCTGACCGGCAGGCTCTGCTGAGGCAGCTCAGCACTTCTGCTCGCCACCCCGCAGCATCCTGGCTACTCACGTTCCTCCTTAACATGTGACAGGACAGCTGAGCTCCCCATGGATCGGCGAGGGGAACAAGAGTAAAGCAGCAGAGACAGCCACGTGTCCCTGTGAATTCTCTCTTGCTGTCTGAGGGGCAAACCCACACCCCGCAGACAGGCTGGCCCGGGAGGTGGGCCAGGCGCCGTTCCTCTCTCTCTAGGAAGACCTCCCTGGAATGAGGGGTCTCCATGGCGTGCGGTCTCTTCACCTGTGCCCATCTCTTTGCAGGGCATGCCACCATCACCAACTACTTGTTGAACTACTTCCCTGGTCTTGACCTTGAAAGGAGGAACGTGTTTGGGTTCACGGCCCTGATGAAAGCGGCCATGCAGGGCCGAACAGAGTGCATCCGAGCCCTGATGCTAGCAGGTACGTCTCTGCCGGTCCTGTGTGTATGTGCTGTAGAGATGAATCAGTCCCGTGGAACAAGGGCTAATGGGTGCAACAGAGAACAGCTTCTGTGAGCTATATGGCTGTCATCCTCTGAGTGAAGACAACGGAACAAAGGCAGCCACCTTCAGGGTGGGGCGGGAGGTCACGGCACTGGTCACCCAGTAGGACACCCCTCCTCGCTCACTTCTCTGGTCTTGGCTCTGAGCAGCAAGTCTGCCCTATTGGAGGTTGGTGCAGGGGTGGCGGGTCGGCCCGTTGCCATCCTAGATCCCTGCTTGCTGGTGGTTGGAGCCCATGGTGGTGTGGTGTGTGGTGGCTGCCTTTTCTAGGAGTGGTCACAGAGTGGAAAGGTCTGTGTGTAGCTCTGGATCAGCAGGGCACCTCCTTTGCTCTTTACAGTGCCGCCATCTTGGAGGAAGCACTTGCTTCTCTGAGCCTCCCTGTGTCCATCTGTGAAATGGGAACAGTGACTTCCTTCTCACCTCCCTGAGGATGAAATAGGAAAATACTCTGTAGATTCTCCTGGGCTACGCATGTTTAATGAGCTACTCAGCTAACTTGCACGTGAGGAGTCTCTAGTTCTTTCCCTCACATCGTTAGCACCACCTCATTGGGTTATTTTGAGAATTAAATTAGAAAAAAATGTGTGTAGAGCCCATGCCCAGGGCCTGGCACAGGATGAGTCAGTCAGTATGCGATGCTGCTGTTGACGTTATTTAATTTCATTATTTTAACTTATTTTGTTTTTGGCCCTGGGCTCACCAGTCCTGCTTGGTGCTGTGGGTCCGCCAAGGTGGTGCTTCCCTGCCAATCTTCATAGCCTGAGGACAGCAGTGGCCACGCTCTCTGAGCCGTCAGCCCAGGCTAGTCCTTCTGTTTAGACAACTTATTTTTAAGAAATAGACATTTACTTTGGAATCCTTTCAGATGTATGGAAAAGTGACAAAGGTAGGACAGAGAGTTCCCATACGGCCCTCACTCGTCTCCCAAGTTAGCATCTTCCTGAGAGGCCGACATTGGCACATGACTCTTCACCCAACTCCAGACTTGCTCAGATTTTACCAGTTCTTCCTCTCATGTCCCCTTTCCATTCCCGGGTCCCATCCAGCTCCCGCATTTAGTTGTCATGAGTCCCCATCCCCCCTGGTCATGACAGTTTCTTAGTCTTGCCTCCTTGTCCATGACTTGGCCGTCTGCATACTGGCCACCAGGCAGTGCCTTCCAGTCTGAGTCTGTCCTTATGACTAGATGGGTTGTAAGAGCTGCAGCCTGATTTAGATTCTGCTTCCTCTTGCCCGAACCTGCGTGTTTCAGGGGCTGCCGCGAGAAGAGCAAACGCAGAAGATGAAGACCGAGGCTTCCAAGATGATAATGTTCTTGGAAATAAAAAGGACCAAACTTACAGCGACTCCCATTGACTGTGCTTTGGGCTCAGTGACAGTTTCAAAAATGAGACATCAGTTTCAACAGAGTGCAGGCCCTGCCTGTCCCGTGCCAGGGAGAGATGCTACTTCTGGTTAAATGGCGGCCAGGCGCTTCATCTGCTTCTACTCTGGATCTAGCTATAACTTCGGGTAGATCGTTAGCAATTTTCCTTTTCCACCAAAAGTGTGTGGTGGTCAGTCACATCCGTGCATTCTTCCCAATGAATTTATTTGAATCACAAATAAATTTTGTTTATAGGTCAGTTGCCTGGGTGCCGCTGTTGTCCCACTCTCCTCCCCGCCTGGCGGAGGGTTCAGGCCTTGGCCACACGGTCACAGGATTACAGCAACGCCTTTCGGACCTCCTGAGCAATGGGCCTGCTTACGGGCAGCGTGCTCATTGCCAGTGCTGCTCTTTTCCCGCTCAGTGATGTGGATAACACATTTGGCATCGGGTTTTCTGTACTCTCCTTTTCCTGTTCCTCCTCCGTGAGCCCTGCCCCCTCATCTAGAGCAGTGGTTCTCAACCTGTGGGTCGAGACGCCTTTGGGGGTGGAACGACCCTTTCACAGGGGTCACCTAAGACCATCGGAAAACACATCTATAATTACATATTGTTTTTGTGATTAATCACTATGCTTTAATTATGTTCAATTTGTAACAATGAAATTTGGGGTCACCACAACATGAGGAACTGTATTAAAGGGTCGCGGCATTAGGAAGGTTGAGAACCACTGGTCTAGAGTAATCCGCATGAGTACAGACCTGAGGGTGTGCATTCCTGACCTGTATGTGGTCAGAGCAGAATGGTCAACAGAGCATACTTGGAAGCCAGGACCCCTGGCTTCAGATTCTAGCTCCTCCACTTACCATGTCTGTACCAACGGGCCAATCACCTAGTGTTCTGAGCCTCAGTTTCCCCTTCTATAAATTAAGGCGAAGGACAGCAGCTGCTGCAGGAAGTCAGGATGGGGGTTGAATGAGTTCCTGTGTGGGCGCCCTTGGACTCGTGTCTGGGATGGAGGAAGCCTTCAGTCCGTGTTGGTTGTTGCTGCTGCTGTTATTGTTTTTGGTGAATTCATGTATTCAGTAATTATCGGTTACATTCATGATAAAATATGGCATATTTTTCCCTTTGAAATAGATCCTTGTGATGAGATACTTAAACTTTCTTATTGAGGGCAACAGGCATGTAACTCAGGGTTTCTTAATCTTGGCACTATTGGCATTTGGGGCCAGGTAATTCTTGGTGGTTGGGAGCTGTGCTAGGGCTAGTAGGATGCTCAGCAGCCTCCCTGGCCTTTGACAACAGGTAACTGCAGCATCCCCCAGGATTGACAACCAAAGTTATCCCAGACATTGGCAACCATCCCCTGGGGGATACAGTTGCCTCCTGATGAGAACCACTGATGTAACTAGTGTAAGTGCGAAAAGGTGGAATTTCCCCCTCTTGTATACTTTCTCCTTTCCATCTTGCCCTATATTCCTTCTTCAAATAAAAACCTGACACCTTTCTTGGGGAGCTTTTGCTCCACCCCTTGGGGCTTTGGTTGTAGTATCTAACTTCCAGAATATTTCCATGTTCTACTGTTACTACTAAGTTAGTTTACAGTTCTTTCCCCCCAGGTAAGTGAGCTTCATTTTCCTCTTCTGGTAGATGTGTATATATGCTTTAAGAGAAAAAAAATGTGATTGAATGTCTTTCCTGGGTTTGGTGGACAGCAGTAAGGATACTTGTTAAATGAAAGGTATTTTAAAAATGTGCACAAGTATTTTTGACTTATTTCCATTTAATACATCAAATTAGGAAAAGTTAAAGCTTGGAAAGGTCCGAATGCCTGAGTATTTCTTTAGGATTGGCATTTATGTGCAGCTGGTCACAGGATGGTCGCCCTGTGGCCATTTCAAAGCGAAAGGCATCAGCGTTACTGCACATTCAAGGTTGGGGTCAAAATGTGCAGCTCGTCCTCATTTTGTCAAGGGCAGTGTTCTCTGTGACCGAATGAATTTCCGAGTTGCAATTTCATTATATTCAATAGGAACTATTTTCCTTTTAGAAATGACCAGTCATTGAACTGGATGCCCCCCCCCCCAACCCCCCTGAGCTGTTTACCTTTTCCAATAGTTCAGAACTTACAGACACACATCAGCTCTTATCTTACCGTGTCAGGCGGAATAAAGGAATGTTAGAATGATCAGAACCTTGGATCTTAATAACCATATAACCAGGTTCTGAAAAGCTGATTTATTGGGTCTTTGGTTTCTGGCTTCCGAAGGAGACGCGCCAGCTCTGCTGATGAGAATCGCAGGGCAGGCTGCGGCACCTTGTTAATTCAGGGGAATATTCATGCCCACGGTGACAGGCCTGTTGAAGTAAGCGGTGCTGGGAAGCCGTATGGAGGACGTGATTGTCTCTGAAGAGAGACAGACTTGGGTGGCGGAGGCAGGCAGGTTCCAGACTTGCTTATGAGCCCTGGGCTTACACCCGAGGGGGTGTCATTGCTGCTGCTCCTGGGAAGCGAAGCCAAGCAAACAAAAAACGTGGAGTCGTCTGTGGTTCCAGGGAACAAAGCAGAAGGTGGGAGGCTTGCTTCATGAGGAAGAGGGGGCAGAGGCGCTCACATTGCGGCATTGACCGTGTGGTCATGCTGTCCTAGGCAGGCCCTGACTGTGTACTTCTGGAAAGCCAAAGGGTATGATATCACAAAGGGTAGGATATCACTATGAGGTTTCTTTCTGCTTATAAAGGAAGCATGACTTTCCCATCAACAGAATTTTCTAAGTTGGAATAGTTTCAAGTTGTTAAGCAGAAAAAGGGCTAAACACTAGTCATTCCATATCGTCCAAGGCTGTGTCTTAGCGTGGATGCCCATGAAAGCAAACCCCGGGGCAAGGACTCGGGGCCAAGTCGTTTTTCTGGAGGATGACCCTGGGAAGTGTGTGAAGGAGAGAGAAGTGAGACCAGGACGACAGGAAAGCTAATATTGTGCTGAGGAGCTGGTGACCCTTGTGGGCAGCCCTTCCTAGAACCTCAGAAAAACCTAGTGCAAGACATCTCAGAAATGCCTCTCGGGGTGGGCCAGGGAAGCCAGGGTATTTATCCTCCAACCGGGGTCCCTCAGGGCAGGGGAGCTCTTGGGCACATTAAATCTTCGGCAGTTCCCCCCCTGTGCAGAGGGCTGGAGGGTAGAGGATCTGATGCCTGTTGGGAGCTCTTTCCTGTGACCCTGCATCCTGACTTGTCATAGTGATTAGACCTCAAGATACAGGCCAGCGGGGGCAAGGAGAAGGCCTGCAAGGAAGGGTGCACAGTGGTCCTCTGTGGCTGGAAAGGCCTCTGGGCAGGAGGGAGACAGGGCTGGGCTTTGAAGCACAGATAATGTGGGGATGGGGGTGGGAGGAATAGGGAAGGAAGTGATACCTCCTGGACTCTGCCCGTGTCCTGCTGGTCCCCTGGACCTGGCCATGACCACCTGGAAAAAGCATCCTCAGAATGAGTGATGGAAGGTAGCTTGTCTTCCTTTAGGACCTGTTTGCAATGCTTTCTGCTGCGAGGAACAGGAATCCTGACTTGACAGTGGTTTAAAGAGAATGGGCGTGCATTTTTCTCACCTCTGGAAGTTTTGAGGTAGGCAGTCACCACGCAGAGTTGGTTGGTCCGGGGCCCTGAGGACATCACAGACCCAGTTCCTCTTGTCCACTTAACCCCAAGCTGCTTGTCTGACCACCTCATGATTGCAGGATGGTCATCATAGCTTCAGGCTGCAGGTTCCTGCTTCAGGCAGAAAGCAGCAGCCCAACCACATTGGTCCTTCAGCAGGACGCAAAGGCCTTCTCTCTGGGGCTCAAATGGGCACCGGGATTGCAGTGGGCCAGGTGTGGGATGTTTTTGGCTTTCACAACTGGTGGAATGCTCCTGGCATCTAGTGGGTGGAGATCAGGGATGCTGTTACCAGCTCTACAGAGCACAGGCCAGCCCCCACAGCAAATAACCATCTGGCCCAAACGTCAATAGTGCCGAGGTTGTGAAACCCCGGGAAAGACCAATTATGGCGCATTGCTTAGAACTGAGCAAGTTGCTCCCTTGAGTAAAACAGAGGATTTGTGTAGGCATCTCACAGCACTCAACATGGGCAGCAAATGGGCCCTCTGGCAGGAGCCCTGCTCCTGTCTGCATGGCTGGCGTCCTGGGCAAAACAAATTGGGTAAGAGGTGAGGAGGCCAGTAGTCTCATGGGGGGAAGATGGACACAGTGGTGTTTCGGAAGTTTTCCGTATTCTCTGGAAGGTATACTGTATGTATAACGTGTTAATCATCAGTCCTGGTCTCTTATGATTTAATCACTCCGTCCAGGGCATTAATATTATCCTTAACAGTAATTTCTTAAGGAAGTGATTCCCTGACTCATCACAGGAATCAGATTCTTGGGCTGTGTTACAGTTAGAATGGCCTTTGTCCTTTAGAATGTTTGTATTTTTCCAGGATCCTCTCGAAGAGGTACACGAGGCACAGGAAGAGGCGTGCTAAACCTTGGACAGCTGCTCCTTTCGTTTTCCGTTAGCATTTGAAAAATGTCTCTTTCAAGCAGTGTTCATTAAGATTTTAATTTTGCAGTTTGTTCCTTTTTAAGTGACATGCAATTAATTAAGGTTTAATGTGTCATCTATTTTTTTGCAATGACACTTTTACTGCCCCCTTTTCATTTCAGTCCGTTTATAAATTGTACTGTAGCTAATGAGTTCCACCCTGATTTCCAGTTCCAAATAATTACCACTCTTCTAATATGGCTATTCTTTAATGTGTCACAGAATTAGGAGCATTACCAGGTGAAACCGGGGGAGCTGGGTCTGCCTGGGCCCTGGGCCATGGGGCTGCCGGGCTCCCCTGCTCTGCTCGGCTCAGCACATATCGACCAGTCACCACAGTCAGACACCTGGGTCTGTGTGTGACGGAGGTCTCAGCCAGCCTGGTCCCAGGGGGCTCTCAGACTAGATAATCGCCCCACTTCTCTGCATCGCTTTGCCCGTGGAAACATGACTAATGGGACTTGAAATCCTGAGTGATTTTTAACTGTATGTGGGGCTGAGATTGGACCAAGATGAATTGAACAGCAATTCCTTACTAATTCTGAAACTTACGAAGGATTCGGAGGGCCCGGTGGGTGGTGTGGATTTATTAAGGAAGTGACTAGTGTAAGTGGGACTGTGAGGATGTAAGAGTCAGGGCTTTCCAGGGAAACAGAACCAGTGAGTGATATACTAGTATATTAAGGCGTTTATTAAGAGATGTAAGGAACTGGCTTACGTCGTGGTTTGAGAGTTGGCAAGCTCGAGGTCTGCAGGGCAGGCCAGTGGGCTAGACACCCGTGTAGGAGCTGATGCTGCAGTCTTCAAGCTGAATTCCTTCTTCTCCGGAAATTCAGCGTTTGTTTTTAAGACCATCAGCCGATTGGACGAGGCCCACCCACATCATCTCAGGCAGTCTCCGTGACTTCAAGTCAACCGATTGTGGATGTTAACCTCATCTACAAAATTCCTTCACAGCACACCTGGTTTGTGTTTAATGAAATCCCCGAGTCCTAGAGCCTGACCATGCTGACACAGAAAACTGTCACCGAGGACGGGCCTGCTCGGAGGGGTGGGAAGTGCCTGGGCTGAGGGTCATGGACTTCTCTCTTACCAGCTTCGAGAGCTCAGGCAGGTCCCTCGGTCACTGTGACCACCATCCATCCCGGAAAAAACCTTTATTAAATGTTTGCCTCCCATCAGCCATCTGCTGTGTGGTGAGAAAATAAAAGTGAGGTATGGCCTCCGTACTGGAGGAGCTCACAGTCTGGGAAAGACGACAGAGGCACCATCAACTCACCACTCAGTGTGAGAAGTGCACGGCCTTCCATTTCTGCAAGATCCCAACCCTACCATCCTCACAGAGATCCGCGGCGGAAAGGGAGGTACTGAATAGATGCAAGGGACCGGTACTGTTGGATTTTTTTTAACATTCTAGCAGCAACTGTCACCTGTTCACAGGGCACCTGTGTTGTCTTCATCTCTCCATTGCCGGAAAGCCAAGAAATCCCCTTTCTTCAAAAATCCCCATGTTTCGGTGCCCAGGTCAGGTGGTTTTATTTAGGAAAGAGAAGCCATTTAGCGGAGCGTGTGAAGGTGGGTTGTGTTATGGTAGAATAACTCAGCAGGGGACGGTGGAGGCAGGTTGGTCCACCCGGCTGGGCTGAGAGTCTGCTATTCGGTGTTGGAAGTTTGGCCTTGGTTTCATTCCACTTGCGACCTCCATCATAACTGTCTGTGTTTTTCAGGGGCGGATGTCCACGCCAGGGACCCCCACCGCGGGATGTCGCCCCGGGAGTGGGCCACCTACACGGGGCGGACGGAGGCGGTGCGCCTCATCGGGAGGCTGCTGGAGCGCCCCTGCCCGGAGCAGTTCGGGGAAAAGTACCGGCCAGAGCTGCCGCTGCCCCTCGAGGGGGCCCAGAAGCCAGGGAGCTCCAAAAACTGCTTGCAGAGGCTCACGGAGTTTGTGCGGTCCTCGCTGACCTCCCGCGCGCGCCCGGGCCTGGAGGACGGGGGCGTCCTGGACCACATGGTCAGGATGACCACGAGTCTCTACAGTCCCGCTGTGGCCATCGCCTGCCAGACCGTGTGCCCCGAGCACCCCCCCTGCGTGGGGAAAAGGCGGCTGGCGGTGCAGGAAATCCTGGGGGCTCCCGGGGCCCCCGACACCCGGGCCCAGGAGAGGGACCAGGTGGAGGAGCCCGAGCAGCAATTCCGGACCTCCCAGGCGGGGGGTGCCTCCAGAGAGGGGCCCCCGAGAGCCAGCCTCGCGGCCCCGCCGCCGCCGCCGGGCGCCCCGCGGAAGGCCAGCCTCCTGCCGCTGCGGAGGCGGAGCAGCGTGCGGCCCGGCGCGGCCGTCCCCCGCGTGCGCGTCACCAAGGCGCCCACGCCCACCTTCCAGCCCGAGCGCGCGCCCGCGAAGGGCGGCGCCAAGGACAGCGCCCACCTGCAGCTCCCCAAGTGGAGGTACAAGGAGGCCAAGGAGGAGAAGAGGAAGGCGGAGGAGGCGGAGAAGCAGCGCGTGGCCGCCGCGCAGAAGGGAAGGCGGGCGGCGCCCTGGAGGAAGAGGACGTGAGGGGAGCGGGTGGGGGCGCTGCGCCCGGGGAGCCGGCCGCCGGGCGGGCACGTGGCGCCTGCCCTCGCCCTCGCCGCTCGGGGCCCCGCTTTCTCCTGCGGGACAGGATCCTCGGGGGCCCCAGAAAGCAACCCGTCCGTGTTGGTTCAGGCCGCACCCCAGAGTGAACCGGTCACAGCACAAATCGCTCTGCCTAAAACCAGTTCTCTTAGCCATCCATACACCTGGAGGGCAATTTGCCTAAAAGCTCCTACCTTTAGAACCTCAAGAAAGTTTTAAGACCAAGTTATCAAAGGGCATTTTCTGTATAATTTTGTATTTTAATCACGATCAAATTTGCAGCATTTTACTGGTGGTAGGGCTGTTGGTATTTAAGACAGTTTTAATGCACTTACCTAAGACCCTTTGTTTAAAATACTGTTCCTAGCAATAATTATTTGTGATATCTCTATGGTTTCATACGGAAGTTGTGAAATGCCCCTCCTTTTTTGCTCTTTGATTTCGATCTCACTTTTCCTTCTCATTGTGGGTACACTTAGCCCTGTATATTCTTACTGATTTGAATACGTGATGCCAAATATTTGTTTCTATTTGATGGAGACATTTTTTTTTTTTACAGCAAAATAATCAAGTGAGACAGGAATCAGATTTCCTTGTATCTTATTTTTTTTAAAGCTATTTTATTTATACAGGAATAACAATGAAGAAAAACCTATTGTCAAAGTATGAGACAGTGCATAGAGAAGCATGTATTTATTGCTGGAACTAAACTCATTTTAAGCAAGGGATTTTAGATAAGCTGATACAAAAACTTTAACATATTCAAAAACAGATATAAGAGGCAAAACTATTTTTAATAAACTGGGGGGGGCAAATCTAATACATTATTATTATTATTAGAAAAACAAAAGTAAGTCATATGTACTCTTGGATAAATTGGCTTGTGATGTTCTTAAAATATTAAAAAGATGCAAAAACGGATAAGGAGCCCAGAGTGGAAACCCCTGGAATGGAGGGGGGCAAATGGTAGAGGAACAGGGATTAGAACTGACTGTTTTAGGCAAAGTCTCCTCCAGACTTAGTGCCAAAGATGCCCCGGTGTGGACTTCCTTTTCCTGTGATCACTGGCCGATGCTCACTCCATCCTCATACCGACTGTGTAGAATTTCCAAGATGTGGGGACTTTGGCAGAGCACAGATGTGGCTTGCCCTGGGCCCTGAACTCTCAGTGGGAGTTTTCTGTCCATACTTTTTTTTTATAATCTGCCGAGCACTGAGAAACTCTAATGAATCTCCGGCCATCTGGGCTGTAGAGTATGGGTCACATAGGCACTACTGACAGCACTTTATTTATGTCCTGCTTGGAAGCTTAGCTTTAAAATATTGCAGCGGGCGTGAGAAACGCTTCGTTATCCTCCTGCATTCACAGGTCAGATCCTGCTCACTGGCCACCTCGGGACCCGTGCCCGGCTGCCTCCTGTTGTGGGTGGTGCTGCCCTGGCCTCTCTATTCCCTCCCACTCAGCACCGCCAGGCATTGAGCAACCAGGGGCCTCGGACTCACTCGCCAGCACCCTCGCTATTGCACCTTGCGCCTGAACTGATGGGGAAGCGGTGTGGTGGTAACTCAGCTTTTAAAGTAGTTACCAGACTGTGGTGAGTTCCGCCCGCGTTGCCGGAAGGCGCAGAGGGCTGGCCCACTTGGAGCGTCACTGGTGGCAGCTGGCTGCAGGTCACCCTGGTGCCTAAGAGTTGGGATTCGCCGAGTCCCCTTGGATGAGATGAGGGCTGGTCCCCAAGGTGGAAGCGCCCCGGGTCTCTCTGACGGTCTGACCTGGCATCCTTTCAGATCCCTTTTTTGGTGTTCATGTATTTTGTTGCTTTGAATGGCTGGCTGCAGTGTCTCACTCAGGGGCCACTCCCTGCCCCTGTCCCCCAGTGGCAGGGCAGGGGCACAGATGGCCCTTCTGATTTCCGTGTCTCCTTGGCTTTGTCACATTGGTTCCCTGCCATCCCCTTCGCCTCCTCTCTTTTCCCTCCCTTGCCTTTTCTTCCGCTGCCTGTTTTCTTCTCCAGGTTTGGCTAACTGCCTTGCTCATCCCTAGCCCCACCGCTCTGACGTCTAAACAGGGCAGGAAAGCAAGGCCATTCAGAGGCGGTGTGGTGTCCCTGTTGTGTGATCACGTCATGACCTCCAAACACACAATAGTGAACCAAGGGCAGATTTTTCCAGCGTCTGTGCAGGTGGTTTAGAATCCCCCCACACTCCCGCCTGGCTTTTAGGGAGGGAGCCCTAAGTTTCTCTCCGGACAGATGACAACCTCCCCCCCCCCAACCCCCATTGATGTGCAGAGGAGGGAGGGTCTGGTGTCTGCTTGCACCCGGATGTTTATGAACTATAAATAGTAAATTTCAACTTGACAGGTACCTTCTCAGGGATTTATATATAAACATAGTTAGGGGCAAAGTGGAAGTATGTTTTAATACTTTTTAGTGTTTGTGTGAATTATGGTTAAACTAGACAGAGGAAATGTGTCCAGGGCAATGTCCGTGCTGCTGCTTCCCAGGGAGATGTCTGGGAATGGCCTCTCGGTCGAGACTTCCTGGTTATTGGAAGCCCGGCCCCTGCTGCCCCAGTGGCTCTGGGGTGCACATGGGGTCACTTCAGCGCCTCTCAGCGGCCTCTGTGGATGCGGCCCTTTGTGTGTATAAAGGGAAACTCACCCGTGGGAGCAGCGGTGGCAGACGGACCGTTCATCGCTGTGACCTCTAGACCTGGCTCCTCCCCACGTGACATGGGGGTGTGTGTGGAATGACTCCCTCTCCTGTGTGCTCATGTGACTGAGTGTGCTACCGCCGGCCCAGCGCCCAGCCCAGAGCGGGGAGGAGCAGGGAAACTGGGCGCTCAGAGGCCGCACGCCCCTCCCAGGGCTTTGGCTGCACGAGGGAGACGCCCACAGAACCTTAGGGACCTTTACCTTTTTTACGTGGCTCCCGGTGGGCAGCATGCGATACCTCAGGAATATGAAGGCGGCAGATACAATCCCTTCGTCATCTCAACTGCGGGCCCTCCTAAGGCTCGAGGCTCATTTTGCCGGAAAGGCTAAGATTTCGTGATGTCATTCGGAAGTGGGACTTGTGGCTCAGAGGGGCCGTTCCAGGCTGCCTCCGCTGGCCTGGCCGTGGCGACAGGTGTCCTGCGTGCGGCTGAGTGGAGACCAGGCTGCTGTCTGAAACGGAATCGCATGAGGTGGAGCCGGCCCCGGCCCTGCATGGATGGGAAGCTGCTGTCCCCGGGGAAGAATCCTGGGCTCCGAGTTGTGAAGAAACGCCTCCCCGAGACCTAAATAAATGAGCCGCGACTAAGGAGTGGGTGTGATTGGGCTCCCGCAGCCTCTGGCCGGAGCACTGTGCCTGCCCGTCCACAGTCCACACTACAGGAGAGAGAAGCCCCCTCTCCAGAACCCGCTCAGCCTGCTCCGTGGGATGAGCTGCAGCCCTGCTGTGAGCCGGCTGTTCCTCCTCCCCCGGCTCACCTGCGGACTCACGCTCGCTCATGTTTCCATCCTCATGCAGCACGGTTGTTCCCGGGAGTATTAAGATTTATCTCAAACGACTGGAAGCTCCTAGTCACCACCAGCCCTTTATATGCGAAAACGCTAGCACGTTGTCTTGTTCACAGTGACATGCTTGGGAAGGTCTGACACGCTCAGGGCCCTCGGTTCCGGCTCCGTGGCAGGGAACTGTTTGGCTTCTGACCTGGCCCTGGGCCTGTTTCCCCTGCAGCGGGCTCGCCTTAGCCGGGTCCCATCCAGCAGCTGCCGGGAGGGCCAGGGTCATCTGGGGAAGGAAGGGTGGAAGGTCCAGCTGAGTCACTCCTTATAAGACAACCAAGTCACCTTTATGACAGAAAACCATCCAGCAGACTTGTCGGCTGCCACCAAACACTAAACACAAGAACGGCTCTTCCCAACTTGAGGTTGCTCTCTCCTCGGGGTGCGCCTCCAGGCTTTTAAAACTTATTTGGGCATCTGTTCTGTATACCTGCTGAGTCAGCTGCTCACCTCGGTGCCCTTGAATTCACATGCTTCTTCATTAACATTTAAAATAAGTGGCTGAAGACCTTCCTCTGGAGGTTAGTTTTTGAAACAAATAGGAAACCCTACAACCACCAGGATTGATGAGCTGATTTTTGAGTGACTCAGGCGAATGCCAGTGCTGCGTACAGTACACAACCTCCTCGCTCTGACCCCGCCTGAAATAAGCTGATGTGACAGGTGTGGCCCCTGTCGTGCCATGACAGCCCTCAGCAGCAAGCTGTGCCAGAGTGGACAGTGTGTGATAAGGTGTGAGTGCGTGCGCACGTACACACACACACACACACACACACATGCGTGCACACACATGACCTGAGAGGAGACCTGGGTTTGTGCTCACAAAGGTGACTGCTGCTGTGGCTTCACTGTGGCTCCCGGGGAATGTCAGGGGTGGCCTGCTTGGACGGTGTGTATTCAGGAGGACCGGACAGCCCAAGGCCACTGTGGGCACTCCGGCCAACACACGTGTAACAGCCAGTGTGTCATAACACAGGCCTTCCTTTTCAGAGGCTGTTTTGCCCAGGTGACTAGTATAGGAGCTCCTTGGTGAGGTTCCACAGCCGGTATGGGTCTTTGACATCCTTGGCACGGAGGGACCCTGCCTCAGAGGACTCTGGTTGGAGAGTGGCCACCGGGTGGGGGCTGACTCCCCTGAGACTTGGCACCAGGCTAACAGAATCCACATTTTGCCCTGAAGAAGTGCTGAGAAGTTGGCCTCAGTGTTAGATGCTCTAATCAAAGGTAACATAATTTGGGGCTTGAGAGAAATCGGTTCATCAGACTGTGATACCTTTGTATTGTTTTTAAGGAAAATGTAGAAGAGAAACAAAAACGAGGCCGCCATCCCGGGTAGAGCGTGGCCTGTGTTGACCTGATGCATTAGGGAGTTTGGGGGTTGCGGGGGGTGGGCACATGGAAGCACTTTAACACCAGTTTGGGAGCAGAAGTTCTAGAAGCTGGTTTGGAACCGCACAGCCATGTCGAATTTGATGAAAACTATAAAGGGAAGCTATACACCCAGAAATGTTACCAGCAAGTCTGGGAGCCTTTGGAACATCCTGAGGAATTTGAAAAATACACCCCATTCATAGGAACAGGAAAAGCCAATCTCATTGAAATTCTCTTCATGCGAATCGCCCTGCCTGGGACCCTGGGGCCTGTGGATGTGTGTGAGCAGGCTGCGCAGGGTCCCGGATTCCAGTTATGTTTCATCTTGGGATGAGCTCTGTTTGCTGCATGTAAAGCTATCTTCGTTGTCATTTCTAAAAATCCGGCAGGTTTCTGGATATTGTAAAAATGTTGAGTCTAGATGTGATTCTGTAAATTTCATAGTGTTTTCTTTTGAAGTGAGAGTTTTTGTTTGTTTATAAGAGGTATTTTCCTATTTAGACCTCAGGGCTATTTTGGAACCCCCAAATAAATGTGACCCTAGCAGCTTCGGTTTTGATATCCAAAGGTTAATCATCTTTAAGTTAAATATAATATATTATTCAGCAGAAAGAATGTACCTTTCCTCTTTAACTTCTAAATTCTTTACTTAATGTTTTAAAAGTGTAGGGAAAAAATGTGATAATGTAAAAATGTGGGGAAATTGTTATAGAATTAAAAATCACTCGTGAAATAAACATTCTTATGGTACCAGAGTGTGATATTTGAATAAACCTAAGTGTGTATAAATTAGAAAATGAAACGATGAAATTTACCAGTATTTTATAAAAATATATTTTTACTAGAGGCCTGGTGCATGAAATCCATGCGGGGGTGGGGGGGGGGTTCCTCAGCTCAGCCTGCACCCTCTCCAATCTGGGACCCCTCGGGGGATGTCTGACTGCTGGTTTAGGCCCGATCCCTAAACTGGAAGTCAGACATCCCTCTCACTCCAGGACTTCTGGCTCCCAACCACTTGCCTGCCTGCCTGCCTGATTGCCCCTAACTGCTTCTGCCTGCCAGCCTGATCACCCTCTAACCATTCCCCTGTCAGCCTGATCAACGCCTAACTGCTCCCCTGCCCAACTGCCCTCCCCTGCCAGCCTGGTCACCCCTAACTGCCCTCCCCTGCCAGCCTGGTTGCCCCCAACTGCCCTGCCAGCCATCTTTGACCACATGGGGGAGGCCATCTTGTGTTAGGGTGTGATGGTCAATTTGCATATTACCTCTTTATTATATAGGATTGATTTCAGAAAGGAAGGGAGAGGGAGAGAGAGATAGAAACAGCAATGATGAGAGAGAAATATTGATTGGCTGCCTCCTGTATGCCCCCTTCTCTGCCCTTTACTGGAATTGAACTTGGGACCCTTCAGTCCGCAGGCCGACACTCTATCCACTGAGCCAAACCAGCTAGGGAAATATACCAGTATTTTTAATGTTACTTATTTTGATTAAATTAAATGTGCAGCTTCTTTTTCTGACAAACGTTTATTTTTCAAAGATAACATTTAAAAAATGTTTTAAGTTACCAATGAATACTTTATCATTCATTAAAATAATTTCTCTGCAGGCCACCTCTTCTGAGGCTACACATTGATAGATCGGCATCCTTCAGTCGTGTTTCCAAGTATTTATATACATAAGTCATAACAAAAATATAGTTTTGTTTTTATGAGTAGTCTTTTACCTCGATGGTACAATGGAAATGTTGTTCTTTAGTTTCTTTTCTTTAGTTGAATGACTCTGGAAAGCTTTTTAAGGAATTTAAAAATTAATTTTATTTTCTTTTAACAGCTAAAATAGTAATTCTCAAACACAAAAGAAATCAACCAAGCAATATAAAACGGTCTCAGGGGAAAAGTGACTTACCCCCCCCCCCCCCTCCGTAGCCCCGGAAACCAATTACTTGTGCATCCTTCTGGAAATACGTTCTCAATGTTTCCTTCCCTCCACGTGTTATACAGAGGAGATCCCACTGCATGTACAGTTTCTTTCACCCGTGTTGGGGAGGGCATGTTAGTCCCTTCAATCTTGTTGATTGCTGTGTAGTATTCCTTGGGAGAGGTGCATCACAGTGCATTCAACCATTTCTCCATGTTGGACTATTACAGTATTTTTGGTTCTTACCTCTTACAAGTGAGGAAGAGCCTTGAACTGACCTATTTGTATACTCAAGTGAATCTTTTCCTAAGTCAGGGGTGTAAAAGTGGGACCTGCCAGGTGGAAGGGAAGGCAGTGTAATTTCAGTAGCCTCTGCTGTTTTGAGGCTGCTGAGATTTGCTGGGAATGGACAAAGGAGTCATTTCTCACCCGCAGCAACACTTGCAGACTTTTCTAATTTTTGCCAATTCGATAGTTAAACAATTGTATTTTCTTTTAATTTTCATTTCCCCAATTATTGGCAAAGTTGAGCATCTTTTCATGTGTCTTTGGACCACTTTTATTTCTTGTTATAAAATTTTCTTATTTGTATCTGTTTCTCAGTTCTTTATTTTATTTTCTGATGTAATTTTTACTGATTTGTAGAAGTTTGCTACAAATTTTGGATCATAGTTCTTTGACACATATTGTGTTTATTTTCTCCCATTTTATCACTTATCTTTTAGATATCTCATATAAAAGTTTTAAATTATGATTTAGTCAAACTTGTTAAACTAATTTTAAAAAATTTGCATTTTGTTTCAAGACAGTTTTTTTCTACCCCAAATTTAACATTTTTTCTTCTATATTTTCTCCTGATTTATAGAAACTATTATTTTTCTTTTTAGCTCCAAAAAAATTACAATCACACACAGTGTGCCATTTATGTGTATTTGATGGGACTAAAAACAAAGAGCTCCTATGTATTTGGAAAGTTCTACTCTGCATTTAGGAACTCTAAAGTCTGATGCATTAAAAATCATAATCCCGCTTATCAAAAATTATAATGATTAAGGAAGGCCCTCAATAAGAGTTCAAATTCTAAATGAAACCTTGTTCTAGGTCAATATTGTTATTGGAGATATTTGCATTAGTTGTTTGTGAAAGAACAAATGATGTATGTATGTGATGGGTAGAAATACAGGTAAATAGGAAGGTAACGTACAAAGGGTAGACCTATTCAAAAAGCCTGAGAACTGGGACATGAGGAGTGGGGGAGGGGACAGGTGGTCTGTCTCCTTCATTTTCCTAATACTGCACAACCTTGAAACTCAAAGTTCCTTCCCATGGAACCTAGGGACGCGGTAGGGGAGGCCTAAAGTGTGCCCCGGGGGCACTCCGTCTGAGGGCCTGAGAGCAGCGTCTGTGCTCCTCAGCCAAGAAGGTCACCTTGACGAGGACTTCTGCGTGTGGCCCTTGCCCCTCACTGAGGCCCTTCATGTGGTCGCTGGCTCCAGCAGGTCACCCCTGCTGTCTCCTTTGATGGTGACTGGGCTGGCTTCCAGCAGTGGGGACATTAAAAGTGGCCTGGAAACCTCCAGCCTGCTGACAAGACAAACTGTGATGTACAAATTGTTCAGGT
The DNA here is from genome assembly GCF_964212035.1 of Myotis nattereri. Taxonomy (NCBI): domain Eukaryota; kingdom Metazoa; phylum Chordata; class Mammalia; order Chiroptera; family Vespertilionidae; genus Myotis; species Myotis nattereri. The sequence continues at coordinate 13,079,487 of NC_138079.1, forward strand.
AAGTTGTCAGCTGCCTGCAGCATCCTAACCCGGGTCACACTGTCCCTGCAGCAAAGTCACCAGATCACAGGTCTCAGAGCACTGCTCTTCCCTCAACTTTCCCTAAAACTATACAATATAATACAACACAGAACAGCACAACACAACACAGTATAATACAACACAATAAAATGCACGACTCAAGCTCAAATCTACTTTAGTACTTCAAAAACGTTATTTAAAAACAAGAAAATCGAGAAGTCAGTTCGCTATAAGGATATGATTTCAAATTTTCATGAACTCTTAATGAACAAAAAAGCTTTATTAGTGCAAGAGCCTAATTGGGAAGCTGGATCGGGCTGCTCTCTGGGCCACCAGAGACAGGAGGGATCAGGGACCTGGACTGTGGTGGGGAGGTTGTCCCCTGGGTTGCAAGATGTCCTCACTCCTGGGCAAAGGAGTCCCATGAATGGGAGCCCTGCGTCACCCCATTGCCCCTTCACCCCCTGTCCCTGAGCTGCCCCTGGGAAGGGACCAGCTTTTACCTGCTAACTGTCCTGCGTGGTCACTGAAAGGTGGAACCTTGACCTCCTTCTTGGCCAAACCCCATTGGGACGGGGCTCCTGCCTTGTCTCTCCCTTGGTTGAGGTGCGTGATACTCGTTGAGGGGTGAGAGGTCATAGGTTGCAGGTGGAGAAAGCAGCCCCTCCTTCTGTCCCTCCTATGACTAGGCAGGTGCTGGGCCCACCGTCCCACCATCCCCAGCACCAGCCTGTGTTTCTCTAACTCTAAACCCTCATTTCAGTCTCAGACTCAGACCCTTAAAATATTGCAGCAACTCTCGTGGTCTCCCTGTGGCAACAGATGGATCCCTGCAGGTGTAGAAACCTCTGGTTCTCAAAGCACCAGGGTTTCCGGTGGATGAGCAGCTGGAAAATGTCCAAAATACAGCTGTGTTAGTTTCCTGTGCTTGCTGGAACAAATCCCCTCAAACATGGATGGCTCCAAACAACAGAAACAAACGTGTTCTGGCATCCACGCGTGGGCAGAACCACTCTCCTCTGAAGTCTCTAGGAGGATCCTTGCCCCTTCCAGCTCCCGGTGGTTGCCAGCATTCCTTGGCGCCTTGGCTTGTGGCAGCCTCTGCTGTCACCGCATGGCCGTTTTCCGTGTGTGTGTGTGTGTGTGTGTGTGTGTGTGTGTGCCTGTGTTCACATTTCCCCCTCTTTATAAGATTACCAGTCATTGGATGGACGCTCACCCAAATCCATGTATGAAGATCCTATTTCCAAATGAGGACACATTCACAGTCCTGGGTGAGGACTCCAACATATCTTTTTTGGGGGCACAACCCAACCTGCAACACCACCCCAGCCAACTGAGCCAGAGTCACTGGGAGCCTGGAAGTGCATGCTTCCTCAATCACTGCACCCCACCCGGCCCTCTTCCCCACACCCACTCTCCAGTGCTCTCCCACCTCACTGGCCCCTATGTGCCGGGAGCCGGTCCATCCTTGCTGTTTCAAGGGACCTGGCATATATGGCATACTGTTCTTAATATGTTTGCTCACCTTCTTGGCACTATGTGTTTTAACCAAGGTCTCTGAGAAAGGTTGTTTCCCCAGGTAGGGATTTTCCCCTGAAGTTAGGGAGGGAATAAAACCTCTTAACTAAGTGCCAGGTGGGTAATTAATCACTTTAACTACGAACAATCATGCTTAAGCTACATAATCTTTACTCCCTGGAATGGAGATAAGAAACGCCCTAACCTTTGTAATAGAGATTGATAGGATTGAATCAACTGGTATAAATACAGATGTAACGAGACAGAGAGAGAGAGACAGAACCTAGGCACAGAACCTACACAGAACGTTCTCTAGAGACAGAAGAACTTTGCTGGAGAGAACATGGCAAAAGATCCTGGACAGAAACTGGCCTCAGAACCTAGAGACAGAACCTAGCGAGAGAACATGGCAAAAGATCCTGGACTGAACCTGACTACAGAAATTGGCAAGAGAACCTGACTAGAACCTGGTGACTGAACCTGGCTGGAGAACCTGGACAGAACATGGCTGGAGAACCTAGTGAGGGAACTTGGCTACAGAACCTGGCTGGAGGACCTGGAGAACCTAGCAAGAGAACATGGACACAGAACCTGGCTGGAGATCCTAAGCAGAACCTGGTTGGAGATCCAGACCAGAACTTGGCTGGAGATCCTGACCAGAACCTGGTTGGAGATCCTGGCTGGAGATCCTGGCTAGTCTTCTGATCAACTGAACACTGTCTCCATGTCATTCCTTCTTCGCCAACTCCGTCCACACCTTTGGGGACCCCTGGACCTGCTGGGGTTGGACCCCAGCACCTATGGTTACCTGCCCCTCCTCTGCCCGACCCCTAAGGTTGGGAGCCAGTTTTAGCCTCTTCCCTGCTCCCCTGCCTAGGCCATCGCAACAGCCCGTGGTTTAAAATGCCAGCTGCAGGCTGTGGAATCAGTTCAGGTATTCAGCTGTGACCTTGCCCAGGAGCTCTAGGCCAGGTGCCTACAGCCCACTGGTTCAAATCCAGCCCCTGCCTGTTTCTATAAATGCAGTACATGGGAGCTCCCTTCTTGCCATATTGTCCATGGTGGGGTTGGGTGTTTTTTGTTTGTTTGTTTGTTTTTGTGGGGTTTTTTTGTTTGTTTGTTAATCCTCTCCTGAGGATATTTTTTCATTGATTTTTAGGGAGAGTGGAAGAGAGAGGGAAAGGCAGAGAGAAACATCAATGTGAGAGAAACACATTGATTGGTTGTCTCCTTCATGAGCCCTGACCAGGGCCTGGGCCAGGGAGGAGCCTGCAACCAAGGTACGTGCCCTTGATCAGAATTGAACCCGGGACCCTTTGCTCTGCAGGCCGATGCTCTATCCACTGAGCCAAACTGGCTAGGGCTTTTTGGTGGTTTTACTCTCCAAGGACACAGTTGAGTTGTTGTGACAGAGGCCTTCATCATTTTGATAGCCTCTTACTTACCTCACTGGTGGGGGAGGGGTTCTTGCCCTAGGGTTACAGGAATGGCAGAACACACAACTTCCCACACTGGACAATGGAGATGTCTAGAGGTCATTCCTGGAGACAGCAGGAACTGGAGGAGGCCCCGTGCACTCCTGGGCTGCCATCAACCGCCTCAGTTCATCTGCCCAGGAGTCAGGAAACTGACCCCCCACCAGCTGCTTCCCACTGGCCGAGGGGGTAGTGGTGGCTGTCCTGCTGCCGGTGCCTCTCGGGACATCGCTGATTAGGCCAAGCTCATGAAGGTGTAGGTGTTTGACTAGGAGGACATTAACAGACAATGCAAACCAGCTCCATCAGCTCCGTAGAAACAGCAACATGGAAGACACTCTGCTTCATTCGACTCTGCCTGGCTTGTCCCCCAGAAAAGCATACGGGGAAGATGCTTGGTTGGCTTAATTACACCAAACGACAATACACACATTCTGAGCTGTGTGGGGAAAGGGCTTTGGAGACAGACAGGCGGGGTCCAGGCCTGGCTTTGCTACATGTTTTCTTTGTGGTCCTGGCAGTGTTACTCATTTCCTTGAAGAATAAATCTCTGGTGCTGGTGCTGGACAGAGAGATGCTGGGGGCCACTCTCAGCACTGACTCCGTGCTCGTGGCGCCTTGATTGACAGTCCTCAGGGGTTCTCCACCCTTCTCTGCCTCCATGCCCTGCAGGTGGTCAGGAAGTCCCTCAAGAAACCCAGTGATCCTCATGGGAGATCCATCAGCACAACATAGCCTGCAGCGGGGATGAGGACTGACCTGTGTTTCAAAGGCCTTCTGAGCTCTACCATCCTCCAGGGAGAACTGGGCAGAGCTGGTCACCCCAGGCCCTGAGTGAGCCCCAGTCTGGTGAGCTGCCCTGCCCCCCACCCCCCACCCCCCACCCCTCACCCCCAGGGTCTTCCAGCAGGTGGAGAGGTGTCCCTGCCCCTTGCCCCAGGCTGCACTGCCATCGTAGTTTAGTGGACTCTACCATCTGTGCTGGGCTTAGCTGCTGTGCTCTCCTCTGTAAGGATGGTTAAATAACTTAACCCATTACGTTGAAAAAATTAGCATTAAGGCAGGAAAAAAAAACTTGAGCTCTGAAAAGCAAACAATAAATATATGAGGGATTTCATTAGTTATTTTAACTGGCAAGGTGGGCTTAGTGCCATCTGAGGGCTATTACATATCTATGACGTGACATTACACATCATGCGAGGGGGTTTTCTTATTATGCTTTATGGAAATCTGACTTCTGGTTACTCCAAATACTGTTTCTTGGGTTTTGTTCCTGTAGGATTTTTTTTTTTTTTTTTAGGAGGGAATGTTGTTGTTTTTGTTCAGAGAGCCTTTCCTCTCCTAAGTCTGCCTTCTCAGGCCCAGGCGGCGCGAGCCTGAGAGGTGGCACCGGTCAGGATGTGGGTTCTCACACTGTCCCGTTGGGGGAGGACAGACCTCACCCACATGCTCTGGTCCCAGGGTGCCTCTTCGGCTCTGGTATGATAGGTACAGCATGTGATAGTCGTTCATTTTGGTGAGCAGAATTAGGATGAGTCTTCTTCTTTTTTTAAAAAAATATATTTTATTGATTTTTTTTACAGAGAGGAAGGGAGAGGGATAGAGAGTTAGAAACATCGATGAGAGAGAAACATCCATCAGCTGCCTCCTGCACACCCCCTATTGGGGATGTGCCCGCAACCAAGGTACATGCCCTTGACCGGAATCGAACCTGGGACCCTTAAGTCCACAGGCCAACGCTCTATCCACTGAGCCAAACCGGTTAGGGCAGGATGAGTCTTCTTAACTGAAAGTGGGGCTCACTGATACCCAATCACTTCTATAGTCCCACAGGGCTCCCCTAGTGAGCGATGGCACCCAGCAATAGTGCTTTTCAGAAGTGACTGAACCTGAAAGTCTTCAGCCCACTGGTGCACCGGGGCAGAGGCATCCTTGGCACCGAAGGTAGAGAATTTGATGATAAAGCACGTGATTTTTGCAAACACTTGTTCCGTCCGTCTCATTTCTGAAATGTGTTTTTTCTGCCCCGTGTGATGTCATCTAGTTGTACTCGTTGTAGCTAAAAGCCGCATGGAACATCTTCGGTGTCTGATAGGAACGATGCCAGTATCCCACGCCTACAGTCTAGGTAGGGGGGTGACGGCGGGTTGACGGGAAAGTGCCAGGGGTGTAAGAAATGGCCCTGGCCCCAGGAGTTCACAGGCAGCCTTTATTCCTCCTGTGATGGAAACGAGGGTCTGTGGAGGGGTGCTGTGGAGGGGTGCTGGGGAGGGGACTAGGGAGGGGGCTGGGGTGGGGGGCTGTGGAGGGGTGCTGGGGAGGGGGCTGTGGAGGGGTGCTGGGGAGGGGGCTGTGGAGGGGTGCTGGGGAGGGGACTAGGGAGGGGGCTGGGGTGGGGGGCTGTGGAGGGGGCTGTGGAGGGGTGCTGTGGAGGGGGCTGTGGAGGGTGCTGGGGAGGGTGCTGGGAAGGGAACTGGGGAGGGGTGCTGTGTAGGGGTGCTGGGGAGGGGTGCTGTGGAGGGGTGCTGGGGAGGGGGCTGGGGAGGGGACTGGGGAGGGGTGCTGGGGAGGGGGCTGGGGAGGGGGCCGTGCTGGGAGACAGCAATGCGAGGTGCGCTGACATCCTGGCCTTAGCCTCGTGCTCAGCTGCGCGGTCGCTTGGCAGAGAGACGCCGTTTCCCTCCTTTGCTCTTCACTCTGCTGTGTCTGCTGAGAGCCCTGAGGTTAACCAGCTGGAGACACGCACGGTCCAGGCACGGGAAACAGGCTGTAAGCGTTGGGGAAGAGGCTTCTAGACCTCCTTTGGAGAATGCTAGTACGTAGCTGAGACAAACACCTGGTGTTGGGCGTGCCTGTCTAGGTGAGTGTGCTGGGGAGGCCTCCGAGGGACGTTTATCTCTGCTGGTCTTTGTGTCGGTGACTGAGAACACAGCCTGATGCTGCAGATCCGTCGCCCGCCTCCCGAAGGAGAAGGCTGCTTTATCTAAAAACTTCCATTGCATCCAGGAGCGAATCTGCATCACAGCAATTTGCTATTTTCTGCTCCAGGGACGGAAAAGCAGACACAGCTTAGCTTTAGCTACTGCCACTTCAGTATCCTTGCCCCCGAAACATAGATTTTCCCCCCAAGATTCCAGCAGGAGGGGAATTGGCCTTTAACTGTGTAACATGAGCTTCTCGAATAGGGTCATTAAGGTTTCCGAGCCTCGCCATGGCCAACATGTGACTCCGGATAATTCTTTGTGGTGGGGCTGTCCTGTGGACCCGGCGATTTTTAGCAGCATCCTGGGCCTGTTCACTAGGGGCGACCCACTAGCACCCTTCCCAACCTCAGCTGTGACAACCAGAGGCATCTCCACATCCTGCTCATGTCCTCTGAGGGCAACGTCGCCCCCAGGTGGAGAGCACTGCCCTGGAGATAATGAACACCATTAGAACTCTAAGCACATCCCATGTTCCCAGACCAGCTCTATTTAAAGAATGGCACAAGCGGGTCTCTGGCAATTTGTACAGAAACAGCCTTTGTGCGACAAAACGCTGGGCTCTGCCTTTTAGGTGACAATGCTGAAACGCAATCCAAAACCTCACTCAGGGCTTCCTCCGATTACATCAGTTCATTATTTCATATTGTGTGGGGTCTTTTCCAGGCGACAAATTGGATTTTGATTTTTGAAAGCATGGCAGTTGGATTTTTAATAATATTTAGGATTAAAAGGGAAGATGAGAAAACTTTTATTTTCTCGTTATCAGTGCCCCTAATTGAATTTTAGAAAGTCTGTTGGAAGAAGTTAGACGTCAGACAACATGTTGTGAGGCATGCGGATGCTTCAACCTGGTCAGAGGGAGAACAGACCCCAGATGCTTGGAGGGTCTGGAGAAGAACGAGCAGCCGTGAGCTCGTGTGATGATGGTTCATTTCATGTGCCGACTTGGCTGGGCCATGGCGCCCAGATATTTGGTCAGACATTATTCTGGAGGTTTCTGTGAGGGGGCTTTGGGTTGACGTATGTATTTAAATCGGTGGACTTGGAGTGAGCTGCAGTGCCGTCCATAACGTGGGTGCACCTCAAGTCAGTTGATGGCCTTCAGTAGAACAGACTGACCTCCCCTGCCCCTGCTCCCAAGATGCCTTTGGACTTGAACTGCAACACTGGCTCTCCTCTGGGTCTCCAGCTTGCTGACTGACCCTGTAGATTTTGGACTTGCCAGTTTCCATGATCACCCGAGGCAATTCCTTAAAACAAATATCTATTTATCTGCCTACCTACTATCCACATCCTATTGGCTTGGTTTCTCTGGAGAACCCTGGCTAACACAACTAGAGGAGAAATCCCAAGCAGTTTCTTGGTTAAGTGTCACCACCCACTCACCCTGTTTTCCGGGAGCATATGGCTGTCGCCGCCGCCTGGGAGGGCTCCGCAACGCACTGTTTCCTTGTTTTTGTTTTGTCTCCTTTGGATTCTGCAGAGGCCAGCAGGATGCCAGGTCTTGGGGGGAAAAGGTTTACTTTGGGTTTGTAAGAAGCAGCATTTAAGCAGCACAGCAGCTGTCAAGTTGGAAAAAGCTGCGGAACAGCAGAAGAGCACCCCAGGCCGCCTGGGCAGGCGGCAGATGTTCTCAAAATAATTAATGAATTAAGAACCTGGCTGGGTCTGGCAATGTCTCCCCTCCCCACCCAGACCCTCCCGTAGCCCTGCCCTACAGCTGGTTCTCCATGACACGCTGACGCACACACGGGCTCATGTGTGTGTCCACAGCTAGCTTGCGAAAGGGCCGGGACCGAGGACGGGCAGCAGTATCATTCCGCTTCGGGCGTGTGTTGTGTGCAGGGGAGTCAGCATTTCAGATCCTGACACACCCCAGATCCTCCCCTGATCAGCGGGGCACCTCCCGGTGTCAGCCTGTGATCTGACTGTGGTCCTCAAGGTTGGATAGTTGTGATTATTTTTGCATCCCACTATGGGTTACAGAAGAGAGGCGAATGTCTTGCTTGTCAAAAGCTGCTCACAGGCACCCCAGACTTCCTGCTAATGGTTCCTCCCTAAGTCTGTTCCCAAAGGGCCCATAGCACAGGGCCAGCTGCTAGGTCCAAGCAGGATGTTTTAATCAACTGCCTTAAGCTTGACCATTTTAGGACGTTTTAAAGTAGATGATTAGACTCAAGGTGCCACATGTCCAATAGTCCGACTTTGTGTCTGTGAAACAGTTTGTGAAAATACCCATCATGCATGCATGTTTGTGTTTCCATAGAAACCATCTGGCAACCCTAGTAAAATGTAAGAGAAAAATCTCTGAAATGTAAGAAAAAACAAGCCATGAGGAGAAATGCAGGGGTTTTATTATAATCAGTATTATTCTTCAAGTTAACAATTGGTACTCATTCAGGAAACAGTATGCTTTCAGCGAGCCACAGATACAGGCCAGGTGCAACTACAAGTACATAAACATGCCCCTTGGGAAACAGCATGGCGCTCCTGCCTGCACACCCAGGTATCAACATCGCGCCTACATTTCTGTAGCGGAAGGTGCAAGGGTCTGCACAGGCCTGACCTGCACTGCCTGCTCTCAGCGCCCTTCTGGGATGCCAACTCTGGGGGGTGGGGTGGGGGTGGGGAGCTGCTTGCTCCGTGTGCCCCACAACCATGCTGGAGTGTGCCTCTCCAAAACCAGCCTTGGTGTATACCAACCTCTCAGACTAAGAAATACCAGATATGATCACATGGTACCTTGAAGGTTAGACTCCAGCTTCCACAAGCCAGTGGGAGGAAACGACACGGCCTTCAGAAAGCCAGGCAGGGCTTTTCCCTCAGGGGAGGGCATGGGTCTGCCTCGGTCTGAGCCATCCCTGCTCATCGCAGCTCTGGACTGAATGGCATCGCAAGGCTGGCAGCGGGCACGCTGCTCACAGCGCACTGCTGGCCTGCAGCAAATGCCACTGCTGGCAAGTGGGGTGGCTGACGGGAGGGCCCTCCACAGGCCTCTGCTCAGGAAGATCTGAAGGAACCTTTGGCTTTTCAGAAAAGCAGGCACTCCACCCCCGAGCCAGAGAGCAGCCCAGGGTGGCTCTGGGCAGGAAACGCACAGAAAGCGGGGCCATCTGACGGGCCCAAGTGAAGGTGGGCCCAGCAAACGTGCACAGGCAGAAGGAATCTGGACAGCTGGGCCACGGGCACACAGGCTTTTCTAGCTCTAATGGAATGTGGTGTCTCTTGTTCCCAGGGAGACAAAGGGCAGGTTCAGTCTGTTCTCTCTGTGGTCACTTCTCTCCCCATGCAGTCTGTGCTCTTGCTGTGTGTCCAGAATTGGCTGTCCGTCTGCCTGGCCAGTGGCCACTTCCAGAACTCAGAGACAGCTCTAGAGGTGAGTGACGACAAACACGAATTTGTCTTGATTGCTCAGGTGCAGGCTGCCTTGATGGGGGGGCAGTGCTGGGCTTGGGACCCACACTGAGATCTCCTCCCAGAGGTACTACCTTTGGGCAAACTACCTGCCCTCTAATTTTTCAGCAAGATGACTCCTGTAATAACAGAGCCATCTCAGAGATGCAAACTTTTCTTTGGTCCTTCTGGGGTCGCCCTGCACAGGGACCCCTGGTAGCACAGGGAATGACATTCAGGGTTGCTATGGTCCGTTTTAAGTTTTCTTTGATGTCTTTCTGAAACCCACCCCCGTAATGAACACCCTCATTTCTTATGCTCCCTTATGTGTGCAGATTTGATTGTCCTGGTACTTAGAAGCATAAAACGATTGAGCTTTCCTCCTAATTTCAATCCAACCCTCCCACATTTGTGCCCCTTTGTTTTTAAGACCATAGGCAGGACTTTTCGTCAATGGCTGAAATAGTTCTAAAGCTAAACTCTGAGCAACTTCGTTTTGCTCAGAACTTGGCAGATTCTGCTAATGGCCCCTCACCAAACAGGACTCCCTGGGAACAAGGTTTGGGGTCTGTTTCTAGCTTTGATTTGGAAATATAAGGCAAAGGAAGGGTGCGTTGCTTTGCCTTAGATCTCCCACTGGAAAAGTGTTTGGAAGAAAATGCAGTTCTCTTTGCCGGGGAAATACCAAATGTCGGGAACCAGGCACGGCAGGGGAGGGCACTGGGTCCTCGCGGTCACTTGCGAGGCTGCTGGATGTGCTGGGTCCTATGGGACGGGTACTTGTCCATGGAGGCGTGGGGCTTCTGGTGAGCCACCTGAGCGGCTGCCGGGGGGAAGTCCTTGTCGCCCTGTCGGAGACACAGAAGGAAGGCATGGTGTCATCAACACTGACTAGCTGGGTTCGCGCAGGAGCAAGGCCCCAACCCCGAGTCCACTGTGTCCCTACAGCGTGGGTGATGGACTGGGTGCCTGTGGGCAGGCAGGAGCCTGTCCCCTGGCCTGTGGGGTCCCTGAAGCTCCCTGGGGAGCGGGGGGGCACTGAGGCCTACACACCACCCAGAAGGTGAGGATCTGGCTGTCTCTTCCCACACGCCTTGCCCACACGCCTGAGATTGGAAACACCCAAACATGTGTTTGGGTGTCTTCTGCTAGAACTGCTCCTGTAATTGTCTGAACTGGGGGCCAGACAGAATCAAATCCAGGCCTTCCATTCAGATCTGCCACCACAGCTGTGAGCCGGGAAGGATACCAAAGGGCAGGGCTGTAAGGTGTGAGACAGCACCTGTCTTCACCTGCCGAGCCTTGGAGAAGGTACCCCTGTCTCCAGGGAGGAATCACTGGGTGCCACAGGGCCTGTGAGGCTGCCGCCAGGGCTGCTCCGGCTAACCAACTGGCCATGGTTGACCTCAAACTTGTGTCTGCATTTAATTTCCTCACATGTAGTAGATGTGCCACTCATCTGTCCCAGCGTCTCAGCACGGCTGTGGTGAGCTGTCCCCAGCAACGACATTTTCTTCACACATCGTATGCTAAGTGCTCAGCTGTACTGTGAGCCACAGAACTGTGGGTGGTGTTAGCGTATCCTCCTCACAATGGGAGTTAGCTGGTGGGAGGGCTGGAGTTACAGAACACTGGGTTCACCACAAGAGGGCGCTCTTTGTAAAGGGTATCACTAAAGCCCATGTGTTTAGACCAGGGGTTGGCAAGCACTTTCTGTAATATGTCAGGTAGTAAATATTTTAGGCTTTGCAGGTCATACTCTCTGCCTCAACTATTTGGTTGGCCACTGCAGCATGAAAGCAGCTGCATACGATGCATACATGATGGGCGTGGCTGTGTGCCACGAAAACTTCACGCTGAAATCTGAATTGCATATAATTTTCACATGTCATGAATATAGACTTCTTACTTTTATTTCTTCAACTATTTAAAAATGCAAAAGCATTCTCAGCTCAGTCTCCCAGAAGCACTTGGCCGGTGGGTAGCTGTGGTCCCCGGCCAAGTCCAAAAAGACGGGAGACAGGTGAGGAGGAGGAGAGGCAGCTGCTCCCACCCTTGCTGTGTGCTCCATGCTGTCACTGTCCCTAGTTCCCCGCTATGCGCTCGTGGACAGGAGACCACAGAACACCACTGGCCCCATGGAAGAATGGGGTTAGCAAAGACAAGGGACCGAAAGACCTCACGCTGAGGCCCATGTGATGAAGGCTCTTACCCGGGCGATGACACCGGAGATGTACACGGTGGGTTTAGGCGGGCTGTAAGACAAGAAGGGAAAAGACAATTTAGCAGAAAACTCACCAAAGGGGGCTGTGGCAGCGACAACAGGTGGATGAGGTCAGTTTGGGGGGAGGGAATAAGCATGGCTGAGGAGGGAAGAGAAGTGGGAAGGTTATTTCACCACAACTACCACCTGGCCGCGGGCTCAGGGCACCTGTGGAGGCCTCCTGAGGGAGGCCAGGCAGGGGAGTGGCTGAAAGCACTCTCCTCTTGTTCTCTGGTTCGTCCTCAGTCCTCAATCTGTAACTACGGGCAAGCCCAGAGGTGTTGGTTTCAGATTGCAGACACAGGCGTCCCTCAAGCAGTAAGTCAGGGTCACACTGGATGAACTGGAGACGCTAGGAGGCTCCCTGTTCTGTGGGCTGAGGGTCCCCTTCCACAGTCCTCGTGGGGCCCGTGGCTTCCAGCAGCTGCTAAGGGGCAAGACCCAGAGCCAATGCACTCCTGGCCCCTAGGAGACCCCAAGCAGGTCCTTCCGAAGCTATTGTCAATGTCAACATCTTCTATCCTACTGAGCTCGCCACTGTCACCAAAACGGAGAGGATGGACATAGGGGCCAAAGTCATACATGTTCATAGTTGAGAATCAGACAAACCCAAACATGTTAGAATCTAGGAGGAGCCTGAAATAGAGATGGTTCTGTTCTGATAATTATGCAGCATCACCTTCCAGTAAAGCCCGGCCATCTGTAGGCGCGGCGAGCCCGTGACTACTTCCATCATTGCCAGTTTATGTTGGTTTTGTAACCTACATCAAGCCTCTGAAGGCAGAAACAGAGACACACCCTCCCCCCGCAGCAAGAGCCACACATCCTGTTTCTCTACATATATATGTTCGATGTATTGTTGAAAAGCAGACAAGCAGAAAAAAATTAAAGTCACTTCTCTCTGTTATGATCTGTATGACCCTGATGCACAGAACTGAACTATAAAGAGTTGTACCTGAATGAGCAGGCTGCGCTCGGCGAAGGTGGAGTGTCTGGCCCCTGGGAGAGGGTTGGCCCTGTTGCAGGCAGAACAGCAGCCTGCAGCGCCCACCGCAGTGTCTGTCCCAGCACCTGCTCACCCCTGTGTGCGTGTGCGCGGAGAAAGGGTCTCCAGCCGCGGCGGCCCCACACTTCCACCGGTGACCTCCCTGGCCTCAGGGAGCCTCAGAGGTGACCCTTCCCACCCTGGCCCCGGGCGTCTCCCATGTTAAACACGACCAGGGTGGGTCCTAGGTCTTGACTGAGCATGCCTGAGGAAATGCGTGTGTGGATGGCTATGATCAGAGGTCTCTGACCCTGCTGGGCCCGGACATCGGAAAATGCAGGCAGATGCTGCAGCCTCATTCCTGCCCTCTGCTGCCCAGTGGCAGGTATAGCGCTTACCTTCCTGGCACCCACTTTAGCATCTCCCCTCAAGCGAGCCTCTCAAGGAGACAGTCACAGCGTGATGCTGAATGGCTAGAACACTTCGGACTCTGGGGCTAAAGGAGACCCTCCACCCACCGCCAGTCCCAGCTCAGTCCCTAAGGGGAGTCAGAGACTGAGGGCAGACCTCAGGGCCACACCGCGATTCTCCTAGCTAACCCCTATCTTACAGAGGCACCCACGCTGACTCGTTAGCACTTAAGCTGCTGAGTTTTGAGGGCATTTTGGATTCCACTCATCGAAGGACAGTGTAGCAGAGAAGAGCCTGTTGGACTCAGAGGGAAGGCAATAGTCCTGCGGATCCAGCAGGTTGGAGAAGAGGTTCTTGCTGCAGAGTGCACCATTTCTGTGTTGTTTTTTAAACAACATCGAAGAATTGTGCTGGACTTGCAGAGTCTCCTCCACGCTGGAGGGCAGACTCCAGCCTGTGTTGCTCTGCTACACCACCTTCCTCAGAGCGCAAGCTCTCCCCTCCCTGCCAGTGTGCTGCAAACCCCAGCTAGCTCAGCAACTAATTAACATTTAAAAAATTTACCTGTAAGCCATTTTTAATTGTACAATTCAGTGCCATTAAGTACATTCACATTGTTATACAACCATCACCACGATCCATTTCCAGAACTTGATCATCAACAGAAACTCCACCTAGTAAGCAGTAACTCCCCAGCCCCCCTTCCCATAAACCCTGATAACTGCTGTTCTACTTTCTGTCCTGAGAATTCAACTAGTCTAGTACCCTGTGTAAGTGGAATCATACAGTCTTTCTCTTTTTGTGACTGGCTATTTCACTGAACATTATGTCTGCAAGGTTCATCCATGTTGTAGCATGACAGAATTTCCTTGCTTCTCAAAGGCTGAGTGGTATTTCATTGTGTGGATAGACCACATTTTGTTTATCCATTCATCTGTGATGGACTCTTAAGTTGTTTCTCCCTTTGGACTATTGGGATTAATGATGCTATGGCCATGGGTGTACCAGTATCTGAGACCCTACTTTCAATTCTTCCGTGTGGACACTCAGAAGTAGAGTTGCTGGGCCATGTGTTAATCCTGTGTTTAACCTGAGGAGCCATCGTGTTGATGTCCACGACAGTCCCAACATTTCACATTTCCACCAGCAATGCACACGGTTCTGGTGTCTCACACCTTACCGACACTTGTTATTGTCTGTTCTGTATTCATCCTAATGAGTGAGTGGTATCTCACTGTGGTTTAGATTTAGCAGATAATTTTAAGAATAAGCTTTTCTGTATCTTGAAATAATGAATATTAATCTGTACTGAGCATTCATTCAAGGTCTTTGTGACACGAACTCCCCCCACCCCTAAAAAAGTCTTCTCTTTTCTAAAACTGGAAAGGCCATACTCGATGGTGAGGACGCAGGGCGACCGCCTCCTGTGTAACACTCGCCAGCACTGCCTGTACCATACAGCCTCACGCTGGCATAGCATGCGTTGCACTGCACGTTCCATCCACCTTGGCCCTGAGCTTCACTGCCTTTTTCACCTACAATTAATAGCATCTCAAATTGGTAAGCATTTGTTTATTATATCTATACAGGAAAAACTCTCCCTCAACTCCTTGAGCTATGGTAGCTTAAACCAAAATTCACAAATGAGAAACCCTGGTAAAGCGTCTGCTTGCAAAACCATGTTTGCAAAAACGCGTATTTTCAATTCCATTAGGGTTCCATGCAAAGCATAACCTACATTTCCAAGATTCTAGAAACTGTGATCACGGCTCCGAGGATTTATTTAATCTGATGGAAATCATTCTGACAGCTGTTGTTTTGAAGACGCAACATGACTTTCTCTCAGGAAACAGAGACACTGAAAAATATCACTCCTGCCTTCCCACATCCTCAGGCCTCCCCAGTTTTAAAAGCCACACTTATTTAAAATTGAAGAAACTGCAAGTGAGGCAGAATTAGTGGGGGCTAGAGCCCAGATAACACCTCCTATACATCAGCAGAAACTGTGGCTTCCACAACTGGCCTGTTGGCCTGAGGGTTTGATGCACGTAGCTTTTCAGGGAACCCCTGTTAAGGAACACACCAAAGTCTTACCAGTGTCATCTCTCCTGAACAAAACTTGCCTATTATTTATTTTCCTTGATGGATAAAGTGTGTGCCTTACAGGCATTCCAGACAGGCAGAACTGAAATGCCAGAAAATGCTTTGTGAATGGGTGACCCCAGGGAATGCAGACACCCTCAGGACCAGTTTGGTGATCTCATCGTTAAATGAAAAGTCCCCAGGGCTGAGAAACAGAATTCATATTTATAACACTCCCCTGAACTCTAAAACAGTGATTATTGAAATATCTGTCAATATATTTTATTCAACTCAACTTACCTAAAACATACCAGCCCAATGTGCAATCACTAGGAAAATCATTGAGATTATAGTAGTTGACATCTTCGAGTGCCCCACGACTTCATACCTGGACAGTCGGTGTAGGTCCCGGGCGCCATGACGCTCTCTGCCCAGCTCTGAGCAGTCCCAATTGACCTTGGCAGCCCAGCTTCCCTCCCATGTGGTCATCGGCAGCACTGAGGCACCCAGAACGGCTACATGAGGGCCTGGGAGGAGGTCATCATGGGGCACGCCCTCCCTTCCTGGTAAGAAAGCGCTTGAGTACTCAGAAGGGATTTCCCCCTAAAAATCTCCCTAAAAGCCCAAGTTGCCTGTGAGTCAGGGAGCTGCTGGCATACACATTCAGGCCCAGAGAACTGTGTCACAGTCTCGATTTCATTTTCCAACAAGCAGGACACAGTTCTGTGAGAAGGGGCCCTTCTCGTCTGATGCCCAATGACAGAGGCACCCCATTTAACCGGCAGCCTTCTACCTAGGGAACCACACTGCTCCCAGACCACGCGGCCTTTGGGGAATCTATGCAGGGCCACAAGGGGATGGGGAGGTACCCTGACTCCCCCAAATCCAGCCCCACTAATGGAAACACAGTGCACCCCGCCACTGACGGGATGGAGGGCTTCCCTGTGCCTGGAGGAGCCACAATGCCACCCACAGGCTTGACAGTGCTGGCCCAGCCCGTCCCGTGGCCAGAGAGAGAGCGAGGGCAGCACAGCCTCCGTCCTCAGCGAGCTCCCGCCAGTGCAGGAGTCAGGGTTAAAATTTTAAATTGGGATGATGCTAGGAAAGAATCAGGCAGGTGCTCTGCTAAATACACTTGTGGGGCCTAATACATAGAGGGGAGCCAATACAGATCTGGGGAGGTGATGTTTAAGCTGAGGTCCGTGTGTGCAGGTGCACGCACCTGTGCACGACAAGTGTGACAGGAAGGGGGACACAATGCCAGGGCCCCGTGCACCAAAGGAAGGGGCGCGATTTAATTTGCTTTTGTTAGCACAAAGTCAGCAAGGTCTTGGGGGCGGAGGGGGGGAGGCGCTTCTCCTACAATGATGGGGTGGGCGATTTGGGATGTGGCCCGCTCGCATGATGAACACCTGGGAAAAACCATCCTCTTGCCAAACCCCCTAAGAAGGACAGAGCCGTATGGCAACTTAGAAGCAGATTCTGCTCTAAACCTGTGGCTTTGTGTTTCCATGGAATTCACGGGAGAATATATTCCCACCTGCGGTGATTTTAAATATATTTCCCAGTAAATAGATGAAAAACAAATCCTTTCTAGCCATTTTAGTTCTTGCAATAGCTTTCCAGCGTGGTGTTCATTTATTTGGGTTATTAATTTTCTAGACACGGAAATAATATTTAGTGTGGCTGGTGACCAGAGGGGAACATCTTACTCGACTGCACCCAACATTTCTTTGCAATGTCATTCTCCCAAGTTTGACAGTCAAGGTTGTTTCTCTTTTCCAGCTGATTCCAGAGGCTGAGGGCTCCCACAAGATGGCACTGCGGGCCCTCGTACAGGGCGCTCAGGCTGGCCAGGCTCAGCCAGGCCGAGGACAGTGAGAGCCCACATCCTGGGCAGGGGCTACTGGCACCTCAGGACAAGTATGTCCCCCTTTTTCCCTAAGAAATACGTACTTCTCCAGTGAGTGTGACTAAAGTAAAATAAAACACAACCTAAGTGCTTTACATTCTAAATCCGAGAGGAAATATTCTGGACCCCAATTCCCTCTAGGTTCGGGACACGGAGTTTATAGTGGTTCTGTTAAAGGGCATATGCAGGCTCTCCTGAGGGAGAGCGTTTGAGGTCGTGTTCAAACTGGTCTTGTAACAAAGGACTGAACCTCAGTCGTCAGTGTCAGCAGTGGCTTTCTCTGCTCCCTTATTCTAACCTAATGACCCGAGGCTGCTGTGACTTCAGGACAAAACCTTGTCCAGGCTATAGGAGTCCCTTCCAGAGACGAGAGGCCTCTCTGAGCCTCAGTGTCTATCTGATAAATGGGAACAATCCCTATTTTCATGGAGCAGCTGACAGTCAGAGAGGCTCCTAGACTCTGCCTCCGAAGTGCCTTCTCACAGCTCCTTACGCAGGGAAACCCTGTTCTCCCACACACGCCGAGAACACTGTGCATCGTTATCATACAACCTGTGCAACTATCAGATATGTATTAGAAGTTCTAATGTTACTTCATTTCAGGAACATTTACACTTAAAACTACCCCATCTTTGATTCTGAACACATTTGTTTTAGTGTCTTCCTTTTTAATTTCAATTAAAAGAAAGTGCCAATGAATAGTTAATGCTGACCAGATGGGTGCTAAAATATTAGAGTATTTATTATGTATATTGTGAAACCAGATCTAGTAGGCGTCTTTGGGTCAAGAGTCATGTCTTATATTGGGTGATTTTTGGGGAGGAGGGTGTCCATGGTTCAAAGTACAAAGGACATAGCTTCTAGGAGAGTGGTTCTCAACCTGTGGGTTGTGACCCCTTTGGCGGTCGAACGACCCTTTCACAGGGGTCGCCTAAGACCATCCTGCATATCAGATATTTACATGACGATTCATAACAGTAGCAACATTACAGTTATGAAGTAGCAACGAAAATAATTTTATGGTGGAGTCACAACATGAGGAACTGTATTTAAAGGGCCAGAAGGTTGAGAACCACTGTTCTAGGAGGACATGTATTACAGCTTTAAGAAAGGAAAATGAATGTATATGTAGAAAAAAATCTGACAACTGCTAGCAGAATTCCTATTAAAAAGAAGTATATGTTAATCCTATCTAATAGAGGTAATATGCAAATTGACCATCACTCCAACACACAAGATGGCCGCCCCCATGTGGTCAAAGATGGCCAGCAGGGGAGGGCAGGGCAATCAGGCCTGCAGGGGAGGGCAGTTGGGGGGGGGAACCAGGCCTGCAGGGGAGGGCAGTTAGGGGTGACCAGGCTGGCAGTTAGGGGTGACCAGGCCAGCAGGGGAGGGCAGTTGGGGTGACCGGGCCAGCAGGGGAGGACAATTAGGGGTGGCAGGCTGGCAGGGGAGGGCAGTTAGGGGCAATGGGGCCGGCAGGGGAGCAGTTAGGCATTAATCAGGCTGGCAGGGGAGTGGTTAGTGGGTGGTCAGGCTGGCAGGCAGAAACAGTTAGGGGCAATCAGGCAGGAGAGTGGTTGCGAGCCAGCAGTCCTGGACTGTGAGAGGGATGTCTGACATCCCTCAAGGGGTCCCAGATTGGAGAGGGTGCAGGCTGTGCTGAGGGACACCCCATCCCCCCCCCCCCCCGCACTAATTTCATGCACCGGGCCTCTAGTACTCAATAAAATAGCAGACACCAAAAACGGATGTGATCTGGGCCTACTTCTGTCTCTGGACCTTGAGAGCTTGTTTGGAGGTTCTAGCAGGGGAGCGCAGCTACTCGTATACCCTTGACCGAAGACCGGTCCTCTCCTCGGGTGGGAAGGTCGTCCTCTTCGACCGAGCGCGCAGCTTCGGGAGGGACACACATGGATCGGTGAGGGAGGAGGGGGACACCCGCCTAGCCAGCCAGATCAGGCGAATCAACCCTGGCGATCAATGGGGTGACAGATGTCGCAGCCAGATCGCTACTTCTGTCTCTGGAAGTCCAGGTGGCTGACCTGAAGTGAGACTAGCGTCACCAGGATGGGTGGTGGAGAATCCAGCAATCAGAGGAGATGCCAGATTTAATTTGCTCTCGAGGACTTTTAGGGGGCCTCTCTTAGGGAGCTTTGCATCTAGCAAAAGTCAAAAGTCCTAGGAAGACTAAACACAGCTTAGGTTAAAGTCAAGTACCTGGAGTGACTGATAAGAGTGTTCGGACTTCTCTGTTGCTGGATTCACCAGTGATTATATTCTTAATCCACCCTCCAAACGCATGGCAGCCACAGTCCCTCCCCAGTTGGGCAGACAGTCAATTCAGCTGCTGCCTGGCTCTGTGACCCTCCTCAGACCACACCATGCCTTCATGCCTTTTCGAGAATTAACAGAAAAAGAGGAGCCATGTCAAGTATGTAGAAAACTAACCCCACTGCCAATTCTGCTTACTTTTAAGCCAGCTAGTGCGTTAGGATGACTTCCATTCAATCCAAGGGCCCCACCCCAGCCCACTCCCATGTGTGAGGCCCACAGCACATACAAGGTGAGGCTCAGGAGAGAACTCTGAGGGGTTGGTTAGCATGTGCAATGCGGCAGCTTTATCCAGGTCACATCCACATTCGCTAGAGGTGGTTATCACACTTGTAAAAATGGGGGCAGAGAAGCACCTCCCTACACCTGGAGGATAGCTTCCCTCCGTGACCTGAGGCCACACTCCAGCACCACAGGCTTCCCCTACCAGGCCACGGTACACCACAGAGAGGGCGGCCAGGAGGAGACAGCCTGCTGATCTCTCAGCAGGCTGGACATGACATGCTCTGAAGGATGTTAGGGCTAAATATAAACTTAATGTCTAAGAAATCAAAGAAGAGCCAATATTTCATCATTCTCACTTTGGCCTAGCCCTCAGACCAGTGCCTCTCTCCTTCCACCCGATGGGCAAGTAAGTCTGCACCTAAGGCCCATCTATTCCAAGAGAGTGATGGGAAGTGTGAGAATAGCATGGCCACATTTCAGAGGCCTCCAGGGTTACCGACCAACAGGTAAGCACCACAACCAATGTAAATGATTTAGATGCCAGCTGAGGTTGGGGGAAAGGAGGAAATGGGCCTTTTTCTTCCTTTTAACACCTGCCGGCCCAGCAGGGAGTGGTTTGTTAGTTGGGAGGGAAAAAGATCTCAGAGAGCTGATTCTGTCACAGCTGCACAAATGCCCAGGGCATGGCGGGTCCGTATATGTAGATCCCTGCACATCAACACTGTGCCCGTGCCTGTGCATTGAATAAATATTTACTGAGCAACCACCAGTGCCAACCACAGGGCTGGGTACTGGAGACCCGGTGTGATCAACCAGAAGGGAACGCCCTTCTGGGGCCTAAGGGCACCAGGACTCTGGGCTCTGCAGGGTGGATCCGGTACTCACAACAGATTAGACGTCCTTGCTAATGGACCCAGGGCCCTTATTCCCAGGTCACATGCTGTAGGTAAGATAACCCCATTGTTTTGCATTTTGTTAGCCAGAACCAGAAAACACTGCCTGACAAACAGAAGGCCTTGTGTGGACAAGGGAAAGAATACTGGAAACGAGAACTATTCCAGAAAATCCGCACCCCGGCCCCCGCTCTGGAGGAGTGGGTATCAATCGCCTGGGTTATAGCAGCTGATGACTGAGTGGTCACCTTGGAGACTGGAAGGAAGGGCCCTAAGGACCAGTAATACCCAGGAGGAAACCTGGGAAGGTGAGAGGCACAGAGTCTGCCTGGGGCACGTGGGTGCACGGTCTCCTTTGCTAGGAGGCTTTCCCTAGGAAACCAAGAGTGCAGTATTTCAAACAAGGTCTGTGAACAAAGCACCCAGATAAAACCATCAGCATCTGTGTTGCCTGTTTCAGAGAGGCAGGTGGCGACGGAATGGGGGCACTAACTCGGGAACACTCTTAAAAGAAGTTCTATTATGAATCCCAAACAGGAGTTCTTCTTAAGCTCAAGGTGCAATCTGTTGCTTTTCCTCAGCATTTGCCGCAAAAAGATGCTCATTTGAATATAAAGACAAACCCAGCATCTGTAGGTTTAGTAACAGGGCTGTGAGGGAGTCCTAAAACGAGAATCGGTGACATAAGAATAAACACTCTGTTCTGCAGTCTTCAACAATCACTGCAAAGCAGATGGCATCGTATTTGTCTTCCTGTCCTTTCCTGGAGGAAAAAAACAGCCAACCCCTGCTGCCTCTTCTTTGACCAGTTACCCCGTGTAATTACTAACAGTGCCTCCTTCCACTCTCAAAAGCACACCAGCTTACATACGCCGCACAGTCACTCCTGCCAGACAGACTTCTAGAGTGATCCCCAACGTTCCTGGGGCTCCAGGAGCTTCATCTTGCAGAGAAGAAATGCTGGTCCTCTCTTTGCCTGTAGGCCTCGAGCTTGGCCAGTTGGTAAACACCAGTCCAGAAGGAGCTCATGTGTTATCTTTTCATTGCTTTCCCTGGCCCTGTGGCATGAACTGACTTTCCCAGCTGCATTTCCACAAGAACTTCCCATTTATCACACTCCGGTACAGGCTCTGACACACCTAGCTCCCCTTCAAGGTCAAGGTCAATGATTGAATTTGTTGTGTCCCCAGCACCTGGCATAGTGTCTGGAACACTGAGAGACTCAACAGGTGCCATCAGCACTGAATGAGCGTCAGCAGCACAGTCTGTGCAGGGAGGGAATGAACCCAGGTGATTAACTGGGGTTGTTTGTGGCACGTAACTCCTTGTGCACGGAGAGCCTCAAGGCTTGCAGAGGAGCGATCCGAGATATGTGGATTCACCTCTGTTACCTGCAATTTGGCTGGGCAGGATCTGCTGGTGATGGGAGATAACCAAGCAAATGGGCTCGTGCTCCAGCGTGAGCCAGACTGAACTTGAAGACTAGTAAACAGTTTTTCTCCCTTTTAAGAGAGAGGCCAGGCTAAGACAGCCGTGGGCAAATTACGGCCTGCCGGATCCTGCCCATTTGAAATGAATAAAACTAAAAAAAAAAGACCGTACCCTTTTATGTAATGATGTTTACTTTGAATTTATATTAGTTCACACAAACACTCCATCCATGCTTTTGTTCCGGCCCTCCGGTCCAGTTTAAGAACCTATTGTGGCCCTCGAGTCAAAAAGTTTGCCCCCCCCTGGGCTAAGAGGTACTTTCTCAGATCATCTCAAGTCAAACTTGAGAATGATGATGGAACCACAAACTGAATCTTAAATAAGGAGAAAGAGAGGGAGTGTCTTGTAAGAACACTTTTGAGAGTCTGAATTAATAAATTTAATAGGAAAAAAACCCCATCAACATTCCCATCTTCCTGGAAATTCCTGGAAGCTACCTATAAGGGCTGGATTTCTTTGCAGGACACTTGGCATATTTTCCTAAAAATCTGGAATGGGGCCAGCCTTGACTCATGAACCAGGAGGTCGAGGTTCGATTCCTGGTCAGGGCACATGCCAGGGTTTGTGGGCTCCATCCCTGGTAGGGGACATGCAGGAGGCAGCTGATTGATTCTCTCTCATCATTGATGTCCCTCCCTCCCTCCCTCCCTCCCTCTCTCCCCGTTCCTCTCTCCCTCTCTCCCCCTTCCTCTCTCCCTCTCTCCCCCTTCCTCTCTCCCTCTCCCTCTCCCTTCCTCTCTCTGAAAATCACTGAAAACATAGAAAAAATCTGGAATGGTTCAAAAAGTACAGGTGATCAGACTGAGGCCCAGGCTCAAAAGCAGTCAACCTGGTGAAGAAACTGACATCCTTTTTTATAAAGTGTGACTTCACGCATGACAATAGAACCAACGCGAAGCAAAGGGGAACTTCATGTCCAAGGCATTTCTCTGGAGCCTGGAGAAGAGAAAGATTATGCAGCCACTCTGCCCACCTCAACACGGACAGTTTACCATGCTGGATTCTCCAATACCTGAAGGATCCAGGTCTTTAATTAGAACATGGCTTCTCCTTACCATTGGTCACCCCTGACTTCTGGCTTTGGTCATCTGCAAGTTGAGTGTCAGGAAAGAGGTACCTAAGAGCACACGCTGAGAGGAGAGGGCTGGTGAGGACTCACTCCAGGGCAGCAGGCCACACTCACGGAGAAGAGTGCTCTCCATGCAGGGCCATTACCTGTTTTGATGTAGGATATGTTTCCCTTTAGAAACGATATGAATGATGCTTAGGCCTCTATACTGTCTCCTAATCCATGCAAACCAGTGTGGGACACTAGATGCCAGGTCTGCATCTCAGGGCTGGCTGGTTTCCACAGCCTTGCAGGCCCTGGGCCCGGGCAGGGGAGGGAAGCGCCGGCCCGTGTGGGCTGGCCAGTTTGCTGTGTGTCAAGCACTCTACACCTGGGAAGAGTTGTGTGGGATTCTGTTTCAGAGTTCAGAAAGCATCATGGGAAGAGTAGCCCAGGGAATTTAGTTCTAAAAGGACTCTTTTCCCTCACAATTCAAAAAAATATTGCAAAGGATCCATAAGAGATGAATAAATTATTAAACTATTATGACGTTGCTATAAAAATCAGGGGTGGGGAACCTTTTTTCTGCCAAGGGCTACTTGGATATTTATAATATCATTTTGGGGCCATACAAAATTATCGACTTAAAAATTAGCCTGCTATATTTGGCCAAACATTTAACTAATTCAGCCCTAATGCCTTGCAGGGCCAGATCAAATGATTTCATGAGACTTATATGGCCCACAGGCCGGACATTCCCCACCCCTGCTATACACATACGGTGTTAATTCAATAATTCATAATGGACTGGTACAAGATTTCTAAGGCTCATAAAATACTGCTGGCTTTTGGAGGTAGTTAGCTTTCTGGGTGCGTGCTAATTGTTCCTTTATAGGGAAGCCTGGGGGGGGGATGGGGGGGGAGGGGGTACTAGGGAGCCGGTGGAGCCCTGGTGGAGGAGAGAGCAGGGCTCCCTAGTGCGATGGGCCAGGCACTGGCTTGTCTCTGGGAGGGAGGAGGCAGGGAGGGGTTCCGCAGCACCCCAAGGCTTCTGGCCAGGTGCCAGGACAGTGATCAGCAGTCACAGGGTGCGGCAATCTCTCATCTGAACCCACTAACAGAACAGCCTGTTCCTCAAACGCTGGGCCAGCATGGTGACATTGACCTTCACCTGGGCCTGGTGCCTCAGCATTTCCATGAGAACCCCGATTTCTTATCTGGAACCCTGGGGGTCAGACAAGTTTCCGAATTCAGATTTTCTCAAGTTTTATAAAGGCAACATGTTGCATAAATCATGTATAATGGACACCCCCCGGAGGGGTGTGAGGCAGCACCCCATATTCAAACCCATTAATACTCTCTACAGCAAAATGTATGGAGATGACACTAAACAGGATAAATAAGGACTATAAATAGCCTCACATCAGTCCAATTTTTGCCAGCTTATGGATTTTAGCGTGAAAATATGAAAACCTTTGCAGCTTTCCCAGCCCTCCAGACTGGGCACGACTTGTCCTGCAGGCACTCGGGCACTTTCTACTTCTGCCTCCCTGAGGCTCTGACTACGGCTCCATCTGCACCAAGAAAGACATGGATTTGAACCAAACAAGGCAGCAGAGCTGTCAAGGGGCAAGCAGAGTGCTAGCCATTACTCTGGGATTACACAGAGAAGCTGTGGTCAGCTCTATACTAGTATATTTATCCATACAGAGTAGAATTTGATTCATGCATCTAGGCAAAACCATTGGCAAGACAAAATAAAACAGGCAAACAGGGAATTTCTTCCCAATGCTGGCTCCCTGCCCAGCCTCTCTGGGTTGAGAGAAATGTGTGCTAATCGCTGTGTCTTACATTTGCAGGCCTTCCCCTGATTTCAGAGCCCACTGGTCCAAGTTCCAGAGACCTCGGTGAGGTGTGCAGGGCGGGCAGCACACAGGTGAAGAAGGCCAGTTGGCCTGTGGTCACGGGGCTGGGAGGAAGTGGAGTCAGGACAAGAACCTGGGTCCTCAAATTCTCTGGCAACTGTCCTCCTTACACCTGCCAAGTGCACAATCCTCAGGACTGTGGCCCCAAATACATTCTGCCCAACTCTCGTTCTGCAAGGAGACTCGAGTAACCTCGCTCAATGCGTTTTGAAACACTGCTTCCTGTATCTTCCTCACGGAGATGTACATGCCCCTCAGTGTACTAGGACCCTGACTTCCTAAGGAAACCAGATTCGCTTCGCTGAAACCATGTTTCCTAAGTGCATTTGCATGGAACCCTTCGGCCAGTACTGCCACAGCACCCGCGCATTCTGGGGTACTGATTTTCCCAGTTTCAATTGTGTTCCAGATTTTACGTCCAGTTGAAAGCAGCGTATCCATTTGGAAAGAGTTTTACCCCGAGGGCTGAAAGAAATCACAATGAGTTATCAGGAGACCATGTCCAGGGAATCCAATTTTCCACCCTCCCCCTTTCCCTCTACCTCCGCAGACCCCTCAGAGGCTCCGGGTCCACAGCCTGCACCCGCCCCGCTGTGAGCAAGGTGGTGACACAGTCCATGCCTTGTCATTCGTGGTGAAGCAGGAGCGCCCACCGAAGGTCGAATGCCCTCATCGGCAGGCAGCACCTGTGCCAGCCTGGTGGACCATGGGCATTTCTGATGGAGAAAGGGGAACTCAACTTTGGTCTGAGACTCTCACGCTCCTTTCCAACCCAGTTCAACCTTTCATGAGAAGGGCATGAAGGAGGGAGGCAGCTTTATAAATAAAGTGACCTCTGATTTCCATGGAATTATTTGATGTACCTATGTATTGGGAAATTCTAGAAATGATGAAACCCTCGGTCAGGTGAAGGAGCTGGACCAGGTGTCCTTGGTGGAACATTAGTTCCATGAGCCCTAACACAGTGACATTCATTTGGGTAATTATTGCCCTTGAAGTCCTGTGAGGTCCCTGGAAACTAAGCATTTCTCGAATGTGCTATCAGGTGGGACGGGAGTCACCACAGTGACATCCGATTCTGGACTAGGAATTGAGGTGAGCTCCTGAACACATTATGCC
Source organism: Myotis nattereri (assembly GCF_964212035.1). Classification (NCBI taxonomy): domain Eukaryota; kingdom Metazoa; phylum Chordata; class Mammalia; order Chiroptera; family Vespertilionidae; genus Myotis; species Myotis nattereri. The sequence goes on from NC_138079.1 coordinate 13,105,569, forward strand.
TTAAATATTCCATGACACTACTTATAGCGCTTGAGGATTCCTTCTAGTTCTAGGTCTTTAATGTAAAATAAGGAGATGAGGAGTAATAACAAGCACACTCTAATAAGAGCTAACTGTTTTCTCTTACTCTGCTAGAACTATTCTAAGTGCTGCAGACACATGAACTCATGGAATATTCACGACAGCCTGATCATCAGCCACGATTTCCAGATGAGGACACTTAGGCACTGAGAGGTTTAATAAGCTGCACAAGGCTACACAACTGATAAGGGGGAAGCCAGGGTCCAAACTCACAAGCCTGGGCCCCTAACAGTAGCTCATGCTTTTCAAAGTCCAAACCATTATGGCTATGGCACATTGTGTGAATTTACCCAAATGCTTGGTTTATAAGGAAAGCAGACACAGACAGACAGACTTATTGAGACTAACTCACTTTACTAATCAATGACCAGCTAGGAGGAATTTCCTGTAACAGTGTTGAGACAAAATTATGAGGGGATCTTTATCAAAGAAACAGTTTTACTAACTTAAAAACAGTACCCAGGGTCATGACATGCTTGTCTGAACTTCATACAATAAGTTGCACCTAAGAGGTTGACAGGCGTGCGCATGCAAACCCCACCCCAGAGGTGAGAGAACAGGTGTGGAGAAAGCAGGTGAGGTGGTGGTCAGTGTGCCAGGGAACCCCAATGCACAGAGTATTCTGGTTCTTCAGGATCAATGCAAACCTCCCTGTCTCCCTCTAACCACATGACCTCGGCCAAGTGATTTCTCCTTTCTTGACCTGGATCCCCCAACTCTAAGATGCAAGGAGGGCCGGCCAAGTCCAAAACCCACCCGGAGAACTCAGAGGGATCGGCTTTGAGAGAAGCCAGTGGTCCGTCTTCGAGGCAGCCAATGAGTCTGAGGCAGCTGGGGCCCAATGTGAAACAAGTGATGGGAATTTCATCGAAGGCCTACATTTAGGCAGAGCTGTTACAGGGAAGGACCGGGTGCTGGAGGCCTGGGTACAGCAGGGGGATGGGCAGGACCAGAGGTTCTGGCTGGGAGCTGGAAGATGGGAAGTTAGCTGAGCACAGATGGGCATCTGTCCAGTGGAATTTCAAAACAAGTGAGCACCAGACACATAGGATGGTAGGGGCCACAGAGAAGGGACCTAGGCAGTTTCTGTCTTCTAAAAAGCAGCACACTGGGTTGCACCTGAACAATTTCAGGTTTAATATTCAAAATACTTAACATGGCACCCGGCACTGATCAAAGTGCGGTAGAATTCTGGTGGCATATGGCACTGGTGGCACCAACCCCACTCACAGCCCCTTCTCTCTTGGGGTAAATTCTGGTCATTGCTACTTTGAGCCATCACTGCCTCCAAAGGGCTCCAACTCTCATTTAGTTCTAAGAGCTGGATGTCACCCTCAAGAGCTGAATCATTCTTTAACAGCACAGAGGACTTCCATGGGGGATGCCCACTGAGCATGGCTGTCACCCATTGAGGTTAGCAGGTGGATGATAAAAGGCATGGCCAGAACACAGAGAGGCCTGGGGGCAGGTAAGGTCAAATTACAACTTTAAGGAGGAAAAGTTTAATCTTAACTTAGGAAATCATCTGTACTCTGAAACTGCTTAAAATATTTCCTACTGAATGGCTTTCCCACATTTTGACCATGAGTTACAATGAAAACTTGGGAAATTTAACGCAGTGACTCAGTGCACGCACACAGATATACCTAGAACAAACAATTCTGACTGTTACACCCTGAGACCCCTGCAATATTTTCTGCTTGATCCTATTCCGTTAAAAAATAATGCTGTCTCTACCCACTGAACCAACTTTATGACCCATCAATGGGCTACAACGTACAGTTTGGAAAACCCTAGCCCTAACCCTAATGCTAACTCTAACCCTAAGAAAACAGTAAACTTTTCTGAGCCTCCATTTCTCTCTGTGATCATAAACAAGGCATGAAAGTCACCGTCAAGTCCCGCAGGTAAACTCCTACACTGCAGGTCAGTTCCTGGAGGGGCTTGGAGATAAACAGCTAAGGCTCTGACCTTGATCAGATGTCCTCAGAGCAGATATGCAGGGCACTGGAGGGCGGCTGGTGTCTGTTATTGGGTAAATAATTTTCCAAAGGACTATAACCTTATTTAGTTAGATTTGACTAATTTGAAGTTTATGTTCATTAGGAGAAAGTAGGAAATGAACAACATAAATATGGTAGGAAGTATATTAGAACCCCTTAAGAAAATAAGTTTTTGAGAAGAAACCCAAAACATTCTACAATGAAAATGACTGGTACAATAATTTTTACTTTTGCATTAAACCGTGTCTTCTCTTTCAGGAATTTCAGTGGCTTCACTCTAGTTAGTCAAGTCTGATATACAGTGTGGTCACGGAAGTACCAATACATCTCTTTATAAATATTTTATAATCTGGAATTTTAAAAAGTGTATCACACTACCATTCACTAGAATGAAGACAAACTGAAATTCTACTGCATGAGTTTATACTTTCTAAGTGCTTCTAGGTTTGCTATTCAGAATATGTACACACATTCCTATAACAAGCCAGCCAATTACTTGGGGAGGCAGATAGCAAATACAAAGTCCAATTTCACAGGATCCACAACGGTCTGGTTAAGACAGTGTCCCTGTTGCCCAGGACACAAGACCCAGACAGAATGTACTGCCAGAGAGGCCTGGGGTGAAAGGTCACATGCTGAAGGTACTCCACCACTGCAGGGGTCACCGCCACCTCCTCAGCCAGGGGTGCTCGTGCCCTCCTGCTGCACCGCGCAGAGGGCTGCAAATGGCTGTGGCAAACGCCGGTTACAGGGGGTGTGTGGCTTTCTCTGAGGCACAGCCTCCCTGGCGAGGTCACAGGTTGCACTGGGAACTCCCCGAGGGGACCACGGGAGGACACTTGCCTGACTTCTCTGACCACAGGACTCTTTTTCGGAGAGTACCTCACAGGCCTGTTAGGAGGCAGGCTTTAAAAAGCTCCCACATCTCACCACGGCATGAAAATGCGGCCAATGTAAAATAAGCTGACATTTAGCTACTCGCAACATGCCCCAGAGAAGGCCCTCAAAGGGAAGAGCAGCCGTCTGTGCTAAACACAATTTATCAATGTCTCTCTCGCAGACTTTAGGGCAGTAGCTCAACGTGTGGGCCCCACGCAGCAGCCTCAATTCACCCGGGAACTGGCTGGAAATGCACACTCCCGGGCCCACCCCAGACCTGCTCACCCAGAATCAACAGGGACCAGCCTCCAGGAGACGCTGACCTGGTAATGAGGGCTGAGAACGAGCTGCTCCAAGGTCGCAGTGCCTGGGGGAGAGGGGCAGCCCACTGGGGGTCCAGCCACCTCCACTTTCTGAACCAGATTAGGGAAAAATCACTACCACATGCTGAGGAGACTAGGACAGACAAGGAAACAGTTTTAATCTGCATATTCTCTCTCTCTCTCTCTCTCTCTCTCTCTCTCTCTTTCTCTCTCTCTCTCTCTCTCTCTCTCTCTCTCTCTCTCTCTCTCTCTCTCACACACACACACACACAGTAGAAAGTGTCTCCTTTCCTCCCCCCACGCCCATCTGAAATGACTGGTCCTGAGGCACTAGGCGGAGCAGAGCTGGTATCCCTGAGTGCCTGCACTGGCCAGGCACATGCAGAAGCCTTAACCAGCCTCTAGCACATTCACTCCTCTGAACAAGATATTACTGTCCCATTTCCAGGATGGGAAACCGAGGCTCAGAGTGTTGCAGGTATGTGGCCAAAGCCAGAGTGGCTCTGGGCCTTACCCTGTACAAGTCGGTGTCTTTTCAGCCTCTGAGGGATTATTTTTACCCCTACTGTATTTCAAGAAGCCCAGGCTCTAAGAATTTACATTTTTCCCACAATCACACAGACAGCGCGTACAAAGCTGGACTAAAACCCAAGGTTTCTGCCCCTAACTCTGTGCTCCCTGCACCCCATCCCATTGCAGAGGGGAGATGAGGCCAAGTGCCCCCAGGTGCTGTCCTGGAGCCAGGGGAGAAGAGCCCTCTGGGTGTGACCACGGCAGGAGGCACACAGGTTCTCTAGTGAAGGATGAGTGGCAAAAGCAGAGAGAGGTCTGAGGGCTGAGCCTCAGGAACAGGCATCCTGGAGGCGAAGCTGCCTCCTCTGCCGTGTGTGCTCTCATTACATTTGAAAGGGAAGAGGGGGATCAGGACTGACAGCCTTGCAGACTTGCAGTGAATCACTTCCGCCAATCCGTGTGTTCTCTCCACACTGGAGGGGCATGTGGGTTTACATGTGTGAGAATCATGCTGGAATCCAGACCCTGAAACATGATTGGATGCAGTGGAAAGTCAGTAAAACCGGCACACGTTTAGACATGTATGTTTGATATCACACGGCTCTAAGAGGAATAGGATAAGGGTTCTTAGCCCAAGGGGCAGAATCAGAAATCAGGGCTCCCATGAACTAGGCGAAGGAAAAAAACACCAACTCTGTAACTTTATTTTCATTCACGTCTGATATTTAGCATTCTCCTTCCTTAGGAATTCAGGCAACAAACCACAGTCGCATTAGCAGTACCTGTAACTTTATATCACATTACCGTTGTTGCAGGTATTTTGAAATACTGTTTACATTCGTCACTACTTCACAGTGACAGCAGTGATTAGACCTATCATGGGATCTTGTTATTAAATCTTTGAAGAAATAAATCCTATCTAATAAAAGAGAAACATGGTAATTAGCGTACACCGCTACCCTTCCCATTGGCTAATCAGGGTGATATGCAAATTAACTGCCAGCCAAGATGGCAGCCGGCAGCCAGGCAGCTGACGAGAACAGGGAGGCTTGCTTGTTTCAGTGAAGGAGGAAGCCAAGCTTCCCCACCTGCCTTGCCGGCCTCTTAGCTGCACTCTAAGCAACATTGTAACAAATATAGACGCTAAACAAAACCCCGGGCTTCAGCCAGCAGGACCGCAACATTGTTTCAACTACAGAAGGGTAAACAAAGGCCAGAAACCTGCTTTCAGCAGCGGAGGTCTCATAGCTGGAGCCGAGCCTCAGAGCTAAAGCTGGCCCAGAATAAAAAAAAAGGAAAAAAGGACAGGTTGGGATCTTCAGTCACCCGCCAGCCTGAAAACGACCCTCAGCCCCTCACCCAGGCTGGCCAGGCACCCAAACGGGACCCCCACCCTGATCCAGGACACCCTTCAGGGCAAACCAGCCGGCCCCCACCCATGCACCAGGCCTCTATCCTATATAGTAAAAGGGTAATATGCCTCCCAGCACTGGGATCAGTGGAGCCGCAAGGCCTCCCAGCACCAGGATCAGCGTGACAGGGGGCAGCGCCCAAACCCCCTGATCACCCTGTGGCTCTGTGTGTGACAGGGTGTGGCGCCCCAACCCCCACCCCCCCATTGGCCCTGCCCTGAGGGACAGTGGCGGCACCCCAACCCCCTGATCCCCCCTGCTCTGTGTGTGACAGGGGGCAGTGCCCCAACTCCCCTATCGGCCCTGCTCTGTGACAGGGGGGAGCTCCTCAACCCCCTGATTGGCCCTGCTCTGTGCGTGACAGGGGGGAGCTCCCCAACCCCCTGATGAGCCCTGCTCTGTGCATGACAGGGGAGCTCCCAACCCTCTGATGGGCCCTGCTCTGTGCATGATAGGGGGCAGCGCCCCAACCCCCTGATTGGCCCTGCTCTGTGCGTGACAGGGGGTGGCACCGCAACCTCCCTATCGACCCTGCCTTGAGTGTGACAGGGGGCGGTGCCCCAACCCCCCAATAGGCCCTACCCTGAGCGTGACTAGGGGTGGCATCGCAACCTCCCGATCCACCCTGCTCTGTGCATGACAGGGGGCGGTGCCCCAACTTCCCAATCGGCCCTGCTCTGAGCCCGACCAGGGGCTGCACCTAGGGATTGGGCCTTCCCTCTGCCACCCAGGAGCAGGCCTAAGCCAGCAGGTCGTTATCTCCTGAGGGGTCCCAGACTGCAAGAGGGCACAGGCCGGGCTGAGGGACCCCCACTCCCCCCCAAGTGCACAAATTTTTGTGCACCGGGCCTCTAGTATATAAATAAATGTCATAATTTAACATCTTGATAATGGGATATCACACTTCTTATGGCAAGAAAAGCTGTAATATGAGTCCACAAAAGCAAAACCAGGAAAAATATAAAGGGAAAACTTCAAAAGGATTTGAAAAATGAGGACATACAAGCCCCAGCACACAGACAGTCCACTGCCTTGTGCTATCTCACAAAGTAATTCTTAGTAAAAACTTTAAACTTCTTAAATCCTCACCCAAGGGTATGTTTTTATTGATTTCAGAGAGAGGAAGGGGGGGAGAGAGAAGCATTGGTGTGTGTGTGTGTGTTGGGGGGGGGGCGTGCGCATTGGTGTGGGTGTGTGTGTGTGTGTAAGAGGGAGAGCGAGAGCGAGAGCGAGAGCGAGAGCGAGAGAGAGAGAGAGAGAGAGAGAGAGAGAGAGAGAGGCATTGGTATGAGAAACACTGATCAGTTGCCTCCCATATGCGCCCAACGAGGATCGAACCTGAAAGCTAGGCTTGTGCTCTGACCAGGAATTGAATTTGCAACTTTTTGGTGTATGGGACGATGCCCCCAACCAAGCCACCTGGCCAGGGCAAAACTTTGAAAAGAGCAGTATCTTTGATCCTATTTGATCCCGAGATGACTTCTAATCACCCACCCAGGAATCCTCTATCAACGAGGAATGCAGACAGCCTCAGTGAGGGCGAAGCCATCTTCCCTAGGGCTCACCTATGCTTGGTTGTCTCCTCTAGCAACATTCTAACCACATAACAGGAACTCCATAAATGTGTGACTGTGACTAACTCAGGTGTGTTTTTACACCTCTTCAAAGCTTGCAGGTATTCATTTTTCCTCATTCTGTATTTACTGTAAGTCCCTTCAGAGAAATAGTCTTGTCTGCAAATCTCCTGTTACAGATGAGGAGATGGGCCTGAAGGGTTAGTGCCTTACCTGGGCCCACCCAGGAGCCATGAGCCAGGACTCAACAGGACTCACTCTGTCCCCCCAGCTTCGCATTTGCCCACGCTAAACTACTTTACGCACATTTCAAGCCGACACTGGAAGACTGATTATTGGAGGTGATGTACACCCAAATTGCTTGATTTCGTAGATATAAATTTGGTCTATGCAGAAAAAGAAAGCTAAAAAGATTAACAGAGAAACTAAGGCAAGGACTGAATTGAATTAACTCAAGCTTTAAGGGAAAATACTTCTCTTTTCTGAATCCTCATTCCCTAGGGATGAAAACTCAGTGACTGAGAGTGGGGAGCCCTCATACTCACCCCAGGCCTGGCTTTCCAACCCTCTCATCAGAACGATGGCCATCTGGGCACAAAGTTAGGAGCTCTAAAGGCCTAGAAGATGCTCAGGGTAGATTCTCTCCTCCCCCAGGAGAAGAGGTGGGGTTCAGTGGACACTTGCTGACCTGAGCTCTCTCCTCCTGGCTCCCATCCGACCCAACAAAGGCAACAAAAGCATTTCTCACACAAACCCACCCTGTCGGTCCAGCTCTGCTGGAGCTGGAAAGGCTGTGAATTTGTTTCTATCTATAATCACCTTCGGAATCTCTGGCAAAATGAAAGCAGGCTCGTCCAACCTTTAATAGTACTTGTTTTGTACCCATGAGGACCACCCTTCCCATTTAAGACATTTCTTTTTTCCACTTAAAGTCCTAATGAATTTAGTAGCCATGAGTCATCAGTTTTATACTGATGCCAACTTCCTCTTATTATACTTTTCTGGTCTGATTTCCTTTCTTTGCAGCTAATTTTGGGAATCTCAAATCTATGGCTCCTGGAATTGAGTTGGACCCCATCTGTGTGTGTGTGTGTGTGTGTGTGTGTGTGTGTGTGTAAGAGAGAGAGAGAGAGAGAGAGAGAGAGAGAGAGATTGATTGCATGCACAGAAGACAAGATCTCTGGGACAAGCCCATAGCTAACATAATACTCAATGGTGAAAGGTTGAAAGCTTTCACCGACAAAATCAGGAACAAGACAAGGGTGTTTTTCTTAAAACTCCTATTCAATATAGTACTGGAAGTCCTAGCCAGAGCAATTTGGCAAGAAAAAGAAACAATAGGCATCTAAATTGGAAAGGAAGAAGAATAACTGTCTCTGTTTGTAGGTGATATGATCTTAGAAAATCTTAAACACTACACCAAAAAAACAGTAAGAACTGATAAATGAATTCAGTAAAGATGCAGGATATAAAATCAACATACAGATGTCAGTTACATTTCTATACAGTAACTCAGAAACAGAGTCAAATGGTGCCTGCCAGTGGCTGGGGGTGGGGGTATGGGAAGATGCTAGTCAAAGGGTAGAAGCTTCCAGGTGGACGATGAGTAAGTTCTGGAGATCTCATGTACAGCAAGGCGACCATAATGAACAATAGTGTATTATGTACTTGAAAGTTATTATGAGAGTGAGTCTTAAATGTTAATTTATGTGACGGGATGGAGGTGTTAACCAACCATTTCTTAGTATATATGTGTATCAAATCATGCTGTACATCTGAAACATACATGTTATATGTTCAATAATAGTTCAATGAAGCTGGGGAAAATTAGATTAAAAAAACCAGGAGATCAAAGTGTGGGGAAGAAAATGATTGTTCAAATCTGTAGGCAATTTGAAACATTTTAAAAAACGCAGATTGAGATATCCAATTAATATAATTAATACACAATAAGACATTACATCGAGGCAATTTCAGTTTACTTCTGGGCACCAGAAAGTAAACTTTTATTTTGTATTTGTTTACTAATAATATTTGTTTACAAATATTCACTGTTTTGTGAATTGTTTATTCATGTTCGTTTTATTGAGAAATTGACATTTTTCTTCTTTTTTACTTATTTTTTTCCAATTACAGTTTACATTCAGTATTATTTTGTATTAGTTTCAGGAGTACAGCACAGTGGTTGGACAACTATGCACTTGACAAAGGGTTTCCCTCGATATTTCCAGTACCCACTTGGCACCACACATAGTTATCACAACATTACTGACGATATTCCCTATGCTTACTTTATAGGAATCCGACATTCATTTTCACAGTCTATATTAGGTTTATAATTATCCCTACTATTTTTAAAAAAACACACACATAAGTATAGAGTTACTTAAAATGTTGGGGAAAGATTCACTGACTGAGTACAAAAGGACAGGCAGAAAAGATAGCAATGGAGACCTCTGGTGGACCAACATTCCATTTCTTTGCCTTATTTTTCAGGGAAATGATATATAAATTGATGTATAGAGTGGTAGATCCTGGGTTCAAGAAACTAAAGCAGTGCTACTGATTTATAATCATGGTCCATGAATGTTATTTAGAAACCTGACCTGCCAGTAAGTCCAGGTAAATGGATATACTCATCAAACTCCTAGGTTGAAATTAATTGCAAACTAGGAGGAACATATGTTGCTTGAAGATAGGAGTTTTTGGCCAAGACCCACATGCAGAGATATCCTCCACACAGAGCCCTTATGCCAAAGTGTGAGTGAAGAGAGGGGAGACATGGAGAGGGGGCAGGGGGCAGGGGGCAGGAGTCCAGCCGGCCCTCCCTCCAGCATCAGCACATTTGCCCTGCCCTTCCAAAATGCCCACTTACGTCTCCCCCGGACCAGTCCAGTCTCCCCATATGTCTGCCTATCAGAGAGTCTCAATGTTTCCTTGTTAATTAAACAGCATGTTAATTAACAACACTCATGTTGCTAATTGTCCTACTTTCCCCCTCAACCAGAGAACTCAACAATACTGCAAGATAACAACCCTTTCTCCAATAGAGTGTCTGCTTTTCTGAATCCATGTGTAGCAAAAGTTAACCTGAGCAGCAGAGGTCAGCTATTCTGTAGGTAGGAATGTTGTTAAATAAATAAATGGAACCAATTAGTACTCCTATAATCAAACAAACATTATACTCAACTGCCACCTTCAAAAATAGGTGCCCACATCTGAACTTGCATATTTTCTACTCCATCATCTTAGCTTTCCTCCCCTTCATTTTCCACCTCCCATGACGCCTCCCCGAAGAGTACCCAGCAATTACTTCTCTCCATTCAGTGAGACTGGCCCAAGATGCTCTAAATTTCATCATCACACTGAGAGAACCTGCTACAAGGAACACTTAGCTTTCATTTATAATCTTCACTCTCACACCTTTAATCTTTAGTCCTGACACATAAATTCAGAGCTATACAGAATAAGAGGTTTGTGTTAGCAGTCCAATATCTTGGACAACTCCTTGTAGACTCAGAAACACTTTTTTCTCTAGTGCCTTACGGCCCTCCCAAGGAGGCCACAGCCCACCACCTTCCCACTAGCCCACCAAATAACCCATAATGATGGTGCCTTATTTGCAAGTTCCTTAGCCTCAGGCTTGACCATCATTCTTGAAGCCATTGCCACACAGATCCCACTCTGGCTTCTCCTCACAGAAAACTCATCTTTCCAGAGGCCCCACATCAACAGTGGAGCGAAGGTGCTTGGCTCTCTTGGAGATCAGCATGAGCATAACTAAGTGAGCTGAAACACACCGTGGGCTCACGAGGACACGGTCTGACAGAGATGCCAGGACAGCAGCCCCAGCCCACTTCATTCCTCTCCTCCCCGCTGTGAATGCCTGTGCAGAAGGCCCTGGCTGCATCAACGGTGGTTAGGAACATCTGTTGGACCATCCTCCACGAGCGCTTTTCCTGGAAGATGAGGGGCACTTGCGTCCCTTTTCCTGCTTTGTTTTCCTTCACAGCACTGCTAACTCTACGTGTGCAGCATATACATGCATTCAGTTGTCAAATGCGTCTGGCCCCCCTACCTGCACGTAAGCTCACTGCTAGCTCTACTTGCACAGCACATACATACATTCATGCCTAGGTGTGCACCGTCTGGCGCCCCCACCCGACTGTAAGCTCTGTGAGAAGAGGGATTGTGTTTTGTTCACTGTGTCCCATTTGTGGCACAGCGTGCCTGGCACATAGTAGGCGCTTTCAGACACCGCGTGAATAAATGAATGGCCACGAGCAGGGAAGTGAACACTGGGTGTGTGTGCACTGGGAAAGCAGCTAAAGGCTGCTGTTTGAAAAAATTATTGGGGCACAAACATTCTCTGTTCCATAAAAATCTACCAGAAGAATGGGGGACAGTGCTATTCCAGTAACTTAACCATTGCTCTTTGGTTAGTTCTGATGGTGCCCGTAGGGACTAACCTTTAAGAAGGTGTTGTCTTACTCACAAAGCCCTCCATTTTTCATTAGAAGTGTGTATGGCCACTACTATGTCCATATCTGGGTTCAAACATGCAGGCTCTGGGGACTGGGTGTGGCTTTAAGAGGGTGGCACCACACTCGGAGGTGGGGATCTTTCTGTGGCATTGACCAGAGGCCAGTCCTTATTCAGACTCTGGGCCAAGGCTCTGACCTCTTGCTGCTGGCCTCACTGGCCTGGGATCCTGAACACTGTGCTGTGGCTCCAGAACCTTGATCTTCAGGCTCCAGGTCAAGGTTCTGTCCTCTGGCTCTGCTGTCCTCCTGGGACTTCAATCCTCTTCTGTGTAGACCTGAGAGCCTGTTCTCCCCCCGACTCCAGGAGACTTCTCTGGCCTGGCCTCCATGTGGCTCACACAGCCTACAGTACTGGTGCCTGACTCCCCAACAACCACACTGCTCAAACCATAGGTCTGAGACCATCTCAGCAATGTTTCAGTTAGAGAGAGCCCTGTGACCCAATTCTGGCCAATAGGTTTGTTAGCTCCTGGCAGCTTTTCTTGATCCAAAAGAGACTCAAGAAGAGATGCCCATTTCTTCCTCTGGATACCACATGTTTGGATGTGAAGGCTGGACCTGCTGTGGTCACCCTACCACCCACCTGTGGCAGAAGCCACTCTAGGAGGAAGGCAGAGCTCCCAGTGGTGCAGAGGTGGACCTGAACAAGCCCGAGGGACCTCACTTGCCTGCAGCCAGCCCTACCCCAGGGCTTGTCACAGGAGACAGCCTGTCCTTGCTCAGGTCCAGTTTGAGCGGAGATGTGCTGCTGCTTGCAGCAGAGAGTATGCCTTTCCCCACCTTTGCATGAAGGTCCTGGTGTCCCCCAAGTACTGCAGCCACGGCCTTCCAGAGTCATGCCACCAGAGTTCACTTCCACTTTCCCAGCTAAGAAAACGTGGATTGGATTACAGCCCTGGTGCCCAACCTTTCACGCATGAGGACTTCTCTTTAATTGAGGTACTATTCACATATCATATAAGCCACCATTTGAACCAGCTTCAAGTACAATTCAGTGGCTCTTTTAATATACTGACTCTTATGCCACTGTCACCCCTATCTAATTTCAGAACCTTTTTATCATCCCCACAGAACACATTAAACTGTCACTCCCTAGCCCTCTTCCTCTCCCTCCCCCTAGCCAGGAATCTGCTTTATATCTCTTTGGATTTGCTTATTTTGGACATTCTATATAAATGGAATCATATAATATGTGGCCTTTTTTGTCTGGCTTCTTTCACTTAGCATAATACTTTCCAGGTTCATCCAATGTTGTAATGTGTTAGCACTTCATTCTTTTTTACTAGAGGCCCGGTGCACGAAATTTGTGCACTGGGGTATGGGGGGGGGTGGGGGCGGCGGCGGTGGCCCTCAGCCCAGCCTGCACCCTCTCCAATCTGGGACCCCTTGGGGGATGTCTGATTAGGCCCGATCCCGCTGGCAGTCAGACATCCCTCTCACAATCCGGGACTGCTGGCTCCTAACCGCTTGTCTGCCTGATTGCCCCAAACTGCTCCCCTGCTGGCCTGATTGACACCTAACTGCTACCCTGCCAGCCCGATCACCCCCAACTGCCCTCCCCTGCAGGCCTGGTCGCCCCCAATTGCCCTCCCCTGCAGGCCTGGTCCTCCCCAACTGCCCTCCCCTGCAGGCCTGGTCCTCCCCAACTGCCCTCCCCTGCTGGCCATCTTGTGACTGATGACATGCGGGTGCCCATCTTGTGACGTCATGGGGACGGCCATCTTGTGACAATGTGGGGGCGGCCATATTGTGATGTGAGGGCGTGATGGTCAATTTGCATATTACCACTTCATTATATAGGATGGCTGAATCATATTCTACTATATGGATATGCCATATTTTGTTTATCCAGTTGTCATTTGGTGGGCATTTGGCTTGTTTCCACTTTTTTACTGTTGTGAATAATAATGTGATAAACATTCATGTAGAAGCTTTTGTTTGAACACTGTTTCAGTTCACCTGGATATATACCTAGGAGTGGAGTTGCTGGGTCACTCCATTCCATGTTTAACTTTTTTAGGAACCACCAAATTGCTGTCCACAGCAGTGAGGTCTTCTTTTTTTGTTTCTTCTAAAACAAGTTTTTTATTGTGGCAAAACACATACAACATAAACTTTACCATTAGAACCACTTTTAGTATACGGTTTAGTAGTGTTAAGTATATTCACATTGCTGTGACACAGACCTCCAGAGCCCTTCTGTCTTGCAGAACTGAAACTCTATGCTCATTAAACAACACTCCCTCTTGCCCCCCCACCCCCACCACCACCCCTGGCAACTCCCATTTTATTTTCTGTCTTTATGAATTTGACTAGCTTGTCCCTTTGTGACTAGTTTACCTCACGTAGCATCCATGTTGTAGATGGGATAAGGGTTCTTTCCTTTTTAAGGTCGCATAGCATTCCACTGTATGGATATACCATGTTTTGTTTATCCAATCTTCTGTCAATGGACATTTGGACTGTTTCCACCTCTTGGATATCATAAATTGTGTTGCTATAAATTGTGCAAATATTTGAGATCTCTCTTTCATTTCTTTTGGAGATATACCCAGAAGGGGACAAATACTTCTTTTTAACATAAAAAACTTTGTGGATCTTTACCAGTTTGGTGTTTTGCCCCATCCATTTCCCCCTGGGATGTGAATCATCCCTTTTTCCAGCATCTCCATGCTGTATGCTGCAGATGGTCCTGCCTGTTAGTCACCTATAGTCATCCCAATTATCAGATCCACTGTGGTGGCATCACAGTGCTTGTGTACAAGTCCACCCTTATTTTACTTAACAATAGTCCCCAAATCATTCACACAACTTTTATTACATTAAATTATAATTGTTCTATTTTATTAGTTATTGTTGTTAATCACTATACCTAATTTATAAATTAAACTTTATAAGTCTGTATGTAGAGGAGAAAAACATAGTATCTCTAGGACTTGGTACTATCTGCAGTTTCAGGCATCCACTGGGGGTCTTGGAACATGTCCCCTGTGGATAAGGGGGGGTTAGTACTGCATTTTTTGAGTGCTCTGCATTCTGAGACAGTTGAAGTCAATGGAGTCTATTTAATAGAGGGTTTAAAAATTTCAGGCATAGTAACTGTAATGTAATAAACTCAATAAAGGCTCTTGTTTCTCTGTAGTTATTCTTATATGTAGCATTATTCTATGAAGTTAGTACATGTTTCATCCTATAAAATCCAACCACTGGAGAGTTGATTTAAATTCAGTTCACATGTTTATGTAATAAGAAAACACTGTTGATAAATACTGCAATCCTTTGAGCAACACTGTAAAAAACAAAAGAGTCATCTGTTCCAAGAGGCTGCCGCCAGTCAGATGTGCAGAGCAGTGTCTGGAGGGGAAAATTGATAGCTCCACTTCCTTCCTCCTCTCCTTCCATCTGATAAGAGGAGCTCTCCCAGCGTGGAGGGGAGCGACAGTCTTGTAAGGAGGTTGGAGGCCAGCGAAGGGAGAGGGAGCAGGAAGGGGTGCTCAGAAGCTCATCAATCACACCTGATTTCCGCATCTGTTTTGGAACCAGATGTTGTGCCAACACTACCTCCAAGCCAGTTACCAGCAGCCTGGGCACTGGAGAAAAGCCGGGCCTTCAGCGCTTTCCTTCTCCCTCCCAAACCCAAGGCGTCCAGCCGGCGCCTATGACATATGGAGGCCCATATGCTCCCTTCCTTGGCAGAGCAGCGAGCCTTTGACTTGCTACCTGTCAGCCTTGTGCCTTCCTCTGGTGCTCATCTTCATGAAAAAAGAACTCAGAGACTGAGTTCCTGACAAGGCTAATGCCCACGACTTCTAGGACACAAAGTGCTGGGTCACACACATCACACTCTGTGTTCATTGGGCAGTTCTGGGAAACATTTTTTGAAATGCCCACGGTTGTGTTCCTATTGATCATCCTAATATACACATAGCCACAGGCTTCGGGGGAAATGTTTAATTTATACCGCATTCAACAGGAACACTGGTAGTGGAGCCACCACTAAGCAATCAAGGACAAGGCAGTTCTTTGTGCTTGAGAGGACAAATGAGATAAACATGCGAATCTATTTACATTATTTTTAGCTAACAAAAACACCAGATGAATTGAGCTTTCTCCCTATGTACTATGTGGACTGCCTTGTTGTCTGCCTGACGGTCCTCAGGGCTTTGGAGGAAGGAGTGGGGCACCACCTGCAGGTCCCTGCACCCCTTCAGCTGCTTCCAATGTCCTGCAACATCTATACGACACTGTCTGGCTAATGGGGTAGTGAACTACATTCTCTAGTTTTATCCTAGATATATCTCAAGCACCTAGAACTGTACTCAAATGTATTATGAATGGATTTTACATAAATTTTACAAAATTAACAAGTGGCTTAAAAGATTCCTGCACAATAAACTGTTGGAGGATAAAAACACAAGTGAGCAATAATAAAAAAGTTACACATGTCCTAGTTTAAGTACTTCATGAGCCACATTACACATCTAATCAGATCTGACAAGAAGCTGCCTCCCCGACAAAGCCTGAAATCACCAAGAAGGTCATTAGAAATTTAGATTTAAACCTAAATCATCAATGAGAACCCTCACCTCCAGGGACCTTGAGATAGTAGTAACTAATATTATAAACTCATAATGATTAGCACGACACTGAAGTAGTGCTTATTTCAACTTTATCTAACACATTAATATACATTTGCATCCATTGTATAATTTATATAATGTTAGGATTGTATGAGGTATAATTTGAAATGAATATACACTTATTGGGGTGCAGGCACAAACCAGTCTTTTTTTTTTTTTTTTTTAAATATATTTTATTGATTTTTTACAGAGAGGAAGGGAGAGAGATAGAGAGTTAGAAACATCGATGAGAGAGAAACATCGATCAGCTGCCTCCTGCACATCTCCTACTGGGGATGTGCCCGCAACCCAGGTACATGCCCTTGACCGGAATCGAACCTGGGACCTTTCAGTCCGCAGGCCGACGCTCTATCCGCTGAGCCAAACCGGTTTCGGCCACAAACCAGTCTTTAAATTGACGGGCTGCGTGATCAAGCCTGAGCCCCCTCCCTGGTCTCAGAGCATCACCTGTCCAGGGAGGCAGACTGTGCTCAACTGGGCAACTGTCCGCTGGCCTCAGCTAATAAATTATTATTATACTGCCACTGCTGCTGGGCTGTCAACGGAGCTGGGGACTGCCAGCGATGCCTAGTGGCATGAGGTGCTGCCTGCTTGTAATGGGTTTAATTGTGTCCCCCGCCCCAGATTCCTATGGTAATGTCCTAGCCCCAGTCCCCAGAATGTGACCTTATTTGGAAACAGTTAAGATGAGGTCATACTAAAGTAGGGTGAGCCCCTAATCCAATATGCCTGGGGTGCTTATGGAAAGGGAAACTGGACGCAGACAGGCACAGGGAGAAGGCCAGGTGAAGGTTACAGTTATGCTGCCACCAGCTGGGGAGCTACCAGCAGCTACAGGAGAGGCCTGAATAGATCCTCCCTCATGTTTCAGAGGGAGCGCGGCCCTGCTGACACCTTGACCTGGAACCTCAGGCCTCGAGAGCTGAAAGGAATACATTTCTATAGTTTAAACCACCAGTTTGTGGTCCTTTGCACACAGCCCCAGGAAGCAGACACATTGCTTCTAGAGAGAGGCAGCCAGCCTAGGAGGAGGCTCTGCCCACTAAAATGGGATGAGAGTGGGTTCCTCTGAGCCCTTGCAGAGCCACGGAGAGCGGTGCTGCCATTAGGATGGACTGCAGACTGTAAGCACAGGCAGACTCGCCCTCCCTAGCAGCCTCTCCGATGCCATCAGCGTGCTCCCAGCCAACTCGGGTGCTTTCACGCTGGTGCCTGTGCTGTTCTGACAAGCCCCATCCTGCTTAGTGCACTTCCTCGGGCTCTGGCACTACACGCTATTCCTGCTTGGAAGATGCAAATCTATTTACATTTATTTTTCCTGCTCTGGCCCTGGAATTAACCACTTCTCCAAGAAACCCTGGTTCCCTTGATTGGGTAATGGTGTTTAAAACCAAGATCTGGGCCCTCAGGATGCTCATGGGTACATGGGTGTCAGGTGTTTTTTAGTTTTTGTGTTTTTTTTTTAGATCTTCTCAGTGAACACAGCTGGGAACTATAGGTGTGCATACTAATCCTCACCATCTAGATCTATTTCTGCATGTATGTATATGAGTATATATCTATTATCCATCCATCTATCCATTCATGCATCCATGCATCCAATCATGTATCCATCTACCTATCCATCCATCGATCCACCCATCCATCCATCCATCCATCCATCCACCCATCCACCCAACCACCCATCATCCATCCACCCACCCATCCATCCATCTATTTAAAACTAGGAGCTCATACTAATACTTCCAATTCCAACTCAACACCACAAAGTTCATTTTAATCTTCTCCCTTGCCTATTTGTAACCTCTTTCTCTGACAGTGAGCAACTTGGCTCTCTCTACCCACAATATATTTACTTATTTGTTCAATCTTAGTATACACATCAAGCAATTTCAGATCGCTAACCCAATATACTCCTGTAAGAAACACATTTACTAACTGGAGTATACCATTTATGATTTTTTTTAACCTTATAGTATTTGATCAAAATACTGTATCCAAAGTTACTTAGGTTAGGTTTTTTTCTTTCCACTCCTTTCGATTGGTTATAGTAACTATGTAAACATTTGTATTACAGTTAGGTTCATCTGTTAATGCTTGTATCCCATTACAGGTCTTTCCCACATGACGGGTGGTTTGAGCTGTATGCTTATTTTTGGGTTATGTGAAACAGGACTGCAATCCTAATCAGAGCTGTAAAGAGCTGAGCTCAGCCCACCCCCAGTCCACACCTAAACCCTTCCATTTCTAGTTCATTCTTCCTGTCACCTATCTTGTTTTATCTTGTACCAAGCCAGATTCATGTTTGGGCTTTGTACTTGACAGGACTTCAGTACATGTTCGACACTAAACTGTTTTCTTTAGTGTCTCCGACTGAGTCCTGATTTCCATGCTATGTCTGCAACTTCTTTACATAATGCAACTTGCTCAACAAAAGGCTTTGAGGAAGATCATGGCTTTCCTTAATTGGGCCAGTTCTAAGATAGAAACCAGCAGTCACTCAGGAAAGTATCTATATATATAAAAACCTAAGCGACCATTATGACTGAATAACCAGAATGCCCGGAACGGCCGGTCAACCAGTCACTATGATGCGTGCTGACCACCAGGGGGCAGATGCCCAACACAGGAGCTGCCCCCTAGGTCAGTGCACTCCCACAGCCAACCTCCCGCACCCCCCCTCCCTCCCCGGCCGGCCAGCCAACCTCCCGCAGGCCCCTCCCCCCAGCCGGCCAGCCCCCCAATAGGCCTTGATCACCAGCCAAGTTGAGGGACCCCACCCATGCATGAATTCGTGCACTGGGCCTCTAGCTAGTTAATAATAGTGAAGCCTATTACTCCTCTTGGATGTGAAGGGCCACAGGTAACTAGAAGTCAGCTGGACGGAAATTCTCGAGCAACATTTTCAGATTTCTTTTAAAAAATGTAGCACCTCAAAACAATTTGACAACATGGGAAATTATTTGTAAATCTCCAAAAAACTTAAGAATGAAAGGATTAAGAGTTGTATAAATATTTGCAATAAAAAATTACAAGTAAAAGCTGTGGTATTAGCACTTTTGGTCACAGAACAACCTCTTTAATGCTCTAGTTGTTCATTGTCCCTGTCATCAGTACTTGATTATCAGATTAATGAGGAAGGGAACCACCAGAGATGAGTGGGTAAACATAAAACCAGTTTAAAAAACTATGGGAAGAAAAGCCAAGTGTTTTGCAAGGGAGGAAATTGGCACCCGAGACCATGTACTTGTTTTCAAATCCAGAGAACACTTGAATCCAAACCTGAAAACATACAAACTTCAGGATGAGGGTAATTTGATGTAGAAGTCACACACCATGACGTTTCCAAGAGAATAATTAAACTTTTGACAAATTCTGCAGTAAAGATAGGCCTTTCCATATGTGAAGTGTTTCCAGTCACTGAAACCTCATTTTATCCTGACAATTAGACCACCTACTGATGTGAGGCTGCACGGGTAGGATTATGGGCTTGAGGAATATGGAAACGGTTATGGGCAACCCCATAATTTATTCGTTTATTTTATAAGGGGATCCAGAGTCACAGTCTATGTTGATCCTATAAATATTCTGCCAATTCAGGGGACTTCAGTAGCATATTAGAGGCAGGGGCATCCAAGTCAAGTCAGACTGAGGGATGACTCCTGGCCTGGCCACCGCCCAGTGTATCACTGGGTTGGAGAGCCTCCTAAGCCTTGGTTTCTTCATCTTTCTCATGGTCACAGTCATATCAACGCACAGGTGTGTGAGCTTCAAACTCAACGTGAAGCACTCAGCAGTGCCCAGCACAAAGCAGGCACACCATTGGTCAGCACAGCCTAGTGGCTAAGGGTGAGGTCTCTGGACCCAGCCGCCACTGCTAGGAAGCTGGCTCGGCCACTCATTACTGTGTGAGCTTCGAAAAGTTACTTGCCCTCTCTAAGCTGCTGGAACAGGGCCAGACTCGTTGCACTCTAAAATATTAGGGAGGATGACTAACTAGAACTGTTCAGTCAGCCCGGGAGAACACGGGGAGAGCCCGGTGGTGGAAGTAAACCGGTACACAGAGCACCAGGTACACAGAGCATAGGTCAACAGCTTGACTCCACAGAGGCTGACCCCAGCCACCTGCCCATGGTGTGTCAAGAGCAAAGCTGAAGTCAGGAGGACAAGAGCGAGCACACCTACAGGAAACCTATGACGGCCACTGGGCTGCAGGGAACAAAGAACCCTTGCTCGTGTGCTATGCAAACCCTACTCTGCAGTCAGCCTGCTACACAATCCTTGGTTCCAGAGAGAACACACCTTCGTGGTGAGCGCGATGCTAAACTCTAGAGTCCTGGGTGCCTGCTCCCTTCTCTGCAATCATTCATTCTTTGGCATATTTATTTAAACGGCGCATCTTCCATAAATGCCACATTCCACCTCATGAAAAAAAATCAATGATAAGAAAACACATGGGCTGTTATGTCCTTATTTCTAAACATGATAATAAACTATCACCTCTCACTGTACTGACACTGCTACATAGGAAAAAGCTATTTGTACCTTCTGCCACTTACAATCACATGGACTTTCTGGAATTTTTTTTCCAGGCATGGCTTTCTCTCTCATCCTCTTTCTTCCCTCTTAAGGAAACAAGTGGATATGAAGAAGGGGCATCCCAGGATTTCTAGTGCAGAAACACCTCCAGGCCCACATGCTCTCAGCCTCCATTCAAGGATCTTCTGAAAGTTCAGTTTCCTTATAACTTGTACGGAAACAAAACTTAATCTGAACTGACTCAAGTACGTAGATTTGAAAATGTGAACATCACACCAGGTCACAATACACTGCCCAAAACCCCACTAAGGGCTCTGATTGGAATGTGCACCCTTTTATTCTCCTAAAATCTGTATCACTGGTCCAAAAACCCCTAAATTTTTCACTGAACTGAAGCAGGCCCCAAGATTTTCAGACCCAGGATTGTGGACCTGTAGGTGTTACTGATGCTGTTATGTTACAAACACAGCTTTGTGAAAATAGCTGGTGAGGAAGATAATGCTAATTTTCTTTAAACCACTTATTTTAAAACCGGAACTTGGCTGGACCTTCAAGTTGCTGATCTCATGATTTAAAATGGGCAAGAGTCACTCAGAAACTTCGCCCCAAATTTTGTCTACCCCTCAAGTGACTGCAGGGTAACTCATAGCATCCAAAGATTGCAGAAAACATCCAGAGATTCAGCACATACATGAGTGGACCGGTGGGGCCCACATGGGGCCACCAAGAATATGCACGTTCCTTTTTAGGGGACACAAGCTTGTGGGAGCAATTCAGTTGGAAGCCTGGCCTGCTCAGGACCCTGTAAGGCTTGGGTTTAAATTTCTGCCCCATCCACTCGCAAGGCACATAGTGTGGGCAAGTTTATCGTCTCTCTGGACTTGAGTTTCCCATGGGTAAAGCAGGAGAATACCACCTCCTATTAAGGACTACTGGACTGAAACTAAACAATGCGCCTAATCCACAGGAATACAGGTTAGCTGCTTTCCACACCCTTCCTACACGTTCTTTCCTCCTCTGGGGGAGACACCGTCTAGTGACAAGTTGTAAGGTAGAAAGCTCAGTGATCACGTTCTTCTATGTGGACAAGCTCAGGAAGGCATATGCATTTCTGGTGCATGTCTATGTATTATAAGGTGGGAGGATACAGATTGATACCCAGGTCCTTGAACCAAACTTGACATCAGAACCTCCAAGGAAAATAGTTCATTAACAGAGATGGGGGAATGTAGGGAGACGAGCTGTAATGCAGGGAGAGGAGCTGTCTGGGAGCCAGGGGGCTGGGACAGAGATGTCATTTAGGGACACCTGTGTGTGGCTGCGCTGATTCTCGATTTGGCTGAAGAACTGGGAAAGCCCAGGTGCATGTGGACCTTTTTACAATCAACAGTTCTCTCCCCTGGCTGCACAAAACACCAGGCCCACCCAAGATTCAGCTGGTGTGGCATTTTCAAGGTCTCCAGGCTGCTGCCCACAGATTGAGGGCATATGCTCAGATGCAGTCAGGGAGGGCGTGTTCCAGATGCCCCTTTCCTCCCCAGGCTGAGAATACAAATATCCCCCCCACCCCCACCCCCGTTCCCCGCTGATTAGAAAAGGAAAAATACACAGCAGGGGCCCCAAACAGCCCAGGAGTTATCAGAAGCACAGGACAGAGAACAAACATTAATGTGTAACTGAATAATGGTTATTTGTGCCACACGCCCGAGATTCACCAGCACTCTCCTACCTGGGCTCGGTCTCCCACTCCTCCTCATCCTTGTCTTTCTCTTCTTTGGTGTCTCCAGAATGCGGGTGTTTCTGCACGATTCGCATTCCACCAGCTTTCACTAGAAAGAAAGCGAAGAGGGTGTGGTCAGTGTGGAAACGGAACCTCGGAGGATCAGGGGAACCAGCTCCAAAGTTTTTAGTTGCCCCATGGCCACCAGTTAGTTCAGATAACCTGGCATCAGTGGCAGTGATTAACAGAAAGTTAGTGCTGTTGGGGGAAGAGTCACTATGACAAAGCACTCAGCCCAGCCCACAGATCCACTTAGAAACTCCCCATGGCTCCTGTTTGCTTTTGGTTTGCTTTTAAGTATTTCATAAGAGCAGTAGTGTAACCAGAGTACGAATCATTGGACAGAGTGGCTGTTGCTTTAGGTCCTGCATGTCTTCTTGACACAGCAAGATCCCACTGAATCCCTGCCCTGTGATACTTTCTCAAGTAATGATGATGCTTTAAAAAAATTTTTTTTGACTGGTCCTGCATTAGTTTTTATTTTTCAATAACAGCTGACATACAATATATTAGTTTCAGGAGTACATCATAGTGACTCAACATTTACAAACCTTACACAAAGTGATCCCCATTGTAAGCCTAGTACTCATCTGTCACTGTAGTTATTACAATATCATTGACTATATTCCCTATGCTGTACTTTACACCCCATGACTTATTTTATAACTGGAATTTTGTACTTGTTGATCCCCTCCACCTTTCGCCCATCTTTCACCATCTCCCCTTTAGCAAATATCAGTTTGTTCTCTGTATCTATCAGTTTACGTGTTTCATTTTGTTTGGTAGATTCCACCTGTAAGTGAAATCATACAGCATTTGTCTCCAGTGATGCTTCCAATGGGGTGACAGAGCCGCAGGTGATATGGGACAGCGGCTGCCACATTCGCAGAGGCTGCTCAGGCGGCAGCCAAGTTGTCTGCTGAAGCCCTTCCCAGACTGTGCTGTGAAATCGAGTGCTGGTGGATGGCAAGTTAGTTTTTTAAAACAGCTTGACATATAATTCACATGCAATTCACCTATTTAGAGCGTACAACTCAATGGTGTTTGAGTGTATTCGGAGTTGTACAACCATCGACACAATCAACTTGAGAATATTTCATCTCCCCAAACAGAAACCTCAAATCAAAATGGTCACCCCCTAATCTGTCCTCTCCTCCAGCAACCAGTCATCTGGATTTGCCTATTCTGGACATCAGACATCAATGGAATCATAAAATGTGTGGCCTTTGCTGACTGGCTTCTTTCATTCAGCATAATGTTTTCAAGGATCATCCATGTTGTAGCAGGTGTCAGTATTCATTCTTTTTTATGATTGAATAATATTCCATTGCTTGGGTAGACCACATTTAGTTCATCGAATCATCTGCTGATGGACATTTGGTTGTTTCTGCATTGGCTGTTATAAATGATGCAGCCATGAACAACTTGTACAAGGTTCTGTGTAGATACATGAACATACACCTTCATTTTCTTGGGTATACACCTAGCAGTGGAATAGCTGGGTTACAGAATGACTCTATATTTACCATTTTGAGAAACTCTAGAGCCAGAGCATCATTTTCTATTCCAACAGTCTGAGGGCTCCGACTTCTCCGCATGCCCACCAACACTGTTACCACCTATCTTTTCAGTCACAGCCACGCTAGTGGGTCTGAAGTGATACCTTATTGTAGTTTGATTTCCATTTCTCAATGGCTGATATATTAGTACTGTTTTGTAAAAACAAAAATAAAGTGGACTCTAGGATCTGTTAAGTGTGGGAAATGCTAGGTTGAACAGCATTAAATGGGTTTCTTCAAGCCAGATTTCTTGCCCCCTAGTGTGCATTATGAAGCTCTATGAGACGCACAGTGTGTCTTTCCCAAATGCCTTTGACCACAGAATTTTTATCCCAAGTTATCATCCTTTAGGACTATAGTGTTCCACAGGATAGAGTCTGGAAATGCTGGCCCTGTTTCAAAAAACCAGCCCTATGTGGTCACTAGACCGGGCTTTGTGTCAGTAAGCTCCTCCATGTCCTCACCTATGTGGTCTCAGACTCGGCCCCTTAAAGCCTCACTGTTTCATCTGCAAAAAGGGGATTAAAGCAGCATCCTAAAATCTACAAATCTGATTGAGAAGAGGCTGTTGAAATCCTAATCCACAATGTGATGGTGTTTAGAGGCAGGGCCTTTGAGAGGTGATTAGGTCATGAGAGTGGAGCTCTCAAAAATGGAGTTAGAGCTCCTATAAGGAGACCCCAGAGAGCTCCCTTGCCCCTTTTACCACATGAGGACAGAGAAGAACCAGGAAATAGACCCTCATAGACACCAAATCTGATGGCACCCTGACCTTGGACTTGCAGCCTGAAGAGCTGCTGTTTATAAGCCACCCGTCTGTGGTAGTCTGTCAAAGCAGCCCAAATGGGCTAAGACAGAGGTGTGTGGTAGCCTTGGCACAGGCAAGAGTACGAGAGAAAGCAGAGCCACACAACTGCACTCATGGCCCCCAGGCTCAGCATCCCCCCCCCCCCACCCCCTAGGACAGGCTCTCCCAGTGGCTGTCCTGGTTCAGCTCCCATCTCAATCCAGTGCACCTGTCAGGCCCTGTCCTCGGGCATTTCAAATTTGGTTGGACCCTGCTGATTAGGAAAGTCCAGACAAGTTTGTTTATGATCCTGAAGAACAGGAAAGAGAATGTGAAATACCTGCCCAGGCTCACACACTTCAAGGTGATTAGCTCTCAATGTCCCTGGGAGGGTTGGCCAGCCCCCTGAAGCTGGTAATGCCAGCGCCATGGCCAACATTCCCTTGCAGTATCCATCAGAAAAAGGCAAAGCAGGGTTTACTCATTTCTTGTGTTTTTAATTCTTTTATATATGCAATCATTTTAGACATACTTGTCTTATAGGTGTCTATCCAATTATTTTATTACCTGAGGTCCTTGGGAGTCTAATCTACTGCCTGTGTTTGTCTGCTGACTCTCCTGTTGGGTGATTGTGGGTTATGAGCTTGTTTCCAGTAGGGCTTCAGCTGTGGGATCCTCTGGGCCTGGCATTCAGACAGCATCCTTTGGAGGGATGCTACAGGAGCTCTGTTGGGCCAGGAGTACAGGCACCTGGAAACTTTTTTTATGTCAGATTCCTCAGGAACTGGGAAAGTGCAAATCTGAACTCAGCCCATGCAAAGGTAGGCCTGCATTCAGATTCCCAAGGATACTTTCTCTATCTGGGCACAGGCTAAAACTGAGCAGTTCTCTCACCATCCCACTGCCAGATTGCTTTCCCCCACCCTTTCTCCATGGGTTTGGCCTCTGAGTGCCCAGCTTTCCACTGGCGTTTTGGATTAAATGAGGCTGTTGGGATGGGCCCTAGTCCAGTGTGACTGGTGTCCTAATAAGAAAAGGAAGAGACACCAGGTCGCTCTCTGCCTCAGGTGGACCCAAGGCTCATTCTGCTATAAATTTCAGCTTCTTCTTTGAGTGTGGTTCCCTCACTTCGGGGGATTTCCCTCACTTTGGACTCAATTTAAAAACAAGAAAACAAAAATACCATTTGCAGGTGGCTTATCAAAATTTCTGTTATGTAGTATGCCAAACCTTAAGAAATGGAGACTGAAAATAAAATCTGTAGCACGTTTAAGATAATTTACTACTCTATTGAAATAAATGTTTTTTTTGTTTTGTTTTGCTTTATAATCCTCACCAGAGGATATTTTTTCCATTGATTTTTTTAGTGAGAATGGAAGGGAGGGGGAGAGACAGAGAGAGAGAAACATCGATGTGAGAGAGACACATTGACTGGTTGCCTTCCCCACACGCCCCCATTGGGGTCAGGGATTAAGCCTGAAACCTAGGTATGTGCTCTTCACTGCAATTGAACCCAAGACCCTTCAGTCCGCAGGCCGACACTCTAGCCACTGAGCAAAATTGGCTAGAGTGTTTTTGTTTTGCCAAAGGAGAATGAAAGAATTGTCCTACTAAATGTTATTGTTTTTTAAATTCATGTTTCTACCCCACCCCCTTTCCATGTCCATTAGAAGTTGATTAAGAGTGCCCCTGTGGGCTGAACTGCGGTCTCTCCAAATTCATTTGTTGAAGCCCTAACTCCCATAACCTTGGAGATAGGGCCTTTAAGAGGTGACTAGGTTAAAAAGAGGCTGTTAGGTGAGGCCCTAATCTAATGTGACTGGTGTCCTTATGAGGAGAAAAGACACAAGGATGCAGGTGCACAGAGGAAAGGCCCCATGAGGACAGTGAGAAGGCAGCCATCTGCAAGCCAAGGGGAGAGGCCTCAGGAGAAACCAGACCTGCAGCACCTTGATCTTGGACTTCCAGCCTCCAGAACGGCGAGAAAATAAATTTGTTGTGTAAGTCACCCAGTCTGTGATATTTTGTTATAGCAGCCTGAGCAAGCTAATAGTTGTTCATTTAAAAATGATCTCTGAATCATTTCAATTTAGCAGACAAAAAACTTAAAAACTGTAACTCACAGATGTTTTCAAGAAACCAAAAGTAAAAAGGGCTATGCAAGTGACTACAAAGAAGACAATGCATGTCCAGGTGACATTGAAAATAACCGTCAGCTGAAGCTCACACGGAGTGGCCTGTCCACCCCTCTGTTGAAGTAAGTTCACATGACAAAGCTCAGTCACTCTACATTAGCCCTTCCTTTAACTTAGTTTATAAAAACAATTAATTTCACCCACCCCTCACAGTGTGTGTGGTAATTAATGCAGCCATAAAAAGTGGCAATAAAAATAATAACTCAGGGCTGAGACAGATTTATTTTAACTTGAAATCCTGCCAAAAATATGACAGCATGTATTTATTGGGATTGTTTTATCAATGCCACTAGAACTCTTCATTTGTGAAAATACAAAAGCAGAATTATTTTTGCAGAAATCTTTGTGGAATATTTGCAAATATAAGTATTTTTACGAAAGACCTAAGAAAAAAATCCTAGATTTTTGTTGTGGTTGTTATTCACATGAGAGTTTCAAATTTAAAGAATAACAAGCTTCCTCCTAGCAGAAGTGCCAGGCAGAGGTTACGGGCACGGATCCTCGAGCCAGACTCCTGGGCTCAGGTCTCAGCTCTGCTCATGTGCTCGCGTGCGTGCATGTGTCTGGGCGAGTTGCTAACTCTATCTGTGCCACAGGGTCCCCTGTGTGTGAAAAAAGGGTGACAATGCTCTCTCCCTGTCCCCCAGGGGTTCGCTGAGGACTAAATGAGCTAACACATGTGACACACTGCCAGTGGGGCTTGGCACACGGCAAATGTTCATCTGTCATCTACTCTTATTGAATGGGTTTTAACAATTGGCATCTAGTACTTGGAGAAACTTCAGTCTTCGAGTCCTTGGTATGTCAATGTCTCCTCACTGCCGTGTCCTTATATGTAAACTGCAGATGCTACCACGACTCATGGGGTTATGAAGGAGTGACACCCTGTAGAGTGCTCCCCACACGGCTCTCCAATGACGTGGTCGGCTCCCCCTCACCAGGACGGCGTCAGTGCACCATCTCAGCAAGGAAGCTTCTAGAGAATCGCAGATCCTGGATAACTAACTTCGCTGCTCTTCACCTCGCTATGTGCCAGGCATCGTTCTAGCCACTGGCCACATGTCCTCGCACTTTACAGTAACCCTGGGAGTAGGTCCCCAGGCATGAGTGAGGGAAGCCAGTGGCCCAGTCACACAGCCAGGACTGCAGAGCTGATCAGACCCCTGCAGCCTGTGCCCTGAACCCCTCCCTGCAGGCCTTTCCTCCTCAGACCTTCCAGGAAACACAAAGTGCTGGCCTGTGGGCAGGTTCTGGGCAGTCTGCGCCCCAGGTGGAGGTGGACTTGCCTTTGATGTTAAAAGTTCTCTGCTGAGCAGCTTCCTGCCCTGGGGCAAAGGGAGTGAAGGAGGCTTGCTCCTCAGTCAGACTTGGCCAGGTAAGAAATAATGAGGAAGCAACTGACCACATACACTCCCATGGCCGGGCAGCCCCTCGGGTGTCGGGGTGCCTCCTGGGAAAGGGAGTCACCGATAGCTCGCTCTCTACTCCTGCTCAACAGGCTGGAAGACCCACCACTGGAAGACAGGCAGGGGGATGGAAGGGGTCTCCCCAGGGCTGCTCACGACTTGTAAGTGCCCCATGAACCTGGGTGTGGGTTTTAGCAGGAAGCGAGAGGGGCTGTTAATTCACACAAATGTCCCTAAAGCACTGACTCAGGTGCTAGAGCTAGACTTGCAAGTGTATGTCAGTTTCGTTCTTGCTGAGAGAGCTACTGGAATGTTACTCAAAGGAAAGGCAATCTACCAAATAGGAGAGGACTGTTCAGGTGGGAACAATACAGAAGACCATCAGGACAGTAGTCCAAGAGTGAACCTAATCATCTCCAGTACAGCCATGCAGTGGCAGGTAAGCAAAGTGGAAATGGACCTGGCCCACCCTGGGACCAGTGAGATGAGGAGGGACAAGGCCGAAGGCCCATCTCAGTGCAGAGAATGGCTCTACCAGGAGAGGGAAGACTCCTGGGCAAGCAAACATTTCTTCATGTCTGTGGGGGCTGCTGGATCTGAGGTGGGAGCCCCACAAAGAGAAAGTGAAGAGGATAAAGGGGGAGAGGCAGAGAGAACCTGTGGGGAGACTGGGCACCCCAGATGAAGAGTTACGGGGAACCCAAGAAGAACCCTGTTCCCGAGACCGAGTGGGGTCTTTCAGGTCTGTGGCTGGTGAGTGGAAGTCATGGCTTGTGCTAAAAGGTGAGCCCCGGATAAATTATAGAACTTGTACCCCTGGTGTCTCAGAAAGCTGAGGAAGAAGGGAACTGCTATTCTGTACTTTGAATCATAGTTTGCCAAGGTGGGAAGGCTGTTAAACCATACAGGGCACTCCATTCACTTTCCAGAGGGGGCCATGAAATTGAGAGCTGTGCCGTGGAGCGTCAGATCAGAGCCAGACATGCCATGCTCTGTCTGCCACAGTAGTGTGCACTCCGTTCCACAGTGTGGCTGTGACACAAAGGACAGACTGCCTGGCGACGGGCCCAGAGGCAGCTGTGGGGCTGTCCTGGAGTTAAGGGAGGCTGATTTCAGGAAGTCCAGGGAAAAATGGGATCCATGGCTGGAGGTGCTCTGGAAAAGCCTAGCACTGGGGGCTGGCTAGGAATTCACCCATCCCAACACCAGCCTCCCTTGCAGTTGGTTTGAGGCCATTTGCCTGGGTTGTGGTCAAGCAGGGAGAAAAGAGCCCGTGGTAGGCAGCATAATGTCCCCACCCTACAGATGTCCACACTCATGTTCCTGGGCCCTGAGAATGTATTGGGTGTCATGGTAAGGGGCATTAAGGTTGCTATTTCATGGTTTTAAGCTGCCCATAAAATAAGATTATTTTGGGTTATCCAGGTGAACCCATTATCATCATCTGGGTCCTGCAATGCAGCAGGGGGAGGAAGAAGAATCAGGTCAGAGTATGTAGTTGAGAAAGACTTGCCCAGCCATTGCCAGCTTTGAAGATGGAGGAAGGGGCCACACACCAAGTCATGGGGCAGCCTCTGGAAGCCGGAGAGGTAAGAAAACAGACTCTTCCCTTGAGCTTTCAGAAGGGACCAACCCTGCAGACACCTCGATTTTAGCCTGGTGAGACCATTTGGACTTTTCACCTGTAGAACTGTAAGGTATTAAAGCTGTGTTCTGTTAAGCCTCTGTTTGTCATGCTTTGCTAGTACGGCCACAGGAAACTAACAGTGACACATGCCACTCATAGGCTGAACCATACGGCCTCTTTAACTCCCGTCCGATTAATATAACAAAGAACTGAATTATTTTGAAATCACTACAAAGGTCTACAAAAATCACTACAAAAATCACTATTTCTCACTTTACTTTCAATAAATACAATTGTTTTCTACTTCCATTTGACTCAGGTCTAGAAGGGCTGTGAGGCCTACTTTTCATAACCTTATGTGAACTAATAATGTTCAACACTATTACATATTAGGTTTATGAGAACTGTACTGACATATGGCTTTGGCTCCCCTGGCAAATGGAGAGGACCGGGGCCAGCAAAATGTATTTAATAAAGAGATGTTAGCCACATCACTGCCATCAACTCATGAAGACTGGGAGAAATGAGTAATCGTGTGGCTTATAATTACGTCCTCCTTCTGCCGAGGCACCCTCGGACTGTTAGATGAGACAGAACCTCACTAATTCTAACTCTGCTAGTCTGCATTTGCAGTAGCTCTCACAGAACAAGCAGTCTCCCGCCACTTCTCTGCAGATGTTCTGTAGTCAAGAGCAGTGGAGAGGTCTGAAATCATTAAGACCGGATTACCCCCACGGCACACTGCCAGGAGGCCAGGACGTGAGCAGCACCATCCCCACTCTTCAGTGACGAGCTCTATATTTGCACAGCCCTGTCCTACACGCTGCAGAAGCCTGTGCGAACGGCCTCATTAATCTCACACCCTGGGAAGAGACACAGGGTGTGTGATGGAGCTCCTTGTGCAACGGGCTGCTGAGAGTCCAAGAGGCAAAGGACCTACAGGCTGGTCCCCCTGAACTCACAAGCTTTGAAAGGAGACACTCCAAATGGTTTGGCCAGTTCTTAAAATGGAGTTGTCCTCTTTATCCCAACTGAAAGGTAACTGTCAGTTAAATGAGTGAACAAGAGGCAAGGGCTTAAAATAGTGCCAGTGAAGGCCAGCAGAATGCACCACCACGAAATATGCCTCTCTGGCAGAAGGGCTGTTTTGAGCTGATTAAAACCAGCAGAGAAGGAAAACCTCAGAAAACTGAGAAGCTATCCTTTTGTAAGGGACGTTTACATTAGTAATGGAAATTTCCCTGTGTAAGTATCTCCCTCTTTGTACTAGAAAGGGAAGCAGGACTACATCACAAGAGAACCTGAAATCTGTATAGCAACCTTACCCTGGTTTACCTGGATTTTTCTGGAAACCTCCCATAACTGGCTCCCTACCCCCCAATGTTTTTTTTTGTGTGTGTGTGTTGTTAATTCTCACCCAAGGATATTTTTCCATTGATTTTAAGAGAGAGTGGAAGACACGGGGAGAGACAGAGAGAGGAACATTGATGTAAGAGAGACACATCGATTGGTTGCCTCCCGCATGCACCCTGACCAGGGCGGGGGACTGAGCCTGCAACTGAGGTATGTGCCCTTGACCGGGATCAAACCCAGGACCCTTCAGTTCATGAGCTGATGCTCTATCCACTGAAATTGGCTAGGGCCCCAATGTTTCTCTTTTGTCTTTAGTTGAAGTTGGTATTTATGGTGGTGGCTTGGGCCATTTCAGGGAATCACTCAGTTTTCTTGGGTCTCTCCCATGTGAGAGGAGGTATTCCTGTTAATTAACTTCAGTTTGTTTTTCTCTTATTAATCTGTCTTTATCACAGGACATGGGGAGAGGTGTCTCAGCCAGGAACCTAGAAGGGTAGAGGGAAAATTATTTACCCTCCCCTATACCAGGCACATTAACACTCAGTAAATGTTGTTACTACTTGCTCTTATGATGCTATCTAAACTGGATGAGAGTCACACCTGCATCCCTATTGCACACTGGAGACAGCGCAGAGACAGACAACACTGCAGGCCCCGCATGCTCGGGGGAAGTGAGAGGTGCTAAGAGGCTCTGAAGAAACTCACTCAGAAGCTACTTATTGTGTATTTTTGTACCAGGCACTGTGCCAGCTCCTGGGGATGAAGCTCTCACTAAGACCCAATCCTGGAAGCAAGAAGAAGAGAGGCAGACAGGTGGAGGTAAAGGTGACAAGGAAAACAGCTAATTTTGTGAGAATGCACTGGATACCGGTTCAGATAGCAACAACGAGAAAACACAAAAGAACATGAAGATAGTCATGAAAGATAATTTTATTGTTTCCGATTGAGGATTTAGGCACAAGTCTGTGTTATCCAATTTAAGCACTTAATGAAAGTGTACCCAAAATTTTCAAGGCTGTTATTTTTGATTTATGAACTGTGCTCTTGGCTATACTTGATAATTATCTTTATTATAGTGAGTTGCCTTTATGTTTGTTTGTTTTTAACATCTGCAGTATGTCCTTTTCTCTGGCCACGCCAGAGTAAATAAGAATATCCAAATACCCCCAGCTTTTTGCTAAAAAGAGTTTTCCCACAGGAAAGTGGATCTGAGGCAAAATACTGCACATGACAAAAAGTCCCCTTCTAACCTGTACCTCTGGACCAAGATGCCAGGTTCTACCTCTAACTCTGGGCAAATATGACTGGCCTTGGAAAATGGGGAATGTCAGTGACAGTTCTTTAAGCAGTTCCTGAGAGACGGGGACCCCAAAGGCTACAGGATCTTCCCTGAAGTCACTTGAAGAGGTTGTCTGTGGGATTAACTGCCCTTGAACTTGGATTCTGATGAATGGAAGGGGGGAGCTCCAGTGAGAGTTATAGTGGCCAAAGGTAGCTCTGCTCTACGATGACACCTCCCATTTCATAGATTAGGAAAACTGAGCCCTAGAGAAGCGATGGGTCTCAAAACGTAGAACCCAAGTTCATGGCTACACGAGCACAAATAAGTTGGCTCCTCTCCCCTTTAGCATAAATAAGCGATTTAATTTTAATTCACAAGGCCTAGCTGTTCAGAATTCGAAGAAAACCCAAGTCTTTCATGGAATTTCTCCAGGGAGTTACTATGCACAGTTCACGTCTGCGATCTTAAAAATCTCCACGTGGAAATGCCTCTACGTGCAACTTAGTTACTACTACCTTGATTTGGTCTCATCCCAACTTACCCGCTTTACTGCCTCTCCTTACCCTGGGACAGGGGAGTGCAAAGAAAGGCGTTCCTGCCGGCAGTGCTGCCAGGCCATCAGCAGCCAGCAGATGGGCACGGACCCACTGAGGCAGACACTAAAGGTCAGGTTATCTTTACAGGAAATCTCTCTGAGGTACTTTTTATTTTATTTTTTTTAAACGAATGGAACACAAAAGCCCCAAAGCCCATTTCCCACTGCAGCGGGACTACTTTCTAAAACCCCATGCCCGTTAAGTCGCAGGCATCGGTTAGCTGTTTTCCTTCCCTAGTCCAGGCAGTTCTTGGTGGTTGTTGAGAGCCGCTTTCAGCAGTGCAAATATTAGCTCTAGTATTTATTGGAAGAGCGGCCCTAGTCACGTGTTCACGCAGAGAACGAGGGCCCTACCCTGGGGGACGGCGGACGGACGGAGGGAGGGAGATAAGGGAGGCTTTACTATAAGAAGAAAGTGGCACTAATGTGCCCCACAAAGCAGCCAGGCCCCCCGAGGCTTCTGGCATCAGGAGACGGAGTTTATAACACAAAGGTGTGCAATTTGGACCCTAACCCTAAGCCCACACGTGGAGGGGGCCTGGCCTCTGGGGCCCAGGCACCTTCCATTCTCCCCCAGGGTCCTTGCACCGGCATCGGCTGTCATTCCACCGGGGAGCAGACCCGGAAACGGAGCCGCCGGCACCGCGCGGGGAGCGAACAGGAACTGTCTGTCCTCGGACCGAAAGGGGCGAGGCAAGGGGCGAGGCGGCGTGAACATAAGGGCGGCTCGGATTCACATTTTCTATGCAAGTCCTTCCTGGGCTTAACTTCCTTGGCCCAGAGTTTAGAATTTGAAAACACAAACAAACAAGAAAACACTCCAAAACACCCCCCAGAACCCCACTTTTGAGAAAAGGCTGGATGTGAAAGCAATTGCGGGGCAAAGTCATATTGAGTGACTGATGGTAAAAATGATTTCCGTCAGCCGACCATCACCACCTTGTCCTTAAAAACATTAACTTTTGGGTCGGCTACCCGGTTTTCCGAAACATCTGGACATCCTGCGTTCACCGCCCACTATTATTATTTTTTGGAAGTTGTGCAATTAGGCTTATCCAAGTCCTTCCCATTTGCATGCAACTGCCACAGGCTTGCGATGCCTCCCCAACTTGCAAGAAACGGGTTTTGCCAAACGCGGGCTTCAGTTTAACTGAAGACGCCACGAGTGGGCAGGTCCCAGGCTGGTGAACCAGTCCCCGCGCCTGGCGCCCGGGCCCGCGGGTTCGGGCCGGCTCTCGGGACCCACGACGGGAGGGAAAGTGGAAACGAGTCATTACCAGCGGGCGGGTGTCCAGCTTTCGTCTCTTGCTTCTCCTCGGGAGGCGAAGACATGGTGCGACCGGAGCGGCTGGGACGGCAGCGGAGGTGGCGGCTGGTTCGTAGGTCGGGAGGATGTGCGCACGAGCCGGAGCCAGGTGGCAGCGCACGGGAGGGGGCGGGGCCGCGCGCGGGGGAAGGAGGGGCGGACCGCGGCCGTCGCGGGGCGCGGCCGCTGCGCGCCGACGTGGCGCTGCCAGGCCCGCGCGCGGCTGCGCGTTGACGTCACCGCGCCCGCCCCGCCCCGCCCCGCCCCTCTGGCCTCCGAGCGCCCCGTGTACTGAGCATGCGCAGTCGGCAGCGCCACGTCGGAACCTTTGGCCGCAGGCGGAGGAGGAGCGGGTCGCGGGCGAGCGGGGCGGGGCGGGGCGTGTGCGGTTGCGGGAGGTGGGCGCCGAGGCTGGCGAGGGCGGTCTCCGGAGGTTGAGGAAGGCCCAGCCTGAGGATGGCTGCTCCACCAACCCCGCTGGGTAGATGGTGACCGCGGTGGAAGCGGAGCCGCCACAGGGGCCGCCCCGGGGCCTGGGGTGTGTGGTCAGGGGACCGCCTGCCAAATGTCCTCGCCCAGCTCCCGCTTGGAGTGACTAATAGGTGGGAAATGAGACCCAGGCCCGAGGGTAGCAGGGATTTGTTAAAACCGAGAAGGGCAGCGCTCTGAAGCCTGGACGCCTGGACCGAGTTCTCGGAGGGCTGAGTCTGTGCCCACTCCCTCTGCCCTCTTTCCGTTGCCACGGATGGGGATTCTGTCCAAAGCGGACGGCTGCTCTTGTGACCTGGTTGCTCTTGTGACCTGGGTTCGCATGCCTCTCGCCTTCTCAGCACTTGGCGATGAGTTACCCTTTCCCTGAACCAGTCTCGTCTTGCTGGACAGAGTTCACACATGCCTGATGCCTTTAGAAAAGGGAGCACACTACCTCTCTTGGCTGGACCTTTGTCAGTACAGATGCGGGAAGAGGTTCGGCACCTCACTCTAGTCCAATCCATCTGGCTGTCATCCAGGTTGCTACGCAGAGGCTGGCTCCAACCATGGACACTAATGTTGTCAAGGTTGCTCATGACCTCCAAGCTGCCCAATCAATGGTCACCCTTCAGCTCTCATCCCACCTGATCTCAGCAGCATTTGACCTGGCTGAGGGCCCTTCGCCTTAGTTTCTGGGATGCCACATAGCTACCCAGCACCCAGTGTTGGAGCGACCTTGGCTGCTAAATCTCAGTAGGGTTGGCTGGCTCCTGTTCGCGATTTCTAAACCTTTGAGTATCACAAGGCTCAACACCAGCCCTCTTCTCTATCTAGAGCAGGGGTGGGCAAACTTATTGACTCGAGGGCCACAATGGGTTCTTAAACTGGACCGGAGGGCCGGAACAAAAGCATGGATGGAGTGTTTGTGTGAACTAATATAAATTCAAAGTAAACATCATTACATAAAAGGGTACGGTCTTTTATTTCAATAGTTTTATTCATTTCAAACGGGCCGGATCCGGCCCGCGGGCCGTAGTTTGCCCACGGCTGATCTAGAGACTGTCTCAGTGGGCACAT
Organism: Myotis nattereri; assembly: GCF_964212035.1. Classification (NCBI taxonomy): domain Eukaryota; kingdom Metazoa; phylum Chordata; class Mammalia; order Chiroptera; family Vespertilionidae; genus Myotis; species Myotis nattereri. The sequence goes on from NC_138079.1 coordinate 13,141,515, forward strand.
GCAGACCTAGGGGCATGGCTATCATCCAAACCCTCATGGATGCCAAATCTGAAAACCCATTGCTCAATTCCAGCCCCTCCCCTAAGCTCCAGACTCACACCCCACCCGCCTCCTTGGCCTCTTTACCTGTATGTCTAACACAGCGTTGCCAATTCTGCATCACAGTGCACAGAGAAATGAGCATACCATACGTTGACCTTGGATGTTCCCTCTCACATTTAGATATATATCTAAATGTGAGAGGCAGGATAGCTATTGGCCAGGTGGCAGTAATGATAACAGTCATCCCTGTCGTGCACTCACATCAAAACTTGCAGACAGGGATCAGTAGTTTGGAAGAAAATCCTGAAGTCAGTAATGGAACACTCCTTAAGAGAGACAGCATGGCCAACACTCTTGAAGGAGCAGAGCAAGAAAAGTTACAGATACCGATCTGGATTTGGAATGAAGTTTTAAGAGCACCTAATCAACTGATCTTACGAATATTTTTAATGTATGTGCAATAGTGCTGTATGGTTAAAATGTCATGTCTTAATAAGTCAACCTATTACTAAGAAGTATAAAATAAAAATTCCATGTTAGAAAACTTTGTTTTTGTTTATTTGGCAGTATTCCCCCCCCCCCCTGTGGTATATAAAGTTGCAGGTTATGCTTGATGGCATCTTCTATTTAATGGCATATGGTATTTCTAGGGAACCCTGGGATAAAAGAAGGATCTTTCTGAGGAAGGAGCCAAGCTAAGCAAAGGCCCCAATAGCCCCAGACACCACTGGGCTGCCCTAAGGTATGAGAGAATCCATTTTTTTGCCTGAGACCTGGTCTGGGGCTATAGTGATGGGGACACTGGTATAAGAGCCATGTCTAGTTTTACAAGTTCAAAGCAGAACTCCCGATTCACCCACCAACCCACAAATACCTTCCCATCTAGAATAAATCCCACACTTCTCATTACAGTGTGGAGCATCTGTCTAATGAACATTCCTATTGAAGAAAATACTGTTGTTTAAGGAACATAGCTTGAAAAAAATAACAACCATATTTCCAGTCTGCCTGGCTATCTTTCCCACTGTATTCCCAGCAATCAAACACAGAGTAGGCACAGAAGAAACATTTAGTAGATATTCTCCCTCATAATTATGGAGCACAGGTACATTTAATTTCTCACCACAGTTACCTAATGGAGGAGCTGCATGTAAGGACAGAGAATGAAAAATACAGTACAGAATATGTGGATAGCATTAATACAGGAAGCCACTGATCATTGTGAGCATGTTTGTGTGTGTGTGTGCATGAGTGTGCGTGTGTGTGCACGTGGGTGTGTCCACCACCACCAATCCTAGATGCTGAGGATAAATGTCAGTCACCACCCAATGGAAACTTACTATGTGGACATGCTCAATAGATATTATCAGAATTGCTGAGTGAATAATCCTATGTGAAGCTCACTATAACTGAAAGTGAGGCAGATTAACTCATTTTACCAAGAAAAACAAAAGCTTGTTGGACTTAGGTGGGACACAATTTCTGGGACCAGAAGACGGATTTCAAGGCCCAACCCCACGTTCCCCATTGTTGGCTGCCTTCTGAGTAGAATTTTGGGAGCCGCTTCCCCTTCTCTGTGTAGACTGTTTTCTAACCCCAAATGGTGCTGAATCTAAGCTACTACTTAATGTGAATGCTGTAAGCACTGGAAAAAGTACTCAAAGAATAAACAGAAAATGCAGCTTCTCTTTTCATAGCCTTGGCTACATCACTGAAACTTTCTGAGCCTCAGTTTCCTTCTCTTCCTTCAGGGATGGTGTTAGAATTCAAGACCGACTAAGTGTCGAATACAAGCTCGTCTGCAATATCCCATTCACGCCCCCACAAGATCCTGACATGAGGGCTTCTCCCCTGCCACCCCCCTTCCCCATGGAGGAATGGAGCCTGTAAATACAGGGTCTGGTAGCCCGTGTGGGGAGACCAGAGAGAACCAGCTCTCTCCATCACCTTGGTTGCACATTTGGAAGTGCTTTGGACTGACCCATATGTTCTGTCCTCTTGTGCTGTTGTCCAATGGGAATTTTTACATTCCTATTAACCACACAAAATTCTCTCCCATAGTTGATATTGCTCAGAAAGGGAGGGCAGCAGTCATTCTTAACTTTGCTTTGTAAAAGTCAGGATATTTCTTATTATTTTATGGAAGTTTTAATAATAATCATAGTAAATGTAACTTATTTAACAGCCACACATACACATACAACACTTGAACAGGATATGCATGTCCCAAAGTAAAAAATGATAAGACAGGTCTTGCATGTGTGTGTGTATGTGTGTGTGTGTGTGCGCGCACACACACATACACACAAGCAATCCTTCTGGTGTCACTGAGCTTCACCTTGTCAGTCAGTCACAGGGTAATTAAGAAGCACGTTGAGGCATTTCTTGTTATTAATCCTCATCTGAGGATATTTACCCATTGATTTTAGAGAGGGTGGAAAGGAGAGGGAGAGACAGATAGAAACATTAATGTGAGAGACACATTGATTGGTTGCCTCTCACATGGGCCCCAACCAGGGCCAGGGATTAAACTGCAACTGGTACGTGCCCTTGACTGGAATTGAACCTGATACCCTTCAATCCTTGGGCTGATGCTCTATCCACTGATGAAAAGCATTTTTTAAAAGTAATTCCATACCTCATAATGGACATGAAGGTCAAGTTTAGTCACATAGATCAGTTATCCTTTAGCTAAGGGTATTTGAAGAAAAATATAACCAGCCTCAATTGTGGCAAAATATTCCTCTTTATTTGGAAGTTAGAAACTGCAAAAAAGATGAGGGTATTGAAACCATGACTACTGATTTCCTGCAGAATTGCAAATGCTATGTAAGTTATTTATGAAAAAATATGCTTTAGCAGAGAAATGAGTTTGGGGATCATTTGATTTCTTGCTCTTTCGCTGAATCATTATTGGACCTGGTGCAGGCTACTTTCACTCTCTGATTATAGTTCCATAGTGGAGGCAATAATACCAATCATACATGGGATTCAAGTAGTTATTCAATATTATGTCTTAGCATTTATCTCCTTGTATAAAATTTCTTGCAAGAGTATATGAATTGTTATAAGTTTAACACATAAACATGACAAAAACATTGAGAACAAAGAGGCTTTCAGCAAGATAAAATCATCTCTGGGGAGTCTGAAATCTGAAATGGAAAAATAACATATTTTTGTTGACTTTTTCCAAAAATGAATCTATCCAGAACTCAGTGGTACTAGGATATTATTTTCCCCCTTCCCCCTTAAATTTTTTTTTTTTTTTCCAAAAGGCTCTTTAGGAATGGTGGAAGTGATCAGGTTTCATGGGAGGAAGAGTATGGACTTGAGCCTTGAAGGTTGAGCAGGACCCCTTTTTGGTTGACAGGGAGTAACAGATCTGTACAATAAAAACTGTAAGGCTTTTAAGGAAATAAATTGAAGAAGATACAAACACATGGAATGATACCTCATGCTTATGGATCAGAAGAATTAATGTTGTTAAAGTGTCCACGCTACCCAAAGCCATCTATAGATTCAATGCAATTCCTATCAAAATTCTAATGGCATTTTTCACAGAAATAGAAAAAAAAAAACGCCATACAATCCACATATTTTTAAGCAAAGCATGGTTAAATATCTTAAACAGTAGGCTGTTGGTCATTCCCCCCCCAACTCCCCCGTCCCCCCTCTGAAGCTGCATGTTGTGCCTTCATCAATAGGCCATGTGGTTCTTGATCACTTTGAAGTAAACACTTTTTATGAATATATTTTTTAAAAAAATATAAAAACAATACATCTTGGAAGTGTTAAATAACAATGCCCAATGCTCCTCAATGACCCTACATGCATTAGAATCGACCACTTACAACTTTCTTTGTTTGCAGCCTCCAGGTTCCCCCTCCAAAAAAGGGTAAAGATTCTTTTACACTATCTCATTTTTTAGATTATCTCTCAATGTATGTTTGTCTGATGCTTCTCTCACTGTTAAACAGGGGTTCTGCTTTTTGGGGAGGAAGGCCATAGAAGTGAAGTGTCATTTTCATCACAAGATATTAAGGGTACAGACATGCCATCAAGATGACTTCTCATGGAGGATGTTAATCTTAATAACTTTGCTGCTAGAAAGAATTTCCAGTATGGCTATTTTATAGATTTAAGTTAATTTATTGTTGTGTTCAGCATTTTATTAGAAACCAGTGTGGCCGAAACCAGTTTGGCTCACTGGATAGAGCGTCGGCCTGGGGACTGAAGGGTCCCAGGTTCGATTCCAGTCAAGGGCATGTACCTGGGTTGTGGGCACATCCCCAGTAGGAGATGTGCAGGAGGCAGCTGATCAATGTTTCTCTCTCATCGATGTTTCTAACTATCTTTCTCCCTTCCTCTATGTAAAAAATCAATAAAATATATTAAAAAAAAAAAAAAAAGAAACCAGTGTGAACATGGGCTACCTTCTAGTTGCCCAATAATTGATGGGTCTCCATTACAAGCATATACCGGAGTGTGATTTTTGGAGGATACCTTTGGGCACTTCCCAACTCAGTTTTACTCTCACTGATCTGGGGTTATAGATGGCAAACATGTTTGCTAACAAATGTAAAGCTTATTTTCCCTGCTGAAAGGATCTGGGTTTCTTTTTAAACCATCTTTCTTCTCAGGCAAGTGATTTCATGATTTCACGTAATTGATTGGTTGATTCCATTCAGGCTGAAGTGTCTGTGTGACGTCGCAGGCTAAAGAAGGTCGTAAATGATGACTTTGGTTGGCAGCTTAGTTTTCATCGTGTTTGCAGAAAAGCCCGTTCTCTTCTTGCTCAAGTTTTAGAAAAAGGTTCAAGCTTGAGAAGCACGATTCCTGTTAATCCAGATGAGAAGAAATCCCAGGCCCATCCCTCAGGTTTGGAAGAGCTCTCCACGGCACCATTCAGAGATTTTCACCAACATAAACTAATAAACTGCCTTTGGCCGTGGAAAACATGAAGGGAAATATACAAGCGCCAGCACTCGCAGGAGACTTACGACGTGACTATTCATCCTCTTAACAAAGAGCCATGGAGCATCTGGGTAAAGAGAAATTATGCTTAAGCAGTTCCTTGCAGGGTCCGCGGGAAAAGGTAAAACTTGATGTGACATTGCTCCCACAAATAACTGAGAGTAACATGCTGGGCCAGGAGGGCGGGTCGGGCTTATTTACTGCTCCCTATCTCTTAGGATGTTCTCTCCTCCCCTCCCCACCCCTCCCTTCTCCTCCTCTCTCCTCTCCTTTCTTTTCAAAAAGAGAAAAGAACCCTGAGTATTTACTGGAATATTTTCAAAATAATGGAGGAACCCACAAAATTAAGGTGGGGCTCCTGCAGCCTCTGGGAGGAGGGAAACACCAATACCTGACCTGATCTCTCTAGCTCGCTGTCAGAGGGGGACTCCCGTGATGGTTAATTTTATGTGTTGACTTGGCTAGGCCACCGTGCCCCGGTATTTGGTCAAACGTTATTCTACATGTTTCTGTGAAGGTACATTTTGGTGAGATGGACATTTAAGTTAGTGGACTTCACGTAAAGTGGGTTACCCTCCATGATGGGCCTCATCCAACCCACTGAAGGCCTCAATAAGAAAGGACTGAACTCCCAGGGAACGAGGGAATTCTGAGCAGGATTCCTTCAAGCTCAAACTGTAACTCTTTCCTGGGTTCCAGCCTGCAGGCTTATCCTGAGGGTTTTGAACTTACCAGTCCAAATGCATGAGCCAATTTCTTAAATAATAAACCTCTCTATCTTTCTGTAGATCTATAGATCTCTCTCTCTCTCTCTCTCTCTCTCTCTCTCTCTCTCTCTCTCTCCTGTCCATCTATCTACCTATCTATCTATAATTGGTTCTGCTTCTCTGGAGACCCCTAATGCCCTCAGCTACAGCTATTTTCACTCCCTGAATCTCCATTGAAGATCTGATTCAGAAGCAGGAAATATCCTTGGGCCTCATTCTTTAATTCAGGTGCTATGCTCTAACTGACCTTTCTGGGTGCTCATAAATAAACTGAAGGGGATAGAACCTTTACATCCCAGTGAGCTAAAGGAGGAGCCCTGTTAATTAAATAATCAGTGTGAGAAGATATCAAGTAACATTAAATTTGACTATCTCTGTTATTTATCATGAAACATTACTAATGCATTTCATCAGCGTTTTCCAGAATCTGATGTCAAGAGATGACGATACTCTTGTTGGCCATTGTTGTCTCATTGAGAATGTAATCCTTTAACCCCATTCCTTGTGTAACACCAAGTTGTAGCATACACTTAAGAGAATTGCATCAAATACGAAACCTACCCCTTGTAGGGGATAGTCTTAGTTCATAAATCGTGTTGCCTATTAATGACTTAAGCTGCAAAATGACCTCACTGGACTTGTATTAACTTAACTCGCCACCATAGATTATATATCTTATGTAAATTCTCTGGCTTGTCAGAAGCTTCTCAGACCTTGTGGGTCTAGTTTTTCTTCTTTGCGCACTTGCAAACTGTACATAAATCAACAGCAATGCCTCTACTGGCTTCATCACACAGTGGAAAGTCTTGCTCTCCCCTCCCCTTCTCCCCCTGGCCACCCTCCTTTTTGACCCTACCTTGCTGGCTTTTCTGATACTATAGTCTGCTCTGCACCATCAGAGCCAATGCTCCCTGCAGGCCTTCTCCACAAACTGCTCTGCTTTTACCCAGGCTCCCTGCTGTCCGTTCCCTGCTTCCCCACCTTTCACCGGAGCTGAGTGGTCCTCAAGTTTCCAGGTAGCAAGCTGGTGCTGCTCCTGTAGCGGAGAGAGGGAAAGAAGCCCTGGCCTTACCATCTACTCATGTGAGGTGGTGCTGCTGGACTGATGTTGGCCCTGAGCCTCCCTCTTGGGGCCTCTGTCTTGCTCCTACCACCCAGAATTGTAGTGGGAGGGAGAGGAAGCCACAGTTGGCTGCGGGGCTCTGAGGGTAAATCTAGAAATCTCAAGACTAGGAAGGGGTTTATTGATTTTGTTGTCATCATAATTAGCTAGTTTATTAATATTAATAATAGGAAGAGAGTAAAGAGGAGGCCAGACATTATAAAGATGATCATCGGGGCAGCTTCACCAGGAAGCTGCAGTGTCATGCTCCTCTGGTAACCACCGGTCCATTCCCTGCAGATCACTGGGGAAAGGGATTGAACAAAGGGGGAGATGGGTGCATGTGCAGTGAAGTCTGGGTGACGCAGGGAGGTGCTTGCCTGTCAGTCGAGCCTGGGAAGAAGATAATTAGCTAGGAGGGCGGAGCCACTGCAAACCTGCAAACTCTTGGAAGGGTAAAGTCCCCAGGTAAAGAGTTCCTTTCTTCTTGCCTTCTCATTTTCCTCTACTCTTTCTTGCTCTGTGGCCTGCACTCGCTCGCCATGTGGCCTTAAGCAGCTGCATGGTCAATGGCCATGCAGACACCACACACAATGGACTGCAGCTGGGAACACAGCTAAGCTATCCAGATGCTGGACTGTATAGTGTACTTTAATATAGAGCAGCGGTTCTGGGCAGCTGCCTTAATTCTGGCCCTGCTGAAGACAAGATTGAACTTTTCCAGGGTGGGATGAATGGAGATGGGACCTTAGAGGGGAACTCCCTTAATTTTACATCATCAATAAAGCTTTCCACAAAAATTCCATCCTCCTGTGGGGGCCTCAGGAAATTCTTTTTGCCAAGGTACCCCAAGAACTTCATTTCCACCAATAATAATTTTATAGCTATTATATAGGGTGTCCCAAAATTCACGCAAGATTTGAATTTTGCGTGAGCATTAACAACAACAACAACAAAAAATAAAAGCCTAATTTTACTTGGTTTATTGAATCAGATTCTAATATCTGTTGCCCTTTGATTTCAATCCCTTCAATTTGATAAGCATTACCAAGTACCAATTATGGCCCAGGAGCAGGGACAATGAAGACCAATGAAGACCATGGCTTTGCGTATGTGCCAGCAAAGTCGTGGAGGCCATTTACCCAATGTGCTATTCCATACATAACCCTATACTGTATACTTTATGAATCAATAAAAATTTACAATTTTTTTATTATAAACCTGTGTTTTCTATCAAAATTACTTCTTGATTTTGGGACACCCTATAAATATTATTTTACTGAACAGAGATTTTTGAGGTTTTACTCTATACCAGGCACTTTTCTAGAAGTTGAAGATGAAGCCCCAGCTTTCTGAGAGCTTAGCTTCTGGTCTATTGGAGGCCAAAACTGTGGCAAGTGACAGAGGTAGGCTTCCAATGCGGTCCTCTAAAAGAAACTGAAATGCTGGCTAACTCCCCATCTTCTGAAACTTTGGGATGTTAATATGTGTGTTGTTGCTACAGAAATACTACATAGAATTCCTTGGGACACATTTTAAAAGATAAGGTTTCTGGTTCCCTGTTCATGGACAGACAAGATCTTTCAGGAAGAAACTTGGGGTGGGAGGGATTGCCTTGCAGACACCTAATCCCTCCAGGTGTTGCTCTTGCCCCGGGAGCTAGGGCAAGGCTGGTGGTGAGGGTATGCCATCCTCTGGGGCAGGGGTGGGCCAATGGTGTGCGCCAACCAAGTCCAGCCCACCACCTTTGTGTGATAAAGTTTTACTGAAACAACCACATGCATTCATCACCAATCATCTCTGGCTGCTTTCATGCTACAGTGGCAGAGCTGAATGGCTGCAGCAGATATGGTACAGGCTGCTGAGCCTAAATATTTATTATTTGGTCCTTGACCAAAAGTTTGCAAACTCCTTCGCCAGAGCAATGGTTCTCAAAGTGTGGTCTGTGGACCAGCACCATCTGCATCACCTGCAACCTTGTAAAGAAATGCAAGTTTTCACCTTACCCTACATCTACGCCATCAGAAACTCTAGGGTTGGGGCCCAGCAAGTTGTGATTCTGATTCATGCCAAAGTTTAAGAGCCACTGAACATATAATTTCCCCTATAATTTTTAGGGAATGATAGCCTACCAGCAAGTCAAAGCCGCACAGCACTTTCTGAATTCTATCTCCTTATCAGAAAGTAGTTGTTGCATGTGAAGATGCATTGGCTGAGGCCTTTTAAGAGAAGCTGTACGTAATGGCATTAATGATTAAGAATTGTGCTCACTGCAGAAAGGATCATTAGCTGATTTTATAACACTTATGAGGACTAATATTTAGCTTATTGATTTATGAATGACACATCAATGTCCCCTTTTAAAGTTAAATCTCTTTAAATTAATTTTGATCACAGCTGAGGGGATGACGTTGACTGATTATGCATATCCATGTGCTATGATTACAGATAACTCCCTGTGTGGCCCAGGAGGCCATATAGGAGTCTGATTACAGATTCCAGGCGAGTCCTGAGAACGGCCTAGAGGAGCTGTGATGCTGCCTCTGGGGCTGCTGACTCCTGCTCACCATTGCCCACATCTAAAGAGTAAGAAAATCTGCATCTGGGGCACAGTGGGCTTAAATGTTTGGATTCTGAAATGCAGTGTAAATAATGGGTATGAAAGGTAAATGCCAAGAAGAGCCTTCAGCCTGATGTTTGGAAGAATATATGTGGATGAATGATGAGTGAAAAGATTCCATCAGAACTTTTTTATTTTTTTTTGGGGGGGGCAGTTCATTGAGATATAGTTGACATACCACACTGTATAAATGTAATGTGTACAGCATAATGATTTGACTTACATATATTGTAAAGTGATTACAATAAGTTTAGTTGACATCCATCATCTCATATAGATACCGAAAAAAAAAGAAAAACAAAATTTTTCCTTGTGATGAGAACTCTTAGACTCTACTCTCTTAACAACGTTCAAATACACCATAGAGGAGTGTTGACTACAGTCATTGCAGTGTACATTTCGTCAAACTTCTTTGAACTTGTGACTTGCCTGACTCTTTGTTCCCAGGCACTCAGACTTGAAAGCCTTCATGACCAAGCCTCTTCCTCTACCTTCATTTCAGGTTTAATAGTTATTATGGTGAGCCTTTTCTTTCATACACATTAACTGTGTCCCCAAAACAGATGGGATTTTCATGGTCAGCCCAGTTGTGTGTGTGTGTGTGTGTGTGTGTGTGTGTGTGTTTGTGTGTCATTAACTAAAAGAAACGAATGGCACCACTGTTGTTCATGATTAGGTAGAAATTCATCATTAGGATGGGGAAGGCAAGATTGCAGGCAATTTCAGGTCTTACTACCCTCACACCATTGATTCAATAGTCACACAATTTACATTGTGATTATAGGCAACAGGAGAATTGACAGGTCTTCTGTTCTCTGCTTGTATGGTGACTGTCAATATGGACTCCATATAACTTTCAATTGTTAACACTTTATCACATCTACCTCAAATTTGTGTTTTTAAATGTGATAAATCAATTAAGCAATTAAGTTGAAGCACCTTTTGCCCACCCATCATCAATCCTGTCCCCCTCCCCCTTCCCACCCAGCTGTCAACACTCTTGTAAATTTGGCATTTGTGCTTTAATACTATTTATAGCATTTATGTCTCTATTGCATTGTGTAGTTTAAAATTTTACAGAAGTAGTTTCAGGCTATGCGTATATAAATAATATATGATTGTGTAATATATATGTTTATAATATACAGTACATTGCTTTGCAACTTGCTTTCTTCACTCCAGTGTTGATGATACATAGATCTAGTTCATAAACGGAAGCAGGAAGCCGTTGTTTATGCTGCTTCAGGTGACCTTCCCTGGGGCCCAGAAAACTCCAGCCTGACCCTGGCCAGTGAGGTTAGGGATTCAGAGAACCCTGCTTTGGGGGCAAAACTGTAGAGAATATTCAGGAAAATTGTTGACTAGGATGCCGATTCCAGCTACTAGAGAAATAACAACGTGAGATAAGAAAAAAATGTTGGGAGTTGTTGTGAAATTACTTCCACAATAACTACTTGGCATCCATGCCTATTTGTCATGGGGTAAACAGGTATGGACGTTTAAAAAGGTCTACTTAACTTTGAGGCAAGTTTTATTCAATTACGAAGTCAAATCTGGCTCACAGGTGCTCCACCTTACTGATATGTTGCTCAGTAGCCTGGTCAAAAAAGCAAGTAGGCAGACACCGGCTGGTAGTGAACATGGAGGGGGCCCCTGCCGTGGCCATTTTATCAGATAAGCTACTTGTGTTTCCACTTTTTCATAGTTGAGGCATCATGGAAAAACTGAGTGCAAATAAAAATTTTCTGTCATATAATATTTCAAATGCCCTTTAAGATCTGTCTCTAAAACATGCATTCTCAAATGGGATGATATTGCACTGAAGGGGGTGGAAAATATCATACTCTTTTATACATCATTTATACAGCTTTTTATGCCAAAAGCACAGATATATACATAATACATAAATAGATATATAGTACATCTTTAATATTAAAATTTCATTGGGGAGTGATTAGGGCATAAATGTCTAAAACGGCTTGTTGGGGAGGCAGGAGCAATGATTGAGAAAAGGTTGGGTAACACCGCTCAATGGATACTTTTGTGGAGGTCTTCTATTTTAAAATGTTACCTCCTAATTAATTTTTTAAATAGAAATCTAGAGTTTTATACCTTGAGATTGCTTCAAGTAAGACAGATCTATAGGAAGTCCATTACTGCCTGAAGGCAGCCTTCATCCATCTCAGCCTTTGCACGGAGACTCCCTGGAGAGTCTTCCAGTGGGGAAATCTGCGACGTGCTGTTATAAATAACAAGGCTGCTTATTGTCCACACATCACAGAAGCAGTCTCATAATTATTTCATCATCAGATCTCTTTGATGATAATTATACTGTAATTACAACACTGTACTTCATAAAACCAAGGCCCCGTTGGTTGTTAAGATGTGCCATTAAGATTTGACACAATGCTAGGATGCCTTGAATATCAGATGCAATGTTAAGATGTGGGGAAATGTGCATCGTTGGATCAACAAGATGCAGAAACCATAGTCAGACAACCACTGCGCCTTCACTACATGCCTAGTTTATCTCATTGAATATTTTCATCCTTGATGCCTATTTCATAGGATGGTACTTATTATAATTCCCTTTTTTTCAAATGAGGACAACTGAGATTCAGAGAAGTTAAGTAACTTGCCAAAGATTGCACAGTTCCAAAATGGTGTAGGAAGGAATCGACTAGAAGACTCTGGGATCTTTATGCCCCCGCCTTCTGGTGAACACGAGGCTACATCTTTCTCGGCCCCTGTTTTAACCCCGTTTCCTGGAAAAGCAGCTTCACCTCCGTTCATTAAATGTATGAGTTTCTAGAAAGTGTACAGAATGAGAGCTTGTATTTTTCAAATTCACAAGGGGCAAGTTATTTTTGAAAGGAATGCGATGGAAAGAATGATTTGATCGTGTGGTATTCCCCACACCCTCCTGACGTGGCGGAAAGATAATGGATCTTGGAGCCCGAGGACTCGGGTTTGGTCCTCACCCTTCCACATTCCTGGGGTGGGGATGTGGCTGGTGTTCTGGTGTCCTGGGGAGTCCTGAAGCTGTGTCTTGTCAATTCAGGCTCTGATAGTCCCAGAGCTTCACTAATAAACTTCTGAAGGATGACATGTTAAACCCACATTCCTAATAGCTTTGTAGTTTTCTGATTAGGGGTTACAGTCAGGAGGAGAGGCTCTATTTTTATATCCTCTCTGCCTTGTTTCCCTGGCTGTTCTGTAAAGGATCTTGGCTATCCGGAGTATATTTAGTTCATTCGGCTAAGACACTCTCTTAGTGGTATAGACATAACCAATTGTATAGTTTATATTGTAATTGAAGATTTTGCCTCCCTCAAGAATATTATAACCTTAATTTATTGTTTGAGGCTCCATTGCCTTCGGATGAATACAAAAATGTGTTTTCTCTTCCCCTATCCAGTGGGCACTTTTTCAAATGGACTGTAACCGGCACTTTCTCTGTTTGCATTGGGAGTCATCTCAGGTTTACATTCAGGAAACCTAATAAAATATGAGCTGCAAACAATTGGGCGAAAGCAGAGGAATGAAAAGAAGCTGTTTGATGAGGATTTTGCAGAACAATGGTACAAGCTTGCGAGGACTTAGTGATTTCTTAGGGAGTGGAGTTTGCTTCTGCCCACCCCAGATATCCTTCCTGAGGGTTCAGTGACCCTAATCCCTCATGCAAAACTATCCTACACACACGAGGCAGAGAATCCCTCCCCACTGGCCTCACTTAGATGGGGGTGCAGTTCTAGTAAAGTTCTTTTCTGACTTAGTGTGACATAGGGCTGTTTGAAATTATTTTAAATCAAACTCAACCAAAATAAACAAAAATTTTATGAGGTCATGTCTCTTAGAGTTTACCTGATAATATTAGTTCTGCCAACTTCTGAACAGAAAAAAAAAAAAAAAATCTATGTTTGTTAACTTAACATTTTGCCAAAAGTCAGAAGGAAGTTTCTTCTTCCTAAGATTTCTCCCTGGTTTTCTTTGAGTAAACGTTGTCTACTAAACAAATCTGCTTTGGCCAGGAGCTGGGGTGGTGTCATTCTGTTTCTTTCTAGGGTTTGGTGTCACGGTCTTTTGACTAAGAAAGCCACTCCTGGGAGTCACTTGACTTGTATCTCCTCAGGACCGGCGTCATCTAGTGTTCTCACGAGAGCTGATTGTCAATGTCTTGTCCTAACTTCTCCTTCAGTGACTTCATGTTGGTGGCTTGACATCAACCCTAAGAGAGTATTTACACAGGGGAAATTGGTAAACTCTACACATCAGGGCCTCCCCACCCACCCTAACTTACAAAGCCCGTTGGTAAACATTTACAATTCCCCAGTGTTTATGGTGTCAAATCTCAGTGACGCAAACCCTAGAAGACATGCTGCAAATGTGGGACAGAAAGTCACTGTCCCGGAATCTGGTCTGGGGCTTCACCAACAGACAGGGTAAGTTGGACATGCCTGTTGCCACTGCCTCTGCCATCAATCAGCTGGCAGTTGTGGCTGTACCTGTATGTGTGTGCACCTGTGTGTGAGAACCTATGTGTGTGCGTGTCTGTGTATGCATGTGTGTATTCATGCATGTGACTGTGCATGCACCTGTGTGTGTGAGAACCTGTGTGTGTGTGTGTGTGCACACATAGGCCCTGAAGCTTCTGCAGCAAGCACCCACAGCAGCCCCTGCTCTCCTGCACAGCTTCTCTTTCTCTCCTACCTGAGCCCATCAGACTCAGCTGGATGTTCGTTAGCCTGGGCAAAGGAGCTAACAGCGGCTCTGAGCTGTCCGTGACTTGGGAGAGGGAGGAAAGGCTCTCTAGCGGGATACAAAGATCAGAACTCCTATCACATCCTTCCCTTCTCTTGTCCTCGGTTCCTTCCCATCCAGTAAACCTATGGTCCCGGAAGGCTGGCAGGGAACGAGGAAGGAGGAAGAGCTCATGCTGCCTGTCTGCCTGGCAGTGTGGTCGGGGAGTGCATGGACTGGCCATATGCCAGGGCCTCGGGCGTCTCTTGGATTTTCTGGCATCTTCCTCTTCCTCACCAATGAAGACTTAGACTGACCTCAGGGACCTGAGCCTTTGTCCAGCTCTTGGTGTCATGGTCTTTTTGTCTGGCCTCTGTAGCTACACGTAGGCTATTAGGAGTGGAGGCCTGAGTCACCACCCAGCGTTAGAGAAGTGGGCAGGAGCCATGGTCTCCTCTTTGTGCCCTGAGGCTGGGCTGCTCCGGCCTTACATGTGCTTATGATTTCCCTACATTGCTCTACAATTGTATACACCATAGCTGCTTCAAACCTCCCAGGATCTACTTGGGGAGGACCCTCAAATCCCATTTCAGTGCTGGTGCAGCCACTATGGAAGACAGTATGGAGTTTCCTCAAAAAACTGAAAATGGAACTCCCATTTGACCCTGTGATCCCACTTCTAGGAATATATCCCAAGAAACCAGAAACACCAATCAGAAAGGATATATGCACCCCTATGTTCATAGCAGCACAATTCACCATAGCTAAGATCTGGAAACAGCCTAAGTGCCCATCAGTAGATGAATGGATTAGAAAACTGTGGTACATCTACACGATGGAATACTATGCTGCTGTAAAAAGGAAGGAACTCTTACCATTTTCAACGGCGTGGATGGAACTGGAGAGAATTATGCTAAGTGAAATAAGCCAGTCAATGAAGGAAAAATACCACATGATCTCACTCATTCATGGATAATAGAGACCATTATAAACTTTTGAACAGTAATAGATACAGAGGCAGAGCTGCCTCAAACAGATTGTCAAACTGCAGCGGGAAGGCCGGGGAGGGTTGGGGGGCAGGAGGGTGGGGGGTAAGAGATCAACCAAAGGACTTGTATGCATGCATATAAGCATAACCGGTGGACATAAGACATTGGGGGATAGGGGAGGCTAGGGGACTGTCAAGGGCGGGGGGGAAAAAAGGACACATATGTAATACCCTTTGTAATACTTTAAGCAATAAAAAAAATAAAGCTTTATACACAAAAAAACAAAACAAAAAACAAAAGGAAGATAAACAACCCAATAAAAAAGTGGGCAACAGACCTAAATAGATACTTTTTGAAAGAGGACATAAGGAAGGCCAAGAGACATATGAAAACATGTTCAAAGTCACTAATCATCCGAGAGATGCAAATCAAAATGACAATGCGGTACCGTCTCACACCTGTCAAGATGGCTATCATCAACAAATCAACAAGTGACAAGTGCTGGCGAGGATGTGGAGAAAAAGGAACCCTCTTGCACTACTGGTGGGAATGCAGACTGGTGCAGCCACTGTGGACAACAGTATGGAATTTCCTCAAAAAACTAAAAATGGAACTCCCATTTGACCCAGGGATCCCACTTCTAGGAATATATCCCAAGAAACTAGAAACACAAATCAGAAAGGATATATGCACCCCTATGTTCATAGCAGCACAATTTACAATAGCTAAGATTTGGAAACAGCCTAAGTGCCCATCAGCAGATGAGTGGATTAAAAAGCTGTGGTACATCTACACAGTGGAATACTACACTGTGGTAAAAAAGGAGGAATTCTTACCATTTGCAACAGCATGGATGGAACTGGAGAGCATTATGCTAAGCGAAATAAGCCAGTCAGAGAAAGATAAATATCACATGATCTCACTCATTTGTGGAATATAATGAACAACATAAATTGATGGGAAAAAAAAAAAAAACAGATCCAGAGATAGAGAAGCATCGATCAGACCGTCAAACCTCAGAGGGAAGGTAGGGGAGGGTGAATGTAAGGGGAAGAGATCAACCAAAGGTCTTGTATGCATGCATATAAGCCTAACCAATGGACACAGACCCCAGGGGGGTGAGGGCATGAGTGGGGGGTGGGGAGAGGGGGACAATGGGGGGATAAGGACACATATGTAATACTTTAATCAATAAAGAATAAAACCCCTCAATAACACATCTCAGAATTTTCCTTACTTTCGGGTATTGTGGAGACTGTGCCCAACACAGTGTGTAAAGCCCTCTTCGCATGGTGAGCATGAGACACAGCTGGGTATGCTGAGTGTTCCAACCTCCCAAAAGGCGTTGATTGCCCCAGGTGGTGCTAACAGCCCTGATCTTGACCAAAGCCATGCATCATTCTTGGTCTGCAATTTCATTTTTCAGGTGTATGTCCTGTGACCCTCTCTCAGGCAAAATCATCCCCTTGACCTTGTAATCATCCAAGAAGTCTTGAATGATGCTTTTCTGGTGATCCCACTCAACGAGCATTCACAGGTCGTAGGACCAACCTGGAATTTTTCTTCATATGGAAGAACAACCCAATCTTACAAATAGTATTCTCTGAGTCCTCAAATTTCAATACCTAATGGGTCCCATTCTCCACCCCTCCCTTTATCCAAGCCCTTTACAAGTAACTTTGCAGCTCTGCTTATGAAGAGGTGACAGCCACTTCCTCACTCCTAGGTGTGGGCCACCCTTGTGACTTGCATTGGCCCACAATCTGCATTGGATGTGACAGTGTGGCAAGTCTGAGCCTGTGACTACAGAAAACTTCTGCCTTCTCACGCTTCTCTCCTTTGCCGTGAGAACATGCCTAGGCTAGCCTATTTGAGGATGAAAGACCCTGTGCAATAGAGCCAAACTGTCCCAGCCAAGGCCCCCCTAGGTCATCCCAGCCCCAGCCACGCTGTCCACGAATCACAGACATGTGAGCATGACAAGCCTAGAACGTTCAGCCTAGCCCAGATCCTCAGAGTCATCTGGCTAATGATAAATGGATGTGGTTTTAAGACACTAGGTTTTGGAGCTTTTTTTTTTTTCTTCTCACTCGTCAATAACTAATTGATACACATGGAACTCAGTAAGCAGTAAACCTGGATAATATTTTTGGTTTTTATTCAGTTCACCAAATCAGTACTGGTTGCATCATTATGAACCCCCTTTTAGTTTGTCTCTCCTCTCCAGGCCCCACTTGCTTTTCTGCAAGGCCCCGTGCTAAGCCCATGTATCCATCCGCCTCATAGACACTAAATACCCTCTACTACCCGTCTTCTACTTCCCGTTATAGATTTCAAACTAAAGGGGTTCTTCCTAGTGCAGTGATGGCGAACCTTTTAAGCTCCGCGTGTCAGCATTTTGAAAAACCCTAACTTAACTCTGGTGCTGTGTCACATATAGAATTTTTTGATATTTGCAACCATAGTAAAACAAAGACTTATATTTTTGATATTTATTTTATATATTTAAATGCCATTTAACAAAGAAAAATCAACCAAAAAAAAATGAGTTCGCGTGTCACCTCTGACATGCGTGTCATAGGCTCGCCATCACTGTCCTAGTGGAAGAAGGGACAGGGTGCATCAAATTTCTGGAATCACATTAGATTTACACAACAAATATAAAGTGAGAGGCGACTCTAGTCCAGGCACTGCTGTTTGGCATGTGTTTGAACTGCTACTTCTTTAAGCAAGGTTATTTACATCAGTCTTCATCCTCACAGTATTCCCAGGGGAACCCAAAAGGGCTGAGCAGAGGCAAGGCTGAGGACTTGCCTGTGGAGTAGAACTGAATTAGTTGGAGAGAAACTCTGTCTACCTCTGATTTGTTTTCTACAGCCGGCTATCTGCTGTTTGACCTTGACCCAACCAGTCGTCCTCTCTAATTGTATTTCTTCTTCTGCAAAATAGGAATAATTTTGTCTGCTCTGCTTATCGCATACATCATTGCAAGGACTAAATTAGGTGGCACGGGTGGAGATGCTCTGTAAACTATGGAGAATCTGTTGTGCAATGTGAGGCATTGTTATGATTGCTACCGTTTTACGTCCAGCAGGGGAGATTGGATCTGGGAAGACTGGCAGGCAGCCCAGGGCTGCAGAACCAGGGGGCTGACTCATTTCTTTACCAGCAGATAAAGTAGGAAAAGCATTGTGACTCATATCAGAGAAAGAGCCTGGCAAACATAAGAGAAAATAGTGTGGAGAAAGCTGATGAACCCACAGTTGGAATTCTGCATTGGGGTTTAGAAACATGAGCACCAGGATGCTGAAAACATTGGAGGGAGTCCAGGGAAAGTGATGCTCTTCACTCCAGAACAAAAGGCCCAGCTTGGGAGGGAGTCCATGGGAAACGTGTGGGCTTTGGCTACCAGGAAATTGTACTTGTTTTTCCAGGATCTTCCAAGGAGAAGATGCTTCTGGAATGTGCTCTGGCTTGGAGAGTGCCGGGCAACAGGGCTTTGCACAGGGACCTCGAAACTACCCTGACTCTGAGTAAAGAAAACAGTGAGAGATGTACCAGATGAAGGGGAGCCAAACTTTGCTACATGAACCAAAGAGAGTTTATGCCTATTAGGGTGCTTTTGGCTGCAAGTAACAGGCAAACTAACAAGGTTAAGATCATTATTACCACCTTAACGATAAATCCTGAGATGAGTCAGTACCAGGAGTGGTCAAATCAGTAGCTTAAGGAAATTGTCTAGGACTCAATGCATCCCACCTTCCCTCCTTGCTACCTTTGGTGACTTGGTTTCTCCTTTTAGGCTGGCTTCTCTCATGGTTTAAAGATGGCTGCACCAATTCCAGGTGTACCACAGATGACAACATATCTGTCTTTTGAAGAGTAGTAGGGAATAATTTTCCAGCAGATGCTCCTGCCCATTGCATTTAACCATGACTGCATCCCCTTTCCAAATTTAAATGTCACCCACAGGGGAGTGAAATGGCAGTGACTGGTGTAAGCCAATCAAGATTCATCCTGGGGTTTGAGAGAGAGAGAGAGATTGGTCCCCAGAAGCACAAGGCCTTCCAATCTCTGAGCACAGTTGGAATTCTGTTGTCAAATAAGAAAAGGAAGAGCTGTCAGAGCATCAACCAAGAACAGCTGCATCACTCTGGTTCATAGACTCAGGCTTCTCAAAAAGTGATATGAGAGATAAGATGTTGTCAGTGTCTCGACAACAACTAGCACATATTGGGCAGGTACTCTGCACTAGATAGGTTGCTAAGCACTTTCAAGATATCATCTCATTCGATCATCTCAACAGCCTGAAGCCCCCTTGTAATGAGGTATTTGGGTTGAAGTGGGAGGGACCTTCAGTAATTGCAGCTCCTTGGAAGAATTTAAGGTTATTCCTTTTTACACCAAATTGCTTTCTCTAAATAACCATTTTGCCATGGTTCTGGTGAATTTCAACTTCTTTTTTTAGTGGTTGACAGAAAGAGAGTACAATAATATGAAAAGCCAGCCCCAAAGGGAAAGTCTTTGAAGTTTCATATTTATTTATTTTTTGTTTTAATTTTAAAAATTGGCACACATAATTTTTTAAAAATTCAAGCAATACAAAATACTGTTATAAACAAATTTGTTTCCACCTTAGTCTCTGTCCAAATAACCTCTTCCACTATTCCATTCCTCCCTCTTTTCATTATTAATTGATGAGCTATTATATGCAAAGGTTCATGTCAGTCTCAAGTGGGCTCAGAGACAGTTATGGTGCTATCTTTGGTTCCCCAGCACTATCCCTAATATCCATCAGTGCCAAGTTCTAATTATCCATCTTTACAAAACCTCTTCAAGTCTTCATTTCCTGTCTATTCATTGCTTCTCACTGGACCCTTTGGGCCAGCCTCCACTGGCCTCCCATATGCCACTGCTTTCTTGTTTTGTTCTGTCTCCATCCTCTTTAAGAGTTAACGTCCCAATCTTACTGCCTTAGAATGTGACTGTATTTGTACATACGGCCTTTGAAGGGATGATTAAGTTAGCATGATGTCATTAAATGAGCCCTGTCCAATATGACTGGTGTCCTTATAAGAAGAGTAAATTAGGACGCAGAGATGTTCATACAGGGAAGACCCTGTGAAGAAATAGAGGGAGAAGACAGCCATCTGGGGCTAGAGAGAGGCTAAAGAGAGAGGGCTCAGAAGATATCAACTCCGTGGACACCTTGATCTTGAACTTCTGGCCACCAGGACGGTGAGAAATAAATTTCTATTGTTGAAGCCACCTGGTCTATGGTACGTTGCTAAGGAAGCCCTAGCAAACAAATACAGACCACTTATAATCAAATCACTCATTTGATCACAAATTTCATAACGGCTCCTAACATTAAGGCAGAATTTCTCCCCCAGACCTTTAAGAGACTTTATGACTGCCTGGCTGGCATGGCTCAGTGGTTGAGCATCGACCTATGAACCAGGAGGTCGAGGTTTGATTCCTGGTAAGGAGCACATGCCCAGGCTGTGGGCTTGATCCCCAGTGTGGGGCGTGCAGGAGGCAGCCGATCAATGATTCTCTCATCATTGATGTTTCTACCTCTCTCTCCCTTTCCCTTCCTCTCCGAAAGCAATGAAAAAATATTTTTTTAGAAAAGAGACTTTATGATCTGCCACTAACCTACCTTCTCACTGTCTTCACAGCTTATATACCATCTTCTGTGCTTTGGCTCCCACTGACTGATTGCCATGGAGTGGACATGACCTGTGTTTCCCAGCCTCTGCCTTTGCACAGGCTGTTCCCTGCATGAAAAATATTTCTGCATTCCCATATCATGCCCTTCCCATTTCTAACTATAGAAATCATATCCATTCCTCAAACTCCGCCCAAATGCCAACTCCCTCATAAAGCCATGTGCTTCCCCAAACCCACAGTTGAGTGAGATCGCTCTTCCCCCTCCCCTACCTCACTTTGTAAAATCTTCATGATGGGCATTTGTTGTGCTCCACATTCTATGTTGGTGCATTCCCAATCACTCTGTACAATTCTATGTCTTGCTCATCTTTCCATCTGCAATAGAGGATGTTCTCACAAAGATGAGAGTGGAACTAAGTTGACAGGCCAGATTGAAAATTAGGATAAAAAAAAAAGAGGAAAAAAACCCAAACAAAAGTCCATAAAAAAATTAAAAAAATAGGAAAGATGGATGAAAATTGTGTCAGTTCTGGGATGACTCCATGTAATCCTGGGTGGGAGAAACCCTGAATGAAGACTTAACTCCTGCCCCTGCTTCTGCAGCTTCAGTTTAAAATTATAGGCTATTGAATATAGAACTTTGGAAAATGTTCTGAATATTTTCTGAAAGAAAACATGTGATCCTTGTAGACACCGCCACAGAAGCTTTGCCATGGAAAGTGGCCCCTGAGGGGCTTTGGAAGCCTTTTGCTCTGAATTCAGTTGCCTTTGAGATGCTTTGGAAGAAGCAGGCAGCAGTGTTCATCAGGCACGTGCTTCCCAGCACAAACACACTCTTAAGCCATCTGCTCTGCAAACACATGGAACCTATTAATTAGTTGTACCCAGACCTGCTGAAACATGATCAAAGACAAAGTGATTTATAGGATCGCTCCCTGTCCATTTGACCCCTGGGCCATCATTAGAGTGAGGAACCCAATCAGAGGTAAAAAAATAAAAACAAAGTACAAAAATACTACTCCTTCCCCAAATGCCTGCAAAATCTGAAAAAACAAAAACAAAACAAAACAACACCTTTCTTCTCATTACTGCAAGAGAGAACCAAGTGGTGCAACTCCTCTAGAAAGTAGAAGTTGGGGCTATAGTGGGGAGAAGGCTCTTGTAAGGACATTGGCTTTTACCTGGAATGAGCTAGAAAGCCACTGGAGGGAGGGCTTAGAGCAGAGGATTGGCATGGCCTGGCTATGTTGTCACAGGATCATGACAACCCTGCAAAGTCAGAAATTCAGGCTCAAGAAAAGGAGCAATTCCCCAATGGTGGCACAGAGAGAAGGTGGTGGAGACAGAGTTAATCCCAGGTCCTCTTATTCTAAAGTCCTTACTCTACCTTCTAGGGGTATTTCCTTCCAAATATATTAGTTGCAACATTTAAAAAAAATATGTTTTATTGATTTTTTACAGAGAAGAAGGGAGAGGGATAGAGAGTTAGACACATCGATGAGAGAAACATCGATTCAGCTGCCTCCTGCACACTCCCTACTGGGGATGTGCCCACAACCAAGGTACATGCCCTTGACCGGAATCAAACCTGGGACCCTTGAGTCTGCTGGCTGATGCTCTATCCACTGAGCCAAACCGGTTAGGGCAATTGCAACATTTTTTTATTCTATGCATGCCTTTTATGCCTCCTTTCAGGCCTGTCCATTTTCTGCTTGTTGGGAAGTTATGCTGTGTTAGGTACGTTTCATTTCACTCATACTAACAATATTTATTCACTCCCTGCTGTGTGCATGGCACCAGAAATTATATTGCGAGGAGCAAAAGAAGTGGAAAACAGGGCCTCTACTCTGAAGACATTTATAGACAAACTGTAAAGAGAAGACAGGTTTTGTATATAAATTATTTAAATCCAATGATTTTTACTTTTGGGGAGTAGTCACTTGTTTCATTTAATCACCTGAAAGAAAATTGTTACTTCTTTTTAAAGAACAGCCTTATCTGAGAAGTGGAAGCAGACAAAGTATGGGATTCGTTCTTCAATTTTATGGATTTTGATTCGCAGCTTGACTATTCAGTTGGCACAGTAAAAGATGACTCCCTCCATTCCTGACCCTGAGCCTTGCAAACCCAACCTGTGATCAGAAAGCCCAGCTGTGCACTTGCTATTTCTCTCCTCATTGCCAGGAATAAAGATTCAGCAATCTCTGCTCAACTGACTGTCGCCAGTGACACCTGAGGCAAAGTAAAAACCAGCTCAGCAGTTCTGTGGCAGCTGAGCCGCTGTGACAGAGCATTAGTCAAAGCAAGATGACTCTGGAGCCACCTCTGCCTCCCAACCATTATTGAGGCTGGGGAGGTTTCCAAGGCAGTGGGCAGAAATGTTCAATATAGAATCTGTCCCTTCACTTTAATTAGGAGATGTGACAGGGCTAAATGGAGTCAAATGACTGTCCCGTTTACCTTTGGCCACTCTATTAGGTATTTTCAGGACTTGAGTCTATCAGTTATACCCTTGGCCTTCAGGCTGGAGCCTCAGGAAAGCATCACATTTTAGCAGAATCAGCTCTGGGTATAAACTGAGATTACAAGGACTTGGGAGGGGGGTTTATCTCTGCTGAAACCTGTCCAGGGACTGTGCAATTTCCAAGCAATGATTCATGAAGTCATCTAATTTTCTAAGTAACCCACACAAGCTTTATCTGGGTCTTGCAAGGGCCACGATGGGAAGTCAACAGAGCAGTGCTTGGGCTCTGTAAATCTTAAATTATCCCAATTCAGAAAGCCCACCTATATTCTTCTTGAGCTTGCCTCCCTCTTTTCTGTGAACATGCACAGTCTCTTGGGTTCTACAGATCAGAAGAAATCTGAGACCCCCACAGGAAGTAGACAATGACCTCCATTTTAGCTAACTTTTCTCAGATAATGTGTTCTGCTAGCCAGTGGATCTTCATGCTGGTTTCTTACAGCTGTTCTTTAATGTTCTGTAGTCCTGGAACTACATATCGTTTGCTTATCACAGCTTCTTACATGGTGATGCAAGTCACCCATATATCCATCCATCCATCCATCCATCCATCCGTCCATCCATCCAATGAATAAAGGCTAATTAGCAACCTATTACATGTCAGGTGCTATCAACCAGCACCCATCCCTCTCCTTTGAGAGGCAGATGGTGCAGGGGGTTCATATTTATGCCTTTTGCTTTCCTATTTGAGTGTTTTTGCTGTGATAAGTCTAAAAATGAGGAAGCTTTCCAGAGTACTATAGTTTCTTTACTGATCAATTTTCTATACACTAAAAATTCTCTGAGATTCAATATTAGATATTACAATTAGGAAGTTTTGATTATTTCGTATGAAAAATCTACTTAGTAAACTTTTCCCCTCTAAGGAGCCAAAAAAGATAGAAACGATTTCAAGTAAAGTTACTCTAAAAAGTTGTTTGGGCAAGTTCCTGGGCTACAAAACAAGCAATAGTGGTGTAAGTTCCAGAAATAAGACTGCAGATATGACTGCTATATTAACTCACTTAATTCTACCTAAAATAAAGTACACTTGAGGCATGAAGAATTTAGCCTGCCAAATAGGTTTGTATTAATTGTTAAAAATTATAATTCTCTTTTTATATGTAGCAACTGAATTTAAATATGAATCTACCAATGAGTATATAACCTCATGTGTACTCAGGATCCAATGGTGAGCAAGATAGAGGAGGTCCCTGCTCTGCGGGAAGTGACGTTCTACAATGCTGATGCACAGGGCATCAGTGCCACGCCTAGCACTCAGTGGTGTGCGTGAGTGTGTGAGTTCCTTGCATTCCAGGTAGAGTTCACAGTCAAGAAATGACAGTGAGGCCCTGCATCTCTCCCCACTCCCCTTAACCCTCTCAACTAGCCCTGCAGACCCCTGGCATTATTTGCCATTTTGGTATAGTAGGAAAAGACATGTGGTAGCTACCAACGGGAGCCCGGCTGGAAGAAGCTGCAGCAGGCATCCTTCCCCATTAGAGTCTAAGAAAGTGTTTCCAGTCTTTTAAGAAAACCATCACTTGGCTCACTGCAAGCAAATTGCATTTGTTCAGTCATTGTGCAAATGGATACAGATCGGAGGAGGAAGCTAAGAAATACCCTACTGTTAAATCAGAAAGAAAGCCACTTGCTCAGGCTACACTATTGACCAGGATGAAGTTTTCACCAAGAAGTGGGAAATTTCTCTTTTCTGCTCAAGTGACTCTTTTAATTAATTAACGCTGACCTATACCTCCTTTAACTCAAAAGGTGTGAAGCTAGAAAGAATTAGGCTTATTGATAGTACCTTCCAGAGTCAAAAAGTGAAGATGAAGGAGATGAATTATTTTTTGTCTTTTAGCAAAACTTGTGTTAGAATCTGCAATTTTGATAATGAGCTGCAATGGATGCAATGTTGTTTTATTAATTTATTTCTGTTGGTGTGATAAGAGCTTATTTTTAAAAATAAAATGCCATTTTGAGATTAATAACCAAAAATGAGATCAATTTTTAATGGGAAAAATTACACAACATTATAATAAAAATATGTGAGATCTCTCCATTAAAAGGAGATAGGTTCTAACTGTAGCATAGTTTCTTCTATTACATAAAGCCATACTGCCTATTGGTTTGATTAAATGATGCCATATTGTTCCCTTTAGTAATTAAACATAAAGGTATAGAGTCATTCAGTAACTTTCTTCCGTGTGGCAGAAATTCTTATTGCTTTCATAGTTTGGGGAGAAATGTTAACATTGATTATTAGGGGAGTAACTGTTCTAGGAAAATGTTGTTCATTAACCTTATCATCCCTGTGGAAACTTATCAGTAGCTTAAAGAAAAATGTCCTCACATTATTACCTCATGTTGCCCAATATCTGAGACACACAAGCTTATGAAGCTTATTAGAGAGGGGGTGGGGGTGGGGGCTTAATACCAGACAGCTGGGAAGGAAAAATAAAGAGAGTTGGACATCTGGAAGGAGAACCTGGCCCAACCCACCAGCTGGCTGGTCAAACAGGGTGGTCAACCACGTAGGTGAAGCGACATACCCAAGGGTAGTAGTTAGTCAGAGCAGTCCCAGGACAAGAACCCAGGTCTCCCAAACTGGCCAGGGCTGCTTCCACCTTTTTGAGGGAACAAGTTGCTCATCCATTTGTGGCAGGAAGTGCATCTATTTATTGATAGCCAAAACCTCTCTCTCTCTCTCTCTCTCTCTCTCTCTCTCTCTCTCTCTCTCTCACACACACACACACACACACACACACGTGCACATAATATGATTCATTGGTCTGACCTTAAAATGTTAGCCACCTTGCAAGCACCCTGGCTAATTTCTCGCAAAAAGATTAAAAGATTCTACAATACTTTGGCTAAAATCTTATTCAAATTTTGCAAATATATAAATGTCTGTTCTCTGTATCATAATTGATGATGATTTTAGACTGTGAACCACATGAGACGTAGAACACTAAAGTTTCTGAAGTGAAAGGAAGATTTTATCATTTGATTCATGCTTTTTGGAGTTTTAATTAGTCAGGCAAGGGTGATGACAGACTCTCCAAAGCACAGGGCGTCTAACAATTCTTTCTTCCCGGGTAGCAAAGCCCATCTTATTTAAAACTGCGAGGGAGCTGCTGACACTTTATTAAGCTGTTGTTGGACTTAAATTGCTATTATCTCGAGTGACACTTTCCCTCCGCTCCTGCTTTCCAAAGTGCAGCAACCATTACTTCTGATCTGGGAAATTGCATGGGGCCACTCCTCCCCTTGATTAATACACCAAGTCAATATTTTTGCTTTATATAAGCATCACAGCATGTAGCTGCTTTTCTTGGATATTCACCTCCTCTCTCTCTCTCTTTTATCCTTTTCTCCTGATGTGAGAGTGGATATACTGAAATTCTACTTCAAGTGGGAGGAAGGAAGCCATGTTTGGAGGAAGTCCTGTTTGCTGGTTATTTAGAAGTTTCTGTTGGTCACAACCAGCAGCATTTGTAGACGTGCTTGTCATTGCAGGTGTCACGATGATGCAGAACTAGGAAACCTAGACCCGATTACTTGACCCTTTAGTGATGAAAACTTCTCCCTGAAATTCAGCTCCAGTCTTTTTTCGGACTTTCTGGTTTCCCTGCACATTAATCTACCTTGATCTGGGCCATGAACTTGATCCCCCTTCTCTCTTACCTATGCATGTGGATGAACTCAGTGAGAAGTGCGTTAAATGTCGTGGTGTGGCTGAGCTGCTGGGTCTAAAAGGAACATTGTGAGAAACAGTTTTCAAAGAAATCCTTAGATTCCAGAATCAGAGTCTTCGTTCCATGCTCTCAGTACTTATTCATGTGTTTTCATTTCATGTATCTTACATTTTCTCAGTTTACTTTCAGCCACTGTGCTCAGAAGCAAAAGGAGAGACGTAAGATAAAGTAGCCTTGGAAGAATTGGAGATCAACATTCTGCATCTCCAAATATTTGAGGTTTTCCCTTTTCTTCCTTTTCTGAGAGTCATGACTTCCTTTTCATCCATCTAGTCAAAGCCGACATTCTCTGGGCTGGTGGTGGAGCCCTGAACACCGGTGGCAATTAAAGATGCTCCAGGTAAGAGAATGAAGAGGAAGGATGTGAGGCTCTGGGCATGTGAAGGCTGAAGTTGGGACCCAGGACAGAATCTGGGGAATCTTGTGGAGCAGGGAAGATTGTCAGCTGGAGAAACTGGAGGGCCAGTATATTATAAAGTCCCAAACAAACTAAACCGTGGATTTTTATTGTTTACTAGAGGCCCGTTGCAGGAAGATTCCTGTAAGAATAGGGCTTCCTGTGGCTGGAGCGAAGCAGAGAAGGGAGTGAAACCTGCCAAGACAGGCTTCGCTCCCACCTCCGCCGCCCTGCTTGCTTCCCTTCCACCTCTGCTGCCCCACTTGCTTCTCCACAGCTTCGCTCCCTTCTGCAGCACTTGGCTTCCTTCTACATTGTCTTTAGTCTTCGCTCTGCGCCTGCATATGCAAATTAACCAACATCTTTGTTGGGTTAATTTGCATACTCATCTGATTGGTTGGTGGGCATAGCAGAGTGACACCAATTTGCATGTTTCTCTTTTATTAATGTAGATTCCTAGTTATTGTGAAGGCCAACTAACTCTTAGGTATAGCATGTCAGGTTTACCTTGCAGCAACTTTTGCCTGCAATACAACATTCCCCACAAGCCTGGCTCCTGCATGTGGTCTCCCCAATGGGTAGATTCCAGGGATGGTGGATTTTGCAGGTTCAGGCTCCAGTGGCAAAGCGATTCTTCACATGTCCAGGTCCCCAGAACACTGCCCGCATGTCCTATCCTTTCAGGCCTCATTTTGAAAAGAAATGAGATTAAGAGAAGAGAGGGGCAGGGTAGGGTGCGAACAGGCAATTTTTCACTTTTCTTCTTTTGACCCAACATCACAGACTTTCTGAAATGACTCCAGCCAGATTATCTACAGGATAATTTCCTCTGTATTTTGCATCTATTCCCAAGCCAAGAGATTAGCTTGAAACAAATGCTTAGCAGAAGCAAATGCTAACTCACTCTGTTGCGTGTCGGGGGACTGTCACATATGGAAACAGATTTTCGTGTTGCAGACAGAGGGGAGAAAGTAGACAGACCTGCCTGGATTGAAGAGTGGGCTCTTCAGATGGCCTGGCAGCCACACTCCTGCTGCAGACCACACAACACTTGCTGGATGGAAATACCAATATGGCCCATCTCCTGGGGCTCTTGAGTATTCAAAGCTTAGGCTACTTTTCTGATATTACCATTGCCATGAAAACTTCCTTTTCTGCTTTTTAGCTTGGGATATCCTTTCACCCTTCTGCTTTTAAACCTTCTATGTATTGTGTTGTATATTGGATTATGTTATATTAGCAAACTTTCATTATATTATATTATACTAGTGGCCCTGTGCATGAAATTCATGCATGGGGAGTGTGTCCCTCAGCCCGGCCTGCACCCTCTCCAATCTGGGACCCCTCGGGGGATGTCCGACTGCCAGTTTAGGCCCGATCCCTGTGGGACATCCCTCCCATAATCCTGGACCACTGGCTCCTAAGCACTCACCTGCCTGCTGGCCTGCTTGCCCCCAATTGCCCCCATCCCCCACTGGCCTGCTCACTCCCAACTGTCCCCCCGTGCAGGCCTGCTCGTCCCCAACTGTGCCCCCTCCACTGGCCTGATCACCCTAATTGCCTCTGTCTCAGCCCTGCCACCTTGGCTTGCCTGGAAGGATGTCCGGAAGGTCTCCCAGAAGGTCTCCTGGTCTAATTAGCATATTACCCTTTTATTAGTATAGATTATATTATATTATATTATATTATATTATATTATATATTATATATTATCAAACTTTCTGTATCAGGATTTTGCTTGACAAGTTCAACAATAATCTAAGTCTGATCAAACCAATGGTTCACTTTCTTCTTTGACCTTTCCACAAGTTTCAACAATGTTTTCAATAGTTGCTCACTCTTCATTTTTGAGACACAGCCTAGGAATATGAGTGGGGATAAAATAAACAAGTAAAGGACTCCTGAGAGAAAGCACACCTCCCCCCCATAAAGCAGTATGGTATGCAGTCTGAACACACACTATCCATGTGGTTTGGAATCCCAAGCCAAGAGATGAGCTTGAAACAGACTCCAGGGCAGGAGCCTTTGGGATGGATGTTCAGCAGAAGCCAAGGCTAAAGCACTCTGTGGGGACGTTTCTACACCCCAGTGAAGATGAGCTCACAATGAAGTCAAGTGCAAAACACAGGGGAAGTGATCTACTGTAATATGTGCACTTAACTTTATTTTGCCTGTGACTCAGAGAGCTTCTTTATTCCAAAGAGCATGTATTTCTTTAAACATACAAAGTTCTTAACCAATGTTTTAAAAAATATTTTATCTCCCCCATTTTCTCTATTTCTTCTTCTGAAATGATTCTTAGTCCTATGTTGGTCCTTCTCATTATATGCAATGTGATTCCTAATGATTCTTTCTTCTGTGCGTACAAACACACACATATATGCATATACAAACATATATGCATATAAGTAATTTTAAATTTATTTTTGTTGAAGTAATACTTATGCAATGTTTGAAAGCCACACACATGGTTCAACAAGACTTATGACAAGATAAATAGTCCCTGCTTCACACTGGATTTCAACTCCCAAGCATATCACTTCAACTCTTTTATTTGTTCTTCTAATATTCACTTCCATATTTCTACAATATGCTGATGCTATCACTGGGCTGTCATCCCCTGACTCCTACTATACAAGATGAGAAGTTAGTTATTGTTTATACCTTCTTTGATGCACATCTTCCTTCTGTTATCTTTCAACCTTGTCATGCAAGTTTTTCTTTCTACCATCGTATTTTTATTTTCCAAAAGATTATTTTTGTTTCTTTTTAAAATTATCTTCTGTTCTTATTTAATGTCTTCTCTTGTAACTGAAGGTATTAGTTATCAATATTTATCTATATCTTTGCTTCTTTTTCTGTTTCTTCTGCTTGTATGCATTGGTTCATTTTCATTAGAGTTTCTTTTCTGTTTTCTCTTTTAAAAAACATTTTTATTGATTTCAGAGAGGAAGGGAGAGGGAGAGAGTGATCGAAACATCAATGATGAGAGAGAACCATTGATGGGCTGCCTCCTGCACTGCCCCCTACTAGGGATGGAGCCTGCAACCCTGGGCATGTGCCCTTACTGGGAATCTAACTGTGACCTGCCGGTTCATAGATCGACGCTCAACTACTGAGCCATATTGGTCAGGCTGTTTTCTTTTCTTTTTGACACAAAGTTTCCAATCAACTTTTTAATTATCACTCTTCTAAATGAACCTAGCCAAAAATGATCAAACAGTGGAGGAAGTGTATTTTGTATTAAAAAAAAAAGAGTAGAAAATTTCTCTTGAGGTGCTCAGTTTCCCAATGGGGACATACTACACTTTCCTGGCTGAGAGGTGGACCTTGGCTGCTAATGTTGCCCAAGTCAAATGCAGGAAGGGGCAGGACTCATCCTAAAGTGTGCAGAACTTCTCTTACGCCCTCAGTTTACCATGGTCCTTGCCCAAAGTTACCAGGGTTTTGCTGAATTCAGACTCTCTCTGGTTCAACTTGTCCAGAAACTTTCTGTAGGGAATGCGGAGGGAATGGATTCAGCCTTTACTTATTGTTTTTCAGCCAGTTCTACTTAGAATTCTGCACACACCCCTGCTCTCAGATGTGCCAGCATAAAACATCCGGCTTTAAGGTTTGCCATTGTTGGCTTCGGTTTGAGCTTTCTCTGGGAAAAACGTTTATTACTAATGTTTTATTACTGCATCTCTTCCTCTCCCATTCCATTTGTCTTTATTTTGTTTTATTTTTCACCAGTATCTCTTTGGTGGCATTTCCAGGAAAGAGAGGTGATAAATGTTTATGTTAAAGGTGCCATGTTTAACTAGAAACTCTCTTTTTAAAAAAGATACCTCTTTATCTCTCCATGCTGCATTCTGGGTAATTTGTTCAGATCTTGAGTCAGTTGGCTAAATCTTTCTTCAATTTCGTCTATTATGCTGTTTAAGTTTGTAATTTTAATGGATCTATTTTACTCTTCTAGATTTTCTATTTTACCTGTTAGAAAAATATGCCTCTTTCACCCATGTTTTCTTGTTCTCTCATTACGATTTTTTAAAAAATCTTTCTGTGATTTTAAACAGATGAACTTTGTTTTTCTAATCTCTCAAGTCCTTGACTATGCTGCATCTGTTTTCTTTTTTTTCCTCTGGTTTTGTGATGGCTGACTCACCATTATGGTGAATCATTTCCTCTTCTGTTATCATTTCCTTTTTAAAACTTTTGATAATGAGCTTATATTATTGGAGATATCTTTTTTCCTGTGGGAGGCCCATGTGTCCTGAGTTATAAACAGAGGATTTTTGCCTCTGCTCCTGCTGGTAACCACAGAGGTTCACTTGTCTGGAATTTGTTGTTGTTGTTATTTTTTGAAATTTCTCTATTTTTTGTATGGTGCAAATTTAGACTCCACACATATGTTATATACAAATTACTGTTTTGATTCCTTATTGGAGAACAGTATTATTTTTCATCCAGCTCTCTGGGCAGAGAGAAGCCTCCTTGCCACCTTCTTGGGCCAGTGGGAGGATATTTGTTATTGCTGTTTGTGTTGGTTATTAAGCTATGGCCTCTCTGCTTTAACTCCCCTCCTCTATACTGTGTTTTGTGATGCTAGGACTGGGACTCTGAAAACCACATCTTTCCTTAGCTACTTGCCTGTCTTCCAGCATTTGCCAATAGGGAGCTTAGAGTGAGAATGGAAGACAGAAGGGGAGAGAAGAGACCACTTCCTTTTTGCTCACTATTCCTGAAGCTTCACCTTCGCAATGGTTCATAATCCCAGTGATGGTGATGGTTTTAATCTCTAGTTTCTTTTTACAGCACTAATGGCAGCCTCACCCCCAAGACACCAATACAAGCTGGGCAGCACTCCTTCCTCAGAGCTTTGGGTCTTCGGTCAGCAAAGACCTACCCTATGTTCTAGGTTGTAATAACCCCACTTCTGGTAAGAACATTTGGGTTCAGACTAGTAACTGTCTATTAAATGGCTTCTGAGATATCTTACAATCATTTCTGTCTTCTGGTAGTTATGCCTGGTGTAATCCTTACCCCTTGAGACATAACAAAGAAATAGAATGCAGCCAAAATGATAAGATGCCATTGCAAGATTGGTTACAGGAGGAGTCTGGCTTCCACCTTGCTAGCCTTCTCTCACTCTCTTGCTTGCCTGCTCTGATGGAAGTTGGCTGCCATGTTTCAAGCTGTCCAATGTGGAGACCCAGTGGTGAGGAGCTGCGAGAGACCTCTGGCCAATACTCAAAATGGACCAAGGCTCTCAGTTCATGTGGAATGAAATCCTGCCAATAGCCACACGAGTGAGCTTAGATCCAGCCCCAGTTGACACCTCTATTGCAGTCTTGTGGGGGACTCAGAGACCCCAGCTAAGTCACATCCAGATGCCTGACCCACTGAAACTGTGAAATGATAAATGTTATTTTAAGCTGAGAAGTTTGGGGGCAATTAGTTACACATCAATAGATAACTAATATCACCCTACTCTGATAACAGAATAACCTTTTGATGGAGACAGAAGATCTACAAAGGGTCTAAGACCTTTACCTCCAGCTCCTAAGGGCCCACGACCTCATACCTCTCCCAACATGAGCATTAAAACCGTGGCCCTCAGCTATTAGTGTTCATGTCCAGGATGTCCATCTCACAGCATCATGTCCCTACAGGCTCCCTCTTAGCCTCTGGCTACATGGGAAAGATTCCCTTACTTTTGAACTTGATTATGCACTTTTAAACATTCTGTAATATTTACCCAAGATTCCTCTGTGTTTGAGAAAGAAACAGACATCTCCATCCACCCAGTTCTCCTCATTGCCAGGAATCCTAAGTCCAGCGGAAGACTCAGGATAGTCATACATAACATCAGGAAGTATCTGTATATTAATTTTCAATATTTAAACAGATTGCTCTTTACAAGCTGTTAAAACACAAACTCTAGTTCATAATATGAATGATGTTGCAGGATGAATGCCATTAGGACAACCTGGTGGCTTAATTGCTTCCTCACTAATGACTTATGACTTGGAACAGCTAGAAAAGCAGGGTATCAAAACAAATACTTGAAGGCCAAAGATAAAAAATGTTAATAATTAGTAACATGTAGAAGGAAAGTTAATTCTCAGTGGGCCCATCATGCCAGCTACCTAATGCAAATTAACAAATAGCATTTTAATGTAAAGGACTTGAAAGCTAATATTCTAATTTTCCAAGTAAGATTAATATTTCAAAAAACAATAATGTGTTGGAGGAAGGAATTTAGAACTAGGGCATTAACTTTATTTCAGAGATAAGTAAAATGCTATGTGAAATTTATATTTGTGGATCGAAAATTAGACCAGATTGGAATTAGGTGCCACATAAAAATGAAAGGTGCAAACAATAGCTAATTGGAAAGTGGTAAATTTGGTCTTATAACGCTAGATAATGAGGCAATCTCTTATTTATTTGAAGGATTATGAAGGATCATTTGGAATTAAAACAGTGTTGCTTTGAATTCTTGGATTTTGTGCTCTAGATAGAAGTTTAATAAGTAAATAATGAAACAGGGGTGGGAGGAGCCGAGGGAGAGAAGACATCAGAGAAGATATTTGCAGACTAAGTGATTTTTACACCAACAACTTGAAGGGTGGTATGTGTGCAGTGCCATTGGGTATGAGTTAGCCTGAGTGTTTGGGGCATAAAGAGATGTGTTTTATTTTTATTTTTATTTTATCCACCAGACTGACCAACTTGGGCCAATTTGTAATCAACCACGCTGAACACCTGGGGACTCCCGTGTAATCTACCATGCTGAACACCTGAGGCCTCCCCTGTAATCCACCACAGTGTATACCTGGAGCCCCCTGTAATCCTCCATGTTGAACACCTGGGGACTCCCATGTAATCTACCATGCTGAACACCTGAGGCCTCCCCTGTAATCCACCACAGTGTATACCTGGAGCCCCCTGTAATCCTCCATGTTGAACACCTGGGGACTCCCATGTAATCTACCATGCTGAACACCTGAGGCCTCCCCTGTAATCCACCACAGTGTATACCTGGAGCCCCCTGTAATCCTCCATGTTGAACACCTGGGGACTCCCGTGTAATCTACCACGCTGGACACCTGGGACCTGTAATCCACCCTGCTGAACATCTGGAGCCCCCCTGTAATCCACCACGCTGAACATCTAGGGTCTTCCCTCTAATCCACCATGCTGTATACCTGGGACCCCCCTCTAATCCACCACCCAGACCACCTGGGGTCCCTCTGTAATCCACCACCATGACCACCTGGGACCCACCTGCAATCAACCACACTGAACACTGGGGACCCCTCTAATCCACCACCCTGAACAATTGGGGACACCTGTAATTTACCACCTGGAACATCTGGGGCCTTCCCTGTAATCCACAGCACTGAACACCTGGGTCCTCCCCTCTAATCCACCCCTCTGAATACCTGGAGCCCCCCTGTAATCCACCACACTGAACTTCTGGGCATCCCTGTAATCCACCACCCTGATCACAGGGGGGCCCCCAGGTAATCAACCATGCTGCACACCTGGGACTCCTCTGTAATCCACACAGTGAATACCTGGAGCCCCCCTGTAATCCACCACACTGAACCCCTGGGCGTCCCTGTAATCCACCACCCTGACCACCTGGGGCCTACCTGTAATCAACCACAATGTACACCTGGGGCTTCTCCTCTAATCCACCACCATGACCACCAGTGGCCCAACTATAATCAACCATGTTGAACACCTAGGGCCTCCCTAGTAATCCACCATCCTGAACACAATGCTGAACATCTGGCCCCACCCTGTAATCCACCACCTTGAACACCTGAGACCCCACTATAATCCACTACCCTGACCACCTGGGGCCCACCTGTAATCAATGAGGATGTACACCTGAGGCCTTCCCTCTAATCCAGTGGTTCTCAACCTTGGCTGCACATTAGAATCACCTGGGAATCTTTTTAAAATTCTGATTTCTGGGCCTCATCCTCTGGAAATTCTGTTTCTTTGTTACTAATGTTGTGGCCCCACCCCATAACAAAGAAACAGAATTTCCGGGGGATGAGGCCCAGAAATCAGGATTTTTAAAAGATTCCCAGGCGATTCTAATGTGCAGCCAAGGTTGAGAACCACTGCTCTAATCTACTACCCTGACCACCACAGGCCCAGTTATAATCAACCACATTGAACACCTGGGGCCTCCCTAGTAATCCACCATCCTGAACATCTGGGGCCTCCCCTGTAATCCACCAGGCTGGCCACCTGGGTCTTCCCTGTAATCTACCACACTGAACACCTCAAGAGATGTGATTAGATGAACCTAAAGAAGAGATTCTCCCCTTTGGCTGCACGGTGGAAGGTTCTGGTGATTGTTGTAATTAGCTAGTTATTAATAATAGGAAAGGAGCAAAAGGAAGACCAGACATTCTAGGCATGTCGTCTGTGCAGTTTTACCAGGAACCTACAACTTTATGCTCCCAGGGAACCACCGGCCCATTCTCTACAAATCACTGAGTTAAGGGACCCAACAAAGGGGGAGATGGATGCATGTGCAATGATTCTGGGTGAGGCAGGGAAGGTGCCTGTCAGTTAAACCTGGGGACAGAAATCATTGACTAGGAGTGGAGTCAATGCAAGCCTGTGAAAATTTGGGTTTGCATAGTACCTGAGACAAAGGAGTTCTCTGTCTTGGCTCTTGGCTCTCTGGTTCCTTTGGCTTTGCTCCTGCCCCTGTTCCCTCCATAGCCTGCAGATCCCACTTGCAATGGACTGATGGATCATAGCTGGGAACACAATTAGGCTAGCCTCATGCTAGATTGGACTGTGCCCCGACCTGGAGCAGAAACTCTGGGCAATGGCTTTAATCCTAGCTCTGCTGAAGCCACAGCTACACTTCTTCTATGGAGAGAAATGGGACCTTGGAAACTCAGGGGTGTAATTCCACAAAAATAAAGAATTCTACAACGTCTCATCCTCCTGTGGGAGTCTCAGAAAATTCTTTTTCTCAGGACATCGCAAAAAACCCACATCCCCCAGCAACAGGTGGGGACCAAGAGAGCGCCCCAATGATAACACTGGTACCGCATTTATCTCTTGCCACAGCAATGATGTGTAACAAATAACCATGCATCCACATGGTACACAGCAACAAATGCTTGTTGCTATGCATCTGAGGTGGTTGGAGAGGTGGCTCTGTGAGATAGAGATTTAGTAAAATTAATCATTTCCTTAATGCTTAGATCTCTTTCCCCGACCTTTCTTGCCCCTGAGGTAAAAAGAGTAATTCAACCTACTTAGTTTATGTTCTCAGTGTATTGATGAACCTTGCTACATCTGGGGCTAAGAATATACTGGGTTGTGAATGGTACATCTTTCCTTGAGGGGACCTCCGCTAGCCGAGAAATGGTTGTCATTCTCTGAAGGGTGCCATGTTTTACTCTGAGTCATCAGCATGTTCTCCACCAGTGTCCTTGGCTTCCTTAGCCTCCTTCTTGGTGAGGAAGATTCTTAGTTGGCACACAACGGAATTCCCAACATGTACAACTAAATACTACTGCTGGAGGGGCACTTCCATCAGCCTTAGGGACTGTGAAGTGACTGTAGACAGAGCCCTTTTAGTCTTCCCCTCCCAGTGCATGTCCAGTGTGCAAAGTGTACTTTTAATTGCCAAATTCCAAACACACTCAATCAGTCATAAACATGTAAAACTTCTGTAGAAGTTCTTATAGGTTAATTGGATTTGTTTCTTATCTTGTGTTATAGACTAACTGCTTGTGTCCACTCATGGTAAAGACCTAACCCTAAAGGTCACGATATTTGGAGGTGGGGCCTTTGGGAGGTGATTACATGTAGATGAGGTCACAAGGGTGAAGCCCCATGATGGGAATAGTGTTCTAATAGGAAGAGACTGAGAGGCCTCTCTCTCTGCCATTTGAGGACACAAGAAGGTGGCAGTCTGCAAGTCAGGAAGAGAGTCCTCACCAGAATCTGATCTTACTGTACCCTGATCTCAGACTCTCCAGCCTCCAGAACTGTGAGAAATAAAGACCTTGTCTAAGTAGCAAAATCTACAGTATATTTTGTTATAGAAGTTTGAATAGACTAAGACAGCTTGGCCTAAAAAGTGGAATAAAGGGTCATCCAAGGAATGACAAAAATAGAAGCAAGCTTTTCCCTTAATTTGAATATTTTTAGGATCCAATCTGGATATAAATCTATTCTTACATATTTGGGAAAATCTTTCTCAGGCACAGCTTGCATCCAAAGGTTATTTACATCATCAAAATATATTCAGATTTGCAAATCAGTGAGGAGTGCAGCAACACTAATGTAAACAGGGAACAGGTGCGGGATGCTGTGAGCGATGATAACCAGAGTCAAGTGGCTGCACAACATTGAATGACAAATGGGAGGGCGATAAAATGAAAACAGAAGAAGAAAGCCTAGCTATTGAGTCCTATGTGTATCAATCAAGTTCAATCAAAGAAACAGAATCTGGGATATATATATATATATATATATATATATATATATATATTATATGTAATATATATTATATATATGTAATATATATATATATAATATACATATATAATATTACATATTATATGTCATTTATCTATGCCATATACCATGTCATATATCATATATATTATACTTTTTACATTATGTTTTATCTATTACACTATGATTCATGCACCGGTGGGTTCCTCAGTTCCTGTTGCCTGAACCCTCTTGCAATCCCGGGACCCCTTGCGGGATATTGGACTGCTGGTTTTGGCCGGTTCCCTGCAGGTCAGGCCGAGGAACCCCACCAGTGCACAAATCTGTGCACTGGGCCTCTAGTATGCATATAAGATCTTTGGTTAATCTCTTCCTGCCCTCCCCTTCCCCCATCCCTTCTGATATTCATCAATCTGTTCCATGTTTTCATGCCTGTGCATTGAGCATCTGCCCCCTGGTGGTCATTGCACGTCATAGCTACTGGCTGGTTGATGGTCGCTTAGGCTTATATATATACTAGAGGCCCAGGGCACAAAAATTTGTGCACTCGGGTGGGTCCCTCAGCCCGGCCTGTGCCCTCTCGCAGTCTGGGACCCCTTGGGAGATGTCCACCTCGGGGGATGTCCCTGGGGGATTGGGCCTAAGCTGGCACTCAGACATCCCTCTGGCAGCCTGGGAGCCCTGGATGTCCACTTGCCAGCAGGGAGCAGGCCAAAGCTGCAGTCGCACATTCTTAGCGCTGCTGAGGAGGCAGGAGAGGCTCTCGCTACCACTGCTGTGCTGTCAGCTGTCAGCCTTGCTTGTGGCTGAGCAGAGCTCCCCCTGTGGGAGTGCACTGACCACCAGGGGGCAGCTCCTGCATTGAGTGTCTGCCCCCTGGTGGTCAGTGTGTGTCATAGTGACCAGCCATTCCCAGTCGTTCTGCTGTCAGGGTCAATTTGCATATTACCCTTTTATTATATAGGATAGATTATATAATTAACCATTATATATTATGCATTATATAAAACACATTATATATTACAGACGAAGATTTGACCTCATGCAATTGTGGGAACTGTTGCCCCAGAGCCTGATGTTAGACTTGAAGTCCACTGAGTGGCAGTCAGCAAGAGAAGATGGTTATAAACTGGAAGGGACCAACGTCAAGCTGGTACCCACAGCACAGCCTAGATTCCATCACATCTCAGTTCCTGTTGCCTCTGACCTTAATGGTGAGGGGGGTGACCTGACCCTTCATCGTGGAGCTAAATACACACTAGCCCAAAATGGCAGCCGCAGGCCCCAGGGCTGGCTCAGGCCCATGAGTCTGCAGATCAGCAATAATGTGTGTCAGCTGCAAATGGCTGCCACCCTGCAGATCTTCCAGGAGGATCTCTGCTGTGGCCCACCCTGACAGGAAACATACAAGGAAGGGAACTCTGACACGTTGCAAATGACCTCGCCATGGCTGTGTGATAAATCACCCTCACACTCAGTGGTGTGAAACCACCATTTGTTATGCTCATGTATTTAGTGAGTCAGGCATTCAGAGGCAGCATAGCGGCCACAGTTCGTCTGAAGCCCGAAGGCTAGGACCATCTGCAGTCTGTTCACTCAGATGTCTGGTGCGTGATGCTGGCTGGAGGCTGGGGGCCCAGCTCCCCTCCATGCAAGGTGTCTCCTTGTTTGGCCTCCTTTACAGAACGGTACCTGGGTTTCAAGGGCAAACATCTGAGACAGCACCAAGTGAAAGCCACTATCTTTATAACCTAGCCTGGAAGTCATTTAGCATCATGTCTGCCATTTTGTCTTGTTTGGAGCAGTCCCCAGGCTCACTCAACTTCACTGGGGAGAAACACAGATGCCACCCCTCAGGGGTAAAGAGACAATGTGTTGTAATAAGAGACCATGGGAACAGGTGTATTCGTGCAGCCATTTTTGGAAACGCCACCTGCCACAATGATGTTGGTGAATAGACCTTGACCATCCCACGTTATAGGGAAAACCATCCCACGTTATAGGGAAAACCATCCCAGGGTCATTTTGTTTAATTTGGGTATCGATTTTATTCTGACAATGTAGGATAAAAAATGCAATCAACTCTTACTGAAGGCTCACTGTGTTCCAGAAAGCTCTAGCACAGGACCAATGCAAGGCTTCCACAGGCCATGAGGGGGCAATAACGTGAGTCAAGAATACATTTTGCAGGAGAATTAAGACACTTTTTATTACAAGTGTCAAATACTCAACTCAAACTGGCTTAATGCACAAAAGAAAATGTTTTGGCTCACATAGTGAGCTTTCCAGGAAATTCCAAAGAATATTTCTGATTTCAGGTAGAGTGTATCAAGGAGTAAGATTTTGATGGACCCTGTATCTTCTATCCAGCATGGCTTTACCATTTTCAGTGAGGTTTCCATCCCAAAACAGAAGTCTGCACTGACCTTAGGACTTCTGATACCTGATAAGAAGAGCATTTTTTCTTTTTCTGATCATGCTGGCAAGTTCTGAGGAATGCTCTGATTGGTCTAGCTTGGATTATATGCTTATCACTGAACCAATCAAATGATGAGAGAAATGGAAAACCCTTATTGGCTATCCTCGGGGCTATCTAAAATTCATAATCAGCTGTATGCACACCACTAGAGGAGCACAGAGATTCTACTGTGGTTCAGCTAGGTGTCTGAGATGAGATAAGGAACAGATCAAGAATATTCCGCTTCACCGCCCAAAGGAGAAAGAGGTAATCTTTGCTGATATTTCAGGGCCACTAGCTAATCACTTGAGTTATTTCTTTAAATTTCCATGGGGATGTCCGCATGATTTAATGTAAAATAACATAGCCAAAAGAACTCAAGAGAAAAGTCTCCTTAAGTAAATATAGGAAACACTATTTGGTGCCCTGAAGGAAATTTTATACTAACATTAGTTGTCATTTAGTCATTGAGGAAACATCAACTCAAGAATTTGGCCTGGGCATTAGTCTCAGAGGGCTGCAGAAACTGTATACCACAGTGGAGAGGCTTAAATGACAGGCATTTAGCATCTCACGCTTCTGGAGGCCAGAAGTCTGACACCAAGATGTCAGCGGGCCCGACTCCTTCTGAGGCTGTGGGAATCCGTTCTGTGCCTCCCTCTAAGTGTCCGGTGGTTTGCTGGCAATCTCTGGCATTCCTAGGCTTGTGGCAGAATCACTTTGATTTCTGCCTTGACCTTCGCCTGGCATTCTCCTTGTGCATGTGACGTCGTGTCCAAATTTTTATAAGGACACCTCTCTAATAGCCTCCTCTTTACTTGACTGCCTCTGCAAAGACTCTGTTTCCCAAAAAGATCCCGTTGTGAGGTCCTGGGGCTGAGGACTTCAACATGACCTTTTGGAGGGACACAATTCAACCCACAGCAGCCTGGTTTCACAGGAGATACTTTAAAGTTAACTGCCACGCGTCCAAAATGGAAACCATCCCCATTTCTTCCATAATTTTCTTTACAAACCCAGAGATGTCACTAACAAGTCTGATTTTAAAATTGGGCGACCAGAGTTGATATGTGAGGTTTGCTATAGATATGCCTGGCGTGTAGGGAAGGTCCACTGCTTGCGTCTATAGATGCTTATGGCGTACAAAGAGTTAAGTGAATTTAAAATCAAGTTGCTGTCACAAAAGGTAAGCTTTCCTTCCTTTTATGACTGAGTAATATTCCCTGGTGTAAATGTACCACAGCCTTGTTATCCCTCATCTACTGATGGGCATTTGGGTGGCTTCCAAATCTTGGCTGTTGCAAATAACGCTGCAATGAATATAGGGGTGTATGTATTTTTTCAAGATTTTTAAAGTTACAGTTTCCTGTAGTCAGCAAAATCGTGATTTTCTTCATAAATGGGAAATGAAAGCCATGATCTGTCACTAGCTCGCTGATGTGATTGGATCCTTGCCTAGTGCACACTCTTGAAAATGGAGGTTGAAGTCCCATCTATTAACTGTTACATTTTGGGCCTGGGTATGGTTTCTTGTTCATTAAACTGTGAAATCCTCTGGTCGGAGGTTGCATCTCTGAATTATTGATTAGCTCTCATTTTAACTGGAACTTTTTGGAAAAATCCAGAGTTCTAATCCATAGAGGCTGAAACTGTTTATCTATAATGTTCAGCCTTTCTTTTCCCACTCATGTGGGGGTATGTTCACATTTACCTTATTCAGAAAGTGAGCTTTAACCTGCAAGGTATTTATTAAAAAATCATCTCTGTCCCCATCAAAGGAGCAAAGGCTTTCCAGGAAATAAGAAAAAAACTAACCTATAGCATTTACAGATAACCAAAGGATATGGAATACTAGATTGTTAGAACTCAAGTTCAAAATGTTTTCTTCTATTGCATTTTTATTGGTGAAATAGTAGCAGAGGGAAAAGGCAAGCTATATTCAATTTTATTGTTAATTTTCTCAGGTGTGATAACAGTGTTATGGTTATCTAAGAGATTGCCCTTATTTTAAGGACATGCATGTTGTATCTTAGGGATGAAATGTCAGCATATTATCAACTTACTTTCAAGTGATTCAGCAAACACACACACACACACACACACACACACACACACACACACACTCTTGAGCTTAGAACTTAGA
This sequence comes from Myotis nattereri, assembly GCF_964212035.1. NCBI lineage: Eukaryota > Metazoa > Chordata > Mammalia > Chiroptera > Vespertilionidae > Myotis > Myotis nattereri. The sequence goes on from NC_138079.1 coordinate 13,184,181, forward strand.
TCTTGTACTATTTGTTACACTTTTCTGCATATGCGAAAATTTTATAAAAAGTTGTAGAGAAAAAGGGATGGTGAGGATGGAGAAAGTTTTCTTCCACTGGTAACTTTGCCCCTTACCACTCGTCCTGAGCCTACCATATCCAAGGTTCAACTCTTTGCTCCTCCATCCACCACCCCAAAAGAACACAGGCTCAAAGCCTTTTACAATATTGTTGGTGAGTAAAAACATCTACATTTACAAATTATTTTCCACTTAATGGAATGTTTTGAGGGTTAAGTGAGCTATTTGAGTGAGGTGCTTAGAACTATGCTTGGCACAAAGTATTTTGTTATAACAGCTCAAATGAATGAACAGAAATGGGTTTATATTACTTGTACCAGTAAAATGAACTAATCGGAGTGGCTCATCTCTGCTCATAAATCTGCGGTGGAAAAACAAATGGAATGTTTGCCAGCCCCAGGACAGTCTGTCTGTCTTAGGAGGAAAAGTGACTAAATTGTGTGTCATAATCAGAGATAGAATACTAGGCCCTTGTGGTTTCTGCCCCACATCCTCTCCTTGCCCTGTGGAGCCTTTGCCCCACCATTCTCTGAGGCTGCCTTTGGGGTCAAAGTTTACAGAATAACTCCATTTGTATAGGCCAATTGGCACCTTCCATCCTTCTAACCAGAGGGATTGGCTTCCTGATAGTCACAGGACATGAATTCCACCCTTCACAGCTAAGGAGATTCAATCAGCAGGCTTTCGTTATCAGGGAAGCATACGTACTTCCTTTTCCTGTTGGCATCTATGTGAAAAGACAATGGGCCTGGAATTGTGGTAGACATCTCACGAGCACATGGGTCTAGCGCAAGGACTGAACACCAAGGAAACAGAACTGAGAAATCCAGAGACAGAAGCTCCAGCCCAATGAAATCATTTGACCCTGGATCAAGCCATACCTGAAGCAGAAGGTCCTTCTGGTTACTTCAGTTTTGTGAGCAAATAAATTCCTTTTCCTTTTCTTATTGGTTTGAGGTAGGGGTTTTGTCACCTGCAGAAGCAAGAATCTTAAGTAATACAGTTATGGGAAGTTGGGTTTGAGGAAAGGTGTCAGGTAATCCATAAAATGGAAAGGCTGAGTTACAGAGGCAGGTTGTAAAACTCCAGTAAGCACACGTTCTCCTTTCTTTGAAATCATAAAACACTTTGCTTCTACAATTGATATGGCATGTATCACATATTGCCTTGAATTGCAATTACAGTTCTTGTGTGGTGGATACAAATTTCACAACCATAAAACTCCGGTGCTCAGAAATGTAACTTTCTTTATTGTTTTATAATTGAGCTTAATTTAGCTCACAAGCCCTCATTTCTGCTAATGGCGGATAACTTAATCTTGCTGATTGCAGGCAATTCTGTCAGTCCTGGTTTAAAACACGGTTTCTTTTGAGGGAAATACTTAGTTAATTCAGGAATCCTAATCCCTTCACCCCCAACCTTTCCCTTGGGGGCGATCTATGTTCTAGCAAGTGTGGCCAGGAGGCAACATGTCTGGTCTAGGAGGCAGCCTCTGACCCCTGCCCCCCCCCCCCCCCACCACCACTGACTTCTGATTGATTCATTGGCACTGACTGCTCATTACTGCAGGCCCTAGCCACACCCAGCTCTTAGTTCAGCCCCTAGAAACTCAGCCATGCCCTCCATCTAGGTCCCAGCCTGGGCTGCCCACACAGTCCCTGACCCCACAGCACAGTTCTTTCCCCGACAGGTGCATCAGCTGTCAAGTCTCCACTCTCCTGGGCATCGCACTGCAACATTTGGGGACCCTGGAGTCCACATCCTGCAGCAGTGAGGGACACCAGGGGACGGGACATCTCAGTGTCTGGTGGCCCTAAACCAGCTCTGCTCCCATTTCTGTGCTACAAGAACCACCCATGTGGAGCCAGGGCATTTAGAGAGCCAGACCTCCCCTCCCCCAACCCCCAACTCGCAGACAATCTGCTTTGCTCTGGGCCTGCAAACCTCATGGGAAGGGGGCGTTTGATCTCAAGAGCAGGTTCAGAGCCTCACCCTCCCCTCACCCCTCTTGCCTCCTGTCTGTGAGCTCCACAGTCCCCCCACCTCCACAGCCTACCCAAGAAGGACTCTTGGTCCTCGTGTGTGCTGTGGGCCAAGTACTTTGCTCTGGGTGCCCCCAGGCTGGCCCCTGACATTACTTAAAATAATGAGTAAAATATTATTACTTGAAATAACAATCTGTCCTGTCTCACCTGTGTGGCTCTTCAACATAAAATCCAGGCTTCCAAGACCAGGTCTCCACTCTCAGTTCCCGGAAGTTCACCCCAGAGTCCTGTTGGAGAGTCTGGTGACTTGCTCTGGCTGCCTCTTTGGGGCCAGATCCTCCCTGGGGCCTCACTGTGCGGTTTTAGCGGAGGAAGTGCTGCAGGGCACAACACAAAACTACAAAGGGAGTTCCTGGGAAGGAAAGGCGCTGTAGGCAGTGAGAGCGGCTGTTCTTCCAGCCATTGGAAGCACCTGGTCTGGCGCCTGGTCTTGCTCCCCCTGTGGGCATGCGGTGGTCATGGGCTGTTGCCTTTGCTGGCCTTTTGACATCCTTGCAAGGGCCAAACTCCACCCACTGTACTGAGAAGCACATCTGAAAAGGAACTTTCTGGGCTGTGCAAATGTTCTTTTTCTTTAGGTCAGTGGGTCCCTGGGCGATCACTGTTCTGCTAGCCTCTGAGAGTTGGCCCTAGTATTTTCTATCAGCAGCTTCCTAATGCAGGAACCGGCACGAAGCTCCCTGGAGAGGTGTCTTGGGGTGTAGTGACTCCTGTGACACTCTTTCGTCCTCAGCGTTGTGGGTTAAATTGTGACCCCCAAAGCTCTGTGGACATCCTAGCCCCTGGTACCTGTGAAGGTGGCCTTGTTGGAAACAGAGTCCTTGCAGATGTAAGTAGTTAAGGATCAGATGAGATGATTCCACATTAGCGTGGCCCCTAAGCTCTATGGTTCATGTTCTCATGGGCAACGGAGAGGACATTCATGGACACAGACACACAAAGCAAAGGCCACGTGACCGTGGTGCCAGAGACCAGGGTGAATGCTAAGGATTGCCAGGGGCCACCAGAAAGTAGGAAGAGGCAGGAAGGATTCTTCCCTAGAGCCTCCCTCAGAACAGGGCCCTGCAGACACCTTGATTGTGGACTTCTAGCCTCCAAAGCTGTGAGACAGCAAATTTCTGTCATTTCAACCACTCAGTTGTGCCACTTTATAGCAGCCCTGGGAAAGGAATTCACCCAGAAACCTCACTCCTGCCCAATGTGTCTCTCTTCAGCGCTAGGGTCAGATATCCTGCAGGCCGAGACATTGCAAGAATCCAGGGGAGGCTAAATAGAGGATGTTCCTAGCCTGGTTCCCAGGCTGCTCTGAGTCCCTTTCCCAGGTGGGGCCCCAGATGTCCTCCCCTCTCTGAGAATGCTGCCTGCATCCTCCTGCTAGTCCTGCTTCCTCCCTCCCCACTCCAGAGTGTATCACTCCAGCCCTCCTCTGCCCCAGATTATGACTCCCAGGGGTGGACACACTTTTCCCAGCTCTACCTATCCTCCTGGGTAAGGCATGACCTAGGCAGGGATTCCGAACCTTCAGAACTTGTTTAAACACGGCTTCCTGGGCCTAACTCCAGAGATTCTGATTCAGTGACTCTGGGGGGAGCCCGAGAACTGGACCCTGCATTTCTAACAAGCTCTCTGGTGTGGTGTGGCTTCTAATATTTTAGAAGACTTGCTGGCCTAAGTTAGGTGATTGATGGGATCCCCTGGCATCTGGGCAAGACTGATGTCCTGAGAGGGCAAGCCTGCCAGGAGAGGTGTGCGGAAATTCATTTCATGCAAGACTTTTGAGGTTTGGCTAAGAATGGAGAGTCTGTGTGATGGGTTGAGGGAGTCAGGCTGGTGTGTTTGCCAAGGTTGGTCTCTGGGTCTTGGTCTGTGTTGAAGCTGGAGGAGCGAACAGCTGTGGGCAGAAGCCCACAACTGTTTGCTCCGAAGTCTCTGAGACAGAGAGGTCCTTCAAGCCATTCTGTTGGGCAAAGAAGAGAAAGCATGACTCAGAAAAGAGGAGTAGGACATTCTCATGTATGCCTGTGCATCTGTGTGTGCACCTAAATGTGTGCATATGTGTACGTGTATGCACACTCATTTGGTCATGGGCTTGCAGAGTGCTTTCCACTTTATCTGTGTAAGACAGAGCCACCACCAGGAGCAGCTTCCAATACAAAAGCCAAGATGGCCCCACCCAACACACACACATACACACACACACACAGAGGCACACACACTGTTTTGTTTCCATTTGGGGTTTCACTCTGCTGTGCAGCAATCTATTTTTGTACGACAGCCCTTGCCTCCTGATTTGCAGTTCCTGACTCCTTGGGGTTTACTCTTTCCAGCCTTGCTCCCCACCCAGCAAAGCCCAGCGTTTCATTTCTCTCTGCCTTGTCTGTGTCAATTACACAGAAGACGTTTTGAGCCTTCTGTGCTTTTGTTGTTCTAGTCACCTCTGATCATGCTCACAGACAAGCCTGGCCCGGAGACACCACCTCTATGCAGCCTACATTGTGCTGCGCCGTTTGCCAGCAGGTGGCAGGTGTTCACCCTTCTCCCTTTCATAACAGATCCTAGGGATACACCAAGTGCCAATCCATCCCCATGTGTGGCTTCCTCCTATACGAGTGACAAAGAAGGGGCTGTAAGCTCAGAGCTGAGTTAATCACATTCCTCTTTCCAGCACATTCACGTCATCATTCTGTCTGAGATCCGGCTTTCTTCACCTACCCTCTCTCCATCTCCTCCATGGGTTCCTACGCTCTCAATAAGTGTATCTGCAGGAGGTGCTAAGCGCACTCTACCTGGATCCCTTCCCAGGTGGTGCACCTGACAGCTGGTGCTGGTGGGTGCTGACAGCTCCAGCTGCCCTAGCTCTGGATGGTGACAGTCATTCACTGCGGGGAGTTCCTGGCTGAGACTTACACATTCGGTGGGGGGGAGTGGGGGGATGGGGGGCAGAGAGTCCCAGCCAATGACTGGCAGATAAAGGGTACCAAAGGGCAGTCCTTTGCCTCAAGGTGGGATTAATGTAGGATGTGTCTTATGTCCCAGAGCCCTCTGGGGATCTTTCTAGACTTTCCCTAAGTCCACACCCTAGGTGAACTTCTTCCCCTGCCGATTTCACTTTTTTACCTCCTTTCTCATGAAAGTCCTCTCTTAGAGCATCACATACATCTGAATCTTGTCTTGGTATCACATAGAATATGTAGTGTTGCTGTGTGTGTGTGTGTGTGTGTGTGTGTGTGTGTGTGTGTGTGTTAGGCAACTTGAGGAGTTACTCTATGAACTCGCAGCCTTTCCCTTCCTTCCTATGCAGCCCTGTCTACCCAAGTCTTTCCCTCCTGCTCTCCATTCATTCATCCTGTCTGCTTTAAACAAGTTCTTTAAAGAACTGTTGTTTCTTTCTGCAGTGAGTGTGCTTCATAGTGTGTGCCACCACACCTAACTGGCCACCTCCCCAGTGAGAAACTCTTTGATTGCCTCTTCTTCTGCGTGGCCACAGGCAAGACCTTCAAGGTGAAAGGGCGAGGGCTATGCCCTCCATCTTACCCTGGATCCTCCATGTTGGGGCAGAGGCCATGTGCTCAGAAAAGTGCCTTCTTCCCGAACCCAGGCCCCTGCTGGCCACGCCCGGGATTTCTTTGAACTAACCAATGACAAGCAAGGGATGTGCGCGCCATAGAGATGACCACATCCTGTGTAACAAGACCCGACTTGCGCCTGGCCAATTGGCAGGGCCCACAGCTAGCTCCCCTCCCCTCACTATTAAAGCCCTGATTTTCTCATGGGTGGCACTCGGTTTCCGGTCGCTGCGTCGACTGGAGGCCCGGGTCGGGTTAGCTAACTCAATAAAGGACCTTCTGCTTTTGCATCGGACTGGCTCCCTGGCGTGGTTTCTTGGGGATCTTGAATTCTGGGCATAACACAAGGATATCCTTGAATGAAGCCTCCTGTGATGATTTCTCTGAATGGACAGCTGGGAGTGGATCCTGAGCCCCAGGCATGTTCAGGCTTAGCTTCACGGGGTCCTGCACACAGCTCCCGGGCAGCTGCATAAACCCAGCAGCAACACGCCTGTTTCCGCACATCCTCTCCAACATCAGGGAAGGTCTTCCCTTCCATGTGTTGCCATTCTGATGTCGGTTTTCCATCATTGTATTGTTTTCATCTCCATTGCTAATGACTCAGCATCTCTACTTATACTTGTTGGTTATTAGTGTTTCTTTTTTAAAACCAAGTATGATCTTAAGCAAAAAAGAACTTTGTTTATTCAAGACATTAATGCCTTGTTGCTTTATACAGTGGAACTACCTTCTTTGAGAGGTCCATCTGTCTCTTTTCTCTGTTTACTAAGTAGAAATACTTAAGAGCTACTGCCTTATGCTCTCATTGTTGTTCAGAGATATTGATGACATAGCTCATTTATATTTTACTTGCCCTTTATTGCAGTTCTCCAACCAAGACTCAGGCATGAGTCCATAGGGACATGGGTTAAAGGACTTTAGAGTTACAAAGACCATTTTCACACAATCATGCTCACTTTTCATACTGAGCCATTAATCCAACTCTTATACCCTGTCTCTCTCTTCCACAAGCTTGAGTTCTTTTCCTGAAGCTTTTTAATCCCTCATATACAAGGACACCTGGTGGGCCTTTCCCCTGAACTTGAGAGGTGCCTTGATTGCTTGAGCCTCACAAAAAACACATGTTAGCATGCCAAGCTGGTCCCCATACTATAATGTAAACAACACGAGTTTAATTCCTCAGCAGACCCTCCTGAGAGGAACTTTTCATTTTTGTGTGTCTCAATAGGTCCCCAGTCATACACTGGTGCTCTTAGAGTTATCAAACAATATTACAGCCAATGCCCAGGTGGATACACAATGCTGAACAGCATGATCTACATTCCAAGGGCTAGGAAGGAAGGTGTATTATTATTATTATTATTATTATTATTATCATTATTATTAACTGGGTTCCTTTGGGGACTCCTGGTGGGATCTCAAAAGATGATTTTGTGCACTGGTAGCTGAAGCTCTGAGTAAGAAGAATTCAAGGATGACCATGGTTTTCTATATGGACAATTGCAAGAAGCCCGCATAGTAGGTTCTCAGAGTGGTGGACACAAATACTTGGACTTCTTTTTTCTTTGAGCAGGAAGTTCTTCCAAGGTTTAAACCTTAGAAGATCCCCAAAATGGCTCTGAAATCTGTACTCCTGAGTTACTAGTTTATAAAGAAAGTCTCTAGAAGTAGGGATCATGGAAAGGACCATCCTACAGTTAATCTTAACTGAAATGGCCAATGAAATGTGATGACTCCAACCCTTGACACGACAGTGAGAGTTTCTTCTGCTCTTCAGTACTATTTCTCTGTCTCTTAAGTTGGTGTCTCTGGTTCCACATTTCCCATGTCCAACTCACTCATGTCCCAGCACCTCCTCTCTCCAGTTTGCTGCCCCCTGTCCACCAGGGAGCTAGGAAAAAGATCTCACCATGATTCTGGAGGCACTGATGAACACTTATGACCACCACAGAGACCCTAAAAGGGTAGGGACTGGGGTGAGGCAAGTGAGGCTAAGTCATTAAAATCTGAATATTTTACTCATCATGAGTTCTTTTTTCATATTCAATTTTATTTTTAAACTGATAAGAACAGATACTACACTTGATCTTAGCCAAAAGGCCGAGAAGTGATCAATTTTATTTTTAAAAAGACTGCAATAGGACATTATTTATCTTGGTTACTGAGGTGTTTTTTTTTTTTTTTTGTGTGTGTGTGTGTGTGTGTGTGTGTTTTGCACTTCTATAAATTTCATAGCAAGTCCCTTCTTTGCTACAAATAGAGGGAGGATAAAAAATATCACAGCTTTGACTGAAATTTTGCTTCATGTGAGAGCCTTAGAAAAAAAACAGCATTTTGAGATAGGTAAGGGTATACCTACCACCTACATAAATATTGACAGAAAAGAATATACTGAGAAACACGCCCTGAGAAGAAAGAGAAGATACAAAGAAGTTATGTTTGAGATTGAGATTTCTGAGGGGCGAGCTGTCCAGATGCCTTTCTGTGTCAGCACTGCCTAGAAGACAATGTGTGTTCAGTTTCCCCGGTGGCCTTCCAGGTACATTATGAAGACAATTAAAACCCATATCCCAGACCTACACAGCTTTCAGTGATTGGGCTCAAGTTAATCAGTGGGAATTGAATGAACCGCTTGTTCAAGTAACACTGATCGAACTCTTGATGAGCAAAAATGGAAAACTTGGCCACCAGTCTTTACTTCCTTTCCTGAGGGGCACTGTGGTGTGAGAGTACCCTCATTCCTCCACGCCAGAGTTTTATAGATGCTTTAGAAAGATGTAATTGGTAATTAATGCCAAATTTACACTGTGGATATAATGGTTTATAAGTCCATGGTTTGTATTTTGCTGTATAGAGCTATTCTTAAGTATTTTCTCAACAATAAGCAGTTCATTCCAACTGAATTAAATTCTTTTTAATGAATCCATTTGTTGTTCTTATATAATTCTAAATTATTGAAATTCTTCAGTATTGATCCATGAAAAACTGAAGTAATATGATCCAACAATGTAAACAAAAAAAGAAGCTTATTATGTTTTGAACAAATATATATATATATACTAGAGGCCCGTTGCAGGAAGATTCCTGCAAGAATAGGGCTTTGCTCCAGCCTCTGCCGCCTCGGTTCCCTCCCGTTTCCGGCCGCCTCCCGCTGCTGCCCACCACCCTCCAACCGCAGTGCCCCGTCTCCACTCCTGCCTCCCACCTCTGCCGCCTTGGCTCCGTTCCTGTCTCCGCCGCCTCTACTTTGCTCCCTTCTGCAGCGCTTGGCTTCCTTCTATGTTGTCTTCAGTCTTCCCTCCCAGCTGGTATATGCAGATTAACCGCCATCTTGGTTGGGCTAATTTGCATATAGTCGCTCTGATTGGCTGGTGGGCATAGGGAAGGTACAGTCAATTAGCATCTTTGTCTTTTATTAGTGTGTATATATATATTAGAATCCCATGACAACTCCATAAATGCCAAATAAATTGATTTGGGTAAAGATCTAGGATACTTTCCATTTATCAAACTGCAAACACATAGCAATTTAACTTATTTTGATAATTGGTATGATTTTTCTTTTAACTAATCTTTCCCAAAATGTATTCCTATGTGGATTTCATGTGAGTGTGAATCTATAAAATTGACCCAGATTCTCTCTCAGCAGTAGAATTGATCTTTTTTTTCTGTGTCTTGTAACACACATTTGTGAACTTGCCTGGTATAATTGAAAAGAAATTCTTCATAGACCAGGATTATTTGCTAAATGTGTTTCTCTTTGAACATCAGTGGACTATACACCTAAATGCAGGCTGAAAGTGAGAGAATTTTCTTGACCATGATATTACTTTAATCTTGCCTGTTTCATATTCTTTAGAAAACCCCAACATCCCTAGAGCATTCCCACAATGGGTACTATCACTACACAATTAGCTATAACAATAAGAAAAGCCCAGGTTCTGGAGAAACTTTATAAGATTCTTGATACATAATGTGTTATTCTCTGAACAATGTTATTTGTTATTTGAAATCAAGTTTTCTTAGGGACTTGTTCATATGGTTCCCTCTGTGTCTTCAGAAGAATGAGTTGGCAAACAAACTTTACTATAGCTGGCAGTCATTTAGCGCTACATTAAATGACTAATGACAGCTGGTGGGCTAGCTTTTCCCCATTGCCTCCCTGAAGATAATTAGGGTCTTGGAGAAATGTGTTACTGTCTGTTTCCTGGGTCCAGCCAGTGTGCCTCCATGGTTGATCATTGACTTATGAATGGTTTGATTCCGGGTTGGGGCACACGCCCAGGTTGTGGGCTCAATCCCCAGTAGGAACTGTGCAGGAGGCAGTGGATCAATGCTTCTCTCTCATCATTGATATTTCTATCTCTCTCTCCCTCTCCCTTCCTCTCTGAAATTAAAGAAAAAAATCTGTTCCCTGGGATCAAACTTATTAATAAGGAGTCCTGTTGGCTCTTGGGGAAAGAGTTCTCTGCTTGTAATGACAAATGCTACTCTAGAAGGATATGACAGGCAAAGGAGGAGAATGAAAGAAGAGGTTCCCCAGCTGGATTACCAGCTATGAGAGAATGTGTCATTAGCACCTGGATAGGGTTTTGAAGGATGAGCAGGAGTTCTGCAGGAGGGAGGACCTTCACCCAGCTCAGTGATGCCATTGTCAACAATCTCATACTTCACAGCTATGGTTTATCAGTGACCTTCAGACAATCACCCCCTGGTGCCTGCCTTCCTTGTCCATAAACAAAGATGTGCCTTCCTGGATGTGTAAGCTGCTCTCACCTCCCACAAGGATGGCCCCTCATACAAAAACCAGTTGCCTTTGCTGAAAGGTGGGGCCAACCCTGAGGTACAAAGTGCACTCCAGAGCCCCTCTTGGAATCAGGTTGAGTCTGAGACTTCATCTGAAATTGTGCCTTTGCTTGGCATCTGCTTCTCCCAGATTGGCCCCGCTCACACCATGCCCACCTCAGTGAATCACTGGGCCTGCATCCTTGGCTCAGGATGTCCTGGGAGGACCCACCTCAGACAGAATATATCAGAACAAGAATTCTGGGAGGGACCACAGCAGCTGCGTGGGTCAGAAATTGTACAGGCCTTGAGAGATCTTTCTCAGCATCATTCACCCTCCCCCTGCTCATCAGTGCCCTTACTGAGGTTCCTGGTGGCTCCAGTGAAGGGGAGAGTGGGTGGGGCCAATGGAAAGAGATGCTTAAATATCTCTGTTTAACTTTCTTTGATTCAAGGCTTTCACTTGGTCCACTGGAGACTTTTCAGAGCTTGTATGTTACCATTCTGCTTTCTATTACAGAATTCTTTGTTTTATAAGCCCACCTCCTAACCTCCCCCCCCCTTAAAAAAAATACCCCAAAACACCCAATTTCTTCAAAGCAGCTTTTTCCATTCTGTGGATATAGAAAAAATGGTGGTAAGTCAGAAACCTCTCCTCTCCGATGGTTATTTTATCTTTTGGCACTGGCCCTTGGAGATCAGAGGCCAGAATTAGATAGGGCGCCTCTGGTCCTCCTGGAGTCGTTCAGCACTTAGGTAACACCCTGGCCACTGTGCCAGGCGGTTGCAGGCCGGCCACTGTCTTGATTTAATGCCCTCCTTCGCTGTGGTCCATTTGCCCAGGCTCAATGAGCCATAAAAAAACAGATCCTCCGGCGAGCTGACAGTCTCTGCTTCAGAAATGTAAGGTCAATGGGGAACCTACAACAGATGATTCTCTTTTTATTCAGTGTATTACGAGGAATGGTCATCAGAATTAGTGATCCATTTTAGGGGAAGGTGGGTAGAAACTCGGGCCCTTTACACAATTTCTCTGGGTTTAAAATAACAATTAATCTAAACTCTATTCTTCCTCTAGCTCCCTCTCCTCTCCCCTCTTTCCCTCCCTTCCTATCTTATTATTATTTTTTATTGAGAATGATATTTAATTTACTCAGCTTTCATTACAGCTGAAACTCTGGGAATTCAAAATTAGCATCCATGCCCCTGAGCTTCTTATAGACCCCGGAAACGGTTTTAACCTTGTGCTCCACGTTGTTCTGCTGCGCTTTGTCCAAATGCACCCTTATGAGCCGGCTGCGTCCAGCTTCACAGGGATTCCCTTGCCCACGTTTCACTCGGGAAAACCAAGTCCTCCAGGATGGCGTGCACAGTGGTCAGGGTGCGGCTCCTCAGATGCTTTTGCTTATTCTGTCTGGCTCTTTGCCCGTTGGCTTCGGCAGAATTTTCCTCTGAGCGATAAAGACCAGGTGCTTTCCACTGAGTGTTTTCTCCAGCTCACGCGCAGCCGGACTTGAATTTCTGGAAAGACTTGATTGAGTTGAAGAACTGGAACAAAGATTATAACAGCTTTTCAACCACCCCCAATTTCAATTTCCTTGGCTGCTGTGACGTTCAGCTCCCATAGCTGGGCCTTGAGGTCCGAGTTCCTCTCCAGCTCCAGCAAAGCCTGGGAGATGCCAGACTCGAACTCGTCTGGCTTCTTGCCATTGGGCTTCACAATCTTGGCGCTGGAATTGAACTTGGCCTTCTCCTGGGTGAGCGCCGGCCTGAGGAGAGGCCTAGGTCTCTGGAGAGCTCCTCAAACTTCGTGATGGAAAGGCCCTCCCTTTCTATCTTGAATTTGACTACAGCTTTATAATTTGCTGGAAGTTTCGAGTGAATTCAGAAGTGAACTTACAAAAGTTCTATAAAAATTTAAAAAATCTCTTGGCAGCACAAGCCTACAAACTCTTCCATGCAAGCCATTCTGAGCCACTGCTCACCTGCTGGAGGCAAGGCTGTTAAAGGCCTCCAGTTTCAGGAGAGAACAGGTGCTGGCCCTTCAATTGCAAACTGTCTGACTTCGGGCAAATGTAATCCCATGAATCTCAGTTTTCTCAGGTGCAAAAAGGAGATAATTACGCCTCCTCTGCTGAAAAGGAAAGAGACATTGCTCTAGCATGTAACTAGCATATCATCAGAGCTTAATAAATGACAGGCATCATCATGAGACAAACGCATAAACAAAGACATTAGGGCTGGGAACAGGAAAGGAAAAGGAAATCTTTGGGGAAAGTGGGGCTTAAAAAATGTAGTCTTCTTGGAAGTGGGGTTGAAATGATTTCTTCGAGTCTGTCATTGGGAAAGAACAGGGTGTGCGGATGTGGGTGTGTGGGTGGGAGGAGTGGGGGGACAGACCACAGCCAGGTCAGAGGGTGGTGATTATTTTGATGGCCTCTGCTGAGAAGGTCAGCAGTTCAGAGTTGCTGGGGATATCCCCCCCCCCCGTATACATGGAATTCCCCCCACTAGCAATGCTCAGCTGAATTGGGTCAGAAAACGGGAGTTAACATTAACAACAACTCTTTACCTCAACACAGCTTTATCCCCAATTCAGTTTCTTCTCCTCCTCCTCCTCTTCCTTCTTTGTATAACCCTCTATGTTAGGGAACTATTTTAAAAACGTTTCTCCCTGTCAAAAAATAGAGTCAACAAGTGCTTCTTGGGGCATGTTAAGCAGACGGTCTTCCCGAGGCCAGGATACAAGTGCTGTTGTTGCTGTTGTTGTTTTATGACCTCATCCCATCCTGCCTGCAGTCGGAGATTGGTAGCTGACAATGCAGAGGGCCCTGTATGGGGATTTAGCCAGAGTCTAGATGTCTTGAGCTGGAGGCAAGAACAAGAAAGACCTAAGAAGGTGAAGGATGCGGGAGAAGGAACTTTGTTTCGTCTGTGGAAGCTGCACTAAAATGACAACTCTTGCACAAGCCTTGTCAGCACACACACGTTCTGATCCTCATGGTGGATGTCAGAAGTGTGGGTGGAGTGAATTTCTTGACAAATTTCCCCCTCTTTAACCCTACCTTACAGAAGCCTCTCTGCTTTCCTTTTATAAAAATCAGAACCATTCCAGAGGGGATGCCCTAGAAACTGGCATGTCCTCATTCCTTTACAGACAGATTTGAAAAGACTGAAATTCTGAAATACCCATGAGAGGGGAGAGGGGAAGAGAGCGAGAGAGAGGGAGAGAGGGAGAGAGGGAGAGAGGGAGAGAGGGAGAGAGGGAGAAAGAGAACTTGAAAATTAATCACCAAGACAATGGTGAAAATTCACCACTAGAAAGTCTGGCTTTTAAAGCCTCTCCCTTTCCTAGATTCAACTTTTTAACAAGAGAGGTTAAAACATAGTACTTTAAAAAGAGAATTTACAAACTAAGTTGGTAGGATAATCCTATGCATTCACCTCCCTGCCCCCCATACCAATACACCTGAGAAAATGTTTTGAATAAATGCAAGTAGGTATTGCATCTCTGGACAACTTTATGTTAGGGTGAAAGGTCACCTAAGATTAGTATCACAAACTGGACAATGATTAGTACACCTCAAATTGATTTATACTATCAAATGGAGAGTAATTTTAGTAATTAATACAACTGCTTAATTCCCACATATTTGAAGACTTGCTGTATATTTCTCATTAACTTGTAGTGAAAATGGTAATAAAACAAGAAGATCTCAGTCTGAACACAGATGTGATTTTAGTTGATATTAAAAAGTAACCTCATTAAGACCCACATTTGTTAATGACCTTAACCGTCACAGACATTGGCCAAAGTTTGAGCTTGAGTCAGGGTGTATGTATTGATTCATAAACCTGTGTTGGATTGTTTTCCAAGCAAATTAATTGTATTCAGCTGCAGAATTCAATCTTTGAATTCCAAAACTTTGTACCCAGAGTCAGTAAATGTCAGCGGTGAAGGTAATGGGCCGTAGAAATACAATTCTCATCATGGAGGGATGGGTGGCGTCATCTCCCAGTAGCCAGGCCTGTGGTCTGGTTTACAGCAGATTCTCCGATTCTCTGTGTGGGGAGGCTTTGCCAACATAGCCATGTCTAGGAAGACTGGACTTACTCCTTTCCAGCACTTAAAAATCTTATGCATTAATCTCCTGTGAATGTTTTAACGAATTACCACAGATGTGGTGGCTTAAAGGGATGCAAATTTATTCTCTTACAGATGTAGCAGCCAGAAGTCTAAAATGGGTCTCGGCAGGTTGTGATCAAGTGTGGAATTCTCTCCAGGAGTTCTCTGGGGGAGAATTTCCAGGTTCTGGTGGCCACCTCTATCCGCTCTGCCCGTGGCCTCATGGCTCCTGTCTCCATCTTGAAAGCACATCGCTCCAGTGCCGGTGTCTGTCATTACCTTGCTTTCTCCTTCTCTGCCTTCCTCTTACAAGGATACTGTGATCACTCTTAGAGCCCCGCAGCTAATCCAGGTAATGCCCCATCTCAAGAGCCTTAGCTTCCATCTGCAAAGTCACATTTTTCGTGGAAGATGACATTCACAGGTTCCAGGGATTATTTTGTTTACCACATCTTAGAACTCAAATTATTATGTTTGACCAGGATTACCACTATGTCCTTTTTTTTTTTTTAATTAGAAAGGGAGTTATAGAGAACTTTGTATTTTATTTAATCAAATCTCTTAAACTAAGAAAATAATATGCTTAAATTTAAAAAATTTAACCAATACAAAAGGTGTGCCAGGGAAAGTGAGGGTCTTTCACTCTATCTAGACTAGGTTGGCCTCGGTGGCCAGTTGGCCACTGTATACCAGCCCCAGACCCTTCCCCAGAGCTGACAATAGTTACCTGTTTTTCAGGTGCCCTTCCAGAAAGTTTTCACATATATAGTGTATATTTTTACCATGATTGAAACATGATATATATGTTGTTCTGTTCTTGAACTTTCCAGTTATTTTATCTTGGAACTCTTTCCTTGTCAACACATTCAATTTTATCTTATTTCTTTTAACTGTTGTGTAGTATTCCATTGAATGGATGTACCATAATTTGTTTAAACATTTAAAAATATATATATAAGAATTTAGATTAGTTCCAGAATTTTCTTTGCCATTACAATGTAATCTACATATTTATATGTGTATTTCTTTATATATGTCAGTAGTTAATTGCTGAGCAACATTCCATTATAGCAATATACTACAATTTGCTTATTTTCCCCCCCGTTGGTAGACATTTGATTATTTCCAGGTTTTTACTATTATGAATAAAGCTGCTATAAAAATTTGAATGTAAGTCTTTGTGTGGACATATTTTCATTTCTTTTTGGTAAATACCGGGAGTAATTGGAATTGTTGGGTCATGGGGTTTGTATATGGCCAACTTTAGTAAATGGTATCCAGTAGTTTTCAGAAGGGGTTGTATAAATTTACCCGCCTCCCAGCACTGTGTGAGAGTCCAGCTGTTGCATATTCTTGTCAACACCTGGCACTTTTCCATGTTAGCTATTCTGATGGATGTATGATAGTATTTATTTCATTGTACTTTCAGTTAGCATTTCCCTGATCATTAATGTATTTGAGTGACTCTTCACATGTTTACTGACCATTTGCTTATCTTCTCAATGAATGAGTTACCTGGTCACATGTTTTTCTTATTGTGCTGTTGGTTTGTCTGTCTTGTTCTTACTAATTTGAAGAAGTTCTTTACATATTCTGGATCCAACTTCTTTATTAGCTATATGCATTGAAAATTAACTCCCTCTCTGTGAGTTCATATTCACTCTTTTAGTGGTGCCTTTTAATTAACAAAAGCTCTTAATTTTCATCAATTTCAGTTTATCAAACTTTTTCTTGTCAGTGTGCTGCTGTATTATTTTATAAAATCTTTGCTGTTTCAAGGTCAGACTGATATCCCCTTATGTGATCTTCTAAGTATGTAAGTGGAATCAGCTCTTGTGTATGATGTGAGAGGGTAAGATTCATTTTTAAAAATATAACTATTCAACTGACCCTGTACCACTTACTAAAGGACCATCTTTTCATCGTGACTGTAATGTTACCTCTGTCAATGAAATGAACACCAATTTGTGGGTCTGTTTCTAGACCCCCTGTTTTGTTTAACTAGATGTGATTTGATTTAGGAAAAAGAAAGCATGTGACCTTTCTCTCATCTGAGTGCCTTGAAGCAAATTTACACCATCAGAATAATTCTGTTTTGATCAGGATATGCCTAAAGAGTTTTTTGAGTTCTTGCTCCCTTCAGTAAGATGAAGTGCTTAAGTGAATCATAATTAGATTCTCTGATCCTTTTTCAAGATCTTTGGAAGAAATAAGCCAGTAACAGCTGTAGAGTAGAATATCCTGTGAGAGCTTCTGCCTGAGAGAAATGAGGGCTGGGCCTCTGTCAGTAAGTCAGGAGGCTCTTCCAGTGGGTGTCGGACTGTTTCCCCAGCATTCCTCCTCCTATGGTGTCCCAACATATGTCTTTCTGGCTCAAGATAACCTTGATGGTTCTCTAAGCCAGTTTCAAAAACCCCATCTGCTCATTTTCACCTTGGCTTGTTCCGTGTGCCTCTCCCTCCAAGGCCTCTCCCCTGCTTTTGGTCTCTAGAAAGTGAATCCCCTGTCTGATATCTGTGAGAAAGCCTCTCCTAATCCTGGCAGCCTTATTGATCTTCCTCCTCTCTGAACCAAGGGCTGCTATTATCTTGAATCACCTGTTTTGGCCTTTGTATCATTACTAAATATTTCAAAGGTACTTGTCTTGTCTCTCAAGCTGAAAGCGCAGCTCTGCAGGAGGTCAAGGCCTGCTCTTACTCAAAGCAGTTGATCCATAAATATTTCATCTTTGATGAAGGGAATGGTGGGCATGGAGGCAGTTTAGTGGTGGCAAGTGGGAGTCACCTGCTTTGGGACACGGAGAAGAGAAACAGAGGAAAGTCTGATGCCTTCGGGGGAGCCAAAGCCCTGTCCCCAGTTTGGATGCCTGGTGGTCTTTTGCCTCTAACATTTTGGTGTCAGATGATGACGACTGAGAATTGCCCTAACCCAGGAGTCCTCAAACTTTTTAAACAGGGGGCCAGTTCACTGTCCCTCAGACCGTTGGAGGGCCGGACTATAGTTTAAAAAAAAACTATGAACAAATTCCTATGCGCACTGCACATATCTTATTTTGAAGTAAAAAAACAAAATGGGAACAAATACAATATTTGTATTTGCATGTGGCCCGCGGGCCGTAGTTTGAGGACCCCTGCCCTAAACACTTGCTTCATGTTTCCAAATGTTTGGATCAGAAAAGAGACCCATTTTCACATGGGCTGGGGCGGGGCATGACCGGGGTGAGGAGAAGACAACTCGGGTTTGAGAAGGAACTTCTCTTTGTGTTTTAGCTGGAAATGGAAGCAACGCTGGTGTTCTCCTCCCTTTCGGTAAAAAGCCTGCAACCAGGGAAGGTGTGGGAATATGAGGGACAGGCCAACACCACCATCTCCAGGCTTCACAAAGCCGCATCATCAGAATAGACAAACCATCACACCTGCCGGATGAGACGGCCTTTTAAATAGATGCTAAACAGGATCGGTGTCATGTGCCTTCAGCATAATGTGACAACTGCCTGCGCTGGCTGATCTACTCGGAAAAGCTGTTGAGTCGCAGGTTAAGTGAGACAAATATGGGAGGACATTCCTGTTGTTTGGGGATTTTTGTCACTTGCTCCTGACAGATGTGCTTCCCTGAGGTTTCTGGCAGAATGGAAGGAATGACCTGAGACTGGAAAAGTTGAAAAAAAAATATTGCCACCCCAGTATGCTCTTATTTAGTGACTACTAACAAGTGTGCAGTATAAAAATAACCCCCCTGGTGTAGTTTTTGGGAGCAATTGGAATAATTTGTACTCACTTGCCTGCTGACAGTGGTGGGTTTGCTGTTTGTTATGGGGACATTCCAAGGAACCCATTAATCGCCCTTTGGATACCTCTTAGGTACCAAATGGAAATGAACAGAAATAAACTTTATGGCATAGTGCAGTTCTGATAACAAAAACCTGATGACTCAATAGTTAAAACCTTAAATTCTCTCAGCATTCTCTGAGTGGAGAAGAATTTCACCCAGCAGGGAGCCCAGGCCATGCAAGTCTTCTTGACCTTTGCCGGCGTTGTCAGAACCTTCCATATTTCCCACCAAAGCTGAGTCCCACTAAACTGGCTTATAAACTGCTACTCCTGGCTGTTCAGGGGCCACTCCTTCTAGAGTGCTCCTGCATGCACATTAAGTTTTTCTCCGGTTAATTTGTCTGTTGTTAATTAGTCCGTAGCCTCAACCACTTAAACATAAGTTGACACAGGAAAAGGTTTCCTCCCAACAGAAGGATATGAAAAATCCAGTGGGGCAGTGTTATAGTGACAATATAGTTGTGCTGAGGGGTAAAAGCAATACGTAGTGATGGAGTAGCCGGCACATCCTCCTTTCCTGCACAAACTCTCATCTCTCATTGCCCTTATCCTTTGCCACTGTGGAGTACTCATCAGTCTTTGAAATACCTTCAACTCCACTTTTTCTCATATTGGTCCCTCTTCAAAAGCTCCAAACCTTTCTCTCTGCTAAGGATCTCCTTCTGATAACATTTAATGGCTTTATCTTGACAACTTCTCTATTGCTTTCTGCCAGACAGTATTAAGCACTCCTTTCTGTGTTCCCTTAGCAATGTGACCATACAATTGCCCCATCTACGTCCCTATCCACAGCTATCCACTCATTTAGCTATCTCCCCGTTCTTTCATGTATCCATTGGCCCATCCATCTACTCACGTTCTTGTTCATCCAGCACTCCTTCCATCTACCTATGGAAGAAATATCTATCTAAACCCTATATGTGCCTAAGCCTGGATTTGACCTTCACCTGGATCAGATTGATTTCATTTGGTTCCAAGGCCTCAGAGTAGACAGCCAATTCCAGAAAACACCTCCAGAATGCTGCTTGTCATCCCATGTCAGGTTTTGTTTTAATCCTCACCGGAGAATGTTTTTAAATTGATTTTAGAGAGAGGGGAAGGGAGAGAGAGAGAGAAAGATCAATGTGTGAGAGAAACATCAATTGGTTGCCTCACATATAGGCCTGGACTGGGGATGGAACCCACAACCTGGGTATGTGCCCTGACTGGGAATCAAACCCGGGACTCTTTAGTGTGTGGAATAAAGCTCCAACCAACTGAGCCAGCTGGCCAGGGCTCATGCCAGGTTTTATGTTGGCTTGGAAGAACCCATCCTCAGTACCTTCTCTGCTCACTTGCCCTCTTGACCAACAGGGAGCTGAGAGAGAAATGCTCAGTTTGAATTTTAGATTAAGAATCTGGAAATTCTAGGGCCTGTTTCTTCTGACTTAGAGACATCTCGAATCAGTGCAGGGGAGTCAAGGTCGGGGCCATCAATGGGATGCAGTCACTTCCGCTGATTTTAGCTTTAGGATGGTTACACGTGTGCAGAATCATGGATATTTTAACACCAAACTGATATTCAATTACCTTTTTTTTATTTGTAGTCTCAAGAACAAATGGACTGTGGTAAGATAGAATGAGAACAAAAAGCTTTAGAAAGTGAAACCAGCACTTGGACACAGAAACACCACAAACTCCCAGTGGTTTCTAACTCAGAGTTCTCCCTTAGGTGCACTCCGTCATGGAGATAAAAAGAGCGCGAAGGAGTCTTTGACTCTGCTGTAAAATTTTCTTTATTGGAAGGGGCTCGCACTCTAACTCAAATGGTGACACCGTAACCACCGTGCTCCTCGTAAAACATTCGCTGGCTCCTGCTAACACTTGTCAAACCAGAAAGGTCCTGGCTCAAAATAGAACCCGAGGTTTTTTCCTGCTGATTTCCAAACTCCATGTGGCAATTGGATGCTCATGGTTGTTATGAAGAAAAGGTTCTGCCTTCGTGGTAGTAATTTCAGCCTGTGTTACAGACATAAACATTTTCACTAAAAGGCAGGCCTTTTTATTTGTTGAGGAATCAGGGTTCTTTTCTCTGACTCTGGCACCCACTACTCACAGCCGTAAATCAAGTGATGCACACCTCATTTTCCCCTTCTCAATGGAGGTTGGCTCTCTGACTATTCCATTCATTAGATGTGGAGTGAGAGAAATGCACACTTCATTTTCTTTGTGGCCACAACCTTATTTTCCCTCTTCGGGTCTGAAGAAAACCAATAAACCTTCTATCTTCAAATTTTCAGAGGAGTGCTTTCCATCTAGCTGATTCTCAAATGCTTTTAAATGGAAAAAAAAGAACTGAAAACAGGCTGCTGTTTGGGTGATTTGCAAGCTCTCTGAAATTACTGTTTTTCTGCTTCACAGACTCAGTGATTGACAGTGCCTTCCCCCAGATAGTCAAACAGCTGGCATTGGCCAGGATGATGCCACTCGAAATTGCTCATCTTTTTTTTTTTTTTTAAATGTCAGTTACTACTGAATGCAAACTAGAATTAATTTTTCATGGGCTAATGGTCTTGCATAGCTACAGTGTACCTGCTGGGTTTATGGACTTTGTAAATAACATTCTCTCTCTCTCTCTCTCTCTCTCTCTCTCTCTCTCTCTCTCTCTCTCTGCCATTCTTGGTCTCTTAGGAATTTTAGTTTTTTCATGCTCTTAGCCCCTCCTCATATCTGGTTTAGTTTGATAAGAGCAGATCGACTAGCCAACCTGGGGTGTGAGAAAACTCTTTGTAGATGGGGTCCAGTGGTCATAGTCAGCAACTGGTTGGTGCGTTGGACTGGAGCTTGAAGTTTCAGCACAGGCCCCTCTGTCCCCTAGCTGTGTCCAGGGTGAGAAGCCATAGGCCGAAGGTCCTGTAGCCCATTGTACCTCTCTGTAGACCAAGGTTTCTCAACCTTGGCACTATTAAATTTTTGCCTGAAAGAATTCTTTGTTGTAAGGGGGGGGGGGTGCTGTCTGGATTCATTGTAATACATTTAGCAGCATTCGTGCTTTTTTATCTCCATGACAGAGTGCATCTAAGTGGCTTTTATCCACTTCTTCCCCATGATTGACAACCAAAAATGCCTCCAGGAATTGGCAAATGTCCCCTGAGTGGTGAGGGGATTGTCCCCAGTTAAAAACCACGACTGTAGATACTCTACCCTGTGCTCCTCGAGTGGAGTTCTCCAGAGAAAGTTGGGGTGAATGAGAAAAGAGGAAAAGGAGATGGGGCAGGAAATCAGAAATGAGATGAACTCTGGGGTGTGGTAGCCTCTGCTGAGAGTCCAGACCAATGAATTCACTGGTCACTAACCCTGGCTGTGCGTTGATATAACCTGGAGAGCTTTACAAAATACCCGCTGTCTGAGCCCAGTCCCAAGATCCTGAATTAATTGGTTTGAGGAAAGCATCCTGTGTGATGGTGTGTGCATGGAACATAGCAGGTGGTCCGGTATTTCTCAGGCTGACAAGCAGAATATATTAGATCACTTACATAAAGTGTAAATCACCCCCTTCTCCCAATTCTGGGAATCGGATTTACTTTAGGGCTCAAGCTAAAGAATTGCAAGAATCAGGAAACCAGAAACAATGAGGATGACAGGGAGCCAGGGATGGCATTTATGACCATTATACAGAGTTCTAATAAGTATTCAATGAATGCCAACAGCCACAGGAAAGAAGCACAGGGTAACCACAAAACAGACGGGACAAGCAGAAAGCACAGTAAATTGGTACACCTAAATTCTACCACATCAAAAAAAATATTAAATGTAAATGGACTAAACACTCCAATTAAGAGGCCGTGGCCCTTCTGATTTGTCCTAAAGTTCAAGGACCACAACTCCAGCAGACTGGGGAGGTAATCAGCTCTTTATAGGCAAACCAATCAGAGAATGCGTTAGCTCACTCATCAGCAACCGTCCTAGGAAACAAAAATCTCCTTGTCCCAATGAACAAGCCTGAGGACCTTCAGGAGTGGTTAAGTGGGAGACCTCAGCCATGGTGGTCTGTGCAGAGGGATGCCTGACAGGCTTGAAGAGCTTCATTCTTTCTCAAGCCCTGTCAATTAAGGGGTTCATCTGTGAGGTGTAGATGGTCACATCACGGGGACATCATCATCATTTCTGGATGTAATTCCATGTGTGTTTGGATCCACCCGCCCCTTGTCTCACAGTGGCCGTGGGCAAGTTAAGAGAAACTCCTTTAGGAGTAAGTTGGGAAATTACCATTAATAATAAACAACTTAGTGTTTTTCACTTTAATTTCTGTACTGAAAATACAATCAACAGTGAGGCAGTGAAGTATGATTTTACTGATCCAGATAGCCTCTCCAACTCCAAAATCTCTTTCCATCCAGCCTAATCCTACACCAGAAAGCTCATTACTAAATACTACGTACTGTCATTGACACTGCCTATTTATTCACTTAAACACTGTACCTGACTCAGGGCAGCAAGGCCCGTATGCTGGCATGGAATCCTTGATTACTGATCTCTACAGTCCAGTCTGCTCATCACCATAAACCACGGAAGCGCCTGAGGGCACCTAGCATGCAGCTGTGCCAGCTTTGTCTCTCAGACTGCTCCTGGCACCTGCAAATAGCCCACAACCCCATGTCTTGATTCTATTTTGAAATCTGAGATTACCACAAAATGAAACAGAGCAGAATGTGTATTTCTAGCGTCCCCTCCTCTCACAGAATGAGCAGTTGAGAAGTTTCTGAGGCTGCGGTCTCTCTGGCAGGGCAGAGGAGGCATTCATGCTTCCTGGAGCCTTGTCTACTTCTCCAGGAGGCCGCATAACACACCCAACACTCTCCCTTCCTCAACTGACTCGCCACACTTCCCACACATTGTCTTTGTACTTATTTATTTTAACCCAAAGAACACTCTGTTCCTGCTCTCCTTATACTCATGTTGGAGGAGCCACAGCAAATTGTTGGACACAGGTGGCTATTAATAAATCCTGGATAACAAGCACACAACTCAAACCAGGACTCCCCCCCCCCCCGCTCCCCCCCCCCCCCCCGCCCCACCTGGGAATTAGAAGGTTGGAAGAAATAATGCCATGCTGAGGAGGTTGTGGGCGGGACATCTCCTCACATAAACATTAAAAATAAAATTAGAATAGACATCCCATGATTCCTCAGCCAGGCAGAAGCAAAATAAGTTGCAATTATTATCCCTAAGTTCTCAGGCTTGTCTCCAAAGAATGACCTCATCCTTCCCAAAGGTCACCCTTATAGGTGTCCAGAACCAGGACCCGAAGAGTCCCAGTTCCTCTCCCTGGGGCCATGTGGGCAATCACATCAACCAGACCATTTGGCTTTAAATAGTCAGGGGTCAATGATGAGGGTCAGTGCCCAGGGCTCATCCTGGGAAATGGTACTGGGGAACCCTGGAATGAGTAGGATTGATTGAACTTGAAACTGTGATGTCTAGCACCAATTTGTGTTTAAGGATCATAGGCAGAGCCTGGGCCCAGGAGCCAACCTGCGTAGTTTCAAAGTCCTACCACTTACTGGCACTCATAAGTTGAATAACCTCCTGGTGCCTCAGTTTGCTCAACTGTAGAATGGGTGGAAGGTAGAATCTACTGTACAGTTTTGTTGAGAGGCTTAAGAGAGTTAATGCACATCGTTTTAGAACAACGCTGAGCACAGAGATGCTCTGACTGTTAGTTGCTGTTGTTATTTTCACTATTTTAGAAAACCTGCACCCATTTTTATTAAGAAGCAACATGCTTCGGTGGGAAAAAAGTTTGGAACAGGGCACGGGGGACCTGCAGTCCCAGTGTCCACTCTGCCTGATGTTCCCCAATCTGTAGGAGCCCATGCTGTCCGTCTGTAAGCTGGGAGTAACGATGCCTGCTTTATGTGTGGATTTCTGTGGATTGCCGGGAAGATAGCATTAGACGCAAAGGACCATGGCCTAAGCAGACCGAACAAGGCCTAATTTTTCTACTCCCAATCTCTAGTCAACCTTCTCTCCTTCCTGCCAAGTGGATCAAATCCAATTCAGGCGTCAAATTGGATTGCAGAAGGTCAGACACTGAGATGTTAACTCATCACACTGCACCACTATCCAGCTCACTGGGCCAGCATTTTCTGAATTACTAGCAATCTCATGAGTTTATTACAGAATCCCATTTTAAATTTATGTGGTTTGGCTTGGCATCTCTGCTGTGACATAAATCAAACATCAAATATATCACTTGCCACCCTCTGACGCAATGTGTAGCTACTGGCTATTTGTCAGTGCATGACAAACACTCCTCTCCTCATTGCTCTGGAATGGAGAGTTCATCGATTCTAAAGATTCGTGGGCCTCAGGCGTAGGAGATTAGAACTGACCCTTTCCTGGAGTTGGGGATAGGGCACCACATTTACAGCAGGACCATTGGCTGAGCTGCGCAAAAAGAAGAAAGAGAAGAAGGTGAAATGCTACTCCAACCCCAGTTTACACTGCACACGCCCAGGGAAAGAAAGCACGCTCACTGCCGATGCAGCCCAAAGCGAGCGTCCGCCACGGAGAGTCCCGTTTATGTAGAGGCAGGCTGATTCCAGTTCATCCTGTGAGGTTTCTCCGTACATCTTTCTTTTCCCCTCAGCAAAATAGAGCAGAGTTGACAAGAGGTTCTGATCATTGCTCCCCAAACAAGAAATCCCTGGGGCTGAACTGTGGTCAGTCTACGTGGGGGCATGAATGCATTTCAAGGAAACCCTCTCCGAACAGATGGCACCAAATGCTGTGATTACAGCTACCAGTCATGCAGGCAGGCTGCGTGGAGCCGGTGCTGATGGCCAGGCGGTGGGGACTTTCCTGAGCAGCCCCCGTGAGGTGAGAGGGAACCTGGTCCCCACTCTGCTGCTGCTGGTCCTTGGGAGAAGTGCAGAGAATAAGCGCAGAAAGGAGGGCTTTCGGTTTCACTCATTCATTCACTCAGTCCTCAGACCCCAGCTGATGTTCGGCCAACACATGTCCACGTGGGTGACCAGTGTTTACAGCCACCATCTGTCTGATGGGTCTGTCCTGACTGTTGCTGCCTTTGCTGTACCCCATGTTAATTGTGAGGGTTGCCCCATTAATCGAGTGGAGCACCCCCTGTTCTCTAAGCACTCTGGAAAGCACAGGAATATAAACATGAGTGGTTCTTGTCCTCAAGAAATATATAAATTAGAGGGGGTAACATAATCACTTAAAGAAAAAACTCACGGCTAAAGTTGATCTAAACTGTAGCACCAGGGTGCAGTGTTTGAAGAACCGACGGAGGCTTCTAGAGCAGGACACAATGAGTGAGACCTGGAGGAAGGAGAAGGAGACAGATTCACGAGAGAGCACGGCCCATGTGAGAAAGGGCAGTTGTGGAGGGTGGGTTAGTGCAGCGGTACGGAATGGCATGAGCTGTGCCTGGGGAAATGGCGGATAGCATAAAAGAACATGAATTGATTCTTGCAATTTCCTTGCTCAAATTTTTAAGCAGCAGAGTGACAAGATCATATGTGCATCTTCGAAAGTCCTCTCTAGCTTAAGAATGAAATAACAGTTAGATGGGCCAAGACAGGGAAACCAGTCAAAAATGCCATTCATTCATTCATTCATTCATTCATTCAACAAATATTTTTTGGATGTCATATGACAGGGTAGGTGCTACAGATATAGTAGTGACCAAATCAGTTTATAATTTAATGAGAGAGTTGGGCTTAAATAAATAGAAACCAAATTAAATATATATTTATAAATTGTAGTAAATGCGATCAATGAAATTCCAGCATGTTACATGCATATATGGAGGGGTGAGGGCTTCATATCAATGGGTGAGCAAAGGAAGTCTCCCTTAAGGGAGTGGCATTTATTCTGTGACCAAAAGGATGAGTAGGATTCATCCTGGCTCCTCTGCTAAG
The DNA here is from genome assembly GCF_964212035.1 of Myotis nattereri. Lineage (NCBI taxonomy): Eukaryota > Metazoa > Chordata > Mammalia > Chiroptera > Vespertilionidae > Myotis > Myotis nattereri. The sequence continues at coordinate 13,210,521 of NC_138079.1, forward strand.
CGAGACAGGGCTCAGGGAAACCAGCTGGGCAGCTGGTTCGGTTGTCCCTGGCAGGGACGAGGTGCTGGCTTTGGAAATGTGGGGAAGACAGCTGATTGGAGATGTATTGCGGAGATAAAGTTGGCAGGACAGCTGCAGTCTGGGCGAGAAGAGATGAGGCTATGAATCAATTCTGTGGGAGGCAGCATGGATTTGAAAAAAGGTTAGAAAGGGAAATCCATGGGGCTTGGTGATGAAGAGTGTGGGGAGGGTAGAGCCTAGGATAATTTCTGGTTTTCTGGCTCAGTACCTTGGACAGACAGAGGCATGATGAAGCATAAATGGGGAGGGGGCAGAGGGCTGATGATGGCTTCAGTCTCAGGATGTATCTGAGTTGCCAATGGCACATCTAGAGAGACATGTCTAACAGGGAGGCAAGGCGTGGCCTGGGAACTGTAGCATGTAGGAGCCAACGTAGGAGGGTGAACGAGTTCAACCAGAATGTGGGTAAGATTTGGGCAAAACCACTGCTGAGCCAGGCAGTGAACGGACCCTGTGGTGCTAAGCATGAGGGCGAGAGCGAGAGTGAGACAATAATGGTGGTGAAGTAATGATTGCATCATGGCAGCTCTTTTTACTTCCCACGTGGTCCACAGTTAGGGGCCAGTCTCAATTTAATGCACTTTCATTCTTTTCATTGAAAGCCCATTCCTAATTAGCAATGGCTACCTCTGGGGAATGAGATTAGGAACAGATGGTTGAGGGGAGAATTTTACTTATGTGATAAATTCTGTATTTTAAAAAAATTTTGTTTAGCAGCAACAACATGTTACATATTTCTTATATAAATAACAAATAAATGGTGCGCTTTTAAGTACTCAATTACAGGAGGACTGGGCTTTCCCTCGTCTGTTACACAAAACTTATCTGCCGCAAAGCTTAAAAGTTGATACTGTCACAAGACTTTTCATACATATGTTGTTTTTTTTTAACTTTATTTTTGACACTATTATAGATGCCCTCATTTTTCCCTCCTTTGCCCCCCTCCATCCAGTCTGAGTGCCCCCCGAGCCCCCCTCTTGCCCTCTGGCCATCGCCGCACTGTTGTCTGTGCTTATGGGTTATGCATATATACTCTTTGACTAATCCCTTCACCTTCTTTCATCCAGTCTCCCTCTCCCCGCTCCCATCTGATAGTTGTCAGTCAGTTCCATGTATCCATGCCTCTGTTTCTATTTTGTCAGTTTATTTTGTTCATTAGATTCCATATATACATAAAAATATTGGTACTTGTCTTTTTCTGACTGCCTTATTTCACTTAGCATAATAATCTCCAGGTCATCTATGCTGTCACAAAAGGTAAAATTTCCTTCTTTTTTTTTTTTTTTTAGAGGCAGGCAGTATAAGAACAAAAATTACTCTGCCCATCACATCAGAGTTTTAGTTCCTTAATTGCCAGTAGGTGAGTTCTGCTGAATTGGAGATGATCACGGAAGAAAGCCAGGACATAGCAGCACCCCATAGTCTTTGCCGATAGCTGAGGGCTTGTTTAGGGTCATCCGTTCATCCCACAAATGGACAGAGACACTCTCTCGCACAGAGGGGCTTCTCTGAAGCTACTGATTGAAGAATTCTTTGGGTGGCAATGGATTGAGTGGAAGTAGAGGGGGAGAGGAACCTTGCAAATTGTGACCAATACTGAGATGCCACCTGGCCCTGGAGTGTCAGCTGCACATGGATGGAGCCTTTGTAAATAATGTTTCCCTGTTGTCTCTGTGTGTTTAAACGGCCCATTGAAAATCAAGAAAAGAGGCTGTAATGTTTTCTTTCCCAGTGAAATCTGGAGAACAGTCAGATCTTTTCATCTTTAATGGAGGATCATTGATTTGTGTATGACTCAGGGAAACTTACCCACCAGACTCACTTCTCCAACTCTGCTCAAGCTGCTTGTCATTTCCTTCCTGAGGTCAAGGATTGTTTTGGTATCTCCTTCCCTCTACAAATCACTGGAGCATAATTAAGAGATTGTGGCTGATTACAGAGTTCCTTTTGCTATGGCTATCACTCAGTAACATTCTTAGAGAAAGACAAAATGTGCTAATGAGATTCTTTTAAGAAGCAAGATAAAAGGAGTTTTTGCAGAAAGGAACTTAAAGAGATGGGTTTACCATTGAATAAAAGCGATAAGAGCAGCAGGTGGGATCAGCCCTGGTTTCAACTGGAGTCTAGGATTCTCTGATGTGACTGTTAATACTGCTCTGTTTTAGTTCAATTGCATGTTTTATTCTTAAACAAAAAAGAAAATGAAAGAAGCCACTTTAAAAGTAGATCAGGGTAAGAAAAAGGAATTAATTCCATCCAATAAAAGCTGACTTTTCTCTTTGAGCCAGCTGCTTGCTCTGTGCCATCTTGCTGTATAGGGCCCCACCTACTGTCTTATAGGTTAGTAGGGGGAGGGGCAATTGATGAATTAAGCGAGGCAAAAGAAAATAAGCGCAAAACAGATTTTTATGTGCACCTGTGCCTTAGTCATATGATTGTCATACCTTAGATGCACGCTAATAAGCAAATCTCTGCCATCTGTGTGATAGTGCTCTGGAAAACTGAGAAAAGAGAGGAAAAATAAAAATTTAAAAATGTCCTTTCCTTCATCTAATAGAGAGATAAATTCACTCAAGATGACTTTTAGATCTTTCTGACACTATTGAAAATTTAATGAGCTGCTTAGTAAATGAATGAGATAAATTTAGAAAACTAGAAAGATAGTAAACTTGGACACTTTATTTTATAATTGCATATAGGAGTCAAGGGTTGTATGCTTACTTCTGAGAAATGGGCATGTTGTATTGAATAAGGTCAATCAAATGGGTAAGGCATTAATTCCGTCCTTCTGGTGATACTGAATTAATGCCACCTTGCGTGATCCTGAATCCACAAAAGCTTGCTCAACTTGTTCAAAAATTCTTCAGGTCTAGGTCTAATGTAATGGCTGGTTAGCAAGTCATCAGCCTGGTGAACTACAGGTCCATTTATTGCTGCAAACACTTCTTGGATGTCTCCAATCTGGCAAGTAATCGATTGGATGCTACAGATTGAGATATTTCTTCATGCCCAGGTATCACTAGACTACTTAAACTTTTCAAATTATAATCACTCGCTCAGTTACATGAAAATCCATTCTTCTCCCCAAGTATACGTGGGAAGCCTTAGGAATTTCTTAGCTGTTTCCCAATCTCTCTTGATTGTCAGGTCAGCCACCACCTAGTTCAGCACACCATCGTGCAATCCGCTCTGTTCACATGATGGGGGCATGCTTGGTGCTTGCATAACTAAGAGAAGCTTGGGGATGGTTACCCTGGGACAAAGGACTTGCTTCAACAGTATAGATTCAAGTTGACATCTTTTTTAAAACAGAGAACTTCTCAGTCTTCTCATTTCAGTCTCTCAAGAATCCCACTGATGATGGTCAGGTTGCAAATGGCCCCATGGAATCCAACAGGTTCATGTGTTTGACCGCTCCCAGCTCATTTCACCTACCCACATATCTAGTATGGATCCTGATCTGAGTGACTAGGTCATAGGTGCTGCCCTGAGAGTGTTCATGGCCAAGGGGCTATGGGTCCACCGGGAAGTGGGCTACACAGGGCTACTCTAGAGCATTAGCCTCCAGACCTCTAGCAAAAGCTGCCAAATCCTTCTCCTTGAACTCCTTTGTGTTCTGTTTTAGGGCACATCAAACTAACAGTCCTTGTGGTCATGGTCAAGTCTTGGTTGCCTACCCATTGTCATCACCTTTGGCCAGGCACTTACCTTGCCAGGGCACTTGGCCTTTGCTGCTGATGGCATTGCCCCCTTTTCCCTCCTGCCACTGAGCCATAATAGCCATCTGTCTTAGACAGGCCAGGGCTGCCCAAATGTCGCTGCTCTTCTGGGTTCTTCCTTCCCTCCACTAGAGAAGTTACAGAAGGTCATCTTACCCACATTTTCGTTTTTGCCCATTTCATCCCCCAGGAACTAGGGGAGGGGGAGCAGTGCTGGTGTCTATACTCTGAGCCTGGGTGGGCAGATCTCACCCCTCTCCTTTTGGAGTTCTTGCTACATTTATTTTAGAGAATTAGAAAAAAATGCTAGCACAGAGCCAAGCAGTGGTTCAGGCTGTTCCCATGTTGTATGCCTCATGAGCCAACATTCCAAATGCTACCTCTTTCAAAGCATATTGTAGTGTTTCATTTTTTTATGAGAATCTTGCCAGTGTTCTGCATTATCTCCAAACAGTATCATGAATCACCATGTGGCTTTGGTCCACAAAGCACCATTCACTGATAAGTATAAGGTACAGTGTCCTAGTATTTAGACTGAATTTATGGCCCCAGAGTCAATAATTTATGCACTTATTAATTCAACACTTATTTTAAATCTACTATCGACTAGCCAAGAGGTAAGGAGGATGAAATAGACTTGAGACATGGCTCCTATCTTCTAGCAGCTTCCAGTCCAGATGGCTTTGTTCACATTGAAATATTTGACATTATTCCTGTCCCCATTCTCACTAGCTGAGTGGCCTTGGGCAAATCTTTGACAGCTTCAGTTTTCTCAGTGAAATGAATATTAAAAACACCTGTCATGGGTGTTTCCATGAATTGTTGGGTAGAATGTGTTCACATCTGTCCACAGCAACAGCAGTACTGGACTGAATGGGGGAATGGAAGATTTTCTAGTATATTCTCAGGAGGGACTTCTTAACCATCCAAGGTGACCATGACAAGTGTGCTGCCTCTCTCTACAGTGAGCTCTCATTCTTCTGGGCATTCAAGCTCAGACCAGGTGGGTCTTGGTGGAGATGGCTCAATGATGTAACAGAACTCCCCTCTATCCCCAAGATGCTGTGAAAAATAGATGAATTAATGCAGAGTGGACTTGGTCTATGGTTGGGTTCTTTTGAACTAACAGACATTCACTGGGCACCTGCTATGTGCAGAAGCCTGTGGTGTTGCCTGGAGGCAGTGAACAGGTAAGGAGGGTGTCGTCCTCTCCTCACTAAAGTGAACACTTGGTTGAGGAGATGAACACATATATAGTACAAGGGAGTGAATCAAAAGGCAAAGAAGAGTACTGAGTGAATCCGTGAGGACACCTGGAATCTAAATCTCTGGGCATTCACCCTGGGGCAGGGTGGTGTGTTCGTCCATATTGCTTATGAGAAGAAAAAGAATTCTACTGGGCCTTAGAGCAGAAGGTGCACTGTAAGTGCTAAAGTGAGTGAGCTAGATGAGAAATGTGATACCACTGTATTCTTAAACTTGAGATAGATGGAGCCTATAAAAATATTTTGACCCTGCAGTGTTGACCAACTTTTATTATAAAGCTATTTAAATAGAAACATTTCTTGGGATTATAGCATAGCATACTTATAAATTATATATGAACTAAACTATGAAACCAATAACATTCCCATATAATTTAATTTTCTTTGATGGGTAATGTTTTCTTGAAACTAAATCGCTTCCAATGGACTGAAGAGTAGATTTATGGTTCTTTCTTATCAACTTGTGTTATGATTTCCCCCAAGATGGACCATTATTTGAGTGACTCATTGTAAAAGGTCTGTATGATGGTTAGAATCATGGATGTTAAAGCCTGAGGTTGCCACTCAGGAGTTATTTGGCCTTGGGAAAGTTAACTTCTCTGTCCCTTGCTGTCCGCATCTATAAAATGAGGGTAAGACAGTAGCAGGATTTTAATTTAGTAAGAACTTGTAGGATTTTAATGTTTTAGTAAGGATGTGAACTATGTACATAAATAAGTGATGTACATAAAGCACTTAGGAGAGTATAGTACAATTGTATAAAGCACATGCATTATGAATGTCAATTATTATTATTATTATTATTATTATTATTATTATTTAATCCTCACCTGAGGATATTGTTACATTGATTTTTAGAGAGAGTGGAAGAGAGAGGGAAAGACAGAGAGAAATATCGATGTGAGAGAAACACATTGACTGGTGGCCTCCTGCATGAGCCCAGACCAGGGCCCAGGCCAGGGAAGCCCGGAATCAAACCTGGGACCCTTTGGTCCATAGGCTGATGCTCTATCTGCTGAGCCAAACCGGCTAGAGCTCAATTATGATTTTTAAATGTTCCTTTTTAATTATGATATAATAAACATTATCTCAGTAAGCCAATTAATGTAAAAGTGGCACCCAAATAAAATGATGAAAAGTAAAAATGTCATCTCATGAAAAAAATTTTGTTCATCAACTTATTGCATAATTGCCACTAGGCTCATTGCCCATGAGTTGTCCCAACACGGTGGCCCCGACCTGCTAGCGGCCTGAATGTGGGGACACTATCGCAGCTCAGGCAGTGTTGGGCTTGGCTGGCTGATGCTCCTGGGTGCTGGGTGACAACTCAGTTCTCGCCTCCCATTTCTCTGTTTAAACTACTGGAAATCTCCATGCCATCTGCTGCCAGGCGTTTGGCCTTCGCCTAGCACAGACATCAACACAAGAACAGGTGGACTAAGAGCAAGTGGTCCCACATCATCACCAAGATACTGATACTTCTACTTTTAATATATGTATGTATGTATGTATGTATGTATGTATGTTTACTTTATTGTTGACACTATTATAGATGTCCCATTTTTTCCTCTTTTGCCCCCCTCCACCCAGCCCCTGGCCCCCTTTTTCTTTGGCCATGACCACACTGTTATCTGTGTTTATGGGCTACAAATATATTTTCTTGGCTAATCCCTTCACCCTCTTTCATCCAGTCCCCCTCCCCTCCACACCCCCCTCACTTCCCTCAAACAGATGTCAGTCTCTTCCATGAATCCATACCTCTGTTTCTATTTTGTTCTTCAGTTTATTGTATTAGATTCCACATATAAATGAAATAATATGGTATTTGTCTTTCTCTGACTGGCTTATTTTACTTAGCATAATAATCTCCAGATCCATCCATGCTGCCACAAAAGGTATATATATATATATATATATATATATATATATATATATATATATATATATTTAGTATTCTATTGTTTAAATAATTATTTTACTTTTCAAAAGATGACAAACATAAAAAAATAATATTCTTATATGTTGTTATAGGCATTTAGGAAAAGAGTGGATAATGTTGTTTGTAATAATTTGTCAAGGCCTTTGAAATATTGTCTAAGAATCAGGCAAAGTGCTGAACACCATGCAAAGCCCATTATAAATAGTATTTTTAAAATTCTTAGAACCTACCTATGGTAGGGACATCTTTACAATGGGGAAACTGAGGTTTAGAAGTTAATTTGCTAAGCTCTGAAGTAAATGGAAGAACCTAGATTCTCCAGTTATTGATCTGCAAAGCCCTTGCTCTGATCCATCACTTTAATGCCTCCTCTCAGTAAGGACAGTGGAAGAAGTAACGCCTCGGAGGGAAACTGAGATGATCCTGGCTTTAAAGACCACAGTGACCCTGCTGCCTCTGCTGTTCTTGGTCTTTGCCCACCAGCAGGTAAGTCACTGTGTTACCCCGCAGCATTGCTCAGGGGAAAGCCAAGCTGCCAAATTTTAATGAAAACAAAGGGAGAAACCTGACTCTCTTCATGCAATTATGAGCACATCCAATAATAATTCAGGCTTGAAGAGGTTCACAGAATTCCAGAAATACCTGTTTGAAAAGTGATAATGAACCTCCTGTTGCGTGATGCTTGGGTCTTACTATTATTTCTTGGAATTACTAAAACAATAAGAGAAAGATCTCAAAAAAAAAAAAAAGAGAAAGATCTCTTAGTGATTATTGACTGCGAAGATTTATAAAATAATAACAGCCATTGTAATTACTGTTGATAAAGGCTATATTGTAAAGCAATATGAGGTAGCTATAAAAAGTTAAGAATTGTTTACAACTAGAGGCCCGATGCACGAAATTCATGCAAGAGTAGGCCTTCCTTTTCCTGGTGCCGGCACCGGCTTTCCTCTGGCACCCAGGACTCAGGCTTCCCTCACAGCCCCGGCTTCATCCAGAAGGTTGTCTGGAAGGACGTCTGGAAGGATGTCTGGTCTAATTAGCATATTATGCTTTTATTATTATAGATGTTATTTTGCTGCTATGGCGTAGAAAGTCCGTGTTCAGAATTTCCTGCATTATGACGTAGACCTTATTGCTATGACCGAGATATTGGATTTTCTGCTTCTCTGCCTAAAACTTTTCCAATCAATAATCTCAGCTGACCTCTACTGTCTACCTCATAGCAGAAACTCATCAACATTAAGAGAGAAATATGAGATTTCTTACGGCTGCTCTCTTAAAATCCTGCTATAAAGAAGACTATTTTTACTTTATCTTTTTTTCCACCTGAAATCTCTTTGTTAGTTTTTTTTTTCTTAGCGAGAAGTAGCTAATCATTCCAAGGCTCTGTGGCCAGCTGAAAATGCTCTATTAACCATCCTGAGGTTATTATAACTCAGATAAAAGTCTGGCGATTGCTTCCTACTCTGCTATCTTTAACTTGAGTAATCATAACAGGAAGACTGAAGGGTATAGTTTTATTTTATTTGGAAAGGAAAGTCTGAAAAAGAGTCTCAGATAAAAGACACATCATGTAGAGGGTGGTGGAACATGTCTTCAGTTTACACAAGAATGATCTTACCTGCGCAGGAGGAATGTCTGTGGATGGTTGTTGCTGTGGTGGTTGTAACACAACCTCGCCTTTAGATTTCCTAAGATGAAAAGAAAATCAGAGAAAGCGGTGAATTAAGAAAACTGTCAAAGAAGGGCCCCACACCCTCCCACACCTCAGAATCCATCCTTTCATTTCTTTAAGGAACCAGTGACTCATAGCTCTGTTCTAGAGCTGAAAGCATGAAGCTTTGTTCATGTTAATTCCGCTGTGTTACAAGTGGGGAGCCGAGTGAGGGAACTTAGAACCTGCTCACTTCGAGGGTAGATGCACGCACCCTCGATAACGGTGTTGGAGATAAAGCATGGCAGTGTGTTTTAAAAATAATACCCACAGATCAATCTCTTTCATTGGGAATGAAAGTATGATTTAATGTGAGAGAATTTACAAATATAGCAGATTCTTGTCATAGATAAAATGAGAAAAGTTATATCTAAGAAATGATATTCAATGTATGTATCATGCCCCAAATTCTTGTTAAAATAGATAGCAAGTTACTTTGTTGTAATATATGAGATATAAAACACAAGACATGCACTTTCTACACACATGCCAATCACATGTATGTGTGCATTATAATATACACCCAACAACTTGTGTATACATTGTATGGCACACTTCATTCACATTTATGTCAACATCCATTATATATACATCAGTCATAAGTATATGTATGTCATACCCATATGTCCATCACACACAAGGCTTGAATAAGTAAATAGTGATATGTACACTTTCTTTAGACGCAAAGACCTAAATTGGAAAAATAAAAATTTTTATCTAAGTTGTTCTGTAAGTTTAAAACCTAAAGTCATTCCCCCTATATATTTAAAAAGAATATAAATGGAAAAGAAGCCATGATTTGTTTTTAAGAAAAGTGAAAGGCGGTGCAACTCGTTCTATCAGATATAAAATTATTTTATCACTCATTTGAAACAGTACAGCGCTGAATGCAAGAGAAGAAGATCGGTGACCCGGGAGGGAAAGCTCAGGCTAAGTTGTGGGAAATCAGCAACATAAACGCACAACACACTTGTATGTTTCAGAAGTCAAATTATGCACTGGCTTTGACACGGAAGTTCTATTTCTGGAAAATCCTCACCAGGGAGATAGAGACAGGAGTAAAGGTGTGGGCAGCAGCATGTGGTGTGTGAGCATGCGCTCCGCAGGCACACAGGCCTGGGTTTGAGTCCCGGGCCGCCGAGGACTTTCTTCCTGAGTGCCACAGATATGATCAATCACCCCTCAGAGTTGTTGTGAGAATTAAATGAGCAACGCATGTTAAGTGCTTAACAAAACACCTGACATGTTGTAAGCACTCTATAAATTTTCACTACTGTCATTGTCATTACTATTAAGGACTATCCATATTGTGCAATCCTTCAGGCATTAAAACGATGATGAAAAATTCTGTTTATTGACACAGGAAGCTGTCTAAGACATAGTAGTAAGTGAAAATGCCATTTAAGAACAGCATTTGCAATATCAATACATTTCTGAAATATATAATCTTGCTACATCAGGATAAGGGATATTAGAGAGCAGTCATTTAATATAAATCTACCTAAAATTTTTGATTTTAAAAAAATGAGAAAAAAAGAAAGATATTCATAAGTTTATCTTAAAGTCATAAAACTAAGAACATAAAATTTTTGAGTAACTGGATATTTTCTTTTTTAAACAAATTAAAAATATAATGGTAACTAAGCACTATTTTCAAAAATCATGAATCCTAAGCTGTGTTGGCATAATTTCCCCTACAAAGAGTGTATGAGCAACAACGATTATGTGCTTACTCTATGCCAGCATTGGCGGGAACAGAAGATACAGCAAAAAGTGGACGTAACTAGGCTTACCTGGAGCTCACTCTCCAGAAGGGAAAGACAGGTGGGAACGAGCAGGTAAGTGCCAGAGGGAGAACAGATCCAGGAGAGGGGTAATAGTGAGCCTGGGAGTTGAGAGAAGGCCTGTAGAAAGTGGTGTGGTTGCCGAGGGAAGGGCGCTCTGGGCAGAGGGGACAGACAGCTGGTGCAAAGACCAGGGGCAGGATTAACCTGACAAGTTTGACGATCAACCATGACACTCATGTGTCTGGATCAGGCCTGGGAGGCATGGAGGAATGCACACAATAAACTGAGACACAGGGGCCTGCGAAGGGAGGAAAACCAAGAGAGAGTGGTCACCTGGATGCCAAGTGAAGGAAGTGACTCAGGAAGGAGGGAGAGATGCCTTAGTGCTTAAAAGATCGATAAGTTAGCTATTGGATTGACTGCCAGAAAGTCACTGGACAAGGGCAACATTCCTGGAGAGGAGGTGAAGAAGGTCTTATTGCAATGAGAGGAAGAGGAGAAAGAGCAGACAGTTCTTTCAGTGAGTTTTTATGAAGAGAAGCAGAGAAATGAGACAGATCTAGAGGCAAAAGTGAGTCAAGGAAAGGACTTGGGGGAGGGGAGATGGGAGATATAGCAGCAGTTTGAGTCATACTGATGGGAATGATCTGGTGGAGAGAGGAAAATCGCTGATGTCACAAGCCACATGCTGGAGCAGCCAGAGGACTGGGTCCAGGGACCAGTGTGGGCTGGCCTTAGCAGGAGCATGGACAGTCCATTTAGTCATTTATCTCAAGCCTGGCTGTACGTTAGAATCACCTGGGGAATTTGCTTGTGGTTATTGTTAGTTAAGGTATTTATTTTCTTTTAAAATATGTCGGCTACGAGGAATCAGGTAATAAACTAGGAAAAATATATAAAATCTGAAGGCAATGTGCTACATTAACATTAGGTTTCACTGGGTAGGGTCATTGTCAATTTCCACTTTTGACAGCATTGTCAAAATAAAACACAAGCAAATCTAATTTAATTTAAAGGAAAGGAGAAGATATGGAAAACAGAATGAAAGTTGCTCTAAAAAATTAAAAATAGAATTACCATGTGATCAAGCAATTTCACTTCTGGGTATTTTGTTGTTGTTAATTGTCACCCGAGGATATTTTTCCATTGATTTTTTTTTTCAGGGAGATTGGAAGAGAGAGGAAAAGATGGAGAGAAATATCGATGAGGAGGAGCCTGCAACCAAGGTACATGCCTTTGACCAGAATTGAACACGGGACCCCTTAGTCACAGGCCGACGCTATAGACCAGCTAGGGTATTTGGATATTTATCCAAAAGAATTTAAAGCAGGGTCTCAAAAAAAAATATTAGTATACAGGTTCATAGCAGCATTATTCACAATGGCCAAAAGGTGGAAGCAACCCAAGTGTCCATCAGTGGATGAATGGATAAATAAAAAGTGTTCTATATATACAATGAAGTATTTTCAACTTTAAAAAGGAAAAAAATTTCTGACACATGCTACAACATGGATAAACCTTGAAGACATTATGCTCACTGAAATAAGCAAGGACTTATTGTATGAGTCCACTTAGATAAGGTATCTAGAGCAGTCAAACTCATAGAAACAGAAAGTAGAATGGTGGTTGTCAGTGGGTGGGGGAAGGGAGAATGAGGAGTTGTTGCTTAATGAATACAGAGTTTCAGTTTAGCAAGATAAACATTCTGGAGATTGGTTGCATAACAATATGAATATACTTAACATTACAATCAGTACACTTAAAGTGGTTAAGATGGTACATTTTATATTATGTGTTCTTCCACAATTAAAAATCTAAAAAAGAAAGAAGACCACTAGCTAGCCGAGTTTCTGAGGAGTGACTGTGCCGGAAGGTCAAGTTGACATTGGGTAAGGTGACCCTGCAGATGTCCTCTGAAGATCACTTTAGTTCTGTGGATCTGGAAAATGTCAACACTCGCCCCTCACACTTGAAAAGAATTCAGTTCCCTAAAAGTATTTTATAGCATGGTTTGTGATCTATACTTCAAGAGCCCAATATGAATACAAGTTTTAAAATTTTGGCCAGATCAGTCAGAGGAAAGAAATGGATTTTTTGGATTCATTTTCAATGTAATCTATTTTTCCAGTTTCTTAGTGCACAGAGTAATTCATTTCTAAGGTTCTCTATTTCAGGCAATGTGGCTTTATGTAGGACGTACATAAATGAAGCCACTGCATCTAATTTATCATCCAGGAACCCACACTTTGTAATTATGTGGCCAACCATTTTCAATCATGACTCAGTTGTGAATCTAAATAGGATGGTTCACCCACTGCAGTTACTATGCCCCTCTTATTGGGAAGGTGGTAATTACTTTGGCAGTCCTCATCTCTGGCTCTCTTTCATTTTCTGGAGGGAACTGCTCTTGAGATGTGCAGCACATCTCCAGGCTCTGCAGTCTGCTTACTAATTCTATCCCAAAGAGGGTGGGCCACCTCAGGACTGGAATCACAGTGCACCTTCTCACCCAGGCTTGAGGACCAGATGTCTGTCTACTGGCCCCCATCATGGTACTCGGAGCATAGCTATTATTCAGGTGCTGCTCTTTAAGAAGTACATTCTCAAGAGACCAAATTTCCAGCGTGGTATATATTGGAAGTGCATTCTTATTGGGAATGAGCAGTAGAGTTGTGGTTTCCTAATTCATGTTTTTAGTTTTAAGTCATTTATGGAAAATTCAAAAGTTATACATGCTCCTATTGAAAGTTCAAACACTGCAGAAGAGCCTGAAGTCAAATAAAAAATTTCCTTAGCCCCTTCTAACTCTACCCCTGACATAATCATCATTAACAGTTCAATGCATTTCCCCCTCCCCCGCCCCTGTAGTCTTTTTTTTGGTTACACAAACATGTGGGCATAATCTTTTTATGTTTACCATATTATACTAAACATGATATTCATTAATTTGCTTTTTATAATTGACCACATCATAACCATCTCCTAGAGCAGTGATGGCGAACGTATGACACACGTGTCAGAGGTGACACACGAACTCATTTTTTTTGGTTGATTTTTCTTTGTTAAATGGCATTTAAATATATAAAATAAATATCAAAAATATAAGTCTTTGTTTTACTATGGTTGCAAATATCAAAAAATTTCTCGATGTGACACGGCACCAGAGTTAAGTTAGGGTTTTTCAAAATGCTGACGCGCCGAGCTCAAAAGGTTCACCATCACTATCCTAGGGACTGAATGGTGTTGTCCTAAAAATTATATCTTGAAGCCCTAATTCCCCAATGTGATGGTATTTGGGGGGTAATTAGGTTTCGATGAAATCATGAGGGTGGAGCCCCCATGATGATTAGTGCCCTTAAGAGGAAATGAAGGGACCCTAGCTTTCTCTTTCCCACATGTGAGGACACAGAAGGTGGTTGTGTGTGACCATGCTGCCACCCTGACCTCAGACCTCCAGCCTCTAGAACTGAGACATGAATGTTTGTTGTTTAGCCCACCTGTCTGTGGTGTTCTGTTACAGCAGCCTGAGCTTGCAGAGACAGCCTCCTCTGAATATATTATGTGCTGTTGACCTCATCTTCACAGCTGCATAGAAGCCAGTGGCGGGAGGTTTCATGGGGCACTGAGTCATCCAGGTTTGAGGGAGATGTCGCCAGTTAGCCATTTCAGACAAAGTTGCAATGGTCACCCACTTGCCTACATCCTGTACATTGACTCTTTTTGGGGAGGTTAATATTCACCTGAGGATATTTTTTTTTTATTGATTTGTAGAGAGAGTGGAAGGGAGTGGATGAGACAGAGAGAAACATCATTGTGAGAGAAACATCGATTGCTTGCCTCCTGCATGCGCCCCAACCAGGGCCAGGGATCTAGTCTGCAACAGAGGTACGTGCCCTTGACTGTAATCAAACCTGAGACCCTCAGTCCATGGGCCGAGGCTCTATCCACTGAGCCAAACCAGCTAGGGTTTGACTCTTTCATTTCCCGCAGATAATGTCTAGAAGTGAAAATGCTGGTGCACAGATATGTGCATTTTTTTACTTTAATAAACACTTTGGTGTGCATTTTGAACTTTTTTCTTTTTTGGCAAATATCGTGGAATTGACATGAAAAAAGTGAGGATGTTTGTGCAAAGAGAATCTCCCTGGGCCTGAGCTAATAGCTAAATATTTCCAAACGTTACATTAATGTTTTAGAAAGTACAAAGCTGGGTAAGACATGATTGCTCCTCATGCGCCTCACAATGTTCTCACCTAATAGCAATTTAACTGCTAAACTATAAAGAAGTTTACTGAGAGGTTAGAGTAATAAGGAGAAGTGATGGGTTGCTATGTACTGATAATGATGAGGAAATCAAAGATAACATTAACAGCCTGGGCTGACATCGCCTGGGACGCACTGCTACAGACATTGGAGGTTCTTTATGGCTGGTATTCTTTCTGACTGATTAGTGCCTGTGCTAATCTGGTTGTCAAATATCTTTAATATCACTCCTGAAAATAATAGCTCCCATTTATTTTAATTGAGCACAATTAGCTCAGTTTGAAGATGGAAGGTTCGGTTACATTTCACAGGTAAGGAAGCTTAGGCTCAGAGATTGAGTGATTGCCCAAGTAAGTGAAGGGGCAGCCCTGGCTGGTTGATCACGTGGCACTGATGGGTGCAATGGAGCACCTGCCAGAGTGCTTAGAAAAGACTGCAGAATCCAAAGTCAGCAGCGGGAGACCGAGGACACCCTGGGCATGGTCTGGGCAAAGCCTCTGATCAGAGAATGAAAGTGCTGGCCACTGGTCTCCTTCCATCAGAAGGCAAGCATGGAGCTCTTTGGAACTTGGCCCCAACCTGCTTCCCTAAACTTGTTCCTCACCCCTGTGCTTCAGGTTCTCTATTCATCTCAGCTGGACTGTGTAGAATTCATTGTTCGACAGATATGTTTTTATACTGTAACTAGAGGCCTGGTGCACGGATTTGTGCACCGGTGGGGTCCCTTGGCCTGGCCTGTGGGGATCGGGCCGAAACCGCTCTTTGACATCCCCCGAGGGATCCTGGATTGCTAGAGGGTGCAGGCCAGGCTGAGGCCACGATTCTGTGCACCCGGCATCTAGTATGCATATAAGATCTTTGGTTAATCTCTTCCCATCCCCTCCCCTTCCCCCTTCTCTCTGAGATTCATCAGTCTGTTCCATGTTTCCATGCCTGTGGTTTCTGCTCCTGCATTGAGTGTCTGCCCCCTGGTGGTCAGTGCACATCATAGCTACTGGTTGGACAGTTGAACAGTTGGCCGGTTGGCGGTCACTTAGGCATATATATATATATATATATATATATATATATATATATATATATATGCCACACTGCTTTTCTTTCCACATTTTTGTCTTAGTCATCCTTAAAAGCATATTCAAAATATGATATTCCTTACAGAGCCCACTGCCATCCTCAGAGCCACAAATATGACTTCCCTTTTGGAAGCTTGTTGGTCTGATGTCTCTTCCTCTGTCAAAGCACCCATTATTTTCATCAGTTATTTCTGTGTGTGTTTTATGGCATTATTTTATTTTAAGCTCCTACCATATTCATCTTTGTATCACCCATGGCACATAGCCCTTAGCACATACTGCATAGTCAGAACAACAACAAATCTGAATATTTCAGAGTAAAGAAAAGAATGTTTTGAGAGGAAATCTTGGACATAAAATGAAGGGAGTCAGTCCAAAAATCTTTGAACATTTGAAAACTCTCGGTTCCTGGGAGTCATTGTTGATGTTTATCAAGGTTGATAATGCAAGTGTTAGCGACATAATTGTTCTGATAGTGGTGCACAGGGTGAATTCAAAGGGAAATTCTATTGTCTAGGAGTGGTGCAATTGTATTGGAAAGTATTTAGAATGTATATGGTTTAGAGATAGTCATGAGGAGGATTGGGCAGCTTTTAAGGCTGGAAGCTGGGACTCAGACCTGGGCTCTGATCCTAGGCCTTCAGCAGGATATTAATAAACAACAGCCAAAAAATGGTCAGACAGTCCTCCCTTATTATGTTGGGAGGCTGGCATAACAGAAAGTGCACCAGGGACAGGTAACCTCAGGCAGCCACAAACCTCCCTGAACCTCACTTTCTCCAGTGGCTCCCTTGTCTGTTTCACAGGGTTAAGGTGAGAATCAAATAACATGTTGTATGTGAAGGTACTTTGCAAACTGCAACCTGCTATTCAAGTGTCAAGGATTATTATTTAGAAACTCCAGGAATACCTAACTTATTCAGAGACCCCACTCACTCACACGTGATTGACACGTGAGTTTACAAAAGAGCATTTAAAATGGATGATGTGTTTGGCTCAGGTATATAGAAGAAACAAATTCAAAATGAAGATAAAGGAGAGACTGGTAATTGGAAAGAGAAAAGTTACAAGAAAGAGCAATCAGAAGCTCTTGGATTGCTCAGCTTTGGGTGTCAGAAACCTGAATGTTGGAAATTCTCTTTGATTACATTTCAATAAGACAAAGACAAAGAATGCTGGTTGTAGGGACAATGGCCAGGAATGTTGTCTCTCTTCCTAACACTCGGATATACTGCTATTTCCCTTCCCTTTGAACTTGGTCGATTAATCCTCCCCAAAGCTCACTAATTTAGCTCGCTCACTCACTAGTCATCCTTGAAATACCTACAGACCTTTAACAACTGAAATGCTTGCACACAAAAAAAGGACCCGAATAAAAGGGGATAAGAGATAGGGTCACTGTAAATAAAGAGCTGTGGCCAACATGTAGAAAGTGACCAGAGTCATAGATGTGGTCTGTCCACAGGCCCTTGGCATCTAGTATTTTCCTATTGAGTCTCTATCCATATCGCATGAGATGAATATCTGTCCCCATACCTCATTCTCTTTACCTAGAGAGATGCTGAGAGTCCACAAGGAGAGCACAGAAAAGGCATATACCCAACCCAAACTGTGAAGCTGTAACTTAGTGTTTCTCCCCTTTAACTCCAGGAAGGATGAGAGGAGAGTGGGACAGATTGAACAATAAATAGACTCACAAAGTGAATGCCTTCATCACAACACGTATTGTATTCTGATATGTTTTATAGGCCCCAAGCTATGAGGAGATGGTGTAAGGGTCCCATTTTTTATTCTGTTGACTTTAATTAGGCTCAAAACTTTGACAATTTATTGTCATTATTGGTATTATTTTTCAAAGCCAGCAATCTTAACTGTTAAATACCCCCAAACTCACTCAGCTCAACTACACAAATTTTAAGAGAAGATACAAGCATATATTTTTCTGACAATTTCTAGAAACAAGTCAACTCTGTGGCCATAATATGATATAGTGGAAAAATAACACATAAAGGCTCTTTATAAGACAGCTCTTTCAGAAATTCATAAAACACTTGAAAATGAACCAAAAGGATTTAGACTACAGAGGAAGTGAGATATGGCTCAAAAGGATGAATTTCAGCATAAATTGGTGGATTTAAATGAGTAGACCAGAAATTCCTGATTTTCTATCCTATTTGTCTGCTAGTTATTTTAATAAATGTTCTTATCATTTATTCCAATTTCTAATTTCCTCCCTAATCCATGTGATAAAAACCATATTTCGAAAGCAAAGGCCCATGCACAGAGGGTACAGTGCAAATGTGGGGACAAGCCACCCTAGTCTTCCCACCCTTTCTCTCTCCCCTGCATGTCAAGTCTTAGAGACTGCAGGGCTCTTGTCAGTGGTACCCAGAACTCAACAGAATTTGTGGACACATCTGAAGGGATTCTTCTTGCCAGGGAGATACCTGGTCTTCTAGGCAACTACTTGGGTCCTCAGAAACACACAACCAGAGTAGGCATCGAAAAGTGAGGTTGGGTCTGAGGTCACCATTATGATGTCTGATATACCCCAGCCAAATTATCCCACCATCTAATGGGGCCCAAGGAATTTATAGCTTCAGCCTTTTAGTTTCAATTTGGCACTTGAATTCAGTTTCAATTCTTTGTTTGGGGAGAATGCCAGGGGAGGCCATCAGTCATTGGTGGGCTTTTGTTTTCTCTGTTTATAAAACCCTCTGGCTTTTTTCCCTTTGAAATTTTCTTTTTGATTTCTTTTTTCCCCTTGGAGATTCTTTTTTTTTTCCTGCTTAATGTTTACACATGGAGGTTTTTTTGGATACATGGACCCCATCCATGATCACTTAACACCCACTGTGTTTTCTAAACTGGGGTCACTGATCATATTCACCTGCCCTGACTGTATTATGCCATGTCACCAACACTGCCAGTTCATGCTGACCTAAAATGATGTGTAATCCCAACTTAAAAAGGGCACCAAATGGGGCACAAATAATATCCTAGGGGGGAATCCAGAGCATACAATTTTTTCAGATCCTGTGAAAAAGAATTCAGCTTTGCCGTGTTTTACTTTCACCTGCTGTGATAACAGGCTGACATAGACAGTGGAAAGAGTTTCACAGGGATCTTCTGTGTAAGAAATAATCTGATTACTGGAAAAGCTGTGAGGTCGCTGAAAGTCGTGTGAGTCTACTTACTTAGGTTGGTAGATGCCTGCTGGAACCAGAGAGGCCGGGAAAGTTAAACTTGCTTTTCCACTACGGTATTTCCTACCACACTGTTAGCACGCTGCTTTCTTGGGGGTACCAGTGGAGACCTACTGGTTTCTCTTGCTCTCAACAGGTGTCTGTCTTCGTGCCCATATCTGGAATACACAGGGAAAACACACAACATAAACAGAGAATCTGAGCTTCTCCCAGAGCCTTTACCGAAGGAGGCCTGCTTCTCTTTAGACTCAAGCACAGACACAACCATGAACAATATCGAATTTACCCTTTGTATTACTCACCCATTCCATTACACGTTCTTGTAGGTTGTGTCTGGTTATACTGGGCCAGTGGCTAGTGCTTCTTAATCAGTCAGTCCTTCCTCACAATTCTTAGCTTAAGATAGGCTTTGACTTTCATCTTGCTTTAGGCTAACATCCTTTATATTTGTTTGATTTCCTCAGGTGCTGTTAGTTAGGCTGAGCAAGGCTGGGCTGCAGTAACAAATTAACCCTTGTAATCTCAGTGCCCAAACAACACCAAGGTTTGTTTCTTGCTCTGTTCAAGGCCACTGGAAATCAAGTGACTTTCCCAGGAAGCCTTTGTTCTGGATCCTCTGGATCCGTTCATCTTGCAGCTCTGCCACCTTAACACGTGGCCTCCTAGGTTGCTGCATCAGAGAGGAGCTAGCTAGAGGATGGCCACTTGGCTCTCACACATGTCCACTCAGAAGCGGGCTTTCTTCTCATAGCCTGTAGACCAGCGGTTCCCAACCTGTGGGTCGCGACCCCTTTGGCAGTCAAACGACCCTTTCGCAGGGGTCGCCTAAGACCATCCTGCATATCAGATATTTACATTATGATTCATAACAGTAGCAACGTTACACTTATGAAGTAGGAACGAAAATAATTTTATGGTTGGGTCACAACAT
The DNA here is from genome assembly GCF_964212035.1 of Myotis nattereri. Taxonomy (NCBI): domain Eukaryota; kingdom Metazoa; phylum Chordata; class Mammalia; order Chiroptera; family Vespertilionidae; genus Myotis; species Myotis nattereri. The sequence goes on from NC_138079.1 coordinate 13,230,505, forward strand.
GAGGAACTGTATTTAAAGGGCCAGAAGGTTGGTAACCACTACCATAGACCATACCCAGACCCCTGATGAACACAGGGAGTCGCCAGGGTGTCTGCCTTATATTTTGTCAGGATCTGCTTTAATCCTAGTTTTATATTTTCCCAACAAGCTAAGCTCTTTTTCTTTTCCTCCCTCCCACTCCCCTTTTTCTTCCATTCCTTTATTTCCATTCCTTAGACTTTGCCTGATGCAGTTCACGAGGCAGTCTCTACTTTTATGAGGATAGGAGGTGGGGTCAGTTAAGTTCACACTATTTGATCAACCTCAACAGGTGATTCTAGACAAGTTGCATCACCTTTTTAAAACCTGTTAACTTAAACCATGGTTCTCACATTTGAATCTGCATCAGAATCACCCAGTGGACTTCGTCAAACATAGAATTCTGATTCAACAGGTTTGAGGTGTGGCTGGATAATTTACTTTAAAAATAAATTCCCAACTGACAGTGGTGATTCTGTGGGGATGGGAACCACATTTTGAGAACCACTGACTTAAAAGTTAAGTCTGCATTTGAGAAACAGGTTGTTCCCATGAACCTGGGTTAAGTATTTTTAGAAACCCACACTTCTGCTTACTAACACAGCTGGGGCAGGGCGGTGGGAGAGGACATGTGAGACTGGAGCTATTGATTGTTTGGTCCATGATGAGCTATGTCCTTTGTTACTCTTTTCTCTCCTTACCTCTTTTTTCCTGACCCCAATTTGGAAAACCCTCTGCTTGATAAGCGGATTCAGTGTGGCTGCCTTTTACCTCTTTGATGACGGTGTTGAATCAAGAGCAGGCAGTTATCAGACTGGAGCAGCAGTGGTGGAGGCCTGTGTCTGGGGAAGCCGGGAAGAGCGCTCACCCGCAGTGTGCGATGGGATGTCCTCAGGCTCCCTGTGGAATCTTCAGTAGAATATCATTGCTCACTAATGCCTTGAATAGTCAGTTTTCTTTTGGGGGGACTGTGAGCACTGACTATAACTGTAGGTCAGCAGCAGGGGATCTCGAGGGACCACAGCCACATTGGCTCATGGGGACATATCCAGTCTCAGGAGTCCTCTTGGACCAACACCATAGAATCATCAATTCTGGCGCCGTGGGGGATTCTGCATATTGGGTTGATTATCATCCTCATGAAATAGTTCCCTTTGTTTCTTTCCTATTTGTTCACATTTAAGTTCATTTAATGGACATTGATTGAGGCTTTGCTGTGCATTAGGTGTTGAAGGGATGACAAAGGTAGCTACTGCTTGTATTTATTTTTAGAGCCTAAAAATGCTGTAGCATATATTAATCTTTTGGATACAACATGGGCTGTGCTCTCAAATAAATCATAGTGACATAATAAAAACGACTTGTGTAACTGAAGCTAGGAGTTTGAGCAAACTGAAAGTACGGGAGGTGTAGGTGTTAACCTCCCCATGCGAGCAGGCTGTTAAACGGACAGAAGACGGTGCTTTAAAGTGGCAAATGGATTAGACCTAACACGTCCCATTAATGAAGAGGTTCAAATGACTGGCCATGTAGTTTTTAATAGACCAAGAAAAATATTCTATTCAGAAAAATGAAGACATAAAATGGCCGATAGCTTTACTTGCCTCTATTTTTGTCCTACCTAAGTTTACTTTGGTATGAAAAGGAGAGTGGTGATGACAACCCACAGCAGTGATGGGCAGTGGGATCACAGGCCTGTCGTGGGAAAGCTTTTGTTTGCCTTTGCTGCATGGCCTGCAGAAAAGCAAATCTGTAATTTTATCTCAAAATAGTGTTCAGTTCGAGGTAAGTAAAAAACCCCCAAAACTAAGCCTCTGTCTCTTCTGAAAACTGACACTTCCGCTCAGCTCTGTTTTTCAGATGTGCTTAGGTTGCATGGAACTCCATCGAGTCTCTTGATATTAACTCTTAAATTAACCCTCTCAGGAAAAATAAGTTGATGTTGAACTGAAGGAGCATAGTAATAATATCCAGTCTTTGTTACCTAAAATGCAAAGACTGGTTTTGGCAATACGAATGAGACAGAACATGATGCTATCTGTGTAATTATGATGAGACTGTATTTCAGTTTTGAATTCTGCATGAGATGCTGGTGGCAGGCTCCCAGGCAGAACCCAGTGAGATGGATGTGCCAAGAAGGGCTCTGGAATTGCTTGGCTGCTTGGTAGCCTAATAATAATCCTCATCACAACCAGCTCTGGCAAGTTACAGAAGATTCTTCAAATTCAGAGAAGCCGAGTCTGTTGAATATAAAAAAGGAGGAACAAAATCAACTCCTCCGTAGAGAGGATCACTCTGTATTTACAATGTAGAGGAAATGCCAGTTATTCATTCTCTGTTGACCTTTAGAATTCTTCCAGCTTTGGTATAGCAGCAAGGAGAGCGATTGGTTTGAGCCAATCTTAAAGGCAATCAGCCACAGGGTTTGCTTTGTTAGTTCGTCACTTCTGTCACATAAGTGTGCAGTTGCACATCAGTGCAAAGGGATAATTCCAGGTTCCTTGCTAACATTTTTTTATACTGGCCAAGCAGTCAACACACTGAGAGTCAACAACGCACTAGACACCGTGCTGGGGTCACTGTGGTGCCCATGAAGGCCACAGCTCCTGCCTTCATGGAATCTACAGCATGATACCACTTGTCTTACCTGTAGTACATAATTAAACAACTTCATTCTGTGGGATTAGCTCAATAATAGGGAGGAGCAGGTGCACATATGATGAGCACCTAGTGGAGTGGGGTACCATGACACTGATATCTGCACTTTTGGAGGAGCTGAGTGGGGTATGGAGTGACCAGGGGACAGGGGCTGATCTCTCTGGCCAGGGAAACCTCTGGTGGCCTCTCAATCCATTCATTACTTGGTGTCATTTAAGCATTATCATTTCTCTGCGTGTCAAACCTGACGTTAGGAGGCATCATTGTGGAGGGTGGATCCCTGGAGATGATGGTTAATCCGAGGCTTCAAGTTCAAGAAAGAGAATTCTAGGCAGAGGCTATGGCATCTGAAAAGGATTGGAGACCAGGACTATCCTGACATCTAGGGCAGTCAGTGTTTGGTACAGCTGGAGAGGAGGAACGGAGGGGAGGAGGGGGAGGATGGGAGGATTGGAATGGTGGAGCAAGGGGGTCAAGAACTTTATAAAGTAATTCAACTTCCTCCCAAAATGTTGGCACAACTATTGAAAGTGCATGCACAGGGTGGCCACTGGGTTGGGTGTGTTGCAGGGAGGACATGGAGGATAGGAACAGGCCAGCACGTGAACTGAGTGAGCAGCATGGGAGAGTTGTAAGAATGCAGGGGAGCTATGACAAAGGCCTCAACCAAGGCAAAAACATTGTAAGCTAAAACAATCTTTTGCAAATTGTACAGCAAACTAGCAAATCCGGCTTTAAAGTATGTCAGAGGAGATTTTCTGTGTGAATTGAAGATCTGTGACTACCAATCAGGGCAATGGAATGTATTATTGATTCTTTAATTTGAGGCCACAAAGACATCATGACATGAAGTTAGGAGAGTTTGGGCTAAATTTAAAGAAATCTTCCTTGTATATATATTTTTTAACAGAGTGGAGTTGGTTCATCAAAGGTAATGCTTCTCTAGAGCTACTTAGACATATCTTACGTAGACATGACCAGAGGTGGTTAGGACAGTAAAACCAGGAGAAAGGAAGAAGGAGGTGACCTGCCTGTTGTTTCTGTCTGTGGAGACATTATGCTCAGAGTTGACGGTTAGCCTTGAATCTTGGGATTTGTCCATCAGCCATCAGCCTCCATGCTGTTTCTCTTCACTCTTTGGAGATCAATGATTCCGCTGTGGCAGACCAAAGTTTACGAATTCCCACTGACACTTTGGACACTGCTGACGTCTGGATGTGTGTGATGGTTTTATATTAGGATATTTTGGAACTTTTATGTTTTGGAATCTAAGGCTTGGGCTGTAGTCTCTCTGATTCTGAACCATGTTGTAGTGGAATCTTACTGAGTCCTATTGAGTGTCTCAAATACACAATAATGGATGTCCCTAACCTGGTAGCATTTGGAGTTTTTGTGACCAATATGGCGCATTAACCAATGAGGGCTGTGCCAAAAGAGATCGTTGGGATGGACTTTGATACGAGAAGCATTGTCTTAACTATAAGAGCGCTGGGAGAGAATGGTGACACATTCTCCTCTGAAGGTCTTTAAAATCACATGAAGTCCATCCCTGTGTGCACAGAGACTAGAATGGGTCTTACTTGAAGGAAAGGGGCTGGACCTCATGACTTAGATATTTTCCAGCCCTATGATTCCATTTCTTATGAGCCTTTTATTGAGCCTCATACAATGTCCAATAAAATAAGGTTTTTGAGAATGAACTTTTGAAATTCATATGTTAGAATATTGCTAGAAGCTTTCTGAATAATGAGTTTTTTTTTTTTTTTTTTTTTTTTTTTTTTTTTTTTTTTTTTTTTTTTTTTAGTTTCAAGAGCTAAGAGTGAAACACTCACCAACATATTACTTTCAGGTGAAGTTGTAGCTGTATGACAGTTGTTACTCTTACAGTTACTTGAAGGCAGTTTTAATTATTAACTAATAAGGAGGTGGAAATGCAGAGTTGTCATTTTCATTATTCTCCTGGCACATATTGCTCATCATTTTTGGCTTTTAGCATAGTGATAAAGAATAGTTCAGTCATGGCTTAGGTCTCCTTCTCCCACCTGCCATCTCCTTCCCCTTTGTGGCATCAGTTTTCACCTGTGGCCAAAGCTGCCCTGGACATCCCTCAAGGTGGAGTCAGGATTGGACTGCTGTGCTTTGGAAACCTCAGTCTAGTCTTTGTAGGCTCTGCTTACTTTACTGATCATCGGAAAGGGCATGAGCCAGCAGGCAGTTCTCACCTCTGGGGAGATGGGACTAGATCTAGAGTGGTCTTTTCCACCCCCACCTCAATTCCTGCTCTGATTGCACCTGTCCCCAAGATGAGCAGAGGAGAGATGTTCTGCAGCCTGAAAACTGAAGCCTCCTCCACCACCACCCATCAGGAACCGAGGGGTGCTTTACATAGAAATTAGGTTACAGTGCTTGAATACCTGAGCTTATGGATAAGGTCATCTGTCTTTATATACTTACTGGTCTAATGTGCTGGCTTTGGGGTGGTGGACCATGAAAGGACAGGCCTTCTAGGAGGCACTATCCTTTTAGGTTCTGGAAGAACAAATGGGATAGAAGGGTGTTGGCTCCTTGGGTGAGCTGCAACATGGACTCTTGCGTGGCTGTTTGCAATAGCTGTGAGTTGCACATAGGGGAGACAGGGAAGGTCTACAGGAGGCTCAAGGGCAGGGAGAGAAGATCAAAATTCCTTTAGCAACCCCCAGATTGCATAGGGATTGCATATTCTCCCAAACCTGTAAGCTCACCCTGCTTACTGATATGAGGTAACTTATAAAGAAGATTTGATACAATATTCAAATGACTTTTTAACCATTTTTGTATATCCAACTTAATATCAATTCAAAGCACAATTTACTTCAATTATACTAAGACAGAATTGCTCCTGTGAGAATGTTGACTCAAGCTGTTACTATTCCTCTCAAGGGAACATCAATATGGGAAAATCCACAATAATTTACTTCTGCACCCATTTCTCAACCTTCCAATTTATATCACGAATAGTGATGGAAGAGGAAAGGGAATGAAGAAGAGTGAATTAAGGGACAGAGCAGTACACATGTGGAGATTAGAAAGCGATGGAATGGAAGAAAAGGACGGTCTTCCGTGGGAGACTGAAGAAGAAGGTTGCTGGTTGAAGAGGAACTGAACTTTTTTCTGGTCTGCCTCAAAAAGGGTCACACTTGTTGTCACAGGTCCTTTTCCTGGTCACCCTCCTATCCAAAACTCACTTTCCTGGGGCCATATTCTTCCCTTTTTTTTTCATTTTTTTAAAGAGGAGCACATAACTGTCCTGTGATGGCAGTAGGGGAAAGCAGGGTTGCTAAGAGCTTTGATTGCTTAATTATCAGGCCACTTCAGGTATTTCAATGTTTCTATATCAGCAATTCTGAGTACATTGCTTTTCTCACCAGAAGCTATTTTTTAATTAAGTTAAACTTTTCCACTGTCTCACTGTTGACTTTCATTTTTTTTTAATTGTGCAAGACCTTCCTGTAAGCAACTTCAGAATATCCTCTTTTCACATTAAAGATGGCATTTACTAGGCCCTGATTTGCTGAGCCTGTGGGAATCTTACAACCAAAGTGATCTTAATGGTGTTTTAATGCCTGAACTCTTCCATTCCTATGTGTAAGGTTACCAACTGGATAAAACAAATGGCTTTGGCATCCCGGTGGTTATTGGAGTTTGGGAAATGCCTGGAAGGGTGGAAGGCGTGTAAGTTTTTCTTTACTAAATGAGAAATAGTTAAACTACCGAACCTGTATGGGTACCACAGGGTTTTAGGTTTTATTTGTTTGTTTTGTCTCTTCATACTTTAGGTGCATTGAGATATTCTTGGATAAATGCTTATACCAGAGGAAATAAAGATCTCAAGGATGACGATGGGTTGTAAGCCATGGGACAGTAAAAATAAAAAAAAAGGAATATTTCAACGGAGAGGTGTTGTGTCTTTAAAAAGAGGTCAATATCCCCCAAAGAGAGGTATAGTAGTTTTGGGGCTGATTTGAGAAGACTTCATCTAAGGTTTATTTATTACTTTATAGAGTCTTTTACAATACTCACTCCCTAGAATAGAGTCCACTTTTATTAGTGTTATCTCCTCAGATAATTTCTGATCAATGGTTTGAGTAAAATGGAGAATGAGCCAAAAGAAATTAACCAACATATTAAATCATCATTTTTTATAGACCTATACTTTGCTTAAAATCTTTCCTAACTTAGGTGTCCAAGATAACTTTCCTCAATCACTGCTTAACATTGTACTTGTTTTCACACATTTATGATGAATTCTGTCACTGTGATATGACTATTTCTCAGCACTTGTCTTTTCTTGAACAATCCTAAGCCAGTTTTCCCAGGTGTCAATTCTCTCGTAACCTTTCTTTTATCCCGATGTTTAGTATATAGGGGAAACTCTGATTACACTGCATTACAAAGTCCTTGAGAATGGGCACCATTCTTTTATTTCTATGTATTTATTTAACCCTCTCTATGGGAAATAATGGATATATATTGATAAGTTGACTGACAACATATCAGGAAAATGACCAGTTGCCTTCCCAAGATTCCAACTCTCTCTTGATAGTTGGTTCATTTTTAGACCCAGCAGAAATAGAATAACAAAATTATATGCTAAAATAAAATTGTTTTACGTGAACATCTTGAGAAGATCTCTTTCCAATAAGAAAGGAGCCTAGCCTGGCCGGTGTGGCTCCGTGGTTGAGCATCAGCCTATGAACCAGGAAATCACAGTTCATTCCCATCAGGGCACATCCCTGGGTTGCATGCTTGATCCCTAATTGGGGGGAGGGGGGCATGCAGGAGATAGCCAATCAGTGATTTTCTCTCATCATTGATGCTTCTATCTCTCCCTCTCCCTTCCTCTCTGATATCAATTAAAATATATATATATATATATATATATATAAAGAAAGGAGTCTCACACAAATTTTACTAATTGTTATAAGGTTTTCTCTCTCACTGTCACTGGTGGTTTTCAAACACTTTGTAATGTTGACCTGCATCTTTGAAACACATTGTTTTTGGATAGAGAACTGGCTTGAGCGGCTGTCTTATTTTAAAAATAGTTTCTTTGTTTTCAGAAAACTTGCCCTTTAGACATATTTATCCTAAACAGAGTGAATTAAGTAAAATTTGAAATAGAGATGTAAGAATATTTTCTGCAATGACTTAGTGTGTTTAACATCATCTAAGTGAATTATTTATTAAAATGGGCAGGCATGAGAGGAGGTCTAATGGGCCCAGATGGGATGGAGTCTGTATTAGTTTCCTGTTGCTGCTATAACAAATCACCACAAACTTAGTGGCTGAAAACAACACAAATTTATTATCGTACAGGTCTGGAGGTCAGAAGCCTGTGGTGAGTCTTATAGGGAAGAAATGTGTTCCTCCTGGAGGCTTTAGGAGAGAACGCATTTCCTTCCCTTTTCTAGCTTCTAGAGACCAAGTTTATTCCTCATGCCTCTCCTCTTCGGCCTTCTTTGCACATATCCTATTCTTACTCAATCATTTTTAAATTGAATTTATTGGGGTGACATTGGTTAATAAAATTATATAGGTTTCAGGTGTATACTTCTATAATACATCACCTGTATATTGTACTGTGTGTTCACCCACCCCAAGTCAAGTCTCCTTCCATCACCACATATCCCCCCTTTACCCTCTCTGACCCTTACACAGTCATTTTTAAAGGACCAAAGCAGGAGTAATGATTATATACCTTTAATATATCAAGGGCATATACAGCCTGTACATGATAACATGAGCTCTCAATTCTGCATGACTTAGGAGACAAGATAGGGGAGAGCACAAAAGATCCTGGCAGCCTGAAAAATGCCCCATTGTGCGCTCGGCAGCAGGCATGATAAGTAACGTAACTCCATGTCTCCATCGTAGCCCCAGAGCAAATGCATTTTATTGATTATTTTTTATGTTTAAAAGTCTCATCTGTTCAAGTAGCATAGTTAACGTTACAAGTACAACCAAAATAAGTTAAAACTCCCACAGACAGAAATGAGTCCTACGATATATTGAAAAAGCTGTAGCAAACTGTGGAACTGCAAGTTTATTTATAAATTAGTTGACTTCTCAGCTTTCCATCTTATTTCCTCCATCTCTTAGTGAACAGTATAAGTGCTCTGGTCCACTTTAAGAGCAATCACTTTCTAAATCATGGAAAAGCTTGATACCAGGAGAATTTCTTTCCACAGTGATTGTCTAAATGTGCCAACTATTTGACAAGAGTTTCTATTGGAATGAGAAAACCTCTGTTAATAAATGTATTTCTTTAAAAAGTCATTTAAACCCAAATTGACATATGCTTGTCCTATTATCAATAAATTTTTATGGAATAAGTACTTCTTCATTCATCTGTTATTTCTAAAGGTTGTTCTGAGCACATTGTGAAATGTTTGTACACCTCCCTGTCATGCCCTTTCTGACTCTTTGCTCATCTTACTTCCCACTTCACTAGGTGCCCAATGTTACTATGTAGTTCCCGGACTCTCCAAAGACCCCTGGCACAGAGCCTCACCTGGGCTTTCCCACCTTACCCGTCTACTGCCTTCCAGCATCTGCCGTGAAACTGAAAATATTTTCTTGAGGGCAATGTCATTAAATTCCTTCCAGTTATCACTGAGGACCTGCTGGGGTTCTTGATCTAGCATCTAGAAGGGTTCAGGAATCTGGAGACGGCGCTGTGTGTAAATTAATCAAGAGTCCAGAGACCAAACATAATTTTGGAAGGGATTTTGGGGAGCCAGAGAAGACTTAGCTAAAGGAACTAAGTTCTTTTTGTCTCAGGACCTCTTGCTTTTATCCACACAAATTGTCCTAAAGCAAGGTAGATATACATATCAAAGGGTAAGGTTTGGTATACAGAATCCATTGTCAGATTGGGGGAATTGCCTATGGCTGTTCAGGTGTTTGGCCAGTAGGAGGTAAAAAGTTGTAGATTAAAATGCCCTCAGCTGTTTGGGAAAATGCCCTCAGCCATTTCCAGATGATTCAGCCCAGGTGACATGCTGGAATTGGCTTCTGGCAAGGACCCTTATTCTGTTATTCTCTCTGGATGACTGGAAACACAAAGCTTTAACTGAAATTCTTTAGGACACAAGTTTCCTAGCAGGTAGTAGTTGCTACATGAAAGATACATTCAGTTGCCAACTAAACCTTGGAAATTCATAATGCACATTGGCACGAATGAAAACAAAATATCCCAAATAACTTATCTAATGTCATTCAGTATTTCCTATGATAGTGTTCACAGAAACAGGAATGACACAGACAATAGGGCAGTGAGGCCTGGGGTGGGAGCGGGCTAGAAGAGGTCAATGGGGGGGGGGGGGGGCACGTACTAGTATGTAATATTTTCAACAATATAGATTAAAAAAATGAGTTGTCTTCCTCAGCGATGTGCAGGCAGTAAAGAGAAGTTATTCAGCTGGCATATCTATTAGAAGTATTTTAACATCAAGTACTGGAAAACATAACTCAAACTTTGACAGAAGAAGGGCAATTATAGATTCCTTTATTAAAAACGTAAGGGTAGGTTTGCTTCAGGTGGCGCGTGGCCCTTCAATAACAAGTGATAAGAAAGTCAACTTTAACTTCACACAGAAAAAGGAAAGATGTTCCCAGGACCTGGAGGGAAGGTTATCTTCTGAAAATCTGATGATCACATTTTTGCCTCACGGAGTGCGAAACAGACCTATGTCCCTTAATAGGCTGATTTCCTTAAGGGTCAAGGACATTATCTCAGTCTCGCCACCACTTAGCATGGTGCTTGGTGCAGAAAGGCTGGTTAGGAGACTATTTTAGACTGAATTAATTAGTACATTTGCTGAAGTAAATCAAAGGATGATATATTTTAAACATCTGTCCTGGGATGTTGTGAAGCACCCATGTCCATCCAAAAGGTGTTTTGGACCACACTGTGCTAACTGAGGAAATCTGCACCAGAAAAGCTGTTTCCTAACATGCTGAAGACTCTGTGAAAAGAAGTGTAGTTTCATATTCGTCTGGGAGGAGCCCAGGAAGGGAGACAGGGCAAGAACTTTTCAGGATCAGTGAGAGAGGAGTCTTGTCCAACTTAACTCTGTGCAGCTTCCTTCTCTCCTGTATCGATCCTACAAATTTGAGCCTCCTTGCCTTCCCAAACTTCTAGCTCTTCTCAACTCCACCAGGCTGTGCTCCGCTCTCTGCATACCCTGGGCGGTGCTGGTGCAATTGCCAGGCTCATCTTGTTTTTTTCCTTCTATGGACCATAATCCTATGCAGCCTTTTGTCCAAACCCTTGTTGCATTTATTCTTCCAGGTGTTTACAATGGGAGGGTCAACCTGGCCTGTTACTCTCTCTGGGCCCTCAACATTTACTGGGAGTGAGGCTGGGAGTGAGGTTGGACCTAAGGAGATCATGTGGGACTGGAGGAAGCAGAGAATCTCATTGGCTATGGAGTTCTGACCCCTGGATGTCTTGCTCACTATTTCTCCTGGTCTCTGACGACAGGCAATGGTTATATGTAATTTTAATCCCTGAGGATATTGCAGTTGTTCTCAACCTTCCTAGTGCCGTGACCCTTTAATACAGTTTCTCATGTTGCGGTGACCCCCAACCATAAAATTATTTTCGTTGCTACTTCATAACTGTAGTAACAATTTTGCTACTGTTATGAATCATAATGTAAATATCTGATATGCTATATGTGTTTTCCGATGGTCGCGACCCACAGGTTGAGACCCGTTGTCTTAGGGCATATTTGTCACGTCTAAGTCCGGCCTTCCCAAGACAGAGACTGCAACATTTGGATCCTTAGCTGTCTCTGAGGCATTGATGCAGATAGATTGCTAAGGTCCCTGATAAGAAGGGGACTTAGGTCCCACCCACCACCCTCTGCCATGGGATCCTTCAGTTTAGAAGTGAATGATTCCAAGAAGGAGGTTCTGGGTAGAATTCAATCTCCCAGAGCAGATGGCAGCACAGATTTCTCCCTGGTGCCACAGTGGTGCAGTGGGGTGACCTCGGGGCTATTTCCTCTGTGCCCAAAGGCAGCTGCAGAAGTACCAGTTCCTTCTCAGGCAGCCCTGTGGCTAGGTTTCAGGCATTGTGCCTCTAGCCCTAACCTCAATTCTGTTTCACTAGCCCTCCTTGTAAATACCACCTTCTTCTCCCTAATCAGTCAGTCAGCTACTCTTATTTGGAAAACTCATTGTCTTGGTTGTGTTATTATGATTGAATAGCAGATTATCATCAAAGAAGTACATGAAAAATTGAACATTATCAATTAAAGAAAGGCTAAATTCAAGTAACTTCTTCCTAGTAGATCAGTCCTTACTTATATGCCACCTGTATGTGTCATGGCCTGATGCTGAAGACCAGAAAAAAGTGAAGGCATTATTTAGTCTGGGTTTTTCTCTCTCACTCTTGTCAACTGCATTAATTTTCCTATTTGAAATAAAATCTCCTCTTAGTCTGGTGATTGTTATTGGATATATTAATGGCCTGTGTTGCCACTGTAAGTCTGAATAAGTTTCCAGGCTTCATCAACGTTTATAGGGAAGGACATTTGTAATCAAGGTGTAGGATGCATTCAGTTGACAAATGGTTCACTCTAATAGGAGGCTTGGAAAGAGCACCTGGTTTCATTAATTTTATAACTTCTCATTGCTTTACGTTCATAAGCTGCACATGTCCCCACCACACTTGTAAGTCATTCTTTTGAAACATGAGCACATTTGGCATGGTGCAGAGACGAGGGCGATTTTTATGGATAAATGCTCGTGCTTTTAAAAGGAGCATGGGGAGTGGGGAGTTGTGGGAATCCTGATAGACTCTTTAGTGTATTTACTGAGCCAAGATGCCAGCAGGAAAAGTAGCTCCCAGGAGTCAACTAGATAAGAAAGGGTCATGGGAGACAGGGAATGCTGTTTTAATAAAGTACCATCAACTCTTTTTTTTTTTTTTTTTTTTAACAAAAAATAACCTATTCCTGGCCTTAACTGAAAACATATCACTTTGGACTTTCTGCTGGGAATTGCTTAGAGTAGAGGAATACTTGTAAGTGTCTGGGTGGAACATCATCACCATGAATATCCCAGTGAGATTTTTAATTGACAGGCAAAAAGCTATTGTGTTGCACAAACCTATGAAAGGGGCTGAGAGATAATGAAAAAAATCAACAAGCAAAGAAATGAATGACTATGAACACAAGAGGTGAGACATTGAACGAGCTGTTGCTTATCCTGGCAGCAAATTGTGGGTGTTTTAAAAATAGTGTCCAAATTCAAAACCAAGCCATTATCAGAAGTGAAAGCTTTGTTGAGTTTTTTGTCGTGTGAGAAGCAAAGCTGTAGGTATCAGGGACCTTAGCAATCCATCTAGTTCAATGCTCTCATTTTGCCAATAGGGGAAACTGAGGCTCTCAAGGTTACTTATTAGGTAGTGAGAGAGTGCAAGTTTAGGAGGTCGCCCCATAAAGGACTGAGCACTGTAACAACATTAAGAATGAGATGCTAACACTTCTATGATGTGTCCATTGTGATGAGTAAAATCTGGAAGGTATTTTACAAGCCAAGGACAACCTGGCTCCCCTAGGCTGCAAACAGCAAGTTGAACCCTATTCTCCACTAGTATAATTGTTAGACTCTGAAAAGTTGCGTGAGTTTCCATAGCCCTGAACACTCACTCTCCTCTTAAACGTGGGACTTTAAGGAAGGCCTGCAGCATCTGGCTGATCGCACTGATGGGCGCCTTGCTGCTGAATCACGATTCAGAAAGGCGGGTTGAAACCAGTGAGATGAAGTCCAAGTGCAATTGAAAAGATCAAATGCATTGATGCAAAAAAAAGAGGGTCCTGATAAGAGTAACTCATATCTCCCAAAACAAAAACAAGCAAAATCCTCCAAAGCAAAAACAATCTAGCGTTTTAGTTGATTGAGCTTCGGATTTAGAAGAGTGTGATGTGACTATTGAATAAACTAAAAGAAAACTTAGGTTGAATTAATCAGGGCTCAGTGTCCAAAAGACCTAGCGAAATAAACATCCAGGGTGAACAGGTACAAGTTCAATACAAGAGGGAAATTTTCTGCTAATTACTGTATGTTAGGTTTAATGTAAGGTTTAATCTGAGATGTGAGATTTAATCTGACCAAAGCCAATAAATTGACCAAGACAAGCAGGGTAAGAGCGAAATATCGCGTTTATTGGAAGCTCTCGGGTGAGGTCCCAGGGTCTGGGGGTGCAGGCCTGGGGCGTCACACCCGCCTGTGCCTGGCAGAGATTTTTTATGCTGCTGTTGGACCAATCAGGTTTATCTGAGGTAGCTTGTGGCGGGTGATTGATGAGCGGGAAGTTGGTGCAGCTGCACCCTGGCCATCTTGAGAAGTCTCCGGTGGTTATTTATTGGCCATTAGCACAACAGGATGCTCTGGTGGGTCCCAGGATGGCAGCTATTGTCCAGCAGGATGTGGCTCGGCAGTTCTGGGTTGTTTTGTCCAACTCAGCTGGTGGGATCAGGAAAGACCCTATTTTCCCAGCCCCAGACCTTACACTGTATTAGACGGGGTTTTCTTAATTTGGTGTGTGTTTCTGATAGGGTGTCAGGGATGCTGTAAACTTGATTCCGCTTTGGATGACAGCCCCTTAGTCTCACTTTAATTAAAGTGTATGAGTCCAAAGGCTAGCATAACTCTTCAATTTCCATCACTTACTGTGTGACCTTAGACAAGATATTTGATCTCTCTGAGTCTTTCTTTGGCTCTAAAAACAAATACTTTAAAATATTTTTTAATAGCAGGGTTAAAAAAATCAACTTAAGAAATGCACAGCAAAGCTCCTTGTGTGGTGCTTAGTACATGATCAATTTTTAAAAAGTTTGTGTCTTTAGAGCTGTCCTTTCCTCCATGTATAACTCATTCAGGGATGCGCGTGTGACCCCATGTTGACTACTGAGATGCCCTGAGACTCTGGCAGAGGCTTCTTGGAGTTATTCTTGCTTAATGGATTTAAGCTGAGACGACAAACTTCCTGGAGATCCTATTACCTCGGAACCTGGATATCACAGCCAGGACAGCTGGAGAGGGAGTTGAGAAATGGAAAGAAACAGGCTCCTGATGACTTTATCTGAATCTTGAATCCAGCCATGCCTGAAGCCTGCTGGCTTCTGAGCTTTTCATTTGCAAGGTAAATTAATTCCATTTGACTGACTGCAGTCTGGGTCAGGTTTAGCCTCCTGCAACCCAAGTATTGGGGCAGATGCAGTCCTGAAGAGAGACAGTCTCACATCTTTATAGATTTCTTATTATTGCTTAATGTGAAGACTCTACCAGGCAGCTGCTCCTATCTTCCTTGCATGAAGCTATGGAGCCCTGAGAGCACCGCTTACCTCCATCATCTCTGCGTAGAGTGCAGGACCGCCAACTGTGACACGTCAAGGAGGCCCTGACCTGAAAAGTTTACTTGTTATTCTTGGCGGCTCCCAGCTTACAGACAGTACCTTTTAAACCCCAGCTGTTTCTTCTTTAATTCTCCGCCCAGGTGCCAAAAGCCTGATCAATAATGAACACCTCAAATGTCTTCAAACTTAATTTAGCATCTGGCCTGAGGAGGTAAATGCCTGGTCTGGGTCCTATGGCAAGCAGAAGTTGTAACCAAAACAGCAATGCTCACAGGAGTTTTCCTTTCTCTCTCTCTCTCTCTCTCTCTCTCTCTCTCTCTCTCTCTCTCTCTCTCTCTCAACAGTGATGCCCTCATCTGCTTGTTAATTACATTAACCTTGTCAAACTGCAAAAAAATTGGCTTAAACTGAAGTAAGGCGACACCAAATCTGTGTTGCTATGATTGATGAGGTTGTCAAGGTCACTGCCGGCTCTTTCAGATGGCGCCTTGTCTACAGACCTCTGCAATGCTTCTCAGGAACTCTGAGGAAAGAGGCGGTTCTGCTGACTGACTTGAACATGAAGGTTGATGGTGTAGGTGCCTGAGGAAGAGCTTTAAGGTCCTATTGGATTCTGTAAACGTCAGTCATTCAACGCTGGTGTCTTCCCCAGAGGAGCCTCCTCCCTCTGGTAGGGGTTGTAGAGTTCCTCTGTAAGCACCCCTATCCAAAATTTGCTTCAAATATTGAGGTTGATGATTCTCCATGTACCAGGGAATTTCAGAGAAGGTTTATTATTCACTCAGAGGACTTTCAGGAAAGCTGGGCGGGCACAAGCCCAGTGTGGGAGCTGGGATCTTTCTGTTTCTACCGGGCCTCAAGATGGGTGGATGCCAGGGCTTTAAATACAGTTCTCTAAGGCTATTTTGGTTGCCATAACAAAGTAGCACAGACCAGGTGGCTTAAACAACAGAGATTTATTTCCTCACAGTTCTGGCGGCTGGGATTTCAAGGTCATGGTGTCAGCAGAGCTGGTTTCTTCTGAGGCTTCTCTCCTTGGCTTGTAGATTTCCATCTTCTCTGTGTCTTCATGTCATCTTCCCTCTGTGCATGTCCATGCTCTAACTTTCTCTTGTTTTAAGAACAGCAGTCCTATTGGACTAGGGTCCTCCCTAATGGTCTGATTTAACTCAATTACCTTTTAAACAATCCTATCTTCAAAACTGGGGTTTAGGGATTCAATTGATGGATTTGGGGGTCATATTTCAGCCCCAAACAATCCATTCCACACCTTGGTGCTGACTGAGCAAAGCATGTGCCCTCCTTTGTTGGCGCATTGCTCTCTCTCTGAAAGTTATGACCATCTTTCAAGGAAGTTTTGAGACATGAAACAGGAGGCCCACGAGGCAAGGCCAGAATGAGACCTCAGAATGGTGACTCAGTTCAGAAAGTATGGGCCACATGAATGGTGAAGGGGGCAGTGGGATTAGCTGGGGCACTAGAACAGCTTCTCACCATCTTCCCTCAGAGAATCCCAGTCTCCAGGGGTCCCCTCTGGACATTCACACCTTGACTTCCACCAACACTGGGAACTCCCATTCACCTCTGACATAAGAAGACCAGGTTGCAAATAAAATAATTTCTTTGTATGAGATAACAATAGAAAGGCACGCATTATAATTGTAATTCCAGTTAGTGAGCAGAATTTAATCTAAACTATGCTAATTAACTCGATGGGGGAATCCTTTCACAATGTATTGGTATATCAAATTGTCACATCATACACTTTAAGAATCTTATAATCTTATGTGTCAATTATACTTCAATAAAGCTGGAAAACTCTTGACCTTTTGTTACACATATTCCTTCTACTTCCTATTCTTTTTGTTTTATGTGTGTTTAATCTTTTCCTGCCTCCACCTCAAGTTGCATAAATATTATTAGTTAAAAAAAATAAATGTAGCAAAAAAGTTTTTTTAAAAATCAGAAATATGCATGAAAATTGCCACCTGTTCAGAGAGTCTTGAGGATATTACTACAGGAAAAAAATGAGTTTCATTCCCACCCCCCATAGAATTTAATATAAGCTAGATTATTTTAGGACCTTACTCTAGGAATTTAGATATAGATACAGCAAAAAGCTATTTTAAGACTTTTTTTATTTTTTTGCCTGGACTCTGATAGTGCTGAAGCAAAAGCCAGATGTGGTAGACAGAGTGGAGGCCTCCCCAAAGATGTCCTAATCCCTGGAACCGGTGGGCATGCTACCTTACATGGCAAAACGGACTTTGCCGATGTGATAGCATACTCTAAGCTTTAGAGTCTAAGGAGCTTGATGGGGAGATTATCAGTGTGTCACATGGGTCCTTATGGGAGAAAAGAGGGAAGCAGAAAACAGAGGGGAACAGGAGAGAGAGATAGAGAGATTTGATTGGAGATGCACCTGCTGGCCTTAAACGTGGTGCCAATGAACACAGGTGGCCTAGAGAAGTTGGGAAGACCAAGGAAGTGAATTCTCTGCTAAAGCCCCAAAGGAACACGACGCTGCTGGCTCATCTTGGACTTCTGATCTTCAGAGCTACGAAACTTCTGTTTTCTAAGCCATTAAATTGTGGTAATTTGTTATAGCAGCCCTAGGAGCTGATACACCAGGGTTTTACCTGAAGCAGCCAGAAGCGACCGTATGACATTACGGCAGGGACACAGGAACAATGGCCTCAGTGCGGCCAAGGTTGCAACCAGTGTTCTACTTCTTCATTTTCCTAAAATAAAATATGCAGGACAGGTCATTTATGTGGCTGCCTTCCCCTGCTCTGGGCTGTTCTGGATTCCCAGGCTCAGCGGTGATGGCCAGCACTACCCCACACCGCTTGGGAAGCTACCGGTGTTTAGGAAGAGCCCTTTTTTCCTTGTTATACCTGTTTTCCAAGAATTTTTGTATTGTGCCTTTTACAGGATAATTTCCATAAATGTGGGTTGAATGAGTGAATATTAATTGCACATTTGTATGGCAGTTTACAATGTCATAAGCAGTGGTGTGCTAGCACTGCCTTTATTGAACTGCAAGAACTGATTGATAAATTTTTAGGAATTTGCAAGTTGGTTGTTAAATAGTCATTATTAAGTATCTAATCTAATAAAAGACAAACATGCAAATTGACTGCACCTTTGCTATGCCTTAAGCCACGCCCACCAGCCAATCAGAGCAACTATATGCAAATTAACCCAACCAAGATGGTGGCCAGCAGCCACGGAGCTGGAGCAAGCAGGAGGCTTGGTTGCTCCAGTGATGGAGGAGGCCAAACTTCCCGCCTGCCGCGGCCGGCTCTGAGCTCCACTGAAGGCAACAAAGTTTCAATTATAGAATATAAATAAACCCCAGATACCTGCTTTCAGCTGGCCATTGCCACGCAGCTGGAGTGAGCAGGAGGCTTGGTTGCTCCAGTGATGGAGGAAGCCAAGCTTCCCACCTGCCGCAGCTGGTTCTGAGCTCCACTGAAGGCAACAAAGTTTTAATTATAGAAGGTAAATAAATCCCAGAATAAAAAAAAAAAAGAAAAAAAGGAGAGACTGGGAGCTTCCATCGCCAGGGAGCTTGGCCAGCCTGAAAACGGCCCTCAGCCCCTCACCCAGACTAGCCAGGCACCCCAGTGGGGACCCCTACCCTGAAGGGGTAATATGCCCCTAAAGGGTAATATGCACCCCCTAAAGGGGGTGTGGCCAGCCTGCAAACAGCCATCAGCCTCTCACCCAGGCTGGCCAGGCACCCCAGTGGGGACCCCTACCCTGAAGGGGGAGTGACCAGCCTGAAAACACCCATCAGCCCCTCACCCAGGCTGGCCAGGCACCGCAGCAGGACCCCCACCCTGATCCGGGACACCCTTCAGGGCAAACCAGCCAGCCCCCACCCGTGCACCAGGCCTCTATATAATAAAAGGGTAATATGCAAACTGACCCTAACAGCAGAAAGACTAGGAATGACTGGTCACTATGACACACACTGACCACCAGGGGGCAGACACCCAATGCAGGGGCTGCCCTCTGGTGGTCAGTGTGCTTCCACAGGAGGAGCTCTGCTCAGCCACAAGCCAGGCTGACGGCTGCCAGTACAACGGTGGTGGTGGGAGCCTTTCCCGCCTCCTCAGCAGCACTAAGGATATCAGACAGCAGCTTAGGCCTGCTCCCTGCTGGCAAGTGGACATCCCCCGAGGGCTCCCGGGCTGCCAGAGGGATGTCTGATTGCCAGCTCAGGCCCAATCCCCTGGGGAGCGGGCCTAAGCCAGCAGGTGGTCATCCCCCGAGGGATCCCAGACTGTGAGAGGGCACAGGCAGGGCTGAGGGACCCTCCCCCCCAGTGCACAAATTTTTGTGCACCAGGCCTCATAAAAGGGTAATATGCAAATACACCAAATGGCAGAAGAACCAAACAACCAATCAAAGTGTAATATGCTAATGATATGCTAAGGCTACTCAACTGCTTGCTATGATGTGCACTGACCACCAGGGGGCAGACAGTCAACTGCTTGACCAGTTGCTTTGAAGTGCACTGACCACCAGGGGGCAGATGCTCTGATTGGTAGGTTAGCTTGCTGCTGGGGTATGACCAATTGGGACTGAACGAGATGGGCTGGACATGCCCCGGAGCCCTCCCGCAGTCTCTCCCTGGCCCAATTGTGCAGTGGTAGTGTCCCTCAGCCTGGCCTGTGCCCTCTCACCCTCTCGCCATCTGGGACCCCTTGGGAAATGTCGGAGAGCCATTTTCAGCCAGAGCCTGCAGGCCACTCCCCTTGGGAGGGCACCAGACACAGGACTGATTGGGTGTGAGCCCGCAGCAGGCACAGTGGGGCCAAGATAAGCATGCACGGCAGGTAGAAGCTGCAGGCAGTGTTGGACTGCAGGTTTCAGCCCAATCCCTGCAGGCCATCCAGAGGGACCCCATCCGTGCATGAATTCGTGTACTGGGCCTCCAGTTAAATTATATAAACTTACAATGAAATGAATGATAGTGAAAATAAAGGTAATAAATATTCAGAACACATCACAACCTAATTATTTCACTGCATTTTACTATTACCTATGCTCTTGAAGTTATTTACATCTATTTTATCTGTATCCTGCAAAGAGAATATGTCTATTACTGACCATCACTTCTAACTGAATTAATGACATCATATTGGTAGCTTGAAAACTTGGTGTGTGCACTAACAGCACAGAAATTGGCAAATGTTATAAACCAATAATATTTTTTCTCTGAGTCAGTTGTTAAACATTTACTAGTATAACACTGGTCATAAACCTAACCAGATCTTCACAAAAACTGTCAGATGGCATTCTTACCCACAATTTCCTAATAGGGAAAGAGAGACCCAGAAGTTACCCAGCTTACCCAAACAAGGCTTCTGGGTCCAACCCCCACATTTCCAGCATTTTACACGTATGTCACATCTATGGTAATTGAATTGCTTCTCAGCCTTTTGGCTAAGATCAAGTAGTAGTACAATAATTGAGACTAATCAAGTAATGAATTTTTGAATTGATTTTCACTTTTTCTATAAAGCATTACTCCTTAGAAAAGTAATGGCAGAAATATAGGTTAAATGAAAGGTCGCCAGGAAAAATACAGGATGTCCAATTAAATTTGAATTTCAGAAAACAAAAAATTTCTAGTGTGAAAAGTTTCCAAATATTGCAATGGGACATACTTATATTTTAAAAATATTGGCTGTTTCACTGAAATTGAATTTTAACTGAATGTCTTGCATTTTTATTTTCTGCGTCCGGCAACCTCAAGGAAATATTATGTTTGCATATTAACAATTAGGAAGAGTTCTTGCTTTAGCCCTATTATTTAAAAAATATCACTCTCTTTACTACTTTACTGTATTCAGCTCTCTCAACTTTTACTAGGGTCAAAATTAGTTGCATAAAATTGCTTATGATCACCTAGTAACTGGGCTAGCGACTTTGAACTCCCAATGAAATTCTACCTAAAAGAGACTACCAGTCTCCTTTCTGATTTTTTAGACATCTCTAAAAACAGTCTAAAACAAAATAGAACCATTTAAAAATACAGTTTTCTTTGTCCATTTATGTCCTTTTCATGACACAGTTTAGCAGCCATTTCCTGCTAGGTCCTAACAGCACACTCGATGCCACGAACACACTTTGGCCCCAGGTCTGTTCTTGCCAACATTTTTTTTTAGGTTTAAAAATTGAGAAGGTAAGTAAAGCTGCCCTTCAGAATCTTAGGTCTTGAGTGAACCGAGGATCTGATTGGGATATTTCCCTAATGGAGCTCATGAATGTGCCTGGACCAGTAGGGCAATTGTTGAAGAACCCATTACAGCACCTGGCCTTGGACACCTGGCGATTGGAAGCTGGAGCGATTGCTACAAATGCTTGGATGCTCTTTATATTCAACAGGCCCCAGGGACCAATGTCAATGAGTTTCTCAGAAGGTGTGGGGCTGGGAGTTATGGAAACTGAGAAGGCAGTACTTATGCAATTCTATTTCTTCTACCTGTAGCTCTGATGCCAGAGGCCCCTGCCTGAATTAGCTCATCCCAGCCTGGCACAATGCTCTCAGAGCATCACTGACAGCAGAGATGTCCTGGTCTTCAAGGGGTTGCAAATGTAAGGCATGCAGGGACTCAAAATCATAAAGGGAACAGGAAGTTCTTGCCAGGAGGACTTTTTAACACATGCATGGATTCCCTCTGCACAAATCAAACCAGGGAATGTGTCCTATTGTTACTTTTGGAAAAGTTAAACCAGCTATTCGGTAATTGACAGTAACGTCTATACCACAATCTCTACCTCAATGAACTTTACTATTTCATTCTATGACAAGGACGAAGTGGAAACATTGTGTTTGATGCTACATATTTATCTCTCTCTGTAGGGACTGAAGCATTCCTGGGAGGGAATCCAGAAATGTAGAGTCCTATAGTAAACAGCCCAACAGGTCCAGCATGTAGGCAATTTGTAGAACAATTCATATGGAAATTTGTCTACTGCTATATTCTGGAAATTAGCTTTTCAATCACAAAAACAGGCAGGAACAAAAGAATCTTTTGGTTGTTTTTAAATTTGGAAGAAGAAACTGTGATTTTAGACTTTGAGCTGAATTAAACTAGGTAGAGTGAAGGGGAGCAAGTTTTAAAGGAAGATGGCAGCCAATTTCTTTTGTTATTTAATTTTTTATTTTTTTTCCAAGAACAGTTAACATTTACTAGGCACCTATTGGCCTCAGTCACTTGCATCTAAAGAGCAAAGCTAATTTACCCACAGCCCGTGTTCTTTTAAATGGTTAGCCTTATTTCTTAGCTCTGTTAACCACTATTCTAACATTTGCTTCAAGTTCACTTTTAATAATCTAATCCATCATTGTCTACTGCTCCCTGTGACATGAACAAAAAGAGTCTGGGGAGGAATAAGGCGAGCAGTTTACATTTTCTGTGGATACTTCAAGTAATTGGCCCCCACATGAAATTATTGAGTTGGCCATGGTTTAGCGTGTTCTAAGGGCATAAAACATGGAGGGAAATGGACCTGTAGAAAGAGTTGGCATTGGAGAATGTGTGAATGTGTGAAAATCCTATAACTTCACTTCAACTGGCCTAATGTCCTGAGTCACTAGATGGTCAGAAGAATAGAGAGAGTACGAAAGGAACAAACTGATGTACATTTATACTGAAAACCAGGAACAGTTTATACAAGATGAACAGCAAATGAAATCGCTTCTGTCAAAATAAAACCTCACACAGGTCATTTTTTTGTACATACATGGACATACACACACCCCACACACGCACAGACACACGAGCAAGAATGTGTATTTTGTAAGATAGGTCCTTGGAAATAGACATTCTTAGCAAATATGGATGACAGATCAATTGTAATTTATTTTCTTTTAACACTGTATCATCATAAAGAAAACTGGTATAAATGAAAAAATCTATTTCAAATATCTACATCTAAAATTTTAGGCAGTGAAAAAGCACTTTGTTGACAAGGAGTGTGGAATGATGTGTGTTAATTGTCAGAAACTGCTGAATGCCTTGCTTAGTTGCCACAAACAAGTTCACATATCAGAACGAACAATACTGCTAAATATTCCTTTTTCTCCATTTTTTTTTTCTTGGTTAAAACATACCGAGAGAGAGAAAAGAAAGGAAAACTGGAAATCCATACATCTTTCAAACGTTTGAGATGGAAGCAATATTTAGAACCGTAGATGAGGAAACACTGCGGCATCGGTGTAATATACACAACGCGCTTCTCTTCTTTAATCTGTAATGTACATCAAATACTTTACAACAATGCATTAACAAAAGGCAAGAAACGTCTTGCTGTACAGAGGGACCCCAATGCAACCGGAAGCCTAGAATCACAACGGATGGAGAGAGGAAACAAAGCATGAGAAGCCGTCCTTCGAGAGTGTGTGACCCGTGCTGCCTGCCTCTGTGCTCATAAGCTTCGCGCCCCACCGCCCCGACGGGACCGCCTCCTGTGCTGTCTCCAGCCACGTTCAATACCCTCCATACCCTACAGCTCAAACTAGAAAGGTGTCGCTCAAGGTCGTCACCTTTAGGATCGCCTTAGCTTTCTACTGACGTCCACGTTAACTTTCGATTCGTTTAGCTTTCTAAAATAGCTCTTCGTATGTCCTTACTGGTTATCACAGCCTTCCTACGGAACAGGCTTTAGCAAACTAAACTTGCAGGGGGGAAATTAAAAGAAGCAATGTCTTGTGGTATGCATGCACATGCACTGTTCCCGGAGCGCCTCGTGCCGCCCCGCCTCACACCCAGGAGTCGGGGGAGGCGGGGTAGTGGCTCGTTTCATAGTTCAGTTCACTGTAGGGACGGGCAGCCGAGTAGAAGTCGACATAGTTGCCGGTGGACTTGAGTCCCAGGTGCATGGTGTACTCGCTGGCCGGAGGGCGATGGTGGACCTGGTCCTCGAAGAAGGACTCGTCGTAGTTTCGCGTGGAATTCTGAAACGGCTGGTAGGTCTCGTAATCTTTCCTGCTGGGCTCCTGTGGGACTGGCTGTGCAGAAACCTGCCCGGAAAACAAGACCCACCTGGGTTAGTTCGTTTCCCCTGGATCCACCCTCCTCCTGGATCAAGGCACTCCATGCTCCTTCAAGGTCAAGGCTGGGAACGTCAGTCACCCAGGCAGTAACCAGCATGGCACGTCCCCTAATACTGCCAACTACTGATTGCCCTTCTTTAAAAATATTGGTTACAGGGTCCACATGCTAACATTCTAGAGCTTCAGTTTGAAAAATTATTATTGTGGTGAAATATACATAACGTAAAATTGACCATTTTGACCATTTTTAAGTGTATACTTCAGTGGTCTTAAGTACATTCACATGTTGTGCAACCATCGCCACCTTCCATTTCTCAAGACTTTCATCATCCCAAACAGGAACTCTGTCCCATTAAGCATAACTCCCCACTCCCCACTCCCCACTCCCCTAACCCGTGGCAAACACCATTCTGCTTTCTGTCTCTAGGAATTTGAACAACCTAGGTGTCTCATAAAAGTGGAGTCATGTAATATTTGTCTTTGTGTCTGGCTTCTTTCACTTAGCATGATATCCTTAAAGTTCATCCATGCTGTAGCATGTGAAGAGATTTCCATTTTTTTAAAGGCTAAGTGATATACCAGGTATGGAGATACCACCTTTGTTTATCCCTTCATCTGTTGATGGTTGCTTGGGTTGTTTCCATCTTTAGACTATTATCAAAATGCTGCATGAACATGTGTACCAGAATCTGTCGGAGTCCTTTCTTTCAAGGATTTTTGGTACCTAGAAGTGGAATTGCTGGATCTTGTAGTGATTCTGCTTAATTTTTTGAGGAATCATCAAACTTCCACAGCTACACCATTTTCCTAGATAAGCTTGATAAATTACAGAGGTACACATGAGATGCTATAGAACACAGTAGTTGATTTGGATCCTCCCTGCATTTCTCTATTATTCCTAGGAGTTGCAATCCCAGACAGAGTCAGTACAAGGTCTCATGATACTCAGGCATCTTCCTGGCAGGGCAGAGGGCTGGGATCAATACTTCTCTGCAGGAATAAGCTTCCTCATAGTAGGGCCATTCCATCACACCTGCCTAAGTGAACTGTACCACAGCTTTAAAAAGAAACACAGAGAAGCACATATTGAAAAGAAAGAATCCACTCTAAATATATTATACTCTGCAGGACCAAAATGTTTCTAACTTGGTTCAATTAAGACCTGATAGAACTCGAGAAAGCTGTGGAATTATGAAGCCTTTGGTTAGTGGGGAGGAATCTTCAGAATTGCCAGTTCAATGGTCCCCATTTGCACTCTTGTCCTCTGAGGTTACTGTCTGATTTAGGGGGCCTTTAAGGTTAACGGGATCACAGGAGACTTTGAGATATGTGAAGTCAAGAATTAGTTCCCTCTGCTTGGCACGTTCATAGGTTGATAATCAGCATTTGTATGTGAGGGGCCTAGCTACCTCCTTCCTTGCTGTGGTCCCTTTCTAAGACCATGCTCATGAAGTAAGCAGAACCTCCCAGGGCATGGGGTGAGGGCCAGACCCACAGCCAGGGCACACAGGCATGCACAAAGCTCTGCTCACGTGCAATAATCGGGGAGGAGGTCTGCTGTGAATGATAAAATACTGTTAAAGAAACAGTTTGATCATTTTCGAGCCAATTCAGTAATTCCCTATTCATTTAACTAAGGTTTAGCATGGAAACATCCTCTAGAAATTGGTCTTAGTTAATAGATAATGATTTGCAATTAGCACGTTGTGTGTAAATGAATGCTTCTAATGGCCTGCACATAATTCTTCTCTCAAGTACACAAAACTCCCCCTTCTATGTAATTGATTTATTCTAGCAATCAACCTGTTCTTCAAAGGGGTGAACTTCATCACAGCTGCCATCCAGTGCCTGTCACACTTCCAGTGAGGGGTGGTTGAATGGGATTTCTGTCCACTTGTGAAAGTCCACAAGGCGTAGACGTTTGTGAATCTAAGAGTCTGGCCATGAGAGGACATTGGGAACGAATCTGCAGGATATGTTTAATCATAAATATATATGATTAAATGCTGCTAAGACCAGGTCTACTAAATGACGTGGACAAGCTCTTCTTTGAAGAGCTGTGAAGTGATGTTGAGCTTCTCCACTGCGACACTGTGCTGCTACCCAAGCATAGAGCATTCAAAGGGCTGGAGTTGGGAGGGAACTAGAATTTACTGTGTTGCTTGTTGCTATTTCAGTGCGCACTATATTCAATATTTAACAGAATCTTTGTTTAATCTTCAAGTAGTCATAAACATGTATGTATATATGTATGTTTATGTCTTTCTATATCTAGCTCCTCCCCTCCTCCCTTCTTCTCTCTCTAGCTCTCTCTCAATTTTCCCCCATTTCCCTTTCCTTCCCTCAATTCCCCCCTCCCTTCTTCCCTCCTTTTCTTCCTTCATCTGTGTCTAACAGGCTCACAGTAGAGCACCATTGGCACAGAGCAGGGAAAATGGAATAAGAAGGCAGGAGAACTATGTTGGTGTCTTTACCTCTTCCTAGATGGGTGACCAAAGGCAAACCTTACCCACCTGGAATGTCAATTTCCTCATTTCTGGGGACAATATTTTTAGTCCTTCCCACCTGGCAGCGAGACTGGGGAAACCAACTAGGAACTCAAGAGGCTGTTTTGTTGTCATCAGTAATAATTTGAATCAAAACACCAAATCCCTTGGTTTCTAGTTTATGAACAAAAATTCTGTTGCTATTTGGATATAGCAGTTAAGCCTGCTAGTTTTCTTTATAAGGATGGAATGGACTGCTAAAAGCGCAGTAGAATTTTTGAAGTGTTTCAGTAGTTAACTCTTAAAATTATGTCCATAACCTGTTGACTCCAAACATAAAAACTAAGGATCACAAACCTTATTTCACATCAATGGGTATTTCTTTAGGAGCATGGAATTCCCTGAGAATGACACTGGAGTCCTAGCTAGTCACAGGGGGAGTGTCATAGCTAATAGCAGCCTGGCTCCTTTTCCTCTGAGTCAGGAGAGCCAGGTTCAGAGTTGTTGCCCAGGCCCTGACTTCACCGGGCCATGCATTGCTGTTGCCTCATTCTCATTGTTTTTTGCTTTATTTTAGAGATGCACCTAAAACCAGTTTCCACTAGGGCAGTGGTCGGCAAACTGCGGCCCCTTGAGTGTGGCTCTTCCACAAAATACCACATGTGGGCGCGCACATACAGTGCGATTGAAATTTCGTGGCCACACTCAAAGGGCCAAAGAGCCGCATGGGGCTCGCGAGCCACAGTTTGCTGACCACTGCACTAGGGAATCATTTCTTCTGTGAGATGAGTCACTGCCCAGCCACCTCTGAAGCTCATGAGGTCTAGCTGGTGCCTACGACACCCAGGAGGCTAGAATGCTCAGCAGTTTGACACTGAAACGGAATGAACCCAGAGTGTCTCTCCTGCTTAAATGGTTCAAGCTGGCTTTTTACCAGCTGAAAGGTTGTGAAGTCACTTTTGGCTCAGGGAACTTCCTCAAATGAAAGCATTCCATCCGGAGTGGCCAGCGATGCTCACATGGCCAGAGAAACCACGTCATGGACGATGTCTACAGGTGGTCTCTAGACCCACCCGACTGGAAGAGAGCCAGGTTGTCTCCTCTTTCAAATGGTTAGGATGGTCAGACTTAATTTAGTTCCCAAGTGGGAACTGCAGGTACAGCCAAAGTTTATTTCCATAGCAGTCCGAAAGAAATAAAACACTTTATTCTTTTCTCAAGTTTTTCATTGGCGTGTCGCAATGATTTCCTTGAAAAATTTTAAGGAAAAAACAACAACTGTCTTTGACATTTTATAATGTTTCTTGATATTAGAATGGTGTTAACAGTCTGACTGCCTACTTCCCTTTGCTGAACCTGCTCATGGAATAATGATGGCACTAAACTATGGCCATGGGACCCAGCTCTGCTGGTGGCCTGCTGACAACATCTCCTCTGGGCTGACAAGTGATGCAGGACTTGGTATCCATCCCTGCTGGGTTTCAGCAGCATTCACCTGAGCTGTTGTGGCTTTGACATTCACACTGAGGCTGAGTTGAGTACATTCTGGGGCACCCTGGGGAAACGGCTACAGTAGGCTGTGCTCTCTCTTGTAGTAGAAATACCAATTTAGCACATTAATTGTAATTTGCTTAAGTGCTCAGAAGAGGCTTCGGTGAAGAACATGCCCCTAGAATTGTTATGAACTGTCCTCTAAAGGTAGATTGCAAGCAGTCCTTTGGAGCCTCCTGCAGCCACACTGAAAGATGCTAAGGATCTCTCGACCACATGAGGGTGTTTCTTCATCGCCAACAACAGCAGAATTCCACAAGAAAATGGCTGGTGTAGAATAAGTGGATTCTGGTGACCAGCTTCTCTTGATCTACCTAAAGTAAAAACTAACCTTCCACTCTTGGATGCAAATCAGGGTCCTATCACATCCTACACGCATCTTTCAAAGCTGAGGACAGTTTGCTCACTGTACCTGATATTTGCTAAAAGAAAAAGGGTTGATTTCCATAAACAGAATTGGCATTTCCAATTATTTTGTTTCTATTTTCCTCTATGTTTGGGCAGGCATGTTGACATGTAAATAGTTGGAGGAAATCCCTGGTGACCTCTCCTCTAGAGCTCATACCCTGACTTATCTATTCAGTTTATTCATTGGCTTTTTTTGCTTTTAGCAAAGGCTAGAACTGAGGGAGTTCGAGTAGATATTAGCCATGTGTCAGGCAGGCTGGAGGGTCCAGGCATTCACTGGGGGGTTGCAAACAACACCAGATGTTTCAGGAGTGGCTGTGCATGAACTGGAAAATTGAGGGCAAGAGGATAACACCTCTACCCACTCTCATTTCTCCTGTTGATGGTTGATTAGAGCAAAAAATAATTTCAGGTCTAGGAGATACTTTGCATGTCCTCCTTCTTCTTCCTTGGAAATGGTCCTGCAGAGGAGATTCTACCTGCTCGAAGGGGCCTTTCCCTTTTCAGAGATGCTGCCCTGCTGGGTGTTGAGAAATGTCCACAAACAACCCATTGGCCTTCCATGTTGGCTTTCATCTGGATATTGTGATCAAGCAAACAGTTTCAGGTTTATCCTTTCAGCCCAACTTTCCTAATGCCTGAGAGGAATCCAGCGTATCAGCAAGAAGCCAGTTCTCACAACAGATATTAGTAGCCAACAGTTACAAGCATGTCATTCGTTCCGTAATGACCACTGAAGGGGGAGAAAAGTATGAAGTTGTCCATCAATGAAGGACCACAGGCTGTGCCTTTTGCCTTTTATAGTCCCCACAGAACCATGGAGAAAAGGGGCCTTGATGAATGTTTGTAGAATAAAACACATACAAACATACTTAGATCAGTTCTTTAAGTACTGACCACACCAGAGCTCCTTAAACCTGAACGGACACAAAATCACCTGGATATCTGGATGAAATGTGAGTCTGATGCAGACAAACCCTTGGTTGGGGTAAGGCTCAGAGAAGAATCTCCTCTGCATTTCTCATAAGCCCCCAGTGATGTTGGGACTGCTGGTTCTTCAACTGGACTTGGAGTTGCAAGGCACATTAAAATGCATCCTAGTTGTTCCTATTGAAGTTGATGTGTCTATCTCATTAGTAACTATCACTCATAATGAATGCTTTCTTCTGAATGAGAGTTGGCTGGGTTATAGGAGTTACTTAATTCCTGTCTAGTAGTTAGACAATTTGTCTAGAAACCAGCATCTTGTACTCCTATAATTGGGGCTTGCCTTATTTCTTTTAAGTTTTGCATCATAGTAGGAAACTTGCTTTCTGCCACGAAATAAAGTGTGTGGTTGTGGTGAAATCTAAGACTCTTTCCAAATGTGCGGCTGTTCTAATGACTGCCACCACCCGCATAGAGGCTGGGTGACGCCAGAGGGAAGAGCAGCAGGGGACAGTACTTCCTTTTCATTGCTGTTCTTTATGCCTGGGAGAAAGAAGTTAATGTATTTTTACAATTCCAGGACAGCTGACATGAGTCGAAGGGGAAAATGAATACTACAAACGTTCTGTATCTCCTTTACCTGGTTATGTTTGATGTCTTCAGTGGGCGCACCATATGAATTCCTATACAAAGTTGAAATTCCAGTATTTTGAGCTGAAAGCAAAGGGAAACAAATGTATTAGTAAAGAGAGCAAGATTTCAAATGGAGGACTAATGGTTATCGAGGCAAGTTCTTGCCCTAACATGCTTGGTTTCTCCTGAACCATTCCAAGTGAAAGAAATTCTTTGGCCTCGAACACCTCACTTTGCATACAGAAATTAAGAAAGAAGCACAGCTCTTCTATAAAATCCCCATAGCATGTCAGCCTCCTGCAGTAATATTCAGATAGTAGACAGGGTCAGGGCAGGTGTGACAGACAGATGGTCATTCTGAAAGTTTTATGGCCTTCCTTCCTGGTGAACACGGGCGGGTAATAAAAGCTTGTCACTTGCACTGAAGCATGCCAGAATCGGAAACAGCAGCTTAGTTTTTAGCAGGAGAATGACAAGAATGAAATTTCTAATTTGAGTTCACAGAAATGCTTGGGCATCGTTCAGACTGTTCGCTTCTCAAAGGCCGGAAGGACAGGTGGAAAGCATCACCTGCGGGTGCCCTGCGTGTCTGGGTGGCTGTGGCTCTGGAATCCTGTTAGGCACATACAGGAGCCCCACTCTGTCTTGTGAGTAGCCCAAGGTCAAAGTGAAAGAAAGGAAAGTCTCTTCTAGTTATTGGCAGCTTCCAAAGGCCTGGGTAGGGTGCTCATTTGCCCACTTCTTCGCCTGGAACCCTTGAGGCTCCTGCCACAAGCCCAGAGGAAAGGCCCCAGGCACCGCTCCCTTCATAGTAACTATAAAGTCATGATTAAAGAAAGATTTTGAAAAGCTTTTTTTCTTTCTAGACTGTCATTGAGTATAAAACACTCTAGAAATAAAGAAGGGCTTATCTTTTGCTTCCAGTATCTATGGGATAATGAGATGAGATGACACACCATCTTTTCTGTCATAGAGACAGGCCACTCTAGACACAAAGTCAGTGTAAGCTACTATTTCACCTCTGATTATTACTACAAGCATATAATAGCTGTGCAATAAAACTCCTCTTCTGAAATTTTACTGGAGGAGTGAGGGCTAAGAGCCTATTTTCAATGTGAAACACCACTCAGATAGATTCTGTTTGAATATACATCACTCCGGTCTCTGTATTGCTGTGAAAACCTCGGCTGCACCATGGCTACAGAATCCTCCCTGAAGGCCCAGCGTCCATTCTGCCCAAACCTGCTCCTCCATCCATCCTGTTCCCAAGCTGAGCAATCATCTTGTTAGCCAAACTGGATGATGGTAAAAGCCAAGCTCCTTTTTATGGCTTATGAGGCTTTGAATGATCTGGCCTCTGCCTAACTTTCTGAAATGTCTCCCTCTCTTCTTCCCTTATGTGGTGAGCCCTAGCTATGCTGGTCCAACCTGCCAAGTTTGTTTTGCTTCAGGGAAGTTGTACTTGCTGATCCTCCACCATAGATGTTGCTTGCCCACTCTGGACTGCCTCATCTTGCTGCTGGTTAGGTTTGGGCTCAAGTGTCTCCTCCCTGACCTTGTCAGTTAAAGTCATCCTCTATCTCATTACCCTGTTTATTTTCACCATCATGCTCAACAACCGTGTGCCATTACCATGTTGGTGAGCTTGCTCTATTGTTTACCTTGTGTACTACCTGCCTTCCCTTATGGGAGCAGAAGCTCCATGAGCTGACACCTTTGCAGGTATCCCCAGCATCTGGGACAGTGCCTGGCCTTGGTGATGCTCACAGAATGAGTGCTTTATTTGCTGAATTGATGAATGAATGAACGAATGAGTAAACCAAAGAAAACCTGCTTTCTGAGGCATAATTTGCTGATAGAACTGATCACTCCATGAATACGGTGAAAACATGTTTCCTATTAGAATTAAATGTAATTTTATTTGGTAGACAATGCCCTATGACAGCCTCGGCCTCCCTCCCTGTCGTGTTTGTGGCTTCTGAGCTAAAGCTGTCTCTACTGGAAGTTCTTTCCTCCTGCTCTTTGGCCCCTTCATCTATTTAGAAGAGTGTGTGTAGCTGAGATTGAACTTGAGGCCTTTGCAGACACATGAAACAGATGTTTTTGTGAATGCTTCTCCCCTGTATGTGGAGCTCAGAGTGGACTCATCGGAAAATGCCTTTCCTTTTCTTTCTAAGCCTCAATTTCTAACTGAGTCAACATAATAAAGATTAGAATGGCTGCAAAAGGCATACGAGAGACACTGACAAAAACAGGATAGACCATTTGATGTAAAGGCATTTGGGAAGCTTAGAAGGAAGGGCAAAATCCCCTGTTGAAGATTCAGGTCAGGCTGTCTAGCTGCCAGGATCGTACAGCCCTCCTGTGATGCGAGCTTCTGAACATGTAATGTTCCCAGGGATCATGACCACCAGGAAAAGCTATCAGTCCTGCAAGCTTGAATGAACAGCTGACTTTGGCCTTCTGAAGGCTCCTCAGTGGCAAAGAAACACTAAAGACAGATACATTTTAAGTGACTCCATCTAAGGTGGAAAATGAATCCAGAAAAGGTGGGTGGAGGGAAGCCTGGGATAAAATCCTAAGTGGATCTGTATTTCTAAGACCTAATAGATGAGATTATAACCCAGGCGAGAAACTGCTTTTACTTTTTCATTTTTCCCAGGTTGCATTTTGAGGATGAAATTTCTCTTGGTTTACCACAGCAGAGGGATTATTTCATTCGGGGGAAATGGTAGGACATCCTCTGATGCCTTAGAAACAAAGAAGGGGCAGTTTCAATGCCCTGAGCTTTACGTGTCCCTGGATTTATTGGTGAATGAGAAAAAGTACTGCTCTTGATGCAGAGGTCGCTAGACACCTGATCTGTCGATAAATGCTGGAACGACGGGCACTTGCTGAAGTGTTGCCAAGTGGAAGTTGGCAATTCATTCTTTCTGTTCCTATATGATTTATTGTCTCTCACCTGGCTTGGCTGGGGACTTATTCATACCACTATAGAAAGTGGCAGTGCCACCACCAGTCTCAGCACACTATTATCTCTATCATCCTCATTACCAATACCCCATCTATCACCATTTCCTCCATCACTACCACCATCATCACCATCACTGCACACCACCATCATCATCCCTACTAGTATCACCATCACCACTTCCTCCATCACCACCACCATCACTGCACACCACCATCACAACTAGCAATGCACACCACCATCACCATCACCACCACCATTACCACCATCACCACCACCATCACTGCTATCATCACTGCACACCACCATCACCATCACCATTATAACCACTACCACTACCACCACCACCACCACCACCACCATCACCATCACCACCACCACCATCACTGCACACTACCATTACCACCATTGCCATCAACATCATCACCACTACCATCAACAACTGTCTTTTACATAGTACTTGTTGGCTTAAAGGGAACCTTCCAGTATAAACACACTATTCAATGAAGATCTCAATGTTCTTCTAGGCTTGCTACATGACTGACAGTGTAGTATTGACTTGTGTTTTTAATAAATTAGAGCAACACTGTTTAAGCCTCTATATGAGTTTGAAAATTTATACATATCTCAATCCTGGAGTTGTCAAGATCCCTGCCATTTTCTAGGAAGACTAAAGATCAGAAGCACATTAGATTTTATTTTATTTCATTATGTGTGCATGGCATGATCATGTGCCATTGGAATTATTTCAACACAAACACCCACATTTAAAAGCCTTTGAATGATTACACTGGGCAAGAAAGTTAAAGAGAAAAGTTACACTTAAATAACAATGCAGTCAATTTCACAATTTTTCTTGTAATTATAATCTCAATTTATCATCCCAGACTGCCAGTGAGGTGGCTAATCACAAAATGAATGGGTCAGGTGGATTTGGTGTCACTATTACTCGGGAGTAATCAGGACAAATTAGATTCTTTGTTGAATGTGTTGACTCTAGGGACTCGGCATCTAAATTCGCAACTTCCTTTGTTTATGCTCATCTATAACCAGGGTGACATTGATGGGGGGAAAGTCAGTGAATGAGAATAATATAGTACGTCCTTTGTAATGAACTCAGTCCCCTCATTCAGGAGATGTTTCAAGAGTGAGGGTAGACATTCCCTTATAGGGTCTGTGTGTGGAGGCAGAGTGCTGACCTAGGAGTGGGGATCATGGGCAACTGTTTCCTATGCTTTTCTCTATGCAGTCGTGCAGAATTACCACGGAAACACTGCCTCTGGGGTAAATACATTTACCATCAGAAAAATTTTCTTAGATATGCTGGTCTGGAAGAAATCTTCATAAATCATCCAATTTGTCTGTTCTACTTCCCTGCAGGCCAGACCTAAATAATATTAGAGAAATGCACCCTATGCTTTTAAGATTTTTCTGATAAGAGAGTCTCACTGTGTGTTTAGGACTGAACTCTTCGCACCCTAGTTTAATGACTGGCCCAGTCTGGCCCTGTTCCTCATGGCCGATTTTCAGGAGGGACCCATCTCTATATCCATGTGGCAAAGAAGGGTGGGACTCCTTAGTTAGAGATTCTGACGACTCTGGCAGCTCTGTGTCTAATACATAACCCTCTCTACATCAATGCCTCCAAGTCCTTGGAGGAGGGGCAAATGGGGGCAGAGGGTAGGTGTGCAGAGAGCCTGGATGGGATGATGAATGTGAAAGGCACACCCTGCCCCAAAGAGAGTTGTACAGAATAATGGGAGAGTTATGTCAAGTCTGATTGTTCAACAGGTTGTGCAGGGCACTCTGGAGGGCTGGTGAAGGGCACCAAGTTTGGCCTCCACAGAGTCCTAGCTGATGAGAAAGGAAAGACAATGGGTATGATTGGGGTAGTGAAAGATGAGGAGCATAAACGATCAGTTAGTCCTTAGGGAAATTGTGGTCATTGTTCGAATGAATCTCTTTGGGAGTTTGGTTTCAAGGTAAGAGGAGAATATGTCTTAACAGAAGTTCTGTGGGTTTTCCTTAAATCCTCTTCCTTTTCAGCCATCCCAGTCCTTTCCGCTCCTCCTCCCTCCCCCTCTTCTCCTCTTCTTTTCTTATTCTCCTTTTCCTCCCTCCACTCCTAATGGCAAAACTTGATATGCCCACTAAGGAGAAACCTATGATGATTAAGAGAAGTGAGCTGGGCAAGTGAGAGGGAAAGGGCAGGCAAAGAAGGACTGAGGAAAATGTGTGTAGAGGACATTTTCTCTGAGCTCTTTTCAGGAGTACGATGCTAAGTTTTTACACTTCTGGCTTAATCTCCTCATCCCGAGTTCCTGGGGGTCTTCACTGTCACACTCTCCAGTGACCTGCTAACTGCTGAGTCCTGCTGAGCTGCCAAGCGTGGCTTGAAGCCTGACGCCCCGGTCCTCTGCTCCACCCCAGATCGAGTCACCAGCTCCAAGGGGGAAACGCAGAAAGCTGAGCTCACCTGTCATGGTGTCTTTCCTGGAAGTGTGTTCTCCTTTAGTCCCGTGGTAAGTGGCATTGCTGCCAGTGGACTCATAGTCTGTTTTCCTTTCTTTGAGGCTGATCATTTCCCGAGGTGAAGCTGGGGCACTTGCTACATAAAGAAATCAAAAGGATGACTTTCTGAGTCTCATTCCATAGCACAGACAGCATTTCACACACAAACAGTTAAGGTCAAAACACACCTGGCTCAACATATGTCAATATGCTGTGCGTGGACGTGTCGATTTTCTTGTTCTTTGGCTCTTGTCGTTACCCATTCCCTTACCCTGTGTTGCCTGGTGCTTTATAGTTGAGGGGACACATGGCTTGAAGGCAAGTAATTAAGAACTATATACTGGGGCCATCTTTCTTAGAGAGACATCCTGGTGGGGACATGACCTGCCCAAGGTGTATGGGACAGTTTTAAGAATGAGATGAATCTTTGTTTCTTTATTTCTCTTTCCTTTTCGTTCCCTCCCTCTTTTCCTTCCTCTCTTCTACTTTCCTCCCTTTTTAAAAATTAGACATGTTTCAGAGGAGCTATTACTAGTATTGAAGAATCTCTGATGACAATAAACACAGTTTTACTTAACTACCAAGTCACCCAGCAACTCCCTAAAGGAAGGCAAAGGAAGCAGCTCTCCACACAGGATGATCTGTGGGGCAAACATAACCAGACCCACAAAGAGCAGCCTGCTGGGGTGGGCTGGGGCAGGGTGTGAGGACAGCTCCCTCTTCCTGATGCGGTGTCCTGCTGCAGCTGTTTGGATGAATGCCCCCAACAATCCTGCACCCACACCTTATACCTTGGACTCTCGCTGCCTATTGGACCCCAGGGAGTGAGCCCCGTCTTCCTCTGTGTCTCCATTTCTTTTTTTAAAAAAAATATATCTTATTGATTTTTTAGAGAGAGGAAGGGAGAGGGATAGAGAGTTAGAAACATCGATGAGAAACATCGATCAGCTGCCTTCTGCACACCCCCCACTGGGGATGTGCCCGCAACCAAGGTACATGCCCTTGACCGGAATCGAACCCGGGACCTTTCAGTCCGCAGGCCGACGCTCTATCCACTGAGCCAAACCGGTTAGGGCTGAGTCTCCATTTCTATAACGATGGGTTGTAACTAGAAGAGTCCCCATGATTCTTTAACAAACTGGTCCCAGAACACAGAAAAGGCCGAACTTGGAGGTCAAGAAGCAAACAAAAAGAAGTTTACTTTTCTTGAAAGATGGGATGACCTGGGTGGACTAAACAGCCCTGTCCATGCAGAGACGCGATGGAGGATGTAGAGCAATACCTGTGCATGGTGGCAATGAGGCAGCTGGCGTGCAGCCCACCTGTGGTTGTCCTCATATGGGTCTCCATGCTCCATAAGACGCTACTCATGTCCGGAGCTTAGTCAATTGCATCTACTCAGTGTGAGCTCAGCAAAGTACTGTTCTGCCTCAAAGCCTCACCCAGCCTCCTGTGCTCTGGGCAGTGCTTCAGAAAGGTGCCTAACCTTGAGACTCACCTGAGCACCTAGGGATGCCAGGACCCAGCCCTGGACCTTCTGCGTTGGAGTTTTCAGGAGATGGTTCGAGGAATCCATATTTATCAAGTGGACTTGGTGATTATTAAGGCTTGGGGAAGCCTGGGAACTTTGATTTTTTGGATAAAATCCTCTTTCCTTGGCTAGGGCCCAAGCTTCTCCCCAATCAGGCCCCAGTTTACCCTGTAGCTTATCCTTCACACCCTTTGCAGGATCCCTCAGCTCCAGCCCACTGGGTAAGCTTGGTCCCTGAACATACCCCTCTTTTCACTGTCTGAACCTTTGCTTCATTTCATCAAATTTAGTGTCTTCTATGTGCAAACCCCTGTGCCAGATGCTGGGAGACAGACAGATGAATGCGTCACACCTTCTGAACCAGAGGAGCTCAGTCAGGTGAGGAAACGGACGTGCAAATAAAGCAGAATGAGAGGCCGGGTGCTCTGTGGGCGTCACAGCCAAACGCCAGGAAGGCAGACAAAGGGGCCTTCCCATCACTTCCTGTCTCCCACGTCCCAAACCTACCAAATACAATCGAGGCTCGCTGCTCAGCTCCTGGAACTGCCAGAGGCCGCCAGACCTGGCTGCCCATTAGAATGAATTACTTGGAATACCTTAAAAAATACAGTTGCTTGAGTCCCACACAAAACCAGTTGGACCAGAACCTCTGGGTGTAAATCCAATGGGAAGACACCTTCCCTCAAGGGAGAGACCCTTTCCTGCCCTTGCCCCTTTGCTTCTAGGCCTTTCTACATCAAAGGGAGCCTTTTGTTAGTCAGTGGCAGGCAATCACAAAGAGACAATGTTTTGGAGCCTCTTGACCAAAGCTTCTAAAATTAGAATCTAATATTGCACAGATGGTGAGCCTTATTAAACTATGTCAAGTGTGTAATTATCTCCTGAGACCTCACACACAGTGGTCTCCATAAACCTACCTGATATCTGGAAAGATCATATCATGCAAATGAGTGTTTATGAGGTGTCTCTGATGTGCCTCATGTAGGAAACACCTTAAGCTGAATGACTGGGATGTTGACATCCTGATAGGGTGTTGCTGCTCCTTCCAGCACCTTCCAAGGTATTATGTCATTTCATGATCCTAACGCTGAGTAATTAGAGCTTTTACAAAGACACTTTCCTCATGCTTGCCAGACTCACTGCTCTTTATCTTTCTAAGAATGATGGAAAGAATGCAGAACAGGCCTTTTCCGTGCTTCTGAGACAGGCGGGAATTTCTCCTGTCACACGTGGTGGGGTCCTGACTCGTCTAGTGTGGGACTAAACGTTACAAGCAGTAAGACCACACTAAGAAATATAAGCGTTTATGGGGCCAGGAGAGGGTCATTTATTTCAGGCACACATTTCCCATTCGTTTCTGATTTTCCTCGTTATCCTGACAGTTCTGTGTGGTGCAGG
Organism: Myotis nattereri; assembly: GCF_964212035.1. Classification (NCBI taxonomy): domain Eukaryota; kingdom Metazoa; phylum Chordata; class Mammalia; order Chiroptera; family Vespertilionidae; genus Myotis; species Myotis nattereri. The sequence continues at coordinate 13,269,083 of NC_138079.1, forward strand.
TTTATGACAGACGTACTCTAGGACAGAGGGGGCTCTGCGGTGTGTGCTCTGTCATGCCTGCTGAGCTGCAGTTTCAGGAAATATTATTTCCTCAGCAGTGAGAGGGCAACGAGGAGCAGGAGACACTTTCTTAAATAGAAGCCTATGCAGGTGTGTATGTGTGTGTGTGTGTGTGTGTGTGTGAATGTGTGCATGAACATGTGTGAGCATGTATATGTACATATAATTCTTTATCCATCCTTCTCACAACAAAAACCAAAATGCAGAAATAAAAACAAAAGTTTTAAAAACTTATACTTTGAGTAAAACCACAATAAAATCTATGCCATGTATATACTAAACATTGTGCTCATATTTTACCTTTAATTTCTTTCTCTCATCTTTGGCATTATATGACATGATTGAAAAAGGGTGTAAAAGTAAAGTAATGAGCAGGTGACAAAATTAGCAAAACATAAATGACTTAAAAGTTATGGTTGGTAGTAATAAGAATTTATCAATGATTCACTCATTGGTTGAAAGGTAATAAAAAGCTAATCAGATATGGAATAGTAATGAAATCCTCAATGATGTGGTTCAGATATATGTCATTCTGAATGAAGAAATAGCATGTCCTCTCTGCTCCTACTCTGTATCCCAATTACAATTAATAAAATGCAACTCAAACTATTTTAAGTTGGAAAAACATCCCTGGAAAATGCTGATTTGCAAACACCTGGCAGTTTTCTTTATCTTTGCTCCTCACTGAATGTAGGCCTGTGACATGCATTTCATGACACGCCGCCTGTCAGAGATTTTTAGAAATCTGTTAGAGATTAGTTCTGAGTCTGAGTAACCCAAAGTTGCCACTGCAATAAAAAGATAGCAATCATTTGATATTTCCAGCAAACGTCCGGAAGGGGATGGCTCTCCTCCCTGTGGGGGTCAGCTACGGGGCTGGGAAGGAGGGGACTCAGGCCTGGCTGGTTCTGGGCGTCTCTTACCTGAGCGATTGTTGGGAGACACACGCACAGGGGAGATGGAGGGCGTGCGGGAGGAGGAGTAGGGCCTTTGCCGATCCCTCTCGATGGTTGAAGATGAGGCTACAAAGTGATACTGTGACCATCCGTCCTGTGAAGACAGCACGCTCTTATTAAGTGGGGAAGGCAGAGTGATTCTTTCCTTCCTGACATTCCCAAGTTCCAAGCGTCTGAATTGGCAAACCATTTCTGTGATCATCAAGGTGAAAACAGACAAATGTGAATTGAGACCCACCTCCTGTTCCCTCTAGACAGGCTGACAGGGCAGGGCCTGCTTTCATTGCTTGCTTTCCTTCCCAAATGCAGGATAAATGGTCTCTTGGCAAACCTGCTTTGGCCAGCTTCCATGTAAATGGAAATATCCTGCTCAGAATGTGGAAAGGCCCTGAAGCTGTCTGTTCTTTGCCTACCTGGATCCAACTCTCTCTGGCCCTCTTTTCAACCACCTTCTGAAAGTGTTTACCCTTGTTCACAGGGGACAGGTGCCAAGCAGCATCCCCCCTCTGGCTTACCTCCCTTACATTGCTTTGCACTTCCTTCTCTGCCACAAATGCCCAATCCCCACCTGCTCAAGACCTTCAGCATATATTCACACGGAGTGTTCTCGCCTTCCACTGAGTATTCAGGCCTAGACTCATATGTTCTCTGCTTTGCCACAGAAATGGTATTTTTCAATTTAGAGCATATGCAGAATGCATCCTACCACATTAATCCTCCATGAAGCTTTCAAATATCTAGTTAATACATGAAAAGCATATATACAATTTTTCATTATAAAAACCATATAAATACGTTATGGAGGGTTTTATGAATTTCGAAAGCATAAAGAAGAAACAAATAAAAATAGCCAACAATTCCTCCAACCTTCCCTGAGATGTCCTGAAAGAATGTTACGGTAGTTCCTCCGGCCTCTCTCTTTTTTTTAAGTCAGGTCTACTTCTATTAGAGTAATCTGTCACATAGCACTGGCGGTATAACAAAGAAAAGCAGACACCCACCCAACCCCCAATTCCTGCTTCACAGAGGCAACCATTATTTTCAGTCTTTTAATTTTTCCTTTTTTCCTGAAGATATTTAGACGTTTAAGGAACTCAATGGGATATATAAGTAGTAGCTCAGGAAATTGCTTTAGTCAAAAGTTTGGCTTCTTTGGTCATGGATAAGTAATAATATTGCATATGTCATTAAAAGTGAGCCAGCAATGTACTTTATGAAACAAAAATCAGCTAATATTTGATATGTTCTAAGACCAAAGGGGACAACTGGATATAAGTATGGCACAACCCTAGGCTTGGTTTTATTGGCAATATCAATGGATTACTCAGCGCTGCTGTCCTATGTGGGTTTTTGGAGATAGGTTTTGCCCAGCAGTTCAGATTTCATAATGCTTAGATTACTATGGGACCATGTAAGTACTTACATCTCTGGAAAGGACAAGACTGTGGATGTAATAATAAAACTATATGAAGGAAGGGACTCTTATGAGGATACAACCCCAAAGCTTTCCAATACTTCAAAAGACTCAATTCTGAGAACGCTAATGCATGACAGAAACGTGATCTTGCTGGTTACTTGTCCATGGGTGATGGGATTGGCAGAGCCCAGAGGATGATGAGTGTGTCAGAGGCACCAAGACTGCCATCCTGAGTCAGACCCCTCTGCACATGGCCAGCAATGGTATGTGTGTGGCACAGAAGCTCTGGATGGAGTTGGGAGAGGAAGAGCTTAGAGAACAGGGCAGAGTGGTTAACCCAGTGGTTGGCAAACTCATTAGTCAACAGAGCCAAATATCAACAGTACAATGATTGAAATTTCTTTTGAGAGCCAAATTTTTTAAACTTAAACTGTATAGGTAGGTACATTGTTATTAACTTAATTAGGGTACTCCTAAGGCTTAGGAAGAGCCACACTCAAGGGGCCAAACAGCTGCATGTGGCTCATGAGCCGCAGTTTGCGGACCACGGGGTTAACCCAACCAAGGCTCTTGATTAGTTTCTGAGTCACAGCTTGGGAGCTCCTGGAGGTGCAAGAAGAGGAGCTCTGGTTACGACTCCATCTTCCTCTCACTCACAGATGCAGTGAAAGGTGCGATCAATGACGGAAACAAAGAACTCTAACATCACTACAGTCAACAAGGCCTAGAAGGGACCTCACAGTTTTCATTGTGATGGTGGAATATACATTCAAATGCCATGGAAAACAGTGCAACACCGGATGCTGAAGACCTGGGTACAGATCAATCAACACCCGTTTTAGTTATACCGAATAATCAGTGACCTTGAGGATACGTGTCCTGGCCTTCCACATTTTTTTTTTCTACTGCATGAAATGTTTCATCATTCAGCTGAAAAAAAATGTCTTGCTTTCTAAAGAAGGAAGAGTTATTGCTAAACTAACACTCTTTTATTAACCAAATAGCCATGTAATATTTGTTACCTAGACAGCTTGCAATCGATTTGTTACTCATTTACTTCCCACTGTCATTCAGAAAGCTTAAAAGTGGTCTACGTAAACACATACAATTGGGCATGTAGCTTTAAAATCCTTATTTATCTCTTTGATTGCTACCTTTTCTTCTTAAAGTTTTAACTCACTGTAGACCTCAGAGGCTTTTTCCTGAATTCTATTTTATTGGGTGCTTAACCATAGTTCCCTTTTGCATCAACCCTTTGGCTTCTAGGGGTTAAATAAAATAGCCCAGGGAAGAAAAATAGATGAAGAATAGCCACAGTGACTAGGGAAGGGCCGTTAATCCTTACTATTGATGATAAGAAACTCTTTTAGTGTCTATTGGTCACCTCCAGCAGAACGACCCAGAAGTTGTGCCCTTCAGCTCAAGACCCAGCCATACTGTCAAACTGTGATATGATATCGGCGCCTCAAATTGGTTTTTATTTTTAATGCATTAAACTTAAAACTGGAGGTTGTTAAATTCCAAGTGTATAGAGATAGAAATCCAAAAGAGAAGAAGAGTTCAAAGTCATTGAACTTTAAATTGCCACGAGGAATAATCTGATTTTCTTTATCTTTCCCTTTTCTGGTCCTTCCACCAGTTTCAGCTTCTCTGCTAAAATTCCTGATGTGTTTCTTTATGACACTGTATTAGTCTCCAAAGCTACTATCATCCATATTGTGCTTTCAATGGTCCAGAATGCAAGAGCATAAAGGTGATGTTCTTCACAGCCTCACAACCATTGGTCTTCATGGTATGTCTACATGGCGGTCACTCTAATTTCTATAGTCTTCCCCTTAAGCATTTTGAGATCCCTGAATTTATAACAATCTCCATTTTTATATATATTTTTTATCATCCTGTAATAAGGGCTAAGTAAGTGGCTTTCTGACTGGTCTGTGTGAGGTTAGGATGACCTGTAGTGGCCCCACAGCTGCTTATTATGGAAACTGTGTAGGATCTTCAATGAAGATCAGCACACACATTTGCTAGGTTTGTGTGCAGAGATGAACTAGCGCTGTCTGTCAAGTCAGGGCTCGAAACTGTTCGCTTGGGTCTCTCTGTCGATAGAGGTAAAACCAGAAAGCTGTCAGGAGTCAGCGCTTCTCTCCAGGTTACACTAGTATCAGAATTACTGGTAAGCTCGGTGTCAGTTGCTTTTCCATAAATACAGGTCAAAATGACTCAAATCAGCTTGGGGAGTTTTAAAAATAGTAACGCCGGGGCCACTGGCCCTGAGATCCTATTTACATTGTTCTGGGCTGGGCCTGGTCACCAGATTTTTCAAAGCCCCCAGGTGATGTTAATGAACACACGGTGAGAACCACTGGCTTGGAGTTTCTGTGCAGAGGTGGCAGTGACCAATAGGGATACCGAATGCATTCTTAAAGTGCTACATCCTAGGAGGTCACGGACTTCATTTGGGGATGTCGGATAACGCATTCTCCAGGTTGACTTACACAGGAATAAAAATAGGTCCCAACCTCAGGGCAGAGAGGTGCCACACACACACTGAGCCCCAATCACACCTGATGACCTGCTGTCCACGGGCTGTGTGATTCCATTTCACACGTCTACATCTCAGATCGGTCAGCCCCACGGCCTGACACAGCACCTTCCCTTTTCATTCCTGTCCAGTCTAACTTCTGCTGCCCAGTTCTGTGCTAGGGGAACAGGAGGCAGGCAATACATGTTTAGTAAACCACTGCCACTAAATGAAGTATGCCCCTGAGCTTCGGAGGAGCTCTACGAGCAAGGCTACTTAGCATCATTTTCTTCTCCTGCTGTGAACAAAGTGCTGTGACATCACAGTACAGAAAGCCTTGCTGAATTCTGGAGCCCTGGTCCCTAGTAGAAGTGCCAAATGTATGCCAGTAGCATCCAGTGATTTCAGATGACTGCATTAATTATTGTAAAATGAAATGCTGACCAATGTCATGGGCTTTACTGCTAGCCTCTAAGTTCTTACACTTTATTGTGCTATAACAAATGAAGGTCATCAGAGCTTTGTGATTTTTTTTAAAAAAAGTTAGCCTAGAGCTAACTTCATCAGTATTATCTTCTGCTGTTGGTATGTGTCTTTTATGATATACTTGCAGCTACGCTGAAGGCAGTGTAAGTTTAGGTAAAATGGTACAAAAGACAAAAAAAGGCCAGTGGCTGCCTGCTCCATTTAAAATAATTTCTCAGCCGCCCGTGTTTCCATGGGAGGTATATAAAACTGCCTCCCCTTTAACCTATCTTGTAAATAATTCTGAAGCATCATTATGCCTGGGCACAGCTGGTCCTGGCTTGCTGCTGAGTCCTTCCACAGCTCGCAGAGCACAGCTTTGCCCGCCACCCCAGCCCCATCTCTACTGCTCCCTGCATCCGGCAGTTCAGATGTTCATGCACCTGTCCATGGAGGATACACTAAGTTCTCCCCAAACACAAACCTTAGGAGAGCCAGGAGAAAGGAGAAGGGTGAGTGCATTGATTTCTCATTAGCTATGCTCCAATGTTTTTCAGGGCTGGGCAATGGAGCACATACCTACCTCTGGAATGTGCCCACAAGATGGAAGGGGCTGGTTTCTGAAAGGGTCACCTGTGGGAAGGTTGCTGGGCAGGGAAGAGTGGTGTTGGGAGTAGGGCAGTGCATGCCAGCAGGTGAGCAGAGCATCTGGTGTGATGGAAGGAAAGTGAGCCCTGTGGGGGTATTCACAGACTTTCTCCTCCCCTGACTGCCCAGAGCATCCTATCACCGCCTGCTGAGCACTGGGGCACACCCCTACCCCCACCAATGCGGAATCAGGGCAGGATGAGGGACAGTGCCAGCTGGGGGAGGAAGGAGAGGATTAGGGAGAGAGAAGGTAACCAGGAAGAGAAATCGCAAGGGCTGATTGGAGGATCTGGTGATGAGGGAGAAAGAAGAGGGCTAAATACCAAATCCTCATTACTGTGCTTCAGGAGATGAGAGGAACAGAAACTGGAATTTCACATCATTTCTGTTGTGACCCCTGACCTCTGGAAGAAGGCTCATTTTAGAGAACCGCCAGCCATTGGGTGGGTGGAGGGGGGCAGCGTGAGTGAATACCCACATCTCTGACGGTAAGTCAGATGGCGATGTTCCCTTTTACAGGTGGTTCCAAAGCATGTTTTCTAAGACGCACTTAGAATGTAGATTTAACAAATCTTTTCTAATGACAAGTGGCAATTCTGACTCAGACAAAAGCTTTACTAAAGAATTAACCCTGAAAATGGAGACTAGTTTATTTCCATGGGCATATCAGTTAGAACTCAACATATATTCTAACACACAGTTAGTAGTATATAGTCAATGGTTTTTTTTCCCCTCCCTTTTAAAAACAGCTCTGAACCTGATAAGATTTATTTGGTCTCTAAACAAAGATTTCTCAGTAGGCACACAGGGACTATTTGGTTCTGAAGTAACAAATACAAGTTTTTGCTTTAGCTGTCCTTGAAAGCTTACAGCCCATAAAGCTTGTCAATTCTAATTTGCTGTGAGTGACTTGAGATATAAGGCAAGTGTGGTGAAAGTCCTTTGGGCTTTTAGCAACCTAAGTTCATCTACTCATTCAACTCAGAACACTTATAGCTTGTTATTTGCATTCACTACCAGGACTTCCTTACCAGGAACCTACTTTTCAATTTGAAGTCAAGACATGAATTGTTGCCATCCACTAAAAATGGTGCCCAGTTAAGATATTACTACTTATTTATGAAAAATTTGATAGCTCAAAATTGTGCCAGTTTTCCAGTCATTTTTAAGTGGAATAAACACATTAATGTAATGACATGAAGCAGAGAAAGAAAAGATTGCAAGGTAGTGGTAGTTTTACATACATCCTCCTTATTTCAATAAAAGGTATTTTACTGGGGATGTAAAAGTAGCTCAGTAATAAATAAGACAAGGTCAGTGACCAAAAGTATGCACACAGGGTGATTTGATCATAAATTCCTATCTGGGCATTTCATGGTAGGTAGTGATGTTCAGGCCTATAACTTTCTAGTAAAAGGTCTATTTTGCCTTAAGCAAGCCTAGATACATTGTTCTTGTATATCTAGGTTAACATACCTTTGAAATGCCAGAACAGTTCTCTTTTTCAGACCCCTTCAGAGGCATAACCACCCTCAAGGGAGCACATGGGCTTGTTGCCCTTATACTATTCCTATTTATTGTGAATGCTAAATGTTAACTGCCTTGTAATCCAATCACAGAGATTTCCCCACTTGCTTTCTCTGTCTTTTTAATCGACGACCAGTGGATTTCATATCATCTTCCCTACATTCCTCTGATTCCAAAGGTATAAAAGAACTGCGAGATTGCCATTCTCAGGAGCATTTTCTTAGTCTGTTGAGATCCTGCTTCTGGGCATGTCCCGAGTTTGGCTCAAATGAACTCTTATACAATTTTCTACAGGTTTGGATGCTCTTACATCAATAATATAGAGACAACAGACATAGAATATTCAGTCTGTGTGGTTGAAGACCAAGCCAGATTTTGCATGTCAATGAACCCTCAGCTCCTCTTTGCTGTTATAAAACAAGCTTCCATCTATTTTTAAGGCAAACTGTTTGTTAAAGAGTCATTAAAACTAATTCCATCAACAATTCCAAAAGCTATTAGAGTTAAATATTTAAACTACATTGTAAGTGCCAAAAGGGAGTATTGGCAGTTTGATGCAGAAATAAATGCCACCTGACATACCAGTTGCTTCATTAGTTTGTTTCAGCTTTGGTGCTCCTAATAAAATTTAATTAAATTAGTTTGGATACTTAAAGTTACAGTATATCCTATATAAGAAAAGCCTAATATGCAAATTGTCCCCTCAGGTGGTCTTTTGACTGGGAGCTCAACTGCTTGCTATGATGTGCGCTGACCACCAGGGGGCGACGTGGCACTGGGAGCTGGTGGCAGTGGAAGTGCTGCCAGCCCTAATGGGCCCTGAGGAGAGCAGCAGGATGGTGGAGTAGGTGAGTGGGTGTCGCCAGGTCAAGGTGGGTGTGAGGGGGGGGCCTGATCACCCGGCTGATCACCCTGCAGATGGCGACCAGCAGCTGCGGCAGGGGACAGGGCCGCCGCCTGGCTCCCAGGCACTGAGGGAGCTAGGTGGGGGACCTGGCCCCAACTGATTGCCCCACAGGTGCAGGCGGGATGGTGGAGCAGGTGAGGGGGTGGTGCCAGGCCAAGGCAGGGTGCCAGGTGGGATTGTGGGGCTGCGAGGCTGGGGGCGCAAGCTGGGGCCCGATCTCCGCAGGCCACCCCAAGGGACCCCCCTCCCCCCGTGCATGAATTCATGCACCAGGCCTCTAGTATAAGGATAAGAATCTATCTCCAGCAGTACCATATTTTAAAAGCAAATACTGAGTAAATCCACTTTAGAAGTTTAAGTTACTGCACTGGCCTAATTCTAAACAACCAATATCAACAAGAAGATCTGCCAAGTTGGAAAGAAATTTTATATAATTTGGTTGAAGAAAATGTACCATTGTTAACTGCAAAGTAGTTAATTGGTACCGATGCAATGCAGAAAACCTGCTCCAAAAGCAGAAATAAGACCAGATTAGCCCTCCTGTTTTCTGGGCCCCACCTTTGAGATCTTTAAACAGAGTCTGACATAAGGGTCTTTATCAATAGCCTTTGTGTTCCAAGTGGGGCTGCAAAGTGAAATTCAGGGTGAAACTAAGCGAAGTTCAGTCTGCAGGTTTGTTGATCCAAATGGCTGGGTTTTAGCCTAAAAGTCATTTCAATATTAGAAAAGGTATTTTACATATACACTCAACAGCCGCCAATAAGTTCAAAGCTCACCCTGGATCCTAACCTCAAGGTCTCCACATTCCACCCCATTTTGACATGCTTCAGATCATGGGAATGGAAGCAGAGTCAATGAAGCTAAAATGCTGGTGTGGCTACACCGATGCAGTTATTTAGGAAGCATTAATAAGTAGCTCGCACTGTACTAGACACAGAGGCAAGAACAGGGAAAGAGGTAGGCACGGCTCCTGAGCAGGAGATGGACATTTAAAAATGATCCCCTCACATCACGTCTGGTAGTAAGAGCCATGGAGGAAAAGTACAGGCTACTCTGAGATGGTTCCTGGCCTTGGAGAGTTGGCGGGAGTCAGGGAGGTTTCCTTGAGGAAGTGACAGTTATACTGAGCTGGGAGCAGCCAGGCCTGGTGGGAGGAGAGGGAAGGCAAGGAAGGGCAAGGAGGGTCGAGGAGGCCAGTGCTGCCGAGACAAAGTGATAGACGGGGAGGCCACAGGGAGGTGAGCTTGGAGAGATGGGTAGGACTTTATCATAAGAGAACTGGAAGCTGCTGAAGAGTTTTAATCAGGGGACTGACAAGGTTAGATTTTGATTTATAAAAGTGTATTCTGAATGCTAGATTGAAGGTGATAAGTCCCAACTGATGTGTTTTATTTCATACTTTGATGCTACATATTTTACTAGTGAGCAGAACATGGCTAGCTCTCCATGGAGTGTGTGGGCACTGTGAGGTCCCCAGGCTTCACATGGGGATGGCTGACAGCCTGGCACGGGCACTGTGCTATGACAGGGCAAGGAGCAACAGCAGGCAGCACCGAGCCGTGTCCATAGCCTAGGCCATCCTCGCTTCTTCCCCGAGGTGCTGTAATGTTCTTGATGTTGCTGGAGCTACAAAAAGAGAGTCTGGAAATTTATAGTCCGTCCTCTTTTCCCACTGAGCTGGCCTTTCTGCATGAGACTAAGGGGTCAGGGACTCGGGGCACTTTTCAAAATTGAAGCCAACTGGTAATTACTGCAGAAGCATCTTCAATTCGTGGAAGTACTGTGGGCTCTCAAGAAAGCGATTCTTGTGAAAAACGGGCAGAGGTTTCAGAAGGAGACCTGGTGCTGGTGCGCACACAGCAGGAATGTCGTGGGCACAGGCATCTCGGTAGCCTTTTGTTCATTTTTCCGCTTTGTAGTGGAAACTCTGCATCTCAGTTCGGCCCATTTCTCAGCCTCCCTTGCAGGGGTATTTGGCCACGTCACTAAGATCTGGAAGTATTTCCAAAGGCATGCTCCTAAAATGAAAAAAGCACGTCCTCCCTGCCCCTGTCCCTTCCAAGTGCCTGGAATGTGGATGGACTGAGGGTCAGTGAGGAGATGCAGATGGGGCGACACTCCAGAGCACTGAGTGAGACGGAGCCGAGATCATGGCTGGAGGTGTGATATCAGACTGGGACCACTGCCTGAAGAAGTCCTTGTCCTACTCCCCAGAACCTGTGAAAATGTTCCTTCATGGCAAAAGGACTCTGCAGGTGTGATTTAAGCTAGAGATGTTGAGATGGGGAGTTAATTGAGAAGTTCTGAGTGGGTCCAATGTAATCACAAGGGTTCGTATAAGAGAGATGAAGGAGGGTCTCGAGAAGGTGATGTGGAAGCAGAGAAAGATATTCAAAGATGCTGGGCTGCTGGCTCAGACTGTGGAGGGAGAGTGGCAGCTTCTAGAACAGAGGTGGGCAAACTTTTTGACTCAAGGGCCACAATGGGTTCTTAAACTGGACCAGAGGGCCAGAACAAAAGCATGGATGGAGTGTTTGTGTGAACTAATATAAATTCAAAGTAAACATCATTACATAAAAGGGTATGGTCTTTTTTTTTTTTAGTTTTATTCATTTCAAACGGGCCGGATCCGTCCCGCGGGCCGTAGTTTGCCCACGGCTGTTCTAGAAGCTGCAAAAGGCAAGGGAAGGGATTCTCTGGGACCTTCAGAGGGAGCCTGTCCACACCAGCACGTTTTAGCGAAGAGTGTTGAAACCCATTGGACTTTTGATTTGTAGAACCATAAGATCATGAATTTGTGTTTTTTAAAGCCACTGAGTTTATCGTGATGTATTCACGCAGCAACAGAAAACTAACACAGAGAACAACACATTTCTAACTTCTTCAAAGCCATGCTGACTAGATGCAACTGATTAGAACTGTGGACAACTTGCTTTAATGAAATACCTGTGATAAGGCACTGCAACAGGTTGCTCATGTGACTTTCCTCTGTTGTCTCCTTTTTTGGCTACGGAATAAGGCAGGAATAACAGATGCCCCATTGGTCGCTCCACATTCTCTAAGGAAAGTACCGGATCATCCCTCCATAGTTGTGAAGGTGGAGGACAAAAGAGAATTCTCGAGTATTAGCACGTGACCCAGCTCCAGTGTCTATAGATTAGGCTGAACCTTGTCCAGAGGGTGGAAGGGCTGGTGGTGAGAGCGTCCTTGGAGGTGGGGGCTAGGCATTCCCGCCTCCCACTCCAGGGCCCAGGGCGCGAACCACTTACTCAACTCAACCGCGGGTTCTCTAGAGTTTGGGGTTTGCAGGGACTGTATCTTGAGTGACATTAGCAGGTTGATTCATAGACTCGGTGCCGGGGACATACTGGCCCTGGAGCTCAGAAAGCTTAAGTTTTACGTCCCCTCCGAGGCCTGTGCCAAGTTTTATATTCCTAAAGTGTATTCTTCTTAAACAGGACTTTCAAAATGATCTAAGCTGCAGGGGCACACACTCTGATCCATTTGGTCCATGTGCCATGGAGCAGCAGAGCCTGAGGTGATGGAGAGCTCAGAGGAGTTACCGGAGGAGGCCAGGTCCTGCCAGCGGTCCTCAATTAGGGGCTGTAACAATGAGCAGACACACCACTATCCCACGAGAGAAGGAGCTAGAACGTGGGCATCACCCACAGACATTTGGACCTATGCCAGGCTGCACAGCACTGGCCAGGCTCTCCTCTCCTCCCACTTCCCTGCTAGAACCTGGTGGGTGAGGGGCACTGAGACACGGGAGGGAACAGCTTGTGAGAGGGGGAAGAGCTGGAGATGGAAAGAGAAGAAATGGACCAGGCTTTTCCTGCCAAGTGGATTAGACTCTAATAGACGTAACATCATCCGTCTACTGAGAAAGGAGGGCTAAGGTGGAGTGAAGGAACAAGAATGGTGATGAACTGGCATTAAACTGAGGGAGCTTTCTAGTTTCTCATCCCACCCCTTCCCCCTGCTTTCATCTCTGGGGTATTTTTGAAGGTTTTTATTTAAAATGTGATGTGTAAAGCCTTGTGAAGGAGTGAGGCACAGAGGAAACGTTTAATTTGGGCTCTGCTAGGGACTTGGGGATCCATCCCACCGACAGCTATAACTTAGTCACTTCTGGTTTAGCAGCTGCCATGTGCATTGATTTCCACTTCCGCACAATTGATTTTTGCTTCTGTTCCCATTTGTGCCTGTTTTTGGACAGATATCATATGATGAGTGTCTGAGAATTGTCTCAGAGAGGTCAGGGGACCTCATGAAGGAAGCCCTTACTTGTCAATACAAACATCCACGAACAAACACCTAGGATTGTGGCGGAGACAGTATCATAGCTGAGCTCACCTCCGCCCCCCCCCCCCCCCCCGGCCCCGCAACCTGACATCAGGTGGTTTAGAAAAGAAAAAACCTGAGAAGCTGAAACTGTAAGTCTTGAGGACACTAGACCTGTTTTAGAATCTGGCTAAACGTCCTTCTGTCCCTCCAGTCATTTCTTTGGGAAGAATTTTCTGGCACAGTAATAAGGTTAATAAATTCCTGAGAAGTAATTTCCTCGATACAATGACAGTTCTACATTCAGTAGTTTCATTTATTTCTGTAGAGGATTTACTGCTTTTCTATCATCATCTTAGATATTGCAAAGTAAAAAATCTATTAATTTTCAAAATGGTAACATGTTAATGTAAGTATTAATGTATTTCTGTCCCTTCTTACTGTAAAACTTAAAGATAAAAAATTTAAAATGTTGACTGTGTTGTGCTTTCTTTTCTTCACAGCATTTCAAGCTATCTTCCCAGCTCTCACTGGAGTCCTGTGTTGATTACTGACCGTCCAGCAGGTGAGGGTGACGAAGGGCTGGCAAGCATGAGCCCAGGACTTCAATTTGCAGGACTCTGGGCTCATCACCGGTCAGTGGCCAGCATCCTGGAAGCAGGGAAGGACAAGGCGAGGGCTGTGTTCACTCTCTCACCCACTATGGCTTGGACATCTGAGGAAGTCTGCAGGCCTCCCTCTCCCATCCATAATTACTTATTGATTTCTTGTTTTGTGAGTGCAGTGGTGGCCAGAGCCAATGCAATGAAGACAACAGCAGGAAGAAGAGAGAGTCCTGTGTGAGGCAAACGAGAAGGGCACGACTCCTCCCCATCTTTGCTCATTATTCACTGGTGGAATGGTATGTGCAACCTGAGAGTCTATTTCCCGACAACAAAAGGAAGGACATTTAAAGATTAGTTTTATGTTTTGTTTCTCTCATCCAAATGACAATAGTGAATGTAGTATCTCTACCTAGAGGAACACGACCTAATTCAGTTTCAAGCACAGGTGGTCTGGCATTCTGTAAGACACCAGCTCATTGTTGCAAGATACTGATATTTCACGGAGCGGGTGGGAGGGTGAATGTACTACCGGGACACAACTGAAAAAAAACGCTGGCTGTGAATATTGGTGCGGGAGAATGAGTCTGGTTCCTAACCTTGCTGCCTACCAAGAGGAGTTTGGCTTTGACATTTGCTCCGTCTTTGATTTGATCCCTGCATTTATGAACTAAGGCTTTTAATTACTCACGGAGAAGCTGAGTAGATGGTGTTCTCTCTGAAGCCCTTTGAAATACTTAAAGCGAAATAATGAGCCTCAGTCCCATAAGCTAAACACTGGAAAATCCTCTCCTCCTACTTGACAATAGGGACTGGCCTGTCCATTTCCACGGTAACTTCACAGGGTCTGCTTTAAGGGCCTGGGTGTTTGCTAGACAGGCAGCCCGGGGAGAAGCGAGGGAATGGGAGGACAGAGGTGGATTTCCCTCAGTTCTCAGGGCTTCTTTCAGTGCCCAATGCTGAGACATTTTCATCATGGTGTCCTAGGCTTCCTGCTCCTCTTCTACTCCATGTGGGGACGTGCCTGTGCCTAAGAGGACAGAGCAGGTTCAGGGGATGTGGAGCTCCGTGATTTCCTATAGATCAATCACCCTGAGAATTGCTATAGATCAACTGCCATGATCTCAGGTCTTCACACGGAATGGGCTGGGATGGCTCCAGGTTGCTTTTCTAGGAAACCTCAATGGTAGCCTGGAGTTTTCTGGGGCTTTGCTGGGCAGGTGGAAGTCGGGGAATCATGCGGAGCTGGTGTGTTTACTCCAGGAATCTAGAAATGAGTCCCACCCAAGGCTGATGTCATGGGAGCTGGAAGGGAGTCTCCTGCTGGCACCGTGGCCTGGGGGCCAAGCACACAAAGGCAGGAATACTCACCGGCACCAGAAACAGTCAGGCATGCTGGTGGTAATCCTTTAATAAGAAGTTATTGGGCCCCAGCTTGAGAGGAAACATGAAGATCTTGTTTGCATTATTAATGACTAAACATTAACGCCAGACTATGCAACTATAACTGAAGAAAGATTTTGATCCATAGCCTGAAAACTACGTGTTCAATCTCGGTTGCTTCTGAGTGCAATTGATAAACAAGCTAACATTTTAAGAGAATGCTATGTAAACAGCACTTGGAAGCAAAATAGGCCACATACATTTTAAAACCAGGGCCTGTTACTGAGTTTGTGTTCAGGAAGCTCCACGGAATTGGTCTGGGACTTAATGC
The DNA here is from genome assembly GCF_964212035.1 of Myotis nattereri. NCBI lineage: Eukaryota > Metazoa > Chordata > Mammalia > Chiroptera > Vespertilionidae > Myotis > Myotis nattereri. The sequence continues at coordinate 13,284,187 of NC_138079.1, forward strand.
ATCATGAAGACCAATAAAACAGTGGTCTGTACTGGCTGGGGATTGGACACACTTCCATTTTCTTAGTCATTAAGCTGAGGGTTACATCAGAAGCTTCACGGACACTGGTGGACAAAAGTGGAATTTAGGACTTTGGGAAGCAGAAGTCAAGCAGTTTAAGTAAACTGAGAATTGCAATTTTTAAAAAGTTAAACCATCTACTTTATTTTTACCAAAGATATAGAGATGATTTAGTTCACTTATTTCTTCACTTTATTCTTATTTTCTAGCTTAGAGTAATGCAGCCTCTTTCAAGCAGCATTTGTATATTTAATGACACACATTTATGGTGGCCCTTAATTCAGAGTTCTGTTCGTTAGGAGTTGATATTAATTGGACTCCAGTTGGAGGCAAGTTTCCCTGTAATTTCTCTGACAGAATGACTTTTAATGTAAGTTCCTAATGGAAATCCTCCCACAATTAATATTTGAACCAAGAAAGAAAGTGGTTTTCTATAAAAGTACAAATAAATCTTATCTAGATATTAAATATTATAGCACCTAATGCGGCAATACTTTAAGCAGTAGGCCCAAGCTATTTGTGTGTCTTAAAAGTCATTCTTTAAAAGTTTGAATTAAAATTTTTTTATTCATTCAAATTGATTTACCCTACAATTATTTCAGATTAGTAAGAAATGACCTTAATTCAGAGATTAGAGATGTTTCGCAGGGAAGGTGATATAAAAAACTTGAGGGATAAGAGAAAGATTTAGATGGGCAAGGAGTGTAGAGGATGGAGCACAGACTTGTGGAAAGGTGGAGGGGAAGGGATGGTGCGTGAGCCGGGAACACAGGAGTTAGGTACATCTGGTGGCCAAGGGCAGGCGGAGAGCAGGCATGAGCTAGGGAGCTAAGCTGTTCGGACTCTGCCCTGAGGGCAATGGGAGCCTCGGAAAGATGTTGCTCCGAGGACTAATTTAATCAGGTTTGTTTTTTAGAAAGTTCACCCTTACCACCCTCTGGAGGAGAATGGACTGGACAGAAGGAGCCATGAAGGTGGGGCCGAGTGAGGAGTCTGTGACAATAATCCGGCAGATGAAGACAACAGTCTGTGGCCATGATTGTAGAAAGAAGGGAATGGAGAGCATGATGCTAAGTGAAATGAGCCAGTCAGAGAAAGATAAGTATCACATGATCTCACTCATCTGTGGAATATAATGAACAACATAAACTGATGAACAGAAATAGAAGCATCAAACAGACTGTCCAACCTATGAGGGAAGGCGGGGGGTGAGGGGATAAGAGATAAACCAAAGGACTTGTATGCATGCATATGAGCATAACCAATGGACACAGACAGTAGGGGGGTGAGGGCATATGCTGGGAGGTGGGCGTGGCCAGGGAGAGGTCAATGGGGAAAAAAGGAGACTTATGTAATACTTTAAAAAATAAATAATTAAAAAAATAACAACAAAAAAGAAGTGAATGGAGGTGGAAGTCTGGGCTTTCTGGTGGTTGGATGTAGACATGTGAAGAAGAAGAAAGAGCCAGACGGCTCCTGGCAGTGGCCTGGGGGATGGGTGGAGGGCTGTGCTAATCAGTGACCAGAGGTGCAGGGAGAGGGGTGGAGTCCAGGAGAAGTAGGTCTGTTTGAGATCTGATTTGTTAGAGGTGCTGTGGGCATCTGAGTAGGTTATTGAGTATGGGGTTAGATGTAGGAAGAGAGATTAGGCTGGAGAAACATTCAAGAGACCACGACTGTGGATGGTGACTGAACCCAGGGAGCCTTAGGGACACCCAGGAAGAGGCCATGCGTGAGGTGAGAAAGATCTAAACACAGAACCCTGGGGACATCAACATTTACAGAATGAACAGGAAGAGGAGCCAATTAAGGATGGAGAAGTAGCACCCAGAGAGCCTGAAGAAGCTCAGGGATGGTGATGTCATGGGGGTCAGGAGAAGATGATTGTTGTGGGTCATGCTATTTTACCACATTTTCAACCTAGAAATGAACAGGATCATGGCACGGCCTTTTCTCGGGGAAATATGGCATGCATGCTATTTAATGAGCCAGGGCTGGAACTCACATCTTCATATCCCAACCCAACTTCTCCATGGTCCTCAAGACAACATTAGTTTTCAACATACTTGACCTGCCATATTCATCACTAAAATGAAATATAATCACTAACCACTTCTAAAACCCTGGTAGCTCTCATTGTCATTAATGCTCTTCCTATAAAACTTAATTTGTTTTAACTAAACCCCGCTGTGCAAGACTCTTCCTTCTGGGACTGTTTCAATGCAAATATCCTAGGCAGACACAGCTGCTGAGGAAAATGACTGTGGGAGGAGACACTGGGTTAGGCATCTAAGGGCTGGGAGGAGATAGGTAGAGGGAACCAAGAAGAAAGCAATCTGTGAAAATGTAGGTCGAAGTGAATGGTGACAATGATGGTGATGATGACAAAATGAAATCCTGGATCCTCATGTCTAGCTGCCTGTGGACAGGATGGCAAGGAGCATCTATCAGCCAAGCAGCATGCAGAAATGCCTTAGAAGTAACAACAGTGGTCTTGTTGGTATATGCCTCTCCAGTTTATGGAGCTCTCTGCTGACTGCTGCCACATTGGGGACAACCAGCAATCCTGGGAAGCCACTGTTATGCTACTCACTTCATGGATGAGAAACCCAAGAGACTGCGGTTGGACTGACAGAGAGATGCCGCCATCTCCATGAAAGGATGCAAAGGTTCTATGATGCAAGGGCTCAGGAAAGTTCAACTCTGGTGCACAAACCTCTACGGCCCTGAGGTCATGTCCAGCAGTCTGGAGAGGACATTGTGCCAGACAGGAGAACTGCCACAGACCATTTTAAGGGGGTATTTGGTCTCCCGGAGACCGGTAGGAAGGGAGGCTCACAGGTTTGGATAACTGGAGAGAGAACAAGTCCAGCGTGCTGACCGAGAGGCCTGGTGAATCAGAGGGCTCCTTGTTGCCTTTCAGCCAAAGTCAATTCTACGCTGATGGGCAAGGTGGCTCAAGAAAACTTGCCCAGCGTCACACTGCTGGTAGGTGGCAGGCGGTGCCATTAATGTCTGGCCATTTGATTCTAAGTGCTTTGCTCTTTGTACTTCACCAAATAGTGTAATGAGCCTCTCAGACACTATTCGCTCCTAGCTTTGTTAGTAGTGGGAGTCTCAACCTCAGGGAAGGATCAGCTCATCTCTTTCTTCTGCTTCAAAAAAAACTTGGAGGGTCCCACCCCCACGTGGCTCAGTGGTTGAGCATCGACCTATGAACCAGGAGGTCATGGTCATGGTTCGACTCTCGGTCAGGGCACATGCCTGGCTTGCAGATTCAGTCCCTAGTGTGAGGTGTGCAGGAGGCAGCCAATCAATGATTCTTTCTTATCATTGATGTTTCTATCTCCCTCTCCCTCTCCCTTCCTCTCTGAAATCAATAAAAATACATTTTAAAAAAACCTTTGGAGGGACAGATTCATTTTGGGAGCTACATTGCCCAATGGGTGCTGTTGAACTTGCATGCATGTGGGAAAAAGGGAAGGCAATGGTGAAGGCCATGGCAATGCCCACGTATTAGAGCTGAGCATGTTGGGCCTGGGAAGGGCCTGCCTTGTGGGATGGGATGGCTACGTTACAGAGGATAAAGCTTTCAGAAGGAAGAGAAATTTGACTTTTGCAGAATGGCGTTGAAGGGCAGAAGCGTCAGATAAAGATTTTTGCTTAATGCAAGTAAGAAGCTCTGAATAAGCACAGCCATTCTGAAATGGAATAATATGCCTCATTAGGTAGTAATTGCAATTGATATTAAAGGTATTTGAACAAAATGAAATGACGTCTGGAGCCAATACTGCCTTTTTGCCTCTGGTAACATAACTACCTTCCTCCTGCCACAAAGGCCTCGCTGCCACCTTGCCCGTCCTCCCTCCCAGCAGGACGTGTGGTATGACTGAGTTCTTTGTCCTGGGATATGAGCAGGAGTCTGACAACTTTTGTACCAGTTGCTTAAAAGGACATCACCTGCCCTCTCACCTCTCTCCCTTCCTATGGGCTGCAATGAGAGGGGGAAGGGCTAGGGAGCTTTGCCCACACAGGCAAGGACAGCACCCCCGTGCCAGGCAAAGCAACAGGACAATCCCAGGATCACACACTGGTCCCAGGCCACCTGCCTAAGCAGATATGGAAAGAGATACCTGTGTAGCTTGGGCTTCTGTATTTTTGAGTCCCTCTGCTAGAATGCTGTGTTCAGATTAGTATAACTATTTTTTTGGATGTGTACAGATTATTAAGGTATTATATCAGGAATTGTAGCAATGATTTCTGTAATTTTATAATTCTATGTCTATCCCCCCCAAAAGAAAGATTTATCTGCTTTCTTCCCAAACCCGCTGTCCCAACAGTCCTCCGCATAGTCAGACATAGGTACTCCAGTAGGTCAGTGGACTCGTTTTTTAAGGTATCAAGGTTCAAAGAAGTCAAGAACTTTTGATCTCCTGATTCTCTTTTATCCCCATGTCAGGCCTGTTCCTAAGGCTCATCTTCTTTTCCTTTAGAAAACATCTTCTGCAATGACACAGGTGATCAGGAAATGTTAAAGTTCTCTTTGTGGTTATCTAAATGTGGGGACTGGCTTACTTATTTATTTTTCTAAAGCAATGCATTACTTAGACGGTGTGTGATAATATTCTCCTGTCCTTGTTTTCCCTTCGGGGAGAACCCGAAGTCCAGGCCTCCCTGAAGTTGAAGGTATGGCTAACACAAATATGTTTTCGCTCTAAGGAATTGAACATCATTTTGTATTGGTCAACACACTCGGCCAGAAGAATACTTTGATGTATTAAATACATCTCTAAGTAAAATGAAGGAGTTGAGCTCATAAAATGAGATGCCAGCCCCCTTGTCTGGGTCCTAGGAAGAAATAAGCCAGGGACAGATGGGCCTTTAATTCTGTCCCATAGATTTGCCATTTTTAAAAAATACATTTTATTGATTTTTTTACAGAGAGGAAGGGAGAGGGATAGAGAGTTAGAAACATCAATGAGGGAGAAACATCTATCAGCTGCCTCCTGCACACCCCTACTGGGGATGTGCCCGCAACCAAGGTACATGCCCTTGACCGGAATCAAACCTGGGACCCTTCAGTCCGCAGGCCGACGCTCTATCCGCTGAGCCAAACCGGTTAGGGCTGCCATTTTCATTTCAAATTTCTTGTCTTCACTCATCTTTTTCCTCTTATCCTTAATGCCCTCACCTCTTTTCTCCCAATTTATGCAAACTCCATGAATGTTTTAAGATTTTGCTCGACAATTTTCCTACTCTTAATTCATCCTTAATGTCTGTGGTGTATAATTCCAAACTGAATAAAGTTACCAATAATTATTCCATATTTCATTTTCACCCAGGGTAGCTACTCTCCAGCTCTTGTGTCTTCTCTGAAACTCTGCCTGTTCTAAGTCTATATTAGGTGTTTAGCAAAGAGATCTGACGCACAGATAAGTGGAAGATATGGATCATTTTTTTAATGATATGAAAATTGTCAAAGAAGAACAAGATAGAGGTCTATTCCCCCACTGAATAAAAACAATTCCCGAGGATGAATGAATTCGGTTTTCTCCCCAAGTGGGAGTTTCCAAAAGAAATGCCTTTGTGAATGTTGAGCTTTGCTACTAGCAGCATTTAAGATACTGAGCTCAGAGGTCCTCACTTCCTTCCACATCTGCGTAACTTGAGAACTATTAACATCAGCTCCTTCTCCATCCTTTCTCGTCACGGGTCAATTAAAAACATCACCGACACTTTCTCCAGCTCGTGCTTCTTGAATCTCCTCGCATGAAACACATTTTAAACCATCTTTCACTTTCAAGTTTTAGCTCCATTAAATTCCTGTCAACACATTCTTTTTTATTTTTTAACATGGAAACAGAAAGACAATGATACTTTTTGAACTCTACCACTGACATAGAAAATAAAGTAGGATTGAAAACTCATACTACTCAAGAACAAGTAACTTGTTGAGTCTCCCAAAGCAGTTTCCCTCCAATGCACATGCAAGGAGGATTATTTCAGCAAAGGATCAGAGGTAGAGTGGAGTTTATTTGAGGCACTAATATTTCTCGGAGCTTCTGAAACCACTTATTCAGAATGACCGGCCCCATTCTAACTTATGGCAAGTCCTTCTTGTCTCGCTGCCTGCTTAGCAGCTGAAGGATCCTGTCCTGCGAGAGAATTCACTCGGCTGCTGGAGGGGCTTGAGAAGGCAGTTACCAGAGATGCTGGGATATGAGCTTCAGGCAAACCAAAATGGAACCCACGACATGTGAGATGAAGGGTTTACCAGTGGTTCTCAACCTTCTGGCCCTTTAAATACAGTTCCCCATGTTGTGACCCAACCATAAAATTATTTTCATTGCTACTTCATAACTGTAATGTTGCTACTGTTATGAATCGTAATGTAAATATCTGACATGCAGGATGGTCAGGCGACCCCTGTGAAAGGGTCGTTCGACCGCCAAAGGGGTCGCGACCCACAGGTTGAGAACCGCTGGTTTACCCTAATATGCATACTCGGTAGGAGTGGATATAATTCATCTAGAATGCTCCTTTCACACTGCATTTTGCAATCATTGTTTCAGCTTCCTCTCAGGGGATAGGAAAATCTTGAAAAGGAAATACATAGGCTAAACTTCATAAATTTAAAGTGCAAAGTATGAACCCCTAAGGGAAATAGGAAGGCCTTGGGGAAATCTAGAAATAGACTATATGTAAGTAGAGCCAGTTATTAAGTATTTATATTTTCCCATCGGCTTAACAAAGGACAAATATTCCTTCTGGCAAGATGGGTTTTGCGTCCTCTGATGTGGGCTTCTTGCTGCTGAACATCACCCCCAGCCCAGAACTGGTAGGCCGGGGAGGCAGGCGAAGACATGGGGGCTCTCTCTCCTGTTCCTCTGCCATGCCGGCCACCAAGGGCAGCAAGGAGGCATGGGGGCAGTTGTTGATGGAAGCCCATGCGTCTCCTCCAGCCCAGGTTATGCTTTCTGAGTCCCCACAGAAATCACTGATGTTTTCCTCCCCTATTTCTTAACTCAAACCTACAGTGCAATCACCAGTCATTTAAACTACCCATGTTTGCTGGTTTGGTAACAACAAAACAACAACTTCTGGGAAACCTTGTTAAAGAATTCTCCCCTCCTAAGCAAAAAAAGAGAAGCTATGCATACCTTTTTAGTAGCATTTGGAAATGAGGTGTAGAATCTAAGTTTCTAGATGCAACATTTTTTCTCTTCAGGTTTTATTTGTAAAACATTTTGGGGATGAAGAATTCTTTGAAATGTATTTAAAAAATTTCCTGCCTGCCTTGAGAGGGCACTGAACACTCAGCTTCTTCCTCACGCTCCGTGGCCGGCTGGTGGCAGGAACCTGGTGAGGGCTGGGCTGGGAACCTGGTGAGGGCTGGGCTGGGTCAGACTGTTGGGCCTTCCACCCAGTGATCCTGGACTTCCTGAATTGCTTTTTCTATTTCTTTCTGTCTCCTCTCCACAATTACTTGTTGATGCTTGCTGTTTGTTGGGTGGTTTTTTTTTTTTTAATTTCTTTTACAAAATCCCTTAGTTCATTAATTTTTAGTTGATCATAAAATATGGAAGCTCAGGGGAAAAAAGCTTATTTTGTTTCTTGTCAGAAGAGCTAGGCTAAGGCCCTATTGGACTTTCCGTCCAATCCAGAAAGTTCCTGGGTGTTGGTGTATGTCCAGGGGACACTTGGTGAATCATTTCTTCTGCTTCGTCATCAATTCTTCCCTTTCAGTTGCTTCCATTACTCAGACTGTTGGGACAAGTAACCTCCACATCTAGGATGCATCGTGCTAGGACCAGGTATAGTGTCCTTTGGCTGAGGGCTGTGTATTGCTCATGAGCCGAGAGGGTAAAGCAAACCTTACCTTTTTGTAGAGACTCCTCAGGTCTCGGTACTGCCACATGCTGTTGAGGACCTGAGATGCGGCCTTGACCACTTTGGGAGAATGTCTGGTAAGAAAAGACAGGACATGCAAGATGGTGAGTGAACACACTATTGTCAGGACGTGGCAAGAACAGACATCCTCCTGGCTTCCTGGCTGTTCCTCTCAGCCTGGGGAGCACAGCGGATAGTTCACTAGTCTCCAGCCTCATTCTCAACACACCCCTGAGGGCAGGAGACAGGAGCACATCACAGTTTGCCAAAGAATGTCCAAAATGCAAACAGAAGAGTCAGAAGGCACAAGTTTAGCATCTGACTATGAAACAGAAGAGAAAAATAGCGATTAGGAAGGGCCAGATTCGGGGGTTTTAACAGCACGTTGTGCAGCACCTGTGCAGTTAGATGAACGATATTCATCTTCTCAGTGGAAGCGTGAGAGCATAGCCAGTGTTGGCTCTACATGCCTGCCTGGCTGCAGGGACTTGCTCTTCACCTGCTGCCGATGCCAAGAGCAAGAGATTGGCAGAGCCACAGACAGTGGGCACACGCTGCCGCGTGTGCTCTCACAGGTACCCAGAGGAAGAGAAAGCATCTATAAGACAACCCTTCCTACGATTAACGTTCCATCCTTTGGGCCATAGTGAGAAAGTAAGGTCACATTAGACCTTTGGATTAGTGGTTCTTTCCATTTTTTTTTTGAGTCATGGCTTTGAAATCCCTGTGAAATTATAACTAAATATTTTGCCTTTTGGTTCAGTGCCACTCTGCATCTCGAAACAGACAGATCAATATGTCCATGTGGGTGTAATTCAATCAACTTCTTGGAAGTCACTTAGACTAGTGGTGAGGGAAAACTATTAGCTATCTGCGGATTCTTTGTTCTAACAGGCTGGTTCTACAACCCAAGTCTAATGGCTGCCACTGACCTCATGCCCATATCAGGGGCTGGCACACTTTTTCTATAAAGGATCAGATAACGAATATTCTGTGCTTTGGGGGCCATACGGTCTCAGTTGCAATTCTGCCATTGTAGCATGAAAGGAGTCATAAATAATACATAATGGAATGATGTGGCTGTGCCAATCAAGTGTAATTTACAAAAGCAGGTGGTGGGTGAGATCTGGCCCAGGAGCCACATAGTTTGTCCATCCTGGTCTATCTGAATGGTGACTCCTGGAGCTGCACAGATTAGAACCAATGCAAAGTCCACTCCCAAAGCTGACCCATGAGGCAGTGGCCCATCGACACCCTGAGAGAGAATATCTGAATCGAGACCACAAATGCCTTTGAAATAGAATGTGAGCAGATGGTTAGATGGGACCAGGTTGAGGTTGGATTTGAGAGCCGGAATAAAATGGATGGATGTTGCAAGAACAAGCATTTTGTAAAGAAATTATGGGATGTTAATACATGGTCAATTAAATGTGTGCTATTTTCCTGGATCTTCGTGTTAGCAATTTAGACCAACTAAGTCTAAGGTTTCTTCATTGGCAACAGTAACAATCACTCTTATTATTATTACTACTGAGATAGAATTCAGTATTGACTGTTGGTAAATCTATTAGTTATATCATGTACTTTTAAAAGAAAAAATATAAAGTTATTATAAATTCTAAATTATGTTCCTCTATGAGAGATGAATTATAGTTAAGTAACAGATATATTTTCGTTTTACTAAAATGGATGATTGCTAAATGAGTTCATAATTTATGCCAGTACCATGTAATATTAAATTCCTTTGACTTAAAGGCAGAGAATTTTAGATCTCTACATGGATATAGATACGGGTACATTTTAATCTCATACAATTAACGTTGAACAAAGATAAAAATCCTATGTTTTGCTGTGTTTTATTATTGTTAGCTAGATATTTATCCATGACAATAATCAAACAACTCTAGAGAAACATTAATATTCAGGTAGTGATAATGTAGTTGAAACATATGTATTAATTATGCAAAAATTCCTCTGACACAGAGTAATTTTTTGTTTCTACTTCTTGCTTAGTTACAAAATAAAGACCGTGCATGTGTAATGATAGCAGGTTTTAACCTTTCAATTAAAATGCCAATACAGCTCAGTGTTATAATAACATGCGAAGGTTAAAGAATCATTGCTTTCTTAAGGCCTTTAACATAAATCCATCCGCTAGAGTGGTGCCATAGCAACTTCTACTTGAAAAACTATACCTATTGATTGAAGGACTTGAACAATTGAGTGTTTTAAATGTGACAAGTGATTTTAACCTCAGCCACAATACACACTTCCTTACTGACAAGTAGCAGTTGAGTGTGTTAATGGCTTTTCTGTCTTATGACAAAATACAATGGCACATTCAACACTATTTCCTATATAACTGTTAAAATTAGAAAAAAACAACAAATGTACTTTTAAAACAGATGGATGTGACAGGATGTCCATAATGGGTGTTTAAAATGATGTGAACAGCATAATATATGTTACTGAGACTGCAAAATGGCATGTATACAGCTCCTGTAAGAGTCATTAACAATCACACAATGTCTGATCTTCACCAGAGGTGTCAAATTAGGGCGGCTGAAGATTTCAGTTGGTTCAGTTGATAGTAGGTGTTTGAAAGAGCCATTCCAGCAGTAGGAACCCAGACCACCACTCCCAGGGTTGTGTTCACAAGACACAGTGTGTTGTGCAGCTCAAACAGATTGTGATTGGCACCTTGACAGTGTGACTCATTAATATCATCCATGTTTAAGTCTGTGGATATCCTATCTAATAAAAGACAAAAAGGGTAATTAACCGTACCTCCGCTACGCTTCCCATGGGCTAATCAGCGAGATATGCAAATTAACTGCCAACAAAGATGGCGGCCGGCAGTCACGCAGCTGAAGCGAGCAGGAGGTTTGCTTGCTCCAGTGATGGAGGAAGCCAAGGTTCCCTGCCTGCCGTGGCTGGCTCTGAGCTCCGAAAGCAACAGCTCCAAAAGCAACAAAGTTTCAATTATAGAAGCCAAACAAACCCCAGATACCTGCTTTCAGCCAGCCACGGCCTCAGAGCTGGAGCGAGCAGGATGGCAACAAAGTTTCAATTATAGAAGGTAAATAAATCCCAGAATAAAAAGAAAAAAAGAAAAAAAGGAGAGGCTGGGAGCTTTAGTTGCCAGCCAGCCTGAAAACAGCCCTCAGCCCCTCACCTAGAATGGCCAGGCACCCCAGTGGGGACCCCCACCTTGAAGGGGGTGTGGCCAGCCCGAAAACAGCCATCAGCCCCTCATCCAGGCTGGCCAGGCACCCCAGTGGGGGCCCCCACCCTGAAGTGGGTGTGACCAACTGCAAACAGCCATCAGCCCCTCACCCAGGCTGGCCAGGCACCCAAGCGGGACCTCCACCCTGATCCGGGACACCCTTCAGGGCAAACCAGCCAGCCCCAACCCGTGTACCAGGCCTCTATCCTATATAGTAAAAGGGTAATATGCAAACTGACCTTAACAGCAGAAAGACTGGGAATGACTGGTCACTATGACACACACTGACCACCAGAGGGCAGACGCTCAATTCAGGAGCTGCCCTGTGGTGGTCAGTGCACTCCCACATGGGGGAGCTTTGCTCAGCGACAAGTCAGGCTGATGGCTGCCAGTACAGTGGTGGTGGTGGGAGCCTCTCCTGCCTCCTCAGCAGCACTAAGGATGTCTGACTGCAGCTTAGGTCTGCTCCCTGCTGGCAAGTGGACATCCCCCGAAGGCTGCCGGGCTGCCAGAGCGAAGTCTGATTGCCAGCTTAGGCCCAATCCCACAGGGAGCAGGCCTAAGCCAGCAGGTGGTCATCCCCCGAGGGGTCCCAGACTGCGAGAGGGCACAGGCTGGGCTGAGGGACCACCTCCCCTCCCCCCCCAAGTGCACAAATTTTTGTGCACCGGGCCTCTAGTCTATATATAAAAGCCTAAGCAACTGTTCAGCTGGTAGCTATGACATGCACTAACCACCAGGGGCAGATACTCAACGCACAGGCATGGAAACATGGAAGAGACTGATGAATCTCAGAGGGAAGGGGGGAAAGTAGAGGGTGGGAAGAGATTAACGAAAGATCTTATATGCATACTAGAGGCCTGGTACACGGATTCGTGCACCGGTGGGGTCCCTCGGCCTGGCCTGCAGGGAATTGGGCTGAAACCAGCAGTCTGATATCCCCCAAGGGGTCCCGAATTGCAAGAGGGCACAGGCCAGGCCAAGAGACCCCACCGGTGCACAAATCCGTGAACCAGGCCTCTAGTTTAAAAATAAAACTTATAGATACGTAACATGGAAAACCATAGGTAGGTCCATTTTTTTGTTTTCTCATATTAAATTTAAAAACCAGGTTTGAATTAAACTTATTTCTATAAATGCTTTTTAAAGGACAATATAAGGCAGACAGATTTGCAAGCATTTTATTAATTAACTATAGTAAATTGATATTCCTCCCTTTTCCAATTACAAAATCATCCCCAATTCCCAAACTTTTATTTTAAATAAAGAATTTCTATTTTATTAAAGCCTGTCTAGAAGGACATGGATGTCTCTCTCTGACTACTGTTGTAACAGCTGAATGATGAATGGTGAGTTTAGTGCTAAGATTCAGACCAATGCTTCTGGATTCATTTTAAGAGCGGTGAGAGGTAATAACCAAATAAATGTGAGAGAGGAGGATATCTGCAGCTATAAAAACCTGTTTTAACCCCCAAATTAGCCACTACATAAACAGGAGATAAATTACATGAAAGAATGGATGAAACTGACTATAACTTGGAAGATGCTTGACTCAACTCAGTGCAACACTTCTTCTTAAACATGTAAATCCAGATTGTTAACATTGTGGGGAAAAAAAAAAGATAAAGAAACAATGAGTTGCAACAAGTGACTATTCCATAAAGAAATTTCTTTCAAATAAAGAACATTTCTGGGATAATCTATAGCGAAAGAACCTCCCAATACCACAGTAGTCAACCGAGTCATGAGTTATTAATCAAATTGAAATTACCAGTGAGACTAGCTTTCACTCTGGGGTGGGAAGACTAGAAACCCTTTGCTGTTTTTGTTCTCTTGATTATCAGAGCCAAATGCTTTCCAGTGACATTCAATAGCATTACCCATTACCAGGGACTGTCGGGCACACTTAGAACCCATTCTACCAATGCCATCTGACTTACTTATCTCCTTTGCTTTTGGAGATGCCAACCAACTTCTCGATGCCACCTGCATCCCGTAAGGCCTTGGCATTCTCCATGTTCTTGGTGATCACTTCGTGAAGCGTGCAGCAGACGGCTGTCACCGTGTCGTCCGACATGGCCTTGCTTGCTGCATTGTTGCTGTTGCTCCCGCCTGGAAGCCTGTGGACCAGGTCTCTCATGGCATATTTGCCTTTAAGAAAAAATAAAGGGAAGAGTTGAAATGAGGGTAAAATGGAGGAAGAGGACAGAGGGAGAGGTGGGAACAGGGGAGAAAAAGAAACACAAGAGATAAGATTAATGCAATCTTGTCTGTTTCCCGTTACTGAATTAGTCTCCATAGGGTAACTGTGAACACATACAGAGAACACAGTATTTCCTCAGGGTGAATGCATGGCCTTAGATTGAACCTTTGGGCAAGTTATTTCATTGCCTCTAAACCTCAGCTTTTCACATCTGTAAAGCAAGAACAATGGTGGGATAGATCTCACAAGATTTTTGTTAAGATTAAGTTAGTAAATATGTGGAAAGCATTTAACACACAAGGGTTACTGAGGACCGAGGCATGGATAGATGTTAACAATCAGTAGTTTACTACTTGGCATTCACAGAAGTCAAGAAAACACAGTAATTCTAACGTAACCACAAAAACGCTTTGATGGGAGCTATGTTGGGACCTGTATTATTTTACAAGAGTCACACCGCAAATATGTGAAGAGCATGATCGATATATTACTTCTGTGTTCTGGCCCCTATGAAGCAAAGAGAAACATATAAGGTGAGGGAGAGAAGCTTTACAAATAATATATGACTAGGTGTCTTTTGAACCAGAGTAACTGGATAATCTGCTTGTCTCAATGATAGGATTTCCTGTCCTGGTATGGTTCTACCATATAACATTTCCTAATTTGACATGTTTTTCTTCATGTGAAAAAAAAATAAAATCCAACTTTGCATCATTAATTTGTTTTATCATTATTAATTTTGCCACTCCCAATGACAAAGGTACTTATAATGACATCTTTATGGAGTACTTCTAGTTTACAAAGCACTTTAGGCATTACCAATAACCCCACAAGACAATTAATTCATCCCACCTGCAGCTTCCAATTCTGTCCCATTAATTTACCCCTGGAACTAAGTAAATGAGTGCCTGCAGCAAAGTTGGCTGTTCTTGAATTTTTCATTTAGAATTGGCACATGTCCAAAGTTAAGTCCCTTCCTTACTTCCCATCCCTTATTAGACATGTTTAGCTAACAGCTAAAAACTATTTGAAATATTTTCCCTCCATACATGCCTGTAAGGGATAGCCTCTTTTTAGCTGTCTAATTCTCTTGTGCTTAGTGCCTGGGGGTAGGAAAAAGAACCTCTTGGGAAGAAGCAACGATATCTTAATTCCAAGCAGTAAAAAATAAAACTTAAGCCCTTGTAATTTTGGTATCCTCTCTTGTCCTATCTATGTATAGGTGACTTATTTTAGCTTGGATCAAAAAATGCTGATGTCAAAATTACTGAAATAGGAAAATGTCTTCATTCACTTTATGATAGCTGAGAAATGTGTGACAAAATGGTTTGCCTGAAAACCCCTAAATGTAGCACATTTACTTTCTTTTAATATATTTTTTTTGTGGTTGTTGTTTCATTTTGAGAGAGAGAGGAAGGGAGAGATAGAAACATCGATGAGAGAGAGACATCTATTGGCTGCCTCCTGCACACACCCTCCTGGGGATTGAGCCTACAACCTGGGCATGTGCCCTGACCAGGAATCGAACCAGTGACCTCTGAACCAGTTTCCGGAGAGCATATTTATTTTCTAATGACAGCACTTAAAATTGTTTGGAGAAGATCTTTTGCACCTGGGCACTCCTCTGAGCAACTTGCTTTATCTACTTATCATTAAGTCACATTCAACTCTGGCTAACAGTTTACCGTGGGGAGCTCAGCATGCTGATGGCTTTATCAGTTCCTTAGACCCCACAACCCACAAGCCATTGTAAGACAAACCTGAGTTCTGTAGTAGCTTGAAGATGGATGAGTTCTTTTTTCTTTATAAAGGAAGAGATGGAGGAACGAATCAGAAAACTGTTTCAATTATTGTGCAGACAGGGCATTCACACTCCTGATGGCGTATGGAAGACTGGTTTTGTGACCTTGGACATTGTCAAGGTTGAAAACAAAAACAAGGAGAGGGAGAGGATTCGGCTGCGGCATTTTCACATTTTTGCTGTTACTGTCATTTTTTTTAAACGACAGCAGATAAATGTGAAGATGTGGTTTCATCCTGCACGGCTTTCTAACCAGTGAGCCCTTAATGAGCTACAAGGTGTCCCTGCAAGGATCAGGTGGCAGAGACAGTCACTTCCCCCAGAACGGCCCCGTGTGCTGAGTAAACACTATCATTTTCCATGTGCTCCACGGCCTGGAAAAGAGCAGGAGCCACTGTTGTGTATAACCCCCACAAGCTGTCGAGGAAGCCTATTGGAAGATTTTATTTCTATTATTTCCAATCTAGTTCACTGACATTTTACTAGGCAAGTCAAGATTCTTCATTCAGTCTATGTATTAACCTATATGAAGGGATACATTTTAGACTACATTTTGACCATCCAAGTGGAGAAACAAATCAAGTAAAATTATTCCAAAGGGCAGAAGACCGCTGGGAAGAACCTGTTAATTCTTTTAAGGGCATGCAATTGTGTTAGCCTTTGATTATGCTGCTGAGAAAAGCCACCTTCTCACACTGGAATCATATCTTCAAGTGAAATTTGGGTAGCAAGAATAGCTTTTTAGCTTTTCCTTGTGCACAGGAACTTTGAAGCTTATTGGCGGGAGTGGGGCCTGGGGAGAAAATAAGGACCATAGAATAATTTCAGCCACAAGTGACCTTGAGTGGCTGCCGGGGTCCAACCCCAGCAGGTCCAGGGGTCCCCAAAGGTGTGGATGGAGTCGGCGAAGAAGGAATGACATGGAGACAGCGTTCAGTTGATCAGCAGCCTAGCCAGGATCTCTAGCCAGGATCTCCAGCCAAGTTCTGGCCTGGATCTCCAGAGAGGTTCTACTTAGGATCTCCAGCCAGGTTCTGTGTCCATGTTCTCTTGCTAGGTTCTCCAGATTCTCCAGCCAGGTTCTGTAGCCATGTTCCCTCGCTAGGTTCTCCAGCCAGGTTCTGTCCAGGTTCTCCAGCCAGGTTCAGTCACCAGGTTCTAGTCAGGTTCTCTTGCCAATTTCTGTAGTCAGGTTCAGTCCAGGATCTTTTGCCATGTTCTCTCGCTAGGTTCTGTCTCTAGGTTCTGAGGCCAGTTTCTGTCCAGGATCTTTTGCCATGTTCTCTCCAGCGAAGTTCTTCTGTCTCTAGAGAACGTTCTGTGTAGGTTCTGTGCCTAGGTTCTGTCTCTCTCTGTCTGTCTCTTGCTGTCTTGTTACATCTGTATTTATACCAGTTGATTCAATCCTATCAATCTCTATTACAAAGGTTAGGGCGTTTCTTATCTCCATTCCAGGGAGTAAAGATTATGTAGCTTAAGCATGATTGTTCGTAGTTAAAGTGATTAATTACTCGCCTGGCACTTAGTTAAGAGGTTTTATTCCCTCCCTAACTTCAGGGGAAAATCCCTGCCTGGGGAAACAACCTTTCTCAGAGACCTTGGTTAAAACACATAGTGCCAAGAAGGTGAGCAAACATATTAAGAACAGTATGCCATATATGCCAGGTCCCTTGAAACAGCAAGGATGGACCGGCTCCCGGCAAGTGGCATGCTAATAACAGGCGTTCAAAGAAAGTAGATTGGACTGGGTTGTCATGGCAGGTTTGCTATGGGAAGTGGGCATCTAGAATTTGTTCCATAGATCAGGGAGACAACAAAATATTTTACAAAGGAGATTCTTGTGCATCAAGGCAGAAGGTTTCAGAATAATGATACTGAAGGTTGAAGGAACAGATATTACTAGTCTTTTTCTTGACAATGAAGCTCTCTCTTGAAATTTTTATTGGAATTATAAGCATTACCTTGTGTTATAATTGTTCTATGTTCCCTATTTTCTTTGTCCCTAAGTTTCTAAACAGCAGAAAGAGTGAGAAAGCTACTCTTGTTACCTAGTAAAAGGAATCTTGTCCCACCTCCACTGCTACACCTCTGTCAGGTTTTTGGTGTGAGATTTGAGGTCTGAGATTTCTTTGGATGTGAAAGTAGTTAACTAACTTTTGGAGTCAATTCTCTTCCTGTGCCACAGTGGTGATAAGGAAAAGTTACAAGGCTGGTGAGCTAAACTTGAATTTTCAGAGCTTAACACCATCAAGGTGATCCAATTGTTGTTGTTTTGGTTTGGTTTCAGACTGAGAAAGGGATGGAGATACGTTTCATCTTGGGGTTCACCCCCAGGATGCTATCACTTTAGGAACCTTGAGGAGAAACAAGTTGAGGTTCTGCACTGTCCCAGGAACGTCAAGGGCACCTGAAGCTCAGCAGTGCCCAGTGGTGAGCACAGGCCTCACCCTGTGGTTGAGGCTGGCATGAGGCAGAGGAGCTTCCCGTCTTAGAATAAACTGTGAGGTCCACAAAAAGGGCAGTGGGGCCAGCAACCAGGGAAGACTGACTACCACTCCCCCTTCCTCTGAATTTAATTTGGTTTATAAGTAAATTATATGACACAGACCAAAAGTGAGGGAGTGATTCATGCTAATGATATTACTGAGCAGGTGATTGTAATATTTCAGGACAAAAACAAGGACTTGTAACTACAAAGAGTTGGCCATGGGGGGAAGGGGCGGGACCGAATCCACACCTTGGCATATCAAGATGATGCTCTAATCAACTGAGCTACCCGGCCAGAGCTGTGTGTGTGTGTGTGTGTGTGTGTGTGTGTGTGTATTTTAAATTTATTTTTTAATACAGTATAGTTGACATACAATATTATATCAGTTTCAGGTGTACAACTTAGTGATTCAACATTTATGTACTTTATGAAGTGATCACCATGGTAGCTCTGTCTGCCAGAATACAAAGTTATTACAATATCATTAGCTACATTTACATTACATCCCCATGACATTTATTTTATTACTGGAAGTTTGTAGCTCTTATTCACTTTCACTTTTTTCATTGCAGCATTATTTATAATAGCCAAGATATAAGAGCAACCTAGGTGTTCACTGACAGATGAATGGATAAATAAGATTCGGTATATCACTTAGCAATAATAAAGAATGAAATCTTCCCATCTGTGACAACATGGATGGACACAAGTGTATTATGCTAAGTGATATGCTAAGAGAAAGATAAATACTGTATAATTTAACCTATATGTGGAATATAAAGAAAACACAAACTGTAATAGAAACAACATATAAATACAGAGAATAATCTATTTATACTTAAAATATTTATTAATAAGGAGAAACTTGTGTTATCTTGCTATTTGTTATCTATATGTCTTGTATTTTTTTTAGTCTCTCATTTACTGCCTCTTTTGTGTTTATTTGACTTTTTGCAGTGAAATGTTTTAATTCCCTACTCATTTCCTGTGGTATATATCCTATAACTATTTTCTTTGTGGTTACCATGGCAATTCCAGTTAATATCCTAAAGTTATAACACTCAGTTTAAATGTATTCCAATTTAACTTCAACAACATACAAAAACTCTGCTCGTTATAGCTCCATCCCTGCTCCTTTCACTTATGAATGTCCCAAAATTACATCCCTGTATGTTGTATGTGTGAAAACATAAAATAATTGTTTTTGTAAAAGTATCAGTCTCTTAACTTATGTAGAATAGAAAATGTGGAGTTACAAACCAAAGTTATAATAATACAAGCTTTTAGACTAATACTTCTAAAAAAATTCATTCAGTATTCTCTTAAATCATGGTGAAAACAAAAAGTGGAGTTACAAACTGTTCTTACAATAACACTAGCTTTTATAATGACCCATGTATTTACTTTTACTGAGATAAATATTTCTTTATTTGTCATCTAGTTTCTGTCCTTTATTTCAAACTACAAAATTCCCTTTACTTACGGGACAGGTCTAGTGATAACAAATGCTCTCAGCCTTTGTTTACTTGGGAATTCCTCTAGGCAAGAAGGACTTAGATTTTGTGTCCCACAATAACTCTATTTGAAATTGCCTTCTCCAAATCTATACTCTATAGTTAAACTATCAAAACTTAAAAAGTGTCTTTTACATTAAACCATCTTCAGAGGTTCCAAGACTGAGGCTAGGTAACATCAAAGAGTTTTCTTCTGCACTTTATGAAATAAGGATGCTAGCACTAACTAGGTATGCTTGGCATTCTGCGGGTTTTACTTGGTTTAATACTATTGTGAGAGCTGTCCTGTTTATCAAGCCTCTGATATGAAAAGACTTGGCAAATGAAAAAAGAGAAGTTCAACCTCCAGTTAATTATGACAAGTTATACGATTATGCTTCCTCAGTTATGAACCTTTTCATTTGCTCCTTTTCATATTAAAGAATGGTACCATAATGGTCAAGATTTTAAAAGAAAGATTGTATTTCTAGGTTTAAAGGAGACTTTTTACTTAGTAGTAATCCTAACACACTCTTTATGGAGCAAATTAGGAGGTCCTCAAGGTCTCCCAATGCCCTCATTGTCCATACTATGTACTTACTTTCATGGTAGTCACTGACTAACTCCTTCTAAAGCTAAACTTGTCTCTTGTCTCAGTTTTGCTATTATTGGTTGAGATGAGTAAGTTCTCAGAGCTATTCAGCCTTATCATCAATAGGTGGTTTCTAATTTCCTCTCAGGCTCACCTTGAGGTCCCTGCCAGCACAGATCAGTAATTGGGGTCTGTTGGAAGAAACATCAAAATAGCTGATTAAAGAACTCCAACAGGTACTCAACATTTGACACTATAGAAAATAGGTTATTGGTTACGGCCACTCCTGTAAAGCTGATAGCCTCACCACAAATGAACATCTCAGATGACCAAGGGGTCGAACCCAATTTCCAGAAGTCATTCACTTTGAGAATCTGGACTACAAACTAATCCAATATAAACAGAGCAAGGATTAATTACCTGGACTAAATAAAACAAATTTAATTGTGGCTAACCTTCTACTTTGAATTGAGTATTCTATGTCATCTGTCTTTAATGCTTGATTCAATAGGTTATGTTTATAAAAACTAGAATAAAACAACTTTAAATGGACTCTTACTCTAATTGATCCTTCATAATTCATAAGAAGGAAATCCTTTGAACGTTCTTAAAATAGATAAGATGATAAATTATTGGGAAAGGTTAATAATAATAATAATCCTGTAAATATAACAACAAATATTGATTGGTTTTATCTAGACACTTAAAAGAGGAGTTATTTAAATAATATAAAAATGTTTTGACTAATTTGCTTACTTTATTTGCCACAGGTTTAATAGACTGAACTAGAATTTGTCCTCCTTTCAAACAGAACAATGAAAAAAATCAAATCTTTATCTATGCCATGGATGCCACATTTAAAGAGAAAATAATTTAATTAGGCTTGACAAGCCTATTAGAAAACCAGTGCATTTCCTATGTGGAACTAATGCTGCAAATCCTCTCAGGACACTGAGGTGGTTTGTGCTGTGTGACTCAGGGAAGCTCAGCCCTATAGGCACCGTGGCCAGTAATACTGAAAAGCTGGAGCTCAGAGGGATAGAATAATCTCTGAATTATAGGTAATGGAAGTGAAGCCTGAGTCTTGGGTCACTGATCCCAGAAGATGAGGTAAAAGGGAACAAAATACTTCTGCTACATAAAGACACCAAAACTACAATCCTAGGAGCTATACCAATAAAACAAAAGTTAACTCTCAGCATTTATTATCATACCAGAGGCATGGCCTGTGGGGATTGGGCTGAAACCAACAGTCCAATGCCGCCTGCTGCTCCTGCCTGCCGCTCCTGCTCATCCTGGCCCAGCTGCGCCTGCTGCTGCTGCCGCCGCTCTAGGCTCGCTGCTGCTCCACTGCAGTCTCTGGGCTGCAGCGGCCAGCTGTGAGCCGAGTCTGGCACCCACTGGTTAGCTAAGCGGCGCTCCCGCTGTGGGAGCGCAATGACCACCAAGGGGCAGCTCCTACGTTGAGCGTCTGCACCCTGGTGGTCAGTGCATATCATAGTGACCGGTCATTCGGTCACTTAGGCTTTTATATATATAGAGTGTCCCAAAATTCACGCAAGATTTGAATTTTGCGTGAGCATTAACAACAACAACAACAAAAAATAAAAGCCTAATTTTACTTGGTTTATTGAATCAGATTCTAATATCTGTTGCCCTTTGATTTCAATCCCTTCAATTTGATAAGCATTACCAAGTACCAATTATGGCCCAGGAGCAGGGACAATGAAGACCAATGAAGACCATGGCTTTGCGTATGTGCAAGCAAAGTCGTGGAGGCCATTTACCCAATGTGCTATTCCATACATAACCCTATACTATATACTTTACGAATCATTCAAAAATGTACAATTTTAATAATAAACCTGTGTTTTCTATCAAAATTACTTTCCTGAATTTTGGGACACCCTATATATATATAGACTAGAGGCCCAATGCACGAAATTCATGCAAGATTAGGCCTTCAGAGCCCCAGTGCCTGCTGGCTATCTTGATCCTTTGCAGCCATGGTGGCTGCAGCCCTAGCTTCGTCCAGAAGGTCATCTGGAAAGTTGTCCAGACGGTTGTACTGCTGTTCGGCCATTTGGTTGATTGGCATATTACGCTTTTATTATTATAGATAGCTCTAGTTTTAATAACCATGAAAAGAGGTCTTTGTAGATGACTCCACACTGCTTACTACACCTATCTATGTCTATACAACTGGTCAAATAAGTTAATAGCCACAAATAAGAAAACTGCTAAACAAACATTTGTGGTTAAATCTGCATCATCGGAGCAGAACATTAGCATTGGGCGGGGAGGGGCCAGGAAGGATAACTGGTACCCTGTTCTGCCTCCATCATGACCGTGTGCGCATCACATGCTCGACACAGCCCGGAGTCAGGAAAGCAGAACAAAGAAAAGGATCAGCCCAGGAAAACAAATCAAAGAGGGGAAAAAGAAAAAGAAACACAGGATTGCCCTTTTAGCTCTAATCCCACATAAGGAATCACTGGTTCATTTCCTAGCAGTTGCTGGCTCCCAAATCAACTTTATCTCTGACATTTGCAATACTGAGAGGTGAGGGACAGTATGATTATCTTGTGAAAGAAACTGCTGTTTGCCAATTTAAGTATGGATCCCTTGCAACAATTTATAAGTGAAAAATCCCTTTCTGTTGATGCTTTCGTCTGCTTGTCTTCCTTTCACAGATTGGAAAATGGTTGTGGTGACACCAACCGTCTGGTCCAGTCTTGCCTGTCCCTCGTTCCCAACCTGGGGCCCGTTCATCTCCATATCCCTTTGTTCCTGCTGGAGTGAAATAAATATCTAATGAGATGAGCTGATTTTAAAAAACAATGAACCTTCTTTTGTGTATCTGACACTGTCTTTAATTAATTAAAGATGTCTCTAAATGGAGAAAGAGAAGGAGAGGGGGGAAAAGGCATAGTAAGACAGGATCCACAGGAGCCCAGGAATCTGGTAGCTGTCCGTGGAGGTTAGGACAAATTCTAGAAGAAACATTAAAGTTCCTTATGCTTTTTTTTTCTAGTAACTATGATGTAAAAACCAAATAAAGAACAGCAACAAAAAACATGTACAGCCTTATAACACATAGAGGATCCTATTTCACATGCCAGAATTGGTAAGCATTTGGTCTGAGACAATGATTCAAATAGTAACTCAGCCCTCCAAATAGAAATCATAGAAAGCAGAATCTTACAGGTTTACAAAATATGGTAGGCGATTCCTTCAAGAGTTATTACCTCCAAATAAATAACCTATTCCATCTGTTTGGCAGGCAGAAGGAATTGTGTTTTTGGCACCATGAGACTTTATCCAGAGGATTTCACAGAATTAGATTCAGAGAAACTCTCATATTGTCGAGATGTCAAGAACTAAGGTGATGAATAGAAATACGGGCAAGAAGGTGGCTAAAATACGCATACTTAATTTGTATGAGAATCAATCTAAAAATGGAAATGGCAGTTAATTAACTGGTTTGCGGAGTACCTTTTTGAAATAGGAATAAATTGATTTCCAAGAAATAATGAAAATGAGACAAGCGACTGATACGATACATTTTAAAAGTCTTTAAATAATTTGATTAAATACTAAGCATGACAGCAAAAAAACTCATCTCAATTCATTGCCTAATTTTAGTAGAAAGGAAGTAAAGGTAAAAACTTAAACACTGACTCTAGTTTCAGGGAGAAAACCTAGGAAGGTTTTTTATTTTTAGGTTAAGACTGTTATCCAACAGAGACCCAAGACCTCTCCTAGGACAAAAATTATAGGAGAAAATAGTCTGTTAGAGACAAGATGAGATGGGTATGTTGGAAGTTTGTTTTCAGGAACAGAACCTGAAGTTTGTCTTCTGACCTGATGTTAGCACATTGGAATAACAGTGATCCATCAAGCAATGCAAATAGTCTAACGATGAATTACAACATTGCATTCCCCAGGTCTTGCTTTCCCACATGGATCTACCTCTCTGTCAAAACAAAAGTGAGTCTCAGTAAAGGGCACAAAGAGAGGGAATCAGCTATAGGTATTCTTCATGTGTCTCTACTCACAGATTACGTTACAGAGTGGTTTAACTCTTTCAAGGAAAGTCACATCTATTGTTTCAGTTGCTGCTGTGAATCTAGGGGTGGAAAAAGGCAGGTACAGTTTCCCATTTACTACACAAAGACAAGTAAATGAGAGTAAACGAAGTATGGAAGGTCACAGAGCTCACTGTCTCTTGGATTTGGTACACTTCTGTGAGTCTCTGGGCCAGAAACTCCTCTCTCCAACTCAGCCCTCTTCACTCCCCCTCTGAGCTCTTTCACAGGTATAATCTTTACCACCTATATGACACCTACCCTGTAAGTCATTTTTTTCAGTCCTTCTTAGACACTCATTGAAGTTGTGTCCAGATAGTTTCTGTATATAATGATCTTTCTAACAATAATATAAACTGAGAACAGGATGACATCTGATAACCTTATGTTTACTGATAAATCAATAAGCAATTTACATGGGCTCTTTGACTACGCAATGTAAGAAGATGCAACAATAGCCCTTCCATGAGACCTGCATCCACATCATCCCGCTGCTATTGTTACCCACCTCTGGGATACTCCTACAGGGTGCTGTATTCTAACAAGAGGTTCAGTGTAGCCTAAGTGTGGGAAACGCTGCACTTGGCACTCAGAGATTTACAATGCATATTAGCGAAGTCAAGTCTGGTCACAGTCCCGCAGCTGGATAAAATAAAACCACTCAGAGAACTTAGTTTAACCTAGGGTTTCCCAAATTCATCTGCAGAGAGAAACCTTTCTGAGCATGACACCCATGCCCTTCCCACAGAACTGGGGTTCTGAGGGACTCCCTCTGGGTGGCCCTGATGAATAAGGGCAACTATGTTCTGTTCCTGTTACTATGCTTACACATCACCCAGTACCCACAGATCTTTCCTACCAAAGAAATCTTAATTTATTAACAGCTTGATTTGATATTGATAAAAATCAGCACCAAAAGAAGTACTCCAATTTTGCAAAACTGATGGCTGGAGAGAGTGTGTGGTACTATATTTTAAGCATTGACTGACAGGAACGGCTTGCTCTAAATACACCGTATTCCTAAATGCATCTGTCTCGCTCTGATTTCTTGCCTCTGCTCCCATGCTCTGCTCACAGAGGACTTCATAAACCAGAGAGATAAATCTCACAGAAGGATGTACAGTTATTTGCCTGTAATTCCACCTTCCGTGTTAACCAGTCAGCTGCTTATGGAGGAAGTCCCACTACAGGTTTTCACAGAGAAGAAGTTCACTGATGGAAATTCACTCAATTTTGTTTTCCAAGTTGATTCTTTCTACTATCTACCAGCCAAGCCAAGCATTGTTTTTCACTAGGCAATTCTCATTCTAATTTAAATGACTGACCTGAGCTCAGAATACCAATGGGTCTTGCCTGGCTTTGGGTGACTGGTTTCCCAGAGTCGGACTTTGCTTATACAAAACCTGGGTGTGGAGGATGTATCTTCACAGCTGAAATAAACCTCAGAGAGCAGGTAACTGCAGGCGTCTTGGGTCAGCCTGGACCATCTATCAATCTACCCTTCTAACACACATCATGGGGCCCTAAATTATATGCCAGGGGCCTGATCAGATTCCACATTTTGCAATATCCATCTCTACCTTATGCTTTGGGGAAAATTTCCTTCCCCAAACACAAGAGAATTTAGAGAAGGCCTTACTAATAAAACTAATAATATCTTCTCTTTAAAAAGTACATGTTTTCGTCATTTGTCCTTACTTTGAAATTAATTTTTAGTAGTATTATAAATTAGTTTAGAAAACTTGATGTTTAGGTCAGAGCTTAGTTTCTGCCGATGGATGTCTTGATTTTTTTTCTTCAGAATAAAGAAATGCAGTATTTCTTCATTTCTTTTGTATTTTTACAGTACACAGAATTCCACAGACTCAAGAGATGACAAATTATTTTAATAAAAATTGGTTTGTGTTTTAGATATTTCTCCAAATTCCTTAGGCAGTGAAAGCATTCCTGCTATAAACCGTGAAAATATCTGGGGCTGGATAATGTTGCCTGTTTCTTTATTAATTAACCACAGTGGACATTTCATATGAAATTATTAACAAATCCATTGTTTATTCCAGTGTTTATATTGTAGGCTTATGCTTTTAAACTGACACTGATAGGGTCTATCCTTAATGAGTTTGAAACTTTGGTGAATGTGTTTATGCTATACTAAAAAGAAATCAATAACTGTTATTATTACAGTACTGTTATATGAGCAGCAGCACAACAGGTTTGTTTATACCAGCATCACCACAAACATGAGAAGAATGTTACTAGGCAATAGGAATTTTTCAGCTCCCTTATACTCTAATGGGACCAACCATCATATATGTGGTCTGCATTGACTGAAATGTTATGCAGACTATTGACTATTGACTATTCACAGGGTGATAAATAGAAAAAAAGATAAGGCATGAAGAATAAAAAAGAAAAGAAAGAGCAAGTAGATATAAAAGCAGAAGTAAAAAATGAGTCTAGAAGACCAAAAAACAGACCAAAGTTGATTTCTGCTAATCCCACTCAGTCAAAATGATGAAATATTAGCTCTGAGCCCAAATGATGATCTATTTAATATGAGCAACATTTAATATAACTGTAAAAATCTAGGAAAAGAAAAAAAAAAAGCTAGACAGTCCTTTGGCCATTTCTTTATTGTAGGGGGATTTTACTTGTAGCAGAGGAGAAAGATACAATAAGTGGGTGAGATGGCATGGAAGATTAGAAAGCAGGAAAGTATAGACACCAAGTTTCTGTAGATCAGTTGCCCTAAATCCCAATAAAGTATTTGGTGTTCGAGTTTTCTTATCTATACAGTCGCGGTTTTTGAAAACTTGAAGCATTTATTCACCTCTCCCACTGTGGAGCCCAGGCAGGAGAGCAGCAGTCACCCACGTTGGCCTGAGAGTAGTCACCCTGGGTGCAGGCACCAGCCAGCGTGGTCTCCCAGGTTGCACGGAGGTGACAGCAGCCTCTGCCCGCAGGAGTCTGTGTTCCCTGGCTGTCTGCTCTCGCTGCAGTGAGGTCTGGTGATGGGCCGTCCGTTCCCTGGGTAAGGATGACTTCCTAGCAGTGTCACCTTCTAAAATGGGGACATCAAGCATGCGCTTCAGGCTCTGTCCTGGGTCTCTGTCAAGGCCAGTTCACTGTGATTTAAGAAGATCACCCAAAAGCCTACACACTGGTCTGCTAACAGCTTAGTTATCTATCATTATGCGATGACTGGTAGGTCAGCACCATCAGATGAAACCAAAACAACCCAAATCACGTGGACCCAAACCCAGCACCAAGCAAAACCAAGTAGGAGTCTTCATATCTGAGGAATGCTTTCTACATACATCTCATAACCCAGTACAAGCTGTCTCTGCTACCTTAGTTTCAAAGTTGACAGAATCTTCGGGCATGCTTCTGGGAATGTGTGGGCTTGTTTGACAGCATGAAGATTCAGTGGAGTTTGTTTGTTTTGACACGATTCCATTAGCCACACAGAGGTCTCCAGAAACTACTTTCCTCCCAGTGACAAATGGCAAAGGTCAAGTGCAGGAGCTGAGAGGTGGGCAGGCACTGGGATAGACAGCTGTGTTCAAGGAGGGGAATGAGGCTTGGGAAAGGGCGCAGATCATCTAGTCATTCTGTTCTTCCTCAAGGGAGTCAGGCCAGGGTGGAG
The DNA here is from genome assembly GCF_964212035.1 of Myotis nattereri. NCBI lineage: Eukaryota > Metazoa > Chordata > Mammalia > Chiroptera > Vespertilionidae > Myotis > Myotis nattereri. Next base: position 13,311,674 of record NC_138079.1, read on the forward strand.
CTGGGGAGGGAATGAGAACTGCATGGCAGTGCCCCCTTGGCTACCCTTGGTGACACTCGGGTCTCTGCACTGGTGCTTCTTTCTTCCCTCCTGCATTCGTTTCCTGTGACTGTTGTAGAAATTGCCACAAACTGGGGGGCTTTAAAAATTAAAAATTTATTTTCTCATAGTTCTTGAGGCCAAAGGTCTGAAATCAAGGTGTCAGCTGGGCTGTGCTCCCTCTGGAGGCTCCAAGAGAGAAGCCTCTTCCAGCTAGTGGTGGCTTCTGGCATTTATTGACTTGTGGCTGCATCTCTCTGCTCTCTGCCTCCATCTTCCCATGGCCTCCTCGGTGTGTCTGTGTCATCTCCTCTCCTGGCTCCTGGAAGGACGCTTGTCATTGGATTTAGGGCCCACCTGGGGAATCTGCAATGGTCTCATCTCAAGGACCTTAATTACATCTGCAAAGTCCCTTTTTCCACAGGAGGCCAAACTCACACATTCCAGGGGTTTGAGTGTAGACTTATCTCTTCGGGGGTCACCATTCAATTCACTGTACCTTCCTTCCTTCTCCCTGCCATTGAGTTTTCTTAAAACATGTCCCTCTCTCCTTTCTGTCTTCTCTCCTTTCCTTCCTCTCTCTAGTTAGAGACTCAGGACTGTCATCCTTGCTGGCTGTAATCTGAAAAACCACGTGGCTGACCCCCGTCGTGTGGTGAAGGGCAGAGTGGCTGCTTGGTTACAGTTAGTTCATGGGACTGTTTGGGTGGAATGGGGTGAAAAAGGAAAGGCTGCTGTTTAATAGGTGTAACTGTGTCCCTAACCCACTCTCCCCCCCATTCATATGTTAAAGTCCTTGGTCCCATTACCTCAGAATGTGGCCTTATATGGAAACTAGAGGCCCGGTGCACAAAAATTTGTGCACTCGGGGGGAAGGGGGGGTCCCTCAGCCCGGTCTGTGCCCTCTAGCAGTCTGGGACCCCTCGGGAGATAACGACCTGCTGGCTTAGGCCTGCTCTCAGGTGGCAGAGGGCAGGCCCAATCCCTAGTGCAGCCCCTGGTCGGGCTCAGAGCAGGGCCGACTGGGGGGTTGGGGCACCGCCCCGTCACACTCAAGGCAGGGTCGATGGGGAGGTTGCGGTGCGACCCCCTGTCACGCACAGAGCAGGGCCAATCGTCACACACAGAGCAGGGCCCGGGGGGGGGGGGGGGGGTTGTGGCCCCGCCCCCTGTCACACACAGAGCAGGCCAATCAGGGGGTTTGGGTGCTGCCCCCTGTCATGCTGATCCCGGTGCTGGGAGGCATATTACCCTTTTACTATATAGGGTAGAGGCCTGGTGCACGGGTTGGGGCTGGCTCGTTTGCCCTGAAGCGTGTCCTGGATCAGTGTGGGGGTCCCCACTGGGGTGCCTGGCCAGCCTGGGTGAGGGGATGATGGCTGTTTGCAGCTGGTCACACACCCTTCAAAGTGGGGGTCCCCACTGGGGTGCCTGGCCAGTCTGGGTGAGGGGCTGAGGGCTGTTTTCAGGCTGGGGGTGACTGAACTCCCAAATGCTCCTTTTTTCCTTTTTTTTTTTTTTTTTTTTATTCTGGGCCAGCTTTAGCTTGAGGCTTGGCTCCAGCTGTTAGGCCTCACTGCTGAAAGTTGGTTTCTGGCCTTTGCTTACAATGTTGCGGATCTGCTGGCTGAAGTCCGGTGGTATTTGTTACAATGTTTCTTAAACTGCCCGCTCAGAGGCCTGCAGCTGCAGGTGGGGAACGTTGGTTTCCTCCGTCACTGAGGCAAGCAAGCCTCATGTTAGTTTCAAGCTGCCTGGCTGCCGGCCACCATCTTGGCTGACAGTTAATTTGCATATCTCGCTGATTAGCCAATGAAAAGGGTAGCAGTCGTACGCCAATTACCATGTTTCTCTTTTATTAGTGTAGATGGGGTCCTTGCAGATGCTATTAAGTTAAGATGAGGTCATACTGGAGCAGAGTAGGACCCTACTTCAGTATGGCTGGTGTCCTTATAAAAGGGAGAAATTTGGAAATGGATACACACAAGGAGAACCCCATGTGAAGATGAAGGCAGAGATCAGAGTGATGGTTTTGTAAGCCAAGACATGACAAAGATGGCCAGCAAACCCCCAGGAAGAGCCTGGAACCTCGGAAGGAATCAATCCTGCCAGCACATTCTAACCCAGCCGTGGGCAAACTACGGCCCGTGGGCCGGATCCGGCCCGTTTGAAATGAATAAAACTAAAAAAAAAAAAAGACCGTACCCTTTTATGTAATGATGTTTACTTTGAATTTATATTAGTTCACACAAACACTCCATCCATGCTTTTGTTCTGGCCCTCCGGTCCAGTTTAAGAACCCATTGTGGCCCTCGAGTCAAAAAGTTTGCCCACCCCTGTACCACTAGAACGGTGAGACAATAAATACCTACTATTTAATCCATCCACTTAATGGTACTTTGTTACTGAAGCCCTAGCAAATAAATACACTGCAGCATTTGGGTGTAAGTCCATGTGTAGAGCAGATACTTTGAAGAGAAAACCACAAATAACAGTTATCTTTTCCTTTATTTGACAGATATTCATATATTGTCAGTCATATGTAATTCCATGTTATTTGTCATTCCACTTTTAGCACACTTAGAAGTGTCCTTGAATGACACCCCTACCTTCTAAGTCTCTAAAATTGAAGATTAGTGTTTAAAACAAAATGAGCAAAAGCAAAAAAATTACTTAAATAAAATGATGACTTTTCAGACCATAACATCTCCTGGGATCATTGCTTTTATCACCATTGGATTCTGCTTTGTCCTAGTCTGTTAGAAAGAAAAGTCACTTTGCATTCCACAGAGTCTACAAAGGAAAGACCCAGCATGGACACTTGTAAGGCAAGCTCAATATCAATTTCTCTAGGAAGTCCTAAAAAGCAACAAAGTCAGGTGTTTCCACATGAAATACAGAAAAATAAAGTTTAAAATTCGATCATAAGTTACTCCTGTCACTGGGTCACCTCATGAATTTTAGGAGGGTTAAGTAGACAGGTGTCATTACCGCTAATTCCTCTGTGGGGAAGGTGCGACTCTCCCAGGGAAGTGAGTGTGTGTGCAGGATCCCTGCCTTGGAAATGAAAGATTACCTGCACACAGTCCTTTGCATGTTTCAGAGAATCAGATACAACTGCCAGGACCCACCCATACCTGTTCAACAAGATGGTGTCACAACCAGGGAGCTAGGACATCGCTTCTGAAGGAACACAGAAAATTAGTGACCTCACACATATTCTATCTCCAGTAGCAACAACAATTTTTTTTTTAAATGTAAAAGGCATTGTGCGGAGCTCTTGGTTTATAGCAAGGCAAGCAATCACCCACCAAAGGCTTGTCTAACTGAGAGAGAGGCAATACACATGTATATTTAGGTGTATGAAAAATTTGGAAAACATACATAAATACTTTGACTTAATCCATTGGGAGGTCAATAAAAAACAGAAAAATCAATCGAGTTCACTGCCTGGTTCCATGGTATTGTTACAGTAGGCAGTTAGGAAGGCAGCAAAGAGAGCCAGACTTCTGATTCAGCCAGATTAACTAAGAAAGGACAGTTTCACAGTCACTCTGGGGATCTGAGTAGGCAGGAAAGATGCTTCCAGTCACCCCAGGGACCAACCGGACCATTCTGTTCTGCCAGAGTAACAGGGAGGGAGGAAACAGTGCAGGGAAATTCCTTTCACTGCGACATGCATAGAAGCCAAGATGGTGACCATAAAGAGGGAGGGGCCTAGCCTGGGGAAATGTTGGGAAAAGATCAGCTAGGATAAGGGCACAAAACACCAAAAGATCCAGAAAAGGGACTGGATGGGGGGAGGGCATGGGCATGGCCCACAGGAAAAGCCAGGAAAGAGATTGGATAGTTTGAAAGAAAGCCTGCTCTTCTCCCAACCCCAGGAAATATATGGAAGTTAAGACAAATAACCCAGTATGTGTCTTTGGAGCATGCCCATGCCCTTCTCTTGGGAATGTACTGTTTGCTTTTTCTCCTAAACTCTAAGGGTCCCCATAAGACTTGCAACCAGGGGAGCAGGGAGCAGTGGCAGAGGATCCTCCTTGTGCCTCTAACTTCCTTTCCTGAGTCCATACAGCCACTGTGATAGCCTGCTGGCTCACTGTCTCTCTGAGGGTGTACTATCTCTTCCCACTCTAATAGATCTTGCCATTATCACTTAAAATCCTCCTAGGTGTGTGCCCCTGAAATTCCTTTCCTGCATCACCAGAGAAGAATCCTATTTCCAGAATGTGCTGGGGTATCTGCCCTGGTCCCGGTCCTCCTCCGGTAACAATATAGGTCTGCAGATGCCTTCATAAATGCCAATCAGGTATATTGCTATCCTTGTACAATCAAACTGGGATCATGCACCCAGTGTATCACCCTTCTGTCGACCACATCCATGGCTCCCGTCAGTTAACAGATACAACACAGGCTCTTTGGGGCTGGTGAGCAGGGCCCTACAGGCCTCTCTCTTCCTACTCATCGACTCTGCTTGTAATTTTGTAAATATTGCACAGAGTTGGGGCATTGGGGTTTATCTCCTGTTGTTCATGTTTTCTGTGTTGTTCACTCCTCTGTCTGGTTAACTTCGACTTCCCCAGGCTCAGCTCATGGGTCACAGCATTTAGGAGGGTGGTCCTAAATCCCCTCCCCCTCCTCTGGAGGCTGTTTTAGCCCCCCCCGCATGCAGACCTCTCTCTAGCAGCATGTACAGGAGGGTTTGCTCACCTCAGTAACCTCCCTGAGGCAAGGGAGGATGGTGCTGTCACCTGAGCTCCTAGTACCTGAGGCTGGCCTAGGTCAAGGTAGCCATTCCACAGACATTGCACTAAATGATGACTCCTCCAAACTCTACACCTAAAAAGTAGCCATGAACAAACAAACCAGAACCCCACCCAACCCCAACCACTGCACACACTAGTCAGCATCCCAAGATAGAATTTAAAACCGAAGGATAAGCTATATTCTGCAAGTGGAGGTAGTTGTTTTCAGAGATTTGAAGATCTCTAACATTAATCAGTCCTAAATTTAATGTTATGTTGTTTTATTTTCACCATAAAATCTTGCAAGCACACATATTTCAGTAATGCATGTGGTTGCCGGGGAAACCAGAGGGTCTGTGTGGAGCGAGAGATAAGTGGTTTGGAGAGAACAGGCCTCAGAAATGTTTCTGGACCATTCTCTCATGGTGCAGGCATCCGCCCCACATCGCACACACCCGAGCTGCTGGAACTCACCCGCCCCACGCCACTACCCTAGTGAGCCGACAGGGAGAAGAAGGTGACTCCAGCACAGATGAGGGCACAGTGCGATCATTTGTAGGTGGGTCACACCAGTGTGTTTCCAGCTAATTCCATCAGCCACCAAGAGTACTGCTTTGATGGGTTTCTTCGATGTAATGATGTTCAGACCCATTAGAAAAAGAGGAAAGAATAAAGCCGCTGGGGGAGATGGGATTGCTCAGGTCTCCAGGACTTCTCGGGAGGTGTCTGCACAGGACGTGGGGCAGGCTTCCTGAACTTTGGCACTCTTGCTATTCTGGGCTGGATCCTGCTTCGTTGTGGGGGGCTGGCCTGAACACTGGGGTGGTTTGCAGCATCCCTGGTCTCTGCACACTACACGCCAGTGGCAGATTCACCACCCACACCAGGTGTGATGAGAAAAACAGTCTCCAGAATTGCCAACTATCCCCTGGGGGGAGGGTGGCGAGGGAGGGGCAAACTGCCCCTCGTTGAGAGCCACTGCCCTAGAGATTCACAGCAAGGAGAGGTCAAGTGTCTTAGCTCGGGCAGCTATCACCAAAAACCACTGACTGTGTGGCTTAACCAACAGGCATTTGTTTCTCACAGTTTTAGAGGCTGGAAGTCCAAGATCAAGGCGCTGGTACATTGGGTTCCTGGTGTTCCAGGCTTGTAACAGCACTCTCTGTGTGTGCGCTCATGTGGCCTTTCCTTGGTGCATGTATATGGAGAGAAACATCTCTCTTCTAAGAAGAGGAAACCTCTGTGAGGGTCACCTTCCAAAAGCTCCACCTCCAAATACCATCACAGCTGGGGTGAGAGCTTCACCATATAAATTTGGGAGGAAGACAGCAGACAGCTACTAGAAACGGGTGAAGGCAAGCCACTTTCTGAAAGTCATAGGACTGTCGTGTTAAGGAGCTGAAGGCAAGATTCTTCTTGCTAAAGTCTCCTCATGTCGACTCTGTACTTCTCACTTCGCCTCAGTAACCTCGTAAGCCTTGGGAACTTCACGCCTCATGGGCTTTTGGAGGCTTTTGTGTGATTAGAGGGGCAGAGGAGGGATGGGAGTTGGTGTAACTGACACAGTACAAATTGCTTGTCAAATTTCCCCTCTTACTTGTCTGCAGAGTGCAATGGTGGGAACATGCACGCAGAGAACAATAACTGTCTAAACATGCATTGGCAGGGATGGTGTAGTAACTTTCAACCTGACAAATGAAAATGTAAGACTTGCCAAATGCGTTATGATAACTTCTTTGCTCACCAGCGGCAAGGAAATAGCGCCCTCCCCAAGGAGATCCTGGCAAGTTTATACCACTCAGGAGGCGTGTTTACCATCTGCTGATACATTGCAGGTGTGTGTGTCTATCCCTTATCTATAAGGCTTCCCGAAATTCCTTCAGGTCAGGAAATAGTTTCTGTTTTCCAGACACCAACCTGGTCCCTTGTGCATGGTATGTGCTCAATAAATTGGTTTCAATCCCATTTGTTCAAAAGTAACACACAGAGTACTCTTTCCACAAGGAGGAAATATCTCATATTCATAGTCATATTATTTAAGTATTACATGTGTAAGCCACAAGCTATTCATTGTCTTAGTGAAGATATGCAGTTTTCCCTGTGAGGTTGCAGACAACTGTTATCAAGTAATAATGGGGATATTTCTAGCTCTAAGCTCATAGTGGGGCCTAATTAATGTTCAGTGAAAAAGTCTATTGAGCTGAGTCAAGAGCCACTTCAATAATCTAGTCGTAGCCATTTGTTATTTAAAAGTTTAGACTATAGAATTTTGAATATTTACCCCCTTGGAATTTTAACTGGATGCTCTTTTCCTTCCCTCCTTATCAATCTGATATATCTCCTTCCTCTTTCAAACCATTGTCTTTCTCCACTCAGATCTGCTGGTCCCTGGACCTTTAGACCTAGAGTTCATGAATATTTCCTTGAAAGAAACATACTCAGGTATCCACCAACTCAGGCCCCACTGGAAAGTAGATCCAATGAAATACCAAGTCATATTAGGAAGCTAAACAAAAACTTCTGTAAATATTGGCCAGGGCTTGATTAATATCTGGCAGCTTCCCTAATTTAGGAACCAATTTAGGACCAACCAGAGAAAGCTAAATATGCTCCCCTAGCCAATCACAGAGGATGCCCTGCTTCCAGTTAGCCCTCCACCAGCTTCCCCAGGCCAACAGCCTCCACTCAGGGTAGCCCTGAGCCTCCCCTGTTTTCTGCTATGAAGCTGCCCATCTCCTCTGCCTGCCTATGAGTCTCTGCCAAACACAAGTGCTGGTGGCTGACTCCCTTGCTATAGGAAGCTCAGAATAGATAGCCTTTGCTCTCATTTGGTTGGTCTTTGTTTATTCCTATACCACACACACCATGGTCCAGCATGAGAACATGTGCAGTCTTAAGTAACTTGCCCAGATTGGCTAGTGGCTTTCTTTCTCAAGGAGGCTCTTTATTAGGAAATGCTTCCATCTCTAGGATTGAGCACAGCACCTGCACAGTGGTTAAGAGCACTGGTGGGCACTCACTAAGAGTAGAACATGCAAATATAAGAGCTAATTGAAATGGAAGAGAATTCTGGAAGAAGGACAAGCAATCAGCCATACTGAAATTTGGCCAGGGCAATGAACATGTGAAAACAGGAAAGATGATTCCTGGTTAACGTCACTAATCTTGATAGGGAGTGGCAATGAATTGACCAGACCTCCGTCTTAACTGACAGGAGTTGTTACCACACTATGAGCCACAATGCAATCTCAGCTCATTTGAAACTTCTCTTGGCATGTCTGCCTCTTGTAAGAAAGAAGAAATAGAAAAATATACATATTTGACACAAATAAAGAAGTCTGTAGGATATATGAAGCTCATCTAATCTTATCTATTAAAGAGGGAATATGCTAATTAACCATCATGCTCTCATAAGATGCGGTGCCCACAGCCAATAAAGAGAGAATATGCTAATTGACTGCCCACCCTCACAAAATGGCGGCACCCAGTCCCCTCATCCCCGCCTCATCCAGCTGGAGTCCCCCAGTTCCCTCAGCCCTGCCTCACCCAGTCCCCATAGCATTTAGCCTCATCCAGCCAGAATCCCCCAGTCCCCTCAGCCCTGCAGGGGAAGACAGTTGGGGGTGATCAGGCCAGCAGGGGAGGGCAGTTAGGGACAATCATGCCAGCAGGGGAGCAGTTAGGCATCAATCAGGCTGGCAGGGGAGCAGTTAGGGGGCTATTAGGCTGGGATGCAGAGTGGTTAGGGGCAATCAGGCAGACAGGCAGGTGAGTGGTTAGGAGCCAGCAGTCCTGGATTGTGAGAGGGATGTCCAACTGCCAGTTTAAGACCAATCCCAGATTGGAGAGGGTGCAGGCTGGGCTGAGAGACACTTGCCCCCCGCCCCCCCCCCCCCGCCCCCACATGAATTTCATGCACCGGGCCTCTAGTAACTGAGAAATCAGAATTGCAAAACATTCTTTTTTAGAAATAGATTTTTTATTTATAAGTATAGATCCTTTATTGTCTGCTTTCTATGAATTTAAAGTGTGAAAACCAACTGTTTGTTATTTCAACAAATATTTATTGATAGTCTGAGATTTTGTTGGCTTTGGATTTATTCAAAAGACAAATAGGAGTGACATGATCAGACTTGTGTCCTAAATCAACTCAGAATAAACTTCAAACTAAATTTCCCTTTAAGAATATTCAATTTTAATGTATTGCTTATTTACAACTTAAAGCTATGTATTTAATAAGCACTTCACTCCATTATGAATTCCCACATGCTTATAGGATGCACTGTAATACAAACATCTGTGGACACATAAATGTGGTTTCAAATGGGCTGATGCTCATCTCCAGAGGAAGGAAGCACCCACTTCCAGAGAGCAGAGATTCCCCTTCCTACTTGGGAGGTAGTAATAGAATGTGGGTGCAGAGGTGGAAATACTAGAGCCAAATGCTATTAAAATTAAATAAAAATAAATTACAATAATTGATAGCTTTGTATTACCTGTCTGCCTGTCCATGATGAAAAAGAACTGAAACCCACTACCCCCACTCTCACCTCCCCACCATCCCTTCCTGCATGCACACAGCTTGGGAAACAAGGACACAGCATAGCCTCCTGTCTTCATTAACATCACTTTATTATCTCACTGTCTTCATGAACAGCCCCTCCTATTCCAGGAGATTCTTGCCCAGGCAAATAACTTGATTGTTCAATATAGAAATTTGTGGGAAAACCCATCAAGTCTTTAGTTGAAAGTATCAATGAACCGTTTGTGTCCTATGACTCTTTGAATTCCTGATCCTATCAATCCTGAGCCTTCCTTAAACCAGATGAAATTCTCAACAAAATCTGATGTCACCTCATTGAAGACACTGACAAAGCTCTGTACAGTGGTGTTATCCCTCACCATGGGGAGCAATCATACAGCTTTTTTTTTTTTTTTTAGCAGCAGGCTGTGCGGGAGCCAGCGTTACACTCCACAGGGGCCATTGTTTTCCCACCAGAAATTTGAGTAGAGAAGGCTTTTGGGGAGGAAGAATTTTTCTCTACCCTTATAGGTTCTTCTGTCTGTTCTAACAAACTGACATGAGAAAAATTAACAGGAGAAAAACAAATTTAATTACGTATGTACAGGGCCCCCATAAGAATATGAGTACCACAAGCAGTCAGGCAATTGAGGTTTATATGCCATCTTGAGCTAAGGAGAAGGGATTAGGAATCTGCGACTTTACAGGGGAGGAAGACAATTTACAGGGAGATGGGAAAAGCAAATGTTTGATATACAAATGTTTGTCACGCCATGCAGAGACAAGGGGGCACAGTCACAGAGAGGCCTGTGAACAACCAGGCTGCTGAGCTCCCCCCACCCAGTCCACCACACCTGGCCCACATTCTTTGTAGCTTCTCTGGCAATAGCTCTTTTCATGGACCACACCCTCTTTCTAAATTCTGTTAGGCAGTTAAGGAGGAGGAAAAAGCTCTTCCTGGGTCCTTTGGGCTTCAACTGTCATTAGCTCAAAGTAGTCCATATACTCAAGTGGCACTTTCTGGGGAGACTCATTCTGAACCCATGCAAGGGCATGTGAGGCAACAAGCCTTCTGTGCTTGTCCTTCATCAGATATGCTATAAAAAGTCATTGCAGAACATTTAAGGTTTGTATATTTCAACTAAGACGGCATTATTCTTGGTCTGTGCCTATAATGCCCTGTTCCCATGAGTTACTTTATTTCTTATTATTTAGAATAAGCAAGACTCAAATAGGGCAATGGCTAGCTTAGTTTTAGATTTAATCAGCCATTCTGAAAGATGACTGAATGCAGGCAGTTTATTGAAAGTTTCAAAGATAAATTAGAATAAGAAAAGGATGATGACTTGCTGTAAGCTTACTGCCAGGCCAACTTAATCTCAGATGACTCATCAATTTGGTCTCATTTGAAGCTTAAACCAAAGGTGCTTTCCTTTTCTCTCCTCTAATAATTTCTTTCCAGGCTTTGATGTTTTTGTAAGTGGAGGCAAGCTTATCAGAGAAGTTCCAGAGGTGGGGGCGGGGAAGGGGGAGCTTAAATGGTGCCATGAATGAAAGAGATGAATTTCAATGTCTGTAGGAAGAGGCTGAGCTCTTGGGTATAAAGCAAAGCATATTTAGTACCAAAGAAAGAATTCAACTACACTGGCTAATGTGCTCAAATCCTTCCTGAGAATCCTCATCTCAGAGGATTTGCCTTAACATGTACTTTTCTCCTGAGATTTTTTTATGGTTCCCTGCAGACACCCTGAGATGGCCCTTTTTTGTGCGCACATTTTAGCCAGTGCAGGGTTAGTGGCACATCAAAGGGAGATACGCTCACCTGGAAAGACAGAGCCCCGTGGAGAGTGTGCATGCTCTGGGTCACAAAATGCATTTGATCTTCTGGTTTGGGTTCATGTGTCCGAATTGGTTTCAGGCGAGCTTGTTTCGGTAATTAAAGCCGAGAGTTCTTGGCAGTTTTTTCCTCTTTAAATTAAGAGGAATAACAAAACAGGCTCTTTCCTTTTATCAAACTCTACACGTGTGTAGAATATAATTATAGGTACTTGGGATTCCAGCTACTCATGTCATTTGCAGATAGCTCTTTATTGCCAACACCTTCCCCCATTGTTCCAGTGTTTATCAGTGGGCTTCTTGGAAGACTACAGATATGATGCCTAAAGAAAGAATCTTGGTGACAGAAGAACATTTCTTAATGGGAAAAATTAAGCATCTGCATAAAAAAAAGATTTGTGCCTGCCATAAAACAAGAAATGTGATTGGGGAAAACAGGCCTCATTACAATAAGCTAGGGATAACTTTAAATACTACACTGATTAAGTTTTTAATCTCTTTCTCACAGAACAGAGGCCTCCATTGAGCCAGAAGCAATCTACAAAGGAGCAGAAACAAGTGAGAAACTCCTGCTAGAGCTAGTATTAGAACTAGAACTACTACTATTGCTGTGGAGCATAAGGGCAATGGCTGCAGTGAACATTAACTCAGGGCCTGCCCTGTCCCAAGTATTGTTCTAAGTACTCGGTCTGCATTTATTTCTCAGGATACTCCTAGGAGGTCAACACTATTATTATCTCTATTTCATACTTGAAGAAACAAAGATATAGAGAAGGCAAATAATTTGCTTAAAGGATCCAAGCTAGACAATGCACAACACACGCATCAGAGATAAAGGTAAACGGGAAAAGATGCTAAAAGGTTTATCAGAGATACCAAGGGTGGGGTGAAAACCACACCTTCTGTGACCTTGTCAGTGGTTCCCTGTAGACCCCAACTTAGAGTTCCCGCCCACTTGTGTCACCTCTCAGCCCCAACCTCCTGGCTCTTCCCAATCCTTGCCTCCCACTCACTGACTCACTCCTCCAGCTTTTCCATGAGAAGAGCACCTGCCTTTTGCCTGGCACTATTGTCACTGGCGTTTTGGAGCATTTTCACTGTAATAGTTGAAGGCTTGCTCTACAGTCAATATAATTAAACACTTTCTGGATGACTCAGGGCCTTTGAGGGGTTATCATTTATTTTTCTGTATGATACTTATATTCTCATGAAGGGCTGTTTGCCCCACACAAAGCGGTCCCAGACAGTTCTATTTATATGCATACAAAAAGCAGCTACATTTCCATCCGCCAAGATTGCCTATTTACTTCTGCTTCCTTCCTTTTAATATACCCTCTAATGTCAAACAGTAGACGGAGAGCTTGGCGTGCTTTCTGAGAACAAGGCATGGGCTACATGACAGCTGTTTGCCTGGCTGAAGCTTAGTGACGCGAAGGGGCCAATTTTCCACCTGTCCTGTGAATGCTTGCTTGAGGCCCAGCAAGACCTAAATGATTTCTCTCATACCACAGACTTGAGGTATAAAATCATTTCTTTTATGGCACAGGCTTGCAGAGAGAAAAAAGCAAAAGGGCCTGAGAAAATAGGGTTAAGGACATGGGAGCTGTAGACACAAGTAAAGCTCAACAAGTACTCCTGAGATGTTGAAGGGACTCAGCAGAGTGACATGAAGATGACTTTAACCTGGAGGCCCTGGAGATACAGCGGACTGAAGAGAAGCCTTTTGGGAGCTTCCCTTATCTGAGAAGGAAGATGCCATAAATCCTCTCTCTGGGGAACTTCCAGCCAAAAAGGAGATTGACCATTAGCACTGGGATGAGAAATCACATAAATAAAATTTATAGAAGCTGCCATGCCCTTCATATGTGTCCCCTAAAAGCCCTATCCTCATTATCCTCCTATTAAACTACTATATAAACCATTACTCCTAGCTAGTCAGTGAATTACTCAGATTATTGAGTATCCTGCATGCATGTGAATAAACTTTGTTTCCTCCCCTATTAATTTGTCTAATGTCAATTAATTTTCACCCCCACTACCATCACTATATCACTAGGACCTAAGTTCATGGAGAAAAGTTTTCCTCTCAACAGTACAAAACTAGGAGCTGGGTGTTCCAGGACATGCATGTCTCAAGGTAGCCAGTGATGGGTTGTTTGAGAGGTAAGCTGTGCTCGATGGTGCTGTACTAAGTGGTCTTTGGCTTTAGGGAGAGAAGACACGTGTAGGCAAGAGCAAAGAATGGGCTGAACAGCTATTGGCTTAGACTTGAAATTGTGGTGGGTGGTGCTGTGTGACAGGAACCAGTGAGAGTGCTACAAGTCACAGGGCCAGAGAGGACTGGCTCAAGGTGGGTTACCTGTGCGCATTGAAGACAGGGTTTGGGGGTTAACCTACAATACAAAGTTGAGTGTGAGCTAGTTTCCTGTCTGAAAGAATGCATCAGCTCCCATGTTCACAGCCCACATGTAGCATGGGGGCTTAGATACACTCACTCATGAGGACTGAGTTCTGTGCTGGGACCCTGGACCATTGGACCTTTGCTAGGTACATGTTTGCATAAAAATTACATGTTTGAATAACAGCTCTCATTTCTGACAATAGGCCCTTCACATCTCAATTCTATTTGTGGATCATCTTTTGAGAATCTAAATAAATACCCGTCATTGAATCATAGCAGCTAGTATGATGCCTTGAATATGGTAATCACTCAGTTAATGTTCACTGACTGAATTAATTTAAATTATTACTGAAGTAATATTGACAAGGAGGGTGTAGAATAAATAAATTTAAATGAATTTGGGAAAAATTTTATTCCTATTTTTAGTATATAACAGAGCCTGATAGTTCATATAAATATTTCAAAATAATGACATCTTTTCCCCTCCAAGTTGCTTATGTATTTTAAATTCATGAGTTCATTGCACAATCTAAATGGCACTTGAGCCTTTTCTGGGGGCTAATACCCTTTGTAAATAACAATTTAAAGCTCAGTAAGAAGTAGCCCAGTAAGAGTGGAAGGGCAGTGTGCATTCATGAGATGAAAAGGCTAACCTAGTAAGAATCAGCACAACAATTTCTATGATGCCCAACCTTGATTGTGTGTCAGAATCACCTAATGGAAACATGGAGATACTCAGGCCCTATGCTGGAGATCCAGACTCAAGAGGTTTGGCATCAAGGTGGGACATGTGTTTTTCTAAATACTTTTGAATTTGATTCCATACTGAGCACATCTCAGTTACTTATTTGTATGGAACCCCTGCCTTGTGCCATATTGCTATAGACATATGTCTGTCTATATAATTATGCCTGTCCTTTAATCTGTGTTATAGAAAGTCATATGCCTTTGCCACATCCTTCCTCTAACTCAAATGCTTCTAATTACAGGACAGCTGTCCCAGGACAGACATCAAAACCAAGAAGTGGCTTCATTGATAGAGCAGCTAGGAAACTCGAGGGAACAGGAAGCTTGCAGGGGGAATATTGACTGTTTAATGGGGTAGGTTGTGTGGATCATCAATACTACAGACCTGTTTCAGTTATGAGCAAAAAAATCCCCTGGTCTCAGTTATGAGCAAAAAAAAATATGGGACTTTGAAGGCAGAACCACCATGATTTTCCATTTCACATGAGTCATATTCATCTCTAAAAATGTCTTGGGACAAAAATCACATTGCTTATAAAAATGCCAGTGGCATACAGAGATCCAGTTATGTATATGATTAAGAAAATCATTCATTCATAGCCAACTAAAATTCAAATGGAAAAAGTATTCAACTAATAAGAAAAAGTATTACAGAAATTCTCTGCTTCCAATGTCTATATCTATATTTACATCTGTACCCATAACTATAAATAGAAATAGAATTGTAATTTTGTTGAGCCTTACCTAGGATTGAAAAAGGAGGAGAAAGAAAAAATATTTTTTTTCTGCAAAATAAGGAGAACTTGACTACAAGGTGTCTCTAATGGTCTTCTATCAATTAGATTTATATCTCCTGAAGCATTTGCCTCACTGCAGGCTATTCTCTCACTTTTAAATGTTTGACAAAGTCTCCTGCCAAGACCTGTGTACAGCTGAAAAATGGGAGATAAGTTCACTACCAGAGCATTTGTATGAGTGGTGTCAAGGGGAAGTAGCTACCCCTGCTGTGTTCATAAATGTACTAGCAAAGAAGCATTTCCATTATTTTCGTTATAATATATTCCATGGGTAAATAACCTGGAACTTCACGCATAGACCCCTCAAACAATCTCTGCCACATGGAGAACTGAACAAGACAGAATGACTAGGTATGCTGTCCTGTTCACAGAAATTCATCTATTCCCGGGAGCACTATAGGAAGGGATGACTACACACACAAATGACTTGACAGACGAAAATTTCAGTAGTAAAACGTGATGATACCAAATAATGAGACTTAGGAAATAACAGTAAAACAAATAATAGCCAACGAAAGAGTCTAGACCAGTGGATGGAAATCCAGACTGCTCATCTGATGGCCCTCTCGCCACCCACCCCATGTTTTTTTCCTGGGGTGGATCAACAGGCATGATGCCTCAACTGTAGTATATGCATAAGTTGCTGTTTACTATATTGAACAAGACAAACTTAAAAGTGCTTCACAAGATGACCTAAAGATAATTATAAAATTATTTCACAATAGTGTCCTACTTTCCAGTAGGGCTCACACAAAGAAACAACATTGTCTTTTGTCTGCTTTATTCAAAGGGAAAAAAATTAAGAAGAAAACTACGTAAGAAACTTATCTTTGGTTAATGAGCCAAGAAATGCCTGTGTACCTGTGGCTAGGCATTTTAAATTAAAATCAAGCTTTCTGATGCTGTTTCTGTATTTAGAGAATTAAAATAATTGGACCATGACTTTAAGTATCTTTTTTCCTTCACTGATGCTACACCGATTAATATATCAGTCCTGAGATTCAAACCAATATTTTCAACTTCCTACTGGGCATCTTCCCTTTCATATCTAATAGACATTTCAAAATTTCCATCAAAAACCCAACTCCTGATTCTACCAGCCTGTCTCCTCTGGCAGGTTCCTATTCGCAGCAGTTTGTACTCCATCCATCAGCAAGCCTTGCTTCAAAATACTTCCCAACCCCTTCTGCAACAGCTCTGGTCCAGCACAGCGCATTCTCCTTCCCAGACTCCCGAAGTCAAGCCCTCACTGGCCTTTCTGCGTCCCGACCGTGTAGTCTCCAACCAGCAGCCAGAGAGGACTTTAAGTAATGCAAACCCTATCCTGCTCTTCCTAGCCAAGACCTTCAGAGTCCTTATCCAGGCTTAAAGGCATCTCTCGCTCACCATCACGATCTCCAGCCTTCCCCTGTCTCCTCCATTGGTCTCAGCACTGTTTCTGCCACATGCTAAGACCCCTCCTGCACTGGAGTTTTTGCTCTTGCCGCTCCATGTGCCCAGAAAGCTCTCTCTAGATGGCTTACTGTCTGCCTCTTAATGTGTGCTTAGTGTCCATCACTCAGGATTTGCTTGGATGTCACCTCCTCAGAGAGGCCTTTCTGGATCATCGCATTAAGCACGCCCTTCCCCTTGTCACTTTCTAATCCCTTAAGCTATTTTATTCATATCCAAAGCAGAGGGTAAATATGGTTTGCTTTCTTCTGAAACTTTCCACCACTAGACCATTACCTCCAGGAAGTAGAAACTCTAATGCTCTCCTGAGATTGGCACACAGTAGGCACTCAATAAATATTGGTCAAACGAATAAATGAATGAAATAATTTCACACCTTGGAAACTGATAGACAAGACAAAAATTATGCTAAACCCTTAAACTATCCAGTTATTTCTTAGTACAATATCTTGGCAACAGCATTAAACAATCACATTAGATTTTTATGGTATGAGAACTGAATTGTGGAACTTCTAGTCTGAAAGCTGGACTTCTTTCTATTTAATTAGTCCCAGGAAAGGTTTAAATCCTCCACTCATTGTCCCAATAGTGATACTTTATATGTAGATAAGAAATTATGATCTAGCATAAAATTTGTACTGTAGCCTTAATGAGATTCAAATGTAATCCTTAAATCTTGCCTGGTGTTTCTCACCACGAGGGCGGCTGCTTTTCTCTATGTGGTGAGCTCCCTCTGGGGAACTGCAGCTCAGAAACAGCACATGTGGAAATGGAGTGTGAAAGCGCAGCACAGCCCTAGCCAGTTTGGCTCAGTAGATAGAGCGTTGGCCTGTGGATTGAAGGGTTCTGGGTTCGATTCTGGTCAAGGACACATGCCTGGGTTGCAGGCTCAATCCCTAGTGTGGGGTGTACAGGAGGCAGCCGATCAATGATTTTCTCTCATCATTGATGTTTCTCTCCCTCTTTCCCTCTCCCTTCCTCTCTGAAATCAATAAAAACATATTTAGAAACCAAACAAAACAAAAAACACAGCACATGCACCAGAGAAGCACGTTCTTCTACCATCAGCTGCTGGCATGTGGGAGCAACGCAGAGGTCATACCTACTGTTCCTTCATGGTCAGGCTGCCCTGGGGCAGCCGTCTCCAAACTGGCTCCGTGTGCCTGGGGCTACCTGAAGAGTTGTCACGGGATGCAGGGCTTGGGGTTTTAAGGGAATCCATTTCTACATCTGCAATTTTCCCATGCAGTTTGAAAACAAAACTGACCTGCTTGAAAACACCCCATGTGCACTTTCATGGCCTCCCTTCTCTGACTGTACAAAACCAAGTGCAGTACCTCCCAGCTCCAGGGTGGACATCGGCCTCTGACTCCAACCCAAGGCTCTGAAAAGTGTTAGTGTCTGGGCGGAGAAGGAAGCAACTCCAATGCTGAGCAGTTCCTTTCCCTCCACACCCCTCCATTAAGTGGTTTCCAATTCTTTACTGTCTCCCACATTGAAGGAGAACTGAATCAAAGTGTCATTTGGTAGATAATTAAAAATAACTTCTGATAATGGATCCCAAAGAGATTTGGAAATAATATGCATAAGTTCAAAGAATCAAGTGGTATTGCTATAAGGAAAGATCTTTTATTTCCTTCAGCTTATATGTGTGAGTGATGTTTCTCAGCATTTAAATCTATAAAACCCCAAAATTGAGAAATGGATGATACAGAATCATGTTCATTCAAGCACTAAGTAATATTAATTTTGACTGTATAAATTGATTGGAATGAAAGGGCTCATCCATCTAAGGAATACATTTTCAATACAGCATTAATTTTTATATTTAAAATTTTAATCAAGATGTATGATACATATGTTATTTTGATCAATTGCAACCTACTAATAACTATAGTAGTAACTTAATCCATATGACAATTTTAATTTACAGTCTAATGCCATAAAATATTAAAAAAATAAGTTTTTATTTGTTTATATCTTGTTTGTAGAAAGGATGACCAATAAGAGATGTTTAAGCATAAAACATATCCATCCCTCAGGGAGCCTCAAAACAAAGGCTAACACCTGAACATCTCTGGGGATGGCCTCTGGTGATTTTAAAGTACAGCTGAGATAAAGAATTATATTTTAAAAAGTGCTCCATACCTGCCTTGGGTTGCATAATAAAAATAAGGCGTGTAGTTTTGGTTTTAGAGGTGCAGTGGTGGTGCTGCATTCTGGGTGCGGAAGGAGGATGCGGGGATGGCTCACCTGCTAAAGATGCTATGGTCCAGGTTATGCCCAGTGTTGAATGATTAGGAAAATCTATGTATGATGATGGAAATTTGGTTTATGTAACTACAATACTGTGACTCCAACCTATTATGCGTTCAAATAAGACTCAGAAGTACCTAGTAGATGTCCAAACAGCATCTACTGTTGAGGGAGTCCCAGTAGCAAACAGGGAAGATCCGTTTCCTGTTCCCATGGGGTTCACACTCTAGCAAGACTGTAACAACGCAATACCTATGGCTGCTGTCATCACAATCACATAACATGTGGCCTTGTCAGGGCCTTCAAAAAACCCCTATAAAGTTGATAAAGATGTTCTTGTTCCTAAAGAGCTATCAGCTTGGCCAAGGAGATGACACTGCTCCCTCTGAAGCATGTGGACTAATATGGGTCTTGTACACAGCATTCCTTGCCTGCTAAATTTGGGGGCACATAGACAAGGAAGATGGGTAAGGAGTGGATAAGAAAGAAGGTGAAAGGATAATGGGGGGGGGTGAAGTGACGATGTTGGAAAGTGAGTGGTAAGAGCAGGGACAGTGGGGAGAGTGCCCAACTGGAAGGAAGGCTGTAAACTTCAATAGTAAGTAATGAGGATGGACAGAGAAAGTTCAAGTAAAATTATCTGAACAATGATGGTCACACAGTGATCCAAACAGCTGGCAGCTGAGCTTCCCAGGGAGGGAGAGGGAAGGAGAGGAAAGTAAAGGGAGGGAGAGGGAGGGAGAGGCAGAGAGGGGTAAAGAAGAGGGAGGGTGAGTGAGTTCCTAGATTCAGAAAACTGATGACTGGGCTACAATGCACAGAGATCTCTGGAATCTGTAGGCACTCAGCTTCCAAGCCCAACTGTAGGCTAATGCTGATCATGTTCTTAAAACATCTGAATTTAACTAAAGCTGCAACTAAGTTGAATTTAACTAAAGCCCCGATATAGCTAAAACATGTTAGATGAGGTCAACTCTCCACCTTAGCAATCTGATAGAAGAAATGGGGTGCTCCCCTTTTTTCTGAGGCATGTATTACCTACATATGTCAATTCTAATATTTTAATACACAATGCCTGGCACAAATAACAAATCCTAAGACATGCAAAGAAGCAGGAAAAAGTGAACAAAATTTAAGAGAAAAGTTAATCAATATAGACAAATCCACAATAACCCAGATGTTAGAATAAGCAAATAGGGACTTTATCTGTAATGCATGTTAAACTATCTAGTGAATAAATGGACAACATGCATTTAAAAAAAGAACAACCATGGATAAATTCAGCAGATAAATGAAAATACGGAAGAAGATAGGGAAGAAGCACATGGAAATTTTGGAAAATACAATATCAGAAATAAAAAAATGTATGTGATATGAAGATTAACCCTGGATAGAGCTTTGACACAGAGGGAGGAGAAAAAGCCAATGGGGCAAAAAGGGAAGAAAACTAGGGAAGTTTTACCTGAGAAAGCACAATATATGAAAATGTCAAATGCTGCTGGGAGGTTTGAGCAAGATTAGAGGAGAGACATGCCCATTCTAGGAAGCACAGAGACTCCTGGGGCCTTATTGAAAATGGTTCACTGAAAACCAATCAGGCAGCAGAGTTCATTCTGTGTCATTCACGTCATGGAAGCACTGAATATTCCTTTACTGGAGTCCTGTGTAAAGGTCAGGGTGGCAACAGGGAGGGGTGGGAGTGCAGGAAGGGCGAGAGGCAAAGTGGCCCAGGTAGGAAGCACTGTGTGTCCCGCACCTGCCAGGCTCCAGGCTGAAATGAAAAGGTGAAATGCACATGAATAGCACAGATAATTGAAGAACTTCCTTCAAAAAGTGTCAACAAGACATCGCAATGGATTTACTGTACAAGGATGGAGAAGAGGAAAAAAGCCCCAAAGTTTCCATCCATTTCTCTCCCTCGAAAAGTGAAAATGAGGGCGTGTGAAAAATGGTTTGAGTATGTAAGTTGTAAAGGAGACGATGAGTTGAAAGTCAGTTCACCTTCTGAGTTTCAGATAGAGTGACAGAATGATGTTTTTGTCCCGGGGAGTGTACGTGAGAGGCCTGTCTAGGGCAGAACTTCCATATCGTGCCCTCAGCATGACATGTGTGGAAAACGGTAATACCAGTGATGTGTCCCACGACAGGGGCTGTGCCCCATTGGAGGCCGTAGATCCAGGTGCTAGGGCAGAATAGATGCTCCCCAGACCTTCCTAAGGGCTGAGGGTGTTAAAATTTCAGCACACTTGTGACCCATTCATGGTGCGCCACGTAGGGAATGCTGGTCTAAAGGAGGCCTGTCCACTGCAGTATCCCTGGTGGCCGTGGCACGCGGTGGTCCTTTGCTGTGAGAGAAGACTGCGGGTCATCCCTCACATGCACCTACTTCCTGACATTTAAGAATAGCAAGGTCACTGTTTTAATGGACCTGACTCTCACGCAGACACAAAGCAGTATTAGTCTGTGGAGTTAATATTCAATTTAAAAGTTTAACATCACCATTTTCCATTTCATGGCTATAACTTTCCGTGATGAGTAAATTAGGTTGTTCAAGGCTCAAGGTGAGGCCCATGGGCATTTTTTATCCTCTGGTCTGTCTTTCATGCTGAACACCCTCTACTGTTGACGGAACATTTGCGACTCCAACTTAAAAGCAACACGTTGCACTTCACTGTACGCTTGCAGCAGCCTGGTTTGTACTGCCTCAGCTTCAGCTGCCTGTATTAAATCACAGGATGATCAAATTCGGGACCCAAAGGATAGTATGTGCTTTAGGAAACAAGCCACTTGTCTGTCATCATTCCACTCCGAAGCCATTTATTTCCCTGGACATTGTTCAAAGGCTTATAATATACAACAATGGATAGGGAAATTTCATTTTGAATTGGAAAAACAGGCTTTCCTGGCAGTACATTTTCATGAAGTATCTTGGTTATAAGAGAAGAAACCTCTGAGTTTCAACTACGTTTCCTGAAAGAACTTTAAGAACATTTTGCTGAGGAGCTCTCAAGAGGTGTCCCTCTCCCCTCTTACCCCAAATCTCGTTGACTCTAGTCTGGCTGGATGAACAGACCGGCTTCTTCCTCTCCAGGAGCAAAATCTGCTCTTGCTGCTCATGCCATTTCACAGGTCAGCCCCTGGTACCTGCCTCAGGCTGCCTGGATGCCAGGGGGCTGGGCCTCCAGGCCTCCATCCACCTCCTGGCTCCCTGGCCTCTTGCCTGGGTTTGTCGTGCCTCCTCTTCTCCTGTTACTGCCTCAGGTGTCCTCCAGGACAGAACCACTGGCCCATTCAATTTATGATGTCAGCCTACACCCCCTTTTTAAGCAGAATCCCCCAATACGGCCATCCTTGCCTGCCCTGTAATTCCTCAAGGTCCAGCATAATACGTTTAACCAGATGTAAACCTAAGTAGCTGAAGGAGTATTCTGTAAACTTTTCAATTACTTTCTAATCCATTATTTTTAGTTTCAGAGAGTGAAAAGAACAATTTCTTCCCACGATTACAAGTTTTGTTTGTTTGGCAAGGGGGGAAGATGGCAGTCAACAAGTAGAAGGAATACAATTTAAAAACGTTATCCTGCTAAAAGCCTCTTTTCTATTTTTAGAATCTCAAGATTTGGGGTATTTCATTTCTCATGCCTTCTTCTCTCTAAAGCTTTTCTTCTGAAACTGTTTGGCCAGGCATAAAATGAATACCTAAAAATCAAATTAGAGTAAGTGGTGCCTTTTTTCCCCCTCTCTCTTTTTTTGAGATCTTTAAAAAGTCCTGACTCTGAATCAACTGGAAATCTCTCAGTTTCGCCTTTTTCCCACATGGAGTACTTCCAA
This sequence comes from Myotis nattereri, assembly GCF_964212035.1. NCBI lineage: Eukaryota > Metazoa > Chordata > Mammalia > Chiroptera > Vespertilionidae > Myotis > Myotis nattereri. The sequence continues at coordinate 13,334,303 of NC_138079.1, forward strand.
GGGGTGAGTAATTGTCTCGTTTAATAAAATAATTATTGGCTGTTCAATTTATTTACAAGTCCCCTTCCCAAGGAATTTTTATCTGCCAGAGCCAGCCGCCAAAATTCCCCAACAGGTGTCTGAAGTTAATTAACGAAGAACCCATGGCTGCATGGGAAAGGGAGGCAGCATTCATGAGATTAGGTTCCTGGGTTCGAGAGATATGAGCTTGAACACAGGAAGTTAATTTGAAGATATCAAGTTTGGCCAAAGCACACAGCTTTGCCACCGCCCACGATCTGGTTTGTAAAATCCAGTTATTAGAGTGGGCTGGCAAAGAGTGCTCCAATACATCACCTTGTCTGGGAAACCAGGCTTCTTTTTAAAATACTAATTGAAATTGCCTGTGTTTTAATTAAAACAACATCTGCTAGGGTCTGAAGAAACATGTTTTGAAAAGCAGAAAAGGTATGTCAACAAAAGGTCTTCAAACTGAATTAATAAAGTGAAGCTTTCATATTCCCAGGAATAAAAATAACATACAGCTTCCCCGGGTTGCTCTGAGAAACGTCCCAGAACCTCAATTTGCCCCTGGGTACTGGCAGGACTGTGTTCCAAGTGTCAACAAGACAGGTAGAGAAGGTGCTCAGGATTAACAGGACAGGTAGAGAAGGTGCACAAGATTAACAGGACAGGTAGAGAAGGTGCACAGAGTCAACAGGACAGGTAGAGAAGGTGCCCAAGATCAATAAGAAAGCTAGAGAAGGTGCCCACAGTGCTATGTGATGAGTGGCCTGGGAGATGTCTGCTCTCCAGAACGGGGTGCCACTGGCATGAGATGAGACAATAACAAAACACACACATGTCTATATTTTAACTAATGGGTGTGCCATACGTTATTAGAGCCCCCTATTTCCTGGTTTTGCAAGGAGACAATATGGGTGCAAAGTAATATTCTGCGTGCCCAAAGGATGATAACTGGGATGCGTTTCAATCTCAGGCTGAGAAATTTAGACAACATTTTGTGAAATTATCTCCTGAGTAGCATTTGGAATGCTGCTATATGATGATGGTCGAATCACTTTATTCCCCAGAGAACACACTCTTATGACTAGAGACTGAGTAAAAATGTATCCCAAAGTTTGGATGAAGATCAGTATTCACAGGCCTAGAATTCCATGGATATGCAGTTGCGAGAACACTAAGTGAAAGAGAATGTTTGGTGCATATATACAGTGGAAGATGATTCAGCCATAAAAAGAATCAAATCTTGTCATCTGCAACACATGGATGGACCCAGAAGATATTGTGCTAAGTGAAATAAGTCAGACAGAGGAAGACAAATAATATATGATTTCACTTATAGGTGGAATCTAAGAAACAAAATAAATAAACAAGCAGGACAGAAACAGACTTATAGATACAGAGAACATTTTGACGGTTGCCAGATGGGAGAAAGTTGGGGGGATGGGTGAAAAAGATGAAGGGACTAAGAAGTACAAATTGTTAATTACAGAACAGTCATGGGGATGTAAAGTACAGCATAGGGAGTATAGTCAATAATATTGTAATAACTACGGATGGTCCCAAGTAGGTACTAGGTTTATCAGGGTGATCATTTTGTAAATTATATAAATGTCTAATCACTGGGTTGTACACCTGAAAGTAATATAATATTGTATGCCAACTGTAATTGAAAAAATATTTTGAAAAAAGAGAGAATGCTTACAAAGCAATGTAACATTCAGAACAGAGTGGATACAATGAAGGCTCCCCCCACCCCCCACCTCCATTTCTCCAAAGAAAAAATACACTTCTCACTAAATAAAGATTGGCATGTGTGGGGATGGCATGGGGGGACAGGACGGGTAACTGTCATTCTATTAACAATATTTTTTTCCTTTATACAGTCTTTATTTTCACTTCAAGACTACTCATTTATATTTATTTAAGAACATTAATTAATTAATTAATTAATATTTATTTATTAAAGTTGCCCTTTAAATATAACCAGCAATCACTGTCTGTAGAATGGCCAGATGGAATCTTTCACCTGAATATTTAAAACAGATTGTGGCAAGAGCTGGGAATGTCCTCCATCCCTCAAACCTTGTCCTCCCAGAATGAATGAAAGGGATGGCTGAAAACCATGTGAGGCAAGAGAACTAGTACTGGATTTACTGCTTAAATCATAACTAATTCCCAGGTCAAAACCACCTGTATTTTGTTCATGATTCACTAGTGTGGGAAAGTATGAGATGGGCACTGCTACGTGCACCTGGAGATTTGGGGCTCCTTTCTCTTTCATCTCTCCTGGGGGAATTAGCGGTGTTTAAGAGCCAGCTGACTCTCCTAGAAAACCGCCCCTCCCTGACCCCAGAGAGTCAGGTTCTGTGTGGTGCTCCCTTTGAGGCTGGAATGGATCGAGAAGGTGTTGCCTGGACAGAGGCTCAGCTAGCTGTCAATGTGAAAAGGTCAGGCAAGTGGGAAGAATGGATCATATAATATGAACGTGTGGGGGCATCAGAGAAGGGTTCTTATAGATCCTTCCAAATGTGGAGACTCAATCATCCAAATGAGAATAGAGACGGGGAGAGGGTCATGCAAAACAGAGAGGGTGAGGAGGGAGAACGGAGGCAAACTGGGGCAGGCCGGGTCCACGTGGCAGGGAAGGCCCTTCTCTGCGGTCCAGGGCGAGGTATGGGCGTGGGAAGAATGCTTCAGCATCCCAGCCTTGGCTGGCCTACCAGACAGTGTGGCAAGCAGCCACCACCCAGGGAAGTGAAGGAAGGCTGCTCCGTTAGCTCTGCCAATACCACCCGCAGGGAGCAGCAGCTCTGCCAATCTTCGGCAAAGATGGAGGCACACAGGAGAAAGCCTTACTATTTCCTACCCAGTCTCAAAGCCCTTGCCACATGGCAGAGAATGAGCTAGTGTGAGTAGAGTCCTGGACTTCAGTGAATACCTACGTTGCCCCTCTTTTCCTCCACTCCCTGGATGCTGTGGGAAGAAGCTGAAACAGATATCCCTCCACCCCTTCCTCTCTTTATTTGGGGTTCCCCAAACCTCCTCTAGATCCATTCTTCAGAATAATTAACCTTTGTTATTCACCCCCGCATACGTACTGTACATATGTACCGTAGCACATATGTACTGAGTGCCTGTTACAGGTGTAGCAAAGTGCTAGACACTGCAGGAAACAAAAACAAATAGGGTACCAGATCCCTGCTTATGAAGTTGTGATGCATGCACATAAAAGTAAAAGACAATACAAGAATAAAACTACACAATGGAAACCTAAGATGAATGAAAACATTTTTTTTTTTATCAAGTAGGTGCTACCCACCCCCACTCTGAGTTCAAAGGGCAGTCCTCAGTGGGAAGGCCCCCTCGGGCTGGGCACTGAGTGATGGGTGGAGGTCAGTGCGAAGAGATTGTGAAGGAGTGTGCCAGGGAAGAAACAGCGGCGGCAAAGGGTGTGCGTGAGAATGACGGTGCAGACACTGGTGTGGCTGAAGGATTCATGAAACGCGTAGTGAGAGAAAGGAGCAGTTTGGGAGGAGCGTGGACAGTGCCTCCAGTGTGACACCATGGCATTCACGGAACAGATAACCTTACATACTGAGAAATATACACGTGTGGTGCCTGCGTTCTAACTATTTTGATACAGCCTTTTGATTTTCTGTGCTGTCTGGAAATGCAGCAAAACAAAACAGCACATATGAAATAACTCTCTTCAGAGTTATTTTCCATGGATGAGTAGCCATGGGTTAAGGACCAATGTTTGCCAAGTGCGAGACATCTCCCCTCTCTAGTGTTTATGTGTGCTGTACGTTTAAATTTTTATTGGAGTCTTGTTTGGCTTGTTCTGTTGGCAGAGAGGGGTGGGGATTTGGCTAAAATAAGTATCTGCCATCTTCATCAGGAACTGTCAACCTGCTGAAATGTTGGGCAATTTGCAGACTGGTTAAAGTGATATAATGTTGTTTTCTCTTTTCACTGAAGGGAAATCTTACCATTCATTAAAAAAACAATAAAAAATACTTTTCTGAATGATGAGATGACACTTGGAAGGATAATTAATATTTTCAAAGGATTACAAAAGAATGTACGGATGCTCATTAAGCTGGACGACTGCACCAAGTCACTCAGAACACAAAGACCTAGCTATAGACTCGCTGCCCACCTGGTGGCAGGGGCATCTCAGAAGCATGGGCACAGCCTGCGTGGGACCTGGGAGAGGCAGGGTGTGACGCTCCTTTTGGTGCTACTATATGACCCTCATTAGAGCTGATGCAGTAGGCTGATGGTTGTTCAATAGCTTATCTGGAGTTTTCCTGATAAGAGAGTCAGAGGAAGAGAAACCATTTGCTGAGGGAGTGTGGTAGCAGCTCCTCTCCCCATCCCGAGCTAAAAGAATGATCTAAGGAGAGATATAATTTAAAACAAACCCCCAGAACCAGTGGTGGGAGGAACTGGATTCCTTCTGACCTCCGGAGCGCCTGCATACGTCTGGTAAACCTCCGTAGGAAAATGAACTGGCTTTTGGATGACTTTCTTTTTTAGTATAAAATCATTTTCTTTTGTTGTTTTACTTAATGTGCTTACTTAATGTTTTGCAGATTTGGAATTCATTTAAAAATGATGGTCAGACAGGAAAATATGTAGTTCAGTCATTTGGCAAATATTTATGATGTTCCTACTGTGGATTGAGGGCTGCTCTAGGTACATGGGCTACATCAGTGAACAAATGAGACAGACTTTTCTGACCTTCATGGGCTTCCATTCCAGTGTGGGGAGATGGACAGGTAACCAGGGAAATAAATAACATGCTGTATATTAGAAGGTGATCAGTGCGGTGGAGAAAAGTGAAGCAGGGAGAAGAAGAGTTGGTGGTAGAATGAAGAAACGGAGGCCAGAGAAGGTTCTGCTGGGAAACTGGCACTTGGGTAAAGAACTGAATGGGATGAGAGCTGAGGTGCATAGGCCCCTGGAGGAAGAGGATTTGAGCCAGAGGGAACAGCAAGTTCAAAGGCCTGAGGCAGGATTGTTCCTATGGGAACCATAGTGACCCGGTGGGCCTCAGCAAAGTTAGTGACAGGGAGGAGAGAGGGTGAGGTTAGAGAGGGACAGCAAGCTGCATTGTACGGAATTGTGTCTGCTGTAAAAGCCTTCATTTTATAGTGAGACAGATGAGGAGCTATTGGGAGTTTTGAGTGCAGAAATGACCTGCTCTAAGGTTTTAATAGGACCACTCTGGTTTCTGCATTGAGAGTAGCTGTAGGGGGCAAGGGTAGAAGCAGGGAGACCAGGCCCAACTGGTGTGACTCAGTGGTTGAACATTGACCTATGAACCAGGAGACCATGGTTTGAGGGTGAGGTATGGGCGTAGGAAGTGGGCTCAATCCCCAGTAGGGGGCATGTAGGAGGAAGCTGATCAATGATTCTCTCTCATCATTGATGTTTCTATCTCTCCCTCTTCTTTCCTCTCTTTGAAATCAATAAGAACATATTTGATAAAAAAGGGTGGGCAGGGAGACCAGGTAGATGGCCATGGTAATAATCCAGGTGAGAGACGATGGGAGGTTGGGGGAAAAGCAATGAAAGTGAGAGGTGTCAGATTCTGAGAAAACACAGACCAGATTTGTTGATGGATTGGATATGAAGGGTGAGGAGTCCAAGGGGTCTGTAAGGTGCCTGGCCTGGACCACTGCAAAGACAAACTGCCATTGGCTATTGTGGGGAGACTGTGGAAGGATCGAGCTTGGGGAGAAGACAAGGAACTCAGGTATGGAGATGTTATACTTGAAATGCCTGTTAGGTATCCAGTGGAGATACACAGGTGGATACAGAGATGTGGGATTCATACTAGAGATATCTATTTGGGTCAGAATATGGATGATCTTCAACACCATGAAGCAGGTCACCAAAGCTTTGAGTGAGATTTGGTAGAAAAGAGATGATGTAGAAGTTTATTGTTTTGTTCATGGTTCAAAATCATTGCCACTTTCTTTCAACATGTAAAGTTCTATGTAGCATTTTTCTATAAAAATCACCCCTCTGATACACTATTTAAAGAGAATTAGCAAAGGTCTTTCTTTTCTCCTAGATAGAATACAATGGTGTGCTTTTTGTTTTGTTTTGTGAAATTCTGCCTCTTTTTTTTTTTATTCGAGAAAAATGTCATTGATTCCGTAAAGCCTGTGACTGCGATATTTTCACTCCTATTTTTAAGAGACTGGCTCCCTTTCCTGTCTGGTGACATTAGATAGTAAAGACTTAATTGAACATGGGCAATATGGAGCTCCAAATGTTCCTGCCTTAGACAGAGTGCTAGATAACTGGCTTCCAAGGAAAAAGGGATACCTGGAAGCTAGAAAACCAATGAATAGTTCCCTATTTTGTTATATTTTAATCCACCGAAAGAAATAAAACACACAAACCCACAATACCGAGTGGTGAGTGTCCAGGCAGTAGACTGATTAGCTATTGATTTTTCCTTCATTTTCTAGAGGAGCAGAGGGATTTTATCGGAAACAACTACGTACAGAAAAGGAAAGCAAGCAGGGAGAGAGTACCTTGACCTTTTGAGCTAATGGGTTAGTTTCAATACTTTAAAAAATCCACAAATAATACTTAAATTAAATTCAAATATAAACATCAAATTATGTTTGTTTCATGCCTTATAATGTACTGCAAGTATAACAAATCATTGCATGTATTAGAGACAGATTTGAAGTCTGGTTTCCTTATAAGTAAACATATACTGTACAAATTGGATGTTTATTGGAAGATATAATGGGTACTGTGAAAGGGAGGAAAAAACTGCAAAGGGCCTAGTGTGCCACGCTCAGGAATTTGAATAGCAAAAATGAACCTATGTATTTATGTAAAATTCGTGTATGAAATGTGGATCCACACCTAGTATTCCAACTGCCCCAGAAAAAAAATCTTGCCTTTTGGGCCACTCACCTGCTTTCTCTCAGATTCCTAGAGGCTATATACCTGAGCCTTTGGCATGGTGGGTGGTCTAGCTCCCTGCTGCTTGGCCTTCATTGACACCTATTACCTGCATTCAGTCTTGCCAGGCTTCCTGCTGTACTGACTGACCAATGACCTCTGGAATGACCTCTTTGATCCAAGATGCCTACATTAGGAAGATGGTCTTTGGTAGACTTGTGTCTCTTCCCAGGTAGATCTCTGTGGTTCCTTGGTTCTCTAGTCATCAATCATCCTTGGCCTCCCATCTACCCACTGTAAACGGGGGGACAAGGAGTCCTCTCCAGCCAGGCTCCTACCACTCACTGCCCCAGGCACACGAGGTCCCATGAAGGCTTGAACCCTCTGGCTTGCTTCCAGACCTTCTGGGGGCCTTCTGCAGAGGCCGCTCCTTCAATGCACATGCTCTAACCCCCCAAATATCCACATGGCCCAGGCTCACCTCCTTCAAGTCATGGCTCAAATGTTACCTTCCCAACAACTCCCATCCTGACCTGGACATCTCATTTAAAATCACAACTGCTTATGCTAAGTGAAAGAAGCCAACACCAAAGCTCTCATATTCTATGATCCCATTTACATGAAACTTCCTGAATAGGAGAATCCATAGAAACAGGGCACACATTGGAGAGTGCCAGCACCTGGAGGGGGGGAAAGTGGGGGTAACTACTCAATGAGTACAGGGTTTTCCTCAGGGCGCTGACAGTGTTTTGGAATTTGGTATCAGTGGTATACTTTAAAATGGTTAATTGTATGTTATGTGAATTTAACCACAGTTTAAAAGATGGCAACCTCACTAATTACTGTCTCCTTTACCCAGGTCCATTTTCCCCCTAGAATGTTCCTAACACACAACGGGATTCATGTGTGCATCTTGTTTATGGCCCATCTCTGCTCTCCCGATGGAAACTCCACAAGAGCAGGCTTCCTGTCTGCTTTGTTCATTGATGTAATAATCTCTGGACCTCGAACAGGCCTGGGGCAATGTAGGTCATGATACATATTTGGTGAATATATAGACAAATGTTTGACCTCTTTAATGTTCATTAATAAAAGATCCTCCCTATTCCTTGAATACCAAATTAAAGGAAGAAGATTCAGTAAACAATAAAAGAGCCAGCATGGTCTCATCCAAAATAAATGACACATTCGAGAGGAGAAGCTAAGTGGCGCGGATCCCATTACAATTCCTGCTCCCCATATGGAAAATAAAGAGCTTGACAGGGATTTAAAGGATCAGGAAAATGGTATCTTGTGCTGAGCATAGCTTTAATTTGCAAGGATTAGAAATGCCAACAAACGTTGCATTTTCCTCTGAATTCTAAAAGATAATTCGGGTCATTGGATTTAAGCTAGGAGAACTAGGAAAAATGTGGCCCCTAATAAATGCACTATTTCTGCATGCACATATGTTCTGTGAGTAGATTCAATCACATGGACCCTGCCAGGAAATATTTTCATTGAAAAACTGAGACACTGTGAGAGAATCGGAGAGAACATACCAATGAGCTCCTTATTTCGGACGTCCAGGGCCATGTTCCGGAGCGCCGTGGCCACTGCGCACACCACACGGTCGTTATCTATTCGGAGCAGCTCCACGAGGATGGGCAGGCCTTTCTCTTTCCGGACAGCAGCTCGGATGTACACTGACCACTGCAAAAAGATGAAGGCAAAGACCTTAGGAATAGAGGAGGCAAACCCTAGGAGCAAATAGCACGTACAGTTTTCAGACTGTCCTTTGCAGGAACCAAAAAGGCTGAATTATCAAGACCTAATTGTAAAATAGGTTGAATAGGTTAGACATGTATTTAAACGTTTTCATGTTATATTTTGCCTTCACAATATGGGAAAGGTTTCAGGGTGAGTCAGCTAGCCACATTTTGCTTCTCTGGTACCAGTCTTTCCTCTCCTTAGATTGGAAAGCCATCTGTAGCCATTTGCATGATGTATATACTTGATACTTTGAGATGTGAAGGTTTGGGACAGAAAGGGGGGCTACTGACATTCAGAGGAATAATAAAATGAGCCCTGGAAAAAGTAGAAAATGATAAAAGATTGAGTGTGGGTGATTGGTTTAAAAACAGAGATTTAATTTGGAGGTGGGGCATAGAGATGAGTTGCTAAACATATCATCAGTAAGTTCTTTGCTGAATAATAAAGATTAAATAAGTCAGAAAAAGGTAGGGGTGAGGAGGGGTAAATATGACATTAAAATAAACAGTAAAAATTATAAACTAGAAAATATTTAGATCAAAATGTGCTGTGTCTAGGGCAGTGATGGCGAACCTATGACACGCGTGTCAGAGGTGACACGCAAACTCATTTTTTTGGTTGATTTTTCTTTGTTAAATGGCATTTAAATATATAAAATAAATATCAAAAATATAAGTCTTTGTTTTACTATGGTTGCAAAAATCAAAAAATTTCTATATGTGACATGGCACCAGAGTTAAGTTAGGGTTTTTCAAAATGCTGACACGATGAGCTCAAAAGGTTCGCCGTCACTGGTCTAGGGCCATAATTCCATGTTTACTCTGTAATATAAGATATATAATTTGTTTTGGGTTGGTGATTATTGATCATAATGAAGCACACCTAATGTTACTACTGAAATGTACTTGCAATATTCAGAATGATAAAGCATTCCAATCCATGTCACAGAATGTAGGAAGGCCAGATTCTTCCGACATTTGCATATACACTTTATACTATTTTACGGTGTTCTAAAGAAGAACGTGCACTATAAAAATCAACCCATATAGGGTTTAATCAGTCACATTTTCATTTAGGATGTAAGAAAATGACATTCACGACAGGAAGTTTTGGATTCTGTGGTTGAGTCCTCTGGGGGACCACCAAAGGTGGAATAAAGTCCCCAACCCCCCCCACCAGGCCCCTCCACCCCCCTTCCCCATTGGGGCAGACACCCCAGAGCTGGCTCTCACCTGTGGCAGGCAGGGAGCCCCCTCTGGTAGTGAACGTAGGGCATACGCCATGCCTGCCACATCCTCAGCCCAGCCCTGCATGAAATATGAGATTAAAAAAACACACAACTTCATCCCATCCTACGTTAGAAGTCACATTCACATAGTTTCTTGTCACCATCAACTCGTCCCATAATCTCTCCCTTGCCCCCACTCCAGGAAGCCTGAGGGGATGGGAAGCAGCTAGAATCACTAAAGCATCTCTTGATTGCGATGAACTATTTCACAGACCTGCTCTCAGGGAGCAGCAAAATGGGTGGTCAGGGAGTCTCAGACACGGAAAAGCACCCAGGTTTGAAAGCTGTTTCTTGGAATTTGGAGGGAGGTGCTCTGTGAACATAGTACAGAATCCCTTTCATGTCCACTAGAAATTTAATTCGCAATTTGAAATGCTGAGACATGATTTTCATCTACCGCCTCCACTAGACTTGTAAACCTCTGGTCTCCAGGGCCCAGGGGAACCTGAGCTTATGCAGCACATGCATTGTTGGGTTCGTCCTTAAAACTAGGAAGGGAGGTGAGAGAAAGGAAGAAAACGGAAATCAGAAGGTAGGCTTAATGTTTACCAGTTGTGAGATGAACATCAACAATTGACTGTATACTGGGCAGATGTGCTGGCCCTTTGGGAGGTAGTGGGAATGTTCTTGGCAACTTGGGCAGGCTGATGCATGGGTCCTAGAGATGGCCTCTTCTCCCGCACCACCTCATTCCAGTTGAGGATGCTGGTTTGAACTTTAGTGACCGCTTCTAATTCCCTAAGACGCTGGAGGTGGCATTAGTGTTCTTATTTATAGAGAGGAAATCTAGGCACAACGTTGTTAAGTAACCTGCTCATCAGGGTCAACTGTGCCCCTGGCCCCAGTCCTGTTACTCCAAATCTGCTTCTCTTTATGATGCTGACAATTTCCCTCCTCTGCCAGCATCTCATTCTCTCTCCCCTAATCCTCTGTGCTCAGCCCCCCAGACACCGCCCTGCTCTCCACTCCCCTCCATCCTTCTAAACATTGATAGAGAAGAACTTGGCCATATCTGAAATAAGCCAAGAAGGGAAATTTATGATTGTATCATTTTAGAAGTCCAGCTATTATATCCTGCCCATGTGGGATGGAAAGATGATTTAGTGTTTGGAAAATAAATGAGAGTCCTTCAGCTTTGTGGAGAACTTATTTGAGAGTAAAAAAAAAAAAAAAAAAAAGGAGGCTATATATGGCCCAAAATGTTACAGATACACCTTTTGGTACCATAAAATGGTCAACAGTGGTATGTTCTCCCTAAGTGAAAAGGGATAACCAGACAACAGATTTCAACTCGTATTATTACAATTGCTGCATAGAAAATAACTTTTATTTTGAAACTTTTAGTTTTGTATGGTATGGAAAATTCCCAATATCAGTTTAGAATAGGACGACTCAGAATAAACTACTTACATTTCACTCAAAACATGCTGCAAGTTTCCACAAGATTTCTTGACATGCAAAAATAGGTGATAGTGATGCCTTTTAAGTAGCAGCCAAGCAATCGACCAGTCTCAGAGGTAATGTGTGACCAAAGTGTAACCCACCAAAAAAGGAGTAAACCCCAGTTAGAGGTGGAAAGGAGAAAGTCACCAGACAGTGTTATTGGGAAATGAGGTATGGTTTCAGGTACACTCAATACAGAACCATGAGGTTCCTATAGAGTTTCCCAAAAGAAAAGTCAGTTGCCTTGGAATCATCCACTGTGGTGGTTAGAGGTGCATGGGCTGCCAAGTGTTTTGTAATCTAAACAAAAGTAAGAGTACCACTGGCATAACAACATGAACAAGAGAGAAACGTGTATCATAACCCATTGTAGTTGAAGTGAAAGTCTGGGTAAAATGAGAGCGCTGTGCACTGAGCACATGTGTACAGAGAGGGGAGCTATCAGGCATGGACCGGGATGCTTCTGAGAAGAACGGCTCATGAGTGGAAGAGAGAATGCTTGATGATTCAAGAGGATGAGAAGGAAGAGGAGTAGGAAGGGGAGGGCGGGAATGACAAAGAGAAGATGGAGAAAAAAGAGCTGGTCCGGGAGAAAACAATTGGTGCTTAAAACTAGGAAGGGAGGTGAGAGACAACAATTTATAAGCAAAAATTATAAGCACAAAAAATGTGACCCAAATTTCTCCTGCAGAAATACTTTCCCAATGAGGACCTCAGGAGAGTTATAAGCCCTTATAACAATCTCAACTATAAGAAACCTAACACTTAACCAAATGCCAGGCACAGTTCTATTTTTTTACATGTATTAATTCACGTAATCCTCATCTCATCCCTGTGAAGTATGTGCTAGTGTTATTTCCACTTTACAGATGAGAATAGGGAGGCACAGCAAGGTCCCTCAGCCTGCGGCTGCTTGACCAGGTCTTGAACCCAGGAAGCACTGCCCTAGAGTTGGTGTGCCTGACTTCCCTTCTCTTCTGCATCTCAAAAAGACAAGTGTAAATTATATACATCTGCAATCATAGTGATATAATTCTTTGCAAATTCACCAATTAATCTTGGTCTAATAACTCATGTTATTATTTTAGTGTTTCAATAACTCATTTGGCCCTCCTCTAAACTCCTGAGTTAAACACCCTTGAATATTGGCAATGGAAGTCCTGGACATTTCAATTCAGCCCTGAGAACAACTAAGCTATGCTCAATTCAGTATCTTTCTTGAGGCTGTTGACCAGGTCTCTAGGGACGAGTCTCAAATTTCTCGGTTCTCTTATTTTTTTATTCATTGGGGCCACATGGCAGAAGATTCTGTTTTCACTACATCTATGTTGCTATTATGTTAGCTCATCAAATATTAAAAATTAATATTCAAATATATATTTAGTCTACCTTATTTTAAAATTAAATGAGGAAATAATAGTCTTGACAATAATCACATTTTAGGGGGAAAGTTGACTAAACAAAGATATCTAAAATGTTTGGCTTAATAGCAAGGGCAGATATAGTTCTACAGTTCAAACCCTGGGTTTTCACAAGGTTCAATTACAATAGAAATAAACCATAAATGGGAGTTCAAAGAACATTTGGTCACATGTTTACAAATCTTTAACCTACTATATCTAATAGTTTTATTATTCTGTGACAAAAACATCATTGTGCTGTAAAAGAGGAAAAGGTAACTGAATTCCACATTGGCTATGAAAAACATTTATCACTTTGCTTCTGCCACAATGCTATTATGTTTTTCTGATGCTCATAAACCAAGTAATGAGGGTTTTAAAGTGTAAAAAGTATTTAGGGCCATTATGAAGATGTGTTTGCTAGTCAACTTGTCACATAAAAGGACTGTGCATGATCTCCCCATAAAGAGTAATTATTGTTTTGGGAGATGAGGTCTATAAAAAGCAATCTCTATGCAAAATACTGGTGTTTTACCTTCACATTTCTGCTTTCGTTTGGGTCATAAAAAGTTAAGGACACTAAAAAAAGTCACTAAATTTCAACAGTTGCTATGAAATCACATTCTTGAAATTCTAGGTTTCAGATAGTAACACTGTCTATACAAAAATTAAGGCTATTGTGTATCCTAATTTAATCTTTTACTTAGTATTTTTTCTTAAGTGAAATCTTTTTTTTAAAGTAAAGATTTACTTATTCTTTGTACAAGTTGTTCTCAGTCATTTAAAAATTATAACAATTTATCAGTGTTTGGCTTAATGAAGATTTTTCTCAAATCATCCCTATGGATTATCTTCCCTACCCACATAATCCTTTACCATTTAATATGATAAATTAATAAATTACACAACAGATGATGATAATGTAATTGTCTTTTATGCATGCCTGTGTATTTGCATTTTTATAGTAAAGCTCTTATGGAAGCACATATACTTTTAACTATACACAAATATTCTTTAGCAGTCCCCTGCTCTGCCTGAGCACCATTCCATTTGACTAAAGTTACAGAATAAGGAAGGTTAGTGCTTTATAAGTAAGGCTGACATTCTGAGAGTCAAAATTCTACTTTACCCATTGGGAGGGAAAGATTTCTAAATGATTTCTGTCTTTTAAAATTATTAGTAATAATTTAACATTTTTTTCATTTCAGAGGGTCAGCATTAGGAGTATCAGTTATTAGAAAATATGCAACAGCCAAGACATTTAATGGCCTCTGGCCGTTTTCCTCTCTTGCTACCTTGTAGTTACTTTTTCTAATTCTTTTGTCTTTTCTCTTTGCCATCACAGTATTTACTCTCCCTTCTTAGGCAGATCTTTATGCCTCTTTATAAGAGGAACTCCTTGCTTTTTTTAATCTGATGTGGACTGGGAAATCTGATGGCCATAGTTGTTAAACTCTGTTGAAAATACAGAATAATTTTTGTGATGCTGACTTCATCTGCTCCTTACTAGTCTCTATTAGTAATGGAAAAAAATTACCAAATAAATGTCTACTCAATATGTGGGGATACATTTCACACTGGGGATAACTGTGCTGAACTAATGGGCAGGTTTATGCACTGAAAACAGTCAGCAGGATATTATTACCAGAAAATATTGAAAAAAATTTATGATAGTTCATCCATAATTCTTATTTTATAATCCAAAGTAGGAATTTTTGAATATCAAAATAGCATAAAATTTTTAATCTTATTATTCTCTTGTTCCAAGTACCTAAAGACCCAAACATACCTCCGCTATGACACAGAGCCTGGTAATTAAACAGAACGTTCAACCTGCAGGAACTGTGGGACTGGGAAATGCTATCAAAACCTGCAGCCTGCAAAGCACTGATGAGTTTGAAAACTGAAAAGAACATAGTTTTCCCATAACACTTTTCTGTCACAGGGATGAACAGGTACAAAGAAATACATGGGACTTGGCTTCTGCCTTTAAAGTGTTTACACACCAGATTCCTTTCTAGAGGACATTCTTAGTAGCTCGGTAAAGACGTCTATACCTAAATGAATAATTGGTGACACTGATCCTTAATTTTGATGTTAGATGTGGTGCAGTTCTTAGTACATAACATTTCTTTTTTTTTCCTCTGCCTGCTTTTAAGATTTTCTCTTTACTACTGATTTTGAACAATTTGATTATGATGTACCTTGATACAGTTTCTTCATATTTCTTGTGCTTAGTGTCCCATAAGCTGCTTGAATCTGTGAGTGTATGGGTTTCATTAAATTTAAAAATTTTTCAGTAATTAAATTTTCAAATAATTTTTTTTGGTTTTCTTCTTCCTTTATCTCTCCTCTCATTTGGGGACCACAATTACATATACAACAGGCCACTGTACATTTTTTTCCGTGTTTCATTTTGTATAGTTTCCACTGATGTTTTCTAGTTCACTAATCTTTTCTTCTGCATTGTCTATATGCTGTTAATTGCCATTTCCATGCATTTTTGTTTCAAACATTGTGCATTAACTTTAGAAGTTATTTGGATCTTTAATATATTTCCATTGGTTCCAATTAACTTTTTGAATATGTGGAACATAGATTTTAATTTTTAAAGCAGAGGTTGTAGTCTTGCATTTAAAATCCTCTAGGCCTCAAAGGTATGTCTCCATTGTTTAAATTGTCATAAGAACCTAAGTATTTCTTAAAGAAAATAATAATTCACTAAAATATCATAGGTTCAAGATGGCATACTTGATATGCTACCACCTAGATGCTGTGTGGTTCAGGTTAGACTCATGGCTATGCGCCAGAGCCCACTTTCCCATGCCCATCTGGTCATTCCTCTAACTTGGGAGCTGGGTGGGGACTTGTAGCCACTAAGTGCTCTTGGCTGTATATACTGAGAATTGCTTGACCAATGACATCCTGCTCTCCTCTTTGCATCCAGTGTCATGACTGGCCTGCAGGATGTGACGTGAAGCATCCACAATCTTCTCTGTTCAAAGATGACACATCTGAGAACATAAGGAGGTGCTATAATTTGCCCAAGGGTCACAAAGATCAGAAGAGGTAGAGTCTATGTTTGAATTGAGACTTGAGTCAAAGCCTCCTAAATTTAGAAGGAGATAAAATCTAAGGGTTAGTTCAAGGAAATGATTCCCATTATTATCTCTTTTCTACTCATACAAAACTAGTCTCTAGAATTCTGCCTGACGTGACTCTGCTTTTCAAACTTTTCTATGGTTAAAAGCAAGTGACAACTTCACTTCCTCTCTCCCAACCTAAATTCTCCCAGTACAACATTAGGGATGCTTATGAGCAGGGGAGGAAAGGGATAATATGTTCATTCCTCAGACTCTCAAAAGAAGAAGGGGTGAGCCTCCCAGGCATCAGTAGCGATCCTGGGAAATATTGTCAGAGACTAGGCCCCCAAAGTTGGGAGGTCACACCTGAGAGAGAAGGCAGCGCTACTGCCAAAACGGTAGCAATGGAAACAAAGGATCTCTCTCTCTCTCTCTCTCTCTCTCTCTCTCTCTCTCTCACACACACAGAGAGAGAGAGAGAGAGAGAGAGAGAGAGAGAGAGAGAGAGATGACAAGAAGCAAGAGAGAGAGAGAGATGGCAAGAAGCGAGAGAGAGAGAGAGAGAGAGAGAGAGAGAGAGAGAGAGAGAGAGAGAGATGACAAGAAGCCAGACATTGGTATGATAAGAAGAGAGGGTGTGATTGTATGACAATGCTGAGGCCAGTATGTGTGGTGCCTATAGTATTAAGCTTCTGAGAAATATCTGTAGTTATGTGTCTATATTAACATTGTTTTCAATAAAATGTTAAAAGAGTGATTATGCATATTTTAAACTGAGGCTTTAATAGTATATGAGTGAAAAATGGATGGCAGACGCCCAAACTTCTTTTGATATTTTTCCCTATATGCACTCATTCTTCTAAGAAGTTACACTTTTTTATGCAATAAGGTGAGTTAGCTCATGTAATAATTAGTGATCAAACTCAAGAATTCTTTGCTATGGTGAATCTCTTCCTACCCAAAATGAGGGTCATGGAAATTTTCTGTGAAAACCAATCAGTGTGTGTTTATAAGGACTCTAATATTCCCAATAAAATATTTGTTTTACTTTAACATTTTTGACAAAGATAACTAGCAATGCTACTCTTCTCTGAAAGCCAATAATTTAAAAATTCAAGACCTTCTTTTCCGCTGGGAACAGGACCACCTATATAACATTACAGAAATCACATGAGCTTGTATACAAGATGTTTGGGTGTTAGCTCCCTTAACAGCCGACAACAGTGCTTTGCCAAGTGTCAGCATGTCCCATCTCCTCTGAAAAGCAAGTAGCTCAGCTGCACAAGCAGAATGGAGAGCACATCACGGCATTTTCAATGACTACCTGTACACTTAGATCTAGCTGCCTGTGCTTTGTACTGATCTGCAAGGATCCCTGAGCCCTTAAGGAGAATTTTTCAAAGGAATACCTTTTCTAAGTCCAACAGTTCAGTGTAACTGGTCTTCCTCTCACATCCTCAAAAACTTCATTAGAATTGCATTCCTCAAAACTGGACTTCTGCTATTTTCTAAGGTCGTGCTCATAATCCCAGATTTCTTTTTTATGGTAACGAACTAGTCATACCTTCCAGCTCCCTGCAGCCAAGTTCTGCAGGGCGCCTGCCGCCCCTTCCAGCGTGTCTGCATTTGAGCACTCAGAGAGCAGTGTGAGGTAGGGTTTGACTATTGATGGGTGCCACAGCATCTGGATCCCTTTTGGTGGTTCTGCACAGTCGGGAAGAGGTCCTACTCCATCCCACTGGAGGAAGAAAAATAAGAGAGTAAACATCTTTAACACCATTACACTTCCCAATATTGCCTTCTGTAAACATTACAGACCATAACAAAACCAGGGTGTCATAGCATTTGGTGAACATGTTTGGCATGTAGGGTAATGCAGTAGCTGTCCAAAAAGCGGAGAGCCATTCCTGCCCACCAGGAGCTTATGATGGAGGGTGAATGGGGTTGGAACTTGGAAAAAAGTGAACGTAACTGGCAGTAGAATGGATAAGCTCCCTGAGAAAAATTCTAGGCCATTGCTACAGGAAGGAGGGAGAAGAGATGGATTGATTTCGAGTGGGCAGCAAAGAAGGTTACAGATCAAGGTGGCTTATTTTATAGTTAGCATACCACTGACATACTATTGTTAGTAATAATCAAATGCCTTCACTTCTTATGGATAAATGTGGACTCTGATAAATTCCTACATAACTTGTTTGATTTTCAGTACTATCATTGTATCCATAGGCTTCAATCAAAAGACAGAATAAACAAAAGAGAAAATTGCTATGGCTTATTAGATGCACTAGGATAGTAAGGCACACTACATCTTATATCAATTCTGGTAGTTAAGTTTGCTTTGAATTGAATCTAATATATAACAGAAAAATCTGTGGTTGAAAATTAATTACAAAGAAATTAGAAATTATAGCTTATTGCACAAAGGCATATCAGTAGACCATTAAAAAGAATAATTTTAAAGAACTTGTAGCAACTTGGGCAAATGATTACATTAACAGTTAAATGAACACAGCAGTATACAAATTGGTAAGGGTTTGTGCTTTATAGCATGTAAAGTGCATCATAAAAACCATGTAATGAAATAAAAACTTATTAATAAACTTTTTCATTTTTTCTACATTTAAAATTTTTTGTTGTGTTACTTTTATTTAAAATATAAAAAACTGTACTATTGATTCTGATCTTTGATTATACACAGCCTTTGTCTTTTGTGAAAAATAAAGGCAAACGAGTATAACAAGGGTGGACATGAAATAAACTGTATGTATAGAAAAAATATTCCCATGTTCACTTTTGAGAAGAATCACAGTAAAACAAAATAACCCTTAATTTTAGGGTGAAGTACTTACTAAGTTATTTAACTGCTTTATTTGTGTTTATTGATGATGCCTAAAATAAATATAGTCTAAATGTGATACACTATGCTTTCTCAGAGATATGTTCTGTTCATGTATATGTGCAGTGTATATACACATGTACGTATAAACACAAAATGACAATTATATTTCAGAATCTGTGTCAGGTCTGAAAATTTCATGGGAGAAAATATAGGCTTACTTCATATCCTTATAACATAAAAAAGGAAGGGTTGATAGAGATAATGTAAAGTTATTTCACCGTCATAAATACTTTCAAGAATTTCATCATTTATTTTAAAAAAAGCAACCCTGAAAACTCAAGCTTTCTATTTCTCAGTTATGACGCAGCTTAGTTTAAGTCAAGGCTAAATCTCAGAGATGAATGACATCCCACAGATGGATGTTGGACATCCCATTGAAGGTCTTTTTCAGTAAGAATGTCACTCAATTTCAACTTTCTAACAAGAACACTCAATGTAGGAATCTTCTTGTGTTGTTGTTTTTAACCAAAGCCACTTCTAAACCATTCAAAGATGAATTTGCATCTGTGCACAGCCTATCAATGAAACCAGCACATGTCTTTTAAATACACTTCTTAAAAAATGAAAGTGAACCAGTCTGGTAACAGTGCACGTGGTTCACTATTTGAGACTGGCCCACTCCTTTGGACAGAAACACAGCACAAGGAAAGTAGGTTTGTTGATACTGATGATGAAAGAGGGGTGATACTGACTTCTTAAATGAAACCAGCTTGGGGTACTGAATCTATTTGCTAGTGCAACAGGAAATGGAAAATTATTTCATTTGGGTTTTTATTTTATCATCTTCTATCTTTTAAAATATCCTTTTCATACAAATATTTAATAATATTGAGAAAAGTCAGACTATAGAATTTAGAGCCTAATATAGATGAAATTTCTCTCTCATGTCAGAGCTAACATAACAGTAGCAAAAGATATACAGTATCTGCATGCTCATGACAATATGTGACAGTCAAACTCTACGAAGAGCAAAAGGCAGCTGGGTTGTGTTTGCTGGGTTCCATCTTGTTCTACTTTTCTAACTTCTGTACAATAAAATGGAAGTTTTATTTAGTCATTTGGGATAAATGGCTAAATCATACACAATTTCCTTGTGCTCTGACATGCGATCTCTGTAGCTCTTAAATACCTTCCATTACAATCCTTTGTTAAGGATTACATAGAGAACCTGAAGGAAATAAAAGGAAAACCAATGTGACAGGGATCACCTTTGATGGCAGCTAGAGATGGAACTCAAAGGGAATTCTCTGCTATTTCAAAATGCTGATGGCACTCTGGCCCCTGTCAACTTCGAAGAAAAAGAATGGTTTCAAATCAGTCAATGGATCTGGCCTTCATCTGGGTACTTTATTCAGACTCTTGAGCTAAGAAGTATCAACTACCCATTAAGAAACTGTTTTTCACTACCCATAAAAAGAACAGAATCTTAAGAATTGTGCTAACATACTTGATGTTATGTTGCCTAGAAAATCAACATAATAAAACTATAGATCGATGGTGACAGGGTTGGACTGAAGGCGTGAAACAGTTCTGCACATGCAAACTTCCACTGGTACCCTTCTTCTAGAGTAAGGATCCGGAGAAATCACGGAGGAAATACATCATTTATAAACTTAAACAGAAGAGGTACCCACCCTAAAATTTCTAAAGAATGGGCACATGGACTAAGGCAAGCAGTGGCTAAACCTTTAACTCTGTCAAAACTGATCATCCAGCTCACCGGTCCTAAGCACACAGTGAGTCTTATGCAAACTGCTTATTTTAGACTACATTTTGAGGGCATATTATAAAAATTCTTTAAGAGCTTGAAATATGAAAGTGACATATAAAGAAGCAAAATGTCATCAAGTCAGGAGAGAGACTGTTCTATGTAATGAAGACAGGGCACAAGCAAGAGGACAAAGTATTTCCAGAAAACCAACAGGGGCAATGCTGGCTGAGGATATTTGATTATATTATCTGTACTATTGCCAGGTTGTGGCCTACAACCCCCTCCCCCACCCCCTTACACATAAACATATGGCTGCGTGTGTATCTTCATTTATCAGGTTTAAATTGAGATATCAAGCTGAGATTAAAGTAAAAGCAAACAAAAAAGGAGAAAGGCATTTGTGATTTTAAGAAGTTTTATTCTAGCGTGGGGGGAACTTTTCAGTGGAAATTCCCTTTTCTTCTCATGGTTTTACTCTTCAGACTTGGTAAATAAATGTTCCTCAATTTTGTGCACACTTTTCATTTTCATCTGCTATATTCCAACAGATAAAATTTCCAAAAGTTCTAGCTGTTCTCGATTCTTAAAGGTATTACTTCAATGTTCACATGATAGTTTGTGTAAGTCATTCCTATGTTGTTAGGTAGGAAAATATAACAGAACACACTTTAGCTTTAAAGTTCCCCTTCTTCATTCTCTTGTTTATAGGAATTTTAAATTTTGCGCATACAGTTAGAGTTCATGAAGCTAAAGATTCAGATGTTTTATGCATAACACCATGGCCTGAATGCTTGTGCCTGCCCAAGACTCACATGCCAAGGCCCTAATCTCCAATGTGATGGTGTTTGGAGGTGGGGCTTTGGGAGGTGATTAGCTTTAGATGAAGATAAGCGGGCGAAGCCCCCACGATGGGACTAGCGTTCTTATCATGAGATGAAGGGACCAGAGTTTTCCCTTTCTGCCTTGTGAGAACACAGCAAGAAGACAGCCGCCTGTGAACCAGGAAAAGGCCCTCGACAGACACCAAATTTGCTGGTCCCTTGAAATTTGCTGGTCCCTTGATCTTGGATTTCCAGCCTCCAGAACTGTGACAATGCTTATTGCTTAAGCCCCCCAGTTTACAGTATTTTGTTATAGCAGCCCAAGCTGGCTGTGACAGTAACCACAGAAATGACTAAGAAATCTTGGTATTAGGAGGGTCCTCTAGCTACACCATGACTTCTGTCAGGGTGCTCTCTTAGACACAGGATGGAAGCAAAACAAGGAAAGTGGGTGGCAGGATTGTGTTGCCAGTAGAGCACAGAGCAAACCAACAGATTGATTTGTCTTCCCAAATAGTGCCACCCTCGAGAACATGTTCTCAGTACTTCTTTCACTGGCTTTAAATGCATGACTGTATAACAAGTGTCAATAATCAAAAATCAGTGAACAGTGTATGTCACTCACTTTCTAAACTTGTATAAAATTGTGAATATATATGCTCTCCAAGAAGGTAATGCTCAAACCTTATTAGAAAAGAAGAGAATAACACGCTCCCAGTTTAGAAGCCAAGGGGCTGCTGAAATTTGGATGCGGTGCTTTCTGATATGGTCCCAGGCAGGCACGGAGGGACAGACACACTGGCCCCTGCAAGAAATGTCTGCTTAGGAAGGAAATCACATAGGTGAGGGGATGTGTTCAATGTGTGGGTTAAAAAAATAAAAGAAAAGGAAAAAGCCTTCCTTTGATTTGCTTTTAATACTTTTGCTTCCCTCTAGGGCTTAAATTCCATTTAAAAGATTTCTATCTTAGTTGGCTTGAGGATGGAATAGTGGAAGTCATTGCTCCTTATAGGAAGAGAAAGATGTGACATGGGGATAAAAATCAGAAAGTTCGAAAACTAGAAAGTAAAGATGTCCATACACTTTACAATGAGGCTTTGTACACTGGGGTCCTTTAAGGGATGGCAGCTCACGAGACCACTTGAATGATCACATTCATCAAAACCTCTAATGAATGAGAATTAACAAGAGGACTTCAGCTCCTCTCCTGAGAAGGAGTTTACACCTGGTCCAGTTGCCATCTCCAACGCCCTGGGCTGGGTACCTTGGAGGTACAAACAGGAAGAGCTCTCCTAGTCAGGAGAAGGCTTTACATTCCAGGAGAAATGCTAAAACACTCTGCTCCTCGCACATGTCACAGCCATTCATGTCTATGCAAAGAAGAGAGCTTTTACAGCTGAGCTGTATCCCCCAACACAAACAAAAAGGCCTCTTCATCAGCAGAATGCATCTCTATTGCCTAGATTTCTCTACCAAGGAGGGCCCACTGCAATCAATACACATGGGCAGGCTTTTATTTTTCAGAGAGTTCAGTGAGATAAACCAGGGCCTGGTGATATTGCAAGACAAAGGGAGTGGTTCTGCTGTCACAGGAAGCATTCCTATTTTAAATCCTACTCTTCCTCCCAGGAGAAGCCACATGTCACAGGAAGAGAAGATGGCTGTGAGATGGCTCTAGGAAGGTACACTGTCAGGGGATTTCTCTCATGCAGGGTTTGGGTGAATTAGGCTGTAGTCGGTACTGAGTACATTAAGAAGCAATGGCCTAGACACAAGTTCATCCACCGTCTGCCATTCTTGCTTGACTTGGTCTGAACAGCAGAGTTACGAATTGATTTTGCCTTTACAGTGTTTCATTATCACTTCCAGCTTTTTCAGATGGGGTTGGGGAGAGGGAGACAGGGAATAGAAGTGATGGTTATTAAAAAACAACAACAATAACAACAAAAAACTCCAAGCAATTGTAAAAAGACAGAATAAATAATGATTCTTGTGTTGACTCTTGGGGATTTCAAAGGAAAGGGTAACTCATGTGTCTGAATTCCCCTGCAGGCGTTCAGAAGCTGTCAGCTACAGGGGGCTGAGCTGTGCAGAGCAGCAAAGGATGCAGGTGAAAGAGGATGGCCAATGAGCTAGCTGTATTTCTGGGGCACACATAGTCTCCAGGCGTGGCTTGCAGAAGATAGGAGGGGGTTTGCATTTGCAAGATTAGAAACCTGTATTAAAGCAGAGGCAGGAGTGTGTTTTCTGAACAAAGCCTCAGGAAAACACACTCAAAACAGAACAACAAAACCTCAGAGATAGCTTTGCTAAGGGGCACACCTTTCCCTTAGGGAGAGGTGGGAGGGAGGCTGGGAGTGTGCCTGCTCCAGACACTGGCACAATTAGACCCATGGGCTGTGCCTCACAGAGGAGTATTATCAAGGCTGGTCAACATCATGGAGCTCACCTGGCCCTCCCCCAAGTCATCATGGTGGAAACCACTGGAACACCAGTAATGCTCACCTAGAATTCTCTCTGCTCTTAACTTCGCATCCACTTGGGCCAGAGCCCTCTCCATTTCCTGCCTTTTAAAGGGGTCTCTGTTCCTGACCTCCTTCAGGTAATCTTGTAGTCTCCTTTGTTTATATCTTTGCTGATATGTCCCTCAAAGATAATCTAATACAGGCAACTGGGATGATTTTACCACCTAAGGAGACAACTGGCTATGTCTGGAGGCACTTTTGGTTGTCACAACTGGGGGAGGAGTTGCTATTGACATCTACTGGGTAGACAGCTGCTCAACATCCTACAATGCACAGAATAAGCTCCACAGCATAGAATTATCCAGCTCAAAATGTCAGCGGTGCCAGGTTGAGAAGCCATGGTCTAGTAGTACAAGACACAGAGTATTTATTAATGGGGGGGAAAGTGTTGCATTGTAAAATGTAAATAAGAAACCGAAATGAAACACCTGAAATAAAGTTTTAAGTCTGTAAACTCATTGAAATTAGAAGAGCAGCAATTTTAGCTGATAGGTTATGTTTTATATGGTTCAGAAGAAGTAGAGGAATCTCATTCATTCCTGGGCATGGCAAAGGAGAGTCACTACAAGGAAATGTGCAGCCATGGTCTTTGCAGGCTCCTGCGATTTGTTGCTTTGAGGACATGAAATACCATGTCTTGACTCACCAAGCTCCCGGCATATGGTGAGTGAGACTCTACTGGAACTGGTCATGAGGAATGAGCAGTAGCTGACACAGCAGATGGTGAGAAAGGAAATGGTATTAAGCAGCAAAAGTAAAAGGATGGTTACTAATTAAGAAAATGAAAACTGTCTCAAAGAAAGAAAAACAACTTGTAATATTAGGCAAGGCATCAAGAATATCATGAAGGACAGCTCCATCAAGAAATAATAAATCAAATCAAAATGTGTTTCAATTCTCGCTGGTACCTAGAGTGATTAAGGTAAATGTTGGCTGATGAATCCAAAGCCTTAAAAACATTCATTTGGTCTAGATATTTCACATTTAAGAATTTATCCTTGAGAAGTGATTAAGGATGTAGGTGAGATTTAATTACACAGATGTTTGTTATACTTTGCATTAGCTAAAATTTAGAAGCAATCTACCTTTCTGACAATTGGGATTGGTTCACACATGATGGTATAGCGCCACAATGGAATTCTTGGTAGCCCTTCCACATACTGGAATTATGTTTACTCACATAATATTTACATGTGTGCATATGTGTGTGTGTGTGTGTGTGTCTATACACACACACATATATATTTATAAGTAGCATCCATTTTGTCTGAAATAAGGGGAAACTTATTTAAAACAAGTTTAAAATTCAAATCTCTGATGTGGTGATTTGCAATGAAATTCATTTTTGTGCTTTGGCACACTGACTGCTATTTAGTCTCAGAGTCTCATTTCTGGCCCAACAGCACCCATCTGATGAAGTGAGGAATGGGTGAGGCTCTTGAGGAAGTGATACCCAAAACAAAGTTCTGAAAACCCAAGGAAACCTTCACAGTGATGGGATTTTGTGACATGTGATCCCACTATATACGTCATATGTTAAAGTCTTCAGAACGAAGCAATTTTAAGTCTGACATGATCAAAAGTACTGTCCTTTAGAGGCCCATATCCACTTGCTGATGCAAATTGTAAGTTCTCAGATGACAACTGTGAGAAAGAATGATCATTGGGTTTGGTAATGACTTCAGAATGTTGACTGATGATGGAATAAAATGCAGCCCAGCCATAAGTGGCTGGACAAGAACAGTTTGAACCATAACAGAAAGAGGAGATCTGGTGAATATTCTTGGCTCACAGCAGCCCTTGGAGGCAAAGAGTCACTAAGAAGGAAATGGACAAGGCTGGGACAAATCACACCTATGAACATCTATTCAAACCCCCGCCCCCCCTCCCCGCAACAACTAGAGCTAAAGGCCACCCAGGGCCCCAGACTGACCGTCATTCATTCAGCACAGCTGGTGCTGGGCGCTGGGCTAGAAGCTAAAGACAGAAAGGAGACCCATAGTCCTTCCCTCAGAAAATTCCCTCTCTATGGGGATCAATTGCTGTCATAACTCACAGTGTGATGAGCACTAGAGAAGTTCAAGTAAAACCATGTGGAAGTGGGCTAGAGAGTGGTTTTTTTTACATGAGGGAAGTCTTTTAAGGGTGGAGATAATGTTTTATTTGGTCCGAAAGGATAATTCTCCAGGTAGTGGAAGGAGAGGGGGAGAAGGCCAGCCGGAGGAACAGCAGGAGCAAAAGCTTGGAGGCTGAGCTGAGTCAGGAATGTGTACAGGGAAAAGGCTTCCTTGGTTCTACCAAGATGTGTCTATTATCACATTGAGAGGACCTTTTGTTTTTACGTTAACAAGTGGAAAAAATAAGGGGGCGTTGAAGGCAAAAACAATACTATAAATGGAGCCACTTTCAAACGCTGGAGCTGCCATGCCAGAGGAACTGCCTGGCATGTCTTAAGCCTCAAACTTTTGGAATGTTAAAAACAGGGCAAAATAACCACTGACTGGGCCTAAGACAACAGTGTGTCCCAGAGAACTGTTTGCCAAGGTAACGAGAAAGCCATTATTATGACTACTGGACTGATGATTAATAGACCTAAAATTAAAAACATTGCTTAGAAGTAGCATCACCATGTTATGTTACTGAAAGGGTCGTTCGACCGCCAAAGGGGTCGCGACCCACGGGTTGAGAACCGCGGATGTAATCATTCCCTGTCCCTTTCTAATAAACATCTATTGCCTTTAGCTCCTAATCAGAACATTATTTGGGCTTCAGCCTGAATCAATGATTCCCAAATATTTAATCTTATTGACTTAAAATAAATGCTTGTTTGCCTCTCACCTTGAGAGGACCTTTTGTTTTTAAGTTAACAAAGGCTGTATAGAGGCATACTGCTCTTGCATATAAAATATCATGGTGATACTATAAGTGAAACTTGCTGCTAATTGTGAATCTGGAATCTACAATGTAAAACAAGATGAAAAAGGACAATAACACTTACTCTTACACTGACCACAACTCAGTGACCTGTGGAGCAGAGGTTATCGGAGAGACAGTCGACCATGTAAAAGGCCTGGATCAGAATCCTCTTGGAATTCTGATGGGTGTACGCCTTCACCCATGGAGAGGGATATATACCCGTGTGAATCAAAAGATTCACAAGTGATATTCAAGAAGAAAAAAGAGGTTTCGAGTTCTGGGGGATCTCGCTTGTTCTGTCCCCGCTCCCCGAGCGGATCCTCTGTACACTGTCCGTTCACACACTGCCCAGTGCACACTGAGTGGGTCTTGAAGGCCCAGGTTTGCTCTGGCCGGCAGCCAGCAGTGTCCTGGCACCTGTAATCTGTGTTTGAGCACCACTGCTCCCAGGCCCCCATCACAGGAGCCTTGGCCAGATCCCAAAGTGAAAAACAAAAAATGTTTAGTTCCACAAAATGTGGAAAAGCAAATAAATCCATTTTGTCTATTTCTATTTCCCTGGACCTGAATCTTTGGCTTGCCACGCCTGCACGGCTGTCCCAGGCTGCTGGCACGAAGCCTTGCTAGGCAGTGAGCGCCTTGCCAGGTGAGATGTGCTTCCTGGCACAGGCCATGCAGACTGCTTTGGCGGAGGTTCTGCCCAGAAAGGGATAGGGAAACTAGCAATTTGTTATAATTCAGCAATAGGCTCTAAACACAGACTGGAGAATTAATGAATTAGCAAAGCCCGTTTGGACTAGAATATGATGCATAGAACTGTCAAATACTTCACACACAGAGGCCCTTAGTCTGATCATTCTAGTCCATTTCAACAGCAACCATTCTTGAAATAAAGTATGAATGAAGCATATCTTTGTACCACATATTGAATTACCCATATCAGGGATCTAATGGAAATGTTTCTGAGATTTTTATTAAAACTAAATCTAACCTGAAGAACGGTATAGTATTTTTCTTATGCACAGAACATCAATGCCAAAGGTGAGAGTCAACATACGCTCCTGGGATACAGAATGCGCCAGAGTCAGTCATTAAACCAGTGATGATTTTCATCACCTTTGCTTCCTGGTGAAACCTCTGGCTTCTATGTCCTGGGAAGTCTGTTACGGATTAGACCACTTTGCATTTACATAGCCCCTGTGCCTTCCTCTGAGGCATCTTACATTTAAGAGAAGAAAACTTCTACCTTCTTACAAGCAAACACTGACTTAAGCAGCTACTGCCTTTCTGAATATTATTTTTTAAATGGTGTGTGAAGGCCCATTGTAGAAAATTTGTAAATACATAAGCACGAAAAGAATCAGTCACAATCCTGTCTTCGATGCTACTACAATTTTGCTAGAAACATACTTTTTTTGCACATGCATATATTTTATATTTGCATATGTCACCTATTTTACAAAACTGGCTGTGTTTAACCTACATCATATCTGTACCTGTGCACACACCTGCTTTTGTATTCTTTCTCCACTTCACTTTGTATTGTGTGTTGTTGTTTTTAAAATTCACTACAAGTTTTTAAAAAACCTGATTTGACAAGGAGTAGAGATACCAGGGGATGGATGATATCTGACCATCTTTGAAGCTGTAAACCTAGATCTCTCCAGAAGCTGCTAGCTGAGATAAATCACTTTGCAGCCTCCGAAGGTAACCTGCTGGTCTGGTTTTTGGCTAAGATGGGGCTGTCCCAGAGAGGCCTGGGACACATCTATTTCTCATGTTGCTGCAACCTATTAACATTGGTAAATCGGGGCTCCGTCTCTCACTCCAGGCAGCCAGACTTTAAGTCCTTTAGACTCCTGGACTCCTTTGTTGTAATGGCGGCCTGCTTTCCCCAAGTGCAAAAGACTGGAGGAAATCCCTAGGGTGAATGAAGCACTTGTTTCCTGCAGAGACCCTAAGCTGGCTCAAATGTCAATCTTTGCCAGCAGGTGGCGCCATCTTGACTCTCTTCTCTCCCTATGATGGGCCACCCTGCTAGGAGGCCCCCTGGATTTGATGGTGCCTTCCTACCCTCCTTCTTCACATCATCTTATGTCCTGCCTACACTCTCCTCCCAAGTCCAGGCCTTTGGCTTCTATTTCCTTCCATCGGTCTTTAAAGACAAAAGAGTTTTTATTTTTGACTGTCTTTAAATAAATTGAACTGGACAATACATACTCAAATGTCCTTTAAAAAAGAATAATTGTTATCTGTTTACATCCTCATTAAGCTTGATACTTAAGTTTTGGGCACTTCAAAATTTCTGTGTTATAAAGAACCCAGTTAAAAAGCTTTTAAAAAACTAACACTTGGTTGAAACTGTAACTTTGAAACTTCCTTATAAACAACAGTATTCCACTGTATTTAACTTACAGTAGTTTCAGCAAAACTCATTAAAGAAACCTTCTTTTGCCGGACCGGTGAGGCTCAGTGGTTGAGTGTCAACCTATGAGCCAGGAAGTCACAATTTGATTCCCAGTCAGGGCACATGTCCAGGTTGCAGGCTCGATTCCCATTGGGCAGCCAATCAATGATTCTCTCCCATAATTGATACTTCTCTCTCTCTCTCTCCCTCTCCTTTCCTCTCTGAAATCAATAAAAATACTTTAAAAACAGAAATCTTCTTTTTTCTTAAAGAATACTGTAATAAAAAAATGAGACAAACGAACCATGCAAATTTGCATTTAGACTGACAAAAATCATAATTGTATTAATTATGCCACTTTACTCAACTCAGGAAAGAGCTCATTGATGTGATAAAACGGTGCAAAGGACAGCTTTCTAAGCCTAGAGAATTGCTCACCACAAGGTTTCAGGACGCAGCTAACAGCTCGAAAGCAGGGCTCTATTTCGGGGTGAAGCCCAGGAACGTTCTCTTCTGACCTCTGATTCCTCTGGACCCAGTGAACCCCTAATCTCACCTGTCACTTGAAGGACTTCAAGCCAGGTGAGCGCACCTTGGCAACAGTGAAGAAAGGGGTCAGAGTTCAAGGCAAAGTCTTTCTAAATGAGACACCAAGTGACAGGCACCAGGGACATCAGAAGGAAGCACTTTGGAATCCGAGCAACAGACGGGAGAGAAAGCCTTGTTGTCATCAGAATGACTTCAGTCTCAGTTGGAAGTGTTTTCAGTCAAGGCAAAAATCGTATTAAGGCGACTTCCCAAATCTGCCTTCTGAGGTTGCCCGGGCCTGTCCAGAGGTTCTGAGTCCTCAGGTGGTGTGAGAGCCCCAGGGGTTGTGATCTCTGGGCAGATTGGGAAGAACCCTCTTGCTGCCCGCCTTCCTTGCAATCATTACAGTGCCCGCTCCCTTTCCCGAATAAAGCAGAGCAGGGCCTGGGCCCCTGGGATCGCAGTGCTGAGAACCATTATACCTTTGCAAGGCCAGGTTTGGTTTACTTGAGACTGAAAATGTTCAGAAGCCACAATGGCCACAATGGCTCCCTTAAGTTCCGGGTAGGAAACCTGAGGTCTCTGACATCACGTAGCATGTTCAATAAATACCTGCTGGCCGGCCATTTTATTCCCTCAGTGGAATGGCTGTAAGGGGCCGAATTCAGAGCCAGGGCTCAATCCTCTCAAAAGGCTCCTCTGATGCAGGGCACGGACAGAAGACTCTGGGCACTGACCCACAACAGGAGAAAATGCAAGGCTGGGAATTTAGTGCTCAGAGCAGAAGGTCATCATCAAAGAAGCAGCACACATGTCCCTCCTAAACTACAGGTGTGTTTACACTGGAACACACAGATCTGCCTGTGGAAGTATCTGGAGCAGCCCTCGGGGCCACGCACAGCTAGAGACCTGGCATCTACAAAAATGCTAATGCGGACGCATTCAAGTCAAACTTAGGAATTCTATTTAAAAATGCATTCCCACCAATCCTTACTCTTAATAAAATAGTTCTTTTAACCCTTGCTCAAGGTGAAATGGTTTGTAACATACTTTTAAAATGATGTGGCGTGATCTAAACATACTTAGCATGTTTCTTTTGAATTATTAACCTGTCAAGAGAGAGTGTTGTGGGCTCTGTTCCGTTTTCTCTGGCATCTGAGCCCAGGAACGGTCAGACCTTGGGTACAACCCTGAGAGCTGGGAGATGACCACAGTGTCCAGGAGAAAGTTGGACAAGTGACCACAGTGTCCAGGGAAAGCTGGACGCATGACCACAGTGCCAAGAGGAGATGGGGAAGCCCGGTGGCAGGGGTGTCTGATCGGCAGCAGGATGGGCACTTCTCCACATACTCCCTCACCTGGGGGGCTGGTAGGGGAGGGGTTCAGCCTCCCTGAGGCTCCCAGGGAAGGGAACAGAGGCTGTTCTTGGCCTTGACCTCACTACAGGGCAACCTACTCACAGGTAAAGGCTGCTCCATTTTGCAGAGGCCTCTCCAGCTAGGCAGCTTTCTGAATTCAAGGGATCGACCCCCCAAAGCCAAGCTTCTGACGTCATTCTGCTGGAAGGACTGTGAGTCTCAGGCTGCCACCCCATTTCCAGAGTAAGATCACTTGCCCTGATGTTTCAAAACGCTCCATGAAATGCATGCTGGACTTTCATGCATCTCTTTCCCTCAGCTTCTTTTCTTTAGGCCACACCTATTCCGTGCATTGGAACCACCTGAGAGGCACCTCACCTGGATCCCCCAGGGACCTCTATAAATGTGGGAAGCCACACATGGAAGCAGCAGCTCCTGGGTCTGACTTTAAGAGCTGGCACCCTACAGTCCACCTGTTCTCCTTTTGAAATTCCCTATGTTGGCAGGACACGGGGGAGTCATTTAATGTGCCACTGTCTCAGCTGTGAAATTCCCACCGGAAAATTGTGGGATGCATTAGTGATGTTCCCACACGTTGAAAGCCCTGCACCTATACACGCAGATGAAATATTAATGTTGTAATTGGGGAAGGGAATAATTGCATGCAGCTGCGAGTCGCGCATCACCTGGTCCTGGGACTTCTTTTTCTTCTTCTTCTTTCCCCAGCACCCGGAGCTCTCTGCGTCTTTGCCACCGGCCTCCCCACAGAGCAGCCCGTCCAGCTCATCCGTGCCCATGTGCTGTCCCTGAGACGTTTCTGCCGCCAGCCGGTATGAGAGGTTCCTTAAAATGCACACACAGTTTTCAACGGTCTGCAGAACCCAGGAAAAAGGAAACAGAGGGATGAATAAAAACTAGCTAGCACTCCATCCAAAAAAGCCATCAGTCTCCACACACACAGTTCTCTTTAGATGCATTGAGCTGTGGGCTCTTAAAGTTCCCTTGACAGCCACAATGGAAAGAATTTGAGAAGCTTAGAGAGGTCCTAAGACTTTTTCTCCCCACAAAGAAACTAGTTATCAAGAATAGTTACTTCTACAGTTAGCTGTCATTGATGACTGAAATTCACTTGCGAGTGGGAAAGGACCTACAATCACAAGAGGACCCAGATGTTGTCCACTTAACAGACATCTGGGGACTGGGGCTCAGAATCACCAAATGCATGGATGATCGGATTTCCATCAGCTCTGGGAGGGTGACACCAATATTTACCAGGGCACTTTCTGGGAGTAGAAGGGGGCAGGAGACGCAAACCAGAGTTGTCCCAGGCACACTAGGTGCTGTGGTCACCTGGGGCCATACATTTATCAAGCTACTGATTTTTTCTGAGATGGCCAGTGCTCCTATTTTCTTAGCAAAGGGGCTAAACAGCGGCTAAGGACACATGTTGCAGAGCTAGACCCTAGGTCTCTGAATACTGGCTGCTTGACTTGGACAAGGCACCCAGCATCTCCATGGCTCCATAATCTCCTCTGTAAGATGGTCATCATTATACCCACGCTTTAGTTTGCTGTGTGGATTAGGTGAGCTAGAGGATGTAAGTGAGGCAGGCAGAATAATGTCCCGCCAATGTGTCCACATCTGAGTCTCCGTAGCCCGTGAATATGTTAGATTATGTGGTGTGGGGATTGAGGTTGCAAATGGAATTAAGGTTGCCACTCAGATGACCTTGAGATGGGGAGATGATCCTGGGTTATCCAGGTGGACCTGTGTAAATCATGTGTCTCCTGTAGGTGAAAGAGGGAGGCAGAGGCGTTAGAGTGAACTGAGGTAAGAAGGACATGACCTGCCATTGCTGGCTGTAGAGATGGAAGAAGGGGCCAGGAGCCAAGGAATGCCTGCAGCCTCCAGAAGCTGTGAAAGGCCAGGAAACAGCATCTTCCTGGAGCCTCCAGAAGGAGCACAGCCCTGTCCACACATTGATTTTAGCCCAAACAAGACCCATTTGGACTCCTGGCCTAAATGATAAGACAATACATTTGTGTTTTTAAGTTACTGTGCATGTGGCCATTTGTTACAGCAGCAACAGGAAACAGACCCGTTGTGTACATACTGAGGAGAGTGCCTGGCACACAGTAGAGGCTACACAAGGCCTCATATCAAAAACAGTGGCGGAGACAGCACCTCGGGGAAGCCCAGGGCATATGACCTACAGCTGGCCCGTCTGCATCTGTGTCCTGGCTCTACCCTTTAAGGGGCTGTGACCTTGCTGTATGCAGAGGGCTAAACCTCTCTGTGACTCTATTTCCTCCCAAAGGCCCTACCACCAAATACCATCACATTGGAGATTAGGTTTCAATATATGAATTTGGTGAGGATACATTCAGCCCAAACATCAGCCTTTTGGCCTTCATTATGGATTTGAGGAACTGTGGGCTAAGGGAAAAAAATACCTAATGTAAAAGAAAAGTACAGAATAATAGTGGAAAAAATATAATCGAAGTAAGTGTTATTTCAGTATTTTTCAGGCACCTACCGTGTGATAGCCACAGTTCAGGCAAAGAACCTCGTCCCATTGTGCAGGTGAAGGGAACGAGATCTGAAGCTGTTACCAACTCACAAGAGGGCTGTGCCACTTCTCTCTAGTTCTGGGTCAGGGCGGGAGGGGGCCCAGCACTTCTCCTGACTGCGCCCGACATTTGGGGAAAGGCAGGAGATGTCTTTGGCTTGTCTGTGGGGGCATGGAAACCAACCAGGGAAACTGATCTTCAGGATCTGTCTTTAGAGCCTTTGCCATTCTAGACCTTTCTTGTCAGCTTTTCAAGGTTTCATGGCTGCTAATCCCACAGGCTTTGAGTCAACTCGATTTTCCATTTCAAGCATCCTCTCAGCATAAAAAAAAAAGGCACCAGCATGAAAGCAGGTAAACACAGGATGATGCATGAAAGAGA
Source organism: Myotis nattereri (assembly GCF_964212035.1). Classification (NCBI taxonomy): domain Eukaryota; kingdom Metazoa; phylum Chordata; class Mammalia; order Chiroptera; family Vespertilionidae; genus Myotis; species Myotis nattereri. The sequence continues at coordinate 13,368,324 of NC_138079.1, forward strand.
CGAGAGTCCCTCCCTGGAAGGGAAATGTTGCGGCATTAAGTCAGAATGATTTTCAAATCAGCTCAAACTGAGTTTTTCTTACATCAAAGACTTGGGAGAATAAACTTCTTTCTCATCCTCCTGTTCATCTTCCCCGGGGCATCTCTGGGCCTCTGTTTAACAAATGACAACTGGGGAATACATCTGCAGCAGTTTCGGGACATGCTTTATAATCGACCTGTGGCTGGGGGATGACTTGGGGAGAGGTGAACAGGAGAGAGAACCTGGGAGGGGGAGCGTGGGAGGGGAGAGAGGAGGTGGTGTAGAGAGAAGACTGGAGCGAGGGAGATCACAGGGACTGAATCTCTTTCCCTCTGTCTCTCTCCCTCCCTCTCCCATTAGGTCTGGTTCGGGAGGGTTACCAATTCAAGCACTGTTCTCTAAAGGGACAGCAAAAAGAAGACAGACAGCCACTGCCTTTCTCGGGGATGCCAGCAGAAGGCGAGTGGCAGCTGGTGGTTTTGCTTTTGACATCCATTGCTGTCAACAGTGCTTTTAGCAGTTCCTCGTGGTCACCGGGGTCATTTGACTCCTTATTTTCTATTAGAAAGGGCTAATTTGGAAGTTGTCCAGAGACTGCTCTACCATATGTTACCCATTCAACAAACTGTCCCAATTACAGGAGCCGGGCTGAGCGTGAGCATGGAATCCAGGCTCTTGTACTCATTAATGTGGCTGGCCGTAAGGAGAATGTGTTCTAACTTGTCATTGTGGAAGCTTAGAGGTGGCCAAGTGGAGGGCTGAGTGGGGAATTATGGGACAATCATAATAATACGTCAAAACTCAATAGCACATTCTGGCCAGCAGAGCACTGCCAAGCAATTTATCACATGCGATCTTTTCAGCAGCCGTGATGATCCTCCTTGTCACAAAGCTGAGGACACTGGGGATGGCCCCCTAGTCAGTGCAAGGTACGGATGGCAACCGCCCCCCCCCCCCCCCGGCCCAGCATGCCCTGGTGCCAAGTCCAGTGCTCTTGCTACTCGATCAGGAACATTTGATTATTCAAATCTCAGGTAGTTTAACTGTCCCAATTACTCCAATTTCCTCTTTGGGGGGGAATATGGGATTTAAAGGAAAATCTTAACAGTCTTCCAAGAGTTTCAGGAGTCTAGCCATCTGATACCCCCGGAAAAAGGTGAGTATGCCGCAGCACTCTGGATTTGGACATGCTCCTGAAGGCTGCTATCCCCACCGGCAATGGTGGCATGGCCCCTGGCCAAGGCAAGAGGCTGATGACTCTCCATTTTCAATTGCAAGGCTCAGACAGTATTACAGCTCTTTTGGTGTCCAGTATAGCAAGAGGCTTAGTGTCTCAATGTCTTAGAATTTACTGATCTGAATATTAAGATCCCGGGCGTTGTGGCTTCAGTGAATGAACTTCAGACATGTGTCTATTAGGTTAACAGGTATCTGTGAATACTCAAGACATCTTGACTGGACACTTCTTTAGGGACTCAGTACTCATGTCAATGATATTAAAGTGGCCGCTAAGGGTGTTTACAAGAAGGGATAATTAAATCTTTATTATATCATATTCTGTCTTGGGAGTTGCTAACATCTATACAGTGAACAAAAGGATGCAAACGTGACTGAGTGTCAGGAATGAGATGACAAGCAGTGTTCATAATTGGAGTCAACTAGTACTCAAAGGGTTGGAGCCCCAGAAGATACTATCCACCCAAAGCGTAGGGAGTAGGGCTCAGGCAGCAGTAATTTTCTAAACTTCCAGTCACTCTCATGTGTAGTTACGTTGAGAAGCGCTATGTTAAATCACCCGCCATGCCAGTTAGTAATTAAATGGATAAAATCACCATTATTTGTTCTTTATCTGACTTCACAACTGAATTACACTAAACTATACCCCACTTAGAGCCTGTTTAATGCTGTATCTACTAAGGTGGGCTCTCAATCCAAGATGCACATTGAATCACTGGTGAATTTTTAAAGATGCAAAGATCAGAGAAAAGAGTTAGATGCTGAGATTCAGAGGTCTATGATGGGCTCTAAGACTCATGTGTTTATTAAACGTTCCAAAGGCAATTCTGATGAGTCAGCATTGAAAACCCTGGGATCAGTGCTGTGGTTCACGACCAGGGCCAATTCTGCCTCCCATGGGACCTGATTTGGCAACAGCTGAAGACATTTTTCTGTGGAACACAAGTGGGGAAGCGGGGAGGATGCTATAGGCATCTATGAGTAAAGGCCAGGGATGCTGTTCAACATCCTACAGTGCACAGGACTGTCTCCCCCACCACAATGAATTAATCAGCCCAAAATGTCAATAGTGTGGCTCTGGAGAAACTCTTACTAAGAATCACATTTATCACACCTGCTACTTAAAACGTGCCGGTAAAGTCTGTATTTATATCGGGATCTTCTGAAAGTATAAATTTATATTTGCAGTGAATATAAAGACAAATTAAGACAAACAAAAATAGCTCAGACACTGGAATAGCCCACCCAGTTCTATTTTGATTTGTGAACTAAAACTGCACACTGATGATTAATTAACGTGGTGACAGCCTCATTTATGTAGCATTTTGACAGCATTTACTCACACTTCATCGGCATTTTTTAAATGCCGTTTGGTACAATTAGCAATTGTTAAAAAGCTAACTTGTAGGAATATAGGATTATTCATATCTCAGGTAGTTTTAACATTTCTTTGTCTTGTGAAAGTTGATTTCATGATATAAAACTAGAAGTTTGAGAGTAATGTGGTATGCAAACGTTTATACACTCATCTCTGTTGTGTCCCCCCCCCCGCCCCCCCCCCCCGCCCCCAACACCTGTGGTTTGAGTAACTTAAAACAATCAATTTCTAGTCATGGCTAATCAAGAGTCAAGTGTAGTTCTAGGCTGGGCTTAGAGGCCCTGTCTTGGAAATGTTGGATTCATACAAGAAGACCAAGGTGTACTTCAGAGTGAAAGCATTAACATAGCTCGCTGCTGTTGTCAGTCATTGCTTAGTCCTTCGGGCTTCTTTATTGTCTAAGGTGCTTAATCTGTGTGAATACAACAAACCTTGCTATCGATCTCACTGCTCCCCAGCGCGGACTGGATGACGTAGAGCAGGGCATCTGTGAGCCCCTCACATTCCCGCATCCTCCTGCGGGCCTCCTCGCCGGCGGAACTCACATTCCTGCAAAGCAAAAGGACCTGTTAGCAGCCTTCAGGGTGATCACCAAAAGAATACTCTTCCACACAGGCCTCCTCTCCTAGTTTCAAAGAAAACGCTTTGCTTGCCTTTTCAGAATGTTTATCAAAAATGAAGTTTTATTGAGTAGGGATGGCTTCAACCACCTCTACTAACTCAGCAAATCCATCCTAAAACTGGGGAAGTCACAGATAGCTGTAATGCAACTAGGGAAATGGAGAACACAGAATTCAAACATGTGATCCGCGAGCGTCCCGTGACCACTGAGGATGGGAGACTTTCGGAAAGTCTTCAAAGTTTCCTTCCTTACCATCGATGAAGGAATCAGAGCTCTTTGATTCAAAGGACTCTTGTTCTTTAAGAAGTGTGAAACATTTTTCAAAGACAGAGCTTCCAACTTACTAAAATACTTTTGAGAGCTAATTTTACCTGCCTCAAAAATATACCTACATTGGTCCAGCCAGAGTAAATTAGAAATTTATTCTAAGAACATAGCGAGGGGTTTCTGTGAAAATTTAGCCATGGGGGTGCCCATGGCCCCCTAAAGAGGCAGGAATTAACCAAACTCCTTCTTGGACTGGCACATGCTGGGTTAGAGCCAACAGAAGGAGCCTTCTGTAATGCAATGCACAGGTGGGAAGAAGAGAGATATAAAAACCATGAGGCAATCCTAGTCACCAGGCCTATAAAAAGCAGGAGATAACCCTAGTCAAAGATGCACATTTGGGATGCTTTTTCATACTCCACCACCTGAAAGTATGTTCTTGGTCTCCTAACCATGGAGAGGATTGGGTTCCAGTTAAGAATTTTTGCAGCGACTGACTTACCAACAACACAGCCTGTGGGAGGGATGCTGAGGAGGTGGGTTTATAGAAAGAGGTTCAAAGGGACTGAAAGATTTTAGAAGCTGTGGGAAGAGAGAGAATGATCTGGGCTGAGCAATGGCTCTCAAAAGTTGGCTGGTATCAGAAGCCCCTGGAGAGTGTTCATGTAGATTGTTGGACCCCACCCCGAGGTCTCTGGTGGAGTCGATCTGAAGATACTTTCTCGATTTTTTGAAAAAATCGAGAAAGTGTCTTCAGTTGCATATTTGGGGATATTGGTGCTGATAATTTCTACTGCTCTAGCTCTAATCTAGGGGGAGAGTTTGTTGGGGAGGATATTGATTTTTGCTGACAGCCCCAGGTAGCTACCTGGCAGTTCCCAAGAATCTGTGGCCTGGGACAGAGCCCGCAAAAGTTGAATAGGGTACATCTTCACACCCACACTGTAATTGACACACACATTCTCATTTCATTTTCACAACATACTTCATTGTGACACTTCATTCTATTTTACATACAAGAAAACTTTGGCTCAAAGCAGTTATCAAAAGCCACATGGGTGGCAAGTGGAGAAGCTGAAAGAAACCCAGGGCTTGATGCGCAATATAGATGGGCTATGCTTTTCAGGAATTGAAATAAAATAAAATAGGCCTAATGCTAAAATGCTACTGAACATAAATGTTTTCTTTGATATCTAAAAAGTTCTGTGGAACATGTATTAAATAGGATCTACCAGCATTTTAATGTAATACTGGGAAAGGTTATTCAATTCAAATTAGTATTTTTGGCATTTGCTGATCTTAAAATATAAACAAAATTCCTCGGTTCCTTAGATAATACAACTGGACAGGTATTGACAGCGTTTTTATGTAAAGTGTTATGGATTCTGCTTTGGGGTGGCAAATCGTCCTTTCTGACAAGATCCCTTGGAAAAGGAAGAACTAACTTCCTATGAGGGAAAAAGTGGTGAGAGGCATACTGGAATTACTCTAAACCAGAAGCATGGGCTTTGTAAAGAGATCACTTTTAGACCATTCCTCCACGAAGAGATTTTCATCAGGTCAAGCTTTGAGGCCTTTACAGTGGTAGGTTTGTTCAAAAATTCCAATCAGACCTCTTTGGCCATAAGAATGCTGTGGCAATGTGTAATTGTGTTTGAAATCTTGCCTCTTTGTCCCTAAGGAGGTCGTGTCTTCAAAGACAGAATTATGGAATTTAGACTTTAGAGAACCTTAGGACAGCTCATGTACACCCTGGTCTGAAATCCTCTATACTCTTCCTATACCCATGAACACCGCTTTCCTTTCAATAAGTTCACCATGGGGACAGTGAATGCGTCCTGATTCACAAATAAATTTTATAATGTTCAGCCTATCTTTTACTGGTAATCAATGAATGGGCAGGGCCAACCAATGAACCAATGAGAAAGATGAGGAATTAATGACTTTGTCAACATTATAAGTTGCCAATATTAATCTAAGCATTTTTCTTTATTCTAGTTTTTGTTTGATTCCAGTCTAGTCTAGTCGTCTCCAAAATTAAAAAAAAGTTATTAACTGGCTACTATATTAAAGCATTAAAGGTATTGGAAAATGAGAAAGATTTATAAGTTAGGGTCCCTACAGGGGAAATGACTGGGGTGGACACACACACACACACCCCTCTGATACAGCAGGTAGGATGGAGTTACCACAGTGTCTGCAGGCAGGATGAGGATCAATATAAATTTTTAAACAGAGTGAAGTATGCATATGCCTCTTTTTCAATGGGTTGCAGTGTCCTACAAGCCTTTGGGGATGGGTTTCTACTCTTAATCACCTATTCCAGAATGAGTGAAATGTATGGTGAGTACCTTTGGTTTTTCATTGTGGAATAGAGGCGGGCTTTCTTCTTCTCCCCTTTCCCCCAAACACAAGATCTACCATGCTATGCATGCTTCACTGTTTAAAATTTCTACAAAGCCAATAACATCGTGTGCTGGTCACTGTGCAGTTATTGTAATTTTGGTCCTACGTGTTTGACAATGAGCCAATGTCTAACTTAAAGAGTTCCATCCTCCCCTTGTACATTAACCACCTTACCCCTGTCTTGAGGAGGTGGTTTCCATGTCTAGCTAGAAACTGGCGCAGCAAAATTCTGTGCATTAATATAACATTAAAACAAATACTTGTAGGTTATTTATAAAGACTGCAATGAGGCTGTAATATCTATTCCTTATGAATAATCTTTATAATCTGTATTAAAATGTCAGTAGACATGTCATTTGGAAATTTCTGCTTAAAGTAGATTCTATATACATTTTTTTAAAGGAAAGAGGTGTTGCTTTTTAAAAAAAATACATTTTTATTGATTTCAGAGAAGAATGGAGAGGGAGAGAGAGATGGAAACATCAATGATGAGGGAGAGTCATTGATTGGCTGCTTCCTGCATGCCCCATACCGGGGATCATGCCCGCAGCCTGAGCATGTGGACCTAACTGGGAATTGAACTGTGACCTTCAGAGGTCGATGCTCTACCACTGAGCCATGCCAGCTGGAAAATTCTATATACTTTTAATCTAACCAATAAAAAGTAAAACATTTCCTTTACATTTTACCATCAGCAAGGAAACAGAGACCTCAGTCCTACGTGAAGGAACCAGATTCTCCCAAGAGCCAATTAGTAAGGAGCACAGCCTGCTGACACCTCCATTTTAAACTGGTGAGACCGGTGTCTGATTTGGAACTGACAGAAACTGTAGCACAATACATTTGTCATGTTCTAAGTCACTAAGTCTGTGGTAATTTGTCACAGTAGCAAAAGGAAACAAATACAAAGCTTGTTTTACTCAAGGGTAAGTGGATTTTTTTCAACACCGTCCCTAAATGTTTCATAAGCCACTGCTTTCCTGGAAACTACTTAGCTACAGTGTGCTCATGCAAGGTTTTAGAAGATATTTCTAGATGATCAAATAATTGTATTAACTTGATCAGGACCAAACTGGCACATATATAAGAAAATTAAAATTTTTCCTAGAGGCATGTGTGAAGAGGAGGCGGGTGGCTTACGAAGCATCTTCCCTCAACTATGCAAAGAACACTGATGTGACGTGGTGATGCACTTGGCTTTATTTTGGCCCCTTGCTAGTCTGATGAAGCCGTGTGAGTGCCTCCAAATGGGTGGCCATCACCTTGGTCTGGATTGCTCTCCTGTCTGGTTGACATCTTGCACTCCTGCCAGTCCTCTTTCAAGCAGAAGAGGCCCCTGAAAAGCTCAGTCTTCACAGCTTCCAGTGAACAGAAAGTGCGGGGGTTGGGATTATATAATGTGGGAAGTGAGGGCGCGGGATTCAAGGGAGAGGAATGAGGCAGTTTCCTAGCTCTGCTGGAGTGAAGTCTGTATTATGGCCTCATGACTTTAAGTGACTTTCTGAAACACCACCCATAAGGACCCCGTCCTGTGACCAGTAGTAAGATTAGCCACACCTCTGGAAACATTTATTGGGTACAAATAATGAAAGGCTGAATTTACTTGAAAAGCTCTCGACTTCTCTCTTGACATTTGTGTTTTTTAAATCTTTAATTTTTAAAAAAGAATAGTTTAGGGGAGGCCGGGGGAATGTCAAGGGGGGAAAAAAAGGAGACATATGTAATACTCTTTGTAATACTTTAAGCATTAAAACAAAATAATAAAAAAAGAATAGTTTATTTATTTTTACAGAGAGAGGAAAGGAGAAGAGAGAAACATCAATCTGTGAGTGTAACATCAATCGGCTGCCTACTACACGCCCCTACTGGAGATGGAGCCCACAACCTGGGCATGTGCCCTGATCTAGAATCTAACCGGCAACCTTGCGGTGCATGGGACAGCACCCAACCAACTGAGCCACACCAGCCAGGGCTCAACATTTGTTTTTTTAAAAACTGGTCCTTCATTACAGCCAATGCAGAAAAATTTCCCCTTCTTCTCTTTTCAAGATTAGCAGTCTTCTGTTTGAATTCTTGCTGTGCAACTCACTGTCTTTTCCCAAGGAAGGTAATTTCTTTATAAATCAGGACAGTGATGGCTTGGTAATTACTTTGCTGAGCTGCAGGGACAGAATGCCTCAGTGGCCTAAAGACCAGCTACCTCGTTGGGCCGGAAGCGAACACTGCTGCACGCTGCCCTCCTCTCGGAGGAGCTCCTACGCCAGCCTGCCCACACTGGGGAATGTGAGCCAGCAGAGAGACCATTAGCTCCTCTGCCGCTGATTAGGCAACACTGGCCCCGTGAAGCTCTGCACAGACCGTGCCTTCTGGAGTCAGCTCTGCATCAGGGCGCATTGTACCAGAGGAGCCCAGAGCGCACCAGAATACCTGTGTGAAAACACACCCTATCGCTTTCAAGTACTGCCTAGGGTTTTAGCTACACGATTCCAATTAAAATTGATGGACGCCACCGAGTTAACTGCTCTAGGAAATGTCTGCTGAACGTTTCCCATTAGGCCAAATTACAAGGAAATCACAGGGAAGAAAAGGGTGAGTGCTGTGTGCCTAACACCGTTAACTGAACTTAATTGTGCTGGGGGCTCTTTGTGCTCCGTGACCATCCACAGTTGCTGTTTCCTAACTTGTGTTCGGGGAGTGAGCTGCACTCACCGTGCCTCGAGTTACCAGACCGTATCTCAGGCTTAGAGCATTGCCATCTGGCCCAACCCCCTGGCTGCTCTCCACCTGCCCCGTGTCCCATCAACGTCTAAAACATTTCACTACAGCACATCTGGAGTGGGCTCTTCTTTCCACTGTGCTGACTGGGAATCCAGTGCATCTCATGCTGAAAGTGGCCACATCCCACCTTGCACCTCTGCTCAGCAGGGGGGGCTTCCCCTCAAGCCTCCCCACTGTCGCAAGCGCTCCCCTAGAACAAATCCATTCACTGCCCATGGCCCTATTACAAATGCAACAGCAGCAAAAAGAAAATGTTATAGGTCAAAATGCCATTTAAGTTAAAAAAAATGAATAAAAATGAGTGTTTTCTCTCTTCCTGGCTACACCGAATTATTTATCAACCAGACATAAGTCAGTGTACATATAAAATACATATAATAAATTAATAGGCTAGAAAACTCTGCAAAACAGAAGCACAATATTCGCTTCACCAAGCAGGCAGCTTCCAGGAAAACAAGCATTGTGGCTGAATAAAAAAGGAGCGACACTGAGGCCATCCACTTCCTTGTGTTTCCAGTCCTCTGTCTCCTAAGAAGTAGGAGAACAAAGCTGACTAATCAAGGGATTGTAGGTAATTGCCTACTTGTCTTTTAAATGTCAGATTGTGGGTTTGAAGAATTTCAAGATTTGGCCTTATGTTCTGGATTATTAATAGCTATTATTCAAACAACCCTTCCAACTCTTACTTCAATTCATCGCCTAATTCCCCACATGCAGTCATGTAATCTTTCAATGTTTTTACTTGCATGAACTTTTTTTTTTAAAATATATTTTATTGATTTTTTACAGAGAGGAAGGGAGAGAGATAGAGAGAGTTAGAAACAGCGATGAGAGAGAAACATCGATCAGCTGCCTCCTGCACATCTCCTACTGGGGATGTGCCCGCAACCCAGGTACATGCCCTTGACCGGAATGGAACCTGGGACCTTTCAGTCCGCAGGCCGACGCTCCATCCACTGAGCCAAACCGGTTTCGGCTACTTGCATGAACTTTTAACAAATCATATTCAAAGACTTATTGAAGCTGGGAATCAGTTTGACTGTTAAAAACTCACTTATCCAGGTGATAAATATCCTCAGGGTCAATTTCTTGTTTTCATGATTGCTTTGATCACTTACTGATACCTTACTAGACACCAATAAGAACAATCAAGAAAGTGTCTTCAGAGGAAAGAACTGCCTCAGCTCTTGTGTCCTATCACTCTCTTCTTCTACCCCAGGATACTCTGTGCAATTCCCCAGGTCTTCCCAGATGGTTTTACTCTGGGTAGTCACTGTCATACTGATGCCATCAACATTTCTCTATGTTGCCTGCTCGTGACCCTGCCCAGCATGGAACGGTTAAGTGACCCAACAGGTAGCCACCAGGTAGGGAAGAAAGAAGAGAAAACCCCTGTCACTCTGCTGTTCCTGATCAGCCACCTGTCTATTCCTCTTTGCCCCCGACTCCCCACCCCCTGTCTTCTTACATTTCTTCCTTGGAAAAAAGTCTCCTTACATTTGTGGGAAAATGCTAATAAAAATAGTCCCTGGATCTAAACAGTTTAAGCTTCATGTCCAAATGGGAAGGAAGTGATTAACAATAAAAACCACATTTCTTTTAATCTCTTCATTTACCCATCTCTCCTAATTGTTATCTGATAAATTTAGACGTGTGGATGACTCACTTGGTAGTCTTTTTCCGGGCTATAGAAAATCCAGACTTCAGTTGATTTGGCTAGTGATTATTGTGTGGTTCTGGCTAGGTGAAATAGATGAACAAAGCCAATCTTTGTTTGGTCAAAGATCAATTAAAACTGTGAGGGCATCTGTAGGCTACCTTCTTCTCATCTTGTTTTACAATGGAAATATGTAGGGTAGGGGTGCTGGGGAGGTGGGAAGAAGGAGGAGAAACCATAAGGATACAAATATACTTTGTATAAGAAAAAAACATTTACAGAAAACTCAGTAAAACTAAGATCTCTTGGCCTTTTTCACTTTTTTTTTTCTGAAAGGGAGAAAGTATAATTTAATCTTAATTATTAAGATATGTTTTTAGATTTTCGGGAAAATTCTGATTTATTAAAAGAAAGCAGGAATTGGCTTCTGTAAGAAGTACTAATGTGATCTTCATCACAATTTTGCCATAATTTTTGGAAAAGTTGATATCCAATCCTACTGATCTTTCATGTCTTTCCATTACCACAGAGACCCTAATTCATATTAGGGATGAGTTTTTTAAGAGTCGTTGCCTTTTAAAATCTCAGCTGCTATAGCACTTAGCAGATTCCCTGTCTCCCCCCATTACTATCAGGACTGGACTTTTTCTTCTTCACATGGTAGGGAGAATTTGAAAGAGGTCTTCACAAGATTCCTGCCCCCTGGTGGTTCAACAGAATGCTAACCTAGGCACTGTTGTGAAGGGGCTTTGCAGATGGAATTGAGGTTACCAACCAACTGGCCTTAAGATAGGGAGATGATCCTGGGTTACCCTGCTGGGCCCAATGTCATCATATAAACCCCTCATGGTGAAGAGGAAGGGAGAAGAGTCAGTCTGAGAGACATGGCTGTAGAGGAAGAGCCTGGCATTGCTGCTTTTGAGGAAGGTGGCCAGGAACCAGAGCACGTGGCAGCCTCTGGAGTGGAGGGCAGCTCCCCGCCAGCAGCCAGCAAGGAAACGAAGCCCTCAGTCTACAAATGCTGGGAACAGAATTTGGCCAACGACCTGAACGAGCCAGGAAGCAGATTCTTCCCAGAGGTCCCTGAAAAGAAAGAGTCCATCAGCAGACACCTTGATTTTAGACATAATGAGGCTTCAAGAGGAGGAACCAGCCCAGTCCCCTGGACTTCTGACCTACACAATTCTGAGTTACGAATTTTGAGTTGTTCGAGCCCAATAGGTAATTTATTATAGCAGCACTGGAAGATGACTACATTTACATGTCCTCATAAGACAGAAAAAAACTATCATAATATTTTCCATAAAAGTATTTTATGAAATACTGCTAAAATATTTCAAAACTTTTAGATAAACTTTCTGCATCTTCAAGTGGAGGTATTTTAGATGCTCTTAATGATGAGATGACGTCATTAGAATATTCAGATGCCTCCTGTTGCAGGAATGGTAACCTGGATGAGGTTCTCACCAATCCTAGGTAACCTAAAGGTGACTTTTCTTGGTTTACTGCTACCAGATGGTTGGCACTCAACATGTGTGGAGGATAATGGCACCACAGGGTGGACAATTTCCTCTTACTGCTTTACCTGTGAAGGGGCAATGCTTCAAAAATCCAAGAACTGCAATGCTGCATAGAAAGGTCACAGAACAAAGACACTTTGAGGAGCCACAGAGCTTCATTAAAATCAGGTCACAAGTTGTCCACAAAGAGCTTCCTTTCATTGTTTCTCCTGTCACACTAAGTAAGTGCTGAAATCAAAGGGATTCTCACCTGCTATGGTATGTGTGTCACAGTCTTGAGGTTGAGCCAGGGTTAGGGTTTTATTTAAAAACTGTTCACTGAACCAGCTCAGTGGCCACCCTGAGAATAACTGGAAAGGAAAAGAGAAGACATGTGCCCTCCGTCACTGGCCCAGGGCACACATGCCATCCTGGCTTCTCTGCTCTTTGTAAATGATAATGGTTCATGAAATTCTGCCACAAACTACAGCAAATCTCGTGGCAAGAATTTCCAGGCACCAATGCACCAGAAAAATAAGCCAGAAAATAGAATTGAGATGGAAAAAATTTTTCTAACTCTCGTCTTAATACAATTGCTCTTAATATCAATCCCTTTATATGTGCTAATATACAAAGGTTTTGGAGATTTGTTAATCAGAAAAAGAAAGAATGAGTATAGAAAGGAGTGGAATACTTCCACTTTTGTACAAAAGAGAAGCAGGAAGAGGATCCTTATATATCATACAAATAGACCAGTTATCAGAGCAGTAGATCAAGGGATCAATTAGTCCAATATTTCCCTAAAATTCTCCAAGAAACACCATATTTTAATCACAAATACTCACCATTACAGCATGTGCTAAAAATCACATGTGTAGTGTCAGTTCATTCTATTGGCAAATCTTAGAGCAAGTCCCTCTTTTTTGCCACATGGACACAGCTGAAGGATAGTGTGCCCATGATTGACACTCTCCCATCAGAACTGGCCACTCATAGGGCAGAGAGGTGGGTGGGCTGTGGGTTACAGCAGTTATGAGCCAGCCAGCCACAGCCTCACTCCTGCTTTCCATCCGATCTGCATCAGAGGGGGTGGGTGGAGACACTTACCTCTACATCAGTGTTGGTTAGCTTTTCCTTGTTTGGTTTTAATCACAAATTTCCATTACCACAGAGATTTTAACTCATACTGGGGATGAATAAAATAGAAAGAATGAGAGTGAGCAAGAGAAGTAAATAGGAGGAAATGACCATTTTTTAAAAACAAGCAAAGAAAAAAAGAAAAAGAGAGAAAACTAAAATGGGGAAAAGGAAAAGCAGTGCTAACTGGAACCTGCTTCAGGGGTTTCCCTAAAGGTATTTTCTTGTGCACAAAACAGGTTGATTAACTTGTCCTATAAATATGTTGTCCTTCATCCTTGACTCCTGTCTCTCCTGCACACCTACATCCAAGTTAGCACATCCAGTCGGCTCCAACGTCAAAGCATCTCCTTCCACACTCCTCCTCCATGGTCCCGGCCAGGTACACAACCACCACCTTCTCCTGTCTCTTAATGGGTCTCTTGGCTTCTGCCCTCATTCCCTCCACCTCCCAGGAAAGCTCTGTGATTCTTCTAAAATGTACATCAGGACAAGAGTCCAAGACCTCCCATTTCTCTCAGTCAGTATCAAGGTCCTGTCCATGGCACATGCCTAGGACCCTTCTTTCCTTTTCACTTGGCCAATCCTACTTATCGTTCATGTCTTTTTCACTAGAAGGCTTTCCTGTTCCCCTAAGCAGGTTAAGTCCATTTTGTCTTGCTCATTTAAGGTTCCCTTTCATAACTTTCACCCCACTTGTAATACCTGTTTACTTTCCGCCAGGATTCCACACTCAGGTCACAGAGCATCAGGCTGCTTTGGGGAGAGACCGGGGGATGCACAGTTGGCCTATAAGAAGGCAAGTTGCGGGGATGATGGGCAGCCATGCAAGATGACAAAGTGAGGACAAACTCCAATTAAGTTAGGAGAAACCAGGCAGGCACCCTGCCGGCTGAATCTATGCCAGGAGCCCAGGCTGGCTGCAGGCAGCCCTCAATGGTCCCGCATATCCATCCAGGGCCAGTTTTGGTCTGTGACTAAATATGCAAGGCTGCTTGTAATTAATTGATTTCTTTGCTTGTCACATAGATAATAACTGGCTAGAATGGAAAGTAAACAACAGGACTAAGCAACACCAATGCTAATGAACTCTAGCATCAGAAAGGAAAATTGAAAGCTAGCAACCAAATAGCTTCCTACCGCCTTCTCCTTCTCTAGCCCTATTCCATTGAAAGTTCAGGGACAGACCAGATGACATTCTTATCTCAAGCATGACCAAGAAATTTCAAGCAAGAGACTATGTAGTTGAAGGCAATGGGGACTCATGGAGAGAAATATATGAACAATGAAAATGTACCGGGAATACCGCCACACCCCTACTTTGGCAGGTACTGGCATTCATTTGTAGAGAACGAAAGTATTTTATACTCCAAAGGATAATCTAGGAGAGTAGAAAAGCTTGGGTGTCAAATTTCAACTTTGCTATTATCTGTCTGGCCTTCAGCAACACATTTAACCTCTCCGATCCTCAGTTTCTCTATCTGTAAAGTGGGCTAATGTTTTGGAAACATGAGATGAGACAAAATCTGTGAAGTACACGGGAACCAGATATATAGTCACACCTCACTCTTTCCCTCTTGACATCTGCTCACCTGGGCATATACAGGGTTGGGCAAAAGTCAGTTTACAGTTGTGAGTACACAAAACAGAGTTTATTCATGTATTATTATTTTACTGTTGTTATAATTATTGTATTAACTATAAACCTATTTTTGCCCACCCCTGTATGCCTGAGCAAAGGACAGAGGGACCTATTTTAACAAAAAGAAAATGAGAACAATACATGTAAAGAACCTATGCAGTACACAGAAAACTATTATATTAATTCAATCAATTGGGGAGGTGAACCTATTTTCTTGGCTTCTTTTTTCCATGGAACTCTCCAGAACTTTCCCTCCCCATCTTGCATGCTTTTGCCCTGTATTTGTCTGCTAGGGCTGCCGTAAGAGTACTATAGACTGCGGGGCTTGAACAACAGAAATGCATTCTCTCAGTTTTGAAGGGCAGAAGTCCAAGACCAAGGTGTCAGCAGGGCTGGTTCCTTCTTAGGCTGTGAGGAAGAGTCTGTTCCATACTTTCTTGTGCTTTTGGTGGTTTTGGGGCCATCTCTGGCATTTCTTGGCTTGTAGAAGCAACACCCATCTTTGTCTTTACTTTCATGTGGTGTTCTCCCAGTGTGTATCTGTGTCCAAATTTCCCCTTCTCATGGGGGCATCAGTCATCTTGGATTATAGTCACCTTAATGACATCATGAAAGCTAAGTACATCAGCAGTGACCCTATTTCCACACAGGTCACATTCTAATGTACTGGGGGTTTGAAATTCAATATATGAATTTGAGGGAGCATATAATTTTAAATAGTAGTACCCCCAACAGGGAGAAAGAACTGTCTGACTGGCAGGGGAGAAAGCTCTGCCATTCGCTGGTGATTTCATCTGTTGGAGCTAATCCATCAACAGGTCTCCCTGGGACTGTCGGGGGTGGGGGCGGGGGTATGATGTAGGGTGGGTTGTCAGCTCTACAGATCCCAACTTTTCCATGGGGCAGTCCCAAGGTCTACCATACACTGGCAAGACAGTGCAATGAGCTGGTCCTTAGCCTGCCTTTTGGCTGCAGACATGAAGCCATGATCTCCACTTGGTGTTGTCAGTGGTAAAAAGACTATTTGGTTTTCATCCACCCATCAGTTTACTTTGTCTAATTTTCCAATTGGTTATGAAGTTGGGTTAAAAATTTATGCTTATTGGGCACTCATATCCTAACATAAGCCTGCAAGGAGGCACGAGAGAGGCAACAGAGGCTTGAGAAGGCTTGTGAAGGTTCAGGAAGTGGCCAGAGGTCCCACTGCCTCTCGTCCAAATTCAGGCTGCCAGAGGCCCAGTTCTCCCCATTGGGATGTGTTGACTGTGGCTTTCTCTCTGAGCCCAGCTGGTGTCTTCCTGTGTCTGGGATAGGAAGGGTTGAGTGAGTCAAGATAAGGGCTACTGCAGGTAACCAACACATAAGATGTTGAAACTCTGGGGCTCATCCTTTGGGCCAAAGAAATGGAAGCAGAGAATGAGGTCTTAGGGAACACCAGGTGTCCTTCAAGTGGTGGGAAGAAGCTACGTTTCCCTCAGGGGAGGGCCTCTTCCTCTTTCCCTGAGAGGAGGGATCAAGGTGACAAACAGGTTATTTCACTGGGATACCTGGCTTGTGATGGTGAACAAATTTTCCCAAAAAGAGAGATGTCCGCAGGATCCCATGTCCAAGGTGCATAAGGGGAGGCAGTGCTTAGTCCTAACTCTCCTGTGGTCACTCCCAGCAGCACTCAAGATTTTCATTACAACTGCGAGATGGTTGCCTCAGCAGGAAGGCAGTGGTCCAGAGTTAGCTTCCAGCAGGTAAAAGGAGTTCCCTGTGGGCCAGGCGCTGTGTCAATCAATGTGCATGACCATAGGACCAGCATGAGGGTAAGGTGAGACCTTCACGTAGTACAAAATAGAAGGTGCTGCCATAAAACTCATTATCATAAATAATATACATTTTTAAGTTGTGGTAAAATATACGTAACATAAAATTTTCCATCTTGATCATTTTCAGTGTATAGTTGTTCCGTAGTGGTAAGAACCTTCAATTATTGTGCTAAGTAATATTTGAATTAATAATGGGAAAATACATTATGAACAAAATATGAAAGTTGTAAGTAAAGGCAGGGTCCATCCCTGCACAGCTCAGTCTCACCTGCCTCACCCTCATCCCAGCCCTGCATTACCACTACTGTTCCTATTTAAAGGCAGGGAAACTGAGGCTGGAGAGACTACTGCCATCATCCAAGATTATGCAACTAGTGGGTTTCCAGTCAGACCTGGACTTGAATGCCAGCTCCTCTTGGTTTGGATTTTGCACTCACAAAGACATCCCCATCACAGCATCACAGTCCTCACAAAGACAGCATCTAACGGTCCTAATGTAATGCCTGGGTTACAGTCTGGGATCGGCAAACACAGCCAGTACTACCACCACTTCCACATGCCCTCTGCCTACTCCGTGACCTGCGGGGACCACTGTGTCTCTATGGCACAGGAAATAGTGTGTCTCCACCTGCTTACCAAGCTCTCATGGTTCCACGTGGCCAACAAAGACAAAGAAATCTCCTGGAAATGACCCTTCTTCCCCAACACTCTTGTTTTCATTTTATTGAATCTATTGGGAAGACACTGGTTAACAAAATTATACAGGTTTCAGGTGTATAATTCTAAACACACCACCTGTACACTGCATTGTGCTTGCATTACCCAAGTCAAATCTCCGTCCATCACTATTTATCCCTCCCATACCATCCTCCACACCTCCCTCCACCCAACACTTTCTTAAAAAATATATTTTTATTGAGAGAGGAAGGGAGAGGGATAGAGAAATAGAAACACTGATGAGTGAGAAACATCATTGATTGGCTGCCTCCTGCATACCCCCTGCTGAAGATTGAGCCCTCAACCCAGGCATGTGCCCAGACCAGTAATTGAACCCGTGACCTCCTGGTTCATGGGCCAATGCTCAACTACTGAGCCACACCAGCTGGGCCCTACCCAACACTCTTAACAAGCAGCTCCCAGGAGACCTTTTCCCTCTTGGGTCCCTCCCTGCCAGCCATGCCCTGGCCAGCCACACTTGCCCATCCCCAAACATGCACATGGATCTTTGGGTGTGGGTCACACACCTCCTCTGCGCTTTTGCCTGCAAACCCTCCCTCATCTCAGTGCAGCCTGCGGGCTGTCTTCTTGGAGTCTTTCAGGTGGAATTCATGACTCCCTCATTCAGAGGCCTTCCAGCACCTCTGCCTAGACTTTTTTTTTTTTTTTTTTAACAGCACTAAATACATACATTATGCACCATGGCTCAGATTCCCTCCCATCTTTTAGGTTATAAACATCATATCTCATTCATTTTTTCCCTCTGGTACCTAGCAGAGTTCTGGGCACATCCTAGAAACTGAATACATGTTTGTATGGGATAAGAGGTGTCATTCATTCTCTCTTGGTTGTTGATTTAGCACTTGGCCAAGGAAGAGCCGATGAGATGGCTATGGCTGTTTTAATTAGTGACAAACAGGGAGACAGGCTGCACTGTGTAATGCTAATAGACCACTCCAGGCATCAACATCACAGGAAAGCATTCCATTTGGATTCTGAAAGCACAGGTTTGAATCTGGGTTCACTCTCCACCATGAGCTCTAGGACAAATTGCTCCATTTCCCAAGTTTCACTTTCTTATTTAAAATTGGAAAGAACATAACAACCCGTCCTTTACAAAGCTGTCATGAGAATTAAGTGATGATTAGAGGTACTGAAGAGTTTCTTACCCATAAAGCACTACAGTGATTTCTTTTTGCGTCTTTAACTGTGCTGATAAGCCGATAGACCAACAGCTTCTTTCACTTGAGATGAATGAGGAATTCAGTATCATAAGAATCAAGGGCAAAATGAGCAAACTCCAAGGACAAAATGTACTAACCAGGCCAGAGAAGACTGTCCAAGAGAAAGATATTCTGCTGTTTGATAAAACTAACTGATGTGTTCATTTTATCTAGCAGAAATATCACAAACACATCAAACAGCAAAAAACAAGTTAGCAATGGATTTCTAACCAAGAAATTAATCTCATACAAAAACTAGTGATCATGCAGGTAGCATTACCTCTGCAACTGGGAAGAATGAATGAGCACCCAAGAGAGTAAAAAGGTTCCTTACTTTGGTGAAAATTAGTACAGGACAATTATTAGTCAGCCAGCAAAACAGCAAGAGAAGGGCCATCCACTGATTGACTTATTCATTGACTCATTCAGTTAAGAGCTATTTATCAGGGGTCTATCAGGTGCCTGATGTGGTTCTAAGGTTGGGAAATCTATGATGATCCTCATGTAGATAAGAAAGTAGCTCATGGAGAAACTGGCCTTAAACGCACAAGCACATGGGACAGGACATCACTGCAAATTGTCAGAAGATCTGATCAAAAGCCCAGGATGCTTTGAAAGGCATTAGGGAAGGCCTAATATATGTGTGAGGAAGGTCTCTCTGAATAGGAGACATTGAAGCTGAGATACAAAGACAAAGAGAAGAGAATAAAGTCATCCAGACTCTGGGAGTCATGTGTGAAGGTCCTGAAGTAGAAGAGATCTCGGTGTACAGAGTAATGAAAAGGAGGCCAGTACTGCAAACAGTGAGGGCAGAAGGGCCCAGTACGGGGCTGGAGACTCAAAGAGTCTGTCCACATCGTTGCAGTGAGTTGATATCAGTCATCAGAGTTTTGAAATAAAAACTCTAACAATCAGGTAGTCTCTTTCTTCTGAGCACTCATGCAGAGTGATATAATGACAAATGGCCTTAATAATCCAAAAGTTGGAGCAAAAACTTGTTTGTAATGAAAAGATAAAAGGCCAATAATGTGAGAAAAAGAAGTTAGTCTGGACCAGAAAATGTAGTGGAGATGGGTAGAGAAAGATATAAAATGGGTAGAGAAGGACTCTAGAAAATAGGTTGACAGTTCCTCAAAAAATTATACACAGAGGTACCATATGATCCAGAAATTATACTCCTAAGCATGTACCCAAAAGAATTGAAAACAGGTGCTTAACCAAATACATGTACACGCATGTCAATGTCAGCATCAGCCACAACAGCCAAAGGGTGGGTACAGCCCAAATGTCCATCAATGAATGAATTGGACACACAAAATGTAGTCTATCCATACAATGGAATACTATCCCTCTACCGAAAGGAACAAAGTACTCATACATGCTACAACCTTAAAAATGTTAAGTAAAGAAGCCAGTCACCAAAATTCATATATTTCATGATTCTATTTAAATGAAATGAAATATCCAAAGTAGGTAAATCCATAAAGACAGAAAGCAGACTGGTAAATACCAGGGCTGCAGAAGGGATAATGGGGAGTAACTGCTTAGTGGGTACCAAATTTCCTTTTGGGATGATGAAAACATGTTGGAACTAGAGAGAGGTGGTTGCACGATGTTGTGAATGTACCGAATGCCACAAAATTGTTCACTTTTAAGTGGTTACTCTAATGTCACGTGAATTTATTTCATCTGAACTTGTTTAAAATGAAAGAAATGGGTAAGGAAGGAAATACTGATGAGTGGGTAGTCATGCTAGAGTCCAAGTTGAAGGTGTCCACTGGGTGGAAGGATACATTTGTGCTGCTGGTCAGACTGACACATGATCAGGTTCATCTTATTTCCGTGGTGCATTGAGCTTCTTGACCTTTGGCTACACTTGACTTAAAGCCCTTGGATTGTAAGACGTTTCTAAAGAAAGAGGTGTGAGAGGTGAGGTAAGAGGCTCTTTCTCCAACAGTGCTCCTGTCCCCACACAGCTCTGCCTTTCTGAGCTGATGTCCCCGTGGTCTCTGTAGGAGGCTGCTCAGTCAGTTGTCCCCCACAAATATCTCTATTTAAGCTCCAAGGGGACTCTGGCTGGGTGCTCGAGAGGGAACAGTATGATAATTTGCCTCAATTATCTCCCTTCAAATAGGAATGAGCCTTGGAAAAATCATTAAAAAAAATCCCAGTACAAGTTAATTTGTGAGTCTATTCCTGCAGATCCTAGCTGAGCCACTCTGCTCCATCTTATTCAGGAAGTACTAGCTTTAATCTATTTCAGCTGCTTAAGGGGGACAGGGGTCAAGGACAAATGACATTTCATCATGTTTGCTAGTCAGGAAGGCAGTGCTGCCTGCAGAGGAGAAATAAGTAAGGTTCCTTTATGTTCTAGAAAGAAGCTTATCAACACTGCTCTTATACATGCTAAGGAGAATTACTGCCCTTCAGGTCCTATCGAGATTTTAAGCAAAGGCCCCAAACCATTTTCTTCCAAAACATGGGGGCACACACTGGCAGCCTTAAAAGGACATAATACATTTTCTTACTTGGAATAATTATTTTCTGCAGCAAGCTTCGTTGGCTCCAACCACATAACCCACAAACT
This sequence comes from Myotis nattereri, assembly GCF_964212035.1. Lineage (NCBI taxonomy): Eukaryota > Metazoa > Chordata > Mammalia > Chiroptera > Vespertilionidae > Myotis > Myotis nattereri. The sequence continues at coordinate 13,389,308 of NC_138079.1, forward strand.
TGTACAGAATAGAGAGCTCTTAGAGCTGTAAGTACCAATCATGGTGACAATGCCTTCATTTAGCAGGACCCTTGTTTGTTTATATAAATTAGTCTGCAATTACCAGTTACATTGTTGGTCCAAAATAAGGTCAGGCACAATGTAACCCAGGTAAGAACAATGCATTGTCTGGATACAAAAGTCCAGACAGGACTATTATGGAGAATTATGGGAAGTGATTAATCAGCTGGCCTCTTCCTGGGTATTGCCATTCGCACATAAAATCTTTGTGCTAACATAGCTACTCTCTGGTCCTAAGTTACCTTAAGAGGAATGTAATTAGTTGTTAGGATTCATTAGCTCCAGTTAGTACATCCATGGAACAGCATCTTCCTTGCTGGTTGAGTGCTTGCTAATGGGAAATAATGGTGTATTTGTACCTCTTCGGGACAATACCAAAGGACATAGGGTTAATCTGAAGTCCTGGCATGTCTGTCCTTTTACTTATCAGACTGAAAAACTGGAAATGAATTTCTGACACAGACAGAAAAGCAGAGTGTCCTAAAAAGCCAGTGTTGAAGGCTGTCAATCTGGTGGCACCTGTTATTACTATTGCTTCTGGTGCTTAAACCTTTTGAGGCAAGAATGTCAACTAAGCATAACACCTGAGTAGAGCTGCCCTCTCTTTGGGAAAACATTTTAGTTGGTACTTCCAGAAGCTTCTGCCAGCTCAGAACAAAAACTTTCTAACAAAAAAGGAATATTTTTTACTTTCAGTAGTTTCCCCAATTCCCTGTTTCCAGAATGAGCAATGAGAGGAGCAATTCTATGAGATGATGAGGATCCCATCACACAGAGGCCGCTGGGAGTTCCATGATGCAAAGCAGAAAAGCAAGTACAGATTCTCCCATTCAGCCCACCTGTACCCCTTCTTTCTATGATCCTCTTGCCTCCATAGCTCTCTGGGTTCAGAGACCCCATTTCTCACTCCTCCCTATCACAGCTCCAAAAGCTGGTGAAGATAAACCCAGGGAATCAGGTATCCCACTCAACCTTCCCCCATGGCAGGCTGTCGAATGCCCTTAGGTGAACCGTCATGGGCATCTCTGCATGACACAGGAAGTCATCAACCCAAGAAAATGGTCCATGAGACCAGCATGACAAATTGAACATTTTCTACTGTTTTATTTCAAATATTCTTGGCCAACTAAGGAAGAGATGAAATTTATTTAAACACTAGGGGCCCGGTGCACAAATTTGTGCACGGGTGGGGTCCCTCAGCCTGGCAGGAGATCAGGGGGATCGGGATGTCTCTCCCAGTCCCAATCGGGGTGATTGTAGCTGGCTGGTGGTGGTGGTGGGGGGTGGGGGTGGGGGGACGGACCACGGGAGTGTCTGTCCCCTGGTGGTCAGTGCACATCATAGCAACTGGTCGTAAAGGTTGCTTAGACTTTTATATATATAGATTCTCGGCTAAGTAAGGAACTGGACTCCAGAAAAAGAGAATGAGGCGGGTAATAGAACTGAGACAGGCTGTGCAGAGCAGAGCTGGCAGCCAGCTCTCCACTCTGAATTCACACAAAGGTGGGCAGGAGATGTGCTCTCTGAATTGGTGCCTCTGGAAAATGTTGTTCATGGCTCTCATTGGTTATGTTTCTCTGTCCTTCAAGAGCACTCACAGCTGCAAGTTGGAGACCTTCATTTAATGTGAATGAATCTGGGCTAGCCTCCACATGTGCTCTGCGTATTCTCTGATGAGTTGTATCCATCTCCTTGGTTGGATTGTCCCAACTCTGGTAAATGCTGGCTTTATTTATTTTAAAATAAGTGCTGCTTTGAAAAGGGAAAGTAGAAATGGTATGAAAACAGATGTGTTAAAATATTGGAGAAGTTTAGTACATACGCAATAAGTGAAACTGCTGGTGAATTCTTTCTTCCTCAATTTATGTTTAATAGACTTATTTCTTTGCTTCTTCTCCAGGGACACTATTTCTGATACAATGTAATATACTTTGGAAGGCAGCAAGAGGAAAAATTATATTTTTTAATATAAAGAAATTATGAAGGATTTTAAGAGTAAACCATCTCTTAAAATTTGCTTTTTATTTATCAGAGAGTTAACATCTTACAACCCAATATTTTATAGAGATAAATATTAAACTCCATTGTGTACCAACTGGGAATTAACTGAGCTTTTTCATTTAATCTTTTTTTCAGAGGAAGTAATTTGTTCACACTAATGAAAATATTTGAATATTCATACTCTAATAGGGAGAAGACTATTCATATTGAAAAGATAAACTTTAATATTTGCTATCCTTTAAAAAGAAGTCAATATTTGCAACCAAATTATAAGATAAATAATTTAGAACAATTTTTAGTTAGATCCTGCACATTTTCATAATTAAGTAGATCAAATTTTGCAGAAATAAGTGATGGAAACTTAGGGAGGTATGGAATGATGGGATATTTTATATTAATCATTAATATTTTAGGTGAATCATTATACTCTCACTTTTCCTTACTTAGGAAAACAAAATGCTTGGGGAGAAATGATACCAATTACTATTTAATTGAATATGATCGCCAGGAAGAACTATGCAAAATTATAAATAGTCCTCTTGGCAAATAGAAAGGTCTTCTGAAAGAACTGAAAAATAAGTTTTTTTGGTTTTCGTCAGACTATTCCTAATAGAAAAGATATGAGAAATGAAAAATCCTGAAGTGATAGAAAGCTTCAGGCCTGCAAGATATGGCAGTAAACCAAGTAAAGGTAAAAAAACCCAAAACCTTTTTATATGTAAAGAAAGAATATATCAGTAAGAGGGAGGTTTGTTAGCCCATAAAAATATTGAAAAAAGCATATTGCCTATTGAGGCATTATTTAGGAAAAATAAACTTCAATTTGTCTAGTCTTGGGGCAGCCTAATGTGACTTAGGGTACATGAGGTTGTCTTCATGACATTACGTGTTACTTTCAACAGCAACTGTGTCTATTTGCTCTTCACCATAACCCTCATGCTTACCATAATTCCAAGCACATAGTAAGGACTCAAAAGAATAGATGTTGAGAGAATAAAACTTTCAGTCAATATAACTAACTCCTCTTATTTGGGTACCACCAAGCAGCTTTCTGATGATAATGTGACTTTTAGTGGTTAGTCGATAGAGAATGGAAGTGCTGGTGAAAAGATTGGACTTATGGACTGTCCATGAAAATGCACCCACTCAAACCTCTGAGTGCAGGAATGTCACTGACTGATGGTCCAGCTGCTGAGCCCTGAAACCTGCCATTGTATCTGTCTTCCTGCTGAGGCCTCATTTCTCACAGAGGCTCCCAGCCAGTGACTGAGCTTGCAGCAGTGACAAGGCAACCTATTCCGGGAGATACAGGACTCCTTGGAAGGACTGTTTAGGCTCAAGAACTCTCCAGTGATTTTACTGAACATCCTTGAAGTCCAAGACATTTTCACACAACCTTTCCTTCCCAGCACCTCCCCTCCCTTCCCCTTCCCTCCCCTCCCCTCCATCTCCTCCCCTTTCCTTTCTTTCTTTCTTTCCTTCCTTCTTTCCTTCCTTCCTTCCTTCCTTCCTTCCTTCCTTCCTTCCTTCCTTCCTTCCTTCCTTCCCTCCTTCCTTCCTTCCTTCTTGGGAGTTGGACCTGCATTATGGTTTGATGGTTCTCCTTGTTCCTCTGGCTCCCTTCCATTTTTCCTCTCAAGTGTTGCCCTAATGAAATATCCTGCATGGATTGCTAATTCTCTCCTGGTGTGTGCTTCTCATAGGATCTGTCTGAGGCAGCATCCTGTCCTCAGTGTAAATAAGCACACATGTTCTTGGGCTGCTTCTTGCCTCTGCCTAATGGAATGTGGTGAAGTGGGTGGAGCCCGGCTGTGGCATCACACAACCATGCATTTACGTCACCCTTCCTTCTCTTACTTGCTCTATGACTTGAGGCAAGCTACTTTACCCTGATGAGCATCACTTCGTGATCTCTAAAATGGAATAGAAATTCCTACCTTACTGGATTATTGAGATAACTGCATTAAACAGCATGCATATTAAAGAAGCATAGCATTATAATAATGCTAAACCAAAGGCTAATTTCCTCCTAATAGTATTGCAGCTTCAAGGTCCAATTTATGACCAGGTATGGTCAAAGGTCAAGCCATACAAGAAGGGTGATGCCCCACTTTGGGTGTCCTCAATTAGGGATCAAGTAAGAGAACATTTGGGGTCAGCTAGCAAATGCCCTAACCATGCTTTACATTTTCTCTTACATCTAATCAGGGACATCTAGGCCAAACCTCTCCTCCACAGCCCTGGAACTTGAGGCCAAGGTCATGTGGCCTAGTTTCCCACAAGATATATAAAATTTGGGGGTCAAATATAGATCTCCTAATTCCAGATGAAAGGTCATTTCAAATATATTCAATATTTAGATTTTAAGAGGAATATGTATAGAGATTTTCTAAAAGCCTTCCTTTATTGTTAAATCATTAACAATTTCATCAAACTACAAGACTTTAAAATAGTTAACTATGTAAACCTCAATTCAAGAACAAACTTAGTAGTTGGTCTTAATTTTTATGCTGTTATGTAGAGAATTTCTTAAAGTTCCATGGGTGACTACCTTTTCTTGGAGGTAAGGAAAGTATTACTTCTACTTGAAAATAGAGACTGAAAATTAACGATAGTTAAAATTAGAGAATAAGTATACTTTGGTTTCTATAATAGAATGAATCAAAATATGCTTCATACTGGTCAACATGACCTTGCAAGAATGTTTTAATTTACTAAAAATTATTTCCCAAAGCGAAAACAAACAGTGAAAGCCAACTATTACAGTATTGTTATAGTCTAAATTGTCCCCCCACCCCCCCGCCCCCCCCGCCGACCCCAAATTCATATGTTGAGTTCCTAAAAGCCAGTACTGCAGAATGTGGAATGTGACTGTTTTAGGAGATAGTGTCTTTAAAGTGGTAATTAAGATAAATGAGGTCTTTAGCGTGGGCCTTATAAGAAGATGAGATTAAGACAGAGATGCACAGAGGAAAGACCATGTGAGGACACAGCGAGAAGGTGGCTGTCCACAAGCCAATGAGAGAGACCTCTGAGAACCAGCCCTGCTGACATCTTGATCTCAGACATCTAACCACCAAAACTGAGAGGCGATCAATTTCTGTTGTTTAAGTCACCCCATCTGTGGTGCTTTGTAATGACAGCCCTACCAAATGAATTCATATCAACCACCATCTCCTCTGATTGGGAGGAAGTAAGCTAGAGCAGTGCATCTTGGGAGGTCAGCGCCCTCATCAACAGTGGAGCTGCTGAGGGGGAAGCCCATCCATCCTCTCTGGTGGGGTCCTAAGACCTCCTACTCCTTTTGCCCTCCCAACCTCTGTTCCCTCCCTTAGAAGAGGATGCTCATTGCTGAGTCAGGCCTCCTGAACCCCAAACATTCACTCTGCATCCATAATAGACACAACTGACCAGAAGTGGAGAGCTGCACAGGCAAGGAGCATCTTCTGCTTTAGGGCCAAGTGTGGGAAAACGGGTGTGAGTGGGTGAGGGGGTCTCCTCTGTTCAGAGCATCCACACACACCAGGTCCTTCCCTTTTGAAGGACCTGGATAAGAGTGTTCAATTCAGCTGGCACACATCCAGAGCTCATTATACAAGACTTAAAAAATATTTTTAAAAACATCCTTCTTAGATGAATAATATTGGCAACCAACTGAACATAATAGAAAAGCAATAATAATTCTTCTTACCTGTGGTTGAGTCCCATAAAATACATGTCCTCGGGGCTTTCCAGCCAGAGTGCGATGATCACTAGTATTACTTTGTGACAGTGTTTCTCAAGGTCACTCCGGAATTGGTGGTTCCATGGGACCAAGCACTCATCCATTATATGGGTAAAAATGACTAATTGAGGGTGTGAGTTTAATTATATTCATAAGCAAAGGCACAGCGCAGCTCCTCTGACAGGCTTAATAACATTCTCATGTACACAGAGATCGATGGGAAAAATTAGGGTTGTATATTGTTGTCCTTCAGGACAAGATGCCGAAGTGGGAACAGAATAATAAAAATAAATAAATGACTCAACAGCAGCAGGAAATGAGCTGTGGAAGTTAGCAAAGCCAGCCTTATGCAAATCCTTCAGCTGGAGATAAGTCCTAAGCATGCATGACTAAAGGGAAGCCGCCTCTACAGTCCCAGAGAGCGGGGTTGTCTTCCTGAGCTGCCAGGTTAAAACGTGAAAAGGGTGCTCAGCCAGGGCTTCACCTACAGTTCTCTCAGAAGTGATGATAATGGCCGAGACAGGGATCTTTACGATATTGATTTGTGATACTGTAATTGGGAAGCATGGTCATGCTTCACATTAAATTGAGAAAGCATCCAGTGGCTGGAGCCAGCTTTCTTAAATGATACTGACATCATGTCACGTGCCCTGCATGAGCACCTACAATGACTTTTAGCCCTCGGGTGTATCGAACAAATCCATGCTACTTTCAGAAGCTAGTTCAAAGGCAGGAGGGGAAGGGAGGCTCACCCACAGGGGCAGAACACGCACATCGGATCCACACGAGGAAAGGTTGTTTCCCGGCCACCAGTGAAGGAATTGGATTTGAACCTTCTCTCGCTAGGGCGGCCACATCTGGCTGCACAGCTCAATACCGTTATAGGTGATGTTTTGCTTTACACCTGAGCCATGGAGGGGAACGCTCTTGTGCATGGAGAAAGACCACTCCCTATTTGGGTCCATTCCAGTGTGTGGCCACTGTTTGAGGACAGGCAACTTCTTAGAGTTATTTATCCCATTTTTCTCCCTGTGCTATGTTCTCCAGTGGCTCCCTGGCTTTACAGGCCCCTCTGGGTTACTTAGAAGGGCAGTGATGGCGAACCTTAAGAGCTCGGCGTGTCAGCATTTTGAAAAACCCTAACTTAACTCTGGTGCCGTGTCACATATAGAAATTTTTTGATATTTGCAACCATAGTAGAACAAATATTTATATTTTTGATATTTATTTTATATATTTAAATGCCATTTAACAAGGAAAAGTCAACCAAAAAAATGAGTTCGCGTGTCACCTCTGACACGTGTGTCATAGGTTCACCAAGACTGTAGTAGGGGGACTAGGGCTGCCAGAACAAAATAAAACAAACTAGGTGGCTAAAAGCAACAGCAGTTTTTTCTTTCTTAATCTGGAGGTCAGGTGTCCAAAATCAAGGTCAGCAGGGCCACACTCCCTGTGAAGGCTCTAGGGCAGGGGTCCTCAAACTTTTTAAACAGGGGGCCAGTTCACTGTCCCTCAGACCGTTGGAGAGCTGGACTATAGTTTAAAAAAAAACCTATGAACAAATTCTTATGCACACTGCACATATCTTATTTTGAGTAAAAAAACAAAATGGGAACAAATACGATATTTATATTTGCATGTGGCCTGCGGGCCGTAGTTTGAGGACCCCTGCTCTAGGGAATAACCCTCTTACCCTTTTCCTAGGAGCTTCCAGCAATCCTTGGACATCCTCATCTGTGGCTCCATCACTCCCATTTCTGCCTGTGTCCTCACATTACCTCCTCTGTGAGTCTCTGTGTGCATGTCCTCTTCTTGTAAGGGCACTTCACTGGATTTAGGGTCACCTTAATCCAGTAAGACCTCATCTTCACTTTAATAATTATACCAGCAAAGGCCTTACTTCCAAATAAGGTCACATTCTGAGTTTTCTGGTGAATATAAAATTTGGGAGAACATGTATTCAACCCCTACAGTGACCTCAGCCAAGATAAGCTTGTCCACAGGCTGAGCCAGACTAACCTTGCCTAGGCAGCATCCAGGCCACGGTTGTTAACACATGTTTTTGGTTGAAGGTGATTACTATTCTGTCCACAGATTAAGAATTCGGTTACACATTGTGCAATGAAACAATCATGAGTACAAGACTGAATCTATTTTCAGGGCTGAATGGCCTGGCTCAGGCCACAGGGAAGCAGTTTCCCTGGGGGACCCTCAGTCACAGCAATGAGGAAGAAGACTATCAGGACAACTTCATGCTTACCACATCCTACAACTTTCTCAGGTCTAGCACATTTCTATTAGGGCATGATTTAAAATGGTTTTTATTAACAGCTAAAGCTTTAGTCAGGCAGAATTGGAGCAAAAGATAAAATTTAGAAAAGGGAGAGAAATGAGGGAGATGGTGAGCATTAGTGCAGGTGTGAGGTGCAGGGAGGAGGGTGTGGGTGGAAGGAGGCCTGTGGAGATGAGCCCCGCCCCTGCTAATCACCCCGGGCTCTGAGGTCCACTGCTCCCATCTGACATGGCTTCCCACAATATAGCCACCATCATTTTATCAAAATGGAAGAGATTAAAAAAATTTTTGTATTTCTATACTGTTTCCTCAGTGACAGATAGAAAGTTCAGGAACAAATAGATCTGCTTTTGAAAAACTCCATTTCCTACCCAAAAATAAATTTTAAAAGAAAAAGGGCTAGGGGCATTAACTTTTCATTTTATATTTCACATATGCTTAAATTTTTGCTATGTCAACATAGGACATCTTCCCCTGAAAGTTTACCAGGCCTTTTAGAGAAGGTAAGGCAAGAGGCTCTTCCCTTTAGAGTGTCCCTATGAGCATGCCATGTGCTCCACGCTTGGGGGGTATGGCACCACCATTGATGTTGGCTCAATATCTATCGTCAAACCGAAGGCTTGAGAAACTGGGTAAAAGACTGTACCAAACTGTCGGAGGATTACACAGTGTTAGCATCCAGATTTTAGCTATTAAGTAAGGCTTTGGCCTTTTTTCTAACTTACATTTCACTCTGATAAACTTTTGGATATGTAAAAGCGGCAAAATTCGCCTTTATAACATTTCTTTCTTTCTGAAAATTCAAAATTCTTTAGAATGGTAATTGCTTCAAATCTGAACCTCCGCTTCCCACTCTAAAAGTACATTAACAATTTTGAACCTGGCTAGGAACCAAAACCAAGAGTAATGGTTTCTGATAATGATCTGATAAATTACCTACCATAAGCTCTTTCTGCTGGCCTTGTGAGTCACACTATGTTAGGAAAAGTTTTACTTTCTTTAACATATTATTGTAAACATATCTTTGATATATTCTTTTACATATTATAATATTTATATATTTTATTTACCTATCCTTGAAACTAAAGTTACAGAAACTATAAGACAAAAATGTTAACTCATTTTAAGTCATCGATAAAAGAATGAAGGATATGGACAAATAATGTCAACTTTATTATCCTAGGATATGCCTTAAAATATAGTCTTATCTTAAAAAGTACTGGACAAATAATGTCACTTTATTATCTAGGATGTGCCTTAAAATATAGCCTTATCTTAAAAAGTATTGGACCAATAATGTTAACTTTATTATCTAGGATCTGCCTTAAAATACAGTCTTATCTTCAAAAAGAAAGGCACCCCCCTCCCCCCATTGCTCTGGCTGATCATCTAAATTGAGAATTAGGATGTTGCTGGAGGAGCTACTGAACTTATAATAAATTTGAGAATAAACAACGCACAGACAGTCCTGACTTATAAAGGTTTAACTTACGGTATTTGGACTTAAAGTTGGTGCAGAAGCTATATGCATTCAACAGAAACTGTACTTCACAGTTTTTATTTTGATCTTTTCTCAGGCAAGTGATACGAAGTACAGAAACTCTCTCCTGACGCTGGGCTGCAGCCGTGGGCCGAGGCTCCAGCCACGCAATCACCAGGGTAAACAGCTGAGACTCTACAGTGTACGGCGCTGCCGGCACATTTTAGACGTTACGTTTTGTGCTTTTTGCATCCCATCTACAAAATGGCCATCTGTGTCTTTTGCTTCTGGTGAGAAAGAAGAGAGAGGCAATTACTCTTGAGATGAAACTCAGGAGAATGGCCCAGTGGTAAGCTATTGTGTTTTGAGCATGTCTAAGGTGGGCGAGGCTGAGCTATGATGTTTGGTAGGTTAGGTGTATTTAAGGTAAGGATCTGTGGAAATAGTTCACAAAGCTACAAATCAGTGACAGATAAATTTAATCGAACGGAACAAAATATTGATATTCACTGTTGTCCACAGGAAGTATCTTAACAATCAGGTGCACAGGGTATCCTGGTAAACTCACTGCTCCACTCTTCCTGCCACTTCTCCCCACCGGTCCCCACTCTGTCCTGCACAATCGCTCCCACGCGCAGCTGACCATTGTGTCCTCTTGGTCAAGATTCACCATAGCTTTCTACTCCCAGAGACTCAGGTCTATGTTCCTAACTCTGCATTTCCTGAAGTCCCCTAGGGTTATAGACCACCTGCAGATCCTGGAATCCCCCCGTGTCCGTGTCAGAGCACGCCTGCCACTCTTTCCGGGCACAGTGCTCAACCACTGCATTGACTGATGAAGTCCTTTCTCTGTTTGGCCCAACATCCCCTGATTCTTGAAGACTTTTTGACCACACTGGCTAAGTTCATCACCCTCTCCCCAGCCTTTCCTTCCCAACTACCCTAAGATATGACACTAGGGTTTATTGTATGGGTGCCATTTTCTTGCAGTAGATTCTGAGTTTCTGAAAGGCTGGGACTTCCATATTTACCTCTGCCTCTCTGGGCACACAGCAGGGACTCAGCAAATCCTTACAAATAGGCTGTTGAAAGGCAGGCACAGCACACAAAGAAATTTCTTTAATTTAAATAAATTCTGGGCTTTGTTTGAAAAATGAAGAATGTAAATACCTCACATATTGAAATCTAGAACCTTCCATCATGCTATAAACATTTGCGACTGTTTTGGTGTGTTGCCAACATTGGTTCTAAGTAGGTAGCAAATAACAGCAGAAATTTATTGAAACCTTTCATTTACTGAGACTTAATTCGATAAATTAATTGTAGCCCCTTACCAGGGCTGTTTTCTTCCTCTCTTTTTCCACCCTGCTTATCAATGTGGAATAATTCATAAGCACATTCAAATAAGAGAAGATAAATTATATTTCTTTCTGTAGAAGGGCAGAAATTAAATTCAGGGGGAAGTGAAATATTCACCATACACTGATGAGTTTGGCCTTGTTGCTCAAAGTGGGAAAACCCTAACTCTGGTTGCATCCACACTAAGGAAAGTCAGTGTGGTTATAGGAAACTCTTATCTAAATCAGATATCCTCATTTTTTGCTCCCAATGATGTGGTCACTCCTGGCCAGTAGCAGAAGCAGCACCTGTGTGCATGAACAGAGATGAATGGACAGGCATCCCATTCTAACCTCTTTGCTCTAGTCACATCCCAGACCCTAAGCTCAGCCAGATGAGCTACGAAAGGGATCTGTGAACCCACATTGGTCTAGCTCACCATATGAGTTTTCATCGAATAATGTAGAATGTATGCTCAAATTGGCGGTGTCCTACATCCTTATCTCAACCACCATGAATATTTAATTATGTTGCTATATTATTCAGGGAGAATTTTACTTGATGGCGCTAACCAGGTCTTTGCTGACTGTGCTTCTGCAATTGATTCTGAGGCACTCCCGTGATCTTCGTTAGGAATGACAACAGTCTACAAGTCAGGAATGCTCTGAAGGAAAAGATTACTTGAATAGTTGCAAATAACTGAAATCAGGTATAAAGGGTCAAAAGTGCCTGCAGTTTTAGCTTGGGGAGAGTTTCATTTCTTACGCTGCCACAGGATGTTTCAGGATGATAATAGACTTTAAGAAGTTATAAAATAGATGGCTCAACAGGGGGGTTTGGAGAGCTGTACATTTGGCTTTTGATGGAGCCTATCCAGAGAAACCGTGTCCAAAGATCATTATTTTGTGACCTTGAGGGAAAGCAAACTCGCCGGAGGATTTCCTATTCCTGCCCATGAATGCATGTCGATGTTTATGGAGGCAGACTCTCTTTATCTCCCTCTATGCATGCACATTTCACACAAGCACACACGCCCCTCTTCAACACTGGAGGCCGAGAGCACTGCTATAAATATTCATGAGGTAATTATTATTAATGTCACCAAGGTGATTTTGTTCCTTCTCAACAGAGACGGGTTTTTGCACCTAGAAACCAGTCAACTGTAGGAGAAATGGCAGCTTTGCGCCAGCCCAACAAAAGCAATCCTGCACGTTTTACTTTTGAAATATAGATTATTTGAGTAGATATTTTAAGTTATGTTTTGCCCTGCCCCATCATAAATCTTATCCAGTAGAGAATTCCAACTCTGGTGCACAATGCAACATCCTTGGGAGCACAGTTTGTAGAGTTTGGAAGAACTTGATTATTACATTCTTTACTAAGAGCAAAAATTAAGCAAAACATAAGGATGATTCAAAGATACCTCAAGAGATTTCTGGGAAATGATTTTTATAAAAATGCATTGGGAGAAAATTACAACACATTTACTACTTTTATTATTGAAACTATTCATACAATAGGCCTTATAAGATAGCTATTGTAAGAATTATAGGTTCTTGCAATCACAAAGAAAATTTTAAAAAAAGCTACTGGCAACAATTAACTAGATCCCTATGTATATAGGTCATGGACTCGCCCCCAACCACCAGCTGACCTGCCTGGTTATCCTATGTGCATGATATGCCATAACATGGGAAATTACTGGAAAGTACTATTTTCCATTAGAGAAAATGAACTATTTTGGTTGAAATGAAAATGTTTTGTTTTTTTGACCAAGACCTCATAAAACATGATAAATAAGTTGAATACTGGTATAGGTACAGGACAGCGGGAGATGCCTACACCTCATCAGCACCTCACTAGAAATGTTTTCACTAACTTCTCGTACTCAATGGCCATGTCAGCAGTCATCCTTTCAGACACTCTGATCTTGAGTAAAACAGCAGTTAAAGTTACAGGAAGCGGGAACACGTATGATGGCAGCAGGAGGCGGCAGTGACAGGGGACTCACCTTAGGCATCCTGTGGCATTTCGCAGCACCTGTGAGGAATGCAGCTGTATTTTCCGGTCGTCCTGAAGGGGTGAATTTTCCCAGCCCGAGTGGGGGATGATCACGGCATTGGTCAACACTGCCAGGGTGTCCTGGATGATTGGCATTTTGAGAGCATCACAAGACGAGAGATTCCAAAGGACTCCTGCAAGATAGACACAAACAGAGCTTTTGGATGGTCACTGTTTTCTCTCATCTCAAAACGGTTTTCCTTAATCAGGTTAACAGCATGAGCAGAGGGATTAAGGTAGTGTGTCCTAGAGTGCACCTTTAATTTTAGAACATCTATGTAAACCCATTAAAAGAGTGCTGTGGCCCGGCCAGTGTGGCTCCGTGGTTGAGCGTTGACCTATGAACCAGGAGGTCGTGGTTCAATTCCTGGTCAGGGCACATACCAGGTTGCGAGCTTGATCCCCAGTGTGGGGCATGCAGGAGTCTATCTCTCTCTCCCTCTCCTTTCCTCTCTGAAATCAATAAAAAATATTTTTCAAAAAAAAGAGTGCTGTGACTATCTGACAAGTGGGTAGAGAAACTGTGACATGATTAACTTTGTTCCATCAGGGAGGCTAAAAGGTTGAGAGATTTGATTGACTTGAGGATACCAATCAGGCTTCCATTTCACTATTAATACAATGGACCCAAGTACCCAAATTCTAACCAAGACCAAAGAGCAGTGAAAGTTGTCTGAATCAGACTACCAGGGTATGTTAGTCTTCTCCAAGACCTCTGTATGCACGTGTGGTCTGTCTGATTCACTTAGTGTCCACGGAGAACCAACCACCATTGCATGACCTTATGAGAATCCAGCATCAGGTCTGATGACGAAAGGCTTTACAAGAAATCTAAATTTCCTGTCACTTGTGACAGTTTTGTCAGCTTTTCCCTGAAAGCAATGCTTAAGGAGGAGCTACAGATTGTTCTTTCTTATATAGCAACAAAGAGAGCTGTAGGCCATGTCTTCCAAGGACAGAGTATTACAGTTATAATGCAGGCCGAGCAAAATAAAACATTTTTAGAACAGAGGAAATATTTCCGGTTTCTACATATTTTAAAAAGAGACTTTAAAATGGCATTAATCTTAGAAAGGCCATAAGTACTGAATATACATATAATAATATCACTTGAAAATGATTTTAAAACAATTATTCTTTTTGTTGTTCAAACAGTATACATAGAGGGAAAAGAAACTGAAAGTGCTACTCCATGTTACTATAAAAAAGATTGCATTCTCTCTCAAGACTAACATAAATAGACATCATCATTGCAGATATTGGGGAAAAACAGCACAGTTGTCTTGAGAAACACATCTTCGAACTTACTTGTTTAAAAGGTTTTCAATAATTTTAAACATGCGATTGTATTTTTTTCTACTCCTAACAAACAGACCACATTTACTTCTGAAATTTGCTTTGCTAGTTTCTTGCATTGCGCATATTGACCTATCAAAGCATATTAACACTAATCTGAAAGTCAATAGTGTTAGATTGTTAATAACTAACGTAGCTAACAGTTTTCAATTAATTCTATAAACATGTGACTTTAGAGACAAACTCTTCCCACTACCTCTCAAAGTAACCTGTGCTGGGGATTTTATTAAAGTAAATGAAAGGGAAACAAAATGTTGCCTTGTATGTACAAATCAATCCTTCAGTACAGGGGGCTGGCTTGAGGGCAATTCCTGCCTGCCTGTTCTTTGTAAATGAAGTTTTATTAGAACACAGTCATGCTTGTTCATTTACAAATTGTCTGTGGCTGCTTTTTTTCCTATAAGGGAAGAGTTGGGTTTTAGGTACAGAGACTGCAGGACTCACAAAGCCTAAATAACTTACCATGATAGAAAGATTTTTACCTTGATAGAAAGATTTGCCCACTTCTGCGTTAGCATCAATATTTTCTCTACCTTTCTGAGTTGCATGTTTGCATTGCTAAGATCCTAAATTGAGTATGCAAAAAATATTCAATGGTACACAGAAGGTGCTTAAAAATATATTTGGATTTGGGCTGATTTGAAATATTATCATATATATTTATTTTGTTTTAAATACTATATGAACCTGTTTCTTTATTCATCCCATTGAGAAATGTTTTATGAAATTTTGGGTAATCAAAATGATTATCTTTGTTCATTTGCAGTTTCACAAAAATGTTCTTTTTTTAAGTAATTAGTTTTTCATTTTTAAACAAGCACGTTAAAATGAAAGTAATATCTACCCTAGAATTAGAGGATAACTTTGTAAAATATCACATTAAAGAGTTTGCGACTGTTCTTCTAAGTATACAATGCAAGCATACAGAAAAAAAACAGAAGTTTCTTTCATTCCAAAGTCCTGATCTGAAAATATAAATACATGAAAATTGAGGTTTGCAAATGTTTTAAATTATGGTTGATATGCTGTGCTAAAAAAAACATACTCCCTCTAAAAACTAAATAGTAAAAGGGAGACTTTTATAATTTTACATGCATGAAATTTAAAGGATTGTAAAGGGATTTTATGATAATAAAGCAATTTTTACTATTTCCTAACCATCAGAAAAGAGGTCAGAAGAGGGGAAAAGAAAAAGAAATATGTGAAGGCCTAATATCTCATAGGCAAAAAGTTGGAAAAGAAGATGGGATCCAAGGTAATTCTTTATTGGGCTTTTCTCTCCTTTCCTTTCTCATTAATTCATTAATTAGAGTAACCTAATTCAGAATCATGCATAGACAGATGTTTCCTAGTTCACATTCATTCCACCTTCCAGGCTGGCTCCATCTGTGCTTCACATCCCAATGAACTTATCAGAATGCCTGACCCAAATCTCCAAACTTTCCAGCTTCGTTTCTATCTGCAGCCCACAGCACTTCCTGAACTTATGAGAACTACAGGTGGATCTCTGATCACCGACAGCTTTACCACCTCTGTTTGGACGAGGACTTGGCAAAGTGGATGAAATGTGGCAGACTTTCTTTTGGGGGGAGTTCAGCAAACTAGCTGCAGGGGGCCCTCAATACTTAGAATTTTGATTAGATTATGCAGGCACCAGAAATAAGCTTGAGTGTAGAATCAGCAGCCTCAGGGGACATTTGAGATAATGGGCAACATGTCTGGCAGGAGTCAAAGGTGGGAAACAAACAGACACACACACACACACACACACACACACACACACACACACACACACCATTAGTATTGGCCAGAGAACGATTAGTGGACAAAAATGAACATATTTAGACATTCTTTGTGAACACATGAGAAACAGGTGTTTTGCTCAAACTTGTCTTCACTCCTTTCTCTTTCTTCTGTGTTGGTTTAAATGCCCAAACATTTCCGACATTCCTTTCAAATGGTGGAGCCCAATCCTTCTCCCTATGAGTAATTCACTCTGACCAACAGAATATGGTGGAGGTGACCGGGAGTGACTTCTGAGATTAGGTCATAGATTAGGTCATGGCATCCTCTAAGCTGTCGCAAATGGCTTGAGGGGCAGCCTGTTTCCTGTGTGAGAACCCCAAAGCATCACAATGGATGGGCCCAAGTGGAGAAGAACTGAGGCCTCCAGCCAGCAGCCACATTGAGGGATGGATCCTCCAGCCCAGACCAGCCTTCAGCTGATGGCAGCTTCATGAGGGGCCTGACCAAGAACCAGCCAAATCTGCTGCTCCTGGACTCCTGACACTCAGCCTGTATGCGGTTAATGTTTGCTGTTTTAAGCTGCTACAACTTGGGGTAATTTGTTATGCAGCAACAGTAGTTAATGTCCCTTCCCTTCCCTCTCATCCTCCCACTCTCCTTTTTCCTTTCTCCTGCCCTCTCTGTTCCCTTTGTCTATGGGGCTCATTCTTCCCCATACAACACATTCATCCCCTAGTTTCTCCTCATTCTAACTTAGATCCACCTCTTCCCTCATTCCTTGCAAGTCCCCTATCCTCTTATTGAAGTCTATCCTGAGAGTATAGAAGACACAGGAAGGAGGATCCAGCTCAACTTTGTAACTACATTTAAAATGAATTTTAACTTAGATTGCAAGTGATATTTAACTTTTAAAAATGTGTCCTCTTTATGTTTGAAATTTATAAGTGGCTGAACACTTTCTTTAAGTTGGAATAATCCTGTATTAGTTTCACACTGCTGCTGTAACAACATTCCACAAATGTAGTGGCTCAAAACAACACAGATTTATTATCTTAGCTTTCCAGACGTCTGAGTCTCCAATGGATCCTAGGACTGTGCTCCTCTGGAGACGCTAAGGGAGGGTGCCCTTGTCTTTTTAGGCTTCTAAAGGCTGCCTGGGTTCCTTGGCTTGAGGCTGGCGTCACTTTCACCTCAGCATCCACATCACTTCTCCTTCTCTGACTCTGATCCTATTATGACACTGTGGTGACTTGAGCCCACCTGGATAACCAGGAGAATCTCCCCATCTCCAGATCCTTCACTGTGCAAAGTCCCTTTTGCTATGTAAGAAAACATTCACAAAATCTGAGAATTAGGACATCCTTCGGGGACCATTATTTAGTGTACCACACATCCCCTTAAAGCAGCGGTTCTCAACCTGTGGGTCGCGACCCCTTTGGGGGTCGAACGACCCTTTCACAGGGGTCGCCTAAGACCATCGGAAAACACATATATAATTACATATTGTTTTTGTGATTAATCACTATGCTTTAATTATGTTCAATTTGTAACAATGAAATTGGGGGTCACCACAACATGAGGAACTGTATTAAAGGGTCGTGGCATTAGGAAGGTTGAGAACCACTGCCTTAAAGCATTCTGTTATGCTTAAAATAAACCTCTAATTGTAGCTTCATGATCAGGACTTTCCCTAAATTTATCTTCAGTCAGATCCTTTCATTCACCCATTTGCATTGCATGCGTATTAAGGACCTGCTGCTGTGTGCCAGGCTCTGTTGGATCCATTGGGCACATTAGTGAATGCCATCAAGGCCTTTTATTACTGCAACTCCAGTCCCCGTGCTCTGGCCATCATGGCCCTACTTCTCTTTGAGCACACAGGCTCGTTTGTCAGGCAGATCTCTTGGACTTCCTGCTCTCTGTCTGGACTATTCTTCTCCAGGACTTTCCAAGGTTGATCCTGGCATCTTTAAATGTGCCAAACTCAGACAGACTTTTCTGGATCAGTCTAAACTACCTTCCCAGACACTTGCTATCAGATATCCTATTTTAATTTTCAGCAGAGACCTCAGCATGAATGCCTACTTCCTCTGCTTTTTCATTCTTCGACTTTCTGTCATTTGCTCGCTCATTGTTCTTCCTCACAAGGTCCCAGCCATGAAATGAAAGCAAGGACCCTGTCCGAGTGCTCACAGCATACAGAACACAAGCAGCACATAGAACATGCTCTGACACACACTAGATGCTCACCGAATAGATGGCAAATAAATAAGAATTAGTAAATGGATAACACGACCCTTACAGGATGGCATGTGCTCCTAGCATCAAACATTCTTTAAGTATCATAGTGCTGGCAAAGCAAAGTGACAAATAGCAAAACATAGTGCTAGCAAAACAAAGTGAAAGAATAAAATACAGATGCAAGCTGTAATGTTACAAATAATAAATCCAAATGAGAATACAAAAGTGTCATTTCAGGGGAATATAACCTTTGACTCTACAGAACTACATTTAGCTAGTAGAAAAGAATTTACATCACTAAAAAACATGAATCAGTTCAGCATTAGAAGGCTTATCTCCAGTGCTTCATTTGAGTAATTGTCTTATATTAACTCTCTCATAATTCAAATTAGCCAAAGCAATACAAAAAATTCAATTCGTAGAAAAACTGTGGAGTAAATTGAATTCACAGTGGTATTCAGCAGCCATAGCAAGCTACCCCATTTATTCTTATCTGAAAGTAACATAGCAATATTTTAGCATTTTGGTTGATGATCACTAACAAATTTTAATTTGCCCGATGAAAATATGCTAAATTTTTCCAGATTATAATCTGTAATAAAATTGTTTTTATTGCATCTTTCCCTAAATTATATGTATTCAATAGCTTTCCTTTATCAGTATAAAATTATTACTGTTTCCAAATATAATTTTGACAGTAGGCTTAGTTGAGAAGACATTTAAATAACTATTTCAAATATAGTTTATTATTATTTCAGGCACAAGATGGCTCTTTTTCTTGAGATTATCCATATTCATGAGCAGTAATTGGTTTATTAAAATTTCTTTAATAAAATCTTAATTACTTTCATAGGCTTCTTTACTTTGTTTTAATAGAGGGTGATTGTGGGGTTTTCCCTAAAAGAGATGTAGGCTATCATGAAAAAAAGAAACTGAGATTGACAAAAGGAAGTATTTTAATAATTGCAAGCCTTAAATCATGATAAAATCAAATACTGCCTGTGGCTATGCAAGACTTTCCTATGACCCCCTCAGTTGCTATTAATCTTTAGACCTAAAATTAAATCCCTGAACATGGTAAAGCTAAAACCAAAAGAAAAGTTGGGCTGAATTAATTTTAAATGAATGCTTCAAACTTTTTTAAATTAATTAAAAATCAACTTAATGGATATATGAAGATTTATTTTAAACAAATATATCATTTATTTTATTCTGACAGTGGAAATTTGTGCACCTGGGGAAGGGAGAGAAGAAGAAGAATGGGGACAAACAAGTTTATTTTTTTTTTAAGTCAAGGTTAGCCCTGGTTGGGGTGGGAATGGAATGGGACTTGGGGGATCCATCACTACCTTCCCCATCTATACCCATCACACCTTAAGTCATGGGTGGGTAGAGGGTGGCTGATCAAAATCTGGGGGCCCATGACATCCTGAACTCATGCAAAGTGTATGTGTGTGGATGTGCAGTGTATGCATGCATGTACATGTGTTTCTGAGCATGTATGTAAGCACTAGCCTATGTGCAAGTGTATTCACGGGTGCATGTGCATATGTGTACTGTGTGCACACACATGTGTGCATCTGTGTTTACGTGTGTGTGGGCATGTGTATACTTGAGTACCTCACATAAATACTCCCAACTTGTCCCTTGAGAAGTCATGACCCTCAAAGTGCGACTGTAAATTAGGATTGTTTTGTGAAAACTTCAAAAAGATTCAGAACCACACTGATTTAATGTTTTTAAAATAAAACTGTCATTTATTTAAAAGTAAAAGTGATCTTGATTTGATGCTAAAGTTTACCAAAATGTTGATAAACGTTGAGAACACCTGTTCTCTCTCCATAGCCATGTGGGCCATGTGGGCCCCACACCACGGACTGCAGCTGGGAAAACAAGCTAAGCTATCCAGATGCTGGACTGGACTGGACTTTAATATGGAGCAGAAACTATGGGCAATGACCCTGCTGAGGACAATATTGGACTTCTTCCATTGCAGCATAGACTGAGCTGGGACTTAGAGGGAAACTCCCTTAATTTTACATAATCAATAAAGCTTTCCACATAACACCACCCCCTATGGGGGCTCATGAAATTCTTTTCCTCATGGCACCCCAAGAACTCTGCTTCCACTAATTAATAGAATGATGAATATTGTGACAGAGCCTTAATGGATTTTGTCAATAGAATATCAGTATCTCTAGCATGTATGGGGGGAAAATAAATTCTATGTTAAAATTTGAAGCTTTGTCTTACTTTTGTAAACCTTCCCTCAAGAGCAATTCATTCTTTGACAATAACCGATCCCACCACCCAATTTAAAATAAATCTAAATTAAGACTTCTATTAAAAATTAAAAAATGGGTAGTTGAGATGCTGCCCTGTTCCACAGCCAAAACTGATCCCACAGCACTCTGACACACAAGTTTTGGCAGAGACATCATACATCAGAAGTTTAGACCTCGCTGGTACAGACTAGTATAAGCAAGAGGCTCATCTTCGCTTACATTTTTGATTAGTACTTCAAAAAAGTATCTTCACTGCTGTTTTCAGGGCTTGAGTGAATTTAATTTAAAGTTGGATAATTTTATAGAAAAAAGATGATGACTAAACTTTTCTTTTGAAGAACGAATCAAAACTCAAGTGTGTCTCTTATCTCTGTCTCATTCCAAGTTAGAGTCTGCAGATTCTAGTTTCATTAGATTTCTTCTTTCAAATGCTTACAATCCAGGCTGTCAGGCCGGATTCCAGTTATGAGAAACAAGGCTTGTCTCAATTGGGATAAGGCAACGGAGTTCCTATCTAAGAGGGGGAAGCTCGTGCTACAGCAATTTTTAGAAAAGTAAATTGTATTAAAAATCAATTTGCATGTGAAGGGTACCAGAATATGCCATCCCCAAATATACCTCTTTGGTTTATGAATAATTCTGAGCTAAAGGCCATGAGCATCAACAAAGGAAGGAAAAGCTCTAAAAACAGGGCATGAACTGTCCTTTTATAAAGGAAATTTACATTAAACATTTTTTATTGATTACTTTGAGAGAGAGAGGAAGAGGGAGAGAAACATCAACTTGTTGTTCTGCTTATTTATGCATTTGTTGACGCGTGTATGTGCCCACAGTCTCTCTGTATCAGACCAGTGCTCAACCAACTGAGCTACTTGGAAGGTGTCTCTCTCTCTCCCGACTTAAATCTAAATAACAAACCTTACTAATCAATCCTTGCTTATCATACTTCTCCAGTCACCTTCCATAACTTGCCTCAGGTGGTATGCAAGCCCAAATCCAGCCACCTCTTTGGGGTCCTCTTCACTGGGTGTTCCATGTATGTGAACAATGCTCGTATGAATAAACTTCTGTTTGTTTTTCTAGTCATCATTTGTCTCTTGCCTGTCTAAATAGCAGAAGCCCAGCTGGAGAACCTAAGATGGGAAGAGGAATACATTTTTTCCTCCCCTCCTGAGATGTCAATGTCTGATAGCAACCATCTTTGAAAGTCATGGGTTCGTGTTTGATCACAGCATATTATAAATGAATCATAGAATACTGTATTTCTCAAGTCCCCAGGGATCAACAGTCAGGAATATAAAGTTGGGTTTGCTTGCAACTATACCTTCGTTCAATGACCTTGGTTATTCCAGAACCTTGAAAAAAAAATGTCACCAAAGCATCAGGTTGAGTTTTATAACATCTGGAAATTCTTCCTAAAAGTGACTGCAGTTAAAGATTATGTCCTTTTATTTGACAACTGACATGTTCTCATATGTGCTAACAAAAATGAAAGCTTACTTATACTTTGGTTGTGTTTCTCAGTAGTTCTGTGCTTTCCAAATTATATGTATTAAATAAAGTAACTAAGTTTGTACTTTTCATAAATGATGGGCAGGAAGAGAGAGAGGAGAGGAGAGGGGAGGGGAGGGGAGGGGGGAGGGGGGGAGGGAAGGGAGGGGAGGGAAGGGAAGGGAAGAGAAAGAAGAGAAGAGAAGAGAAGAGAAGAGAAGAGAAGAGAAGAGAAGAGGAGGGGAGGGGAGGGGAGGGGAGGGGAGGGGAGGGGAGGGGAGGGGAGGGGAGGGGGGAGGGGGGGAGGGAAGGGAGGGGAGGGAAGGGAAGGGAAGAGAAAGAAGAGAAGAGAAGAGAAGAGAAGAGAAGAGAAGAGAAGAGAAGAGGAGGGGAGGGGAGGGGAGGGGAGGGGAGGGGAGATTCACTTCCGATTATCTGATTTAAACAAAAAAGCATGGGAGGAAAAAACCACCATAGTTTCTGGCCCTGGGTTAAATGATACTGGGACAGATTAATCTAACTGTTTGCTCCAGCAAACACCTGCCTCTGAAGTTCAGACTGTGAATAAATTAGTTCGTCTACCAAAAGTAAGTTTGCTCATCAGAACACATGCCAAGACGCCTGCCTCACTGTACCATGGGTCCACAGCTAGCATGTTATAAACTCTGCCCCATCCCGATTGTTTCCTACATTGCAATACCCACCTTAAAATCACCCAGCCAGGGACCCATGGCCTTATAAATAACCCTGCCTAATTTTCAACACTGTCACCATTGCCTCTTTCCAGGGAGCATTCTCCCATACTTCAGTAAGTAATAAACCTATCTAGATCAACAGGTTTTTCTGGTGGCCTTTGAGGGAGCTGGTAGTTAACCAACCATGGGAATTACTAAAAATCAGTCAATAGCTAACTTCATTTGTGGTAAACACAGAGCCTGGCAAACGCCTGAATCTGCAGAGCATCCATTAACCATGATAACTTCATGTGAGCAATAATGGTTATTAAGCTGTGTGCAGCTCTAGTAAGTACTATAATCCAGAAGTTACACAGCCCGCACACTTCTCATAGTAAACTCTCTGGATGGGCCTAAGGTGAGGGGCCTGCTGTGTAACCCCTGTGAAGATAGGGAAGGCTATCACCTTGGGGATTTCTTTCTCAGACTGTTGGTAGCAGATCCTCCTTATCCTTCTTATGGGAGTCAACATCAGGATTCAAACTGAATTTGTGGGAGTATCGCTAATAGAACCCTTGAAAAGAAGAGCTGGGGACACTTTTACATACCAGGGCCATTTTAAAGTGTACCCTTGGTCCCTGTAGCTCTCAAAGAAAAGCAGCCTTTATGAAGACATGGCGACAGAGTGAAGAGTGACAGCTAGAAATCAGAGACTGAGGTTCTAACTCAGCTCTCATCTAGTCAAGATTGAAAAAGGGTGCTGACTAAATTGATGAATAATCAAACAAATAAAATTGTTGGGTCAAGGATCTCAAATTTCTACGGGGTGCCCAAAATAAGATCACATTGGGGAAAAAACAAACAACAAAGAAACCTCAGCCCAACTTATCTAACATTTCTGCATTCGTGTACATTGGGATCTCTGCTAACTACCTTGCAAGCATTAACTCATGTAAACCTTCCACCACTTCCATTCTACAGATGACAAAACTGAGGCACAGAGAACTGAGCCACTTGTGCAATGGCATTTCATGTGCAGGTGAAAATGAAGGTCAGACAAGAGTTTGACCACGACGCATATGAACAATCAGACAAATGTCAGGCACATAAACTTGCTACTTAAAATTAGAGAGAGCTGATGGGCTGGCAGTGCTTAGAAGCAGCATAGATGAATACAGAATGTTCTGCTTTTCATCTTTTGCCAGTTTCTCTTTAGCCTCAGGTCAGGTAGCTTGAGACATTTCAAGAACTCATTTGAGTTAATAGAACAAAGAACATTCTGAGTTAATAGAACAAAGTTTTGAAACAACTTTTACAAATACATTTTTCTTGCAAACACTTAATTCTGCTGACCTCTATTAAAAAATAAATATCACATGATCTCACTCATTTATGGAATATAATGAACAACATAAACTGATGAACAAAAACAGATCCAGAGACAGAGAAGCATCGATCAGACCGTCACACCTCAGAGGGAAGGTAGGGTAGGAGAGATCAACCAAAGGACTTGAATACATGCATATAAGCCTAACCAATGGACACAGACAACAGGAGGGTGAGGGCATGAGTGGGGGGTGAGTCTGGGGGGTATTGGGGGGATAAGGACACATATGTAATACCTTAATCAATAAAGAAATAAAAAAATATATATACAGCTATGCCCAGCCAGCATGGCTCAGTTGCTGAGTGTCGACCTATGAACCAGAAGGTCACAGTTCAATTCACAGTCAGGGCATATTCCTGGGTTATGGGCTCGATCATCAGTTTGAGGAGCGCAGGAGGCAGCCAATTAATGATTCTCTCACAATCTTGATGTTTCTATCTCTCTCTCTCTCTCTCCTTTCCTTTCTGAAATCAATAAAAATATTAAAAAATATACAGCTATCATTTTCCATTGAAAATACTGGACAAAAACCAGATTGACATGCAGGGTAATTTAAAAATGAAATTCTTCATCTAGCTACCACATTAATTTTAAAACTAGGTCTTATTTTCAGTTAAATCAAAATTGTCTGATTCTGTTGCTCCACTATAGTAATACCAATGGTGATCATAACCCTCATTTATTGAGCCATCATCATGTCACATGCACTGTCTTATTAAATCCTTACCCCAACCCTAGGAGAGAGGCGCTGCTATTGATTTCATTTTACAGATTCATAACTAAAGATTTAGTGAGGTTGCAAAATCTCTCAAGGACTGGTAACAAATAAGAGACACAGCTGGGATATAAATACAGGTTCTCACACTCCACATTATCTTGTCTCTCAGAGACACTCTATTCAGAGGTTATTTTTCATGGAAAATATGATGATAGTGGATAAGAACAGGAAGACTCAACTATAATCTCTGCTGATCATTCTCAAATTGATATTTCTGAGTTTCATTTCCCTAACAACTCCAAATTTGTACATTTGTTTTGCATATTTTCCTCCAAACATATTTTCTTCCCACTCATATTCCCTAAGCTAATCTGCTACCCAAATCAGAGATTTAGGGAAACTTTCCTTTCCTTGTGCCACTTTTACAGTTTTCATTTTTCAGCAGAGATTTTGTGAGTGCCTATGAAAACAAAGTATTGCTAGGCGCTCTGGGTAATATGTAGTGAATTAAAAAGAATCTACTAGGGGAGGTATAACATGTGTTTGTATGATGAAAGATAACACTTACACTATAGCGTTGTCTATGACAGAATCCATTAACAGATGATGTGCCATGACATTCAGTAACAAAAGATCACCAAGGGAGGGGATCACAGAAGGCTATATGGGAGAAGGGTCTTTGGCTGACCCCTGAGGGATGAGAAGAATTAGTCAGGGCATGGGACTGAGGCACCAAGGCATCTAGAGAGAGCAAAGGCTTGCAGATATGAATAGGCAACAGGTGATAGTGCTAATGTCAATGGGTCCAGTAGTAAAGTAGATGCCTCCTAACATGTTAATTGAATAAAAAATATATTTCTTGGCCTGGGGAGAAGCAAGGTGGCGGCATAGGTAAACACTGGAGATTGCTGCTTCGCACAACCACTTCAAAAATACAAGTAAAAGACGGAACGGACATCACCCAGAACCACAGGAAAGCTGGCTGAGGAGAAATTCTTCAACTAGAAGGAAAGAGAACAGCATACCGAGACTCAGAGGAGGTGCAGTACCGAAAATACAAAGGTGCGGAGGTGCGCGCGAAGCGGGCTGGTGGCTGAGGGTGTGGTTGTCGTTTTCAATCGGGAGGGAGGCTCAGGCTCTGAGCTCCAGTTCTGGGCGAGTCTCTAGGGACCCAGACTCAAACAGGAGAAGCGGGACTGTCTGGCATTGGTCAGAACGTGAGGGCAGCTTTCTCTCCGAGGTTTGCAGCTGTTGCGGGGACTCTGAGAGGCAGAGCCTCTGGGGAGAGGACTGAGAGCAGCCATAACTGCTCCCTCCACCCGTCCTGTTGATCCCGTGCGACCCGCCCCGCCCTGCCCAAGCCCTGCACAGAGCCATTTTCCAGATAGCCTCAGGCAAAGGCTAGATTAGCACCTCCCCAGAGGACAGAAGTTTTCCCACTGCAGACACAGCTGACTCTCACAGCCAGTTGGCCTGGAGGTCAAATCCCCCCAGTATTAACTACAACAATCAAGGCTTAACTACAACAAGACTGCGCACAAAGACCACTAGGCAGTGCACCAAGAAAGCATAAAAAAAATGCGGAGGCAAAGAAACAGGACAAAATTGTCAATGGAAGATATAGAGTTCAGAACTACACTTCTAAGGTCTCTCAAGAACTGTCTAGAAGCCGCCGATAAACTTAATGAGATCTACAAGAAATCTAATGAGACCCTCGATGTTATGATAAAGAACCAACTAGAAATTAAGCATACACTGACTGAAATAAAGAATACTATACAGACTCCCAACAGCAGACCAGAGGAGCGCAAGAATCAAGTCAAAGATTTGAAATGTGAAGAAGCAAAAAACACCCAACCGGAAAAGCAAAATGAGAAAAGAATCCGAAAATACGAAGATAATGTAAGGAGCCTCCGGGACAGCTTCAAGCGTACCAACATCAGAATTATAGGGGTGCCAGAAGATGAGAGAGAGCAAGATATGGAAAACCTATTTGAAGAAATAATGACAGAAAACTTCCCCCACCTGGTGAAAGAAATAGACTTACAAGTCCAGGAAGTGCAGAGAACCCCAAACAAAAGGAATCCAAAGAGGACCACACCAAGACACATCATAATTAAAAGGCCAAGAGCAAAAGACAAAGAGAGAATCTTAAAAGCAGCAAGAGAAAGAAACTCAGTTACCTACAAGGGAATACCCATTCGACTGTCAGCTGATTTCTCAACAGAAACTTTGCAGGCCAGAAGGGAGTGGCAAGAAATATTCAAAGTGATGAATACCAAGAACCTACAACCAAGATTACTTTATCCAGCAAAGCTATCATTCAGAATTGAAGGCCAGATAAAGAGCTTCACAGATAAGGAAAAGGTAAAGGAGTTCATCACCACCAAACCAGTATTATATGAAATGCTGAAAGGTATCCTTTAAGAAGAGGAAGAAGAAGAAAAAGGTAAAGATACAAATTATGAACAACAAATATGCATCTATCGACAAGTGAATCTAAGAATCAAGTGAATACATAATCTGATGAACTGTTGATTATAATAGAATCAGGGACATAGAAAGGGAATGGACTGACTATTCTTGGGGGGGGAAAGGGTGTGGGAGATGCGGGAAGAGACTGGACAAAAATTGTGCACCTATGGATGAGGACAGTGGGTGGGGCGTGAGGGCGGAGGGTGGGGTGGGAACTGGAAGGAGGGGAGTTATGGGGGGAAAAAAGAGAAACAAATGTAATAATCTGAACAATAAAGATTTAATAAAAAATATATATTTCTTAACAATCAAAAGGATACTCATCATTTGTGCAATCGTCATTTTATATTAGAATGGTAGTCATCCTATCAGTCATGGGGAAATTAAGAAAAAATACCTCTGCACAGGCTCTATTTCTGTAAATTCTGATGTAGGTGGTCTGCAGTTGGCTCTGTCACCAGTATTTTTGTGCGTTTTTTAAGTAGCCAAAGTGAAGAAACAGTGGCAGTTATTATATCCTAGCCCTGGTGAATTTAAGTGAGTTCATCAATGTCAGCTTCTTCCACTATGACTTGTTCTGATGAACACAGAAAAATTATCTGTTATGATCAAAGTGACTAGTGAGCTTTATAACAGAGATCTTTATACTTTCATGTCAACACAACCCAACAACTTCATTCAGTCCTTTGGGTGTTCATTTATTTGATTATTCATCCATTCAGTAGACACACTTTGACTGTTTAGCACAGTGGTTCTCAATCTTCCTAATGCCGCGACCCTTTAATACAGTTCCTCATGTTGTGGTGATCCCCAATTTCATTGTTACAAATTGAACATAATTAAAGCATAGTGATTAATCACAAAAACAATATGTAATTATATGTGTGTTTTCTGATGGTCTTAGGCAACCCCTGTGAAAGGGTCATTTGACCCCCAAAGGAGTCGCGACCCACAGGTTGAGAACCGCTGGTTTAGCAGGACTCTTCCCAGACTTAGTATGAGTAAGCCTCCTAAGGGTTCAAGTCCTCAAACCTTGGGCAGTTTTGGTGCAATCCCTCTGCACAGCTGGGGAGACAGTGGTGAGGACTCTCATTGCCCTTGATAAAATGCCATGCCCTTGTGCTGAATCCGCCAGGCACCCAACCCCTCCAGCTTGCAGTTGGGTTCAGCCAATGGAGGAGTCAGTGGGAGAGGACAGGACAGGACAGGAGGAGAGCTGAGATGTTTTCAGTCCTGACGCTCCACATCCGTTACACCTCTTGGGATGACGCCCACTCTCCATGGCTCCTGATCTCCTGGGCTCTGGAAATACTGTGTCCTTCCACTATTTCCACTGATGACAGTCACCAGCCACCTGACTGCACGGGCTCAGTGCTTTAGCTCTGCCCACACCTTGGGAATGAGGCCCTTCATTAAATCCTCCCAGAATCTCAGCTGAGTGTGCCCTACATGTCCTTCTGAAATGCTGACTAGGGTGTGTAAGCAGAGGGCACATGCTACAAAGTTTCTGTTTTATCTATAAGGGCAGTGGGACATCATTAAGCAGGTAACTGTCACAACATGCTTTATAATGCTTCACTCCTTCCTGGTGCATCCACAGCACTAACAAAGTGCCAGACAAATTCCCAATTGGTCACCCAATTACAAGAGTAACTTTTTTAAATCTTTTTAAAAATTATGATGAAATTTGCGTAATATGCAATTAACCATTTAACATGTACAAATCAGTGGCACTTCATATATTCGCAATGATACACAGCCATCACGTCTATCTAGTTCCAATACACTTCCATCACCCCAAAAGGACAGCTGGTTTTTAAAGACAGCAGTCTGGAAGCTTCCAGCAGACAATGGGCTGAGATGAGGTAAGATGTGAGCAGACCAGTTAGAAGGCTCCCTCCAAATTCCAGGAGAGAAATAACCAGGTCAGCAGAGATGGAAGTGGTCAAGTCTGGCACACCATGTCTGGCCAGGCAGATGGATTAGCTATAGGGTGGGGGGAAATGGAGACATTCTGGCCTTGAACTACAGAGGTGAGGAGGCCTGGCGGGAAATGAGCCTTGCAGTTTTGGATGTGGGAACTTTGAGGTGCCAGGGAGACAGCCAACAGAGATGCCCAGAGGCAGCCGTTGTATGAGTCTGGAGCACGGCACTAGAGACAGATTGAGAGTCCTCCGCATTGAGATGGTATTTAAAGCTGCAGGACTTGATGAAAGTCACAGAAATAGAGTTCAAATAAAGATCTGAATGCCCAGGCTGGTCCTGAGCACACTTACACCTAGAGTCTAGTGGAGAAGGCAGTTTGGCACAAAGAAGAAAAGCACTATAAAAAGTTCAGCTGCACAAACTGTTAAAGCACGACTTCTTTTGAGTCTGAGCTGGTGCCTCTTCTGTTAGTTGCTGAGGTTTTTATTTAAATATTTATATCTCACAGGTAATCTGAATGTTAAAGTTCTCCTTTTATTATGGTCGTTAATGAAAAACCTATCCACAGTTCTCATTTAATAGCATCTGTTTTAGGCCCATCATTGGGTTGATTGAGGACAAATAAAAACGAGTCATTCGGCTGATCATTATGGCATGCATTCAGGAACTGTAAGCAGAACAAACTACATGAGGGAATAAAATCACTTATTTTAGGTATTTCCAGAATCAAGGCAGTCACAAAATAGCCAGAGTGTGGCAAAGCATGCATAATGATAAAGCCTCTATTATGACTGGAATGTAAAGGGTAAGAGGATTTTCAGAAAACAATTTAGGAAAAGCGACACTCTTGCTTATTCAAATGCTATGTGACATTTGACAGCACTTCTTCCAGTAAAATTACAGAATGGATAGAGTGACTTTCAGAAATATTGTTGCATGTGCTGAACACATGTAATGCATTTATCTGCTGACTAACCCTTAGGTTAGTATAAACAGTACATTATTTCCCAAGAATTGAAGGCAACTGTCATTGAGTCTTTCTGCTGACGATTTGGAATTTCTATGCTTTGTCTATCTCAAACCAAATTTCAGAATGTGTCTCTTTTTTTGAAATTAGCAGTTTCTCCATGTGAATATATAGCACATAAAATAAATTACCTTTTACATTATAGTTAATTGTTATTGTATGTTAAGCTTCCCCTCCACCCCACAATGCATGGTTCGGTACATATTTTAAAGTTTTCTAAGATAATAATAGTATCTTTTCTGATTATAGCATTAACACATGGCAACCTGAAAACCATCAGTCTACTAAAAAGGGACAAAGAATAAGGTAAAAAAAAAATCCACCCAAAGATCATCAGATTTTGGGGGAAAGCTGCTGTATGTCTCTATGCTTATCATACAATCACGTGTCACTTTACAGAAATAAACCACAGCACGTGCTGGCTAACTTGCCCTTTGCATTTGTGTGCCATGGATACATTTTGGTATCAACAGATGTCTAGCTGCATCTTAATTTTTAATGCCTCGTAATGTTCTCTTTGATGCAGTGTTTTCATCCAATTGCATACTGATGGACATTTAGGTTGTTTCTAATGCATTTTTTTTTTTATAACAGTGGCTCTTACTGTGATTTTTAAAAATCTTTTCCATACATATTAACTCATTTGCTCTGGAGATTTTTTAAATAGCTCCTCAATACCCATTCCTGAAACCCTAAGGGCTGAGTGAAAAGTGAGGCAGCCTGCCAGCTGCTCTCCACAAAAGCCAGGCCCCGGCCCCCTCACCAGCAGTGCCCATTTTGTGGCCCCGCCCAGCACTGCATGCCAGCAATCATGCTCATCTTTAGAGCCTAAGCCCAAACACGCTGTCTCCTTCCCACTGGCCTTCCTCTTAATTAAACTCCTTGTGAGCACATTAGCTGCTTGCATGCTGTTTCCTGAAAAGTCAGTTCACATGTTTTGATATTCTATTTCCCAGCTGGGCCATGCATGGTACTCAACACATAAATGAAGCTACTAAAAGTTGCAAACTTGTGAAGGCCCTGAAAAATTTAGAAGGCATCAGTACTAGCATTAATGACTACAATCATTAACTATTTTTTCTTACTTTCAATCTTTATTTTGTGTAACCCTTAGTCTATTGATCCCTTTATTTCACTATTATAAAATTGAGTTTATTGGGGGTGTCATTACTTAACAAAACCATACAGGTTTCAAGTGTACAACTTCACAAAACATCATCCGTACACTGCACCATGTGCCCATCGCCCAAAGAAAAGTCTCTTTTCATCCCCATTTATCTCCCTTTGCCCTCTTCCACCTACCTCAACTCCCTTTCACTTTGGCTATCATCACACTGTTGTCTATGACTAGTTTTTTTTGTTGTTGTTGTTTGTTTGTTTTTTTTTGCTTAATCTCTTCACCTTTTTTTTACCCAGCCCCTAACCCCTTTCATTTTTTAATGTCATCTTTTAATTCATTTGTTTTCTATTACTAAACCTTCTTTTTAAAATCCAGGTGACATCTGTCTTTGTTATAGTTTCCCACTGACATGATTCTCCTACCTTGTGTCCTGTAGGGAGCAAGCTTTAACAGTTATAAATAGAATGTGTAAACAGGCTTTGGGAACCTGCAGCCGACAGACATACACATTGTTGACAAGGGATATTAACATTTACACACTATTTCAATGGCAAACTCTTTTCTCTGTTGCCAGAGTCTAAGGGCATAGAGCGCTAGACAGCCACTTGACTAAATATATCCATTGTATTATGTTTGTAGGTTGAGGGCAGTTGCATGGATGTGATTGAAAAGCAGGATGAACTCTCATGGAATGAGCTCCTACTTCCCGAGCAAGTGATTTCTACCCCTCTCCATACCACTCTGTGAAGCCCAACTTGCCCTAAGGGGAGCTCAGGATTGGTAGCATCCTAATTAGTCTCTATTGTCATGACTCAGATTCATTATTTCTAGCTTAAAATACCACATCATTCCCAGCTTGAAGTATCACAATAACTAACTCTTCTTACCATCTCTATTTATCCCAAACCAGGCTAAAAATTCATCTATTCAAGGATCTAAGGTACTACTTATTTGAGACTCAAGTTTTGTAAAGAAAAATTAATCAAAATATACACATAATATATGTATAAAATCTATGCATTGCAAATGATTAAGAACAGCTTTTACTTTTTATTTCCTGGAGACCAAAATTATATTTAGGGAAAGTGAGATTTTATGGGGTATCATTTCTTTTAATTTTGTTCAGAGCTATTAGATATACAATATGCCCTCATTAAACTACATAAAATTTACTATTAAATGGAGATGTTTATATCATCCATTTAAATTCTGAAAAACATTTTGCAGAAAAACCCTTTGTAATGGAGTTCTTAATGATAATAATAAGATAGCACTATTAATTATTTATTTGGATGAATTATGGTTTGTGATGACAAAATCATATCATTTGATGGAAGTATCCTCAATTCCATTATAGGAAGCCATATTTAAATTAATTGGAAAACTGTGTCACATTGTTTATATCAGATAAATGTATATAAGGTAACACATTAATTCCTAGTAACTACTGGTATGGTGGTGGTGATGGTGGTGGAGGTAGTGGAGGTTGTGGTGGTGGTGGAAGTTGTAGAGGTGGTAGTGAAGGAAATAAAGCAGAAAAGCAAGAAGTGAAAAACACAAAAGTTGGCCTAGAATTCAAGCTGGGTTTTTATTGTTTGACATGGAAGCGAGACATCTCATTGCCATTGGAATCCTTGCAATAGTATCCTGGTATTGACTACAGAGGTGTTAACAGATTGCCACCCTGGATGACACACAGCAAGTTCTCACTATGAAGTCAGAGACGAATGAGCAGTCAGTGAAGACAAGCAAGTCTGCCACAGTTCTAATCCTCCTCTCAGGAAACGAAAAGGAAGACAGAACAGTGGTTCGTTATTAGCCGATGAGTATGTCTGAGACTTACTAGTGGATATGCAGCTCAGTAAGGGGGAGACTGGAGTAGAGTTTCCAACGAATTAACCAGGAGGGATTTATCGAGCTCCAACTATGTGCTGGGTCAAGCAAGCATCATGGATACAAAGATGACTATGACACTGTCTCTGCCTCAAGGAGCTGGTGGGTTAATGTTCACAACAGAGGGAGATGATATCAAATCTCTGCTTTATAACATGAATGTAGGGGTAGTGACAATGAGACACTTTCACTTGCTGGGAATAATGAATTAAGGACTCTATTCCTGGAGGAAATAACTTAGAGCACTGACCACAGAAAGAAGGCTGAGCATAGGGCACTAATTATGTTACTAGCAAAGAAAGTAGGATGATGGGGGCTTAAAATGTAACATGTTGATTGTGAAGGTATAATTCTAACTTAATATTTAAGCATTGAAAGATAAAAGATAACTGTGACTAGTTGAGAACTCACTTTTAAATTTTACACACTGGAGCATAAGTGATGCTCGTGTGCCTGCCGCAGTGGGGGACCTCTGCATCCTGGTGCCTGCAAGGGGGTGGGCCCATCTGTCAATGCCCCCGACCCCCAGGCAGGTAACACGAGTCCCTTCACCAAGTCTGGTCTCCAAGGGCTCAGCTGGGCAGACTTTCTTTTTTCCTTTAAATATGTTTTTATTGATTTTAGAGAGAGAGGAAGGGGGAAGGGGTGAGAGAGAGAGAGAGAAGCATCATTGTGATAGACATTGATGGGTTGCCTCCTGCATGGCCCCTACCGGGGATCAAGCCCACAACTTGGGCATGTGCCCTGACCTGGAATTAAACCAGTTAACTTTTGATGACCTTTTGGTCCAGTTCACATGGAGAGTGAGCTGGCTCCTCAGAGAACCAAAGTGAAATGTGCACACCGGTAAGGATGTAAACTGACGAATCAAAGGGAGTTCCTATGCAGCGGGGAGGCCAGGGCACGTCTGAGCTGATACTTCTGTCCTCTGCTGAGCTGGGACAGGACCGACCTCTCCTGGCAGCCTGGGGACAGGGGCTGGCAGAGGCTGTTAGTATGTTGGCGCAGAACGTAGTTCTGGGGAAGAACTCCTGCCCTGTGCACTGTGGGGACCTGCAAGTGTCTGGTGAGGGAGGCGAGCTAGGCAGTGACTGACAAATGGGGCAGGAAATCTCCAAGGAGAGAACTGCCGTGAGCGAGTGAAAAGCAGCCGCCAGGTACCGTGAGCAGGATGCAGTAATGGGGAGCGTGGCCTCAAGGGCCAGAATGGGAGCCATGACTTGAATATGTCTCGGGCCCAGCAACCAGAAAGGCACCAGGGAAAGATGGAAAAAGCTATTTTTGTAATGCCTGGGGCATAAGCAGCACTGTTCAGGGACTCCAGAACGAATTGTAATGCAAAGGGCAGTGGGCCATTTTCCCTCTCTGGGCCACAAACTGCCTCCTAGCACAGCCTCCTGGGGGCTCAGGGCAGACACCTGTGGGGGCACTTTGCCCAGGGAGCAGCAGGTGAGACCATAACAACCATCAGAGCAGTGCACGCCGTGCCCAGGGGAGCAGTGGCGTCCAGCAGAACTCAAAGCCTGTGAGAGCACCGTGGAGGTTCATGCTAAGCCCAGTGTGTGAAACAGATACACAAAGGAAACCAGGCACAGCAACTCTAATGCAGACCTGTGCCTGGTGAGCAGGGCTGTGTGAGGGACATAAATGTGTGACAAACCCAGCGGCTCCTTGAATGATGTGAGTATGTAAGCATGCCTGTGTGTGTGTGTGTGTGCATGTTGGCGTGTGTGTGTGGGTAGGGGGGTATGCCTGCATGGCATACAGATGTAAGCATGCCTATGTAAGCTTGTGCACACCTATGTGTGGGTGTGCATGCTTGTGTGTGCATGCTAGTGCCTTTTATTTTTCAGAAGAGAGAGACGAATGGGAGATAGTTGGCATTTTAAGTAGATTTTCCTTAACTTCAGTCTCTTTCCTCCCCATCCACATGTAGGTAAATTTATTCTTCTACAGCACAGAGATGCCCTCAAAACTCTGATGCAGGTGACTGCCCTCAACTTAGCTCCTTCAACTTACCTCCTGCAAGTACTCCCTCCCAAGAATTCAACAGTATTTGCATAAAACAGATAACAGCAAAATAAACTGGGTTATATATGACCCAGATATCCCTGTCCTGGGTACCAGCCCCCAAAACTGAAAACATTTATTTATAAAGATATATGTACCCTATGTTCATTGTAGCATTATTCATGGTATCCAAGACATGGATACAACCTAAATGTCATTCAATGAATGACTGGATATAGAAGATGTGGTACATATATACAATGGAATACTACTCAGGCAAATAAATGAATGAAATATTGCCATTTGCAACAACCTCATGGATCTTAAGAATATTATGCTAAGTGAAATAATTCAGACAGAAAAGGATAAGAACCATATGATGTCACTCATACATGGGATATAAAACAGAAAGCAACAAATGAAGAAACAAAACAAAAAAATTCATAGACACAGGCAACATAATGGTGGTTACCAAAGGGGAAGGATGGGGCACACAGAAGAGGGTAAAGAGGGTGAAGTAGGTAACGGAAGAGGACTAGCGTTTGGGTGGTGAACATACAATGCATTATGCAGATGTGTTACAGAATTGTACACTTGAAAATACAATGTTATTAACCAATGTCACCCCAATATACTTAATTTTTAAAGAAGAAATTGTTAATAAAGTAAAAATAAATAAATTGGGAATGGTTAGAGGGGAGACACAATGCCAAGAGTAGCTGTGGGCTGGAGGCCTTGCAAATTTCATGTCAGGCAGACTTTTTGTGGCCTAATAATTTTTTAAAAAGTAATTTGCATAGATATAGCTGTTTCCATAGCAACTGAAATCGTGTTATATTACATCACAGCCCTAATGGAAGCTTTAGCAGAGCTATGTAGACATGCCAAGGGATAAAAGGACTTTTAATAAGACCCTGGTGTTTGAAGGTTCATCAGCAAACTGCAAAGTATTCCTTTCCTTTCAAGAATTGTGTGGCTTATTTAAGCAGTGCTGTGGCTTGCTTTTGGGAGAGTTCTCATCCTGGGATCACATGACTATTTCTTTTCAATCTCATTTTCATCAGGTTCAAGTTAAAAACACCTAGTCATGTCTGGCCAGAGTGGCTCAGTTGGTTGAGCGTCGTCCTGTGCGCCAAAGGTTGCCAGTTCAATTCCCAATCAGGGAACATACCTGGGTTGTGGCTTCGATCCCCGGTTGGGACACATACTGAAGGCAACTGATCAATGTGCCTTTCTCTCTCTTTCCTCCACTCTCCCTCTTTCCCCTCTTCTAAGCATGTTCTTGAGTGAGGATTAAAAAAAATGCCTAGTCATGCTCAATGTGAAGTTTATAAATGACAATAAAACATCACATCTGTGTTTACACACTCCAATAGCCAAGTTAATAGCCAAGGCTGTTTTGCAGAATATTATTAAATTGACAAACTGATTGAAAATCCTAAATGATCCGTGTTCATCGCATAACCACAACTGTGTGTTAAACACAAATTTCTACTTCCTGTTCATTTATTTAACAAGGCATTAGGAAGTCTCCTGAAAGTGGCATGGAAGGTAAAACAAATTAACACCACCCAGCCTATGAATGTCCTTAACTCATGATGCACCTGTTGGTGTGGATATGTGATCACATGTACCAGTAGGTGCCTTCTGGGACAAGAGCAAAGAGGAAGGCATCTCCGCTCACCTCTGTCTGGGAAAAGTAGTCCAAAGCTGAGGCTCCACTGCTACAGAAAAGCAACTGTATTTCGTTTCTTCTCTCTCTCCTTTTCACTCTTTTCTTTCATTGCCCTAACCATGCTTGGAACCAATATAAAATTAAACATCTACTCCATCCAGACTATGAAAGCACTTACAAAGCAAAGAACTAGAACAAAACAAAAACTGCTGCAGTTAATATCCAAGAATTCTTTGTATCACTGAACTGCTTTTTGACCTTGGAATTCCTATTTCTCAGCCTTAGATCTCCAAGCACATTACTGCCTCTCACTCAATTGAGATGGAAAGAATTTTGAATGAAGAATAAGAGATGGAAGAGAATGTTTCCTAATCTTAAAAATCTCAAAACATAAAAGGTGAGGGATGGAAGTCACCTTTTTCCTACTGATACTTATGAACATAAATATGGTTAAATAATAAATTTCACATGCTCACTGACTTATGATGGGGTTACATCTTGATAAATCCATCCTACGTTGAAAATAACATGAGTCAAAGATGCACTTAATGCCCCTAACCTACGAAACATCAGCTTAGCCTAGCCTACCTTAAACGTGCTCTGAACACAATATCCAAAAAATACAGGCAAGCGAGCACACCATGGAGCACCTGCTGTGTGTTCTCATGATCACGAGTCCTACGGTAGCGGAGGCTCCCTGCTGCCCAGCACCATGGGAGTATCTACCACATATCACTAGCCCAGAAAAGATCAACATTCACAATTCGAAGTATGGTCGCTTATAAATGCATATAGCTTTCACACCATCAAAGAGTCAAAAAATCCTAAGTCGAACCACTGTAATTTGGGGGCCACCTGTATTAGGAAACCACATCAGAGTGCCTGTTCATGTTTGCTCTTAATTAAATAACTGTGAAGATAAGCTTTGGAAACTATAGGGTGTCCCAAAATTGATGCAAGAAGTAATTTTGATAGAAAACACAGGTTTATAATTAAAAATTATAAATTTTTATTGATTCATAAAGTTTACAATATAGGGTTATGTATGGAATAGCACATCGGGTAAATGGCCTCCACAGCTTTGCTGGCACATACGCAAAGCCGTGGTCTTCATTGGTCTTCATTGTCCCTGCTCCTGGGGAATAACTGATACTTGGTAATGCTTATCAAATTGAAGGGATTGAAATCAAAGGGCAACTGATATTAGAATCTGATTCAATAAACCAAGTAAAATTAGGCTTTTATTTTTTGTTGTTAATGCTCACGCAAAATTCAAATCTTGCATGAATTTTGGGACACCCTATATATTTGTGAACAGACAAGTATGCCCCTTGAAAATGGGACTGAGTTCAAGAATTAAAATCCACTTTCTCAAAAAAAAAAATTCAACATGCATGAAAGCCAAATGATATGTAGGGCAAGTGGCTCCCTTGGATCATGTGTACCATTATTTTAAGTTCTACATGTGCTTGTCCTGGGACTGCTGGATGTGCAGTGCTGAATGTCCTTACGCTCAAGTTTCCATATTTTAAAACAGTTACATGCTACAGATACCTGTGTCAATAAATCATTTCAGGGAGATTCTTCTTCTGTGAATTCCTTTGGGAGGACACCTAGCTACTGGCATACAGCTGCGGTGATGGCAAATGTACCATCAGTCATGATGGACAGCCCATTGGAAGAGTGACTCACTGAGTGAAGCCAACAAAGCTGGTTTCTCCCCACCACACTGAGTTTCACCCTCTAAGGAAGAAAGTTATTCTGAACATTTCATCAGGAATAACAAAGAAAAACATCTGTTGGAAAGGAAACCAGGTGTTGGACAGGAGATGCAGACATTCTTTAATTCTCCTCTCTCCTCCAGGATCCAGTAGGGATTTCCATGTTTGTGTTCGTCAGCACTAGTTAATGTAATTTTTGTGATAATTGTAGAGCAAATAGAGCAAACTCTCAAACATAATTAGAGAAAAGTGTTTTTAATTAACTTGTAACTAGTGAGTCACAAAGTAGAACTACAAATCGGTTATGCATTGTCAGATCTAACGAGTAAAATGAGCTGTGCATTTCCATCAGGCAAATAACAAAACAGAACAAAATGCTCTTGGCAATACTTTTCTTTGAACCTTTACAACATTTTGGCACACTCTGAACTTAATTGTAGGCAAGCACAGGTACACTTCACATCGCCAGCACCAGTGAGCATGGAGAGTAAAAATGAAGATGGCCTCAAACAACCTGATGACACCACATTTAATATGCTGGGATGGGTGTACTGAGGTTCTGATGAAACCCCAAGAGGACTGTAGGGAAGCTGAGGACTATGATCGTTGCAAGCCCCACCCCAGCGAACTGTACCATCAATAACAGTTGCTTACTGCTGGCTGTCC
The DNA here is from genome assembly GCF_964212035.1 of Myotis nattereri. Taxonomy (NCBI): domain Eukaryota; kingdom Metazoa; phylum Chordata; class Mammalia; order Chiroptera; family Vespertilionidae; genus Myotis; species Myotis nattereri. The sequence goes on from NC_138079.1 coordinate 13,428,676, forward strand.
GTTAGGGGATTGTTGTAGGCAACTTCTGCCACATTTGCTAGAAGTCACTCCACTTTTTATCTCTCATTTAAACAAGCACACTTGAATAAAAGGTCACCTTAAATTCATTCTAAGATGTAAATATGATGAATGAGTCACATTTTTTTAGATACTTTAGCTACTATCAGCAACAAATGATTTAGGCATCTCTCAAAACACATCCATGCCTCCTAACCCCTCACCACTCAGATGCCTACCCTGGTTACTGTTGCCCGGGGAAAATCGAAAGTGATGTTCTTCAAACAAGCATGGTCATGAGAACAGAAGAGGGCCGTAATAAAATGCAGATTCCCAGGCATCGAGATTCGAGGCCCCAAACTCTGGGATTTGATTAGGGGGAATTGGAAAATCACTGTGTAAGGCAGACAGGCTAAGGAAACTGGTTTAGGGAATGTACCAAACTATAGCTGAAACACTGAGCACTTTCTTTTAAATCTGCATTCAGGGCACCCAGCACGATGGCTGATAAAAGGTGGGTGTTCATGAATGTTTGTTTATCCCTTCTTGGGACTTAAGAATGCAGAGAACGCTTTGATTCTCAGGTTAGGCACGTTGGGGAACAACCTACATATATAAAAGCCTAAGTCACCGAATGACCAAATGGACAACCTAACAACTGGTTAACTGGTTGCTATGATGTTCACTGACCACCAGGGGGGCAAACACTCCATGCAGGAACTTCCCCCTGTTGGTCAGTGAACTCCCACAGCGGGAGCACTGTTCAGCTGACCAACGGGAGCCAGACACCGGGTTCACGACTGGCGCTTCCACAGCAGTGCTGCCGCTACTGAGTAGTGAGAGGGGCTAAAACTGGCAGTCCGACATCCCCCGAGGGGTCCCGGATTGTGAGAGGCCAGGCTGAGGGATCCTGCTCCGGGCCTCTAGTAAGAATATAAAAGACAGGAAATAATGTGACATATCAGTTCTAGAAACATCCACCGGTGCCCTACTCTCTGGCAGCTGTAGTCAAGAAGGCTTACAAGACTGATGTACACAGTCAACAAGTCTCTTACCAGAATCCTAGTATAAACTAGCATAAACTACAACTCCCTTAAACATATTTTATATCAAAATGTCTTGCTCATTGGAACACAGGTGCCACAATCTTGGTCATTAATAAGAGAGCCACACCCTAGGGAAGTGTGCTCTGTGACTGGAAGGAGGCTGGGTTTCTGATGATTGGACAGAGAGACATTATCACCCTAGAACACTGACCTCCATACTTTATTTATGGGAGAAGGAAACTCACATCTAAGTTAATGCACCATTATTTAGGTCTTTTCATTTCTTTGAAATTGAACTTCAATCCCATCACTTCCTAATCTCCTTAGCCTGCTTCATTTGTTGTCATAGCACTTGCCATTCCTTGAAATTATAGATTTATTGTCGATCTTGTCCACCGCACACAGCCTCCAGGAAGGCAGGTCTCTGAGTTTTAAACATGAAACATTCCATAGTGGTTCTGCTAATGGATATTGAAATTACACTTCATGTCTTCATATAGTTCACTTCTTTTTATATAAGTTAATTGAAATCCAAGACCCCTCCCAACTGTGCCCTTTCTTTCTCACTTTCTCCATCTGGCTCCTTGGCGCAGAGGCACCACCACATTGGCAATTAGGAAGAGGTTTCTAGGAGTGGTCTACAGCTAGAAGGTACCTGGGTGTTCAACTCCTATATTCTAAGCACCTCAAAGTCGCTGCCACGTAGTAGACACTCAACTAATATTGGTTTAATGAATGAATGGGTTAGACCAGGGGTGGGCAAACTTTTTGACTCGAGGGCCGCAATGGGTTCTTAAACTGGACTGGAGGGCCGGAACAAAAGCATGGATGGAGTGTTTGTGTGAACTAATATAAATTCAAAGTAAACATCATTACATAAAAGGGTACCGTCTTTTTTTTTTTTTAGTTTTATTCATTTCAAACGGGCCGGATCCGGCCCGCGGGCCGTAGTTTGCCCACGGCTGGGTTAGACACACAGCCTAGAGCTGTTTCAATCTCTAGGATTAAGAGTAGGGGTGGCCGTAGCCGGTTTGGCTCAGTAGATAGAGCGTTGGCCTGAAGACTGAAGGGTCCCAGTTTCGATTCTGTCCCAGGGCACCTGCCTGGATTGTGAGCTTGATCACCAGTAGGGGCATGCAGGAGGCAGCCGATCAATGATTCTCTCTCATCATTGATGTTTCTATCTCTCTCTCCCTCTCATTTCCTCTCTGAAATCAATAAAGAAATATAATTTTAAAAAAGAGTGGGGGTGGACAGGAAGTTAATGGTTTGAATTTCTTAATTTGATTAGACTTGGCCTGGTTGGGAGAAAATTAAGAATCAGATCTAGTGCTGAGGATTGTTGGTTTTTGCCCTCTGCATTTGGCATAACTGGGCTACCTGCTATAAAGAGATAACCCCAACACAGACATCTCTATAAAGAATGTGTGAAATGCATAGCTGATTACAAGATGAATAGGGGCCAAAAAGCAGACCAAACACAAACAATTCTCTTTCCCCCTCCAGGGACCCATTAGAATTAACAGCACTTGGCTGCTGGGGAATGATTCTTCCCCAGGCCTGCTGCTTCCTCCTGTGAATGAAGCATAATTAATGTAACACAGGCTTCTCCCACCCCTTCCCTCATTCCTCTCCTGGGAGATAGAGGGACTTACCCAAGTCATTTGTGGGCATGCATGGCTTGGCTCAACTCTGTCTTTGCTCCTCGTGGGAATGATTGGCCCCCAGGAACACCAGTTCTCCTGATCTCCATGGGATGTGTCCTAGGGGTTGCCCTGACCCAACTGCCGCCTGTGCATTGGTGAATACCTCTGCCTAATTCTTGGCAAAGAGGCCTAGAAACTGGCCTCCAACAGTACTAGTAATTACTGGAATGGGTTAATAATGTGGCTTCCACCTTCATTTTGTTCAGAACTAGCCTATGGAAGAGAGGGTGCAATAGAAGGTTCTATAAACTATGGCCTGGGGGCCAGACATATGCTTTTATACGAAAAGTTTTATTGAAACATAGCCATGCCCATTTGTCTACATATTATCTACTACTGTTTTCACCCAATATAGATAGAACTGAATTGTAACAGAGACCCCGTGGCCAGCAAGCTAAAATAGTTACCATCTGACTCAATCCAGAAAAATTTGCCAACTCCAATCTGGAATCCTGAGGGGTGTTAGAAATGCATGTGCCACTAGCCCAGGGGTGGGCAAACTTTTTGACTCGAGGGCCACAATGGGTTCTTAAACTGGACCGGAGGGCCGGAACAAAAGCATGGATGGAGTGTTTGTGTGAACTAATATAAATTCAAAGTAAACATCATTACATAAAAGGGTACGGTCTTTTTTTTCAATAGTTTTATTCATTTCAAACGGGCCGGATCCAGCCCGCGGGCCGTAGTTTGCCCACGGCTGCACTAGACCAATGTTTCCAGGTAGGAGAGCAAAGGGACAGTGAAGGGCAGGCAGGACTGCATTCCAGCAAACTGCTATCCCTACATACATTCAAAAGCAGAGTGTCTACCTGAGGAAGAGGGTTCAACAGGTAGAAACTCAACTGAGCCTTCTGGAAAATTACAGGGGACTAGTGGAGGGAAACAAGCCATAGAAACACATCCCATCACAGCAGTGAAAAGGGGGGACTGGAAGATGAGGACCTCGGGGCCTGAACACGAACAAGCACAGGTTTCTGTAACGCCAAGAGCAGCCTCAGTTCGGGACTGTTGAGGTGATTCTGCAGCCTTTGTAGGGACAGGTGATCTCATGACTTCACAGCACAAAGCAGAGAAATAGCTGTTGTAACACAGAATGGAGGGATGCCTGTTAACAGGCAATAGTGGAAGTCGTGTCACACACTCCCTGCAGCAAAGAGGGTGCCAGCCTCTAAATGTTGCAAGATGACAACTATGTTTGTAATTCCATTTTCCTAAAGAATAGACAATATGCATGGATGGACTCATTTTCTCTGTACCTGGTGAAAGCCTAATACCAAAAGGCATAAACATTTGCTGGGACTCTTTCTCCTGGTTCAGTTAAGCTCACAGATTGTGGACTCTGGAAGCCAGGCACCATCAGACTGGCCTCACCTGAGTGACTAAATCCAAGGAGATCTCCATTTACTCATCTTCCCGCTGATACTGTGGATGACAGAATAATGGGCCTCCAAATGTGTCCCCATCCCAATCTCCAGAACCTGTCAGTATGTTACCTTATAGAGCAAAAGGGCCTGTGAAGATATAATTTAAGGGTGGCGAGATGGGGAGATTATCCTGGAGATTATTCCAGATTTTCCAGGTGGGCCCGATCTAATCCCATGGCTCCTTAAAAGCAGAGAATCCTTCCTTGCAGCAGTCCAAGGGAAATGTGACCATGGAAGATTCATCAGAGACGCAATGTTGCTGGCTTGGAAGACAGTGGAAGTGGGTCACTAGTCAAGAAACATGGGCAGCCTCTAGAACAGTGATGGCGAACCTATGACACGCGTGTCAGAGGTGACACACGAACTCATTTTTTTGGTTGATTTTTTTTTTGTTAAATGGCATTTAAATATATAAAATAAATATCAAATATAAGTCTTTGTTTTACTATGGTTGCAAATATCAAAAAATTTCTATATGTGACACGGCACCAGAGTTAAGTTAGGGTTTTTCAAAATGCTGACATGCTGAGCTCAAAACGTTCGCCATCACTGCTCTAGAAGCTGAAAAAGGCAAGGACTGCCTCCTAAAGTCCCCAGAAAGGAACACAGCTCTGCTGGCATTTTCATTTTAGCCCAGTGAGACTTGTGTTGGACCTCTAACCTCCAAAACTGGGGAAAAATAAATTTGCATTTTTTAAGCTGCTAAATATGTGACAATTTGGTGTAGCAGCAATAGGTAACCAATGCAGACATAGCTGAGTGGCTGCCATGGCCTCAGCTAGAACTGGTCTCTGGGAATATCTGTGCCTAGGGTAACTACTCTTAGGGTTTGGGATGGCTTCTTTTCTGAAGGTGATGGTCATGGGCCAGGGTTCCTGAACACCCTTGAACAGTGAGTTAAGTGGGAGTTGACACTGAAATAATGCAGCTTTTGAGGCCCTGAAAGTATGGCACCAACTCCAGTGTGAGGCAGCCCCATTTTTGAAAGAAATCAGACCTCAAAGAGGTACAGAGAATCCTTCTGGTAAAGACTGTGCAGAATAAAATAGTTGGAAAAATGGTTTTTTAACTTGAAAATTGTGGACTTTGAACTTAAACACAATGGCGAAGAGATATTGATTTTTAGAGTTTAATTCCTTTGAACTTTAATGTCTTTGAGCTTCAACATAAAAGTGGATTTGGACTTTGATTTTTAATTCCTCCTTGGAAATTTGATATTTGGTGGGGTTTACATTAAAATTCAGAGCATCACGCCAAACCAGTTTGGCTCAGTGAATAGAGCGTCGGCCTGCAGACTGAGGGGTTCTGGGTTTGATTCCGGTCAAGGGCATGTACCTTGGTTGCGGGCACATCCCCAGTAGGGGGCGTGCAGGAGGCAGCTGATCGATCTCTCTCATCGATGTTTCTAACTCTCTATCCCTCTCCCTTCTTCTCTGTAAAAACCAATAAAATATAATTAAAAAAAAAACTGAAAAAAAAATTCAGAGCATCTCTACATTGCTGGTGTTTCATTACTGGTTGTCTCTAAGTCATTTGTATCTTTATCATGCTGTTAAAACTTATTGCAGAACCTCTGATATGCTATGTTGGACATTTGGGATAAGAAATATTTGGGTTTTAAATTTTAAATCTTGGGAATACATTGACCCTGGACTTGATTTAAATAATGTGCTACTTTGACCCACTTCAGCACCTCTTGGTATAATAAGTAACATGCCCACCAGGACTCCAGGTCATCACCAAAAGGCCCCAGGGAGATGAAGGAAAGGCTATCTTGACAAAATGCTGAGCTCTTGCTTTGGAGATGTGAGCCAGGCCTTGGGGCAATCATAGCAAATAGGATAAGAGGGAAAAAACAGACTGGAAGATGTTAGTGGGGAAATGCTTCTCTGTTCCAACGTCTCCTTCCATGGAAGATATTTAATTAACATTACACCCAGGACTCCGTTTGAAATAGTAAGCCTATACTTGGCTAACAGACCTAAAGCAATGCCTCCAAAGGGGCTTCTATCAGCAACAAAGGTAGTATGTAGTACTATTTACACTCTGTCTTATCAAACTGTTCAAAACTCATGCAGGGAATATATTCTTTATTAGGGACATAATGGAATAAAGAAGACAATGGAAGGAATAATTCAGCAGATGAGAAATTTCATCACATTTCTGCATGATACAAAAACAGAGGGAGGTGAGCTGGCAGGTAAACTGAGGGGAGGCCAATACGGCTCACTATGCAGAGAGGAGCCTCTGCCCTGATGACCCAGTGAGGGCTGGCTGTCCTGGTGGACAGGAAAGACTCATGCTCAGAGAAGACGGGCATGAGTGTGTAAAAATGAGAAGGGAGGCTATGGAAGGGTGACTGATTGAAGCAAACAATGGCCCACCTTCTCATTCTCTACTCCTACCTAGGTGGCAAGAACATCTAGCTGCCAGTAAGTAACTGACTCCTCCCTCCAGGCCACACAAATAAACAACTCAGAAGAATATTTCCAAAGAGGTTGAATGCACTGGGAGAGAAGGAAAAAGCTATGTGGACATCTGAGCATTAGAGAAAAGTCTTCCTCATTTGGATATTTCAAGGACTCCCCAGCACGCAAGCTCACCTACCTGCTCACCTGGAGTTGAGCTCACAATGAACAAGCTTCACCAATGTGCACAAAGCTCAAACCCTCTATTTCTCTTGTCTTAAGAATGAAGAGAGAACTGAGGGTCTCTACACCTTTAAAAGAAACCTGCAAAAATGAGAAAGACTCCTATAAAGCCAAGTAGAAAAAAAACGACACCAGAGAAAAGTGAGATGATTCATGATAAAGAGAAAACCAAACCTCAGTTCTAAATAACATCCTTAGAGAAATTCAAGAATAGTTTATATTTATAAAATAAGAACAGAGGTTATTAAAAATAGCACAGCATTTTAGAAGTACAGAAATAATGATGATGATATCTCCCTAGATTCCTCCCAAAGTCCCTCATAGATAAATTGAGGAAAATATTGGGTACTTGAAAAATCTCTCAGAATGTATGACAAAAAGGCAAAGGGCTCCAAATTATATAAGAAAATTTATTAGAGGAAAAATCCATGAGGTTCAAAATCTAACAAACAATAATTCCAGAGAGAACACAAAAAATGGAGAAATTTTTAACAAAATAACAAGACAATTTTCTGACACTGAAGGCCATGACTCTTTAAGTTGGAAGTATCTGATACCAATGACCTTTTTAAAAGGCATAAACCTAGATATATCATCACAGGCTTTTTATAGTATCAAGATTAAAATTAAATTATATAAAATATTCACTAGAAAATAAATATCTATCCACCTATATCCAATATCAGTCATGTATGAAGATGCAATACAGACATTTTCACAATTTCATCTTCTAAGCAGCTTTTTAAAAGAAACTTATAAGAGAGTAAACCAAGAAAGAGGAGGGTATGGAATCTAAGAGAGAGAAGTTCCAAACCAGGAGAGCTGTGCAGCAAGTCTAGAGAGCAATCAGCCAAATCTGCCCCAAACAGAGGATTCTGGTAGTGAGAATCTTTGGAATTGATGATGATTGAAATCATGGACAAAGTTGATTTGAAAGGCATCATAGTTGGTGGAGGATCCACTCAGATATGATGTTAGAAATGTACTCCTTTGTCAAGCATCACACAGGATCCATGGTGGTCGGGGGTAATGTGACTGTTGGGTCCCACCTGGATCTGCCCTTCTACCATAATGCAAAGGCTTGTCTCTGGCTTTCAAGTCCTTGAATCAAGCTACAGAAAATACTGGAAGATTGACAATGGTAACAGAAGAGATGGCAAATGCAATAAACCATAACAATATAAAGGTCAAGTATGATGACAGAGGTTGTGAATATGAAGGGTGAAAACATAGGAGAACTAACACCCGGATCTTACAAAATAGGTGATAAGAGATAAAGTCTGAGTTAGATGAAAAAACTGGAGACTTACCTTTAAAGTTACTGATTAAATTTGCAAAAGGACCAAAGATAATGATCCCACCATTTTGGTAAGAACAAATAGAAGACATGAATGATGAAAAGGAAAAAAAATTCTCCTCTATCATAATAGAAAGTCAATATGAAAAGCCCATGATAATTGATTTAGAGTAAAATAAACATATTATTTAAATACATAAAATAACCATGAAAAAAAAAAACCCCACAAAGGAAAACAAAACAAAAGCTAAGGCCAAATGCCTGTGAGGAATCTGGGAGGACAGATGAGGCAAGGGACTGCTATTTTCATTATAAGCATTTTCATACTATTTTATTTTTGGACCACATATGTCTATTACTTTGATTAAAAAAAGTAAAAGAAGGCAATGTACCTAATTATCACCTTTGCTGCTTCTATTCCTTCACAAGTAGTTGCTTTAAGAAGATGAATTAAGAAATCAGACCAATAGGGACCCATTTATTTTAAACACAGTGATACTATTAAACCATCATGGTTTTACATTTATTTGCATTGCTTTATTTCCATGACCAGTAAATGTGTTTGCTCACTACTGGGAAAAGGAGAATGCACAGTCTGGATTTAGGTCTGTATTTGTTGCCTAGAGCTGCCATAACTAAGTACCATGGACTGAATGACTTAAACAACAGGAACTTGACTATCTCACAGTTCTGGAGGCTACAAGTCCAAAATCAAGATGTCACCAGGGTTGGTTTCTTTTGAGGGCTGTGAGGAGAATCTGTTCTATGCATCTCTCTGAGCTTCTGATGGTTTTCGGGCTATCTTTGGTGTTCCTTGCCGTGTAGAAGCATCACCTTGATCTCTGCCTTCATCTTCACATGGCATTATCCCTGTACGTAACTGTGTTAAAAAAATTTCCCCCTTCCAAAAGGACGCCAGCCTTATCTGATTAAGGGTTCACTCTCCTCTAGTATGCTAACATAACTCATTACATCTGAGTCACATTTTGAGGGACTATGGGTTAGCACTTCAACCTATGAATTTTGGGGGAACATAGTTCAACTTATACCAGAACCTTGGAGACTAAACAACTAACCTAAAACTACTAAGGGAAGTAGGTAAAAGTGAGCTCTGGTTCCTTAATTAAAGGAAAGACTATTTGGGTCTGCGAAGCATAAGATCAAAGAATACACTCCATTCTTGAAGAAGTAGAAATCATAAGGACTCTTGCTTTCAACTAAAATAAAACTTATTTATTAAGTTTTATGGTTCAATAAAACCCATTTTATTATGATTTGTAAAGCACTCTGAAATCTTTAGTTGGGCATTTCAAAATTTAGGTTGATTATTTCCATATTTACAGAGAGAAAAATTATATTAGTCAAGCCCAAAGGACATGCAGCATTTCTAATCAAAGTTTATTTGCTTTGGCGCATTTCAAGTAATGGCTAGCATATAATGGCTTCAACTGGATTCTAATAAAATTCTGATCATCATCTCACAGCAATTATGGGATAGGAAGAAAGTTATTTATTGCAAGGCCTCACGGGCACTATCTATTCTACTGTGAACAGATACGGCAGTGCAAACAGGCAGCTGTTTTTTAAAGCATGCATGTTTGCGTTGAATGTAAATGTATGTAAATACTTCAATTTTAATATTTCATTATTGTTCGAACAGTTTGCCAAAGAATACTCAGTAAATAATTTAAAGCTATGCAATATCATTCCTTTCTTTTATTGCTTATAATTTGGTACTCTAGATTCCTCTGTATATAGAATCTAGATCTAATCTAAAATCTGGTTTATAAATATGCTTAATTTAAAAAAAAAACACTAATATTGTTCTTTTGAATGTTTGTTTACAAAATACCCTAGTTTGTAAATATCCAGAAAGGTATTCAAAGCTCATTATCCCCCTATAATGTTTTCAGCACATTTGTTTTCATGCACTTGCTAATACACATTGTGTCCTAATGGGGCTCCTGTAATGTCCTCAGGACTTACTCCTTGCTGAACTCTGTATTAGTTCCACTGGAGAATTATGAAGGAAGTGATATTTGTTACTTTTAAACCATTGCTTTTTAAATTTTTTGCATACATATACAGCCTAATTTCCAAAAGGATTTGGGGAGGGAGGGGCGGGGGCTTGTGACAACAGAAATGAAGAAATGAAGAAATGAAGAAAGCCTCTTCACTCTTATGCTCTGTTCCTCCCTCCAGAGTCATCGACTCCCTTGCTGCTCATTTAGTTAAGTTTCCAAAATGTGAACATGTTTGGAAGTCAGAGACTTCCCTTTTAATATCTAGCTGCCAGGAACATACAGTCCGACAATTCAGAACAGGGCACACCCATCACAGTGGGCACTAGTGTTAGTTATCAGCATGCCTGTGTGGGTATGGTCAGCTAACGCCAACCCTGCACATGCAAATGTCTAAAGCGTAGCACATACCTGACCCTGTAGAAATGCAAAAGCATTTGAGAAAAGACAACTAAGGATGACCTTGAGGTTAAATTGGCTTGTCTGTACTAAAACACCGGATTCCCCCAGCTCTGTGGGAGTCCGCTGATTCCAAGCTCTCATAATAGCTCACTTTGGCAGATGACCACAGGCTGGTGCAGAAGATGAACATGACTCTCTAAGGCCCTCTGAGGTGCATTCATCTGCCTCATTTTACCTTTTGCATCAGGCAGTGGAGTCAGCTTTGGCTAGATGTGCATCACTGACGCTGTGTCTAAGCAGAAGTCAGCAGAGCCCTGCGGTTTCCAGGAGACCTCAGATTCCTGCCAGCGCAGATATTTTGAAGGCTTTGTCATTACTTTGTTACTTAAAGCGATTTGTCTCACACTGGACTGTTCTTAGAGATGCTCATTTCTGAGTTCCATTTCTAGAGTGGTAGAGCTTGACCAAAGTGCTTGTTGTTTTTCAATGGGATCCATCATGGCAAAGAGACATGACACTAATCTTTAAGGGTGTAGGTACATTTTAAGAAAAGATGCTGATGCTGCGAGTCTTGAACCAAGATTGAACAAATATTTATAACTCCGGCTTGAGTACTGTACTTCCTTAAGTAGACAAATTCACACAGACTTCATCAGCATAGCTACAAGAACATTTTTGAGCCAAGTCAGAGGTCAGTGGAATCCTAGATGATTAAAACATCCACTTTTGAGAGCCAACCTTGCAAACCACTGGCAAAATACTTGCTTGAATGGGAAAGTTTGATGAACCCAAATATCACCCAGAACAGCCATGTGTATAATCAAGAAGAGCAATCTAAAATCCCATGTTGAGGACACCAATGTTGTTAGCACTCCAACAAGTAAAACTGCACGCTTTCAAAGTGAGGGATGCTAGCGAATGGCTGATGTTTACTGTGTCCGTATGTATTCCAAGAAAGGTATGTGCAAAATGCTTTACATGTTCTAATTCATTAATCCTGATGGCTCTAAGAGATGGCTTTGACAATTTTCTCTATTTTACAAAACTCGAAAGTTCTATGTTTATGGAAAGGCTTTCTCTCATGTTCACAATTGAAAAGTTCCTTAATATTTAATACCATATAACCTTGGGACTTTGTAGGCATAAATATTTTATAGCTGAAATAAACTGTTAAATACGATAAGTTCTCTGTTGTTAACCACAGTATAAACCAGAATATATCCCTTCTTAGCAATAACTCAGATACCAGGCTCTTTAATCATCATCATTTTTTTCAAACTATAAGAGAACAGTTACTTACAAAATCAGAGGTAGAAGAAGTAATTCATAGAAGAAATGAATTATAACTTAGGAAACAAGTTATAAAGGTAAAGGAAGGGCCCTTGGAGCTTGAGTGAGAATGCAATGGCCCCTTTAATCATTACTAATGCCATTCTAATGATGACCTGTGGGTACTAAGCCAAATGACAAAGACTGAAATATGGCCACAGAACTTTAGTGAGGGTTATGTTTATGGAATTATAATTATTGAATTGATCAATCTCCAAGTGTTACATTGAATATGCTCTTAGTCACTTGACTCGTCATTTGCAAACACCTACTTGAACTGCTTATGGCTGTTAGCCTCCGGAGAAGGCAGGACTCTCCACATTTGCTATTATGCTGGAGAACGGAAATTGATCTTGAGAGACAGTCATGCTGTTAATAAGGATTCTTACCTGTGACCAGCTCCCGGATCTCCAGGTCAGTGGTCTTTCGGAGTAGCCTCACCAGCGCTGGGATGCCACCACAGTTTTTCAGAGCAATCTTGTTGTCATCGTTGGCCTTCCCATACACCAAGTTCCTCAAGGCTCCGCAGGCACTACGGTGGACTTCTGTCATCCGATGGTCCAACAGGTCCACCAGGAGCTGGATGCCTCCTTGTCTCCGTATCTGAAAGAGCAAAGGACACACCTTGTGCCTCAGAGAGGACGCTTTCGGCTCTTAAATCAAAACGGTTTTTTCATGTGAAGTAGCTGCTACAATTAATTGCACTGAACTGAATTAAGGCACAGAAACAAAAAAGAAAACAAATGTGTGCTCTCATTAGATTTTATTGCATTTACTTGCTTTAACATCCTACTGATAAACATTCAAATGCATTTCCTTTCAAGCTATGGAATTTTGGAAAGGAGATTTTAACTTTCTAATGGATTTCAGACCCATCTCTCTGTAAAAATATGCCCACAACGCATGGCCTGAAGCAGATAGAGGACCAAGAGAATGCTTTTCACTCCTAAGACTGACCACATTTAACCACTGTCTTAAAGGGCTGCAGAACTGATGTACAAAATGTTAAAATTATGCTTAATAGGGAAATGCTCCCAATATTTCAAAGGATCCAGAAGCTAAATGAGAAACCAGAAGATTTCATACAAGGATTTTCATCTGAGAAGACCTGGAAAATAAAGTCAGTCGCCATGAGAGCTAGTCAGAAAACTAAGACCTGGGTATGTTATGCTTAACTTAGTTATTTGATTCATAGCAACAACAAAATTAATTTTGGTGTTCTTTTTACCCAAAGAAAATTTTGATGTTTTGATAAAAACATACATTGCAATATGTTTCTAGATGGTGTTACCCTTTAATTTTTTAGACCAATTTAAAAATTTAAAGCAAAAAACTGGCTAGTTAACATACAGACTATTTTTTACAAAGCTGTGCTTATATATTTCTGCATTTATATGAAAAAAAAACAACAATACAATCCATTCAGTAATATTGTTTTCTTTCTTTAACTTCAGTATCCCTCAGAAACTGAAGGATTATAATTTGGCATGATAGCGTATAGTATGGCGCCTTCCCTACTTAGGTTTCTTATTATAGAAAACCCATTCATCCTGCATATGTGCTGGGGCACGTGGCTCAATGACCCAAATCTTTCAAAGATGCTCAAATCCCACTGTCTCTATGAAGCTACTCCAACCACAATATTTAACACTGCAATCTGAACCATGCCCTCCCACCCCAATCCAGCGTTCTTGTTTTAATTTAACCTGTTATAGAATTCTTTATAGCACTTGTCATGTTCTAACTTCATTGTTATGGTTATTGTTATTGTCTGTCTTCTGCTAGAAGTATGTTCTTGGAGAGCAAGTTTCATAAACTCTATGCCTATTCTAAGTAAAAGGCCAGGCACAGAGTAGATTTTCAATAAATAATGAATTAGGAGGGAGAGTATATTACTTGTTACAGTAGTGTTTCTCAGATTAGCTAACACTCAGCTTTTCAAAACCCAGTAATATCCCTCTTCAAAGGAAACAAAAGACCAGACCCTCTGTGGCCAGGTCAGAATATCTCTGGGGGCTATAGCAGACCTTCCCACACCAACTTACAAATGAAATGATATAAGATGGGTCATCTGATGATTCAGAATGTGCCTGTAGGAATTCTTTTCATCCATCAATAAAATAAAAACACAAAAAGTTGTAATACTTAGAACTCACAGACTCCACATCTATGGAAAGCATGAATGTGTTTACTTCCTGTAAGAACAGAACACGGAAAGGAAGAGGGAGGACCTGGTTGTCAAGGGAATTAATTTCCCTGAGGTGCCTGCATAGTCTATGGTGGTGACAGCACCCAGGGAAGGTGACTAAAGGGGTTATTGGGTTAATTTTAAACAGAGAGAAAGGATCAGAAAAAAACTTTTTCCCAATTTACAGTTTTACCAAGGACCTGTTTGGCACCCATCCAAGGGAGGTGAAAGTTTTTATCACTGTATACATGTGTCTTTTACATATAGCTGGGAAATAACATCAACTTGATTATAGTATGTCAGGAGGGATATTCCAGTTTTATGAAAAAGTTAAACTATGAATGTCATTTTCTCTATGTGTGTATTTGCATGTGTGTGCTTTACTTAAACATTCCCTGGGTTTAGCTATCTTAATAATGATGAAACCATGAAAAAGAGGTAATAAAGCCATTCTCACAGTTAACCAATTGGTTATATATTGAAAGCAGATGGTATAGTAAATCTATTTTATCTATAGATTAGCTATATTATTTATTATAGTTAATATCCTTAACTTATGATAATATATTCTCATTAATACAACATAATGAATCAAGCTATTAAAATATTATTGCAAAGCACTAAAGGGAAAATGAATTCAAAACAAATGCAATATCAATTCTTAAAGGCATAATGAGAACACAATGTATTCAGTGTGACCCTAATTAATGCCATATATCCAAATTTATAGCAAAATCTTAAATTCTATTTTAATCTACTTAGAGAAACACAAATAAGACAATAAACTTTTCTTTCTGCTGTTTTTATGGGGGGGAGGGAGTGGTCACCAGATCATCAATATTAAAAACTTTTGTTTTCCTGGGGTTAAATTTATCTAAGAATGTGGTAATCCTCCTTTAGTTTTTCTGAGGCCAAACAGTAGTCAGAGCTGATATTTAAACATTCACTGGATGTGAAATGTGATGGTTGGGTCCTAGCTTCTTCCTCCTTCTCCCGCCACCTCCCCTCTCCCAGCAGGACCAGAGGGAAGCCAGGAGGCAGACTTCTAATTCTCTTACAGGGTTTTTGTACTTACAGGGACTCTGGGTGGCTGTGGAGGGGTCCGACGCTGCACCCCGCCTTTCCCCTCTGCTTTCCTCCTGGATCCTCCCTCCCTTTGACTTTTCCTCACACCTATTCTTCTAATTACCTCTTGTATCCAACCTTAAACCCTTATAAGACGCTAAACCTATTTTAAACATTAATGAGGTACAGCTTCTCTTTGAAAAACTATCAGGGAAAATTCTATTCTTTGAAATGGCACCTTTATTCCCTCTCCCACTAAAAGGCAAGCAATCTCCACCCCATTTATCCTTCCCATTGGTCACTCCCCATAGAGCAGGCGGGCTCTTGTTTTAGCCAGTTTGCCCTCTTCCCTTACGCCCCTAAGTATCATCATGCACAATTCTTCAAATCAAATCTTAACTAATTCTAGGTTTAATATTAGTAAAACAAATCAATCAAATGCTATATATCTAATATATGGAAAACAAAATAAAATGCACGTGATAGTAAATTAATAAATATTTATCAATGAATGGAAAAATGGTGCAGTTGTTTTTCACCTGTTAGTGTCCTTCTATCTGACTCTCCTTTTTACTCTCTTTAAATAGACCTAGTTTTTTAGATCAGTTTTACGTTCACAGTGAAATTGAGCAAAAAGTACAGTTCTTAAACATGTACTCATGCATGCACAGGCTCCCCATTATCAAGGTCCCCCACCAGAGGGGTACATTTGTTCTAATTGAAGAACCTGCACTGACACATCATTATCACCCGAGTCCATAATCTAAATTAGGGTTCACTCTTGGTGTTGCACATTCTAGGGGTCTTGACAAATGTTTAATCTCATGTATTCATCCTTATAGTATCATACAGAATAATTTCACGATCCTAAATGCTCTGTGCTCTGCCTGTTCACCCCTCCCACCCTTCTCCCTAACCTTTGGAAAACACTGATCTTTTTATTGCCTCTATGGTTTTGCCTTTTCCAGAATGTCATATGGTTGAACTCATAAAGTATCATAAAGTATGTAGCCTTTACAGATTGGCTTCTTTCACCTAGTGGTATGCATTTAATGTTTTGATAGATAGCTCATTTCTTTTTAGTACTGAGTTATATAGTAGTGAATTATCTAACTGTGTATAGCACAGTTTATTGATCTTTTCTTTTATTTAATCCTCACTCAAGGATACTTTTCCACTGATTTTTAGAGAGAGTAGAAGAGAGAAGGAAAGACAGAGTTAAGAAACATTAATGTGAGAGAAACACATCAACTGGTTGCCTCCCACATACACCCTGGGAAGGGCCCAGGCTGGAGAGGAGCCTGTAACAGAGGTACGTGCCCTTGACCAGAATCAAAACTGGGACCCTTTGGTCCACAGGCCCATGCTCTACCCACTGAGCAAACTGGCTAGGGCTAGCACAGTTTATTTATCCATTCACTGATTAAAGAACATCTTGGTTGCTTCCAAGTTTGGGCAATTATGAATAAAGCTGCTATAAACATCCCTTTGCATGTATTTGTGTAGACCAAAGTTTTCAACTTCTCTGAGTAAAGACCAAGGGGCACGATTGCTGGATTGTGCAGTAAGGGTATGTATAGTTTTGTAAGAAACTGTCCAACTGTTTTTCCAAAGTGGCTGTATCATTTTGCATTCCAAGCAGCAATGCATGAGAGTCATTGTTACTCCACTTCCTCGCCAGCATTTGGTTTTGTCAGTGTTCGGGGTTTTGGCCATTCTAGTAGGTTGAAGTGATAGCTCATTGCGTTTTCTTCTTTTTTAAGACTGTGTGACTCAGGTTTATTTACATTAACAGAAATGATTGAATAAAAACAATGTTGAGGTCTACATAGGGAGGTGTAGCTTGAATTGGATTTGAAATGAACAAATTTTATGTCTGTTACTTCCTTGAACTTGATAGGCACAGGGAATGATAAGAAAGAGTTCTTCATACATAACCTGAGTAGACAGTTTTAAATTCATTTACTATATGATTCTCTGATAAATGGTCCACTTTAGTAAATTGTTCCTATATCAATAGCTTTCATTTTTCTACTTAGCTATGACCTTCAGGGATCTAGACAGAGAGCGAAAGATGGGGGCTGATGGATCCCATACCCAGGAAAAAATTTAAAAATGGATTAACAAATCAAACAAAGCAAAACTCTGCTCTCCTGCCTGTCCTCCCAGTGTTTACAGAGAGGGCGTTCTTAAACCTGATGCAGTCTCTTGGGGAGAAGGCTGGGATGTGTGTGCACAGAATCACTGAAGCTCACCCAGTTTGTGTTGAGGGAGAATGAAATCGGCCTCCACACCTCTGTCATGCAAACCACTGCTTTAAAGTATTTTTACAATTTAAACTTTAGAACTAAATGTATCTAAAAGTCATTCAAGAGTAGGATGCAATGCTTTTTTTCCCCTTATCCCTTCATTAGAAGCGAGAATATATATATATATATATATATATATATATATATATATATATATACACACATACTGTTTAAATCAGAAAACAAATAGGTAGGTAGACAACTGAATTAAATACAAGAAAAATGCAATATAATATCACCCATTGCAAAAAATGGGGCCTTACCACTTACAAAATTTGTTACTCTTAACATTATCTGCATGTATGGAGAATAAAATATATTTACCAATATATTAGATGTTCTCATTAAATTGATATCAGCCTCAGTGAATAATTTATAACGTGTCCAGTTACAACCATGCTTGTAAGTTCATGACAGTCATCATAAAATTATAATGATGATAATGAGTTATAGTGGGTTAAAATTTACTTTGACAAGAAATAGAATTCCCCTTGTGGGGTACCTGTCTTTAGGGATAGTGAGACCCTGAAGGCCTGGGCTGTAGGTGTTCGTAGCAATAAACAAGCAATGAGAAGTCGCTCAGATACTCTGCATCTGAAAGGGGGAGGGAGTAGAGCTGAGGGGAGAAGAGAGAAGAGGCTGAGTGGCCTTCTGTTAACCTATCGGTAGGTGAGATAAGGACTTCGAAGAGTTAAGGTCCTGGGTAGACATTTCCATACCTCTCCAGGATCCATTTGGTCTTAAGCAAAAGGGATATAACTTCGGGCTTCTGGTTTAGTGCTGAAAGAAACTAGCCTGGACCTGAGACTCAGAGTAAATTTAAGTAGTAGTCTGCAGCACTAATAATATACAGCACCTCTCTTGCTTTAGATATTTATGAAAAACCAAGTCACAATGCCTGAGAAATGGCTTATAGAAATCTAACTGAAAAGAAGTATATTGGACTCAGTGATTTTAATAAGTTTCCAGTTAACTGTTATTCTTCATTGCTGTTGGTTTAAAAATTATATATACTTATATGCCTTATTAATGTTTAAAAATTAAGTAATTTTCTCTGTTTAAAAGGCTATTGGAAGATACAAAGTTTCTGGATCCACCACTAGGGGCTTAACCAGAGGTCACTGAATCTCACTTCTCAACATTAATGTAGAAATTGCAAAGTTATCAGTTTGTAAAATACATATTTTACCTCCATCCCTTGCCCTTATAGTAAATCCAGTTAAATAATCAATGTTCCCATATAATTTGAATTGATATATGTATGCATAGTTGCCTCTGAATAAAAGAGAAATACAATACATAAAGGCCAAAACCTTTTTTAGTTTTATGGTAGAAATTATTTTTGAGAATTTTGAGAGAAAATCTCTCTCTCTATGGTTGTGGAAAATAATCTATTTTCTCCATTCAATAGGTAAACCAAGATGGATTATGTGTCTTTTAAAATTATGTTTTAGAGAGGGGCTATAGTGTAGTGTTTGGGGATGCTGGCTTTGAAGCTAGAGCAACTGGGTTTAAATCATTCCTCTTTCTCTTAAAACCTGTGTCCCCTGAGGTAAGTAACTTCATAATTCTGTACAACATGAACAAAATGTAAACCTGTCTCCTAGGGTTGTTTTCAGGATTAAATGAAATTTCACATGTGAAATGTTTACCAAAGAACTCAATGAGTAGTATTTGTTAAGAAACTACCCACTATATCAGTGATGGCGAACCTATGACACGCGTGTCGGAGGTGACACATGAACTCATTTTTTTGGTTGATTTTTCTTTGTTAAATGGCATTTAAATATATAAAATAAAGATCAAAAATATAAGTCTTTGTTTTACTATGGTTGCAAATATCAAAAAATTTCTTTTTTTTAATATATTTTATTGATTTTTTACAGAGAGGAAGGGAGAGAGATAGAGAGTTAGAAACATCGATGAGAGAGAAACATCGATCAGCTGCCTCCTGCACATCTCCTACTGGGGATACGCCCGCAACCCAGGTACATGCCCTTGACCGGAATCGAACCTGGGACCTTTCAGTCCGCAGGCCGACGCTCTATCCACTGAGCCAAACCGGTTTCGGCTCAAAAAATTTCTATATATGACACGACACCAGAGTTAAGTTTGGGTTTTTCAAAATGCTGACATGCCGAGCTCAAAAGGTTCACTATCACTGCACTATATCATCTAGTTAAAGGATATTCTGAATTGACTTATTATCTGGTCAATATGTGAATTAACTTAATATGATAATGTATAATAGAATCAGTAGACAGCAGCTATTTCAAAGTTATAACTTTATAAATCTTATTTAGTATGCAAAATATATATTATTTAATATATTATTAATTCAAGTTGGTATGTAACTAATGATATTATATAAGGTATGTATTTATAATACTAGTTCTTGAAGAAAAGAAAATTTTTTTGAAATATAGAGTGAATCATTAGGCAAGAAGAGAGAAGGGCCATGTTTTTAGTATCAAATTAACTTCTAATAAACACAAAAAATGCAACTAGTAGCAAAAGATATAACCAGTAACAAGTTAAATGACTCAGAAGGTTCTCTAGACTCATGTAGTTCTTCCTAGACAATACTCATGTGCAACAATGAAGGATGTGTAGGTGTTGTGGTTTCATCTCTATCTGTGTCTAGCAGAAAGCTATTTGGTTTTTGAAACTCATATAGAAAGATAAAAATGTCTGCACATACATTAGCGTTGTTACTTGATTTCCCTTATTTTTCCAGTCTGCAGTTCCAGCATTTCTAGAATCTCTGTCACCCTGTACAGACTTCCAAACCCAACTCCCGCCCCCTGAACAAGCCTTCCGCTGTCACTGAAGACCATCACAGAGGGAACCCCATTGACTTAGAACAAAATGAACAGCTGAAAGGGAGAATCTGAACGTTTTTTCTTTTTTTTAATACCCTCAATTTAAGTGAAGTAGCTGATAATGTACTAGTCGTGTATGAATAATAGTTTCTGCCCATAACTCTGGCTAAAGAAAACTATTTCCCATGAAAGTCTCTGAAATGACCTATTTTACAGCATTTCAAACTTTCAAGTTCTCCTCACCCTCACGATCCCATCACTTAAAGAGATAAAGATAAGAGTTGGGAAAAGCCCTTCAAGTTGGTCAGAATGTAAAATGCACCCAGCGATGCATTTTGCAAGACACTTTAAAAGGAACAAAGCACCTGAAACACGGCACACAGATTCCATACACCACAGTGCCTGGTCCTTTTCATTCCCCTCTTGCTAACTGGGATCACAGGCAGGGAAGCTTCCTAGACAGTCCCCTGTCTCAGGACAGGTCTAAGCGGATGCACAGTGGCAGTCAGGCGGTCTATTGAAAATCTTACTGCCCAGCAATGACGCCAGCACGGAGGTCAAAGGGGCCCCAGAGTGTCCCTCTGGGGGCTGGGAGCTGACATTCCACAACCACTACTGGGTGCTCAGAACTGCTGCACGCCAAAGACGAGGTCCATTACCTTTAAGAGCACTCAGGAAGGGACCCCTCTTTTCTCTTCTTTTTAACAAGAACTTCAAGTGATTCCACACATTCCTTTTCTAAAGGCATCCTTCAGACACACTCAACGTGTTCCGAATAAGTCTAGCAGTTTCCATTACCCGGTGTACGTTTGAGCAGTCCTTGTACATAGAGAATACAAAATCATGAAGTACTGAGAAATAGAAAGAGTGCCTCCAATACAAGTCTCCCTTGCTGTGCTCCAAACTGAACTCAAAAGTTTGCTTTATTTTTTTTAAATATATATATATCCTATATAATAAAAGAGTAATATGAC
This sequence comes from Myotis nattereri, assembly GCF_964212035.1. Classification (NCBI taxonomy): domain Eukaryota; kingdom Metazoa; phylum Chordata; class Mammalia; order Chiroptera; family Vespertilionidae; genus Myotis; species Myotis nattereri. Next base: position 13,449,907 of record NC_138079.1, read on the forward strand.
CCTAACAATAGAACGACTGGGAATGACTGGTCACTATGACACACACTGGCAACCATGGGGCAGATGCTCAATGCAGGAGTTGCCCTCTGGTGGTCAGTGAGCTCCCACAGGGGGAGCTCTGCTCAGCCACAAGCCAGGCTTATGGCTATGAGCACAGAGGTGGTGGCGAGAGCCTCTCCCGCCTCCTCAGCAGCGCTAAGGATGTCCGACTGCAACTTAGGCCAGCTCCCCGCTGGCAAGTGGACATCCCCCAAGGGCTGCCAGTCTGCCAGAGGGATGCCTGACTGCCAGCTTAGGCCCGATCCCCTGGGGAGTGGGCCTCAGCCAGCAAGTGGACATCCCCCAAGGGGTCCCAGACTGCGAGAGGGCACAGGCCGGGCTGAGGGACACCCCCGAGTGCACACATTTTTGTGCACCAGGCCTCTAGTATGGTATATAAAATACTAAGAAAATAAACATAAGAATTGAGTAGTTTTTGTATGAAGGAAGTTATATGAACTTACTGAGGTACAAAAAAAAAAGGTGTGAATAAATGTGGAAGTATATCATATTCCTGTATGAGAAAATGCAGTATTATAAACATCTCTGTTTCCTCTCATTAATTTAACAATAGAAGCTGTTCCAATTTAAAACCCAATATATGTTGAAGTTGATTTTGAACATAATGACTCTAAATTTCATATAGGACAATAAACCTGGGGGGAAAATCACAGAAGAAAGAGAGAAGCATGGAAGACTGAATATACGCTAAAGCACCAACAAACAGAACAATATACCAATGGCTGAAGAATCAGCACACAACGATGGAAGAGAAGAAAAACCCCAGAAAAGATCCAGACTTGAGGATATAGTGGGGAAGCTGTAGGGACTCATTATCTAGAATTGGTGAAAACAGGCGCACCATTTGGAGGGGGGTTGGATAACACTTGATGTCTTCACATTTACACAAAATAAATTTCATATGGATTAGAAATTAAAATGTGAACCAAAACAAAAAAAATCTAGGAAAATGAATCAATGAACATTTCTATATTACTTGGGATAGAAAGAACTACTTCTGATAACAAAGCCAGAAGTTATCATGAAAAAGAGTGTTACACACACACATTAGAAACAAATGTAAGCAGTGCGTGGCAAAAGGGTTATGTCCTTACTTTACAGATGATGAAACTGAGACACAGAGATGATATGACTGACAATGTCACACGGGAGCAGGAGCAGAGTGAAGACTCAAGCCCATGTGGCCAGGTCTGTGCAATGAACCCCTACAACACTGTCTCACGCTGTAGGTATTTCTTCCCAACCGTCCATAGCATGGTTTACATTTGTAGATGTATGTCGGTGGTATCATGCGGCACCTATTTTTTCTCACTTGCTTTTATCACACAGCATTCCATTGGTGATATCTGTCCAAGTCAACAGGCACGGCATCTAGGCATTGGCTTTCGTTACTGGGAAGTATTCCTTTGTGGGACCAATCACAGTGTATTCGACCAGTCTCATGATGGTAGAGATTTGGTTGTTTCCAATGATCTGCTTACACAAGCAATGGTGCCATGTACATCTGTGTGCACCGTGAAAGACTTTCTCTAGGACAGATGCTTGGGATTGGTGGGGTCTATCTAGATCTGTTTATATTCAACTACATGATGTGGCCCACAAGCTTGCACTAATTTATTCCCCATTGGGAGAGAGTAAGAGTCTCCTTGACTATACTTGAAATTGTTGACTTCTTTTATATTGAATAAGAGATGGCATCTCTTTTTAGTTTTAATTTTCATTTCCCTTGTTACTAGTGAGGTTGAGTCTCATAGTAAACTCTGTACCCAAGACATGCAGAATCTCCTTAAATAAAATTAGAGTTTTTACTGAGCAATATAAACAAAACCAGTCATAAATACAATGAAACACCTCCTTCTTTATGAATGAAACAAAGTGGATATTGAAAAGGTTAGGGGTTCTCCAAAATGTACACAGTTTCAACATAATTTTAATCAAAATTCAAAAGAGATTTATTTCAAACAAGATAAAAAGATTCTTTCATCTGGAATCTTAAGCAAGCAATAAAAACAAAGAATACTTTGTTGATGAAGAATACTTTTTTGCTGAAGAAAAGTACAAGGAGGGAATTACTGCATTTCATATATAAGTATTACATAAATCCTCAGTAATTAAAGCACTGTGACAGTGATGCATGAGTCAGATGGCTCAAAAGAAGAAAATGGTAGCAAGAAACAGAGCCTAGTGTATTTAGAAGTTAATGTGATAAAAAGAAGAATTACAAACTAATGTTGAAGGATTGAATTAAAGCTTAAGGAAGCTGACTATACATCATGTAAATTCCAAGAATTTAAAAACTAAATATGCCAACTAAAGACAAAAATAATGGAAGTAAATATCTATATGATTTAAGGATTAGCAAGAGTCCTGTACACAAACAAGAATGGAAATAACTTCATTCTAAAAATAATTGTATACAGATATAAGATATTGCTTCAGCTTTTAATATCCTGATTATACTGATTTTAGAAGTTTGAATTTAAGTTTAATACATCCTCACCGGGATCATACTGAGATGCTGAAGTTAGGATACATCTTCATCTAACAAGGGTTCAGATTTTCACTTCTTTTTCTATCTTTCTCTTTTATCCCCTCCCATCCATCCATAAATGAGGCCGGCCTGAGACTGAATGGTTTAATATAGAAAACTTAAGTCAAGATAAAAGATCTAGTAAAAACAAATGCTCTTCAAATTCTGGTCTTAAATTTTAAAATAATGAATCAGTCATCTCCCTTAAGTACTAATACCTACTTTCAGATGAATAATTACTAAGCTGATCTTGTACCTCTTCATTGGGAAAATATAGAATCTAACATATTTGTAGGTGGCAAAGCTAAATTCATATACATCTCATAAGAATTTTAGATGAGCACACATACATTTTGGAAACACAAGCCCTGTAAGGTAGACAGGTAACTACTTGAAAATTATTAACACATCTCAGAACGAATATATATTAAGCCTACAAATATTATCATTTTTGTATGAATTGGACAGTCCCTTATTTGACCAATGTTTATGGAGGGCCTAGTCTGCATAGGTACTGTGTTCAGAGGTGAGTGAGATGCACCAAGCCCCTGTACCTGTGAAGTAGTGAGAAAATAAGTGAAGAAAACAAAGAAGCCAATAAGTTATTTGAATAGTGAAAAACAGAGAGACAGCTTTATGTGGAAGAGGACTTAGCAATTTTTAGTTATTATTTGGTATTCTGCTCCTTAAAAAGGATTTGCAAAATTGCACAAGCTGAAGCCCCTCAAAACCCGGATCCTCCCCTGTGATCAGAACTATGATAGAGGCCTGTACAGGAAGTCTGTTACCTCTAATCAGCACACTTTCTCCCTTTGTTTCAAATAAATGGTACTGGGTTAAAAAAAAGAATCATAAAAAAGATAGAGCAGAAAAGAAGGAAGATGAGGGAAGGTGTTGCAGGGGAGGGTTTGGCCAGGGCACCATGGTCAGAGGACATTCGAATAGAGACAAAATGACATAAAGGGGTGGTAGAGGGTCCTAAGGAGAAGACAGGAGGCCAAGGGTAGCTGGAGCAAAGGCAAGGAGAGATGAGAGCAAATGGAAGGTGGTGCCGGCCTAGATCTGGGGGCTTCTAGCCACTGTTGGCACTGGGTTCACCCTGAGGAATATGGGAACAAGAATGGACCTATCACACTTGTTTAAGGACCGCTGTGGACTGGTGAACCACATAATGCAGACCATGATTAAATTCCAAAATGTTTGGGGCATAGCAGGTCCATGATTTTTAAAGTGGGGTACACTTGTGGTAGGGTTGAGGGGAAAGAGTAGGTATCTGCATTAGACAGTGCCATATCTTCTTGGCCCTTAAATTGACTCGAAGATTGTGGGGGTAGGCATTATGATGATTATTACTATCAGACTTGGACAATTTATGGAGTAGAAAATGTGGGCCTGTGGAGAAGGGTGTCTGCCCATCTGGAGGTCTGCAGAGGCAGGATGCAGGGGGTGCTGTAGGATGCCAGGCAAAGGCCAAATTGGGGCTGGCACTGAACACCACATAAGAAACTACTTGCGGTGTTAGGATGGAGACCCATGCTTTCTGAGCAGAGGACTAGCAGGGGAAGAAGTTATGGCAATGTGGCAAGAGGATTAATTTGTGAGACAGTACCAAAGAAGGCACATGGGTCGTGCAGAAGTACACCTTAGCTGTGAAACATTCTCAGCCATTTGCCTGCCATCTGGGAATTTATGAATAGTTCAATATGCATGGGTTTCCCACATCTCTCAATCATTTGTTTAAATTAACTTTGATTTTCTTATTCTGACAGCTCTGTGCTCTGAGGTCCAGCCAGGTGACTGGAGAAGACCACCTTGTGATTCCTGGTTAACTATCCCCAGAATCACAGCTGAGGATGCAGGGCATCCAGAGACTGAGCAAAGGGAAAGCCAGGAGCTCCTCCACTCAGGCTCCCGGAACAGCCACATCCGGTGGATTCAACCTCTGTGACCAGCTCTTTTGAGAATCCACTAACTGGAACATGTCAATCCTATTCTCTAGCATGTTTATCTTAAACACAAAGCAAGCTGTTACCAGGGCTTTGTCTGCAGCACAGCATCTTGAAATATGAGTTATTCTGTGCGACTATTCACTCTTCGTTTTGTCCATCAACCCAAGTAGAACATTTACACATTTGGAACGTGGTATAATAAAAATACAAACTTGCAGAGTGCATCCCTGACCTTTGAGATAATAAAAACTATGTTCTAAGAAATCCCATCAAGTGCAATGCAGTGCACCTCGGTCACGTGTCATCTCAGTGGAAAAGGGGGCTTGATTCTAGACTTCATCATCATGATAAAGAGTTAGCCCAGAGATTCTGATGGCATAACAACTGTCTAGTAACTTCAGTCAGACCCACATGTCTATAATGTTATGTACATATGTACTATAGTGTCACAATATATAAATACATAATAAATACGTGTGTAAATGTTAACATTTTTTAAAATGGAAAGTAATTCAGAAATGTCACCCTCCCCTTCCTCCAAAATGTGATTCATTCTGTTCCTTCAATTATTCATTGTTTCTCCAATTTAAATTTTGTAGTATGATTTTTTTTTTCTTATAACCCATCACTTGTGGGTTCAAAGGACCTGTCCTTTAGGTAGTCTACTTTCCAATAATTAAAATCGTCACAGAGACTGAGATCATTTCTTTAAATTAATAACTTCTGTTCAAAGTTTCTTAGACCTGGAATGAAACAGATTGGAGGACTGGAGACCCAATTATAAATCACAAATGCTCTGATTTTACTCCACTGTCAGATGTTAGCTCCCAGCACAGTTTATTAATAAACTCTTTTAAAATATCTTCAACATATAAAACCCAGGCTAAAAAAATCAAGTTTCCTTATTTTCTGTCTTATTTATTGATTTTCTAATTATGCCTTTAAAAAATACTTGATACATAAATGTCCTGGTTTGCATTTTTAATTCTTTAAAATTTTCAAATACGTTATTGTGTTATTGAATAAAGTTTTTTCCCCCAGCCTAGTAGAAAGGCAACGGTTACACTCTCAGTTTTTAGTAGGCTGGTCAATGCAGAGGACTAATAATGAAGCAGGGATTCAGGGAAGAGTTTTGTTTTGTTTTAAAAATCCTGCATACACTGTAGTAAGAATATTCTTTTTTTGCTGGCCACTATGGCTCAATGGTTGAGCGTCCACCCATGAACCAGGAGGTCATGGTTTGATTCCCAGTCAGGGCACATGCCTGGGTTTCAGACTCAATCCCCAGTAGGGGGTGTGCAGGAGGCAGCCAATGATGTTGATGTTTCTCTCTCCCTCTTTCTTCCTTTCTCTCTAAAAGTCAATAAAAACTTACTTTTTAAAAAGTAATTTTTTGCTTTTGTTTCTTAAAGCATACATAATCAAATCGGGTGGTGTCTGTTCAAAATCCTCAAATGATCCCCATCACCATCAGAAGGTCATTAGCATTGGCCTTTGGTCCTGTGTGAACCTGCCCTTGTCTTTTCTCTGTCTCCATTGCTCATTGTTCTCTCTTTTACTCACTTTTGGCTCCAGTTCCCCTGGGCTCCTGGAAGATCCTGAGCAGCCAACGTGCTGCCCTGGCCTCCTCCTCCGAGTGGCTTCCTTTCCATCACTCAGGTGTCCGCCTGACCTGATTTACCATAAAAAATAACACATCTGCCCCGCCCGCTTCCTCTCCACTCTCAGTCCACCTCCCTTTCTCCAGATCCAGCCTTTGCTCCAATTTACCCCCTGATATATGTCACATTCATACTGGTTTTCTGCCCCATGTTTACCCAGAGCGAGGTAAGTGCTGGGAGGACGGGGATCTTGCCACTTTTTTTCAATGCTGAATCCCCAGCACCGCGGGGAGGCCCTGGCTCACAGCAGACGCTCCACATTATTTTCTGACAATGCAGTTTTGACTATGAACTTTGAAATTTTGAAATCAAACCAATGTTTACAGTCCACCCTGCAGGAGAAACGTCTAATGCCAAGCAAATTGGTACTTAAGAACAAAGAATTCTGGTGCCTAAGAAGAGATCTTAGAAGCTTAGAGTATTATATAATGGTGAACACTGACACTGGCCCAGCAACGTTGTGTACATAATAAAAATGTTTTTCTTATAGGTCAGTGGTTCTCAACCTTCCTAAGGCCGCAACCCTTTAATACAGTTCCTCATGTTGTGGTGACCCCCAATTTCATTGTTTACAAATTGAACATAATTAAAGCATAGTGATTAATCACAAAAACAATATGTAATTATATATGTGTTTTCCGATGGTCTTAGGCGACCCCTGTGAAAGGGTCGTTTGACCCCCAAAGGGGTCGTGACCCACAGGTTGAGAACCACTATTATAGGTTCATGTCTTCATTTTATGAAGGGAGAGTGATTTTTCCCACAAGGAAAAGCCAATACTACATTAAAAAAATGCTTCTGCGGTACACACACCTGCATCTTGTTTACAGGAGCCAATGCTGAATATATTAGCTAATTATAGATATGCAGATATCTTGTTTTTCCTTAACGCAAAAAATATATAAAAGCATGGGAACTAGTATAGTGCCCAGACTCATGGTTGAACACCCAATTTCTATTAGGTGAGGTGGGGCTAAATGGTAGAGGGACAGAGAAGTCAGAACAATAAGGAAAATTATTCATAATTCACAATCTTCATATTCTGCTGTTGCCCTTCAGGGCTTAAGACATTAAAATGAAAAAATCTAAATTGCAAAACAAATGATCATCTATTGATTCATATTTTTAGGGTGCTTATTGCAGAAAAATTAAATCTAGAGCCTGGAGGACTAGCAGAAAGGGGGAAAACGTTAGCTTTGGAAACTCTGAGACATACAAAACATTGTGCAATATTTGTTAACATAGATATCTATGCTTACAGGGGTGAGGAAATTGCAAATCTGAATGACCAAATTAAGGAAATCATGATTAGCTTTGAAATTTTCAAAAGGGGATTTTAATAACCATAGTTGGCACTTGCCCAACATATGATTAATGAACCAACTTTTGAGACCATGTGGTCCTCAAGATAGAGCAACCTGATGTGATAAAGCCAACCAAGTCAGGGGGAAAATGGTCTGTTAGTGGGACAGTTCCAGAATCCTATCTGCAGCCCCACAGAGCAAGAGGCATGAGGCATCCTTCAGTCAGAGGTGTGCTTCCCAGGGTTCCTAAGTGCTGAGTGAGAATCTGCGTTCCTCTAACAGGTGGTATAGGCAGATTAATGCTGCCACCCCACCCCAAGAATGTCCCTGCCCTAATCCCCCAACCTGTAAATATGTATGTCACATGGCATAGGAGATTAAAGTTGCAGATGGCATTACGGCTGCTAACCAGAATACCTTAAAATGAATTTTTATCCTGGGTTATCTGGGTGGCATTCAGATCTCCTAGCCACACAGTCCATCACCTCCTGCTTTAACCACCAGCTTATTCCTTGCTGCTGGCTGAGATGTACCTCCATACCTGATCAAACTGAAGTCCAGTAGGACCAAGGCACTCTCATTTCAATATCTGCTCTCCATAAAGAAGTGCCGAGGACAGGGAGTTACTCATTACCCATTTTCTTGATTCAATGGCTAGCCTATGGGGCAATGACCACCAGTCAGTGTTACATGATTCTCTTTTCAGATACCTTCAGTGAGAAAGACAGAAAAAGTCTTCTTGACATCCAGGTTGCACACTGGATGGCTGACCTTGTCTATACAAGTAATGAATAACTCACTATTATAAGTATCTTCCCAAAAGATCATTCAAAAGAATACAACCTGAACAAGTGTGAAGGTGCGGTCTGGTGTATTGGTTTTCGTCCTGTTAACATTAACCGTCCTATAGACTAGGTGGGAGAAAGGCAGTCTTCCAACAGTGTTCCTTGTCCATCATTCTGATAAGGAATCATAGTTTGGGGCTATGATTTCTCTATAGAACAGGATGCAGCATCAGAGGAAAAAAGGCAGGGACGCCAGATTCGGAGACATCCTGTTCATGCATCTAGTAGACACCTCTGGATTAACCAAACGTAGAGGGTTATTGAGCAAATCCCTGCACTTGATCAGAGTTTTTAGGTAGTTCTTTTCTTATAACAGTGTTTTCTGACAATCTCTAGGGTCTAAGAGGAATTTTAGGTCTCACATTTCCTTTAAGGATGCAAACAGTCTCTACTAGTACCAGTAGCAAGCCACTCATGGCCTTTCAAAAACTACCTAATAGTGTATGGTAGTCAGCATTAAGGTTGTCTTTCTGCTGCCCCTACTGGCTTTTGCCATGAACTCCAATCTCTAGGTATTAGTCATGGTAAAACAGCTTGCGGGCCTTAGGCACCTGAGAGTATCTTACACCAAAGACCTTAAAAACTTTTTGTTGTTTGGAACCACCTTCAAAAATAAATTTTCTTTTCTTTTTCCTCTTTTTTCTTTTCTTTTCTTTTCTTTTCTTTTCTTTTCTTTTCTTTTCTTTTCTTTTCTTTTCTTTTCCTTTCCTTTCTTTTTTTTTAAATGGAATTTAATATCCCCAAATATGAGATATGATTTCTCAGGACCTAGGAGTTCTACAAGGACCACTAATCAGTATTACATGATTCTCTTTTCAGATACTTTCAGTGAGAAAAGACATTCATTTTAGGGAAATATTTTTCATCAGTAGAGAAATATCCCTGATTCTTCAAATTGTCCATGTTGGGTCTCCCCTTATCTGCAGAAGTTACAAACCAATCTCACCTTCTTATGAGTCATGCTAATTCCAAGTTCTGTCAGCATGCTTGTTTGCAAGCCTGATAATCATCAATCATCAAAGTTGTATTTCAGAGTATCTTTTACCATCAGTAAATTTTAGTCTCTTCAAAGGAATTTTTGCCACAGGTAAGGGAATTAGCATATCTTTGTGTGAAAACTGTTTAAATAGATCTTATGGTCTCTTAGTTTAAGATAGTGATTGACTTTTTCTCAGAAATTGGGATAAAAAAATGGGGGACATCTGTAATACTCTCAACAATAAAAATAAAATTTAAAAACATTTTAAAAAAGGAATTTTCCCTACCAATAACAGCACTGAAATCCCAGTGTCCACAGAGCTTCGCTTTTTTTTTTTAGCTTGAAGAAGACTGGACACCATCAAAGCCACAGAGAAAGCCAATTGATTCAGACCCCAATGATCTATAAAGTAACCTAGAAAAGCTGACTACTTTTGAATAGGTGTTGTGAGCCAGGGGACCATTGTTAATTCAGATATTGCCAATATTTTTTTCAGGAAATCTATCTTTGTTGTAGTTTTGAGAATTTTGGCTTTGGGCTGGCCAAGGGGCTCTCACTTAGTTTACACAATCACAGCAGGCTTATGATGCCACTTTCACCACATCTGTTGTCCACATGTGTTACAGGAGCATGTATTCACTGGTCTGTACATGTGCTGTCTGGGCAGTTGGTATGAAAAATTACCTTTTGTTTTTGAACAGCTACCGATCCATTCTCTCCCCAAATAATCTCTAATTCTTTAGTACAATGGCCAGGTAAAGTTACATTAATTAAGCCCAGAAATTGCCATTTCCCAGCCTCTTGTCAATCCAACAAGCATCAGTGTGGACTCAATTCTCCTGCTGGATGGGTTATAAGAATAACCAGCCCTCCCCACATAAAGGAGGGTTACCTGGTTGCTCTTCCTTACCTGGGCCACACTGATCTGTTCCTTCTATCATTACATGAGTTGAATCAAAACTTTTCCCAAGCTCACTGTGCCTCATCTATTTCTGAGCATCCATCAACATCTTTTTCAAATCAGTGATGTTAAGCATAAATACTAGAAATTTTACAGGGGAGGGAAAACATCAATTCTGATTTTTTAAAAATTCCAAGGTACTCAAGTGGTGGGTTGTTTTTTTTTTCCAATGAACAAGGACTTCTGTGGTATGCCAAATAGTTCCCCGCCGTTGGGGATGTCCACATTCCAATCCTGAAACCTGTAAATATATTTCTTTACACAGCAGAAAAGATTTAGCTGCTGTGCTTAGATTAAGGAATTTGAGGTGCAAGGTTTTCCGGATAATCTGCTATAGTTTCACCACTGCTATAGTTCAGGGATGTTTTGGTTCAGTGAGGCTTTTGTGAGCTGTCTTAGGAAAGCTGGTCTTTTTATATACAACTGTCATCAGGGAAAACACACTTTTAATAGTAAGATTCTTTCAAAAAAATCTTTGGAAATTGAAGATAGCCTGCATAGATCCAAAGGGAATGCAGAAATTGTTCCATACATAAAATTAATATAAATAAAACTTAATATCTACTCAATGTTTTACTTTGTATTCAAGAGGCAAATTCATTAAGATGGATTGTAAACGTAGATGAGCAATTTGAAGTGCTCTTCTAACAAAAGAGATTTTTTTTCTTTCACTTTAATATTAGAGGTTTGGTTAAACAGTGCACTGGAGCTACCAGATAAGAATAGTCATCCTACAATGATCACCTACAGCTTTACATGAAACATTTAAAAACCATTTTCAATGATGAAGTGCCCTAATCGGGAAGAGATGTGTCAAAACATCTATGGGATAGTTTTGGAATAGAGACATTTTTTTCTAATAAGAATCTGTTTTTGAATGACAGAAGTGTGGCTGGGCTAGAAATCTACACACACTTAAATGGGTCAATTGAGGCTCTAGTTCAAGCCAGGGAGGCTGTAGTCTTCTATGGTACCTGGCTCCAGCTCTGTGAAACACTTCCAGAATGGAGCACATAAGAGCAGAGACCTTGGTCATTAACACATTTGCAAGTGCCATCAGGTTGATGAGATTGGAAATTTTGAATCTAGAATGAAGTGGAACAATAACATTGGAGAAGTTAGAAAAACAAATGGTCAGAGGATCAAGAGGTGTGAGTACAAGATCATTTACTTAGAGTGGATTAAGGAAAGTGCTTGCAGAAATATAGGAAGGCACAGAACTGCAAAGAAACCATAAATAGGGGAAGCATGTTTTAATGTGTGTATAAACAGAAGATGATATGGAGGCTCTTTGTGTTATTATCTACTTTTTCTCTTAATTTTTTTAGTTTTAGAGAGGAAGGAAGAGAGAGAGAGAGGAGAGAGGGAGGGAAGGAGGGAGAGAAAGGGAGAGAGAGGGAGAGGGAGGGAGAGGGAGAGGGAGAGGGAGAGGGAGGGGGGGAGAGAGAGAGAGAGAGAGAGAGAGAGAGAGAGAGAGAGAGAGAGAGACTGATGTGAGAAACATCGATTGGCTGACTCCTACACAACCTTTACTGGGAATCGAGTCCATAACCTGGCACAATTGGGAATAAAGCCAGCAGTTTTTTGGTGGATGAGATGATGTTCAATCAACTGAACCACAAGGGCCAGGGCCTGTGTTATTTCCATCAGTGCTCTGATGGAATTTTCTCTCTAGTCTGTGTGGCAGGGCAGGAAAACATGAAGACTGGAAGGGAAAAAGGAAAAGGATGACAGATCAACAAGATGTCTCTTCTTTGGTTCAACAATTTAGAAATTTATCTCTTAGAAACAAGGTCTAATGGAGGTGAATGGGCAGTACTAAGAAGCATAGTGTTAGCAGGAGACCAGAGGCCAGAGGCTAGGGGTTTTCTGCCATCTCTGGAGACTGGAGGGAAGGAAGTGAATGGAAACACCAGCTAAAGAACTTTAGGTTGGATATACTAGTAAACTGGGACTATACCCCTGAAGGAGGGATTAGTTCCTCAAGTATAGGTCTTTTAAAAAATATGACATAGGCAATCTCATTCAGAAACGTGCCAACAAAACAAAGCACGGAGACTGCAGCAGGGACGTGTCCACAAGCCAAGGACTGAGGGCCACACCAGAAGCTAGGAAGAGGCAAGAAAGCATTCAACCAGAGTCAAGGGCAGCGGTTCTCAACCTGTGGGTTGCGACCCCTTTAGCGGTCAAACGACCCTTTCACAGGGGTTGCCTAAGACTATCCTGCATATCAGATATTTACATTACAATTCATAACAGTAGCAAAATTACAGTTATGAAGTAGCAACGAAAATAATTTTATGGTTGGGGTCACAGCATGAGGAACTGTATATAAAGGGCCAGAAGGTTGAGAACCACTGGTCTTGGGGGAGCCTGGCCTTGCTGATAACTTGGTCTTGGACTTCTGTTCCCCAGAATCTTGGGAGAATGAATGTCTGTTGTTCTGAGCCACCTAGTGTAGTACTTGTTACAGCAGCCCCAGGAAACTAACAGACTCCTCGAGCACAGACAAGCTCACCCCTGCTTCCTGCTTGCTAGTTTGCTCTGTGCATGGGGACACTCCTCCTCAGAGAACTCAGTCTGTGGTTCTCTGTCACTGCCTTCCAGCTCTGCTCAAACACCGTCTCCCAGAGATGACTCTCCTGACCCACCTGATGTAGAATAGCAGTGGGTCCCCACCCCCATCACTCTCTACCCCCATTACTGTGCTGGTTTCCTTCAGGGCCACTAACAACATCTGACATATGATATATATAGGTCTTAACTTGTCTAGTCATCTGGGTCTAGTCTGTTCTTGGCTGTATCATCAGCGCCTGGAACTTTTGGGCTGCTCAGTGACTATCGTTGAATGAATGTATTCATTAATTCCACATTCCCATGATATCAGTGAATTAAGCACTTGGACATATTTACTGCCCTTGTATGTTGCATGCATGAATGATTCTTAGATTCTACTTGTTTCAACAATGCATGATTCTAGTGCAGGGGTGGGCAAACTTTTTGACTCGAGGGCCACAATGGGTTCTTAAACTGGACCGGAGGGCCCGAACAAAAGCATGGATGGAGTGTTTGTGTGAACTAATATAAATTCAAAGTAAACATCATTACATAAAAGGGTACGGTCTTTTTTTTTTTTAGTTTTATTCATTTCAAACGGGCCGGATCCGGCCCGCGGGCCGTAGTTTGCCCACGGCTGTTCTAGTGTGTCGTATAGCTGATAATAAATTTCAAAACGTGAATGATGAACAGTACAAGTAAAGCAGAATATGGACAGACATTCTGTCTACAACACTATGAGACTGATTTTACGCTGAACTATTAGGAAGAGATTTCCTTAGTTTACATTTGTGACATATATTGACCATAACCCCCATTTCTTAACCTCTCACAGTGGCTGGCAGTCTATGTGTGTTCTCTCTGGAGTTATGTGGATTCCCCTGCCATTTCACAGTCTGGGAAATTGAGGCTCAGAGAGGTATAGAAACTTGCCCAAGATCACAGAGTTGGAAAGGAGTAGAGTTCAAAGGCAGAGAGCCTGGCTCCAGAGCCAGTGCTGTAAGCTCGACAGTATACTCTCTACTGACATCTAGTAACTGACACAGACTCCTGCAAAAATACTGAACAATTTACGATGAAGGAAAGAGAAGAAATGGCTCAAAGGTATTCAGCGGAAAAGATGGATAGCATCTTCTCTTGAGCTATATGAGGTGGAAAGAACCAAGAATAAAATAAAAATTATGAAGCACTTTAAGTGTAGTAGACAGGAACAAGTCTGAATTTTTTTACGCTTATGGAATATTCTAAAAAGTGGGGGGGATGGGGACGGGAGGGGAAGGTATGCATATTTTTATACACAGAAGTTAATTTCTATGTTTTAGTTAATGTCACCAAAAAAGATAATGCCAATCTAGGAAAAATATGTGTAAATGGTACAAATATATTGAAAGTATATGGAAATGCGTGCACAAACACACACACACACACACTCCAAAGGACCTATACCCTTAAATCTGAGCCCTCTTCTGTCAATTCTGAGTTTAGATTAGCTATATTATTCTGGAAACTTCTAATTTAAAATTTTGTGTCATAATCACTAGAGGAAGCGGGAAGCTCTGACTCCCCAAGGCTGGGTTTGGAGCTGTGCTAAGCACTGTCACAGGCTGGGGACCTGCCCTACCAGAGGCTGAACACCTGATGTGATAGTGCCCTGTCTACCCACTGTGTTGTAGATGCCTTAAGATAGGATTTATACATTCTTAATATTTGATTCCCCTACTAAACACAAAACTCTTTTTCCCACTAGAACTAAAAATTCCATTTCTTTAAAAACAAAAAGTGCTTTATTGGAAGTAGGATGGTAAGGCAATTAATAAGAGGTTTGTTAGGAGTTAGGAAGATAAAATTAGCATGGTTTCCTACATACATTGTTCTCAACTTCAAACTGTGTAAGTTTACTGTATAACGCCTTCAAACACTTGGAACATTTTGGTTGCATATTTGATAGATGAAGCTAATTTTTCATGGAAAAAGAGGAAGTCAGGTCAAAAAAAGTAAATTAAGTCTTCATCAGTGGTGGTCACCAGTCATTTCCATCACACAGAAGTAAATATAGCTCAGTCCTTCCCACGTGTCACATCACGTAAGTTTTTAAAAAGGGCATGTTATTTAAGTGGATGGTCTTATGTTTAAAATATACATATTGAAACTATTTAAAATTTTAAGTTTAAAATTGTTATCATATTAATTTAAAACTTTAATTGAATTGAATTTTTAAATTTATAGTAACAAAAATATTTAAAATTTTTCAATATTAAAAAGAATCCATTCTTGTCATTTGAAAATGGGCAAATACTTTTTTTTAACCCCTAGGTCACATATCACCTTGAATGTCACCATGTAGCGTACACACAGACATATATGCTCCCATTTATGTATGATTGTCCAGGTGTGACTATGGGTGCCTAGCAGCATACCTGCTCTAATGTGTGCATGAGAAGAAATGAGGGGAGATGCAAGAGGGAGGAGCATAAATAAACTTAAACCATTACAACCCATAACAGGCACCGCATATTGTCCCCAAATCCATGGGGTGTCTTTAAAATTCATAACTGAGGAAGAGTTCCCAAATAGAATGAAGAAAGACTTGTGGAAAAATCCTAAGAAGTTATCAACGTTTAGGCATCTTCTTAAAAATGCCTATAGTACAGACATATGAGCAAGTTTTCATGTTAATAACTCTCTAGATTATCTGCAGCTCAATTTATTGTGACAGCCCCAACAATTCTGGAGATAGAATATGGTAGACATAGTTCTAATATTATTGACATCCATCCAATCGTGGCTCTTCCTTTGAAATTAGTAGGAAGACCCATCGACACACCAGCTATTCATTAGCTCATAAAAATGCACTGCACAAACTTGGTGCGATGGTGGGAATGACCCAGACCCTCTCCTTCTGCTTCCTCCTTCCCCACTTGTTTCAATTTTTCCTCAACTGCTTTTCTTCTGATCTTAGTCTGGCTGGGATCTCCTGTTTGCATTACACCATCCTATCCCAATGTTTGGACACTCGCTGATCTTCAAAGTATGTATAACTGAGTGTTCTTTCCTGAGTCAGGGCAGCCAGTGGATTGCAGACCCTACCTTAGTCACAGGTGGTTCCGAACTGACCACACTGGGTCCTCTCTCTCAGTCCCACCTCCCTGATGACGTCCTCAAATCCAAATTTCAAAATGTGACCGGCAGGATAACTTGTTCTGCTGATTTATGGAAGTGAGTTCTCAGCTCTGTTCTCATTAGAACTGGCATCATTTTGAACAAAACTGAATGTCTAGGCTTCATGATGTGAAAACTGTTCAAAGTACTGTAAGAAGGAATGAGAAAGACATGATTTATGACCCTCCACATTTAGGAGATTTAGTCCTGCTTTTTGCTCAATGGCTTATCCATTGTGTGAGCAAAGTCAATACCAATAATGAAAGGTAGACTGAAGAGCTAAATCAATGGAATAAAATGCAATAGAAAAACTAGAAGACTGAGTCAACGTGAAAAGGCTAGAGCCTGCGAGATTAGTATTTGGACAACAGGTAATTACAAAATTCAATACCTGTGTATGAAAACATGACTGGCAGTCATCTGTCACGAACAGAGGACTATTCCTAATGATTTGGGCCCCGAGTTAGGATGAGAGAACAGAATAGGTCTATGGAAAATGACACATCTCTATGCATGTGCATAAGGAAAACACATGTGCACTCCTTATGTGACTGAAGGAGAAAGGGAAAACTCCAGATGACTTATTTTGTATTTTATTTAGGCCCTTTACACATTTCCTGTTCCTTTGGATTTTACTAACTTCCATCTCACTTTGTCAACTTGGCATCAGCCTACATCACCCTTTTCTTTATTCTCATCCCAGACTCCCAGGTGCCAGGGAAATATTATCATGAGGTCCTGGCAGTATTTGGAGCCTGTCAGTTTGCATACATTAAGTTACTTAGTCCCTACAAGACTACAATGGAGGTAGCAGCAGCTCTCTTTTAAAGATTAAAAAAAGGGGAAGGGGGGGCACTTGCAAGGTCATAAATCATATCTTTCTCATTCCTTATTACAGAACTTTATACATTGTTCACATAACGAAGCCTAGAAATTCAGTTTTGTTCAAAATCATGTCTGATCATATAAAAACAAAGCTGAGAATTCACTTCCATAAATCAGCAGACCAAAGCCCCATCCCTAGGTTTTTCTACTGGTCCAGTGAACTTGGATTTGAGGCTGCTTGTTTCAGGAGACACAGCTGGTGAGCAGGGAAGTGCCATCGGAAAATACATCTGTTGACACTGATGTGTGTGTTGGTCACTGCTTCATTGCACTGCCTCTTGTCCACCCTAGGGCCCTGGGGTGCTTCTGCTGTGGCCACCCATGTCCACAGCCAGCTGCCAGGCTTCACTGCCACTGAGAGGTTTCAAGGCCAGTCCATGGATCATACAGCCGAGCCAGCCAGACCAGTGACTGTGAACTGCCCAGGCCACGATGTCTGTATTTCCCGACAGCATGACTCCTTGTAATAGAGTCGGACTCCAATTTTTGATGTTTTGCTTCTGACAGCTTTTCAGCCTCACTCTCCCTCTGCCCCTCTGTCCATATCTGAGCAAGCTGATAGGAGAGCTCGGTATTTTCTCCAGCGGCATCAGCAGAGACTTCAAACTCAGCAAGTCCCTGCCCACATGTGGGAACCTCACCCTGCTCACCCTCCACCCCCTATAACTACCAGGAAATCCTGAGCCAGCCTCCTTTCTTCCTCTCAGAAGCCTAATGGGTCCTGCTTGGGAGCCACGCTGCTCAGCCCATTAAGCGTCATTATGTGAGTAACTCACCCTCGTGGTATGTGTGTCCTGTCATTGGTCTTGACGTGAGACCAAATTTCAAGATGGAAGGCATCGTGCTTTTGTGGGGGTAACACATACTCCTGAACTAACTTTATATCAACAATGGAATGAAATACTTTCGTGACCCTTAGAGAAACCCTCAAAGTTGTAATCTTCAAAAAATGATGGTATGTGGTCCCTTAAGCAGAAATCTGTCCTTCATTTTGAATGGCCATTTTTTAAAAATTAAAAACAGAGAAAGATTAAGATGACTTCCATTTGGCACACATAAGCTTAATTTATTTGTAGGACAGTTCAACAGGTGGTGTGTTTTGGCATTTTTTAATTTATCTTAGATGGACACTATTTTTCTTCATCTCAACTTTGGAACTGCTGGCCATGGGATCTGAATAATTCTCTGTGGTGGGTGCTGTCCTGTGTATTGTGAATGCCTTGAAGCATCCCTGGCTGAGATGCTAATGGCACCACCACAACCCTCTCCAACGGTGACAATAAAAAAATGGCTCTTGATGTTGTCAAATGTCCCTTGGGCGATAACACACCTAGTTGAGAACCATTGCTCTGTATATATTCCACAATTGACTGTCCTGGTAAGACTGAGCATGGATCAAGTTCTTTGAGTCCCAGCGGAAGTGTCAGAAAAAAATGAAAAGCTGCTAGGCTATATATATCCAATGCAAGCAAGCAAAACCTATAATAAATTGCAATGCTGTCTTCAAATTTCTTTCCTCTCTTAAACTAATTTAGACTCATCCTAAAAATTGCTTACATGGTATGGATGCAAGAAATTACATTCATAATTTACAAAATCTTTATTTTAAATGATTACTCAGCTGCTTATATGCAAATACTTGCCCCTCATCTAAAAAATCAGAGTTAGCTGTGCTGACCACCATGATTTTCCTGAAATATCACACACCATAATTTATACACTTTAACGTATTTCTGAATTACAAAGCATGCTAACAATTGTTTATATGATGACCAGACATTAGTCTCCTTAATGGAACACATATGTGTATTATATCTGCTGGTACTTTTGTGAATGGCTCAAAATTCTTGGTTATAACACAGAGCTGGTTTATTGCCTAAAGTTCCCATCCTATTAATGAGTTTTCCAGGGAGGACAGATGATAACATAGATTGAGTGTAGTGATCTTGTTGAAAATTGAGGAGCCAACATAGGATGCTTTGTATTTTTGTAGGATTTAAAGGCAGAAACAACTCCAGAGATGGATTTGGGAAGAGAAAGGCAAATCACACCCAAAATACAGCAGTTGACAATCTTACCTTTCTTAATACTAACACATGCATCCTTGCTCCTCTACTCCCCAGTATTCAGATATTAAAACAGAAGTGCGAGTGGTAGGCACGCCAATTAATTAAATGAAAAGTGCTATGTTTCAGTCTTTTAAATGGATCAAAGTTTTCAAGCTTCACTTTTCTTATTTCTTTCCCATTGTAATGTTATTCTAAAAACCTCACTGATGATGCTCCTGGCACTGGTCATTGGAGAAACCAGTAGCGCTTACCTCGGCTTTAATTTTATTGTCTCCAAAGCAGAGGTGCTGTAAATAGGCTGCAGCATTGGACTGGACCGAAGGAAACTGGTGCTGCAACATCTGAATCACTTCAGGCAGCTCCGGGTCTCTCCATCCAAATTCTCTGAACAGAAGGAAGCAGGAGAACATGAGTGAGGAATCCTGCCACACTGTCCACACTCAGTTACCTTCACAGTTACGGGAATATTTCACAAGCAATTGTGCTGGTTTTCTTACACATGAACCCACTTAAGAAGACTTCCTTAAATAAATGGTTTGTATATATATAAACCATTTTACACATATACTATCTTACATGTGTGTGTATACATACACTATCATACATGTATCAACTAAAGTTACATGTGTATGAAGATTGTGGAAAAAATGACTTAAAATAGCATCTGATTTTATTAACATATACCTTTTGAATTTGGGCTTAACAGGATAATTTACAAGGTCACATGTATTTTCTAATATAATATTTCAACAGTCTGATTCCAGTACAGTGTTTAGCTAAATTATCAGACAAGAAGAAATATAACTGAATGGATACAATCCACAGTGTCATAACAGCAGTTAATGTCACCATTATTTTTATGGTTATCATTATTGCTATTGCCTCTTCTTTAAAATGATTCTCTGAGGATAAATGTATATCAACAAGAAGGAAATGATTTATTTAAAGAGCTGAGATTAGTCATACGATGTTAACACATTTAATGCATTGTACATTCTTTTCCTGTATTCTTCTTTTTATATCTTAGATACTCCAAGAAGCTGATTGTTTATATAATTTTAAGAAAAATGCCCTAAGATATTTAAATCCATTCTAAAACATAAGGTTGATTGCACCATTAAACAAATAAATATTTTTCTAAAGTCAGTCAGTTCCACCAATTATAATATCAAGCTAAGAGGGCCAACTATTTGGATTCTATTCATCTAACAGGAAGCCAATTTTTTTAAAAAACAGAGAAATAAAAAAGCAACCTCTGAGACCACAGATAAAAACTTGACCCCAGGAGCCACAAAAGTGTCCTATTTATCTGAAGGATGGGGAGGAAGAGAAACGAGAAGGCTTTGCAACAACCACTCTACTCCTGGAGAAACAGCTCAAAAGCGTACATCCTGCTGATGCCAGGTCAGGGCTGCCACCCGAGAATAAGCATCATGAAAAATGAGAGCGAGAAAGGGGCAGACAGAGGTTAAAAGTTTCCTCGTAGATTCTAACCTGTTCTCTTTATCTTTCCTTTATCACAACTGGGAGGGGTTGTCAAGCAAATCTTGGAACCCGTTGGTGTTTCCGTTATAGCTACTGAAGACACTATGGAACAGAGTCCTTTTGAACTGGCTTAGTTTATTTTTATTGGAAAGATAAAACATTCAACTTACTATGCAGTGAGCATTTAACAAATTTCCCTAAAATCTTAGGCGCACACATATTTTCAAAAGGACGTATATAGTACAGTAATGCTTTTGCTACAAAACATAATTAAATGATTGCTGATAATGGACAAACTATTGATGTTTTCTTGGAGATGTGATCACAGTGGAGAACAATTATGGATTAAAACACAGCAAGCCTATTTTTCTTTTTAATTTAATTTCCTTTCGTTGCATGATTCTAAACCACTTCTGCAACATCGGGATAGCACATCCCTCTTCTTTTAATAGCAGCCTCCTAAAATTATATTCTTGTACACTCTTAAAAAAATCTGCAGAATACCTGTAAATTAAAATGAGAAGTGCCATGTAAAGACACTCAGTGGTTCTCAACCTTGGCTGCACGTTAGAATCACCTGGGAATCTTTTTAAAATCCTGATTTCTGGGCCTTATCCTCCAGAAATAACTCTGTTTCTTTGTTATGGGGTGGGGCCACAACATTAGTAACAAAGAAACAGAATTTCCGGAGGATGAGGCCCAGAAGTCAGGATTTTTAAAAGATTCCCAGGTGATTCTAATGTGCAGCCAAGGTTGAGAACCACTGCTCTAGGGGAACAGTCTTAGGGACTCCCTGCTTACATGCATAAAAATCTAATGACATTTCTAATAGTGTCAACAATAAAATAATGTCAAATCCATTATGGTGTAAGGATTTAAAAAATAATATTTGGATAAAGAAGGTCTTAGTCAGCAATTCAAAAACTCAGAAGTCTCTCTTGTTGCAGAATCTCTATGGGCTGGAATGCGGGGTTTTCTCGGAATACATGTGCATCGGGCCCATCTGTCACACTGAGATAATGATCCCTACCTGGGAGAATTGTTGGGATGATTAGAAATAATATACATGAGCCCCTTAGCGCGCTATCTGGCACATAGAGTGGGCCCTCAAGAAATGTCAAGTATTAAATGTAACTAGATGCAAAAGAAAAGAGTAAGAAATGAGAACCACCTAAGATTTCCTAAAGATGCCAAACTCATATCTCATTCCTGACTGGGCTTCCCTTTAGAAATGTTAATGGAACTGGAGCATATGCAAATGTAACCTTTTCTCCATTAAAACTTGTCACACAGACTAACAATATTGTGACTAAATCCTCACTCTTATAGGGACTGTCTGGGTTGTTAAAACTACAACGTGCTCAGCACAGAGCTAAATAGCAAACAGTTTGAAATCCGTGTCTGTTGTGCTGGCACTGACACAAAAGAGGTGATGTACTGTCACAACGTTGTATCACATTCACTTCTGCACTGAAGAGAGCCCAGGACAACCAGAGCCTTCAGGATGCAGAATGTGATTTTGGGCAAGGCTTTAGGGCGGAGGGATAATGCTCACGTTGATGGATACCTCCGTCATTTCCCCTGGGGGCAGGGCTGTAAGGACATTGTTTACATATGAAAATCTCAATCATTTCTAAACTTTTGAACTCTAACAAAGAGTTTTAAAGACCATACTGGCTTTAATTTTTACACCCAGGGCCAAGAGGTGGCAGGCTTTGCCTTTGATTTGTTTTTGTTGATAGGGCTGAGTGGGTGTCGGGGTGGGAGGGGTGATCTACAGAGAGTGGTCATAAAAATGTTAGCGGATCTTTTGTAATGAAAAAATGGAGATTTTTTAAAAGTATATTTTATTGATTTTTTACAGAGAGGAAGGGAGAGGGATAGAGAGTTAGAAACATCAATGAGAGAGAAACATTGATCAGCTACCTCCTGCACATCCCCAGTAGGGGATGTGCCCGCAATCAAGGTACATGCCCTTGACCGGAATCAAACCTAGGACCTTTCAGTATGCAGGCCAACACTCTATCCACTGAGCCAAACCAGCCAGGGCAAGATATTTTAATTCTTGTTGAACAAGGAGAACCTACCCAATGATAAACATGTGGAAGCATTAATGTCTTAATCCTCATTTGTAGAGATTCTGCAACCAAAACAAAAACGCTGCCCTATATGGTTAATCCCATTTAAAAACATCCTGTGTGTTTATATAAGCAGTCACACTAGAATGATGACTGTCTAGAAAGAAAGCTCAGTTGTGACATATTTTAGAAAGAAACAGCTTTCTCCAAGTTTAATATTTTGAGAAGATGTAACTCCCAAAACCACATCATAAGCATTAGTTCACTCAACCATGCCTTTTTCCCAATGGAGCAGCCACCTTGCTCTCTGGAAGTAGGCTCAGCTCCTGGGGACCACCCCGCTGGCAGCTCCCTCCTCTTCTCATCTGAAATCTGGATTACAAATCACACCCTCCCTTCTTACAAAAATAAAAAATAAAAAAAAAATAAAGCAACTCCTGCAAACCATCTATAATGATATGATAAAACAGAAATAAGAAATCAAGCACACAGAAGGAAAATTTAAATATGAGCATAAGGTCAGCATATTTGCTTAATTTGTTTTAAGTTTGTCTCTTTCCTTACTAGGAGCCCTGCCAACAGGAGATAAATTAATATAGGAGAGAAGGGGCAGTTCCTGTTAAAGGAAAAGAAAGAATGGCCACTGCTTCGTGAACTAGGAAATCATGAGGAAAGAGTGGGACTCTAAGCCTATCCCGATATCTGCGGCAGATCGCTGGTTAGGATATTATGGCAAACTGAATGATGGCTCCCAAAGGTATCCAGGCCCTAATTTCTTGATCCTGTGACCTTATGTGGCAAAAGACATTTTGCACAGAATAACAAGGCAACATAACACTGAAGGTAAGATGCTGTGAAGGGGGAGGAAGGGCCCAAGAGCCATGGAATGCAAGGAATGCAGCTGTAGAGGCTGGAAAAGACAAGGAAAAGGATTTCCCCTTCCTAGAACCTCTGGAGGCAGCCTAGCCTTACTGACACCATGACACCATGATTATGGTCCAATGAGCCAGACTTACAAGAGAATAAATATGTGCGTTTTAAATCATCAACTTTGTGTTATTATCAGCAAACAAATGCAGAGGCCCATCTGACCCTAGGACAGTGATGGCGAACCTTTTGAGCTCGGCGTGCCAGCATTTTGAAAAACCCTAACTTAACTCTGGTGCCGTGTCACATACAGAAATTTTTTGATATTTGCAGCCATAGTAAAACAAAGACATATTTTTGCTATTTATTTTATATATTTAAATGCCATTTAACAAAGAAAAATCAACCAAAAAAATGAGTTTGCAGGTCACCTCTGACACACGTGTCATAGGTTCGCCATCACTGCCCTAGGATGTGACCCTTTTAAGCCTGAAAGAGACCACCCCCACTGGAGAAGAAGGAGGAGGGAGCTGCTTAAGATATTCCAAGAGGCACTATCTCCAATCCATGCCTCAAGAGGTCTTCTCTATCTATGACTTTTGATTATCAGGCAGATTTCTGTTAATTTTCTCTGACTTCCTCTTGTTTATCTACCTAGCACTCCAACTTCTCTGACCTTCAGATTATTTCAGGAAGGCCCAGAAGGCCCCATAGCCTTTACTTCTGGCTTTGTTCCCACAAGCTGCCTGGATGCCTGCTTCATCTTAGCCATCCAGCCAATGTTCACTGAAATACTCTCTCCTCCAGCCAGTGCTCACCGAACAACCACTAGATGTCTAGCCACTGGGGACACAACGAACAGAGCAAAGGTTCCTGTCCTCTGGGAACTTAGTTTCTAACGGTAACTGTCAATACATTTTTTAAAAAATATATTTTATTGATTTTTTACAGAGAAGAAAGGAGAGGGATAGAGAGTTAGAAACATCGATGAGAGAGATAGATCAGCTGCCTCTTGCACGCCCCCCACGGGGGATGTGCCCACAACCAAGGTACATGCCCTTGACCGGAATTTAAACTGGGACCCTTGAGTCTGCAGGCTGACGCTCTATCCACTGAGCCAAACGGGTTCGGCTGTCAATACATTTTTAAAAGAGCCAAATCTATGATTCATTAGATAGTGATAGTAGGTTTATTGAGTTAAATCATGTCCCCCCCAAAATTCATGTTCACTTGAAACCTCAGCATGTTGCCTTATTGGAGACAAGATCTCTGCACATGTCATTAAGAACTGGGACAAGACCTTACTGGATTAGGGTGGGTCTAAAATCCAATGAGGGTGTCCGCATAAGAGAGAGAAAAGGACACAGAGACAGGGAGAGAAGAAGGCATGTGCAGGTGGAGGCAGAGATTGGAATGATGTGCTACAAGCCAAGGGATACCAAGAATTGCTGACCACCACCAGAAGCAAGGAGACGGGCATGGGGTGTTTCTCTGGCAGGGCCTCTGAGGGAATGCACTTGGCTGATACCTGGATTTGGTCTTCTAATTTCCTGAACTGTTAGAGAATACATTTCTGTTGTAGTAAGTCACAGAAATTTAACTTTAATACAACAGAAATTTAAATTAATACAAAATAAATTTATTGTATTTGCCACAGCAGCCACAGGAAACTAACACAAGCATGATGAGAAGAATAAAGCATGGTCGACACAGGCAATACTGAGAGAGAGAGAGAGAGAGAGAGAGAGAGAGAGAGAGAGAGAGAGAGAGGGAGAAGGACTGTAAGGGTGTTTGTAGTATGGGAGCTGAAAGACCTCACTGAGAAGGTGACCTTGGAGCAGAGATCTAAAGCCAGGTAGAGGGAATGTTTCAGAAAGGCAGAGCAGTAACAAGATCCTGAGGCAGGAGTGTGCTTGGCATGTCAGGGGAGACCAGAGCAGGGAGAATGGTGGTGGTCCAGCAGAGGGCGCTGAGAAGCAAGGGAGTGTGAATGCATTCTGAAGGCAGAGCCAGTAGGATTTCTCATGGGTTGCATATGAATGTGTGGGAAGGAGGTACTCAGAGCATCCCTCTGATGGGCATCCTCCACTTGCTCCCCACCCAAAGCTTTACCTCATCTCTTAGGCCCAGCTTGGGGCCAGTGGGTGGGTTGGTCAGGCTAGGACCCTGTTTTGGGAACCAGCCTCTATTATTTCAGAATAAGAAGGAATAATTTCAACTAGCAAATTTTCTGCTGAAGTGGAAACAGTAAAATAATGAGAAATTGGTTACTTCTAAACTATTATGGGTACTGGATAGTTTAAATTAATCTCAGTCAAGCAATGGGCTTCTCTGACTTCAATTTATTAGGAGTTGAGAGGGAAACTAATGTAAAATGATTAGCCAAAATTTATGCTATTATTTATCATTTTCAGTCACATGTAATTTAAGTATCAGTGAATTTCTATTTAAGACATAAATATTCTTTGTTAATATTAAATTACAAAGACTATTATCAATTGTATTATAATACCTATTCAGTATCAATTAACTTTAAAATATTATTTATTTATTAACTGATGCAACTAGACTCTTTCAATAAAAATATACTCCACAATAAAAAACTAATTTCATACATGTAAGAATTTAGTTGCCCTAGAAATTCTAACAGGCTCTGTTTGCTGACAAAAGCACAGAGGGGGGAAAAAAACAACCAACAACTTATTACCCACAAACTTTACCCTGTATGGAAAGTGTTTATAGTCTATGACTATATACCCATTTTAAAATTAATTGCCCATAATGCTTCTTACAAAATCACCTGAACTTGTGAACCTTCAGTGGGAGCAAGAAGGAAGGCTATTTGGTGGCCAAGATCTGGGTTAGGGATGCATGATTCAAACCTGTTTAAGCAACAGTGTTAATTTGTCAATGCAGAAGAAGATCAGGATTTTGGCTCAGGATTAGATTAAGAATTTGAGAAAAGGGCCTGATCACCCTCAAAGGTTTCAGTGTGTGTGTGTGTGTGTGTGTGTGTGTGTGTGTGTGTGTGTGTACACATACATTATGTACATAAAATGGAACTTAATGTTAAATAATGGACCAGAAATATACTGTGTATAAATCACAGACTATAGCACATTTTCTTATAAATTAGGTAACTGTATCACTTGACAGTTCTCTGTGAAAATATAGTGCTTTTAATTACCTGGTTTCTAAAAACATTCTGAACTTCTGAGAGAGGTCACAATTATATAGTAGTACATTCTAAATGCAAGAACACCATCTCTTAAGATTCCATGCTAGGCTCCATGTTTCTGGAAGTGAGAACCCATCCCACACACCAATCATGGTGTCTTTACAATGTAAGTTGTGAGGGCTGATTGCTAACCATAGTCCAGTCTTGGCTAGCAATCACTTAGCGATTTTAGTTCTACAAATATCTTGTAGCATGTTCTAGATATATGATTTCATCTCTGTCATCTTAGTTCACCAAAGAATCACAACTAAACTGATTTCAGACAACACTGACCAGAGATACTTCTTTTAAAGAAAGTCTTAGTAAAATAAAGGGTGTCCCAAAATTCACGCAATAAGTAATTTTGATAGAAAACATGGGTTTATAATTAAATATTGTAACTTTTTTATTGATTCATAAAGTATACAGTATAGGGTTATGTATGGAATAGCATCTCGGGTAAATGGTCTCCATGGCTTTGCTGGCACATACACACTCTTGCTATTGCCTGAGTAGCCGCATTTTCAAAGAAGAATGGTCTGATGATGCCTCCAGCCCAAAATCCGCACCAAACAGTGACACGTTGTGGATGCATTTGTTTCTCAACAGTCACTGGTGGATTTTCTGAACCCCAAATGGGACAATTTTGTCGATTAAACAAGCCATCAAGATTAAAATGAGCCTCATCGAAATTCAGCCACATTTATGCAAAACGGTCATGGAAAATTTCAACAAAAGAGTGAGTATGTGCCAGCAAAGCTGTGGAGGCCATTTACCCGATATGCTATTTCATACATAACCCTATACTGTATACTTTGTGAATCAATAAAAAATTACAATTTTTAATTATAAACCTGTGTTTATTATCAAAATTACTTCTTGCGTGAATTTTGGGACACCCTTTATAACAAAATATGGTCTAGAAAGACATCACGTGAGAAAGGTGTTTAAAGATGTTTTTAACATGCATTTTATCTGATCTTCTTTACACTGCAGAATGGGACCTTACCCAGCATTTCCCATGCTTATTATGTATCGTGGGAAGTCAGGTCAAACAGGTTAGTGACTTGACCAATATCAAAAGTAAGCCAGTGCATGGAATCTGGTGGTCAACTGTGTAGGTTCAAAACTTATTCAAAATTACATTGAGCCAAGATATCTCATTATCAGTCTGCTCTGCATGCATCCAGCCTCTAGTTTCAAACTTCAGCTCCTGTCTTTGGTTTGCTGTAGGCAATGATGTGGGAGCAGAATTATCTAGTATAAAATGCATGCTATCTAAGAAGGAAGAGAACACTTATTCTTCAAAAGAGGGAAGAATAGAGCAAGGTTTAAACATGAAGAAACAGAACTCATTGCAGGTAAGTCAGGACACGTGGTTATTTTCACCAGTTCTGTCATTCAGAAAACATTCATGTTTTGCCTGTGTTCAGGCATAATTATGGATGGGTCTTGGTTTTGTCTTGATCCATCACCATCAGAATGAGACGCCTTGTGCGATGTTGCTTGTTTATGCTTAAAAGAAGAACACCAAGACTTGGCTGTGGCTGCCTGGCCAGCTGCCGAACGCCTAGGCTACCCTTCTCTTTCATTTGGCCACATGGCATGGAGCTGCCAGCTAGAAGACCCAGGGGTCACAGGAAGAGGGACGGTGCTAAAGGTATACATTTACAACTGGCTGCCTCTGTGGAAGTGTCATCTGGGGTTAAAATGGTGTTATTAAGCTTTGTCAACATGATACCAAAACTACAAGTAAAAATAAAAGGAAATGGAAGGGAAGAAACCATTGGCAAAGTCACAGTCTAACTTTTTCTGCATCATTGACTGGTTATTTGACAATGAATGTAACTAATTAGTGACTTCATTGATTATCTTCTTAGCATTGTTTTGGTCATTGTTGTTACCTAAAATGCAGTAGGGATGGAAGAAAATATTTTGGTTTTGTTGCTTAGCAGCTAGAAAAGGAAAACGCAACAAAAAGTGACAACAATAAACTAGACATTTAGGTACGTCTATAGTTACTAGTGCCCAGGTCTAACACACATTTGTCTAGGTCCATTGTTTCACTTTGCCCTTAAAGGAGTTATAAAGAAGCTATGAATCTTTTGGGGCACATTTCTTAATATTAAATAAAAAGAACTACCTTGTCCAAGTGGCCATTCACAATTACTTCTCACTAGTAGACATTAAATGCAAAAAAAATCTATCCATAGTATTTCTTTTACCATATTTCATTGCTATGAAACTATTAATTATCCTTCATTTCTGGTATCTGGATGTTTCTAAATATAAAATGTAGAGGATATATTCAACTTTCATTTTGAATAAAATTTCCAACAATGAATATTTATTAGTAGTCCTTCCAGATCATGGGTGAAAGGTGCATGAACAGGAAAGCTATATGCCATTATCCTGGGAAATTCCATATCTGTGCCTCTGAATACATTAATAAGCTTCTTTTTAAAGTGCAATAACAAAAAAAGAAGGTATTCATTTCAAGATAATAGTGTCCAATTACCTTTAATTTCTACCCATTGGTAAAGTCTTAGACTAGGCTTTTATTACCTTTGTGTAACCTAACTCTCAGTAGAGTGGCTATGATTAATTTGAAAATTAATTGTACAGTTTGCAATGAGTTTAAAGATATTTTCTGTTATTGCTGCCACAGATCTTTATAGTTTAAAATGGGCTAGATGGGAGGACAGGACAAAGGGAACAGGTGTGATTACAGGAAAATGAGCAAGTGGCAGATAAATATAGTTTTATGGATGAATTTTACTTATGCAAATAATAAAAGCATACATTATTTCTTTTATCTTTTTCACTAATTAAGAATTATGGTTTCTTCATTAAATATTTTTTATTCACCAGAGAAAACATTTTACATTCTATCTTCACAGCAGCAAACTAAGGCCACAAGGAAAAATATCATTTGGATTTTAAGAAGGTTAATTCAATAATTGCTTCCCCGATTTATTTTTTCCTTGTGAGAATTGAACACAATAAATGGGCAGAGCTTAACTTTATATAACTGCAGAGGTTCCCAAACTGGATTGGCTCACAGGGCCATTTGTAAGATTTTCACAGTGCCCCTGGACCCAAAGAAATGCCTGACGGTTGCATTTATTAAGTGGTCAAGTCTGAACAACTTAGGAAGCATCTATGTCCTAACAAGTTAGTGTCTCGCAGGGCACTGCACAACTTCTCAACCCTTAGAATCGGACATTGCCGTCTTCTGTTCCTCTCATATTGATTTTCAATGGTCTTTGTTTTTCATGACAGAAAGCTTGTGCAATGTTATTACGTCATCAAAATAAATGTGACACAATTGAAGTTTGAAACCAAACTAATTTAAGCTCACGCTCCCCTTGGTTTCCGACAGAAGTTGTGTTTCCCTTGACAACTTAAAACTATCCTGAGGGGCCCCTCTGGATTTTCTGTGTCACTCTGGGACACTTTGGAACACAGTTTGGAAAAAGTGGTAAATGAAGGTCCTTCCAGTAGCTGTGACCTAATCCTAAAGAATTTACATAATGAATAAGTATAGGGAAAAGGGGAGCTCATGTATATAGGAGTAGGACATTTATATTGTTAAGATTGAAATTTAGAATTTCAACTAAGTGACACTGTCAACAAGTTCAATGAAACATAAATAGTTGTCATTTTGGAAAATAGTCTTCCTCATGCATAACAATTTTTCCTTTGGTGAATATTTGAAATGGATTATTTATGACTTTTAAAGATCTAAATCATAACAATCCTTAATGGTTCTTTATATATTGAGAAGATGCTTATGACAGACCTTGGGGAATAGACCAACACTTAAAATTGCCTTCTCCTTTTAACCTTAGCAAGAACATATATATAGTACAAAGGGATCATGGTCATGACAAAATACCACATTAGTGGCAGCGGAATAACTGCAAACACATCATATTCGGCATGTTCTTCACTGTCTCAAATTGCTGTTAAAGTTTTCCTTCTTGTGCTTGGTTCTGAGGGTCCTCTTCATGCCGATTTCCTGCCTTTCTCCAGGGTCTCTGTTGGCATCTATGGACTTTGAGTGCAGAACAGGAAATCACGTGAGGGACGGGAGAGCCACAGTTCAGAAAGCTCTGCTATCAGGTGAAGGTAACAAGCATCTCTTTCTAGACTTGACTGCAATGGAGTGATCAGAAATTGTAGCCCGGCCAGTATGGGCCAGTAGTTAAGCATCAACCTATGAACCAGGAGGTCAGGGTTTGGTTCCCGATCAGGGCTCATGCCTGGTTGTGGCCTTGATCTCCAGTGGGGGTCATGCAGAAGGCAGCGATCAATTATTCACTCTCATCATTGATGTTTCTATCTCTCTCTCCCTCTCCCTTCCTCTCTGAAATCAATAAAAATATATTTTTTTAAAAAAGAAATTGTAGTTTTCTTCCCAATGACTCTTTGCGGTAGGGTCTATAATGATCTTTACTTTATTGACGAGGAGATGGAGGTTCAGAGAGATTGAGTGACTTGCCCAAAGTTGGTAAAAGGAAGTCCCAAGGGTTTCAATGAGTCCATACCCTGCGCTGGTCACATGGAGTAGAGCCCACCCCTCCCAGGGCCTTGGTTCTCAGGGCCTTGGTTCTCAGGGATGGTTAAGAAAGCTGGAATCTGTGTTGGCAGAAAGGAGGAATTTACTCACAGGTAGTGCAAATAACACTGTTCCTATTTTGCAGGATAGACTTGACCAACTCAATTTTTCCAGTGGTTTTCGGGGAGTGTTTGACTTTCCTTTCACTAAGTATCCGAGTTACAGACTGTGCTCAGATGCAAGATCTCAAAGACAACTTTCTTCCACTAGGTTACAGAACATGCATATTTTCTCCAGTTATGAGAGCATTCAGATTTTTTTCTACGTCAGTGGATGTCAAAATAGGAAAGCAGAAGATTTGGTTAAGGCTGTTTGTTTTTATAACTTCAAATAGAAGTGTGTAAGATCTATGAACTATGTCTCTGAGTTAGGAGAAACAGGTTTGAAAACTTATGATTGATTAAACTATTAAACCCATTCTGATAGTACAGACATAAAGTGCATAATGTATGACTTAAGGTGGAAAACTGAGTCTCTTCATTCTCAGAGTAGCGCCCAGTGGTTTGGGTTGTTGTTATTTAAAATTTGAATTCTGGATGGTGCCAGAGCTAAAAGTTTAGAGATAAGTTTTAAACAACTTCCTTCCATCCCCTATTAAGTATGTGCATGCCATCTATGAATCTTTCTAAATATACCTTGACCTATTTATGTTTTAAGTCTCAGCAATATTGGATACTTAAGTGTATTGCCTATTGTGTGATTTAATACTTGTTTTGTGGTTAAATAGAAGAAGGGAAGAAGGCTTGAATGGACTGTGTGTGTGTGTGGGGGGGGGGGGGGGCAAGCATAAACCTTACTTTATGGAAAACATGGGCCATCCCAGATGCAGCAAGGACCCCAGGCCTGAACTCCTCTCCGCTACGGCTGGGGCTCCA
The DNA here is from genome assembly GCF_964212035.1 of Myotis nattereri. NCBI lineage: Eukaryota > Metazoa > Chordata > Mammalia > Chiroptera > Vespertilionidae > Myotis > Myotis nattereri. The sequence continues at coordinate 13,482,008 of NC_138079.1, forward strand.
GCAAATTCAGAGAACCTTTCCCAGAAAGCAGGCTGTGTACTCGCTGGCTTTCCACACAACCCAACCAGGATGTTAGGCAAGCAAGTGTGTGACACACACACACCAAAAAAGCATCTTTGGATCCTAGCATTTTCATCTTCATTTAGCAGCTGGGGAGCTATTAAATATTTTTGGAAAAAGAGTTTTAGAACTAAAATCACCATAGTGTTATAACAAATAAAAATTCAATCTTGCCTCATTTTCTCTGAAATGCAAAATCCATAAAGTTGCCAAGAACATAAAGGCTACCCCATCTAGCAGGATGCTGATAAAGGGGGGTGGCCATCCTTATCTTGGAAAAACACAAATATTTGTAAGGGACTATTTCTTCATTAACCATTGGGAAAAAATATGACTGCAATAAAAGAGTGGTTTTGAAGCTCCTCTATCCCGCTGAACACGCAGCATGCAGTCAGACACAAGGACTGTAAATTCAATTTTCTTCACAGTCCCATTGGGGGAGCCACGGCCCCTCGGCCCCTTTATCTCCTGATGTTTTCTAATAGGCTCCCTCCCTCCAGGCTGGAGGCCCCCGTCTTCCCTCCACGCCATCCCCACTGCCATGCCGCTAAAGGCAAACTGGAACATCTTCCTGACCTTCTGCAAACTCTCCACTTGTGCTCTGTCACTTTGCCCCAGAGTGGCCCTGTAGGTGGCCCAGCCTCCTCCCTCTGCTGCACTTTTGTAGTTTCCTGCAGAGCCTGACAGTGTCACGTCCTCCACTGCCAACCTGGCCCACTTCCCATCTGTTGGGCAAATGCTGGTCTGCTCAAGCACTCAGCACCTGCAAAAGCTTTTTCCTGATGACAAAGAAGTTGATACTATCCATAGGTGATGTTGGTATGTGTACACCAACTCCTGAAATATCAGCTTGACATTTGTGACCTGGAGGGCCACACCAGTCTGGGGAAAATGCTATCTAGTTCTTGACACCATGGACACTTCCCCGGTTTCTCTTGTGGCCACACACAGAACGTGCAGCCCTCATCGCACTGAAATTCTACACTTAAGTGTGTAATTGGTTAATGACAGTTTTCTCTTGACTAGAGAAGTAAACGACAGTGAGCAGGGGTCCTGCTGTTGTTTTTAAAGTATATTTTTATTGATATCAAAGAGGAAGGGAGAAGAGAGAGAAAGATAGAAACATCAACAATGAGAATCATTGACTGGCTGCCTCCTATACTCCCCACACTGGGAACCTAGCCCACAACTCAGGTATTGCCCTGACCGGGAATTGAACCGTGATCTCCTCCCTGGTTCAGAGGCCAACGCTCAACCACTGAGCCACAACAGGAGTTGTGCTAGTTTTAACTCATCCTAATGTTCCTCATGCTATTTGCTAGCTTATATAGAGTAGGCACACAATGAACAACTGGAACATTCCAAGATAAAAACATTTCAAAGATAAAAACATTAGCAACCACAGAAATGCAAATATCACATGAGTAGTAATTTAATAGTTTCTTGCTGCCTTGCATATCACACTTCCATGACCCATTCATTCATTCACTGAAGGCTTACTAAGTGTTAAGGAGGCAGAGTGAACACTGTTCCATCCCTGGGCCCCAGAAGCTTCCTCTGGGAGGTTGAGAGGGGATTTAGGAGGGAGAAGGAACAAGGGTAAGTCAAGGTCTCTCAACCTTGGCACCACAGATTTTTTGAGGCAGATCATTCTTGTGTGGGGGAAAGGGGGGCTTCATTGCATTGTAAGATATTTCGCGAAATCCCTGGTCTCTACCAACAAGATGCCAGCAGCATCCCCATCTCCTTGTAACAGCCCAAAATGTATCCAGATATTGCCAAACAGTCCTTTGAGAGTGGACAGGGGCAAAGTCAGTCCCTGTTGGGAGACACTGGTGCAAGGATGATAGATCTCTGATGTCCCCAGAGAAAGGTCATAGGACACTAAACAGCTCTGGTCATAATGCCTGGGCCTCCACCTACTCCTTTCCTGTTGATAATGAAGCCAAAGGTAGCATAGGCTTCCCTGACTGCATTTCAGTGGGCCTGGTCTAGAGATGTGGGTATGAGGGAAAGAGTTGAGGAAAGTGCACAGTCCTCACCTCTTCTTTCCTTTGGTTCAGGCACCTAAGTGGATGGGTAACTGTCAGTCTGGCCTGAGTCCCAGGAACCACCTGTGACCAGGGGGCACGTGAAGTAGCTACATGCCAGTTCATTAGCCACTGTTGTGGCAGCCTGATGGCACACAGGCCTTCGATGGCACACTGTGCCTTCTTAGTGCACAGAAAACTTTTTTGGGGAATGAATGTCTGTTTTATGTAGGCTTCTTACAGGTAACTGGGCAGTTTCTGCACATATTTGCAAGGAAAGGTATCTGGGGGTGGGGGGTGGGGCGGGGGGGGGGGTAAGTACTAAATAACTCTTCTCCTGTATTTTTACATAATCGTCAGATCCTGCCAGACCCGCTTCCATCAAGGAATGGAGCCGGGGTAGCATTTTGTTTAATTTTAATTTTATATATATATGTATGTATGTATGTCCTCACTCAAGAACATTTTGGTGGTTTGAGAGAGAGAGAGAGAGAGAGAGAGAGAGAGAGAGAGAGAGAGAGGAAGGGGAAGAGGGAGAGAGGGAGAGAGCGAGAAACATCAATCAGTTGCCTCCCATATGGGCCCCTACTGGGGACTGAACCTGAAACCTGGGTAGGAGCCCTGCCTGGGAATCAAACCCCCAGCCTTTTGGTGTATGGAGGATGCTCTAACGAATGGAACCACCCTGGCATTTTCAATTGCTACCTTCCTGGGGTGAATAATGCTTTTCGGCTGACCTGGTGAGCAGTCTTAGATTTTGCTGAAAGTCAGATGCTCTGTGCGCTGCTTTCATGAGCACTGTGATGGTAGGAAGCCAGCCTCCTATCTTAGGTTTAATGGATTTCCTCTAATAAAACCCTGCCCACCAGGGAACCCGGCATATGCCTGCATTATAACAAGGTTCAGTGGCAGACGCCCGGAGCAGAGACACTCACTGCATAGCTGGCAAAACTGAAGGCATTTGCAGGGGCTGGCTCAGACCCTGTTCTCTTTACCTGTCTCTCCCTGGAAACAGAGTGGCTTCCATCTGCTCACCCCCAAACCCTTAAAGCATTCACCTGTCAACCTTGCAAAACAAGTGTATGCTGAGGCACCAATTAGGCAGGCAAATTATTCAAGGTAACACACAAAAATCTTACAAAAGCTGAAAAAGACTTCCATGTTGCAACTCCTCAACCCAAACTTAGTAAGTTTCTCTTTCGTCTAATCTTTTCAGTAAAAAAGTTTTTAGCTGTTTGTTTTAATAGAAGAGGTTACCAAGAAAACCACTGTAGTTTTTTCATCTTTGGAATAAAAGGTCATTACATCTGAGATAAAGACTATAGAAAGAAGAAAGATAAGCTTCATCATGATGAAGACAAAAAACATCATGTTCCTCAAGTTTAAAAAAATAATTGAAAACAACTCCAGGAATTTCAGGTCATTTTAAATAGCATATCTATTTTTAGATTTCATAAAGTTTTGACCAAGCTTCATTTAAACAGAAAAGGTCTGCACATTCTCTCTAACCGTTTCATTATTTTATTATTTTTACTTCTGATTTCCCTCTGCTAGAAAAGATTAACCAATGAGAAGATTCCTGTGTTTTTCTCCTTCCTGCGCATCCATCTCCACTGGATAAACCAGGTTATCCTTTTTGTAGACATTGTGATGGTTAGTTTTATGTGTAAACTTGGCTAGGCTACACTACCCATTTATTTGATCAAAGACTAATCTAGGTGTTGCCTTGGAGGTATCTGCACAAGTGGTTAACATCCCTAATCAGTTGACTTTATATAAAGGAGACAACCCTCAATAATGTGTGTGGGCCTCATCCAATCAGTTGATTGTCCATAAAAGTAAAGAGCGAGGTTTCCAAAAGAAATCTTATCTGAGAACTGCAGTCTCAACTCCTGCCTGTCCTACAGATTTCAGACTTTGTAACCCCATAATCACATGAGACAATTTCTTAAATTCTCTTTCTCTAAGTGTGTGTGTATGTATAATGTATGTATGTAAACACACACACACACACACACACACACACACACACATAGTTAAAAAAAAAAAAAGAATTCTCTTGCCCTAGCCAGTTTGGCTTAGTGGACAGAGCATAGGCCCTCGGACTGAAGGGTCCCAGGTTCAGTTCCTGTCAAGGGCCTATACCTCCGTTGCAGGCTCCATCCCTCACCCCAGTCGGGGCTTGTGTGGAAGGCAACCAATTGATGTGTCTCTCTCACATCGATGTTTCTCTCTCTGTGTCCTACTCTCTCTAAAAAATCAATGGGAAAATATCCTAGGGTGAGAATTAACAACAACAACAAAAATAATAAGAATTCTCTTCTCAGATCCGTACTGGTGGCTGTATTTAGTGTGGCAGGGAGTCAAAGGAGCTGCCAGCTCCTTCCGTGCCCTGTCCTCTCATCTGGGCTGGACTAAGTGATCTGCCTGCACTAACCGAATGTGGCTCTGAGGCCAGGTCATAAGAAGCCGTGTAGCTTCCACATTAGCCTTTGGATATTCACTCCTAGATACTTTCTCTTAAATCCCAGGCACATGGATTAGGAGTTCTGGGCAAATGCCCCGGCTGAGCTTCCAGTGGGCACCTGGCATTGACTGCCTGGGTAAGAGTGTGTCATCTTGGACGTTGGAGGGTACCAGAATATGCCACTCCATAATATGCCTCCTTGGCATCAGGATTATTTTGAGCTGATTATTTTTGAGAAACTACAGATAAGACAAGCTCTGAAAATGGAATAGAAATTATATTTATAAAGGAAATCTCCGTTTAGGGAGGGAAGGATGACTCTATTAGTAGAAACTCAGCAATGGAGAAGGCATGGCCTTAAACCCACATAACAAGCCTAACCAGTGTTTAACAGGCTTTCCCTGCTACCTTCCCATAACTGGCCACCCTCTCCCTCACCCCTACCCCCACCATCGTTTTTGTCTTTGGCTGAAGACAGTATTTAAGTGGTGTGTTAGGTCATTCTCAGGGAGTCACTCATTTTTCTGGGTGACTCCCATGCTTACACAAAGTACACATGTTAATAAACTTGTTTGATTTTTTTCTTGTTAATTTGTCGTCTATTATGACCTGGGAGTGTCTTAGCCAATAACAAAGAAGGGACGGGGGAAATTACTGTTACTCCCCTATAACGTCCAGTCCTGAGAGGCTGGTACATGACTGCATTCCACCAACCTCTCACCACATCCTGATGAGGAGACTGAAGAGGTTCAACAGGCCTCATTAATATGTGCTTCTTTGGCATGTGGGTTATTTTGAGCTGAAGGCAACCCTAAGGTCTCAGGAGAAACTTGTCCCTTAAGTACCTGGAAGAATTTACATTAGGGGCCTCACTCATAATAAGACCTATCACTAGAGATAACTTTTTATGACCCACTTATATGACAAGGCAAACATCTAATTACTGAACATCTGCTCTTCTTAGTAATCTGAGAATTGCTCTCCTCCCCTCTGAAGCTTCTGACCTCTTTCTATATTCCTTAGCTTAGGATGTTGCATATACCTCATTTTACCTTTCTGTCTCTGAACCTCTCACATATGTGGGGGTCTACAATTCTCTCTATATGTGGGATTCCCATACATATATTTATAACTAAATTTGTATGTTCATCTGTCTTATGTAGATTTACATTATTAGACCAGCCAAAAGAACTGAAGGGTAGAGAAAAATTTAAATCTTCCAGCTAATCCAAGTGTATCCTGAGAAGCAAGAGGTTATGTTATACTGTTGTTTTAAGCCAGTAAATTTTGAGGTGGTTTGTTATATGGGAATAGATAATTCCAGCATGTAGGAATAGCTTTTGTTACATAGTTCTTAAAGCAGCTCTAAGCACACCTGTGGCCCTGTTTCTAATGCTTAAGGCAGGGGTGGGCAAACTTTTTGACTCGAGGGCCACAATGGGTTCTTAAACTGGACCAGAGGGCCGGAACAAAAGCATGGATGGAGTGTTTGTGTGAACTAATATAAATTCAAAGTAAACATCATTACATAAAAGGGTACGGTCTTTTTTTTTTTTTTTTTTTTTTTTTAGTTTTATTCATTTCAAACGGGCCGAATCCGGGCATAGTTTGCCCATGGATGGCTTAAGGGGTCATTTTGCCTCCATATGTAGGCTTTTAATTTTATATTAGGGGGAAGGAAATCACCCTAAATTCTTTCTGGACCAAGGTGAAGTATAAGTACATACATGCACATGCATGACTGTAGTATCATGCTGAAAATGTCAACCCCTGCCTGCATCAACCCGCCTATGGAACCCAACACATCCCTCCAAGATGTGTGAGCTGATGTCACTTAAAATCTTTACAGTCCTGCTCTAGAACTGAGACAATTCATTTCTGTTGTTGTAAGCCACCCAAACTGGGAGTTATTTTTAATGGCAGTTCTAGGGAACTAATACATAAGAAAAAGTGCCATGATATATTTTCTTACAATCAACATCCGCTTACATTATAAACAAAGCCTTTACTTTAGAAAATACTTTTATATCCATGCTACATGATTACACACACACACACACACACACACACATACATAGACTTATATTCCACACATGTATGCTTATATATGTTTTATCCACAAACACATAAATTTAATATTCTAATCTAGGGAGCAGCAAATCTTTTCTGTTAAGGGATATAAAATAAATATTTTAAGCTTTGTTGGCCACACAGGCACTGTTGCAACTACTCAAGTCTCCAGCTATAGCTCAAAAGTAGCCACAGGTGAAAAGTAGAAATAGATGTGGCTGTGTTATAATAAAACTTTATTTACAGAAATAGGTGGTGAGCGGGATTTGGTCCATGGGTGATAGTTTGCTAACCCTTGCTATAATCCTCTGAGAAAGAACATACTATTTTTATTGGTTCAGAGATGAGGAAACTGAGGCTGAAGGTTAAAAATCTTGTGCCAAAATTACCTTGGCAAAAGCAATGTAAGGACATGTTAGAAGCAAAACAAAGACAGGCTAAATTTTATTAAGTCAACAGAGAATTTCTATAAATGTAAAGAACACAGAGGTATGTCAGAAAAGATTTAGAAAATTTCAATTAAACGTCAGGGCTGTTGGTTGTTAGTGTCTGAAATAATCTATCTGTAACACCATAGCAATAATGTAGATAGAGAAGAGAGACAATAGAAATTCAAGGGAATCAGTAAAAGCTTGATGCACATCTCAACACTTTTGTTGGTTTTCCAGCTGAAGAAAGCATGAAAGGGGTTTTTAAAAGTTCCTTGGAAACACAGAAGAAAGAGTGAGCTGTGACGTGGCACAAAACAAGCCCGATCCTTTTTCCAAGCTGTCACCCCCTCTGCAAAGGACCTCTGTACATCACGTCACAATCTTTTATGGGACGGTCACATCCGCTCTAAAGGACCACTCTACATCATGTCCGTTTAACACCGAGTGCTTTGTTGGATCGTAGTTTCTCTGAGCTCTCTAGTACTGCTCAATGGGGTGTCAAGGCATTCTGCTGTGATGACAAGTGAACATTAAATTTGCCAATATTAGTTGAAAGATCACTCAGCATTCCTGAATGTATTTTCTATGCTGTTGTTTTTTTAAAGGTACCTCTCATTTAGCTGGTTCAGGTGACTGTGATCAATGAGCACAGAAAACCCACCTACTGATAGGTTTTAGAACTCTTTAGCTGAAGGGATTAAATAACATTTTCTTCATGTAACCACAGCATGATGATGGTATCTCTCAGATCCTCTGAACTGATAGCTTTGGAACAAAAGGCATATGACTACTACTTGAGCTTTGAAAACTTCTAAGTAAAAAGAATTTATTTCCCAGGATACAGCTTTTGTTGAGCATGGCCAAATCACTTTGGGATGATAGATCCTTATCTCATTTTCATAATGATCATAAATGCACACACAAGCAAAAATGAAGAATAAAGAATTAACTGCACAAAGATAGTTGGAATAGGACATAAAGCTGCAAAGTGTCCCCACATTTAACTCTCTGCTGTCGTAAATGCCACAGCCAAATTGAGTTAAATGAGTTACTTAGTCACCAGTGACTATTTTCATTGTTGGATTGAAAAATTATAGAAAAAAGCTGGAAGAAGTCTCATCCCAGGGTTACATGGGCTTTGATGGGAGTGTATGCCCAGGACAGAGGCATCTCTAAAACATCCTGTAACTGATTATCTCTCTCTCCTTCACCTTTCACAATTAGCTGCACACTATTAAGTTAATGCACATTTATCTACAACAATTTAATTCAGAGTGCAAAGAATCTTTCTAGTCTATAATTACACTGCAACAAAATTAGCATAATTTCCACTGCATATATTTTAATAAAGAAGCTGCATTATGGGTTGGCTCCCCATGTGGAACTCTTCCAGGGAACATCACAAGGAGAGACAAATGCCTCCTATTCACGAATTGCCACAAATGCACGGAGATGTCTGAAGCCTTCTTTCCATGAATGCTGATTGGGGGGAGGGCATGCCTCTCAAGGAGGGGACCTGATGGAATCTCCCAAACCACCATCGTCTTCTGGGGCATGAGCAGCAGAGGGCTCACCCTCCAGAATTATTGGGGGGAGTGTGGCGGGGGTGGTGATGAGTGATCTGTCGATTGTGCTATGTGGGCTGGGGTTTGACCTCATCAGTCTGTAAATGTCTAGCCTGAGGTCTGGAAACATCTCTAGAGTTTATTTTGGATCTGTATCCCCAGGGGATGGCCACTTGAGTGCCTCAACTAGCTGTCATCAGTGATTAACTGGCATCTAGGTAAATGAGACCTTTAAGAGATTTTTAGTAACTTGAAAGACCCTCGGCATCTTGGTCTCCCCTCCAAAGCTCCTGCTCGGGAAACCAATTAACAAACAAAGGGAGCCACACTACTCACCTGGCACTGAAATGGCCACTACCTTCAGTGTGATTTAATGGCACCGCACACATTTTGCAATGATTGCGAATTTGTCCTGATAATAACCAAACTGTCTGAGTTAAAGGAAAATCTTCAGTTCCAGTAGCTCAATATATTTTACATGTGCACGTATCTACTCAAACAACCTCACCAAAAGGTGTTTGCCAATGTTTTTGGTGTTAACATTTTCACGAAGCACTCCTGCTTCCTCTGAGCTTGCCACATAGAGAGGTGACAGTTTTGTACAAGGGATACGAAGGTGAGGCTTGAAGGGAGTGAGAAAATGTTGTTCTTATGCAGAAAAGCTTAAAGTAAGAAAACTTCCAAGGAAGCAGACGGGTCAAACCAACAATGGTGCAACCCAGGAAAACACTGCGTCTAATGAAAAGTGCTGACGGCAGAAGGTGTGACTCAGGGGCCTTGCATGCAGTGGGGGTTTTTACATGTCTGACATCATGTCATTTCTGGAAAATCCAGGTAGTTCCATGAGACACAGAACATGTGCTTGCTCTCTCTCAAATATCTCCACATTTCTTTTCCAGATGTACATTAGAAACTGAAGGCATGCTTCTAAACAAACCCTGAGTGAGCTTAGAGTCATTTCAGCAAGGTACCCATTTACTTTCTCAATCACCAGAAGTTCAACTGAAAAATAACACAATGAATGTACGTAAGGCATCATCACACTATTTACACTAAATGGGATCAAAGTTGTATAATGAAGGCTCATTCATGTTATCACAATCTGTATTTTTTGGTAGTCACTTTTCGACCATTAAATCTGTATTTATTTCACAATTGTGGATAAGTTTCTTTTATTTTGAAACAGGATTTTCCTAATGGTGAGCAATGTGCATTCAAAAAAAGCATGTTGTGTCCATACCTCACTTTCACTGGTCATACTTAACGCATAGTTCTATAATAGGGCCTATGAACTGACACGGAATTACATGTTTCATGTAAGAAGTCAGAGCTCTGGTCTCAACAAAGACTACATGTACACGAAGTTCACAATATACGTTTGGCATAAATGTAAATACTTACAAAAAAGGTGCCTCTTTTTGCAATTGCTGCCAGAGTTCCTCGCTAGACTTGCCCTTTGGAACCCTGCAGAATGATTTTACAGGAGTAAGCCCTCCCCCTCAGAACAGGCAGGATAGCATCAACATTCACATTCACATTACATCAGCCAGAGCAGAACTGCTCAGAGCGTTACATGTCTACTTACGAGCTACAGAATACAAAAGTTATACTAGTGATTAAACATGATAGAATACGCAACCTTTAATTGCATGATATGGTAACCTTGGGAAGACTAATCCCATAACATTCAAAAGCTTCCACGTTTATAAACCATTGACATTCACAAACATTATACTTCACCACTTCTGAATTCCAAGACGTAAACAAAATCTTCAGGATGAACTTAAATGTAATTTGTATCTAAACCCTAAATTTCGAATTCGCTTTATGCTAATGTTGGAATTAACTCGAATTTGTTCCTGCTGGAAGAACTTCCCCAATGTGGAGCTGTTGTTATTTTCATGTTGCTCACAAACAAGAAGTGCCAGCATGGTAGGATTTTTTCTACATAATTTCTCAAGTTCTAACAAGCAACTCCTAATTCATAGATCCAGAGACCCACACCTTAAGTAATACATGTATATATAGTTTATACGCATTGGCTAATAATGATTGGTGAAATACCATGCATAAGAACACTGTTGTATTTCCATATGCCTATTCAAAGGAAAACAACACGGGGAAAATAATCCAGCCACTGTTAATATTTGGACTGTGAGAATTCTCACACTTCTGCAGTGTAAGATTGCTGGCTGGATTGATTTTTCTTTAACAGGGAGACAATGGATTATGTAATGGATTATTACATAGAAAAATATAGAATCTCTGCTTGGACACATGGCGCCATTAGAAGCAGTATGAGAGAGGACCAAGCTCTTTTCTCCCTTATACGTACTAGTAGAGAACCAAGCTCTTTGGCTTCAGAATCAGAATGCTATCTACTGTCCCCACCCCCCTCCAAAACAGGCTTCTCTCTGCTGCCCCTCCCCCCTTTCACACTGCCAGGACATCATCAGGCTGCCAAGAGTCCCTGTCCCAGGGCCCAGGGTTTAACATTATACATCTAGGCTACATCTCTTAATTCTTCGGTTGGCATTATTGGACTACTGCAGCCCAATCCTTAGCCTGAATATCAGAAAGCTTAAAATAGCCCATAAGAAAGCTACAACAACCAGCAGATAGAAAAAGCTAACCAAATAATAGTGGGTTTGTGTAAATGCCATGTGGAACCAAACATTAAAATATTTACCTAAATTAAATTGTATGATGCATTTCCAGGAAGTAATCTACTAATTATTGTGAACTGGCATTTGGAAATAAAATACCAATATGTAGGAGAATAAAACAAACATGCTAATCATTGCTGTCACTATGACTTTAGCACTATTTTTCAAAAAATGTTAGCAATGAGCCACTATATGGAGTATTTACACTGCAACTCAGTTCATACACACCAAAGCACACACATAAATGTATGCATAATGGAATGGGGGGAAAAAGTATCCTTATTAAGGTAGGTGTATTTTGATAGGTTATTTTCTGTTCCATTATAGTCTACTCTGTTCTATGCCATTAAATTATTTTCAAAACATGACCAATAAAAATATTTTACTACCCACTAATGAGTGACAATCAGCAGTTTAGGTATATACATATTAATATGTGAGAGCTAGATAATTATACATACCCACTCATCACATATACAATATTGCACATACAAAATATTGTTTGACAATTTGGGTAATATTTATCTTTAAATACCTAGAGCTAAGGAAAAAGCTTTCTTTTGTGATTTTAATTTTATTTAAATTCCTGGTTTACTCACTATTTTTCCCCTTTCATTCCTCCACACAGACATATGATACAGTTTTCAGAGACACATGAAGATGATGAGAACAGTGATATTAATAATATTGGCCACTTCCATTTAGACACTAATCTCAATTTCTCAGGTGGGCACCAAAGGCCTTATGACTTATTTTATACTCAAATAAAGAGGGATCCATGGGGGAAAGATCATGTTGTCCCTTTGAGTATCTCATGGCATCTGCAATTTGGCTCCAACTACCAGGGGCATCCCTACCAAGGGCTGGCTGAGTGAGAAATGAAAGGGAGATTGAAATAAAAAGACAGAAAGACTTCACTCTGAGATACGAACCACCCCACTGAATAGAAGGAGAAAACTCTTTAGCAAAGAGTCAAATTGTGTAAAATACCATGCTGAAGCTGTTTGCAGAATGCAAACTAAAATATTATAAAATATTTTTCTCTACCACTATAATGTCTATTTCTAATAAAGATATGCAGTTATAATTTTTAAAATACCAATTCCTGAGACATAAACAGAGAAAGAGTTTAGATTATTTTGCACTCAAATTTGTGGATCAATTCAGAAAACACTTACAGCAATGTGAGATCATTTTCCCAACCAAATTATGTCATTTCTTTGTCTGATCACTCACTTTTTATCCACTCAATTTATTTTATACCCATCAATTATTACATGATTTATTAACATCAAATAGCTGGAGATGTTTGATAATATTGCTCCTCTGTCAGCATCTAGAAAATTTTTTTTATTTTGTTATTCCGAAAAAGGTAAATATTTCTCAGTGTTTTGCATTCTACATCAAGACCCATAGTAAAAATATATCTTAGACTCACACATGCACACACATCCATACAAGTCAGATATCCCTTTTCCAAAACATAAAATCAAACTTTCTGTACCCTAGAAAATGTAACTATTTCCCTCCTCTCCCCTCCCCTCCATATTCCGCTTTACTGTTTTTAATCTACTCTATTCTACTCAACCTTTTTAAAATTCTGGTCAGACCCTTTAACTTGATTTTACTCCTCATTCATGGGTGGTCCACAGCTGAAAAAGAAAACTGTGCTAATCCAATCAGGCCCCAGACCCCTGATTTTTTTTTTTTTAATCCTTACCTGAGGATATGTTTTTATTGATTTTTTAAAGAGAGAGGAAGGGAGAGGGAGAGAGAGAAACATCAACATGAGAAATATTCAAAAGTTGTCTCTGGTACACGCCCCAACAGGGATGGAACCTGCAACCTAGGTATGTGCTCTGACCAGGAAACAAACCCAGGACCTTTCAGTGAACAGGATGACACTCTAACAACTGAGCCACACCAGCCAGGATGTGAATTCCTAAATTGTATCTATGAGAGAGTAGAATGCATCGATCTTATAAAAATATCATAGACATTGATTTTAATCAGACTAAAAGGGCTACCTTACTAAAACCTATTTTGGCAAAGTATTACTTTCCTATTTCAGAGAAGAATGCTAGCACTATACCCCTGAGAACATTTAAACAAATACCTTGTTAAAGCAGGGTCAGCCCCTGGGCCAGATCTGGTTCAGCTTCTGCTTTCGTGTGGCCCATGAGCTACAACCAGTTCTTACAGACGAACATTTACAATAGATTGGGTGCTAGGAAACACTAATTTTCAACTCCAATTAGGCAAAATGTTATCTCCCCACAATAACCCTATCCTTATCAATAGATCTGTTTACAAAACATTACCATTATTAACATTTTATTATATTTTAGATTTCATTAATAATTTTGTGGAAGTTTGTTTCCTCTCCTATTACTTAAGCATCAATATAATATTCTTGATTTGCCTCTTGGTTTATGAAATTTAAAATGCCATCTAACCCTTTGCAGGAAGTTTGATGACCCATGCATTAATTAGAACATTAGTTTTTCATTAATGTAGACACATGTCGACCCAGACAGTGATCTGGCTGCAACTGTAACCACACTCTGGTGCCAGGTGGGCACACAGGTGATACATGCACCAAGCATATGACGGACTACATGCAGGAGCCCCCTCCTGTGCTCCAGGTGTAAAATTGTCCCCTTGGTTCCAGGGAAAACTGTTTCTCTGAGGAGCAGGCCCTCTCTTTACCCAGGAATCTCAGATGTCTTAGTTATAAATAACTTTGCTTTTGGTTTATTAAGAGCCATAAGCTCAAAGGAAAATTGGGCTTTTGGTTCAATGAAATTGCTTTTCACTTAATTCCCACGATGTCATGGAAAGGTGCACAGAGCTGCAGTGGGAGACATTCTACTTAATAAGCATCTCAGTAAAATGCAAGCAGTTCCTGTCTTCCTTGCGACGGCAACTGCATTCTGAATAACTGCCACTTATGGGCCCAGATAAATGGTGTTATTGAGCAGCCTCATGCTCATTATGTTTAAGAAATTCTAATTTGTTTTTGGGTTGACATGAAGCAGCATGGTACAGTTCCCTCTGCGTATATTTTTCAATAGAAAACAAAACTATAGTCTATCCTAATACACAGTTAGTCTCCCTAAAAAGATGTTTTGCTCTATTGAGTATTAAGATTTTAAAATTTAGCGCTGGAAAAGCACACTTTGAATGAACACATAGATTTTCGAGGGAATAGTTACATGGTTGCTGCTTTTAATTTTTACCGTGTTTTACACTGTGCTCCTGCTTCATTCTCCTCCCGTCTCCCACCCCATCAATACTTCTCTTTGAACACATTTAACAAAAAGCCTTAAACAACAACCTCCATCAATAGTCACCACTGGTTCTCATGTTAGCTAGGAAGTGAGCCAAGATAGAGTTCACTGGCCTAATCACTGATGGTGCTACCTGTCCCACAGGCAATATTTTACAACTTAAAGGAAATCTTAATGTGCGCATGATGCATTTTAATCCATGCCTTGTTCTTAAAACCTTTGGGTTTCCATACATATGGCAATTTGGGCCCTTATTAAATTTTTGTTGGTTATATGTCTGTTTTACAAATAATTAGTAACATTTCTTATGAAACTACCATCCTATTAAGTTCTCATTTCGCAGTGAGGCTCACCAGAATAAATGTTAGACAAGCCCAAGGTAGGAAAATAAATGCTCAATATCAAATTAAAAACACAGTTTGGAGGGTAATTAGAAAACAAACATGCAGAGACAAATTAAAAAACTTCCACAAAAAGCTAGTTGACAAAAAATGACAAAAGCAAAACATATTAAAAAAATTCCCTGGAAAAAGATTTAGTCAAGGTTTAGTTAATGTGCTTTTGCCACATCGATTAAATTAAATATCATCTGTCTGGAAATAAACTATAAACTCAAATAATCAAGTGTAATAATTAATTATTATCTTCTCCTTGTGTAATATTGTAGTTTATTTTTGCTCTTAAAGTTCTGATGAAAATAATGGTTTTCATCCAAATAAAGGTGCTTTGGTTTTTTTTTTGTTAAACAGAGAGTTGATTTTCAAGGATAAAGAATGAGGCAGGTCTACAACAACAGATACAAGAAAGTTCTAAAAAATCATTAAATATTTCTTTGTCTTCAGCTAACGTACACTTCTAAAATATTTCAAATTGGAAATAAACAGTACATTTTGGGCTTAATGGACATTTTGTCCTTGGGTGTTTCACTACCTTTAGCAATCTCATTATGGTGTAGGGTTGGTGAAGAGCAGATAAATACCTACAGGGTAAGACAAGGGTGAGAGCAGGTGTCCTCAATAGGGATTCTAAGTGCCAGGCACCATTACAAGTGCTTTATACATAAACCGCACAGTTTAATCCTCATACAACCGTATGAGGTAGGTGCTAATATCATCCCCACTTTACAGAGGGCAAACTGAGACCAAAGATAGGAGTACATGACTCAACTCAAGGTCACATAGCTAGCAACTATGCAAACCCTGCATCTTGTGCCAGAGGTGGTGCTCTTGATCCTCAGCACTGTCTCGGGCTAATGGTGAAGTCAGAATAGGAACCCAGCTCTCTGAGCCTCACTCTAACCATCCTTACACACAAGTCATTGGACGAACACATTCAGACAGGATGAAACTGATGCACCACATTCAAATCCTGCCACTGTTGATTGCTAGCTGTGTCCTGGGCCATTTGATGAATGCCTCTTGCTTCTTAGTAGCTTCAGCTATAAGGCAGGTAAGACTTGATCCACCTCCCTGGGTTGCTCTGGTAATAAATGAGGTTCCATTATTCCAATGATTTTCCAGATTTTTAACCAAACAGATGCTCAATAAACATCATTTCCCTCCCTTACAACTCATACCTTCAACTTTTCTCTGTTCTCTGCTTATTCATAAACTCCTACAGCTCTATATTCCAGAGAAACAAACATTTGAAACAACTAATTGACAAGATTTCAAATTAATTGGGATTCTGTTTTGGCCAATCAGTGAGGGAATGCACTGAAGAAAATGTATTTTTTCAGACAACATTTTACTAATGGTGTTTTCTAATCCATTCAATGTCAGCAAGAGAAACATACAATCTGTAGATTGCTGAATATCTGATTTTAATTCCCAAATCATCCATTACTTGCATAGGATCTACAAAATGCAATTAAAGAACGGCCTTAGTTGTTTCTTTTAAAGTAAAAATTACTGTATCAAGCTATGTAACTATTTTAAGTGATGTGCTTTTCCAGAACGTGAAATAATGGCCAATATAAAAAAACACACCAAAAAAAATATCACATCTCAAATTACAAAACTATGTATAGTAGGCTGTAAAATGGCCCCTGAAGAGATATGTTCAAATCCTGACCTCCCGTACCTGTGAATAGAAAATAGGATCTTACGTGAAATAGGATGTCTGCAGACTCTGTTAAGAATCACAGCCCCAAAGACTGTTAACCAGTCCAGTCTCCTCCTCCTGTAGCCCCCCGTCAACTGTGAGTCTCAACTCCCCGCACACAAGCACACAGGGAAGCGATGTGGATGGTGGTGGGTGGGGAAACGCTCAGCCTGACCAAGGTGGGAGGGAGCAGGAGCAACAGCTTGGCATGGCCCCAAGAGCAGTGGCAAAAGAACAAACAAAACTAAGATAAATCAGTATTTATCTTCTTTGAAACAGTATGTAACACATTCACCACATGCAAAATCCTCAAGATAAATCAGAATTAATGAACACGTAGCTAGTCGATGGGAAAAAAAATTGTATCAAACATTTCACCTTTTTGGCCTTTCCCCAGCAGCTCTCTGCTCCTGGGGGAAAGCTTTCTGCGCCTCTCAGAAATAACTACACGAGCCCAGCACATGCCAGAGGAGATAAGTTCAGTGAGTGAAAGGAAAGGTCATGTGTGTTTACACTGCTGACTAAAAGGGGTTTGGGTAAACCATGTTTTAGAAGTTCATGAAATCCATCAGCTTTTATAAAAGGTTCCTTTAACTGCTAACATTGTCATCCCACGAGAGGTGTTAACGCTACTGAAATCAGACAATCCTAGGAAACAGCACACCATGCAGCAAAAGGAAATGAGAGACAAGAGCAACAATCTGAAGGGTTGTACGGAAGGCAGTCTACACCTGGAGACCGAATCTGTTTTCCTATCATGTGTATGATTTTGCCAGGGCTGCCAAAATGCCACGCATTGGGTGGCTTAAACAATAGATACTTGTTTTTTCATAGTTCTGGAGGCCGGAGGCCCAAGGTCAAGGTGTCGGCAGGTTTGGCTTCTTCTGGGGCCTCTCTCCTTGGCTTCCAGACCATCATCTCACTGTGTCCTCACGTGGTCTTTCTTCTGTGCACGAGAATCCCTGATGTGTCTTTTCTGCTCAAATTTCTCCTTCTTATAAGGTCACTAGTAATGCTGGACTAGGGCCCACCTTTGTGACCTTATTTATACTTAATATCCCCTTTAAAGTTTCTATGTCCAAATACAGTCACATTCTGAGGTACCGGGGGTTAAGTTTTTGTTTTAATATTGAATAAACTTCTTTTTAAAGAGCAGTTTTATGTTCATAGCAAAACAGAGAGGGAGGTACAGAGACCACCCCCACCCCCACCATACCCTCTGCTCCACACAGGCATGGCCTCCCCCAATACAATATCCCCCACCAGAGTGGGACATTTGTTACAACTGATACATCTACTTTGACACGATACTATCACCCAAGATCACAGTTTACAGTAAGGTTCTCTCTTGGTGTTGTAAAAATGAACCGTGAGTAAATGAATACATACAAAGTATTACTTGTTATCTTTGTTATGAAGCTGTTATGGTTCATTTTATGTGTCAACTTGGCTAGGCCTCAATACTCAGATATTTGGTTGAACATCATCATCGATGTTTCTGTGAAGGTGCTTCTTAGATGAGATTAACTTAAAATTGGTAGATTTTGTATAAAGCAGATTGCTCTCCATAATGTGGGTGGGCCTCGTAGAATCACCTGAATGCCTGAAGAGAAAAAGACTGACATTCTGGGAAGAAGAGACAGATTTCAGAATCAAACCACAACTCTTCCCTGAGTCTCCAGCATGTTGGCCGACCCTGTAGATTTTGGACTTGTCAACACTTCACAATTGCATGAGCCAATTCCTGAAAGAAAACTCTTCATCTTATCGATACATCCTGTTGGTTCTGTTTCTTTGGAAAGGTCTGACTAATAGACATCCTGATGATGTAAATGTTTAAAGCACACACAGCAGTTTATGGATACACACATATGTGAATGACATCCCTGGAACAGTGCAAGGTGGTGATCTCCTCAATGCTCACCATGCGTGAATATAGTCCATCTGCCACCTGCACAGCTGTCAAAGGTGGTTTCAGCATCATATGAACATGTAGACAGTGCTGAGGGACAGACAGACAATTCTGAGAGTTGCATTTAAAGAGGGTTTCATTATGCAGGAAAGTGACTATGCCTCCCTTTCTAGCATAGGAAGAGTTGTTCTTCCTCAATTATAATTCGAATCACTGGACCTGATCTGAAAACTACACGGAAGTGTTATATCAGTATAAAAACTCCACATCACTCAGGGGATGCAATAAATACACATTACCCATCCTCCTGGGCTGTCATGTCTTATTTTTTATTTTGTAACAGAAAATAAATTATATACTGATGTGTATTATAATTTACAATGTGTATTTTTATTATGAATTAGAGAAAAAAATATGCTGTACTAGCTTCTGGACCATGTCAGACATCACTCAGGTATGACACTTAAATAATTCAATGCCTTCTCAGCTATTACGCTATGCAGACAGATGCATAGCTGCAGGTTATTTTTCTTTTCGCACAAAATTATATGCCAATATATGAAGGTGATGTGGCATGGGAGCTGCCTGCTGTATAGCTAAATCCTATGAGATGATGATTCCAAAAGAAGCCCAAACACTAAATGATGCTGACATATTGAAAATCATCTGCATACATTCATATTCTTCTTTTTGTATAGAAATGGCTCAAAATGTTTTCCAGTGTACCTGCAAGTAATTTCTTTAAAGAAGACTTGGTAAAACCAATTGATAATTAATTTTAACACCATGTCAATTATGCTAATGAAATTCTAATTAAAATCCTTGTGATGTAAATCAGTCTTTGTGTGTTGTATGAGTATACCTGTTTGTAAATTGTTATTTAGGTTGTAAGCCATCAGATGCTTATTAACTTTATCATGAACTTAAACAGTAGGCTTGTACGTAGATCTTTTGACATATCTAGTTCTACCTGGCATAAGCACTGGGCAAATTAATGAAGAGAGCTTCCTATTTAAGTGCCATAGATAAAAGTAGGGATGGCTCATTCTGGAAATGAAAGAACCCAGAAGGCAGGAAGGGACCGAGAGTTAAGAACTAGCTTTTTTATGGTTATTGATTTTTAGAGAGAGAGAGGAACACTGATTTGTTATTTCACTTATTTATGCATTCATTGCTTGATTCTTGTATGTGCCCTGACTAGGGATTTAACTGGCAACTTTGGCATATTGGGACAATGCTTTAACTTACTGAGCTACCTGGCCAGGGCCAGAACCAGTGTTTTGTTTTGTTTTTGGAATAGGGAACAGAGGATAGGACACTCGAGATATTAGCTGTCATATTTCAGATAGATTACAAGCGATTGGTACAATGAAAAATATATATGAAAATCACAGCAACTTCTTTGCTGTAGGATACAAGGGTTCTTTGGGGGAGTGCAGGATATTGTAACTTCAATTGCTGCTAAATGTGGAAACCCAAGTAAAACAAATATGCACATTTTCATTTCAGTCCGAATTACCAGCCTGCCCTGGGCTAGGTTCTGGGGATACCACTAGACAACACACAGACCCTGCCTTAAAGCAGGATGCTGCCTGGCAGGGACAGAAGCAGTCAACCAGAGAGTGTGATACAGAGTGTGTTGTGCTATGATGGGGCATCTCATCCAGGCGGAGAACCTTGGATGGCTTCCTGGAAGCGGTGGCAGTGAAGCACGGCTCTAAATGATATGAAGATTGACAATGGGGGTGAGAAGGCATTCCACATAGAGAAACAGCATGCCTAAAACCTCCTAAAGGAGAGAGAGAAATTAATTGGGGGAAGAGGTTTAGCCGTAGTCTGTGGTTGGAGCTTAGCCTTGGGGTAGAGCTTAACCTTGGGGTTCATAAAAAAGGAGGTTGGAAAGAGAAAAAGGAACAAGATCCTGACTGGGCTTAAAGCCATTATGGAGAGTGAATATTTTATGGTGAAAGTTCTCTTTTATTTGCGAGTGAATTTGCTAGGCAGGAAAGGCCCTTAGGTTAGAGAAAAGTAACATCTGGCTTCAAGCTCCTAAGTGGCCATCCTCATGGTGCAGGGGGAGGACAGAATGGGAAGAGGCCTGGCACCTCCAGAAGCGCGCCCTTATTTACATGACCGGGGATCCAATCAGATGGCAAAAGCACTTATTTTTACACACACCACAGAAATCAGTGCAAAGCACTAGCCTGTCATGCACCACAGAAATCAGTGCAGGGCACTGGCCTGTCATGCACCACAGAAATCAGTGCAGGGCACTGGCCTGTCATGCACCACAGAAATCAGTGCAGGGCACTAGCCTGTCATGCACCACAGAAATCAGTGCAGGGCACTGGCCTGTCATGCACCACAGAAATCAGTGCAGGGCACTGGCCTGTCATGCACCACAGAAATCAGTGCAGGGCACTGGCCTGTCATGCACCACAGAAATCAGTGCAGGGCACTGGCCTGTCACGCACCACAGAAATCAGTGCAGGGCACTGGCCTGTCACGCACCACAGAAATCAGTGCAGGGCACTGGCCTGTCACGCACCACAGAAATCAGTGCAGGGCACTGGCCTGTCACGCACCACAGAAATCAGTGCAGGGCACTGGCCTGTCATGCACCACAGAAATCAGTGCAGGGCACTGGCCTGTCACGCACCACAGAAATCAGTGCAGGGCACTGGCCTGTCACGCACCACAGAAATCAGTGCAGGGCACTGGCCTGTCATGCACCACAGAAATCAGTGCAGGGCACTGGCCTGTCATGCACCACAGAAATCAGTGCAAGGCACTAGCCTGTCATGAGTCCCATGGGGCAGGGTGGCTAATTAGGATGAGGACAGCTCCCCGGCTTCTTCATATATGCGTGCAGTTAGTGAGCCGATCTACGTCTAAACATGTGACCTCTGGAAACCACACACGGCGCATATTTGCTCATGAATCTGAAAAGTCTATAATTAGGATTTCACCACTTCTAAATTCTACCCAGGGAAGGAAAGAATGCTGAAAGCTAATCAAAAGCAAAGGCAAATTCTAACGCACTAACTCTCCTCTCCACTTAGGAAAACACGTGTGTTTGCACCCTCATTTTCAGGCAGACGAGCCTGATACATGTGTGCTGGGGAAAAGCCCGTCAGAACACGGGCCTCTCCTGTGTGAGGGACTGAGCATGTGATGATGTGGTGATTCATTGCCCCTCTCATTAGCGTCCTTAATTTCCAGGAGACCTTTTCTCCTGGATGTAACTGAACTTTTATGTTCAGTGTTCTTCAAAGAAAAATAAATAATTCAAATGAGAATGAAAGAAGGGATTTTTCTGTGTAGAAAGCAAATAATTGGCACTTGTAAATACGATTTTCTGCATTAAAAATGTGGACACTCAAAGGAATATCAGAGAAATTACATTAGCAGAAGAAGAATATGCCAGAAAGTTTTAAGAATAAATCTGTGGTGGTGGCAATGGGCGACAGCGGATTAGCAGGCTGGTCCTGATTCTACTCCTGCCCCTGTTACTTCACTAGACAGAAAGTACCCGAGTCCAAATTGTGTGACAGGCATTACGAGTGCCACAGGGACACAGTAGAAGCTCTCGAGTGCCTCTGACCACCTCTAATTTCAGCAGCCACTGCAGGGGACATTTCCCTGTGAGCTGGATGGACACTTGAGTACCTGCCATGGTCTGGTTGTTTTCCGCCTAGGTCCTTCACCAGAACCATGGCAACTCACTTGGCTAAGTTCTCAGAGCCAAAAAGTACAGGAAAGTTAATGCCCCAGGGAACCCACAACCACTGTGGATAAATAGCACCCCCTCCCCGGACCACTGGGGCAGGCATTCTGCATGCTTCTTAGAAGGACTGGCTGATTAACCCATCACTCAGTGCCTATGGCAGTGACCTTGATAATGAACCTTAGGTTATTTTTTCCTAAATAGATGACCTGCACCCAAGTTCTTATCTCAGGTTCTGCTTTTAGGGGTCCAAACTTAGGACAGACTTAGAAAAGAAAGATCACCAAATCCAGTTCTCAAGGCTGCATGGTGAAAGGGGGGTGTCGGAGGGGAGGAGGAAGAAAAAGCCCAGCCAAGAAAGCAGATGAGGGAGGCTGTGGGTGAGGAAGTCTGCGATAGACCTGTGTGCTAAGGAGAGGCCCGAGCATCGGCCTGGACTCCAAAAAATCCTGGAGTTTCCCAAGCACCTGAGTGGACAGCAAGCAATCCTCACTTCTGCTGGGACCCTGGTCCCAGTGCCCTGACCATCATGGCCCCCCACTTTTTTTCCTGCAAATGTAGAAATACATTTTGCTTAGCAGTGAGAGCACATGTACATGTGTACATACACATATGTCTATCTATATTTATTATTTATTGAATATATAAATAAACAAAGAAGTCATAACACTGTATTTTTACTACATGTGATACAACCTGACACCTTCCATTCTGTCATATTCATTCTCTCTCCTTCTCTGTCTCTTAACACTCAACATGCTTCACAAAAGTGATTCCACAACCCTTACCAATAGGTTGCAAACTGCAGTTTAAAAATCACTAGTCTAGACTAGTCTTCCTAGGTACTTCAAGGAACCATCCCTGTCTGTGGCTTACTGTCTTATTTGGTAAAATAATGAAGAGGAGATGAAATGATGATGGATATTCTTTCTATCTTTCAAAGAATTTTATGATTCTATGTCAAATGTATATTTAAATGTCAGATCTGATACTCAATTTTCCATTAATTCTAGTAATTAAAAGAAGACACAATTTAAATAAAAAATTGTCATGTATTTTCTTCTGAAAATATGTTTATACTAAGATGCTACATATCCTTTTAGTAATATTATACTTTCATGTTCAGAATTAGGATGTAAATAACGTCATAAGATAGTTGCAAAGATATAAGTTTAATTTTTTATCTTTCATATATTCTAGCTTTTTCCCATCCAAAATCATTAGTTCTGCTTCTTACATCACATTTTTCTTGCCCAATTGCCCTGAAAGTAACACCACGACTTTGTACTTAATGGTCCCTTCATGTAGCTATGGACATTCTATCAGCCTCAGCTCTGATGTCTCCCTCACCCGTGAGCCTGTTCTAGCTTGCCCATCTTCCTGGCTGTGTCCCCATGCCAACTGGCTGCACCCCTAGCAAAGTCTTTTTTTTTTAAATATATTTTATTGATTTTTTACAGAGAGGAAGGGAGAGGGATAGAGAGCTAGAAACACCGATGAGAGAGAAACATTGATCAGCTGCCTCCTGCACATCCCCTACTGGGGATGTGCCCGCAACCAAGGTACATGCCCTTGACCGGAATCGAACCTGGGACCTTTCAGTCCGCAGGCCGACGCTCTATCCACTGAGCCAAACCGGTTAGGGTCCCTAGCAAAGTCTTATCAGGTCGTAGTACCGTCATTTATTTCTGTGGCTCTGAGCACCTCAAGCAGGAAACCTGTACTATTCCTCTTAGCACTCAAAGTACCTAACACAATACCCAACACAATGCAGGGAATCATGGAATGTCCATTATAAAAACAAAATATATCATGTCTTTCCAATTTTTAGTGAGATGTTCATAGTTACCCCTATCTTAATGTCACGCTCCGATACCATTTCCCAGTGCACGAACAACTATTTGGCAGCACAAATGAAGACATTCCACACTGTCTAATTAGACCGCTTCTGGCATCTTCTCTTATAAAACTGAATATGGCCAAAGGAACAGCAGTTGCGCACTGGGAAAGTTATTCACAGTCTACTCACAACAGAGCACCTCCTCGCTCTCAACCTGGTGGTCGGCATCACAAGTACAGGTTTGTTCTGCAGATTCAGTCTCTGCAGCATCCACTGCATCAGTGGGGTCCTCTGGTTGTAAGTGACAGCAACGCGAGAGGAAAAAACAAGTGAGTGGCTCTCTGGGCCCAGGGAGCTTATCATTGGGCTTGAGCAACCTTCCCAAGAGCCGGTTCAGAAGGAGCCTCAGGGTCCCCCTCTCCGGGTCCCATCACTGCCTCTCTGCAAATACTGCCCCTCATCACATCCATGGCCACTCTCAGTGGTGGTTTCTCACTCTTCACCACCAGAGATGAATGCAGATCATCCTATTTGGTCCCAAGTCCAAAGTTCCAGGGAAGGGCTCTCATGGGCTCTGCCTGGGTGAGGACCTGAGTCCTGAAGCACTCACTGTCCCCAGAAGGTGGGGCACTATGATCAGTGACCACTGGAGAAAAAAAGCTACTACTCTGCACATATAAACGGAGAGATGCCCACAGCACATTCCTAGAGAATATCACCGTTTTTACATGGTTTACCATATTAATTTGTAGCAATTTCCTCTCCACTCATGAGCAAGGATCTATACTAAACTTACTATATAAGTCTCTTTAAGTACTTTTAAAAATCATCCCATTTCCTCTTAAACTCGATTTTAAGCTACATGAGAACAAAGTAGGCTTTTAGTTTTGTTTAGAACTATCTATGAAGTATCTAATAGGAAGCTCATTGCACGAGAAAAGCTACACTAAACATACACGCGATTGTGTCTTTGTGATATGCTGCTCCCAAAGTTGACAGTGAATTCTGCACTCACCTTCACTTTCAGCAATAAAAACAATTGCTTGTCTTTTACCATTTCTACTTCCACCACGTCTCTCTACAGTGAGAATTACATCTTCTCCATGTACAAATGAACTCATATGAATAAAACAGCCCAAATTTCATGTTGTCAGAGAAACAAATGATTTTGAATGCAACTGTCATTGACCTTCAGAGAGGGCTTTTAAAAACTGTAAAAGGGTCATATAGAAGGTTCTAATTCATGGAGGGCACTGGGATTAGCCATTACTGGTCCTTCTCCATGACTTTTGAAGGTGACCCTGGTGCTCTGGTTGAGCCTCATGCTCTGATTCCTCTTTTACATTAAAATGCATGAATCAAAATCTGAGTCTTCCCCAGACCCTACTGAGTTTAACAGAGTAACCTTAGTTGTTTCCTTGCCTCAATACAGTAAAGCAGGGTATACTGGGACTCTAATAAAAGACATGTGCAGGCAGCTGGTTTGGTGAAGTTTAACTAAACTGCTGATGTAAGCAGAGTCCTAGGGAATGAACACTTTGCTGCATTAGAGTTAGTTAAGCTACTGAGGAAAGAGAAGTTGGACACATGTAGAGAAGCTGTACTGATCATTGTCAGGGAATGGAGTGTTTGCTGGCATCACGGTGCGCCTGCTCCTGACCCAGGTCCAGGTCTGGTTCCACGTGGGACCCCTCCGCCCCGCATGTGCTATCAACTGAAGGCTAGCCATTCAAACCCCAATGCCACCGCTTCCCACAAATCCATTTCCCTCTGCACTTCCCTTTATTTATTTTTTTTTTCAGTAATACCACACTTTCTCATCCTAGACTCGAGATTTTGGAGTAAATTCGATTGCCCCATCACTGTTTACTTTCAGTCTCCAATTACCATCATCATTTCCTCCGTGGGTTTTCTCCTAGTCATCGGTCCCCAATTTCATCCACTTCCTGTGGGTGAATCTAAATGCCTTCTGCACCTGCTGCACCAGGGCCCGCCACTTTCAATCCATCGCTCAATTATTTCCAGGTTAGTCTTCCTCAGAGATAGTCTTGCCTGTGCCTGTTTCCTGCCCAAAGTCCTCAATTGCTCCCACTGCCTTTAGGAAAAGCAATGAACGTAAAGAAAATTAGTTTGGTCCTCCTCTGCCTGGCACCAGTCTCTCTCTCCAGAGGAATTCCTGGAATTCTCTTGTGCCTGTTGTCAAATTGCTCTACTTTTCTCCAAACATAGCTCTGCATTAGAGTTAATGACTTAGCTCCCAAATTTCCCAAATACACAAATACTTACAATAAAAATTACCTCAGTGTCTAGTACAAAACAAGGAGTTGATAAATGTCTGAAAGAATGAAAGCATATGTAGGTAATATACAGGCAAAACTTTTGTTTTCTGATGATTAGCAAAACTGCATCTTCATCCCACCATTCTATTCTGGTTTGCATTTATAATTTTCACTTGATATACCAACCAGATTTATAAAGATCCATAAATATTTTTAAAATCCACATCCTGACTTATCCTCCCTTCTCCCCAAAGACCTGCTCCTTTGAGTTTCTTAGTTCATTGTAGCTTATGTATTTACTCGGTTCTCAAAACTAGAGACCAGAGAATTCTCTGCCCATCCTTGTTATCTCTACTGCAATATAGCAACAAAACAACAATAACAAAACCTTACATTTACGGGAGGTTTACAAAAGGTTATGGGCTGTACCTCCCCAAAATTCCTGTGTGAAGTCTTAACCCCCAGTACTTCAGAATGTGTCCTTATTTGGAAATAGAATCACAGCAAACGTAATTAATTAAAACTAGGTCATCCTGGAGCAGGGTGAGTCCCTTAACCAATATGAGTGTCTGGAGTCCTTATACGAAGGGGAAATTGGACACAGACACGCACACAGGGAAAAAGCCAGGTGAAGGTCACAGCTATGCTGCCTCCAGCCAAGGAGCCACCAACAGCTACAGGAGAGGCCTGAAGAGAGCCTCCCTTGGCACCTTCAGGAGCGTGACCTTGCCAACACGTTGATCTCAGACTTGCTGTTTCCAGAACTTTGGGGTGCGAATTTTCTACTGTTTAAGCCACTCAGTGCGTGGCACTTAGCAAACTAATTCACTAGGAACTGGTCAATAGGCTAAAACCGGCCAGCGACTCACAGTCATCAAATGCTCATAGCATTTGAGTCATCCTGAGTTAGAGGTTCATACAATCATTACCCCATTTTACAGTTTTGAAATCAAAGGCCATGGTCATCCAGATAATAAAGGGAAGAGTAAACCAAAGTGACTATGATTCCAAAACCCAAGTTCGTGATCATCTGCTCTAAGCCTCTGGAGGACCTTCCCGGACCCCTTCAGGCTGGGACAAGGTCACCCAGGTGGCCCTCACACAATGCCAGTGCACCAGAGAGTTTCTACTGAAGACATTCCTCAAGCTCTCCATGGAAAAAGACAGTTGAATAAAATAATTCATTTTATTGTAGACAAGACCATATTCACAAAAAGGCCCCAAAGGGGACATTATTTTTATCTAGTTTATCAGATGTGTTATTTAAAAATAAAATGATGCATAAACAAATCTAACATGCTTGGCTGCATACTTCTTACTGTTTCTTTTATAATGCCAACATAATATTACTACTGCTAAAAGAAATTAAAATTGTAGCATCACGCTGTGCATAAATAATGAAAATTAAATTCTGAAAACATTTCAAAGTATGTATTTATTCTTAATAAGTAGTGTGCAACCGAATGAAAAAGCAATCAACAACCTAAACATTACTCACTGATTCAAAGCATTATGTATACCACTGAACACAGAACATAACCGCCTTTCTTTAAGCATTAACCATAGGTAAACGCTATTCAATGAAACGTGCTTTTTTTAAAAAAAAAAATACTTTAGGGCAGAGGTGTGAGTTACTCTATAATATTTTCCTGGTGTTGGAAGTAGTCATTGAATCATCACAGACCAGGGCTAACCTAGAGCAGCAATTCTTTTTAAAATATATATGAGTATATGTATTTTTTATTGATTCCAGAGAGGAATAGAGAGGGAAAGAGAGATAGAAACATCAATGATGAGAGAGAATCATTGATCAGCTGCCTCCTGCATGCCCCCTACTGCAGATTTTGCCCACAACCATGGCATGTGCTCTGAATGGGAATCAAACCATGGCCTCCTGGTTCATAGGTCAATCACTGAGCCACACCAGCCACGCTAGAGCAGCAATTCTTAAAGTCTGGCCCAGGAACCCTGGACTCCTCTCAGACATTACAAGGTTATGACTATTTTCATAATGAAATTACGATGCTAGTTGCCCTTTCAGCTTTGTTGACATTTGCACTAAAGCTGCAGAAGCAATGGCGATGAAACTGCGGTGCCAGAACAGAATCATGACAGTGAGCCCAAACTTACACTCCTCAATGTCACACACACACACACACACACACACACACACACTCCAGTTCCAATTAAGAATGCCCTTGATGTAGTGGTAAAAATTATTAATTTTTACTAAATCTTGACCCTGGATTGTACATCTTGCTAATATTCTGGGTGACAAAATGGTCTGCTCCTGGAAAAGCAGTGGCTGTATGTGTTGAGTTGTGAAGTGAACCAGCTGCCTTTTTCAGGGGACACGAATTTTACTTGAAGGAAAGACTGATAGACAAACTGTGGTCACTTCGTCTTGGGTATCTGCAGGCCTTTTCTCATGGACAACAATGAACAGAGTGAGCTTCTGACCTCAAAGGTAATAACTGACAGTATTTATTGCCAATGGCAAAGTTCGAACTTCCATGAAAGCATTAGAATATGAGAAACCTTGAATCCATCACTTTGAATTTAAAATTTTCCTACCACTTAAAGACTCTCTGCTGAAGAGTGTTGGGGACACTAACGCATACGGCCTTAAAAAGTGACTAGGAACATAAATCGTACAATAAAATATATCAACATTTAGAATATTTGCATAAGTCAGAGCAATATATGCTGATCCCATGCATAAGTGAAAGATCCATTCAAAGCATTTGAGGTCCATTCAAGGTAGAGTAATGAATTTTACATAACCCAGTATAAAAAGTTCATTGCTATATATTAAAATTCCTTATTTCAACTACACTGCAAGAAACTACAACTTGTAGAGTTTTGGTAAAGTATCAAAGAATATTCACAATTATCTAAAAAGCTATGAAAATACTCATCCCTTTTCCAAGTCTGTATTAGCATGAGGCCATATCTTCTTCATGTACTTCAAACAAAATGTATTACAGACTGAACAGAATGACAAAGAAGCAGATATAAGAATATAGCTGCCTTCTCTGAAGCCATACACATGAGAGATTCAAAATTATAAAAGAATGTCATACTTGGAAAAACATAGTTATTTTTAAATAAAATATTTTTATCAATATATAGTGGGTTTATTACGATTACTAAAATAAATTCAATAAATTGTTAATTTAATAAACTTATTAGAAATGAATATTTAATGACTATATTAAATATGAAACACTTATCAATTTCAATATCTGACATGGTAAATATTAAAAGATGAAACTCACAGAGACAAAAGCTCTTTGACTTTTTCTGTAATTTTTAAGCACATAAGGGAAGGGGGGGGTCTATCAAAAAGTTTGAGAACTGCCGTCCCAGAGGATCTGAGAGGGAGGAGTGGGGACTATGTAACAAAATGCCGAAGTAAGCACGCGTTCGGGTTTTATCCCAGGGTGCAGAATGTATGCCACCCACCGTCTTCTAACAGATTTCCAAGGGACCCCATTTTTAGTTATTTTCACTTCAAAATTCACAGTGATAATCAAGACAAAGTGAAAACACAGTGATCTGAACGTTAAAATCCCAAACAGCACCTCACACTGGGCAGTTAGTGCTGAGGGACACTGGTGGTGAGCACAGCCGTGCAGGGGCCCCTTTCTTGACTTTCTGTGCATGTCATGCATTTTATATATGGGACTACGCCACTGTCACTGCATCGAGTCATCGAACCTTCACGCCTTAACAACAGTACGACAATCTTTAAAGGATAACAAATGCTCACTCTCAACACGAGTTGAGGACAGTCTCGTTAGTGAATTGTTTTATTAGAGGATAAAACGATAGTGACGCGTATCAGTCAGCTCTTTAGGTTGTCTTTCCACGTGCCTCTTTCCTTAACTGCAGTGGGTCTCTGGCTTACCCACCAGTTCTACGGTTTGAATTGACTTTCCCATGCTCTTGACTTTCCCATGCTCATGACTTCTGTTTTTCTGCCTTTGTTTTTCTCAATAGATAAGAAGCTAAATGCTGCTTCTATCAATGCTGTTAGGGAATCTTTTCAAACTATTATTAGAAAAATAGGCTTCTTGGGCCAGCATGGGGTGGGTCCAGGGATGTCTGTTTTCCTATAGCCGTTTTCTAATTGAAATGTGCCAGAGTTATCACACCATCCATTGGATTAAGAATCAAGCTATTTGTCATTTGGTTGCCTTGGAAACAGAATTTAGCTCTCTTGATCTGCTATCTTTTCAGAACACACAGGTTCACCTTGGGTCTGTTACGCAAGGCACAGCTATCTTTAAAATGTACGGGTTGCTTTCATATCCATGTACGCACAGGACTGTTGGATGCTTTGATCTTTGACCGTGTTGCTGAATCAAAATGCCAACATGCCTCAAAGGTTTGGCTTGCGTTGTGCCCAGCGAAAGGCACGGAGAACCAAGTTTGATCTTAAATTCATAAAACCCAGTCTTCTGTCCTTAGTGTTAGCTCCCACCTTCTGCCTCAGCGAGGACTACTACCTTCACTGGCCCCTGTTCCCCTCCGTGTGCTGCCTGGGAGAAGGCTGGAGGCCTGGGTGCAGGCTCCCCCTGCAGCCTGGAGGCAGAGCTCCAACCAGTGTCCAGGGAGGTGCCCACTGGCGTGACTGCTGTCCTTTACTGTGGTCCCTTCGGGAGGCTGAGTGCTAGTAGATGGGTTGCTTTGCTTGGAGTTTGATGTCTAAGCTTTTTCTCTGAATTGCCTCCGGAGTCCTGTATCAGTCCTCAGGGTCAAATTAGTCTTTATAGCGATCGTAATTCTTTCCATACTAAGTGTTTCTTTCCTTCTTTCTCTGCTTTTGAGGCAATAAGGAAGAGAGTACAGATCAGAGGTGTATGCCCTTCAGGTAGCACGCAAACCACAAAGCGGTGTGTGTGTGTGTGTGTGTGTGTGTGTATGTGTGTGTGTGTGTGAGTGTTCCCAAGTGTTCATGGGCTCAGGGCACAAAGCAAAGGGTCCAACAGCTGGAGAAAAGCTGGTGGAAGGGAAGCCTCCTTATCCCCAGCAGGAGGCGGCTCATGTGAGGTGGCTTTTGTGTGGACGTGTTGTGAAACAATAAACAGGCCAAGGGGTTGAGGGAAGTGCCAGTGGTTGAGCATGGCCTGTATTTTTTTTTTAATACGTTCTCAGTGGTAATAATTTGTATTCTATTAACTCATTGTCTAATGAGATCAGTTTATGCTCATTTTAACTTGTGCTCACTAAGAGTTTTCTAGGAAAAAAAATTATGGTTCCATAAGAAAACATCAGTCATTTGGTTTAACTACATAAAGAGTGTGAATTATAAAAATAATTTTCAAAATAAGGGAGATTTATTACTAAGTACATTCATTAAATTGTATTCAT
This sequence comes from Myotis nattereri, assembly GCF_964212035.1. Classification (NCBI taxonomy): domain Eukaryota; kingdom Metazoa; phylum Chordata; class Mammalia; order Chiroptera; family Vespertilionidae; genus Myotis; species Myotis nattereri. The sequence continues at coordinate 13,513,824 of NC_138079.1, forward strand.
AGTGCTGCCTATTAAAAGCTTTGCTTTAATTCCTAGACACAGAAATGTTGCATAATTAGTTTTTTAAATTGTGTGCCTAAGTCACATTACTCTCTGCTTGGATTACATTTTTTTTGTAAGGAAGCTGTCGATCTATTGCATTTATAAATCTACTCTTTTTTTAAAATATATTTTTTATTGTTGAGAGTATTAGATATAACTTTTCACAGATTGGTTTGGAAGCAGGAGTCAGCAAACTTTCTCTGTGCAGTGCCAGTCAGGCTTTGTGGGACAGTGTCTCACACTCACCCAGCTCCTCTGTTGCAGTGCAAAAGTAGTGCATAAACAGATGAGCATGGCTGTTACAATAAAACTTTATTTACAAAACAGGCTGTGGGACAGATCTGATTTACAACCAACCCTGATTTAGGAAATGTAGGTTCCATGCTCCCCAGGCTCCATGAATCACAAACTCTAAATTAGTGATAGACTACATGCAATGTGAAGCCTATGTTAATTTTTTAAATATGTTTTCTTTTTGTTTTTATTTTGAAAAGTAGATTTAGCTTCATTTGAGGCAAAAGTAATCTGAAGCAATTAATATTGATGTCAACCCGGGAAATATTTTTAATTGCTCAGATCTTTTCATTTGGATGTGCCACAGTATGTTTGTATGTGTCTTTTAAAAAATATATTTACTAATTTCAGAGGGAGGAAGAGAGAGAGAGAGAAAGAGAGAGAGAGAGAGAGAGAGAGAGAGAGAGAGAGAAACATCAATGATGAAAGAGAATCACTAATCGGCTGCCTCCCATACACACCCTATTGAGGATTGAGCCCACAAACTGGGCAGTTGCCCTGACCAGGAATCAAACTGTGACCTCCTGGTTCATGGGGCCATGCTTAACCACTGAGCCACATTGGCTGGACTGTGTCTGTCTTCATTCATTAACAAGTATTTGAGCCCTTCCAATTGGTGAGGTCTTGTGTTAGGCAGTGGCTAGACAGAATAACCAAGCTAACCCCCAGGCTCCCGTGGAGTCTTAATGCCCTCAGTACCTTGTTCATTACAAACCCAGTGCTGGGCCAGGCCTGGTGCCTAGTAGGTATTCAAAACATCTTTGCTGATTGACTGAACTGCTGCATCACATTTGACACATCTAAAGTGAATCCTTAGCTTCCCCTCAAACTTAATACCTCCTTCTGCCTTCACTGCTTCTATTTATAAGATTGTTTTCTCAGGTTTAAATCCCCAAAGTCATCTTTGGTGACAGCTCATGGATCCATCCCTTCACTCCATCCTACATGTTATAATCACTTTAATTTTCCTACAACTCAGTTCTGATTCTGTCAATCCTTGTTCATAACACCTGGGGAGTCGTCCTTGACTTTCAGAAACAAAGGCTGTGCTGCTCTTCATGAGGAGGTGTTCCATGGGGTCCAGGTTTAATGTCCCCTTCCTCTCATCCCCTCCTACCCTCTGAGACACACACACACACACACACACACACACGTATTACTCATGCACATGCACACTTACACACTTATCCACACTCAAAGCCTCCCACACTACACTAGACAGCTGGCTTTTTTTTTTTTCACATACTCTATTTTCTAAATAAATTTTTGCTTTGGTGTTTTACCCTTCCAGAATTCCTTTATCTCCAAACCAAAACACCATTTGAATCTATTTTGACTCGTGCTCTCTGTGGAGAATGACAAGGCCCTGATAGCGCCTGTGGAGTCCAGCCCCTGTGTACTTATCACACCCTCCTGCAGAAGACTGAAAGCTTCAGCAAACACCGTTTAATTACTCCATACAAGAATCCTACGATGGTAAGTGTAAAACAAGGGATGTTATTGTCGCCATTTCATATTTAACTGAAACGAGTCACAGAGAGATTAGTGACTGGTCCAAGGTATGCCAGCCAGGCCCCAGATGAGCTGAGGTTTGAATCAAGGTAGCTCATGTCCTCGACTGCACAACATACTGTCTCTCTGATTTTCATCCACACTACTGTCTACATTTCCTCACTCATATTCTGGTGAATCCAGCAAATCAGGGTCGTAGCACCCCACTCCCCAAACCTCGTGATGTGAAACCCAGCGGTTCATTCTCAGCCTTCAGCAGCCCGTGGCACTTGGGATCGCAGCCGCTTTCTTTAGCATCTTTCTTCTCCTGCCTTCCAGAACACAGCACTGGCCTGTGTCTCCTACTTCTCCACTTGGATATAGAACTGTATCTCAAAATGGACAAGCCCAAAACGATTCCCACCTCCCTCTCCTCCCGCATCCCAACCTGCGTATCTCCTGAAGTTTCCCATTCCAGGAAATGGAAGCCCTGTTCTTCCCAGAACTCAGGACAAAACCACAGCAGTTGTCCTTGCCTCCTCCTTTTTTCTGAAACCACAAATTTAATTCATCAGCAAATCCTGTGGGTTCCACCTTCATGATCCTTTTATGCACATATACCAAGTGGGTTTGGAACTCAGGGCCTTTGCACTTCTAGTTCCCTCCAGCTCAGACTCTTCTCTTAGATATCTCTGCTGGGTGACATCCACCTCTTATTTGGGTCTCTATTCAAATGTCACTTCCATAGAAAGGCTTTTCCTTACCACCGTGGGTAAAGTAGCATACTGCTTCATTCTACATCTTCTTAATCTTGCTTTATTTCTTCAGGACATTCTGCCTATTTGTGGTTGTATTTCCTTGTTTAATCTTCCCTCTCACTACTGTGTAAATTCCAACAGAATAGAAACGGTATCTGTTTCCAGTATCTGGAACAGTGCCACGGCCATGGTTGATGCCAATTAGTATTTGTTGAATAAAGAATGTTAAATACTTACACCATGACTTTGCGTAAGATAGATAGCTTGAAGAATAAACAACATACTTATTTGTAAATAAAATGTATATTCCATGGATATACTATTTAAAGTAATCCTGTCAAGTTATGTACAAAATTATTTTTGCATGACAAAGCACAGAATAAGTCCACAGTTATATTCAATTTCTCATATTTGGATTTTCTTTGATGATGGGAATATTTTGATGCATCCTATTTTACTCTAAAATGAAGAATTCATTTCCTATTTCCATGAAGCTGTTGGGCTTGCAGCCTCACAAACAGAAGCTGCACACACACAGGCACTGACCCAGTATTTAGGAACACAACTCACAGTGACACAGAAATGATGCTGAGTGCTTTGTACCATCCAATCTGGAGCTCACAACCAAGCTTACTGGTCATAGGCACATTGCTGCCATAGTCCACTTACAAGAGAAGCAAGCACCCAAAGAAAATATATGGCTGTTCAAATACAACATTTTGTGTAACTTTTTTTTTTAGTGTTTATAAACTTAACTGACAGTTGACATGTTTTAGTTCCTTGGGTATCTCTTTTGCTCAAATAAGTAATATTACTTCAGTTTTTATTTTACTTTTTTGCATTAGGTTTTTATTTATCTAGACTAGAGGCCCAGTGCACGAATTTGTGCACTAGTGGGGTCCCTCAGCCTGGCCCGAGGGATTGGGCCAAAACCAGCTCTTCGACATCCCCTGAGGGGTCCCAGATTGCGAGAAGGCATAGGGCAGGCTGAGGGACCCCACTGGTGCATGATCAGAGCCAGGGAGGGATGCAGGAGGTTGGACAACCAGGAAGGGACTGTGGGAGGGCTCCAGGACGTGTCCGGCCCCTCTCGCTCATTCCAGATCAGGTGAACCCCAGCAGCAAGCTAAACTACCAGTCAGAGCATCTGTCCCCTGTGGTCAGTGCATGTCATAGTGACTGGTCGACTGGTTGAATGGCCTACCAGACGACCGGGCACTTAGCATATTAGGCTTTTGTTATATAGGATATTGGTTTCCTCATTAAAACCAGCAACTAAATCATAGCTTTATAAAAACATCTGTGAAATAAAGAAATTAAATAAATAAATAAATAAAAAACATCTGTGAGTGAGGAAAAAGTACAGAATACTAAACATTTAATTAGTCCAAAAATTGAAAACAACTATCATAAAACAAAGCTAAAGGAATACTCAATAATCTTCCAAACTTCTACAAAGTGGCACCAATTCTTAAGATTAAAAAAACATAATTTAACATAGTTTTATGCAACCTATTTTTCATCTTAATAAATAGTTGCCTTCATAATTTTATGTAATAAATTATGTCTCCTGTGTTGAAAATCATGCACACCATCCCTTTTTTCTCAAATAAATGCAGAACGTGGCAATGCATTCTAAAAATCAGTTTTATCACCTTTTTAATACATGTAACATAAAACTAAAATGGAAATGGATCCACGAGCAAAAGAGAATGAAAACCATTTAAGCTCTCAGAAAAAATTGACATAATAATGAATAATATTTTACAAAACAGTGATTTTCTACATTAAAACACTGAAAAGGTATTTACTTTTCCCTTCTTGTCACTTGCAAGAGTTGTGTATGATAAGAAAGATTATGTCAAATCAATACTACACTCCACGGAACACCCACTGCATTTGCCAGGTGATGGTGGTAAATGGATACAAGTTTAAAGGTTCAAACCGCAGCCATCAAGCCAGGAACAAATAGCTCCAATTCACTGCTGACATGACACCTTTCTCCATCATGCCCCCAGCCCATGTTGCCATTTAAGAAAGTCCTGTCCTCACTGTAATATCCATCCTATATTATGGCCTTATCAACAGGAGAGATTTTGATAATGCTATAATACAAGTGCAAAGTTGGAATTCTGAGAATTTCTAAAAATGGAAAGTAACACAGTTGAAAAAGAAAGATGGGAAATGTGTGAGGGACCAGATTGTATTGTTGCAAAAACATTGGAGAAAAAAGAACACCCCCCCCCATCCCCCCCCCTCCCCCCATCACTCTCTGAACAAACACCCAGTCAAGATGTGGTCCTTTGAACATGGAAGGCTGGCTCACAACACTATCCTCCCCTGTCTGATTCTAAATCAGAGGCCAGCTTCCTAGATCCAGCCTTATGTTTTCCCACCCTCTGTGGTCTTGACTGAAGACACAATAAAGAAATCTAATCCTGCCATCTTCCACCTCCATGCCCTTCAGAACAATGGAAAGGCTCTCACCTCTCACACTTCGCCCCCTGGTGGTGACCTGGGCTGCCCTCCCCTCCATGCATCAGCATCTCCCGGGCTGGATTCCTTTTGCTTCCTACACACATCACACTTTTCCGTTCACATTATCATGAACCTGACTTGGGAACTGCCCTGCCTCTTCTCCATGCAGCATCTCTGGAAAGCCTCCCCCACCTCCCGTTCTCATTAAGTGCTCGCCTCAGATGCCAATAGCTTAGCATTCTCACAGGACTTAAACTGTCACTTCCCCACAGACATCCCAAAGTTTCTTGAAGACATGGGTACATCTTACTCATCTCTGGAATGTTAATGTTATCACAGCATTTGCTGCAGGGACTCTCTGCCGACATAATGAAGGCATATTTGCATGCTATAATATAATAAACATTTATGAATTGCCTCCAAAAAGATTAGTGACATAAATGCACTGTCCCGCATGAGAGTTTCACTGAAGTGTTTTATATATACACTAGAGGCCCGGTAGACGAAATTTGTACAAGGGGCTTGGCCTTCGCAACTGCTGTGGCTGCCTTGGCCCTCACAGCCACGCAGCTACCTCCGACCCCGGCAGCCCGGCTTCATCCGGTAGGTCATCCAGAGATCATCTGGATGGTCATTCCACTGTTTGGCCATCTGGTCTAATTAGCATATTATGCTTTTATATATATATATATATGCAGCAAAGTTACACTGTAATAATTATGTTTTCAATATTTTATGAAATTGCTCAATTATATGTATTTTCAGTGGCCTCTTGAATACATACACAATGAAAGTTCTTTTATTTTGACAGTTATAGGATAAAAAAGTCTTTTATTACAAACAGACTTAAGATGTGTATAGTATAGAAGAAACCTTATATTCAAAGTCAAAATTAGTTTCTATCAAAGTATGGGTGTTTTGCTTTGGAAGTTAACAAAGTCCATGTATGTTTTTTTAATGACTTAACTTTTAAAAAGCTCATATGTGGACCTATTCTATGTATGGAGACACATGAACTCTCGAGAAAGTTATAGGGCATTTTAAAAAAATCATGTAAACTAGAGTTTAGAAAGCAAAAAGTAACATGGTCTTTAGTTCTGGGAGCAGAGGCAATCATTTGTCAATAACTGTACACAGCACAGTCAATTTATGTCACTGACAAGAGACACCACTTCAGTGATACGTTTCTGATCTTTCCCCCACACACTCTAACTCTTAAATTCAACGCATCTGGAAGCCCGTGAGCCACATGATCTATGGAGACAACCTAGCGGAGAAGACACTCATCACTCTCATCCCAAAGAAGCAGATGACCAGGTGAGGCACTTTGCTCAGCCTTTCCCTCCAAGGGACACCATCCTGAAAAGAAGTTCGGACCCACATTTCTGAACTCTCCCCACAGAGAAGGAAACATCACGTGCTGACAACCCACTGAGAGCAACTAACAAGGCTCATGACTGACACCTTCATTTCATGTCTCCTCTGAGTACGTCACACTTCATGTTTACTTTCTCCCTTATCTTCAGGATAACTTTAAAAGATGCCAGACAACCAAGAAAATCCTCTGCAGTGGTTCTCAACCTTCCTAATGCTGCGACCCTTTAATACAGTTCCTCATGCTGTGGTGACCCCCAACCGTAAAATTATTTTCGTTGCTACTTCATAACTGTAATTTTGCTACTGTTATGAATCATAATGTAAATATCTGATATGCAGGATGTATTTAGGCGACCCCTGTGAAAGGGTCATTCGACCCCCAAAGGGGTCGTGACCCACAGGTTGAGAACCGCTGCTCTATAGAATCCAAGACTTGAAAATCATCACTCAATTTTTCTTCTCTACTAGAAATAACTGTGCCACAAAGGTCTCGGTGTCTTTTCAAACTTCCCATGTCTAGGGAAAGCTTGGTTAATTCAGAGGAGAGAGCCAGCCTTTCTCCACATTATTCTATTGTTAAAACTATGAATGGCTTCAAATGAAAGATTAATAAAAGTGAAGTATAAAGAGGCTATACAATCGCCTGCACCAGGGATAAAGGGACTCAGACAGGGGTGAGAAATACATTCCCATAGGAGACAGTGGTCATTTCTAGAATTATAAAACAAACTCTTGAAATATGTAACTGGTAATCAACCAGTGTGTCATGTTTTGTACAACAACATTATAAACTTTTTCAAGGTTTTTTTTGAAAAAATATGTATCGTATCAGTGAATAGTCCCTAATGTCTAAATAACTTGCCAGCATTAATGGCCTTGGCACTGTTCCAGCACTGTGCCAGCATTCAAAACCTAAATGACATTACCTTGTCATTACTCAATTGTGGTAAAAATATGATGCCTTTTAATGGTTCTTACTTTCTTTGCAATGTGCTGGCAATTTTATTAATATTTTCCTGACTTTATTTATTTTGTTTTTCTAAAAGATACATCTCAAGCATTGTGGTCTCTAGTGTCCAGAATCAAACTGTGTGTGTGTGTGTGTGTGTGTGTGTGTGTGTGTGTGTGTGTGGCGTGCACGCGTACGTGCCCTTGAAATCTGGGCATTTACCAAAGTTCCATTCCTCTGACTCAATTGTTTCACTTTAAGATTTCTCATAGTAGTTGGGCCCTGTTTCATTCCTCCTTTCCCCTTCTCCCTTCCCTTCCCTTCTTTAGACAGACCTGCAGATTTCTGCAGACCCTCCAGGGGGAGCACAGAGAGAAGCAAAAGGGATCATTCTCGAAATGGGAAGAGTGATTTGAATATTGGAGAAGAGCAAAGGGGAAAGGGCCTTTCAGTTGAGAGAAGAGCATGTGAAAAGCACAGATGCCTGCAAGGGCAGGGCAGCTCCTACAATGGCAGCTGGATCACATGGAGGAATAGGATAGGGATGGAGTTGGAGACTCAGGTGGGGCAAATTTGTGCAGTCTTTTATTTCAGAATGTAGATTTGTACTTTATTCTGTAGGCAACAGAGAATGAGTAGAAGCTACTAAGAATGGGGAATGGAATAATTAAGTTACTAGTAGTTTTGAAGATGATGTTTTTGGTGGCTGGGACGAGGATGCCTAGAACTAAGAGAGCTGGGGGCAGTGGGACCAGGTGAGAGGCTTGGCATCTTTCAAGGAGAGTGATGGCAAGAGAAAAGCAGAGGTGGGGTAAGTCTAGATGGGTGCCAAATTTCAGAGACAAAGTCATGGACAGCTTTGTGATTTGTGAAGAGGAGAAGGAGTTGAAGATTGTCAAGATTTTTAGTTTAAGAAGTAGAAGGCTGAACAGAGCACCGGCTCAAGGAAGCAGAACTGACTTCTTAGAGTCTTAAGAGATGAGATACAATGCTTTTTAAGATGTCTGGAATAATTACCCAATATATACAAAGACGGCACTCAGGAGAGGAGCCTGGCATTGGGGATTCTAGCTGGGCAGGTGGGGCCTCACCATGGACAGGATTCAGCCCCCAGGAAAGAATGGGAATCACCAGCACAGAGTAAGCACCGTGCCTTGGGGGTGTTGAGCTGAGGTGCTGTGTTTTAAAGGTGGGGCCCAGAGAAGCCTGCCCTCATCTGGTCACCAGACGTATGGAAACTGGCAATCTAGAAAAGGCAGGTTCTAGGTCAGTGGTCGGCAAACTGTGGCTCGCGAGCCACATGAGGCTCTTTGGCCCCTTGAGTGTGGCTCTTCCACAAAATACCACGTGCAGGTGCACACGTACAGTACGACTGAAACTTCGCGGCCCATGCACAGAAGTCGGTTTTCGGCCTGGGCGAGTTTATTTTGAAGAAGTGGCATTAGAAGGAGTGGGGGGTGTCGGTCTGTCAGGCGACAGGAGACACAGCGTGGGGGAGGCGCGCGATTCATGCATGAGGTGAGTGAGCCAGTCAGTCAGCAGTCTCACGGTGCAGTGGTTAGTGCTAGTGTGTCCGCAAATCGCGCGCGGGTGACAAAAGTACCTACTCAAGCATAAAGTTACCTGTATTTTTCCAACCAGCTGCAAATCCTACAGGTATTTTTGTCATCAATTTAAGAATTGTAATTCTTTTGTGTTGGTGGTTTTATTATTATAAAATGAAACATTTTTTTAGGTGCCCTGTTTGAGATGGCTACAAAGAAGAAGCAAAGAAAAACAGAAGATGAAAACCATGAATTTAAAGTTGAATGTACCTACCTATATAGTTTAAATTTTAAAAATTTGGCTCTCAAAAGAAATTTCAATCGTTGTACTGTTGATATTTGGCTCTGTTGACTAATGAGTTTGCCGACCACTGCTCTAGGTGAAAAGGGGACCGGCCTGAGCCTGATGTTGGGTTCTCGGAACATGACTGACATGGCCTTCAAGTTTTCTGACTGTAGTCTGGTTGATTCCAATGCCTGGAGGGGGCTAAACCTGCTCGTGGGGAGGGAGGGCGGGCAGAAGCGACTCTGGACGCCCAGTGAAGCCTCTCTTATGTTCCTATGCCAAGTGCCAAAATGATCCAATACAACTAAAAAACAATGCCTATGCCATTTCACAGGTGATACTGTCCTGTCAGACTGAACTCCTGCCTTGTAACACCAGCATGCAACATGCTTCCTTCATGCGCAGAACATTCTCTAAGTCACAGCCTACATGCTCTCCACGTGTTACCAGTTGGAAGAGAGCAGGAAAAATATTAAAGGGCATATAGCAAAAAGGAATTACATGCTCTCGTTTTTTCTCCTTGAAACTTAACCAAAGAGCCTTTCTGATCATTGCAATGACCGTTGAAAGAAAGCATGCTTTTCGCTTGCATAACAACTAGGGAGTAGTTGAGAATATTTCCCTTCTCTTTTTCTAATAATGGTGAAAAAACTAAGAGGTGTCGCTCCTAACAGGGTTGGGGGCACGTCAGGTTACTGGCAGGGAAGAATCCTGGCTCTCTGGAAAAGATGAAACGCCCGAGGCTTCCCAGCCCGAGGGCAGCCTGCCATTGCTGCACAGTGTGCCATTGACCATGGAGAGGGGAACAGGATGGGAAAGAGTATAGTTGGCCCATTGTTTAAATGGGGCTGCAGACATCCTTATTTGCTGTGTATTAATTGAAAGACACTATTGGTTTTGTGGCTAGAATAGTTTGCTTCTGAAATTTGCTAGATAAATGGGTGCTGATTTCTCAGAAAACTCAAGGCCAAGTTTAATTTTTCCAGCTTTCAACCTAACCCATTATCCTTCTTTTCTGAAGAGTGAAAGCCTTAAATGGAAATCAAAGTCTGAAGCGCAAGCACTGACCCTCTTTGCCTGAACTGGTGTTCAAGAGAAACGACACTCTGCGTTTCCTTTCTCACTTCTGAGAAACTGGTTCAAAGGTCACGCCTAATGGAATTCTTCAGAAGTTTTGTTTTCCTTTGCAGTCTTAATAAAAGGCTCCAAGCCTGACCCAATAAAATTTAGACGATGAAGCAATCTCGGTTGTTGAAGGAACCTCCATGGATTTTTCCCTTTAAAATAATCACATATAGGAGATCAAAGGCAGTGACTTGCTATTTCATTAAAACAACACATCAACTCATCCACACTTAGGCAGATATCCTTGTTTCCTTTGTAGATATAACTTAGTTTTTTATTTTCTTTTGGATTGAGTTATCAAGATAGGTATGATAATTAAGCATACACATTTTGATCTGCCATTATGAAACATTAAATATAATTTTATTGAAAATGCATCCCTTAATGAGATGGATGTGGGGGATTCAAAATTAGTTTATGTATCCATGCAGAAGTGTTATATTTTTGGCCAAATAAGACAGGTCAGTACCAAAATTTCTATACTGGACTTTTATAGGTACAACTATTAAAAAATTGTTCACATAAATATGCGGTGAGGCTCGGGATGAGTATGAGGTTGGCCTTTATTTGTCAAAAAGGAAGAGACACTGTGAAAGGGAGGTGGAAAGACTGGGTAGAGGGCAAATAGGTACTGGAGCAAATGAGGGTCTTGACTTTGATTGCCTTAGAGTGCTTGGTGCCCCTCACCCTGCGACCTGCCACCTTCTGGAAGCCACTGGTCCAGAATTTACTTTCTCTAGAACCTCGTGCTTCCTGACAGCTTCACCCCAGATTCTTCCCTGGGGGTGCAAAATGCACAACATTGTGTAAGAAATATTAAGGTCTTTTATTAGTGACGCAAAGGGGAATGACTGGGTAACACTGACCTGCAGAGCAAGGCTTCTTAAACTTTAATGAGAAATGAATCGAAAGGGATCTTGCTAAAATGCAGATTCTGGGCAGAAGGTCTGGGCTGGGCCTGAGATTCTGCATTTCTAAAGGCTCCAAGCTCTAAGGTGGGTCTGAGGCACCTCTGGGGATGTGCTTCAGCTGGAGAGAATGGTCTTGCATCTGCCTCCATGCTGGTGAGGTGATGAGGAGCACCCACCAAATCTGTAAGGAATACGTACAAGGCACCCACAAAGGCAGCACCGAACCACAACAGAGCACAAAGTGCCGACGTTCATAGAAGGGTCTCAGGCTGAGCAGGATGCTATGGGCTGAAGTTAACCAGGAATGACGGGATGTGGCTGTGCAATACACTGGGTCTGATGGAGGCCAAGGGCAGGCAGGTAAGGGCAGAGAGGGGATACAGCGCTGAGCAAGCCCAATTCTGCACAATTAGTTCAGATGACCTTGGCTAGCTGAGAAAGGCTCACTAGGAGAAAATAGAGACATTTGGAGGGTTTAGCTGGGGACAGGGAAGGCGGAGAATTGCTGGAAATCTCTAAAAGGCAAGTTGAAAAATTTGACAGTTTTAAAGGGAATAACACCATCTCATAAACTACAATCCCTGGATAATAAATAATCAAAGAAAAGAGTTCCCAGAAAAGAGCACATAAGAGCAATCTATGAGGGAATAATTATGTAAATGGTGTTACATCTATACTATGGATGCAGTGCTTACACGAACAAAGTCAGTCTACATATTTTGACAGAAAAGGTTCCCACATCATATGATGTAAATAAAATAAAGTTGCAGAATAATAAGGATACATTATAACTATTTCAAAAATAAAGATAATATATACTGTGAGAATTTTTTTAAAGTAACTTATGTCTTGAAAAATCCATTCAGCAACATGTTAAAAAGTGAGTCTGAATTTTGTTATTAATTATATATTAATTATGTTGAACACTTGGTTTCCAAAATATTCCAGACTTTTGATAAAATAAGGAAAAACTCTAAGACTGCAACAGTCAAATGACCCTAGTACCTTATTATGATGCTAAAATTAAATACAATAAAAATCACATTTGCAAGGTGAAATATGATTAACAACTTCATCTCATAGGTTGATTTCTAACTTCTGCAATAAACCGGACATGGCATTTGAGAGAAGGTTCTGACTAGCCATCAGTGATTAGGACTTTCTTGTACATAGAATCCCGCTTGGCGTCCCGTCAAAGGTCAGACTCTCAGGGAGGGAGCGCATGTACAATCAGCACCCGGGTCCCACACCACGCTTTGATAGCAAGGCTCTAGAGAAGGTGCTAGAAAGTTCTGGTCATTCTAGTATAAGTACAACAACATATTTTGATGTAAAATTCAGAATGTGGTTGACTGAGTACATTGTTTCGATGATTTTAAAACTGAAGGAATGAAATGAATGATAGCAATTCTTATTTTGTAGAATCATTCAATTTTCATAAGTTGGTATATCCAGCTTATCAAAGCAATAGTGATTTATTATATTAGATTGATGTCTTCATACGTTTAATGAGTTATATGTGCAACTAGTAAAAACTGCTCTATTTTTTTTGTAATCTCATTTTCTATAACCTGTTGTTGTTACATTCATTGAGTCAGCTCTGACTCCTGATGACCCTATGAATGAGTGATGTCTGCAATGTCCTATTCTCACCTGCCCTGCTCAGCTCCTGTAGACTCATCCTATGTTGTCAATCATCTCATATCTGGTCTTCCTCTTTTCCCACTGCCTTCTATTTTTCCCAGTATTGTTGTCTTGTCCAAAGAATCCTGCCTCTCATGTGTCACACACCTTTTCAAATGTAGAGAGGATAAATGTACATATGTTCACCTGCATGTTGCATTTTAAACACTATTCAAAATTCCCCTTCAGCAAAGGAATGTCTATATGAGCAAAATGACCAGCCAGCTAACCTGCCTCACTCTGACCTGAGAGCGGCTGCCACACCCCAAAGGCCTCCTTTGAGGATACACAGGTGTAGATTCCTATAAATTCCACAGCAGCTGAATGCCTTGGGGTTCCCATGGATCCAAAGGCTGCTCTGCCTGGGGGTGGCAGATGAGGCAGCCTGAGCTCTGTCCAGCAAGTTTTATCCCGAATACCCACTCACTGTTCCAAACATAGCCTCTTGCATTTATCAGTGTGCTAGGGCTGCCATAACAAAGTACCATAGGCTGGAAATGGGTTTTCTCACAGTTCTGGAGGCGAGAAGTCCAAGATCAAGGTGCCAGCTGTTGGGTTTCTCCTGAGGCCTCTCTCCTTGGCTTGCAGATGGCCACCTTCTCCCTGTGTCTTCACATGGTCTTTTCTTTTATAAAGACACCAGTCACATTGGATGAGGGCCTCACCCTCAGTGGTTCTCAACCTTCCTAATGCCGTGACCCTTTAATACAGTTCCTCATGTTGCCGTGACCCAACCATAAAATTATTTTCGTTGCTACTTCATAACTGTAATTTTGCTACTGTTATGAATCATAATGTAAATATCTGATATGCAGGATGTATTTTCATTGTTCGCGACCCACAGGTTGAGCCCCTGTATCCCTTTAAAGACCTTCTCTCCAAATACAGTTACATTCTAAGATATTGGACACTGGTTCTCAAACACATGTATTTGGGGAGACACAATTCAGCCCTAGCAGCTCTCCTAAGCCAGTATGAATTCAAAATACTGTACAGTGACACATGACCAGAGAGAGGCAAGAGGGCAGAAGCCGGCAGCAGCAGCCCTGGCCGGCAGTGCTGAGAGGAGGTCAGAGGGAAGCAGGGGGCAGGGGCAGACGCCTCACACCACAAACGCTGTTCTCAGCACCACACTCGGAGTTCCTGCCATGGCCCCAAAGCAGCTTTTGTATCCAGGACCGTGATTGGGTTTTCAATGAGACCTGCCTGGCCAGGCTGCTGCGGCAGCTTCCTGTCCCTTTCATACCCTCTGGAAACTTACAACAAGCTCCCATTGACTGAGACGACCAGGGTGCATCTTTATTCCTTGCAATTGGTAAGTGCTTATTACTGCGAATGAGCAAATGTGACATGTTACATACAAGTGCTTCTGTAGACGGCATGGGCTTCGATGACATGCACATTCTATGCAGATGAACGTGGGGGTCTCCTGTTACACGTTGCAGGCTTTGTCTTCATTTTTATTGAAGCAACAGTGCAAGGTAATCAAACAAACCCTTTTCTAATAGATACAAATGAAAATGTGTCGTCATCAAAGGTTCACGGTTACTTAAGCAGAGCAGGTCTAGTCTGTGCATGCGTGTGCTTGAGCGTGTGTGTGTGTGTGTGTGTGTGTGTGTGTGTGTGACCATGCATGCACACTGGCTAGCAGACAAGTCCCGTGTTTGTGTTTCTAAGGGCTACTTTTACCATTGCAGCAGTACTGCCTATTACTTTCAGGCTGATTTATGCTAGATTTAAATCTGGTAATGTTTCCGTAATCTTCAAAACAAAACCCAGCAAAGGCCTTGGATGGCGCCCTGCAGAAGCATTTCAGTCTACCTAACAGAGCCCATGCTTCATAGCTTCCTCCTTAATGTCAGGAGCACTTTTACTGCAGTATAGATGCTAATTGCCACTTATCTTAATGAGTTCTTTTCAAATATAAAATAACCTGGCTTGAAATATAGCAGACATCTTGGTCACAAAGAGACAGGGTTAGGAGTTCTGTTGGCTCCTGGGAAAGATGGGGTGTGTTTTACCCTGTCTGCTACCTTCCTGTTGGTTGAAGGCGTTCTGATTTGGGGTCTTGGAGGGAGGAGTTGCTGCTCCATCTTCAGTGTGAGGGGGAAACACTCCGTGCACGTCATGGAATAGAACGTTGGCTCCAAAAGCCAAAAGCACAGCAGGCGCCTCTGAGGTTATTACAGCAGAATTATGGGGTAGCTGGTATAATCAGTTACTAAGAGCAATTTTTAATAAAACTGTAGCGGATAGTTTCAGTTTAAATTTGATTTATTTTAAAGTTTATATGATTTTTAAATGAGATTATTTCCTAGTTAATGTTCCTATCTCATCTCTCCTATCTAAAAATTTCTAGTGTCCAGAACAGTGCCTGGTGGTTCTGGGTGCTCAATAAATATTTGCTAAATAAATGAATGAATATATTTAAAACTGATCACCATAAGGCACCATTTCTCAAACAATGTTAATAAATATTTTTATTCTATAGAATAATATCGTGCCATCAATTTTAAAAAGCAATCTCACATTCATTATTTTAACCGAGTCTAATCGCTAGTATATTAGGTTATATATTATTGTAATATATATTATTATTTTTATGTAATCATAAGAAAATGTAGGCAAGAGATTACAGGACTTACTTAGGTGATATAATTGGCAAATAATAAATGGGCTAGGACACTGCATGTTCTCCTTGAAAAATGGGCCTCAGAGCTGCCCACAAAGTAGCAGAAAGCGCTGCTTTGCAAAGGGTAACTCTCAGGATCCATGTCCCACTTCTGTTCATTCTTCATCCCAGGGACCCTCATCCACTGCTCCTCCATCTGACCTTGGCTTCTGTCTGTAAGAGTAGGGCCTGAGCAGCCTTTGGCTGGCTCTTTTAGTTTCTCCTTTCTTTGCTTTTTGTTTTTATTGTAGCAACATATGCGTAACATAAAATTTACTATTTTAACCATTTTTTTACGTACACAGTTCACTGGTATTAGGTCCATTAGCATTGCTGTCCAGAATTTTTTCATCTGCCTATACTGAAACTCCATTAAACACTAACTCCTCACTCCTCACTCCCCCTCCTCCGATCCCCTGGTAACCAGTATTCTAATTTCTGCCTCTCTGCTTTTGATGACTCGGAGAACTGCCTATATGTGAAATCATATAGTATTTGTTCTTGCTTGTGACTGGCTTATTTCACTCAGCATAATGTCTTCAAGGTTCATCCATGTAGCATGTGTCAGAATGCCCTTCCTTTTTCAGGTTGAGTAACGGAAGACAAAGTATTAATTACAACACCATTGTGTGTCCAGACCACATTTTGTTTATCCATTTGTCCACCGATGGATGTGTAGATTGTTTGAACTTTTTGGCTTTTTTCTTTTAAGTAAGAAAAGTAAAAAGGGAATTTCCCAGGAGATATTGGGAGGGAAGATGATAGCTTGGTGAGATAACCAGGCAGATTAGGTCTAACAAATCATCTCACAGCTCAATAGCTGAAGACAGTCATCATCATTTATGATCTCATGGTTCCTTTATGCAGGAATTCAAGACAGGGACAGCACGGGTGGGTGGTTTATCTCTGCTCCACAAGGTCTGCAATCGAAGCTGGAAGACCCAAAGCCCTGACTGGCACTGGGGGACTTGCTCGGAAGGTGGGTGGGCAGGTTGGCCCTTCACCCTATGGACCTCTCCATGGGGCTGCCGGAGTGCCTGAGGGTGTTGAACTGGCTTCCCTACCTACTGCAGTCACACACTCAGTTCAGCAGTCTCCTGCTAGTCACAGAGGCCAGCCCTATTCACTAGGGTGGGTGCACACAAAGGTGGGAACACCTAGACACTGAGGTTACAGGATACTGGTTACCACAAACCTTATTACTGTTAATTCCGCAGAGTGAGCTAATTATATGGAAACTTTTTAGAAATAATTATGATTTTAGAATTTATTACTGCCTTGAAATGCATGGAAACAATCAAAAGAAAAATTTTAATTCTAGTCATTCATTCATTCATCAAATGCATTCAAATAACATATAAGGCAAAGTAAACAAGATAAAAAGCCAGGATTTCTTTTTCACATTTACGGGACATATATGGATATCTTAAGATAACTCTAGCCCTAGCTGGCTTGGCTCAGTGGATAGAGCGACAGCCTGTGGACTGAGGGGTCCCAGGTTCGATTCCGGCCAAGGGCACATGCCTGGGTTGCGGGCTCGATCCCCAGTAGGGGGTGTGCAGGCGGCAGCCAATCAATGATTCTCATCATTGATGTTTCTATCTCTCTTTCCTTCTCCCTTCCTCTCTGAATCAATTAAGAAATATATTTTTTAAAAAAGATTAATCTATATTACTCACTGGGTTCAGAGAAGTGATTTCTGCCCCATTGTGGCTTCTAAGCCAGTGGTTTCCAAACATCTGCCCGAAACCAACTTTGCTTTTTCCATAAGGTCCTTTTCATGCAACTGAAAAGGCTTTCCTATATTCCAGGCGTATTTCACGTCTGCCTGTCCCGTGTACTAAGAAGTGGTTGGAGGAGATCATTTACAAAGTAAAAGACTGGCCACTCTTCCTTAGTAAAATAAAATCTAGGGCTGTCAAGAGTTCCGTAACTAGTGTTTGAATTCCAAAACTGTGGGCAAGCATGTGCTAAGCTTCAAAGCCAGCAGGAGCCACCCTGGAGGTGCCCTGTAGCAGGCTTCCGGCCAGGGCAGCTGAGGGGAGACGGAGGCCCTCACTTTAGGGGCTTCTCTGCAAATGGCTCAGTTGTCAAACACAATCAGAGTTTTCTCGGTGTGGTGACTTACTTCACCTCTAAAGAGGACTGGTGGTCCGTGGCCACGTTCTAGTATAAAATTTTAAGCGAGGACATATGCTTCATCTCACTCAAGATGCAATTAAGTGCATAAAATATTCTGTATTGCAGGAACCTTTCCCACTGAATTTCCCACTCAATGTCTTCTTCTCTTCCCTTTCTTTCTATTCCTCCTCCCCCTCAGACTCCCGCTCTTTCTAATAGAATTACCTGGACTCCAGAACACTCTTGGCTCAGCAGTTCAGTTAAGGTAATTGACTATGACCCTCACTAGATTCAATACTTTAAGTTACTAGACTTCTCAAGCTGCAACGTATCACATGCAATGGGAAATTCTGTTCAAAATGTTAATTTTCTTTCTATAAAATGCGAATTTTTTTCTCAATAGTTGTCACTACCTCCAAATTAATGCATGCTATTAAACAGCCGCACAGCATCTCAAGATGCAATGGAAATTAATTCCCATTCGTTACCAACTGACAGTCCACTACCACCTGCCATGTAAGACAATAAAAGTTTCGAATGCCCCATTTTTGTCCTCCAGTAAATGTTCAAAGTCACATGACATCAAGAAAAATATTATAACTGGACTATACATAAAATGACCAAAGCTACTTCAGATTTTTGCTTGTGGTGGAATAAACAAGGAGGTTCTGAGGATGAATTGAGATCTGCTAAAAATGAAATTGGCCTTCCATAGTTACAGCAGCATAAGTTGAAGAAGACAGTTCTTTTAATTAAGAACAGAACTGGTCAAGTTCTCTGACAAGCATGGGGCACTTCAAACAGCATGTAATTTCAAGAGGTTGAGCATAGCTATGTGGATGCCTATAAAACACATAAATTAGCAACGAGGCTATGCCTTTTAATGCTCTCACAGATCCCTATTTCCATAAGGGAAACAAATCTTGTACTTCTCTAATTTTGTGAATTTATGTTTTTAGTTTTTAACATTCTATCAATATCGATTTAAAGAGTGCAAACTGTTTAGAATGACTTATTTTTAAGTGGTCAGACAAAATAAAAGCAAAGCATAAGAGTTGAGAGAGCAGACTGATTAATAGGCAAGAAGAAAAATCAATACTTGTTATTGTGTGTCTTTTGTCAACTTAATAACAGTGTGCTTATGCAAGTTTTATAGGTCTTATCTCTAGATAAATGTGTGTAAAGCCAATAAACAAGTAGGCAGATTGTTTACGTGCATATACATGCAAACACATTCTCTATGTATATACACACATATAATCTAAGTGGCACATATATGCAGATGCCACTTTTCTTAAATAAAATCTAGGGCTGTCAAGATTCCCCCTAGAAGAATTCAGCCTTTGAGTAATGATTGAACAAGTGAAGCAATTCTGTCTTCCTGAGTTTTCTTGGTCTCTCTTTTCCTGGTGAGGGCTTCCACTCATAAGGACCAACCTTGGGGGAGGAAAGATATTTCTGTCCATTTTTATAATCTTATTTTTATTATGATCTGGGCCAGAGATCCTCAAACTTTTTAAACAGGGGGCCAGTTCACTGTCCCTCAGACATTCCACACATGTGCACTGCGGGCCCGGGATGAGTCAGCTGCTAAGCAGGACAGGCAGCGGCGGCAAAAACACCCAGCGGGCCGGATAAATGTTTTCGGCGGGCCTCATGTGGCCCGCGGGCCGTAGTTTGAGGACCCCTGATCTGGACCTACAAAACTATCCCTTGATTTCTTTTGAAGCACAAAACCACCTCTCAGAACCATAAAAGGTATAAAGTGGGAAGTGAGCGAGGGGCACACGGACATGAAATAGAAACCATGCACCAACATGGAGTTGAACTTTGGAGCTTCCTGTCTGAGTCTGCAGGCCTCTAATTCTCTATGAGATTCCAGGGAAATGGGCTCTCGGCTTATTTCCAAGGGGTTCCATTTTTAATATTTACACTTTGTGCTCTTAAATATTCTGGTCTTTCATTCCACAATGAAAATGGGGGGAGAGATGTACTTCCTTTCTCACTTGTAGCTTCCTGCCTCAGAGCTCTGCTTCATCCTAAATGACTGGTGTAAGGAATGACTTCATTTGCAAGTCTCACTCTCTTTTTAGTATAAGAATATCTAATACAAGAGACATACACATTAACCACATAAACCTGGTTTTTAATGAGAAAGCAGAGATTATGAAGCAGAAAGTAATATGAATTACTAGTGGGAAAATGTGCCCAGAGCATAAAAGTATACTCCAAAATAATTATTTGTCTTACTTCACAATTCAAGACCCTATTTCTTTAACCCACCAATTATTTTTATCTGCTATCATTGTACTTCTCATTATTGGGGACTTTAAGATTAAAGATACTTTAGTTTTAACACTATCTGATTTCTAGGGATCCAACATGCTGAATGGTGTCACGAGATTCAGTCTCCCCTATCACCAGACTCAGTCTAGACAATCTGGTAAAAAATCCATGATAATTTAGTTATTGTGTGGAACTTCTTAGTTGCTATTAATTGGGGGAAAGACAATATCTTTGTTCCTAGGACACAGAGTGTAGTTGGTTTTACACAGAAGGGTTAAAAAAAAGTTCTGGACAGATTGTATAAGGAAAATCATTAGAGATTCAAGTGACAAAGGACAAATACATATTCCGCCTGGCTTCATTCCGGAGTACAAACCTAAGACCACCATGGCCACCTCCAGAGGATGGGTGGGGAGGGAACAACTGTGAGCATTAGGGAGAGGACTTTTTTGAGAAGAACAGGGTATGCAATAGCCTTTGCTTCTGTATGTTGGCTCTAGCTAACTTGGATTTGGCTTTTTGCCCCAAATGATGTAGGAAAATACAGAATGCACACAGCCCACTTTTAAGAGGTAGGACTTGAGTTCCTCAGATTCCACTGCACACCTGGAGGCCTGGCTAGTGGGTGGGGGCCCCATGGGTGGTTAGCTCCTGGGCCATGTGCGGTTTATTAAACTTGGAGAAAATGTCTGCTTTACTGAAAGCATGTGGGTTGAGGGAAAAGAAGAGTTGGCTCTCAAGAGGAACACCTGTATACCAGAAAAGCACAGAATGAAGATTTCCACCATCTTATCTGATAGGCTATTTGCTAACGATTAGTTAACTAATTAGTGATCTGTGTACAATTACTCCTCAGTCATGACTGCCTATGTTCCATCGCTCTTAACTGAGGAGTGTCATGGTGGCGCCTATGCCAGAACACTCTTCAGTAAAAACGAGGTGGGGGTAGTGTTCACTGTGTTAGAAATGCAAGTGTTTACTTCTACAAGTGACTATGAAGACAGGAGACAAAGGGAGTATTCCAGGCTACAGGAAAATCAATATTAGTACAGACAAGTATTGTGTGTGAACATTACTTTAGACTGATAAAAGGAATCCTGAAAAGGAGGCTTCTATGAAACAAACAAAAAAATTCTTTTGCAGTGAAGTCTTCTCTTCCATCTTTTAATTCTGTTTCTTGGCTGTGAGACTCGAGCTCTCAATCTTCCCTCCTCCCTGTGCTGTGGCCTCATGAGATCCCCTCTCACCACTGGTCTCCCAGCAGGGCATTCCCCAGGGTCTGCTCCTGGGCCTCTCTTGGTCTTTCCAACTAGACAGCTTCCAGCCCCTCTGCCTTCTCCCATTTCTTCCATATCTTTGACTCCAAGTGCCTTTCTCAGCCTGACTCTGTCTGCAGGTGCTCCTGATGCCTGGAGTGCTTGGTGCAGCACGAAGTCAGTGGCAGGAATCTCAGCTAACAATGGGCTCTTCCTGTGCAAGGAAATGGCCCAAAGACTTAAAATATTGCATTTTCACAACGACTATCTGAGGAAAAGACTGTTATTATACCCGTTTACATACAGGCACTTCGAGGGCAGAGCTGAGGAGCATCCTGGTCGGAATCAACATTTGCTAAGAACCCTTTTCACCATAAATTGGACACCCTCCACAGCCCAGGCATCCTCTGTTCCCCTGAAGGGTGAGAGTATGCACAGTAGGGCTGCACCAAGATCACCATGGGGGTGGGGTGGGGAGGAGAGGAGAACATTGAATTTCCACTCATTCATTTACCTGAAGAAAACAAGGAAATGAAGAGCTGTCATATTTACCCCATGGGTTGGCACTGGCCCTCTCACTGGGCTCACATTTTAGATGACAGCATGCCTGTCATTGGAAGTTCCAACATGGAGGTTGATGATGACACCTCTGCTTATTTGGACACTTCACCTAGGACTCCTTATGGCTGCTGATGTGTGTTGGTCCATGCAAAATTTTGGATTATATTATCTATCTTTTTTTAAAATCTATCTTTATAGTAACTCTCACAATATGAACAAGATAGCACTAACAATTCTCACAGGTTCAAAAGCCAAGAAATGGCCAAACTCACACATCACACATCTGTCTATACCTGGAGTGATGAACACCAGTCATCTTAACCAGTAAAAATAGTAATAATCTGCTCAGTTCTAACATATTTAACTGTATAACTCTTTCAGAAGAAAAGTTTTTATGATTAAAATGTACATTGAAATAAAAAGTTTTAATGATGTTGTTCCACCTTTAACATACTGTTTTCAGTTCTATCTTTAGTGTACATTTATTATATAGTGTAAATTGTATCCAAAGCATATGTAATTAGTTGACTAGTATCCCCAGAATTCATATCTACTCATAAGCTCAGAGAGGGACCTTATTTAGAAATTGGGTCATTGCAGATTGATTAACACAAGGTCTTATTGGATTAGAGTGGATTCTAAATACAATGACTGGTGTCCTGATCAGAAGAGGTGAGGAGATACGGAGACCAAAAGAAGACCCTGTGAAGATGAAGACAGAGATTGGAGTCGTGCAGCCACAATCCAAGGAGCAACTGGGGCAACAAGGGGCTGGAAGAGATGAGGAAGAATTCTTGCCAGGGCCTTTGAAGCAATGTGGCCCTGCACCCACACCTTGATTTTGGACTTCTAGCTTCTAGAACTGTGAGAGAATAAATTTTTATTGGTTTAAGCCACCCAGTTCCTGGTAGTCTGTGATGGAAGCCTTAAGAAAGCAGTCCTCTATGTTTAAAATGTATAAGTGAAAAACAGTCACATATGGTGGTGTAAACTAACATTTTTCTGATTGGGTGGGTGGACAGGTTCACATACAGCTGCCCTCTACCTAGCAGAACCAGCTTTGAGTAATTCAAACAGGCCCTGTCCACTCCATTTCCAGCCCTCTTTTCTTTTTAACAGTTCTCTCTGCTTAGAAAGCTTTTTCTCCCATTTTTTTCCCATTGGAAACATTGTCTACCCCTCAAAGTTTGTGCCAAATACTCAATGCCTCCTCCATACTTAACCACATCCGTCTAATTTATTCATGCATCACTGTCATTTATGGATACATCTTTCTCTCCCATAATTCTGAAAGCTCTTTAAAGAATGAAGCTGATCCCATGCCTTCATCACACTGTAGAGCCTACCTGAGAATATTCCATAGGAAAACCACCGAGAACACACCTGATGCCTTCGATGGACCTGGAGGAAGCAGCCCAGAGGAGTGAGAGCTGCAGGGCTCTGGCCTTGGGACAGCTCTGAGCATGGTTGAATAAAACCTCACTGAAGACATATGTGTATGCCTGTCACATTTCCAAGTGACAAGGAGCAGTGGGGACAGTAAGCACACTGGATAACAGCTAGGACCGAGAAAAGATTTCTGTAGTATCAAAAAAATGGAATCACCTAACAAGCAGCGAATGTAAAATACCTAATTAGATAAAAAGAATGTTAAACATTCAAGGTAAAGATAATTGATTCATAGCTTTGCAGGAGTCACATGTGAAAAGACTGGGCATTTTATTTGACTGTAGAGTTATGTTCCTATCAGTCTTCATAGTAGTTAGAAACACGGGATTGGAAGTCAGTTTTCAGCTCTCTGTGCCTCAGCTCCCTCATATGTATAATGTATAATGTATAATGTATAATGTATAATGTATAAAAAGTCATGTTGGAGGGATTTAAAGAGGGTTAAATACAATAATGAATACAAAAGTTTTATGCTGAGCATGAAACATATTACTTAAATAATTTTTATTGTTGTTAATCCTCATCTGAGGATATTTTTTCCATTGATTTTTAGAGATAATGGAAGGGATGAAGGGAGGGGGAGCGACACACACATTGATTGGTTCCCTCCCACATGTGCCTTGATGGGGCCGGGATGGAGCCTGTAACCCATGTACATACCCTTGACAGGGAATTGAACCCGAGATCCTTCATTGTGAGGGACCAATGCCCTAACCACTTAGTGACACCAGGAAGGGCACGACTTAAATAATTTTAATAATCATTGCTATCATCATTGTTATAAACATTTTTCTCATCTTAACTATCAAGAAAACCTAGTATGAATCCAGGTTGCCCATTGGTATCGCTTGTTTTCTGCCTGTGTGTCGATGACGTGTGAGACAGAATTAGGAAGGAGACTGGCCACTGCAGGATGCCCAGAGAAGAGCCCTAGACATAACAATGTGCACAGGGATTGCAGCTTGCATGGGAGCAGGAGGCCAGGCAATGCTGGGCGATTTAGTATCTGTGTGCAAAGGCTATCCTTTGAAGAAGGGATGGGTGCTTCTCATGTGATTTAGGAGGTTAGAAATAACATCAGGGAATGAGCGTACAAAAGATACAGATTTTCTATCAATATAAATTAGTTTTTAAGGTTTGAGTTATTCAAAGAATTCATAAAATTCTCCCAGAGATAGTGAGTGGCCAAGGCATCCAAGCATAGAATGAATGGCCACTTGTCAGACTTGCTTTTAGCCTAACTGAATAAATGCCTTCCCAGTACTCTTTATACTCTGAAGGTCTTCAGATTGCACATGCTTTATCCTCCTCCCACCCCCAGACAATTCCCCGGTTAAATAAATAATTAATTAGTGGGCATTTTAAGTCAAATTCCCCAGAGATTCCCCACCTAAGAAAACAAAACTTCGGCCTGAACGGTGTGGCTCAGTGATTGAGCATCATCAACCCATGAACCAAGAAGTCAATAGTTCCATTCCTGGTCAAGGCACATACCCGGATTGCAGGCTCAATCCCCAGTAGGGGGTGTGCAGGAGGCAAATGACTGATGTCTCATGGATGTTTCTATCTCTTTATCCCTCTCCCTTTCTCCCTCTCTAAAAAAAATCAAGAAAAACATATTTTTAAAAAGAAAACTAAACTATGAAGACTGTCATATTACTGTTTCATTGCAAACAGTTCAGCCATGTTACTTAGGTTACATAATAATAGTACTTTAAAATTTAATAAAGATTTTTTAAAAATATTTTTTGAAACTTTACCTTTCAAAAATCAGTTTTGGAGTACATTTTGTTTCCTAAATCCTCAATTCACTACACACTCTGTGATTTGTTTAACTGAGTAGGCAAACAATGAAGAAAAAACATGTGGAAATGTTCTTAACACAGATTTACCTAATTATAAGGTATTTATAAGCAGTATTATTTTATAATAATATTTAATAATATCCAATAATGAAAAAATTATTATCTTAAATGTAGCTTGGAACAAAATATGTTGTATAAGTTTGACAGAACCACATTCAGCAGTGAAGAAGTGCCCTTGTATTTATTTCTCTATTATGTTGAGTAAAAAAAAAAAAAAAAAAATAAGACAGATTTTTTACTATAAATCATGTTTACAATAATATAGATTCATTAAGCTTTTTTGAAAAATTGTTTTTGAGAGTGTATATGAATGAATAAAATATCTTGGGAAGAGAGTAATCAAACATGATGAAAAGATGCTATTACCTATATGTTAAGCTACGTCAATAAATGTCCTACCCAAACTTTTCTTCTTTTATAGACAACATTTATAGTACCGTTAGTCTACCGGGTATATCAGTCTTGCTTTATTTTTCTCCAGCTATTTCACTAATCACATTTTCAAAATAAGAATGCTATGTCTTCTCACTCCTAACATCACTGACACCTCATGCATATATTTTGATTTGAAGATTTATATTTAACCTATATACTTAAAAACAAAAGTATATAATGCTATATTTGGTACAGCATCAAAAAATGTATTAGCCATGACAATAATTCTTAAGAGATTCACATTTTATGGAAGAAAACATGCAATGAAGAAATAAAAGCTTCACAAATGTGGCTGAAAAGAAAAATTCATATATATAAACATTTTCAAAGTGACTTGTGACTATAAAAAGGAAATTAGACTTTACCATCTCCTGTATAAAAAGATTTCTGCACATTCTTTGTTGAAGTACAGAATAGGGGCAGTTAACAATGGAAAGACCAAAGTTTTGCAACAAAAACCTATATGACTGAGGCAAGCAAGCTAGAAAACCCCAACCCTTCAGAACCAAGCCTTTCACATCCCAGGGCTTAGCAGTGGTTCTCAACCTTCCTAATGCTGTGACCCTTTAATACAGTTCCTCATGTTGTGGTGACCCCAACCATAAAATTATTTTCGTTGCTACTTCATATCTGTAATTTTGCTACTGTTATGAATCATAACAACCCATGTACATACCCTTGTACATACTCTTCAATCAGTAATGTAAATATCTGATATGCAGGATGTATTTTCATTATTACAAATTGAACATAATTAAAGCATAGTGATTAATCACAAAAACAATATGTAATTATATATGTGTTTTCCGATGGTCTTAGGCGACCCCTGTGAAAGGGTCATTCGATCCCCCAAGGGGTTGCAACCCACAGGTTGGTGACCCTCAAGTTGAGAACCACTGGCTTAGAGGAATTAAGGGTTAGTAGGGGTTCTCTGGTTTCAAATCTAATGACCGAATTGGGGCATCTTAATTTCAATTTATTATTTTAAAATGCACACTCTGAAAACCTCTTATTGAATAATACTAAAACTCTTTAATAGTGAAAAGACACTAGTCTGCAATAAGAGAAATAAAACAGATATTAGAAAAGAAAGGAGAAATAAAACAAAGACCAATCAAAAAAGCAATTATCAGAGAGTAGATCTACTCAGACCATTTGCATCCTTTCCTTCGTTTCTCCCAGCTCCTACATAAAGATACCTCGTACTACCATCCTCCAAAAAAATCATAAAAGATGTGAGTATATTCTTTCCTTTTCCTTTTTATTTTTTATAAGGAAATAAAAATGTTCATGCCAATATGTCTCACAGTACCCATAAGTGTGAATTTTAGCTGCGTACCCCTGTGTCAGCACTGTGATCTTCATAAGTCATTTACACTCCAGTTTTCCCTTTATTTAAGGCATATGGAGATATTCGTTTTCCCCCACAAAGGAGAATTACATCAAAGATGTATATAAAACTGCTATGAAATTGTGCTATGGAGGCATGCTTGCAACAGCACAGAGGCTTAAATGGTCTGGTATTTAATGATAAATAAAACGTTAACACTCTCTTTAAAAACATATGTAAGAGAGCTGAAAGAAGTCTAAAGACTGAAAAAGCTTAAATCATAAGCAATAATGCCAAAATAAATAATTGTGAACCCTAGAAGTTAAAAATATTAGTTCTAGTAATAGTCACTTGGGAAAAATAAAAATTCATTATTTGAAGGAAAATGTAAAAATGTTGTCATAAAAATACCATTAGGTTTTAGACTTGAATTTTGGATTTGGGATGTATCTCAGTTAAATATGAACACTTAACTCTAGTTCTTTATTTTAAGAAAACTCTACAAGGCCTCGTTGTATTTTATACCCCATTGATTTTGCATGATGCCAGGGTATTAGTTCCTTTTGTGTTAAATCACAACAAGCCAGTTCTGGTTCTAGATCTGGTTCTGTCTGTTTCACTTGTGCAGCTGGACTCAGAATGGTGATATGATTTTCCTTCTCAAAGTGAACACATTAAGGCCGATGCCTAGCATTCTTGAAAATAACATACTGAATCTGCAATTCATATAATGCTAATCTGCATATAAATTTTACACATACAAAAGATTAGTGCCCAACATTCTCTTATTCATTCTAACATTTCTTATTGGTGTTTCTCTTTTTTGGTTTATAGAGTGCACCCAATAAATATAAGTGACATAATCCATAACTTGAACAGCTAAGAGCCATGACAATATACTGAAAGAGGAAAAAAAGCTATACAAGTGACAGTAATATAAAATGGAAAGGATATGCCACTTAGTAAAATAAAATGCATTTAGCTCATAGCAAAAAATAAAGAAGCTTATCTGTAGCTAGAGAAGCATAAATTTGGTTTCTTATTAAGCCAAATTCCCTTAATATGAACATTTAAAACCTTCCCATTGGAGATAAGACACTTATCCTTAATTTAAATATGCAATGTTAAATAAAGCGATGCCAATTCAATATTCTACTTAGCATTTCTTAAGAGTATGCAAGTTATTCTATTTCTATATGTTTTCAGTTGCATGTCAAGAAAATTTATTTTAAAATAGCATGTTGAGCTGTTAATCTGAAGAATATTCTATCTACACATGACCAAACATATAAGGATTGGGGACAGATTTCAAGACCAATACTCTAGAGATTGCTGTTGAGATTGAAAACCTGAATATGCAGGATGGGGCACAATGTAAATGTAAGCATATTTCTTAGTTCTAGTAGTTAACAGTGAAATGAACATTTTCTCCAGCTCACTTTTACCAGGGAGGTTCTATCAAATATAATATTTGGCATGAACCCTCCAGTGGGGTGCAATTGTGCTGAAGTAGCTATCTCAAAGAATACCATAAAATAATCCCATTCTGCCTTTATGTTTGTAGAAGTGATTTCTTTTTATAAAATACTCCATGCAAACCCCTCAACACAGTACATAAGCACTTGTGCGCTCCATCAGAGAAAATTCCTGGAGACAAATTTCAAGTATGCCACCAGAGTCAAGTCACATGCCCTGCTCTACAGAAATACCAGAAATCTGACATGTCGATGGTATTCACAGATGCAGATATATATTTATGGGACTCTATCAGCATACATCAAATGGCTATGAATAAAACATCATTTAATTCTGCCGGAATTCAATTCCAACTTCAGAAGTAGAGTATCGCTATATCCCTTGCCAATGTTGAAAAAGAAAGCAAAAAAAAACCCCCACATATCTCAACCTAACAATTTCTTTACTACATTACACTCACGTTTTTTATCAATGCCCAGACAACTTTAACCTCATGTTTACTTTCAGACACAGAAAAATGAAGATAATATTCATTTTCTAAGTTTTTCAATTTTTAGTATAGTCTGGTATATGGCCCACTTTACTTGCTGATAGAGACATGCAGAGTGACAAAACATGCATCCATTGAAACAGTAAAAACCTAGTCAGTGATATTTGAAGTCAACTGAGATCATTCACAATTCTCAGTTTCCTGAGCATTAAAGAGATAGTTGTTCTACATCTCATCAAGTAGCTGAAGCATCTACCGATGTTCTGATCCAAAGATCATCTATACTGTTTGCTATTGAACCACAGAAGATACTTGGGGATCCATGACCAACACCCACATTCCAAATCAGACAAAAGATTATAAAACCAAAGTCAACCCTTTCATACTCAGACCATGACATGAATGCATAATGTGATGTAGGAAAAAATAACGTCATTCATACAATGACTAGTTAAGAGAGCCTCTTGGACATAAGTAGGGAAAAGAAAAATGTTTGTACCCACCTGGGATCTTTCTGAATGCTGTCAATGGACGGGGATCTGGCCAAGGTGCCTTCGGGCGGGAGGGTAGGGCCGGATTTGCTGTATGGAGACTCAACAGAGGGACAATACTGCAGCTGTCGGTAGGGGTCGGCGTAATTGGAGGCTGGGCCGGCGGCGTAGCTGGCCCGCTGGAAGGTGGCCGTGGCGGCGTTCGGTGGGCCATGCTGGCTGCCTGTGCGCTGCAAGGGGACGGAGTCGACACCAGGGGAAGATGGGGCTAGGACAGGAAAGTAGGGACAAAGTAAAAAATTGAGGACCTGCTCACAGAAATGGTTAACCAGGTCTAAGCAAGGGGGAAAGTTACACACATAAAACAAGGGTTTGAAAGAATAAAAAAAAATAATTGGTCATATCTGAACCAATATACTCAATGTGATCCAGTAATGATAATTAGCATGCGATTTCAGAAATACACCTTTCTGCTCTAGAGGACAAGGCATCTATTGTCTGTTTATTACTTACCAACATCCAAGAGAAGGTTTATTAATCTAAGGTAAAAACAAACCCAGAAGAAGGAATATTTTATAGGGAATCGTGGACAGTTAATTATTGTTCATGTTGAGAAAATTCAGACAGTGTTTGTTCATGTGATGTTACGCTAAATTCATGGAGGGTGCAAAACAAACTTAGGAACGTAGTTAATTTTCCTGAGTTAAAAAGTAAGGAAAAGTGAGGGAATGTGTGCATGGGTGCAGGTGGGGCTCATGTTTCCCTAATTAGCACTACGGCAAAAAATGCAGAACTGCTCTAGTTTTTTTAAGTTGTTCGCTACAGATTTCCATAGATCTCTTTTCACCCAAAGCTGTCAGAGTAACACATAGATTAGGAGAAGGGTAGGCGTGCAGAAGTGGAAGACCAGCCCAACTGTAACCCAGACAAAACAATGAGCTTTCTTGGCTTTCGCAAAGCATTTGCATCTTTTCAATGTGTCTAAATTATTTTGAGGAGATTTTTGCACCAGTTACCAAAACCAGTATGACTATTTCTAAACTGAATTTCAATTTTTTGAAATTCTTCCTGGATTCTTTTATTTTCTTTTATTTTCTTTTATTTTATTTTATTGATTTTTACAGAGAGGAAGGGAGAGAGAGAGTTAGAAACATCGATGAGAGAGAAACATCGATCAGCTGCCTCCTCCAACCTCCTACTGGCGATGTGCCCACAACCCATGCTCTTGACGGGAATCGAACCTGGGACCTTTCAGTCTGCAGGCCAACACTCTATCCACTGAGCCAAACCGGTTTCAGCCATGAATTCTTTTCAGTACGTTTCTTGTCATGATTTCTGGGATTTTTCTGGGTCTCAAAAAATTTGATACCTAAGATTTTAGTTGACCTGTACAATGAAAGCATCTTTCATATTAATAGAATGTGACCAGGTATTAATTGCTGCAACAATGAATAGCCATGATCAATTTTAGGCAGGGTATTTACTTCCTGGCCTTGTAGATTAGAATATACCCAAAAGGTAGCCAGTGTCTAGTATGCCCATTTCTTCCCTGGATGCTCTCTACATGGCATTAGGTTCCAATTATATATCCGTGCCCCCGCCCCCTCCCCCATTAACTTTGACTCCCTGAGCTTCTTAGTGGATGGTGATAGAGTTTACTTATCCTCTCTTACATTAAATGATATAGGGCTTGTCAAACACAAAAAAAATATGTCATATCAAGAAAACAACTGTTAAAAGAAGTTAAGGAAATCATGTAGAAATGACCAAAGAGTCACAAAGTGAACTGGAGGAACACATTCTAATACTGAAAACTGATTTTTAACTAAGAGATCAGCACTTCTTATTTCCAAAGCTTCTAATACTTAATCTTATAATAACCAAAATTCTGGGAACAGGTACCAGTGAAAACTAGAAAAATATTTAAGAACAACTTTCTAAAATAAAGTATGTACATTTCCAGAGGAGCTGACTTTTGAAATGAGGACTGCTCTGATGGATTAAGTTTCATAATGATCAGATTAGACTAATAAACATTAAGTTTACAACCAGAAAATCTGTTTTATGTCTGTTAGGTCACAATCAATATGATAGTGGTGATAATTTAAAACTATAAAATCAGAATTCAAGTTGGTAACTCCAAATCGAAATAAATTAGAAACTGATCAATGCAGTAAAATAATGTAAAATAGCAATACAAATGTGGAGAAAGGTTATAGGACCACATGGAAAAAACAAGAAACACGTGTGAGAATCTAACAGGTCTCAAACTAGCCATCAGTAATGCCACCATGTACTTGCCTTATGCTTTTAAACATGACATTAAAAAAACGACTTCAACACATAAAGATTCAATTCTCCCTTTCTGCAGTGCATACCTGGTGTGGCTTATGCAAATCATGGCTCTTTATTTGCATGGATAAGCAGATGTTGGTCACACTACTAGAAGATTTTCTTTTAATACAATATTTCCCTTAATTCCTGTCCTGTTATACATTTTCCTTACTTAAATTTTAGAGCTCAGTTGACCAAATCACCTGCCTGGTAGGATTACTCTATTCAATTGAACCTTCTTGTGGCAAACACTTGAAGTGGAAGGTGCTTCATCGGGTCTGTAAGCACCCCTCTCCTCACTTGCCCTGCAAACAGCCCCTTCTCCCTCAATAAGCTCTTAGAACTCAATGAACCATCATACTGGTCTCTTTGAGGAGATTTTAGAATTTGCCTCTTCAGCAGGTTACTTGAAACTTCACCCGACATCTATGTTGTTCATGAAATTATATGTTTTCCATAGAGCTACACAAATAAAAGTCTGGCGTGTAAAAAGAGAGATGTTTTACACATTATATTTGAAAGAGAGGAAGAGAGATCCTTTTTAATAAAATCAAACATTCTCCAGGTACTCTGATGATGATAGATGGCTATATGTATTATTTACAGACAGTGGGGAAAAGAACAGAATGGGTAGATGTGTATATACAGAAATATGAAAACATAAAAAAAACCACATTTACATATGTTACATAGATAGCATGCAGTAAGCTAATTAAATGCTATGAACTCCCTCTGCAAGTTCAGAAAATAAAGATGGCTTAGGTGACAGTGGGTCCAAGAACAAGGCCTACACACTCTTCAAGAGAGTTTAATTCTGTTACTTTAGGAATGAAGGACCTTTAGCATCCAAGCCACTACATTTTCAACAGGATTATCATTTAGAATTAACCGTAAAGGTCTTTTAATTTTCTGCACTCCACACAGGCTGATCCATGCCAAATGCAATGGAAAATACCCAAGGTAAATTTAAGATAATCTTTTAATGTCAGATATTATTATATTTGTGGGGAGTGGCATTTAATGAAGAATTTTTAGTAGTGTGGAATCATTATTATTGGAGTTGATGTTTCTGAATTTTACCATGAACTGTTCTACTAGCAAACACTCTGTCTTCCTTCAGCTGTAATTAGATTTTTTATTTACACCATTTTACATATAAAATGAGTTGATATAGGTAAGCATCTGGAAGCTCTTCCTAGCTTTAAGACACTATTTATCATTGAGCTTATTAAACATTTCTATTTGGGTGATAATGTGGCCCTATCTTTTTAGATTAAAAAAAGGTAAAATTTTAAACTAATAAGTTATTTGACTTGCTCCAATGGGAAGTAATCATTTTTACAGTCTGAAGTAACAGCATTCACAAACAATAAACTGTGAATAATCCATATTTTTCTGGACTTAACTGGTAATTTTAACTGAAAATGTTATTTATGTGTCATTAAAGAATAAAAATAAAATTTTATGAATATGAAGGTTCTATGTAATTCTTCTATAACTTTATTAAGCACTGGCTGGTATTGTAGAGAATAAAGATGTTTAAAAATATTTTGCCTACATGTGCAAATATTTTTACCACATTCTTTTATTTTATTAAAATATTTTTATTGATTTTAGAGAGGAAGGGAGGAGAAAGAAATAAAAACATCAATGATGAGAGATAATTATTGATCGGCTGCTTCCTGCATGCCCCACACTGGGGGTCCAGCCCGCAACCTGGACATGTGCCCTACCAGGAATTGAACCCTGACCTCCGGGTTCATGGGTCAGCGCTCAACCACTGAGCATACTGGCCAGGCATTCACCACATTCTTTTTTCTTTTTATGTTGCAATACTTGTCAACCTCATAAGAATATTCAGCATGTTTTCCCCTTGCAATGTGTCTGTGATAATTCATTCTTTTTAAAAAATATATATTTTATTGATTTTTTACAGAGAGGGAGAGGGAGAGAGAGTTAGAAACACTGATGAGAAAGAAACATCGATTGGCTGCCTCCTGCACACCTCCTACTGGGGATGTGCCCGCAACCAAGGTACATGCCCTTTACCGGAATCGAACCTGGGACCCTTCAGTCTGCAGGCCGACATTCTATCCACTGAGCCAAACCGGTTAGGGCAATAATTCATTCTTTATTACAAGCTGACACTTCTATTACCAAAAGCTCAATTTCTCCACTCACTTAGAATCACATTTATCTATCGGGAAATTCATGTGTCTATCACTGATGCAGACGTCGGCCATTCTCACTAGTTTAGAGAGATGTGTTCGCAGGGTTGTCAGAGGCAAGAGTCTGTGTGAATAAAATGACTCTTAAGTTGACAGTCATCGATATGCCTTGAGTTTGAAATACAAATCTGTGTTATTTTGTTTTTGCTTAATAGACTTCAGCGTAAGCAAATTCACGAGGCTCACATATTCCTTGTCTGGCTGTGTCTATTGTACAAACTCTGGTTTTGAGAATCCTTTTCCCAGATGAAAGGTATGTTTTATTTCAACAGACACCCTAGTTAAGAGTGTGCCTCTTTAGATTTTCATCGTGCAGGATGTTAGACTGGTTGTCCTATAAAAGCAGGTGGGCTTGTTCACACCACAGTCCTCCTCATAGGCCTGCTTTTCCTGCTGACGTCCACACGATTGTGCCTCCCTGCCCTGGGAGAGGGCATGAATGGCAGCCTGCCTCTGCCTCTCTCTCCTCACTTACTGGCCCCACAGACAGGAGTGACTGCCATGTCTGGTGAGATGGCACCCTCTGGGGAGCCCTCTTGACCATGAACCACTGCAGATTCAGTAATTTTTACCTGAATCAGAAGGATTTTACCTTCTCTGGGGCTGTGAGGCTGGCTTCTATCTCAACTTTCTCTCTGCCTCCCTAGTAAGAGCACATCTGGGCCCATGGAGGCTGGCGGGCCACCTGAGAGCCTGCTCCCTTCTGCTCTTGCCTCCCTAGTGGGCAAGAGGTCTGCGGTTCTTATCTTGCAGTGGATGGGGTGCCTGCGCCTGAAATGTCTAAGTGAGGTCTGGGGCGGGGGGGAATCCTCTTTAGATCATGTTCTCTGGCATAGCTGTGGCCAATAGGAGGCTGCTCAGTTAAATGAAATCTTATTAATTTTCCATTGTGAACAGTGAACTTATTTGTATGTTTCACCATCCACAAGCTTGGAGCAAAAGAGAGGTGAGAAGTAGGATTTACGTACCCTGATCCTCTAACACTGTGGTCGGCAAACTGTGGCTCACGAGTCACATGCGGCTCTTTGGACCCTTGAGTGTGGCTCTTCCTAAGCCTTAGGAGTACCCTAACTAAGTTAATAACAATGTACCTATCTATATAGTTTAAGTTTAAAAAAATTGGCTCTCAAAAAAATTTCAATCGTTGTACTGTTGATATTTGGCTCTGTTGACTAATGAGTTTATTGACCACTGCTCTAACATGTATTTAAATGAGTATAAATACTTGTAGGTAAATCTCCATCATTAGGGAGATTTATTTTAGGAAAGCCTAGAAAAGTTTTTCTGAATACCCAAAGGTACACTGCTCCTCATCTGACTTGATGTCAGAGATTTGCGTTAGCCTTTATAATAAAGTCACAGGGTGAGTGGCTTAGTATGGCAATCAAACAGGATAGATGGAGAAGGAAGACCGAGAGGACAGATGAGAAAGATGCTGGGAGGTTGAGCCCAAGGGGCAACGCTGAGAAATCCCCTTTGGTGGGAAGTTGCGGGAGCTTTAACATCTCATCTTCAGTATCTACAGCTATTTTCTGGTTTTTGCTGTGCAGTCATCTCCTTGTGTATCTCTCAGCTCTAGAACTGTCTGTGACTCAAGAAAGCCTTTGTGGTGTTTGGGGCAAAGGAGATCCAGGGATGGGCCAGCCTAGCGCTGAGCAGGGCAGGGAGAGGAAAGTGACCACTCAGCCAGGAGTGATGTCGGGGACCTGAGGTGGTAGGGAGCACAGCCGCTGCCCTGAATGACCAAGGTGGACGTGGATGAAAAATCCACACCTTCCCGCAGCCCGACTCCTTGCCAGGAAAATAGAGAAAGGCGGTCTCGGGATAGGCAGGAAGGGGGATTGCGTACTACACAATATTGAGTCACATGTTGTCTAGGAAAGAAAGACACTATGTGATGTTTAGTGTTTTTATTAATACTTTGTTAGCCCTTAAGATATTACCATCCACTACCAGTTAATTTTTGTGATTTTCTGTGATATGAAAGTGAATATGCTCAAGGACAAGTTTATTTAAGCTTCTTTGAATGTGCCAGTGCATCTAGCACATGATATGTCCTGAACAGATAGTATTTGAATAACAAGATATAGAAAATCCTGAAGCTCTATAGATGAGAAGGAATCTACATTTATTTTGTTTTTAAATGATGATTTTTATAAATGCAGGATCAGTCAACCAAGATGGCTATTAAGAGCTCAGGTTCTAAGGCAAGACTGCCTGGGTGTGAAGGTTTAAAGACTGGCTCTCTTTTTAAAAAATATTTTGTATTGATTTCAGAGAGGAAGGAGGAGAGAGAGAGAGAGAGAGAGAGAGAGAGAGAGAGAGAGAGAGAGAGAATGATGATGAGAGAGAATCAGTAATCTGCTGCCTCCTGCTCAACCCCTAGTAGGGATTGAGCCAGCAACCAGGTACATGCCCTGACTGGGAATCGAACTGTGACCTACAGGTTCACAGGTCTATACTCAACCACTGAGCCATAAAGCTGGACAAGACTGGCTCTATTTTTATATCTGCATAGTTATGGCATAAATGTACCACAACATTTTTATCCACTCACCTACTGATGGGCACTTGAGCTGTTTCCAGATGTTAGCTATTGTAAATAGCACTGCCATGAACATCAGGGTGAATATATTCTTTCTAACTGGTATTTCAGGCTTCTTAGGATATATTCCTAGAAGTGGGATCACTGGGTCAAATGGCAGTTCTATTTTTTGAGGGAATTCCATACTATTTTCCATAGTGGCTGTACCAGTCTACATTCCCACCAGCAGTGAACTAGTGTTCCTTTTTCTCCACATCCTCTCTATCACTTGTTTGTGGATATGTTGAAGATGGTAGCTATTCTGGCAGATGTGAGGTGTTACTTCATTGTCATTTTAATTTGCATCTCTTTGATGATTAGCAACTGAGAATTTTTTCATATGTTTCTTGGACATCTGTATGTTCTCTTTGGATAAGTGTCTATTTAGAACCTTTGCCCATTTTTTGATTGGATTGTTTGTCTTCCTTTTGTTAAGATGTATGAGTTGTTTATAAATTTCTGGAGTGTATTATGCTAAGCAAAATAAGCCAATCAGAGAAAGACAAGTATCACATGATCTAACTTATCTGAGGAATCTAATGATCAATATAAATTGACAAACAAAACAGATCAAGAGACATGGAAGCATGGAACAGACTGATGAATCTCAGAGGGAAGAGAGGAGGTAAGGGGTAGGGTGGGCAGGAAGAGGTTAATTCAAGAACTTATATGGATATATGCATAACCCATGGACACAGACAATAATGCAGTGAAGACCAAGGTGGGGGGAGTGAGAGTGGGATGGAGGGGACCAATGGGGGACAGGGGGACATCTGTAATACTTTCAATAGTAAAGATAAATTAAAATAATAAATAAGTAAAGGAAGGAAGGAAGGAAGGAAGGAAAGAAAGAAGGAAGGAGGGAAGGACAGAAGGAAGGGAGGTAGGGAATGAGGGAGGGAGGAGACTGGCTCTATACAAACAGTATGACTTCAGGCAGATTACTCAGCTTCTCTATGCCTCAGTACTCTGATCTGTAAAGTGAGCATTATAATAGCACCTCCTTCATAGGGTGGTTCTGGGGATTTGTAAATACATTCAAAGCATTTAGAACAGTCCCTGAAAGTAGTGGCGTGCTATATACGTTGCCATCGGTCTCACCTGCTTAAAACTATGGTACCATCTGGCGATTCCCTCATTGTGTAGACAAGTATACTTGTCTTCATTCCCAAGTGCTGACTTCTTGAAGAGGGGCAACCAGCCTTCAATTCCCCTGTCCAGCTCTCCCTGAAGCATCATGTGCAAATGCTTTGGGAATTAAACTGGAGGAACTCCAGCCAGGGGCCTGATACTTAAGGGCAGAGATAAGACTGGTGCTCAAGTCACCCGACCACCAATCTGAGCCAAAAGCTAGTGGCGCCTGAACACTTCAAGTGTGACAGACCCATAAGAGCATGTCCTCCTTCCCCAGAGAGTTAGGGCATTTGCTCTGGCCCTGGAGCCTCTTACAGGTCTGACCCCGTGTCTCCAGTGGAATGTACAGCACAGGGGATGTGAAAAATGTCCTCTTGAAAATGGAAAAGCCATCCTACAATGTTTCTTTATGTCAATTTTTAATCTTGACATTTACTAGGTACAATTTAATAATATTGTATCATATGTATAAAATTTATGAGTAAATGATATACCCATCTTATAGGCATTTTCTCAAACATGTGGGTTCTGATGGTCCCTAGAGTTACAGGGTTAGCTGAGAAAGTGTAAGGATTTTAAATGAAGGGAATTAAGTGTAGAAATAGCGAGTAACCAGGGTGGGTGAAAGCTCATGGTTTTATGCTTAGGAGCTGGAGGAGATGGTTCTCTCCACATGTTATCCCGTGAGATTTCCAGTGCACTTCTGGAAATGTCCCTAGAGTTGCATTAAGTCAGCTTATTTCCTCAAAAGTGTCTCAAGTTCCAAGGTGCAGGCTGGGGTGGGGTCTTTGACAGCTGGTTGTCACAGCCTCAGATCTCTGCCAGGGCAGAGTTACTGTTACAGAAGCCAGGCAAACAGGTTTCCCCTGTGAAGCCCTTAGAGGACACTGCTGCTTCCTTTATGGGAGGGACCAAAGGAAAGCACTTGTTCATTCATTTATCCAGCCCCATCCTCCATCGATGGCTGAGAGCAGGGGCTGGCAAACTTTCTCCTTAAAGTGCCAAAAGGTAACGATTCTCAGCTTTACCATCTAGTTTCTGTCACAGCTACTCAATGTGGCCACTGCAGCGGGAAAGCAGCTATAGTTGATACTAAATGAATGGGTGCGGCCACATTTCAAGACCTTTGTTTATAAACACTCAAATTTTGATTTTATATACATTTTTCATATCACAAAACAGATTCTATCTTTTCATTGTAAGCCATTTAAAAATGTAATAATCCTACTGAGCTCACCAGGACTCCTGAAACAGGCGGCCAGCGGGATGTGGCCCAGGTCCCCTGCCTTAGAAAAAACTCTACAGTTCTGTTTATTTTTTAGAAGTGCAAGCATCTTTCTTTGTCTTTAATCTGACATACATGCATGAAGTATTTATTTCTTATTATAGCTGATTTTTCATTAACTCCCCAGAAGTTTGTTAATGAGATCATTCTAAGAGCATATGAATATAGAACTGAGAATGAACATAATCCCTTTGGTTGTCGGTGTTTATTCAGATTAGATATTGAACATCTCTGAGGTTATCACCATCTTTTATAAAATTACCTTAATAACATGCAACAAACTAAATGTTAAACCAGCCCAATCTCACATGGGTGTGGGTTTAGCAGGCTGAAGGTGAGAGAGATTCTGACAGAAGAATAAATGGGTATTCTTTTTCTTCTAAACCAAGATAGCTATTATTAACACGGGATGGAATTTACAATGTCAAAAATAAAATAAAGAGTATTTTGTCCCTTGTTGCCTATGATGCTGTAAAAAACTGAAATGTCAATACCAATAATCAACTATAAAAGCAACTTAGCTTGACTGGATTTCAAGACGTGTAATTTAGTATCATAATGCAGTTTAACAAAATTGCTTCGCTCTACTTGGTGATAACTAGAAGGAACCATCTGAAGAGGCAGCGCCCTGTGTGCCCAGGTGTAGACCAGGGCTTTGCTTTCCCAGCCTCAGCCCTTGTCCAGGCCAATGCGGATCATTAGGAAGGAAGGAGAGAGCGCTGCTCTCCGCAAATCATCTACAGAATATTTTCTGAGATTACTTATCAATGCTCAGCTTTATAATATGTGCAATTCTCAACATCTTAATTATATCCATTGTATAGTTAAGTGTTCTCTTGTACCGTGAGTCATGACATTTGACCATTATTTTGCCAATGGTTGCTCATTCTGGGAAAACACATGTCTTTCTTCATGTGGCCTCTGCTGGTATTCAATTCAAAATATAGATTTAATCCAGGAAAGTTATACAGTTGACTGAACCACATGCAATGGCCAACATCCAATCTTTAAATAATAATTTCATATAATTCAGCCTAATAGTATGTACAAAATAAATTCTCAGTTTGCCTTACAAAGTATGCTACATTTTTTAGTCAATATGTTTTTTCCCCCAAGCTTGCCAAGTAGGTAGACTATATCATTTAAAAAAATACTTACCAGAATTAGGCATATGCCTTTTACATCCCATATAATGACCGTGCTTTCTCGAGGACTTATATTCATTAAATACATTAGTAAGGATGACTAAGGAATTAATCCTGCTTCCTTCAATTTGCCTGTTTGACAAAATAAGCTTACACCCTCCATGGTATATCTTTCATTTACAACATACTGACGGAGGTAAACTGGACTCAGGTTTGGTTTCCATCATCACCATCATACAAGCATCATAATGCTTGTAAGGAGAGAGGACACACACACACACACACACACACACACACATCCTCCCATGAGGGAGGGTTGTGGGGCTCCCAAGCATGCCACCCACCCTGGAGAGGGCACGGGGTGGGGTCCTGAATACACACCTGTGCTCGTGCGGTAGGTGCCGGTGTGTGCTGGCGGCAGAGGGTCCCCCTGGCTCTGGCTGAGACTCCTCATAGGGGGCTTCTGATAGACGCGGTCTTCATAGATGGGGTCTATGTGGTGCTCTGGGGACTGCAGGGCCCGCAGCTCTGGGCCCAGGTGGCCGTGTTGGCTGCTGTATGAGGCCCGGGACCCAGCTGGAATAAAATAACAGCAGACATGAAGACCCGACCAATATTCAAACAGAACTTGTTTTATCAAAGGCATATTTGATTTTTTTTGACAAAAATGTTGAAATCTGCAGAATATCAAATGAATAACATGAAATGGCAGAAATATGTCAAGTTAATCAGCTTATCGACAACACCCAGCTGCCTAGCTTTGCTCCCAAACCTTATCTCCCTCTAAGGATAATGATTTTGAGATAAATCCACACTGAACAGGGCCACTGAAACTTCAGTTTTCTCAGTCTAACGAACGTTGCTTGGCTTCCTCACTAACGGGATCAGGCAGACAGTCAAACCTAAAACCCTCTTATCCCATAGTCCTTGCACCTTAAATTTTGCAACAAATTATTAAAGTCATGAGCCACTGAATAAGCCACGATGGCAAGCCATCTTTATGTTGTTTCTGAAAAGTGAACCCGAATTTGTTCCCATCAGCAGTTTTTCCCTGGACAATGAATGAACCAAAATGTTCAGACTTACAACAGCCCAAGTCTCTAAGAGAAGCAGACTTTTTTAAAGAATGTTTTTAAGTTATATTTTGCTTTATCCTTACCCTCTAAATTGAAGCATCTGCACTTAGTGCATCTTGCTCTGAAGAAGGTACAAATAACTGGTTTAATTTATAAATTGAGGCTACACATCACTCGCCTTATAGTAGTTGTAAATCACTGCATGTTTCGTTTCCTTGCATTGTATGGGAAGAGGTGTGGCTTTGAAGCCATGCTGTGAACCTCTGCACATTGGGAAATAAAGTTTTATGAGGGCTAAGCGGTTGAGTTGACACAAGGTAAAGAGGACGTTGATTGAGAGCCAGTATTTCATGGGAGGTACGAACGAATCACAGTGACAGAGTGGCAGGAGAATCATCTTCATGGAGGCAAATGGAGTAAAGGACACCTAGGGACAATGAAGGGCGTGGGCATCAAGAATAAATGGTTATCTAATGAGGTGAGCAGAGAACACAGAAGAGCCAAATGAGGCTGCAGCTGATGTTAGGAAAGACCCTTTGGCTAAATCTCCAAAGCTAATACCCACATGGCACACTGGGATTTATTTAACTGTCAACTGTCCTTTGAACAGCCCCAATTCTGAGCTCCCCATTCAAACCTACAGCAACAGGGTGTTGCAATTCCTTGATTTCAGAGCTATTTGTGGACAGCTTTACCTCTGTTCCTCTGGTCCAAGTCCTTCACTGAGGACCACCTTAAAACCTGCTTCCTGAGGACCCCTTAACCACAAGGATTTCAATATTCTTGTCTAGTATATTTAAGAAAAAAACTATTCAAATGTTTTTAAATTGGCAATAAATGTTTTCCTAATATACATTTTACACAGGGTGCTGTAAATAACAAACAAACAAACAAACAAACAAACAGAAAACAGGATTTCTGAATGATTGGAGCAGTGCTAAGAATTCTATGAATTTAGTGTTAATTAAAAATCACTGACTGTTTTGAGGAAAGGCAAGTTCCTTACCTTTCCCTTTGCTAGTAATTAATTCAATCCTGATTCAAATAGCATGCAGATGAATGATAGGTCCAAAATAACTGCTTTGCATAAATGGGTTCATTGCATCTCATTGATCACATGCCAACATCACACTGAATATTATCTCATTTTGATATTCCAAGAATATATTTTAAGTGTGATAATCCTTGCATTCCTGCTGTCAATTTTTCATACTACTTGGAAGTTTTAGTAATATTGCCAAAAACTTACAAGTCTAAAAGCAAGAAAACAGTCATTGCAATTGACCATTGTACAACCCGTGTGCTAACCCTCGCAGTCAAAAATCCCTGTGTAACTTCTGACTTCCCAAAATTTAACTACTGCTAGCCTAATGCTGACCAGAAGCCTTACGAATAACATAAATAGTTGATTGACACATATTTTTCATGTATTATATACTGTATTCTTACAATAAAGTAAGCTAGAGAAAAAATATGAAGAAAATCAGAAGACAAAATACATTTACAGTACTGCTTTTATCGATACCAAAAGTTTATGTTGTCTGTTTACAAGATGAAAAAAGCTGCATATAAGTGGACTGGTGCATTTCAAATCTGTGTTGTTAAAGGGTTAATACACCTAAATGTTTTATAGTTAAATAAGCATGTTATCCATCACTGGTAGAGTTAGAGATGTAATTTTATCATTATTCTTTATTCTAAGCCTCTGAAAACATCTAAGGGTATGCAATGAAAACACCTGCTGACCTTTTAAGTGGTGATATGATCTGAAGGCGTGTGTGAAAATCCTCTTAGTAAAAGCATTTACTGGGCATTAGGACATTTTTATTAGCATACAATGAATCAGAAATCAATGACCAAGGGACACGAATCTTACAATAAGGTCTACCTTTGTGGATATCACGATTACTATATGCTGACAGTAAGAAAAATATAATAGTAGAATCTAATCTAATAATAGACAAACATGGTAATTGACCATACCTCCGCTATGCTTCCCATTGGCTAATCAGCAGGATATGCAAATTAACCCAAACAAGATGGCGGCCAGCAGCCACACAGCTGAAGAGAGCAGGAGGCTTGCTTGTTCCAGTGATGGAGGAAGCCAAGCTTCCTCCCTGCTGTGGCCGGGCTCTGAGCTCCACTCTAAGCAACGAAGTTTCAATTATAGAAGATAAACAAACCCCAGATACCTGCTTTCAGCAGGCCATGGCCTCGGAGCTGGAGTGGCAACAAAGTTT
This sequence comes from Myotis nattereri, assembly GCF_964212035.1. NCBI lineage: Eukaryota > Metazoa > Chordata > Mammalia > Chiroptera > Vespertilionidae > Myotis > Myotis nattereri. The sequence goes on from NC_138079.1 coordinate 13,557,219, forward strand.
CAAGTATAGAAGCTAAATAAATCCCACAATAAAAAAGAAAAAAGAAAAAAAGGAGAGGCTGGGAGCTTCAGTCGCCGGCTTGGCCAGCCTGAAAACAGCCATCAGCCCCTCATCCAGACTGGCCAGGCACCCCAGTGGGAACCCCCACCCTAAAGGGAGTGCAGGCAGCCTGAAAATAGCCATCAGCCCCTCATCCAGGCTGGCCAGGCACCCCAGTGGGGACCCCCATCCTGAAGGGGGTGTGACCAGCTGCAAACAGCCATCAGCCCCTCACCCAGGCTGGCCAGGCACCCAAGCAGGACCCCCACCCTGATCCAGGACACCCTTCAGGGCAAACCAGCCGGCCCCCACCCGTGCACCAGGCCTCTATCCTATATAGTAAAAGGGTAATATGCAAACTGACCCTAACAGCAGAAAGACTTGGAATGACTGGTCACTATGACACACACTGACCAACAGGGGGCAGACGCTCAATGCAGAAGCTGCCCTCTGGTGCTCAGTGAGGTCGCACATGGAGGAGCTCTGCTCATTCACAAGCCAGGCTGATGGCTGCCAGTATAGCGGTGGTGTTGGGAGCCTCTCCTGCCTCCTCAGCAGCACTAAGGATGTCCGACTGCAGCTTAGGTCTGCTCCCCGCTGGCAAGTGGACATCCCACGAGGGGTGCCGGGCTGCCAGATGGATGTCTGATTGCCAGCTTAGGCCCAATCCACCAAGGAGCAGGCCTAAGCCAGCAGGTGGTCATCCCCCGAGGGGTCCCAGACTGCGAGAGGGCACAGGCCGAGCTGAGGAACCCCCCCCCCCCCCACCGCCCGCAAGTGCACAAATTTTTGTGCAATGGGTCTCTAGTTATTAAATACTAGGGGCCCGGTGCACGAAATTCGTGCACTGGGTGTGTGTGTGTGGGGGGGGGAGTGTCCCTCAGCCCAGCCTGCCCCCTCTCACATACTGGGAGCCCTCAGGCGTTGACCCCCATCACCCTCCAATCGCAGGATCGGCCCCTTGCCTAGGCCTAACGCCTCCACCAGAGGTGTCAGGCTTGGACAGGGGACCCCCATCTCCCCCCCGATCACTGGCTCTGGCCCCCGCCCAGGCCAGAGGCCTCTGGCCCAGGAATCATGCCTGGGCAGGGGACCCCCATCTCCCTCTGATCGCTTGCTCCACCCCCCACCCAAGTCTGACGCCTCTGACCCAGGCTTCAGGCCTGGGCAAGGGGACCATCATATCCCCCCAATCCCCGGCTCCGCCCCCCACCCAGGCCTGATGCCTCGGCCAGAGGAGTTAACCCTCATCACCCTCCGATCACCAATCACCGGATCGGCCCCTTGACCAGGCCTGAGGCCTCCGGCAGAGGTGTCAGGCCTGGGCAGGGGACCCCCAGCTCCCCGCAGTTGCAGGCTCTGCCCCTGCCCAGGCCTAACGCCTCTGGCCTAGGCGTCCGGCCCAGGCAGCGGGGACCTGCAGTGGCAGCGGGGGGCGCCGCGATCATGGGCTTCGCTTTAGGCCCAGGCAAGGGACCCCTAGCTCCTGGGACTGCCAGCTTCGACCGTGCCCAGCTCCCATCGCTGGCTCCACCCCTACTTCCTGCTATCACTGGCCAGGGTGGCAAAGGCGCCTGATTCTCCGATCATGGCTGGGGGGCAGGGCAAAGGCAGCCCCAGGGCCGCCTTTGCCCTGCCCCCCAGCTCTTAGCTCCCCCCTGGGTTTCAGATCACTGTCAGTGGCAGGGGGCTTCTTCCTGCTTTCCCTTTCGCCTCCCTGCATTGTGCCTACATATGCAAATTAGCCGCCATCTTGTTGGCAGTTAACTGCCAATCGTAGTTGGCAGTTAATTTGCATATAGCCCTGATTAGCCAATGAAAACGGTATCGCCGTACGCCAATTACCATTTTTCTCTTTTATTAGTGTAGATTTGAACAACATCTATATTTTTATTTTTTTCAACATACTATATTTTTTTAATTATCATGTTCTTGATAAAACTATAAGTTCACAGTGTTTCCCTGTGGAAACATTTGTGCAAAATCCATGTGCATATTTAAGCATTATGCATAGCACTGAATGAAATAAGGCTTTCTAAAAGGAGCATTGTTTATACTCCTTTCTATCCATTGTGATCCTTTCAGTTGTTCATGGGTGGGCACAGTTATTGGCAAGTGAAACAGACAGACCTAGTAGACAGAAGAGAGGCAGGGAGTGAAAGGCTAAAGGTGCAAGTTCAGGAATTCATGCTTTCTACCACTCAGGCTCAAGTAAGACCCATACTAACAAAACCTATTTTATTCTGGGTAATTCCAAGAAAAAAATTCTCACAGAACCTCTTCTGAGAATGTGCTGCAAAAGTTCACGAGGTGGTGAATATATTTGCTGATCCAAAGAAAATGTACTTTTCTTTAGCAGTAATTTCTTTCACTATTATGGTCTATTTGACAACAAGTCCTCAGCATTCTGGACTCAGAATACCATTCGTAAGCATTTGTGTCCTTGACAGGAACTGAAAAGATGTTATCATAGCAAGGAAAAATGCGGGAGAAACTGACTGTCCAAAATGCCACAGGTGTTCAGGTCAATGAAGAACAATCCTGAGAGCCTCACCTTGACCAAGATGGCGGTGCAGTACTACAGCGTGACAAGTTGCAGTGAAACACAAGTGACCGGAGAGAAAAGGAAAGCAGACCCCACAGGCCAGCCCAACTGCAGCAAAAGGTTCCCCACCATTGCAGGCAGAGGTCATGCAGGTATAATACCTGTGTCTACATAGCGCTTTATGACCAATTTTCTCAACAATGCTTACCTCACCCAATGTTCACCTTTCAATGCTGTCATATCATTTCACTTTTCTTACCTCTCTTCACAAGACAAAATTTGGATATAGAGAGCTCAGGCACTGGTAATTTCCATCTGTAATGTGATTCTGAAATTAATGGGTTTGAGGGCTCATATCTGGAACATGAATGGTCGGTTTGCAGGCTAACAAAGGTTGTGACTCATGAGGGTGCTCTGTGAGGGAGGTCCAGGAGCCCTGGAGGACAGGGGAGAACCTGCAAACTGACATAAGACCAGGCCTGAGACAGCTGTTATACAAGAGCTACCTTTGGTCATAAAACTTCCATCACCTGGCCATTCTGCTGTGACATTGGTGGTGGGAGGAGAGAGGGAAGGAGGGTTCAGTCCTGTGGCAGTAAGGGAGGTACAAGTCCTAGGGGCTCAGAGGGGTGGGAAGACTGGACCCCTGGAGAGGACACTAGGCCTCTGATACCCCCTGCTTCTGTGTAGGCATCTTCACACCAGCACCACCATTCACATGAGCAAGTCCTATGTAGAAGCTAGAGATCATGGCTCACCATAAAGTTCCGCACATGAAAGGTGGCAGTATGACTGTGGATGTATAATGTTCAACAGTTTAAAGTAAAAATAAATTGCATCGAAAGCAGTAATTCTACTGTTGTTTCTTAAGTAAATTTTGCCCAAATAACCTGAAATAAGAAGACATAATTTGGGCTCCAGATCCATGTCTAACCAGTTGGGTGAATCAAGGCGAGTCACTGAACCTCTCTGAGCCCAGGTTTCCTCCAGTGTAAAAATATAGATAGTAATGCATGCATTTGTATGGCATGAAATAGTGGGAGGATCAAGATGAGAGTGATCACGTCTGAAAATGGATACGTGTTAAAACAGCCTACTATGTCATTCAACCTCAGAGTCAAATTATGTTATCTCATGAAATACCTCTTTTGATTGGGAGAAAAGCAAGCTCTTCTTAACAGAGAAGCTCTTCTTCTTAAAATATCAAAAACAAAACAGAGATTTAACTTGGAAATATACCTGACAAAAATTTGCTAATTTTGTAAAATATTACAAAATGTAAATCATACAGTTTATTTTTATGTTCTTAAAGGAACAACATCAGGGTTGCTTTGTAATGGATAACGGTGAAGAATGCAGGAATGAATTCAGTCCAAAAGGGGAAGACATATTAAAATGACCAAGAAAAGGCAGAATCCTTTTTAGAAAGGGGTGTGGTCTAAATTAAACCTGCACATTGAGGACAAACAAACATTTACTAATCTAGTAGGAAGCCAGCAACAGAATTGTAGGGAGTCGTTGACATGGAAAATAATTAAGGAGCTGAAAAGGCTGCAGTATCTCTCACTGCCTTGCTTGTCTCAGCCTCAACACCACATTTTCACTGGCTCAGGGAATCCAACAGGCTCTGTTTGCAACTGACAAGCAACAGGCAACATTTATCATTTTTTAGATTGATTTGCAAATGAATCTCTATATGCTCGATATTGCTTGTATCATTTATATGTACCAGTTAATCTATATTGATCTATATTTTCATTCATTCAACACATATTTACTGAGTGTCCGGGCAACTTCTAGGAGTTGAGGACACCAAAGTGCTTAAGACAGACCAGGTCTCTGGCCTTGGAAATAAGTAAGAGATCACATTCAGGTATAGACATAGAGGCTGAAGCAAAATTAAGTAGGGTAGGGGAGAGGAGATGAAGTATTGGGGGTATATTGCTTTGATAGTGGGGTCAAGAGGTTCTTTCTGAGCATCTGACATTTCAGCAGCAAACTTCATAGGACCAGAGAAGGAGTCACAACAGCACGATGCCTACTTCTCAGCCAGAGAGAACTACCAGCCAGAGCAAAGGCCCTCTGTAGAGATTCATTTCATAATATTCATAGAAGTGATTTTATTAGGACCTATTTAAGCCACTGTGTTGTAAAAGAAATATGTTCATACTGAGTTGACGGTAAGAACTGAACAGATATTTTCTTAACTCAAAATGTCACAATCACAGTAACTACATTTTTATCAAAAGGATTTGAAATATTCAACAGAAGATCACACATAAACTCATGAGAATTTCATGACTAAAGATTCAGCTCAAATACACACACACACACACACACACACACACACACACTAGAATTTTCATTCCTGAGAATATGATTAATTCTCAAATCTTTGTTTATTCTCCAAAGAATATTCTGGGGGACTCTTTGAAATGGTGACTCCTGAACACAACCTCCAAAAGAATTAGACTCAGTCCACCTGAGTGGGGAGTGGCACTGTGTGTTTAATGGGCACCCACACCTCATAATTAGTAGTATATACAGAGATAGGAGACAGGCATTGTTAAAAGAAATAAATATCTAATGTTTTACAATCCTCAATTTATGACTTCTTGATTTCTTCAAATAATATCATTTACTACTATGTTAAGCCAAATTACTGAATAGAATGAAACAAATTTATTTCGTTTTTCATTATTACCCATTCACATTTTTTAATCTCTATACTATATAATTGATGACTCCCTAATTTAACGCAAATTAACTTGCTTTCCATGCAAAGAAATAAATTTCTACATGCTTTCACTTAGAAACATCAAAAGGTCCTTAAAGAAAAAAAATGCCATTGATCTCTTCACATCAAATTTGGGAGCCAGTTTCAAATGGTCATTTACAAAGAAATGGAAGGAGGAAAGAAGGGCCAAATGCCAGGGTGGTCAGGGTCAGCCAGCAGAGCCAGCAGACGGAGGCCTCTGTGCACAGGCACCAGAGATAAGCACTCTCATTTCTGAGATAAAGAGCTGTCTTCGGAAGAAGAGCTATACATTTCCTGTGCTATGAAGGTAAGTCCAAAGTAAATTCTAGGAATTCTGTTGTTTTTTTAAAAAAAATTGCACACTGATATTAACACAATTAAATGTTTGAAGGGCAAAATAGAACTTTTATAGAAAAGTGCAGAGCCTAAAAAAGAAGCAGATTTCCCTTTGAAACGCCCCCGCTGTAACTCTCCCCCTTGCTTAAAACCTTGCTGATTTCAGGGGTAAGTTCCCTGCCCATCACTAAGCAACGTGTCCAGGAAGCATGACCTGTGCAGTTAGGTCGCCTTCCCTCTGTGGTGTTTATGGCTTTGAATAGTTATTTTGTGCCTCTTAAAAGATGTAGTTTTACATATGTTTTCATTAAACTTGAGGGGGAAATATGACATCAACAAATAAGCACTTTCAGAAATACAAAATATAACAATCTTGGTTAATGTGATTAAATCATAAAGGTGTGCTAATTGCTGAGAGAGGCAACTATCACATCTTGGATCTGAGGAATGCCTCTCCACAATAAAAATTTACTTGTTTGCTTCTTGATATTTTTGCTTTTGATTCAAATCAAAATTCCAAAATCTACATCCTATGCCTATGTTAATTCAGAACTTAATGTTAGTCTTCAATTATTTCCTATGAAGCTTCACCACACCTATTACCAAATGAATAATGTACTCTACTGAGAGTCACGTACTTTGCAGTAAGAAAAACGTAAAGGCCAAAGTCATTGGTCTGGATGCAGCAGTGAGGGTGCCCATGTGACCTCATCCTTTAGAAAAGCAGGCACCCCTTGTTCCTTTATTTTCTAACCACAAGCAGTTCTCCCCAGGCTGTTAGAAAAACAGGCTTCTTTTGTTCAGCTCCTTTTGTGACAGGCAAGCATGTGGAAAGTGATGAGACAGGGGTAATGGAGTCTAATGAGCTCTGTGGAGTCTGCTGTCTGCATTCTTAGGACGGGCCATTTCCATTTTTATTTTCAGTCAAAGGTCAAGCGGCCCTGCACCTATGCTGAGGTGAAGGGTGTGCTGTGTCAGCATTCAGGGACGGCTCTGAGTTAAAGAAGGGCCTGCGGAACCTGCTTGTCTCAGATGGTACTGGCACCAGTGAAATGCATGGGTAAACTGTGGTGTTTCGGCGCCTGTGCCCGATACCCACCTGTGGTTTCCTGTGGCAGGGGAGGCAGAGAGTAGGTCTGAATATGCCAGCCATGAGTTCCAGTGTTTCTCAAAATGCCTTATGCATCCCATTCCCCTGATTAAAATTCAGGTTCTGACTCAGCGGGTCGGGGGAAGGGCTGAGGTTCTGCATTTTTAACAAGTTCTCGGGCAATGTCTGATTTTCTCTATCAGTGGAGGGTGGGGTCATTGCAGTGACAATCATGTGTTCTGTGAACTCTTAGGAGTCGTTCTACAGATAACTTCAGTGGCATCACAACCGCTCAAGTGAGAGACAGTCCTGAGGAGGCTGGTGAAAGGACTCCCAGAAACACTCTACCCAGGCACCCCAAATCCTCAGCTGACACTGAGCAGAGTCAGAAATTGGAGTCGGGGGGGTCAATTTTGAACTGTAATATCCTTTCGTACAGAAGGGCAACCTAATTTGATTTTAGGCTTGTAATTAAACCCTTTTGACATAAGCTTGTAAGAAAGTTTAATCTGTGAGTGTTAATTTTAACTGGGAGGCGCCTCCTAGTTAAAAGTTGCTCCCAACCCGGCTCCTCCCTGGGAGCAGCTGTAGCAGCAGCATCCTGGGTAGAAGGAACCAGGCACTTGGCTCAGGTGATCTTCTTACTGTCCCAAAGACCGGTGCAGAGCAATCCATGACTTGGTACTTTATTAATTATTTATCAGAGTTTTTAAAGGCCAGTCTCATATTCACACAGGGACTCTTCTTTATCAACAAGGTGGATTCAATTAAATGAGTGCCATTTGATTTCTCCGCAGCTGCTTCTCAATGCCCCTCACCCATTAGTGAAATACGGGAACACCACATCTGGAGTGACCTCCAGACCTATTTGCTAAGGGTACTTGTGGATATTTTCATGGAAGGAATCCAGAACAAGGCGGTCCTGACCCATCTTTTTTAAGTATATATATATTTTTATGCACAGCAGGATAGACAGACAAGTTTCTGCTGATAGACAGACAGGCTTCCTCTTCGAGGGACCAGACGTCCCCATCCTGCTTTCAGGGGTGCTGACTGCTGTAGGAACTGAAGCTCAGTTTCCATTCTTGTTTATGTGGTTTTTGCCCATCACAGGGCGCAGGTGATATTGTCAATGTTTGGACAAGGAGAAGGGTTTTCTCAGATCAAAGCAGGCTTCTGTATGCTGCTTTCTCCATATATAGTTTCAAGTATTTTGAAAAATATGTGAACTAAGATGTTTTGCATCTCAGCATCATAATAAACACAGGCCTTTTTACTCAGGTTGAATCAGATAAAGATTGGCTGCATATATCTAATATATACATACAGCTAATATAAAGATCTAATTTTCAAAAATTAGACATTTAGCTTCTAAAACACAAACTTAGAAAGTATTCTCCCTGTCTCATTTTTCTACTGCTTTATATGTTTCACCAACACCCACACCGTGGCCTTGGTGGTAATTTCAGAAGAAAAAGACACCATTAACCCTCAGCATAATTTATAGGGGGAAATGGCAAATAAACTGCTTCAAGGATTAGTCGTTCTATTTACATTTTATAAATTCTTTATATAAACACTTTATTAAATTTTTATTCTTTTATTCAACATAATACTTGGCAAATAAAAGAGTTTGAAAAGAGAGGAATTATGTTGTATAATAAACAGTTCTGGGAGAACTAAAAATGTTCCTTGATTCTTTCCTAGTTAAAGCTTTAATATTTGTGTTTGTGTGTGTGTGTTTTAGAATCTAATCAGTAACTGAATTATATATAATTATTTGAATACCAGCTATATTTATTAAAACATAATTTCTTTATGCAATGCACCACCAATGAGACCATATATAGCTACAATTCTCCTACCCCATTTTTCATCTGTTGTCTTCACCCAAAGAAATTACTAGTAAACCACCAGTTGAACTGGTAATGATGCTAAGTGAGCTTTTCTCGTACACAAAACTATGTCTGTTGACTCTACCAATGCAAAACAAACCCTACAGATTTGCTAGAAGGTTGTCCAGGTGAAGCGGGCTGTTCGTGGCCATGTCAACAACAACCAACTAACTGACTCAATCATGGAGGTCCGGGGAGTGAGGTATTACCTGCTTCTGGACACCACATCTGAATGAATGAGTGTGCACGCGCGCGCGTGTGTGTGAGTGTGCTTTCATTCTAAAGAGAATATGTACTGACTTCCCTTTTCTACATCAATTATTGAAAAGAAGCTTATCTTCTGAGGGAGGTTTTGACTTCTTTAACATGTTGCCAGTCCATTTCAGGAGAACTAAGGATGAAGCCAGAAACATCAGGAGAGATCAGATATCATTTAAGGTTAAGTGTGGGCTCTTCTCTGTAATAACAGCACCATGGGCCAGGTACTATCTAGCAAGCCAAACAGGAATAATCAATGCTATCGAGTCTGTTTGAACATATTACATAGCAAGCAATCATTTGAGGGACCACCAAGTCCACTGGGTCAAAATCATTAATGGTTTATTTGGGTGCCTTTGCTACCAAGTCTCTACCTGCTTGCCCCTGGGCAGGTGCTCAGGATACAAACACCATAGAATGGGTATCATCTGTTTTATGTTCTCTAAATGTACTAACTTCTTTATAATCTCTAGCACTACACTAGAGCGAGCTGCTAATTCCACAGGTGAGCCTCTGGTAGTCCATGGACCGCTGTGTAGGCCTCTATTAGTACTACAACTCAGACCTAAAACATACAGGAAGCCAGTTTCCAAAGAACTGAGAAACTCAGAGATAAGGGAGAAGACACTTTACCTTACAGATTTTCAGTACCCACTGAGACAAGTCTTTCTGGTAGCTGTTGGTAATTTTTTAATGTTTTAATCACTTTGGGGAGAACCTGGTCCTTCTGTGTCCATGCTTCTCCCTGTACTACAGATGACTTGCGGTTCTCAGGGGTATATAACACTTCACCCACCAGCTACTATACAATAGTCAGTTAGAAATATTTGTTGACTATCTACTAGAGAAGGAGTGATGAGGAGTTCTGAAATATGCAAGGCTCTCAGCTGCCCTTGGGGAGCCCATGTGCCCACTTATTCAAGTACCCTGCCTCTTTTGATTATAGGAAAATTCAAGATACCTTCTTTGTGTCAAAGGCAGTCAGTGCTTTGGTAATTAATACACAGCACAATAAATACAAATTGATCCATTTGTGATTAGCCTTCATAGATTCTAGACTTTTCACTTTAGTTATTCCATAGCAAATGCGTGTGTGCACACACACGATGGGGCAAAAATAGGTTTACAGTTGTAAGTATGCAAAGCAATTTATTCTTGTATTATTATTTATTAATTATTGTATTATTTTCCATATGAACAACTGTAAATTTACTTTTGCCCCACCTGTATCTACATCTCTATCTATCTACCTATCTATTTACATATATGTACGGTATAAAATATGGACTAAATATATGACAAATAATTTTGTAATAAAAATTACAAGATGCACCTTGGTTAAAGATAGCGTAGGAAAGATTCTAATGTAGGCTTGGTTGTGAATTAACTCCATTTTGAGAAATTTTAAGTTATTACTTAAGGTTATTTGTACATCTGCTAAAACAGTTAGTCTCCACACAACCCCAGGTACTTTGATAAAAATTTTAAAAAATGTTTAAAAGCCTCAGGATAGAAAATTAATATTCAGAAATCAATTTCATTTTTATATACCAATAATAAACTATCAGAAAGGAAAACTAAGAAAAAAATCCCATTTACAACTGCATCAAAAATATAAAATACCAAGGAATATATTTAACCAAGGAGATAAAAGACCTATACTCAGAAGATTATGATACACTGAAGAAACTGAAGATGCCAATAAATAGAATCATATACTGTGCTTATGTACAAGAAGAATTAACATCATTTAAATGTCTATACCACCCAAAAAAATCTGTAGATTCAATGCAATTCTCATCAAAATACCCATGATACATTTCACAAAACCAGAACAAATAATCTAAATATTTGTATGGAAACACAAAAGACCCCAAATAGCAACAGAAATCTTGAAAAATAAGAACAAAGTGGGTAGTATCACACTATCTGATATCAAACTATACTACAAGGCTATAGTAATCAAAAGCAGCATGAGACTGGCATGAAAATAGACACATAGATCAATGGAAGCAAATAGGGAGCCCAGAAATAACCCAACACCTATGAGGTCAATCTATGACAAAGGAAGCAAGAACATACAATGGGACAAGGACAGTCTATTCAATAAATGGTGCTGGGGAACTTGGACAGATACATTCAAAAAAAGAAAAGAGAGAAGAGAAGAGAAGAGAAGAGAAGAGAAGAGAAGAGAAGAGAAGAGAAGAGAAGAGAAGAGAAGAGAAGGGAAGAGAAGAGAAGAGAAGAAAGGGAAGAGAAGAGAAGAGAAGAGAAGAGAAAAGAAACTAGACCACCTTTTTGTGCCATATATAACAATAAACTCAAAATAGATTCAATACTTAAATATAAGATGTGAAACCATAAAACACCTAGAAGAAAACATAGGCAGTAAAATCTTGGACATTACTCTTAGAAATATTGTCTGTCTAGTTCCTAAGTCCCATGTCTGTCCAGTTCCTAAGTCCATTCTCTTAATCACAGTCTCCTATATTTGTTGAACTCAATGGAATGCAACACAATTCTTTCTTCTTCATCCGCAATTAATTTCACTATTCCTACTCATCCTTTTAATTATTCTGCCCTTAGATATTAAAATGACCTAGATTCTTTCAGACTTATGCCTACATTCATGACTGTGGACTTTTTGTGCTGAGTCCCACCTTTCCTTACTTGCTAGCCTACTGCCAAGTACCTGTATTCCTATATATCTATCCATTTTTCCCCGCTCTCGCCTTCTCTTCATTGCCCTGGGCCTTCACTCTAGTCATGGTCATTGTGTCCTGGGTACTATGTTTCTCGTTTCATGACCTTATATAGCTAGAATACATCAAGTGTTGTAACTTTCTAGGGAAGGATACACAGGAGATAGATTTTATGAATATTTGTGAATCTGAAATTATTTGGTCCTCCCTTTATGATGATGGATAATTTGGCTGCATATAGATTTTGGGTTGAGTTATTTTACCCTGGAATTCCGAGAGCATCACTGGGTTGTTCTTTATCATGTAGTACCACTACTGCAAGTCAGGTGGCGTCTGTTTTATTTCTCCCCAAGGGTGCTAGGGTATTCTTATGTTGGTGCTTTCAAATTTTGTGATGTAGACTATGCATTAACTTTTTATTCCAAGCATAGGGCATTTCCTATGAAGGCATAAGTCCCTCAGCTCTGAGGAATTTTCCCATATTACTTCACTGATAACATGTTTCTCTCCAGTCTCTTTCTGTGACTCTAGTAATGTTAGATCTCCTGGATTTGTCCTGCAAGGCTCTTCCTGCATTATTCTGATATTTTCTGTCTTTCCCCCTTTATGTTCTCCCTTCCCAGTGATTTCCTTGACTCACATCCAGTCTTTCTACAAAAATCTTTAATTTGGGTAGTTATATTTTTGTGGCCTAGAAAAGATTTTCTTATTATTTGATCCTTTTACATATCATGTAGTTCTTACTTAATAAACACAAGATTGTCTTAAATCCTTCTTAGTACTTAACCTAAACTTATTGCTTGTTTCTTTTAATATCTTGTATTCTGTAAATTATCTTTATTTATGCTGAGGCACAGTTCATTTTTTTATATTTTTTTTTAGGCTTCTAATTCTCCTGAATTCCTCAGTAATCCCTACTAACATATCACATTTGAGAAAGAAAATCCCGGAGGTAGCTTCTTCTTGTGCTACAATCTAAACAGAAGTGCTCCCATTTCTAAATGCAAGTGTTTCCCATTATGCGTTCCTGAGGGAGAATAAGTCTACTTTCTCAGCCAGTTTGTTCAGTTTCTTCAATAGTCAACCCCTGTTCTTCTCCTTGGAGTAGGCCTGGGCTACATGGCAACATCTTGGTAGGAGAGAGCGGACATGAGTGGGAGGAGGCAGCCAACTTAGAAATGCCTGGAGCCCTGACTTTCAATGGATCCCTTCATCTTGAGGCCTCTCTTCTCTCCCAGGCCCTCAACTAAATCTGACCCTTGAGCCTGTCCAAGAATTCACCGAAGGCAGCCGGTCCACCTCCGCTGCGCTGACAGAGCAGATTCTTGGGAGAAGCTTGGACATTTTTAACTGCTTACCACTCCTATCTACTTGGCTTTCTAGAAAGTTCCTAAAAAGGCTTACTTGCCGGTGACACCCACCCCCTGGCCTCGGGCCCCTGTGTTCTTGTCTTTTTTACGACGTCATTCTCGGTTGCCGTCCTGCATGTTATTTTTCAAGGGATCTGAGACACAGGGAAGATGTCTGAGACAGAGGGGACATGAGTGGCTAGAATATGCCATCTTGAACTATTGTCCAAGATACAGTTTCATTTTTAAATTTACATTTCCTAGTTAAGCATGATCAATATCATATAAGCATCAATAATATTGCAAAAGCTTTGATAGAGTTCTAGATAAAAATACCATTTTCCTACCAAACAAAAACCTGAACAAAAGAAAGCCTGTTAACCTCATTTTAATTAGCAAGGTTGCCATATGGTAGGCAGGAAGGGGAGGTATTAATTTCTGTGAATCAACAAAAAAGAAAGACATCAGGGAGGCCTCTGGGGCCACCTAGCATCCCAAATATTGAGTTTCAGAAGCAGCCACCCGCTCACAGTAACCGGATGTTAAAACAGCCTTTCGCTGCTGCAGTCTGACCCAAACACAACTGGGCGGAAATCAGATACCAATATAACTGGGAATGAGATGCTGTGCCAAGTGACTACAAAGGAATGCCTGGTCACCGTTTCTGGGTCGCTGAGCAGATGGAGGCTGTTAGGCAGGAGTCAGCAGGTGCAGAGGAGGTGTGCCGAAGAGATGGCAGTATCCATGCTCTAGGTAGGGAGGGCCTGGAGATAGGGGGCTTCCATGGGACCACTCGGAGGAAGGTTCTCTGCTATAAAATGGGGTCCCAGAATCTAGGGGGCAAAGGCTGAGGAATGTTCAGGGAAGGGTCCATGTGTGGGAATAGACCTGCACTTCTCAAGCTTGTTGATCTACACCAGGATGGCTGGGTTCGGCCCCCAGAGCAAGAGTACAGGGGGAAGGGGCTGGGGCTAAGAGGCACAGCCGCTATGCAAAGCCAGAAAGCTTCTGAGGTTGGGGGAGGGGTCTAGCTTAAAAAAAACCCAGAAATTCTGGTGGAGAGTCAGCTTTTTTAACAACCTTTGAAAGAAGATTAAAGTGTGGATTGATTTCACTGGTTGATCACATTCTAATGAGCAGGTCTATACTGTGACTTTATTTTATTTTATTTTTTTACTTCTGGGTGAGCAGGAGGTTCACAAGAACTGGTCAAGCATTTGTGCCCTGCAGGCAAATTTCACCTTCAGGAAATGCAATGTAAAGGAGGAGTGGAAGCCACATATCCTATTGCATTCTGACCATATCTCAAGTGCTGTGTATTAAACAAACTGGCTCATTATCTGGGGACACTTCATGTTTCCTTTGAGAACCGGCACCCGAGATGGCAAAGCTTTATTCTAGGATTAGGCTTTTTATTTTTTTCCTTTTTCTTTCTTATAACAGGTGCACCTGGCAGAACTAGCAAGTCTGAAATCTGAAAATATGTGAAATTCGGGGTTTATAATATGTGATCCACTCAAAATACTGTGTTTTATATCCATCTGGCTGGGGTACAAGGTGGACACGCCTTGACTAAATTCCTCTCCATATTAGGTCAATTTTCTTTGCAATCATTAAATGTACAAATCTACATTTAATCCATTTCAAGTTTGCCTCAAAATATGCTTGTGATGTTTGACTTAACTTTAATGCATATTTATAACTCAGATTTCTATTTCTAATGGGATTAATTTTGCTCTAAGCCAGAAAAGGAAAGGATCATGCTATTTTTCTTACAGAAGTGAACACAAATTGGTAAAGTTATATTTGATAGAATGATGAAAGCCTGTTAACCTCATTTTAATTAGCAAGGTTGCCATATGGTAGGCAAACTTTTGCTTTCTTTAAAATCACTAGTCATTTACACAAGTTAAAAACGTACATTGCATTTTACATTCTTGATGTTTTTCTTCAATAACACAATATACTTTCTACCCACATATCATGTATATTTAAGATATAGAGAGGATGGACTCAAAGTAATTGAGGTTCAAATCACATCTCTGTGGTCCAGACACATAACTTTGGGCAAGAAACTTATCAGCAATCAGTCTCAGTTTTTGAATCTGTACAATAGGGGTGAAAATTGTACATAAGTTGCTGGAAAAAAACATGAGATGCAGTTTGTTAAGTGTCTGGCACAATATCTGGCATTTGCAAATGCTTTAAATCGCAATTATTTTTTTACCTAATTTTATTCATTGTGAATAAAATGAATACATTTAACTTTTAACTCATAAACAATAAAATTAAACAACCTATTTGTCAGGAGAAACATGTTAAAACTACTTATGTCATTTATCTAGCCTTCTTCTTCCTGTACTATTTATGAGTAATAATTTTTGAATTGTCCCATTTCAAAATAAATGGGTGAAAGGTTTAATAACTAGATCTGGGAGCAGGGAAGGACTCTTTAAATGCCTTTCTAGGTGTTTCCCTGCCCATTTTTTCACTGAAAATCCTTTCTCCGCACAGCCCCCAGAATGAAGTTTCTAATACGATCAGGTCAGTCCTCTGTTGGAAGGGTGACACTCACTATAAGCCCTTTGCCACTCATCTCCTCCCTCATCTCCACCCCCAAGCCCATCACTCATTTCTACCTCAAGAAAGCCTGATCTGCAGATGACCCCTACACCTTTCCACCGCACCTTGCGTCACACCCCTTCTCTACTCTTTGACTTTGCTCCAGCTACCTTTTCTTACTAGTTCTATTGCTGGTGCTTAGCTCTGGAGCCACCGCACTAAGGAAGCATTTGCAGCACGTCTGATCCCCACTATAACAGGCCCCTCTAGCATGTTCCCATAGTAACCAACGTGCCTCACCCGAGCACGGGATTTCAAACAGACTGCTCTTATATCCATTACCAACTAGGTCTCCTGAGGGCAGCGGTTATCCTTCACTCATCTTTGTGTGCCCGACACAGACACTGGCATGTTTGGGGACTCAAAAGACCTGCTTTATGTCTGAAACAAAAACAAATGACCTCTTCCTTGCACATCCAAGTTGGTATGGCAGGTATTATTAAGTAATAAAGTTATCTTCTATTGAGCTGGCCAATGTACTAGAATTTTATATGTATTTCCTTCTATTTGTCTGACATTGTAAGATACATATTGTTGTAAAAACCTAGATAAGGGAACAATTTTAAGCAGGCAAGTCATGCCCCTAGGTTAGGGACCTTTAACAGGAAGGCAGAGCTGGGTTTCCAGGAAGGCATCACTAGATGATGAAAAGAGAGACAATTTAAAGAAAGAAAAAATTCTAAGAGGTCTTTGGAGTCTGATGGCTTAACATCTGAGAAATTATACTGTTCTAGGTTGACTCTGAAGTGTGCTGTTTTCCCAGAGAGGTGGAACTCTGAGATCACGGGCAGGACTTTAGAAAGCTCGGCCATCAGGAAGCTCTAGTGGAACGTGAGGGTGTGTGTTCCTCACCAAGTGTCCACACAACTGCTGACCTACAATCCTCAAACAGAACTTCTACAAATTTGGAAATATTTGCAGCTAAACAAGAACCACTTCTTGAACACATTATGCACGTTTCTGATCTCTAGTTTTTCTCCTCTCATTATCTCTTGGATCCCCACTTCCAGTAGGATTTTACCACTACCCTTCACTGAAACTACTCTTTCAAACTCGCCAATGAATACACTCTGCTAAACCAATGTCCGCCAACAGTCTTCCTTTGTCAACTTTTTAACTGGACTGGGCATAGTTTATTGTGACAGGCTGTTCTTTTGGCTTCTAAGAAATGGCACTGACCTTCTCAACTATCAGACCGAGACATTTGTGGGAGGCACTAGGGCTCCTCAGTCCTTGGACCTCTTCTCTCCATACTTACTTCCCAGGGTAACTTCTTCTAGACTCCTGGTCTTAAATACTATCTACCTGATGATGACTCCACTCCCTAATTTTTATCACCAGCCTGAGATTCTCCCCTGAACTCTGACTTGCACATCCAACTATATACTTAACATGTGCATTTTGATTCTGATAGGCACCACATGTCCAAAACCAAAATCTTAATATTTACGAGCACTGTCCCCAAACCCAACCAGATCCCTCTGCAGCACACCTGGCTCAGTCAGTGGTGACTCCATTCTTCTGGTTGTTGGTTCAGTGACAGCCTTAGTCCTCTTTCTCTTATCATCATCACCTAATCCGTGATAAAGTCCAGTGGGCGCTACCATACATATACACCCAGAATTACACCACTTTTCATAACCTTCAATGCCACCATCCTGGCCCACATCACAATCATTTCTTGCTTAGATTACTGCCATAACCCTTAACTGGTATTCATGCTTTTGCCCTTAACCCCCAAAAGTGTATTCTCTACAAGTACCCAGGGTGACTGTTATATACACTACATCAGATTATGTCACTCCTCTGCTGAAATCTTCATTGGCTCACATGGATTTAGCACAGCCAGCATCCTCATCAAGACTTACCAAGACCTTCCTTGCTGGTCACTTCAGTGACTTCATGCCATTTCTTTGCCCTCTTTCTCTAGATCAGTGGTTCTCAACCTTCCTAATGCCGCGACCCTTTCATACAGTTCCTCATGTTGTGGTGACCCCCAACCATACAATTATTTTTATTGCTACTTCATAACTATACTTTTGCTACTGTTATGAATCGTAATGTAAATATCTGATATGCAGGATGTATTTTCATTGTTACAAATTGAACATAATTAAAGCATAGTGATTAATCACAAAAACAATATGTAATTATATATGTGTTTTCCGATGGTCTTAGGCGACCCCTGCGAAAGGGTCGTTTGACTCCCAAAGGGGTCGCGACCCACAGGTTGAGAACCGCTGATTTAGAGTAAGGGCATTCTGAATAAAAGGAACAGATGTGCAAGGCTGGTAAATAGGGGCATATCTGATATGTTTGCAGGACAGCAAGGAGAGTGTATCTAGAGCAGCGGTTCTCAACCTGTGGGTCGCCTAAGACCATAGGAAAACACATATATAATTACATAGTGTTTTTGTGATTAATCACTAAGCTTTAATTATGTTCAATTTGTAACAATGAAAATACATCCTGCATATCAGATATTTACATTACAATTCATAACAGTAGCAAAATTATAGTTATGAAGTAGCAACAAAAATAATTGTATGGTTGGGGGTCACCACAACATGAGGAACTGTATTAAAGGGTCGCAGCATTAGGAAGGTTGAGAACCACTGAATTAGAGCTGTCCCTGGCCACTCTATCAAAAATATTTACCTTGCCTGGCTGACATGGCTTAGTGGTTGAGCATCGATCTATGAACCAGGAGGTCAAGGTTTGATTCCCGGTCAGAGCACATGCCCAGGTTGTGGGCTCGATCCCCAGTGTGGAGCGTGCAGGAGGCAGTCGGTAAATGATTCTTTCTCATCATTGATGTTTCTATCTCCCTCTCCCTTCCTCTCTGAAATCAATACAAATATATTAAAAAAATATTTACCTTGATTATTTTGTCTTCTCCATTTGAAAGGAGCTCAGAGATATTGGTTGATATTGATCACTACTCTCTAAGCTCTAAATCAGTGCCAGTAAATCAGAGGTGCTTAATAAATAATTATGGAATAAATTAATTCATTCAAACGTGAAAGTCAGTACCTATTCCATATTTATATGTCCTAGTTATCAGTGACAAATCTACAAAGTCACAGCCTTGAAAACCCGAAAGCTATTTTTCAGTCTTGGCTGTAATGGTACTTTCAATTAGCAAACAAGGTGGCCCCAAAGTTTACGACACCTGGAATGCTATCAGGCACCCTGATTTAGGCATGGGGTCCAAAAGCTCCAATATTCCTGGTCTGTCACAAACATGAGTCTGTCCCCATACCTTTCCTGGGCCATAGTTTTCTAATTTCTGAATGGGGTATCTGATCTTATGCAACCCAAGTATTTATGTGGAGTTATAAAATATAAGGTGGGGCCACAGTAGGTTTACAGTTGTTCATATAGAAAATAATACAATAATAAATAAATAATAATACAAGAATAAAATCTGTTTTGTGTACTTATGACTGTATATCTACTTTTGCTCCACCCTGGAATTTTAAACTCAAGACCAACAGCAGCAATTTACATAAAAAGAATCTTTAAATGAACATCTAAACGCATGCATTTTAAACAAAGTATTTCAAACATTACAAGTGTTCATTGAAACTCTAAAATTAAAAATGTTAAATGACAAGTTGATTTTTTTCACCAGGTAGCAAAAATGAAATATGGTCAGAGAATCTGAGGAACAGATGGAAATGGGGAGGGAAGAGAAGGCACAAGAGACTGTGCTGCCCAATGGCAGTTCTCTTTCTAGCCAAAGCCTTCTACACTGCCTCCCAACCCACACATACACACACACACACACACACACACACACACACACATCAGACCCTCAGAAACATTCACTCTAGATACTAGAGTGGGATCAGTTTTCACAACATACTTACTTTTACAACCGTTTCCTGAATTCACGATATAAGGAGCTATGGGACTGCTCCATTGGCACACCCCCAACCTCTCCACCAGACCACATTCCCTATTCTTAGTAAAATAATGCAGCACATGCACAGCTTAGCATGTCTAACCAGTGGGACGGAGCTGGAAGCTAAGGCAATGAAACAACCTTCAGCAAGTCACCCGGACACTTTGCGCCCCAGTTTCCTCTTCTCGATGGTGAACGGGAAGAATGTCATGGAGCTTTAGTCTCCCAAGAGCTCCGCCAGTTCCCCACCCTTTGACATGATCTAGTTATTTGTAAACTTATAAAACAAAGTTTCCATACATGTCTCCTCTCTTCCAACCAGAGTGCTTCTTAGTTCCTGCCTTACGGATATTTTGGTACTAGTCGCGGGTTGGCATTAGTAATGGTCTACCTCCAATATTCGATTAAAGAGAAGGGGGAGTGAGTGAAAGACAACACTATGTTCACTTCAGTAAGCACACTTAGCATAATTGGGGCAGGGGAATTGCCACCTTCACCCTGTTATACCACACCAGTAATTTCCAGCAATTACTGTGCGAAATGAAAGACACCCTTGGACACCTGCTTCATGTATGCACCAGGTTCCTTTCTTTATTTTATACTAGAGGACCGATGCACAAAATTCTGCAAGGGGCTCGGCCCTCACAGCCACGGCTGCCTTGGCCCTTGCAGCCCCAGCTTCCTCACGGCCCCGCTCCCTGCCCACTGGTCGTTCCAGAAGGTCGTTCTGTAAGGTCATTCCAGAAGGTCATTCCGCCATCTGGTCTAATTAGCATATTAGCTCTTTATTATATAGGATGTCTCCACAGTCATCTATTTATATTACAAAAGGAAACCTATGAACACAGCATCTAATTACCTAATCTATATCTACACTAATAAAAGAGAAACATGGTAATTGGCGTACGACCGCTACCCTTTTCATTGGCTAATCAGCGAGATATGCAAAATAACTGTCAGCCAAGATGGCAGCCGGCAGCCAGGCAGCTTGAAACTAACATGAGGCTTGCTTGCCTCAGTGACGGAGGATCATTGGAGGAAACCAATGTTCCCCGCCTGCGCCTGCGGCTGCAGGCCTCTGAGCGGGCAGTTTAAGAAACATTGTAACAAATACCTCCGGACTTCAGCCAGCAGATTCGCAACATTGTAAGCAAAGGCCAGAAACCTACTTTCAGCAAGGAGGCCTAAGAGCTGGAGCCAAGCCTCAAGGTAAAGCTGGCCCAGAATAAAAAAAAAAAAAAGAAAAAGAAAAAAAGGAGCGGTTGGGAACTTCAGTCACTCCCAGCCTGAAAACAGCCCTCAGCCCCTCACTCAGACTGGCCAGGCACCCCAGTGGGGACCCCCACCCTGATTTAGGACACCCTTCAGGGCAAACCAGCTGGCCCCACCCGTGCACCAGGCCTCTACCCTATATAGTAAAAGGGTAATATGCCTCCCGGCACTGGGATCAGCGTGACAGGGGGCAGCGCCCAAACCCCCTGATCGCCCTGCAGCTCAGTGTGTGACAGGGGGCGGGGCCCCAACCCCCTGAGCAGCCGTGCTCTGTGCCTGATAGGGGGGAGATCCCCAACCCCGCCCCCCCCCCACGGGCCCTGCTCTGTGTGTGACGGGGTAGAGCCATAACCTCCCCATCGGCCCTGCCCTGAGTGTGAGAGTGGTGGCGCCCCAACCCCCTGATGGGCCCTGCTCTGTGCATGACAGGGGGTGGCACCGCAACCTCCCCATCGACCCTGCCTTGAGTGTGACAGGGGACGGTGCCCCAACCCCCCACTGGCCCTACCCTGAGCATGACTGAGGGTGGCATCACAACCTCCCAATCTGCCCTGCTCTGTGCATGACAGGGGGCGGCGCCCCAACTCCCCAATCGGCCCTGCTCTGAGCCCGACCAGGGGCTGCACCTAGGGATTGGGCCTGCCTTCTGCCACCCGGGAGCAGGCCTAAGCCAGCAGGTCGTTATCTCCCGAGGGGTCCCAGACTGCGAGAGGGCACAGGCCGGGCTGAGGTACCCCCTTCCCCCCCGAGTGCACAAATTTTTGTGCACTGGGCCTCTAGTCTATATAATAAAAGCCTAAGCAACTGTTATACAGAACCAGAACGACGGGTCGCTATGATGTGCACTGACCACCAGGGGGCAGACGCTCAACACAGGAGCTGCCCCCTAGTGGTCAGTGTGCTCCCACAGGGGGAGCGCTGCTCAGCCAGAGCCAGGCTCATGGCTGGCGAGTGCAGCGGTGGTGGCGGGAGCCTCTCCTGCCTCTGCAGCAGCACTAAGGAGCAGCGAGGCGAGTGGTAAGGAGCAGCAAGCAGGCGGGCTGTAAGGAGCAAGGGCTCCCGAACTGCAAGATAGCGCAGGCCTGGCTGAGGGACCCCTCCCCAGTGCATGGATTTCATGTACCAGGCCTCTAGTCTATATATATATATACCCTCTATGCAAATAGACCAGATGGAGGAACAACTGATCAACCAAACAACCAGTCGCTATGACATGCGCTGACCACCAGGGGGTGCACATAGAACATGGCAGGCGTCAGCAGCAGGTGGCATAGAGCGGAACATGGTGGTGGCGGCCACGGCGGGATGGTGGAGCAGGAGAGTGGGGGGTGCCAGACCAAGGCGGGGTGCCAGACCAAGGCGGGGTGCCAGTCGCTGTCATCAGGGTGAGCCTTCAATGGTTACTGAAAATTCTATACTCCCATGTGCCGCAGTCCCGCCTGGCGCTTGCACCTGCTGCTGGCACCGGCCCTGATCACTCAGTGCCATCAGCGGGTGCCAGCAGCAGCTGCTGTCCCCGATCACCCCTCAGGGCTTCTCCACTTCCCCCTGTTCCTGAGGGGCGATCGGAGCCAGCAACCGCCTCTTTCACCCACTGCTGGTGCCAGCCCTTCTTGCACCTGCAGCGGACGCTGCCACTCGCACCCACTGCAGGCACCCGGCACCAATCCCAATTGCCCCTCAGGGCTTCTCCACCTCCCCCTGCTCCTGGGGGTCGATGGGGGCAGCAGCCGCGGCTTGCACCAGCTGACGGCGCCGGCCCCGCTCCCACCCACTGCTGGCTCTGGCCCCAATGGCTCCATGCTGTCAGTGGGTGCAGGAGGGGCTGGCGCCATCAGTGCCTGGGAGCAGTGGTGGCAAGAGCAGGGCTGCTGGCAGACAGGGGACCAGGGGCTGCAGCGGGAGTGGCCGGGCAGAGGCATGAAAGATGGGCCAAGACCCTCCCCTGTGCCCACTGTAGCCTCGTGATGCACAGTTCCTTTCAAGGTGCATGAGTTCGTGCACTGGGCCCCTAGCACTTTCATAAGAAGAAAAGAGTTGCCAATAAACCCAGGTGAGTTGTCAGGTGTTTGGGAGACAACACATTAGTTTTTCAATCATCATGTCTGGTTTAGCTGAACATATGGTGCTACCAGCAGAGTCACCTGCTCAGCCTGGTTTCTGATGGACAAAAGGACCAACCACAGACACGTTACCTACTCTGTATGGGCAGGGAAAAGCAGCTTTCTTTCCCAACCCCAGCCCCTCATTCCCTGTAATAAGTACAAATTCAAGGGCCTTCATTATCGTCACCCTTCCCACATGTAAATTCACTGACAGGTGTGGGGGAGTCCTTTACTGTTCCCAGTGACTAAATTTAGATAAAATACAATACATTCCAGCCATAACCAAGTAGTAAAATTTCAAGGCAATTCATCATTGGTTACTTTTTTCACTACTACTGAAATCAATGTAAACTGAATGTCAACTTTGGGGAAAATCCAATACTTTCTTCTACAGCTAAGTGTAGATCACTATAGGTAATCATATAAATATGGTCAGTTTTACTTGCTTTGGTCTTTTTCTGGATACAATCAACAGGTCTATGAGATTCTTCATTAAATTTGACTTAGTTTTACGAATGTCTAAATCTTCTGATGGGGGAGGAATTAGAGTTTGAGAGACTGCATTACTTTTTAAAAAGAAGCAGCCTATTTTAGTTTAGATCCTCCCGCAGCCTAGGGACGCCCTGCAGATGCTGGACCCTGGCCCACAGACAGGCCCAGCTTGAGCATGGCTCCAACCCAGCTGTACGTCTCCATCCTGCCCACCAGCCACCCCACAATGTGCCCAGGTGCCCCCATGGCGGAGCCAGGGAAGGTGGGCAGGGAGCCCTTTACCTGCCAGGCTGCCCGGCCTCTGGAGGGTGGCGGTGGCATACAGCTCCTGCGAGTGCTTGCTGTACTGGTCGGACGCGTGGACCAGGCGCTTGGTGGGCGACAGGGTGGCGTACGTGCCGATGGTGGAGCTCAGCTGGTGGATGGGCGAGGAGGAGATGGTGGACTGCACGGTGGGGGGCGAGGTCACGCGGATCGGGGACAGCCCGGCCGAGGACACGACGATGTTGATGGGCGAGCTGGTGCTGTAGGACTTGGCCAGGCGGCTGGGCGACTGCTTGGGCGAGGAGCCGCGCGGCGCGGCGTAGGCGGCGCCCTCGGGGGCCGAGCCCCCCCGCTGCAGCTTGGTGGGCGAGCCGCCCTGCGCGCCGGCCAGCGGGGAGCCCCCGCGCGGCGGCGCGGGCAGCGTGGAGCTGGAGTAGTAGAGCGCGGCGGGCGGCGCGTCCGGCAGGTGGAAGGCGCTGCCCAGGCTGGGCGCGAACGGCTCCCGCGGCGGCGGCGGCGGCGGCGGCGGCGCGGGCTCGGGCCCCGGCAGGTGCCCCGCGCGGCTCGTGGTGCCCTGTGCGCGGGAGAGCAGAGAACACGCGCGTTTAGCCGGGGAAGCTCGGCGCCCCGCCCGCCCCCCGCCCGGCGAGGGAGGGACGCGGGGCGCCCCGCCGCCCGAGAGCAATGCTGCGTGCGGGATCCCGATGGCCCTCCAGCGTCAGGCAGGTGTTTCTCCAACAGAAAGAAAAAAACAACTAGCAAAGGCGGCTGACAGTGGCAGCAGGTGTGGTAAAGGGGACAGTATTCTGCTAACGGGGCGAAGATGTTTCTGGAATAGCAGAGGCATCGCAGTAGTCACATGAGGATTTTAAAAAGCCACCCAACAGGGCCACCTTGAGCTAGCTGAGGGCAATCACGATCTGTTAGTGTTAACGAGAAATTCAGGCATTAAATCTCCACCCCCCCACCCCCGCCCCCACGGGCATTCCCCTGGAAACAGTTTCTGCCTCCGAAACTGGCCAAGCTGCATACTTATCGGGAGAACAGCAAGGAGAGCATACTTCCTAGAGTTTATTCTGTGCAAGTGTCTTGCGAATTCTTCTTGGATAACAAAAAAGGAGGGGAAAGTATTATTTTGCAATAAAGACGCTTGGTCTTTCAGTGTGATGAAACACACACACACACACACACACACACACACACACACTTCTAGAGGAATCAGCAATTGCAAATTAAAAAGCCTCCCTTTTCTAGACTGTAATGCTGCGCTCCAAATCTTTCAGCATCTCTTTCTGTGGCTCACTTTTAAGAGCCCCCTGCAGCTGTGTCTTCACACTGAAAAGTCAGTGGTCCCCCTTCCTATACAGGAACACAAAAGACCACAAGGGCTGGGGCGGAGACAGTTGGAGGGGAAATCACTTTCCTTGACTCTCATCCAGAGCCAAATTTGCATTCGAATGAAAACACTACATTGTCAACCTCTTCTGGGCAGGAGGTCCGGGAGGATCCCGGCTTCCCTGAGGAGCAGAGAGGTTTCTGAGAGCAGGCTGGTGTGAAAAGTCGGGTGGGGTTGTACACACAGAAAGAGAGGCGCTGGGAAGGAAGGCTTTGAAATTAGGGATGGGAACTGGGTGGGGAGGAGGAAGCTGACGAGATGAAGGGAAGGGTGAGAGAGACTGAACAGATGCTATCCATTAAAAGTTTCAATTATGCCTCTCCACCCGTTTTGGAATGGCAACTGGCAAATAACAGACTGGGCTCTTCCATCCCCACATCCACAGCATTCCAAATTTTATCTGGGATGTCAGACTCATGCGAAAAGCTAAGGGAATTAAAGGAGCAACATCAAAATCCTCTAGTAAGAGCTGCATGGAATGACAGGGAATCAAACGGTTGAAAGACATTCTCCTTGTGAGGGGTGTGTGTATTTATTTACATATAATATACATATTTGGTATGTATGTGTAAGTCTCTCCCTCTCTCTCTGTCTCTCTGTCTCTCTCTCTCTCTTTCTCCCTTTCGCCACTGACAAAGATTCTCTCCTTGAGCAAACTCTAGTCAAGCCCCTCTTGTTTGAACAAGGCCCTGTGCTCATCTCTGCATTGCACAGTTTTGGCAAGAATCCTACAGAATCCCTTCCTCTTCCCCCACGTCCGCTCACCCTCCATATCAGGCAGAGTTCCTCCTCTGCCACCGTCCCCAGGCGGCATCTCAGCACCCAGGCCTGCCTTCAGCAAGCATCCTGCCGGGTCACTTTAACCAGAACCCCTTCCCCATGGTGTTTCCTCTTAGTAACTTTCTACCCACTGACCCGACCCTGGTCTTCAGCTATAAATTCCCATTTTTCTGTTGTTATATTTGCAATTGAACCCAGTCTAGACTGAGGTCTCTTTCCCCTGTTGCAATCATTTATTTCTGAATAAAATCTGTATTTACCAGTCCTCTGTTCAGTCTGATTTGATTCTCCTCTCACACCACAGAGCACGTATTTTGAGTTTAACAGTCGGTGGGGAGTAAATGTAAGCTCCATGATTTGTTCAATGATGTGTCTCCAGAAACTAGAGCAAAGACTGATTCATAGCAGAGATGCCACGAATGTTTATGGAATGAATGAAAAAACTGTTAGTAAAGCTGGTCCCGAGACTTTGGCAATGAGGGCTGTCATGGGCAGAGGAAGGTGGAGAAGTGCAGAACTGCTGTGCTTACCCTGAACCCCCAAGAGATATTCCAGCAGCATCCAGAGACATGGGGGTGCTTAGACCCAATTCTTGCTTTCCTCTTGGAAGAAGTTCTGAGCATGAAATGTACAGACTGGGCTTCTCAAACCTGGCTGCACGTTATAATCACCAGGGGAGCTTTTGAAGAGGTCCCAGTATCCATGCTGTACTCTAGCCATTTAACTCAGAAT
This sequence comes from Myotis nattereri, assembly GCF_964212035.1. Taxonomy (NCBI): domain Eukaryota; kingdom Metazoa; phylum Chordata; class Mammalia; order Chiroptera; family Vespertilionidae; genus Myotis; species Myotis nattereri. The sequence continues at coordinate 13,583,761 of NC_138079.1, forward strand.
CTCTGGAGGTGAGGCTTAACCATCAGGCTTTTTGGAAGCTCACCAGGTGATTCCAATGTGCAACCGAACGTGAGAGTTATCCCTAGAGCAGTGGTTTTCCAAGTGTGGTCCCTGTTCCAGCAGCTAGCATCCAGAGCAGTGCTGGCATCACCTCCTCTTTACTGATTCAGAAACTCAGAAGGAGGGGCCCAAAGGTGTGCATTTTAGCAAGTTCTCTGGATCACTGGGATTTTGGTGATCCCTAAAGTCTGCAAGCCACTGAGCTAGAAGAGACTGTGCTGCAGGGGATGGAGTGGGACAGAGTGTCTGCATTTCTAGCAGCTGCTGCTGGTCTGGGAAGCACTTGCTAAGGTGTAGGCAGTCAGCTTCTGCCTTTCCTTTATTTCTGCAACTCTCCTGGGCCCTGAGCAATGCTCAGCAGCACAGGACCCAGCAGGCAAGGGACAGGAGAGCCTCAGGCAGCGATTTCTGTGAAGTCTTCCCGCAGGAGCACAAGGAGAAAGAGTACCAGAGGGTGTGACAACAGCCCCTTGCTTACAACACAACAAACACTTTTCCTTATGTCTTGGATATACGATATTCATAATAACCATACAAGACATTAATGGTGTTATTACCAAGTAGCAGAATCCTACATAATAAAAGCCTAATATGTTAAGTGTCTTGTCATGCATTCAACCAATCAAAGCATAATATGCTAATGATATGCTAAGGCCATTCAACCGCTTGCTATGATGTGCACTGAGCACCAGGGGGCAGATGCTCCACCCTGTAGGTTAGCTTGCTGCTGGGGTACCGTCAATCCGGAGATAGCAAGATGGGCCAGACATACCCTGGAGACCTCCCACATCCCTCTCTGGCCCCGATTGTGCACTGGTGGGGTCCCTCGGCCTGGCCTGAGCCCTCTTGCAATCCAGGACCCCTCGGGGGATGACAGAGAGCTGGTTTTGGCTTGATCCCGCAGGCCAGGCCAAGGGACCCCACTGGTGCACGAATTTGATACCAACATGAAAAATTATTCTAATATTTAAATATTAGAATGACACAGATCCTAGAGAAACCTTGAATAAATTTTACAAACACTTTTCTTTTAATATGTTGGAACTTTTTTTTTTTTTAATTTGTTGGAACTTTGAGTCTCAGGAATGCTAATTCTGCTGGATACTATTGTCTAATAAGGTTTGTTCAATAGCCACGAATCTGCCGAAGTTTTGAGAACTGCCACACTAGCTCCACAAATTTTGACAGGCTGTAGCAGCCAATCAAAAATATTTCTAAATATTGCAAGATATTGGTGAAATTTAGCCAATAATTTTTACATGAGAAGAGAAAAACGTAACCACTAAAATGTTATATACTCTTTCAGATTGATATTGTTCATGGTGGAAATGTTTAAAATCTTCACTGTCTAATATGACAGCCAACAGACACAGTGGCCTAGTGGGCACTTGACATGTGCACTGGATTTTAACACACATTTGATCTGAACTGTTTGATTTAAGTTGAATTTAAGTACTCAAGTGTGGCCAGTGGCGACCTTACTGGATCACACAGTTGTATAAGCCCTTCTGCAGTTTACAATATATAATCCAGGGGTGTTACACTCCGTTCAGTGGCCTATGGAGGACAAAGTGTGGTTCTTTGGCTAAACTAAGAAATATGTTTTTAACATGAATTAGACAAAAACAGTAATCTTTAGGGAGCTTGTTTCCATTCTTGTGTTTATTTTTTTGTTCCACTGTGGAATTCATTTAGCAGTTCTTAGCCAGTTAGGGATACAAAAGGCTGCACTTCAAGCCTCCTGCCCAATTCATAGGCTGGCTTATTACTGCCGAGCTCATTGGATTAGATACAATATATACACATTTCAACACACAAAGTATTGCATCCACTTTACTGGCGTGGAAGCTCAATTCTACCTTAAATGTATGTAAACACCACTAAACTGTAAATCCAATTTTAAAGTTAGAATTGCAAAACTTCACTTAAAAAAATCAAAAAAGACAACCACACCCTTCATCCCAGAGGATAGTTGGGCATGTGTATGTACTAGCAATGGGAATTAAAATACTATTTTCACTGATGATGAGACCTTTAGAAGAGAAAAGACGATATAACAATTTTTCAATAGATTTAGAGAAGATTGGGCTCCAAAACTGCCCTGGATCACAGCATGAGCTCTTGGCAGGAACAGTTCCTGTTGGTGTTTTTATTTTCAGCTCTTTGAAGGGCTACTTTGTCATTCCCACCCCTCCAAAATGGGGGACCAGGTATGTGAAATTGATAAGTAGAATATTGCCAGCAGATGCCCTGGCAGAATAGCCTCTGACAGGCAGAGTTTTGTGAACATAAAATGTCATTCCTTTCTTGCTTCCTATTATGGGAACTTCATCAAGAGAAAAATGAAAAACATTACTTCCAATTTCTATGAATGCCGTATGTAGCTTATACCTCAGATTTAAAACATGCAGGAATTGTGTTTTAATGAGACAGGAGCAATACACCTAACTCAATAAAGCTCTGTCATATCAAATATTTCATCTGCATGATAGTTTACGTGTAAGTTTCAGAGGGATCAGGTTTAGAATATACTACAGTAGTGGTTTTTATATTATACTAGAGGCTCAGTGCACGAAATTCGTGCACGGGAGGGGGGTGTCCCTCAGCCCAGCCTGCACCCTCTCCAATCCGGGACCCATCGGGGAGTGAAGAGAGGGTTAAGTGGTGACAGGGCTTTGAGAAAGTAAAAACAAGGATGGAAGACTTCTTTCCATGAGTTAAAAAGCCTGAACAATTTTTAAATACCCCCAAACAGGACATGCTTGGGGGTAAAATACCATCTTTGAAGAAATCCACTCTAAACCAAAACAAACTGGTAGCGTGATTTAGTACTATCAGCTATGTATGCTGATTAAAACATCTGAGGATTTGTTGAGCTTTCCTAAGCTGCGTTTGCATAGGGCATTAAGCTTGCACTTGTATAGGAGCAAAGACATTTACTCTCACAACTTGGAAACAAGAAATCAGCAACTCCACAATGTAAACAGTCTTACTTAGGTGTCAGATGAAGTGTCCTGTAATATGATGCAATTAAAATGAATCTACATCCCCACCTAAGTTTTGTGCCCTTGAGCTTACTCCCTGGGATAAATGTGCTTGAACACTACTATCATTGCTTCCTAAATTTTACTTCTCCTTTGAAAGTGTCTTCAGAAAGTGCCACTTTCTAAAATAATTCCCAAGGTAGAAAATCCTGATACCGTGAGAAACGTTTGATTTCAGAAATAGCCAAGTAAAATCATCAAGTACCTTGTCTAGCAATTCCCTTGAGGAGGGCTGGTTTTGGTAAAAACACGAAACGAAGTAAAAAGGAGGCTCCGTACACAGTTCCCAGACTGTCCCTGGAGTCACCCCTGCTGGGAGGAGGAAAGGCTGGGGTTACCAGGCAGTGACATCCTGCTAACACGGAACGTGCCAGAGCAAAGTAAACTTGAGCAACTGAAAAAACAAAGCACTTGGAAGGAATGCCTTTCTCTGGTGAGAACATCTCATTTCAAAGAACCAGGAGAGCTATGATTTTGGAGACAATGCTTTCTCTTTGCACGACTGTCCCAAAAGTATGAAAGAGGTGGAGAGTGTGGGGGAGAGAGATCTTGCAAACCACACTGTCCCTGTCAGTGGAGCTGGACGAAGGTGGCAGTGGGTCCATTTCCCAGGAAACAGAGTGCCGTAGGCTTTTGCATCCTGGGTGGTTTGCCTTCTTGCTGGCCTCCCTTTAATAAAAGTATGATTAGGAAAATTATGAATGAGTATTCTGAAAGTATTTTATATGGTCACTAATAGGGTCTGCCAGGGGAAAGAACATTTAGAAGAAAAAAATAAAACTTTATCTCTGAGAATACGTAAGGAGGGGTTTCTTGATGGCAGCTCTTTCTAAAAAAAAAAAAAAAATGAGCTTTGGCAAAACTACACTGCATAAAACTTTTATTTCAGCAAGATGCTCATTTAGTATGACTTCAATAGCTCAAATATTTGCTAAGAACAGGAAATGTTATAGTAGAATGCATACATGGCTCTCCCTGCCATGAGAACGTTTTCAATTATTAAAGTCAGATTAAATATATTTATGCTGGAAAGAGAAAAGGGAGGGAGAAGATTTTAAAGCAGAACAATGACAAAATATTTCCAGTAGGTAGGCACCTGAACACTCTCTCAAAAGCAAATAAACTGCCGCTTTCCCCAAGATATGCCAAGAAAAGTATACAAAGTGATATGATTTCTCCTCCGAATGCTGCATGATGTCCACTAAACATATCTCTGCGATTTTGTGTTTTCCAAGTAAACAGCTTGTATCATAATTAAGCAAACTGGAGAGATGTTACACTAGTCTGTCAGTATAACCCCCGTCGTTCAACGATCAATAAGTAGGTGTTTATTAGGGATTTGCTCATCCTTTGCACTCTGGGGGTCTCTGTGTCTACCAGGCCTTGACCTTCACAACTGCCTGATGTGCGAGTTCACCATTCATAATGTTCCAAACTCAACGAACACACCAGCCTCTGGCAGAAGTGAGCACACAGCATATTTATAATTACGATATAGCATCAATGAGAACTTATTTTATTTTATTGATTTTTTTACAAGGAGGAAGGGAGAGAGATAGAGAGTTAGAAACACTGATGAGAGAGAAACATCGATCAGCTGCCTCTTGCACACTCCTACTGGGGGTGTGCCCACAGCCAAGGTACATGCCCTTGACCAGAATTGAACCTGGGACCTTTCAGTCCACAGGCCGATGCTCTATCCACTGAGCCAAACCAGTTAGGGCCCAATGAGAACTTTTAAGACAGAGAAGTCAGTGCAGCCTTAAATAGATAGGCCGGATAAAAAAGAAATGGCAATTTTGCTTCTTGAAAGTTCATTGCTCTCCTAGAGTCTCTGCTATTGCTCAGTCTTCTTGAACAGAACTATCGCGCAATTCTTAACTTCCTGCCGCAAGCAGGTGTTTCCCTAGGATTATGCCTGTGCACACACTTCTTCAGTTCTGCTGGGGAACATGAAAGTGGCTTTAAAATCTTTAGGTTCCTGTGAGACTTTCTTACATCTTGCATATTTGGTTTCCTTGAAGGGCAACATGCTTGATGAGACTACTTGATGTTTGGACATGAGGAGAAACCAACATTTTTAGAGTGACTGCTCTATGCCAGACGTTTTACATTCAGCATTTCATGTAATCCGTCGGAAATGGTATGTGAGTAGAAGCAGACAGAGCCTGGTGGAGAGCCAACTCTCTCAACGTCTCACCACCCACAGCCTTTTGCAATATGATTATAAGGAGTAAGACTGGAGTTGGAGGAACCTGATGCGCATCTGGTGAACCCTGAGCCAGTTACTTGGGATATGGAGATTAATTTTGTAAATTTACGCTCTTACAGGAAGGCAATCTGATGGGAAGAAACAGGCTTACATGCAACTTGCTGTAGGGTATTATTATATGTGATATGACAGAACGAAGCTTTCAATATATACACCAGGCCATGTTGTGCCTCTGCTTACCATTCTCTACCCGCTCCTCATTTCAATCTGAGTAAAACACAAGCTCCACACAATGATCTGCTCTGGGTCTCCCATCCCCTCACCGTTCCTGCACCCATTGTAACAACCCTGACCTCCTTGCTGTCCTGTTAGCAAGCCAGCCCACCCATCCAGGAGCCATGCGTTTGCTGTGCTGTCCCCCAGCTTCCTCCCTCTTCTCTCTCATGTCTTCGCCCAAAGGGCACCTTTTCCACAAGGCCTCCTATGCCACACCCACCCTGCACTTTGAGTCCCACTCATCCTATTCTGCATTCGTTTCCTCCTTATAGGAAAGGCTGCAAACCTTATAGGAATCACTGTCATCTAAAAAACTATGCAATTGACTTATTTACTGTGCTGATTTTCTGAGTCCCTACCACTGATTCTAGAATCGTTCTTGGAGGTCAGGGTCCTATTTTTTTACTATTTCATACCAAGCAGATACATCAGCTCATGACATACAGCAGACACACAATAAACACCCTGAGTGCTTTAAAGAATAACCCAGAGACACGTAAATGTAATGGAAAGACTGGATCTATTTTCATGGAGGCACCTCAAAACAGCCACACAAAGGTCACGGTTGACCTAGAGAAGGAAGGGAAGAATGGAGGGGTAACCTACAGACTGTTAGATGCTGGAGCAGGGTAGCTGAGAAGAATGCTGAGAGCAAGGAGAGGAGTAGCTATACATGGACTCCTATTACTTCCCGGAATGGCCTTGGGGTTCTTGGGAAGAATCTTATACTCTCTCTCCTCCAGCCAAGCCCCACAAACTCATCCTAAAGCCTATGGAGAATGACTTTAAAAGATTTTAGTTAGGGAAATACAAGAGAATGAATATTTTTTGACAATTTTTGTGACCCAGTTTTATTCAAACTGATACAATGGGGCAATGCAGGCTGCGCACATATTGCCAGGGCCTGGCATAGAGCCTGGTGTTGATAACCGAAACGATGATTATGTTGAATAAACTAGATTTTTAAAAATTGAAATTAGGATCATTGAACATTTGTGATATTGCTTTGAAATTGCATTCCAATTTGATTTATGAATGAGAGAAAATCACTAAGATTGAAAAATCACTTGCTTTAGAATTACACTTTCTCTTCCAGACCAAGCAATGCAATGCTTTTCTGTTGATTATTGACCTTATTAAATTGGTCTAATATCTACTGCCATAATTTGAAATTTACTAGCCCTCTTTGGGACTTTATGACTACAGGATATTCTGAAAATTAATCTAGCCTTGAAGTAATGAGCTTTAGCACCCGTCAGAATATTGAAAAGAATGAGTCAGAGGACTCTGCAAAACCACTGGAATAAAGGGATTCCCAAGACAATCCTATGAAGGAGATCTTACTGGAGTTTTCAAGGTATAAAGCTAACTGCTGAGTGAAAATACTGGCTGACGTGTTCAGCATTTCTCTGGCAATTTGGGAGTCACAGGTCCTCTAACTCAATAAAACACACCTCCCATACCGCAGCACACTAAAGCTGAAACTAAATCTTGGTACCGATATCCATCCACCACTTAGCTGAAATAAACAGAACTCAGATAGTCACCAACAGCCTCACTCCTATGAATTGGGTGAATTAGATTTCAGTATTTAGATTAGATCCTACCCACTTGCCAGGTAAATGAGTAATGCCAATAACCTTTGCCTCCAACTTATCACCTTCAACATTCACATTTATAGATGCCTTCAAACTATAACCCTGATGACTTCAAATACAGAGTTCTGGTATCTTTACAACTTAGATATACTTTCTGATTAAACTTTAAAGCAGACTTTTAATGTGAAGCCCAATCTTGTCAGTTTAGAGTTTCTACCGTTTTACTCCACAGCAGTTAGTGGAAGATGGAATAGACTCTCACAAGGAGGGACACCCTCAACATGGAAACAGATACATGGCCACATTGCTTGTCTGCATTTATACACCTCTTAATAGGTTCAAACTCTAGATTCATTTGATTGAAGTGAATATATATATATATATATATATATATATATATATATATATATGTATATATATATAATAAAGCCTATATATAATAAAGCCTAGACTTTGGGTGGTGGGCACATGGCGCAATATACAGATCTTGTGACATAGATACCCACACTTAAAACCTATATGTTCATGTTAACCAATGTCACCCCAATCAATTTAATAAATAAATAAATAAATAAATAAATAAATAAATAAAAACTATGAAACACTTTCTCCTAGAATGATCAGATTTCAATTCAGTCAAGATTCTGTTCCTATTCTCACTATTGCTGCCTTAAAATGGGGCATGACAGCTTGTCTAAATGTGATGAGCTTGAGTTTCCAAGTCTCTAAAAATGTAAATAGTAATACAGCCCTTTTGGGGAGATTAAATATGAGAATGTATGTAAAACAGATTATTTGTGGGTGCTCAATAAATGGTAACTATTACTTTTATAAGAAAGCTTTGATTTTGCAGCTAGTTATTGCATAGCTATGTGTGAACAGGTTTACAGGATACTTACAGTTTAGGTATGACAAAGGTGATAAGTTGGAGGCAAAGGTTATTGGCATTACTCATTTACCTGGCAGGTGGGTAAGTTGAAGTTTAACTTAGTTTGCCTTTTATATTGATATTTCCATTTTCATGATGCTCATCTATATGGAAATACAGATTTTTTAAAGTTGACTCAGTGTTTACAACTCAAATTACAGGGGTCTCAGATATTTATGAGAAAAGTAGAACTTTACGGTTTTTCTAGGTACAGTTCTAGGAACTGGTAAAAGCTAAGTCCATAGCTGTCATAGGTTAATTTGAGTATAAAAATGTGCCTTATTTCTGAATGTAGCTTCTTCCACTAAGAAGTATGGCTGGATATCAGGATTAAAAATGGCTGAATCTCACTTGTTTATTTCAAAAAATTAAATAACAATTTTTTATTCTCCGAAAAAAGCATAACATTATTCTTTGGGGTTACTCATATAAAGAAAAAGGGACAGGCCTATCTTCTCAGTAAATCTTTTATTTGCCACTCCCTTTTATCCACAAATTCTATAGCTCAGCATTACCACGTAAAAGTTATAAAGCAATGATGGACAAGGGTTTTTTTGCTTGAAGAACACAATCATTTTTTAAATATATTGCTGGGCAATAAGTTAATAGTAGAAATGCACTGAGACTTTTCAGGTTTTGTTTCATGTATATCCATGTCTCCTAAAGTAGGCCTCTCGCAGTGACTGTCCTAGGCCATTCTAAGTCGCCCTGCCTCCTCTCTGTCAGCACACATTTATTGGGGGCCATGTGGGTGGCAAGAAGCTGCTGATTAAGATGAAAATGATCCTGTCCCCAAGTAACTTTCAGTTTAGTTGGAAAGACACATGGATGGAATAATGACAATAAACTGGTGACAAAGATGTTTGGTTGTTATAGGAGCCGGTGGTGGGTCAGATAGCATATGTACAAGCCAGTAAATGCAGAAAGGGTGAAATCAATCTAGCCAGCTGAAGGGATTGCTTTTGGAGCTGTGGGTTCTTCATTCCAAGATCAAGGGATTAAAAGGGCCTTATCCTGCTGAAAATAAGTTCAAAATAGCTTAAAACAAGATACAATACATCTTCTAGGTTGATGGAATATATCTTGAATTCTAAAGTTATCAAAACAAAAATACCTACCTAGCTATATACCTATCCATCCATCTATCCATCCATCCACCCATCCATTTATGGATCTAGCACAACATTTACACTTTTTGTGAAAAAAAATTCAGATTAGTAGCTACTTCTAATGTCTACTAACCTGGAGCTGGTTTGAATGGCAGCTAATGAATCTGTGCACTGAAACTATAAGAACAAGTATATACCTTAAAGGAACAACTAAGGGTACATTTCAAAAAACTTGACAAAGTGTAACTATTCCTGAATGATCACAATTATCTCCAGAATAGTTCTACATACTTGATTATGCATTGGCATTATGTTTCTTTATATGAGTCACCCCAAAGAATAATTTTATGCTTTTTTAGGAGAATAAAAATTATTTCAGGTGCATACACAAAAGCAGAATGTATGCCATATTTATATCTCATATAGACACAGAAATAGTAAGGACACATATTCACATACCCATACAGATAAATATATAGAGTGTAAATATAGCATGAGCAACTCACAGATATTCCTAAAGAACACATGCTTACAACTCAGTGTTATTCCATAATGGTATTTTATTATTCATTTCCTTCACTCACAGCACCAGAGGCATTTTAGGAAGTTGTGAGGCATGTCGCAGAAAGGCAGGAGGGGTCACGGTGGCTTTCTCACAGCTCTGCTCCAGGACTGTCCCCTTGGACCCCACAGCTCAACACAGCAGAGGGCCCCATTCTCACATACCTGGCTGAAGCTCTGGCCAGCACCTCGGGCTTGTGTGCTGCGGGCAGGGAGCGATGGGGCTGTCTCACCCAGGGCCAGGGTCTGGTTGCTATGGTAGCTGGCTGGATACTGGAAGGACCCTTCAGGTTTGGAATTGAGCTGAAGTGCACTCTGGGAGAGCAGGCTGGGCCCTGCATTGAAAGTCATTTAGAGCAGTAAGTGACAGCCTCAGTGAAGCAGAAATGACATGTATTATTTATTGAGAGTAGCCTAGAATTATCACACACATGATTCCAGCCATCTATGCTTTGAATTCTGAGAACTAAAATGACCATATAATTTGACTCCAGCTCTTAAATGAGATTTTTTTTTTTGAGGTTGAGAGTTCTCAAATGAGTAGTTTTTTTTTTTTTTCAAATGATCTCATCCTGACCTACATAGACATATTTCTTATGAGACACATTAGTTAATCAAGTAGTTATTTTTGGATCAGACAATATCAGAAACATTTAAAAGTCCACCTATTAATACATATTAATTGCATTAATATAATTATATCTCCTACTTAATTATCAGGCTGCAAAAACCCTCAAAACCTTCCAATCAGGAACATAATTTTATAGTGATGTAATACCTCAACCCCTGAAGGGTTGACAGTGCTTAAAATATTAATAGCTCTTCCTACAATGTAGAATTCGCTCTTTCTCAGAGGATTTCTGATGGATAGTAATCTTTGCCATCACATCTGTGCACAGCAGGAGAACAAAGACAGGACACAGTGCTACAAATGGTGATGTTAACATGACTGACAGTGCAAGTGATGGAGCAGTGGGAAGAAGTTCCTGGCTTCAGCCTTAAATTATACTTTGCAAAAGAAATTATTTTATTTTCTTGCATTTCATGTAATGGGATCCTTGCAATAGTTTGTTCATGTTCTTTTTAAGCAAAATTTCTTTAATCAAATTTCATATTTACTTAGGGAATTAAAAAAGAAGTATAGAGGAGTGGAAGTGTACTTGTCAATTTCCATTGTGTATGTTTGAAAAGGGATTGGAGTAAGCAGAGTGAGTTGGGAGGAGGAGGATTTGGCAACACAAATTTTCTCATGTTATGTTAACCATAGAGCAAGTTACTTCTTTTTGGATGGAGGGAAATTACATACACACAGACTAAGACATAATTGCTATCTCATCCTTTATATCTCTCTCTCTGGCTGTTTTAGACAATAGAGTCTTTTCTAATAAGTATGAGCAAATTTCAAGATCTTTATTTCTTTCTTTTAAAGAATAGAACGTAACTTTATATTTCAACCAAGACTGCAAATTCGATGTGGCATAAGCCTTATTTTTATGAAATGATGTGTGCTCTTTAAAAAACATTGGTTCATGTAATTTTTACCGTCTAAGACCCTCCCACCCCCTCTGATACCCCGATGGACATTCTGAACAATGTAAAAATATTTTTTCATCATTGGATATTAAATAATAAGCCAATTAACTAACATGGTAAAGACTTGGTATTTTGGGATCTGTACAGTTCCTGGGAAAAAAGTCAAGGAAGAAAATAAAAACATTTCCATCCAACCCAATTTCATCATGAAGAGCATAACAAAAGTATAATTGTAATCCGTTTTCTTTTAATTTAGAAAATAGAGTCCCAAGTAAACAGCATATACTAGCTGGCGAAGTTTGCAATAGCCAGCAAAGAAATTGTTTAATCCATACTGATGGTATTACAGGCCCAATCACCAGCTATATGATGTCTCTGTGGGGAGTGCATATTCTGAGTGTTTCATTCAGGAACATACTGCCCCCACTGCTGACGTGGAAACTGCCAAAAAGAGAGACAGAGCCAACAAGTGGTCTTTGAGGCACAGGGGAGGGCAGGCTGAGGTATGGGACAGCTTCTGGAAGGGAAGGGAGACCACACATGGGAAGGGAAAGGGGGACCATTGGTGGGGGCAGGGATGGATGGGGACTGACTGTCAGGAGGAGGAGGTATAGTAAGCATTGGGAGATGGTGATGAATTCTGCCCAAGGGTTTTCTCCTTGGTCCCTACCTTCCTGAAAGCCACAACCCAATGGGAGAGAGTAAGCTATGGTGGAAGAGCCAAAGCCCTTTAAGGCTAGTGGTCACTGACAACAGGTACCTTCCCACGAGACTTTCTTGGGCTATTTCTCTGCCCAAGCCCTGCCATGTCTCCTGCCCCAAGATAAAGCATCTCCAGGGCAGTGAAAACTGAAACAGATACAACAGTGCACAGACCTTTGGAAATGTCAATAAAATGGAATAAAATAAAATATTTACTCTCATATCGATAGTTTAACACAATCTATAAAGCAGAAGAGTTGCATGTCCTGGTTATTTGCCTTTCAAAAAAAACCATGTGACTTTACACTGATGAACTTTATTATAGATATAGTTAGCAAGCAAAACGATTTATAAATTCTGAATAGATTCATAAAATTAGCTCCAGAAATCTACAAATGCTTTCCGTGTAGGATCTTAAGGTGACAATTGAAAATACTTTTCAAAAGGTATTTCAGTTAAAAATATGATTTATGTGCTCCTGAAATATACATCACGAAATAATCAGATTTTTTCATCTTTTATACAATCAGCCAAGTATTTGATCAATACTCAATGAAAACAAACCAAAATTCTCCATCTCATTACTTTGTTCACACATCTCCAGCATAAAACGTCAATGTACTCTGACAAAGGTAATTGAAGTAATGAGCAATATATCATAATATTACAACAGTGACATATCACCTGTCAAGGACGAAACAGTCAGGACAACAGGCAAAAATTTTAGAACGATTTTACCATCGCTCACTAGGTTTCAAATCAACAGCATTATTCATTCCAATTTAGAAAGAACAGCTACATGAGAATATGGAAAAAGCTAATATGATACAACAAGTCATAATTACTTTATTATACAAGTAAAATTTACATATAACTAACACTTGATTAGCTTTACCAACATTACTGTTCATCGAAGTAGAAAATACCAATTTTCCATAGATTTCAAAAGCATTTATTGCTTTTAGCTGTAAATCATGACTTTTTCCCTCTAAAACTTAAGGGTTTCCGTCAAGTCTTGCTTTTGGGCTAGTGGTAAAATTAGGCTGAAGTCTTGAGGACGCAATGTATCTGCAATGTGATGGGGGCAATGCAAGAACACTTACGGTGGGAGGAGAGAAAGAGACCTAGACTTGAAACTCCAACCAGGGAAATGGAATCTTGCCTTCATTGCACTTAATTGCTCCAGAAGAAACTTCAACTATGAGGAACAGGGGGTCACAATGACCTCTGAGATAACAGAAAGCAGAGGGCACACTCGGGTATGTACACTTCCAGGACATTGACTTGGTCACAGTGATGTCTTGGACCATTCTGTACCTTGCTCCTCATGGGACAAAGCTGAACTCAATATCTACTCAAGATAACTCAGCCCAGGGGCCAGGAAGAGGAAGTGAAACCATTTTTTAATAAACTGATGAAACTCCAGAGAGCATGTGTCCTTGATCTGATCAAGACACACTAGTCCCAACTGGACAGAGGGGAGAAATTCTAAGGGTGCTAAAGAGATGAGGGTCATGGAATCTTCCAATGATCCTAGAAAGACACCTGGGGCAAAGCTGGAGTGAAACATTAATGTCTCATTATGCTTTCAAATATATGAAGTGACTACAGACCACAGAGCAACCTGTGAGAAAACTGCCCTTGTATCTTTCCCTTATTGTTAGAGGTGTGGCCAAGTCAGCCACACCTTCCCAGTCCCTACCCACCTCCGAGCTCTTCACTACCCTATTGCCCATGTCTATGGCCTAGGTATATATGTATATAAGTTCTTTGGTTTAGCACTTCTCGTCCCCCCTACCCCAACCCCACATCAAGGTATGTCAGTCTGTTCCATGCAGCTGTAAAAAAAGAGGAACCTCTTACCCTTTGGGACAGCATGGATGGACCTAGAAAATATTATGCTAAGTGAAATAAGCCAAACTGAGAAAGACAATTTCTTCCGAAAGGAACCAGATATTTTAGAGTTTTCATAATCATGTGTACTCATTTTGTTGAGACTTCATCTAAAATTACTAATTATTTCCTCTTTAGCCGAACACCAGTCCCAGAATACAGGAAACCTTAACTAGACTAGATTCTTTGCAATAATACAGAAAATGCTAGAGGTCTTCAGTACGGCATTCTCAAGGCATTATTTAGAATTCAGCAGTCCTGGGCTCTAGTCCACCTTCTGTTGGTGAAAGTACGGATAATGACGATGATGATGAAGATGCTGCTGCTAGTAATACCAGCTAGCCTCCACCGAGCACTTCCTAAGTCCCATGGACTGCCCTGGGCACTTGACTTCTATTAACTTCTTGAATCTTCACAAGACTCCAGTGAGGAAAGTACCCTCATCCCTAGTTGCGGTGACAGACCCGGAGGTCCCACTCAGAGACCACAGATCTGGTGGTAAGGCTTGGTGCTCACAAGGCTGTCTGGCTTCAGGGTGTCTGCTCTTAACCACACTGCAGCTTTCGGTCTCTACAAATGTAATCTCTGCAAATTTGAGCACCTAATGCGATAATGGATGTGCAAATGCTTAGAAAAATATAAGTTACTCTATAAATGTTAGTTATTAGTATTATTGTCTAATTATCTAATTGCATAGCCACATGGTCTGAGAATAATAAAGCCTTGATTGGAATTTGTTTGTCCTAAAAACCTTACAACGGTACTGTCCCATATATCACCTAGTGCTTTCTTTCAACACCCTGTGAGCTTTCATTTTACAAATGGGACTTTCAAGACAGAGATCATTAAAATGGCCTGCTTGATATTAAAAACAAAATCTAGTGTCAGGGCAACCAGATAAGAAAAACAAAGCTCTCTGTCCTCTCAGCCTGAAATTCCATTCTCTGTCAACCTCGAACTCATTCTTAAAGTGCTGTTTACATGTCACCTCCACGTAGCCTGCCCTGATGGCTGACTGTCCAGGGAATATTAATCCTATCCCTCTATGTTACCTTAACCCTCTGAACAGGCTAGACTGGGGATTTTAATTGTTTAGCAGAGGAATTTTGCACAGTATTACACATCTGGAAGGAGGGGGATAGGATGAGAGCAGAGATTCTGAACATTTATGGTAAAGGCAGCAGGGCTCTGTGCTTAGATACGGGAGAGACCAGCAGCAGGCCTTTGCTGTGCAGAGAAAGGAAACCTACAGTTATCTTAGTGGGGGTAGTGGCTTCATTAGGAAGGGAGAGAAAGTTGCTTACTTAAAAGACATTTTATAGGAAAAGCTCATGAAGACATGGTGATCAAGTGGAGACAGGAAATGAAGAAGAGCCAAAAGTTACTGGACACTCTTCAGCCGACCACTGGAAGGATAATATTACTGCCAACACTCCGATGAGCCCCAGGAGTTTCCCACACTACAAAGTGAGTCCTTCCAGAAAATTGAGCAGACAGAACTGCCCTGTGACAATCAGCCATGAACCTTCTGTTTCCACAAGTTTTAAGGTGATTTATCGAGAGTTGCTAATTCTGATCTGCTTCAGTTGAACATCTGTCCCGGAATACAACATATATTCACTCCATGGGTATGGAAAAAGCAGAAACTCCCACCATGTGGCATTCCCAAGGGAAAGATTGGCAGGAGATTGTGTGTGTTGACAACTCAGTGTTTTGGGGAAGGATGGACTTGGTTTTTAAATTACTTGGAGGAGATGGTGGGAATTTACTAGTATGTAGTTAGAAAGCTACCCTGGGCTTGATTTTAATACTGGCTGTAACATAATCTGACAAATTTAATCTTTCTAGGACTTAAATTATTTCCAAGTTCAACGTTTGATTATGTGTAAATGAAATTTTAGGACAGAGATAAAACTATCAAAATGATCAGTATGGAAGCTGAAGCCACATGAATAAAACAAGGTCTCTAAAGAGGAGTTATCAATTTAATTCCAAGGGCTCATTTTACTATTAAAAGAAAAGTGTTGTTAACAAGAATGCGTTAAACAGGGAGGAGATCTAGGCAATGTCTGAAATAGGTGCTCATGAGTGCTTTGTGAGCCTGCTAAATCAGGACAGTTAGAGGAATAAAAACCCTACAAATTGAGGTGGACGCTTTGAGCACTGGACACTTGACGGCTTCATTAAGATTTACCTTTGTCAGGAAGTTTAGAAACATTCCATAATTACTCTTAGGTTAAACTGATTCTTTCAAAATGATATCAAATCTTTATGTAGCCCTTGAAAAATAATGCCAAGAAGATTCACAGGTATCTGTAACTGACAGAGAATTTGAGTTCATTCACACTCTCTTGCTATTCAGTCTCTGTGGAAGGTTAAGAATGATTTGGAGGTTAAGTGTTACTTTATTTTAAATGAGAGTAAATTGTTAGAGCAAGATCAAATAAAGAGAAAGGGGAAATCTCTTTATAGAAAGCATTAAGTGAGAATAAAAAGAAGAGGGGATGGAAATTATATACATATACACACAAAAGAACTGTTATAAATTACAAAATCAATAAGAAAAACTACCAATTCTTTGTATGATTTTCAAATTGATTTTAATCAAGCTCAAAGCACTTTAGTCATACCTAACTACAAGTTAACTCTATAGAGTAGAAATATTGACTTTTGCTTAAATTGCCCTATTAATAAGTTTCATTTATACCAGCAGTTTCTTCTTTATGGGCTTTGGATGAACTTGTCAATTTACAAACTTAACTTGGAATAAGAAGTTGCTAGCCGTGATAAACTGGTTCCTTCCCCCCAGTCTTCATTAGTAACCCCAAAACCTCATAGTGAAAGCTCTGCCGAGGAATCCCCTGAAAACAGTGGTTGAACCAGCTACCATTTCTAAAATTAACTGAGGGGAAAACTTGTTATGCCAGGAAACGTAGAGTGATGTGGTTGTTCTATGGGCAGGTGTGTTTTTAAACTTCATTTCAAAGTCTATCCCCAGAAGATCGATTCCATGTGGTCAAGTGCTTTCCATGTTTAATGCTTTATGTGAAAATTAAAGCTGCAATGGTCTCAGGAATAGAGAGGTACTCACTTAGCTTTTAAAACTGATTTAGATTCAACCAATGTTACTGGCTTAAGTAATTTGCTTTTTCAAGTTTTACCATGTACGGAAAATTGAGCATTGGTAAAGTGTCCACACTATGCAATAACTTACTTAGTTCTTTACTTCTGTGCACAACGGAGGGACAGGAGCAAAAACTAAAGTTCAAGTGTACAACTTTAAATAAAATTGTATAGTTCAAGAATGTTTTTTGTGCATTGGAATTGACATGACATATATGACCTGTATAATCATAGAATGGTATTTTTATAGTTTGCTCCATTCTCTAAGTATTTCCTTATAAAAGTTTATATTCAGAGTATTTACCATTTAAAAAAAATAAATGTAGCACAAAGTCAGAAAACATTATATATATTCCTTTATAAATTAATTGTCCAAGGTAATGGGTTCATATTTCTTGTTATTAATAATTATGAAAAGAATTGAAAATTAATACAAATAAATTTAGAAGAAAACTAAATTTAAAAGCTCCATCCTGATGACACTATACTTTACTTGTGGACTTACACCAGCATCAAAACCAGCTTTGGATCTGCTGGAAATCTCTTCCTTAGATACCCGCATGGCCTGCTTGTGGAATTTACTCAGGCCCCTGATCAAACACCTTCTCACAGTGGAAGACTTCCTGGCCTTTTGATCATTCTCTCAAAACTAGAGAGGCTCTCAAACTTTCCGGTCTCATGAACTTTCACTCTTGAGAGTCACTGAGGACCCCAGAGAGCTTTTATTTCTATGGGTGATAAAGAATGCTACTTAGTGTATAAAAACTGGAAAATATTTAAAACAAGAGGATACATCAAACACCCTCCATGAGCCCTCGGAACAATGATGCTTTTATTCCCTGTGGCTCTCTCATCCTGTGAGACCCTTGTTCTCACCTAACTCTCTCTGTGTGGGGGTGAGCATGGATATGGCAAATAACATTGGAGGATTATTGTGAAAACTGGTGGTGCCTTTTCAGAGCCCATGAGAGGGTCTCAGGGACCCCCAGGATTTCCAAGTACCCAGTACCAGCTCTGACATTGCTTGCAGTGATTACCCACCTGAAATTACAGTATTTAGATGGCTTGATTTCAGAATTTCCTGACTAGAGTACAAAGACCACAAGGCAGAGACTCTGTGCCACTGTGAATAAGTGTTTAAAACACATATGTAAAAAAATGAGTGACTGTAACACCTACCTGGGCCTATAGTGACAAAATAAAGCCTCAGTATATTAAGATTTGCTAACATCAGTTGCTGTGGAAGTGACTTATTATTTGATCAGAGGCAGTTTTAAGTGGTTTAACTTCTGAGGGATCCCACAACACATCTCCATAAGGTGTTAACAGGAGACCTCGCCTTCCGCTGTCCCTGGGGGAAAGTCTGCTTATTCTGATTTTCTAATGAGGGCTTTCAGCCTCTACTTTTTCCCATGCTCATACCAGTTCTGATACTGTCCTCGCTTTCGCCAGCTTGCACCTGGTACTCATATTAAAGTTGTGGGCATCTATGGTGCCTTGACAATTCAAAACCCAATTGTACTTCATTAGAAATTTCCACCAGGTGCTAACTTTTTACTTGAGCCCAGAAGACCCGAGAGTAATGTTTTTCATGAGAACTCTACATTGTTCTCTCTTGCTTAAGGAGCATTTGGTAGTTTATGTCTTTGCTTATTCCTCGATTCCTAGGTTTGCTTCTGAGATGGTGACCTCTTTGGAGAAGGTATAACATCCTTCTTAAAAAACCTATGTGTTAGAAGAATATAACAGAAAAATAAATTGAACATTGGCTTAAAAAAATAGGTAGTGACAATATCTGGGAAGAAATATAATTATAGCTCCCTAGAGACAGAATGGCACCCTGTGTGACACCTGGGTTTTTCCTTGACTTTTGATCCCACCTTCCTTTTCTGCCACTGCTGGCTTCCCGTGGGCTCTAGAACACGAAAGATAGTGGCGGAAGTAGGTGTGAGCGAATTTGGTATCTAAAGACTTGGAACAATAACAATCTTCTGGAAAGGAGACTGTCTCATTGGTATTTCAAAACTTGGACCAAAAGGCATATGATGATGTGATTTCACGGGGAATGAACAATCTGAGGATAAACTCAACTAATTTGAATAAACGCTTCCAGGAAATGACTCAGGGTCTCCAGAGTCCCAGTGACAGTCCTCAACTATTGGTAAGTGAGGCAGCAGTAGGACTTGAATCCAAGTCTCCTGGCTCCAAGGGGAGGATAGGCCACCTGGGACCCCACCTAGAGGCTCTCCACCCTGTCAGGTCTAACTAAGCACTTAGCTGCCACCACAATAGAAAGTCAAACAAGTCAGTAAGTCCTCTTTCGCTGAGCATGACATTAATAATGTGAGTCACATAATCAGTATATTTCTCCTTTTGATTTGCTTAATTATTATAAAAACTCTACCCTTCTAAACCACTTCAGCATCCTTTGGTGCCAGGCTTCCCTGGAAGTATGCAAATATTCACCTCATAAGGATGTCTCTTATCTTTATTATTATTGCATAAGAATATATGGAATTATATTTTAAAGCATTTTAATAACATGATCTCCCAACAAATCTCTTACTACACAGAATTAAGTATATTCACAGTAACTAAATGAAAATGATCGACTATAAATCAAGAGTACATGATATATTCATTTTGTCAAACTACATATGATTGTTTTATTTGGATTTCACCTGCTCAGCATGGTACCTTCTATAACTGATTCTTGATTTTTTTGAATATATTCTGATTCGAAAACTCAGAATAAGATAACATTCCATTCTTTGCCATAACACTCAGAATATATTAAGCTCCTAAAATTTCCTTGCCACTGGATGCTGGTATTTTTTAGGATATAGTGGAACTTTAATTTGCTACAGACAGAAATAATTACTATTTCAAAATATAATATTTAAAGCAAGTAACAATTTCTATAAACATATAAGTCCTTTTTTTCCCCCAAGTTGTCCATTCAATTTCTGATTTTGACTGACATATTTTTGTTACTTTTTGGCTGGTATAATCACCCCTTTCTCTGAGTTTATTTCTCCAAGGATGCATGGATTAAATAGGGTAGCTTGTCCATAGCAGTTTGGGTCAAGCTGTACATTATGTGAGATGCTAATGGCCCCGAGCTTCTGTCAGTAACACTTTTTCCCCCCCAAGAAAACCAATTCTCCTAGTGACTCTGTGACATATATTTGCTGGAATTGAAATGACACAGCTGGCAGTCACAACATAGTGGCAGAGGCTAAGGTTGAATACATGATTTGCATTCTGTTTAGGATAGAAGGCACTTTAAAAAAAAAATGCCACGTGTTGAGAAACACTGGTAACTGTATGATACTCTAGTTGGTACAGTAGAGCAGTTATTGTTAGTCTGAGGGTCAAGAAGAGGGGTTGACTAAAACTCAACTTTTATTTTAATCAGACCTTGGAAAGAAATATAGAAAAAGCTTTTAAACACAACAAATTAAGTGCTATGCACTTAGGAGTTGAGATTGGTTGCCACTTAGAACTGTTCCAAGCTGCTTTTAGACTGTATTTAGTGTTGTCTTTTTTGAGTTAGGACTAAGAGGCTGGCTCTCAAGGGCAGTGTGCCAGGTCCAATTTCGCATTAGCTATTTCATATCTGTTCTAGCTAATGAGTCCACTGATTGAATAATAACAAAATCAAGGGTCTAGCAGAATCCAATGGGCTCATAATAACTAGATGAAATGTGCCATAGAGCCACCACATGTCTATGTGTTGAATTTATATATCAAGAATATAAACATGGTATCTTCTAGCCTTTAGCAGAAGGTTCTGCTGCCTATTCTCTTTGCTCCCCATATTCACTCTCTGCCCTTTACCCCATATACACTCTATCATGAGAGTCCCTTCTGTTTGTTTTCTGATAGGATTTGGCTACTGGGAGGCACAAGAAGGGCAGGGAAAGGTGAGAGGAGAGAGAGGTCCTGTTTATTCCTCTGCTCCTGCAATGCCTCGACTCTGCTGGTACTATTCCCTACCCTTTCCTTCAGGACTGAGGGTGGCAAGGGCTTCTATCTGTTGCTGTTCCCTGTGAACCTCAGCAGCCATTGTTTATTCCCTTAATCTTTGTAAATAGTACCTCAAATTCCCTTCAGTTCAACTCTTTTGAGAAGAATCTGTTTCCATTCTGAACCCTGATACAGATACAAACAAAAACTGGGATTTTATTTGATAAATACTTAAAATTAGCAACAGTTAATACCCGGAATATTAGTTATCCACTCAATACTTTAAAATTAATTTTCTAAATTTTACCCAATTAATTCTTCTCAAACTGACTCTGGAAATGTTAAGAACAACAATATTTAACATTTCACTGTGGTTCAGATCCTTTGGCATAAAACTTTTAGGTGGCACTTCCACCACCTGTTTCTTTCTTTGGCTGTTATTGTGTTTGCCTTATTTCTTTCCTATCTTCAAACAAGGAAGTGTAGGCTTATAAAAAAAACAATCAACTAAAATCCCAGGAGTTTTCAGACAGCTAATTCAGCACAGAATAACTAAACTTTCTGAAAAACAAAAATTGAGCAGTGACCAAATTTGTTTCAGTAGATCCAAAAGCCTGGTTCTTAATTTTAATATAATTATATTTTTGCTTATTTTTAATTACTTAATTTTACTGAATTATTATTAAAAATGTGATCTTTTCATGCTTTTTAAAATTGATTTCAGAGAGGAAGGGAGAAGGAGAGAGAGATAGAAACATCAGCGATGAGAGAGAATCATTGATCTGCTGCCTCATCCATGCCCCCTACTGGGGATTGAGCCTGCAACCCCAGCAGGTGCCCTTGATGGATATAGAACCTGAGACTTTTCAGTCTGCAGGCTGACGCTCTATCCACTGACCAAACTGGCTAGGGCTATACTTGTTTTAATTTTTTTTAAAATTTTTTTAAATTGTTTTATTGCTTAAAGTATTACAAAGGGTATTACATATGTCTCCTTAGGGTTATACTTTTTAATGTTTAGGATTGTCTTTACCATGTGGTAGCAGATCAATATTTATAATTATTCCTTGGACATATATAACATATGTATATTACCATTCAGCAAATATAAGTTAATTTATTACTTGTTTCGAATTTCTATGGCTTTTCCCTCTAGTATTCAGTCTAATTGATAAACAGGCATTGACATATTCATAATATTTTTCATCAACTTTATCATTTTTAATATTTTTTGTTTACTACAAACTTGAATTTTTATTTTTTTCAAAGAAGAATCCACTGTGCTTACATGTAGAGCTAGATTGGTAGAGTTGATTTATCTCATTTTAATTTTACTCTTTCTTATTTTTATATACTTTCCATGTATTGAAACTTATCCCATCTTTTAACCTCATAATCAAATATGTTTATTATCGTGTCAAAAAGTGAGATATCCAATATAACCCCCCACCCAAAATACACTATTTTATCTCTGCTTTCCTCCTCTCTAATAAAGGGGGAGTTGAGTACATCAAATATTAGTAAAATATATTTTAAGTACAACTGCCCCTACAAAGGAAATATATTTATTGACTCAGAGAGAAGAGGTAACAATCCTATATTTTATCCCTGACTGGTTTGGCTCAGTGGATAGAGCGTCAGCCTGTGGACTGAAGGGTCTCGGGTTCGATTCCGGTCAGGGGCATGTACCTTGGTTGTGGGCGCATCCCCGGTGGGGGGTGTGCAGGAGGCAGCTAATCGATGTCTCTCTCTCTCTCTCATTGGTGTTTTTAACTCTCTGTCCCTCTCCCTTCCTCTCTGTAAAAAAAATCAATAAAATATATTTTAAAAAAAACCCAATCATATACTTTAAAATACAAAATAGAGAGAACAAGGATATTACAAATCATGCATCTTACTTTAGAAGCTTTATTGAGGGGATGGATTTAAATAAATCTGGGTATTCATGATGATACTGCCCTAAGAGTAGTGGTATTAGAAAGATTACAGAGAAAATAAACTAATATGTAAGTTAAATGGTTCAAGATCACTATACTACTTATTCTTATATCTTCTTTTTCTATGGCAAACCTTGATGAATATTCAAGGAAATTTTATTTTTATAAATTAAGAATAAAATGCTCCACTGATTTTTAATGTATAAATTATCAAGATAATGCAAGTTTTAATGATTTAATTTTTAGCTTTTTATGGGATTTTATTGAAATAAGTTAAGATAATTTTATGATTTATTAATATGAGGCTCATTTCAATTCAGCACTTTTATTTTACATCTCAAGCACTCTGGTTGAAAAATATGTAATTAAGTGGAGGTAAAGAAATCTTTAAATATTCTATTGAGATTAATACAGCAATATAAAATTGCTAAATATAGAAATGTAAAAAGTGTATTACCCTTAAATAGTAGTGCATATATTACATCCGTTTTTCCTATTTTGTTATATAATTGCTGTATGGTTTAAAATCTCTACCAACAATAGTCTGTAGGAGTAAAGCATTGTCAATTAATTTTAAAGCAGGCACTGAGTTGATTAAACACATATATGATGTGTTCATACAATGTGCTGGTCTAGAGGCTAAAATGGTTATCAGAGAATTGGTGAGAATCACCATTACATCAGTAATTGGTGAAAATAATCATTACATCAGTAATTGGTGGAAAATTTAGATGCCAATTACTGATTTAAGAGCATTTGCAATCTCATGTGGGTTGGGGAGGGGTAATGTGGGAAGGAAGTAGATGAGAGTGAAGCGAAATACATAAAATAAGTATAAACATATCTAGAAGTCTTATCCGATATGTCTCATAATATTAATTATATTAGAAAATAATGGTAGACTACTCTTTTAATTGTCTTTGAGTATAACTGTCACTTGACTTACTTTCACTTGTGGAATAATCCTGTGGGTCAAGTATTCCTGATTCCTGCAGCGATCTAATACAGGAGTCCACCAGCTCCAGACCTGTTGTGAGTTCATCTTCGATATCTTTTTGACCATCTGAAATTGCAGTATTTTAAAGTCATAAACATGAGATGATATTAAAGCGTAAGGCAATCACTTAAAAACCAAAAGTACCCTAAATGAACATATGACCTCGATGAAATTCTCACTCAGTATCATAGTGTAATCTTCTGTCAATCAGTGCTAAAAGCTAAAGCACCCTCCGCCCTCAATTCCATGTGTCCATGAAGAACAGAAAGTCACTAGGGAACTGTGAGAACTTAGATTCCATGAAATTGTGAGCTATCACAACTTCATTTAATTTTAGTGTTATGGTGTCTGTCATGTTCACTTTCATAAGTCTCTTTCTAAAGTTCACAAGGAAATTAATCAATAGAGATACATGTACTAAATGTTCATCAAGAAGGCACACTTGGCCCGGCCGACCTGGCTCAGTGGTTGAGCATCAACCTATGAACCAGGAGGTCATGGTTCAGTTCTCAGTCGAGCCATCTGCCCGGGTTGTAGGCTCCATCCCCAGTGTGGGGCATGCAGGAGGCAGCCAATCAATGATCCTCTCTCATCACTGATTTTTTTTTTCCCTCTCTCCCTCTTCCTTCCTCTCTGAAATCAATAAATCAATAAAAACATATTTTTTTTTAAAAAAAGAAGGCTTACTGTACCTTGTGACTGCCAGTGAAACTGCTCTTCTGCTGAACTGTAAGAAAGAGAACATAGAGGTTTAATGCATGGATTAGAAACAAGAGGGCCCTACACCACAAGACACAAAGGCATTAGGGTCGTAATGGTGGCTGCCTGGCACTGCCTTTAATTTCTTACTGAGAAAAGAGACCTCATTTTCATACAATCTTAACTTTAATCCATTTGATGTATACCTCTTTTGATTCACATTTATTAGCAGATTATACATTTTTTATTGTCCAGTAATTTTCAGAAGAACAGCTCAATTTTCACAAAGCCAGACCTATTACACTTGTTCCTTATAATAGTTTTTATATACATGCAGGTCTACCCAATTTTAGTGCTTTTAAAATACAAGTCTGAAAAGTTTCATGTAGACTCTGTGAGGTAGTTTAAAAAAGAAATAACATTCCCCTTTTTCATTATAAGGACCATAAAATAAACCTATACCTTCTTGTAGACATTTCAGGTGAACTGTTCCTTTAAGTTGAGTATTATAGCTTACATTAAGTAATTTGAAAATTATAACTCTTTACCACCAATTGAATATGCAGTTCCCAAATTCTCACTGTATACATTTATTTTATAAAATGACCCCAGTATGCATATGTCCATATGCATGATATGCCAAAGATATTGTGCAGAATGCAACTATGTAGGCAACATAGATTCATTTGGAATGCTCTATTAAATATATACATAAATTTAAAATGTCTAAATATAAAAAAAATCATTATATACACAAATACTTCCAATATGCCCATTTAATATGTTAATAATTGAGAAATCTAGATGCCAATCACTAGAAGGCATCACTTTCAGAATGATTTTCTACACTTATTCCACTGCATCTTTTACTCTGATCATGTAGCTTCTATGAATAGCTCATCAGTTTCCCAACAGCAAGTGGGTTTTAGAACTCTAATCTATACCTTGGAGATGACTTTTGAATACATTTACCAGAGGAAAAAGGAATTCTGGCATAAATCAGGGTTCAGAAAACCCATGATTGACATAAATGAATACATGAGTAATCCCTTAAGAGACATACAACTTTTACAGGGTATATTGCTCTGAAGCTAATGCATGTGAGCAAACTTGAAAATGGTTTTACAATGATGAGAGCTATAGATATTAGATATATGAACTAATAACATTACAAAGTCAGTCCGATGTAACTTTTTCTTGCATTAAAAAGATGTAACATTATATAGCAGTACCATCTATCTACAAAGCTTAACACTTAAAACAGAATTGTCATCCTATAATCAATATTTTAAAAACTGCAGAATATGATCATTTAATAAGTGATGCTAATATAGCAGTAGAAAATACTTTCATACTTATAGCAAGTGGAATGATGTCCCTCTCTCCTCAAAGATACATCCACATCAAATCCCTAGAAATTAAAAATCATTACTGGAAAAAACAGTTTTGCAGATTTAATTAAAGAACTTCAGATGAGATAGTCCTGAATCCAATGATAAGTGTCCTTATGAGAGATAGAAGAAGAGAGAGACACAGAGAAGGCCAGGGAGGTTGGAAGCAGAGGTTGGAGTTATGCCTCCACAAGCTAAGGAATGCCTGGAGCCATGGGAACCATGAAGAGATAAGAAAGGATCCATCTCCGGAGCCCTCATAGGGTTCACAGCCCTGCTGACACACCTTGACTTTGAACTTCTCCTCCCCCTCAAACTGTGAAAGAATAAGTTTCTTTGTTTTAAGCCTCACAATTGTGGTAATTTGTTATGGCAGTCCCAGGAAACTGACATTATTTTTCTGATACAATAAAAATGTTCTGTTATATCCTTCAGGATTTACTACTACGTTCCTTTTACCAGTGAAGCCCTTTTGTTACTTACTGTATACCAGGTCTCTGCTAATTCTCATCAATCACACGTTTATTTTGGCAGTTGGCGAATAACAGGCTTATTGATACTAAATAACTTGACCACAGGGATCTTAAGGAACTCAGTAGGGGATTAAACTAATCTATTCAACTCCAAAACTCACATTCCTACCTCCTAATCTAAAGCTATAGAGAGAAACACACTAAGGATACTTCTCACCCAATGCAGTAAGAGTGAGCAAGTCACTGAAAGCTTCTTGCAGGGCTCACCAAAGTCCCACACTTCTCTCCTTGCAGGCACAATGAAAACCACGCTTCCTGCCCCCTTGCACAGAGACGGAGCCACGTGAAAGTCTGTGAGAAGAAGGGACAAGTGCCACCTTCGGCTCCAGGCAGAGAAAGGCAGGAATGAGATCTTCACACTCTCATTCCCTGTTAAGACCTGTGTTGAGATGGGTCCGTGAGTAACCATGTAAAAGAAAGATCTCCACCAACTCAATACAAGACAACGCATGAGTAAGACACAAACCACTGTTCTGTTAAAACTCTGACGTTGGAGGGTTGTTTCAATAGAATAAATGTCACACTGAATAACATAAAAATGTGCCATCACCTGGCGGGCGTGGCTCAGTGACTGAGCATCAACCTATGAACCAAGAGATCATGGTACATGCCTAGGTTGCCTGCTTGATCCCCAGTAAGGGGCATCTGATCAATGATTCTCTCTCATCATTGATGTTTCTATCTCTCCCTCTCCTATCCTCTCTGAAATCAATTAAAAATATATATTAAAAAAAGAAATGTGCCATCATCTGTATTCATAAGGCATTTCTTGCTTCTCTCTCTTCATTTCCACACATTGAGCTGGGAGATGTCTTGTACCCATCCTCCGAGATTTAGCCTCATCGACAATAATGGGTGATTTCATGTGCAGGACTACACATCCCACTATTACATAATACTTACTTTTTGTTCATCTCTTTCAAAAGTGTTTCTATTTTAAGATGCAACAGAAGAAAGAAGAAACATTTTTTATTAAAATTAGAAAATACCATTGGCAGGGACTATGAAACTATCCTCTCCAAGCAAAAGGGCATTCCTTAGGGACAGTCAAAGAGCATTAATCACGTACATGGTTTCCTGATTCCCTGGGTGCAGTTAAAATGCATTAAAAGTATGAATGGTCACAGAAAATGGAAGTCCCAAGAGAGACCTGGTTTGGATTTTATTTCCTCTGGATGTACACTTTACTCTGTCTGTTAGGGGTTTCTATGCAATTGCATAGTTTATGCATTAATCCCTTCTCTTAAAAACTGCTCAGAGGTGGGTGCTTTTTAAAAAGCAAACAGACTATTTATGCATTTAATGAACATGGATTATGCCTGTGTCTCCGGCCTTCTTATTTCATGTGTTTAGGAATTACTCATGGAGAACTTTCTCCCAATAATATTATCTGACTTACTATAACATAAAAGTCATTTTTTTGAAGCTGTTGTAACTACATGCATGTTCCATTTCAAGAAATAAAGTTGGCTTTCATTACAAAATGCTATTTATTGAAATAGAAGTCATTGTACAGAAATATATAAATGTAATTTAATTTAGATCATTCCAAATGTATTTAATCATAACTATGTTTAAGTTCCAGGATCCAAATATTGTGAGAAAAATGTATAACAAAGACTATCATAAGTAATATTTAACCTTTAACCATATACCTAAATATGTACATAAATCAGTGATGTTAGGAAAGAGTTTCAAAAACAAAATATGAAAAGGACCAATTTTAGTAGCTAACACCTATATAGCTCTCACTTTATACCAGGCAATATGGTAGTTGATCTTCATGCCAAATCTTTTAAGAGAAGTACTAGTAATACTTTCCCATTTTACAGATAGTGAAACTGAGGTAAAAAGATGTTAAGGAACTTGCTGGAGATTGCAAAGCTAGCAAGTAGTAGAGCCAGGATTCTGACCCTGCCATTTGCTACTAAAAGCCACTTTCTTAACTGCTATTCTATCCACACAGTTGGCTGCATCAAAAGTAAACTCCTAGGTGATAAAAACTAAAACATAAACACCAGAAATCAAGTTGTAAAACAAGCCACATCCTAGGAGAAGCTATTTGCAATGCAATTAACATACAAAGAGTTCTTTTTTAGAACACGCGAAGAACTCCTACAAAGTAATAAGACAGAGATTAAAAGATCAAATAGAAGAGAGGTAAACAAATATATGTATAGCTGAGGCATAGAAAAATCAATAAGGGATGGTGACTGAACACATTAAAAAATACTCAACCCTATTAGGAATCGGAGGAATGAAAATTAGCCACAAGATACCTCTTTATACTCTAGGCTGTCTAACAATTAGAAAGTCTGACAGTACGCAGTGTTGGGAGCAGGTAGGGAAATAAGAATTGTCATACATTGTACATCAGGGAGTAAATTAAGGAAACACTTGGGTGAGCTATGAGACAATACCTGGCAATGTCTTACATGCAAATACCCAACCACCCAGCGGTCTGCTCTGGGTAGAGCCTCCAGAGAAACCCATGCACCTGAGCCCAGGAAACTATACAAGACTGGTCATGCCTTCATGTCCACAGTAACAAAACAGTGGAGCAACCTAAGTGATCAGCAATAGGGGAATAGAAAAATATACTGATATGGTTATATATCACATATGGCATACATCTAGATTAAATTATTCGTCAGGTGAAATAAATGTGAGGAAAAAAACAAGTCATCTTTTCTGTCAAAGAACAGTTTAGGCAGCAGCCATTTTGGACTGTGTAAGTTGGCAGCCGCCATGTTGGCTGCATGGCTTGCAGCTCCCCTGGGGGCCACCATCTTGAAACGGCAAAGGTCAACCCCTCCCTTCAAACTAGCCAACTGTGAAAGACTGTGCACCTGAGCTCCAATCAAGAGTGAGGGACAGGTCACGTGTGTCAGGATTAAAATGCTGAGCAGACCACCTGCTCAGTGTGAGCATGCTTCCAGACAATGTGCTTGCTGTGCACCCTTCTACATAGACGTGAAGATATTTGCCTTGCTGCCTGGCTCCCGAGTCTGTTTTGTGTTCTACCAGGACTCCTGAATTTGGGGGCTCATCTTATTTCTTACATAAGTTAGCCAGATACTACATATATATTAATATGGGTAGTTCTCAAAATCAAAAATAGAGTAGAAAGTGCAACTTACACATAAGAAATGTACTGCGTGATCCCAATAATGGGAATTTTAACAATACTGACTGAATACTATATATGGTATCCTTTATAATAAAAGGGTAATATACAAATAGACCAAATGGCAGAACAACCAATCAATGCGTAATATGCTAATGATATGCTAAGGCTGCTCAACTGCTCGCTATGACGTGCACTGACCACCAGGGGGCAGACAGTCAACTGGTTGACCAGTTGCTATGTTGTGCACTGACAACCTGGGGGCAGATGCTCCAACCGGTAGGTTGGTTAGCTTGCTGCTGGGGTCCAGCTGATCGGGACTGAGCGAGATGGGCCGAACATGCCCTGGAGCCCTCCTGCAGTCCCTCCCCGTGGGGTCTTTCAGCCTGGCCTGCACCCTCTCGCAATCCGGGACCCCTTGGGGGATGTCGGAGAGCAGGTTTCAGCCTGATCTCGCAGGCCACTCCCCTTGGAAGGGCACCAGATGCAGGGCTCATGGCTGGTGAGCGCTGCTGCAACAGCGTGAAACTCTCCCTATTGGGACAGATTGGGTGTGAGTCTGAGGCAGGCATAGTGGGGTCAGGATGAGCAGAAGCCGCAGGTAGGAGCTGCGGGCAGCGTTGGACTGCAGGTTTTGGCCCGATCCCTACAGGCCACCCAGAGGGACCCCACCTGTGCACAAATTCATGCACTGGGCCTCTAGTATGTGTGTGTGTATAGATAGATAGATAGATAGATAGATAGATAGATAGATAGATAGATATAGCTATAGCTATAGCTATATCTCACAGGCATTTGGAGGATTAAATAAATTAGTTTATCTCAAGTGACTTATCAGGTGATCAGGGCTGGGTACCTTTTGACCAAGTATGGATTTGCTTCCTATTTTACTACATATTATTATATGGCTTATAGATTATGGCTTATGCTAATCTATTTCATCCCTTGGAGTATACTGAAGGCCATTGTGGGAGGGTCAAAAGGGGGCAGATATGGGGAAATGGGAAGAGCAGACCTTAAGAAAATACCCAGGCAAGGTGGGTTCTATGGCTAGGCTGTTGGTCACAACCAGTCCTGGAGAAAATGGTAAGACTTGCTCACCACAAACTCTTGGTGACAGCTCCCTTTGGTTTTTTGTTTCCAGAGCAGAGAGACCCAGAGCGAGCTACCCGTGACTGCAGTCTAATAGGGGTGTGGGTAGGAAAGCGCACAGTACTGGAGGATCATGGCAAGAAGAGGTGCATTCAAGGCATTCCTGCACACCAGGCCATGGGACCTTGAGCACATCACATACTTTTCTCCAAGCCTCAGTTTCCCTAATTGGAAATTGTGGATATAACTAGAATTTTCCTCCTGGGAATCATGTTAAAGTTAAGACTGTAATGTATGTAAAAACCAAACAAGTGCTGGGAACATATGAGACTTTAAAGTCGGGGGGGAAGTAAGCTATTGTTATCACAAGAAGAGGAAAAGAGGCCTGAGAGAGCACAGCCAGCTCAGAGGAGAGAAAGTCCAACAGGTCAACAACATGGAATTCAACATGTCTGCGTTTGGGGCCAATAAATATTATCATGAAAATATGTTACAGGCTTTGTGGAATTGAAATTGTCCATTTTCCCACACTGAACTGGGGAAGAAAAACAAATGCTGTCTCACCAAGGAAAGATGATTCTCTTTGAAAGTGTAAGTTTTCCAATCCATCCCACAGGATGCTTCTCTTTGCAACTGATACTGGTCTTGCCTTAGTGAAAGCTTAAAGACCACTTGTTATTTTCAAAACCTCGGGAGAAAATAAATCAGACCAAAATTGCTATTATGAATTTTCTTTTTGGTTTGAGGCAGAGGAAATTCACATTATAAACTAATTTCGTTGGAGTTGGACAGATTATGCAGACGACTGATACTGCAGAGAGGTACCAGCTCCCACACTGTAGCCTGGATACACATGGTTCCAATGTTTATCACAAAACACACCACACTGTCGGGTTTGTGAGCTGGCCAGCTAGAGCTAAATGAGGGAGAATTAACATGAATTGTGTTTTGTTTGTGTTCCTTCAAAATACATACTCCAGTTTCCAGCAAACACAAAGAATTAAGTCCTAAGCTCAATCACCCAAAATGTGCTAGCTACACAAAAGCCAAGCTCTTACTATGGGAAAGACATGCATTCAAGTTTCTGTACTTATATTACAAGAGAAATTATATATCTATATATCTATATATCTACATATCTATATATCTATATATCTATACATATCTATATCTATATATAATTTAATATCAGAAGGAGGAACAAATGGTGAATTATAAATTAGAAAATTCTCACATTATAACCCCCTCCATAGTTTTCTGGGAGACTTCTCATGATGGGCTAGGTTTTTGTTTTCTGTATTTTTGTTAATTCTCACCCGAGGATATTTTTTCCATGTATTTTTTTAGAGAGAGTGAAAGGGAGGAGGAGAGACAGAGAGAGAAAAACATTGATGTGAGAGAAACACATAGATTGGTTGCCTCCTGCATGCGGCCTGCAACCTAGGTACATGCCCTTGACCAGAATTAAACCCAAGACCCTTCCGTTCATGGGCCTACACTATAACCACTGAGCAAAAACTGGCTGGAGCGAGGCATTCTTTTTTTAACTGCTTATACAATATGCCAGAATTTTACTGTAGTTGAAGCTATGTTTCTGAATGCCAGCCACATTAGACAATAAATGCCAAAATACCTTTGTCTGTGAGCACTGCGTGAATTGGAATGTGGTGAATTACAATTGCAGATGACCAGAAACACTGTGCCTCGATGACTCAGATCTTACAATAATCTCAAATGCCTTCAAACTATCAAAAATTGAACAGTTCATGTGGTTTATGTGCCAAATGCATTCTATATTGTTATATTACTGACTTCCAGTGGTGTTCATGATACCTCATGGTTAGACCTTTGATTAACCTGATCCTTTCATTCACGGATCCTGAGGCGGAGAGAGAGAGCTCGCTGTGTTTTGCAGTCTGATCATTCACAGCTAATTCCTCAGGCAGGAGAAGAGCAGTTGGTGTGTTGGCTGACAGAGGTGGCATCTATACTAAGGTTCTCAGATGTTTCAAGCTTTAGTCTTCTGTATTGAATATCCCAGAATTGTCCCTGTTGTTATGGTCCTATCTGTGAAGGGAGCTCCTTCACCTTGGAGGCATCTCCGGGCGAAAGGAGGATGTCATGTTTATATTTTTCTAGCTTCTTGTGATTGTGTGTGTATATGTCTGTGTGTGTGTGTGTGTGTGTGTGTAAGAAGTGTGTTTATGTGTCTGTGAATATGCATATGTGTGTACCTCACTTTTCTGTTTCTCTACAACACACCGATTTGCTCAAAGTTTCTCTTTCAATTGCTCTTATCTCATGAGTGTGTTGTCTATTATGGTACTGAACTGAACTGAAATTGATTTCATTAATATACGTGAAGCTGACACCTCATATATTTAATGGAATTTATGCAAATAACCACTTCTGTTTCATAGGAAAGAGAAAAGTGATCTTTTGTTTTGTGACTTTGAATACCAACAGATGCTTTTAAAAATAAATTTCAATTTTAGTGTCCTTACAGAGCAGAACCTATGCAATATTCATAAACAACTCTCCTGGTATTATATCACTTCCTTTGGAGCAGCAGTGCTTTATAAACAATTTGAAGGTTCAGTTTAATGGTGTCCAAATGTTCATAGCGGTCTATTCCTAATTGCCAACAACTAGAAACAACCAAATGTCTTGCAACAGGTGAATGGTTAAACAAGTGGATACATTCATACAAGAAAGATGTATGCAGCCCTAACCAGTTTGGCTCAGTGGATAGAGCATCAGCCTGCGTACTCAAGGGTCCCAGATTCGATTCCGGTCAAGGGCATGTACCTTGGTTGCGAGCACATCCCCAGTAGGGAGTGTGCAGGAGGCAGTTGATGGATGTTTCTCTCTCATCGATGTTTCTAACTCTCTATCCCTCTCCCTTCCTCTCTGTAAAAAATCAATAAAATATATTAAAAAAGAAAGATGTATGCAGCAATAAAAAATTGGGTTGTTGATATATACTACAGTGACAACTTGGAGAAATCTCAGGAAATTATGCTGACTGCAAAAGATAAAGAACATTCTTCTTGAAACAGAAAAATTATAGAAAATAGGTTAGTTTTTCCTGGGCTATAGGAAAGGGGGGGGCAGTTATAAAGGGGTAATATGAGGAGCCTGTGGTGATGCAGTGGTCTTGTATGTTGATTGTAGTGACAGTTACACAAAGGTATTTATGCAGTAAAATTACATAGAAACACACATACACATACACACAAATGAATGCATGTAAGGCTGGGGAAATCTATGGACGGTACAATGTCCATTTCCCGGTTAAAATGCTGTACTATGTAGTTATGCCTGATGTTTCTATTGTGAGAATGGGGAGAAGTTACAGGAAACTTCTCCAAGTATTTCACTTGGCAACTTCCTATGAATCTAGATTAGAAGCATTTCAAAATAAAAAGCTAAAAAAATAGG
This sequence comes from Myotis nattereri, assembly GCF_964212035.1. Classification (NCBI taxonomy): domain Eukaryota; kingdom Metazoa; phylum Chordata; class Mammalia; order Chiroptera; family Vespertilionidae; genus Myotis; species Myotis nattereri. The sequence continues at coordinate 13,617,986 of NC_138079.1, forward strand.
AAGGTATGGTTTGGTATACTTTACGCTTCTCCAATATGCCTCTCAATTACTTCCTAGCAATAATTACAGTAGAATTAAAAAAATATATTGGAATAAAAAGAAAGGAATGAAGGAATGGAGAGAGAGAGAGAGAAAGAGAGAGAGAAAGAGAGAAAAAGAGAGAGAGAGAGAGAGAGAGAGAGAGAGAGAGAGAGAGAGAGAGAGAGAACCAGTGCTGATTATCCTTTTTGTTCTCCAGTCTTAGCCACTGGAGCTCAGGTGACACCACCTGGGCTCAGCCCTGCTTTGCTCTGTGAATGAAGGCATTAGCCCTGGAACATAACATACCAATCACACTGCCCACTGCAAATCAGATGCAAGAACTGTGCTGTTTCTGAATGAAAACTCATCCATTATAGCTAAGCTCATCAAAGCCCTGCATGCACTTGCATTGCCATATGTTTACAGGGAAAATAAAAAATGGCATTTTGGCTTACAGTACTAAGTAGAAGTCCTAAGGCATTCCGTGTGAGTCTAGGACCCCATATCGTACACATTGACTCTCTGGGCACGTGTTCATGAAAGTTATGTTTTCGCCGGGCAGATATGCTCTTGATAATTCACAGGGGAGCTACGGCCCTGCCAATCTGCTTCTATGGCCGCCTTCCCACGGTCCCAACTCCTGGAAGCTGGTCTACTTGATTACATCTGTTTCTTTTCATATTTATTGCAATGGAAAAATGTTACATTAAAATATCACTTTTTTCCAACATTTAATATCTGATATTTGAAACTGAGCAGCTGGGTCAGCCTCATGTTCTCCCCATCTCCCCATCGCATGGCAGCTGTGCTTGTGCTGAAGTCCTCCTTCGTGAAAGAATGAGGATTCGAATGGGAGGTCTCACTAAGCAATTGCACTTCCAGTCAGATGGATAAAATCATTTACAAATGTACGAACTGAAATATCTATTAATGTTCTAAGATATTTAATAGCATATCTTCTGCAACATCACTTTTCAGATCCTAAGCATCTACCATCCATTCTCCCTTGTAAATGTCCTTTGAAAACTACTCCCCTTAAATGATGTGGTTGGAACTTTTTGTCATCGCTTGCCTGGTAGTAGAAATAGCTCTGTGCCTTGAGAACAGGAGTTAATTCTTTCCATGGACAAAGATTCCCTCCTTGATTCAAGTTTTGTTTGGCTCTTCTATGCTCTCGTTTTTACTAGGTCCAATCTTTGGAGTTCAGTTTTAGCAAGAGTCATTCTAAGTCAGTATAACCAGAATCCTGCATGCTCCACATCTGATAACTCTTGATATCTGACAGGGTTCTTCATCCTCCACCATCCCCCTGGAGGTGTCTACTCACCCTGGCTGGGTAGCAAGAATCCTGTTAAGGTTGGTTTAGCCAAAATCCTCCTTTTCTCCTGATGCTCCCTCCTACTAATTTCCCATCCACTTTGCTCCGTGGCCAGAAATCCCCACTTTTCCTTGTATTGAGAGTTGAGCCCAATCTCTCTCCCTTACTATAAAACCACATTGTACAGACCCCCTTGTATAAAGTCTGCCTTACCATTCTTTAACAAGTATCACCAAAAAATTTTTAAACATCATCACAGCTTCCCCACTGCCCCAGAGGAACATGGACGAAGTCACAAGCCCTCTCTATTCTCAGTCCCCTCAGATGTACTGCCAGAACGTTATCAGGGTGAGCTTCATGGGACCGAGACCTGTGGCTGCCCAAATTTAAAACTGACCCATACCCAGAAAGCCCCAACCTTGGTTTAATGCTCTACTGTTGCCATCTTGAAACTCAATAATTCTACCTTTGGACTACTTTTGCAAGTGAAATTCAATGAGACAATGAAACATGTACATGAGTGGAGAAGATATACACACTTTGCATGCTCTCTGTTCCTTGCTGCCTCATTCACATATAGCTTTTGCTATGTCCTGCAGGACCCGTGATGTATTGTGGGAGTCCTGCAAGACTAAAGGCCAGTACAAGGTAGGTGTGTTATGTTTATGACAGTATAGGCAGGAGTACCAACAGACCGAGAAGGCTATGTTTTCCCTTCAAAGTAGAACTTGCTTTAAATGGAGAAGGCAATGATTGTCTACAAAACATGAATGATAGTTATTATACCCTTTCTTACTCATGTTACTCCCCTATGTTGGCCAACTACTTATGCTGGAAATGATGACCTAGAAGGAAAGGGAAAGACATGGGAACCGGCAGATCTATTTCTTTTAATTCAATTCTTCTTTCTCTTCAATAAGAGAATGTTGGTAGAATATTTGCATTTTGCAGAGGGAGATAGAAACAGTTGAAGTGGGCTTGTGCAGTGTTTTCACCGCTCTGATAAGAACGAAATACATATGCATATATGGGCTATGGAATATGAATTGCCTAATTTCAGTGATTCTGTGTATAAGTAAATGTTCCTATATTTGCATTTAAATCTGGCACTGCACAATATAAAGATAAATGGTGAACTTCATGTCAATAACTTAAAATGTTAATTTTTACTTACTAAGAATATTTCATAGTAAATAAAAATACATCATGACAAGTCAAGAGAGAGACCATGAAGAAAGAAAAAAGCTTTAGTATCATTTAGTACTTTTAACGGCATTTTCTCCGACCCTGCTTTTGGAACAGATTCATGTTTTCATTTTTCACTGGGCACTGCCGATTTTGTAGCCTACTCCAAACACGAGCTGCCTCAGCTCACCACCGTGGGGTTTAAATGATAATGCAGATGAAGGTCTCAGGCACAGAGTATCAACCTGTCCTTTCCTACCTCTCTTTGATTCACTCTAGCAGCCTCCCTCCTATTCTTCATGCTTGTAGCCTTTGTTTGCTCCAATCAATTATCCCCCATATTACTGAAACCAACATCCTAAAGCAGACATCTGTCAGTGGAAATCTCTAGTTCAAAAGTCTTCAGTGGTTCCCCATTGCCTGGAAGTTCATGAAACCCAAGCTCCTTTGCAGAACTTGCGTGGTCTGTGAGGACCTCCTTGACTGACTGTGAGGACCCATAGCTGCCTGCCTTAGATGTCTAGGCTGATTGAGACTCTGCATCCTCTGAGTCCGCAGAGCAGCTTTATCATTTATCAAAACATGCTACGATGCTTTGCTTTTTAATATTTGTCAAACTGTGAGCTCTTTGGGGACAGAGACCAAATAACATTCACATGTATTCCACAGTATGAAGCTCTGTTTCGAATACTCATGAAACGTTTGTTCAGGAATGAAGATCAGCACCGTTAGCACAAGGAAGAATTTCCAGTTCATACCGTCAACACAATCTTTATTTATTTTGCTGAATTTTGTCTTCATACCAATTGCTCTGTGACAAAAAGGGCCAACGTAGTATTGTTGTTCTTTTTCAATCTGGCATAGGAACAACTCTACATTTTTCACATTCAATATTATTATGTATTAGTTTCAGATGTATAGCACAGTGGTGAGACAATCATGTGGTTTCACATATATAAAGAAAAGCCATCCTTCTCAAGAAAACACTACATCTTATGCCAATATTTAGTAAACTCTTTTTTTCACATGTTAAATTCTGTGCATCCTATAGACTTGAACAAAGTAATTTTCCTCCCCTTAATTAAGCCCGTTCACTCAAGCTTCCTGTTAAATGAAACATTATTTTCACTTATAAATGTTCCATGATGTGTTCCTAGTGGTTTCTAATTGAAGACAATTATACAAAGATAAATCAGAGCTCGTCAGTGGCAACTGTTATTAGCATGCCCCTGATCTGCTTCTGAGGGCTCCATGTTGGTTTAAGGCAATAGGGCAGAGCAGGGCCCCAGAGGGAGCTTTGATGAAGCAGCTCAGGGATTTCTCAGGCAGCAAGGACATCTTTCATCTTTAATTTGTTGGTTTAATCTGGCTAGAGAGGAACTGACAAAATCCTCGTCACCTAATGTGCTTAATGGTCTAAATGAAATGAGTTGATGGTGTTGGTTTAGTCCCTACTGGACCCATTTCGAAGTCATACAAACCCCCCATAAATTTACTCTAATGAGCCCTTCTCACAGAAAATTTGCCACGGAAACCAGACCTTGCCATTTGTAAAGATTTTCCTAAAGCATCAAAAAAGTGAAATGATGAAAGAGTCTCTAGAACGTGGGTTATCACCCCTCAAAACACAGGTCATTCTCAACCAAGGAGAAAATCATACCCCGAATGGAGGAGAGATTTTCTTTCATTTCTTTTTCTATTCAGACAGAGAAAAACCAGGCCAAAAAAAATGTAATATTGGTGTTATTTATAAGTGGTGGTCTTGATCTCCATTTTCACTAAAGAAAAATAAAGTGACTTTACTTTTACTATTATGAGTTAATATTAAACCTCTCCTTCTCTCTCATGAAAAGGAGTAAAATGTTGAAATGGGGCTTAAAAGAGAATAAACTGATCCCTCCAGAGTCAGGGAAGACATGCTTCTCGTGCTCTATTTATAAATGATTAATAGTTTAAAAATAATAGTGCAGGTAAGGATTATTTAAATTTGTTTGAAAAAGCATAAAGGCAAAGAATAAAAACCCCACTTCCTTTTCTCTGTCTTTTTTGACCTTCAAAATGTGGAAAACTACCACCAATATCAAATTCACCCTCCCAACTTAGAATTTTATATAGTTAATGCACTGTCCTGGGACATGACTTCATTTTCCCCCTAGATGAGCTAGACTCAGAATGTCAATTTGATACGCTAATGAATATATGTGCTTCATTATTTTGATATTATCTATTTAGACTGCCTTGCATGCAAGTATACACACATACCTCTCCCCCCTGTCCCCCCGCCCTCCCCCCCCCCCACACACACACCTCACCACCAATAGCGACAACATTCTTTTTGGCCTAATTTGGAAGTTGGAAGAGCATTTTGTGTCAGGGAATAATAGAAAACAGAAATGTCCAGTATTTAGCCTTCAGTTTTATATAAGGAAAATGTAACTTTTGTGTACAAAAAGCATAAGGGTCATACTTAATATTTTCTCTTTCTTCTTTTTTTTAGAGATTCAATAAAAAAAAATTCTAGCCTGTAAGGCTGTAAATGTGAGGAGCTTCATGTGCCTGGGTCCTTGAAAAGTATCATCACTATTTGAAAAAAAAACAACATATATTACCCATTGAGAAGAGGTCAGTAGAAATACCTTTATATAAAATAAAATGGCATTAGGCAACTATTCTTTGCTGGGGTTATGTCATTTAGTAGAGAATTTTTATGCAATTTCTTCTACTTTTTCCTGAGCCTTTTTTTTTTCTTTTTCTTTTTTTGGTGAAAAAAACCACGATAAATCCACAGAGGGATCAGAAATCAGCCTGTAGCTTTTGGACTGATATGCTACAGTTCCAATGTATCAGCTAATCCTGGCTGGTCCAGGCAGTTAAAATAGGCACATTTATGTCATAAATGCATATGACGAATCAAAGCTAGCACCAATTCTTGCTACTTCAGCCATTGAAAAGGGATGTCTATTTCTCTCCCTGCCCTTGGATCTGGCCTGGCCATGACCTGCTTAGCCCATTAAAATGCAGCAGAAGTGATGCTTTCTATCTTTCTGATCTCAAGAGATCTACAGCTGTAAGACACCTTGACAGAATGCTCCTTTTGTGGAAGTCTGACTACTGGTGACATCCATGCTGTGAGGAAGCCCAAGCCAGCCACGTGGAGAGTGAACACTGGGCTGCCTGACACATGAGTGAAGCTTCTTTAGTGCTTCCTTCTGAGACCAGCAGGTAGAGTAGATGATCCCAAGTAGTGCCATATGCAACAGGCCTAGGAGATCAACCCTTCCTGGACTCTTGAGCCATTGGAACCTGAGCAAGTAAAAACAGTGTTGTTAAAGCCAAGAGGGTCCGGCCTAGTTCACTGGAAGTAACAGACAGCCACAATAATGTGCATTGCACGGAACACTCCTTGGCAGCCAACAATTGTAGAGGGAAATGATCTAATGAATGACTTTTCAATTTACAAGGGATAATGTATTTTTGCATATTATTTTGAAGAGAAAGATACTTGCAGAAACACAGGGTTAAACATTTAACTACCTGTTTCATTGAACCCTGAGTAAATTTATATTTTATTTAATGTAATTTTTCAATGAATTAAAATGAAAAACACTAGATATACTCCATATTGTATGTTTCTGGGGTTGAGATAATTTTTAAAAAGTAATGCATTTATGGTTTGTTACCTTGAGCAAAGTAGTTTGAAATGGAAATGATGTTTAAAACTAGAAATTAATATTGGGCTACATAGAAAATATTACACATTTGAATAAACTGGGCATATGACAACATAAACTAAAATAAATGAAGTGAACTTTACCAGGGAGATATTTAGGCAGAAGTATGGTTTGAACCAAATCTTGAACAAAAATATTGGGTAAAATTGGATAGTGGAATGGAGGGGAATTTCACACAAGTATTGACATGGCAGATTACTAATATGAGCTAAAGATGAAAGAAAAAGAAAAATCAATAACTTACTTAAGTCAGTTTAACATTTCTAGACAACACTCTAGCTAAGCTCTGCAGAGTATAATTTAGCCTGAGAAATATTTCTCTCAATGCTCTTGTGGTTGATAAAAGGGAAGGATTGGGGTGGCAAGAGGTTATTTCAACTGAGAAGTGACATTTGGGATAGAATGAAAAGAGAGTGTGAGAAAATAAACCAAACCAAACAAACAAAAGTCAAGCAATCAACCAACCAATCAACCTACCTATCAGCAAAAAAAGAAATACAAAGTAGTGAAGACCTACTGCAGAGATACATTGCTTCTGACTTATTGCTATAAGAGTGTGTGTGTGTGTGTGTGCACGTGTGTGTGTGTTCTGCAACAGCAAATATATCCCTATAAAACTTCATTAACAAAGCAGACAACAGGCAGGATTGGGCCCTCAGTCCCTAGTTTGCCAACTCCTATGTATCTGAAGACTATTCATAATTGAATTACTCTGCAACCTCACACCATAAATTCTACAGTATTTATAATGTGCATATTGGTTGCAGATAGTACATTCAACTAGTATGCCAATCTTATTTTTTCAAGTCTTGCAATTCAAGTGACTTTAGGGACATAGCTCTTATTATCTGAAGATTTTTTTACAAGATGATTTTCTGGCTGGGAGATGCTTTGGTGCCTAAGTCTTCCTTTCAAATTCATTGGGTGTTAAATAGTCAAGTTTCCGTTCCTTGAGTGCCTACCAATTGGGATTTTAGTATTCATGCATAATGATGAGGATAAAATGATAGTTGGGGATACAAGTAAGAGGAGCATTGAGAGAGCTGAAGTAGAGAAAGAAAACCTAGCAGAGATAGTTAAGTGCCTTCCAATATGTGAAGAGCTTGTCCACCCAGCTGAGACGCTGTCTTTATTGAGCTCCAAGTAGGTGCTGGTGAGGTGGGAGAACTAACCACTACCAAGACACAGTTCCTATCCTTCAGGAGCACACACTGGTAAACCTGTGGGACAGGACAAGTGGGCAACAGGTGAAGAGGAGAAAAATTCACCCATTATAAAGACCTTTCTGTAATGAGAGCTACCTGGGTTGAATTTTGTACCTGGACACCTAGGAAGCTCATCATCCCTGGAAGTAATCAAAGAGAAGTGTGATCTCTAGTCTGGCATGTTTATTAAAGCAATACCTCAATTAGGACTAAATCCAGAATATCATGCAGAAAGCAGCAATTTAAAAATTTGATTTACTATGGGAAGAGAGAAAATATTAAATTATATAAATCATACTTGTTACTCATTGGGCACCGTATTTCAATTTTTTTTTTTTACCTGTTCTTACCTTTCCTTTATCTAAATTCAGCAGAAGGCAATGGTCAGTGCCTTTCAAAAGATGGTAAATAAAATTAAAAAATTGTAAACCACCTATTCTTTCATTTAAAAGTAGGGGTTAAACATAGTGATTTATTTAGAAAATAAAACAACAAAAAATTTATTTTTTTGATAACACTTTCAAAATTGCTTTTGATTGCTTTTAAGCTCATTTGATTCCCTGATATTGAGTCCCATATGAATTAAAAGGTAAAAGTAATGAAAATTAAATAACTAGAACACCTCCATTAATTAATATTATTGTATTTTATTTATTAGTTCATCAGTCATACCTTCAAACTGTTAGCTTATAACTAAATGGAAATGATGAATATTAACAATAGGAGCTAGCCAACTTCATTAAAGCTACCCAAGTTTGAAGACATATATATTTCATAATATTTTAAAATAAACTCATCACTTTGTAAGAAATGGAGTGGAGTACCAAAGGAAATACTGAAGCACTGACAATAATCAAATGATGCACTTGTTGATCTATGCAACGGCAAAATGAACTGAATTAGTATTTTGTTTCTTGGCCCTTTAAAGATTGAGCCAATTGCACTGCTTCCTGTGAATTGATGACAGCAATTCTCAATTCCTTGTATAGGAAATCAAGTTGGATTTAAGATTTATACCTTTCCATTGAAAGGGTATTTTCCAAAGAGGAAACAAATAAGAGTTCAGATCATTGATCATCATATTAATATGTCCAGTCTATGCCCACCACTGTGCCAGGGACTGGAGGGACAGATAACATTCTGCACTCCTGCCCTACAGGTGTGCAGGACTCAGCAATGAGGATAGGCTGGCGGGAGAACCAAGTCTAAGATATGACAGCATCAGCAGCATTGTCTTGGGAAGGGTTGCATGTGAAGGAGGAAATGGCAGACATGTCAACAGAGAGATAGTATGAATTCTGGCTGTAAGGTTGGAGGGGAGTATCCTATATAATAAAAGGGTAATATGCAAATTGACCCTAACACCAGAATGACCAGAACGACCAGTCACTATGAGGTGCACTGACCACCTCTTGGTCCCTTTCTCTGGCTGGCAGGCTCCGATCACCTGATAGCCACCTGCGCAGGGGCAGGGCCGATGAGTGGGCAGGAACAGCTGACTTCTCAGTCCCTTCCCCTGGCTGTCAAGCACCGATCACCCGGTGGTGAACAGGGAACCGGGGGTGGGTGGTGGCAGGGGGTAGGGGGCAGGGCCTGCTCTGGGCAGCTGGGGAAGATGGCCCTAATTGCAGGCCAGACCTAAGGACTGTACACGTGCATGAATTTCATTCTCTAGGCCTCTAGGAAACAAATAATGGGAGTGTAATGGGACTGGGTGCAGTGAGTGAGAGCACTTGTCTGAAAGACATGTGAACCTGAAGATTATGTTTGGGGCACAGACAGTATCCTGGTATGCCTGAAGCAAAGGAGGTGCCTTCAAGAAAGAAGTGAAGGGGTATAGTAGGAGATGGTCTCAGCTGATAAATTGGAGCCAGTTTGTGAGAGACCCCAAGTGCCAACACTTACCATTTATTCTGGAAGGACCTGAGGATCACTGGAGATTTATGAGCAATAGCCTGAGCAATAGGATGGCCTGGTCAAAGAAGGAGGTGGGAAGAACTTTATACAAGCATCTTCACACAGGTATCACAAACTTAGGGGTAGCTAGGCCTCTTCTGAGGTCACCAGTGGTTTTCCACAGGTTCAGTATTGGCTGTTATATGGTAATCTCAACTCAGTCAATCTCAGGGTGTGTGTGCAGTGTATGAGACATGGAGGATGACCCAAAAGTCTGACCATAACTGATGCTGATAAGAGGAAATCAAAGGTACACAAAATGGCCATTTGCTTATTGTTGGACTAGATGTACAAGCTGGATCTTCATCTGCAAAGCACTTTCAGTAGTAAAGGCAATATCATAGAGAATATGCAATTACAAAAGTGTATTTAATCATTTTTTTCATTTTATATTCATTCAATCAATAAATATGTGTAAGTGTCCACAATGAACCAAGCACTCTTTTGGAGGCTGAGGGTTCAATGATGAACATACACGGTGGTACCACCTTGAATATAGAATCCACATGGATGTGTAGAGTGATCTGCCTGGGAAAGGTTCCAGGAGGAGTTAGTGAGTTTCTGAGATCTAATACTGTATATGAACTACAAATGGTCCTAATAAAAGCATATAGTCCTATATTAAAGAAGTATATCCAATTTCACCATTATACTTGATAAAGAGTTCTGAGTTATAAGATTTAAGCAATGTAAGAAGAAGCAAATTACCAAGAATGAATACAACAGTTAATCTTAGTGATCTATGGGTTTATCAAGGAAGAAATTTGGATGGCCTCATATACAAGATAAACAATTTCTTCATTATCACTGATGGCCTTATTACATAGCCCCATTGAGATCAGATGCTTTAATCAGCATTTAGAGGAAAAAAACACACACCCAACAATGTGATTTAGCTCTTTCCAAAAGACATGCTTCAATTTTATCTTTGTAAGCTATACAGCTCATAGTCCTGCTAAGGGACTTGCTTCCTTTCATGAAAATCTAATACACATGGAAATCTTCTCTTTATCCTTTAGTCCTTTCCCCAGAGCAAGTGAACATAGCTACTAAGAGGGGTTACATCTTAAAATTATACATGTCCAGTTACTTAATAGCTCTGAATGGGCTAAGTAGTGTTGATGCGAGATGTAAATCACACCACCACAATTGGCGTGTACCCACAACTAGCAGCAGGCACGCCTTTTTCCACATGTGAAATTTATTTACCTGGCAGAGAGGGCAGCCAGCTCAATAATGAGGTCTCAATTCCTGTGCCAACCAAGCGTGGGGCCCAAAGCATGGGTTTCTCAGGTCTCTGCCACCAGCCCCACATTCACACTGTTGAACTGGAAGGTCAAGCCACACAATGCTTCTCCCAGGCACCATTAGGTATGCTTGAATGAGCATCAAAATCATTCCTCTTGGGGAAAGGCCTACACTGCATTGAAGATTACTTGTGGATGGTGGGAATGGCAGAGGGTCCCCAGAGATTGTAATAGTTGCAAAGAGTTCATCTTCTGTCCATAAGTTATTCAGAAGTTCTGGGGCACTCTTGTTAGCAAAGAAGTGAAGGTCAAACATTCTTTCCTTTTCATTCCTTTAATTTCTTAATAATGGATTGACTCTATGGAAGAAGATGGGATACATACATATGAATAGTTCCTCCTGAATAGTTTGATTTATGGTTCTAACTGGGACAATTTCTGAAATAAAATCAAGAGGTGTGTGTGTGTCTATCAATAGTTAAACCCAGACAACTGGCATAAACTAGGCTGTCAGGGCAATCCAGGAATGGGGTCCCCTCTCTGTAATTAACAGAACTTCAAAGATGCCATTGTTAATATTCAAGTAAAAACATCATACAGCTGATTCTTTGTTCAGTATGACATATTTCCCTTCATCCCTACATAGTCTCTCATTAACTTTAATGTATGCTAAACAGTGGCTTTCCAACTACTCCAGTCTGTAGTGGAACATGGCTCCCTGCATCAAAATTCTCTGTGATCAACGCTTCATCTTACTGCAAACTTTGAAAGAAATCATGTAGGTTTTTTATTCTCCTCAAACTTAAGTTTTACATTCCTAGTCAACTGGCAGCATAGGTCTTTACCTGTGATATGTTATGATCCTAGTGTGTGGGTTTTGGAAAATTATTTAATAAGACAGGGAATTTACCTTGAGTATACTGGAATTCCCAGGAAAAGCTCTGAGCAAATAAAACATACTTCCAAATTCTTATGTACTATTATTGGATGAGAACATGTTGACTTCAGAGAATCCCCAAATGAGAAATACCGGGAAAGAATTGAGCCTTATTTCAGAAATTGAGAAGACTAAAATGTATTTTGACTTGCAACTACTATTTGGGAATGCTCACAATACCAGCATTATAAAATATAAATACCGATATTTAATGTTAGAATACGTTAGGGTGTCAACATGTATATTTTTACATATTTATGATAATGTAAGTGTATTTTGGGAAAAGGTAATTCACAAACAGATATATTCCTTCTGAAAATTAGAAGTTAACTTCCAGAAAGCAAAAATAAAGCTATTCATGATGCTCTATTTTCTATGAACTTGTCAAACCTTATTTTAGCCCTATAGGCTAAGTACATTCATATGCAAACTTAAATATAACATGAATACAATCACATAGAGGGAGAACATATATTTCTCAATGCATAATGGTCTTTCATGAAAAAAAAAAAAACTATATAGAAAATATCCAGAGTTGCCAGAAAGACAAGACTTTTGGATTTAAAGAATATGCTACTGTTCATCTAAGGAGCTGAAAATATAATGTATTGCAATTATATTGACTTTTTTATCCAGCCATTTTATTATTGAGTTCATTATATTTATAATTAAAAGAAAGAAACTGTTCAGGTCTCCAACAGGTATGGGCGCCATCTACAACTGCACTCGGGTTGCTGCTGGGCAGCATCTCAGCTCCATTACTGTGTCTGGGGGAAAGTACATCAGTCAAACATCTTCTCCCTTAATCATCAGTTAATGTGACTATTAACCAGATATTTTCGACAATATGTGCTTCCATTAGCATAATTCCAAGTCCTAATTGCCTTATGCTTTTTTCGACATTAAATATCTCACATAAAATTGCAGTAGCAAATAGGCCTGTGTGGCTTTCTAATCCAGTTTTTTTCCAGACTTGTCCAGAATGACATTCTTTTATGTGCCTTTTCATCTATTTTTTCTTGATTACTTCTTAAGACTTCTCAAAAATAAAAGTAATTCATATTGATGGTGAAAACCTAAAAATTCAGTAAAGTTTAAAAATTACTTTTAATAACATAAGTAAGAGATGATTATTGTAAACCTTGCATTTCTTCTACTCTTATGCATTAACATATTTATTTTTTGATTTTATTGTTTTAGAAAATTAAAGTCATACTACTTTTGCACTTGGCACTGTTTTGTAAGCATTTCCCCCGGACTTTTATTCCGTGGAAAAATAATTCATCATGGCTATCCATGAGGCCACTATGGATGTACTGCAATATTTTACGTTGCCTTACTTTTTTAAAATATATTTTTATTGATTTCAGAGAGGAAGGGAGAAGGAAAGAGAGATAGTAACATCAATGATGAGAGATAATTATTGATTGGTTGCCTCCTACATGCCTTCAATGGGGTTTGAGCCTGCAACCAGGGCATGTGCCCTGACCCAGAATAGAACCATGATCTCCTGGTTCATAGGTTAGGCTCAATCACTGAGCCACACCAGCAGGGCGTGTTAACTTATTTTTTTTTTTTAATTTTATTGATTTTTTTACAGAGAGGAAGGGAGAGGGATAGAGAGTTACAAACATCGATTCAGCTGCCTCCTGCACACTCCCTACTGGGTATGTGCCCGCAACCAAGGTACATGCCCTTGACTGGAATTGAACCTGGGACCCTTGAGTCCGCAGGCCGACGCTCTATCCACTGAGCCAAACCAGTTAGGGCTGTTAACTTATTTTTGATCATTTAGTTTACTTCCAATTTCTTTCATTTAAATATTTATTTATTTAAATAAATTATATGTATATTAGTAAACATGGTTAACTGTATATATTGCTATAATACATATCTATATAAGACTGGTTGTTTTATTTGAACAGATTTCTATAAGTGGCATTGTGGAGACACATAATGAAACTATTTTAGTGTTCTTGATTAATTTTACAAATTCCTTTCCAAAATACACCATTTACAGCTAGTCTGACGAAAGTTCAAGTCTAATATAAGGCTTTAAAAAATATCTGAATTTAATATTAAGACTTAATGACACAGTTAAAGAGAAACAGGAAATTTTCAATAAAATCAACTTCCTAATTGCATAACTTATATGAATATTTAAGATCCATAAATTATACACAGATTACATCCAAACAGATGAGAATGTTGAAAAAACACTCTGCCCTTTTATAAAACACACAATAAATCTAACTTTTTGTTATTCTTATTTTCCTCAACAGAATTATAACGGGAATTCTCCTAATATTAAAACTCCATACACTTACGTATAATAGGGTTAATTTCCTTGGTTCTGATCAATTTCAATTTAATTTACCAAGAAAGAACAACTAGATTATTCAGTGGGTCATTGTCTTTCTTTATAATAATGCTTAAAGATAAACATTTGACATAGTACCATTAATTATTAAGTCTTTTATGTTTTTATGATTATAGTATCTGAAATTTGAATCTAGATTTTTAGAGTGTAAAAACCTCACCAATCTCATCTTTTATTTAACAAAACCTCAATTTTTCTTTATTTTAATGAAGAGCTATCCATGTAATATTCCACTATAGCTTCTAAAAAATAACCATGAAAAAGGTACTATATACCTACCAAACAGGTAAATTCTATTCTGTTTAATAGAATGTAGAGACAGAACATTTATATGTTTTTTACTACTCATTTTTATAATAAGAAAAGTATGTAGATATAGATACGGATATATACTGGGTAGACTGACAAAATTAGAATCCCTTGTGCCAACACAAATAGTGTCCAATTAGTGTGTTTTGGATTTGGCTTAGTGGCTCAACTTATGAAAACAGAAAATCAACCCTGTTAATGCTGAATGGAAATATCTGACACCATAACTTAAACAGATTATTCATACTCCCTTGGTAGAAGAAAGAAGAGATAGTTTGACAAAACTTCTAGATTTCCTTATTGTGAATATGGATTAGTTTTGGGAAATATGTTTTCATTTGTTAAAGGCTTTCTTAGTGCTCATGGGCTGACCACAGAGTAAATTAAGATATACTGTATTCTGGTTTTGAATCTAAATAGTTTCTGAAGTTTTAGAAAGAGACTTGCATCAGTGTGATAGTTGGGGGGAAATACATTCCATCTTATGGGATTACAAAGATGATATACAATGAAGTAAATAAGCAAACAGTATATCTACACTAATAAAAGAGAAAAATGGTAATTGGCGTACGGCGATACCTTTTTCATTGGCTAATCAGGGCTATATGCAAATTAACTGCCAACTAAGATTGGCAGTTAACTGCCAACTAAGATTGGCAGTTAAATGCCAACAAGATGGCAGGTAATTTGCATATGTAGGCACAATGCAGGGAGGTGAAAGGGAAAGCAGGAAGAAGCCCCCTGCCACTGACAGTGATCTGAAACCCAGGGGGGAGCTAAGAGCTGGGGGGCAGGGCAAAGGCGGCCCCAGGGCCGCCTTTGCCCTGCCCCCCAGCCATGATCGGAGAATCAGGCGCCTTTGCTGCCCTGGCCAGTGATAGCAGGAAGTAGGGGTGGAGCCAGCGATGGGAGCTGGGCACGGTCGAAGCTGGCAGTCCCAGGAGCTAGGGGTCCCTTGCCTGGGCCCAAAGCGAAGCCCACAATCGCGGCGCCCCCCGCTGCCACTGCAGGTCCCCGCTGCCTGGGCCGGACGCCTAGGCCAGAGGCGTTAGGCCTGGGCAGGGGCGGAGCCTGCAACCGCGGGGAGCTGGGGGTCCCCTGCCCAGGCCTGACACCTCTGCCGGAGGCCTCAGGCCTGGTCAAGGGGCCGATCGGTGATTGGTGATCGGAGGGTGATGAGGGTCAACTCCTCAGGCCGAGGCATCAGGCCTGGGTGGGGGGCGGAGCCAGGGATTGGGGGGATATGATGGTCCCCTTGCCCAGGCCTGAAGCCTGGGTCAGAGGCGTCAGGCTTGGGCGGGGGGTGGAGCAAGCGATCAGAGGGAGATGGGAGTCCCCTGCCCAGGCATGATTCCTGGGCCAGAGGCCTCAGGCCTGGGCGGGGGCCAGAGCCAGTGATCGGGGGGAGATAGGGGTCCCCTGTCCAAGCCTGACACTTCTGGCGGAGGCATCAGGCCTGGGCAAGGGGCCGATCAGGCGATCGGAGGGTGGTGGGGGTCAACGCCTGAGGGCTCCCAGTATGTGAGAGGGGGCAGGCTGGGCTGAGGGACACTCTCCCCCCCCCCCACCCAGTGCACGAATTTTGTGCACCGGGCCCCTAGTTGGTTTATATCTGCATTTTACCACAAGTGATCTGAAGAAAAGCCACTGATGGCACACATGAAATTACACTGGCACCATGGCATTTGTATACAATGCAGGACTCTTCTATTTTACACCAACAAATCTACACCTTGACTCTTTATTCTTCACAAACACACACACACACACACACACACGTCTTTATATATATAAGCATGTGCAGATAGCTACATATTAATTCAAATGCTCTAGTTAAAAATTCTCTACCAAATTTTTATCTTTATTTTGTTCTCTATTTTGATTTATTTTTGTACTTGTCTTTACAGTCCCTTAAGTTATACACTGTTACGCGTAAAAGAAAAATATTAACCCAAACATGATATTTAGCAGGACTGTAAACAATGAGAAACCTGTACTACAGAGGAAACAGTTTTCATTTGGAACCCACATAAAATCAGGTTCAAATTCAATGTGTTATTTCTCAACAGCCTAAAGTTGAGATTTTTAAACACCCTGTGAGTTTTCAGGTTTCTTTTCCAAGATAGCATTATAATATCAACGTTATTGGGTGGGCATAACAAAAACTATGCACTGGATAAACATCAGCTTCCTTCTGCTTAATCTATTTATTCCACCCTGACACCAACTGTTTATTGGCTGCTTAACAATGGCACCATTTCATTCACACATAGGGATAAATAAAGTGATTAATTACTCTCCACCAGTAGTGCGGATATTGGCTTTGATTAACTCAGTTCTGAAACAGTAACTAAAAAAAGCTAACTGATTGTTTGTAAGAGAAACCTACACTTTGTCTCACTAACATTTCATTGCCCCTGTATTTGAAAGCAAATTAATCGATCAACTGTTTCAAATGAATAGTGAATTCCTGGAAGAATTAGCATCTTTAGGCTTTGTCAATAAACATGAGACTTCATTAGCCCAGCCAAACACCACATGGTTACTGGCCTTTGTGATGCCAACAAGATCAGCCCTTCATCAAGAAGCTAGTCCCTTCCATCTAACAGAGATGAATAGCAGATGGCCTTCGAGAGGCAGGAGCCATCTGAGGACCAGATAGTGAGGCAGGGGCTGCACATCCATAGGATAAGGCACAGGGGGGCAGACTCCAAAAACATCTGGTCCCTAGTGACTGCTGAGTGACAACCAGCCTGGATGGTCACTGCAAGAGAAATGAGACACTAAATTAATTCGTCGTGTTGGTTTTTTCTGTTACATCTGAAAGCGTCCTAACTGATATGGCATTATTATTCATTTTTAGATGTGCCTGAGTTCGATATGGAAGTAACGTTACTTATTGCCAGTTTCCTAGTATCTGTCTCCTTCATTAGAAATACTCTCCTCCAGAGGGAAGATCGTTTCTGTCTCATTCACTTGTATCCGTCTGGCACACAGACCCTCAGGAAAGGTTGACTGAACATGAGGCAGTATTCATTGAATCACTGAGTAGAATGTCATTCCAAGGAATTCAGCATCTTCACAGCTGCCAGATAGTATGATCTGCTACAGTTGTATTCCAAGAAATTTGGAGAGGCCTTCCTTTAATAGAATCGGCATACACCAAATGATAAAACACCCGTCACAGACTTAGCAAAGTGCTGGTTTGTCTGTAATGAACCTTACATCTTCTTAAGATGCTTTCTACAGATCAGGGCTTCAACAGTTCGCCCAAACTAGATATCACTTTTATAAAATGGGTTGCTTTTTACATTTCTGTGACATGTATTATAAATCTCACTCACAAGATTCTTTCCTATACATGTCCAACCTGGGTAAGTCAAAAGTGTTGTTGGCAAGTTCTGTCAGAAAATCTACAGAAGACATTATTCCATATGTCAGCCTAAAAATTTCTAGGATGGGAGTGTTGTGGCCTGCAAGGGGACAGTCCTGCCTCCAGTGATGGTGTCGGTGGGTAAAACTTAAAGCTCTTAAAGTGACTACCAGTGTTGGAGAGAGTTGTATTGTCAACTGCCACATCCACTCATCCAGTATTTTACAGGGAGAGGAAGCCAGTGGTTCCCCAGGGTTGCTCCACTAATGTCCAGCCCACAGCAAACTTATTCACAGGGCTGTGTATTATCAAAACTTCAAGACAAATATGAGTTTCTGGAAAAAGACTGAATTAAAAGTTAAAAAATATGTTCCAAAGCAGTCATTTTATGGACAGGTTTATTTGTTGATTCATTTATCAATATTAGAGAGCAAATTTTGTTCAGATTGTCTCCCTTTTTCGTATTACTAAATCCACATTTACACTGTTGAAATTTTAGGAACAATAAATTTATATTTAAGATGAAAATTAACCACAATCCACAACCAACAGCTGTAAATATAACATTAGATTAATATACAACTTAACCAGAGATATCTTGTTTTTCATGTGTGTATTATAATTGGCATGTGTGGTACTGTCTCTTAACATTATTGTTCATAGTTTTCCTATAGCATTATATTAAAAATTAAAGACTGCATAATGCTCTAATCAATGGAGTATCATGATTTCTTAACTATCCACCTTTTATCAGAGAGTTAACTTTGTATATTTTTTATTAAATTATATTTAAGCTTTTGTGCATAGTCTTTCTTTAAAGTTCCTAGGACTGATTTCTGCAAATTGAATTGGTCAGTGGCTGTAACCATTTTTAAAGGTGCCATACATATTGCCAGTTTCTAAAAGAAAACTTGAGACAGTTTTCTCTCTCTGCCTGCAGTTTATAAGTGTTGGGGGTGGGGCTGACTGCAGATAAAAGTGGTATAGCTTCTTGTCTTGATCTGTTTGGACTGCTAAAGTAGACTATCAGACTATCAGAGACCTGGTGGATTATAAACTACAGAAACTTATTTCTCACAGTTCTGGAAGTTGGAAATCAGCAATCAGGTTGCTAGGATGGTCTGATTCCAAAGAGACCCTGCTTCCCAGATGCAGCGGGGCATTTTCTTATATCCTCACATGGCAGACAGAGCACTGGAGAGCTCTCTGGGGTCCTTTTTATGAGAGTACTAACCCCATTTTGAGGGATCCACTCTTAGGACCTCCCAACGGCTCTGCCTCCCAATATCCCTGCATTAGGAGTGAGGATTTCTATCTATGAATTTCGGGGGGACACAAACATTCAGTCTATAACACTTCTTTTCATTTTGATTTCTTTGATTTTCAACAACTTTGACTCCACTTTTATGTATCTTGTAAATATTTTCTCTTTTCTTGGTAATGATATGCTCATGTTTTTGTACAATCTTCCATTAGGATTTTAGTATTTCCTGTTCTTGTTAGTAAGTACTCTTTCCTTATTAATCATAGTAACAATCCATTATCCTCATTTCAAATGTCAAGCTTGTCTTTTTTTTTTTTTAAATACATTTTATTGATTTTTTACAGAGAGGAAGGGAGAGAGATAGAGAGTTAGAAACATCGATGAGAGAGAAACATCGACCAGCTGCCTCCTGCACACTCCCCACCGGGGATGCGCCCGCAACCAAGGTACATGCCCCTGACCGGAATCGAACCTGGGACCCTTCAGTCTGCAGGCCGACGCTCCATCCACTGAGCCAAACCGGTTTCGGCATAGCTTGTCTTTTAATACAATATTCTCACAACTACATAACATCATATAGGGTAGACATAGAAGGCAATATAGGAGTGGTCTTTAATATAAAGGAGTACTTTATTGTTGCAAAATTTCTGTAGTTTATAGAAACTAAAAAAAAAAAAAAAAAAAAAAGGATGAAAGTATTAACTTTAGACCAGAGTTTCCTGTATGCGACAGGTTAGGGTTATACATATGGTACCTAAACATTTCTGAATTATTAATATCTCTTAAGTACAATAATCACAGTCTTGCAGTATATAAGCTCTTATGCTGGTCAATAAAGAAGGTTTGGCTTTTATGGTGGACACACAATGCAATATCCAGATGATGTGTCATGGAATTGTACACTTGAAGTCTATATAATCTCATCAACCACTATCACCCCAATAAATTTAAGTTAAATAAAAATTTCCCCAAAAGAAAGAAAAAGAGCTTTGTAGCTCATCTAATGCAAAAGTCATCTATATATATAAAAGCCTAAGTGACCGTCCAATCATTTGACCGTTCAAACATTCAACCAGTAGCTATGATGTGCACTGACCACCAGGGGGCAGATGCTCCATGCACAGGCATGGAAATATGGAACAGACTGATGAATCTCAGAGGGAGAGAGGGATGGGGGAGGGTTGGAAGAGATTAACCAAAGATCTTATATCCATTCTAGAGGCCTGGTGCACAAATTCATGCATTGGTGGTGTCCCTCGGCCTGGCCTGTGGGGATCAGGTCAAAACCAGCAGTCCGACATCAACCTAAGGGGTCCCAGATTGCAAGAGGGTGCAGGCCAGGCCGAGAAACCCCATCAGTGCACAATTCTGTGCACCAGGCCGCTAGTATTTTATATAAAAGTTGGAGGCTGGAGGCATTCTATCCCCCGCAACATTACCCTCATTTAGTAGCAGAGTCATAGTTAGAACAAGGGGCTTTAGAAACATACCAAGAGCAGTATAATTCTTCTCCCCAAACCATATGTGCCAAAGACACAGAGAGGCCTTATATTCTTTAAAAATTTCCCATCATAATGATTTTAGAATTGGTAACATTATAATAACATCTGACAAAAATATCAAATCCTAATGGTACATTATTTATTATAAAGTCCTTTTCAACATTATTTTTATTTATAACCTTCACACATTAAAGACCTAATGTTTGCATAAATCCTATAATATGCCTATTTTAAATTCAAAACAGAAAACTGATTAAGTCTTATTCAGACTGAACAATACATGTGAATGACACACTCTTTCATTTAAAAAAATGAACATAATGGCATTTCCTTCTACTTAGCATTATCCTTTTGTTATTTATATCCAAATTAATACCACTGGCAGCCACAGCATTGCAAAGATTGCTCCCCTTTGCTGTTTGCCCACTAGTGATACTTTCCATGGTGATTACCAGGATAATCCCAAGCTTAATTGTACATTTTAAGTCTAACCATGCTTCAGGAAGAAACTTTAAAAATAATGGATTAGCTCATTTTAATGATGTTACACTTTACATCCCCCTGGGCTAAGTACCCGATGCTGGCATAAACAGGATGAAGAGCCAGACTACAGAACATCAATAAAAAGAGAAAATGGAATTCAATATTTGTTTTTTGTATCCTGGTCTTTCAACTATTATGGCCAATACAGTTTTATTGCAAGTCTCTGAATTAATGAAGAAAATATATTGGTAAATAGAAATGCATTTCATGCTGTACCAAGGGAAATTGCGTTGCTATGGAAAAATATATGCCAAAATAAAAATAAAAGTTTATGTTTTTTCTAAAAAAAAAAAAATCCTCCCCCCCAATTAATGTGATTTAAACCTTTCTGAAATGTCAGGAGGTCTCAAGTTTTTCAGAAATGCAAATATTTTAAGTCATGTCATTTAAACAATTTTATTACAGAATTAAAAAAATAAATTATGTGAATAGAGACACTTATGCATAGGGAGTAGCTTGGAAACAGTTGTAAAGTTGCTGCCTCCCATAGGAAACTCACTTTCTACAGTTCAGATCAGCTAACACAAAGAACTTCGTTCAGGGTTTCAGTAATGAATGCCATTAGACACCAATATCTAATGATATTTTTCAAAAAAGCAAAATACAGCTAAATGCTGGCTGACATGAGATTATTTGGGGTTCTGTTCTTTCTACCTATTTATTCTCTGTAGCTTGTTATAGCAACAAACATTTTGACCTGCACCTAGTAACTTATACAATATTGGCTGATTTCCAGGAAGGAAAAAAAAAAAGCTCAGACACAAAACCTAAACCTCATTTGAAACAGTTCATATAAATGAACATTTGAGAAATTTTATAGTTTTTATACACAGAATATGTGTAAATATTTGTTTGACATGCATCTGTTTGAAATCTATCAAATTGAGGTTGAATAAATTCCTGGAGAAAAATCTTACATTCCCCTCATCCACAGCTACCAATGATGAGTCTCTGGCGTTTCAGGTGCTCCCATGAACAACAGGAACTCTGTCAACTACCCTGAGAGGCAGGTGTCATCACCTCCACTTTACAGGGTAGAGGGCTGGAGTGACTCACCAGAGCGGGGCAGTTCCAAAGAAAGCTGAAGTTTAAACCCAGATCTCAGTGACTTCAAGCCTTGTGCCCTCTCCATTGTGCCTCCCTCCTGAAACACGGCTTCTTATTTAGCCACAACTACCCTATAGTGAATCCACCTTCATGAGTTAATGTGCCAGTATTGGTGATAGCTAATATCACAGCTGATTCCTAACACTAAAATCGATGACATCAGCTGCCACAGAGCAACACTCAACTTTTTATCAAAAATTTTTTAAACACCTTTGGAGAAAGGGCACTATAAGAATGTAAATATATCATTTCTAAATTTATTGGGACCTAATCGTAATTTCTTTCCCACTGTATAGGATGCTCTAAGCGCTGGGAAATCTGGCATGGCTTATGGTAAATCAAATACAGTTTGAACCAAAAGGGCTAGGCTTCGAAAGTCAGGGAGCCCGAGAATTATTTATGACAAGTAGTTAAGAGTTTTCCATCAATGCAAGGCTGTGTTCTGGTTCTATTATACTGACCGAACACAGAACCCAGTATTAGCAGCTAATGCACATCCTGTCCCTCAAAAAAAGAAAACCTCACAGAAAACAAACTCAACATGCATTTGTGTGAATAGGTATTTTGTTTTGCATTAGGTAAAATGATAACATGGCTCTTTTTTTTTCCTTCCACGGGCACTTGCTCTCTCCCATTTGAAGATCATGTGTTTCCGCCATATTTATAGTACTCTGCTTGAACGCTATTTAATATATGATGAGACGTAACTTTTTAAATAAATAGAAACAGGATTGTTTTATAGAGAATTGAGACTCCTTCTCCTATGAACTGCTATTATAAATAAAAATTTACCTTATCAGCATTCACAAGTAATAGGCTTTAACATATTTAAAAGGAGCTCTTTGAAGTGAAATATTTAATTTGTTCCTCCCCATATTCTCTAAAACACATCTTAGATGACATTCAGATTTTATTTAGAAAAATATAATAAATAAAATAGGATTAGCATAATATTCATTTTGTTTTTATATACTCTAAATCAATCCATATATATTCAAATCAAATGTATTCTTTGTTTAGAGAAACCCTCTGCTAGCTGCATATCAAACACTCTTAAGACATAATGTAATAGAACATCTATGACAGAAAGTTTTAGTGCTATAGTGGGGTTTTTTTGAAAAGAGTAATCTTCACGTTATTTTTTACAAATAGAAATTTTCTGAGTATTTGGAAATTGAATGCTGGTAAATAATTCAACTCCCCTTTTCTCATCATGACATTGAAGTTGGAAGAATTCAACCTGTACAAGGCCTAAGCTGAACAGGATAGGGACTAGCTGCTGTGTTTTGTTTCTGCCTGTCTATGTTTTTGGTAGGCGTAGGAAGACCACTTGGTGCTAGGTCCTTAGTTTAAACTATTAAAATATTGGTAGTAAAGACAGCGAAGTGGGTCACTGGAAAATGAACTTGAAGTGGACTTAAAAGCTGCTTTATTCAGATGCAGAAGAGAAGAAAGAGAACGTCAGTATTGTGTTCTCCGTTCATTACCAAGGTGAAGCCTGGTGCAAAGAACCCTGTTTGTTTCACCAGATATAGCGATAATAATACTGTTTTTCGGATCCAATATCATTTGTGTCTTGCTCACTTTATCACAGGGTACATACACTATGACTATGATTCTCCCATTGTTAGTGGAAATGATTTATCCAAACCACACATATTTGTGGAAGCACAATGCCTACCACAGAGGTGGCTTGTCCCACTTCTCTCTTGACAAGGCTGATCTTAATTTAGATTTCCAAGAATCCACCGGGACTTTCAAATTAAATAGCAAGAGGTGACCTTTAAAGTCTCTTTCTAGACGCAGCTTAGAAAGTTCTGTGTGAATCACTACCTCCTTCCTCCTTTTTGCTTTTCAGTTTTTAATGTGTTGGTTGGAAAAAAAATCATTTTGTCATTCAAGGAATGATCATACATTTCCACCAGGAGAGAAAATAAGGGCTTGAGAAATGATGACTTCTTACTTTAAATAATGGTAACTAATGCTTATAAAGGAAGGTTTGTTCTGCTCCGAATTAAAGTGATCATACCTAATAGAAGTTTAGCATTTTGCTTTCCATCCAAACCAAGACTGCTTGCTCAGGCACCTTTGAGAAACAACACAAGATTACTTATACTATTAGAGCTGTCAGCATAAATCTTCCCCACTGGCACTGGGGACTTTTATTTATCTATCTATCTACCTACTTATTTATTTTGGAAAAATGAAACTTCTGTTGTTCCAGGAAAATGAATGCTAGTAAATTAATACAATTAAAGGCAATAGGACTTTTTATCCACTATTAGGAATTAGTCTTTGCACAGTACAGCATCCACAAGGCAGCAAATTATATTTTAGTCTTTATCCACTTGGGCAAAAGCACACATTACCATCATTCATTTAGAAACAAATTCAATCATCAGGGCAATAGATTTTAATAGGTTCTGCAACTTCTTGATGTGCCCCAAGGGAAGAAGGATTGTGTTTGGTTTTTCTCCCTGCATCAAGGAGACAACGTTGGTTTTTAACCCATGCAGAGGTATGCTTGCTCTGCATGCTTGCTGTGCAAAATAGGGCGTAGTGAGTATGTAATAGACACTCATGTTAGGGAAGTCCTCCAGCTTCACTTAATAGTCTATTCATAGGAACGGGAAGTTATAGACTTATGGCCTGACAGCGTGTCTAGACACAGGTGCAATGGCCCAACCCAGCAGAGAACTATATCACATGTGAGTAGAGAAAATACTTCTTTGCCCTTAGTTGTACACTTCTACATTTCAACCCCAACACTGGGAGGGGGCAGTATCACATATGTTCTATTAATTAAAACATCATAAATTTCCTTTTTCTAAACTATTATCCAGAGTAAAGGTCTAGAAAATATTCTGTACAGATCATCTCAAAAACCTAAACTTTTCTAGAAGCAGAATTTCTACATATATCAGCTCCACAATGGAGAAATAATATTAATTTGCCACATCATATTTGTATGACAATTGAAATGTCATCATGTGAATTCATATGATACCCTATGTGGCACTGGCCACACTTTTAAGGTCAAGATTGGTAACATCTTTTGTTCCAGGTCACAGAGATAGTTAGTGCTGGTGCTAGGACTATAGATTCCATAGTCAACATTCTTTTCACTTTATCTTCTTAAGAAATTTAAACACTCATTCATTCTTCATTGGTAAAGAAGGGGTAAAGCATTTGTAGCTCCTGAGGGTCCTGCTTCATTGTTCCCAAATACAGGCATGTTGAGCCACCTCTCTATTCATGCAAATGCCACACTTCCTAACATTCCTCAGAAGATTCTTGCCATCATTATGAATGATTCCAGGACCCCAAATCATTGTCCTTTAGGTCCTTGCCCATCTCCACTGCAGGGACATCTGCTTCCATTCCATTTCAGCTGCCTATTGGATTCCACTGTTATCTCTCTGATTGTAACCCCTTATATTCCTAACTCCCTTAGAAACTTAACAGTCATGCTAACTGATGGGAGGCAAAACAGCACAATGTTGTTTGCAAGGATTCTGAAATCTGATCCCTGGACTTCAACTCCATTCCAGTTCTGCAATTTACTAGCTGAGCACGTATTTGTGTCATGATAAGAATATGTACTTAAAAGAGCTTTTAAGATTAAATGAGTTAACACATTTAAAGAGCTAAACAGCCTAGCATTATTTAGTTAGTGTGCAATAAACAGCATTTTATTAAGCCCTTCAACCTTTGACCCCTTCCTTCTCTCTAGTCTTCCCCAATGTGTAAACTCAGGGAAATCCCTGAGGATTTGCTGACTTCAAAGCTAAAACATGTGGCTGTGGATCTGTAAGAGAAGGAGAGAGCATCTTTGTGGAAACCTACTGGGTGAGCTCTATGAGAGCTGTTCTATATCCACATGGAGGCATGGGTGGAAGCATGGTTGGTAGAGTTTATACATCCACAGATAGGATGTATAAACTAGCTGTTGAATTCTGAGTGACATAACAAAACTGGAAACAATGTGACCCAGGAAAAGATCAGCAGGGATGAGTTATCCTGACGTGCATTTCCACACAAGCATCATGAATGGGAGACTTCGGGGCAGATCTGTGGATATGAACGTCCCTGAGCAGTCTGGGAAGGGAACCAGAGAGATCAAATCCTGCCTCTCAGTTCATTATTTCTCTGAGCGGAACCAGGGGGACAGTATCCTGCAAGACACTAATCGTTGCTCCCTGACTTGGCCATGTGCACTTGGGAAACACTATATAGGTTCCACTTTCCTCTTGGAGAATCACAGACACATTAACATACAGGAGAAGTTTCTTAGAATTCCTGCTGCAAGCCAGTGGGTTTAACTTCTTTTAATGCTGTTTTTGTTGTTCCTAACTTTTATTTGTCTTAGTTTTACTTTACCTTCACCTAAATCCAGGAGATCAGATCTGAGATGTGCACCGTGGAGAAAATAAAGAATGTGATATAAGCCCATGTTTAAAATATTGGCTGAGTGTACAATTTCAGGAACTTCAGTTTTGCAAAGATCATTTGGATTTGGTGAGCCACGTGCATAGTGGAAATGTTTCTAGGTTGTAAAAACCAGCTCTTTACCCAAAGACTAGGGGATGGGTCCCCCTCACGGTTCCATCTCACTTTATT
The DNA here is from genome assembly GCF_964212035.1 of Myotis nattereri. Lineage (NCBI taxonomy): Eukaryota > Metazoa > Chordata > Mammalia > Chiroptera > Vespertilionidae > Myotis > Myotis nattereri. Next base: position 13,644,684 of record NC_138079.1, read on the forward strand.
CATCTGTGCAGTAGACAGTGCTGGTCTACCTCAAAGATGTGTTACCAGTAAGAAATAAAGGCTGCTGGTGATAAAAAACAAACAAAACTCTATCTTAAAAATATGATAACCAGAGTCCTAGATTTTCATTTGAATCTTATCTCTTTAAAGGATGTGTCAGTCTTCAATTTGTCACTTTATGAAAAAAATAAGTAGCGCCCTAAGCTCGAAAACCACACCATAAAGAGTTCTATTTGGCAAGTCAATGAAAAGGTATTTCTTTGTCTTATATAAAGATAAAGATATTCATCTTCTTTGTACTTTTTAAAAGCCCAGAGGAGAAATACCATGGTGTTAGACTTTCAAGTGCTTCCTGAACATACACTGCTAAATACCCCTGCTCTCAGGATGGACAATGTTTCCAGATAGTTCTCTTATTTCTCTACAAGACAAGAAAGGTAACTCTTCTCCATTTATCACTAAAACCAGAACTTATAGAGAGGTATTAAGAGACACTTCATTTAAAGCTGCAAAATGAATACTTGCTAATATCACTTCAAACCTGCATGGAAGGGGTTATGTGTAAACTTGCCAGAGTGAGTTTGGTCAATATTGTAATCCTGATATTTAAGGTTAATATTATGTTGCAAGTACCTACATATGTATTCAGATTCAACATAATTCTTTTGCTCACCTCTCACAAACCTTGTGGTCTGTGTACACGTAAAGAACTTGAGGGTTAATGCATCCAGCCACCTGACAAAATGATATTCTTATATTATAGAGTTCATGCTTAGAATCTTGATGAAGGTGAACCCTTCTCAAATAATATTTACCACAATTTTGAAAGATCACCCCCTTGGAATGGACAGAATTCTTGGGTCTTTCTGAGAGCAAATTTAATGATCTTGCTTCTAACACATTCTGTCCCCAACAGTCCACTCTACAAATACAGTCAGAAGGCATCTTCAGACAGGTGCAACCATGGCACCCCTCACCCACAGCCTGCTGAAGGCATCCCACCTTGCTCAGAGCATGCGCTATCTCAGGAAAGAGTTGTCTAGGAAGGAATAGAGCATGAGTGGCCTAAGAAAACAATCCAGTGGAAGAAATGCAAAGAATAAAGCTTTGCCATCTGTTTCTTTAGTTGTCCAGCCAATTTCTAAATTCGATTTACATTGGAATAGTTTAAATGTTGAGATGCTAGATTTCACTTGTATTGTAATGTTGAGAAACACGTTTGTACATGAGAACCCAAAACATGCACCTTCTACTATTTTCTACTATTAATTGAATAATGTTCTACCCCCAAACGTGGCTCCTCTGGATTTTCCTAACTGTTCCTGGGTCTGTCCTTCACTCAGGCTACTCATGTGCTATCACTTGCTAATCCTGGTACTTTTTCTGCAGACAAGGCTCAGTTACTCCCTCTCTTCTCTCCATAGGGCTCTGCCCAAATATCATGTTACCTTAACTGACTCTTCTCTGTACAATAGCACTCCCCTCTTCACTCTCCCCGGCCTGTTCTTTCTCATTGTTATTTATGCTTTTTCAATTTCTTTCTCCTCCCACTAGGTGTGAACTTCATAAAGGCAGATATTTTGTTAAGATTGTTTGCTGTTGAAGCTTAAGCCTCTAGAACAGCGGTTCTCAACCTGTGGGTCGCGACCCCTTTGGGGGTCGGACGACCCCTGCTTAAAACCATCGGAAAACACATATATAATTATATATTGTTTTTGTGATTAATCACTATGCTTTAATTATGTTCAATTTGTAACAATGAAATTGGGGGTCACCACAACAGGAGGAACTGTATTAAAGGGTCGCGGCATTAGGGAGGTTGAGAAACACTGCTCTAGAAGTTTATGAAATACTAGAGGCCCAATACACAAAATTCGTGCAAGAATAGGCCTTCCTTTTCCCAGCTGCCAGCACCAGCTTCCCTCTGGCACCCAGGACCCGGGCTTCCCTCACAGCCCCGCCTTCATCTCACAGGTTGTCTGGAAAGATGTCCAGAAGGACATCCTAATTAGCATATTATGCTTTTATTATATAGAAAGGTTTCACTAAATAAGTATGTGTTGGGTAAATGTACATAAATAAATAAATAAATAAATAAATAAATATGTGAAATCACATCTGCACATGAACTTGGATATGCATCAAAGTTCAGAAGGCATAACAGTCCCCAACTCAGTAGACACTCAACCCTTTTATAAGCACAAGAGACTAAATGTAGAAATAAAGCCAAGGGGTGAACATGTCCAGGTAGATCCACTACGGTTTAGAATCAGAGATTGCCCAGGAGCCTCTCGGCTCTTAGAACCAGGTGTGTCTCAAGGTAGCCTAGTTTCAAAACTCTATGACTGACTTTTTCTTGGGGTGAACTAGCCCAGAGACAACAGGTCCTGAGACTCCTGTCCCCTCAACGTGGTTGACCTAACTCACTCTAAGCATGCTGTAGCTCTAATAAACAAATATAAAATTACTGAATTTCAAAGCTGGAATTAATTTTTGCATAGTTGAGCCAACACTCCCTATAAATAAGGAAACAATTGAGTGATATTTTTTTAAAAAAATAAATGTTTACACTCAAAATTTGGGGAATTTATTTTCTGAGAAATAAATTTAGATAAGAAAAAGAAGAATTGAGTCATTGCTTCTGAGAGATGCTATGTACCATCTACATAAATTCTCAGTAAAGCTTAAAAAGTCACACAAGAATAAAGCAATATAAGTATGGCTGTTTCATGGTTGATACCCAGATTATACTGAGTCCTGTGGTCTGAACTGAATTAACAAAAGGTGACTGAAGAAAACAAGGGTAGGAGCTGACTGACATCCCTTGCCAGGTGGTGACCAGGGCATGGTGATATCTTCATCTATCTGGCTGCTATACAAAACTGCCATAGACAATCTGTCTTCTAAAGAGCAGACATTTATTTCTGCTCACAGTCCTGGGGGCTGGAAGTCCAAGGTCAGGGTGCCAGCATGGTTGTGTGAGGAACCTCTTCCAGGTTGTAGACTTCTTATTGCATCCTCCCAAGGTGAAAGAGGAGAGAGGGCTTTGGGGTCTCTTTTATAAGAGCACTAATCCCATTCATGAGAGCTCTACCTTCATGACTTAAGCATCTCTCAAAGACCCCACTTCCTAATAGCATCCCACTGGGGGTTAGGACCTTAGCATATGAATTTGGGGACAAAGACACAAACACTCCAACCATAGCAGGTGGTTTCAAGGCCTCCACAGAAGGTCACAGAGATTTGTCCTCACTGATGAATTATTGCCCCTCTCCTCACTATACTCCACTGATGTTTAAACACACATCTGTACATTGTGCCAACTTGTACCAGCAGAGGGCATAATTTCTGACCAAGAACCAAGAGCTGGGGACTAGAGAGATCACAGTTCTAATTTTAGAGTCTAGAATCTAGATCATTTTTATCTCCAGCAGAGGACTCAGGTGACCCTCCTCCTTTCCTTCAGGCACGGCCTGGCTTCTGAGCATTCATTTTGGATTTGATCCAAGGCAAAGCCCTGACGCCTGCCAGACGTCGACTCTTAGATTGGCTACAGGCCTCATTGTGCCCTGGTTTCCCAGCTCTTCACTGCCCATTGCCTGGCATGGTGTTGGTCAATGTTCATTATTTGTGACCAGGCTCTAGTCTTGAGATATTACAGATGCATTTATGGGTGAAATATTCTATTTAATTTTTGCAGAATAATAAGGATATTGAAATGAGCTATGATTAGAAAAATGTCAACACAAAAACTGAAGCAAAAATAAAAATAAAAATTACATTTAGAAATATAAATGAGAACTAAACTCCATTAATGGGATCTCGGAAAGCAACTAACTTTTATGTGAAACAGTGTTTTGTTTAAATTATTACAGATGTCAACAAAGAAATGAGCTGCTACAATTCCAATCTCTGTGTTTCTTCACTTTGGTCTACAGTAAATAAACGATCGCAGAGTAAGAAAACAAGCCAAAGGACAGCAAAATTAACCATCCAGAGACCGCCTCTGCCCCATGCGTATTCTGTATGGTGCCCCCTTCCCTGCATTGGCAGACTCCTCAGTCTTGATGCCAAGTGTGGACTATCCATCAATCTTCCTCCTACATTTAAACCTCATTAAAAATGTGTTTGCCATTCCTCTCAAAGATTAATCGCACAAGTCTAACATAATAGCTTTGCCAATTTAAATGCTCCTGCTTTAACATTTCATTTCAAGTGTACTGTAATTATATTATATTGCTTCTGGCCAAGTTAGAAAACACATTCAAATAATAATCTTATTTTTGGTATATGGTACATTAACAGGGCTATTCCTCCTGTTAACTATGCACAGAACTTGAAAATATACTCATAAGGGAATCTATTCCTTAAATTGTACAGTTATATAAATATCCATAAATCTATAAGGGGACTATCATTTATCCTTTGGCTGTTTTGAGTTTTTGTACATCCACTTTTCTATCTTACACTTGTGACTTTAGTAATAAGTTGACACAGGGGACTTCCATCATTGACTTACTCAGGCTGATAAACAGGAGTGTAATGGAAACAGGGTTCCCAGTTATGTGGTTTCAGGAATCACTTGTGGTTATTCAATCCTAATAAGTTAGAGAGGAAAACACTTCCCAGAATCATTCTCCACTCTCCCGACTTCTGACTTTCTCTTTACCAGGATTAATTCAGAGCACAAACCCCTTGCCATCGCTGTATTCATACTCAAGAAAGCACATATGGAGTTTTAGAAATCCTTTTTCCTTTTGGCTTGCAAACAGCAAAAACTCAATTCCTTGTTGTTGTTGCTTTTAAATGTGAATTAGAAATCACTGGGCAAAGAGGTCGGTGTTTATGGATCACAGGTGCAGCTAAGCTTTGGCTACCAGGAAAATGTTCCTTATAAATATAATTTTATATGTAAATGAGAGACAGATTTCTAGTTTTCTTTTCCATTCACAAGTAATTGGTAAGGCAAGTGCTGCAAAGATGGCCAAAATTAATGTAAGTTTAGAAGCAACTTTAATGATCTCCAGTTAACTTGTATGACAACTAAAATTCACTTTTTAGATTAAATAACTAAGTGATTAAGAAACTAAATTGTAAATATGTTGGATTTTTCATGCATTCATCAGATATTTATTGATTCCCTACAACATTCCTAGGCTGCTATAAGTCAACAGTTAACCAAACAATTAAAAAAAAATCCTTCACTTACACTTAAGAAAGATAATAAAATAAAGAAGTAAATAAATATGTAGCACATGAGAAGACGATAAAAATGAAAATAAGCATACACAGTACCAAAGGGTCAGTTCTAAAGACAGTATTGGGAGGCTTTCACTGAGCAGGTGTTGAGAGCAAGCAGGTGATGAAATGGAGCAAAGTCCCAGGCCTGGAAGGGCATTTTCAATGTCCTGGAGGGGAGGGGAGAGAGCACCCCAAGGGCAGAGCACCTGAAGCCCAGAGAGGGGTGGAGTATCAGAAGATGAGCTCAGTCACTACAAAGACTTTGAAGTTTACCCTGAGCATCCTGAAAGGCCACAGGAATATTTGAACTCGGGAGTGAAAAGCTCTGACTTATGCTTTTAAGGATCACGCTGACTCTTGCTGAGAACAGACTGTTGGGGAACTCAACCTGAAAAGGCCAGTGATGGGGCCCCGGCAACTCTTCAGGTTCAACAAGGCAGTGGAGCAGGCAGGCCAGGAGGTGGTGAGAGGCGCTTGTTTGATCCTCTTTGAATTAGGAAAGGAAGGTGACAGGACTGGTTATTGGACAGAAGATGGGGTTTAAGAGATAAAAAGAGCAGAGACTGACTCAGATATTTTATTAACAAAAATTCTAGGAATATTCAAGCATGGCTTTGATGTAGGTGCTCACAGCTATTTTGACCATATTTACTAAGAATTCCTGACAACATGGAAGAGGAAATTCCTTCTCTACTTACCCTAACTACAGGTAGAGATCCCAGAGTGATCTCTCCTTGCCTGTTTTGTTATCCCTAGGTAAAAGGTTATTTCTTTCTTCTCATTCCAAAATACTTTTTAGACTTCATAATCGTAGTAACTATTTGTCTTCCAGAGGACATGTTTTTCTTAAATAATTATGTTAAAAATTACTAAAACCATTCTATAATTTCACATAGTTACTGGTGCCTGTTATTAATCTGCATAAGTTTCCCCATTAGCCGTATTAAAATTTTTCTTAAAAAACCCAGTCATTCATTACACATGCTCATTCATGAAATAGTACAAAGCACCCAATGCTAGCCTGTTCTTCATTTGCATTCTCTTCCAGCCTGTGTTGCTACTTTCACAAAGTGAGTATAGTTAATGGGTTGCTCTCCATCACTGTGGATGAGTAAGCATGTCTTAGCAAGTGGTGAATATCTGAAACATAATAAATGCAGCAACTGGGCACCTGGGCATCCTCACATGAACTGTGCCCCAATTTTGGAATGCGAGGGTTAAGCAGACAAACAAAAATGAGACAGTTTTCCGGTCATCGTCACTTCTGCTGAACTGCCGGGAAGAGAAGATCACCTTTGACTGTGTGGCTCCAGATCTGTAATTATTGCAGCAGCAGCTCCTGAAAAACTCAGAGCTATCACACAACATCTGCTTCTCCTTCCAAAATGGTTCAGACCTTGAAAATATGAAAACCAATTAAGCAGATTAAATAAATTTAGCAGGCTGGTCTGCTTTCGCCATTCCAAAAATATCAGTGAGAAGATGACCAAATCCATCTGGAGTTTGTTATATCTTGGGATTTCATGATAAAAATGTGGGTGCTCCCACAGTGCAGGGTGGCTCCCTCAGAGCTGTGGTCAACCCCAGTCCACAAGTGCAGTTGGCCACTTGGAGCTACCCCTTCCCTGGTGTTATGGAAACAGACTAGGGGCACCACTAAAATTGATGATGGAAGTTTCTATTTTGTAATTTAAACAGATAAGACATTTTTAAAAGAGACATGTTTTGTCGTACAGCCGTTCACCTCATTTGGAAGAGCTACTGAGTTCCAGCTCTTTTGTCAGTATCCTGACCTTCAACTGTCAGTTTGCTAATGGGTTCCTTCAATTCCATTGTCTCTGAAAAATAACTGAAAACAATATATGACAAAATGGACTAGCTAGTGTCTTCCAAATTCTACAATCAAATCAACGCCTGATTATGACACATCACATTTAGAGAGGAGTCTATAGATTTAAGTGTAAAAAAAAAATTACTAAGAATAGTCAGAAAATTTGGTCTGCTGTCTCTCCCTTTTCCAAAGTGTTAAATATTGCCAGCGACCATCTTCCAGTCTGATTGGAAGCACTTACAAAAAAAAGCATGCCTCTAAAAATGACCAGCAAGAAATTTCTAGTTGAAGAGCATCCCCACCCCAGACTCCTGAGACACCGACGAGGTGACAGTATATCCAAAGCCCCTGTGAGTGCTGATTCTGGAAGAATCTGTATGACAGTGATGGAGACTTTTTCATCCACATGCCCGCCCCACTATCACCTATAAGTTCCTTGTGACAAATTCATTGTCGAAGGAAATGATGTTCTACATGACGGTCAGTTTTCGGCACACACATGTACTGTAGCAGAGATGCTATACAGGTAGAATCAACAATGAAAGGAAACTGCTATGCCACTCTTTCCAGGATTCCAGGCATGGTGAGTGTGGTCTGGAAGGGAGAGGGGGATGACACAGTAAAGGCACAGAGCCCAGATAAGGCCCAGATGCCCAGGCCCAAGGGTGGGATTGCTCACAGGTTACTCACCGAAGCCATACAAGAGCACAGGCAGAAGCCAAGTCTTCGACATGGCCTCGATGTGCAGAAAGTGTCCATGGAGTCTGCACAGGCTGTGGGTTCCATCAAGAGGGTGAGGAGAGCTAGGATCCCCACACTTTCCGGACACGACAGGCCGGCTAGCGCATGTGATCACTTCCTCCTTCACTCCTCACCTTCCTCTTCCTGCGTGGTTTCCCCTTGACCTGGCTTTATTTGCAATAGTCCAGCCCTGAGATGCCCCTCTCCTTTTCTATGGTTGCGGCCATGTCTTAGTACATGCCCAAGGCTGAGGAGGGTCATGACATTTGTGAGGGTCTCTGGGCTGAGTGACAACTCTGTCAGTTCCTGTTCTCTAAGGTGGGCTGGTGCAGGACCCTACCAAGAACATTCATGATGGTAAATAATATGGGACATGTTCTGGCTTTGAAATGTAATTTCTTTTCCTAGCTCCATGTGTGTATTTATGTATAAAAGTAAGTAGGAAAACAAACAAGCACATTTTGAGTAGACTTCTGAAATTAAAAAAAAAAAGTGTTAGAGCTCCTGGGGGGTATTTATGTATTTACAAAAATTCAAGAGTTATTTAAGCAGCAATTATTGTGGATTTAGTCCCAGTGAATTCTTACCAATTAGTTGTATTGTGTGACTAATATTCCATTTTTAAGATATGCAGAAGTACGTAAAACTTTTAATAAGTGTCTTTAAGTAGCTAATACATACACATGACATTTATGGGGCAAGGAGATAAATAAGAAAAATTTCCTGCCTTTAAATTTAGTTTAGAAAAAGAATAGGATGCAATAATGTGTTGACTCTTAGTGATACTGTGCTAGTCTTCCTTTTTAAAAAAATGTATTTTTATTGATTTCAGAGAGGAAGGGAGAGGGAGGGAGAGAGAAACAGAAACATCAATGATGAGAGAGAATCATTGAGCAGCTGCCTCCTGCAAGCCCCACACAGTTCTGGAGACTAGAAGTCCCAGATCGGGAAGCCAGCATGGCCAGAATGTGGTGAAGTACTCTTCCTGACTTGCGGAGGGCTAGCTTCCTGCTATGTTCTCACCTGGCAGGGAGGTGAGGGTGAGGGATCTCTCTGGGGCCTTTTTTATAAGGGCACTAATCCTATTCATGAGGGCTCCAACCTCATGACCAAATCATTTCCAAAGGTGCCACTCCCAAGTGCCACCCACGACTTCCCTGCATGTGCCCTGACCAGGAATCGAAATGCTCAACCACTGAGCCATGCCGGCTGGGCATAGGTTTTCTCATTTAAGTAAAGCACTTGTAAGTTTTTTCTTCTTTTATTAATTCAAATTAGAGAGTTAAAAATGTCTCACTATAAAAATGCCAAGCTGGAATCATTGCTCAAATCTACACCAAGATATGGCAAAGGCAGCAGGAAGAGTGAGGCCTGAGGCACAACTAACATTAACGGAAGACTGTTCTGCTGCGATATTTCCAGGGTACCAGGTATCCTGGGGTTAGGGTGGTTCTCAGCCCATGAAGGAGAATCAGCAATCTGATAGGTAATCCGATCCTTTGGAATCAGAGTCCCTAAGTATCACTCAGGTTTTTTGGCCAATGGAGATGATGGGGAAAGGGGAAGAGTGATTTTCTCATTGTGTGATCATAAAATAGAAAATCACTAAGATGAATAATAAACCCACTATGATACTTTTGGTGTAAAAATAGGGGGATTATGAGCCACCTTTCAAAGAAAATAAACCCACTCAGGATAAAAATGTGGGGAGAGAAAGAAGCCATCTCAATGGTTCATTGGCATAAACCACAGGAAGCGATGACCCATCAAAAGAACAGCGCGTTTTCAGATCCCCCTCTGGAGACAGTATCCAAGAAGTTTGTCAGGCTCTTGACCACTATCCTGAAATGTCCAAGGAGTGTATGGACATACTTGGGCTACTCAAACATTCCCATGAGGCTTTAATGCTAGTGACTATACTTGTTCATTTCTAGAAACTCTATTTGATCCTTCTTCAAATTTTATAGTCATATAATTATTGTTCCTTTCATCTTGCTCTAGTAACTCATTCCTGGATTGTTAATCATTCTGTTTTTTTCAAAATGGTGACTCCTTCATAGTGACTCATTCCTCTTGTCACTTGACATTTTTAACTCTGAGCTCATTTTCTGTGGGGTTTTCTCTTCTTTTCTGTGGAATTCTTGTAAGATCTGCTTTGTGGAAGGGCCCTTCAGAGAAGTATGACATTTGCCTATGCTGGTTCCTCAGTTTAGACAAGTTTTCAGTTTAATCTTTTCTGCACAACATACATAGTGTAAGTTCAGACCCTACCTTCAAAGATGTCTGGGTTTCTTAAGGGAGAACACCCAAGGCACTGAATGTGCAAGTTGCTCTGTTGATCCCTTCCAGTTGCCAGGCATTGTACAGATACCTTCTTCTAGCTCCTTCTTCATCCAGCCTATGTGGGTGGTATCTAAACCTGTTCAGCTGCTATAACAATGTACCATACAGTGGGTGGCTTATAAACAACAGAAATTTATTTCTTACAATTCTGGAGGCTGGAAGTCCTAGATCACGGTGTCAGCATGGCCAGATTCTGATGAGAGTCCTCTTCCTGGCTTGTAGAGGGCCAGCTTCCTGCTATGTCCTCACCTGGCAGAGAGGTGAGGGATCTATCTGGGGCCTTGTATATATGGGCACTAATCCTATTCATGAGGGTTCCACCTTCATGACCTAATTATTCCCAAAAGCCCCACCCCCAAATACTACCAACTGGGAGTTAGGTATTTGTAAATACATAAACTTTGGGTGGACACAAAAATTGAGTCTATAGCAGCAGGCCATTCGTATCTGGTCCTCTTTCTTCTTGGATTATATCTAGATCTTAAAGCCTTGAGTTTATGTGGCAATCCCTTGATTTCTCCATTTTTCTCCTAAAGATTTCCCTTTTTTCCCTAAAGATAAGCTATGTATGAAGCATTTTTTGGTTATATTTTATGGATAATTCCTAACAGTTTATCATACACAGAAGGAAGACCAGCCAACATCAGCTCAGTCAGCCATGTTGTTGAAAGTCAAATAAATCAATATAGAAGGAACCACAGTAAGCCCAGGATCCTCTTAATTCACTCCCAGCCAGACAGGTGGAAAACGGCTGCATTTATTGGAGCAACAGGGCACTGAAACCTGGATTCATGTTCACAGAAGTCAGTCAATCACTTGACACTGCTGTTTACAGACAGAAATGATTACATCATGGTGGCTGACAAATGACAGCCTCTACGTGTTGTCTGGGTAAGACTAGAAAAGCCACAGCCATACATTTAAGGCCAGTTCCTTAGAAAGTTCTCCACCTTCTTAGACGTCCACTCGTGACTTTCTCACATATTTTTTTTCTTACTGTTTTAAATAATCAGACCATTTTCTTTCTTTTGTAAACTTTTCCAAACATTATATTTTCAACTTGAAAACCATCATAGTAGACTTTTCCCCCCTCTCCCCACCTCACCCTATTTAATCAGGGATTAAGTGCCATTAGCTCCAATGCTTTATGCACTTGCCACCTGCCTCCTATTCAGTCTCACTACTACTCCCTACTAGGCTCAGGCACTCAGCCTTGTCTTCTCTGGCTCTTTAAAGTCCCCTTATCTTGCCCAGCTGGCATAGCTCAGTGATTGAGCATCCACCTATGAACCAGAAGGTCACGTTTCCATTCCTGGTCAGCACACATGTCTAGGTAGCGGGCTCGAGACCCAGTAGGGGGCATGCAGGAGACAGCTGATCAATGATTCTCCCTCATTGCTGATGTTTCTATTTCTCTCTCTCCCTCTCCCTTCCTCTCTGAAATCAATAAAAAATAAATAAAGTCCCATGATCTGCTGTTCCTTGTGCACAGTAGCATTCACAAGGCTCTAGAACAGTGGTTCTCAACCTGTGGGTCGCTACCCCTTCGGCGGTCGAATGACCCTTTCACAGGGGTCGCCTAAGACCATCCTGCATATCAGATATTTACATTACAATTTATAACAGTAGCAACATTACAGTTATGAAGTAGCAACGAAAATAATTTTATGGTTGGGTCACAACATGAGGAACTGTATTTAAAGGGCCAGAAGGTTGAGAACCACTGCTCTAGAATTAATATTTTATAAGTCAATCCTTTAGAGGTTCCCCAAAATTATCAAAATAAATTTTGTAGGGTGTATAATAATTCTATGTTATTTATTCTGATTGCCTTAGTTCTTATCTAATTTTCCATTTTGGTCCCAGGAATCCATCCTCTAGGATTCCACATTACATGTAGTTGCTATGTCACCTCAGGCTCCTCTTTGCTGTGAGAGTTTCTTTGACTTGTTTTTTGATGACCTTTGCAGTTTTGTGAAATGTCTCATTATTGGGATATGTCTTAATTTTTTTTCATGAGAAGACTGTGATGATGTATTTGGGGAGGAAGGCCACAGAAGTAAAGTGACAATTTCATTGCATCAAACAAGGTACATGGCATCAATATAACTGTACTGTTGATGGTGACCTGATCACCTGGCTGAGGTGGCGTTTGTCAGGTTTCTTCTCTTTTCAGGACTTGTGGTACACTGACTTCTAATGGTCAACATTGGTTCATGGCACACCCTTAAGAAGGTTTTCTGTAAGGTTCCTCTGTTGTTCAATTGTATTTTATTATTTTTTCCCTTCATCCTCTATCTCCACACCTAACCCCAACACAATTTCTCTAATAAATTAAATATATAACAGTCCTATTTATCCTTTCTATGTTTATCAGATAAAATGTAATATTTTAGCATGAATAATTTTAAAAACACATACATGTTCTAATACCTTTAAAATAATCTCTTTTTACACAACATTCTGTTTTGGAGAACCATCCAGTTCATTGCTGCTGACTGCTGCCCAATAACCCTTTAGGTACATCAACCACATTTTCTTGTCCATGACTCAAATGATGGAGACTGAAATGCTTCCAGCTCCTGTATCCATACCAAATGCTGGACTTGATACCTGAGATGAGTTTCTTAATGGTCCTGCTGTACAATTTCTCCTTTGTATATATCTATTGGTGAAAATGCTGGGTGCTGGGCTAGCCGCAGTCTGGCTCCAGAGTGGCTGTGCCTGTTTATACATGGGATGTGAGCGCCTCTTTGCCCACATCCCAGCCAGGATTTAATATTGTTTGACTTTCTAATCATCTCCACATGGATGGGCATAAAGTATTACATCCTTACTGTTTTAATTTGCATTTTTTGATTATTAATGTATTCGTCAGGTTTCTCTCAGCTGATGGACAGTCAAGCTGACACAGAAAATTAACCATAACAATTAGCAATGTCTATCTTACTTTTACACGTCTTGGCATTTGCTTTACTGTGAACTGCCTGATCATTTCCTTTGTCCATTTTTTATTTTGTATTTTATTATTATGCCCCCCTAGTGAATGTGCTAACCTTTGTGTACCCTAAATAATTGAATCTTTTGTTCCTTTTTCATGTTGCGATTACCTTGCCCCAGCTTTCACCTTTATGATGTCTTTCCTTAAAGGAGTAGTCTTTTATTTTGATGTAGTCACATACATCAAATTCTCTGCTTATGCTTCAGTCTTTGGGTATTTTGTTTAAGAAATATTTTTCTTTCTCATAGTTACCAATATGTTGTCCTAGATTATGAAATTATACAATTTAATATTGAGATAAAAGTAATCTTTCTCCATGTAGTGAGCCAATTTTCAATACCAGGCACTAAACTACTCTTCCGCTAGCCTGTGATTTATGATGCCGAGACCACGAAATCCCCTTAAGATCCCACGCCTGAGAACAGACTCTAGTCTGTTTGCTGGGTTATTTGTCTAATCATTCATGAATATTCACTGCACTCAATGTAGGTCCTAATAAAATCCATACTTATATAAGTTATAGTTCATTGAGCTTATGTTTTCCCTATCCCTTTATCCATAATTTACTTGTCTTTCAAAATCCAACCTCTCTGAGGATTCTTCCCAATTACCCATTTTAATTTGTTTAATTCACTGCATGTTCATATCCCCTGTAACATTAAACCCAGGAGAGCTAGCAAAATGCAGAGAAAAGGGCAAGGACTTTGATCTTGGACATCCGGGTAAAATCTTTACCACTACAGGACCACTGGCATATTACAAAGCACACTGGAGCCATGGTTTCCTCTGCTTACAGGGCAAAATAAAACAACAGGAGTAACTAATATTTATTGCACACACTCAATGCCGCCCTGGGAAGTAGCCTAGCTTATTACCTTCATTTTATAGACAAAAAATTGAAACAAGTTCTAACTTGAATTGCTGCTAAGTAAGTTGGAGGGCAGGGATTTGAACACAGGATGTCTAGAGATAAAACCTGCAGGCCTGCTATTAATTATGCTATATTCCCTTATTAGGACGATGGGGAGAAACAAGGCAAAGTCTGTGAGGTGACTACTTCAATGATCAGAATTTCTTATTTGCCCAACTCCTGAACTACGAAATAGAGGGCAACATATCTCAAAGCCTCAGCTTATCCAGTGGCTTTGTGACAGCATAGATAACATACTCCATGAGAAATAGGAAATGTATTATCTTAATCTGAACAAAAGCAAAGAAACAATATTAGTTCCTTGGTATTGTGGGCTGACATTGTTTTGCAATGCCCTACACTAAGCACTTAGGTTCTTTAACTCATTCAATACTCATAACATTCTGATGTGGTAAATACTTATATCCCTAATAACTGAGAATTGCCAGGCTCAAAAATCCTCCCCAAATTATGCGACTAATATTGGTAGAAGTGGGCTTCAACCCAATTTTCTCAGATTCCAAATCTTTCTATTTTACTACTATTTGGTACAAAATGTATAATTTTAAAGTATTTTCTAGCCTTTAGTTTTGTATTTTCTTTGTATTCCATATATATATATATATATGTATATATGTATATATATATATATATATATATATATACATATATATATATATATCTAAGAAATAAAATTTAATACATTTGAATGTTTTCTACTAAAGAAAAGTTTTTTTCTCTTTAACAAGGAGAAACAAAGACTGGTTATACTCAGAATGCATTACTTCTTACTATCTTTGAAGGATAGTTAGTGATGTTATCAATGTCTGTAAATATCAAATTCCAGGAAAAAAAATATTGCTTTAGATAAAGGTATTTACCAACAGTAAATGCTAAACAAATTGGGAGTACATGCTACCGATGTGTGTGTCCCTCTCTATCCGACAGACACATAGTGACTGTGACTTTTAGAAACTCACACACATCATTCTATAAAGGCCAGAAGCCAATCCATTAAATACTGTGTCAAAATAATTTTGAGAAAAGTTGATATGGGAACTTCCTGTCATTGTAAAGACTTAATTTCAAAGTAGGAGTTCTGAAGGCCAAAGAGAAAATATCACTGTCAAGAAGAATAGATATTAGATGGAATTTAACATAGTTCCCAAAGTAAAGCCACAGTATTGGAATGGGGTACCATTTAAATATTAAAATTGTTAAGGCAAATAAATATGTGTGATTCCATTTTGTCCATAACACAGGCTGGCAAGTCCATTTGTCCTTCCTGTTACCACATGTAAAACAATTCAGTCTTCAATTTATTTTCAGGAGATAGCATTACACTATCCAAAGATATTCCCTGAAATTGCTTATTTTCTTGCTTTTAAATTTATGTGCTGAGGAAGCAAACGCTATCACTGTGTGAGGTTCTCTTTTATATGAGTAGTTATTCACCCTGATTTATTTAGGGTAGATTCTCATTTAATCCTTACGATTGCCAAAAAACATTTAACTTATTAGACTCTTACTGCCGTGTTAATTCTTTCTAGTTGATGGGAAAACCAGCAGTATCAGTAGAATTATCATGCTTTGCCATTGCTTAGAATCACATGCTTAACTCTAGTACCCTGCGGGTCTAATTAATTAAGTTTTGGCTTTTATAATTGAAGAAAAAAATATTACCTCTCATTAGTTTTTTTAAAAAATTGTTATAGCTTTAGCCATTGATTTTTACAGATACACTTTCAATTAATTTTTCTTTTCTATATTTTTACCTCATCCCTAATGAATTGTTTTTAACTGACGTTTTATTCAATCTACATGTATTGTGGAAGGACTTACATCTTTTCAATGTTTAGTGTATATATAAAGTCTTTCAACTGATTATACTTTGGGTCATTTCGGTGTTTTTGCATTTAGATTCCAAGCATTTTTTGTTGAAATAACTTCCAAGAATGTTACAGTTTTGCTGATAATAAATCTGAAATCTGATACTGTTACATTTTCTAACAGGTTCTTACAGATAGCTAGGACTGCTATTGATTTCTATATTAAAGTATATTTTCTAATTTGGGAAGATGTACAGTATGAAAGTGTTAGACCGACCAACAATTACATGACATCAATTTCAATACAGAGAGTAAAATGGATAAAACAAAACGTGTCCTCCTCTCATCTCCAATGAGAGACCGCTACTGATTAAGATTTAGCAGTGCCACTGGTATTCAAAATTTAGTGGCAGGTCAAAATCTTTAGCAGAAAATAGAAAAGGAATTGCCAGACCTCAAGAGCTAACATAATGGGATTCATTTTATACCCAGACCCTTCAAGTACCAGACTTAATGAGAATGAATGATAATTACATTCTCAAAGATTTTATGGCATCACCCTAGGCAAGCCAATGGTGGGAAAGAGGGAGGAGAGCAAATGCAAAATCAATAAGATGCAACTGTAACTGCAGCAACTTCTAGCCCCATCCTGGCATTGACTATCCATGTGGTTTACTGAAAGTAATAAGCTTTCCCTCTCCCATGTAATGAAGACATAAGTAACACCTCGCATCCCAAGGGCATCCACTCAGCTGAGAAGGTGATGGAGTTCTGGATGGGGCAGCACTGACAGTGCCTTCTAGAGCAGGAGCGGGGAGCCCAAGCAGGCTTGCTCTCACTGCTGAAGAGGAGAATTCACTGGTGTGCCCACCAACAGGGGCAAATGGCTCTGTCACCAAGCCCGGGAAGATGTTCCTATAAGGGGACAGTTAAAAACCTGCCCTGGAGCACTAAGGAAAGGACACAGCAGATGTCTGCACAGTCAACTTGCTATGAGAGCACCAAGGATGAGGTGGGGAACTGAGAAGAAAGTTAGCAAAGCAGGATCAGGAATAGCAGGCAAGGTCTGAGATCAGAGGATTTAATGAAAGTCTCTGCAGGAACCACTGCTATTACCAATAAGGTCACAAAATGAGAGCTATCTGTACATGATCATTTAGTTCACACAGAGAAAAAACTCTGAACCTTGGTAACTCCAGATTTTTGTGTTCTGGCTATGTGAAATTAGAAAAAAATGCAACATGATATGTATGGTTAAGACTTCATTAATTATTAAAATAGATAATTATTATTTATTTAATAACCCTATTAATTATTAACCTCTAATCCATGTATTGGGTAAGGTATTGTGTCCTCCTCTCCCCCAAATAAGCAAGACTTATTAAGGCTCTCCCAATGAATTCAAGGGGAATATCAAATCACTTAAATATTACAATACAGAGAAAAGAGAAAAATAGTTGTCCCCTACTCCCCAAAGATGGTGGGTTTTTGGAGGTCATTAGGATTAGATGACCCTCATGAATGGGATTAGTGCCATTATAGGAGTTTTAGAGATTTTGCTTTCTCTCTCTGCTCTCTGCCACATATCAGCAGTCTGAAAATCTGAAGAGAGCCCTCCCCAGAATCTGACCATGCTGGCACCCTGATCTTGGACCTGTAACCTGTAGAACTGTAAGAAATAAATTTATGTTGTTGATAAGCCACCTAGTCTATGGCATTGTTATTATAGCAGCTCAAACAGAGTAGGACAGAAATTGGTCAATACATGAGAATCAGAAAAGCACCTTGAAGGAAGTAGTATTTAACCTTGGCATGGATAGTCAATGCCAGGATGGGTAGCTTTCAAAAGACAGAAGTGGGGCTTGGCGGTTTTCTTGGAAGACTAATCACAGAGACAGCACTAAGACAGAAGTGGCCCTCACATGTGTCTGCTCAAAGATCATGGAAGTGCCATTGTGAATATTGGATGGGAAAAATTATTATTTTTCTTTTAAAGTATTTTTGAAGGCCACGATAACAGCAATATCTCGGTCTCGAAGTCATTCTATGCATTCAAACCAAACCCCTTAGATTGAGTTCCATTAGTTCAGCAAGTAGCCTATGTCTATCTCTCAGCTCTTGTCTTCATTATTGCATATTAACTTCCATGAGGCCCCTGAAGTGTCTGCAGTGCTGGCACTGTGTACACCCACTTGTCCCTCATGGCTCTGCATGTTAGAGACATGCTACTGTGACATCTTGTTGTATTTGCCTAGCAAAGCTGAGGTGTGACCAGCAAAGTCTTGCTGCTTTTACAGGGAGAGTTTTCTGAACCTCCAACCCAGCTTCTATGGAAAGGCTTCAAAGTAAGGTTATACATTAAGCAAGTCTCAGGTATTACCACCCTTCTATCTTCACACTGCAAACAAAACCATTTAGCTCACAGGCTTTATTTCATGTGTATAGCCTGTGAGCTATACTGAATATGGGCAGAAAGTGAAAGAATATAGAATTGATGAGTTTTTGGTTTTCACTTTTTTGTCCAGTAAGATCAAGAGGTTCAATGACTTGTCACAGCTTGCTCAAGTGGCCATATTGCCAGAAATTAAATTTAGGATTCCAAATACTCAAGGAGTAGTGGACAACTAATTCTTATTGCCTTTTATTCACCTTAGAACCTAAAAGTGAACAACTAATTGTATAAAAATTTCAGTACATAATTTTGAATCACTTTGTGTCCAATAGGATGTCCCATGTGCCTAATTTTGGTGTGTAAAACCTTTGGTTAGACTCTTGCTCTGAAGGAATTTATGTGAGTCATACATATAAAGAGTAAGCTTCAATCAAGAGAGAAGAAATGTCCAAACTTTGATATGTTAAGATTTCCAATGTTACGGAGGCAAACTGAGAACCTGAGACACAAAAAATCTAAGAGTGGTGCACAAAGTCAACTGATAGAGATAAGTAGAGGCTGGTATGAAACCTTTATATTCTTCTACTTCTATATTTAAATCTGGGGCTGCTTTGGGCATCTTATGTCCTATATTCATACGAAGAAAAGAAATAGATTACTTCCTGTTGTCAAGCCTGACCGGACTCAAACCAGATGATTCCGAAACTAATTAACTTGGAAAACCACTTAAGGACTTGTAACTCTATCAATAGTCTTACATTATTAATGACTTTTCAGACTTTTTGAATGTCTTTAAATTCCCACTTGACCATTCTGTGCTCAGCTATAATTGCAAATAAGAGTTATTACTTGGACAATTTACTGGGTGCCAAGCATCATATTCGTGAGTTACATGCAAATTCCCTCTAACTTCTCAAAAGTAATGCAAGATAGGTATTTTTATTTATGTTTTTATGTGAGGCAATGGAGGGCTCCGATGGGTAAGGAAACCTCCCAGTGATCCTATCGGCAGACAGAGGCAGAACTGAATACAAACGCGGCTGATTCCATACCACTTGCACATATTAAAAACTCCACACACCCACTCACCCAGCAATATTTCCCATAACATCTTTCCACAAATTTCTTTTACTGTAAATAACATTCATTTCCTATCCAGTAATGTAGATATACCCAGAAGGTGTTATTTCTGAGGAGAACAAAAAATATATGCTCAACTCACCTGATTACTATTATATAGCCCAAAACATATTAAAGTGTAAAGTCCTACATAAATATAAGGTTTTC
The DNA here is from genome assembly GCF_964212035.1 of Myotis nattereri. Lineage (NCBI taxonomy): Eukaryota > Metazoa > Chordata > Mammalia > Chiroptera > Vespertilionidae > Myotis > Myotis nattereri. The sequence continues at coordinate 13,664,259 of NC_138079.1, forward strand.
ACACTCTCTATAGTTAAAAACAATAGTATATAATGGTGTACTGCTGAAGTAATTGTTGTGCTATTAGCTATTTATTTGTTTGCCTTTCCCTTCCAAGCTATAATATCGTACAGGAATGAATGAGTCCTAGTTATTGTTGAAGGGCCTGTGATGAAACTTCCCTCTTTTTATATAAGGTCTCATTTTAACATAGAACATTGTGGAGTCAACATTTAATACTATTTGACTAAGGAAATACTTGGCCCTCAGTCATGTTTCTTTCTGCCTTGACTGAATAAGTTGAATATCAGAAGAATGATACCACACTGAATGACTATTTTATGAATTCAGCCTCACAGCTTTATAAGCAGATCTCTTATGTCTCATTGTTTTATTAACAGGTTGTGATTTATACCATAATTATCATAATTATTAACTGTCACAAACCATTATTAACTCTCAACTGTATAAGACCTATTTTTGAAAGGCAACTTTTGTATTTTGTACTTTTTTCTAACAACTTCACTATATGAGGGTAATCTTGAACAGAGTAGACATACTCCTATTAGGAAGGTAGACTCAGTCCAAGGTAAAATGTTGATGAGTTGAATATGAATTGCCTATCTTGACACTAACCCCAGTTTACAAGTGTATCTTTCCACTATGGTTACAATGGTCTATGAGAAATTTCTTCTCACTGGTGATGGCTTTCATTTTTCCTTAGAACATTTGGGTAGGGACAAAGAAGAAAACAGTGTATAAATAGTGACTCACTGATTCTTGTATTATTGTGCTGCCTAATTAATTTTTAGGGATTTAAGATCAAGCAAATAAATATGATTGATGTCAAATAGTGGGATGTTACCCTAAATCAGCCAGTTTGGGATGAGAGAGTTTTATCTCACATTGACTCAGTCAAAAAAACATTATGACTATGGTAAAATTGAACTTGCTTGTTGTTCACAAGTGCACCAGAATTATTTTTCATTATCTGCCTTTACTAGACTCTCAACTAGCCTTTCTCTTTCATATGTATGAATGGAGAGAGATATAAACATGTGTGTCATATTTTTCTTCTATTTCATAGAAGACAAAGTTATTTTAAATTTCTCCCACCGTATTTTATCAACTTGTAGCTTTTTATCATGGGTCTACTGCCTTTGCTATGCTTAGAGGACCTCTGAATTTGATCTCTATTTTACAAAAAGCAGTTTTTGTAATGCAGCTGATTGAATGTAAAATCCTGCATTTTACCTGTGGCTCTGAAATTGCCCCTGTCCCTTGCACTTTCATAAACTGCTTTCATTTCCTGTGTGTGACCTGTGAAATCTGGCCGTGTGGCTCTTAGATGATGGAAATTGCTGGAACAGTGGCTTTTCAGTCTTTTAAGCACCGTATCTTTGGAGCACTTTGTCAAAACACATCATACCAGCCACATCTGCTCATTTATTTGAATGGGAGAAAACAGCCTCTCTTTTAAGATCTTCTTAAACCAAGCATATTGCTGCTGCTTGATTTCCTCCCAAAGGTATATGCCATTGTTCCCCTAGAGGAGCTGAACTAACCATTGGCCCAAGCTAATTACACATTTTATTTCACGGTCCTTTGAAATTTGCAGTGGTCTTTGAACACTCCTGCTCCCTGAAAGCAATGCTAGTCATCACCACTGCAATTAATTGTGAACTTGGAACTGTTTAACAAAGTCAATCCCAGGAGCTTAAATCTGAACATAAAAAAATGCATGCAGGATTAGATCTACAGCTAGGAGAGGTCAGATGGAGACTCTATGCTCCATGTCTACTTCACTTAAAATCTAGCCATTGTCACAACAACTTTAGCAATGAAGGCATTTAAAAATTCCTGGAGCCCATGAGGGCTCAGTGGCTGAGGACTGACCCAGGAACGGAGAGGTCAAGGTTTGATTCCTGCCAGGGCACATGCCTGGGTTGCTGGCTCGATCCCCAGTAAGAGGCAGCTGATCAATGGTACTTTTCTCTCATCAATGTTTCCATCTCTTTATCACTCTCCCTTCCCTTCTCTAAAAATCAACAAAAACAAATTTTTAAAAAATCCTGGAGGATTTTTTAACACTTCGACACACTAAACACTAAACACCAGAGGGGCAAACAAACTGGGAATCTAAATTCACCAATGCCACTCTGAGCAACTGGACAGGGTAATGACTGCTTCCTGATTTAAGATTTCCACCAGCAAAGCACAGAGCACACAAAGTTTGTGTCTCCTGTGGTATCACTTTACAGAACTGATTACAGAACTTTCTTCCCCACATGCTACTGCCATGATGTTAGTTAGGGGCTTAGATGAAGAACACTGAAAACTCTCTTCAGACTCCCAGTAGCATGTCTGATGCCAGTTCAGTAATAGCTCTTCATTGTGATGAACTACTTAGACATGTTCCTGTTAACTAAATCTAAAATATAACACACCTTCTCTATGATCCAACAATATGTGTGTTTATTGTATATGTGTGTGTGTCTATCTGTAGACATAGTTAGAAAGATTAATTATATTTAAAAAACTTGGAAAATAAGGAGTCCTCATGCAGTCAGTAGTTTTGTGGTGCGTGGGGTGGGCTGTCGGGAAGTCAGGTGGGTGGAGAAGGTGTTGATGTTGGGGAAACTTCCTGTGCTGGCAGAAGCCAGAGACCCTCGGAAGGCAGGAACTTGGGCTGTGTTTTCCATCCAGCAGTGTGGGAAATAAATGCAGTGGGCAGTCAACCAGCTGTGTTGAGTCACGTTAGAACCGAGGCAAAAAGGAGAAATATACCCTATATCCCTTCGTCAAGGTACACTCTCAAATTTGAACCAATGGAAAAAGTGAATCAAGGTTCTACAATCAAACTGCATGACTATGAAGTCGCATGCCGCCCAATCTTCTGCATGCCATTGTCAACCCTCAGAAACCCACCAGGCAGCAGTGCCGCGGACTGTAAAGAACACGGTAACCTACAGGATCATGGTAATGCAGGGTCATAGAACACACAACTATCTGTGGTTACTTATAATCCCCATATCTTATTCAGCATGTGCTGTTTAGCTTAATTTGGATTTTTAAAAAGATTGCCTGAAAACAGCATTTGTCTTGATTGACTGTGCTACTTGGCTCTCCATTAAGTGTCAAGACTTTGGGGAGTTCCTCGCCTGCCTTACCCTGTCAGCCATAATTAAGAAAATAATTAAGAAAATAAAGTTAAAAAAATGGAATTATCTGGGTGCCTCAAGCATATAAAATTTAAGCCTTATTTATTTTTAACAGTCATATTTGTGTGGGCGGGGTTAGGTTATAAAGTGTATTCCCTGATGAAGTCCTAGACATGCTGAAAAGTCACCAAAATCAGCATCACTGGCATAAGCAGCTTGTGCACGGCTCAGAATGCACTGCTTGGAATGTTTGCAATTCTGTTGTTTCTATCTGCATTCCTATGCAGTCTTTTGACTGTAAGGGGAGAGAGTAGCACACAGCATCAGGGGGTGAGGGAAGTGCCTGACCCCCTGCCATTGCTTCCCTGGGTCTGAAGAACAGGTCTTTGTACCAGTTCAAAAGGTATTGTGAAGTCTAACCCTCTCCCATCATTGAAGCCCAGATTCATACATGAACATGTTTATGCTCTGGCCTCTATGGCACTGACCTCCACGCAGCAGGCACTGGCGCTGTCCGGATTCCCAGGGCCTTTCCTCTGCATGCTGCATCACCTCTTTTTGGCAGCACCTCAGTTTGGGGATTGTATCCTCATATGAGGTCTCTAGAGAGAGAGGTCTGCAGAGCAAGGCCCCTTTATGAAACGTCAGCAAATTTGTGCTGCCATGTGGACCCAGGCTTACAACATTTGAATAGTAAGTGTTCTGAGCACTGACCTCAAGAATATTCAAGACTCAGTGAACAGAAACCTTCCTGAATGCATTCATTTACCCATTCCTTATATAAGGAATCACTGAGTGCCTTTCATGTGTCAGACACTGTTCTAGGGGCCAGGAGTGAAGGAGTGAGTAAAAGGATCAAAAATCCCTGCCCTCTAGGTACTAACTTTCCAGGGGAGAAGGTGCCAAAAAGGAGACACATAAGTAAAACAGACAGGAGAGAAAAATGAAACAACGGTGGAGGATAGAGACTGCCTGGGTGTGTGAATGTCATTTTAGTTTGGCTACAAAAAGTGACCGAGACAAATTTGTTCAAACAAAGACTTGAAGGAGGTGAGGAAATGAATAACTAACTAGTGTGTGGGGTAGGGGTGGGGGCTCAGCAAATGTGAAGTCCCTGATGCTGGAGATTATCTAAAAGACTTATCAGCCAACCAGGAGATGAAAGTTCTGGACACAAAGTGTTGGGGGGGAGGGGCGTGCATTGTGTGGGCGTGGGATGTGAAGAAGGAAGCAATGAGAAGAGGGAAAATGAAAACTGTATGTAGTCTTTAAGGCCACTGTAAGGTATACGGCTTTCCTCTGAGATGGGAAACCATAGAGGGGTGTGGGCCAAAGAGGTTTGACTTGTTTATGGGCTCCCTCTATCTGCTATTGACAGGAGTTCGCAGGGGAACAACGTTGGAAATAGGTGGACAGTGGTGGCTGGGACAAAGGTGGTTGCAGATGAGCAAAAAGAATTGTCTGCATTATAGATTTTTTTTAAAAGTAAGAGCCAATGGGTCTAATGAATTACTCGGTGTGATAAAAAGTGAGTCAAAGACAACCCCTGAGTTTTCATATCTGAGCAGCCGGAAGCATGAAATTGCTATTTTCTGACTTGGAGGAGAAGGTGCAGAAAGAACAGGTTTGCTATGGGTGAGATCTAAAGTTTGCTTTTGGGCATGATGAGTGTGAGGTGCCTATTAAATAGCCAAGTGGTCAAGAGAATTAGGAGCAAGGAACTTTGAATTCAAGAGGGAATTCTGGGCTGCTTGGAGTTCAAGGGAGAATTCTGAGCTGGATTTAGATATTTGGCAGTTGGCAGAGAACAGATGGCGTTTAAAGCTGGAGTAGACCCAACTGGCAGGCTTGGTTCATTGTGCTGATCAGTGTTTTAAAAGAGGGAATTTGTATGCTGTTCGATGGAGCATGTAACTTCTGGTTTTCTACACTGGCCATCACTCTTGCTGCCTTAGAGCTGCCTTGCTTCTCTCGTGTCTAAAGTCTGTGGTTCCCTGAAAGAGAAGGGATCTTGATCCTTATGGTTGAGTAATGCATCTTCTTAGCATGTGTCAATTCTCAGTAAATATATGGCAAACAAATGAATGATTTCTGGTAGTGAAAACAAACTGCTCAATAAAGGCTACAGGGGAGTCAACTCCTAGAAGTATATTGGAAGATTACGAAGTGGGGCAGGAAAGAGCCTTGAAAGACCTCGGGGAAGGAAAACTAGCTTGCTAATACAAGTGACTTAAGAGGGAGAACATGAGGATGGCAACTACAAACAGGATAGTAGAAATCAGAATAGGCCTGGGTCAACATGGCGGCACAAATTTGCTGGCCTCACCAACTGGCTCTCCGCAGCCAGGCTTTTTGCAATGGCATCTCAACCACACATCCCACATTCTAGTAGCTATGCTGAGGATCACTCCACATTCCACACACGCTCCAAGTGCTCTCACACACCCGTGGCTTTGCTTGTACTCCTCCCCATGCTCTTCCTCTACTGTGCAACCTGTGGACTCACTGATATGGAAAGCTCCCATCAAGAGTTTTGCTTCTCTAACATCTCCTATCACTACTGCATACAAACTTTAGAATCGGTCACATGGTGTTGAGCAGAGTTCACTTCAGGTCTGAACTGGTCATTTGGCTCACATATACCAAAGCATACACAGAAGACCGTGTACAGACAGTAGCACAATGCCTGTGTGAGAATGAGTAAATGTGTGTTACGTTGGATGTAGCACAGGCTCTAAAAACAGAGAGCTGACAAGGAGGAAGGGTGAGTCTTTCATGGGAATGTGCTATATCCAGAGGGAAGCAACATTTTACTCACTAGGAAAAGCAGCATCTATACCCTGCAGATCATGGTCCACGGATCCTTGCTGCCCCTGTGTTTGATTGTTTGTTTGTTTTTTTCCTCTCTAAATTTTATGTTCACAAAGCAGCCTTTTGAATGTTAATTTAAATTCTCACACCTGACACTAAAATGACCACCTCTGACTGAGGATAAATATTTGGTGACAAATATACTCTCTATTTCTAAAAGGCATGTAAGGCACTTTGCCCCTATGTCTGCTAAGGGGCTGATATCCAAAATATATTAAGTCATATAACTCAACAGCAAAAAACAAGCAAACAATCTGGTTAAAAATGGGCAGAGGACCTGAATAGACAATTTGCTACGGAAGACATACAGATAGATGTCCAACAGGTACATAAAAAAGTGTTCAACATCCTTAAACATCAGGGAACTGCAAATAAAAAAACAACAACATATCACCTCACACCTGTTAGAATAGGGTTATCAAAAAGACAAGAAATAACAAGTGCTGGCGAAGATGTAGAGAAAAGAGAACACTTGTTCATCACCGATGGGAATGTAAATTAGTACAGCCAGCATGGAGGTTCCTCAAAAAATTAAAATTAGAACTACCGTATGACCCAGCAATTGCACTTCTGGATGTTTATCCAAAGAAAATGAAAACACTACCCCAAAAGATATATGCACTTCCATGTTCATTGTAGCTTTGCTTACAATACCCAAAATACTATAACAACTTAAGTGCTCACTGGTATAAAAACTGATTAAAAATCGCGGTATAGCCCTGACTGGTTTGGCTCAGTGGATAGAGCGCTGGCCTGTGGACTGAAGGGTCCCGGGTTTGATTCCGGTCAAGGGCATGTGCCTTGGTTGTGGGCACATCCCCAGGATGGAGTGTGCAGGAGGCAGCTGAATTGATGTTTTTCTCTCATCAATGTTTCTAACTCTCTATCCCTCTCCCTTTCTCTCTGTAAAAAATCAATTTAAATATATTTTTAAAAAATTGTGGTATAGTTATACAATGAAATATTATTCATCCATAAAAAAGAATGAAATCTTGCTATTGGGGACAATGTGGATAGACCTAGAAGGTATTATGCTAAATGAAATGAGTCAGAGAAAGAAAAAACAACATTTGATCACAGTTGTATGTAGATAGAAAAAACAACAAGCTCATAGATACAGAAAAAAAAGATTAGTGATTGTCAGAGGTGAAGTGTTGAGTACCAGAGGAAAAAACTGGATAAAAGGGGGTCAAAAGGTGAAAAAGAGAAAAATACATTTTATTTATTTTTTATTTAATTATTTTATATTTTTTATTGATCTTTTTACAGAGAGGAAGGGAGAGGGATAGAGAGTTAGAAACATTGATGAGAGAGAAACATCGATTGGCTGCCTCCTGCACACCCCCTACTGGGGATGTGCCCGCAACCAAGGTACATGCCCTTGACCGGAATTGAACCCGGGACCCTTCAGTCCACAGGCCAACGCTCTATCCACTGAGCCAAACTGGTCAGGGCGAAAAATACATTTTAAAAAGTTAATAAATAAAAATAGTATAAAAGAAAGCCAAGTTAATAATAATTAACTAACTAACTAACTAACTAACTAATTAATTAATTAAAAAAGATTAGCTCTGCCGGCCTGGCTCAGTGGTTGAGTGTCAACCTAGGAACCAAGAGGTCATGGTTCGAGGTTCCATTCCCAGTCTCAGGGCATATACAGGGTTTCGGGCTTCATCCCCAGTGTGGGGCATGCAGGAGGCAGCAGCTTAACGATTCTCTCTCATCACAGATGTTTCTATCCCTCTCTCCATCTCCCTTCCTCTGTAAAATCAATAAAAATATATTTTAAAAAAGAAAAAGGCAAAAACCCCCAAATGGTCAAAATACATAAGTAGAGATCTCACTCATGAAGAAGAAACAGAAATTGCTTAAAAACAGAAGGAAATATGCTTACTCTCAGGAGCTATCCAGGAAATGCAAATTTACATGAGAATCAGATATTGATGATAATGCCTAGTGTTCATCTGCGTGGCAGTGGATGGGTAGACATGCTCACTCACAATACTGGCTTAAGTTGGCAAAACCTTTCAGGAAATGAGTTTGTCAGTAACTACTGAACAAAGTGTGTTTACTCTTTGATCCAGAAATTCTCTGTCCAGGAAGGAAGGAAAGAAGGTAATAAGATGGAAGAAAGATATAAAGTAGGGACAAATGAGAGGAAGAAAAAAGAGGGAGTGAGGGAAGGAGGGTAGAAGGTAAAGAGGGGAGAGGAATGAATGAAAAGCAAAGGAGATGGAGAGGAAGGAAGAGAGTGGGAGAAGGAAAAGAAAAAGGAGGATGAGGATGAAGGAGGATAAAAGAGATTTACTAAGTAAAAAGCAATTCAACAACCATCACCAGTTTATCTCCAATGATTCCAAACCTAAACAAACTGCATAGTAGTATTGCAATGTGAAACTCTTTTTCATCTCAAACTTAAGAAAATCCTACCCCAAATAATTAAAAATTTAATAGACATAATCAACTGCTGAAGAACTGTGGTTTCCTACTTGTTTATTAATAGTTCTAAATATAGTTTATAATACCGATAGTTTATTTGGAAGGAGGTGACATGCATAATAATAACCCAAAGCCCTGGACAATATGTAAAATTATTCAATTTTTTTTAATGTCCATACTTAGGTTCACATAAAAACAATACTTTAATTGGCTCAATTAAAATACAAAAAAAAAGTTATGTATTTTTGTGCATTTGTATGTTAATAAGATTGTCTTTTCTTTCTTGGAACAGCCCTAACAAAACATAGAATCCAGGCTTTAAATGGTCATGTCAGAAATAATTTGAAATAAACTGAGACAACACATTTTTTTGAATTTCATTTTACCTATCTTATTAGTTTTTATTTTGTGAAATGTAAAACTGGTTTTCTCTTGCCTGTTCTGCACTTTAGAGTTTGCTTTATAACACTTGCACACACACACCGTTATTTTTAAACAACAGAAATTCTCAGTGTTGTGTTTTGTTCTTTTTGCAGAAACAAACTACTGTTTTTACTGTAACTTAAAAATCTGACCACATGGTCATTTCCTTATAACTTTTTCTTTCTTGCTGCTTGTAATCTAAAAAAAGGCTGGTTATGTCAAAAATACTGACCTGCTCAGTATTTCATAATTCTGAATCAATTTTCTTGGCTATATTTGAATCAACCATTATTTATATAATTTACTGAAATGGCTTTACTTCATTCCATCATTTTTACAGCTAGCCTGTTTTTAAGCAACACTACCCATGACATTGGGGCTCAGGCATGTTATTCATGTTTTTTAAGTATCCACTGAAATAAATATATACCCGTTAACATGAAAATGCTCCACCACCTCACTCCCCCATGTAGGAAGTGCTGCCTGGGATTCAGGCACTTCTGTTCCATAACGGCTATTGTGGACATGCTTACTAAAAATATAATTTCCTTCCAGATCTTAAACTTTTTCAAATTGCCAATGATTTTACCTTCTTCATATCTGAATTTACTTAAGCACCTTAGACATATGCCAACCTACAACTGTAATAAAAATATTGAAGTGACCACATAATAAAAATGGTCATTTTCTTTGTGATGGACAGTTTTGTGAATTTTAACACAGACATAGACATGTGAACAGCAGCATAATCAGGACCAGAACAGTTCCATTGGCCCATAAACCCTCCCTCATGCAGCCCCTTTGGATACACCTCCCCACCCACAGCCCCTGACGGTCAGTGATCTGTTGTCCCTTTTATGACTCCATCTGACGTCATGGTCTTCCTCACTCAGCAAATACCTGTGGGGTCGCTGAAGTGGTTGCAGGGGTCACAGTTTGTCCTTGAACACTGCTGAGTAGTACTCCATGGAGTGGTTCTATCACAGTTAGGTTAAACATTCACTTGTCAAAGACATGTGGGTAGTTTCCAGCTTCTGACCGTCACAAATAAAGGTAGTACGGACAATGTGCATACACAGCTTTAGTATAAATTTCACTAGGGTAAATGCCCTGAAGTTTGATTCTGGATTATGATTAAGTACTGCTATGCTTTATGTTATAAGAAACTGCCAAACTGTTCTCAGAGTCTAGCATTTCATATTCCTTTCAGCAACAGATAAGAAAGAGTTCCAGTTCCTTTGCACTCTCACCAGAACTTTGATTGCCAGGGCTGTTAAAAATGTCTTTGTTAAGAAATTTGGGCCATTCTGATAAGTAAGTATGCAGAGGCTTTTCGTTTGCCTTCCCTCAGTGGTTAATGATGCTGGACATTTTCCCAGGTGCTTATTTGCCACCTTTCTCTCCTTTCTCAAAGTTTCTGTTCACATTCTCAGCGGGCCCTTTCATGTTAAACTACAGAGGTACTTTGTCCCTTTTCTAGATAAAATGTATAAGCTATAAAAATATGGCTGGATTAGGCAATCTATTTGAATATTTTATGCTGTCGACTCATTTTCTTTTTATAAGTTCAATAAATGTGCTCTGCAAATGACTGAATAGAAATAAATATGTGAAAATGCAGCTTTTCAACACACGGTTCTACTTCCTTCCAGTGAAATGAGAACAGAATGAATTGAGAGATGCATTCTGGATAATGTAACCAAATATGCAAAGGAGAACAAAGTTAATGAGCAATAATGCAGTCAGCAACTGGCACACGGCTGCCCACATAACTTTTACATTCGCATTTTACTCTCTGTGCTGGCTCACTGAGGTGTCCTAACACACATTCAATTGTTATTCATTTTATTTATAGTTTTTTTTAAAACTAGATTTGTTATTAGGAAAACAATTTTATCATGTGCAGGCACAGCTGTGTGTGAAATGACAATTTAGTGAATGCAAACGAGGCAGTTTCTGCAAATTTTGTTCTAGGTTTATTGTGATTATTGCGATGCCTCTTGGTTTCACCTGCTGTAGTAAAAGCTTGGATTCATATTCTAGAAAGTGCTCACCAGGCAGCCCAGTGGCAGCCTCAGCCCACACTGAAGGCCCATAGCATCCCTGATGGGAAGCAAACCTCAAAATAAAGCAAACCCTAAACTTCTGCTCAGTCTCCCTTTGTATCTTGATTGCGTTAAAATTTGATTTTTTGCTACAGAACCTTGCAACACCATTTTTAAAACTCCAGTCTATGAGATTTCCAAAATTTCCATATGAAAAAATAATGATGCATGCAGTTTTGAAGCCAGATATTAACAAAGAATGGAAAAATATTTCGCAATTATGTTTTTTACCTATTGAAAATGATAATACATTTTGAGAAATCTGTTGAGTTTTTTCCTTTGCGTGTTATTTATAAAAACACAAACATTAAAAAAATATAGATTTTTGCCCCCATCGCTTTCAACTCATTCATTGCTTTGGAAATTAAACGCACATTTTCCACACATTTTTCTCTTGGGCGAACAGGGCCTAGGCACTAACTAAAAGACCTGATCGAGTCTCAAAATGTCATTTAATGAGGATTACTTAAATGTCTCAAGCCTTTTCATTTTGAATTTTATATTCCAGTTTTTGTGCCTGACAACAAATGTTGGCTTTAAGAAAAAGATAGAACCAATGCATGTATGGACACACACCCACTGTGTTTTCATTGCTTAGATAATCTGCAACCTCACATTCGTAACTGTTAATAAATATATCAGGATGCATGACCACAAGTAATCACAAGCCTTGAATAATTTCTAGTCAACTCCTTCTTTGAAATAAAATATGCCAAAGAAGACACATTATAATAAAAACAGGAAAGACTGCTATGATGGACACTGTAGCCATTATAAAGAAATCAAAAAGAGAGATAAATGTGACTGCTAATTTCCAGATTTTTGAGGAGGTAGACAGAGTGAATTTTTATAAGGCCTGACGCTTTTCAAATTCCATGTACTATGCAATTACAATCATGATCACTACTTGGGACCCACCTACCCTGATACTGTGCTGCTTCCCCAGTAATGCATGACCCCCTCCAGGTTCTTGGGCAAGGTCTCCACTTTGGAATGTGTAATGGGATGGACCACTTGCTATACAACAAGTGCAAACCATTAAATAGCTCTTACTGGGCACCAGGGACCTTTCTAAGTGCTTTCCATACATGCTTTCAACCATACCAGGAGATAGGTATGTTGTTAATACCATCCCCAATTTATGGGTGAGCAGGCTAAGGCATAGAGAAATTAAAGAGTTTATTTAAATTCCCAGGGCTAGGAAGAAGCAGAGTTAAGATTCCAAGCCAGGCAGCCTGGCTCCAGAGTCCACAATCTTATCCCCATCCTGCCTCCTACGACAGAGATGCAGATCGTCCTCCTAAGAAGAACAGATGCCAGTTCTATATGGATGCTCTGGAAAGACTGGAGACGCCCCTAAACAGTCATCACATAACACCCCCTCTTGGCAAGCGCTCCGGTTCCCTGTCAGAGCTGGGACCCATGAAGCAGTCGCTGATGCCACAATGGGAAGATGCTAACGTGTCAAGTCTGATTTCCAAGCAGATACCCAGGCAGTGTCTTAAATAACACACTTTAGACAGAATTCAGCGACTCAGCCACCACTCATGACAAATTCTTTCTAATTACCATCGAACATTTGGTTCTCTAGACACTCTGCTGTCACCAACACACTACTTCATGCAGGAGAACTTGCTTAGCAAAAATATTTTCAAAAGAGCGAGAACAGCTGTCAAAAATGATCATAACCTTTGAATTATGAAATCAGCTGCTGGATATCTTTATGTGTGAAATGGAAACTGGGTACTGCACTTGAATATTTACCTTAAATCTCATAACACATAATGCTATCTTGCACACATCCATATATCTGCCGCTTTATGTGAGTAAAACACATTTGCAAGTGCTAATTCACAGGCTCTCCACAGCCACCGGGTAAGTTGGGTAAATAGGTATTTTATTTGCTTTTCCTCAGAAAAGGTCTTCAAGGCTCCAGGAAGTTTAAACGCTAAACTAGTGTTACTAAACATGTGACAAATTAGCTTATATACTAGGATTATTCCCTTTAGAAGAGGCTGTTCATTCTTCAAATTTTGATGTCTTGCTGCCAGGACAATGGTGTGGGTGTGTGTTACACATATTTATAAGTATGTGTAATTATCAGAAAATGTCTATGTATCTCATTATATATATATATAATTTCTGTGAATTAATTTTCAGATACATTTCTATACCTGTATCTATACCTAGACTTTCTCTTTCTTCTACCAGCATTGATTTTCTTTGGGTGTTGTGAAAAAATGGACTAACACATTGTAAAAGAAAATATATATTTTATTGATACAATTATTCAATTTACTGGGTTTGATTTAACAGTCTTCATGGCTCTGATCCAAATCCTGACTAGCCATTTGAAAAAACAAAGGGTTGCAAATTGCAGTATTTCATCCTTTCTTCTGGCTGAGTAGTGTGTGGTGGTTGCCAGAGGAAATGGGCGGGGGGGGGGGGGGGGGGCTGAAGGGGATCCTAATATATGGGAGAAGATTTAACTTTGGGTGGTGGGCACACAGTGCAATATACATTTTTTTAATCTTTTTTTAAATATACAGATGAAACCCACACCTGAAACCTATATGATCATATTAACCCATGTCACCCCAATAAATTTAATAAAAATTAACAAATAAATGCTGGAAGCCCGTTTAAGGAGAAAATAAGTAAATAAATAACATTATACTAAAACAAATAAACAACAACAACAAAAACCACCACTGAACCAAAGGGTTAAGGCCTCGAACTACAGCCCTGCCTTTTAGCCTGAGGTCTACAAAATCCCCTGGTTTCAGGTCTCTCCTGCTGACTGCGGTACAGGGGAAGGAGGTGAGATTCTAGGCCCCATACCTACCAAGCAACTTAAAACGTCACCCATTTGGGCTGACTTATAGACTGCACTTCTGAGGAAGATTTCACCAGAAATTTTAGATCAAAACATGAAAATCTCTGATCTTTAAAAGCAGATGTGAAACTTCTGATCTTTAAGATGGCTTAGAACTGTATATTTTTGTCATTTAATTCCTCAAAGAAACAAATTAAAGTTAAAATTTATTACAATCCTATAGAGAATGTCATCTTCATTCTCTAAACATCTAGATATGCCAAATACAGAAAATTATCATATGGCTGCTTTAATAGAGCTGACAGTCTAATTGCCTAGAGGTCATTTACATCTACCTAAAATTTATATGAAAAAAAGAAACACACACACACACACACACACACACACAAATGTATTTATCAAAGCATGACTAACACAAGCTATAGCCTTACTGAGCTTAATGTAGGTTAACTATAAAGGCTCATAATAAACTTTCAGTAAACAGAATGCCAATCTCCAGACTTTATTTTACCTGAGTCAATGAGGTTTTACGTAACACTTTTTTCCAGATAGGAAGCTATTGTTTGGGGAATAATTTTGAATTCAGCTTCGCTAATTTTCTCTATAACATCTTTAGTATATAAAAAAGGTTAAGGATACCCAAAATGTTAGTCTAGTATAAATGCAAATTAATAGTTGAAGAAAGTTAGATTTATAAATGTCTGAAATATTTTTTGACAATTTTAACATACATAATATTAAAGAGTTGTCAAATATCACAGTGATTAAAAAGCTTTTTATAAAAAAAAACTGGTAGAATTTATGCCTAAAAATATTTAGATTTAAAAGATTGTTAATTCAATTTACAATTAAAGATCTCTTTTTGGTCCCTAATAATATATTCGTTTTCATCCTCATAAGCAAGATTCTAAATCTTCCAGGGATAATTAATAATTGCTAATGATTAGATGACTTTATGGATATTTTCTGACTCTGAAAGAGGAGTGGGTTTGTTGCTGTATCATCATACATGACAGACCATTTGACTAAAGAGGACAAGTCTCATTTCTCAGTGGAAGCAAACATTTTTTAAAGCTCAATCCTGTTACTGCAGTCATCTTATTTGCAAAGAAAGGGAGCTTTCTGATGTATACATGCCAATTATAATATGGCTCAACTATGGGTGAGAAGAATTTGGAAAAAAAAATGTTGGCATGAAATAAATATAAATAATTTTCAAAGAGGTGCTGCCACCTGTTGGTTGCTCTTCTGTGAAATGCACACCCATTCCTGCAAGCTTGCAAAGTCACGCAAAGTGCTCAGTGAAACGGCCATGAATGTGTCAGAACTGTAGGCAATTCCATTATGTTCGTATTTCTTATTTAGATGGCTCCCACTATTCCTGATAGGTTTCAGAAAGACTCAATGATATGAAGTGATTTTTTTTCAAATGTTAATATAGCAATAAAATAGAAAAGTTCCATTTCAGAAATGGAGAAATGTTCCATATTTCATTGAGGTCAGGCATATTTAATACTATGCCTATGATACGGATCGAGGAAATAAAAAGCAATAGTTATTGTATTGAGCAAAAGACAAGAAAAGATCACTTACACATTCCATTCTCAGCATGCTAGTTAGACTCCAAGTCTCATTTCATCATTGATTATTTCTCATATTTGTTAATATATTTTACTAATCCCACTCTCTAAGTTCAGGAGGGGTAAAGTTTATCTTCTCTGCTTTTCTTTTGTGTGTTTTTTTTTAAATAGTTTTATTGATTTAAGAAAGAAAGAGAGAGGAAGAGAGAGACAGAAACATCAATGATGAGAGAAAATCATTGATGGGCTGCCTCCTGCATGGCTCACACTGGGGATAGAGCCTGCAACCTGGGCATGTGCCCTGACTGGGAATCGAACCGTGACCTCCTGGTTCATGGGTTGATGCTCAACCACTGAGCAACACCGGTGGGGCTTCTCTGCTTTTCTTAAAAGTTCATTAAAGTTTCTTTCATCCCTAAGAATATAATTTGCATGAGAGTTGAAGGAACAGATGCCCCTAAGACAATAATCTGCCTACTGTACGTCCTGCAGTTACTGTCTGATCAAAAACTATACGAGTAGGACTTATAATGTTTTAATGACTCTATTTAACTGACTCTGTCTTGAAAATGGAAACATTTTTGAGTCAAATAACTATTTTTACTACTCATCAAAATATTTTAACTAATTGAAATATTAGTCAGGGCATACTAAATGCCAATTATTTCACTTTAAAAACTAGACAGGTATCTTAAGGACTTCAGTAACATTGCTAATATTTATATTATTTCTTCCATTTCTTTATAATAATTAGTTACTCAATCAGTAACTTCACATGCCAAAGATTTAAAGAATTTCCAAAATGCACCTGCAACCTACGGCATAGTGGCCCACCAAGTGAGTCATGGGCTAAGTCCAAAGGACTCAAGTAACAGATTTAACCCAGGTTTTTATGCTAGCATTTAACCTTGAACTGCCCTTGAGTGTAAAACCTACATATAAGCTGAGACCATCACTGCCTCTTAAGTGTACAACATGGTGCATTGGAGCCTTTTATCATGTGGGTGGGTGAACACCCCAGTCCCTCACTGGATATTGCACAGTCCAGCAGACAGGGCAGAGCGTTCATTCCTGGCTCTTGGACTTCTCTCTTCTTGCTGCCACCTTTCTCCCATCCCTTTGTAGACCAAGTCATGAAGCTCAACCCTTAGGTGACTTTTGCAACATAATCTCGCCAAAGTTCAGAGTCCAGTCTCCCTTGCAGAGGGCTGAATATGGTTGGGGACACACAAAGCCATTCCAAGTTCCCTCTCTATCTCCTCTAACCCCCCACCCCAACACACACATACTGCACATTGCCTCAACCCAATGGCCCCAAGGATGTTTCTTCCCCAAGAGAAACTGTATGGCTGGCAGTGTCTCAAGTCATTTCCTATAATATTATTGCAGTTCCTCTGCCGTCCTCATCCCATATCCTGCCTCATGGCCCCTCCTAATTAACTGACTTACTCAGCATCCTCTATCATAATATTCAGAATTGAGAGTGCTACATTAAATAATCCTCAGAATGCCTCCTCATTTGTCTCCCCTTATCTGGATAAAATAGCACCGTGGATAGCCTGCCAGGGCTATGTTTTAAGTTTATTTATCTATTGACATTGTTGTAAGGCAAGAATAAATAGTAGAGACCATGGAAGTGTGTGTGTTAACCTCAGGGACTTTTGGGAACAAACAGGTTTCAGAACCACCAGGCCAGGTTCAGTCTTATTTCTCTGTTGGGCAAGTAGTGGGCACCCTAATTATCAAGCAGTTCACATCAGTCACATTTGGTTTCCATCTTACAAGCAATTCAGGTCATCACTGGTTGATTGCAAGCTTTCTTCATGGGGCTAGTACAAGTAGAGCTGTTCTTTAGGCACAGGATGTACAAAATAGAGCTCTTCTGGGGAAGTGGTGCTGGCTGTGTGTTAATCCATCAAAAAAATGCATACAAGGTTTTCAGAGTTCCCCTCCTACCACCCCCAAGTTAGGAACTTGGATAAAACACTACACATCTACGTGATGAATTTGGGAGAGTTCTGTGTAGTTAGGAGAAGACATGGAATTCCCTCATTACTCTCAATAAAGGGAAGGTCCAGGATTAGAAGCCTCTGTTTATGTAGTATATTCCAAAAGCCCTTCATCAGCCAGTTGCTTTGAATTTGAAATTCGTTTTCTCATAGAAATGGTATTACACATGACCACTAGTTCCACATTCCACTCACCAAATTACTACAACAACTAAGTGCACTCTTTGGACCACACTAAGCAGGGAGTGTGACAAGGGCTCTGAAATGCTGGTGATTCAGTAGGTGAGTGGGACTGGCCCCACACTCTGGGGAGGAGAGAGACAGCATCCATCCTGAATTCTTGAGGGTGACTGCACAAGGCCAGGGGCCCTGCAACTGCTCTCTCACTACTCTTCAAACAGGCAGTCGGAGTGGGGGAGTGCAGAGGTGGTGCACACAGACACACCAGGCCACTTGGAGAAGGAGGAGGCCTGCTTAACCCTAGAGCTGGGTCTCAAAGTCATGCTTGTCTGTCTGCAAGAAAAATGAGTACTGCATGTAATTACCCCAGCCTGTCACTGCACATATTGACCAGCTCCTTATTTCAATAGCTCCATATTATAAAAAATATATTGAACTCTAGGCTGTGAAGTATGCAATGTTAAATGCATCTCAGAGCAGACTATCATCTTATCTGAAGATCATAAATAGAATTGATTTTTTATACTGTCTCAGGTAGAGTCAAAATCTACTACTCATAGAAAACAAAGGATTGTTATTACTTATGTAGTCAAAACCTAATGATCCCTGATATAAGGATGGTATTTGGCAGAACGTAAGCATGTCAGCCGTCACCGCCTCTTAATTTGTAATTAATCAACAACTGCCTTGTAATATCTCTTCATTGAATTTTCTTGTCTAACTTTTTGTGCTTCTCAAGCATATTTTGAAACTCCTAGAAATCAGAGGACTCCAGCAGACTCACTTAGCGAGACAGGGCTTAACTGATCATTAACTTGTTAAAGCACTGTGGTTACAAGTTCAAAACAAACTAACACTAAATAAAAGGATGAAAAAGGCACAGCTCTTGTCCTCAACAGACTTATGTCTTGGAGCTCATCTTCAGCAGATTCCTGAGAGCTGAGGGAAAGCCTGGAGCTTCACACATTACAAGAACAAGGCTGGAGCCTCCAAGATGAACTCTTACCAGATAAGGGCCCTATACCCCCAGAATGAGGATGACACTCTAGAACCCTGTGCTCCTGGCAAGAGCTGCCACCCATGACCAATGGGCAGCGACTGTTGGATCTCTCCTGACCTAGGACCACTCGAGCATGCCCAAAGCAAAAGCCACCGAAGCCCTATCTCTGAACACAGAGAGTGCCTTCTAACACAATTTGAAATTCACAGTGACACTCATAGGTTCAGTCCAATTCAACAAAGATCTATGATGTGACTATGATGATGTGCCAGGAGTTTTTTCTAGGAACTGACTGAACAAACTGATACCTTTTTTCCAAAGAAACTAGAAACTCAAGGCTTCCATTGGGGGGAACAGAATCTTTCTACCATGTTCTTTTCCACCCTGTCTTCATGAAAAGATGAAGAAGGAAGCTCTCAATCCCAAAGCAGTGTGTTAAAGAAATCACCCTGAAAGAGAGGACCTTGAAATACAGGTAGAAATTTTACGGTCTGAAATGGAGGAAAAGTGCATTTTACACAATGGTAATACAATGAATAGAGAACTGGAAATGGAAATACATGTATAAGTGTGCAATTTGGATTTTAACATCAAATATGAGCTCCAATGCACATTTTAATAATGCCTATAGTTAGTGTATGAAAATCTAAATGCCATCTAGATTATTACATTTACATTAGAAATAGTATCAATGAATGAAACTGAACATAGAAACCAAAATAAGCCTAGAAATTGTAGGAAGGGAGTATAGGATTTATGACTCCATAGGGGTCAGCAGGCACCTGTCCCTTCTGCAGTCACATAAACACAGCCTGCAAGTGCACATAGCAGGCAGGGAGAGCACAGCTTATCACAGCTCCTGCATGGGCAAGTGTCTGAACAAGGGGGGTATTTTCCTGATTAATAAGAGTTGGCAAGTCTTACTTTCTTGACATTCACTACTCTGATAGAAACAATGACTATAATCCTTTACTTCTTCTGGGCTATTACACTTAGCTTAGAAATACTGAAATCAATGGAAAGATTAGTAATCTAGGTGGCCTCAAAGGGCCCAAGGTGACTTCTTACAGGTGTTTATTATATGACTGTCAACTTTTGCTCCCAGCTTTCATTTTGGACATATTTCTTAAACAGTGATGATATGCTTTAAAAAAATAAGCAAATAAATAAATAAATGCATCTTTGTTAAGGATTCAAATGGCATAAGGAGGTAGATTAAGATATTGTTTGTATTCAAAAGCAAATATTCTGTGCAGGATTACTAACCTCATACATAGACAGCTTTAGTCATGAGGGTGGAAACACAAAAAGAATTCACCCAAACTCTAGGCAAGCCAGAGAGAGCTGAAGACCTTTACATATTTTACAATTAGATTGAGCATTATTTTTCTTTCTGCAAACTGCCTTATATCTATCTGCTTGTACCCTCTACAGTGCCCATACATGCCATGTGATCATTATTTATGGGACAAATAAGAATGTAATAGTAAATAAGAGGCAGAAAAAGTATCTAAACCTAAGTACGTATCCTTAGATCTTTTGCAATCTCTGATCTTGGGAGTTGGAGCCATTCTAAGAACAGCATGACAGGAATTCACTCCCAGAAAGAAAATTCTTTCAGAATTATATTGGATCAGGCTTTCCATCTAAATGACTTTACTATTACCCCACTTTGAAAGATAATTATTAAAGCACAAAAATACGAATGAGAGTTCAAAAGAATCATTGCATTTATGCCTGACATTATCTGGAAGCTAAACTGAATTTTTGGTCATTATTAGTAATTTTTATAATTACATAGGATAACTACAAAAAGTATCAACAGAGCATTTGCTTCTCCAAGCCCAACTCCACCCTCTCTGTAGGGGCATTTCCACTCCCCGGATAAAATCATGGGCAGGTGGTCTTGTCTCCCCCGCACCCCGGACTTCTTTTTATTTTTCTGCCTTTCTATTACTAGTCTTATTCATCCTTTTATACTTATTCAAATTATAATTGCAGAAGTCCTTTGGTCACTATCATCACAAAAGCAAGATAAAATCAGTAATTAAAATGTCCAGTCTCTTTTAGAAGTCAACATTCTACAATATATGTAACATTTCACCAAGCCTCTTCCTGAGCTAGGACCTGCTTCAGTTGAGAAGCCTCTGCTATTAAAATAGAGATGTGCTTCACTTCTTGTTGATTTGCTTGCCTTGCATTTCTTTCCCTTTATACCCTGAGCCTGCTGGCCGGGGCTTCCCACTCCTTCAAGGTCAATGTTCAACTTGGTGAGGGGTGAGTAGTGGGGATGGAGGAGTCTGATTTGAGGACCAGTATCATGGCCTGGCTTCCATGCTCTCTTCTTAGACATTTGTTGAGACCTGAGTCTTTCCCTTGTGGCAAGATGTTCTACAGGGAACATCTGAAGACCACTTCCTGGGCATGGGACCCGGACAACACCTCTCACTCAGATCTACCCAAGAACAGCTTTAGGACCTAGCAGTGCCCCTGCACCCTCCTTTGCTGAGGTTTCCTGCCCCTGAGCTTCCTTCCCAAACAATCCAGCGGAACTTCCACCCACAGAGGCCACAACTGCTCTCTGTTTGCCCTGTGGTCCTAAGGCCATAGTCTCTCCATGGCCCTCCCCTCTGCTGCCCTGGGTAACTTCAACTAGTTTCCCACCTGGAGGCTGGTGTAGGCTTGTGTCCTAGTATCAACTGGTAAAATATTTCTGTAAAAGAAAGTTGATGTTTCTATGAAAAGTAGGTTGAAGGCTCCAGAAAGCCATTATTAAAAACTGCTGAATCACTAATGAAAAAAATGGGAGAGGATAAACAGAATAATACATTTTTAAAAAATTAGTCAAGAAGGTTTCTGTGCTCAAATAGCTTTGCAAGTAACTCTAAGATCCCTTCTCTTTAGCGAAACCGGAACTGGAAGAGGCTGAAGCTGGATTAGATGTGCAGTTTATACAGTGCAGGATGGATGGGAGGATGGGAAATCAGCCCGCCCACATTCGAAGAAAAGGCCCAGCTTCACACAAAGTGTAGCAAAGGAATCAATATTTGTACAGTTTATGTTAAAATAAAATGCTTGATGTAAGTATGTATCATCATTTCATCATTATGATTTTCTGTTTGAATCAGCTTTTATTTATTTATTTTTAGTTCTCACCTGAGGAAATGTTTATTGATTTTAGAGAGAGAAAGGGAGTGAGCAAGATAGAGAAGTAGAGACAAAGAGATATAGATAGATAGAGATACAGATAGAGATACAGATAGAGATACAGATAGAGATAGAGATAGAAAGGAACATCATGTGTGAGAGAAATATCTATCAGTTGTCTCTGGTAAGCACCTTGACCAGGGATCTAACCCACATCCTAGGTATGTGCTATGACCTGTAATTGAACCCACAACCTTTTGGTTTATGGGACGAGGCTCCAAACAGGCCAGGGCTCAGCCAGCTTTTTCATTTGCCTGACCATCTGCCCACCATTGTTGACTTTTTAAGAACAGAGTACTTCCATTTTGCCATATTGCCCCCATTTCTCAGGTTGTAGGGTCAGAAAACAAAAGGAAAACACAAAAAACTCTGAGGCACAAAACAAAAACCAAGCCCTCTTCTCATTCTGGCTTCTCCTTTAAGCCATCCTCCCATTTCTATGTTTTCCTTCATGCTCAAAATTCTTAAAATGTTAGTTTCCTTCTCTCTCCACGTATGCACTTCACATGCCCTCAAAAGTTCACTACTGGCAGGTTTCCAGAAGGTATGTCATTACCGCCAATTTATAAAAGTCAACAGCTCCTCACAATCTTCTCTCATCAAGTTATTTTCTCAAGTACTGACATACCATTTTCCTGGTGTCTGTGCTAACTGGGTTAGCTTTTCTTCCTATTTCTCTGACTACTTATGTTTCCTGTTCTTCGGTGGTGTGTTCATTGGCCCAACCCAAGATCCTGTGCTTTGGAAAATTACCTTTCTCTTGCTCACAACTCCTTAATTCTAGCCTATTATTTCAACTCACATCTCTAGGGTGGTACTGGTCGTGTCTGGGTCTTCATAGCTCAGAGCATTGTACTTGGCCACTGGCAGGAGTTCAGCAAAAGCTGTGAATAAATGATTAATTTCTAAAGCTACATCGTTACCTTGACTTCACCCAGACTCCAAATCTACATGTTTGAGGACTGTAGTAGGGGCAGTGACCAAAGGGGGGGTCAAGAGTGAGACTTTATATCCAAAGCTAGCAAGTTGTGTGGCTTTGGAAAAGTTACTTAATTAAGACTATTTTCCTTTATTTAAAAATACAGAAGTGATCAAATATCAGCAATGATAATCAAATGATAAACACAATATTATAAACAATATGATGCATATCAAGGGCTTAGCAAAGTTCAATACACAGCAAGCCCTACATAAATGGTAGCTTCACCTGCTTGCTAAATATGGATGCACTGATGTCACCTCAAATTTGTCCAAAACTTAATCCATTACCTTAAATTCAAAGAGTGTTTCTGCTCTGTGCCCAACTTCAGTAACAAAATTGTCACAGCTCCCGACACTGAGACTAGTAATCGATTTCTGAGTCACTTTTACTTCCTTCTTCACCCTCACATCCAATCAGTTATCAAATCCTGCCACACATCTACAGATTTAGTCTTAAGTTGAATTGTGTTCTTTTTTTTTTCCACATGGTTATCAGCCTACGTCTGGTCATCTTTCATCTGGTCCCCTGCAGTAGGCCCCTCGCCAGGATATTGTACATGAATAGCCTTGCAGAGTACTAACCCATAATAGTTCCTCTTTGCTTTTAAATCACCCTTATATAGTTACCAATTATGTGCCTAATAATAATGTTTCTAAATGGCTCAGAAATGTACAATGGTTCTTTACCACCTGAAGAATCAATCCAGGCTTCTAAGCATTAAATGATTTGACCTCAACCCACCTTTCCAATTTCCTCTCGCAGGTACTGGCAGGCAGGTACCTGTGATTTGCTGTCCACAGCACTTTTTCACATTTCCAGCACTCCAGTCATTGTATTCCCTTGGTGCAGAAGAGTTTCTGCTCTTGTTTATGACCATAAAAGTCCTACCTCTGTTTCAAGGTCCATCACTAACTGATGTTCTCCTTAATAAATGTTTTTGAAATTAAGAGTGCCTTCTCCATGTTTTCATGACATTTTTTCAAAACTATTATAAAAACATATTTACCATGTTAAATATGAATATATATATATATATATATATATATATATATATATATATATATATATAGAGAGAGAGAGAGAGAGAGAGAGAGAGAGAGAGAGAGAGAGAGGGAAATATATCTGTAGATATCTATATCTATCTAGCATCTCTCTCTTCAAATAGACTATATGTTCATTATGGATTTTCTGTAATACAGTAATGGATGGGTTGAAAAGAAATGAAAAAAAATCATGAATGTATTCTACTATATATAAATCTAATTATGAGTAATGGTATTTTGAAATGTGTTGTGAAATATGTGGCAGGAAACACACATTTTTCTGAATCATATGAAATAAATCCCAAAAGTTGTTAGCCAACACTGGCTTATTTATTACTTATTATACATTTGTCACAATCTAAGTAAACTTTTTGGTTGAAAAAATCAAGATCAGACTTCATATGAGTTTGACTTGGGCTCACTTGTGCTAGATTATTCACATATTCCCATTAGAGGGCAGAAATCACGTAAATTATCCTGGTGCCGACTAGTAACTAGAGAATTATTCTGTGTGTCTCTCTCTCCACTTGGATCATTCACTGTCTTAGGACTTCCAGGCCTGTTGGGTTTCTGAGAGTTTCTTCCTTTCTCCGTAGGCCCTTAGGTGCACATTCTGGTGATGGCCCACCTGGCGCTGTTATTTGGCCTTTTTTTTAGATGTATCCTCTTGCTTCCACACACCATGCACCTAGAACAGCCACATTGTGCCAATCCAAATTCTCTCCTGGAATTTGATATCCTTTCCTTACCACCTGTTAACCTGACATAAGTCTCTGGTGAGAGAAGAAACAGCCTACTGTTAGGGAATAATCTCCCTTTCATGTATAACAAAGGATAATCAGATTAAAAAGCCACTTCTGAGAAGAAGAAAATAAGCACTGTTTAGCTTATTTGTTCACCAAAAGGGACGTATTAAAGCAGTATCAAGAGTCTCATTAAAAAGAGATCTCTGCAAAAGAATGGTCTAACTATCATTTGTGTCCAAGTTTCAGTAAGCATTCAGTACCTCATTAGAGTATAGGGATGTATATGATGTTTAGATTCTCTATTTCTACCTGATCCCTTCGTGCAAATCAATGTACCATGAAGTCAGCGTAGTGCTTACTGGAGAACTTTTACCTTCCAACACTCACATGAGACAGTCTTCCTAAGGTCATGTGCAACCTACCCTGATGCTGCTTCTTTCCCCATGCTTTATTTCTCACCTTTTAAAAATATTTATTGCCTCATTATGTATTGAACATCTGACTTTCTCTGCCACTGGGGCATTTGAGTGCTTAGAGGCTAGGAACTACTTTTAGGTTAACAATATCTAGCTTCTACTGCAGTTAAAATCCCCAGCACAGAATCATCAGTTTAAATGTTAGTGGAATGACTGCTTGAAAAAATCCGAGTTCGATTCAATCTAAATGATTATACATTAAGTTGGAAAATAACTGCTTATTCTTTATCCTGAAAATTGTTCCCAAACCCCCACATTTTATATTTGGGGGAGATGTTAGGTATCTCTGGAAACTGCAGTCATTTTCCTGCCATGGTTGATTAATATCTCCAGCTAATTATGGTGTTCTGGTTCTGTCATGATGGGGGTTTGTTGGGGAATTTCTGAAGCCAGAATTGTGCTATTTGAAGTATTGCAGGTCTTGCATTTGATACTGGCAAATGGAATTTGACTTTACAGTAGACTTTCCTCTTTGGGTGAGGATATTACATTGGGGAGTACTTTTGGTCACACAGATGGTACATATGAACCCTGCAGGTGCTTCAGCCTAGAACTTTCAGTAATGTTTAGTAATTTGCGTTGAGTGTGTTTTGAGCCAGATTATGCTTATGCAGAAGCATGGAAGCAGCGCTCTATGTCTGTGTTTAAGTGATGTCCACATTTATTCCAAGCAGTTCTCAGGTGGGGGGGGTGGGGGGTGGATGGGAGAGCAAGTAACAAGGGCGGTCTGCTCCCAACCTGAACTCCCATAAAAGGAAAATCTATGACTAGAAAATGGACTGAGTTTTGGTCCCACATAACATGGGTTAGATTGCCAAAAATGAGCAGAATGTAATCAAGATCCACCAGACTCAAGAAAAACTTTCACTTCTCCCTTAACTATCTTAAAAATTTAGACAGAGGCCTAACCCAGAATGAGATAACTTTTATATAAATGACCTGTCTGTATAGAAGGGCAAGCATCTAATTACTATACATCTGTTTTTACTGTCCAGTGAACAATCCTCCTGTCCTTTGAAGTCCCAGGCCCCTATACCATTCCTTAGCTCAAGATGGCAAAGAAGCCTCAATATCTTGGCTTGGCCTTGGGTGTCATTGTCTCCTTGGGGCCCTCATTTGCACATAGTGAAATTTGCTTTTCTCCTCTTAATCTGTCTTATGTTGATCTATTAGACCAACCAGAAGAACCTAGAAAGGTCTAAAAAAAATTTTCTCCCCATCACAAGTAATAGAGTGCACATTCCATGACCAGGCCCGGAAGGCCCACATGCAATGCTCAGAAATACTTAGGGTGACTCTGAGTGGGCTAACCTCCAGCAAACAAGGACAGATAAGCGTTATGCCAGGATGCACTAGGCTTATAAGGCAATGGAGTTTTATTTTGTCAGCATTTGCTACTAAGGAGGGTGACATTATTTACTACATCTCTTTGTCTTCAGGTCCCTTATGTTATGGCTGTTATGATTTAGAATTACTTTAAGCATATAAAATAATATTCTATTTCTGAGGAGTTATCCTAAGGCAATAATGCAGCTACTAGTAATAGCTGGTCTCTCCTTGGGTCAGGAGAATTTTGCTTACTTGCTTTTCTGAGGGGAAAACCAGGAGTCTGTTTTGTAGCCAAAGTTGTCTCTTCCACATATTCATTTAAATACAAGCTTTAGGCTGACTTTTTCCCTAGCATTTATGTTGACGGCCTGCTAAGCAATTACCTTGTTCTTGAGATTTCAGGTGGAAACAACAGATGCAGTGGTAGAGAGAAAGGACTGCCCTTTTGCTTCTGATATGATAAAGCAAAAGAGAAAATTGGTTTTCTTTAATGGAGCCCCAAACACCATATATCAACATATTATTAAGTGAAATAATCTCTTTTCTGTTGCACTCTGAAAAAAAATTTTAATATTCATGTGGAAATAAAAAAAATGTTTAGAGTTAGAAAAATTCATGTAATATAAAAATATTCTCCAGGATGCAGCACAGTTTCCAACTTGTCATAAAACTACAGAACAGGTAATATGAATGCAGGATTGAAGAGAATTACTTAGAAATATTGCAAAATTGGGGTGACTTTAATATGACATTTATATAACTTGCCTTTGACATAGGTAACTTATTGATACCTTTGATGTTTTTAAGACAAAATCCATCAATTGCTTTAAAATACAAAAGAGTATTGCAAAGATAAAATAATTAATCATTAATAAAAAAGACCACATTCACAGTAATTCCAGTCTGGCATTCTGTTGGTTTCCCTGAGGCATTGCATCATTGAACAGATTTGAGTTTTATTCTCTAATGGGAACAATTCTCTGTAAATACAGGCATTTATACTTATAAAAGGTGCTTATAAAACAAATAGAGGATGCCAGAAATTACACACATGGAACTATAAAAAATATCTATTTAAAAAGCCACCCCATAGATTTTCTAACATTTATTTAATATGACAAAGCTTTACATTTCTCCTATCTAGTAGACTTTTTTTTTGGGGGGGGGAGAAATAGAAAATAAAATAAATAATGGGGAAAAGTAAGAAAAGGATGAGGATTAAAGAATGGAGATAATTGAGTTGTTTAGATATTTTTTTATATCCTCACCCAAGGATATTTTCCCCATTTATTTTTTTACAAAGTATGTGTTGGGGGATGAGGAAGGAATTGGAAAGGGAGGGAGGGAGGGAGGGAGGGAGGGGGAGAGAGAGAGAGAGAGAGAGAGAGGGAGAAACACTGACGTGAGAGAGAAACATGGATGTGAGAAACATTGATGTGAAAGAGACACATAGATTGGTTGCCTCCTGAATGTGCCCCTCCTCAGGCCGGGGTAAGGGATTGAACCTGTAACTGAGGTATGTGTCTTGAGCAACCAGCCAGGGCATAGTATCATTTATGACAACTGTACTTTATGTTTATGGTTGTGTAATTGAATAATCTAAAATTGTATTTTTCTTTTATTAATTATTATGAGGACTCTCTCTAATTGCACATATTTGCGACTGGCACTAAAAATATGTAAGAAACCAAAGAAATTAAAAAGTAAATAGACTCATTAAAATGCATTTGAATAGACATTCTCTCTCTAGCTTTCATCAGCATATCATACAAAGGAAAATGTAGCAGAGTTTCTACATGATAACACAGGAAACTTGGATGATGCGGTAGTATGTCCAAGATTTTGAACTTTATGATAATAAGGCCTTGCACAGTAAAAGCCCTGTGGCATTTCACGCTGTCCTGCTGAGACCTGATTGGAGCTATTCTTTAAAGGAATCATTATTCTCAGCATTTCCATCATGTTTTCTCAGAAAATGTTAAAGGTCACTTCATTTTTCTAAGAAAAAATATCTAACATTTAATGAGTCACAGACATATCATTCTATTTGGTTTCTATCTGTTGTAGGCAAAGATCAAAACCAAAGTTTTAACCCAGGATGTGTCAGGAAATTAGAATAATTGATCCAGAGCCGTGGCTGTAGGGAAGATTAGAGATGGCAGAACCAAGACTGTTTCCAGAAGGAAGGGTAAGCTGGCAAAGGTTAGTGAGCAGGGAGTCAAGACAGAAACCCAGGAGCCCTAACTTCCAGGACTTCCCCTTCCATTCAGTTTTCCTCAAATTTAGAGGGTGATGAACAAGTCCATCTGGGGACATCTGGAAGATGATCATGTAATTTCTAGATCTGTAGTGAAAACTTGTATCTTGTCCCAAATAATTATTTTATCTCTTATTTTTCTCCTGCCCATTAATTTCCCCTTTATATGCCAAGCACTGAGCTTGAGGCTGGGATACTGAGTTGAAAAGACATCATAAGAAATCCCCCCCCCCCATTCTGTATTCCGGTGATCCATGGACTTATGTCCTAGGTCATGTGCACTCTCATTCTACGTAGTTTCCCCGATGGCATCATATGCCACCTGCATATTGCTAATACTCAGCTCTTTCTTCAAGATTTCACCTCTCTGCTGAGCTCCACATTCATACTTCTGACTGCCTGTGGGCATTACCAAAAATTTCTTTTGAAGTCAGTTCAAAATCATCAGGATAAATCTGCTTTGCATTCTTATGAAGCTATTTTCTGTCTGAGTTCATTCTCATTTGATGGAACAATGGCACATTCATTCATTCAAATATAAATCTACAAGTGTCCTGTATTTATCTCACTTCCCACTTATTCCCCAATCAGGGCTGGCCTCATGGGCACATGACTTGTGCAGGAGCTTAGAGTTCTGCACTTAGAAGAAGTCTGTGCTTAGTTTAATGCTTTCATATGACTATCCTAAAATTCTTAACAATTTTGAACAGAAGTCCCACATTTTCATTTTGAATTGAGCTCTGTGATTTATGTATGACTGACCTTGTCCCCAAATCCTGTAAGTTCTGCCTTTAGTGCCCCACCCCTCTTTGTACACTGTCCCTACACACTGTTGCTGAAATATTTTCCTAAATCAAATCCAAGCAGTTAGTGCCTCCGTTAAATTATTTTTAAGGCTAAAATTCTGCTATCAGTTTCCCAAAGAGTAAAATTAAAACAAATGTCTTTGGGCCCTGACTGCAGTTAATCCACCAGCGTAAGTTCCCATGTATTTTTACCCCTGCATCCCACCCCAGATTTCATGTATTTTGTGTCACTATCACAAGGACTTAAAGTCACTTTCTTCTTCCTATCTTTGACACACTCTACTCATTCTTCTAGATTCCATTTTGCTAATGTAGTCTTCACCTTTCATCACCCTCCCCGAGTAGGTACAGGAAGTAATTACCAGTTGATTGACTCAGGGCACTAAGGGAAAGAGAAATGACTCTTCTGGTCCATGATTTCTTCTGAAAGCAAGGCTAATGACAAGAACAAGTGAGACAACTTGGGCACATAATTAATTACATTGGCTTTGGCCAAAATCAGCAGGGAAAAACAAAAACAAAAACATGCTCCCATACCACATCTTCTCTCCAGTTCAAACTAGTATTTTCACACTACTTCCAAATCATTCCTCTCTTGACTTCATTGCTTCTCTATAGCACAAAACTCTCCCTTAATTCCTTCCAGATCTTCCTGCAGGTGGCACTAACTCATTCACTTCTAATAATGGCCTACTTAGTTTACTTGGCTCCCCGCCCCCACCCCCGACAAAGACATTAGTCTGTAGAAGAACCCTGTTTCCAAGGACCCTGGAGTGGTTACAAAGGGACACTTGCAGAATGGTTTCAAGGGAAATCTAGCTCCACTAGGTTACACTTCAGCTGTGTGCATGACTCATTCTCACCTCATCCCTTCAATGAGTTGCAGGACTCAATTGCTAAAATTCCCTCTCTTTTTCCTTTTCTCTCTGTAAGAAATAAGGGGCCTGGACACATGACCCTGAAAGCACAACCTAACACTACACTTGTTTTACAAACTGGCCCCAACTAATCAACAGTGAAAGCCTAGACAGGATAGGTCATGCCTGTTATTCCTGAATCTTCTCACATCTAATTCATAAGATAGGCTGCAAAATGTTTGGTCAATGTGATGGAGAAAAGACTACCATTCTAATATACAATAAAAGGCTAATATACAAATTGACTGAAAGGCGGAACAACCAATCACTATGATGCACACTGACTACCAGGGGGCAGATGCTCAACACAGGAGCTGACCCCTGGTGGTCAGTGCGCTCGAGCACCACTCAGCCAGAAGCTGGGCTCATGGCTGGTGAGCGCGAAGGATGTCTGACTGCCAGCTTAGGCCCACTCCCACTAACCCTCAATTGGACATCCCCCAAGGAGTCCAAGACTGCAAGAGGGTTAAGGCCGGGCTGAGGGACTCCCCCGCTCCCCCAACAGTGCACAAATGTCATCAATACACTGGGCCTCTAGTGTATTTATAAATAAATCACTGAAGATATCAACCAGTAGTTAGCTATATGTTTTGATTGATATATGCAGGGGTGGACAAAAGTAAGTTTACAGTTGTGAGTAAAAAAACCAGAGTTTATTCTTGTATTATTATTTATTTAGTCCGCATGTTTTCTCCCATATGAACAACTGTAATTCACTTTTGCCCATCCTGTATTAAAAGATTTGAGATAAAACCTACTACTTGGCAATACAGGCAAGATAATCTAGGGTTTTGAATTGATGCTGTATCAATATTTCTTGTTCTAGAAAGAAGATAGTTATGTTCTTTCCCTTGCTGTATTCACATGACAAATTTTGAACTACTAATACATTTAAGAGTATGAATATAATACAAATATTTAAAATTATTTTCCTCTATATAATTGCACAATGCATGTCAAGCATGATCAGCTGTCAAGCTTATTTTACTGTCCCTTAAACTCCCTGCAGTAAAAAAACTGTCTCATCTTTAAATGTCACAGTATGACCTCAAACAGCAAGGCTGCATGAATGTTCAGTGACAGTTATGCACAAGAGTTGGTATTTAAGGCATATGCACAGGAAATATTAAAACAAACCTCTAAAGTACCCATTTGATTAAACTCTAACCTTACTTCTGCCAAAATTGCAAACACACACACACACACACACACACACACTCACACACACCTCAAAGAATTCTATGCAGTGATATCTCTATAGAATATAGTCACATATTTTTTGCATTGACTTAATTAAAAGAATATGCTCCAACATTTGTATATTATAATGAGAATGTGAAATAAACCAAATTTCCTTAAAGGCAGGGCAAACAAACAAGCAAACAAAAAACATGTATCCCATTAATCCACACCAACAAAACCAATTCCCTAAAAAAAAGGGGGTGCTTTTCTTTGCTGAAGCATCATGGTCTTCTCACTCGGAAAGTGCATTTTCTCTGCATGGGGAATACCACAGTGATTTTCTTCAAATATTAGTCCATTTATTTTCCACATATAATAAAAATGACACTGAAAGGTTAATGATGTGTAACCCTGCAGACAAAATGAAGCTACTAGCCTCTTTCTGCTGACAAGCCCACAGTAAATGCAAAAGAGAGGAATAGAGTCTCAGATGAGATCCAATTCATGGTGTAGCTTAACTAGCAGGGCTCCATTTTACTAGGTAACATATACAAGTGCATATAGTTACTTAATTTATGGGTAAGAGGCTTCAGTGTGTTATAACCAAGGGGTGATCTAAGTTGAAGTAGAATATATTCTATACCATAGTGTACCCTTGAATTTCTTTGTAACTGTTAATCCTTGACATAAAAGCAAACCACAAAGTTATAATTACATGATTTTTACAACACTACAAAGTATGTCTTTTTATGAACATAGCACCACATTGGGCTTTAAAAATAACAAATTTATGTTTGAATTTCAGCAGAAATTACTAATGCAGTTACAATTTCAATTACAAGGAAAATCTAAATATTCAAAGGTACACTTTTCTGTTAAAAGGTTCTAAAATTATAGACTCTCTAATAAAATATTTTAATATAGTTAAAAGAAAACTTGTTAATAGTTCAATTCAGGTAAAAATACTTAACTTATTAAGTACAATAGTTTCATTATTATTAAACAAGAAAGTGAATAAGAGTAACAATGTTCAAATTCACTGACAATATAGCTAATTAGAAGTAACTAGAGACAAAGTGCACGAATTTGTGCACCAGTGGGGTCCCTTGGCCTGGCCTGTGGGATTGGGCCAAAACCAGCTCTCTGACATCCCCCGAGGGTTCCCAGATTGCGAGAGGGTGCAGGCCAGGCCGAGGGACCCCACCAGTGCACAATCGGGGTCAGGGAGGGATGTGGGAGATTGGCCAGCAGGGGAGGGACTATGGGAGGGCTCCAGGGCGTGTCCAGCTCATCTCAATCAGTCCTGACTGGCCAGACCCCAGCAGCAAGCTAACCTACCAGTCAGCTGTCTGCCCCCTGGTGGTCAGTGCACATCATAGCAAGCGGTTTTGTTGCCTTACCATATCATGAGCATATTACACTTTGATTGGTTGAATGGACGACCGGACACTTAGCAATTAGACTGTTATTATATAGAATGACATCTTAAATTACAATCTCTAAAACTGGGATCAAGACAAAGTTGTTCATTATCACTATTTCTACTGATCATGAAAATGGAGATCCTGGCCAAGACAATTAAATAAGAAAAATAATTAAAAGACATTTATATTGGAAAGGAAGAAATAAAAATTTCTCTGTTTACAGATGATATGATCTTACACAAAAGAAAACTTAAGAATTCATAAAATAACTTTTAAAACCAATAATCAAGCTTAGCAGGGTTATAGAACACAGGATCAATATAAAAATTCATTTGCATTTCTACACACTAGCAATAGACAATCTGAAAATGCGATTAAGAACAAAATTTCACTTAGAAGAGCACCAGCCCTAGATGGTTTGGCTCAATGGATAGAGGTTTGGCTCAATGGATAGAGCATCAGTCTACAGACAGAAGGGTCCAGGGTTTAATTCCGGTCAAGGGCATGGACCTCAGTTGCAGGCCCCTCCCTGTCCCAGGCCCTGGTCAGGGCTTGTGCAGAAGTCAACCAATCAATGTGTTTCTCTCACATTGGTATTTCTCTCTGTCTTTCCCTCTCTCCTCCACTCTCTCAAAAAAACCAATGGAAAAATATCCTTGGGTGAAGATTTAAAAAAAAAAAAAAAAAAGGAGAGCACCAAAAATAAATTATTCAGAAATAAATTTAACAAAAGAAGTACAAAAATCTACACTCTAAAACAATTGTTGAAAAAACAAAACAAAAAAGATCTAAATAAATTTTCATTTCATGAAAATTTGAAAATTGTTAAAATGGCAATACTCAAATTAATCTATAGATGCAATACAATCTCTATGAAAAAATATCAGTTTTTTTCTTTTTTGTAGAAATTGACAAGCTATTCCTAAAATGCATACAAAAATGCAAGGGGATAGAATAGCCCAACAATATTAAAAAGGAAGAACAAATGTGGAAAACTCATACTTTCCATGCAGATTACTAAAAAGCTGCAGTAATCAGGGCAGTGCCATACTGACATAAGGATTGATATGTAGTGTAGATCAATGGAATAGAATTGAGAATCCAGAAATAGATCCTTCAATTAAAGACAACTGATTTATATAATGGTGAAAGATAATTTCTGGGGGAAATAATACTCTTTTCAACAACTGGGTATATACAGGCAAAGGAATAAAGTTGGCTATGGAATGTTATTCAGACATAAACAGGATTGAAGTACTAATATGTTACAAAATGAATGAACCTTGAAAACATTATGCTAACTTAAAGAAGCCAGTTACAAAAGGTCACACATTGTATCACTCCATTTATATGAAAGGTCCAGAATAGGCAAAAACATAGAGACAAAATGTAGACTAATGGTTGGCAGAGGGAGGGGGAGAGGAGACTAGGGAATAATAGATCATGGATATAGGGTTTTTTTGGGTGTTAACGGAAATGCTCTAACATTAGATAGCAGTGATAACTGCACAACTGTGTGCATAAAGTGAAACTCACTGAAGTGAACTTTACATATTACTGCATGTGAACTTACTCTCAACAAAGCTGTTCATAAACACATCATCTTTACAGCCACAGAGCCACTTCCTTTTTGTCACGAAGGAATGTGTACCTATAGCTAAAATACTCATTTTAACTCATTGAAGAGCTGTACTCATTGAGCCAGAGATGTTTTGGGGGCCATTAGGAAGTATTAGAATGAAGACCAGCTACCTGCAGAAGGTATGAACTGTGTTTGACACTTTCCTGTTTCCATAGCATCAATCTAATTATCTGAGGCTTCACTAGATAGGAATATACCACACTGACCATCAGAAGGCCCAGCATTTAGTCATTCGTCTACTTCCAAATGATCACACCAAGTTAACAAGTCTTTCCATTTGGAAGTGAGGATTTTCTTTTCCCATTCCTGCTTCCAAAAAAATGTTGCAAACTTAAAACCAGATATATTTAGAGGCACTGCCCTCTTAAGTAAATAGAGTAACTATAGTTATTAATAGTGATAACTATTGCATTGTTGATGTGCATTGTTCTTACTGCCTAAAATAAATCTTGCAAAGGAAATGTATATTTCTTGTATTATATGTATTATAATTGCTCCTCAATATCAAAAGAAATTTCAATATTTCAGATATCAGGGAGTTCTAGTTTCTGAATAAGTAACCCTTGACTGCTATGTATAAATCCCATATGAGATATGTAAAGTACACAGTGCTAAGAACTCAGCACAAAATACACTCACATCATTCAATTATCCACTTATTCCTTCGATCACTGACTTAATTTGATCTTCTATAATTTCACATCTACTAACTACTCTAAAACATAAATGTATTAATAAATCTAAGAAAAATATAAAAAGGCCAAGCCTTTACATCTACCCTCACCGAAATTAAATTACTTACATGCAAAATCAAGTTAAACTGATTCTCAACATGTCTAAATTCTTCTCTCTAGGATAGGTTAATACTACTTTAAGTAATAATATTACAGAAGTAATTTTAAGATAATATAAATTTTACTCCCCACAAAATATCTACTGATTCTTCTTTTTTATTATTATTTCTATGCCCTCTATTTACTCCCAAACATACATTCAAATGTAACTATATGGAAAGAAAAAAATTAACCCATGTGTCAAGTATTAAATTCATTTTATAGATGAAGTAGCTGAGGCTCAGTAAGGCTAAGCAACTAGTTCATTCTATCATGGTTCGCTAACACTGGAGCTAGAAGGTTCAGCTCAGTCTGATTTTACGCACCACACACTTGATCATTACATTCTTACCAGCAACACTATTTATTTATTTATTTATTTATTTATTTATTTATTTATTTAAAAAATATATTTAATTGATTTTTCACAGAGAGGAAGGGAGAGGGATAGAGAGTTAGAAACATCGATGAGAGAGAAACATTTATCAGCTGCCTCCTGCACTCCTCCGACTGGGGATGTGCCCGCAACCAAGGTACATGCCCTTGGCCAGAATCGAACCTGGGACCTTTCAGTCCACAGGCCAACGCTCTATCCACTGAGGCAAACCAGTTAGGGCCCAGCAACACTATTTAATGCTCCCTTTAACAGCAAAACTTTTCAAAAAAGCTTCCACTTCTTTTGTTACTGTTCACCTACTTTAATTGAACTTTCATGGCCACCATTTCTCTGACATTGACCTGGCCAACATCATCAAGGCCTTCCATTTTAACACATCTGACAACTACTAGTCTTAACTCATCTTACACATTTTCTAATCTAAGCAGCATTGAACATGCCTGGCAGACTCCCCTTGAAATCCTCTCTTCTTGGCCGCTGTGACTTACAGGCTTTTATGTTTTACTTTTCATTCTCTTCTGTGGCCTCTTTCTTTTTTTTAACTGATACATATTAATTAGGGTGCTTCAGTCCTGAGCCTTTGGCAACTTGGCTTCTGTATCTGCACTTCCAGAGGTAGACACAAGCTGTTTGAAATTATCTGGATTTTATTTTCTTATTTACTGGTTTATTGTCTCCCACACTAGAATGTAAGCTCCAGGAGTATTTAATAAGGGTTTTCTGCATCCAAGAAAGGATGATGAATGGACTAATGATTAATGGAAGGGAGGGAGGGAGGGAGGGAGGGAGGGAGGGAGAGAGAGGAAGGAAGGAAGGAAGGAAGGAAGGAAGGAAGGAAGGAAGGAAGGAAGGAAGGAAGGAAGGAAGGAAAAAATTGAACAAACTTTAATCCCCTCTTTCTGGAAGAACTGACTTAACCTGGTAAGGAATGACTGTAGAAGATCTCTATTTTGGGGCTCTCTTTTCTGAAGAAGTTTGGATTTGTTTTGTCTGCAGTTTGCAACCCATTGATTCTCACATCCTAGGGCAGTGATGGCGAACCTTTTGAGCTCGGCATGTCAGCATTTTGAAAAACCCTAACTTAACTCTGGTGCTGTGTCACATATAGAAATTTTTTGATATTTGCAACCATAGTAAAACAAAGACTTATATTTTTGATATTTATGTTATATATTTAAATGCCATTTAACAAAGAAAAATCAACCAAAAAAATGAGTTCGCTTGTCACCTCTGACACGCGCATCATAGGTTCGCCATTACTGTCCTAGGTCAATCTGCATCATAATTTTTGACTCCAAGTACTACCATTAACCTGCAATACTGACTCTTAAGATAAACCCAGATTAAAAAGAAGGGCCAGTTCAGTCTTGATACCTACCAGGAGTATAAGTCTTCCACTGGGGAATGAAATCAGGCTAGATTTAACCACCCTCTCATCAAGGAGGGATTCCCCCAAATCATGGGTGCAGAGTGAGGCTTGTACTAAGGTGATTAAGCTTATAGTAAGTAGCAGGGTACTTACAGGTGTTTCTGAGAAGCCTCTGGTTTAGCATCAGGCCTGAATTCAGTCATAGCAAGCTGTCACCCACAGAACTCTCCAAGGCCTTATTTAATTTCCTTTGAGTCCTGCCTAATGCTGTCTAGACTGGCCTTAAAGTGTGCCCTCCTAGTTTTGACTGCCTTCATCCAGTGACAGCTCATGAGATGCGCAGCCCCCACTCTTATCTCCAGCTGAGGCTCAGCAGCTATTGTGGGGAAGCTGTGTTATTTCACCTACCATATGCCAGAGCTCAGCACCTAGCAGTCTGCAATAAATAGACTTAGTACAGTCCGGATTTCTGTTCAGAAGAAATGCTAATGATGATAACAATTTACATTTCACAATGGGAAAGTGTGATTAGATGAACCTAAAGAAACAAATGGAAATTATTACTTTGTGCGATTTGGTTTATAGTTTCTTTAATGCAATTTTCATTGTTTTCCTATTTACTATCTTTCCTATTTTATTTCATGGAGAAGTAGAGGAGTAATTAGAATGTTCAAGCCGATGATGTACTTACTACTACTTAGAAGTAAACATTGATATCCAAGAAAAATTGGGCATTCCAGAAAAATGACGTACCCAAACTTTTGTCATGTTTTTTCAAAGTTAAATGGTCACACATGTTTAAATGCTATTTACTTTTCAATAGCTCTTTTAATTTTGCCCCCTTTTTAGTAACTGCAATGTCAAGTGAATTGTATCTACCATCAGGCATACTAGTATATCAGAGGGTCCTTCTCTCTAACTGAATTTTGCTTGATTATTCTTGAGCAATTAATTTACTCCATTTAAGCCTCTATTTCCTTATCATTCTCATAAAGGAATAATAATAGCTCTACCTTAAAGCATTGTTCTGGCCTGGCTGTGTGGCTCAGTTGTTGAGTGTCAATCGAAGCACCAAGAAGTCATCAGTTCAATTCCCGGTCAGGGCACATGCCCAGATTGCAGGCTCAATCTCTGGTGGTGGTGGTGGTGGTGGTGCGGGTGTGCAGGAGGCAGCCTATGAATGTTGATGTTTCTCTCTCGTCAATATTTCTCTCTCTCTCCCTCTTCCTTCCTCTCTCTCTCTCTAAAAATCAATAAAAATAGTTTTTTAAAAAGCATATCCTTGGATGAGGTGGGTTTTTTTTCTTTAAAAAGAGTTGTGCCTTAGCTGGTTTGGCTCAGTGGATAAGAGCATCGGCTTGCAGACTGAAGGGTCCCAGGTTCCATTTTGGCCAAGGGCACATGCCTAGGTTGTGGGCTTGATCCCCATTAGGGGGCGTGCAGGAGGCAGCCGATCAATGATTCTCTCTCATCATTGATGTTTCTATCTCTCCCTCTCCCTTCCTCTCTGAAATCAATAAAATTATATTTTAAAAAAAGAATGAGGTCCATATTTATAAAAACAAAAAAAGAGTTGTTCTAAAGATTGAATGAAATAATCCAAGTAAAATGTTTCACACAATGCTTGCCCCATAGTAAATGCTCAATGCATGTGCATCCATCATCATACTCACTACCATCACCATTAAACAACTGTATAATCAACCCACATACTTTGAATTTTCTTAACAATCTTTTAAAATAGTCTGCTATACATTATTAGTATTCTGGTCCTACCACAGTATTTGGCAGAAATTAAACATTTAGTAAATGTATATTATGTGTTGGTCATGTATTACTCCCTTTCTGTAGTTGCACTGAGGCAGAGCACGCAGCATCCCTCCTAGGCTGGACACAGTGTTAGGGACAGCAGACACAATAGATGCTCCATGACTGAAGGGCGCACAGCCAATCACAAACAATCCATTAGATGATGCAGAGAGCTACATATTCATTACAATGACAAGTGACACTAAGCACTCTCTCAATAAAAAAAAATGTATAAACTCTCCTGCCTTGCTCTTCACTGATTACTGATTACATGTAGGAAGAACGCTGCTGTAACCTATCCAGCATAATCAGCTGGCTGAGACCAGCTTCCATAGTACTGTTAAAGCACAGTGAGGAAAGATGCATCGCAAATCAAGCAGGCACACTGCCTGCCCATTAGCTCTTCTGTCTGGCATGAAAGAATGTACAAATTAAAACCATTAAATAGCAAATAGGCAAATGTTAAATACAGTGCAATCTACTTAATATTGTCACTTAAAAATATTTTTAAGTTTGTTCTTGTTGGAATAAAGATCATACATTTTGCATGATCCACACAATGGAGACAGTTTAGTATCCAATCCCTATACTGTATGGTTTAGTGGAAAGAGCCCTGGACGGGAAGTCCCCAAATTCTCTCTGTATAGTCCTGACTTTGTGATTTTTTTTGATAAGTCACCTTACATCCAGGATTTAGTTTTTCTCTGAAACGTGGCAGTTCTCTTCCAATCCTACAATTCTAAGTTTCCAATAATAACCCATCATCACAATCTGGGGTTTTGTTAGCATCATCTTCTGGAAACAGTGCCACAGACTACAATCAACTCCATTTTCTACCTTAGAATTCAACATTCCATCCTGGCTCTATCTCAGGGAGACAATATCCAATCAGCACTCACAATGCAGATTTGCTGCAGCCAGCCAGCTCCTTCTCCACATGAATGAAAATCTCTCACACAGTCCAAAGACATCATAAACCAGTGGGTCTCATTTATTCTCATCACAGCCTGCCCATGACAAGACGGCAGGTGATAAGGGCCATAGCAGGAATCAGATCACAGTACTTAGGACTAATTAAATCCCTTTATTCCAAATAGACACAGAGACCATTCTTGGTGATTAAAAAAGAAGACAGGCATTTCTGAACAGAAGAAAAAAATTAACATAATAAATAATGTCTTTATAAGCCACACATACACATATATTTTTGTACAGAAGCACACATACATCTTAATCACTTTTAAAATTAAGTTTTTGTGTGAAAACTAGGACATTTTGGCATGAGCATATGCCATGGTCTGGCTTCCCCATGTCATTTGTTATTGAATATGTAGATATTTTTAAAAAGCACACAATTGGTACTAATTTCACACTTAATCTACACACACTAGCCCTGGTTCAAGACTTAATACATACTACAATTATGAAGAAAAAAATTAGGTTTTCTGCAAGATGTGTTCTATCTCTAAAGCAAATCATTCTACAATATCTGCAGTAATATGTGGATGTGTAATACTGGTGTTTTCAAATCACATAAGACTTTGGTTTAAAATTCTTATGGTTTCTGATTTGGAGTTGTTGCTATGCCTTTAAAAATAATTTTCCAGTAGACATAAATGCATAGAGTTGTGTAAGCATCAAGTCCCTCCCACAATCAATGATCCTACACATCAATATCCAAAACAAAAACCTTTAATACTTTATATTTCATAACTTTATACCAAGATAATCTCAACCCTCTATATTATAAGGACATTTCTCAGGTGTCCACAGGTTTAGTGACTGTTCCAGTGCAGATTACCAGGTGCTGGAGTCCACAAATCTTGAGAGAGGAACTTAGGATAAATATACTATAGTGACCAAGTGGAATACATTGAGAAGAATGGACTGGCCCATTCACTGGTGTCTGAGAAGCTCCACCCTGCCTCTCCCCACCCCCAACCTGGCCTCCTCTGGCTGAAATGCTTCTAAGCATCGCCAAATCCTGCTCACCCTTCTCAGCAGGTCTACTTACTCCCTCTCTTGATGAGCTCTTTTGAACACGGTCAGCACTGCTGACCCCTCCTTGCTATAACCGGGGAACTCAGATCTCTCGTATCTCTCATTTCCCTTCCACCAGGCACTGCCTGAGCAAAAGCCAGGTCTCTACCCACGGCCCTGGGTCCTGGTGCTTTATCTATGCTATTGTCACACTGATTCCTTAGCTAATTAATCCCCTGGTTATACAAATTCAACCATGTTTAAAAAGTGATCCTCATAAATCATGATGGGCAGAAATGCTTGTTCAGGAAAAAAATCCCTTAAGGGGCAGTTCCTTTTGCAACTGTCTTAGTTGAAGGTAAGACTACAGACAGGAGAAGCTGTAAAGCCGTGAGCCGTGAGCTCCGATCCCTTCACTGCTCTGGCATCCCACCCCACCTATGCCCCACTCTTGGTCTCCACCTTCCCACCCCCATTCTGCCTGACTCCCCCTCCAGTTCAGCACTCAGTCACAATGCCTGCCCTTTCACCTGATAACAAAACAGCCCTTTTAATGGTCTCCCTGACTTAGCACACCCTGACTTCAACACAAACACATTAAGACATTCAACCGAAAGTATTCTTGTTGTAAGTTGCAGAGTGAAAGCTTTTGTTCTTTGGCTAACAGAACTTCAAGCATCAGTAAACAGGATTTTTATTGTTGTTTGGGGTCTAGAAGGACCAGTGAAGGGCACGCAAGTTCTTGCTGCTTTAGCAGTGGGCCTGGAGAGGGTATCGACCGCGACAGGCCATGCATGGAGAACTCTGTTCACACACTTTCCCCAACAAAGCCCTCTCCAAAAGGATTTTAGGCAATTTGAAGATTGGTGAGAGAGGACAATCGGGGTGAGGAGCTTCTGTCTGTTCCTTCGCAAGTATCTCTCTCTAAAAAAGTCCACTTTTTCTCTTTTCAACAAAGCACCAACACACTTCAATAAAAGTATTGTCCGTAACAAAATAAGTGAAGTATGAACATTCTCCAATGGCAATACACACTGGAACTGGTATCATATATCAAATTGTTCGTATAATCAATTCATTTCGCAAAACGTCCCTTCATTTCCCATCAGATTTCTTTTTAAAAAGACTATATTGTTGTCCTTTTACCAGAGTCCTTTAGCTGCTGCCTTCATTGATCCATCGCTCACTCACATTCTCAAGATGCTCTATATATTATTTGACACAGGACTTTAAACAGAATAATTTCAACGGATTTAGAAAAGCAGGTGGGCTAAAGAAGCTGAAAGCGGTTTGGATGTTTATTGTAATATGACCTTTTCCCAATGACCGTGAGCAAACACATCCATGGTACTAACACCCGCATGGGAAATACGCTGTCCAGGGCTTTAGTGCTCTTTAGCCATGGCCAAGTGTCCATGCTGGAGGTATAACTCTAAGGAGAGTTTTCATTCTTAGCCCAACTCACAGCACTCAGAGAACAATTGGCCATAAGAATTGTTTATTGGATGATCAGTTATCAATAATTGTTGAATTGTCAACAGGAAATGTATCTCTGAATAACCCCCTTTACCAGGAGGCTTTAGCCAATATACAGGGTGTTTCCAAGTTAACATGATAGACTGCACAAAGAGATACACTGTCGTTTTATACTACGAATAAAATTTTCACATTAGAAAACATAAATCATATTTCATTTTCCAAAGAATTTAGGAAGGCAAGCTGCCTTGTTGGGTAAAAGTGCTGATGCTCAGACCCCACCTCTAGGTGCTTGCCAGGCGGGCTCTACAAGAAAGTGTCTCCAGGTAAAATCCACCAGCTCCCATACACCAGTTCCCCTCTAAACATGTCTAAACGCTTCATATGCACCAATCTTTGATCTTCACAACTCTGCTCATTAGGCACTATCATTATCCCCCTTCCATACATAAGAAAACTAAGGTACAAAGTTAAACACAGAAATACCACTGGAACCAACAATTTCTTCTTCTAGATCAGTGGTTCTCAACCTGTGGATCGTGACCATCGGAAAACACATATAGCATGTCAGATATTTACATTACGGTTCAAAACAGCAGCAACATTACAGTTATGAGGTAGCAACAAAAATAATTTTATGGTTGGGGGTCATCACAACATGAGGAACTGTATTAAAGGGTCGCGGCATTAGGAAGGTTGAGAACCACTGTTCTAGATACATTGCCAGAAGAATTGAAAGCAGGGACTCAAACTGATCATTGTACACCCATGTTCACAGCAGCAGTATTTACAGTAGCCAGAAGGTGGAAACAATTAATTGTCCATTGGTAGATGAGTGGATTAACAAGATGGTATATATACAAACAGTGGCATATTAAAAAGGAATAAAATTATGATGTATGCTACAACATGATGAAGACAATATGCTAAGTGAAATAAGTCAGACACAGAAGAAATGTTGTAATATAATTGTGTTTACAGGAGGTAAATGACCTAGAAGAGTCAAATTCATAGAGATAAAGTAGAGACTAGGAGGAGGGAGGGGAGAATTATTGCTTAAAGGCACAGAGTTTCCGTTTTGGAAGATGCAAAAGTTCTAGAAATAAATAGTTATGGTTACAAAATACTGTGACTGTATTTAATGGCATTGAATTATACACTTAAAATTATAAATTTTGTTATCTATATTTTACCACAGTAAAAAAAAAAGTTAAAAAGAGAAATCTAAGCTGTAAAAAAAAAGTAGAATGCCATGTTCCAAATCATTGAGCTTGTAAATGGCAGAGCTTGGCCTGGAGCTCAGGCAGTCTGGCACCTGAGACCACCCACACACCAGCACCCAGGTCTGCCAACAGGGCTAGTTGTGTGAATGGACCAAGATACTCATGACTGACTCCCATTCACGCTGGCACAACCTCAAAACCACCAAGAGACCCCAACAAGGCCATCTGCAAGGCTGCCCATGGCTCTCACCTTCCC
The DNA here is from genome assembly GCF_964212035.1 of Myotis nattereri. Classification (NCBI taxonomy): domain Eukaryota; kingdom Metazoa; phylum Chordata; class Mammalia; order Chiroptera; family Vespertilionidae; genus Myotis; species Myotis nattereri. Next base: position 13,708,196 of record NC_138079.1, read on the forward strand.
TCCAACGCACCTCCAACTTGGACCAGACTCTACATCTCCAGCACTCGCCCTGCCTCAGCTCATCCCCTCTGCCTCCTCTCTTTAACTCCATGTTCCACAGATCATCCTTCCTATTTCAAACAAGATTCAGTTTGGATCAATAGAAGTACAGACGGAGTCAATGGCTGTCCCACCAATATCCCTTTCTAAGACACACCAGTATGTATGTCTAGGGATTTATTATTTTCTCTTCTAATGATAGTTTCTCACCAATAACTCTGTCACCAATAACACTCTTCTAAGCTACTATGTCACTGTATTTAATATCCTATATAATAAAAGGCTAATATGCAAATTGACTGAATGGCTGAGCAATCAGTTGCTATGATGTGCACTGACCACCAAGGGGCAGACGCTCAATGCAGGAGCTGTCCCCTGGTGGTCAGTGCATTCCCATAAGGGGAGCACCACTCAGCCAGAAGCCGGGCTCATGGCTGGCGAGTGCAGTGGCGGTGGCAGGAGCCTCTCCTGCCTCTGTGGCAGCGCTAAGGCTCTTTGACTGCTGGCTTAGGCCCACAGGGAGCTGGCCTAAGCCAGCAGTGAGATATTCTCAAGGGCTCCCAGACTGTGAGAGGGTGCAGGCCAGGCTGAGGGACTCCCAGAGTGCATGAATTTCATGCACTGGGCCTCTAGTTTCATATATGAAAATATTAAAAACAGTGACATAATAGCTTAGTGTCTCCTAAACTTTACTTTATAGTCTTATAGAAAAGAGGGTGATCTTATGCTTTATTTTTCCATTGGCACTTAATAGAAAACAACAGACACAGAGACACACAATAAACATTTGAGTAATGAATGTCATCCTGATGGGACCCTAAGGTGTTATAGATAATGGCAAAGTCTATGATTTGGACACTGAGATGCATTACGATTCTAGAGTGGTTTTCCAAACAGGTATAAACAGATTCTTCTAGAAAATTAAATAAACTAGTGTAATACAACAACATTAACGGGTTCAATTAAAAACAAACAAACAAACCTCATTCAGTATGTATAGGCATACATACAAAGAGAGGCACATTTAAAATCCCCAGAGGACTTATCAATCAATGTCATTTTCACAATTGGTCTCTAAGCCCAGACATCTCATAAAGGGTTCAGAAAGAATGAACATGGTGTTACTCCAGCAATTGTACTTGGTGCCAAATGACAATATCATCCATCAAGAAGGCATCACTGTAAATTCAAGCCAAGCCTGCCTTGGGCTGCATGCACAGACTTTTTTTTGAAATATTTTGGGGGCCTCAAAGCCATGCTCTTAAAGAATGACTGACCAGCTTTTCATTGGTATGCTTACTTTGAATTCATCAAGTAAAACACAGCAACCCATGAAATAATCTTTGTTCCCAATAGATCACTTAAAAATGAAATTTCCTCTTATATATATGTGGGAGTTAGTCCTCCATCTCACTAGAGATTTTAGAAAGTCAAAGTAATTGAAATATAGGAGAAGGACTGGGACAGCCCTGATGGAATAGGGAACAAGGTCTCTATGAATCCACCAGAAGGCAGAAGCAGGATCTAGGGCTGGTGGCAGGGACTTCTGAATCCTTGGGGATCTCTATACCAAATGTCCAGTACACACAGATGCCAACGCCCGCCCAATCCAGCCTGAGCCTGCATCAGGGGAGATGGCCACTGAGAACTGAACCTGCTGGCCATTCCCAGCTGGACACCTGGGACAGTCTGGATCAGAACCACACAGGAAATGAGCACTGCCACCTGTGGAACAGAAGCAGGCAGACAGGTATGGCCGCCATTACTTTGAATGAATCCCTGTCTGCCCTGATCTCAGTGGGGGACAGAGGCTGTGTGTCATCATCAGAAGCAAGTGGCCCCCGCTGCTATAGGACCAACCGGAGCTTTCTGGGGTTGGCAGTTTATGCCTTTGTCTTCAGGAGACACACCCAAGTTTCTGATCCTCTGACAGACGTCATAAGGCATGTGTGGACATCTGTGGTGCTATAAAAATATTTGGAAAGAGAAACCCCAGGACCCCGCTGTGCTAACCTGGGCAGATGGGTGCTTGCAGGAAGTGGCAATGCTTAAACCAAGGCAGCCTGGTTATGGTTGGTTTCACGGCTGAGAAATCTGAGAAGTAGGTATTGCTGACCCCTGACCAAAGGGAGATGGACAGCAAGGCTTGACCCAAAGGCAGCACTGTTTCCATCATATAAAAAGTTTTCCCAAATTAACCCACGAATGTTAATTATGAACACACTACCAGAGGCTGGGACAGACTCAGCTCTAATGTTCTATCCATTTGTGAAACACATAGATTTTTTTTAATGGAGATATTGTTATGTTTGAGAACTGATTTATTTAATTTCGTTTAAAAAATCAAATGTTCTGTAAAGCCAGTGCCCTCTTTCCATGAAGTATCTGTGATTTGTAGATATTCAGAAAAGGAGAGAAAGAGAAAGGAAATTCTTCTATAGCTCATAAATAAGAAATACACATTATGGTTCTACATCACACAAGCCAGCTCTGATCTATTTTTAACTCTGCTCTGGTGCTCACAAGAAACTCACAGGGAAAGAAAAAGATTCAATAAAAAGCAATATAAATAAATAAATAAATAAATAAATAAATAAATAAATTTTAAAAAGAAAACAAACAAAAACAGCAATATCCTCACAGGAGCATAATCAAATAAAGTTTAGTTTGGAAATTGGTTTTGTAGTCTCCTAAATACAAAGCATGCAATGGATTTACTATATCTCTAGCAAAACCATGAATATGAATGAGGACTTCAGAGTTAACCCAAGATTATGCAGCTAGTTTAAGCTTTATTCAGAGCAAAATTTCAAATAGAGTTAGAAATATTTTCATAAAAAAGGGCTAGAAAGAGATTAATGGTATTTTCAAACAATCTAAAATCATGGATTTGAAAGATCTTTCTTTGGTTTATCATCTTTAAAATGACTCAGAACAATATGCACTTAGGTATCTAGAAGAGAATTATCAAAATCCTTCTGCACTGATAACTCCATCATTCCTGTATTATTTAGAAATAGCAATTTATCTTGAAAATTACATATTGTATGCCATAAGATTACTTTTTTAAGCTGTACTTTTCCCTGAGCTTTAAGCTATACTGTATCCTGTAGTTTGCTAAATTGAGAATACCAAAATGTTTCTATCAAATGGGCATCCTAGATTCTCCCTGACAACAGTCCTTTTGGTTTTAACTCTCTAAGTGCCCACCTCAAAGTTTGCATCATCAAATCAGTCAGTATAATTCCATCTGGTAAGCAAGTGTGAGATGAGGATTCCAGAGTGGCTCATACTATCTAAATTCATAATGAATAAACAACTGAAAGCTTATTTCGGTAAATATCAATATCCTAAGATGGTAAAAAATTGGTGAATAATCCTGTCACTACAACCATTACGTGGTTTAAAAGAATACAGTTTTAGATCCAATTGGGCCACGTAGACACAAAAGTCATAGAGCTTATGTTTATTGCTTGGGGGAGTCACTCTCTCTGCTTTCAGGCCTTGGGGCCAGAACTTTCCAGGTGAGAGGACTGCTCACTCCAAAACGGACACAGCAGCATTTGCCTGGCAGGAATGGCCAGCCTCCAAGACCCAGTCCTCTGAAGCTGGGGAGATATCCCACAGGGCACTGCCCTCAAAGTCCTAGTATGCAAGATTTCCCAGAATCTGACACCACACGAGGGTGGTACGGCCTTGCCAACATTTTGAACCACATGTATGTCTTCACATCACGCCTCATCCATGACTTCCTGTCTCCATCACTCTTTTTGATTGGTCAGCCCCCTGGGATGGGTTACAGTACTCATTTTTGAAGGCAGTGACCATTCCTTATTCAGGTTCTCAACTGCCAATTATATTCCTTAGGGTAAAAAGTTATGTTAACCTGCGAACACACACCCTGTTAACACTGAAGAATTTTTAAAATAAACTACTCAGGAGCAATAGAACACAAGGCTTTTTCTCCTGCAAGCAATAAGAATAACATGCTATAGACATAACCATCATTAGTGGCTTACTCCACTGGTGGGAGAGGAGTGATAGAAAACATCAATACCTTATTAGAATTGCTCATTCTGAATTTACTAAAGGGTTTGATCCAGTGTGAACTACTGTCTCCAAAAAAAGTAAGGGTAGCCAAGAAAAATGGGAGTAGGGCAATGGCAACACAGCAAGTGTTGGAACAGAAGCAAACAAGAAAGGACTAAATAAATTAATCAAAACTATGCGTGTGACAGATAAGGAAGTGGGGAACAGAAGGGGATCATGGCCCCTGGGGTAAATTCAAACAGTTAAGATGAGCCAATGCCATGGGGATTATTACCATAGGTAGTCAATGTTAATTATTAAAATAGGACCACTCTGAAAAAGAGTAAAGAACAAAATAAAAGCCACCTATCATTTTGATATGTTTTTCTAGGCTTCCTGTCTATGAATATTTTACACAGTCGATATACTGCACATGGATATTTATAGTCTGCTGTTTACACAAAATTTTACACTAAGCATTATCACTTAACAATTATTTTGATCATTGATTTGGCTTGTCTGCTGAAGTCCAGTAACATTATTGCAAGACATGTTAACTGCAGTGAGTGCTGCGATGCTCTGCTCAGATCCCCTCAGGAAGTGAGTGCCAATTCCCCAAGCTGCTAGACCACCCACCAGACAACCTCAGCTGTCAGCCCCTTGTACAGGGACCCAGCCAAAGACTCTCTCTCCCTTCCTGGAGCAGTCTGTATCCCATGACCTGTTGACTTTGGGGTATAGAGGCTCAGTCTCCTTGCCCCAAGCAAACCCTACAGTTGCCCTGTAGTTCAACTGGGGCATTTGTTGTGAGGACCCAACAGCTCAACTTCTCCCTCAGCCCAGTCCTGCTTCCTTCTACAGCGCCAACTCCAAGAGCACCCCAAAAACTTCCAATGTGCTACTCTTCATATAGAGTGGGCTTCTTGGGGAACCCAACCTAAACGCTAGCACTTATTAGAAAAAAAAGGTATTTAATTTCCAACTTTTTCTGAGATAGCACCTATAAGATAATTTCAATTTCAAAATTTTAAAGTAGTCTTTTAGTCAAAAGGATGTAAAGATCTTTAAACTATAAAGCAAATTTTTATTAAGCCATTGAGCATCTACTGTAGGGCATCGGCCTTGCCCGGGGCTGAAATACATGACTAAACAGGCATAGTCCTTGATGCACCGCCCTTGATGTATAAATTCTGTGTGTGTGTGTGTGTGTGTGTGTGTGTGTGTGTGTGCGTATGTGAGTTACTGCGGGTGGTATGTGGTATACTGTGTGTTGTATATACATATGCAAGTTGGGGTGAGCAATCTACAAAGAACAGAACTATTTAAATATGGTATGAAATCAGTGAAATTGGTGGGAAATAAGAAAAAACACTGTGTCTAAAATATTTTTTTCTATCATTTTCAATTATTTCTATAAGCTCAAGAAAATAAAAAGGGGTCTTGGAGAAAACTAGACATCTGCTAGCTCAGGAAGTAAACTTGAAGCAATATTTGATAGCACTCATTTTTACATTAATTGCTGAGGTAAGATTTCCTAACTCACCCAAGGGGTGCCTGTTCCCCCTGACAGGGAAAAAGGGGGGAAGGGGATGCAGAAGCACTTGAAGTAGTCACTCTGCATAAAAGGAATCTGAGATTCAGAGGAAAAGAGGAAATTATGTGAGCAATTAATGACTCTTTTAAAATGATAAGGCAATTAGTAGAAACTTTAACACCAGCCACTGCTGTTCACATGAAGTGGCAGCCCCAGGGGGCTGAGAAGGGGAAAGGTGGAAATGCAAGTTCACGGAGACACTCCAGCCAAGAGGAGTCAGGAAGAGCGGACATCCATGTGCAGAAGAGGTCAGCCGTCTTCCCTAAAAGTATCGAATGTGCATTAATTCTTGCATCAACTATAAGACTGAATTCTTAAACAGAGAAGCATTTTTAGTAGGGAACAACACGATAGGTTGCGCTTGTATTTCTGAGCCATCAGTTAATGGCCCTCAACAGCTCTGTTAAATAAATCATACTCAAGAATGGTTCCTTGAAGTACTATAGGGACTTGACCTTCATACTCCTTCCCCCTGGGGTGAAACTTGGGAGCCCACAGCTACGCCAGGGAGAAAATACTTTCCCAGCAGCCACTGGGAATCATGAACAAAAGCTGCTAAGAACTTGGGTAGTGAGCACCCTTTGGCCAGCGGTCCAGCTGGAGCCTGGAGGCACAGGGGAACCCGGCCCCAGCTAAGCCCTGATATCCAGCACAGCCCCTCGGTCCCTGGTGACCCATGAACTTCCTTCAAAGGCCTCCCGCCCACATCAACATCCTCACCTAAGGCAGCTCCTCTCTTTGGCTACATGGAGACACAAGTATTACTATTAGAGGGGCTCTCAGGCAGCTTCTCTCAAACCCTGACAGGTTTTCAAATTACCCCAGCATCCTGAGATGCTGCATGTCAAACAAGCTGCCAGGTGATGATGTGCCCGGGCGTGGTACCTCACTCTGAGAAGACAGGGCCTGGTGATCTAGACGGCAGAGGGAGGAGAAGCTGGCACAGCATCGCTGAGTGCGCCCTGCATTCCCTGTTTGAGGGAATGAATGTATTCAGAGCATGCCGGCTTCTGTACACGATGACTTACAGGATCATCTTAAGCAAACAGTTCCCTCCTTAGCCCACCTCCACCTCCACCTCAAAAATCAACATCCATCCTTCCCTTCTCAAATGGCAGGAATACAAAAACAGCCTTTCTCCCTCCCACCTTCTTAATTAATTTGATGAGTAAGAACATCTTGTGGTAACACTGAAAACCACAAGGTTGTTGCATATAACTGTGAACTCCCATGGTCTCCAGGTTGTTGCAGGCATTAGAGTTCCATTTTCCTGGAAGGACACTTGGGGAATAGTGTAGCTCCAGGGGTGAAACTCTGCCCCGGGACCTGCCGCATGCATTTCAAATTGGAGTCTCAGGCTCCTTGTCTAAAACTGTGAGAGACGCCTCCTCTTTAGAGAGTTTTTACCTGAATAAAATGCATTGGAGTAAGGGGACCTGTTTGTGAGCTAAATATTCTGAGAAACACATAAGCTAGCTTTTTCTCAAATACTTTTCTGACGACCCACTCATCCTGCTCTAACTTAACACTTAAAAAATAAAAACAACCACATTTTTCTTTTTATGAAACATTAATTACTCTGTATTAATTTAAAATAGAGAAGCAATTCTAATAAAATGATTCACTTTCTCACTTTATCAACTGCACTGCCTTGTCAAAGAAACAGCCTGAAATATGGCATAAAGTGTGCTTTAAAATGCCCATGTAGAACATCCTCTTGTGTGTGCGATGGCACTGCGCTATATTTTGTTCTCCAGTTTGTTTGTTTCCTATACATAATTTTTCCCTTAGGTAGTATCATGTGAAATTTCTTGCCATGCTTTCTTTACTCTCCATTAAAAGGTGAGCATTTTGACAAGTGTAATCTTGTATGAGGCAGCTTTTTCTTTGTTTATTCCATGGGTACTTACAGATTGAAGGAAGCTAAAAGTATTACTTCATCTTTAATCTCACAGATATTATAAAATATATGGTATTTCAATATTCAACACATCTCAGAAATATGGAATTGGTGAAATGCAAAAAATATGCAGTGGGAAAATTATACAATTAATGAAACTTATAAAATGGTTGACTTAGGAAGGCTTTTTTCCCCCCTGGTGTTACAAGTATGAGCTCTGGACCTCCACTCCTGAGTTCAGATCCCAGGGCTACCCTGACCGGTTGGGTGACTTAGAAAAGTACCCTGAACTGTCACCTTCTGTTTCGTCATCTGTAAAACAGGGTTAACCCAGAACCACCCTCATGGGCTTGCTGTAAGATTTAAATGCAATCTTATAGTGAAATGCTTAAAGAAGCCCTTGACTCATAGTGAACACTCAATAAATATCAGCTTTTATGATTTCAAAATGCATTTAATCATTTGGAGCAGTGGTTCTCAGTGTGGTCTGGGCCTGTAGGATCAGCATCACTGGGAAACTTAGAAATACAGCTTCCTGGCCCTGATCCGAGACCCACTGAACTAGAAACTAGAGGGGTGGGCAGAGCGGGCACAGCAATTAGTCTTTAATAAGCTTTCCAGGTCATTCTGATGCACTCTCAAGTTCACAAACCACTGGAATAAAGGCAGAATACACCATTGACCCTTTGTATAGATAAGCATTCCCAATGGTTCCTTATGCATGAATTAATTTGAGTTTCTGAGGAAAATGCTGGTTAACATCTATCAAGCACTACTTAGAGATGACCCAGGTAACCTTAACATAGTTATGATCTTTCTAGCACTCCAATATTCTGAAGCAAAATTTGCCCGCAGGTTAATAAATTAAATATCTGAAAGATAATGTAGAAATTACCTGTTTTGTTATGGTGTAACTCAATACAAACTTAAGTGCAAATATTGGCATTAAAACCTTTCATCAAAAACATTATGGGACTGAATAGAATTTATATACATTGTACAGCTCATAGCTTTGAAAAATCCATTGATTCTCAGATATTATATGATTCTTTAGAGTTAGGCATCAGTATCCTACAGGCAGGGAATAAATAGTTACCTTAAAGATGTTATTTCCTTTTTATTCTGTTTTGAGGTGGGGAAAAAAGCAATGACAAATGATGAAGATATGCTTAGGTTGGGGGAATGGGCGCTCTTGTAGGATGGGGTTTAGAAGGGAGGACTCCTCCCAAAAGCAAGAAGAAGGGTGAAGTATAGCCTTAAAGCGTGGTATTAGCTTTAGAAATAGGGTTAGGAAAAGCATATTTTTAATATCCTTTATAAAAAAGAAGTAAATAGAACTGAATAAAATACATACTCATAAGCTTTATATATATTTCTTCATTATATTATCTGGTAAAATCATATTATAAAGTGTTGAATAGTAAGTGCTACTTCCCAGCTCCTTAATCACCAGTTTAAGATTCTACACTCACACACAATATTCCTAGAATATCCTGAAGGAACTCAAGAGCCCATCTGCCATTTGGTGGATTCACCATGGAGGAAATCTGAAGAAACTCTTCCTGAATGATTACTGTTTTAGAGCAGATTATATCCATGCTCCTACTGGTTTATTCCAAATAGCAAAGTAGCAGGTGTCTATAAACCAATCCCTTCCCTGGGACTAGCAGATTGAGCACAGACTCTAATCCCTTAAGTATTAGACAGACTCAGTTTCCAATTATTTGGAATAGTATAGAAGTAAGGATTTCCACCTAACAGAAGGGTGGGAGAAGGGAAGAAAAAATGATGAATTTTTGCAGACATGCAGTGAAGCATACAAATCTATGACAATCATGTAATAATTTTCTGCCACAAATCTCTGCTCATCCAAAGGAAGCACAGTTATAACTTGTACTCATTTCAACACTTTCATCAACCTAATAGCTTTCTCATTTAACCAAGGGCCACTATGCTTAAGAGCATTCTTACCACATCAAAGTAAGGGATGCTGTATCAACAGGTCAAAGACATTTATTTATTATAATGATTTTCTTCCTTAATTTCAAAGATTAATCCCTGCCATTAAAGCTGCTGCTTCTGCTAATTTCATAACACTTTCTGGATGCAAAGACACCCAGTAAGTAACGTGGCAGTTGAACAACTTTACTCTGTATGTTCCATCATTACTCAATGACATTCTACTCAATATACAGACTCCTAATAAAGAGAAAAGGAAGTAATCCAGGGCTTGGTGCCTTGTTAGTTATTTTTTTGAAGAGCTCTTTTCTAATCAGACTGGCTGGGAACACTTAGGTCGATGCCTTCTGTTTTGTAGGGCTCTCAAACAATTCACAGGATGTTATTCTTAATGACAAAGTTCTTATAAACAATTCTACATAGTTTTCCAGTAGGCTAAGAATTTTCACCTGGCTGTCTATAATAAACGTTAAGTGACATCAACAAAAGCCATAAATAATTCTTTTTTTTAAATATATTTTATTGATTTTTTACAGAGAGGAAGGGAGAGAGATAGAGAGTTAGAAACATCGATGAGAGAGAAACATCGATCAGCTGCCTCCTGCACATCTCCTACTGGGGATATGCCTGCAACCCAGGTACATGCCCTTGACCGGAATCGAACCTGGGACCTTTCAGTCCGCAGGCCGACGCTCTATCCACTGAGCCAAACCGGTTTCGGCCATAAATAATTCTTATAAAAATTATGTGAAGCATGTACACTACATTTTTAAATCCCTAAATTATTGTTATTAAGATTAATTAAAAGTATCGCTGTTAAGTTGCTGCTTCCTAGATGTGTGGTGTCTACTTCAGATCAATTCAACTTTTAAGTGTAAAATGGGTCTTGTTGCCCTGCGTTCAGTGTGTGGGGGATTGGAAGATGGACATGTCAGGGTTGCTGCTCTCCAGGTCCACCCCATGGCAGATGCGAGACACGGGATTCCTCAAACAGTGTGTACATGTGAAGACACTTAAGGCTGTTCTTTGACTTCGAAGGCACTCTGGCTGTCTACAGAGTGCATCCACATTTGAGTTCTTACCCCTTCCCAGTGACTGGTGTCTTGGGAGAGCTCACTTGTCTCTGTGGCCCAGGGCACAGTCCTTGGTCTACCATTCAGCAAGTTTTTCCCACACCGCCTGAAGCTAAGCGGTGTCAGCCCAAATGAAATATGTCTGCACCTGTCTTCTAATCACCTTGTCATTTACAAGTGGCTTCGGGATACTGGGGTCACTCTGTGCTGCTGTTCTTTGAAGAATCATTAGTACAGGTCTGTGGTCTAGATGAGCAAGTCATTCAGTTGCAAGAGTTGACTCCGTGTAATACTGATGCAATGAGCAGGTCATGGGTGACTCCAATGACCAGTGTAATTCACAGCCCTTCTCCAGCCGATGCTAGGTCATCCGTCTCCACAGAGACATTCATGGCCCTGTCATGTGTCTCTCTACTGGAACTGCCCTCTCTCATAGGTTGAACCATATGCAATTGCTAGAGATAAAGGTTGCATGGTTGGTTATTATAAATCTCATACATTTGACCTAATATTTCTATAAATCCACACACTATTCCACATGGCTCCAGTTGAAAATGAACTGCATGCACACCTATGGTCTTGCTGCTCACTTCAGCTTCAAGAAATCTCTTGCCGAAACCGGTTTGGCTCAGTGGATAGAGCGTCGGCTTGCGGACTGAAAGGTCCCAGGTTCGATTCCAGTCAAGGGCATGTACCTGGGTTGCGAGCACATGCCCAGTAGGAGATGTGCAGGAGGCAGCTGATCAATGTTTCTCTCTCATCGATGTTTCTAACTCTCTATCTCTCTCCCTTCCTCTCTGTAAAAAATCAATAAAATATATATATTATTAAAAAAAAAGAAATCTCCGTCTCCTTCAAAGTCCCTCTTTAGGGCACCTTCATGCAGCCAGCATAGCTCTTTATGACATGTTCCTCACCATTATGCTGTTGAGGACGGGTCCTCTTGAGGGCTGTTCCCATTCCCCTTCACCTTTGTATTTATAGATCCCTTTGCTCCATGTGAGTAAGTGCTCACACTTTATTTGCAAGAGTCACTGAGAATCCCAGAGGAAGTAGAGAAAATGGTTATTATCTGGATGTGTGGTCATAATGCCCATGTTTAAATCCCAAGGTAATTCTTTCCTATCAGTTTATATCCCCACTTGAAAATGGAAATAATAATAGTTTATTCTTATCTCATAGATTGGTAGGAAAATTAAATGAGTTAACTCCTCAAAAAGTGCTTAAAACAGGCAAGGGTTCAATGAATATCTGCTATTATTATTATTTCAAAATGACAAATGCTACAAATCAGTCTCTTGTAGACTCAGAGTCCAGCCCTTCCATAGAGACACTGAGGACTAGACCACAGAATACCAAGCTGTTGGTCTGATCTGAAGCCTGGTGTGTACATCCCTGGGCATCTTTAATGATGAAAAAAGGCTATTGGAGAGCTCAAAGAGGAGGCCATGACCCCTGGCTGCATGAGGGAATCACCAGGGGCACTTTAAAAGCTATGAGTCCCCAGGCTCCTTCTCCAACTGGTGACATCAGACTCCTTGAGGCTGGGGCCCAGGCATCAGTGTTTTTATGTTTCCCAGGTGATTCTAACAGTCCAGCCAGACTTGAGAACCGCTAAGGTAAAACACCCTTGGACCACACTTAACTATTACTTATAGTAGTTTAGTACTAGATTTTGTGATGCTAAGCAACTATAGAAAAGAGTCCCCACACCCCAATTAGGAAAATATCAATTTCTGACTTTGATTTCCTCAAATTGTTAATTTAGTAACAAGAGTTTAGGGATCAGGGAAAAAGCATAACTAAGCTTCTAGCCTTAGAGAATTACAAGCACACTTACATTTTTCTATAAAGGGCTAGAGATAATGGACAGGAAATAGTTTTATCTTTGACAAGGGAACATTTATATACTTCACCTACAGTAAATGGATTCTATTATTTGACTACAATAAACTTTCCTCAGGGCACAGGAATCCAAATGCAAACCAGGCCTCAGCAGTTGAGTTCTATATGAGACATTTCCAGATTCTCAGAGCCATCATTTCCTACCTTTCTTCATTATTGGCCCCCTTAGGAGTCTTTTTAGACTTTTCCCCCTCAAACCCCTATTCCCAATGCAATTTTAACACCACAGATACACTGCATATCTGTTTATGTACTTGTGACCTTTGGAGGACCACAGAGCACTACAATGTCTAAGGTGATTTTGCCCTTCCCAACAGAAAACAAGTTCTGCCCCTTTGGAGCCATCACTGCCCCCTATTGAGAATGTTTGTTGCAATTTAAAAGGCTCTATCTGTTGAGAGCATGAGCTGTGAGGGAGGGGTTGGTACAGAGGAAACTTAAGAGGATACTTCTCAAAGCTTAGATTCAGAAAAGATTCACAGTCAGTAACAAACTGTGTCAAGTTCTAACCACTTGCCCTGTATCATGCTGCAGAAACCTAATGTCTGGTAAAAGCAACCTTCCTTTGAGGAAAAGAAAAACAGGTAGAAAATGTAAAATTTTAAAATGACTCTAGTCACTCATGATTTCAAACATCCTTTTAACATTGCAGATTTTTCTGCTCATTATTTGAGTGAACTCTCAGAATGATAATTCTGTTAACTTTCTTTAGTGTTAAACAATTTGATGGCTACAGATGCTGTCATAAGTTGGTAATATACAGCAGCTAGTATTGCAAATTATTTTATTATTATCTACAACAACTTCCATTTACATCGTACTTTACCACTTAAATTTTTTACATACATTATATTACTTAAATAATGGCAAGGTGGTGAAAGACTTATGTATTTAATAATAAACTCAAGAAAGCATAGAATCCATTCAAGTTATTAAAATTATACTTTTGAAAGAAATGAAAAGCTTGCTATACAACTCAACTCAAGCAATTTCTCAATAAACATATGAAAGAGAATGGCTTCCATTTTTACTATTAATGGTGTGTAAATCAACCCAAGCCTCTTCTGGAGTACCACAAAGCCTTATTAATGCATCACACTACCTCCCATTTTTGTGGGCCCTGCAACACCTACAGCAGGGAACAGAGGCTAAACATTTGGGGTGAGCACCGCAGGCTCTCCCTGAACTTCATTTCTGATTCTAGTACTCTCATTTATTAACACTAGTCTTCACATAAAAATCTCAGAGTAAGCAAGATATATGATTGTTTGGCATATGTAGAACTCAATAAAAAATATGTGTATGTCCTCTAACCGCACTCTGGGGTCACAATAAGGTATTGGAAGTAAATGGAATGAACCTTTGTTTATGAATCCGCTCAAGCGACTACTGCTAAAGTCGCTGAATTCTTCTCAGGTCTAACCCTGAAAACTATTCAGAGATAGATGGCATGGGCAGGTCTTCTTATCATCTTCTATGTAGATTAAGTCCTATGTAGATTACACCCCAGGCAGTAAAAAATGTTTCTATATGCTGAAGTATAAGAGGAATTGATCAGAAAGGTGATGAACTGTGCTGTCCACTCCAAGTAATTATTCTACAAATATACAGTCATTCCATGATCTAAGGACGCTGTAGCAGGACAATGGGGTTTAGGGCAGAAGATATATTATTACTTATTTGTAACAACTAGATCGTTTGAAGGCTTTTTATGGGCTGGTTTCACTCTATTTGTTAATGTTTTACTCACTCATTGAATTGAATACACAAGTAGTGGTATATCCATCCATACAATGGAATACTAAGCCACACAAAGCAATGAGCTATTGAAACCTATAACAACTAAAATTTAATAATTCTTTGTGATGAAACACAAATAAAGAATTCAAAGGAGTAACTTTAACTTGGTTAAATGAATCTATAAAAAAACTACATTAAGCAAGTGATCAGCAATCCCACTTGTAGCTATATACCCAACAGAAATGAAAACATATGCACATAAAGACTTGCACATTAATGTTCAAAGCAGCACTACTCATAATAGTCCAAGATAGGAAACAACCAAGCATCTAACAACAAATTAATGGATAAATAAACTGTGGTATAGCCATACAAAGGAATATTATTAGGCAATAAAAAGGAATGAAGCATTGATACATGGTTCAACATGGATGAACTCTGAAAACATGATAATTAAATGGAGCCAATCATAAAAGACTTCATATTGCATGATTCCATTTATATGAAATGACCAGAAAAGGCTGGGAAGAGTATGAGAATTCTTTTTGGGGTGATGAAAATGTTCTAAATTTCATTTTGGCAATGGTTTCAAGACTGTATATATCTATAAAACCATTTTATATATAATTAACTTTTATACTTTAAATGAGTGAGTTGAATTATATAAAAATATTAAAAATAACAGACTGACAACTTTTAGAGCAGCGGTTCTTAACCTGTGGGTCGCGACCCCTTTGGGGGTTGAACGACCCTTTCACAGGGGTCACCTAAGACCATAGGAAAACACATATATAATTACATATTGTTTTTGTGATTAATCACTATGCTTTAATTATGTTCAATTTGTAACAATGAAAATACATCCTGCATATCAGATATTTACATTATGATTCATAACAGTAGCAAAATTACAGTTATGAAGTAGCAACGAAAATAATTTTATGGTTGGGGGGCAGCACAACATGAGGAACTGTATTAAAGGATCGCAGCATCAGAAAGGTTGAGAACCAGAGAGTAGGTGGGGTGGTGGAAGTGGGTGGGGAAAGATTAACTAGGGAACTTATATGCATAGCCCATGGACACAAACAATAGTGTGGTAATGGCCTGGGAGGGGAGGTTGCAGGATGGTGGGAAAAAAAACAAAGGGGACATCTGTAATATTTTCAAAAATAAAAGTAAATTAAAAAAATAAATAAATGAAGCATAAAAAATAATAACCTCAAAGCAGTTCTTACATTGCTAAAGACTAAAGGAATTACATTTTTTTAAAAAGGTTGCCTACTCTTCTACCCCACTTCTTACCAGTACAAAAAGAAAATAAAACAAAGTGAAAGTTAAAAATATTTTATTTTATTTATTTATTTTTTGATATTTTTATTGATTTCAGAGAGGAAGGGAGAGGAAGAGAGAGAGAGAAACATCAATGATGAGAGAGAATCATTGATCAGCTGCCTCCTGCACGCCCCCTACTGGGAATTGAGCCGCAACCAGGTCATGTGCCTTTGACCAGAAAGGAACCAGGACCCTTCAGTTCGCAGGCCAATGCTCTGTCCACTGAGCTAAACCAGCTAGGGCAAAGTTAACAAGACTTTAAAAGAAGACCTAATTCTATAATCTTCACAGATTACTCACACAAATATCCTGTCAGATTCTAGGAACAAATTACAAAAGTAATGAGAGAGTTTAGCAAGTTTGCCTATTATCAGATCAATACATAAAAATCAATTGCATTTTTATATAAAAAAGAAACTCTTAGCAGTCGTACCTTATAAAAAAGATAACATTTCCAAGATCAACAAAAACTCCAAGGAACTTAAGAATGAATGAAACAAAGAATAGAGCAAGGCCTTTGAGAATAAATTTATAAACTTAATTGAAAGACATTAAATAAAATAGACTGACATCAGGTTCATAAATAGAAAGACTCAAAATAATAAAGCTGTAGTCTGGCCGCCATGGCTCAGTGGTTGAGCATCGGCCTATGAACCAGGAGGTCACTGTTTGATTCCCCATGAGGGCACAAGCCTGGATTGAGGTCTTGATTCCCAGTGGGGACCATGCAGGAGGCAGCCAATAAATGATTCTCTCTCATTATTGATGCTCCTATCTCTCTCGCCCTCTCCATTCCTCTCTGAAATCAATAAAAACATAAAATCAATAAAAATGATTAAGTTATAATTTTCCCCCAATTTCCAAAAGTATAATATAGATATGTGAAAATTTGATACATGATAGACATGGCATCTTAACTAATAGTTGGTATTGGAACAACCACTTATTTACATGCAAGAAAACTGAATCTCTACCTTTGCAAGTTCAAAAACAAACAAACAGACAAAACACAATTATAAATGAATTCAATAATTTACTGAACAAAAGGTATTACTCTGCAATTATTAAAATAGCAGACATTGATTTAATGTTGCTTTTAGTAGGTAAGATTTCTTTAAAAATATTCCAAAAACATAAATCATAAAGGAAACAGACATAAAAAAATGAAACAAGTTTCAATAAGATAATTGTAACATTCAGCTAACAAAAGATTAGTATCCAAATATATTGAGAATTAAAATAAGAAAAAAAGAAAAACCACCCATCAAGAGATGTACAAAAGACATAAACAGGCATTTAATGGAAGAAAAATAATGAATATTTAATAAATTTATTTAAAATGCTCTTGGTGCAGAAGTCAGGGAGATACAAACTTCAAACCCACCATATTTGCACCAACAGCACCAACAAGTACTTTGAAAAGAGTAAGTTTCTCTGAGTACATGGAGCAATAGATTATTCATTGCTGATGGGAATGTAAGTTTGAACAGCTACTTTTGAAAGCTCTTTGGCTTTATAGAGGACTTGCAGATATTCATATCCTACAAGACAGCCAGTGCTTTTCCATGCACACCCAAGAGAGACGCTTACACACTCTCAGGAGGAGTCCTGCATAATTATGTCCCAAGCCATATGTTTCTAAAAGCAAAACCTGCAAAGTCTGCAAATGTTCTTCTCAGGAGAAAAGATAAATGCATTTGGCATATTCACATGATAAATTAGGAGGCATCAGTAAAAAAAAAAAAAAAAAAAAAAAAAGGCATAATCCTCAAGCACCCATATCAACATGAAAAAAAAAAACAAAAAACCCTGGAGAACATTACAGTTGAGTTTTAAAAAAGCATGTTGCAAAGAATATGGAACATAACCATGCAAGATTAAAAAACAGGCAAACCAAATAATATCTTGCATATTTGGATGCATATGTGTAGGGAAACATAAAGAAATTCAAGGGAAAGAATAAACACAGATTCAGTGGAGTGTTGATCTAACTCAGAAGTTAGAGATACCAGGAGAGAATGGCAGGGAAGTCTCCAACTACTGATCAAGTTCTATTTCTCAGCAGGCCTATTGCATTTTTAAACTACACACATAAAAATACCACATATTCTCCACTGTATATATTATAGATGGAGTATCTGTAATACTCTACATACCACTATCTTACAATAAAAGATTAGTTTCCAAAAATTATGTTTGTATAGCATAAGCTTAAAATGTTTTCTTTATTACTAAAGCTCTATTCAAAATGATAGCATTTTAAAAATAGGCCACCAGTCCATTTTAATAGAATAATTTTATTTGGAAGTATCTTATTCCATTATTGTATTCAAATAGCATCTCAGAATTTTACTTGATTTTGTACTTTTATAACTGAAAGAATTCTCCCTGGGAATAATAATTCCAAGTTAAATTTTCTGTGAAAAAATGGTGAATCCAATCCCTTGGTAGAAAGACTGCCATCTCCTCTATAACTTACTTCCTAAAATTCCCTTGTTTTGTAGTTTTTTACTATTTCTTTAAAAACTTTCAAATATTCTATGGAGCTTCATTTCTTCATTAGTTTCTGATTCCTTTGTTCTGACTCCATGAGTTGCACACGGAACTGAGTTCTGATTAATTTTTTTTCCCTCTGGAATGCTGGTCCATTAGCCAAATATAATATGTACTTGAAATGGCCAGATTTAAGCTTAAAATACATGTCTGCGTCCCAACCCCAAAGGGCAGATTAAATAGAATTGAGCTCATTTAATTCTCTCTTTGGAAATATGATTTTGCATTTGCTGTGTCCTCTTAGTATTAGGTGGTTGATCATGCACATGAAGGTTAACTTGATTAAAACATTTTGTTATAGACACTAAAAAGAGCAGTTTTAGTCTTATTTATTTTTTAAAAAATTTAAATTAAATCTTTATTGTTGAAAGTATTACATATGTCTCCTTTTTTCCCCCATTGACCCCTTCTACCACCCCCATCCCCGCCCCAGGCCTTCCACACTATTGTCTGTGTCTATAGGTTATGTATTATGTACATACAAGTTCTTTGGTCGATCTCTTCCTACCCACCCACCACCTCCATCTTCCCTCTGAAATTCCACAGTCTATCCTATGCTTCTATGTCTCTGGATCTATTTTTTTCATCATTTTGTTTATTAGATTCCACTTATGAGTGAGATCATGTGATGCTTTAAAAGAGAGGGCATTTTTAAGAAGGGAAAGATCTTGTTCACATCCCTATTAAGTAAAGTCACATCCTAAAGGCAGCATTAGGCTGAAGGCTACATGAGGTCAGGGGACTTGCTTTCCTCATTCAGAGCTATACTCCTAGTGTCTATTACACACATATATAATAGGTCCATGATCTCTATATGTTGAATAAGTAAATGAATGAATGAATGAATGAATGAATGAGTGGATTAATGCAATCTCACACTCACAAAGGGAGGGCTTTGCAAACCCACATTCCTATAGACTTTTCCTTGTTTTGTTGACCCCAGTAACCCACCATATGACCATGGGCAATGCTTCCCTGGATTAGGGGCCTGATAGGCAGACTTCAGCTTTCAGTCACAAATTCCAAAGGGAAGCCCCTAAGCCCATCAAAGTCCCCAAAAGCCTTAAAAAATGCTAACCATTCCAATGTTTAAGTAATGTTGAGGATTCTCTATCCCCACCTTCATCTCTTTGGTAAAATTCTTTTCTAGTACCAGGTTATAAAGGCATTAAGTGAAACTTACTAAGAGTAGGACATAGCCACTCAAAATCACAGAGACTTTAAGCAACTATTCACTTGAGGGCAAATACAATTTTGGTAATAATGAGAAAGTATCTTAAACAGTATGATGCTTCAGTGAATCATGTCTATATTATTACATACATATTGTTCACCCATTAATTTAAGAACACCTCTTTACTGTGGTATTCCCTGGCAGAGAACAGCAATAGTTAGAATACACTGTCTTCAGTTAACTTGATATCATCATAACCACTTACTAAATAAAAGAAGGTATAAATACATAGCATCTCTTTATGAAGATAATGACATTTCACATCTATTTGTACATGGGACAAATAAGTCATAACTGTAATAGTCATGGCAATTAATTAACTAATCAGGATGAGGACCAACCCACAAATATCGAATAGTTTCTCAATGACAAACACTGTTATTTGTTCTAAACACAGTTTAACATGTAATTTTTACAATCAACTTCCAAGGTAAGTACTATTCTTCACAATTTACAGGCAGAGGTATGGAGTCTTTGAAGGACCAGTATATTTCCCAAGTCACATAAGATAGCAATAAGCAGAGCTAAGATTTTAATCCAAACCTTATAGTTTCCAAACTCCATTGTCATAAATAGCACCCTGTGCCACCTCCTAAAATCAGAGCTTCCGAATTTGTTGGGCAATTATGGTATGACAGGCAGTACCTACATCCCAAAAGACAGAATGAAACTCATTGCCTTAAATGAGAAATGTCAAGACACGGCAGTGAGCTCTCCACAGGTGGAGACCATCATTTACACGTTAGAGAGAGGTTAATTGCTAAGTTTGGGGTAAAGTTGGCAGTCATTCATTTGGATAGAGCTTTCCAATAAAACCTTGCTGAGAGTTAAATTCTCAAATAAGTGCGTAAGACTAAGCAACAATGTGTGAAGATTTTTTTAAACTTCCTCAGCTCTTGAGGTACTAAACAAACAGATGTTTGAGAGGGCTGAGGCTTGTGAATACAGCTTTACTGTCAACAAATTAGGTAACATCTTTGCTGCCTGCTGCTAACGCAGCAATCTCTTAAATTTAAAATTCTATGATAGCTTCTCCTGGATAAAGGGGAATTAGGATACATTCACGTACATGAAATAAAAAAGAAATCCAAGTTTCCTTCTTGAAAATGGGCAATAGTTGTGGTAGAAACTAAGCTCAGATTGTTGGCCTCACCTATCAAATGTTTACATTTTTTTGAAATAAATAATTTTGCAATCCTACATTGTCTCTTTTAATACAGATGAATCTGCAGACCCTGCCAACTCTAACAATGAAACCAATGTAAAGGCTCAGGACCTTGCTGGAAGTTTTCTGACCTATCTCCTGGACAAGAGCTACCATCTCCAACTTGTGCTGCAAAGACCAGCCTCCACAAGCTCCCATTCATTCTCCATGCAGCTGGCAGAGCTAGAGCTGGCCTCATCACGTCCTTGGGTAAAACCATCTTCACGTTCTATTGATTGCCCAGTCAACAAAACGCAAAGTCTCTAGGTCTCTGGCCTGACCTATATGGCTGCTCACAAGAATGGTTATGTCTGTCTGTACCTTTATCCAACACATTCTGTCCCTTGGACTTGCTATTCCAACCACACTGATTCCAAAATTGACTCTTGTCTTTCTGACTTTGCACTCTCCCTCTGAGCAGTGCCTTTATCCTGATTCATACCCTGCTAATGTTTCACATGATTAACACACAAATATCTGTCTGTGAAACCATCTCATGACTTCCTGTTCCCTTCACAGCACCAAGGAATTGTCTCATGTCTTCCGTGCTTAGATGTCTCTCTCTGAACTCCTGGAGGCCAGGAACTGCATCATATTCATGCCTGGAGCACAAGAAATGTTGATTCACATGCTCGACCCTCAGAAGTACGGCATAACATTTATTTAAATAGAGCCAGTGATTATTTCTTAAAAGGCCCACTCCATGTGATTGCTCAGTGTGAAACAGTCTGTTCCAGTTCCCTATCTTTACCCCAGGATTTAGCCAAACTATCTCAAAAATCTATGAATCAGGAAGCAGGCTCTCAGCAGACACCAAATTTGCCTGTGCCATGATCTTGGACTTCCCTGCCCCCAGAAATGTGAGAAATAAATTTATGTTGTTTATAAGTCACCCAATCTATAGTGTTCTTTTATAGCAGCCTGAAGAGACTAAGATTATAGGATAATGAGCATTTTAGACATTTATAGACATAAGTATTAGTATAATTTGTTTATTGGAAATATGCAAGAGAATAATGAATAATTACTCTGGATGTACTTAAAAGCAATGATAACATATATGAACACCCTTTACTTCATTTGTATAAGAATGAATCTCAGAAACATATTCCAATAAAGACTTCAAAATAATAATAATCATTGGGATGGGGAAGGGAGGAGGAAAAAGAAACAGAAAATAAGTCCCAAAATGAAGTGGGTAAAAATGAACTGGGGTTATTTAGATGGTCATTTACAACATAATTCAAGAACAAGCATTGTGGCGAGGCATTTTAGCATGTGTACTTGAGACATAAAGATACCTGGGATCAAACATCAGTAACTGGTCACTATCTGTTGGATGTTAAGAAAGTGAATTTTCTTCTCTGAATTGTAGTGTTCTCCATTCTACAATATTTAACAATAAAATTTAACTCATGGGCTGATTAGGAATAAATGGCATGATGTATATAAGCCAGTTAATGCTGTGCCTGGCCTATAGGAATCTCAATAAATACTACCATTATAATTATTAAAATTAGCACTATTATTGATATTATTATCACTATTCTCATCATCTTAAGATCAGAGTGAAAGTATGAGACCAAATCAATCACAGATACACACACAGAGTACATCAAACCAACAGGCCTTGGTGTCCAGGTACTATTCCAAAAAGAAAACTGACTAGAATGAATAATGAACATAATATTCTGACCCAGCTTGGTCAGAAAAATGTATAATATTTTATATGAATTATAATTTATTATATATGTATCATATATAAGATATATTCTGGAATATAGAGAGATGGTAATATTTACAGATTAATAAAACGGGTGAATTTTCTGCAACAATAGCAATGGAATAAGAATAATAAAAGTACTGAATACTCATTCATTCATTTATTCATTCAGTACTGACTGAACAGTTATCATGTGCTGACCATTCTTGGGCATATACTCCCAGTCCCTGCACTTGGGGAATTAGAGAGTAGGGGAGAAAACAGAAGAGGGGCAGCACCTACTTCTAGTTGCTCAGAAGGCTAAACAATGGCTCCCTGTAGGTGAGGAGAAGGCAGCAGCTTTAATCCAGGCTGTAAATTTTGCTACAGGATTAGAAGTTCAAAGGCATTAGGGTACTATAGTGATGGCTCAGCATAGGGACCTTGGACTCCAGGCAGGTGGGAAAGGATCAGAGGCCTGACAACTGGGAGATAAAAAACACACACAAAATAACTAGAGAAATAAATGCTTCCCAGTTAAAAAAGCATTAGCTGCAAATGTTCTCTCTGAAGGAGAAAGCGTTCTGAGTGGAGGTCTGGACAGAAATGTGATGGTGCTGGGAATCATGAACATGAACCCTGAAGTCCCAGAAAGTATTCTAGAATGTTCTCCTAATTTATGTAGGAAAAGGGGAAAACTATAATAAGAAATCCTAAAAGAATTATCTCATCATTAAAAACAAGCAATTGAAAAAAATATATTAAGACAAGAAGAACAGGGGTTCATGAAGACAATCAAGAAAATGGAGAATATTCTGGAGGGAGGTTTCTGCTCTGGAATTTAGATTGGAAGGAAACAAGAGAAAAATACTTGTTTCAAAATAAAATCGCCAATGCAGAAAACAACGCTAAAGTATGTCTAAAGTCCTTATAGTTTGTTCTTTTCTTCTGTTTTTATAATGAAGCAGACATTCTAAATGACTTCACAAATGCCACTGCAGTGTTATTTCTGATTACCAATTCAATAAATTAAATGTCTCATTTAAATAAATCTGTATGACTTTGTTGGAAGAGCAATATTTTAACCACATGAGAAATTATTATGGAAATCAACAGCTATTCTCTAATTTAAAAAAATGTTTAATAAAAAATTAAATTAAAAATAATTTATTGGAAAATGATTATTTATTTTTTATTTGCAAGCATGGTAAGAATCTAGAATTCTGACTATGAGTAATTTTTAATCTTTGGCTACGTAACTCTTTTTGGAAATGTATGTATATATAAATAACATAATAAAATGCTTAAAAAACTAAAATTTTTAAAATTATTAAATTATCTAAGATGTCTGGTCTTCAAAATAAAATATTTTGATTGATTTATTCCTTCTGCATATAAAAGAATAAATGTCAGTAACTACTTTTTTAAGGATGTCATATCCTATAGAAAAATTTTAAAAATGCACAAAATGTCTGACTTTGAGAAACAATTATATTCATATATGATTTATTTCCTTAAGAAAGTTCAGTGACCATGCTTTTAAATATAAACATTTCTTTGTGACATAAATGTATGCTACTACTTGGCTTGTGTTTCTTCACCAGTAACTAATTAAACCAGAAGTCAGCGTTTTCTCTAAAATGAGCCTGGCTTCTTTGTAGGAATGAAGAAGACCTGTACGCTATTTATAGAATTGTTGGCATTTGGGCTCACAGGAGTTAGTTAATAAAGAGAACAACCTTTGATAACACTTGCAACATTAATTCCTTTTGTATTCCACTATCCAAACTATGGCAGATATTTGTGAAAATGTGTTTGCAAGAAATTCAATAGCTCACCTGTGGGAAAAAGAGAGCAAGACATTTTCATGTATATATTACATTTGTCATTTTAAATATATATAACTCCAATCAGAGTCTTGGGCATCTACATTAAAAAATGGTGAAGCTAAACTGATTGCTTTATTTAGTTGTTCTTATTCTACATTAAATAACGACTCCATTCCACATTCAAATACTTCCACTTCTTAGAATCAAAACAGTATGTTGTTTAAAATGTAAATTCAAATGCATGTGTATATGCATGAAAAATAAAATTGGATATACAAATTAAACTTTTGAATGGAATACAGTCACAAAGTAAAATTTATTTTCTCTAATAAAAACCTTTCATAATTCAACTTGCAAGTGAGGCAAAAGTAGGTTTACAGTTGTGAGTGTGCAAAATAGAGTTTATTCTTGTATTATTAGTTATTAATTACTGTATTATACGAACAACCATAAACCTACTTTTGCCTCATTCTGAATATCTAACACAACCTATTAAAAAGTATTGTAACCAATTACTATCAACTTAAAACAATGCCTATTTTTTTTTTTTAAGTTACAGTTTTGCAAGTTTTGTAAAGTTCAGGCATGGCATAATTGGGTTCTCTGTTCACGGTTTTAGAAGGTCTATCACCAGAGTTTCACCTGGGCTACTTTTCTTTCTGGAAATTCTGGGAAATAATTTACTTCCAAATTCATTCAAGCTGTGAAATCAATTTATTTTGGTTATAAGACTGAGGTCCTCTTCTCTGTAAGTCAGGGATTGTCTGCTGCCTTAAGGAGCCATGTGCACTGCTACCCACACTGGCAAGGAAGACTTTATCATGTGTCAAATATCTCTAGCACTGAATTTCTTGACTTCCTTTATCTCTAGCTCTAGACCATCATCAACCATCATCATCTTCATCATCTTATCATCATTGTTGTCATCATCATCATCATCATGCCTTTCAAGAGTCAGATCTTCCTTAGGAGGAGTTTATAAGATAGGTCCAACTGTGATTTTAATCTATTTCTCTCCCATTATGTTTTTAGTGCCCATGAGAATCAAGGGGTTTAAGTAGACATCAATTTTGTTGTCATTAAATTTTCAGCAGCACATAAGAAATCCCTATACATCCTCTGAATGAAGGTTAAAATATTCTGTGGCAGGGAACTTCGAGAAGGGTCAACAGAGGCTCATCCTCAATGCTTTGTTAGTTCTAATGACTCCCAAAAAAGGGATACCTGGCCCAGTTTGGACTGGTCAAGAGGGCATTCAGAAGGGTGTGAGCCCTCAGCTGAGTATATAGATCCCCAGGAGAAAGGGACAAGGCAAAAAAGGGAGGGTATTCTAGGTGGAAGGGATTCCTTGGTCATAGGCATCGACTGGGAAATACTGGTATTATTTATGAATTAGCAGAAGTGGGGGGAAAGGTCCTTTATAGACATGATTCTGAGTTATTCATATGCATATCTAACTCACACCACATAGAGAGTAGATTTGTGCAGATAGCAACCAAAGAGGTGAGTTAGAATGCTGCTACAGGGGTGTAGAGCATGACAAGGGCATGGACACAGGAAGGTCCTCAGAACACTGGGCTTATAAAACCAAAACAAGGGTCCAAGTCTGGGAGGGAATAGATGGATCATGGGGCTGTTAGACAAGACCTTCTGGGCAAACCTTTGCTGAGGGACAGGTATGAGCCAAGTAATCTCAACTGGCCAAAGGGTGGGAGTGGGTTACTAGCAAGAGGGATTTTTATCATGACCCTAAATAAAGGGAGCCATCAGAATAAATAATGTTCTAGCTTCAGGTCTGGATGGTTCTGAGGAATCAGAGAGAAGGTATGGAACCAAACTAATTGTAGGATGGGAGAAGTATCCAATAGATTGGAGAGGTTTGGCCTGGAAGCAGAGTGAGAAAAGCCAACATAGGAAGAAATGGTGGAAGTATAGCTGCCATGAAAAGCACTAATAATTTCTTGGTAGAAGAATGATAACACTCAGACAACCACTAAATGATCTGGATTCTGGAAGCTATAACATGCATTTGGGTGTTTAGAAAAGTCTGTGAAGAGTTTAACTACGAGACCACAATGGTCCTATTTGCAGTTACTTCTACCGTAGACACTTGAATGCAGAAGCTGATATGCTACAACACGGGATCCAGATTCTCCCTTCTCCAAATTCTCAGTGCTCTCATTTTTTTTTTTGATTGACTATTATAAAGTTGACTGTTTAAATGCATACTAATAACATTTTCCTAAAAGTTCAAACTGTCATTGTGACTACCAGAAATGAGGTCTGAGAAATCAGATGAAGCAATTTCCTATCACCAATAAAGGCAGAGGGAAACCAAAATAGAATTATCATTTTTATCATTTATGTAAGAAGTCTGAAAAATATTTAATTTTGTTTTATTTTTGCTATAAAACTCTTACCCCTCCAGAATATGATACATCTAAATTATCAGACTTCTTTACCTGTCCTCCTTTTTCAAAAATTGTTTATATTCTATTTTTTATTTTTAAATATCCCTTTTGATGTGCTAACTAGGTTAGTCTATTACCTTTATAAAGACTTGGATTTCCAACGGTGCATTTCTGAAGCTCAGCAAACTACTAGGTTATGACCAAACACACCAAAAAAATGGAAGCTATGTATTGGACTTTGTCCAGTGAAATATCAGTAAATTGCTTGTGCTATTCAAATGCAGATTCATACATTAGAGGCTTCCCAAATATAAAATAATTAAGCTTGATGAAGACCGAATATTATAAAGGTGTATAGCAGGGGAAATCATTAGGCAGTGTCCGCTGCACCTAACACTATTACTTAATACACATTTAACACAGAATTACTGCTAATGTACTATGAGCTGTGAGTTAAGGATACAAGTTATAGGTGAAGAACTGAACACCATCATGGGTAATTTTTCTGTCTAGTTTAGTAGCTCAATGATGTGTTCTATCTAAGACACTTTGGACCTGAGAAAAGAAATCAACTCAATCCAATAAAATAAGGGGAGGGGGGTTAAGAATGTAAATGAAATATCAGAGATGCAGCGGTCTTAGTGATAACTGAACTGGTCTCTGTAACATTCAGAAACAAGATGGTCTCTGTCACTACAGGCTCCTCCACTGGCACACAAACCACATGGCCACCATCTCTTAGGATTCACCACTGGAGGTCACAGATTTGGGGTCACTTATTTCACCTTCTCAAGAGTAAGAGCCCAATTTCTTTCACGCTATTCACTGGACGGATTGCCCTTGGGTTAGACGTCCATTTCTGATCCAATCAGAAGTTGGAAATTGAGGCACAGGGTACAACATGGTCCCCCAGACCTTCTCCTACCAGGGACTGGGGGTGGATGAAACAAAATAAAAGATGCATAGTATGCAAAAATATCACACAGAAATGTAGAGGGCTGCCTGGGAGGCACCTAGGCATTTTCTTATAATTATTGTCAACTGAACTCAGAGCATAGGCAGAGCCACGCCCTGGGAACATGCTTCCCCAATAAGGCTGGACATGTTAATCAGGCAGGGGCGGAACTAGATATGTAAATCTAGGCCTTTAAAATAAACCTGCTATGTGGCTCAGCCCGCTTTTTGCCACCTCTCCATCAGAGAGGATGGCGCCCACCTGGCCCCAGCTTAAAATCTATTTCTGCGTCTTGGTCTTTCTTTAATTTCTTAATCCCCAGCTCCTCCACTCAGCAAATGGACTGTTTCCTTTTCCATGCGGGACATGGAGAAGAGAGAAACAGCCCCCCACAAGAAAGATTAAGAATATGCATTAAACAGGTAATCTGACCAATTAGGAAACAACTGGTTTCAAAGCCAAATAGATGTCAATTCAGTGGTGCTCATGAACCCCCCAAACAGGCTTAGCTTATGAGGAGGTGCTCAGCAATAACAATCAGCTCTTCAATACATACAGTAATAAAAATCTACACTTACAAATATTTTTCTCACCACCTTCCACAAGTCAACCTTCTGAACACAATTTCAAATGGACACAAATCACTTTTTCTTTTTCTTGTCTATCCTGTTTCTGTTAATTTGGGTGTTCAGACAAATTGCTGATGAGTTTAAGAGACCACAATTTATCTACTTGCTGCTTCTTACTACTGAGGTATTACAGAAGTGGATATGTTTCCACACATTCCATATACAGCTTTGCAATTGAAAACGCTATCCATTCAAGTAACAGTAAGAGTCGCAATGACTTCTATTTAAAGTATACCCACTGCTCCACGAACACAAGAAAAATGTTAAAAGACTAATGGCAGGTGCCTCCAAAATGAAATATTCCAACCACAGATTTACTCGTGCAATGATAAATGCTTTAGAGCAATGGATATAGTGGTGTTTTAATTCTTTTGTGGCAGCAGGTAGCTAAGAGCTCACCAAACTCAAGCTCCTGCTTCCTGTTGACCCCAGGACTAGGAATCCCTGCCCAGCTCATCTATGAGAGGCTATGTGACTGATTCTCACCAATGGGCTGTGGGTGCAGTGATGTGCTTGACAATGAAGCCATAGGGGTTCTCAAGAATTAGGCCTTTGCTCCTGGCATAGAGGGAAGCAAGGAAGCAGCTCCCTGACCAGCATCTCCTGCCTCTATCTGTGGCATGAATGAAAAGCAATCTGCTATTTTGTAAAGTTACTATAATGTTGAAGTTTATTTGCCACAGTAACTATTATTTCCTTAACCAAGATATGTCCATAAGAAATGTAGCATCGAACACAACATAGAAGATGACAGAAAAGTACAATGCATTTCTGAGAAATGAAAGTTGACTTATAGAACTGTATGTGTTTATTTCAATTTCATACACACACACACACACTTTTATTTTTAAATATAAAAACAAGGCCCTAGGTGGAGCATTTATTCTGTGGCCAAATTACTATATTTTGTTTTGCTCTTAAATTTTTCATAACATCAAACCAACCCCTAATTTAATAATCAATCATTCTATCTATGGATTTGAAATATTTTTTACACATGGCAATTGAATGTGTGGTGTATACAAGAGGAGCAGTTTTATAATTTAGCATCATATATTAGCAGACAATACAGGTTGCATAGAAACGTTCTCTCTCTCATTTCCAGAACCTGCGACTCTAGATCATTAGAAAAGAGCAACAAACTGGGAGGCTGTGATATGGCATCTCCTGCTTTCAAGCAACCTGCCTGAACGAAAAGCCTTCTTTTGTACAAAATGATGCATAATTTGCATTCAGGGCAGGGAGTAATTTTGTTAAAAGAGTTTCAAGTACAAACCAGGCCATTTCAGACTTCTTTTGAACATCTGAAATGAGGTCGGTTACCATTCCTTTCCAACTTCGGACTGAATGCTCCGGTTCCACTGCCAGGCTTGTAAGGAGAAGATAAACCCCACCATTTACTTCCCCTGGCAACTCGAGGCACAGAACCACGGGGAAGGGGTCCCCAGTACCTGATGCTGCTCATGCTGCCCGTCTCTGACCCCAGCTTGCATCGCTCCAGCTGGCTGGCAACGATCTGGCGTTCTGCCTCCAGCTCTCGAGTCAGTCTTTCAAACTGTAATTCCTGAAAGAAAACCACCAAAAAGATTAATTCTGTCATCTGTATAAAAAGTGGAATTTAGACCCAAATGACAGGACAGTTGAGGGGAAATATCTGGTTAACCAAAATGTCAAATGTAAGAAGTAGAGAATTTTTTTTTTTTTTACTTAAAATATCAGAAATTTATTTTTCTTTTCCTTTTTTTTCAGTTGCAAAACTGTTCTTTTTTTTTATTTATTGCTTAAAGTATTACAAAGGGTATTACATATGTGTCCATTTTATCCCCCCGCCCTAGACAGTAAGAAGTAGAGAATGTTGATGTGGAATCAAAGAAGGATTTGCAGTTCAGACAGACCCAAGTTTATATCAGAGTCCTGGGACCCGTTTGCTGCAGCGCCTTGAATAAGTTATGTAATCTAAATATCAATCGTATCATCTGTAAAATGGGTTTGGGTGAGGACTAAATGAGACAGTGTCCATGAAAAATTAGCCTATGCTATGTTTGGCAGATGACCAGCAACCCCAGATACCAAAAGTGGAACATTTAATTTTTCTATCATCTGAAGTATAGTGTTTATTCCCTACTGGCTTTTCAGTTGCCTCAATATACTAATTTGATTTTCATATTACTTACCTATTGTAGACTGAAAAAAGCAATGCTTAAACCTACTAGTATACTTCTTTATGGTTTAAATTTAAGCATAAAGGCAATGATACTGATTCTATACAGGCTAGTTACTGAGGAAATAACTTTTGACATTTTGCTATACTATTTTTTAAAATAGCCAATTAAACCAATGAAGAATGGTTCTCCAGAGCAGCCGAAATTCCACTGTTAAAGGATTAACTTGAATGAAAAATGATTCAGTGAGTACATCAAGAATCTTGGCTGTTCCAAATATTGGACTGTGTACAATAGTTTAGTTGTTATATTTTACTTTCCCACACACTTAGTTTTTAAATAAATATAATGAAAGCAAATTACATGTTTTAACTAAAGAAATGTTTTACAATGTCATATTTAACTTCTTTTAAAAATACCTGCACAGTTATATTTTGGTGATTAAGAAACAAGAATGCTGCAAAATATTGAAATACAGGGTTGAGGTCAGTTTGGGAAAACTAAAACTCCCAACGTTGCAAGGATTTGTCTTTCCAGAGAAGATGAGCTATTTCTACGTACTATCCTGGAACATTCTTGGGTGAGACCTTTAAAAAGTGGGATCCACTATTGTGTCCTCTACATGAATTAAAAATATCCTTGCTCTTTTCCATAAGAGCAGAAATTTTTGTTGACATTATTTAGGGGATCTAAGTTTGAGACACTCTATATATGACAGCTCAACTTTTCCCTTTGGGGTACTAAAACTTAGGGAGCATGCTGTTGTTTGAGATCAAACTTTTATTCTTATAAATCCAGAAGGACAGCAAAGATTCTTTGTAAATAGTGACTACCAAGACAGGCTGAGCGTATTTTGTGCAGCTAAGTTTCCCTTCTTCTCCCTTCAAGTTCTGCTCTTTTTTGTCAGTTTCATCCACAAAAATATGAAAGTTCTAGAAGATTCTTCATTCCCAGGCTGTATAATATAGTATCTTAAATTTCTCTGTATAACAGTAAACCAACTCATCTTTGAATTGATAACACCTTAAAAACACAATACCTGAGGGCTAGAGAGAACTCCTTATAGATAGATGGAAATTCATTATTTGTATAATTTAAAAGACTTCAAATTTGCTGCATGTTTGCATATGTTACAAACAGTCCAATAGGGTGACACAGCTCAGCATTCTGAGTCCTGGGACAGACACTGTCTTGCCCGTGCTTGCTCTAAGGCTGTGACATCACTGCATGCTTTCTCCATTCCACTCTTATCAATGGGAGTGATAGGAGACACTTTTTCATTTGCAAGCTGCCTTTCAAATATAGTCAAAACTTCCAGTGCTCCTCATCACTTTTTATGGATCTGTATTTCCATCTGGCATCATTTTCTTTCTGTTTAAACACCTTCCCTCAATATTTCTTGTATGTGGGTCCTTAGGTGATAAATTTTTCCAGCTTTACATGGCTCACAGGAGTCTTTATTTCCCCTAATTTTTTAAGACATTTTTGCTCCACTGTCCTCTCATTTGCATTGCTTCTGACAAAGAAAAACAATCTGTGGTATTACTTATCTTTGTTTGTTTTTTAATATAATGTCTTCTTTCTCTGACTCCTTTTAAGATTTTTCTCTTTTTCACTGGTGCTGAGTAACTAGATTTTCATGTTCCTTGGAGTAGTTTACTTCATGTTTCTTATGCTTGGGGTTCATTGGGATTTTTCAATGTGTGGATTTATGGTTTCCTTCACATTTCAAAAATTTTCAGCCATTATTTCTTCAAAGAATTCTTTATCTTCCCTACTGGCTGGCTCCTCTTCTTCAGTGAGTACAGTTAAGTGTATACTAAGTCACTGGGAATTGTCCCACAGTTCAGAAATTCTTTTCCCATTTAAAAAACGTTTTCTCTCCCTTTGTATCTCCTTTTCAATAATTTCGATTGGTGTCTTTGCGTTAACCAATCTTTCCTTGTGCAATGCCAGATTTACCATCAATCCTATCGAGTGTATTTTTTATCTCAGATGAATCAAACATCTCCAGAAGTTTCTTTGGGGAAATTTTTATATCTTCCATGGCTCTATTTAACTTTTGAACATATGGAACACATGTAAAAACTGTTTAAATGTCCTGATTCTAGCATCTGTGTCAGTTTCAACTGATTGATTTTTCTCCTTAGTATGACGCTCCACTTCCACTCCTCTTCACGTGTGGTGATCTTTGAACATAAAACATTTGAATGTTACCTTGTTTTGTCCTGGTTGTCTTCATATTGCTACAGATATCTTAAGATCTGTTCAGGGGCACAGTTATATGGAAGGAATTTGTTACCTTTGAGTCTTGTATTGATTTGTTAGGAGCACTGGAACAGCATTCGGTGTAGGGCTAATTACCCTACACTGCCTAGGCAGTCCCTTTGGCGTCCTCTACTCAGCATCACTTGAACCATGGGGTTTCCCAGCTGGGCTGGTGGGCGCTGGCACATATCTTAGCCCTGGTGTGAGCAATAGGTGTTATTTCCTCTCATTCTTTCAGATGGTGCTCTTCCAGCCCCTTGGCTTCCTTACACACATGGGCTGCGCAGTTCTCTGCTGAAGAAGAGTAGGTGAACCTTTGCAGATCTCAGGGGTTCTCTGTCTGAGTAGCAATACCATTTCTTCTGTTTTTCCCTGCAAATTCTAGCCACCTTTAGCTTCTGGAGTCTTAGTGCTGTCTCTCCAACTCAGCAAGTTCTCTGGCTCTGTCTGGGTTACCCCTTCTATACGTTCTGGAAGAAAGTCTCCCAAGGCAGTAAGCTGGGACAACTGCAGGGCTCACCTTTTCTGTTTCACGTCTCTAAGGAATCACCATCCTTCAGTGTCTAAAATTCAGGGTCTTGAAAACTGGTGTTTCATTTTTTTGGTCTGTATGTTTTTGTTGCTGTTGAAAATATTTCCCGATCCTGTTACTATATCTTTGTTGAAAGCTGTATAATTTTTAAAGAACTAACAGATTTTCCTCTATGCTTGATTTTTAAATAAATATTTTCCATCATATTTAAAAATTCACACAAAATAAACAAGTAACCAGCTAAGTACTTACGTTTTTATACTTAAAAAATGTTGTTCACTATTGCAGTATTAAAATTCAAGGCTACCTTTGGGTCGTTTCTTTTATTTGCTGGATGACTTTTTAATTGAATTGACATTTTCTTTATTAAGGGAACTGAATCAATGTGCTGCCTTTTAAAAATGTCCATTCATTAAATGCTTACTTTGTCACTGCGTATATGAAACAAGCAAGCAATTAAGTGAATTATCCCTCTGTGCTTTGCTAAGGAATACACAGTAAATGTCAAGGCCCTTAAGAAGCAAGTACTTTTTTCTCTTCTTCACTTGAAATACTACATTTTATTAATATAATAACACAATACCTAAGAAAACCGGAGGCTAACATGTTTATTGAGTGCTGACTGTCGAGTGCTTAATTACTAGGACAGTATACATGGCAGAAATTTTTCCTGCTAGGTTGCTACTGTATATAGGGTCTAGAGTGGTCCTGGCACATAGTAGGTGCTTAATAAATACCTGTTAACCAGTTAACTGCCATGTGTCCAAAACGGGAACAATCCCCACATGCCACAATATTTTGAATTTAATTAAAAAATTATGGCATACAAAGGGTTAAGTAAATGTATGTGCACTGAGCTAAGTGCTTTGCATATATTACTTTGTGTGAACATCTTAATACTTCTATTTGCTAAGTTCCCTTTCTTTTAACAGAGTGAAAAGGCAACCTATGGAATGGGAGAAGATATTTAAAGTGCTCAATTTCTAAAATACATAAGAACCTCATACAACTCAATAGTAAACAACAAACACAAAAATGGGCAAAATACTTGTATATACATCTCTCCAAAAAAGACATACAATGGACAACAGGCATATAAAAAGGTGCTCTACATCACTAATCATCAAGGAAATGCAAATCGAAACCACAATGAGTTTTCGCCTCATATTTGTTATTATGGCTATAATAAAAACACAAAAGATAATGAGTTTGGCAAGGATGTAAAGAAATTGGAAGCTTTGTGCAATGTTGGTGGAAATGGAAAATGATGTAGCCACTAGTAAAACTGCATATATATATTTTTAATATATACATATTAAAAATAGAACTATACGACTTAGTAATCTCACTTCTGGGTACATATCTAAAAGGATTGAAATCAGGATCTAGGTATCTTCACTCCCATGTTCACTGCAATATTCTTCACAATAGCCAATATATGTAAACAACTTAAATGCCCCCAAAATAATTAAAGAAAAATATATTTACATACAAATATATACTACATTCATACATACATACAATGCAATATTATTCAGCCTTCCAAAAGAGAAAATCATGCCACTAGTGACAAAATAGATGGGCCTGGAAGACATTATGCTAAGTAATATAAGTCAGTTACAGAAGGACAAAAATCCCATGATTCCATTTATATTAGAAATCTCTAAGAGTCAAATGTATAGGAGCAGAAAATGGAATGGTGCTCTTCGGGGGCTGGGAGCTGGAGGAAATATAGAACTGATGTTCAGTGGGTATAAAGTTTCAGTTATACCAGATGAAGAAGTTCTAGGTAATCTGTCATACAACATAGTGCCTATAGTTAAAAATACAGTGTTGTGCACTTAAAATTTTGTCAAAGGGTATGTTTCATACTAAGCATTTGTATAACAAAAACAAAGACAAAAAAAGTAAAAGGGACACAAGGAAATGTGTGAAGGTGATGGATGTGTTTCTTACCTTGCTTGTAGTGATGATTATTGTGGGTGTACGTAGATATATGTATCTGAACTTATCAACTGTACACATTAAATATATGAAGCTTTTTTGGTATATTGGGTATACTTAAATAAAATTTCTTTAAAACCACTCCAAAATATGATTCAGAAACTACCCAGAGAAATTGGGAACTCATGGGAATGAAAAACAGTGGGTGGATTAGAGAGGACAGCCTGCAATAAAGGAAGTTTTAAGAAAACACAAAGTAGTGTTAGACCTAAATCTCCCCATTATGTAGAAATTGTCTTGTTTTAGAGATCATAACAATTTATAAAAGTAGCCAATGTATGATGCCAAAGTTCATTAAAATTTATGAGGAGTCAGATTTAAATGATCACCTCTCCTAGAATAGCACATTGAGTCACATAATACATTAGGGTTATAAGAAAAAAATTATACAGTTTTCTAACTTTGCCCTAAATAGACTAAATGAATCATTAATTTGGCTTAATTAAATGGTGTTTATTAAATATTTTAAATGGATAAAAGCATGTAAATCTCTTATAGAGGCTTAGCTAACTCAGTATAAAAATGAAATCAGAAAACACATACTCATGTTTTCAATAATTCTTTCAATAAATAATTTAACATTGTGGGATAACATCAGTTAGGATCATACAAGCTAGACTTGAGAAAATATAAAACCTCAGACTAAAGAGTGAATTAAGTAAATAAAGACTGGCCATGGTTTCTCTAATATGAGAAGGTGGGAAAGAGACTAGACAGGAGTGGATAATGGAGAAGATGGATGAGATGCTAGACACTGGAAGTCAACATGATTCCACAGTTGTGGCTCTGATTGCTAGAATCCCATGAGGATCTAGTTGCTAGAATCCAATGTGGATCTGACTGCTAGAATCCAATGATAGGATTCGAACTACCCATGCCAGCTAGACGAAGTGGGAAAGTGGACCCATAACATATCCTGAGATTGTGTGGACTAATCCATGCTTCTTTGTCAAACTCTCCTTCCATAGGAAAAAAAAAAAGGAATATTGATGACCAGCATCCACTCAGACACAAGATAGTGGTCCTGTGCAAAGTCTTCAAATGGTGAAAGGCATGAGGGACAAGAGCAGAAGGGGGCATGGGACTTCCTAGGTCTAACCACTGTAGTGAAGGCTCCGGGCTTCTCCTGGATGCTCCTCCTGCTGAGTTAAGTCAAATGAGAAAGGGAATTCTATCAATGAGCAATAGAAAGACCACCATTCTAATGATTTCTCAAGTGTGTACAATACTATTATTTGTGACCCAATGATAATCAGTTTATGCCTTTATCCTTGTACTTTATGTATTTATCCTGACTTTCTGTTCAAGCATTTGTAGTCCTCCTAGATTGTAAATTTATTAAGGAGGGAATGAGGCCACACATCATCATTTTATCTGAAAGCAAAGTGCCTGATATGTAACTTGGTTAGGTAAGTGATTGTTTATGAATTGTCCTGGTGTTGCAGCTTCTTGAAATGGAATGGCCAAGTGATTGGTTATGCAATAGTTTTTTCAAAGAAGGTATTTCAAGACCCCAACTGCATGAGAGAATATTTCTCAAAAATTTAAAATCACAAGTTCTATGAAAAGTCTTCATCATCATGTTATTCTCTCAATTCATCATTCTAATCATTTATAAGAATAAAAGTGTATGAAAGAACTGTTAAAGATTTATCTGGTGGTGTCTTTTTTGTTGAAATTTCCTCTTCTGTGCTTTTTTTCTTTTGAGTCAGTGAATACTTGATCACATATATACATATAAAATATATAAAGTATAAAATACATAAATACCCATATAAAATTATATATCACAGTCATTCATATTTTCACTCTATAAAGAAAAGTTATAATTGTTTTTAATATATTCTTATTGATTTTTATAGAGAGAATAAGGGAGAGGAATAGAGAGGTAGAAACATCGATGAGAGAAAATCATTGATCGGCTGCCTTCTGCACACCCATTACTGGGGATCGAGTCCATAACCAGGGCATGTGCCCTGACTGGAATCAAACCAGTGCCCTCTTGGTTCCCAGGTCATTGTTCAACCACTGAACCACACCGGCCAGGCTGTAATTATTTTTAAATCCCATTGTACATACATAAATTGAAATGGGCCAACTATGTCTCAAGTTTATTTGAAAAACAGTAGCAATCCCGACTTTCTTCAGAGGCAAGTGCTTTTAACTCCACTTTCTGACTTTTATTTCCATATCTCAATTAACTTCCTAATATTATTATTCCTTAAATTTTTAGTTATAGGCCTCATCAATTGAATTCTCACAATGGAAGATGAGAATTTAGCTCCATTTCTCCAATTGTCATCATGCCTACACACATTTCTCATCTCCCCACAGGTTCCCCATAGAAATAACCTGCAATTTTAGGTAGAACAATATCATGTTGGAAACGCTTTATTACATGATTTCTTTAACAATAATACATAATTTTTTTGTTTTCCCTATGTGAGTAGCTTGGCTTTTTTTATTATTATTGTTCATTTATTCCACTGTCTATGTACTTATCATGAATGCAACGAAAAAATTTCCTCAATTTGTATAAACTTCTCTCAACATAATCAAATATGTCACTTCCACCCACGGAGGAAATCTCTTCTGATGCCTTCCAATTTGCTCTAATTTGGCCTCTCCTTACAGCTGTCACCAGGGGACCTCCCTTCACCTCCAGGCTGGGGATTTCCTTCGTTCCTCTTCTGTGGTTTCCTTCTTTACTGGACCTGTTGTCTTCATTTTCCTATATCACTTTCTTTTTCTAGTCGAAAAGGTTTTTTCAGAGAGAGACTAAGTGGGAGGCAGTTTTTTGAGACTTTATGTTTTTATTCTACTCTCATGTAATTCTAAGGCTGGGTAGAGAAATAGAGAATTCTAGGTCGGACAGATTATTTCCTCAAGTGTTTTGAGATACTACTTCATTATCCTCTGAGTTCCAGTGTCACTGTTGAGAACTGCAAAACGTTCTGAGCTTTTATTATTTTTGTATGCTTTTTCTTCCTCCTAAAAAACGGTGTCTTCTATTGGTCCCTACTGTTCTAAAATTTAATTGTGATGTGTCTTGATATAAATATATTTTTAAACATTTTCTGGACATTTTAGAAAGTTATGTTGTTCAATCCTAGTCTATTCTACTGAAATGAAAAGTTATGCTTTTCTCCTCTTTGTTTTAAATATCTTTCTATTGTTTTTTTATTTAACTCAGCATTCAGATATTAAAATCTGCATCAGTTCTTTAAGAGTCTTCTTTTAGTATTTTTTCTCTTCCAGTTTTCAACCTCTTTACCTCTTGCTTTACTTTCTGGAAAGTTTCCTCTGTTTACTTATTTAGGTCACTAACAAATGGTTCATTGCTGTTGTTAAACTTTTTTAAAATATATTTTTATTGATTTCAGAGAGGACAGGAGAGGGAAAGACAGATAGAAACATCAATGATGAGAGAGAATCACTGATTGGCTGCCTTCTGCAAACCCCACACTGGGGATCAAGCCTGCAACCCAGGGATGTGACCTGACAGGGAATCAAACCGTGACCTCCTGGTTCATAGGTCGACACTCAACCACTGAGCAACACCAGCTGGACAATATACTTTTAATTTCTAGGAAATGGTTTTTCCTCTGAATATTTCTTTTTTTCATCTAGGATTAATTTTATAGAAGTGAAGCCATCTCTTTTCTCTCTCAATGATGATACTGTTCTGTTTCCTTCTCTCAGCATAGTTACTATTTATAATGGTTTTGTTTGTTTTAGAATCTATCTTTCATGTAATAGGCATTTTGAGACATCTAAGTTCCCTGCTTTTATTTGGAGAGGCAGAGTGAGGTTTAGTGAGCTGTCAGACTCTTAGCATAAGTGGGAATTGCTAGCTATGCTCTTGCAGAACCACTAGGTGTGCATCCAAAACTCCTAGAGAAGATTCTCCCAAGCTCCAGGTTTAAGTGTAAACATTTGGCTGCCCCTATATTAAAAACTGTGTGGAGTAGAGGCCAGGGTCAGGGAGGGGCTCAAAATTTAATAAGTAAAATTTCACTTTCTCCCACTCTCAACTTGCAATGCACTGCTTTAAACACTCTCCTGAGTTATCCTGGAGTTGAGACTAATTTTATCCCGGGGGATGTCGGACTGCTGGTATCAATGATGAGAGAGAATCACTGGCTACCTTCTGCACACCCCACCGGCAGTCCAGTATCCCCTGAGGGATGTAGTAGTGCGTGAAGCGGCAGGTGGCTGGGGAGGAGCCTGAGCCCAGGTCGGGCGCTGTGCTGCTCATCCTGGCCCCGCTGCATCTGCTGCCACCACCTCCATGGCCACCACAGCCCGGTAGCTCCGCCGTGGAGGCAGGAGAGGCTCGTGCTGCCGCAGCTGCACTCACCAGCCATGAGCCTGGCTTCTGGCGCCTGTCAGCTGAGTAGTGCTCCTGCTATGGGAGCACACTGACCACTAGGGGGCAGCTCCTGCATTGAGCGTCTTCCTCTGGTGGTCATTGCGCATCATAGCAACCAAATGGTAGACCGGTCTACTGGTCCCTTAGGGTTTTATATATATATATAGATTAGAGGCCCAGTGCACAAAATTTGTACACATGGGGGGGCGTCCCTCAGCCTGGCCTGCACCCTCTCCAATATCAGTCACCTGCCTCCTGCAACAGTAGGTCCTCCTACTTTCCCTCCAATCTGGGACCCCTTTCCCTAAGTTACACAGGTTGGTCCCCCTACTTTCCCTCCCAATCTGGGACCCCTCGGGAGATGTCTGACTGCCTCTCACAATCCAGGACCGCTGGTTCCTAACCGCATGCCTGCCTGCCTGCCTGATTGCCCCTAACCACCTCTGCCTGCCTGCCTGATTGCCCCTAACTGCTACCCTGCTGGCCTGATTGACCCTAACCACCTCTGCCTTGCCCCACATCTGGGACCCAGGATT
This sequence comes from Myotis nattereri, assembly GCF_964212035.1. Lineage (NCBI taxonomy): Eukaryota > Metazoa > Chordata > Mammalia > Chiroptera > Vespertilionidae > Myotis > Myotis nattereri. Next base: position 13,748,158 of record NC_138079.1, read on the forward strand.
CCCTCCTCTGGCCGGTAGCAGGCACCCAGGACCTGGGTTTCCCTTCCTCTGGCCAGCCGCAGGCACCCAGGAGCCAGGCCGGCTTCACCCAGGCCAGCCACAGCTGCAAGGGACTATGGGAAGGCAGCTTCACCTGGGCCGCAGCTGCAGGCACCTGGGACCACAGGGCGGGCAGCTTGTCCCTCTCTAGGGCTGCAGGCGCAGGGACAGCCACTGGTGCCTGGGACCACATGGCGGGTGACTTGTCCCTCTCTCGGGCCACAGCCTGGCTGGTCCCCATTCCTCTCTCACGAGCTCATTTGTGCCTGGCTTGTCCCCATTCCTCTCTCCCCAGTGTTGAGTGTCTGAGCTATTATGGCATGACGACCATTTCCATATTCGCTCTTTATTATATAGGATAGTTTAAAAAGCATTGTTGCTTTCTTTGTAGTACACAAGTAACTAACTTTATGGCCTTTCAAGCTTGGTGAAATACAGTTCATTATTCATCCACTCTCTAGGTTTATGGTGTTTTCCCTTTTAAAAAGTCTCATTACCACATTGCCATTTCTAAGAGGGAGTAGGAGTTCATCTAAGAGTCCAATTTACCTTCTTTATTTGTAGGTCAGGTCCCTTTTGAAAGGAACTTGGAATTCTCAGAAAAAGGAGTGCATACCTGATTAAGAGTGAACCTACAATGCCCTTGGCCTTTGTACCATCTGCCAAACGCCCTAAACCAGTATACTCTATGTTATACAGGTTGGTCCTCCTACTTTCCCTCCAAGCAAAACCATATCCCACATCAGGTTCTAAGACCCTGTTCTTAGAAGCACCAATAGCAACACAATCATGCCAGTTCTATGTAAAATGAGAGAATGGAAGCCCATATCTGCTATTACTCTCCAGGCTCTAAGAGTCAATGACTGTAGGGACTCTGACTCCATGACTGTGCAAATGTTCTGATATATTTTATTACAAAGAGAACTATGGTTGGCATCATTGTTTAAATCTGTGGTCCTCAGATGTTATTCTACCTGGAAGAGGATCAGAGTCTAGGGCTGTGGTTCCCTGTCCTCTGGTTTGTGGCACTGCAGAGAAGATGAAAGACCAGTTTTCCACCATGTAGATGGGCTTTGCTCCTGGTGTCTCTCATACCTGTATTCATCAAGGCTTTGATCCTGGGTGGCCTTTTTCCCTCCGCAATACTTTTCATTTCCATTTAACATGAATGAGTTGACTTTGTAGCCACAAACTCCTGGCAGTGCTAATTTCATACCACTGAGACACGCTGTGAAGCCAAATGTGAAGGGAAGGTGGCACAACTGACGGGGTAATAATAGGAACCCTACAGCAAAGTGTGCAACAAATCTGGAAAGAACAAGCCATGATGTCAAGATGGAATGGAACAAATCAGTGTCAGCTGTACAACGACGGAGACCTCGCTGCAGAGTCAAAAACAGAGGCAAAGAGCTGTCTGCAAAAGTTCACAAAACTGACAGAGAAATGTTTTAAACAACCGCAATGTCATCCTGGGTCACCTAGCAAGACAGAAGATGACAGGAATCAGCGCCCTGAAGTGGAATCATAGGCCCCTTTCCAGAACAGTTTGAATAAAACGAAAATATAATAAAACACATCTTTCTGACCCAATCCTTTAAGCTGGGTCTGCTTTGTTCTGCCATTTTATCTTGCCAAGTGCCTTGTTACCCAAATAAAACATGTTTACAATAGTTTAATTCATCTAAATAAAATAAAGACTCGATGGAATAAAGTAGGCAGCATTTCCTGGTAGCTTAAGATGATGTAAAAACCCATTAGGTTTAATAAATAATTTAGTGATACTATTATATTAGTGACTCTCAATTATGTCATGATAATCTCACAAACTCATTTTAATGCCTGAACTACAGAATGAAATTTCATAGGTAATGGGGACCTGATATGCACACTTTTTGAAACATTTCCATTTGTAATGTTCATGCCTACACCTGCTTGGGAATGACTATTTATGACAATAGTAAATTAATATTTTAAGTATTTACTTAGCATGTATCATATACTCTTCTGAGTGCTTTAGCTTATTCATTCCTTTCACTGACCTAATAAGGTAGACATTTTATTGTCTGAGATATCTCAAATATAAAGAGTTTAAGTAGCTTCCCCAAAAGATGAGCTGGGACTAGACCTAGGAAGTCTAACTCCGACTAACTCTTCAGAACCCCATTGACTCAAAACTCTAGGACTATTTACTCTTACTGTTTTAAGAGAGGCTACAGAACCTGTAAAATTACAGCCAAAATGGTAACACAAATTTCCTTAATGAGGAATGAGTACTGCTTACCATTTCACACACTCTTATTTTAGTTTTCCTTGCCTCCTATAAATAAAATAGTGGAATTATTATGTCCAACCATAGGAATAATTATATTCAAGAAATCCACATAAAAAAAAAACTCAATTATAAAGGTGACATTTTCCTTTACATTCATGCTATATCATTTGCTGGCAGAATAATCAATTTTCCTATGATGGACCATCTTCCTAACATAAAATTTTCTAATGTATTTTACTGGTAGCTCTTTAAGAGCTGAGCATCTATCAGTATTCCAGGATAAGGAGATGTCTCAAATATCTTCAGGGGGATCTAAATTCTAAATAGATCCTTGGAAAGCAAAATTATTCCCCAACAGAATGGTGACATTTCTGCATAATTTCTGCTCTTCAGAACTACAATACCAAATTTATCTGGTACATAAATGAACACCACCTTCTCACCAACAGAAACTATAAGTGGGAATTGAGCCACCCATGATTACTTGTCTGGCAGCAAACCACAAGTCACAATTATTTTTGGAGTTTTTATGTTTGATTCCAAGACAAGGACAATGCTACCTTTTTCATCCACATCTGTAGGGCCCACTACAGATGTCAAATAAACATTTAGGGAATGAATGAATAAAATAACAATAGGGCAACAGATATTATGTGTGAAACGTTTTACAAGGTATTGAATGACAGGTAGAAAAGACATGGTAGAAAATTATTTCAGGTATGAATCTTGTGATCTTGTGATGGTTATTTTTGTTGTTGTTGTTAATCTTCACCAGAGGATATTTTTCCATTGATTTTTAGAAAAAGTGGAAGGGAGGGGGAGGGACAGAGAAACACTGATGTGAGAGAGACACATTAATTAGTGGCCTCCTGCACTCCTCTGACCAGGGCCGAGGATGGAGCCTACAACCAAGAATCAAACCCTGAACACTTCAGTCCTCAGGTCAAGACTCTATCCACTGAGCCAAACCAGCTAGGGCCTGATGGTTAATTTTATGTGTCAACTTGACTGAGCTAAGAGATGCTCAGGTAGCTGATAAAACATTATTTCTCAGTGTGCCTGTGAGAATATTTCAGAAAGAGATGAACATTTGAATCAGTAGACTCAGTAAAGATCACCCTCAGCAATGCTGGTGGGCACCATCCAATTTCTTAAAGGTCTGGATAGAGGAAAAGGCAGAGGAAAGGCAATTGCTCCCTCTGCTTGAGCCCAGACATCCATCTTCTCCTGCCTCCAGGCATCAGCACTCAATGGTTCTCTGTGCCTTCAAAATTGGTTCCCCTGGTTCTCAGGTCTCTGTGTTTGGCCTGGAACTACACCAACAGCTTTTCTGGGCCCCTAGTTTACAGATGGCAGGTTGTGGAACTTCTCGCTCTCCATAATTGCCTGATCCAATCCCTCATAATAACTCTTTTTCTCTGTATCTCTATATATCCTATCAATTCTTGTTCTCTGGAGAACCCTGGCTAATACAGACCACGTTGGTAGTATTTAAGTGTAGTAAACAAGTGGAAATCCGTACACCATTAACTGGAATACAAAGTAAAATGCTAAACTGTGATGAGAGAGACATAAATGGATTTAAAAGATGATGACAAGTTAGGGATGTTGGAAGGGGGTGGGGAGAAGGAATAAATTAGGCACCTGCAGAAGGAAGCATCTGAGATGTACAATGGAAGTTCGCTCTCTGACCATGTGAAAGGGTGGAGGAAAAGCATTACAGACAGGAGAAAAAGCATGAGTGAAGGCACTGAATTAGGCAAATGCAGAATGTGTGCATGTGTTGTTTCACATAGTAATTAGAATTCAGTTTGATTGGAGTGTAGAGCCCGATTAAATATTCGACAAAGTAGATTGGAAGTTCTGACTTAAGTAAAAGGTAACTATTCAACAGTGAACTGATATCCTCAGTCATTGAATGCGATGCACCATCTCATCTATTTCTGTACTCCAAGTAAGAAAACCTTTGAAAATTTACTGAAGTCATTTGTTTTATTGACAAGAAAATAGTTAATAAGGCTTAACTGGTTCCTTTTCTATTGATTTTTAGAGAGAGCGGAATGGAGAGGGAGAGAGAGAGAAACATGGATGTGAGAGCAAAACATCAATCACCTGTCCCCTATACACCATCTACTGGGGATCAAGCTTGTAACCCAGGCATGTGCCCTGACTGGGAATCAAACCAGCAACCTTTGGGTGCATAGGATGACACCCAACCAACTGAGTCACACTGGCCAGGGTCTTTACTGTTGTTGTTTTTTTTTTGACATGTGAAGGTCAACAGTGTTAACATGGACTACATTACAAGGATATAATGTAGGGTATTTGTTCGCCTATCTCTAACTGTCCTTGTCAACTGTAGCACTTTTCATAATTAGGTGGGAGTAAAGTCCCCTGGCACTGTGGTCACAGACAGCTATCAGCCCCTACAGCCCAGGAAACAGTCTCATTTCTCTTCTGCTTCATTTATATTGTTGACATTTCTTTCCTGTGATTTTCTTCGTGTGTGTATCTTTCAGAGCCCCCCTTCCTCGTTGCCTCCAGAGTGATTTTTAATTGCTACTGTCACATCTACTATTCAGGGAACCTATGGGGCTGACATCAAGTAAGAGGGAGTTGTTATTATCACTGCACCCTAATATGAGAATATAATGGTTTTCTTACTTATATAGTAACAGCTGTATTGTTCATCTATTTTATCTTCAAATGACCCAGTGGAAGATTAAGTCTAAGAAATATAATCCATTTGTGGAAAGAGGAGGAAACTGGCAATTAGAGGGGTTAAGTGAATAATTCAAGATTACTCAGCTGGTGGTACAGTAGAGATAATATCACAGTGACAGCCATCCCAGTGACCTTTCTTGTTCTTGATAAGATATATGAATGTGCACACTCATGTCAACTCCTTTGTTTTGTCTGTGAAATATATTTCCCCATTTCTTACGTAGTAACATATTAAAAACATTATTATATCCACTTGTGTAAATCAAAATGAGATGACAGGATTTTATTCCACTTTTCATTTCTTATAACATTACACATTCAATTAAAAAATACCCTCTTCAGTAGAGTGGCTTCATGGAACATTCCAGCATGATCCGTTCTCAGATCAACTTCAAAAGACTGGATTTAAACCTATCTTCAAGCTGTGAAGGTTTTAGTTTTCTTTCCCTTTAATTTTATTTTTCCCTTTTGAAATTTCTCTGCTGGGAATGAATTACATACAGCCTAACAAGGCATATATCCATATTTGCATCCCGATAAACACACAAGAACTTGCTGAAATGTAGCATTGATGAATAGGCCACTGTTGAACGAGTTTCTGTATGTCGAAGCAAAATGAACTGTGACCAATAAATCGCTTCTATCGTCACCATCCTTCTACATCTCCCCAATATGTAGAAGTGTCTTAATGGATGTGCATTATCAAAGTTTGCAGGCTTATTTTCACTCATAAAGAATAGTGTACCAGATGTTCCTGGTACACTGAATTTGTCACACTGTAGACAAGCTAACATCATTATGTGAGACCACAGGGGAAAAAATAAAAGACTCACATTTAATCCAGATTAACTGCCAGGAGACCCATCAAGGCAGTTGGGCTAGCTCATGATACAGCAGCTTCTAGCAAATTAGCAGCCCATAACAACTTAGTTATAATGAGCTCCAAGATCTTACACCATAAGCTCGACTCCATTAAAGTGAATTCTAGTACATGAATTCATGTGCAGAGTATAACCTTAACATCTGTCTGTGCTCAGCCAATATTTTGTTTATGCCTTCTTAGGAACAACCAAAAGAGGGACAGTCATTTCCATCAGCTAGAGTTTCACCTGCTAGAGAAGGCAGAGCCCCCTGGCTGCAGAGCTGGGCAGCAGGCTGCGTGGGGTTCCAGCAGCTGTTTTGTACATACTAGGCCAGTTTTCCGCAAAACAATTTCCCCTTGCTATTCAAGTGGGAAAATCAATAATCTAACCAGAAATTGGGTAGTCAACAAGACATGCATATCTAATAAATATTGTAGAACTTTTATTTAGTTAAGTCAAATGACTTAAATTGTATCCTACTAAATAAACTCAGCATGGAGAACCTTTCTCTTTTGATAAACCTAGGCCATTTCCCCCTATCCCTCCCTCCAAAAAAAGAAACGTCCTCCTTTTCTTTTTGTGGTGGATACCCATGGGGATTCTGAAAATAATATCACTATTTAATAACAGTTATTATTTCTACTTTACATATTAGGAAACAATGAAATAAATTGCCCATGGGTAACTGGTTGCTAAGTTAGAGGAACAGGCATTCGGTATGTAATTTAAGGTATTCCCATGGAATTTTAGGTTTACAATGAACAAATATCTATGTGAATAATTTAACTTCCCCATTCTTGTTCTACCTTAAACAATGGGTATACATGAATCATTTGGGCAGTGCTTTCAAAATTGAAACCCCTCCTCTTATCTCCAGAAATCTTAGCATGCAAGAAAGTGGGTGCTGCCAGTATCGTGGTGGGGTTTTAAGATTTTTACACACCCAAACTGCATCTCTTTCTCATCAATCTATATATACACATATAATTGACTTCAGAGAGAGGAAGGGAAAGAGGGATAAAAACATCAAAGATGAGAGCGAACCATTGATTGGCTGCCTCCTGCAAGCCCCACACTGGGGATCAAGCCAGCAACCTGGGCATGTGCCCTGACCTGGAATTGAACCATGACCTGGTTCATAGATTGACAGTCAACCACTGAGCCATGCTGGCTGGGCAACCACATGTACTTTTCTGTGAGTTCAACAGGAACTGTTCAGAGGTCTCAGCACTGCTTTTAGGAATCTCCTCATTCTGGCCACACTTCTGCATTATCTCTCATTTGTTGAATCTTAGTTCAAAATACCCAACATTTCATACACTATTCCAAACTCAGTCTGAAAAGTGTCAAGTACTTAAGCATGACTTGTAGCATTGAAACTGCATGCTGCATTGAAACATCAATGTAACCTAGGGTTGGATTAGCTTTCTTAACCTTGCCTAACAGTTACCTTATATGAAACTTGAATTCAAGTAAACCTCTAGCACCTTCTTTCCAAATTGCTGCCAAACCATACATCCACACATGATATACATCTGCAATTTATATCTTTGAACATATAGACAAGGCTGGACATATACACCAAATTTTAACTTTTTGTTTGAAACCTCATGTTTTTTCAGAATTTTAGGTTTTTCTTGGAACCTAAATCTTTATCACACACATGTAATTTTGTTAGTTTTGGGTAGTCAGAAAATTCTATAAGACTGCTTTAAAGACATGAGCCAAATTCTTTGGTTATAGTTTTTTAAAAAAATATGCTTTTATTTATCTTAGAGAGAGAGAGAGAAAGGGAGAGAGAGAGAGAAAGACACATCCATGTGAGAAAGAAATATCACTTGGCTCTACCTCCTGTATATCCCTTATTGGGGATTGAGCCTGAAACCTGGGCATGTGCCCTGATAGAGAGTTAAACCAGTAAGTAACCTTTTGGTGCATGGGACAATGCTCAACCAACTGAGCCATACTGGCCAGGGCTAATTATAGTCTTAAATAGAAAGTACCTACCTCAATGCTTTTCCACCACAGACTCATTTTCATGTTTATAATAATCTTAAACAGTGGATCCAAAGAGATGTATAAACACATGGCTAATACATGTCATCAGCATGCAAAGATCAGCTTAAGCCTTGGCTTGTCTTCTAGTAACTACATTTGTCTTACTGGCCTCCTTCCAGGGCCAATCAGAATAGAATGGCTGGTACTTATTATGCACTCATTTTACAAATGATGAACAGTCATTCACCATGATGTGATCATCTTTATCAGTGACCCCTAAATCAAGACAGAGTGTCTCACAAGGACAGATAACCGAGCTTAACAAATGTATCCATTTCTTATATCACAGGTTTTGAATTTGAATTTGTTAACTTCCCTATACTGTGCTTAGCTGTGCAGCTCAATGAGGGCAGCAGTCATCTCCGAAGTGGGGTTCATGAGATGATCCACCGGGGTAGGGAAAGTAAAGTTTCACTTATGTTTACACTTTACACTTACTGTTCTCACTATTAAAATGAGGTTTTTATTATATAGAGTGTCCTCATAAAACGTATATACACTTTAACAGCTGACAGCTCAATTTTGACAATGAAATATATTTTAAAAAACACTGCCTTTATAATTATTCAAAGTGTGTATACATATTTTGGGGGGATACCCTGTATTTTCTAAAATATAAATTTTTTGGTACAATGGTATATTTATATCAATGTAAAAATAAATGAGCAGTAATGGATATTCTTACTCAAAAGACTTTTCCTGATTGAGGAGTGACATTAACAAAGGCTGAAGACCCCTAAGTGAGAACCCACACAGGCTGGGCCAGGGACCCAGGTGAGATCCCGCCTTAGCCATCCTGCTCTGCTCCAAAGCTAAACAGTGTGCCCCTACCTCGCACTGGGATGCCCTACAGAAGAAATAATAAAATCCTATTCACTTCATTTGGAAGGGATCACAGTGGTGAAGCCTTTAATTTTGCAGGTCCAGAAACTGAGGTGCAGAGGGATTAAGTGACTAGGCTGAGCAGCTTCAAAGCTCTTCGGGGACCTCCGAGGGGAAATACAGCAAAATGAAGTAGAGTTAATACCAGAGCTGGACCTGAATGCACTCCACTGTTCTTCCTCCAAATATATGACCCCAATAAGGAAACAAACAAACAAGGAAACAAAATTCCCAAAAGCCAAAAACAATGACAAAGAAAGAAAAGGAAGGAATTAGAAGGCAAGAGTCACCCAACTGCATCTTTTGGAACTGCCCTTACATTGTCCAATTTTCTGCTGACAGCCTGAAGCACAGGGGGCTAATACCAACAGTGAACTTTCTGAACATGGACTACATTCCGCAGGGCAGCATCTTCATCTTCTAATGTTAAGCCCCTTTATAATTCTGCCTTCAAAAGTAGTGAACATCCACATTGTTCTAAGGTGAACAGCATGTTACCAAAAAATAAAGGTCTACTGGTACAATACAGGAACTTCCACCCATAATCTTGATCCAGTAAAATGTCCTTCTATAGATGAAAGGGGAAGTTACCATACACTTTATAAATGCTATCACTTTGCACTTGAACCACAATGTTAAGAATATCACAGTTCTTATGGAGAGAAAGTCATGCACAAAGCATGTCCACATTTTCTTTAAGTCCTACAATTGGACTGTACTGGGAGCATATGAAACCAAGCCTGTGACCTGCAGGCCCCTATTTTTTCCCACTACACCACAGCTAAGGGGCCTATTTCAAACCTGGATAATACTATAAAATTTTGTCTCCAATAAAAACTCACACGTTCTCGAAGTTTCCCCCCAATATCAATGTTTTTTACAAACAAGGGTGATAAGAAAGTTGTATAGCTTACAGACATTGACTGATAAATTTGATGCATGTAGCCTCCATGTCACCATAACACACTCAATCCCTAGATTGTTGTTGTTTGGAGGAATAATAGTCATAATAGTCATCGATTTATCCTCTGCACTGATAGCGCCCCGAAGGCAGTGGGTTTAGATCTCTTTATTTCTGTCTTTAGAACAGCGACTGGGTACAAGTTCAGTAAATTGTAATGTAGTAATAACTCTGTTATGCCATCTAACTAAAAACATCCTTATGAGATGATTTGGAAATATTAGCATCCATAGGCTTATTGGATAGGATGAAAATGATACACAAAGCTGCTCAATAAAACAAGCAACACAATGGCTGCAAATGAAAGCAGTGAGGAGAGAATGAAGAAGTGGCCTGAGGAATGGGGAGGACATGGTAAGATCAGGTCATCACCCACATGTCTACCATTCACCCTCTTAGCACTAAAAGGCCCATCCTTGTATCCAGGCCAACTGTACCTTCCCTTAGATCACATATTTCCCTCTCTCTTTGTATTATGAGTGCATGCACACATACAGTATGGAAGAAAGTAGGCCTAGAATAATACAAGATTGAGATCAATTACATGCCAATGATGACCCCTTTAATCTCTTATCACCTTGAACCTGACACCTGCATGAGTCTCCAACATGGCAGACAGGACTGCTCTAATCTATCCAGCCGCCAATTCTCTACAGAGATTTCTCAGATCACCCTTGAACTTGTCCCTCTCCTCCTCCCTCACAGCCAGTTTCTGAATCTATAAAATCAGATAGCTGGTTTCCAAACGCTCATGGGTCTAGCAATCCTCCAGGGAACCCATTAAAAATGCAGATGTCTAACTCCAGCCTTGGAGACAGTGAGAAGGAAGCTGCATTTCTAACAGCTGCTCAAGTAAGTCTAATATGGATATTCAGTTGCACCCCATTACCAATCCCTGAGCTCCAGACCCTGTAGGATTCCAAACAGGAACACACTGACTAGTGGGTCAAACAGTTTGGGAGAACAGCCTGGAGTATCTGGCTAGAGGTAAAGAGTAAAGAAAAACTGAGGGAGAGATGGGTGTGGGGCTGGGGGAGGCAGGATGGGGACGGGGTGATGTAAAAGAGATATCTGTAAATGGGAAAAAAATCTAAGTAAGTTTTCCAAAAACGAAGTGATGTGCTTAAATTCATCAGTGCTTGTGGTTAGAAGGCGGAAGGTGAGTGAGCTTCAGAGTTAAGCACACGTGGGTCCTAACTCTTGCACTAATTTCTGGGATCTTAGACATACTACCTAACAAAATAATTACTCAGCTTAATGTTTCTCAGCTATTGTACAGAGATACTATCTAACACATAGGGATTTTGTGAGATGTTGTAAGCAAATAATCAGGATGCCACTGGATCTGCCCAGTAAGTGTATCAGTTATTATTTCAGAGCAATAACAAATATAACGTCAGATTTATGTTTTTAAATGAAAAATGCAAAGTTCCTATTTAATTCCATATACCCTACATGAAAAGTATATGCCATGTGGCCAATATGTGTGAACTGAACTTACCAAATATATGCTGGTATGTGCCAGGGTCTACGAAATAGTGTCAGGTCAGCTACCTGTGCTGAAAACGAACCAGGAACAACTCATGGGCCTGCGATTACGCAGCACAGCCCCACAGCTGAGTCAGAGGTTCCCGTTATAAGGCTTTTTCATCTTCACTCCTGTGTTTATAGTTCCTAATTTCTGGCAGAAGTGCTCCATGAGTAACGTGCGTGCAGATGATCCCCAACCTCAGCACCTACATTTCATTACCTTTACCATCACAATGCTGAGTATAGGATCCCTCACATAAACTCTATGAATGCTAATGCAAATGATCAGAAATTGGTTCAGAAGGGCATGAGGGCTTGAAATGAGCGAAAGCAGTTGAAATTCGTGAAGAAGGACCTGTGATTGATGTGGAGGCTACGCAATATATGACTGAATTCAGAGTTCCTCTCTGAGAGTGTGTGCTTAAATGTTACACTGTAAGTGAAATGGCAGTTGAGGCTTATGGGATGCAGAAAGGCTATAAAATCGCTTTGCTTCATACTGAATAGACAGTTCACCAACAGCGAACATTAGCTTTTCTTCTTTAAAAACAATCTAGTGCCATTGGAAGCTGTAGACTAACTCCATACTTTGGTTTTTAGAAGAAGTGGCCCTCATGGCTTTGAAAAATGTTCACACACTGGAAGCCATTATATAATTAGGTACATTAAAGTGTTTATTCCTAGAGCTGGCAGAGTTTATTTTTAAAACTACATGCACTGAGTTTAATTAAATTTGTCAAATGTAGGATGAATTTAATGGGACAGAGGCCAGTGATCTGATCCACAAATTTTGAGGTAAGCCAGCATTAGATATGGCCAAAATCTACAAAATACCACAGTGGACATGATTAATATTTATTGGTGATTTTTAGGATCCTAAGAATGTATGTTGTGTGTTTTTTTTCTGTAGAAATTTGACAGAACTGCTTACTGAATATGACCACATAAAAAATATAGGCTATTGCATAATTTTTCACATCAATGTATATTAAAAAATTACAAAAATACATAATTTATTATTTTAGAGATTGAATACACTGTTATAGTAACAGGCACACCTCTTTTGGTGGAGGCAATAGACAGCTCCAGGGGCTGAGTAGTACACTGGTCAAGTTTCTACAACTAGAGAGTGATAAAAGGGGAGAAGACCCTGGGTCTTCTCCCTAAGAGACCATCAGTGGTCGCAAATCTTGCCATAGACAGGGACATTCTGAACTCCTATTCTGCTATTTGTATTTGACCAAAAAAATCAGCCAAAAACCCCTGCCCTCCTGGAGTTTACCTTCTAGTGGAGAAAACAGATGTTAAACCAAGTGGGCCAATGATTAGAGAGAGATCCACTGGAGGGAAAGGCAATGGAGGAAAATAAAGCAGGAAAAGAAGATGGGGGAGGCAATTTAAGTTGGATTACCAAGAATGAACTCACTGACAAGGTGACATGTGAGCCGAGATCAGAAAGAAATGAGGGAGTGAGGCATGTGCTTATCTGGGCTGGGCTTTGGGGAGGTGAGGTGGTGTGTGTGGGGTTTTTTTGTGTGTGTGGTTTTTTTTATTAGATTTATTGGGGTAACTGGTTAATAGGGAGGTAGTGTTTGTTTGTTTTTTGTTTTAATATATATTTTATTGATTTTTTTACAGAGAGGAAGGGAGAGGGATAGAGAGTTAGAAACATCGATGAGAGAGAAACATCGATCAGCTGCCTCCTGCACATCTCCTACTGGGGACATGCCTGCAACCAAGGTACATGCCCTTGACTGGAATCGAACCTGGGACCCTTCAGTCCGCAGGCCGACGCTCTATCCACTGAGCCAAACCTGCCAGGGCGGAAGGTAGGGTTTTAAGCATAGGTAAATGACAAATGCATAGGCCATGTGCTGGGATTATGACCTAGAAGCACGGAGTTTTGTATGCTGGAGCAGAGAAAAGAGGGAAGGAAAACTTAGGAAATGTGGAATAGACAGGGCTGCAGACTACAATGGGGCTTGTATGTCCTTTGCATTTACTCTGCATAAAGTAGTAACATGATAGGATTTACATTTTCATAGGATTTCTCTGGCTGCCACCGGGAAATAATCTTCATAGTCATCCATTACCAGTTATTTCACGCAAGTCACTTAACCTCGCTTTATCTCAGTGAAGCTGGGAGGAGCATATTAGCGTATTTTAAAGCACTGTATAGAGCATTTTTCATGCTCTCCTTGGCCATGCCTCCATTATAGCAATTATCTTACTGCACTACAGTCACTAGTTCTCACATCTGCATCCCTACCTGATTTTTCAGTTCTTGGACCCTAGGGAATACCTCTTTCTATTTTTGTACACAGCACCTCATGCAATGTTTATTTTAGCACACAGGAGGGAAGAAACAAAAGTTGCTGAATATAAGGTATTGCAAACATAAGAATCATAAAACCATAAAACAGAACTCTAAATCAGAATTTCCAAGTTGGTAAGCTACTTGTGAAAATACAAACACAAATCTGTGTAGGTAAATCATGCCAACTAGAACATTTGGTTAGACTTTCTAGCTATAATCCCACAACTTGACAATGTAATTAACCGAGTTGGACCCAATCTGTGATTGTCTGGGTAAATATATATTTTAAACAATTGAAACTATTGTTCTTAATGTGTGCATAAAACTTAATAACCCAGAAAGGATTTTGCAAAGAGGCATTTAGAAATCCTGAGAATGCATATTTCTTTGATGTCAAATTTTGTTTGTCTTTCTGCTATGTGTTAGACTACAACCGGAAGAATCTTTGGATGCACCCACATGATATACATATCTGAATTTAAAAAAAACATACACACACAAAACTTGCAAATAGTTTAAATTTCCTTCCCATATAAAATTTTTCTCTCTGGCATTGTGGGGGTAATGGGCTATCTAGCTAGTTAATCCTTTATTTAAAAAAAACACACAACTCTTTATTTGGATAACATGCATTATAATGAAGACTTAATGTCTCTTGAACCCATTACATTGATGTTACACAAAGTATGAATGCCTAGACCAGTGACGGCGAACCTATGACAGGCATGTCGAACTCATTTTTTTGGTTGATTTTTCTTTGTTAAATGGCATTTAAATATATAAAATAAATATCAAAAATATAAGTCTTTGTTTTACTATGGTTGCAAATATCAAAAAATTTCTATATGTGACACGGCACCAGAGTTTAAGTTAGGGTTTTTCAAAATGCTGACACGCTGAGCTCAAAAGGTTCGCCATCACTGGCCTAGACCCTATATTCCTAAAGTAGAGCTTCACAATCATTTACCTTTACATTTTGGCAGTATTATTAATAGTAACAGTTAATGCATAGAAAACACTCTCAACATTAAAGTTTTCTTAACTCAGTATTTTCAATCTATATCATTAAGGTTTACTTTCATTCACTAAAAATGAAAAGGTCTCTGAGCCTTAATAGGATTAACATAAACTTGTAACTTCTAATTAATTTGAATGAAATATTTACTAGGAGGAACCCCTAGAAAATAAGTGAGACTCCCTTGTTAGTATCTTCAAAATAAATCTTATCCACGTTAGAGGATTAAAATTCTAAAACATGTGCTATGTTTCTGATAAAAATAAATAATTTCTTTGTGTCAACATGGTCATTATTTGTACTTAGTACATGAGCTATGAAGTCATTCAAATTTCAAATAATTTTAATCAAGTAGAAATTTTATCTTGATTGACATCACTTGAAAATTATTCTCTGTCATTTGTCATTCATTTGGAAACACTCAAAAGATAAAAACTTCAAGACTTTCCAGGCATTCCGTATTACCTACAATTCTCCAATGTATACCTGTTTTACAAATACATTAACAATAGAATATACAACTCCCATAGATTTCCATCTTTATAATCACCAGCTGTCTGAAATTCTGAAGTCAATTTTTTTAAAAAATCTATGGAGCATTATAAATATTGTTAACTCTAAAGGCGATACAATTGGTGTCTACGAAGTCCTAAATTTGGGTCAATGATTCTCTCAATGAGTTATCTGAATAAAAGCAATCTAGAAAAATTTGTATGGTAAAGCTTTCCCATAATTATTAGATGTGTGCATCTCATTTATATCTTTTAGAATTATTAAAACATGTAATTATTGTATTATATTTCCAATGTAAAGCTGATCATTGAGAACCAACTCTTCTCTATGAGAAAGGGAAGCCGATGCAACAAGTTAGCTGTCCAATACTGAATTTTCACAGTGGCTTTACACAGTAACATTGATCAGGGAATTTTTATGCCTTTATTCTCAATGAATAATGTCGTTCTGGATGAGGTTACTAGTGAATTGTATACCCAATAAGAAAAAAGGCCACAGTTTCCAAATCAACTTTTAATTACTTACTACTTAAATATAAATGGCTCTTTACATGGGCAATCATAACTTTCACAGAATCTAAAGGCTATCTCTATGACAACCTAAGTCTTACTAGAACAATTATTAAGCAGTTATAACCGTTAGCTGATAGAAAATGGCACATCGATCCTTGCAATTGCTTTCCTTTAATTCAGTTACTTGCCATTTACAATTTCAACATCAATGCACTGAATAAACTGACAACCATGAGGCCAGAAATCAATCCCACCCATGTTTTCTACCCAGAACACTCAACCTGCAGTTTTAAAACTTTAGCCAAAAACATCACAAAAGCAACATCAATAATGAAAGAATTGGAAAAAAAAGAAAAGAAAAGAAACAAAAAGAAAAGAAAGAAAGATATGTTTAGTTTTCACTTTTTCTCTTTTACCTTTGGAAACAAATGATCCTTAAACACTTCAAAACTGTAGTTAGGCAAACAAGTCGCCTAGTCACACAGATGAGGGGCGACTTTCTCCCCGCAGCCCAGGCAGCAGTGCAGGCAGTTCCAGGCTTCTCCCACCTGCTCCTCCCTCCCCGCTTCCAAAGGACCCCAGAAGAGCTCAAAAATCACGAAAGGACAGGAAGAACAGCCTTGAAAAAGTCGGGATGCCAAATTATCATAGTTTAATTTCTGCTTTCTCTTGCAAGCAGTTTAAGAAAAAGCAAAGCAAGACGCATCAGAGATACCACAAGCCTAGTGGTTGCCTTCTTAAAAAGAGAAAAGCATTGAGTTCAGCCAGGCACAAAGGTCTCCATGGCAACAGTGAATTTAGACCCCCATTGGCATTATTTATGCAACATTTCATCACAAAAGGACCCTCCCACTACCCTGCCTAGCAAATTCTAGTTTTCTAATCTTCCATTCCTTTGCCCTGAATTGGTACATCTGAATCCTTAGCGCTCTGTATCTCAACAGTGAAAAAAATAAAAATAACAAAAAGAAAATTTTAAAAAAAAATGAAATCCCACAGAATTATAAAATTTTCTCAAACTGAATCTGGACTTCTTTTTTCCTTGGTGAACTCAAAGGCAAGAGACAGATTCAAATTTGTTTGAAGTTCATATTCAAAACCTATTTAGTTTTTAATCTCAAAGACAGGCAGCGTGACAAACACCAGTTTCCTGAAATTATTTCAGTTTTTAAAATGACATTGTAATTCAAAAAAGGCATAAAATGTGGCAAAATATGAACAACCCAAAAGACTCACAGAAAAGAGAAATTGTCTAGATGCTGACTTTGAAGCTAAATTTTATGCACTGATAGCCACCCCAGCTATTATAGTACCTTGAATAACTTCTGAGTCTTTTACCTGATTATCTCTTTTAACCATGACTTCTAAAAAACATAAATTGAGCAAAGTATTTTAGACACTTTTTATTGAACCATGTACCAAGTGCTCCCCAGATCCACATTTTATAATTAGATGACCTGGAGCTAGTTATTTAAAACAGAGATAACCCCCCCCCCAAAGTAATTAGGCTATCATAGCTATTAATATGATGATATATTATTGAAGAAATGTTTTCTTCATCATATTTGATGATGTTGAAAAGAAAAATTACTAGTTCTCATTTGAAAAGGATCCTACTTAGCGTTAACTCAATTAAGAACAAGGAGACTTTTAAAATTAGGTTTGATTATATTTAAAACAATACAAGCTTTTATTAAACCTTCAGACAGTACATATCTCCCCACACCAGTCCCACTTTCTTTTAATACAGTTGCATGACTAAACTTAAATCACGTACTTTGATCTAGGTCCTAATTGAGTCTGTCATTTCTAAGACAATTAGGTAAGAAAGGCTCATGGGTGCCTGTATTTCCTGTCCATGCATATTTGATAAGATTTTCTGTTGCCTGCAAGATAAGAAAATATCCCTGCTTCACAACCCCAGACACTTTATTTAACTAAAATGTTGCCTCCAAAAATACAGCCCACACTCATTTTCCATGAGGACAATCCTGGAGTTGGAGAACTCATGGCCCTACTTAAATGATTATACAATATCTACGAATAAATCATTCACATGTCTCTGACACTGAACATGGAAAAAAAGTATTAAAAAGCCAGGCTCATATTACTCTTTTAGGAGAATTACTCTCCCAGGTGAGAGCAGCCACCACACATACATTAGATCCATTCTCTCTTCTATATCTACTGCCTTCTTTTTAGTTGTTTTTGTCTTTTTCCCCCTCTCTTCTATTTTACTTCATCTTAGCAGTCCTTGTATTTCCGCATTATCTCTTCTTCTTGATGCTTCTGATATGATTTTATTTCAGCAATGGTTTTATCTGTTCCCACTTCCCCATGAGCATGGCCAGCTCATTGTTATTCCTTTGATGTATCCTTTGTCTCTATTTGATTCAATGCATTTTCTTTTTTTAAAATGTCTTTAGGCTATGAAAACAAAGTATGTGACTCACTACCTAGAACAGCTTCTTTGTTACTTGGGGGGTGTTTTATTCTTCTGTAGTTATACGTTCTCTGCCTTTTGAGTGGGGATGTACTATGGTAAAAGAAATTTGGTGTTTGTCAAACTCTTTTAAAACTATTTATATACATGCTCTGTCTCAGCAATTCTGCTCCTAGACATACACTCAGGAGAAATGTGGACATAAGTATACCCGAAGACATTTTCTGTGATGCTCATACCAGCAATATACATATCAACCCCAACTGAACACTACAGAAATGCCCAGAGATGACAAAGGATAGTAGTATGATACATGTACAAAATGAAATCCTATTCTGCAAAGAAAATAAATTAATAACCAAATGCACTATTATAGCTGTCTTTACACACATAATCTTGAGTAAGCTGTATACTTGATATATGCCCTTTTCCTTATGTGTGTCATACTTAAAAAACAAACTCTAAATTATTTACAATCCCAGATTTTTGGAAATTATAACAGACATGCATGAAAATAGGAACATTAATTACTTATTAATGTTTGTGATTAAAAAATAAATATGTACCATTTTAACTTCAGAGGTGTTGAGCAATATCCTTACCATTTTTGTTTTAAAAGAAAATAAAGAATTTTTAATTCTTACAAAATAAAAGTAGAACTGGAGGATGAAAAATCACTATTTGTTGTGACATCATCAATTCTAAAATAATTCACTATGTTGTGGTCCTTTTGAACAACTAATCCTATTGCTGAGAAAAAGTTTTAAAAGAAATAAAAAATGCATTTTAATGTACTGGCCACTTTTATCTACTAACAGTGACATTAAGGTAGAAGAATAAGTAGCACTAATATAGGAAAGCACTAACATCTATATAATAAAAGCCTAAGCAACCATTATGGCAGAACAACCAGACGACCAGTTGCTATGATGTACACTGACCACCAGGAGGCAGACGCTCAAAGCAGGAGCTACCCCCTGGTGGCCAGTGCGCTCCCACAGGGGGAACACCACTCAGCCAGAAGCCAGGCTCACAGCTGGCAAGCGCAGCGGCAGTGGCGGGAGCCTCTCCTACCTCCTTGGCAGCACCAAGTGGTAAGGAGCAGTGATCAGGAGGGTGGTAAGGAGCAAGGGATCCCGGATTGCGAGAGGGATGTCTCCCTGCCAGCTTTGGCCCGATCCCCTGAGGTGTCCCGGACTGCAAGAGGGCGCAGGCCTGGCTGAGGGGATCCCCCACCCCCCAGTGCATGAATTTCATGCACCGGGCCTCTGGCTATAAATAAGTGACCAACTTTAGAACGGTTTCCAAATAAGTTTAATGTAAAGAGTTTGGTTTGCTATTTTAATAAAACATTATCTTTACAAACTATTTTTTAAAGGCTTGAGTCTCCAAAAAATTTGGCTTTTCATTTTCTGAGAAACAGCATTCCAGTGTAAAAACTCTCTAATTCTATTTATTATCCCTCCAGACTCTAAGGTATAAAATTACAAATGATTGACAGTCAAATTACTGAGCCTGCCTTCCAAGGGGCACAGTGGAACTCCAGTGCAAAGGTTCTTTTGCAATTAAATAGCTGCAAGGAGTAATATTTTTAGGGCCAGCTCAGCTTTTCATTTGTAGTCCGCAGTTATCTCTGCTGTCCATGGTGAGAATGGATTGCAGGCCGTGGGAGAGGAAAGAAGAGGAGAAAAGCTAGAGGAAGGAAGTCAAACAAACAATGCTGGACATTTGCCTGGGGGCCTTGGTAGTGACAGCTTCTCCCGTAAAACCAAAAGCCCTGTGCTGCCTGCTGCTGCTAAACATGACCTAGTGTCAAATCCACTCAGAAATAGGACATTTGGTACTTAGAGGGGGGAAACACCTGACATCATACATTAGCACTCACTCCTGAATCAGTATAAGTTTGAGCCCTGTAACTAGGAGTATAGACTATACTAAATCCCATTAATAAAATATATTTTAGTTTTCATTTGCCCTATCTGGGCATAAACTTTTTATATGGGAGCTTTACACCAGACAAGTTGCTCACTTTCATTCACTCTATGCCTTAAAGTAAAGCTCATGCAAGGGCAGATTAAGAAGACCAGAGGATTTCAGGGGCAGTGCTCTAACCTGGCATGAAATTAATTTCACTGTACTCAAAGCACCCTTGGTTTCTCAAATAGGATATGTAGTTGACCATGCGGCAACAGTTCAGCAAACTCCTTGGCTTTCTGACCATATAAGCGAGCAATCATATGAATGTGTATCTTTGGCATAAACAAAGATTGAAGGCAGGAATCCCCAGTTACCAATTACATGATAGCAATTATTACAAGAGAATGAATATAGGGCACGATTTGTAAAATGCATTAATCAGAGGCTGAAACACATATGCTCTATGGAGTACCCCTAAAATGCCACAATGCACCAGTTTTACTATGAATATATGCACTTTCCAAATAATATTAATGATAGCAAATGCAGATTTTTAAAGTTCTCTCTCTCTCTCTCTCAAATGCCTTGGCAGAATGCAAAATTTTAACTTACAAAGGAGGGTTTCCTTATGGCAGAACTCAGATGGAAAGTGTCTATCATATTTTACCCTTTTCCATATTTCAATCCCATATTGAAGACACTGTCTTATAAGACATAACTCATTTCATCTGACTACTAAGAATATTGCATCTTAATCTCAGAGTATTAAGAGAAGCATTTGTTTCATTTTTTTTGCATAATTAGCTCATGTCTTTATTTGATATTCTTTAACATTTATGTAAAGTGGTGATCATGAATAATACTCTGTCAAAACAGAGTGGGCCCTGTTTCTTTGGCAGGACTTAAGTATTATGTCATTGCCCTGGGCTGAGACAGCTAAGGAATACCAATAAGAAAGTGCACATGAGTAAGCATTTTAAGTCCTTCCCACAATATGTTTGGCTAAACCACTGGCCAAAGAGAATACTTTAAAAATATTCTTTTAAAAAAAATTAAGGTTCAAAGAAATCACAGGGGTGCATTTGATACAAACATGAGTATATTCTTAAAAATGTGAGACATTTCAATATGTCCAATCGTAACTACATAAATATGTTGGTATAATGATTCCCTGTAGAATAACTTCTTCTTGGGTAGTATCACAATTATTACATTTCCTCTGGAACACTGTCCTCTTATTTTCAATATCTAACTTGTGTCTCAGGAAGTTATAAAGGAGGGTGGCTGCTGTACTCTGTCATGGAAGAGGGGTGACAGAAGGACAGGCTCCATAGGCTGGCATTACTGTAACTCTACACTTTACCGCTCTCCTCATGCTTTTTGTTTGTCAACATTTTTTTTCAACTGAAAGCAGTATTGAAATATCTGGTCAGCAAACTTTATGAATCCTAGTGTATTTGTCCCATTTCTTCTTGAATGCCTCAGGACAATCTCTGAGTTGGTTCTTTGTCCTACGTTGGGGTTGGATGTGTGTGGTGCAGCATAGGGAGCAAGTCTTCACAAGTCCAAACTGATCTTTATATACAAAAGGCTAATATGCTAAGTGTCCCTCCACCCATCCGACCGGTCACTATGATGCACACTGACCACCAGGGGGCAGACGCTCAACACAGGAGCTGCCGAGCTGCAGTGATTTGGCAGTGGCAGTTCTTGGGCGATGCACCCTGAAACCATAGAGGAGGGAGCCCAATTCCTTGTGGGGCCGCGTGATTCTACATTCAGCTGTGGGTTATATTGTTGCTGGGACACTGTCAGCCCCGAATCTGGTTTACTGCACACTTGCATTTGCGTTGCACACCCTGTATGACAGCAACTTTGCAGAGTGCCCTCTAGCACTCCGGGACCCCTTGGGGGATGGCAGTCAGTTTCGACCCAATCCCCACAGGCCAGGCCGAGAGACCCCACCTACCGGAGGGACCCTGCTCACTCCGCAGATGCCCTTCAAGCCACCCCAGGAGTGGCCAGCCAGGGAGGGACCACGGGAGGTTGGCTACAGGGCATGTCTGGCCCATTTTGCCCAGTCCTGCCCCACCGGCCATTTTCTAATTAATTTCCTTTCAATGTGCACGAATTCGTGCACCAGGACACTAGTCTTTAATAAAAGAGCCGTGCTTGTACGTTCTGTAACACTACATATGAAATAGATGTGAGTCACAACAGACTCAGTGCCTTATCATTTGTTAAAATAATTCATTCTTTTTAGAGAATTTTGAAGAATTTTGTACAAGACATTTGGAAAACATCTCTATTTCTACACATTTCCCAAATACGGAATCCAGAAGATTGAGGCCTTGGCTCTATGACACAACTGAAGCTGGTTCTAGAATTGATATTGCATATTTGAAACTAGTGTTTGTTTGGAAACCTATAGGCCAGTGATGGCGAACCTATGACTCGCGTGCCAGAGGTGACATGCGAACTCATTTTTTTGGTTGATTTTTCTTTGTTAAATGGCATTTAAATATATAAAATAAATATCAAAAATATAAATCTTTGTTTTACTATGGTTGCAAATATCAAAAATTTCTATATGTGACACGGCACCAGAGTTAAGTTAGGGTTTTTCAAAATGCTGACATGCCGAGCTCAAAAGGTTCACCATCACTGCTATAGGCTGTGTTTACACCTCTTAAAATCTCCTAAATAAAAATAAAAATGAAGTAAAAAAATGTCCTATATAAGGAGGCTGTTCTCCATAACTGCCCACCTGGAATGAAATATTTCCTTGGCATTTTCACAACTTCTCATGTCATTTGATGGACTGGAGGAAAATTTAACACTGGGCTCTGCAGATTTATGCTATGTTACCTATTTCTTGTTCTAAGTTCATAATTTGGCCTCTGCCAATGATGTGATTTTCCTCACTTCACAGCTGAGCATTCAGGACTGGGGAATATAAAAAATAATGACAATAAGAAGAGCTGGCATGATATTGTGTAGGTAACTCACCATTGGATAACAAGATCTTGCTTACAACATCCCTGAACTGCCTTTGTCCACATCCTCACGTAATAAGGAATAGAGGCCTTTTTTATTTTACTAAAAAAACAACAAAACAACAACTTTAGCATAGAAAGGAATTTTACTATTGTTTCTGCACATATCTGAAAGGAGAAAGTTTTTATCTTATTTATAGATGGGGATAGACATTCAGAGAGATTAAGTAATTTGCTCCAAATGGCACAGGTTATAAGTAGTGAAACCAGAAGATGAAATAGACAGTTTGCGTTCACACATGGTGTTCTGAACCACTAGCGATCATTTATGCGGTTTTATGTGTGTCTTCCAGGAATCACGCCTAAAAACCAAAACATCGTGTTTTTATGGAGTTTGTACAACTATGAAAATCAGACGGTCTACCCCTGTCTCCACACCAAGGAAGAAAGTTCTGATGAAGAGTAATTCCAGCACTGTGAATCAGCCAGGTTCCAAGGCCAGCCAGCCCTCCAAAGCTGTCCCCATCAAATCTACCTATTAAGTAATCCTCCACCAACTATGGTTTTACTTATCATTTTAAAGGTCATTTAAGGTCCATATTGTATACAGGGATTTAAAAATCCTTTATCTGTTTACATTTGGATGATTTAGTTGCACTTCCTTAAATGAAAGGAAACGCCAAGTCACTTTCCCCTTCACTAAACCTCCAATGGGAAGATTTACAGGTAGAGGGGAGAGAGCAAGTGGTTACTATTACTTTTACAGCCTTTTAACAAATGGAGTGAAGACCAAGAGCTGAAAACATCTATCTTCAGTCACCATGATAATTTATAAAAAGTACAGAACTGAACTAAAACATTTCATCAATAAGTACAAGTGGAAAACTTTAATATTCATTATATTCCATACATGTATGTATGCAATACATGAAGGACTGGCTCATAAACATCAAAAGTAAGTACAGCGTTTATAACAATAACAAACATTCAAGGGTCCATTTGCTTTAATAGATCAGGATGCCACAGCAATGTCCTGGAAAAATGAAAGAAATAAGTGCCAAAGGAGGAAAGTTAATTATCACAGCAAGTTTTATCTCAAATGAGTAGTTTATTTCTAATATATCTTTTTGGAAGCTTGTGTTTTTTAAAACATTTTTTTGTAGAAGTTCAAAACATGTTTAATTATACTTATTTAATGACATTTTTGTGTATTTTGTTTTCTTCATAACCCAATTTGTTAATGAAATCTTGAACTTGCCACATGTATTTACCAAATATGGTATTTTCTCCAAAATGTGTTATGTATGGCTGATAAAGATTTCTGTCTTTTTGTTGTTGTTGTTTTTGCCTTATTTTTGCTAGTTCCTAAAAAACAAACAGTTTTGAAACTGCTTATTTATATGGATCAAAAATGACCTTTTTGCCTGCGAGTACAGGTCAGTGATGGATAGAGAAAATAGAAAGGGATTAATGAAATGTAGTTTAGACATCCCATTGGGGTTCCTAGGCCACATAGCTATTATTTCCATAAGATCTGGTGCATGGAAATAACTATCCAATTTCTTGAGGCTCTTACTGTAACATGGGAACCTCAAAGGTATAAGTTTCTTCTGATATTCTGATGACATTTTATTGCCACCAAATTGATACTTCAGTTACATGCTGAGGAATACCAAAATTAAGAAGTGGCTCAAAAATGCATCAATGTACCTACTTTCAGGAAATCCCAAATATTGGAACCATAAATGTTTGTTATCCAATTCTGAATCACAGATATAAACTGAGCATAAATGACCCATAATTAAAACACATGATGATTCCAACTTCCACTTCTCCATCAATCAACAATGTTTCCCTCATCTGATATAGTTAGATGTCCAAGACAAACACTGAGGTGTTTACCTACTAAGAGGATTGCATATGTATTTTTACTAATCCTATATAATAAACGCCTAATATGCAAATCGACCAAACAGTGGAACCACTGGTGGAACGACTGGTTGCTATGACACGCACTGCCCACCAGGGGACAGATGCTCAACACAGTAGCTGCCCTCAGCCCACAGGCCCCAGGCCAGCCAATGTGGGTGCCAGCGGGGGCCCCACCGGTTGCCCCACAGATCAGCCCTTATTGCCAGCTAGGCCTAGGGACTCTACCAGTACATGAATTTCATGCACCAGGCCTCTAGTATATCAATATGTGAGCACATTGCTTTTTGGATCAATGTGAGAAAAGCATTTGTTGATATTTAAATTCTAAGTGAGATTTGGATCTTCCAAAAAGTATTAAAAATATCTATCTATGTATAATATGTATCAATATGTTGTACAAATATATTAAGTCCATTGTATATTTTATTTTTCTAAGTTGAAAAAAAATATGTCAACATATTTTTATGACATATCTGTTAAAATAAAGACTAATGCAGTAAACAGTATTTTAAAATTATTGGGCAGAACACTTTCAGACAATGATGCTGGTAATGAAAGATTTTACCTAGAAAGAAATGTCAGCAATTAGCCCAGCAGGAATAGCACAGAAGTTGGAGGTAATGAGAGTATTAGTGATAAACATGCAATAAGAACAATATTATGAGGGCATCCATGAGGGCCTGTCTACTGGGGAGAATGAAAGCTCACAGATAAATAGCTGAATTAAATGAAAGAATGTAAAGAATTCTAAATCTAACAAATACAGCAATTCAACTTTTATAAAGCAACAATGACATCTTTTATGAGTAATACACTATTTTAGTGATACTATATATGGATGCAGAAATATTTTAGAATATCTCATCAATGAAACAAAAGAAGGTAAATTATGTGACTATATATATATATATATATATATATATATATATATGAACAAGGACACACATATGTACATTTCACATACACATAATGTTGAGCAACAGATGATATGACAATTACAGGAAAGCTAGTTTTACAAATGTTTTGCTTCCTTTTTCCATAGAATAATTTTCATCAGCTTTATGATGTAATTGAAATGGTCCTCTCCCACTATGGTCCATTTCTCAGACTCCTTCTTAGAATGCTATAGAAAATGGTATATTGCTATAATATGAATTTTATTCCCTTGTGCAAAATATTTCCCTGAATGGAAGTGGCATCATAATAAGCCATAAATAATTGGAACAGATTTAATTCAACTCATTAAAAATAAAACTTGGGTTTCTAAATTCTAATGTGGTCTGTTTGAATATCCTTGGTCACTGTGAGTTTATTAAAATTATTTCATTAGATTTAATTGTTAATATTTAATTGTTCACTTCTCACAACTCATTAAGATTTTAATAACTCATACTTTTCTAAATGAGAAAATATATCATAATAATAACAAATATATCTATTGCCACATAGTTTACAAAATGATTTTATATAAATTATCACTTTTGATCTTAATAGTCATTTAATTAGATAGTAATATCTAAAACCAGAAAGCTATTATGACTTTAATAACAGAGAGATAATTCATATCAAAATTTTTATTTGGGAAGTTAAATTACCAAGCTAATTATAAAAAATACTCAGGCAGATATTAAAATACTATATTGAGGTAATGCTTATTAAAGAAAGCACTGAACCCCTTCAACCCTTCTCTCCCACCCAACTCTCTGGGAAGTTTTGCCAAAAGGAACAAAATGACCTGTTCCTAGGATCCTTTGTGCAGGCAGGCAAGAACACGCCTCCAGGGTGTGGAAATTAAGGCCCTTCAATAATATGGGGACATGAAGCACTATGAGCTTCAGTTTCTCTTGTTATGGAAATTGTCATAATTTCTTTTTTAAAAAAATCTATTTCATTATTGGGACATATGCCAACATAATAATTTTATTCTTTTTTAAAAAATAAATTTTTATTGATGTCAGAGAGGAAGGGAGGAAGAGAGAGATAGAAACACCAATGATGAGAGAGAATGGTTGATCGGCTGCCTCCTGCACACCCCTTACTGGGGATCTAGCCCGCAACCCAGGCATGTGCCCGTCACCAGAATTGACCTGGGACCCTTCAGTCTTCAGGCCCATGATCTATCCACTGATTCAAACCCTAGGGCATAATTTTATTCTTAACACTGCAAATACCTCAGAACAATGTATTAGTATCACCACTTCAATATTAATATAACTAGAGAATTATAGGTAGAGAAAAATTAGGGGTGGTTTTTTTTTTTTCACTGTTGATACCAACAATAGCTCCATGGTTTTTGTCATCTAAGATTTCAGAGTCCAAAGCAACACAATGAATATTACTTTCTAGGCAAGTTCCCCATGGACATATGTCAGTGTACACATTTAGAGGCATTTAGAGGAGGGTATTTCACAACATGTATCTTACCAAACAAACTGCTGACCCTTTATGCCAAGCATGTCAAACTCAAAGGCTAACATGGGCCAAATAAACAAGGCATGCGGCCTGAGGGCAGCGAGGTTGACATGTTTGCTTTATGCCTTTACCTCTAAAATGCAACATGTATTCACCATCAGCATATAAGTATAAATGTCACAGCTGCATAAATCTGTTGAACAAACTCATCTGCATTTCTATATTAAAAAGGTGGCCATCTACTTTTCAATAAATATGGAAGTCGTCCATTCTAGTTTCCAAAATAGATTCTAAGTATATGCATTTAACCTGAACCATACCATGCCATAAACATAATGAGTTTATACACATTATAATTTTAAATATCACAGTTGCAGCAGTTGACGGTTTTCAACTTTAGGATCCCTTGTCTATGTTACCGCCAGTACTTCATGGGTTGCACCAGGACTTTTGAAACACCCGTCTGTTGTTAAGAAACCAAGATCACCCATCCCCATACATGCTTTGAAAGTGAAATAGACTGAAGGCCCCAAAATAATCCACGGTACATGGCTAATTATTGAAGTGCTGCATTCAGCTTTGTAATAATATTATTTTAATGTGAAACCCAGGAATATTATTTTTCCTAAAAATAAAAGCCATCGTAGATGGTCAGCAGCTGAGTTTATGACAGATGGTAAATACTACACACAGGTCAATTATCAGCACAACAAATTATTAAATAGTTTGAGAAGATTCTTGTTTTCATTTGCATTTCATTCATTCATTCAACAAATAGTTATTAAACATCTATAATGCTCCAGGTACTAACCTGAAGGCTAGTAAAAAACACAGAAGTGGCCCCACCCTCACATAGCTTACAGTCCTCCACCTTTATTCTGGAAATACTATCTGTCCCAGATTATTCTAGAAACTCAATTTTATCCCTTTTAAACAAATCAGATTTTTTTATTCTTACAATGACTTGTACATGATAAGCATTTAGTCATGGCCTAACAGATGGATTAGTATTTTCAGTTGTAACTGAAAAATGTATAGAATTAGGGGATATTCTGAAATTCAAAAGTATTTATTAGTTTACTATCACACATAGGTGTGGAAATAGAATACAGAAAGTTACTATTGCATTTTTGGCAAGCAAACATATTCACAGGCTGCTTCTCCTTTTACCTTTGAAAGTAGTCTATGGAGGTCAGCTGTTGGAATAAAGGCAGTATTTCATTTATGCAGCATTTCGCTAAGGCAACATGTGTCCCCATAGCCATCTAGTTAGCCTGGGAAACTTACAAATGCTCTGCTTGTTACCATGAATTAGACCAGTGATGGCGAACCTATGACACGTGAACTCATTTTTTTTGGTTGATTATTTTTGTTAAATGGCATTTAAATATATAAAATAAATATCAAAAATATACATCTTTGTTTTACTATGGTTGCAAATATCAAAAAATTTCTATATGTGACACGGCACCAGAGTTAAGTTAGGGTTTTTCAAAATGCTGACACGCCGAGCTCAAAAGGTTCACCATCACTGAATTAGACAGTAACTACAATGTAGACATTGCGTAGAATTCTTTATCTATATCACAACAAATTTCACAATTGCAAGTAAAGTGCTATTTTCCTTTATTAAAGATGAGAGAGATTCAAGAATGGGAGATCTGTGTCAGGCACCAAGCTGGTGTTTCATGGAGCCTGGATCTGAGCACAAGCGTGTTCTTAAGCCTTGGGGCCCCCCTTGCAGGGTATTAACCCTACTTTTGTGTGTCCCCCTTTCTGTATGCAGTTTTTATTCTCCTGCCCCATGCTGTGATGTTCTCTGGCTTTCCAAATCTTAGTTCTTCCTCTCTCCCTTAGAAAGCCTGGGGTCACCTTTTCAACATGCTCTAATATTATCTGGACCCTAATTAAACACTCATACCCCAATATCTCAGAAAGTACCTTATTAAAAGAGTTGCTTTGATATGCTTGCATTGAGAGAGAAATTAATGAAGCATCTATAATCCCCAAGAATATCAGTGGAAGAATGAGAGGGAGATTTTTCATGAGCATTTTTGGATGCTTTCATTTTAGCGTTTGCAGACATACTTTGGCCTTTGTTCCTCCAGGCACTAGGAAATACACAATGGGGAATTAACAGTCACAGTCAGGATTGGGTCCCAAGTGGTAAAGGAATGAGTCTGTGCTTACTCTTGGGTTCCCAGGGGAACTAGAGAAGGAATGACCAGCCTTAGGTATGACTCCAAACCCTTTAGCAGATCATCTCACCTTTCTATCCTTCCTTCTTTCTTGGTCTGCAAACTTTTCCTTTTGTGTAGCATTATGTTGTCACTTCTTTTCAGGCATCTCCCATATAACTGTTCATTTGGTAGGAATAAAATGACAAAGAGAAGACATAAAACAAAAGCATGATGATGATATATATTCGCTCTTGGAATTAAATTATTGACTAATTAATTTATTTATCGTACTCCAAGAACGTTGGGATAAATTACAATGGTGGTGTGATTCATAAAGGAATCAGTAGGGACAACAGCTAGTTACAGCACAGGTTTCCTTGGGGAAGTCATTCAACTTGTCGTAAATGAAGGTCCTTTCTTTATAAAATTAGAGTAACATTTTTACAGACAGCCTAGTTCAGTCAAAGGTGATAGAAAGCACAATGAGATTAAAGCTACAAGTTCTGTGGGTTTAAGGGCTTGTCTAATACATATTTATACTCATCACAGTGTCCGTGTCAGGAAGTGTACCCAGCACAGTGACACTCTCACAGCAGATAGGCACATGCTATGAAATAAATGTGTACATGAACAAACAATTTAAATTCTATAGGAATATGAACATATTAAATAATGACAATGCAAATGTGTTGTAAGAGCTGAAGATTTGATGCTAAGAAAACAGACAAGTCTTACATTCCAAGGAGCATCACAGACAATTAACACCTACACTAAATTAAAAGGATGGTCTCTCACATGAAAAAATGTATGAAGAAAACAGAATAGTCTGGGAAAGTGATCAAGCTTCTGTAGGAGTTACCAGGGCTTTGTAGATAATTTCAAGGTTTGGGTTTGGTTTTAAAGGAAGTCATTGGAGGTATTTAAGTGACATAATCTGACAGATTGTTTTTAGGAAGATCAACTTAATATGTTATGCTTAATGTAATAGGAAACTAGCTGGAGCAATATAAGCTATGAAGAAATAGTTCTGTTTGGACCTGAAAAGCCACCATTCATAAACATCATGCAAGTGATCAGTGAAGAGGATAAGTTGTGATGATGTCTGGTGATATGCTGGTAGTGGTGGAGGAAGAAAAGCAAAAGTGTGCTAAAATGGAGCTACAGTGCCCAGCCAGCATCACTCAGTGGTTGAGTATCCACCTGTGAACCAGGAGGTCACAGTATAATTCCCTGTCAAGGCACATCCTGGGTTGCAGGCTCAATCCCCAGTGGGGGGCATGCAAGAGGCAGCTGATCAATGATTCTCTCTCATCATTGATGTTTCTCTCTCTCTTTCCACCTCCCTTCCTCTCTGAGATCAATAAAAAATATATATTTAAAAAATGGGAGTTAACAGGATATGATAATAACATGAAAATTGTGACTAGAACTCTGAAAATATGCTCTGCCCCCCAAAATCCCGTGCCCCGGTTATTCAACCAAACATTCAAGTAAGTTCTACTGTAATGGAACTTCAAACATGGACTTAAGGTCACACATAAGTTGCTCTAAAAATGTGGAGCCTACCCTGGATTATCCAGGTTGGCTTAATTTAGTTACACGAGCTCTGAAAAGCTCAGAATTTTCTCTGGCTCAAGCCAGAGAGATAGAAGAGGAGGTCAGAGAGATTCGAAGCCACAAATGCTGACTTTGAAAAAGAAGAGAGAAAGCCGTGTGCCAAGGAACACAGGTGAACTCTAGAAGCTGGGGATGACTCAGACACCAGCCCACAAAGAAATGGAAATTTCAACCCAAGAACTGCATGAAACTGCATTTGGCTGCCAACTTGAATAAATGTGGAGGCTGATTCTTCCCCAGCAACTCCAAAAAAGAAGAAAGGCCTGCTGACACCTTGATTTTTGCCCAATGAGACCGACCCCTGGTGACTTCTGAGACAATGAGATATATACATCTGTGTTTCTTTAAGCGTGAGTTGTGGTGATTTCTTACAGCAGAAATACAAAACATATACAGCAATGGGATAAATATTAGAAGATAATAAGGGAAAGAGACATATCAAGATAACTCAGGTCTTTGCACGGAGTTTAGAGGGATAAAGGGAACATTTACTGAGATGGAAAAGAATGATGGAAGAACATTTGAGGAGGGAAATAGAAAACAAAAATTTGCTTTGAACATGTTAAGCTTGAGATGTCTATCTTTATTCTGGTTGGAGGTGACTAAATGGCAGGTGGAAATATAAGTTCGAAGCACAGAAGGGTGGTCAGAGCTAGAGATGTAAATCAGCTTCATAAATGTGTCATAAACACATAAATCAGGCTACATGTGTGCTTCTACGAATACACATACGAGAGAACACCTTCAGGATTTGTTCATAAAGTGTCTAAAGAAAACTGGAAATGTTAGGAAGGACAGGGGATCACACATTTTTACGGGTGGAACTGTATTCTCCCCAAAAGATATACCGGCATCCTAATTCCCAGAAGACGTCAGTGTGACTGTAATGGGAGACAGGGTCTTTAGAGATGTAATCAGGTTAAAGTGGGGTCATTAGGTTGGTTCTGAATCCAAAACGACTTATAAAAAGGGGAAATTTGGATAGAAACAAGCACTAAAGCTAAAGGCAGAGATAAGGGTGATGTGTCTATAAGCCACGAAGCAGCAAAGGTGGCCAGCAAACCACCAGAAGCCAAGGGAGCATGGAATAGACTCTCTGTCACGCCTTTGAAGGAAGCACACCCAGAACTTTGATGTTTACCCTCCAGGACTGAGAAACAATAAAGTTCTGTTGTTCTTCAAGCCACCTAGTTTGTGGTGCTTTGTTACAGTGGCCATAACTAATTCACACACATAATATTCTGAGGCAGGTGCACAGAAATATTTTGACCAATACACTCTATTTGGCTCACACATATAATATTATCAGCCATTTAAAATAAAATAGATGAACCTATGGCAAGGAAAAATGACCTATTAAAATAATTGAAACAGTAATCACACAATTTTAATTATACAGTTTTAAAGAAACAGCAAGCACATATTAATTATCAAGCATAAAGTCACTTAGAAGTTAAAGTTTTATTTTATTAGATGATTTAAAAATCTACTGCAATTCAATTGACACAAATTACTATTATTTGACCATTAATCCTCCATACAAAATTATGGAATAAGTAGCTCAAGAGTCTTAATTATAAAACCACTTCTCCATGGCATTTCTTGTGTTTATTCAACTACTGTTTTATTTCACTTAGACCTGTTACAAATGTCAAACTATCCACATTCTAAATGGAAAAAACTCAGAACTTGAATTGAATATCTATAAACAAGACAGTTTTGATAACATCCTCCAACTTCAAAAGGCACATGCCTTCTGTCATAATGAAAATTCCAAAAGCAGTTCTCCCCTCATCCATGGTTCACTTTCTTGTTTCAGTTACCTATAGTAAACTACAACCTAAAAATACTAAATGGAAAATTTCAGAAATGAACAATTCATAAGTCTTAAATTGCAAGCCATTCTGAGTTCTGTGATGAAATCTCACACCCTATGTCCAGAGTATTCAAGCTGGGCATATATATAATAACAAAAGCATAATATGCTAATTAGACCAGAAGAAGCTGGGGCTGGGAGGGAAGCCCGGGTTCCAGATGCCAGAGGGAAGCTGGTGCCGGCAGCCTGGGGAAGGAAGGCCTACTCTTGCACAAATTTCATGCATCAGGCCTCTAGTAGTACAATAAAATAGTTTGAGAAAGAGAAAGAGAGAAAGATCACAATTGCATACCTTTTATTACAGTAATAATAAATTATTCTAATTTATTATTAGTTACTGTGTTAATTTCTTACTGCACCTAATTTATAAATTAAAATTTGTCATAGGTGTACATGTACAAGAAAGAATAGTAGATGTAGTATCTGTGTGATTTCAGGGATCCCATGGGGGTATTAAAAATAACCCCTCTCTATTAAGGAAAGGTGCTCAAAAATATTTTGAGCAATACAAAACCCCAGCAGGTCCAGGGGTTCCCAAAGGTGTGGACAGAGTCGGCGAAGAAGGAATGACATGGAGACAGCGTTCAGTTGATCATCATAGTCAAGTTCTGTGTTTTATTGTCTTATTACATCTGTATTTATACCAGTTGATTTTAATCCTATCAATTTCTATTCCAAAGGTTAGGGCGTTTTTTATCTCCATTCCAGGGAGTAAAGATTATGTAGCTTAAGGGTGATTAACTACCTGCCTGGCACTTAGTTAAGGGGTTTTACTGATAAAAGTCCTCACCTGGGGAAACAACCTTTCTCGGACAGGTGACCTTGGTTAAAACACATAGCACCAAGAAGGGGAGCAAACATATTAAGAACAGTATGCCATATACGACAGGTCCCTTGAAACATATGCTGTGCAGATGTTTCTTCCCTGCAGCGACTGTGTCAAGCAGCAAGGATGGACCGGCTTCTGGCAGAAGACTACAATATATGCAAGAAATGTGCTTATGGTTGACACTGCATCATAAGAGACTCTCAAGTTCATTATCAACCATAAAAAAGATTCAGGAAATACTCTTATAAAGTATAGCACTTGTAAATTTTATCAACAATTTGCAACAAACCTAAAAATAGAATCTGCGAAATTAATGTATGATGCTACATGTACTGTCAACCTACCCAGAGGAATGGAAGCTATAGAGTCCTGTTAAATTCTGGAAAACAATCATTCACAGACACTCAGAAAGCACATGACTAGAAGGAGAAAATTAATACATGTTATCTGGTCCAGGCCCAAGGCATTAAGCTTCATTTATATGCTGATGATTCCCAATGCTTCATCCCAGCTCTGCCCTCCCCACTGGGCTCCAGACACAGCCAGGGAACTACCTAATTACCATTTCCAAAGGGTATTTATTTCTCTAAGTTTACATATAAAGAATAGAATTTGTCATTTCTCCCATTATCCCCATACCATCACCCCAAATCTTTCCTCATCTCTGTAAATGGAACCACTAGTCCTTGGGGACAAAAACATAGAAAGGATTCTGGACCAATTTTTTCCTATATCCCACAAAAAAGGTATCTGCAATTTCCTATTGGTTCTGCTTTCCTGCAAATTATACCCTGAACTCTACCCCTTCACATCATCCTTACTCATGCCAACTAGTCCATCATTTCAGCTCTGAATTTCTGCAACAGCATCTACCTGGTTTCCCAGTTTCCCTTCTTGCCCCACCTCCACTTTTTCTAGACTTTATTTTCCACAGAGCAGCCAGAGAGTTTTTCTAATTTTAATCACATCATTCACTCCTTTGCTGAAGATATTCAAATGGCTTCTGATAAAACAATCATCATCATCATCCTCACCACCACCATCATTGTCATCTCATCATAGTTTATCTGGATTTGATTCCCGCCTACTTCTCTGATGTTGCCTCTACTATTCTTCCTTTTTACTAAGCTCTAAACATATGGCATTTTCTTCTTCACTTATCTGAAGCAATTTCTTTAGCCTGAACCATTCTCTACCCAGCCCCTTTCCTGGCTGCCTCCTGCTCTCCATCTAAGCCTTAGCACATATGGTTCTTACCCAGAGAAGCCTTCCCTCAGCTAATCTTGATAGCCCCTCTCCCACTCTCTCTCAATTTCATTGCCCCATGTATTTTATTATCTTCATACAACCAACCATTACCTAACATTACATGTACTTCTTTACCTGTTTTTTTATCTTTGGTTATTATTTATTCTTACATATTTATTGTTTATCTCCCCCAAAAGCCAGTATGGTTTAGTTTCTGTTTACTTTTCACAAAACATGAAGCTATTTTTTCTTTTTGATGAATTATGAATAGTTGACCTAGGGATACAATTATTTTTTTTCTACCAAACACAGAAAATGTATGCTCTTTAAGAGTATGAATTTCTTTAGAAATAAGTGGATCTCAGTTGACCCTCAGTGACTGTGCCTTAAATGAGGCAGAATTATTAATCACTCACTGATACCCTAGTGGAAGTGTAGTATGTAGTTAGACAGACATGAGCAGAGGAGGAATGAGAAACCAAGTAGGAAAGGTCATCAGGGTGGAAAGCCCTGGGTGCCTAGCTATAGACATTTGTAAGTTGACCTTTCCTCAGGGTGACCTTTCCTCCCCTAGCATATTACTGGTCATGCAGTTTTAGGACCCTTGACCTTTCAAATCACTGGTCATGTGGATGGGACCATCCCCTGACGTTTCTTGCCCTGGCATGTCACTAGTCATGTGGTAGACCCCTTAGAGAAGGAAAGGGGGACAGGAGAAAAGCCTCATATGACTTCAATACAAGCCCTTGCACAATCACAACCTTAAGCCCCTAAGACTCTGACCAACATTAGATATTCTTAGGAACAAAGCCTCAGGTCTGTTGACAAAGACAAAGTTTTGGTCAAAGAAGAGATAACATCTAGGCCTAAATTGTGTTTCAGCTCACGGCCCAGAAAATCAGCAAGGCCAGGTGGGACAATGCCATAGCTGACATCAAGACCAGCTACAATGAGTAATGATGGTGCCAACCAATCAGAGGAGGCCACGACCCTGAGGAGATGAGGGGACACACCTGGAAAACTGATGAATAATCTATTGAGATCCTCCCCCTGAGACCTCCAGATAAAAGCCCTTAAGATAAAGGACCAAGTGCAGGTTGTCTGGAGCATGCCAGTGCCTTTCCAGCTCTCTATCCCCCCTGAGTGTTCTCTTTGACTTTCTTTCTACTAAGCTCCAAGGGCCCTGCTTTTGCCTCTGTAACTGGTTTCCTGAGTCCACACAGCCCACCTGGCTCCCTTCTTCTATGGCTCACTTACTACTCTGTGACTTTCTAAATAAACTTTTGCTTGTATCTGAATCTTGACTCCGAATTCTTTCTTAGCCAGAACTCAATGACTGAGGTCTAACATCTGGTGCTATTCACCACTAACAGAAGAATGATTTTTTTTTTTAATCTTTTGGGAGAGCAATAGTATATTTTATAATATCAATAATGAACAAGATTTCAAAACTTATTTTTTGGTCCAATAGAGACTAATAATGCCCAACACTGACCAGTGATATAAGAGGAAGACATGAATGCTTTGTCAATCTGTGTTTGAGTCATGGGAAGATGTAGCTAGATAAAGTCTGGCCTGAATCCAGGTGTCCTGAGGTTTGAAGCCAACTTTCAAGGGGAAGCTTGAACATGAGAGCTCCCCATCTTCACACCCAAGGTTGGGATCATGACCTTACAACTCAGTGATAATAAACTTCCTTCACTTGACCAGCCTATATCAAGCTTTTGTCATTATAGTTTCTTCCTTACAAAATCACAATGAGAATCTTTTAACCTACACATGACCTCCTTTAAACAATGTGGAGAAATTTAGAACTGATTTATTTGGCAGCAATTTGGTTTGAGTCCTAGTATTTGTTATGCTGATTTATGATAACAATATAAGTGTTCATGACAAAGAATTTTATGACTACATCCAGATACAAAGTTTGACTTTAGCTCTCCATACACTGAGTTTTCTCTAAACACACAGAGGACAGTTACAGGCCATTCCACTGGAGTAGAGCTACTAAAAGCCCAGCTAACCCAGAGGAAAGCAATGCCTTTCATAAATGGAACCCAAGCCAAGCAAAGCATCCCTTGTTAGAATGTAATGGAAAAAATACTGGGTTTGTACCATCAAGGAAATAACATTCAAAAGCTTCATTTTGTTTTGTGTAGATTTATTTAAAAATACTAGAGATTTTAAACTGTTTAGTTGAGAAATTGTTGAAGAATAGCTGAGCATTCGAAATACTTTAAAAGATAAGCCTGTGATAATCTGATGTGATAGTCACCACAATCCCTGAAGGCATGCATGAGAACAATAGAATTCCCATTTCAAAAGTGAGAAACTGAGGCCCAGAGAAGACCTGAGTTCCCCAGGTTTACAAACCACTAAATTTTAATGCTTGAATTTTACTCTCAGAGGAGGGTACCCACCTTCCAATACGCCACTTTTCTTCCTCTGCTTATAAAAAAACCCCTCTGGTTTCTATCTAATGATCCATAACTAGCAATAAAACATTATTATGAATGTTGCCTACATCAATCATAGCAAAAATTTTGATCCAAAAATATCATCCAGAGTTCTATTTATCTTAATGAACTGTGATAATTTCATATTTCCAATATAAATGATATATTACTTATTTGGCTGTAATTGTTGAACTTTATTTAACTGCATATATGTTTAGGGAAAAAAACACTATTTCAAACTATTAAAGGATGCTCTTCTCTGCTGAAATGAGGAGACACTCTACCTAAGGCAAAGAAACGAGAGGTAGACCGTGATTTGGAACCAAAAGTTGGAATACAAATCTAAGGTCTAAGTCAGTAGAAAAATTCTCTCTGGACAGCAAAAACCTGTCAATTCTACAAGTAGAATTTATAAGCATTTCATCTGAAGCAAGATTTAGGACCATCCTGGTACATCTGCCTTTAATCATGGAGTCTTTGGGTTTGTAGCTTATATACAATATTTATCAGGAGACAATAATAAAGGTCTTCTTGAACCCAGATAAGAGGAGATAGACACCCCAACCAGGTCCTCTTTTCCTGTGTCCTGTTTGGCAAACAGGCCCTGAGCACCCCGAGTGTCTCTACAATGACAGCATCATGCACACAAAGATTCAGCCCTTCATTACTCCACTGCAGCCTTTTGCAGTTTGTTTCTTTCCATTGGAATCCTTACTAATCACCACTCTCCTTGCCACTATGGCAAACCTTTGCTCAGCTCTAGTTCAGGGGTCAACTGTCAGAGGATACTTTCCTTGCTCCTCACTCCACAAAGAGGGATCACCATGTGCTCACAGGCACCTCGCAGATTCAGCCTTTTCTAGACTTTGAGCTCTTGGATCACAAGGACTGTATCTTACTACTAATTGTATTTCCAACTCAAATAAGTGTCAAGAAATATTTTCCACTAAAATCAAAACATCACACCCTTTTCATTTCTGTTGACATAAAATCCCAATATTAGGTATTCAAAACCCCTAAATTGAAAAGGAAAGTTACAAAAGGTGAAGAGTATAACTCTTGAAACCTAACAATATGTATATGTAAAAGCAGTCTGAGAGGAAGTCCCTAATAACAAAGAGCAGGTACTGTGTTCTATCTTTTCAGTGGCACTGACTTTGGGTAGTAAGAGATGTGATTTTACAAAAGAAACTTTTGAAAGTAAATTTTTTTGTTTGATGATAATCCCTATCTTTCAGTGTATTATTACTCATGCCTTCTGATTTGGAAGTTTTATTTTTATAGAAACAAAAATAATCAGAAGTAATATTAATCATCTCCTTAAAATATTATAAAGGGGAGGAAGGAAGATGGTGGCATAGGTAAACATCTATACTCGCCACCTCCCACAACCATATCAAAATTACAACTAAAATAGAGAACAACCATCATCCAGAACTCCTGGAAAGCTGGCTGGTTGGAAGTCCTACAACTAGAGAAGTAAAGAAGAAACCACACCGAGACTGGTAGGAGGTGTACTGGCTTAGAATGGGCTGGACTGGCACCCAAGTATGCTGCTTTTTTACCTGGAGGAGCAAGGGGTTCCAGTCAAGACCCCCAGACCAGGGTCCCAGAACTAGGAAAAAAGTCCCTATGGGCAGTAAGAATTATGGGCTGTAAAAACCAGTGCAGATTGGGGCTCAATGATACAGAGGCCGCTGGAGACCCATCTGTTCCTCTTAAAAGGCCACACCAAGAACTGAACTTACAAGGTCCTGCTTCCTCTGAACTCCAGCACCATAGCAAGGGTCTGGGAAACACAGACACATATGACGAGGAACTGGATTGTCTGGCATTGGGGCATGAACTCAGGGGTGGCTTTCTCCCAGATGAAAGCGCTCACAGGGATCATTGTCCCTATGCTGTGACTGCCCCTGTGGGATGCAGGGCTAACTGGCAGCCATTTCTGTGGCCTCCAACCTGGTGATCCCCTAAGACCCCACCTCATATAATTTATAATCCCACCCAAGCTGTTTGTAGCTGCTTTTGCATATAAATGGCCTGTCCTTGCTCAAGCTAAAATCTCTCAAATAAGCTTCAGCTGGGTCAGGGAGCCTCAAACCTATCAATAAAAGGTTGAAGACTTGGCAACAGCACCAGCCTGCCTTGCTTCATAGCTGGGCTTCATCTGGGCATTCCCAAACCTGATAGATAGAGGAGGAATCTGTAGATCTCTCTGTAGCTCCTACTGGGTGTTCCCAGGCAGTGGGTGAATAAAATGGAATCAGAGGCATGAAAATGGAACAGAATGACAATTCTCAATGGAAGGGGATGGGGGGGGGGGTGCAGAAAGAGATAAAACAAAGATCTTATATGGATATATGTATTACCTATGGGCACAGACAATAGGGTGGCAAAGGTCTGGGGTAGGGTGGGAACTGGGTGGGGGTGGGGGAAAAGAGGGACATCTGTAATAATCTCAACAATAAAGATATATATATATATATATATATATATATATATATATATATATATATATATTCAGTATTCCTGAAATGTATATGAACTTCTAATGACCTAAATAAACCAATTTATGCCAAGGTACAATGAATTCCAGCTGTACACCTTCCTATTTTTTCAAGTTACCTGTCATACAGGAAATTTAAATGCAAAGGAAAACTCTTCACATATAACATGGTTTTAAGAGATTAGATTGCTTAATAAGACTAAGGTGCAACCCACCTCTAAGAACAAAAAAACAAAAAAATATAAAAAACTTTCAGTGTCCTCTGAGGCTCATTAACAACATTTACATTAATTCAGATATGTAACTTGAGGACCAGTGCACAAGGCATGGCCTGCGGGGATAGGCTGCTGTGGGAGCATCACTCATCCTGGTCAGCCAAGCGGCACTCCTGCTGTGGGAGTGCACTAACCACCAGGGGGCAGCTCCTGCATTGAGCGTCTGCCCCCTATTGGTCAGTGTACGTCATAGCGACTGGTTGACTGATCTGGTCATTCCACCGTTAGGTCTTTGGACTTTTATTATATAGGATAGTCACAGAATTTCTGTCCTGGGTATGGCATCAGTTCTTGAGACACCCTTTTCCCTTTTGAACTGAATAATGTTGTCAATGAGATACATGTGGAGTATCATACCATCTGCCTCTTTGTTATATTTTCTAATAAATTTTTGCCAATGTCAAAATTTATTAATCAAAATCCATTTTACTCTGGAGATATTTCTATTTTAATGTCAAGATGACATTTATATAGCAATTATCCTGTTTAAAGTAGCTTGTATAATGGTGAAATTATGGATTGACTTTCTTCTTTCTTACAATAGAGTAGACATTTGTGAGA
Source organism: Myotis nattereri (assembly GCF_964212035.1). Classification (NCBI taxonomy): domain Eukaryota; kingdom Metazoa; phylum Chordata; class Mammalia; order Chiroptera; family Vespertilionidae; genus Myotis; species Myotis nattereri. The sequence continues at coordinate 13,789,092 of NC_138079.1, forward strand.
AAGAAGAGATATATTATTTCTAAATATACTACAGGCAAGATATACTCTTTCAAAAATAAAGTATTCATCATCATTTCAATATAAAACTAAATGCCAATTTGTTCAATGGATACTTTAAAATGCAACAGTCTCTAAGTATGAGAAACTAGGCCCTGAATATAAGGTTTAAATCATATGCTTACTTAGAGTATAGAACAACACCTGTGCATTCTTTCATATTTGCCAATAATTACCTAACATAAAATTTTGGTTAGGAATGATGTAATGTATTCTGCAAGCTCTCAATATACTTTTAAAATTATGATATTTATAGGAATTTATATTAAATATATTCTAACTCCCATGGGAAGATTTACTTCAATTCTTAAATGAACTTATTTTCTTACCAATGTAAAGCATGATGACTATACCATCGATTGAAGATAAAGGCTAGCCAGCTTAATATAAAACATCAATAGAAAGCAGCTACATCTAAGGAACTCTGTAGTAAACACAATAATGATAATATACAAGACAGTTTGGACTGTTTTCTTGTAAAAAGCCCCCTATCAAAAATAGAGATCACAGCTGTATTTATGTTGGCTCTTGAATCGAATAGTTCCTGTTGATCTGGTTTTATTTCAATCATCCTAACTGGCACCATTGATTAGACTGGCCATGCAGATAAAATGGCTAAAATGATCATATTGACTGCAGCTCTGCCCAGTTCTTTCTAGAAAGCCATGCCTTTGACAGAGGCAAAACTGTCCCCACAAAGGCAGGGATCTGAGCGCTTCCCACCTTCATACAACGTCTTCTTAAGCATGTATTTACATTCAAACTGAGTTGAGAAGGTATATCAAGGGAGAAAAAACCGAAAGAAATAAAAGAGCAAACCAGCAAATAAAACTAATATCTTTCACGTTACATTCAGAATGATTAAGTCGGTCATTTTACTCCCAAACATGTGAGATTTCCACTTCTTAAAACCTTTTGGTTCATTGTTAATATTTTAACCTACTATTACTATGTCCTTCAAAGTAACATTAATGAAATGGCATGCTTCTTTTTGGCACCATAAGAACATTTACTGGCAAACTACTCCCACTGGATGAGAATGAGATAGTACTTAAATTGCCCTGCTGGTCTTTGAATTATTCCTTCCTCCATATAATGTATGAGACTTCTAACCTCCAGGCAGACTGCTCTTTATTTTATAGGGGAAAATGTCAAACCAGGAGAAGCATACATTCATGAATTTGCACTAGGTTATTTTTATTTCCTTTATAGGCTGATAAAGAAGTATAAAATTAAGGGATACAAACTGACATAAAGTGCTAAGGGCTTTAGAATAGATCTCATTGGGGCCCAGCTGGAGTGGCGCAGTTGCATGAGAACTGTCCTCTACACCAAAAGGTTGCCAGTTCAATTTTTAGTCAGGGAATATGCCTGGGTTATAGGTTCCCAGGTCCGGGGGCCTACATAAGGCAAGCGATCTATGTACATAGATGTTTCTCTCTCTCTTCCTTCCTCTCTCCAAGCATATCCTCCGATGAGGATTCTATATATAGATTTCATTGGATGCTCAGAGCATAGTCTATTGTTCTCTCTGTTTTCCAGATGAAGATTCTAGAGACCAGAAAATGTACGTCTTTGTTTTCGATTCATTAATTAATACTTAAAAAAAAAAAAAAACTCTACATGTGTTTGGCACAATTCTATGTGAAGGCCATATAAAACCAGAAAGACAGAAATAGTCCCTGCCTTATTGAAGCTTATATTTTATTAGAAGAGACAGAAAATAATATACAATACAGTTTTAAAGTTACACATCTGAATAACTGTATGGAGAAAGTCTTTAAATGACTGTGATCTGGAATAGAAAGGTCTAATCTAGCAAAGTCTTTAAGGAATTAGCTGACAAAAAGCAAATACATTGCTTAATTCACACCATTGCTTGAAGCTGCATGCAATCTACTGCAAGTTGTGGTTTATATTTTAGAGGCAGTTATCTGCAAAAAAAAAAAAAAAAATTTAAATCTGGCATTAACAACAGAAACAAGAAAAACCAAAATTACAATAATCATCAACAAAATGTATTGTAAATAGCATATAGAACAATGAGCACATGCTGAAAGTGTTACAGCGTAAAGGTAGATAAGAATATTTAGTTAATGACATTTCACAAAATAGCTATGAGTCAGTATGTTTTTTGCGTCTTGCTTTTAGTCTTCATAGGGACAGAACTTGGTCCTCAAAAATTCATTCCACCATGCCATCAGTGGGTATGAGTGGGGCCGGTGCCATCAGCGCTTGGGAGCAGTGGCAGCGGGAATGGGACTGCTGGCAGATAGAGGCCTGGGGGCTGTGGCAGGAGGGGCTGGCCAGGGTCACTGAGGATGGGCTGAGACCCGCCCTGTGATCACCACAGCCTCGAGGCCCACAGTTCCTTTCAAGGTGCACAATGGGCCCCTAGTAATTAATAATAAATGTAATAGTAATTATTACAATGAAGAAGTCTCAAAAAGACAGGCAAATGACTTAAATGAGCATTTCAAAAAAGAAAAATATACAGATGATAAAATAGGTATATAAAAAGATTCAAGGGCTAGTCACTGGAGAAATGCAAATTAAAAACACAATGAGATACCACTACAACTCCTAGAAATATTACAGTGGGAAAAGACTGATAAAAACGGTGAGGATGTGTCAAAACTGGAGCTCCCACACTGCCAGGGAAAGTAAAGGTGAGAGGCACTTTGGGAAACAGTTTGGTGGTTTCCTTTAAAAAATATACATTTAGCCCTAGCTGGTTTGGCTCAGTGGATAGAGTGTCGGAAAAGTCCTGGGTCAAGGGCACATGCCTGGGTTGCAAGCTCCATCCCCAGTAGGGGGTGTGCAGAAGGCAGCCAATCAATGATTCTCCCTCATCATTGATGTCTCTGTCTCTCTCTCTCTCTCTCTCTCTCTCTCTCTCTCTCTCTCTCTCTCTCCTTCCCTCCCTCTCTGAAATCAATAAAAAATACATATTAAAAATAAAACAAAAACCAAAAAAAATAAGTTTAGCATATGACCCAGCAATTCTACCTCTAGGTATCTACCCAAGAGGATGAACATATGACCAAGTACAGTCTTGTACTTGAATGTTAGTCATAATCACACAAAAAATAGAAATAATGGGGATTAGATAAACAAATACAATAAAATACTGGTCAAAAGTAAAAAAAGAAATACATCACTGATACACTTGATAACAAAAATGAACCTCAAAAGTATTGTGCTAACTAAAAGAAATCAGACAAAAGACTAAATACTCTATGAAATTCTAGGAAGAACACAAGTACAGTGACTGAAAATAACTCAAGGGTTGCCAGGAGTAAGGGAGTGTAGAGAAGGCATTGATTTCAAAGTGGCACAGGGAACTTTCTGGGGTGATGGGAAGGTTTCCTATTATGATCATGGTGGTCGTTACATGACTGGCCACATCTGTCAAACTCATTAAATTATATATACTCTTAAAAGTGGTCAGTTTTTTGATAAGACAGGAAACCATAAAAATATTAGAGGAATACACAGGCAGCAAAATCTCAGACATATGCCGAAGCAGTATCTTCACCAATACAGCTCCTAGGGCAATGAAAACTAAAGATAAAATGAACAAATGGGACTATATCAAAATAAAAAGCTTCTGTACAGTAAAAGAAACCATCAACAAAACAACAAGAAATCCCACTGTGTGGGAGATCATATTTGCCAATGTTATCGCCAAGAAGGTTTTAACCTCCAACATTTACAGGGAACTCATACTACTTAACAAAAGGAAGATAAACAACCCAATCAAAAAATGCGCGACGGACCTAGATTTAGTTTTTGAAGGAGGACATAAGGAAGGCCAAGGGACATATGAAAACATGCTCAAAGTCACTAATCATCCGAGAGATGCAAATCAAAATGACAATGCAGTACCATCTCACACCTGTCAGGATGGCTATCATCAAGAAATCAACAAACGACAAGTGCTGGCGAGGATGCGGAGAAAAAGGAACCCTCGTGCACTGCTGGTGGAAATGCAGACTGGTGCAGCCACTGTGGAGAACAGTATGGAGTTTCCTCAAAAAACTAAAAATGGAACTCCCATTTGACCCAGTGATCCCACTTCTAGGAATACTAGCATATCCCAAGAAACTAGAAACACCCATCAGAAAGAATAAATGCACCCCTATGTTCATAGCAGCACAATTTACCATAGCTAAGATTTGGAAACAGCCTAAGTGCCTATCAGCAGATGAATGGATTAAAAAACTGTGGTACCTCTATAATATGAAATACTATGCTGCTATAAAAAAGAAGGAACTTTTACCATTTGCAGCAGCATGGATGGAACTGGAGAGCATTATGCTAAGCGAAATAAGCCAGTCAGAGAAAGATAAATATCACATGATCTCACTCATTCGTGGAATATAATGAACAACATAAACTGATGAATAAAAACAAATCCAGAGACAGAGAAGCATTGATTAGACCATCAAACCTCAGAGGGAAGGCAGGGGAGAGTGAGGGTAAGGTGGAGAGATCAACCAAAGGACTTGTATGCATGCATATAAGCCTAACCAATGGACACAGACACCAGGTGGGTGAGGGCATGAGTTGGGGGGGGGGGCATTGGGGGGATAAGGACACAATGTAATACCTTAATCAATAAAGAGAGAAAAAATATTTTTAAAAAATCAATAAATAAAGGTAACAAAAAAATTTAATAGCGTTGGTGTTTCCCACAGAGATTAGATACAAACAATAAATTAAGCTTTAAAATTACTAGCATATACTTTTCACTGCTAATACCTATTCCAGAAGAGTACAAGGAGTTCAGTTTAATGAATACTGAGTGAAACTCATTTGTGTGAACATAAACAGGATCATCTAAATTCTCCTCGGTGGATGTAACTTCTCGTCAGTCAGCTGCTGCCAATGGAGAAGGGCAATATGAAAAGTTACTGTAGCTTCTTTCAGCAATATAGCATACAGGAGAATGAAGTAAAAATATTAGGAGGACTAGAAATCGGTCCTCTCGAAGTATTGTGCCTCAGATGTAAAATTCCATCGAAGCACAGACTGAGATGAAAATGAGTAGGCTGGCCCCCTGGGAGTCAATCAGACTCACCCCTGTGCAGAGTGAGTGCCAGCAGCAGGGTCCCAGGTGAGGACATGAAAGGTGGTTTATGTGGAAGGATGAGCACAATGAGGAGGTGAGAAGACTGGTAAGATTACCTCAGGAATAAGATGTTTTAAAATGTTACAATAGGACCTTAGCAACCTCTAATATTGGTGCCCATCTCTTGATAGGTTTGCTTGAAGAACTGTCATCTCTAGGTGTCTATCTTTAGAGTTCAAGGGCTTGCTTATAGCACTACTTCAGGAAAAACTGTCCTCATCTAAGCTGTAAGTCAGTCTATCTTTCCCAAGCTATCTTCATTTGAGGAAGCTTCCACTATAAGAATCAACTAGGCATCCCAAGTAACTTTTGAAATAAGATAAACTGATCCCATTTGGAGATTTTTGCTACCAGCCCACTGCTTTGAATGACACTATCTGAGATACAATACAAAAATCCTGAGTGGTCAAATGAATCTCGCAAAAATCCAACCACGAATAGCATGTAACCCTTAGATCAGTCAACGACATCCTTCTCCTACCACCATATATATGACTTTTATTATAGACACAATTCCAAGAACATCAGTTATTTCAGACCAGCCCTACACATGACGTTTTGAGTCAAAGATGCTTATGGCATGAAGTAATGGGTGACGCCAAGAAGTCATAAAAAATGTAAATGCAAAGCCGAAACCTAGTAATACAGAAACAACATGAAGCCAAATGATGACTAAATTAAAAACAATCTTCTGACTAGTATCAAATGGCATCATCTTCCTCTTCAGAGACTGAGCACAAAGTACTAGATACAATGGTACCCTTAACAATGGTTTCCCTTTCCATGGTTTCACTTAGCTGAGGAAAACCTCAGTCTGAACATATTAAGTTAAAAAGTTCAGAAATAAACAATTCATAACTTTTAATTATGCACCATTCTGAGTGATGAAGTCTCTTATTCTCCCACTCTGCACAGCCTGGGATGTGACCAGCAACTCCATGTAGATGCTCCCCACCCATTAGTCACTCAGTAGTCATCTCAGTCATCAGATTAACTGTGCTGGTGTGGCAGTATTTATATTCAAGCTACCCTTATATTATTTAATAATGACTCAAAAGTGTAAGAGTAGTGATGCTGGAAATTTGGATATGCCAAAAGGAACCCGTAAAGTACATGTATGTAGAAGAAAACAACCATATAGGCAGGTATATAGGTAGGTAGGTAGGTAGGTAGGTAGGTAGGTAGGTAGGCAGATAGATAGGTAGATAGATAGATAGATAGATAGATAGATAAATAGATAGATAGATAGATGATAGATAGATAGTTTAGTACTATCGGCAATCTCAGGTATTCCACTGGGGTCTCAGAACATATCCCAAGCAGATAAGGGGTTGCTACTATATATCAGATATCTGATGTAAAATAAGCCTTGAGGCCATAATGGAAGTACTACCCAATTAAAATCTAAGAACTGGTTATGAAGCGTTTGTTTGCAAGCACATCAAAAGGACATTTCTTCCACCCAAGTCTTTTGTTACATGGTGACACCAACTTGTCTATGTCCCCGTAAACACCAAGCAGTGTTGACCTCTTATTTCATTTGATTGCATATTTCAGACTGATTGCTTATTCTGGCCTGCTGATTACCTCATTTAAAATTTTTAATTGCATTGTCTTATAAGTGAACACTATAGCATGTATGATATTTAGTAATTAGGTAAAAACTAAAACATAAGCTTACAGGTAAGACATTTGCATAATTCATTGAAATTATATAAAACACTAATGTATTAGAAACATACACATTGCTCATTACAAAATTATGTTCAACCATCACAACTTGAAGAGTCAGGGTGTTCACGTCACTTAAGTCATTAAGTGGTTTGGTCTTGAAATGTGTTTTCCATTTTGCTAAACTCTCTAACTTTGTCTCTCGTGGCTGCCACTGTGTAATTAATGTTCTCTCTGTGGTACAGCTAAGACAGCAAGTTTACCACTGATACATGGCACCCCAACCCCACCCACCACACACACTGGCTCATGCTGTTTACAAAATGAATTCTGTACTCCAGACTACACATTAAACTTTACATGCATGTAGGAAAGTAAAAGCATGGGAAGAGTTTTACATACACACAGATCTGAAGAACCAACCCACTGGTATTTTAATCTAAGTTGTAAAAATCTTGCAAAAGTGTTTTTGTGTCTTATTTGATGTGCTGGGAGCTCTTTCACTATTTCTGCTAAGCCGGTTTCATCTATTTTAGCTGCCAGGTAGAGGACAGATGGTGAATAAAATTTGAGTTAATTTGCAGAGATGTTTGGAAAACATTTGAAAAATTACTTATGACCACTAGGTTCCAAAATTGGGTCATCTAGAACAAATCCCGTAAGACAGATCTTTTGTCTTTTTGATAGATTTATTAGAACTGGGAGAAATAGGAAATTCTGTGAAACAAAGCTTCTGGACTTGAGAAGGTTGTTCCTAGTACAGTACCCCCTTATCCACTGGAGATACATTTCAAAATCCACAGTGGATGCCAGACAGTATTGAATCACACACACACACACACACACACACACACACACACACACACACACCATGGTTTTTTCTAGACATACACACACACCATGGTTTCCCTCTGGCATATCCAAATTGCCAGCATCACTACTCCTGCACTTTGGGGCCATTATTAAGTAGTATAAGGGTTACTTGAACATAAGTACAGTGATATTGAGACAGTCAATATGATTAACTGAGAGGGTTACTAAGTGTAAACACTCTTGACAAAGGCATGATTCATGTTGGGAGGGGGAGGTGTGGGATGGCTGGAGATTTCATCACACTGCTCAGAAAGATGTACAGTTTAAAACTTATAAATTGTCCATTTCTGGAATTTTCCATTTAATATTTTGGACCATAGTGGAACAAGGGAAACTGAAAGTGCAAAAAGTGAAACAGGATAAGGGGGGACCACTGAATCCTGGAATGCCCTTCTAAATCTCATTGTATCTGTTCATTCTTCAAGACCTATCCAGGTGTCACCAGCTCTGCACAGCAGATCCTAGTTAATCCAGGTAGAGTCACCAGCAGTTGTTCAGTAGTTCCACTGAACAGATTTTCTGTTGTGCATTTTATTAGATGTGCATATAGTGCTTCTAGCAATGTTTTAACACCTCCCTCCTCTACTTGAATGTGGTCCTTAATATAACCTAATGTTTGCCTACATTAAAATATCAAAAAATATTTTGGGGAAGTTGTAGATGAAGTCCTGCAGACAAAATGGAAAACATTTACTATGGGTAACAGTATGCATAGGTAGATGCTTAATGACAACATGAAAATAGTATTTACTATTTCAAACGAAAGGGTGTTATCTTACAGCACCCAACTGGCTTTCTTATTAAATTTGTGACTTGCATAGGGGTAGCTATTACTTGGAGGGCAGAGGAAATCAATGAGTTTTCTTCATGCTGGAATAATGACTTAAATCCTAAATGATGACATTTAAACAGGAAAAATAAAAAGTTCTAATTTCAGGTAAAAATACTTTATAGTCTGGGATAAACGCACTGAAGCTTAATAACACGCATAGAAGAGCATAAATTCATAGGAAATATTTATTGAGCATTTGTTCTGCATTAGTTTAAGTGCTAAGCATTTTACAAATATCAGTTAACTCAATCCTTTTAACACTAAAAGGTTTTGATACCCAATTCTCTAAATAAAAGATGAGGCCATTGACAACTGGGAGGGCTTAACTAACCCACCCAAAGTCATGCAAACAATATGTAACACAACATGGAGTCAGATCCTAGGCTCTCTGGGTCTAAAGCCAGGCTGTTGACCAACTCACTACACTGATAGGAGGAGGTGTAGGTATGACTTGGTCCCTAAAAATATCAGTAAGATTTTATGCTGCATTAGTAATGTGTTTAGACCAGACTAAGGAAGTTGACTGTTCTTCACCACTGTTTCTACTTATTATAAACCAGAGGCCCGATGCACAAAATTCGCCAAGAGTAGGCCTTCCTTCCCCCGGCTGCCAGCACTGGCCTACCTCTGGCACCTGGGACCCAGATTTCCTTCCAGCCGCCAGCAGGCACTCAGGACCCAGGCTTCCCTTGCAGCCCTGGTTTTGTCTGGAAGGTCGTCTGGAAGACGTCCAGTCTAATTAGCATATTATGCTTTTATTATTATAGATTTATGGTTGTTCAAATTACAGAATGTTTAGGGTGGTAAAGGGTCCATAAAAGAATGAGTGATGACAAGTTTTAAGAAGACTTGGAAGGACACGACAGCCATCTTGAAATGTCTGGAGAACTGTTATTTGAAAATTGAATTTTACTTTTGGTATAGCTCCAGAAAGTGAGACAAAAGCTGATGGAAAAAAAAAACATTTAACAATTGCAAGTGTCCAAAAACAGAACAGGGTAATTTGTGAGATGAGAAATTCCTCTATGCAGGAGAGCATTTATGTGGAAGGTGGCTGATGCAAGTCCTGGAAGCTAGTCCAGAGCAGCAGGTTTGACCAGGTGACCACAGAGTTACCTTCCCACTCTAAGTAGCTATAATTCAATATTAATCAATCTAGTTAGCATGAAAATGTTAAAAGTTATTATTCAAAAGTAAGTTCCATGTCAATATTTTTGAAAAATGCATGCTAAGCATCTCTGAATTACTGAACTATAGCTATACTTCTATTTCCTAATCCAGAAAGGCAGAATTACTCCTATGAGAGTCAATAAGCCTGAAGCCAATGAAGAAAGAAGGAGATGGGCCAGATCTGTGTGGTGAACTATCAACAGTTGTGATAATGGTATCTGTTTAGAAAACATCTAAGTATTGCCATTTCTGAAACGGAGCAGCTTGAACTTATCAAATAAAAACTAGCAGCAATTAGGGGACATCATGCCTTGGTGACCAAGCACTGAGCTAACACCACTGGCCGATATGCCCATGTACAGTGTTATCCATTGTATGTTTTGTTTGTAGCCACACACTGTTTAAATCTGAACACTTCTTCAATTGCTATTTTAAAACATAGTTGTTCCCCAAATCAAACAGGATATAAGATGCCACACTTAACTGGTTGAGAAAAAACCTAATTAATTGTAAGTTAAAATATCTTACATTGTTAATAGGAGAAAAAATTGAAATCTGTGTACTCCCTCTTCCCCAGTGAAAATCTTCTTGTTGGTCTACAGAAAGTCAGTCTTTTTTTTAATGTTTGTTTTTGTTTGATTTGGTCATCCTCCTCTTCATCTTCTATCTTCAATTCAGTCTCCAAAGTAACTCACTAAGTGTATTTAATATATGTTCTTCTAATCCCACCTCCATATGATCTAGTTATAGGTTTATCTTTGAAGAGGATATATTGTGCATTCTAATTCTAATTCTGTTTCCTATTTTTTCATCCAACATTCTTCTCTTAAGTGCCTGTGTCTCTACAGAAATTTAATTCATTACTTTGGGCTGATGCAGAGTTCTCCATGCGTCACTCTTTGCTTATGCATTCCTCTACAGAGCTTTGCCACTCTGCAGCCAAACAATGCTGTGATGCTTGCCTGTCACATGGCTCCTTGGGACTAGGAAAATATCCCTGGTAATGCATGCCTGGGTGGAGTGCGGGGCACTGGGCAACATGCAGACCAAATTTCACCCAGTTAGTTCCCCTGGCTTCCAGAGGGGCTGGCAGTACTCATGCCAACCAAGAGCATCGGCAGGATGCTTCCCTTCCCTCCCGCCTTCTATTTTGGATAGTGCTTGATAAAATCCATTCTTGCCAAAATGACCAGTGTAAAGAGGTAATCTTTTCCTTAAATTTCATTCACAAGTTACTAAAAGAGGTTTCCAGTCTCCACAACTTGTCCACTTACATGCTTTACTCATTTTAATAGAATAAGATTTTCCTTTTTACGCTTCATTAGATTATTTCCTTATAAATTTCAGTATTAATTCTCTGCTAGTAAATAAACACATCTTTTCCCAGTCACCTATTTCATGCATTACTTTCTCCATGTTGACCCTCCCTGATTAGAAATATTAATTCTAAAATGGACACATATGTAATACCCTTTGTAATACTTTAAGCAATAAATTAAAAAAAAAGAAATATTAATTCTGATAAAGACATAATGTCAATGTGTTCACTTATGATTTTTGCTTTTTAGAAAAAAACAAAAACAAAACTTCTTCATGAACTCTTCTCCTATCCAGATGTCATTAATATATTCCCTAACATGTTATTCTATACATTTCATATTTTATACATTTTAAAGATTATCTTCACATTTAGGTCTTTAAAATATTGAAGCTTTATATCCTCTGCCCATAGTAAACTAAGATCCTTGCAAGTTATACTACTCTTATCACATATCAAAGTTGCATATTTCTTGGGAATTCCTTCTGGATTCCATCTGTTTCTCTTTTCCTGAACAAGGATACACAGATTTTATTACTATGAAATGGTTATTACTTATTTGGCAAAGACAGGCCTTACTAGTTGAAATATATATTGAAGATAAGATGCTCAAATTAAAAAACACTTCATTCTGTATTTTACAAAATAGAATAAATACATTGTCACTAAAGATATTCAAACTAGATTAAGAGACACAGTGTTAAGTTACCACAAAAACATCCATAATTATCATTAATAAAGACTCACTTCACCCTATTTATTCTTAAGAACAAATGTTAATTTTTAATATAAGGGAAAGTTGGATAATGTTCAAGGTTTTCTACAGCTTAAATCAGATGTCAAGCCATAGTTTTCTCATTTCTAAAATAAAATGAATGGACAAGATACTGCTGAAAGTCTTCGTAAGCTCTAAAAATTTTTATGAGCCGATAAAACCACCCAAATAGAAATTTCAGTAAAAAAAGGCAATTTCCATATCTATTTCTGGACAAATTTCCTAGAAGGTAGACTTTCCTCGTGTATTCACCTTCATGCCTCCTTTCAAACATAAAACCACATGTGCACCAACTGAGGATATAGAAACAACCTTTGGTCTAAAATGGTTATTTGGAAATTAAAAATAGCAAAAGCAACACAGAACAATGAAATTTTATGTAAAATTAATACCTAGTAATAAAACATGATTCATGAAGTTGAAAAATTTAATAAAATATGAGCTAAAAGGATTAGAAGTACCTCATGAAATAAAATTCGTATATCTAAAATGGTATTGTCCAAATGTCCTTAAGAATCAATTTTATGTTAGTACGAAAAGACACCCTATGTCTAAATAATATAGGCACATGTTACTGAAATTTTCTTTGTGTTGTGAAATGTCAGGGGAAGAATGGCTCATCATTTTTGGTACATATCATCATTTTAATAATCTACACTAATAAAAGAGAAAAATGGTAATTGGCGTACAGCGATACCGTTTTCATTGGCTAATCAGGGCTATATGCAAATTAACTGCCAACTAAGATTGGCAGTTAACTGCCAACAAGATGGCGGCTAATTTGCATATGTAGGCACAATGCAGGGAGGCAAAAGGGAAGGCAGGAAGAAGCCCCCTGCCACTGACAGTGATCAGAAACCCAGGGGGGAGCGAAGAGCTGGGGGGCAGGGCAAAGGCGGCCCTGGGGCCGCCTTTGCCCTGCCCCCCAGCCATGATCGGAGAATCAGGCGCCTTTGCCGCCCTGGCCAGTGATAGCAGGAAGTAGGGGTGGAGCCAGCGATGGGAGCTGGGCACGGTCGAAGCTGGCAGTCCCAGGAGCTAGGGGTCCCTTGCCTGGGCCTAAAGCAAAGCCCACGATCACGGCGCCCCCCGCTGCCATTGCAGGTCCCCGCTGCCTGGGCCGGACACCTAGGCCAGAGGCGTTAGGCCTGGGCAGGGGCGGAGCCTGCAACCGCGGGGAGCTGGGGGTCCCCTGCCCAGGCCTGACACCTCTGCCGGAGGCCTCAGGCCTGGTCAAGGGGCCGATCCGGTGATTGGTGATCGGAGGGTGATGAGGGTCAACTCCTCTGGCCGAGGCATCAGGCCTGGGCGGGGGGCGGAGCCAGGGATTGGGGGGATATGATGGTCCCCTTGCCCAGGCCTGAAGCCTGGGTCAGAGGCATCAGGCTTGGGCGGGGGGTGGAGCAAGCGATCAGGGGGAGATGGGGGTCCCCTGCCCAGGCATGATTCCTGGGCCAGAGGCCTCAGGCCTGGGCGGGGGCCAGAGCCAGTGATCAGGGGGAAATGGGGGTCCCCTGTCCAAGCCTGACACCTCTGGCGGAGGCGTCAGGCCTGGGCAAGGGGCCGATCAGGCGATCAGAGGGTGATGGGGGTCAACGCCTGAGGGCTCCCAGTATGTGAGAGGGGGCAGGCTGGGCTGAGGGACACTCTCCCCCCCCCCCCCACCCAGTGCACGAATTTCGTGCACCGGGCCCCTAGTATTATATATAATATCACTTAAGATAATATCAATAACATATCAGTTTTCCTTTTGGACAAAATAGAGTTTCTTCAGATATTTTAGAGAAAATCTACAGTAATTTTGAAAAATGTAAAATATTTTACTTAGGGGCATTAATATAACTTTCATTATCACAAATTTAAAGTGAGACAACATTACACACTCCTCAAAATATCTGAAATAAAGACAAATAATAACAAATGTTGTCTAGGACATAGGAAAACTAACGCTCATACATTGCTGGTGGAAATGTAAAATGACACATATATCCACTTTGGAAAATAGTTTGGCAGTTGCATAAAAGTTAAACATAAACTCACAATACACTGAAATACATTCCTATATATCTGCACATGAAAATTTATGTGTGCACAAAGACATGCCTGCAAATGTTCAAAGAAGCATTACTCTTAATAACCGCCCCCCCCAGCACACCCCCCCCCACACACACACACGATATAAATGTTCATGTATGGGCAAATGAGAAAAAAAAAGGGGGGGGAGGAATATCCAAAACATGGAATACTATTCAGAAATGAAAATGAATGAACTACTGATACATGCTAAAACAGGGATGACTATCAAGAGCATTATGATGAATGAAAGAAGCCAGAGGCAAAAGATTACATATTGTATGATGTCATTTTAATGAAATGATTAGAAATTGCGATGTTACAAAGTTAGAAAGCAGTTTAGTAGCTGACTAAAGCTGCGGTTGGTAACGGATTCAATGGAAAAGGGCATGAGAGAATGTTTAAGGGTAATGGAGATTCTAAAACTGGATTGTGGTATGAAAAGCACTTACAAGAATGGAGGTATGAGGAACTTCAGGTCTCCTTTCATCAATGAAAGAAATATAACTGGTAAGAATTATTAAACAACAACCCTTTAAGTCTCTGGAAATTGTCTTAAGAGTATATAGCACATGAAGAAACATTTACTCAAGATAATCAACTACATCTCAGTAAGACGAGAATCTGCAGCTTTTAAACCATAACATATTCCCCTCCTTGCTGACAAATAGGATGGAAGCTCTCCTGGGGATGGCTCGGACATGAATCTAGGGCTCCTGCTATAACCACCTACAAGTTAGCACAATGGCTTCTTCCTAAGAGGGACAAACTACCAGCATTACTTATCCCCTGCAGCTCCATGTTGCAGGAGCTTGATTTCAGGCAGATGTGGCAGAGAGGTCTGAGGCACTCTTCTTCTGCCCATCCTATTTGCAGGTTGGAAGCTCTAGCCCAGCTGCAGTACTTGACAATGTTTGGATCTGATTGGCCTTGCACCAGCTTGCTGATTAGGAGAAGTTTCCAAGCTGGGAGATGTAAGCTGAGACCAGGAGCTACCATCCTAGCTCAGTGCCCTGCTCATAAAGCAGGAGTGTCACTCCAAAAGACATAGGTCATTGCCCTGGCCCTCACCTCCAGAGCAGTGGTGCAGATGTTCTACCCCAGGGGGGAGGTCAGGTGAAACAACAGAGGGCCCCAGTGCTCTCCCTAATGGGATGGACTATCTTTAAACCAGAGCAGGAGGAAGTTCAAGCCTACGGTTTTATTGAAAACAATGAAGATCTTGGTGGTGAGCCATTAAGAGAAGGCTGGCTGGCAGCACCATAATAGCAATAAATGAAGTGGTAGACCAGCTAGAAGTTTACCAGAGAGTCCAGGAAAGAGAGGGCCATGAAAACAGCTCTGGAAGTTGAAGCAAATCAAAGACTAGGGCGATCAAAGAAAAGGACCGTGAAAGAGAGCCTGGCAGAGGAAGGGCATTGGGGAGACCATGCTCATGACAAAGGATTCACCCTCTGATATTACCAGAGAAAACAAACAACACTGAACTAGTCCAGCCAAGTTACTAGAAAAATAAATATGCAAACAAAAGAAACCACAAGCTCAGGTGTGTGTGTGTGTGTGTGGAAGGAGGGATCAGGATCCGGAACTACTGCAATATATTACCTAAAATGTCAAGTTTTAAACAATATATATATATGACTTACAAAGAGACAGAAAAGCATAACCCATAGAAAGGACAAAAAATGTAGATATTAGAAGCTGCCATTAAAGGGACCCAGATGGTAGAGTTATATTTCAAAGCATCTGTTATAAATATGTTCAAAGAACTAAAGAACATCAAGCTTAAAGAATAAAAGGAATGTCTGAACAATGCCTACTCAAAGAGAAAATATCAATAGCTAGAAATTCTAAAAAAGAACCAAATGAAAATCCTGGAGTTGAAAAGTACGACGACTGAAATGAAAAATTCACTAGAGAGAATCCACAGTAGATTTGATCTGGCAAAATAAAGATGCAGTGAACTTACAGACAGACCCACAGAGATGACGCAACCTGAGAGAACAAGGACAGTGGTGCTAGGCAGTTGGGGTGAAGCCCAGTTTCCTAAGTGCGCCGCCCATAGTAACAGATGCTGTGAATACACTGAGTAGGTTAGTGAAAAAAGAGGCTGTTATTTTGTAAGCCTGGAGATATGAGAGTTTAGAGCAATTTTAATGTTCTATCGTGGGCAGAAGACATAGTAATGGGTTGACAGATAAATAGAAAATGAGGAATTGGACACAAAGAGTATATAGCACCCTTTGAAAACACTTGCTGGTGGCAGCAAGGGAAAGATAGCTAGAAAAAGGAAAAAAGTAAAGCAATAATTTCTCCCCCTGAAAATTTAAGATGAAGGGCATGATTTGGGCATGTTTTTAAGGAAAGAATTTTGAGCATTTGGGAATTTATTAAAAACCTGAAGAAGAGAATAGGTTATGAAGTAAGATTCAGAAGAACATGGAACAGAAGAATATGGGGGAGTGTGTTTAAATGTTATCTTCAGAATAAAGAAGACAACCTTTTTTTGAGGCAGGGGTCATAAATGGGCAGAAGGGTGAGAAAGTGGAGTCTGAAGGTCACTTCCTACACATGAGGGGAAAAAACCAAACCAAACCAAACAAAAACCTAGATATGGAGGAGGAGAAATGGAGCTCCCTATGAACTGTGTTATCATTTTCCTGAAATAATGTCATAGGAGCTTGAAGAGACCAGAAAGGACAGAAATTCAGACTTTCTGAGGGATGTCGGGGTAATACAGTTCTATCACTAACTTCTAGAGCTCTCAAAATTGCTCTGATTGTTTTTCAGAATTGCCACAGCTTCTCAACCACATCTCAACACTCTGCATGTCTTATTTCTAACTTCACTTTTTTGTTTGTTTTGATGACTGTATTTGAGTAAATCAGTGCCTGGCATTTCCCATAGGAAAGAGTATCCTTTATTCTTAATGTTGTAGATAGGCTATTATGCTCACCCCTGCTTTCAGGCACCTTACCAGTCTTGCCTTGCAGACTGGAATTCACAATTCTACAACCTTTTAATGGAAGTTTTCAGTGGATGAAAGAAAAAAATAAAAAGCCTGCCCTTTAAATGAGCACCACAGATGATCCTTTAAAACATATCCCATTTAGCACATATATCATACTTCCAATGGAAATTAAAGGCATGTACAAACTGTCTATAAGTTCACTATAAAATATTTTATAGCTATAGCTACAGCCAACTTCAAATCTATTCTTGCCTGGGATCATTCTATAGGAAATATCAGCATTTCTTTCCCATTCTCCTATCCTATATAATAAAAGCCTAATATGCTAAGTGTCCAACCGTTCATTCAATCGTTGGACCAGTCACTATGACAAGCACTGACCACCAGGGGGCGGATGCTCCGACCAGTAGGTTAGCTTGCTGCTGGGGTCTGGCCAATGGGGACTGGGCTAGACACGCCCTGGAGCCCTCCCACGGTCCCTCCCTGGCCCCAATTGTGCACCGGTGGGGTCCCTTGGCCTTGCCTACAACCTCTCGCAATCCAGGACTCCTTGGGGGATGTCAGAGAGCTGGTTTTGTCCTGATCCCCGCATGCCAGGCCGAGGGGCCCCACTGGTTCACGAATCTGTGCACTGGCCCTCTAGTTATGGAATAAAATATCTATTAAATTAGGAAGTAATTTTGAGAAGCAGTATATATAGTGCTTTGCTATGCCCATGCAGATTTGAGTGATAGCAGAGGCTTCATGTCCTCAGTAAGAGCAGAATGAAACTTTTACTAGAAATAAAATGCAGGCCCAAGTTGAGGGGAGCTGTACAAGTGACTAATAGACACTAATAGGAGGCAGATACAATAGTCCAGACCACCTTCAGTGAGTATTTCTATTCCCTCTTGATAATTTTGCAGCCTCTGATACAACTTGGCAAGCTAACTACCTCCATTGCCTGAAAAAGTGGAACACTGTTAATCAAAGGAAATCAGGCCCAAGTCTGGAAGACACTTCTGAAACATTATAAAGTGTGTCATCCTGACAACCAGCTGGAGTGCAACCATTTGGAGCAGATCTATTTATCAGTGCACACAGAGAGCAAGCTTAAGACCCGCACATTGGTGTTGAATGGAGCATGAAAAAAGAGCAGTGGAGACCACATAAATTTTACCCAATGACCTTCCTTTGGTGGTTGGAGGCAATTCCTCACATGGGCTTTTATGATTTAGAATTTATTTCTCTGGGTGCCAAGGTGTAGGTGTATTGTATTAGGAATAAATAATATCATGATCCAGAAAAGCATAAAAAAAAAGTTACCGAAAGAAAAAGGAGTTACTACCACAACAGATGTCAATTTCTGAATGACAAGACAATCATTTCATTTAGCAGCTCTAAAATTTTAAAAGAAAATTTTCACCTTCATAATACAAACATGATCTTGAGAGATATTTACTTAATGTTTTCTATTTGTAAAAACCCAATGAGTTTTGCTTAAATAATAGAGGGAAAGTATATGCTCCCCAATAAATTGAGTTCTTGCCAATAAAGCATTTTAATAAAACACACAACTCACGGGTACAGAGGTGTATTAAAAGACTGTCTTGCTAATAGCTCCCTTGAAAAAAATCAGTACAAATGCCCAAAATCAGTTGAGATGCTGGCTTTTGCTCAATCATAATGTACTTTAAAAATATTTTCATCTTGAGAATTTGTATGTCAATACACCTTGTGGTTAATTTCTCCCAATTCCTTTTCTTGTAAAATTTTATATGACAAGTTATTCTTATTTGAATTGCTTCTTATTTATCAAAATCTCCTAGTACAGAATTCCACTTCTTTAGCCTCAGAAGAATGCCACTAAAAATTAAACTGACACACAACATCTGTGGTATCAATTTCTAATTCACATAAATGCCTCAGTCTTCAGTTTGAAAATAGTGATAATGACCTTTAAATTTTGTTAGCAACAAAAAAAAGACATACCGTAAGCCAGCCCATCAATCTATTCACCAAAAAGGTAACTGTTTGTAAAATATACATTTATGTGTTTTTAAATTATTATTTACATTTCATTTTGACAGCCACTTTGGTTTCTCCCCCCTCCATTCAAAACCTATTATAGAATTACTAAAACATGTTATCTTGAACCTGAATGAAGGAGACCATAGTGATCATCTAATCTAAAGCCTTCACTTTATAGATAAAGCCATCAGGGCCCTGGAAGTGATATAAATTGAACATGAGTTTAATCTGCCTAAGGAAAGTAATACTGTATAGCAAGTCAGATGTAAAATTTAATGTAAAGAACTGGTCTCCAAAGTCTTTGCTTGTAATGAGAAAAGATAATAGCCTCTTTTTTTTAAAGTCAAATGAATTAGTTTCAGATTTACTAAAGTTTTGTTAATACATTCTAAGAATTTTAGATTAGTTGAACCAGATGAGGGGTTAGCATTTTCCTATTCCCAGCTGTCCCTATGGGAGAGTAATGACTTGTGCCCAGGCCTGGCTGAAGCAAGTCTCTTGCCTTCCGAGCTATGATGCAAATCCCTCCAGCCTGAGCTTTCCATTCAAACACATTCTGCCCCTGGCTCTCTCACTAAAGAATTCACTCCTCAGAAAGCTAGCAACATTTATTTTTGTTATTTTATTTTATGTTCACTAATCTTTTTTTATACCTTAATTCTACATTTACTTAAAGTAAATCGCAAGCAGCATTCACATTAGTCTAATAACGGGTACTCCAGTAACAGACTGGACGTCTTATTAAATTACCTTGTTGGGTCCAGCCAAAACCGGTTTGGCTCAGTGGATAGAGCGTCGGCCTGCGGACTGGGAGGTCCCAGGTTCGATTCCGGTCAAGGGCATGTACCTGGGTTGCGGGCATATCCCCAGTGGGAGATGTGCAGGAGGCAGCTGATTGATGATTCTCTCTCATCGATGTTTCTCTATCTCTCTCCCTTCCTCTCTGTAAAAAATCAATAAAATATATTTTTTAAAAAATTACCTTGTTGGGTCTGCACGAGCCCTTCAATTCTCTGAAGCCCACTCACCCTCTGGTTCTAGAAAGTCCTTTAGAACTATAAATACGTTCCCTGGGGAAAGGTCAATAAGTGCACACCAACTATCTCCATAAATTGAAGAGAACCATAGACACCCACTACTTTCCAGTAACCTCAACTTTGAACAGGCTACTTTCTTATTGCTTTTTAAGGAAAAAAAAAATCCATGATTTGTGACATTTTAAATATCCTTCTGGTTTTGGCCAATCATTTCCATCGGAACTGAGAAGGAATACTTTCGAAGTCAACCAAGCATTTTAATGGGTGGTTTTCAAACGAGAGTGATTCTACTTCCAAGGGACGTTTGGCAAGGCCTGGATACGTTTTTGGTAGCCAAATGGGTGAAGAGGTGCTGCCTACCGCTACATAGTCATCTAGTGGGTCGAGGCCAGCATTGTAACTGAGCACCCTACAATGCACGGGACACCACACACAACAAAGAATTATCCAGCACAAAATGTCAATAGTGCCAAGGGTGAGAACCCTGATTTAAATTCTTGTTACTCAGAGTGTTGTCTCCTTCCTGGCAGCTTTGGCCTTCTCTAAGAGCTTATTAGAAACCTGAGCCCCATTACAGGCCTACGGGATCAATTTATATTAGCAAGATGGCCAGGTAATTCATGTGGACAGTCAAGTTTGACAAGCACTGATTATACAACACGTAGGCAATCCTTAAGTGTTCTAAAAGATCACCTGTATTATAGCCCAAAATAATACTCTCAACTTAAATAATAGGTTCACTGTTACAGCATCCTGTCTCTAATACAATATTATCATCGTTACCCTGAGTTCCATTGGATATTAGTAATTGTTACATATAAGAAAATCCATTGCTCAATAATATGGAAAATTCTATGTCAGGCAAACTTAAATGCATTGGGACCTCTAATGGGCTAATGCACCTTAAGATCTCCCCCAAAAGGGCTATCATATGTACCATTTTCACAAATTATTTAACTATAGAATCTATTCTTCCTCAGATTATTTAATAGACCCAAGTTTTCTCAGAACACATTTTCCCTTTCTCAGCATGGGAACGAAAGAAGAACTGATTAAAGTTCAGATCGCTCTCAATAGAGTCTTGAATTATTTAATACCTAAGAAATATACTACTTCAACAAAATGCAGAACCCCAGGCCTACCTTGACAATGAAAGTCGCCTGAAAACCCTGTAGAACCTCAACAAGAGCAAACCTTTATCAAGTCCATGCCCATGTAGAATCTTGCAAATGGAATTCCTTACATACAAAAATACAGAAAAGTCTCTTGGGTACTGTAGCATGTTGAAAGGTCAAACCAAATGTACTAGTAAGCTGGGGATGAAGTCTCAGAACTCCTCACTCAGAAATCATGTAAAAGGCACATGCTTTCCTCATATTATCTTACTGCTTTAGTGATATAACAGTTTACTAAACATATAAAAGGGGGAAAAATATTTAACAAGCAATTCTTGAGAGCAAATTGCAAAAAAAAAGGGGGGGGGAACAAGTAATTCAATGCCAATGGTGACTTTATTATGCACATAAATTATATGGGAGTCACAGACTGTCTCTTTTCATTGCTAATTATATTAAGGGTTATTTAAGATTCACTTAATGAATAGAATCACCAAGATGTGGACAGCTTTGCAAACTTTGAACATTTCCTCAGCAATTAACAATTCATTAGGGTTGGCACAGACTGAGTTCAAATCCCTGGCATTTAATTTTATGCAGATATCTATAAATATAGTGTTTTTCTATCAAGGGAAAAATGTGTACATTTATAACTGTGATTAATAATTAAGGGACAGGATTTAGAGTCACACATATCTGGGTTCAAACCTCAATAGCTCCCACTTATTCAGGCCTGAAAATTCCCCATGCCCAGTGTCCCCAGCAACATAAAGGAAAGAGCTGTACCTTTCTCTTCAAGCACTTGTGCAGATGTGGCATGAGATATGTGACATGTGAAAAGCAGAATACAGGGTCTAGTATCTAATAAGGCATCACTGTCAGCAATTCCTATTGTTAATATTTACGTTTTTAAGGCTGCCGAGCTACGCAGACATTGTTGGTTAAAAAACAGTCATTTATTTTATCAAAGCTATTCTCTTGGACAGAGCTTCTGAGGGAATAATGAGCCCAATAACCTCTGCCAATCAATGGTGTGATAAAGGAATAATAGGCCCAATCAATTCTGCTGATCAACGGAACGATAAATGCCAGAGCCACATACATTAGGAGCATGCCTTAAAAGTACTTCACTTGTACTGAGTGCAGCATTCATTCAGAAAAAATGAAATAAACTCCGGGGTTTACTATGAGACACAGGGTGAGCTCCAGGTGCTGGAAAGGTGTTTTTCTAAAGGTTGCCATGCATATATTCAAGGGCCCCTCTCTCCGTGCAGGAATTTAGAAAAGGTGAGCCATCCTCTCCTTTTGTGATTCCCTGTAAAATTATGGAATAGTTTTTGTTTTTTTAATGATATAAGAACATCAAGTAAGTACCTTTTAATTCACTCTAATGTGTGCAATGCAAGAGTTAAATAGGTAAACCAGACACATCACTGGTCCAGAAACAAGATAAACTGCACTCCAACCTCCATTCTACTACGACTATTGTGTCCCATAGAAAAAGTCATCGAATCTATTTTAGCATCTATCCCCTTCACAGAAAAAGAGTAAAAGGGATTTTTTTTTTGCCTTGCTCACAGCTTATTGAAAGAATTCATTTAGGTAATATAAAACAATTTATATGTTCAAAAATGATAAAGCTGTTCATTGATTCCATTACATTCCCAATAGCCTTTTCTTTATGGTGCATAACATAATCACACTTCTCCCACAAGGCTTAGGGTAATTGTTTGTTGTTCTCCATGAATATTAAATGGTACAAGCTTGACATGAAAAATGATGGAAAACTGTTTTTTAAAGTGGAAAAAAACACACAAAGTTTTGAAAACTTTGTACCCAATGACACATAGTAAAACTCTAGATATAGCTATTCAACAAATATTGACTGAGCGCCCATTACATGTCAGGTACTGACCAGGTGTTTGGACTATGTCAGTGATGAAGACACACAGAAATCCCTGTCTTCATGGAACTCAGATTCTAACATTAGGAGGCAGAAAATAATGAGTATTAGAATAAATCTACAAATTACATATTCAGTTGGAAGCTGGTCATAACGCATTTTTATTTATTTGTTAATGTTGTTTTTTTAAATTTTTAATGTATTTTTTCTTGTTGATAGTATTACAGATGTCTCCCATCCCTAACCCTTCCCATGCTGACAGGGTGCTAACAGGAGACCAGTTGTCACTGCCAGGTCTTAAAGGAAGAGGATGCAGGGTGCCCATAGGTGGGGCATTGGGGGCAGAGCACCTGGATGCAGGCAATAGGGTACACTTTGTCCTTGGAGAATGATACTAAGAAACCAATGGAAACTCCTGGGCTTTTCTTTCACACAATGTTCAGCATCTCTAAGTCATGTCACAGATCAAATACTCCTTGAACCCTAAAGTTTCTATTGGTCTAAGTTCTACTTAATTGCTGTGGTTACTGTGGAATTTTAATTGTATGTAATATACATAATATATCTTCCTGCTATACAGTCGACCTCCCTAAACCTTACAGACTCAGCCACCTGCATTCATTTCAAGGGGACTTTGCAGTGGTCCAGCATGTTTGAACTTGCAGTCAGTGTCTGCAACCCCTTGTGGAACTAGAGTCCTGACTTCAGATTCAAAGTCAGGATAGTGCAGTGATGGTAACGCAAAGAAACACATCTTGAGTTACATTCTATGTAAGCATGTGCCCTTTTATTTGCATTTCAAATTTGAAACAGCAAGAGACTGCAAACCGGAAACTGTAATGTTGTGCATACACATGCAAATTTTAATGCATGCATGTAATATTTTACTTGTTACCAATTACAAGTTCAGAATAAAAAATGGCTGTTAGTCATCTTTTATAATGTAACTTCTTATTAAATTGTAATGTTATTACTCATTACTCTGAGATGCCGAAAATGTTTTTTCTAATTTTCCCCCACTAATGTACTAAGAACTATTAAGCCATTACTTTTCTTTTTTGTACTGTAATATCTGTTTGTTTGTCTCTATCAGCCCAAAGATACATACAAAGTAAAATCAAAGAAAATTTCATTTCACTTTTGCTTCAGGTCATTATTATGGACTTGATTTCATAATTATTATAGAGAACAACTTTTTGTACAGAGGAGGGAACGCTACGAAATGACCCATTCCAGCTGTCAAATACACACGGGAGGCCAATGATTGGGCAGACCCCTGATTTTGTTTGGTAAATATTTACTGCACGAAGCACAACCAAATCACTTAGTCCAGAGTGCGCTGGCTTCATTACTCCGGCCACTATTCTCCACAGTGGGAAAGTTTCATCAATAATCGAATCAATAAGTGGATCAATAAGAAAAAGTGAAAACAACCTCGATAATAGGATTTTAAAGGTTGATAGGAACATGTCATGCCAGATATATAGGGTCACTTTATGTAATATGTATGGCCATAAATTAATTTATTTCCTTGCTTTGAATCTCTAGAACATGTAGTAGGCTTGGAATCAGAAGCGAGAGCTTGGCTGGACATATTAGGCAAATAGCTATAATCACTGATTCTAACAACAGTCACCATTAAATAAGAATGATACCCAGAAATGTATTTTGAAAAATTCTGCTGGTTTTATAAAAACATAACAGAAGAGAAAATCCAGCCAAGCTCTTGCTCCTGATTGCAAACCTACATTTCTAATTGCTTAGCTGCCGGCTTCCTCAGAAGTCCAGATTTCTCTCTTTACCACCTGGATGGAATATAATTGTGTTCACAAACAGACACAGGAAGAGGAGCAGGAAGGAACTCTTGGCTACATCTTGCTTAACTTTTAGATCTTAGCCTAGATAGTGCTTTGTCTAGGAAGCATTCCATAAGTGCTAAGCCTGTATAAGTGCCTCTCTTACCCTACAGTAAGTACCCTGACATCTACCATAGTGCTTAGCGGACTGTATTATAATTTTTATGCAGTCTTCTCTATCTCTCAGCTGACTGTAAACTGCCCCCATGAGGACAGAGAAAACACTACTTATTTTCCCACTCCTGTATTGACAATACTTACAGCACAGTGCACCTAGCGGGTGCTTCTATTACTGAAATGAACTGAACAGAATATAATCTGCCTGGGTTCTCTCTTCATATGTAGGTCACCAGAGCCAGGCTGTTGTCCTGCCCTGTTAACCTCCAGGTCTCAGCTCTCACTTTTCATGGATGGTTGAACAGATATCTTCCTCAAAAGCCCCTACACCAAGCTGATCAAACCTTGCTGATTGGTGCCAATGAAGCCACAGACTCAACCATTTCTCAGAAAAGCATCATCTACGGATCCATTTGGGTCCGGATTTACACCTTGCTACACTTTGAAAAGTCCTCCCCATGATTATTTCACTTAGGTTTATTTAGATTTTTTAGCAGAATAAAATATTTCATGGATCTGGAATTTGTATTCCTAGAAAGTAAGGATATATATAATTTTCCAGTTGGCTAATTACCTGAGCACTGTTTACTGAACTCTTCAAATATGTCTCAGTGATCTATAATTTCAACTCTACTAAACAGTAAAATCTCCCACTGCCATTGGAACCTACAGCCAGCTGCCCAGATTCAATTCCACGCCTACACTCTGAGCAGGTCCCTTCGCCTCCCGGTGCCTCTGTAGTTGAGGGGTAACCACAGTCACTGTCTTCCAGGGTTGTGGTTAATTTCTATGTGAAATGCTTAAAGGAGGACAGATATAAAACAGACCTCCCTGGGCTGCTGTGTACTATCGCTGTCTGCCGGGAGCTGGTCCATGCTTGCTATTTCAAGGGACCTGGCATATATGGCATACTGTTCTTAATAGGTTTGCTCACCTTCTTGGCACTATGTGTTTTAACCAAGGTCTCTGAGAAAGATTGTTTCCCCAGGTAGGGATTTTCCCCTGAAGTTAGGGAGGGAATAAAACCTCTTAACTAAGTGCCAGGTGGGTAATTAATCACTTTAACTACGAACAATCATGCTTAAGCTACATAATCTTTACTCCCTGGAATGGAGATAAGAAACGCCCTAACCTTTGAAATAGAGATTGATAGGATTGGAATCAACTGGTATAAATACAGATGTAAGAAGACAGAACGGAGAGAGACAGAAATTGGCACAGAACCTACACAGAACGTTCTCTAGAGACAGAAGAACTTCGCTGGAGAGAACATGGCAAAAGATCCTGGACAGAAACTGGCCTCAGAACCTAGAGACAGAACCTAGCAAGAGAACATGGCAAAAGATCCTGGACTGAACCTGACTACAGAAATTGGCAAGAGAACCTGACTAGAACCTGGTGACTGAACCTGGCTGGAGAACCTGGACAGAACCTGGCTGGAGAACCTAGCAAGAGACCATGGACACAGAACCTGGCTGGAGATCCTAAACAGAACTTCTCTGGAGATCCAGACCAGAACTTGGCTGGAGATCCTGGCTAGGCTGCTGATCAACTGAACGCTGTCTCTATGTCATTCCTTCTTCGCCGACTCCGTCCACACCTTTGGGGACCCCTGGACCCACTGGGGTTGGACCCCAGCAGCTGTCATCTGTGTTTATACTTTATCTTCAGCTCCACTCACCTGTTCATTGTTGAACCTGTGCCACACTGTGCTAAGTGCTGTGGAGGATAACAGGTTTCCATATCTAGGAGAATAATCCCCCAAGTCATCAACACTCTCCTCCCCACATCCCACTTCTTATGTTTAATAATAATTTGGCTATTTTTTGTGCAATTAACTTTTAGTAAATCCTTTCCCCCAAAATATTAATAACAGCCAACTAACGATTGCTTTCTATGGATCAGGAATGAAGTTAAGAGCTTTATAGACACTGATCATTTAATTTAATCATATGATGTTAGGAGAATGAAGGCTGCAACCATTAATTAAGAGACCCAGGTTGTCTGATTCTGAAACTTGTACCCAATCTCTATATATACAAAAGGCTAATATGCAAAGTGTCCCCTCAGGAGTTCCACCAGGAGACGGGGAGTTTCATCACTTGCTATAACGTGCGCTGACCACCAGGGGGCGGCACAGAATGAAGGAAGACCCTGGCCAGAGGCTGGCACCAGGGAAGAAAGGCTCCAGCTGGCAGCCAGAAGTAAAGCCCAGGTCGCCAGCCGGAAGGCCCCAATGACCCTGATCGCTAGCCAGGCCTAGGGACCCTACCTAGGGATGAATTTCATGCACTGAGCCTCTAGTATGATTATAATGCATTATCACTATCATAAAAACAAAACAAACAAAAAAAATTCTTGTTGATATTTGGCTCGGATTTGGAAAAATATATACATATTTATTTGGGAGAATTGAGAGTGTTGACTACTAAGCCTTCCTGTGTATTACGATTATTCTTTATCCAATTATTGTTTACATTTTTTATTCAAATGTTATATTGTTAATATAATTAATATAGATAGAGTTCTACATTGTAGGCATAATTTAAAGCTTTACAAATACTAACTAATTCTCACCATGACCCTATGGCAGTGGTTGGCAAACTCATTAGTCAACAGAGCCAAATATCAACAGTACAATGACTGAAATTTCTTTTGAGAGCCAAATATTTTAAACTTAAACTATAAAGGTAGGTACATTGTTATTAACTTAATAAGGGTACTCCTAAGGCTTAGGAAGAGCCACACTCAAGGGGCCAAAGAGCCGCATGTGGCTCACGAGCCGCAGTTTGCCAACCACGGCCCTACAGCATTGACATTATTATTTTCTTTTCACAAAGAATGCAGGCAAAGAGATGTCTCTTCAAATTTAAAATGGCTTCATATCACATAGACAATGCATGGCAAAGCTTGTATTTTTATACACTGTCTTGGCTTCAGAACCTATGACATTTGGTCATTAAGCACTCAGTCTACCTCTCAAATCATGGAGAAAGTGTATTTCTGGCTATTCATAATTACTGATATCTGTGAATGGGAACTTTTCATTCTATTTCTATCTTATTATTACTAGTCTACAGGAAAGCATTTTTGTATATTATCTTACTACACTGTTTAAAAGCTATAAAATCCAATTGTTTACTTGTTGATTAGCCTGGGTTATTTAGGGAGGTCATCAAAATAAATCTAGGTTTTTTTTTCTCAATATCCAAATTTATCATTTTACATCCTTTTAAAAAATTATTTTGTTTAATAATTTCTGAGAAATTTTAAATAAATATATTTTTCATTAGACATACTTGTCCCATATTCCCCTTTAGTGAGAATGCCTCTAGTTTTTGCTAAGTAAGAGAGCTTTTCCTATTTGTTTTTGTCATGTGTGTACTATCTAACCTGTTAAAGAAACACTGGGCTTTGAGATTCTGACATTCAGTCAGTTACTGATTCTTATTTCTTAGATCTTTTATTATTAAAGTGTGTCAGAGCTCTTCCACATCCTGCAAAATAGGCTACACACATTCAATTGAGAATGTGCATCACCAAGTAGACCTCTGCTTTCCACAATATGGATATACTACTAGTATATGTGAATAAAATTGAGAAGCATGGGAAAGGGTTTATTCCTCTTATTCTGGTCATGATTAATCCTTCCAAGTTCACTTGAAAGCATTCCGAATGTAATATAAAAGGTAAGTTTTAAGGAAGACATGCATTGTTCAGTTCAAAGCCATGTGCGTTTTATTTAAATAAGTTGCAATGCAAATGGCAGAGAGTTTTGCTACCTGCATTGCTCATTTTCATTCAGGCTTAGGAATCAAATGAGATCAACCCAAATGGGCTAGAAGCTGCCCTAAGTAGCTTTCAGACATGGCATGTATGGTTACGCAGGAAGTACACATTACACACACTTGTGGTTTCGGTAACTGAAATGGACACTAAAGTGGCTCCAAGGTTCCCATGTTTTGTTTGTTTTTCTTTTAATGGTTTTTACTATGGGAGGTACTGAGCCAACAATCTTTGACTTATTTCTGTAACAGAATTGTAAAGGTTATACCTGAAGCAAGTTAATCTTTAACTTAGTTAAAAATATATCATTTAAGCTTTTTAAAAAAAAGCTCTAAATCAGCGGTTCTCAACCTGTGGGTCGCGACCCTTTACAGGGGTCGCCTAAGACCATCGGAAAACACATATATAATTACATATTGTTTTTGTGATTAATCACTATGCTTTAATTAAGTTCAATTTGTAACAATGAAATTGGGGTCACCACAACATGAGGAACTGTATTAAAGGGTCGCAGCATCGGGAAGGTTGAGAACCACTGCATGCCACTCCAACGTGTTTTTTTTTAAGGATTTTAGAACTTAGATGCAAATTACACAAAATGCACACCTCTAAATTGGCATGGGAATACAAACCGAAGTCAGAGAGACCAGAATATCAAGCATGATGAACCTGGATGTTTTTAATCTCTATGATGTATGTGTTGTTTTCTTCAGTTTTAATTCACATACACGTTACACCAAAATAAAATCCGCCGGGCCCGTGTGGCTCAGTGTTTGAGCATCGACCTATGAACCGGAAGGTCATGGTTAGATTCCAGGTAGGGAACACGCTCGGGTTGCAGGCTTGATCCCCAGGAGGGAGCATGCAGGAGGCAGCCAATCAATGATTCTCTCTCATCATTGATGTTTTTGTCTCTCTCTCCCTCTCCCTTCCTTCCTCTCTTAAATCAATAAAAATATATTTTTAAAAGAAGTAAAATCTATAAGTGGCTTTTTGTCTCTGCTCTTTGCATAATTCTGTTTGCAATGTCACCCTTTGCAATGATCGCATCCAACACTCAAGAAAGTGAGGGCAGTGTGGGCCTTTAGAACCTTTCCTTTGAAGTTTTCTCTACAAAATCTCTCTACTTCTGATCTCTGCGCATGGCCAGAGAAAAATTCCATATTAATGTGGACTGAAGAGATTACACAAACACATTTTTGGTCTTCAGAGTATTTGTTGAGGTTTATTTGTTATCCAGATTCTCTAGTCCAGTAACTACCGAAGAGGTGATTCCAACAAACCCAGTAGCTCCCCGCCTCAAGAGATAACTTGCTCCTACTGACCCATGGAAGGTGAGAATCTACGTGAGAGAAAGCCTCCAAGCTTTCAACTGCCGGATGAGCTTTAAAGCAGAGCCCCATCATAAGATAAACAATTACTACCTTTGAGTTAACTACACAAGCTCAGTAATAGCAACAAAAGAAGTGAATGGTAAAATAGTGCATTCCAATAATTCTGAGATGCACACTTTTTCACATTTTAAAATCTTAAAATCAGCCTCTTACAATCTCTTTCAGGCAGATGGTAGTCATGTCACACACAGTTCTCAAGCCCTGCATATGTAGGAAACCGGATCCTCTGTGTTTCATTCAAAAAGCTCTTCTGTTTTCCTTTTGGAAAACTTTATTAAATTTATTGGGGTGACACTGGTTAATAGAATTGTATTGGTTTCAAGTGTACAATTCTATAATACATCATCTGTATATGCATCAGTCTCATAGACACATTTTAAGATTTATTTCAACTCATCCATTCAAGACCAAGAGCAAAAGAGAAGAAAGAAAGAAATATGCATCAAGGAAAGTGGTCTGCATATCAGCAACATTCAGTTGCTTGATGGTGGTGGTGCATTCTGGGTTCATTCGCCGTTAGAGGGTGGATCAGAAGGAGTCAAGTTAAATTACTGACAACCAACAAATAAACAGGATCCATTACTGAAAAGCCCTTATTTCCTGACTCCCTATGCTACTGGGTATTGCTGTATTCAGTGGGAAACTCACTAAACTGATAAACCTGACATCCCTCATCTTTGTCAAGGCCCTAAACACAGCACAGTAAATGTCTGGAAGTCCCTTAAGCCCCTGGCTCAGTGCACTCAGCATGGTAGCTCTCCATAAATGATGGGAAAGTGCTGACAGGAGGAAGTGACAAATGAGTGAATTAAAAATTTACACTGCACTATATGAATGCATTTCCTGACAATTAGCATTATTGGCTGCTGAAATGTGTTTCAAAAAGAGTTACGGAACTTGAAATTTTATATATCGAGGATTTGTGTAATACAAACAAGTCACATTTAAAAAATATATACTTTTAATGATTTCAGAGAGAAAGGGAGAGGGAGAGAGAGAAAGAAAGAAACATGAGAATCATTGATTGGCCACATCCTTCACTCCCCTCACGCCCCCACTGGAAACCAAGCCTGTAACCCAGGCATATGCTCTGACCGGAAGTCAGGTTCATAGGCCGACACTCAACCACTGAGCCATGTCAGCTGGGCCACATTTTTATTTAGTGTACAAAGGATAAGTGAAAAGAATTTAATTTCATACAATGAATTAAATATTATCATAAAACTAGAGGCCCAGTGCATGGGATTCGTGCACTGGTGGGGGGCGTGGTCTGCGAGGATCGGCCTGCTATGAGAGCGCTGCTCATCCCAGTCAGCTGAGCGGCACTCCCACTGTGGGAGCGCACTGACCACCAGGGTGCAGCTCCTGCGTTAAGCATCTGCCCCTTAGTGGTCAGTGTGCATCATAGCAACTAATCAACTGGTTGTTCTGGTCATTCTGCCATTTGGTCGCTGGGCTTTTATTAAATAGGATGGTGAGTATAACCAGATAGCATTTAGGAAACATTTAAAATTTTAATAAAAATTTTAAAAATTAATTTCAGTCTACTGTGCACAAATAGGTCGTTTTGTTGCAAACATTGTCAATATAGTATACTAGAGACACAGTGCATGAAATTCATGCTCTCGGGGGTGGCGGGGGGTGTGGGGAGGAGGGTCCCTCAGCCCGGATTGAGAGAGGATGCAGGCCAGGCCGAGGGACCCCACCAGTGCACGATTGGGGTCGGGGAGGGATGTGGGAGGTTGGCCAGCTGATGAGGGACTGCAGGAAGGCTCCAGGGCATGGCCAGCCCATCTTGCTCAGTCCTGATCGGCTGGACCCCAGCAGCAAGCTAACCTACAGGTCGGAGCATCTGCCCCCTGGTGGTCAGTGCATGTCATAGTGACTGGTTGACTGGTCAACTGTCTGCCCCTGGTGGTCAGTGCACATCATAGCAAGCTGTTGAGTGGCCTTAGTATATCATTAGCATATTACGCTTTGATGGGTTGAATGGCCGACCTGACACTTAGCATATTAGGCTTTTATTACATAGGATAGTATTTAGAATGAATCCTTAATTCCTATAGAAGAATAAGCTTAGCTGTGGACTATACCTATACAAGCATAATTCTCATATTTTCTAGTGCATTATAGCTTTCCAGAGTTAGCAGGTATATTAATGCAAGTGTACCAGGTGGCAAACAGCCCTACAGCCAGGACTTAACAGCAAACATGGGAATAAAGACTGGTGGAGTCTAAGTGGACTCTCCCCACACAGGTGTAGTGGCTGCTCCCCAAACCCAGCTTAGGAATGTGAAGACCAAATACAGCTTTGATGATAACCATTATTTTTTGTGTCAGGGCTCTCTGTCTCTCACTGTCTTTTTCTCTTTCTCCCCCAAGCCCAGTGTTTGTTCCTTGTCATTGCCATTCTGAAATAATGGGTGTCTGATTCTATAATGTTTATCTTGTATGTCGCTCCAGTTTCAACTCTCACCCTAGGGCTTAGCCTTCCCAGAACCGAACTAAATTGTTCAGCTCTTTGAATGCAACACAAATTGGTTTTCTTTGGGGGCCTTTCCATATGTCCTTCTCTTGCCAGAAACATTGCTCTTGTAGATATTAGCTTGAGCCATATGTAACTGCTATTTCTGCAGGTCAAAAAGGGTGGGATCTCTGCAATATTGTAAGGTTGTAAGGTTGAACCTAATATTCTTTCTTCATGTCTCTAGTTAAATGTCCCTCCCTCCAGGGCATTTCCTTAGGCTACTTCTTTTAGCCTCATAGAGCACTTGGTACTTGTCTGAATTTTATAAGTTACTTATTCAGTTGTTTGATTTGAACGTTATCTGTGAGGTCCTTGAAGTCATGAGTCACAGTGGAATGGACAACATTGTTATCTTTAAAGCCTGGAAAAGATTTTAGTGAGTGTCTTAGGTAATACTTCCTGTCAAATAAATGTTGAAGTCTAATAATAGACTCATTCAATGAACAAAATCATTCAAAACAAAAATACCCTTTAAGACGAAGATAGTATCTTTTTTCTTAATTTTACAGCATAATGCCTGGTTCAATCATTACTTTCTTGAATGAACAGGCATATTATTTGCCTTAGGCAGTGCACATTTATATCTACAGGTATTTTATTTAAACAAATAGCTATAAGGTTGTTGCTATGTAAATACATTTATATTGAAGGCAATTCCTCCAGAAGCTATCTGTAATGGGGTTGGGAGACTGGTGAGATTTAAGTAGGAGAAAATAAATTTAAAAAATAAGTAAACAAAAAATCAGAAGAGGTGAACTTCAGAAGCATTTTTCCTTATGCTTTTTTGTTGTTGTTCCAGTTCACATTGAACTTATTGAAGTAGTTAAATATTTTTTCAAAATTTTAGATAAAATCTGCTGAAAGTGAAATACACATCCTATATAATGAAGAGCTAACAGGCTAATTAGACCAGTCGGTGGAACAACCTTCCAGAACGACCAGTGAGCGGGGATGGGCTGCAAGACAGCCAAGGTTCGAGACTGCCGGGGCTGCAAGGGCCGAGCCCCTTGCACAAATCTCATGCATTGGGCCTCTAGTAAGAATATAATCTGATACATTTCTCTCTCTATGTATATACAAGCAGGTAATTCACACCTGAATAAAGGTATAGATCATTTCCACCTCCTCTAAAAGTTGCCCCGTACCCCCATTCTACTCAGTGCTTGACCAGTATCTGATTTCTGTCATCACTGAGTAGTTTTGCTTATTCTTGAAACAAGGATGGGGCTGGTTGTTAGAAAGTCCAAGCCTTTATTAGAAGCTTGGGATTTTAGCTCCAGTTGAGGGTTGGGGGAGGAAGAGATGCTGGAGATGGAGTTATCACCAGCCAGCCATTTATTTAACAATGATGTCTATGCAATGGTACCTCCACAATACCTTCTAAACCCTTTAATGATTGGGTTCAGAAAGCTTCCCAGTTGGTGAGCACACTGAGGTGCTGGGAGAATGGTGCACCCAGCGAGGGCATGGAAGTGCCATACACTCCTCTCCCCCAAATACCTTTTCCTAAACATCTCTTCCACTTGGCTGTTTCTGAGTTGTGGCCATTTTAATAAACCAGTAACTGAAAGCAAGTGAACTGTTTTCCTGATTTTCATGAGTTGTTCTAGCTGAGACTTTTGGGACTCATTCTGTGCATGAGCACTCAGCCCTCAGCCAAGTGCCTGAGGAACTGACCCATGCAAATTTTACATTTTCCTCATCTCTGATACCCTGCTATTCAAGTCCTCATTTCTTCAGCAACACCAAACTCTATCTGCTCCTTAATTTAGTCCTCCACTTCCCCTCTATGTCAGTACTGGGAAACCTAGGCAGAAAGCAGGACTCCTCAATCCTTCTTTGCTCTTAAGACTCAAGCTTGCACAAGCGGTTTTCCAAAGCCTGAAAACAAATGCCTCATGTACTGGTATGTATTCAGTGTCTTAATTGCTTATGTCAGAAGAGTCCATCATCTGTCAGTTAATTCTTTATGACCAGAAACAGAATTTCAGTCAATACAAGTTAAGAATAACTGATATTGTTGTAGTAATAGTATTTAACTAACATTAAGGAACCCTTTCGGGAACGCTTACTAGTATTTCTAGTAAATACTAAACAGATTAGAATACTGGGTACTTGTATTGAAGTAGTAAAAAGATGGAGGGAATTAGATTTTGGACTTCTTGAGCTGCCAATAAAGAGTATGAGATTGGCAAAGGGGAAGCTTTGGAGAATTCTGAGCTGATGAGATGGGATCAGCAGCTTGTACTTGAGGAAGTTTAATTGAACAAGTGATTGGGAATGGGATGCTCTCTGCCTAGAGAGACCAGTCATGATGCTGCCACATGAAGCAATGAGGTCATGAAGAATAATGGAGGCAGTGAGGAGTTTAATTTAAGGACAGAAGTTAGTTATGTTAGAATTTAATGCAAGCACAGGAGTAAGTTATGTTAGAATTTAATGCAAGCACAGGAGTTAATCATGTTAGAAATATCTACTACCGGATTAGTGCAGTGCAAGGAATGTATAAATCAAAGAACAATCAAAGGTCTGCAGCCTCCCTGATTTGGGGATAATGGGAGGTACAATCACTAGAAATAAGGAATTTGGAAAAGAGTAGCTGACTTCAGGAACAATTATATCACTCTATCATCTTAAGTTGCCAAGATAACATGTTGAAAGAGGAGATACCCAGATGGAAATGACCAGTAGATGAAAAAACATGTGTCTAGAGCAGGGGTGGGCAAACTTTTTGACTCGAGGGCCACAATGGGTTCTTAAACTGGACTGGAGGGCCGGAAAAAAAGCATGGATGGAGTGTTTGTGTGAACTAATATAAATTCAAAGTAAACATCATTACATAAAAGGGTACGGTCTTTTTTTTTTTTTAGTTTTATTCATTTCAAACAGGCCGGATCTGGCCCGCGGGCCGTAGTTTGCCCATGGCTGGTCTAGAGCCTATAGATAGGGCTGAGTTTTGCACAGAAATTTGAGAATATCTGTATATATGTAGGAGAAGAGTGAGTTATACAATGGGGGGAAACCCAAATTGGGAAACAGAAGATGGTGATATTTACACTGTTTCCATTATTCATACATTGTCTGGGACTATTGAACACTTGCATATTTAAAGTATTCATCTAGTTTGAGTGTTTGTGCACGTGAGTGTGTCCCAAGTTGACATATTAAATCTTTCAACTGTTTGGTTGTAATGACACAAATTATCCATCCTATCTAATAAAAGACAAAAAGGGTAATTAACCATACCTCCACCATGCTTCCCATTGGCTAATCAGTGAGATATGCAAATTAATTGCCAACAAAGTTGGTTGCTGGCAGCCATGCAGCTGAAGCGAGCAGGAGGCTTGCTTGCTCCAGTGATGGAGGAAGCCAAGGTTCCCGGCCTGCCAGGGTCCGGTTCTGAGCCCGAAAGCAACAATGTTTCAATTACAGGAGCAAAACAAACCCCAGATACCTGGTTTCAGCCGGCCGCAGCCTCAGAGCTGAGAGCGCCAGTGACGTAAACAATGTTTCAATTATAGAAGGTAAATAAATCCCAGAATAAAAGAAAAAAAGGAGAGGCTGGGAGCTTCAGTCACTGGCCAGCCTGAAAACGGCCCTCAGCCCCTCACCCAGACTGGCCAGGTACCCCAGTGGGGACCCCCACCCTAAAGGGGGTATGGCCAGCCTGAAAACAGCCATCAGCCCCTCATCCAGGCTGATCAGGCACCCCAGCAGGACCCCCACCCTGACCCGGAACACCTTTCAGGGCAAACCAGCTGGCCCCCACCCATGCACCAG
The DNA here is from genome assembly GCF_964212035.1 of Myotis nattereri. Taxonomy (NCBI): domain Eukaryota; kingdom Metazoa; phylum Chordata; class Mammalia; order Chiroptera; family Vespertilionidae; genus Myotis; species Myotis nattereri. The sequence continues at coordinate 13,825,491 of NC_138079.1, forward strand.
GCCTCTATCCTATATAGTAAAAGGGTAATATGCAAACTGACCCTAACAGCAGAAAGACTGGGAATGACCGGTCACTATGACACACACTGACCACCAGGGGGCAGATGCTCAATGCAGGAGCTGCCCTCTGGTGGTCAGTGTGCTCCCACATGGGGGACCTCTGCTCAGCCACAAGCCAGGTTGACTGCTGCCAGTACAGCTGTGGTGGTGGGAGTCTCTCCTGCCTCCTCAGCAGCGCTAAGGATGTCCGACTGCAGCTTAGGCCTGCTCTCCACTGGCAAGTGGACATCCCCTGAGGGCTGCCGGGCTGCCAGAGGGATGTCTGATTGCCAGCTTAGGCCCAATCCCCAGGAGAGCAGGCCTAAGCCAGCAGATGGTCATCCCCTGAGTGGTCCCAGACTGCGAGAGGGCACAGGCCAGGCTGAGGGACCCCCCACACCCACGAGTGCACAAATTTTTGTGCACCGGGCCTCTAGTGTGATAATAAAGCCCAGTTTGGGGCTTTCAGGAAGCAGCCAATCAACGCTTCTCTCTCAGCATTAATATTTCTATCTCTCCCTTCCTCTCTAAAATCAATGAAAATATATTTTTAAGAAAGAAGAAAACATAAAAGAAAAGTCAGTCCAGTTTTTCTAAAAAATAATGTCTTAGGGATTCAAATACAAATGTATGGAGATTGCATTTTGGTCATTTGTTTTACCAACCACCCCCCCCCACCCCCCACCCTGCCCCAGAAGGCAGTTTGTTACAAAAGTTACTAGAAAATCAATAATTTTTTAAAAGATCGATTATAATTATTATGAGGAGCCCAGCACGCGAAATCGCGCAGCCTGCCCACCCAACCGCTGCCCTCCTTGACACCCGAACTTCTCCATGTAGAGCTCCAGCGCACCTGGCCCAGCCCCCTGACCCCTCTGGCCTTCTCTGGCCGCTTCAAGCCCTGCCCTCAGCCCCTGGAGTCACCTTGGGCTGGTCCCACCTTCTCCAGGAGCCTCCCCGCTTCCGCCCCGTCTCCGGAGCAATGAGGAGGCTCTGTTCCATCATGGCCCCAGAGGAGAGTGTGGAAAACTACCGCCTGTTGCATTGTGCTCCTTCCCCAGGCAGGTGAGCGGCAGGGCACTCTGAGTGTGAGCAGTGGGTGAAGGACTGATGAGGGGGGCACTATGGGCTCTCACCCCCACCCTTCCGGGCACAGGCCTCCTCCGGGTGCCTCGCCTCTTCCACCCCGTCTCTGGGAGCAATGCCCCACCTTGCATGCGCAGGCAGCCTCCTCCTTCGCAGTCATGACTGTGACACTGCTAGGACCAATTAGCACACTACCTCTTTATATATATCGATAGTAAGAGATTAGATATAAGCAGGAACTTCTAGATTTGAAATTAGTACTAGATAAAGCCAAGAAGCTCTATGTTTTGGCACATTTAGATCCTAATATATTACTTTGAAGACATCTTAGAGATTGTTCATGCTAGAGATGGAAATCTGAGGTTCAGAAAGGTAAGAAAAGTTTGCACGAATAAAGGTAGCAGAACCAAAACTACAGTTCTCGCCATTTAATAACTACCTCTTGGACGGTTAAAACACATAGTACCTGACTTGTTAAATGAAGGCACTTGAAATGTCAACCCTTTTTAATCTTGTAAATTTCTTTAAAGTTATCTTTTCAGAAGTTTACATTTCTCAAAATTTGCTTTTCCTAACCTGACTAAATCATCTTAAAATTATTCTGATGTAATGCTAAAATATGTAGAGAAGAGTTTCATGAAAACACATATCTAAAGCTTCTGGCAAATTTTATCTTTGCTAGGGCATTGAGAGAGCCACTGTGGATGCCAAAAATGGAAAAAGCTATTTCCCTCCTCTTCAGAAAGCCATTACTTCTTTCTGACTGGAAAGACTAAATAGGGAAAAAAAGTTTAGATTTCTGGCCCAGAGATGGAAATAAATACATTTTCTTTTCCTTATTACTTTCAGAGACATAAATAAATTCAGAGTAAAAAGTGAGTCCTAATTAATGTAGATAATGGGAAAAGCAAACTCAGTCTTTTATTTTAACTCATTCTACCAGCTTACACATGATTACCAGACAATTGCTTAGACAAACACCACCAGCAAACAAAGTAGCCAAAATATTTCCAGCCTGCACTTGCTTGAGAAGAAAAGCACCAGAAAATTAGGGCAAAACTAGGATTGCATTAAGTAATGAGTTAGAGGAAGTTATGGAAGTAAGGAAGACACCAATGGTTCCTAGTTACTTTTAAAATTTTTCATTTCAAATAAATGCCTTAAATCAGGGTCTTAATAAAGGCAAGACTCAAACATTGCATCCACCAAGTCATACAGATGGCCTTTTATGCATTTGGATGTTTTGGAAATTAAATGACCATGGCATTGTTGAAAGTGTATCTGCATAATTGATTTGAAATATAAATTTCTAATGAAAATTAGATTATGCTAATGTTCTCCACTTGTCTACATATTGATCTATAGTGAAAATAAAATCACACTTCCCATTAAAAAGGAATTAGTCAACCATGAACTTAAGTTTCCATTCCTATTTGCAATCAATATTTTAATGTTACTGATATCACTTGTCAATATATGAAGTAGAAAACAGAGTCAAATTATTAAGGTAATTAATGAGTAATATAGAGATATTCCTATAAGAAAAGACAACTAATGCTGGCAAACCAGATGGTCTTTTTCTTTATAACAACAACCAGAAAAATCATGAACTATGAAGTACCCCTCCTTAAATTAGTATTACATCTGTATATAAAAATGTATGTGTTTTCAATTGCTACAGTAGAACAATCCTTCTTGATCAATTACTATTTCAAGTACTAAATTCTAATGAAGTCTTAGAAATGGGAAACTAATAAAGCCAGATTCTTAACTCACACACAGTCTTAAAGTATGTGTATTTAATTCAAAGACTCTCTATAAATATATGATTATCTGCATATACATAAATCCCTAATATGCAAATAGATCGAACGGCAGAACAACCAGTCAACCAAACAACCGGTTACTATGATGTGCGCTGACCACCAGTGTGTGCGTGCAGAACATGGCGGGTGTTGGCCATGGCAGGATGGTGGAGCAGGGGTGCCAGACCAAGGCAGGGTGCTGGTCGCTGTCATCAGGGTGAGCCTTTGTGGTTACTGAAAATTCTTTGCTCCTGTGCGCGGTGGTCCCACTGAGTTCTCGCACCTACTGCTGGTGCCAGCCTCATTCGCACCTGCTGCTAACACTGGAGGCACCACTCGTACCCGCTGCCAGTGCCCGGTGCCGGTCCCAATTGCTCGGTGCTGTAAGTGGGTGAGACAGGCGGCTACCAGCCCCAATTGCCCCTGAGGGCTTCTCCACCTCCTCCTGCTCCTGAGGGGCAATCCGGGCAGCAACGCCGTTTGCACCGGCTGACGGCGCTGGCCCCGCTCGCACCCACTGCTGGTGCTGGCCCTAAACACTCCATGCCATCAGCGGGTGCAAGCGGGGCCGGCGCCATCAGTGCATAGGAGTGGCAGTAACGAGAGCAGGGCTGCTGGCAGACAGGGGACTGGGGACCAGGCCGGGGCACAGATTATAGGCCGAGACCCTCCCTGTGCCCACTGCAGCCTTGCGGCCCACAGTTCCATTCAAGGTGCACGAATACATGCACTGGGCCCCTAGTTTCTAATAAAATAATCCAGAAGGGATTCAGAACTTGATCTAGGAAGAATCCTATATAAAAGCCTAGATGGCGTCACACATGATGCCACAACAAGATGGCTGCCAAAAGATGGCCAGCAGGGAAGGGCAGTTGTGGGCAATCAGGTTGGCAGGGGAGGGCAGTTGGGGGTGATCAAGTTGGCAGGGGAGCAATTAGGCATCAGTCAGGCTGGCAGGGGAGCAGTTAGGGGGTGATCAGGCTGGCAGGCAGAGGTGGTTAGGGACAATCAGGCAGGCAGGCAGGCGAGCAGTTAGGAGCCAGGGGTCCCAGATTGGAGAGGGTGCAGGCAGGGCTGAAGGACACCCGCCCCCCCCCCCCATGTACAGATTTTGTGCACCGGGCCTCTAGTCCTATATAATAAAAGCCCAATATCGTAAGTGTCCGGTCGTCCAGTGGGCAGTTCAACCAATCAAAGTGTGATATGCTATTGACGTGGTAAGGCCGCTCAACCACTCACTATGATGTGCACTGACCACCAGGGAGCAGACAGGAGATCGGTCGACCAGTCATTATGACATGCACTGACCTCCAGGGGGCAGACGCTCCAACTACTAGGTTAGCTTGCTGCTGGGGTCGGGCTCATTGGGACTGAGTGAGATGGGCCAGACACACCCTGGAGCCCTCCAGTGGTCTCTCCCCAGCTGGCCAACCACCTGCGTCTTTCCCGAGCCCCAACCGTGCACTGGTGGTGTCCCTTGGCTTGGCCTGTGCCCTCTCACAATCCAGGACCCCTCAGGGGATGTCGGAGAGCTGGTTTTGGCCCAATCCCACAGGCCAGGCCGAGGGACCCCACTGGTGCACGAATTTGTGCACCAGGCCTCTAGTTAGATAATAATTATACAATGTTAAGATATGCATAACATTATTTAAAAGTATCCTTTATTTTTACCATTGCATTCATGGCTAATAGCATTAAGTAACTTAAGTTATTATGCCCTTGAATTACATTAGTTTGTCAATTTAATGTTAATGATGGTAGAAGATATTTGATTGGCAATACTCCAAAGAAGCATTTCTTAGTGAGCCAAAGAGGTAGAAACCATCGCAAGACCAGATGCTACTCCATTTTCAAATTCCATTAGCTGCCAACATGTTTCAGAGCTACAGAGGAGTTAATTAAAAGGGTTTAGTCTTAAAATTCATTCATATCTGAATACTTCAGTTGAAGCTGCTAATGAAAATGCTGCTCTATAATAATAGAAATCGGTTGCCAACGTTGATATCTGTATTCAAAATGTCATATGTCTATCAAACTTGTGCACATACCATATTATTATCAAAATAGCATTTGCAAAGAAAAGTGATGCTGTGCCATACTTTGAGAAACATGAAAAAGGAATTTTTCAGGCCTGATTGTATTAAGAAGATTTTAAAAATCAAAATAGATACCTTACTTTACGTTCCATAACATAAATTCGTGACCGGGAAAACATTTGTTCATTTCCTGAGTCTCAGATGGGCTGATAATACTTTCCTCCAAATTATCAGCTCTAATTCATGTGACTTGCTACCTGCCCCCATGGATACCGATCCGGGTAAAGCTGGAATTGACAACTTATTTTTCATTCTCCACAGAATGAACTGCTCCAATAGATCTTGTTCAGGGAATGGCATATGAAGTATGTAATTACAGAATGAAAGCAAATTAATTGCTTTGTGAAATCATCGCTTTGAAGGAAGAACTCCAGTTAAAGGAATGGCTCCTTTGAATGAGAAATCCCTGAAATGGTTACTTTTGGTGTCACCTGGTTTTTTAGTGTTCAAGGTGCTGGTCCTCTTTAGCTGATAAGTGTGAGGATAAACTGGAAGTTAATTTCCCCACACACAGATTTTTTTCTGAGTAACTAACGTCCTGGGTGAGCTCATAGATAACTGGGCATGTATTTCTGATTGGTGCATAGTGTATGTCAGTGTAGAGTTCAACAGTGAAATGTGTAAATCACAGATTTGGTGCCCAGCACACAGGCAATTGGGCACTTTGCCTGGGAATCTCAGCTCCACTGCTCTGAGATAGTGAGCAAGGTATTCCAACTGGTTGTTTTATTGTAGAATTGAGGATATGACACCTGTATTAAAGAACTGTTGTAGAGGGTGATATAAATTGCTCTGCACACATCTAGTTCTAGCATAAAGCCAATTACTTAATAAAACAGGACTCCTGAGACCTGCTTGTAATTCTTACTATATTTCCTCAAACACAATGTTGCTTTCTTTAGGGATTGCACTTAGAGGAAAATATTAGTAAACTTAGTGACAAAAGGGCTTTCTCTCTTTTTAGGTGATACAATTTGGTTTTATATTTTATGCTCTATGGGCTATTGCATCGAACATGGGTATTTCCTGGATAGTTTTAACGTTCCATAATGGCAGACTTATATAATATCACATATTCTATATAATAAAAGCCTAATATGTTAAGTGTCCGGTTGTCCAGTGACCCGTTCAGCCAATCAAAGCATAATATGCTAATGATATACTAAGGCCACTCAACCACTCACTATGATGTGCACTGACCACCAGGGGGCAGACGCTCCAACCGGTAGGGTAGCTTGCTGCTGGGGTCCAGCCAATCAGGTCTGAGCAAGATGGGCCGGACACACCCTGGAGCCCTCCCGCAGTCCTTCCCCAGCTGGCCAACCTCCGGTGTCTCTCCCCAGCCCCAATCGTGAACAGGTGGGTTCCCTCAGCCTGGCCTGCACAATCTCACAATCTGGGACCCCTCAGGGGATGTCAGAGAGCCGATTTCGGCCCTATCCCACAGGCCAGGCCAAAAAACCCCATGCACCGGGCCTCTAGTATCAAATAAATCACCAACTTCCTATTATTTTCTCCATCTTATTATGGATGTAGAATTGAGAACTGAGTAAGATATGTGTTCAGAGACCAGCTAAATGACAAGTGACGGCTCTTGGCAGTCACTGCTCTCAGCCTTGCCCACCTCACCTTGCAGGAATCCTTGGCTTTTGTCCCTCCAAATGGACCAGTTACTCTCCTACTTCACAAGAACGGGGACATGCTTAAGATGCTACGTCAGGAGGAAGTAAAATGCAGCATATTTTTCTTAATTACCACTTAGGAATCACATGTATTACAAGCAAAGAAATATAATTTCCAAAGTTCTGAGCATGTGACCATACTATTATTAAATTTACTTCAAACAAACTGGAATTTGTATTATAAAAGGATAGAGAGGAAAGATGAGACTTAAGATCCAAACAGAAGCTTTACGGGGATGAGAGCCTGTAGACAATTTGCAACCTGAGATAAAATCACAGCATCCAGGTCTCGTTGCACAGTGTGTGCACTGTCAGAAAAGCAATGGACAGGAAGGCCGCGAGAGGCTGCAATCTGCCCCTCACTACCTGGCAAGCTATGCACCCTGGTCTGTGTCTTCCCAGAAAGAACAGCTCAAGTCAGCAGGTTTGCATCAGCTCAAAGGGAAAACCAAACCTTACAAACCCGGAATGGAACAACACTTTAAGAAGAGGACAAAGACTACAGAAAGAATTGTTTTTTTCCTAGAAAGATGGACACACCCTTCAGAGAGGAAGTTTCACAAAGCATTTTCATAGATGGGATCCTCTGAATAGTCAGAATTTACAAAATTAAAAAAAAAAAGTTTTTCCAAGATTAAGTTGGAGGAATATGTTTGGATGAAAATAAAAGTGCACTGTCATGGGAACATAAAATGAAACTGATTGTGCCTCATCACTGAAATTGTTCTCTTTTTGCTTGTCGCCTAGCCCACTTCTGTGCTGTACAAAATAAAAATCACTGGTGAGTCTTAACTACTCCTTTGTCATGTAAAGTGAACAGTTTCTTCTCCACTTCAAACAGAATCTGATTTCGATGAAACTGAGATGAAGTCCACAAATTTGGGATACAAATAATGCTGAATCTAATGTTTTAGCTGGTCACTTCAATACTGACAGGTTATACAATCATGAAATCCAGGGACTCCATTTTGGAAACACATCACTCCTTCCAAATTTTCCACAAAGTCTGTAACTTAAGTGAGATCAATGTAATTTCCCCACACAGGTAGGGAGCAGGAAGATAGAAGCTCTGTGTTGTCGATTTTTACTGTCTGTAGTTATCTCTCTACAAAAATTTTCTCCATATATTTATAGATATAGCTCTCACTCTATGTATAGATACAGATATAAATGCCACTGTATTATGAATGCATGTTTGTGGATTTTGCAATCTCTTTTTTATTTATGAAAAGCTGCTTCAAACATTGAGTGAAGTCATTTCAAATTACAGTAAATAATTTTTCAGATGCTTCAGTTTTTATGAGTTAAAATTAACTTGAGATGTTGTTACTTGACATTTGGAAATTCAGTCTAATCTTCTTTTCCCCATAGTTTAAAATTTTATTACGAAGAAAGTGTTTTATTGTTTGGGAATATTTGCAATGGCCTCAAGCCCAAAGCATCAAGGATTCCAGTAATATTAGCATGATGATTTACTTATTCAATATTAGGAATTTAGCTGATTTTTACATTAAAAGTGAGATGACACTTTAGGCATGACTTTATTCATGACTTCAGATAAGAGAAAAAATAGGGTACAAAACTGAAAAAACTTATTTGTAATTTGACATTAGCTGAAGGCTGTCATTGATCAACACAAATCCTAAATCAGAACCAGGAAAAGGGGTAGTGAAGTATCCCAGGTGTTGGCTTAGAGTGAGGTTATTGATTTGTGCATCACCCCAGTCCAGTTATGAACGGAGAAGTTCAAGATATAAGGACGATCGATTCAATTTAAAACAATTGACCTGACTTAGGCATATTCATCCCCATTTAAAAAAAGGGGGGGGGCATATTCATTCGCAGAGGTTAGAAAATAGATATAAGTGTGCAATTACCAGAAAAAGTTATCTGAAAATTAAAATGAGTAAATGCAGTGAATTTTTGGGTCCTAAACAACTACACAGTTTGTTTAGTTTAGATGTTGTCTTTCAGTGTACTTTGAATGTCAAATGTAAGGCACACAAGTATATGTTAAAATGAAATACTATCTAGAGAGCTGTTCTTCATGAAATTATCCAGGGGCTTTCAAAATGATAGTAAGTATAAAAGAGCCAATTTGATACAGCATGCACCTAGTTTCATTAAGTGCTTCATAAGCTACTTGGGGAAGGCAGAATTTTTGAGTTGATTCAAATACTCGGAATATTTCAGATGGAACTAATCTGTAAGACAGCACTGAAGAAAGCACAGCATTTGCTTTAAAAACAAACAAAAAAAAAGGTGAGGAAGGAGGAGGCAGGAAGGGAGGAGGAAGAGAAGGAGGAGAGTCCTTCATCAGCCATACTTCTACTTGAAATGGGAAATAAACCAACCAGGGCAGTGGTCAGCAAACTGTGGCTTGGCAAACCGCAGCTCGCAAGGCACACGCGGCTCTTTGGTCCCTTGAGTGTGGCTCTTCCACAAAATACAGGCTCTTCCACAAAATACCGACTTCTGCGCATGGGCCACGAAGTTTCAATCGCACTGTACGTGCGCGCCCGCATGTGCTATTTTGTGAAAGAGCCATACTCAAGGGGCCAAAGAGCCACATGTGGCTCTCGAGCCGCGGTTTGCCTCCCATGGAACCAGGGTAAAACAAAGTACAATCTTTTTTAGCCCATTTGAAACATCCACTGACATAGCCAACAGAGATTGATCTAAATGGAACCTGTGTTCGCCAGGTGAGTACAGACATTTTGAATCCCAGAGCAGGTGGATGCTGGTTAGGACAGCACTGGGCAAGAGGGGAAGGAAACCTGAGTGATCACAGAGCAAGTGCAGCGGGCTAGTTCTTGCTCCTCTCAGACCCCACCTTCTCTCACCACCTCTGTGTAACCAGGCCCCTCTCCAATTTTTATATTTTCATTTTTCTCTTCCTTTTTTCCCCCTGCACTTTGCCTTTGTCAGTCCTTCAAATCATAGGTGATCTTGAAGAAATTCTTTAAAATATATTTTTATTGATTTCAGAGAGGAAGGGAGAGGGAAAGAGATAGCAACATCAATGATGAGAATCATTGATTAGCTGCCTCCTGCACTCCCCGCACTGGGAATCGAGCCTGCAACTTGGACATGTGCCCTGACCAAGAACTGACCTCCTGGTTCAATAATTGAGCCTCACCAGCCAGGTCTGAAGAGATTTTTTTTAATGTAACAATAATCAAAACTGTTCCCTGTGAATGACACATGTATAAATTCACTGAATATAACTGTTTAAGAATGGAAGTCCTACATATATAACCTTTTTCAATTGCTTACATATAATTTCTCTGTTTTTCTCTATTGCCTCTCGGCTATAAAAAGTTTTATTTATCACCTTGCTTTCTAAAGAGATGGGCCTTATTAGAAGCAGTAAGAAATTCTACATCATAGCTTATTATTGTCACCATTCTTTTGTTACTCTCAACTGGGTCACAATAACTTAGAAAAGAGGTGAGAAATTCTTAGAGTCATGAAACATGGCCTTCAAATAAATGCTTCACACATCTTCAGCATTGTCAGTCCTGGGGGTTTAGAGCCCAATTAATGGGAAGAAGAGTTAAGGAAAAGAGTGAGGTAAAATTCTGCAATTAAACAGAGTAGAGAGGAACTCACAAACAAAAACTGGATGGATATTTATGAGTGATGTAAATCTCCCAAGTTTTAAAACAGCGAGTAGAATACTGAGCTGTCTATATTGTTTTGGGATGCTCACTACAGTGACAGAAAAAAAGATGGACATCTTCCAAATCTCTCAGAGCTATGTATTTTTTCAGTAACTGAAAAAACTTTAATCACAAATGATTTTGCCATATTTACCAGGCATTCACAGAATTTTCATCCCAAGGTGAGAAAGCTATTGAGCCATTCCTCTTTGGAGCAAATAAACTATATTTTATGTTCTGTTGAGGTTTTCTAGTATTCTTCTTGACTTCTGATTCTTAATCTCAGAATTTTCTTATGAAATGTACTACTTTGATCACATTTATGCATTAGCAGTAAAATTTAAGTATATCAAATATTTCACTTCCTCAAAATTATCTCATTCTCTCTAAAGGATAATCCAAAGCTTAGTTCTCAATTCGTTGCTGCCATTGTAAACCCACCTTCCTTCCTCTACTGGCTTGCCTAATGGATTCTATGGTTACGTTTGGGTTCTAAGTGGTTTTCCAGTTAAGAAGCACCAGAGAGACTATTACAGTGAATTCCATTCCCTAGAATTGGAGGTTAGTACGAAAACATGTTAAGAGGCAGAAAGGGAAATGGCTTTGAGTAGAAATACTTAAACCTCTGATGCATAATAATGTATGTGAGAAACATGGGCAATTCAAAAATGTACATATGGTCTTATTCAAACCCCTGTATTCGAGTTTGTATTTTCCCACTTGCTGTTGTTCAACAACGTGAAAGGGAACATACAAGTTAATTCTACTTTGACCATTGGTGTGTGTCGTTTCCTCACAAAACACCTAGATGTCATTCAGGCTTATCCAATGATATTATTGACATTTCTAACCAGAAGTCTGGATTTGTGGCAGAGGTCAAGTTAATCTGATCCAATGGTCTTACTAAGGTTGGAAATGTATTTTCGTCTTTATTTTCTACCCTTCCAAATATTATTATGGTCCAATTTTCCCATAAATAGGTAGTGAACTCAAAAAAGTGGGGAAAGACTCCATCATTGTAGGAAAAATAGCCATTCTACCACAGACCTTTGGAGAATAACCAATATCAAATCGGAACTTCGACAATAAGCAATTTAACATTACTTGGCACTTGGCGATAAGCATATATATATATATATATATATATATATATATATATATATATATATACTGTCTGCATTCCTTTCGCTATCAGAAAAATAAGCTGAGCAAATATTTTAGGGGACTAAAGATCAGACCAATCCTCTGGGTGCCAACTTGGAGTTACATCCTACTTTGACAGAAACAAGCTTTCATTTACCAATTACATAGCAGCAGCTTAACTTCTAAGAAGAGACTGGGTGTTGTGAGTGGTGACTTCAAAACTTCAGGAATCTATTTTAAAATAACAGAGGGGCTAGAGTTGTGCACCTGCTGAGTCAAGAGTTAAAGCAAAACTCCCCACCCAGTGATCTTTCATTTGGATAGCCCAGGCTGCCACCATGCAGATGGCAGAGCTTTAAAAGATTTCAAATGAAATTAGGAGGATTCATTAATGCTGTGACAACCATCAGCCTTGGTTCAGAATTTAAATGTTACTAAGGCAAAGCCCTCTGGCACCAGTCACCATTGATACTAGCCATGGATTAAGTTTAACATGAGGTTCTGCATCCTTTGCATCACCCCACGAATTAATTGGGCTAAAAGAAATGCAAGCCATGCAGATCATGAACAGAGTAAGGCTACCCTTCCTTTAGTAAAAATTAACAGATGCTATTTTAATGTACTGTGTTTGGACTATGGCAAGTTACAGCTTAATTTAAGCAAAAAAGTAAAATTTTCTGGCTCATATAAGTGTTAAGCCCAGAGTATGTGAGTTTCTGACACAGCTTTCTCTAGAAACCAGAGAGATGTGTGTGTGTGTGTGTGTGTGTGTGTGTGTGTGTGTGTGATTCTCCCTTCCCCAATCCCTCAGTGCCCTTCTGTGCTTGGTCACCTTGACAGATATACATATTCCATGTAATAGCAAGATGGATACCAATGGTTTTGGGGTTACATCATCCTAAAAGTTTGAGATCTCAGAGAAAGAGATGATATCTTCATCTGTTCACGTTGCTATACCAGAATTCTACAACTAAGTAGCTTATAAACAAAAGAAATATATTTCTTACAGCTCTGCAGGCTGGGATGTCCAAGATCAAGGTGCTGGCAGAGCTAGAGTCTGATAAGGATAGCTTCTTCTTAGTCTATAATTAGTAATCTTTACACTGTGTCCTCACATGGTGGAATGGGTGAGGGATCTCTCTGCCATCTCTTTATAGGGACACTAACCCCATTTATAAGAGTTCCATCCTCATGCCCACTCACCGCCTAAAGCCCCCATATCCAAATAGGATATCTTTGAGAGTTGGGCTTCAACATATGAATTTTAGAGAGGGCATAAACATTCAGTCTATAGTAGAGAGACTGTAGTTTTCCAGCATCCTTATATCCATATTCCATGGAGGGACTCTGGTTGGTCCTTCCTGAAATAATGCCCACCCAAGGTCTTATCACTTATCAGTGAGATCAGGTCCTGGCTTGGCTAGTCATAAGTCACATCCCTATCCTTTAGTACTAAAATCAAGGACCCCAATGAAACCACATGGAATGAGTTGGTGCCAAAATAAAAAGATCCCTAATCCCATTCTCAAAGTTCCTTTGGCCATATTAAGTTAACGTGGTTCTGAGGATTAGGGTGTGGATATATTAAGGGGTGGAGGGCTCATTATTCAGTCTACCACACTTGATAGTGATTTGTTGAATTCTACCTAATAACACTTATAACATCATCTGCTCTGGGCACTGGGTGAAAAAAGCAGGGCCTGCCCTCATTGTATAATGGCATAGAAACTTCATTTTTTTTAATATGAATAACTCTCCTTTCTTTCCTTTTGATGCAAACTGATCTCACCCAGCAATATGACATTTGTCAGTCTGTTCCATGTATCCATGCCTCTGGTTCTATTTTGTTCATCAGTTTATTTTGTTCATTAGATTCCACATATTAGTGAGATCATATGGAATGGTTTTTGAGCAGAGAAATTTGCCACAATCCCTCCCATGCCCTATCCCTCACCCTCACCCTCACCCCCTCCCTGGCCACAGGACATTTAGTATGAAAAGGAGACATTTTTGATTGTCAGGACTATAGGGATGGGGATGCTACTGACATCTAGTGGTTAGAGACCAGGGATAATGCTAAATATCTTACAAAGCACAGGTCTTTACCACAAAAATGAATTGTTTGGCATAAATATCAATAATGCTGAGGTTAAAAAAAAAACTGCTTTAAAACAATGGAAAGAGCTAAAAAGGTTTTAAGCAGAGAAGGACCACATTAAAATATGCACAATATATACTACAATCAGGCAAAATACTAACACTCCTGCTAGGAACATGAACAGGAGAGTAATTATAGCTGTAGAGATGTCAAACAGGGAACTAGTCCAGGAGGACATACAGAAATTATGGCACAAATGAATGGGGTAGCTGTAAAGGTGAGTAGCATGGACACTCAAGAAATATCATGGAGATGCCCAGCCGACGTGGCTCAATGTTTGAGTGATCTATGAACCTGGAGGTCACGGTTTGATTCCTGGTCAGGGCACATGCCTGGGTTGCAGGCTCTATCTCCAGTGAGGGCCATGCAGGAGGCAGGCAGCCGATCAATGAATGATTCTCTCTCATCATTGATGTTTCTATCTCTCTCTCCCTCTCCCTTCCTCTCTGAAATCAATAATATATCTATTATGGAGCAAAAACCAACAGCCAAGGCTTTTTCATAATTGGTCATGAGAAGCAAGGAAAGAGAAGGTTCGAAGAATGACTCCCATAGTTTTAGCTTTGCAGTTGGGTAAGTAAAGATACCATTCACCAACAAGGGGCATGTTCCAGGAGAACTAGGTTTCTGAGAGAAAACCACACATTCAGTTGTGGGCATGTTGGGTCTGTATTGCTTATGAGGCAGTGAAGTACAAAGTTAGAGGCAGTGGATAAGACTGGACTGTTGCTGTCATTTAGAGATGTCAGTGATGGGCAAGGTTGAGCTCAACTAGGAACGACAGGATGAGATTCAAAGAAAGGCTCCAGCTGAGCCCTATTCTACTTAATATTCAAAGTTGGATGGGAAGGAATAAACTGGTCAAGAAAACAGAAGAGTAAGAGGAAACCCAGAGAAGAAGAATATTTGTACTGAACAAGGGAAGTATTTCCACAAGGATGGATTGTTCAACTGTGTAGAATACTGTTATTATATGAACGAAGTCTAGAGATTAAGTAAAATGAGAAGAAAAAAAAACAGGTCCACAGATTGAGACACAAATGAATGAATTTAAGTGATTGCAGATTGACATCTTGGGAACGTAATAAAAACTTTACTTTTTTAAAGTCAAAAGCCTGTGTCCACACTGACATCTAAGTCCTGCCCTTTCAGTTTACTATCTTCTTTCTTGGTCTGGCTTCTTCTCCCCCGTCACCCTCCTAGCTTTATTGAAATATCAGTGACTTATAATATTGAGTAAGTTTAAGGTGTATTATGTGTTGATTTGATATACCTAAATATTGCAAAATGATTAGATTAACCACCGTAGTGTTAGCTAACATCTGCATCGCATCACATAATTTCTATTTCTTGTTTGTGGTGAGAACATTTAACATCTACTGTCTTAGCATCTTTCAAGCATATACTGTATTATCATGAAGCATAAGCACTAGGCTGTACATAAAATCCCAGAACTTATTCCTCTTGTAGTTGGAAGTTTTACTCCTTGAGCACATCTCCCATTTTCTCTCACCACTCAGCCTCTGCTACCATTTTAGTGTCTGCTTCTTTGAGTTCAGTTTTTTAGATCCCACATATAAGGGTACCATACAGCACTGGTTTAGCTTTTTAAATGAATGTGACCCTGCTATTATTCCACTGGGCTTCTACCATGTACCTGCTAAAGGGCTCTCCTGGCCCTTGAGATAATAAAACACCCCCTTTCCATTTCCAGTTGGTAAAGTTAATGATGGGAGAATAAATGGAACAGAAAGTAGAAAGACTAATTTATTTGCACAAGCCAACCCTTTTTATTAGTACACAGTAATCTTAATTATAGAGGCATTTATCGCAAGGCAATTACAGTGGCCATCCATGTAGATGCATGCTACAATTTCATGCTTAATTCCTGAAACCAAATCTGCTTATATCCATCAAAAAGAAAGATCTTGCCAGGTACCCGCAAGTTTACTAATTACCCGTTATGAAGCCCCACTGACCTATCAGGAAAGGGTTACTATTTCTCAGCGGCATTCTCTTGGCCACCCTTTGAAGCAATTATCACAATATAGTAAGAAGCATACAAGCTGTCCACATAGGAAATGACTGGAACAGCTTGCTGTCCTTATGTACAGGTAAGTGCACGGCTTGTTCGCCCCCAGGGACCTGGAAACAGCCCAAGGCCTATCTGTAACTCCCTGTGGTTGAGTCATAGCACAAAGTTATGTAGCATCTGAATTCTTTCTGGTTTCTATGAAGAAGACATGGGAGGCTGCAGTCTGGTTTGACATATGGCAATTTCATATTCTCTTCCGAGATACATAGATCTTTATATTGAAGTTATTCTCTGTATCTGAGCCCTGGGTTCTTCTCCTGAGCTGTGGACAATATTGATCAGAAACCAGCAGATGGAAATAAGATGACAGAGACAGACCCAGGTGCTGGGGGCTGCCCTGTACACTAACGTGCAATATTCTACAGGTGATCCAAAACCAATTTACTAAGAACTGCTTGCACAGTGTGCCAATGACATCTGTATACACACATAAAAATGTGAGCATGCCTACTAGAATGGTGAGAGTGCTTAAAATAAAAAGATGCCATGCAATGTACCCCGGAAGGACATTTGTGTATAAATTTGAAGAAAAAATATAACCGTTCTTCTTTATTTCTTAATAATCCTTTTGCTATATTCATAAAGGTCAATGGATTTGGTGCTACATAAATCCTAACATTTCACAACGAACAGAAGGTGAACAGTAGAAGGAGACAGTTAATATAGCCCATGGCACCACTGCAATTACTAACCAACTAAAATGCATCAAGAACTCTGTTAAGTGCAGGTAAAGCAGAGTCCTTGTTCTTATAAATGAAACAAATAATGAGACTAAAACACTAAACATGTTGACCTGTCATCTGCTGTTCAAAATGAGATTAAAAACTAACAACAGAAACAACCCTGCCCCTTGAAATATCACAGAAATAAACACCTATGAATGAGGAGGAAAAGAAAGGGAGAAGGAATTAGGATGTACACGCTAAATGTGTGGAAAGCATAATAATTAAATAAGGATGCTTATTAAATTTCTTGGAACATCATTTATTTGCCAGTCATTCATGCATTGGTTTATAATGCCAATTTTGTTTTTATGGGCCAGTTTGTCCTGCTAACTTACCATATGTTTCTGGGTTATCTCTGTAAGTAGTTTCTGCATATCACTTAGAAATCTATAGACACACAGTGGAGCCTCAAGGAGTTTAAATTAGGAACAGTCATTTTTAAATTTATTAAAAACGTGTATTAACCAGAATATTAAGCTTCTGTGTCAAAATGCAAACTCCAACGAGGTGTTAAAAAGTCACGAAAACAATTTTAAGTATGCTCAGCAGGTTTCACTTGCATTTAATATTTACTTTCTCCTAAATCAATTATATGAACTTTGATTTATAATCTACAGTAAAATCATCAATACAACACTCATAATCCAGTATAAAGGTGATTTTCTTCCAAACCCATATTTATCTTTTTTTAATGGTTCATAGCACAACCTGAGTTAATGGTCCCATTGTTATTGAAGACTATCTTTGCATTTCATGGTACCTTGCCAATAATCAGTATTTTCCTTTTCTTTTCTAAAGACTGCTCTTTATAAAGTGCTCAGAGAGAAAATGAATGCATGCCTTTGTAAACTTTTAAGGGAAGGTAAATATACACCAGGAAGTGGACATGTCATGGCTAAAATGATCCAGGGAGCAGATACCTTAATCAGCAGCAATGAGTCCTCAGTCTCTCTCCTTCAAAAAGCCACTTGAAATCACAGAGGGCAAATCTGAAATCTCTGTTGAAAGCCCATGGAGAAACAGCATACGGAGCTGCAGGCAGCATAAAGGTGTATTTCCATCATGATGATTGAGCGACAGACTAGCTCCAAGTCACAAAATTCTGCCTTTGTCTCCATGCCCCCTATGTATAACATGAAGGTTTTGGAGGAAATGAATTCTGAGCTCTCAATGGTTCTAAAATGTTACCCCGGCAAAGGTGCTAGGATTGCAGCATTTCAGGGAAGAGCCAGGCATTGTTAAAAGGTCTCTGCAGCTGTGCCAGCTCTGGGGAAAAACAAAGGAATATTGCTTCTGTTTGTTTGGTTGTGTTTGATTCACATTGGCCCATATTCCTATGACCCAAGGAATGGAAGGCCTTTCACAGTGATTTTGCTTTCAGAAAGAAGCTGTGATCTTAGAGTATGTGCTTTAGTGCTTAGACAGATAGGTATCACCACCCGCCCTCCACCTCCAGAAAGGTCCTTTCTAATTATGAACGTCAAGATGGCTTTCAAACCACAGTTACTAGTACATTAGCTACACTGACCCAGGGCTCTTCCAGGAGCATTTGTGAGCTCCAGACAGGTGACCCAGAGCCAGGATCTCTGGGTCCTCCTCAACAGACAGCTCTCACTAATGAACTGTATGAGGGTAACACGTGCCTAGTTATTAGCCCATTAAAATATTACACAACATGGTTTATTATGAGTATATATATAATATTTAATATTTAATATTCTATAATTAATATTTTATAATTATTTATATAATTAATATTTATATAATATTTATATATTATATAAATATATGATATTTATATAATTAATTATTTATATAATAATTTATTATATAATTAATATTATATAATTAATATTTAATATTTAATATTATATAATATTTAATATTACAGAACAATACACATTCATGAAATATGCTAATTTTAAAGTACAAAGTAGAAAACTTGGTAAAGAAGTTTAAAAAAATGGAATTTCCATATTTTATGATGACACTGTGACATTTGACAATAGAAGTTATAAGAGTCTGTGATCATAAAGAAATAAGGGATAAGTGACGTCAAATTACCTAGAAAGCTAAGTAAGGAAACTCATTTCCTCCAACTTAATACGAGGCTTACTGATCCTCTTATTGCTTTGCAATAGAGTAATTGTGGTAGAGAAAGTTACTTTGTCATAGCAGCACTATGATGCCTGGCCTTGAGTCTGGGACAGCAAATGGACAATGTGAATGAATCCCATTCTTCTCCCTCCTTACACAAAACCGGGAGAACTTAGCACTAGCCAAACATCAGGAATCTGTCTGTTTTTCTTAAACACAATAATGTGAGTATGAGTTTTAAAAGGGTATCATTCCAAGTTTGGCAATTTTCAAATTGTCACATTTGTAAAGTGAAAGTGACAAAATCAAAGAAAATGCATTGTGATGTGGAAATAAAATCTGTGCCAGGAATGAGCCAGAAGGGAAGGCATCCCATGTTCCAGCCATTGGCACAGGGCTTCTAAACCATGTAACTGTTGACAAATATTTACACAGCAACTCAGCAACTTAAATGTACAACTAACCAGGAAAATAAGAAAAAAATCTGTCAAACAATGTTACAAACGAATAAAAACAGAATTATTTAGTGAAAACTGCATGGTACTCAAAAGGTTCTTCATTTTTACAGTAACACCTAGAAGTGAAGTAAAGTTCAAAGGAACAACCAGCTCTTCCCGCTCAAGCAAGTGGGGGCTCTCACTTCAGAAATTGTGCTGTCAGCAATACACCCCTTTTACAAAACAATAAACTTGATTATTTAATTATAAAAAACATTGCTGTGTGCACTATGGGTTCATATAAAATCAATAACTTCACGCAGATGAATTACAGCATACTAACATAAAAACATGTTGAAAAGAAAAAGTAAAGTTTTTGTTAACAAAATGTAATGATCTCGGTCAAGGAAACAGCAGAATTGTTTTGATTTTTAAAAAATTCCATCAGACAGTGAGTCTCCAAAAGATAAGGACAAAGAAAAATAAAAAAGAAAATATCTTAAAATAAGTTGTTTTGCTAAAATCTCTTCTTATCTCCCCCAAAACTTTAGTAAAAATCTCCATACCTCTTCAAAGTTTAATCCTAAAAGTTGCTGGGTTGTCCATTTTCATATATTGCTGCATGTAAATTCACAGAGTCCAGAAACCAAGAATATTTCCGAAAGTTAACTCTAATTTCCAAAGAGCAAAGTGATAAAGAGTCTACCAAAGACAAAACTAAATTAGTACCGTGAGGCAAAATTCACCTGAATCTGAAGTATTTCTCTTTCCTGTGGCATTTAGTATATGAAACTTAAATATTCAGGAGTCATGTGGATTTTCTATAACTATATTCTCAGTATATGGTTGTTGATCATTTAGGAGAACAGACTATAGATCAAGTCAACTTGAGTTTGAAACCTAAGTTTGCAAGATACTGTATTTTATCTTGTAACTTATTTAAATTATTTGAATTAATTTATTTAAGATGGGGCTAAAAAATACTTACTCTGTAGTGTTGTTGAAAGTATTATATAATACACATGGAGTACTTGGCACAGGCACCTAGAAATTCATAAATCTTAATTATAATGGAAGTTCAATGAGGGCAGAAATATTTGTGTCTTTTGATCACTTCTTTATTTTTCTTTAATTTTTAATTAAATTTAAATTTATTGGGTGACATTGATTAATAAGATATATAGGTTTAAACTGTACATTTCTATGACACAGTCAGCCAACAGAAATGCTCAACACATATTTGTTGAATACATGATTCTAAGACTTATTATTCTAAGAATTTTCCTTAAAGTGCCAGCCTAACCATAATACAATACAATATCTCATTATTCATAGTAGTGATGTTCTACAAAGTCAATGTGAGCCCTGAGGCACTGAAAATTGAACCTGATGATAATATTGTCATCAACCTATCAACATAACCTTGTTTTATGTGTGTTTCTCTCTAAAGGCACTTATTTAATACATATTTTTTTATTCATTAGCATTGAACTCACAGCCAATAGCATTATAATTGAAGCCTGAATGAAGCCTCCCTCACACACTAGCACAACCTTCCTCACTTGGGCACACTAGAACAGCACTTCCGCACTATGCTTCCGGGCCATTTTAAACAGCAAATCACCAACAAAACAAAACAAACAAACAAAAATCAAAGAAGAGGAAAAAAGGTCACAGAGTAGATTGCCAAAAGAACCCTTGTTTATACTGTGAGAGCTGGACCCAGAAGGTAAAGCGTCACCTTGTTTGACCTCAGCTGGAAATGTGCATGTCAAATGTGACTAACATTTATCACCACTCTGCTTAATGAACCAAGGAAACATAAGTCTGATTTTGGGGTTCCCAACAAAGTTTAGCAAGTAGGCAAACTCAAAAATGTAGAGTCTTCAAATACAGTGGGGCCTTGACTTACGAGTGTCCCAATTAACGAGTTTTTTGAGATACAAGCCATCTCTCGGCAGATATTTTGCTTTGAGTTGCGAGCTAAAATTCGGGTTATGAGCCAGCTTCAGATACCCCACCGCTAGTTGGCGCAGCGAACGTCACAGTGAACGCCACAACATCAGCCCAGCATCACGTGTCTCACTCGTTCACTTTAAGCGGTTAGCTCATAGTTGTAGCATCAGTGTTGTGCTCGCATTTGTGGTTGCAGTTATTTTGCAAAACTTCGTTTTTTCAACCATGGGTCTGAAGAAAGTAAGTGCGAAGGACAGTGCTGAGAAGAAGAAGAGGATGATGTGCATTGAATTAAAGAAAGAAATTATGGAAAAACATGACCAAGGTGTGCGTGTAATCGACTTGGCAAAGCAGTACAAGCGTAGCACTTCTACGATCTGCACCATACTGAAGCAGAAGGAGTCAATACAGGCTACAACTCCAGCCAAGGGCATTAAAATAATTTCTAAACAGCGGACATCTATCCATGAAAATATGGAGAAGCTGCTAATGGTGCGGTTAACGGAGAAGCAGCTCGCAGGAGATACCGTGACAAAGGCTATAATCTGCGAGAAGGCATGAGCTATTTACGCTGATTTGCTGCAGCAGATCCCAGACACTTCAATGGAAGAGGCATAGGGCGAGCCGTTTAAAGCCAGCTGGGGCTGGTTCGAAAATTTTAAAAAGAGGACCGGCATTCACTCCGTTGTCAGACATGGTGAGGCAACGAGCGCGAATATAAAGGAAGGTGACATCAACGAGCTCATCGAGGAGCACTCTGAGGAACTGACAACGCAGCAGCACATGGAGGTTTTGCAGGAAATAGATGACACGGAGGAGGAGGAGGAGGAGGAGGAGGAGGAGGAGGAGGAGGAGGAGGAGGAGGGGGAGGAGGAGGAGGTTATCTCTATAAGTGAGATAAAGGAAATGTTGGGAATGTTGGAGAAACTTTCAGACTTTATTCAAAAGAAACACCCAGAGAAAAATGCAACTGGGCGTGCGATGGAGCTATTTAATGACACTTGCCTAACTCATTTCAGAAACATTCTGAATGGGAGGATGAAACAGATCTCATTGGAAAGGTTTTTATCTAAAACTCCTGTAGATGAACGTGATGAAAGCGTGGCGAAAAGGGCAAAAATCAGCAAATAAGATTCAGTTATTCAGTTCAGCCTTTCTCCTCCAACTCCATCAGCATCTTTAAGTCGTTTGATCTCCAAGGTAAATACTGTGCATTAAACTTAATAAAACAAGTTTATTGCACTACATTCTATTGTTCAGTATTTTTATACAATATTCGTTATTTTTAAATACTTTTTTCTTATTTAAAAACATTTAACAAAACAATTGTGGTGTTTTTTGGGTGTCTGGAACGGATTAATGGCATTTCAATTCATTGTAATGGTGAAAATTGACTTGACATACAAGTAATTTGAGTTACGAGCTCCGTCACGGAACGAATTAAACTCGTAAGTCAAGGCTCCACTGTAATAAGGATTGACTGTTTATCTAACCGAGAACAGAAAATACTCATATAAGGATTGCAATTTCTAATTCTGTATATCTCCCCCTGCTCCCTCTCCCTCTGTTCGGCAGTATCTTGAGTACTGCTTTTCAAGAAGTAAACACTCAATCAGTGCTGGCTGAATAGGAAAATCAAGTCTTTTTGGAGATTCTCAGTCCAATGGAAACTAAATAGGACTTAGAACCTCTCAACTTTACTTGTCACCTTAAATATACATGGGAGTCTCCAAAACTATGGTATACAGCAGGTCATTTTGAAAGATGTTACCTAAAGAAGTATGGCCTTCAGTCAACATTATTGGCTTGTGGAACTAGAGGACTGCAGGCAGATTATAATCATAAAAAGGTCAGATCAGGAAGAGGCAGCCTGAAGAAGAGGGATCACACACAGGAGGAAGATGGTTTCTATAGTATATTATTAAAAATGCCGATTCTGTCATGTCCTGTCACATCACTTATTGTTCAAGACCAGTGTCTAGTAACTGGCCTTAGAGGAAATGAATATCCCATCATAATCCATCCAAGTTCTTGTTCAGTGGCAAGCCCTAAGGGGACAATATTTTTCTCTTGACAGCTTTGTGTCCTACTTATTGGATTAGGACTTCTCATTCCATCGTCGTTCAGGAGTAGAATTTTCCACCTTAGAATCGTTAAGATCTAGGGCAGGGGTTCTCAACCTGTGGGTCGTGACCCCTTTGGCGGTCCAACGACCCTTTCACAGGGGTCACCTAAGACCATCCTGCATATCAGATATTTACATTATAATTCATAACAGTAACAACAATACAGTTATGAAGTAGCAATGAAAATAATTTTATGGTTGGGTCACAACATGAGGAACTGTATTTAAAGGGCCAGAAGGTTGAGAACCACTGGTCTAGGGACAAAGAATCCACCAATCCTCTTTCTTTTCTTTTACAATGGAATGGATAAACATTAAGTAATGTTTTCCTAAGCATGTATTATAATAATGCTCTCTTATCTCTCGAGAATAATGGAATATTTTTATTCCATAACAATGGCATATTCATGTTTCATTCACTAATGAAGAAGACTATGCAGACTTCCTTTTACTTAGATTTGGCATAAGTTTGATGTTCTACATTATTATATACTAGAGGCCCAGTGCACGAATTCGTACACCAGTGGGGTCCCTGGCCTGGCCTGTGGGATCAGGCTGAAATCAGCTCTCTGACATCCCCTAAGGAGTCCCGGATTGTAAGAGGTCACAGGCCCGGGGCAGGGAAGGGACACAGGAGGTTGGCCAGCCAGGAAGGGACCACGGGAGGGCTCCAGGGCATGTCTAGCCTGCTTTGCTCAGTCCCCATCAGCCGGACCCCAGCAGAAAGCTAACCTACAAGTCAGAGTGTCTGCCCCCTGGTAGTCAGTGCACGTCATAGCAACTGGGTGACTGTCGGCCCCCTGGTGGTCAGTGCACATCATAGTGAGTATTTGAGCAGCCTTAGCATATCATTCGCATATTACGCTTTGATTGGTTGAATGGCAGACCAGTCGACCGGACAATTAGCATATTAGGCTTTTATTATATAGGATTGTCATTTTAAAACTGATGCAAGTTTTTTTTATTAGAATAAATATACATGTATTAAGGCAATATAGCAAAGTAAATATTATTACCCATTATCCCTTAATTTGTTCCACCTCTTTCTCATTAATACATAGATTAAATATTAACACTGTGGTTATAAATTGTACTAGAGGCCCGGTGCACAAACTCATGCATGGGGGCAGGGTCCCCTCAGCCCAGCCTGCACCCTCTCCAATCTGGGACCCCTCGGGGGGTGTCCGACTGCCAGTTTAGGGATTGGGCCCAATCCCTAAACCGGCAGTCAGACAACCTTCTCACAATCTGGGAGCGCTGCCTGCCTAATTGCCCCTAACTGCCCCCCCTGCCAGCCTGATCACCCCTAACTGCCTCTGCCTGCTGGCCTGATTGCCCCTTACTGCCCCCCCTGCCGGCCTGTTCACCCCCAACCGCCCCCACCCTGCTGGCCTGGTCACCCATAACTATCCCCCTGCCAGCCTCATTATCCCTTACTGCCACACCCCGCTGGCCTGGGGTACCCACAACTGCCCCCATCTGCTGGCCTGGTTGCCCTTTACTGCCCCCCCAACTGCCGGCCTGGTGGCCGCTTACTGCTCCCCTCCCTGCCAGCCTGGTCACTCCTAACTGTCCTCCCCCACCCCCCGCTGGTCTGGTTGCCCCACAAAGCCTGCTGTTCAGGCATTTGTTTGGCCCTCAATAACACCCCTGCCAGCCTGGTCACCCCATGCCGAATGCTGTTCAGTCATTTTGTTGTTCTTCACTAACCCCCCTGTTGGCTTTGTCGCCCCACACAGCCTGTTGTTTGGTCATTACTATTACTGTGATGGCATCCTGGGCAATTTGCATATTCCTCTATTATTAGTATACATTTTGTCTTGCATTGTTTTAAATATTTAGTACATGCTAAGTATTGTCCAATATCACTAAACAATCTTACAAGACAGTTCACATCACCTGCAATGTCTGATTTATTTTAAACATTTACCACATTTTTTATAGATATTTATGCTTTTTATGGATATCTATAATTTACTTTAAAACACTGAGCATGGACAGTGTAACACTGCCCTCATTTATATTAAACCAGGATCAATGAAGTCTTTCCATAAAGGGACAAACAGTAAATATTTTCAGATTTATGGGTCATAAGGTCTGTGTCCCAACTCGTCCTCTCTGCCACGTCACTGCCACAGCTGGGATACACAGTGAATAAACAAATGAGCAAGCTGTGCTCCTCTAAAACTGTATAGACGCTAAAGGTTGACTTTTGCATAATTTTCATATCAGAATATTCTTCTTCTTTTGAATATTTTTCAATTATTTAAAAATAATTGGAAAATATTCTTAGCTCACAGGTCCCAGGAAACCAGACAGCAGTTGGATTTGGTGCTGAGGCTGCACTTTGCAGTCCTG
Source organism: Myotis nattereri (assembly GCF_964212035.1). NCBI lineage: Eukaryota > Metazoa > Chordata > Mammalia > Chiroptera > Vespertilionidae > Myotis > Myotis nattereri. The sequence continues at coordinate 13,850,955 of NC_138079.1, forward strand.
GTCTAAGCCACACTGAAAGATGATCATGTGGCCTCCTAAGGAGTTCCTACTCTAGGACTGATCTAGTCCCTTTCCAATCAGAAGCCAGTTCTTCCAGAGGGAGGCTCCAGCCAGAGTCTCAGCTATCTTTATATACAATCAATAGCAGATAGTTTAATAATTTGCATCATAATAAATTTGCATGGGTGAAATTAGTGGTTTGTTAGCATCACAGATATTAGAAATGCCCTGTCATTGTTGAAATTAATGGCATCCAAGTGCCAGCTACTAACTGTTTGGGAGACATTAAAGCTGACTTCCTGCAGATCATAAGGGAAGTCAGGAGCCCTCTGGGAACCCAGACAGGAATTATATACCAACCAGCATGAAGGATGATTCATGCAGCCTATACGGTTGTGCCAATGAGTAGCAGCTGAAGATCAGCCATGCCTAAGAGGATTCTCTATGATCCCACAGACAATGTTATGAACTCCTTTGTGCCTGCTTGAGGATCAATGTTTGCCTTAAAAATGCCTGCCATCACAGCAGGATTTGTTCTGAGAACTTCTTTCACTTTTAGCTGCTATGTAGAGGTTGGAAATGACAAAGCCTCACCCAATTCTATTAGCAGCTGTCATTCCATTGCCCTCACAAAACCATTTCTGTCTCAGCAACATAGTTTAATTTATTTGCAAAAGTCTAATCTGAATTCATTTTTTTCAGAAAATATTTGCTAAGGTTTTCCTATGTGCAAGAAATAGCTGGGGCCATAGTCTTTAAAAAGGCAAATATAATTCCTGCCCTGACAGTGTTATTGTAGAAGAGGGAATAAAAAATAAGCAACTAAAATGTATTAAACTTTACTTTCTATTTTATAAGCTAATGCTAATATCCTATGTAATAAAAGACAAAAAGGGTAATTAACCGTACCTCTGCTACGCTTCCCATTGGCTAATCAGGGCGATATGCAAATTAACCGCCAACAAAGATGGAAGTTAATTTGCATATACCGGCTCTGAGCGAAGACTGAAGGCAACATGGCAGCCAAGCACTACAGAAGGGAGCAAAGTAGAGGCCGCAGACACAGTAAAGGAGCCAAGGCTGCGATGGCGGGAGGCGGGAGGGGAAACCCAGCCGGAGCGGCTGGGGGCCGGTTAGGCAAACCCAGCAGCAGTGGCTGGGGGCAGGTTGGGCAAACCCAGCCACAGTGGCTGGGGGCGGATTGGGAAAATTCAGCCGCAGTGGCTGGGGGTGGGAGCGAAGCCCGCCTCAGCGGGTTTCACTTCCTTCTCGGTTTTGCTCCAGCCGCAGGAAGCCCTATTCCTGCAAGAATCTTCCTGCAATCAGCCTCTAGTCTATATATAAAAGGCTAATATGCTAAGTGTCCAACTGACTGGTAGCTATGACACGCAATGACGACCAGGGGGCAGATGCTCAACACAGAAGCTGCTGAGCTGCAGTGACTTGTCAGTGGCGGTTCTCAGGTGACACACCCCGGAGTCAGAGAGGAGAGAGCCTGATTCCTCGTGGGGCTGTGCGATTCCAACTTCGGCTGTGGGCTATGTTGTTGCTGGGGTACTGTCAGCCCCAAATCTGGTTTACTGCACACTTGCATTTGCATTCCACACCCTGTATGACAGCAACTTTGCAGAGTTCCTTCTCACACTCCAGGACCCCTTGGGGGATGTTGAAGAGCTGGTTTTGGCCCAATCCCCGCAGGCCAGGCTGAGGGACCCCACCTGCTGGAGGGACCCCACTCACTCCGCAGATGCCCTTCCAGCCACAGTGCCACCCCAGGTGCGGCCTGCCAGGGAAGGACCACGGGAGGTTGGCTCCAGGGTGTGTCCAGCCTGTCTTGCCCAGTCCCACCTCGCCGGCCACCTTCTAATTAATTTCCTTTCAATGTGCATGAATCTGTACACCAGGTCACTAGTCCTATACAATAAAAGCCTAATATGCAAATTGTCCCCTCAACCAGGAGTTTGACCATAAGTTCAACCAGGGGGCGGGGCTGGCAGCAGCAGTGGCAGGCGGCCGGGGGAAGGGAGGCATCCCAGCCAGCAGCTGGAAGCCACTAGGGACCCTACCCATGCACAAATTTCATGCACTAGGCCTCTAGTATTATACTAATCACTAACAGAGGGATTTCTATGTCCCAGGCACTATCCTCAGTGCATGACACACATCAACCTTTTCAAAACCCCAACCACAACCTTATCAGGTAAGTTATTCCTCATAATATTATCTCCGCCTTTCAAATGAGGAAACTCAGAGATAGAGGGATAAGGACTCTTGTTTTTGAATTTTAACCTGGCCAATTTGAGGCCAGTCTGTGCTCTTCACCTCTGTAACTTCCAGGTGTGGTAGAGTTAACTTTGGGTGAAGAGTGGGGGTTATTCAGGTGGGCTGTCAGGGATGGCCTGTCTTAGCAGGGATAATTTAAACAGAATCTGAAGGATGGGAAGGAAGCATCCATGAAAAAAAGCCAGATTCCCAAACAAAGCATGTCGAACACGCAAGGACTGCCAGTAAGCTGTTAAAAGGGAGTGGTAAGCGGGGCATCTCTGTCTTGCTCATGATCTTAGTGGGGAAGCTTCAGGTTTCTCACCATTAAATATGATGTGCGCGTCGATTTTTGTAGATAGTCTTTACCACTTTGAGAAAAGTTCCTTCCTATTCCTAGTTTACACTTAGTTTTTATCATGAATGGGCACTGGATTTTGTCAGATGCTTTTTCTGCATCTATGGATACGATGATGTGATTTTTCTTTTGTAGTCTGTTAATGTGAGGGCAACGTTAATTGCTTATTGAATTGTGAATTAGCCTTGTAGGCCTGGGATGGATCACACTTGGTCACAGTGTTTCATTCTTACATACTTTATTTTATTCAACTTGCTAATAGTTTGTTGAGGATATTTGCATCTATGTTCATGAGAGATATTGGTCTGTAGTTTTCTTTTCTTGTAGTGTCTTTGTCTGGTGATGGCATTTGGGTAATGCTGGCCTCACAGAATGAGTTAGAAAGTAGTGCCTTTGTGTCTATCCTCTGAAAGAGATTTTAGAGAACTGGTAACATTTCTTCCTTAAATGTTTGGTGGAATTCACCAGTGAACCAAGATGGGCCAGTGGCTTTCTGTTTGAATGTTATTAATTATTGATTACAAGGAATGAAACAACATCTTTTCAGATAATCTTTTCTTCTTGATTGAGTTTTGGCAGATTGTATTTTTCAAAAAGTTGGTCCATTTCATCAAGAGTGTCAAATTTGTGGGCATAGAGTTGTTCATAGTATTCCTTTATTATCTTTTTAATGTCCATAGAATCTAGTAATGTCCTCTCTTTAATTTCTGATATTAGTAATTTGTGTCCTCTTTCTTATTTTTCTAGGTATCCTGGCTAAAGGCTTATTGATTTTATTGATTCTTTAAAAAAACAGTTTTGGTTTCACTGATTTCCTGTATTGATTTACTGTTTTTAATTTCATTGATTTCTACTCCAATTATTTTTATTTATTTTCCTCTGCTTACTTTGACTTAATTTCCTTCCTTTTTTTTCTTTCCTAAGATGGAAATTTAGATTATTGATTTTGGATCATTCTTTTTTAATATATGCATTCAATACCATAAATTTTCTTCTAGTCACTGCTTTTGCTGTATTCCCCAAATTTTGGTACATTGTTTTTATTTTCATTTAGTTATAAACATTTAAAAATTCCTCGATATTTATTCTTGACTTATGCCTTATTTAGAAGTATACTAGTATATACTTTTTAGGGCTTACTATTTGACTATATTTCTTTTTTTTCATTTTTTATTGTTGAAAGTATTACATATGTTCACCACCCTATTGTCTGTGTCCATGGGTTATGCATATATGCATACAAGTTCTTTGGTTGATCTCTTCCCACCCACCCACAAGAGCAATCTTTTTAAAACCGCCACAAATTATTCCAACATTTATCAAGTAAATATCTGTGGAAAAGGTCTGTTACACTCAATCAATATGGCCAGGCTTACATTTTAGAAACATTGCTCTGTCATTGTGTGAATAGGCTGGCACAAATCAGAGTAAAGGCCAAGAGCCCACTGGGAGACAGAGAGGAGAGTAGGGAGTCATAAAAGCATGAACTAAGTGGAGGTAGGGATGGAGGGGAGCAGATGTTAAAGAGGTAAGAGAAGAATTAGGGCTTGGTAATTAATTGGCTGTGTGCAATGAAGGGGCTTTTTCCTGGAAGTGGCAGGATGACTGAATCATCTGAGAACCAGAGCAAGGATGACAAGATGAGAAGGTTAGAAACAAAGAAAAACTGAGATTAGCTATGGATGTGTTAAGTTTAAATTGTCCTTGGGGCACAAGCAATTGAGTGAAAAACACTAAATCAATGAAAAAAAGTATCAGATAAAAACTTCTATAAATTTTCAGCAATGCAAGTGAAAATAAGGGGAAGATAACATTCTTCAAAGGCACAGTGAGAGGAACAGAAAATAGCCAAGATGAAAAGAGTATTTAAAAAACAAGAAGAGAAGGAGGAACCTCCAAAATAAATTTTGTCCTGTTATTGGTGGAAGCAGGGTATCCCTTTCCTCACTGAATGCTGGAGATGGCATCCTTCTGATATCTCGAGAAAAAGACCCCTGTGGGAGGATGAATGATTTCTATTTGTGTGGAACTGCATCCCTGGATTTCTAAAGCCCATTTCCCTTAGTCTAGTCATAGAAGAAGTGCGGCTGGGGATTCGGCGGAGATCAAAGGAACGCCAGTGTCCAGAGTTTCTGCTTCATGTTGAAGCCGGGTCCAGTTCAGCATCAGGCCAGTTACACCTCATTACGCCATCGTGTGTGGGGTCCACATAACCATGGGCCATGTGAGCGAATGCAAGGGAGCAGGAGTAAGAGAGCCCAGCAAACTAGGAGTCAACCAAGAGATCCTGAAATGAGAGTCCGATGGAACAACTGAGCTAAAGAGAGAAAGGCCATTTTAAAACAACCAATGTACTTGAAATTAGGGGCTTGGGGTTAAGATGTCAACATTCTGCTGAGAGAATACTTAAGAAGTTAGTGATGATAGAATCTATGCAAACTCAGGATTACTCTCAAAAGATTAGCTTTGTTTCATTGGTATCACATGTAATCAAATGGCAGCTGCTTTATTAAAAGGATGCTCATTTTGGTTAAATATTCTGTGATCATCTAAAACTGTTCTACATTAAATAATCTTCTGTGGTGTCTGACTGAATTGTCAGAATCCTGAAAGGGGTTTTTTAAGATACTCATGGGCCACAGGTGGACATTTCTCCTCTTTCTTTGAAGGTACAACAGGCTTTCTGAGTATCCATTCCTGCTTTAATAAGACCAAAGTTTTCAGTAGGAAAGCTCCTAAGAGGAGTGCCGGGAGCCGGTCCATCCTTGCTGTTTCAAGGGACCTGGCATATATGGCATACTGTTCTTAATATGTTTGCTCACCTTCTTGGCACTATGTGTTTTAACCAAGGTCTCCTCTCTGAGAAAGGTTGTTTCCCCAGGTAGGGATTTCCCCCTGAAGTTAGGGAGGGAATAAAACCTCTTAACTAAGTGCCAGGCGGGTAATTAATCACTTTAACTACAAACAATCATGCTTAAGCTACATAATCTTTACTCCCTGGAATGGAGATAAGAAACGCCCTAACCTTTGGAATAGAGATTGATAGGATTGGAATCAACTGGTATAAATACAGATGTAACAACACAGAACTTAGAAGACAGAACCAAGGAGACAGAACCTACACAGAACCTAGAGACAGAAGAACTTCGCTGGAGAGAACAGGGCAAAAGATCCTGGACAGAAACTGGCAACAGAACCTAGAGACAGAACCTAGCGAGAGAACCTGGCTGAAGAACCTAGAGACAGAACCTGGCTACAGAACCTGGATAGAACATGGCAAGAGAACCTGACTAGAACCTGGTGACTGAACCTGGCTGGAGAACCTGGACAGAACCTGGCTGGAGAACCTAGTGAGGGAACATGGCTACAGAACCTGGCTGGAGAACCTAGCAAGAGAACATGGACACAGAACCTGGCTGGAGATCCTAACCAGAACTTCGCTGGAGATACAGACCAGAACTTGGCTGGAGAACTTGGCAAGAGATCCTGGCTAGGCTGCTGATCAACTGAATGCTGTCTCCGTGTCATTCCTTCTTCGCCGACTCTGTCCACACCTTTGGGGACCCCTGGACCTGCTGGGGTTGGACCCCAGCAGAGGAGCCCCCAGCACTACACCCTCAGCTAGAAACCTTCCATGTGAAGAAATCTGCCAGTGGATATCAGATACAAGGCTGCATTTTAACCAGTCTGCTGGCCAGATAAGAGGAACTGGTAGCTGAATGCCCTTGATAAAAGGGTGTAAAGTATAAGTGAATCCAAATAGAAGTTAACAGACAGCCTAATGATATCATCAAATTCAGTCAATAGACATCTTCGACAAAGTGATTATACATACACCTCAAATGATTTTTATATATTTAAATATTTATATTTATTTTACTTTAAGGTAACCTACTGAAATTATATTGAGATATGGAATTATTATTGATGAGTTTTATATGTGATTGTATATGCCATGACAATATATGAGGATGCAATTTCATCCACATCATTAACTGCAACAATCTGTATAATTCACAAAAATATATACTTATACATGCATATAAGAATGAAACTATAAGAACGTATAAGAAAGAAATATTATGACCCCTTATAAAGTATATAAGCCCCTTAAAGTGTAAGTATAGAATTTCTTTCATAAAGCCTTAGAAAACATATGGCTGTAAGTATTTGTTATCCATATAATTTGTCATCTGTCACACAAAAATAATGCTGAGAAAATATTTCATGAATTTTATCAGTCAAGATAGGCTGGATTATGCTGCATTAAAAACACCCTAGCCCAATTGGTGTGGCTCAGTGGTTGAGCTTCAACCTATGAACCAGGAGGTCACAGTTCAATTCTCGGTCAGGCACATGCTCAGATTGTGGGCTCAATCCCCAGTAGGGGGTTGTGCAGGAGGCAGCCAATCAATGATTCTCATCATTGATGCTTCTCTCTCTCTCTCTCTCTCTCTCTCTCTCTCTCTCTCTCTCTCTCTCTCCCCCTTTCCCTTCCTCTCTGAAATCAATAAAAATATATTTTTTAAAAAACACCCAAAAATATTAGTGGTTTAACTCAATAAGAGTTTAATAAGAATGAATTTTGCATGCCGTCTCTTGGCTTGACCATGTAACTGGTAATGGCCAAAATGACACAAGCAAAAGCATAAAAAGCACTGTGCAGTTGGGTGTGTCTTCCATCTCATGCCTCAGCCATTGCTAAGAGAATATGCAAGGACATGCCTAGGGAGGATGAAACATAGTGAGTAGAAACTGGGCATCCTGTTGTCCCAGCTGACATCCAGCTGACCCCAGACACATAAGGGAGTACAGTCCAGATCAGCAGAGCTGAGCTGTGAGCGATAAAGGCTTCCTGTTGTGTAGCACTGAGATTTTGTAGCTGTTTGTTATACAGCATTATTCTGGTAAGGGATAACTGACACAGCTGTCAATCCTTCAGTATCTGATTGTAGCTCCCAGTTTATTTCTCCGTTCTGACAGACACTATTTAAAATTAGTTTCAGACTCACATCTCCATGTCATGAAGGAGGTACCCGAGAGCACTAGCTTTATTGTGTTTCCTGCCAACATGATGCCTCATGGGTAGACCAGTCGTTGTCCTTGACCTGTTCTGGTCTTCTTCTTCCATATCATTTAATTCTTCTATCTACCTACCAAATCTCCCATCTCCTCTTCCACAGCGAGCAGACAGATAACTCCACAGGGTATTTAGTAAATAAATAAAAATGACTTTCAGTCTTCTGTCTGAAAAAGATATTTTATTATGTTTTGATTGATTTTAGAGAGAGAAGGGAGAAGGAGAGAGAGAAAAAAACATTGATGTGAGAGAGAAACATCGATTGGTTGCCTCCCATATGCACCCCAGCCGGGGATTGAACCCATATCTGGGCATGTGCCTTGACCGGGAATCAAACTGGCGACCTTTCAGTGCACTGGGTTACACTCAACCTACTGAGCCACAGGGGCCCTGGCAAAAAAAAAGAAAAAAAAAAGAAAAAAAAAAGAAAAAAAAAAGAAAAGATAGTTCTTTTAAAAGACTGGGTTTTAATTATTTATCTAGATATCTTGTATATTTTCCAAATAATTTGTAATGAAGATACAAAATATATTTTTATCAAAACCAAATGTCTTTTTTTTTTAAATATATTTTATTGATTTTTTACAGAGAAGAAGGGAGAGAGATAGAGAGTTAGAAACATCGATGAGAGAGAAACATCGATCAGCTGCCTCCTGCACATCCCCTACTGGGGATACGCCCGCAACCCAGGTACATGCCCTTGACCGGAATCGAACCTGGGACCCTTCAGTCCGCAGGCCGACGCTCCATCCACTGAGCCAAACCGGTTTCGGCAAAACCAAATGTCTTTGATTAGAACCAATTAGTAGCTGAAATATGAAGAAGGAGCAAGGAAATATTATCCTGGAGGGAAAGATTCAAGAAATCATCCCTTGTCTGAGAGGTTCTCCTGAAATCTTTATGTAGCATCTCAGCGTGTGTACTAGGATCTTTAACTCAAGACATCATTAGTTACATCCTACAATTTTTGCATTTTTCATGAGGAGGATATAGAAGAAGAAAAAAAGGACTTTTGAACAAAAATTTTGAATACGCTGTTTTAATCGCAATGACAAAAGACTAAATGTAGTCAAACTCTTTGAAATTAATTATCTAAGAATCTTCAATGGTGCTCGTCCTATCAATCTTGTTCAGGCTTGACCTCAAAGGACCACCTACAAAGGTGTGAAGACAGCTCACACTTCAGAACAATTCCACGCATGGCCTTGGCTGACATTCACTACATGAAGATTAATTACGGAGCCGTCTCAGCATACAGATGCCTACCTAATGAGAACTGAAGTGACACAGACCATTTTTCACTTAGGTCAAGAAACAGGTGACAGAAAGTAGCAGCTGGTTAACTTTAACATGGCCCTGATGAAAATATGAGTGACTACCTCTCAAGGGCTAAAGGCACGTCCATCACACATAGGGATCCCAGACTCAAGCCCTGAGCATCAGGGATGCAGCCCAAGTTCTGGTTCCCAGGTGATAGCAAACATGAGGGGAGGTCCCTAAGGGTTAGAACTGAATGCGCTGGTCCCAGAGATTCCATTTACAACAGCTCTAATGAATGCATTCCAACCTTTAATCCGTAAAAAGACAAATACGCTTAAGCTTACAGGCTCAATGAATATACACTCGGCTTGTTCCTTTGGAGACTCTCTGTCAGGCCTAATGATGACATAGCTGTTACAGCTTAGTTGTGACTCCTAGTTGAAAGGGAAAAGCTACCTCCGGGAAGGATATTTCCTTGGCCCCCTTCCCTGAAATTGGCTGGAATTAAAGAAAATAATTGATGCAATCACAATAAGAAACATGGAAAATATCTACAACACAAACACAAACCCAGTGACACCCAACTGAGGATAACCAAGGCCAATGTGTTTTTCTCCAGAGCCTGAGCAGAAGGCAGATTTCTCTGGAATTAAATAAGAGAATCCTCACTGTCTTACCCAATGATCTATTTTCTGATAGTTAAATAGAGAAACTCTCTGAAGATGAAGCCAGAGGGTAAAGAAAGAAAATGGCTACAAGCATTTGAAGAACTGATATTTGTCAGTACAGGAATAAATAATCAAATACTCAATCAAACACCTATGAGGGGCACACACCACACTGACCTCTGCTAGGCTGATCCACTCTTTTCCCTCCAGTCCAAGGATGCTTCCCGTTGTACATGTGGGAACAGGTCACATCAGAGCAGTATACCAGCCAAAAGGACCTCCCCCACCCAGTTCCATGCTTGAGCTCATCTTGAGCCAGTCTGCTATTAAAAAATAATTCGAATAATTACTAGAAAAAGAAAAGTAGTATAAAATGGAAAGGGCAAAAGGCAGATCCTGTTTTTGTAAAAGTATACATATATACATATATATATATATATATATATATATATACATATACATATATATATATATGGATATAAATATAGATATAGATAGACATAGATATAGATGTAGATATAGATATATAGATATATATAAAGTGATATTTGGGATAAGACATCTGAGGCTGAGCTGTGAGTTAGAGGCAGAAATGTGAAACTTCTACTCTCTATTTTATTCATATAGATACATTTTGATTCTCTTGAAATATCATTTTGTTGGTGTGTTGTTGTTTTTTTAATCTGAGTTGAGCTGGCATCTAGAGAGACTGAAGCTTTCTTCAGGGAAGTACTGCAATGTAGGGTCAAATTTGAACCTTTGCTCCATCCGCCCCCTGCCAAACCCTCATCCTCACATGCTCAGGAATTCCCTGCTCTTAACTCAGCTCCCACTCCTCCCTCCTTCCCCCATTTCCCACCTGTGTCCACCATGCCCTGAAATTCTCCCCATCAGTAACCAGGAAGCTCCCCTATAGCTTCCTCCTGTCCGTGGTGCACACAGACTTTAGGTTGTCCCCCCTCCCCCCGCCACCCATAGACACACTTGTCTCTCTCCTGGCATTTACAACATTGTGTTATCCTTTCCTCTTGAGTGTGGGCAGGAGCTGTGACTTGCTTCTAACAAACAGAAAATGGCTAAGTGAAGGGATGTCATACCGGTGATTGCACTACATCATCTAAGATTCCATCTGGCTAACAGACTCACTGGAGAGGCTCTGCTGCTGGCTTGAGGAGGTAAGCAGCCACACTGGGAAGCCCCCAGGGCTAGGAACTGTGGGCCCACAGACTGCCTCTTAGGCTGAGGGCAGCCTCCAGCCCTTTACCAGCAAGAACCCTGGGCCCTCGGACCTAAAGGTGCAAGGAAATAAATTCTGCCAAGAACTTGGGTGAACATGGGAGCAGATACCTCCTCAGGTAGCTTTCAGAAGAAAACCCAGCCCAGACACATCTGGATCCTGAGCAGAGAACTGGATCCTGGACTGCAGACCCACAGAAACAGTGAAGTAATAAATGCATGCTGTTCTAGGGCAAAGCGAAACCAGTTCCCTGGGTGTGATCTGAACGATGGCGGTAAAACACACACAGGGGAGAGACCAGTGTTATCCAACCATTTTCTAAGTCAAATTACAGAGGCAAAACTTGCATTAAGTAAAATTCACCCTTCTTAGGCATAAGGTTTAACAAATTTAGGCAAATGTCTACAAGCATGCAAGCATCAGGACAAGAAAGATAGCGAATAGTTTTATCACCCCAAGGAGTATCCTCCTGTCCATTTGTCATCAAGCCCTGCCCCTGGTCCCCAGGCACCCACTGAAATATCTGTCTGTAATTTGTTTTTGTGTGGATGCCTTATAAATGGAATCAGAGACTAGGCGCCCTCTTCTGTCTACCTTCTTTCACTTAACATAATGTTTTTGAGATTCATCTAGGCACTGCATAATTAGCTCCTTTTACTTTCTGGACTTGCTCACCAGGATAGCCACTACAGTAAAAGACTGAAAACGAAGCATCCCATCACTGTGAATTTGACAATGTGTGACTTCGGAAACAGAGCAGGCCTGCTAGAACCATCCTCTCCTTGACATGCACGAACCTAATGGTGTTCCCTAGCCTCCGTTCAGAGGCAGAGGAAGACCTCATCTGATAGTTGCCTTTGTTTTGTTCTGTTAATCTTTACCTGAGGAGATTTTCCCATTGATTTTTAGAGAGAGGGGGAGAGACACAGAGAAACATCCACATGCGAGAAATGCATAGACTGGTTGCCTCCTGTATTCTCCCCAACCAGGGCTGGGGATAGAACCTACAACCAAGGTAGGTGCCCTTGACCAGAACCAAACCCAGGACCCTTCAGCCTGCAGGCCAATGCTCTATCCACTGACAAAACTGGCTAAGGCGATGTTTGCCTTCTTTTTTTTTTAAATCTTTATTGTTGAACTTATTACATACGACCCTCTTCTAGTCCATCCCCACCCCTCCACCGCAGGCCTTCACCACCCTATTCTCTGTGTTCATGGGTTATGCATATATGCATACTGCAAGTGATCCAACCCTTAAAAACCTCAAACAAATCCAAAAGTCAAAATAAAAAGGAGCCTGGAAAATAGTTGTTGTTGTTGTTTTTTACTTTTCCAGGCTTTGTAGTCAAGACAGATATTTAAAAAAAGAAAAAAAGGCTACCACAGATGAGTGACAATCCACCATGCCCAAACCAGGACCAAAGGACATGTGGCTGCCGCCGTACAGAGTAAATGATAGAAGTTCAATTACTTTTTAGATAAAACCTAAATGGAAATAAAAATTTTAATGTTTTCTTCCTACTCTCTCTATTATGGAAATAGCATTTTATAAGCAAAATTTTAGAACAGCAACAACTTATGATTACAAAATCCATAAATTAAAATTTCCTCTGCTTCCCCAAGGGAAAAAAGCTTCAAAAAAGCCTTGAAGGCCTTCAATGTCACCATGTAGATAACTCACTGTTTGACTTTCCTTAACCTTTTGGAGCTTTCGTTTCTACATCTTAAAAGAGAGTTAAATATTTCTAAGAACTTTTCAACTCTAAATTTCTGTATTTTGCTAATTCTAGGACATTATTTATGACACTAAATGGTAACTCATATATTGTCAGGAAAAATACATTAACACGGTTAAAAATATTATTTTTTAAAAGGTGGGACTTTAAATCTGTGTGCTACGTGACATCCAGTCAGCTCCGACTCCTGGTGACCCCATGAGTGAGTGGTGGCCACAATGTCCTCTCCTCACCTGCCCTACTCAGCTCCTGCACACTTGTGCCTATGGCTCCTTTTATGGAGTCAAGCCATCTCATATCTGGTCTTTCTCTTTTCCTGCTACTTTTATTTTTCCCAGCATAATCGTCCTCTCCAAAGAACCCTGCCTTCTCATGGTGTGCCTGGGGTAGGACAGCTGCAGTTGTACCATGTTAGCTTCCGGGGATGTTTCCGGTTCAATTTGCTCTAGGACCCATCTGTTCATCCTCAGGCAGCCCAGGGTATTCAAAGTTCTCCTTTGACACACATTTCCACATCTCCAACGAACCCAGTTTTTTCCCTATCAGCTTTTTTCACTATCCAGCTTTCTCACCTGTACATAGTAAATAGGAATAGGAGTTTATGGATGACCTTAGCCTTCGTCTCTAATGACACATCTTTGTTCTTCGTGATCTTCGTAATTCTTCCATTGCTGCCCTTCCAAGTCTCAGACTTCCTTTGATTTCCTGACTGATCTGCATTTGAATTGATAACTGAACCAAGGTAGGTAAAATCTTTAACCATTTCAGTGTCTTCACTGTCTGTGTTAAAGTTGAACGTTTCTTCCGTGGTCATGATTTTTGTCTTCTGGATGTTCAGATGCAGCCCTGCGTTGGCACTTTCTTCTTTCACTTTCATCAGAGGTCATTTCAGATCATTGCTAACTTCTGCCAGTAAGATGGTGTCATTGGCATATCTTAAGTTAATAATATTTCTTCCACCAATTTTCACTCCAACTTCCTCTCCGAGTCTACTCCAGTTTTTCTTGCAGCATGTTCTGCATACAGATGAAATGGGGAGGTGAAGGGGACCCTTCTATGACACCTTTGCCCATGGGAAACTATCTCTCTCTCCATACTCTGTCCTATCAGCTTCCTGTTCACAATCCAGGTTCTGCGTCAGGATAATCGAGTGCTGAGGCACGCCCATTTCTTTCAGAACGACCCATGGCTTTTCATGATCCACATAATCAAGGCTTTACTTAGTCTATAGAGCATAGAGTAACCTTCTGAAATTTTTTGGAGCACGCCAGTATTCAGCGAGTGCTCACAATTGGATCTCAAGTGCCTGTTTTCTGAATCCAGCTGGACACCCAGCATTTCTGGCTCCATATAGGGTAGCCTTTGCTACATCACCTTGAGGATGAATTTGCTTGAGTGGGAAATAGAGCAGCGGTCCTGTAGTTACTGTGCTCCTTGGCATCTCCTTTCTTTAAGACTGGGATGCATACTGAATGCTTCTAGTCTACAGGCAGTTGTTTTGTTTCCCGTATTTGTTGACATATTCTTGTCAGGATTTCAACAGATTCAGTCTCTGTGCCTTAAAATAATTCTATGGGTATCCCATTGATAGCTGGTGATTTATTTCTTCCCAATACTTTCAAGGCAGCTTTCGCTGCATTTTTAGAATTGCAGGTTCTTCCTTATAGAAATCTTCAGAGATGTCTGTTATCCTTAAATGGTAGCTCATATATGTTCATAGGAAATATATTGACATGATTAAAATATGTTTTAAAGGTGATTTTTTTTAAACCTAAAGAATAGCTGAGTAGATTCATCAGTGGTAAAATATGAAAATACCCAGTGGAGAGTAATCAGCTGGATCTAGTTTCTAGAATAATGTAAAATGTGCCTCAGCTTATTAAAGAGAGCCATTAAACAGTACTAAAGGGGGCTGAAAGGTTGTTTTTTTTTAAAAAAAATATATATATATTTTATTGATTTTTTACAGAGAGGAAGGGAGAGGGATAGAGAGATAGAAACATCAATGAGAGAGAAACACTGATCAGCTGCCTCCTGCACACCTCCTACTGGGGATGTGCCCGCAACCAAGGTACATGCCCTTGACAGGAATCGAACCAGGGACCTTTCAGTCCACAGGCCGACGCTCTATCCCCTTAGCCAAACTGGTTAGGGCTGAAAGGTTTTAAATAAGAAAAGATTTCATCCTTCTGCAAAGGGTTTAATCAGGGTCCTCTTTAGACATTAGAGAGGTTCGAGTACTTGTAATGTTATAACAGCACTAATAATGACTCTTTCCTTAACATGCTATTACTGTATCTGTTAGGATGTCCATCGGTACCATCTGTATAAGTACATCTAACACTAGAGGCTTATTTTTCTTGCATGTGAGGCTGGAGGTGTTCAGTCCAGGACTTCCGTGTGTAAAGCCAGGATGCTTATGACCCCGGCTCCATCTTTCTTGATGCTTCCCCTGCCTGGGTGTGTGCTGCTGGCCAGCTCAGGGCCATGAGCTGCTGCTGTAGTTCCAGGCATGGGTCCACTTTTGAGGCAGGGATCATGGGGAATCACAATGCATTGACCATTTTCAAAAAAGCAAGAACTGTCTCAAAAATCTCAGTTGGTTTCTGCTTTTATTTGTCAGATCTGTGACTCCGGGCACACCTGGCTACACAAGACGCTGAAAGATAAAATCACCTCTTCCATTTTTAGAACAGAGTTTGGAAGAGGGAGAAGGTAGTTGAACTTGGCCAATCTGCAGTGTCTGGAAGAGACTTAGGAGTTCAAAGTGCTTTTGCAGCCATTATTCTTTAAGGGCATTAGCGGCTTTAACTCCTGGCCCAGTTAAACAGAGGTGCCAGTGATCTCTTAGTGACTGCAGATTCTGGGAGAAGTCTCAACTACACTGCGACAGGATGTGTGTGTGTGTTTCATAGTATAATTTAATCATGCAAAAGCTTCTCTTTTCTCTGATCTATTAAGATACTTGTCAAAATGTCAGATAAAATAAGTTGCTGAACTAATACTGCACGCTAAAACTGTACACAGTAATGCCAAGCACTTTCTGAGTTACTTTATTTTTTCCTGTTTACTAAGAACATATGATGAACAGCAGAAACAATGTCCAAAGTCCAAAGGTATGTGCAGAAAGCAAAAATGCATCTCAGAGAGAACTGCTTCCATCATTTTTAAAATGGTAGACAAAGTATCCAGATTATGTAAAAAGAATACAAATGATGTCGTCAGTAAACATAAGATTGGGATATTTTTCATACAGAGATATTTTGTAAAGAAATATTTTTTAATATTAAACTCGTGTATTGTTAGCGAAAACATACTATAGTGAAACTGTCATCTAAGTATATTTTAAAAACAGAAAATACGCCCATTTAAAGAAAATTAAATGTAGATACTATAAAAATCTCATTGGTAGATTATTACCAAGAGGTACTTATTTAGGCAAATGCCTGCAGTGCTTCACTTAAAATCCATGAATGCAATGTATTCTGTGATACATGGAATATAAAACACATTTTCATTTTAGAAATTAACTTAAACCCATAGAGACCTTCCAATGTAGTTAGGGAGAAAAGGCACACACAGTTAACTCTAATACCACTTACAGGGTACTAAGGATCCCCAGAGGGGTGCAGACAAAGGAGGTGACTATTCCCTGGGGAAGCTGTAGGCAGGGTATAGCCAAGAACACTTAATTCGGTTCTCGATCTGCTTTGCTTTGTCTCCATTTCCTAAATCACATGAGGGTTCATGGATGCACTAACTCCTGCCTGTGACTGTCAACATCCAACCAGGGACCAAATCCTCTCATTCCAGCTCGCTCCTACCCCTGTCCATTCTCCAGGCTTCCTGCTTGGGTTAGGCTCCCATTTTCTCTCTCCTGGAGCTTTGCAAAAGCTCCTAACTTCTCAACAAGACTGCTGGGGTCATTTTTTTCCTCAAAGGATTATCTGATCATAGCATCTCCCCGCTTTAAAACACAACCAGTGCCACCAGAACAACTACCACCACCACCCCCACCTTCTATTGTGATTTTCCACTCTCTACAGAACAAAATCAAAACTCTCTCTGTTGGAACACACTGCCTTTTATTATCACGAGGAAAACGGTAGTTTTCAACTTGGAGTGACAGAGAGGATGACCCAGAAAAGTAATACACAATATGAATGAATAGTGGTCCCAAGCCTTCTACTAGTATTCCTGGGTAATCTCCTCTCTGGTCTCTGTGCCTGTGGTGACACCATGCGACACCACAGTGGCATCACCTGCTCCCAGAATTCCCCAGATGTGGATGGCAACACTTCCCCTCCCCACCCTCGCCCACCCCCATCCTCCACCTCCCCCACCCCCTGCAACTGCTAGCAACTTCAGAGGAACTGCCTGCTGCCTGGGGACTATAGACTTTATCCTTAGATCACAATGCCTCTGTTCTGGAGGCAGCCTTAATGACTGCTCATGGACCAAAAGAGTTATTTGGGAAAACTTTCATAGTCAACCAACTTCAAGAGGGACATTTTCCATCAGTGACACATATGGATTTATTGTTGTAACAGGTCCACTTATAGGTCAAAGTAATAAACCTTCTCACCAATAGCATGGCTAGGATTATTTCTTTGATTTCAGCAAACCCTCTGAGAAAAAAACCTCATTCTATATGGTCTAGACAGCGACTAGAGAAGAAACACTTTAGGAAGGCATATTCACTACATTATCCCTCATCTTCCCTTACTTTTTGCTTGTACTAAGTCCTTAAGACTCAGATTACGTGGTGGCATTCTTTTCTCCTCAATTCTTAGACTAGGATTAACCATTTCTCTTTCTATGTTATCATACAGCTCATCTGCTATGATTTTTATCCTATGATTTTGTCAGTCATTCCATACGTTCCTGCTCTACTATTTAAATTTCTTGAAACAGCACAATTTTTCATTAATCTTTCCAGTTATGGCATACCATAGTGCAATAAATGTTTGTTGATTGGATAAATCTATATCTAGTTGAATGAACAAATGAATGAACTTTCCCAAGATGATATTGTATACTTAATTTGCTGCCCCCACGATATGATGCAAATGACCTCATTTAGGACATCGCTTGCAATGCTCCTCAACAGATGCTCTCAAAACCCCAGCCCAATATATATGAAGAGACACAGGGGTTATGTCTAACTTTAACTGGGTGGAGCCTCTAATCGTTATAAGGAATTTATTCTCCAGCTTTGAGACATGAATCCAAGGCTGTGTATATGTGATAAACTAAATACTTCTTGGAAGTTAAAAAGAAAGGTAGTCGGTGGTTAAGTAGTTGAGAAAGAAGCCAAAAATCGTTTTCCTGCACGCTTATCTCAGATGCAATGAAAGGATGTCTAAACTTTCTCTTCATTGAAGGTTTATTAATGCAAGCCCTCAAGGTAGATCGAGGAAGAAGGAACTGATGAAAATCAACATAAACTTTAACTTTATGTATCTAGTCTCACTAAATACCTGAGCCTGCTCCCTCCTCCACTTGCTAGTTATATGTGAAATGTATTTTTCTGTTTCAATTGGCTTAAAACCAAGCTACCTAACATAAATGTTCAGCTCTCACTATTGCTTTTTAAATAAAACATTAAGCAGATATCCTTAGGCTAATATCACATAAGAATAATAGCTAATATTTATCATGTATTTACTACATATCATGCATTGTTTTAAGCTCTTTGCATACATTAATTTTGAAATTCTTACAACCCTGTGAGGTAGATAATATTATTAACCATATGTTAACAGATGAAAACAAAACAAAACTGAAGCATAGAGAATTTTCAAAATATACTAAGATATATTTTGTAAAATTCTCAGTTATGAATAACCTTCATATCTTAAGCATTCATTCTTTCCCACATAATATCCAGATGGCATTGGGAAACTCCTATCATTAAACTTCCGTTTACTAAAGTATCAGATGAACATTGCAATTGTATAAGCTTCTAGGTGAGAAGGATTAGTAAGATAATGGGTGGGGTACAGGTACTTGGCTCAGAGTAAGTTCACAATTTTTAGTTATTATTATTATTACTAGAGGCTCAGCACACAGAATCGTGTGGTAGGGTCCCTAGGCCTAACCTGCAATCAGGGCCAAACGCTGCCTCCACTGCCAGGGCAGGTAGGTTGCAGGCCTGCCCGGCAGGTTCCATCAGCGCTGCAATCCCCAGCACCAGCAACAGCAGCGATAGCAGCGGGCCAGCAGGAGCTGCCCTGAGCAGGCAGCGCGCAAACGCATGGAGGTGAAGTTGGCCGCGCCAGCTTTCCCACCGGCCTGATCCCCAGAGTAGCCCGAAAGAGCTGAGGATCCCAATGGCCTGACAGCCAGACTGGTCCTCCTGCCACCCGCCCTGGTTCCCCCATTCACCATCGGAGCCTGCGGGCTTGGGGAAGGGGCCAAGATGTCAGCCATTCCGCCAGCTCGCCAGACCCCAGTCCTGCCCCACCACTACCCACCCAGCTTCTCCGTGGTTCCTCATTTGCCTGTGGGCAGGGGTGGGAGGGTGAAGGAAGTGGGGGAGGGGAGGGACCGAGAGGTAGTCAATGTACTTCATGGCGAAGGGTCGAGTGGTCATTCTGGTCATTATGCCTATGGTCCCTGGCCTTTTATTATATAGGATTCTTAGACATTCAAACATGAATTCTAATCTTGGATCTGGAGCTTTTACTTTGTGTAATGTTGGAGAAGACACTTAAGCCCCATGTTTCCCCAGTGTCTTTACCTGTGGGGTGAAATTAACCAAATGACTCCTGCCAATCACATGATGTAGTGCAAGATTAAACCAAAATATGTTTTCAGAAGAAGTCGGTAAATTGTAAAAGGCTATCCACATACAATCACTTTTTAAAAATCAACTAGGAGAAAACTGCTTTGACCTCTTATTCTATAATTACCACTTGCGAAAGTCAGAGATTCGGAGCTCACACAGCTAAATGTTTTCACTACATTTTTTTTTTTTAATGACAAAGTGGTAGGTGACTTAAAAAAAATCGCTTTTGGGAATATATTAAACAAAGGAACTCTCATAGACTTTCTGGGATATAGGACCCTCTAGCATAGACTTTGCTTCTATAAATATGGATGAAACTCAGTAAATTTAGTATTCCCACTAATAACACCAAGACATCAGGAAAATGTTAAAACATTTTCAGTGTTAGTTTTTAATTCACTAAAAGCACACAGAACACTCTTAAGATAAAATTAATTTATGAAGATAATTTAAATAAGAATATCATAGTGCTAATAAAGGTCAAACTCTAATGAAATGTAAATTATCCTATCTATTTGAAACTCAATTAACAATTAATGCTGAGCAAATGGGAATAATTTAAATAATATTTTTATAAACTTGGGATATAATTTTATTCTTTTCCATATAGCAAACAGAGAGTAAAATTACATTAAACAGTCATTAATTTCTGAAACTAAAGTTTAGGAACATCCCACAGTCACTATACTTGATGGCTTAAATTAAAAATACATACTAATATGAGAAGGACGTTTGTATAACGTTAATATTTTTATTAATTATATTCCATAGTGAAAATTATAAAGGCTTATACACTTATTTTCCATAGAGATATTTAGCACTCAGCCACATCAGAAATGCAAATAGACACAAACACAGAACAGTTCTTTTCCTAGTACTTTCACCAGGAAGACCCTACACCAACAACCTCAGTATCACTGGAGAATTTAAAAGTCAGCTCCATTTTATTTATTTTATTTATTTTTTGTTAATCCTCACCCAAAGACATTTTTTCCAATGATTTTTAGAGAGTGTGGAAAGAAGAGGGAGAGCCAGAGAGAGAGAAACATCAATTGTAGAGAGACATGGATTGGTTGCCTACTGCACTCTCCCAACCTGGGCCAGAGACAGAGCTTGCAACACAGTATGTGCCCTTGACCAGACTTGAACCTGGGACTCTTCAGTCCACTGGGCCAGTACTCTAACCACTGAGCAAAATGGCTAGGGCACAGTCAACTCCATTTTAATAGGAAGTTATAAAATGTAATATAGGGCTACAATCCCGAATCTTTTTTAAGGTACAAAAATACAAGAAAAATTGTGATGCATTTGAAGACTAACATTAGTGGTTGGAACCAGAAAACCTAAACTTGCCGTCTTGATCTACTGTTCTCCTAGAAGTATGGCAAAGGCGATTTGGGTGCCCTGAGGATTCCATGTTACACCCATGGCTGTAACAAGACTGTAGCTTTAACAGCAAGTTGAGTTTTAGTTTAATTGTAAATTATCCCCTTTACTTAATTTTGTTGCATGAGCTGTGTTTGTTTACTGTGAGTGGTGGCTTAATTTATTTTTAAAGAGAACCTGAAAGATTTTCCTCACGATTGTATCTGAAAACAGAGTGAATGAATCTGATGGTGGAGTACTCTTGTGGAGCTAAAATTGGTAGAAAATGAAAAAGGAAAACCCCAGCAAAATTGACTGGGAGTCGATCTTTCAGAGATAGAAACAAACGCCTCAACAAATCTTTAAATGCTTTTATCGTACCAGGGATAATGACTTATTTCTAGGAAAAACTCTGTTTTTTTTAAAGATCATTGCCTGAATTTCTCTTTTTTCTCTAAAATACCTTACTCAACTAGTTATAGAGCAAAACATTTGTCGCTTCACTCACATACATTTAGAGAGTAGTGTGGAAGCAAACTCACTTTAAAGGCAAGAAAATTTAGGTTTGGGATCCCACTCTGAAATTTGACAGGCTCTAAGCAAGCTTTAGAATTTCTCTTGGTCTCATTTCGTTTTAACATGAGGATAATACAACTTTCTTTATGTCTAAGTTGTAAGAATTCAGGAAGATAAAGAATGAAAACTTATTTGCATAACAGCATATAATTTTTAGCTGTTATTATTATGATTATCATTATTAAGGGCAACAATAGTAGTTTTGTAAAAATAAAATATGTTAAGTTTGAGGGAGCATGACTTCTGTCTTAGATTGAATTTCCCTCTACTGCCCATGTCCAGGCAGACTGATATAAAAATAGAAAAAGAAAACATGCCCCAATTTAATATTCAATTCTCTCTGAGCAAGTTTATTCTTTCTTGACCATTGCAGAGGTGAGCTGTACTAGCAGGCATAAACTCCGGATTTACTCATTTTACACAAGAAAAGCATCACCAGACACTGCCTTTATCTTCAGATTGTCACAGCTCTTATCCGTATGGTAATATAAAACAACAACAACAAGGAACAAGGTAAGTTGTGATAGTTCCTTCTTAGGAAACTGGCTCCTTGTGATGACTTCTTAATAGCTATTCCAAATAATTGACTTAATAGTTAATTCCAGAACTCTCTTATTAGTCAATCAAGTCTTTTCACCTAAGGAAAAGATCCTATAACCAACGACAGAATGTTGCCCAAATCACAACATGAGGGGAGCAGATTTCTCTGTCTGCTCTTTAGAAATTCAGTTCTTCTGATTTTGCCAGGAGTCAATGTCTTATAATGCTTCAAATCATTGATCACTCTTAAAGAGCATCTTGTATGCATCTTTAAAGAAGGGAAAGTCATGGGTGTTCCTTTAAAAAGCTACCCACCAAGTCCAAAGTACATGATTTAGCTAAGACACATTTGGTTGTAAGTCACAGATACTCAAACTGAACTAGTTTAGCAAAAAACAATAATGACGAAAAAACAGTTAGGGGCAGAAAGAGAAATTCGGGGACCAGTTATAATTATAAGAAATATTAATCATGCTCTGTTAACCATGATTGTTCTGTTCTGATTAGAGAAAGCCCACTCTAACCTGGCTGAGAGTTGTATGCCCTGGGACATGGGAGTTCACATCAAAATGTAGTCAGTATATCCTCCTTTCCCAAGAGCTGCCAATCACTATGGAAAGACTTACAACCTCATGGCTGAAACAATTTAGTCCCAGAGGCACGTGCCCTTTAAAACCCCTGCAACCCTTATTGCCTGTAATCTGGTCCTGGAGGTGCCCAGAGGCAACCACCCTCTGGGACCCTCCCCCAGCCTACACTGCCTGTAACCTACAACCTTCCCCACGCTTATAATTCTTACTTTCCCACGTAACCTTCTACCCAATATAATCAGCTGGCTTATGGGGAGGGGTGGAGCCAATTTTTGTGGATGACCTGCTGCTCTCCCATACTGTTGGCATTATTGGAATAAATGCTCATATGATTCAACCCAGTCTCTGCTTAATTGACTCAAGTAGCAATAGACAGCCTGGTCCATTGGTTTTCAGGTTACAAAACAACAAAAAATAATTTATTGGGAGGATATTGGGATATCTCACTGAATCTCTCAAAAAGTTGAACCAACCACTATCTAGATTGCTTCACTGGGTAGAAAACAAGGTCTCCAATTATCCAAATGATGTACAGTAGACTGTCAGACTTCACTCAATAAACACTGCTGAGACTAAAAGACTCAGAGAAATTATGCTTCAGTTCTCTGTGGCCAACACACACACTGGGTGTCTGGGACAGTGCATAGAGTAGGAATTTAGGGTGAGCCTGGCAGCCACCCCTATGAGGTTGTGTCTCTTGTGGTGTACTTCTGGAGTCCTTTATACCAGGTTTGAAGGACCCTCCATTATTATAAAGTCATCAGACTTAAAAAAATCTATATTCTAATCAAAAAATAAAAAAAATAAATAAAAAGAGTAGCAATTTAGTTATGCACAAAGCTAATTAAGTAAATAAGGGATTTGATTTACATGGGTTAAATTGCTCTGGCTCTGAGCTCATTCCTCTGTAGAAACTGTCTTCCCTTCTCTCAAACACAACTGTCCCATGTGCAGACCAAGACAAGAAGGCAACTTGCTTTCTTTAGTCCCCCCTCCCCCAGACTTCTGGTATCAGACATGCTCTGAGACTTGGCTACACACTTGTGATTTCAGAGAATTTTAAATCACATAAACACAAATGTCCTGATTTCTAGACACATTTCTTTATTTCTTTATGAAGAGTTTAATTAAGAAAAGTGAGAAAAAATGATCTACATATTCTCCCAGAAAGTTGAAATTTAACATAGTTAAGTGTAAATCAAGGAGCTTCAAAAACCGCCCACACTCTTTCTTCAACATTATATTTATAGACCATCTCATGTAAGAATCTGACAATAAATAAAATTCTAAAGGCTAATGTATTATGGTTCTATCTCAGCCAAATGCCCTCTTCCTGTTTCCCAATTTCCTAAGTGACAGACAAACAATCAAACAAACAAACTCTATTTACCTTTGGGTTTCATGAATTCATCCTGAGTTTAAGGTTGTGTATATGTTTAATTTTCTAAGAAAGACTGGTGAAGAACAACTCATCAAATTGATATAAACTAATTAAGGAGCATGGATTCCCATTTGATTGTAATCAACTAATTAACTAATATGTGTTATCTGTATTCTAAGATTTGATTGCCTTTATTTTATTAGATAATCAAACTCAATTTCTGGGAGATGTTACCTTAACCAAGGCTATTCAGTAAGAAAATGCTGGAGTAATTTAAACAAAATCTACACATCTCATATATATCACTTTTTCCACCATGCTGAATATTGGCCCAAACCACATATCTACTTAAGAATAAATCCTTAAAACATGATGACACCTTTTCTTCAAATGCCACTACTAGCTTACTTTGTGTCATAGCATAAGATCTGAAAATATAACTTATCTTTGAAACTGGAAGAAATGTTTCAGACCAGTAATGGCAACTGATTTCTCCCCTAATTATCAAAGGTTCATCAAATATCTTAGCTCAGGTCTTTAACTGGATTCACTATAGAGGCAATAGCTTCTAATGCTACATATAATACTGCTCTGTCAATAGATGCCAATCATTTAGAAATGCATGCATATCACAGACCACTAAGAAAACACTTCTAACAGGTATAAGAAATCTGAATATAAGGTATGGAAAAAGCAGGTTTACAGCTGTTCATATGGAAAATAATAAAATAATTAATAAATAATAATACAAGAATAAACTCTGTGCTTCATGTACTAACAACTATAAACATACTTTGGTCCTATCCTATATTTAAACTTTATCAATATTAAAAAGTTGTAATAAATTTTATGAGTTGTAAAATTAAATCTAGTGATGGAATACTAATAAGCAGATTTCACTTAACAAGTTGAATGCCAGACTCAAAAATATTTAATATTTGGAGGACACCTGAGTTCATTTAGTTAAACCTTCTATTCAATGTGAGTCCTTGATAATACTCATTCAGATTCTCTTTATTTAATTCTAATGACTACAAATTCACTATTTCTTTCTTTCAATTTATGGGTAGTTTTGGTTTTTGGGGGGATGGAATGGGGAAAAGTTAGGTAACACTAAGCAAATATCCTTCACAA
Source organism: Myotis nattereri (assembly GCF_964212035.1). Lineage (NCBI taxonomy): Eukaryota > Metazoa > Chordata > Mammalia > Chiroptera > Vespertilionidae > Myotis > Myotis nattereri. The sequence goes on from NC_138079.1 coordinate 13,875,932, forward strand.
CTCTTTTCATGTTCTAGTTTTCATAACCTAGGGAGAAAATAATTATATTTTGTTGTATGATGTGGAAAGGCATGAATGAAGTTGGCAGCAAAGGCCCCACCCAGCACCACCCTGGGCTGCAAGGATCACAAATCACCATAGGTATAGGTAGCCATTGCACATTTCATGTGCCACCACCCCCTGGTTAAAAGCCTGCTATTGATCACTGATTGTTAGTGGATTTCCTGAAGAGAAAGCAGTAACCAGCTATGCTTTTTGGTACTTTGCTAAATTTGTCACTTGCCAGCATCTTTGAGCACATTTCTTTCACTTTTGAAAATTTCCACCTTTTGCCCTGGCCGGTTTGGTTCCGGTTTGATTCCGGCAAGGGCACATGCCTGGGTGGTGGGCTTGATCCCCAGTAGGGGGCGTGCAGGAGGCAGTCTATCAATGATTCTCTCTCTTCATTGATGTTTCTATCTCTATCCCTCTCCCTTCCTTTCTAAAAATCAATAAAAATATATTATAAAAAAAAGAAAATATCCACCTTTGAACCCACCCCCAAAGTGGACTGCCAATAAACTGGCCATCGCTGTTAGCAATATGCACCCCAAGCCTGACTATTTGGGCATTCCAAATTATTTTGTTACTTATCTAAGTCTTTCAATTATTTCATTTCTGCTTGAAGCTGCCTCAGTTTGCAACTAAGAATCTTCCTGACACAAATCTGAAATCTGTCTCTCCCGAAGTTTGCTCCTTTATCCTCCCTAATTCCCTTCTCAGTTGTCTAACAGCTGACCAATAGAAGTTTACTCCTTTTCCATCATGAATATTTGGAGACATCTTCTCTAGCTTTCCTTCCCATCCTACCCATCCATCCCACCTTACCATCACAATTTGCACACCAAATATCATTGGTTATTCCATCTGAAACTTATATAGGGTGGGGCAAAAGTAGGTTTACAGTTGTGAGTATAGGATAGTTTTTTCTTATCACTTATTAAGTCTAGTTTTGTTTTCCATACAAACAACTATAAACCTATTTCTGCCCCGCCCTGTATAATTTGTCTTCTAGACTCTTCAGAGGCATGGGTAGGCTGAACCAAGAATACTGAGGCTTATAATAACTCACATTAGGGAGCTTATTTTGTCTGCAATGTAAATATCCTGATAGAGACTTTTAATGTAATGTTTAAATTTTTTAAAAAATATTAATTTGCCATAGGATTTTTGGCATGTTTCCTTTGGCTCTGGTTTAGCAGTCCATTTCAAAAAATTACCTCAGCTCACTATGATGGCTACAACAAAAGAGACAGACAACAAGAATTGGCAAAAATGTGAAGAAACTGGAACTCTCATAGGTGCAGCAGGTTTGCAAAATAGTTTGGCAGTTCCTCAAAATGTGAAGCCCATAATGGTCACATGACCTAGCATTTCTACTGCTAGGTCTCTATCAAAGGGAAATAAAACATATGTCCACACAAAAACTAGTACACAATTATTCATGATGACATTATTCCCAATAACCCCAAAGTAGAAAAAACCCAAAAGGCCATCAAGAGATGAATGGATAAATGAAAGGAGATATAGCAATATAATGTCATATTATTTGGAAATAAAAAGGAATGAACTAATGATGCCTACTACCACATGGATGAACCCTGAGGCATTATGTATGATAAGTGAAAAGGGCCATTCACAAATATATTTAAAATTTAATTGATATATAATGGCCGCCTAATGAAAATCTATAGAAACACAAAATATATTAGTTGTTCCCTAAGGCTGTGGGGTTTGAGGAGAATGGGAAGAGACTGTTAATGGGCACAGAGTTTGTCTTTGAGAGGATAAAGGTTTTCAAAATTAGATCATGGTGATGGATGCACAACTCTGTGAATATACTGGAAACCATTGAATGGGATGAACTGTATAATATGTGAGTTCTACTTCAATACGCTGGCTTTGAAAGTTACCTCAGGATGTGTAGAATGATGAGACTTAGTAGTACAGAAAACTATAGGGATGGTCTAATACAACAGACTTTTATTTTTTTGTTTTGGTTAATCCTCACCTGAGGATATTTTCTCCATTGCTTTTTTTAAAAATTTTTTTATTTTTTAAGAGAGAGCAGAAGACAGGGGAAGAACCAGAGAGAAACATCGATGTGAGAGAGACACATTGATTTACTGCCTCCCGCACATGCCTAACCAGGCCTGGGGATCAAGCCTGAAACCGAGGTATGTGCCCTTGACTGGAATCAAACCCAGGACCCCATTAGTCTACAGACTGATGCTCTATCTACTGAGCCAAACTGGCTAGGACCAACTGACTTTTATAAATAAGGAAAAATGAGTAAATCAGTTATCAACTTCTAAACAGCAAATTACCTCAAAACTTATTGCTTACAACTATAATAACTGTTTATTTTTGTCATCAGTGTACAAATAACAGTGAGAACAGATTGCCTTTCCTCCAAATGACATCAGTTGTGGCCACTTGACCAGAGGCTCAACTGAAGATGGCTCATTGGGAATGCTAGCAAGTTGGTGCTGGTGTCAGCCAGGAATACAGATGGTGCTGTGTATGCACTCACAAATATAAATAAAGTAAAAATAAGAAAAAAAAAATCCCCAATACAAGGGAAATACAAAATAAGCATATAATAAGCAAATAGTTGGATCGCTCAATACTTGGTGAAACAGTATGCTTTCAAAAGGTAGTTTAAAATTAGTAAAAAATATAATCAACAAATATTTGGCATAATTGCATATAAACAAAAAGAACTGGGTATTCATGTGTTTTATGTGAAGTTGATGATTCATGTGCTAACATGGTAATTGTTTATATTTTTCCCTTTTGCTGAAATAAGGCATGCAGTCTAGTTTGAGGACAAAGACTATCACCTATATATTTTATTAATGAAGAATAGGTTTAAGTTAATGTACCTAATTTTAAGCTGAAAATATCTCATTCCAACCAATTAAATGAGTTTCGATTCAGGTTGTTTACAGAGGAAATTATAGTTCCAGGGACCTGGGATTCATCAATGTAAATGGGCTAATTCTGAACCATGTGAAGGTAGCTCACAGGGTTAGACAGAGATCCAATACAACTATTTTAAAAAGGGCAAACGAACATAATCAATATAATAGTGGAGACGAGACCCTTGTTCCACATGACTAAGCCAAGGATTTTTATCACAGTTTAGCAAGACATTTACTTTTGAGCTAAAATAAAATAGGAAAACACACTAAATTAATTTATAAACTCATACCCTCAACACAAATATATGGAAATATTTTTTGTGTCTGGAGCTGCTCTGGAGGCTGGCAACCAAATGTTAGGAGGCTCCCTTGGCCATAACCCTACTCCATAAATAATTCAATAAAATCAGGCGTTTTTCAGAAAATGCTGTAGTTGTTAATTATTATTAATATTAACAGCAGTGTTATATACCTAGCACTAAAACATTTCATTTCTATTAAATCAAGTCACAACAGTGAGGGAAAGGTTTTCAGTATCAGGTTTCCATACAATCCAGAAAAGCTCCCAGTCTGGTCACTTCTTATCTCGTGTCCCCATAAAAGTTGAGTCATCATATAACTACATCATTATTAAAGTTGAGTTGTTGGAAGGTGTTTCAGTAGAGGTTTGAAAACTTGTTCCTGATATAAACAGAATTCCCAAAATACAGATATTACACTCTAGATTATTAATAGTAATATATCCCAAGAAAACAGAAACACCAATCAGAAAAGATATGTGCACACCTATGTTCATAGCAGCACAATTTACAATAGCTAAGATTTGGAAACAGCCTAAGTACCCATCAGCAGATGAGTGGATTAGAAAACTGTGGTATGTCTATACAATGGAATACTACGATGCTGTAAAAAAAAAGGAATTCTTACCATTTGCAACAGCATGGATGGAACTGGAGAGCATTATGCTAAGCGAAATAAGCCAGTCAGAGAAAGAATATCACATGATCTTACTCATTTGTGGAAAATAATGAATAACATAAACTGATGCAAAAATAAAACCAGTTATAGAAGCATAGAACAGACTGTCCAACCTATGAGGGAAGGCGGGGGGTGAGGAGGTAAGAGATCAACCAAAGGACTTGTATGCATGCATATGAGCATAACCAATGGACACAGACGGGGCGGGGGAGAGGGGAGGAAGGGCATGTGCTAGGGGATGGGGGTGGCTGGGGAGAAGTCAATGGGGCGGGGGAGGAGACTTATATAATACTTTAAACAATAAGTAATTTAAATTAAAAATAAACAAATAAAAACATTTAAAAAAAAGAAATAAACTTTAAATATAAGAACACAGAAAAGAAAAAAAAGAATAAATTGCCGCTGGCCTTTGACAGGAGGTCTATAGCAGGCAATTTCAGGTCCCTGACAAGTAATGCAGTGCATGGTACTATTTATGAAAAGTGTCTGAGTTAGCTAATAGGTGGATTGGATACAAAGCAGATGTTTTGTTTTCATGGAGGCTTCTCCTCTGTTCAGGCATGGGTGTGGGTACAGGCCAACAGGGCTACAACTGTACTTCAAAAACTACAAATCAACTCAGACTTAAACACCTTGAACTGATATCTCAGAATTCTACTTCCCAGAGTGGAAGAGATGGCAATCTCAAAATGTACATGGGATTGCTTGTACTTGCCTAAAACAACGAGGGAATCATCTTGGATGAACTATTTTGTAATTCTAAGTTTTAATTATGTACATAACTTCCTCATCCCGCAGACCTTCCAGGACATGTAAGCTTCGGGAGGCATCCCCAGGTAACTATATATGGACTTGGTGAGTGGATCTATTTAGTATTGGCTACTTTAAATGCTGAAGATTACATGTCAAAAGTTATATTTGTTAGTTTTGGTCTTATTCATACTGTGTCTGTTCTCCTAAGGCAAGGGGTCCAGCTGCTTCCAGAGGCCTTGAGTAGAATGTGAAAGTCAGGACTTGTCATTAGTCAAAAAGGAAGGTGCTGGTCTTCACTCTTCTATGGAAGCGGACCGTATAGCTAGCTCCTTTAGAGCCCACGGTATGGATCTGCACATTCCTTTAATGATGGCAGCTGAGTGATAGCAACGTGAACATGATCGATGGGCTGCCTGGGGCTTGTTTACCTGTGCCCCTGATGTAGGCTAAAGATAACTTCCATCTAAACCACTGCCTCTCAGAAACAGGAATGTTGGAGAAAAGCAATGCTGTGGTTCAACCTACAGAACTCCCTTCCTCCCATATCTTCTCTGCAGACATTCACAATGAGGTATCTAAGTTCCTTGAATTCATTTTGTTTGGACTGCCATTAACAATTCCTTCAGACTCCAAAAATATAAGGCAGATCAAATTGGTGTAAAATTGCACACCTTTCTTTTCTTAGTTAAATAAGACCTAGGCAGGCAGGGGAACCATTAAACTTGAAATCAGCAAAACCTTGGTTATAGAGAAATTTTTCTCTTATAAAATGATAAGACAGTAAATGTATCATAAACCATTTTATATTTAAACTAGAGGCCCAATGCACAACATTCATGCAAGAGTAGGCCTTCCTTCCCCCCCGCTGCCGGCACCAGCTTCCCTCTGGCACCCAGAACCCGGGCTTCCCTTGCAGCCCTGGCGTCCAGAAGGTCATCCAGAAGGATGCCCCGAAGGATGTCTGGTCTAATTAGCATACTATGCTTTTATTACTATAGATTATGAGACAATGTAGCATAATAAAAAGAGCACTGGATTCAGAGTAAAACCATCTAACTTTTCATTTCAATTGTACAACAATTTACTACATGGCTTTAGGTAGGAAAACTGAATATATTTTTTTAAATTATCAACCTCTTGATCATAAATAGAAAATATTACCCATATTTTCTATTTTATAGATATTCATAATGTATTTTGAAAAGAATATAAATTGTAAATAAATTTAATATGTATGCTTTAAAAATGTTTTTGCTATTCTGAGATACTATTTAACATCATTTCTTCTTCTATGATAATTCCTAAGATACTTGGTTTAGTTTCTCTGAATATTGAACATGTTTTCCCCATTTACTCCTTCTAGAATATTCTGTCTGTTAATTTCCTACTTTGTAAACCCTATGTAGGGCACTGACTGTTATACCCAGGATCTCCTGTTTCATAGGTCCTGCCTGTGGTTCCCAGTAATTAAGTAGTAGATATTTTCCCAGTGAGTTTGTAAGGGTCTTTAAAACTCTTTTTCAAAACTTTGCCCCAGGCAGCTCTTGTCAAAGTAGACCCAATGATTTATGTACCAGGAAGCATGACATGTCTTTTTTTTTTCTCATTTTGAGAAAACTGAACCAACCTAAGTGATCAACAAAGATGGAAAAGTTAAATAACATTGTAATATTAAGTAATTCACAGTGAATCACAGTTCACAGCCATTAGGAAAATGTTTACAAATAATATTTAATGATATGAAAAACTACTCTTAATATAATGTTAACTATATCAAGTATAAATATTTATAAAGCAAAATATAACATTGTACAAATAATTATATAGTTGTATAAATCTTAGAAGGAAATCTCCCTAAATCTTTGCAACAACCTCTAGTTGCAGTAATATTCTAAATAAACTTTTCAACTTCATTCCTCCCTGAGTTTTTAAACTTTTCTACAATGTGCATGAATTATTTTATAATGGGAAATTCATTAAAATGTTAAAATATCACATTTAAAATAATGTGATTTCACAGAGAAACATCTAACAAATAATTCTAATGATAAATGTGAAAGAAGCATTAGAAATGCACCATAATGTCATGTTACAAACCACACACACTAAAAGCTTATCTCCTAATTTAGCATATGAAAGCTTAGTCCATTTATATTTCCTCCATCATAGCCTCTAGAAAAAATACCTTCAAAGGGGAAAGAGCAGACAGGAAATAAATTAATACTTAGAAGAGAATTTGGGCTGATTATAAAGATAGATTAAAGCATATGTGTCTTGAGTTACAAACTAAAATTTTAAGGGAAAAATTGTTTTAGGAGAAAAGTCAAAATAACTTAACCAGCAAGAATAGAATACACATAAGGGAGCATGGCAGTGGGGGCTGAGAAAAGAGATTATCCACTCCCGAATTATTCACTCATGACTGAACTCTTAAATTAATTCTTACACAAGTGGTTTATGATCCTTGTTTTTCCTTGATCTCTAGTCCCTACCATTATTTTTGTGATGAAAAAGATCCATAAAGAAACAGACTCACATCAAGCCTAGTAAGTCTCATCAGTCTTTCCTTCCTACTCTGAACTCCAGAATTCGACATAAGCCCTGGTCTTTCTTTGCCCTGCTGGAAGTATGAACACCCAATGTGGTCAGTCTACCCCTGCCTGCCATTCCGTGAGTAGGATATTCACAAGGCTTTCTGATATTTTCTGACTCTGGGCTCTGCCCCTTCCTTGATATGAGCTATACCATTAACTAGGACCCGGTTCCACAGCTTCTGGCTGAGTTCTACCTTGTGCCTTCCTATTTCAATCCATCTTGAAACCAACAATGATCCTAATGTAGTCTATGTTCTATAATAAAAATTCAGGAAAATTATGTTTTTCTTAAAATATTTCAATGGGCATGTGACTTGAAACAAGGTGAAAGATCATCAATTAAGTAATTCTCATTATAATTTTGATATACAAAGAAAGTTCAACTGTGGCATTGTGATATGTATAATTCTTTTCTTCTCTGACTAAATGAATATAAAGTTCACTAGTCTTTGCTCATAATCCGTCTCTATCTTCTTGACCTTTCTTAAAGGTGTTTTAATTTCCTTTTTTTCATGGATGATAATTTTGCCATTAATTTTATAAGATGCTTTCCAAAATATACTCTGAAATTTGATTAATAGTTATAGGTCATTTTCCACATTTCATTATCAGAAACTATTGCTGCACATTATGGTAACACTAATAATGCTGAAAGATCCTGCAGTGATACGTAGCACTGGAAGAATACTAATCAAGGAAGCAGTTTATAACGTGTTCCTTTCCAATAATATTCTTGTTATACAGAGCTAATGTGTTATCACAATTATAAGTGTAGAAGCTAAATAAAAATAAAGGCATGCTAGCATCACATGAATCCATGTAAAAGATCAAGATTTCATTAGATTTTTAATGAGGCATCTATTTAAATGCTTACTACCTTCATTCATATGACATAGCCTATGTAAAGTGCTCTGTACAACAGTTTTGCCGATAGTGAAAGCTCAGCAAGGCCTTTACCCTTGCTTTCCTGTAGCAAATACAGTAATAAAAATGATTAAAAGCAAGAGGACTTCTGCTTTACCACCTAGCAATTACCAAAATCCTAAATAATGGTACTGAAAAGTTCCTCTAAAATCAAGACTATGATTTACAATCTGTGTGGAATTTAAACAGCAAGAGAAATTACTGTAGAAATAGTGTGTCTGTGGTTATAAATGCTGTCAATTTTAAAGAATGTTTTTATCACCATAAATTATTTGCAGTTTGATCATTTAAGGACTAGAGAGTTTTCTTAATCTTTTATGTACAGATTTTAAAGAGTTTATGGCTCTTTTTATGTATTTAGTTTTAACTCCATTGATAACTACTTTAAGGTAAACTCTAAATCCGTGTATCACCCAGAGGAAGCATAGCTCCAGGCGTACAGTAAGTAGACACCTAACACAATTGAATAAATGCAATGAATAGACACATTTGCATATACTGGTATAGACCCAGACATTTGCTACGCAATCTATTCATGAATATACCTGGCTAGTAGAATTATTACAAACATTTGCCAAGCCATAATAATTTACAAAGGTCAATGAACTAGAGGAACTCTAAAGATTTAAAAAATGCCCCAGGATTTTTTTAACTTATGTATGAAGACCCCTTCGATGATAACTTTGGAAGCATTGATGATCAGATGAAACATTGATCAACTGAAGGGAAAGAAATATTATTATGAAACAAGTATATTTTTCAGAAAGTCATTTTTTTTTTCTTAAGAATACAGTAAACATTTATTTAAGACAGTGGTTCTCAACCTTCTGGCCCTATAAATACAGTTCCTCATGTTGTGACCCAACATAAAATTATTTTCATTGCTACTTCACAACTGTAATGTTACTACTGGTATGAATCGTAATGTAAATATCTGATATGCAGGATGGTCTTAGGCGACCCCTGTGAAAGGGTCACTCGACCGCCAAAGGGGTCGCGACCCACAGGTTGAGAACTGCTGATTTAAGATAAAATACAAAGACCTACATAGCATGAATTAATGCAAATTCTTGTCCAACATTATTAACAATCTTTTAAAGAGTGTAAACACACAAATGAAGACCAGGATGGCTGTGCTCAGGCCAATCATGAGCAGATGTGTTTGTACTTCTCAGGGTCATGAGGCCACCTCGGGTCTCTCCGCTGATGGATGATTCAGGCTCAGCTCACTCTCTCTCATCACCACTGCTTTGTCATTATTCTCACATGGGCTTGCACATAGTCCACAAAAAGCTTTCTCTCTCATTTCTTGTTTTGATCTCGTTTCCCAGAGGCATATCCAGGTCTTGACATTAATTATAATTGCTTTTAAATTCTTGATTTCAAGCCCAAGGTTCTCAAGCTATCACCATGTGTATGCATTCACTTTGTGAATCCACCACCCCTATCCATTTTTCTGTCTTTATCCCCTTTCAATCAGTGTCATTCCAAGATCCATCGTAATAACCACTCTCTTGCATCCTTCATCTTCACGGCCTCTGCTTCTTCACCTTGGCTCAGACCAACACTACACAGACTACAAGCCATCAGCCTACCTGCAATCACATGCGTGGCCTCTCTCCTGCTCTTACAAATGAATTATCGCTATTCCCTCCACTGTTGTACTGGATCCTGTTCACTCTCACCTACTCAGTGAGTTTTCTCCTGAAATTATCAAACTCTTCCACCTTCCCCAAGCATCATTAATATCTTCTTGGTCATTGCCATCATCATAGGAATATTTCCCATCCTTAAAAATAAATCCCTCAACTTGTCTTACTCTTTAGCCTCCACATATGTGATAAATGGTATCAATCACCTTTGTCAGTTATTTATTCAAATAATATGAACAGGATATCACACACCCCACTTCTGTCCTCTCCTCCTCTTCTGGTGGAAGACATTCACTTACAGGACAGGAAATGGGGACCAGTTATCTCTCTCTTAAATCCCTATACGAGGAAAGACTTGGGAACAGTTAGAAATGAGATGGTCTGAAACACAGGAAATTACCCACAGGGTGTAACAGAATTCATGGTTCTATTTATGTTGATATAAAAGTGTAACATTTACCAGTTAAAAAGCAATCAAAACAGGAAATTAGAACAGAGGAAAAAATCAATGAACAGCTCTTCATTGAGCAATCCGTAGCTGCTGAGTGCAAAGATACTAAGGTTTAAGTTACAGATATCTTAGTCATGCCATACAATGCTATGTGGGATGCATTTCATGACCTGGGGTTTGCATGACTTAAGTTTCATTATGTAGTGATAAACTAGAATTTATTTCTATGCAGTTAACCTGCCTAAGAACTTGTGTACTTAATCTCATTAACAACTTATTCCAATGACCTCTATCAGATAGTTTTCTTTATATATACTTTTCCTTTATTACCCTTTATTGTGCTTTGCTTATATAAGTTGCTCTGTATGTTTAATGAATGAGCAAATCAACTATGTAACCTATTACATGGCAGTCAGCTCAGAATATATGTTTGCTATCTTTCATATGAAGTATTTTACAAAAAAGACATATATCATATTTTCAACTCTTCATCAATCAGTATAATTTTATGTTTTTTTCTATTGCAACTAATTTTACAGTAAATTCTCATATGCATAAAAATCTTATGTTCTAGTTCACTCAGTTTTATAAACATATCAGTCTAAGCTAGGCTAATCAAAGGCTATTGAACATTTCAAATACTAATTCATAGGAAAATATCATTTTCAGAAATATAACAACAATACACATCCCCATTTTGAATTAAAAAGAACGTGAATTTCCTCAAACCTTAACCCTTGGCTCGCTTACAATATATACTACACTTAGATATTTATTATTTGGTAGATTAAAGAAAATAATATTATTTTGAAATTTATGTCCCTGATTAGCACATTATGGTGAGAAATATTCATTGGTTACTTGCATTTTACTTCTGTGAATTGTCTGTTCATATTTTTTTTGCCTAGTTTTCTGTTCTTTCATTTATCTTTAATCAATACCAGAAATCTTATTATTTTAATGATATCAATACTTTGCCTATATTTGTGGCACGTATATTCTCTTGGCCCATTTTTCTACATTTTATGTTGAGTTTTTGCTTGTTATTATTTTTGGTATTCACTTTGCCAACTTGCACCAATCATTCATGTGTGGTTTCTGAATTTCCTTTCATACTTAAAAGTTGGCTCCATCTGTAATTTATAAATTTTTTTCCCAATGTTTCTTCTAATGTGTTTATAGTTTATTTTATACAGTTACATTGCTTATTTTTGAGATTTATTTCTGTATATGTTTTGAGTTATGTTCTTTAATTTTCTTCCAGATGGTTAGCCAATTATGTTAATGCCATCTAAACCACTGCTTTGTGCTAAAACAAAAATACTTCAAATACATATAACTCGAATACATGTTTGAACCTGTTCTGAACCCGCAGCTATATCTTCTAGAAATCATTCTTTCTATCTGTGGGAAGTTGGACACTACTGTGATGAACATATTTGGTAAAGTGAAAATTTCTCTTATAAAAAATTTCCTTGGCCTCATATATTTATACTTTCCATGTAATCTTTAATATAGTCTGATCCATTGCCAAAGAAATGAACCATCAGCCACAGCTTCCTAACCAGAACTGTCTAAACGTTATATGCCATTTGGGAGTGGGTAATGTGGTTATGATATCAAGCTTTCCTACACAGGATTGTGGCATGACTTTTCATTTATTCTGAATCCCTTTATGTCCTTTGACAAAATGTTATAGTTGTCATCAGACAGGTCTGGGAGTTTTCTTGTTAAAGTTATGTATTATGTTTTATATTTTGTCACTACTGTGAATTTACTGGCCTAGCAGGGCTTCCAAATCATACCAAAATAAGAAAGCATGGCATAATCCAACCATTACAAACAGTACCCTGTGTATGGAGACGAGTGGCATGAACCTTTGCTCACCTTTTCCATTGTTCCTTAAAAATAATCAGAAAACTCTCCCAGGTTGGCACTTGAAAGTAAACTAATCAAGCAATACTGCCTAGGCCTCAAATTTATCTCCTGCTTACTGACTATTTTTACAAACTATATTATCCAACCAAGCTATTTAACTTTCTTTTGTGTACCTACTTAGCTGCACACCTTCAGATCTGGTGGAACACTTTGTTTTTTTTTTTCTTAATTTTTTTATATCGTCATTTCCCACTGATTTGTAGAGAGAATGGGAAGGAGGAGTAGAGATGGAGAGAAAGAGACATCAATGTGAAAGAGACACATCAATTGGTTGGCTTCTGCAATTGGCTGGCTTCTGCACGAGCCCTGACCAGGGCAGGGAATTGAACCTGTAACCAAAGTATGTGTTCTTGACTGGGAATCAAACCCAAGACCCATCAGTTCATAGGCCTATGCTCTAACCACTGAACGACCGGCCAGGGCCTGTCAATGGCTCTTCCTTCAATTTCCTTATTGATAGCTTGAGCATAAAGGTGGTTTCCTACTTTTACCTAAATTAGTCCCTACTTATAAAAAATAAACAAACAAACAAAAAACTAGAGTCCCTTTTTGAGTAGAGTAACGATCCTTTATTGCCCCATTTAGACTATTGCTTTGTTGAGATGTTCTTGAAATTAGATAAGTTATGCCACTCTCACCCACTGTGGTTGTTAATTCAACATGCAAAAATCACATAATCCAATCACAGGATGCTTTGTTAATAACAATTCTCACTTATATTCTAGCACATGCTAAAAGAAGTGATTAAAAATGCTGACTTTCCAGCTTTCTTTAATTAGTTACTATCTCTTATTTACAAGGAACAAGACTTTTAAGAAATAATTTGTTTAGCTCTAAGCCTTCAAATTTTATTTATTTATTCATTTTTATGGCAAAGTAATGCTGAAAGAAGAAACAATCAAAATGTCAATTAGTTTTAAAGGGGAAATTCTTGTGTTCTTCCAGACCCATCCTCTCAGAAACACTGAGAAGGCAAATTTGCATCGGCCCAACATTATATTCACCTGTTATCACACATGCTAATTTTTCAGCCCTGTGGATACATTTTGACAGTTTATTAGACTTTATATTTTCTAAAGACGAATTATTTGACTTAGTGCATTTAATAGTATTAAAAGTTAGGTCCATCACCAAATCTGCCAAAACTTCATCAATATGTAAGTATGACTGTAAAGTTGTATTTGCCCTATGGGCTATTATTTCAAGAATATCTTCCTGAATTATGAAAAAAAAACATGGAGTCAAAAACAACTGTAATCATATATTTATATTAATTTGATAATGAATGCCAACAATCCACTAGTAAATCATGAATTTTTTTCCAATGATCATTATTCAATAGGAAAGAACTTTTTGTTTAAATACTCCCATAAGTATAAGTGGAATGTTTCTACCTGTTCTTTGACCGAGGCAAGAATGGCAGAGGTGGTTTCTGTTTCTGAGCCATCCCCGTTGGAGGTGGTTAGGCCAGGACTCAGGGAGCTGGTTTTCTCTGAGGCTGATGAAGGCTGGTCGGGGACAGGCATAGCTCCTGCAATGCAAGAGGACACGCTCAATGCAATCTGATGTTGTCACTGTCAACAAACACAAGTATCAGGCAACTCTAAGCCATATACTTTGGCAAAATGAAAATTATGAACTACAGAGAAAACCCATAACAAAATGGCAGAAGGGGAAACAAATAAATAGAACAGTTTCTCCTATAGCAACCCCAACCAAATTCCACAATACATGCACAACTTTGTGTTTCATCTTTGAGATAAATGGGGGAAGGAAAATGGAAAATAAGATTACAAGAAAGAGTAAAGATATAAAGAAATGTTGAGTTTAAAAAGAAGCTAGTCAAACCACTTTTACATATCTGTTAGGTAAATTTATTACTTGGGCATTGGTACATTTCAACCTAAAAAGAAAACCTGTTATGTTCCCCTTTCTACAGAAATCACAGAAAGAAATGGTTAATAATTTATAAATAATTAAGAAATAGCACAATTAACATAAGAAATTTAGTTGGCTTTGTAAAATATAGTAAATAACTAGCCCACTCCACAAATATTTACCAAGTTCTTACTCTGTGCAAAGCTCCTTAAATCTAGCAAAGCTCATTTGCCATAGTTTGTTTTGTCTGAGTTCATTTATGAAAGAAAGGAGAAACTCATAACATCATCCCAGTTCATAAATGAACACACATGCACAGGTTATACTAATATTTTATACCATTGCATTTGTCTTAAACAAATGAATAAGACCAAAATAATTGTTACATATGTTATCTAGCAATGCTCATCAGTATAGGAAATAATAATTAACTGAAAACATTTTTTGTTTTCTTTTCTTTTTTAATATATTTTTATTGATTTCAGAGAGGAAGAGAGGGAAAGAGAGAGAGAAACATCAATGATGAGAGAGAATCATTGATTGGCTGCCTCCTGCACGCCCCCCTACAGGGGGTGGAGCCTGCAACCTGGGCATGTGCCCTTGACCGCAATCGAACCCAGGACCTTTCAGTCCACAGGCCGAAGCTCTATCCACTGAGCCAAGCCAGCTAGGACTGTTTTGTTTTCTTAAATATATTTTTATTGATTTCAGAAAAGAAGGGAGAGGGAGAGAGAGAGAAATGCCAATGATGAGAGAGAAACACTGATCATCTGCCTCCTGCATATCCCCTACTTGGGGATCGAGCCTGCAACCTGGGCATGTGTCCTAACTAGGAATCAAACCTTGACCTCCTGGTTCATAGGTCAATGCTCAACCACTGAGCCATGCTGGCTGGGCAACTGACAACATTTTTAATGAGGCATTACAAAATCATTCATATAAAAGGCTAGGACTAAATAAAGGGTATTTTCTTACCTAAAGCTATCTTATTCCATGTCCCTCCAGGCACCTGTGCTCTGTGAATGCTAAAAGGTATTTCCTATTACACTGTGTCTGTACATTCTGGCTTTTACACTAAGTGACATAATTTTCATAGCAGCCCTAACACTATATTATTAGCTAATAATTTAGGGATATGCAAACCCAAAGGGCTCCATTACAAATTTTCCTTAAAATATGTGTAGGGGGAAGAAAAGGAGTCTAGGGAAAATAACCTGACAGGGCGAACTGACTATTAATTACTAACTGGGCAGGCCATGGTGGGTAGTCAATGCCCTAAGTCAATAACTTTAGTAAAAGGTTTTAAGCCAGCCTTGTCCATTGTTCTTGTGCATCTAGGTTAACATGCCTTTGAAATACCAAAAGTACTACCCCTTGATGAGAATATTAACCCTCAAGGGAACACATAATCTTGTTAACTCTCCTGTAATCCAATCCTCACTGTGCTTTTTCCAGTGTTCCTATATCCTCTCCTTAATTTCAATGCATAAAACACACTCCAAAGCAGTCTTCAGAGCAGAGATCTTGCACCCAGTATATGTGGCCACTCAAGTAAACTCATGAAAATTCTCTATAGATTTGGCCTTTTCTTATGCCAATAAATATATAATAAAAAAAAAAAACACAAAAAACTGGTCATCTAATTTGCTCATTGGAAATTTCCACTTAGTTTTAACTTGTTTTTAATTTTTTAGAAGTAAATTCTTTATACTGCTACCAATAGGGATTGGAACAGCATTGGAAAAACAAGTCTGTTACAAACAATATATACAAAGAGGGTTGGGGAAATAATACTAGGAAGCAGAGTTTGAAAAAAGAGTAAGGATCAAAGTAAATATAATTTGGTAAAATGCAACCATGGCTATTGAAAGTAGTTTAGGTGATGGATGCCAATAGTATTAAAGGAACAGATTTAAATAATTATGGTGGTGGAATCAGGTAGACAATAAAGTGCAGTTGTGTATTCAACTTGCTTTCATACCTGTTATTTTTATTTGTTCAAGTCTCAATTATGAGGATGTAGATAAACAGATGAACAAATGCTGTGTCCAGGTAAAATTGCCTGAAAGCCATGCCCTTAGGTTTAGGAGAGGTTTGGGAGATGAGGAAAGGGGGAGGGGTGGAAAGTAAGAAGAAAAGAAAAAGGCTAAGTCTCGTGTGGTTAGTGGAAGATGCACCTTTGGCTTTGCATCTGCACCCATAGCCATGCCTGTGGCTTCCAAAGGGGACTCTAAGGACAGCCCAAAGCTGAGAAAAGAGGAGTCATATATTTTAAATTATTTTCTAACATTTGTGATTTTTAAATGTTATTGGGCCTACGTGAATTCAGGCTCTGGGCCAGTATTATCATCAACACATTTTTTTTTTGACAAATTATATGAGGTCCCAAAGTTATTAAGTAACGTAAGTAGACCTAGAACCCAGATGTTCTCTCCTTTCATTCCTATTTTAGTGTTCTTTGATGTGTCAACCTATTTTGCATAACCTGTACTGTCTCCTAAATGCTGTCTACACACCAATTTATATGAAATGCAACTCTTAAAACTATGACAGTAACCTGTCATAATAAAATACGTGATTTAATAGGAAGGTATATCCTTAGGCACTTGACAATTCTGACCCACAGAATATAAATAATAATTTAGTCTGTTTATCTGCGCCCCCTTTCTCCTATAGCAATAAAAGAAAGAGAAGTGAAATTCACAAGGCTTATCCCCCTCAGACAAAGCTACTGTGACCCAAGGCAACCTCTGTGCCTGAACAAAAATGGTTTGGAATAATTTTCATGGTTCATAATTTTTCACATCCAGAGTTCATTGAACCACTTGGTCATCACTATGTATGGATGGTGAAGCCTATCAGCCTCCACTCCCGATCTCCTTATCTCACAGCACAGGGAGGAGCGGGAGGGCTGTGCAAAGTCTGCCAGAACAGAGCTATGGATCACTGAATGGTAAACATAAACAGCCTTAAGCCTCCTGACTTCACAGTCTATGGGTAAGTACTTCAGCTTTAATTAGAGATAATCCACTAAAAATTAGAAGTTAATCTATGCTAAATCCAAAAATGTAGACACACACACACACACACACACACACACACACAGCAAAGGAACAGCAATCAGCAGTAAACCCACCACCCCAGATAGTGTATGCACTTTGATGTTTTGGTATATATTTTATTGATTTTTTTTCTGAAATGACTCATTCTGCATTATAACTTTTACATAAGGGGGTCTCAACGTAATGCTTTTTAATTAAAAAATTTATTTTGCTCAGCAAAATATGAACTATATATATATATATATATATATATATATATATATATATATATATATGTAGGGCCTACGTGAATTCAGGCTCTGGGCAAATATATATATTGATTTCAGAGTGGAAGGGAGAGGGAGACAGAGAGACACATCAATGATGAGAGAGAATCATGGTTCGGCTGCCTCTTGCACGCCCCACACTGGGGATCGAGCCCAGACCTGGGCATGTGCCCTTGACCAGAACCAAACCTGGGACCCTTCAGTCCGCAGGCCGACGCTGTATCCACTGAGCCAAACCAGCTAGGGGGTGAACTACTTCTTATATCAACAAAACTTTTCTATAGTAATGTAACAAATATTTAGTACTCAATAACCACAGGTATTATAATTTATCTATCTTTTCTTTGCAATTTTTATTCCATTTTTACATTTTTGACATTTTTAATAAATTCCTAGATCTGGTATTGATGGAATGAGGACGCTGTGCATACTTCAGACTTTGAGGAGCCAAAACAAACTGCCCTGTTGCCCACCAGCAGTGCCCTGAGAACGTCCGCCCTCACATCCTGTCCTGCTTTCACCAACTGACAGAGAAAAATTCATCCCTTTGATTTTGTTTTTATTTGACGAGCACAGTGGACATTTTCCCACATACAACACCTACATATTTCCCATCCTACACACAACACCTTTTCATAGCCTTTATATAATTACTGTGTAATAAGTCTTTATATCCGTAGTCAAATGGGAATCTACAAACACCGAGACTGCATTTCAGACAAAGCCATCTTCAACAGGAGGAAAAGAGACAATGATAAGGAAAGAATAGTGTCAAATTTGGGGGGGGGGGAGAGGTAATTCTCTAGCAGAACTTACAAGTGCTATGTCTAGAAAATACAGAACAACAACAACAAAAACCCAGCAATTCCAAGTCATGTTGTTCTATACCTTCACATGCATGAGTAGTTTTATAGACCGAATTCCTTGCTCCCCAGAGCCACCTGCATCCCCACCCCACCCCACCCCCAAATACATAAATTGAAGCCCTAGTCCCCAGTGTAACTATATTTGTAGAAGGGGCCTTTTGAGAGGTAATGAAGGTTAAATGAGATCACAGGGTGAGGTCCTAATCCCATAGGGCTGTTGTCCTTAGAAGAAGAAGAGACCAGAGGTGTTACTCTCCACCTTGTGAAGACACAGAGAACAGGGTGGCTGCCAGGAAGAAGACTCGCTATAAATGTGCCCTGCCGGCATACTGATCTTGGACTTCTGGGTTCCAGAACTCTGAGAAAAAACACTTCTGTTGTTTAAGCCACCCAGGCTATGATATCTTGTTATGGCAGCCCAAGCAGACGAGAATGGGCAACATTAGATTGTTATCAGCTCCATCCTCTGAATCCCCTCAGGCGGCGGCTTGAGAGGATAGCTAATTGAGAAGAGTAGCAGGGTAAAACTATTTAACACAGCTCTCTGTTGACACCTTCACTGGATATATACTGTTGGCATCAGGAAAAGGCATGTGCTACTTCAAATCAGAACACCTGGGTAATCCAAGCTCACAAAAGAAAATGCCCACTGGTATGAAATAATCCTGGTACACAAAACACGATCTTAAGAACATCCATATTACCACCACTTTCAGTCAGGAGACAGTAAAACATTTAGAGAAATTGGCTGGGATGACAATACTAGCAAAAGCAGGTAGCCCCCATATAGTGAGGCTCCTTTTCTTTTTTTTTTTTTTTTTTTTTTTAATTTTTTTATTGCTTAAAGTATTACAAAGGGTATTACATATGTGTCCATTTTATCCCCCCGCCCTAGACAGTCCCCCAGCCTCCCCTATCCCCCAGTGTCTTATGTCCATTGGTTATGCTTATACGCATGCATACAAGTCCTTTAGTTGATCTCTTACCCCCCTACCTCCTGCCCCCCAACCCTCCCCGGCCTTCCCACTGCAGTTTGACAATCTGTTTGAGGCAGCTCTGCCTCTGAATCTATTATTGTTCAAAAGTTTATAATGGTCTCTATTATCCATGAATGAGTGAGATCATGTGGTATTTTTCCTTCATTGACTGGCTTATTTCACTTAGCATAATGCTCTCCAGTTCCATCCATGATGTTGCAAATGGTAAGAGTTCCTTCCTTTTTAGAGCAGCATAGTATTCCATCGTGTAGATGTACCACGGTTTTCTAATCCATTCATCTACTGATGGGCACTTAGGCTGTTTCCAAATCTTAGCTATGGTGAATTGTGCTGCTATGAACATAGGGGTGCATATATCTTTTCTGATTGGTGTTTCTGGTTTCTTGGGATATATTCCTAGAAGTGGGATCACAGGGTCAAATGGGAGTTCCATTTTCAGTTTTTTAAGGAAACTCCATACTGTCTTCCATAGTGGCTGCACCAGTCTGCATTCCCACCAGCAGTGCACAAGTGTTCCTTTTTCTCCACATCCTCTCCAGCACTTGTCGTTTGCTGATTTGTTGATGATAGCCAGTCTGACAGGTGTGAGATGGTACCTCATTGTTGTTTTGATTTGCATCTCTCGGATGATTAGTGACTTTGAGCATGTTTTCATATGTCTCTTGGCTTTCTGAATGTCCTCTTTTGAAAGGTGTCTATTTAGGTCCTTTGCCCATTTTTTGATTGGATTGTTTATCTTCCTTTTGTTAAGTTGTATGAGTTCCCTATAGATTTTGGAGATTAGGCCCTTATCAGATATGACATTGGCAAATATGTTTTCCCACACAGTGGGTTTTCTCGTTGTTTTGTTGATGGTTTCTTTTGCTGTGCAGAAGCTTTTTATTTTGATGTAGTCCCATTTGTTCATTTTCTCTTTAGTTTCAAGTGCCCTAGGAGCTGTATCAGTGAAGAAATTGCTTCGGCATATGTCTGAGATTTTGTTGCCTTTGGATTCTTCTAGAATTTTTATGGTTTCCTGTCGTACATTTAAGTCCTTTATCCATTTTGAGTTTATTTTTGTGTATGGTGTAAGTTGGTGGTCTAGTTTCATTTTCTTGCATATATCTGTCCAATTTTCCCAACACCATTTATTGAAGAGACTATCTTGGCTCCATTGTATGTTCTTGCCTCCTTTGTCAAATATTAATTGAGCATATTGGTTTGGGCCGATTTCTGGGCTCTCTATTCTATTCCATTGATCTATATGCCTATTCTTGTGCCAGTACCAGGCAGTTTTGAGAACAGTGGCTTTGTAATACAACTTGATATCTGGTATTGAGATCCCACCTACTTTGTTCTTTTTCAGGATTGCTGCAGCTATTCGGGGTCTTTTTTTATTCCAGATGAATTTTTGGAGAGTTCGTTCTAGATCTCTGAAGTATGCCGTTGGTATTTTAATGGGAAGTGCATTGAATTTATAGATTGCTTTGGGTAGTATGGACATTTTAATGATGTTGATTCTACCAATCCATGAACACGGTATGTTCTTCCATCTGTTTATGTCTTCCTCTATATCTTTTTTCAACGTCCTGTAGTTTTCTGAGTAGAGGTCTTTTACCTCTTTAGTTAAGATTATTCCTAGGTAGCTTAGTTTTTTTGGTGCGATGGTAAACGGGATTGTTTTTATAATCTCTCTTTCTGAAAGTTCACTATTGGTGTATAGAAATGCCTCAGATTTCTTGGGGTTAATTTTGTATCCTGCTACATTGCCAAATTCATGTATTAAGTCTAGTAGCTTTTTGATGGAGTCTCTAGGGTTTTGTATGTATAATATCATGTCGTCTGCAAATAAGGACAGTTTTACTTCCTCTTTTCCAATTTGGATGCCTTTTATTTCTTCTTCTTGCCGAATTGCAATGGCTAACACTTCCAGTACTATGTTGAACAGGAGTGGTGAGAGGGGGCATCCCTGTCTTGTTCCTGTTCTTAGGGGAAATGGTGTAAGTTTTTGTCCATTGAGAATGATGTTGGCTGTGGGCCTGTCATATATGGCTTTTATTATGTTGAGGTATGATCCTCCTACTCCCACCTTGCTGAGAGTTTTTATCAAAAATGGGTGTTGAATTTTGTCAAATGCTTTTTCTGCATCAATTGATATGACCATGTGGTTTTTTTCTTTCAATTTGTTTATGTGATGTATCACGTTTATTGATTTGCGGATATTGTACCATCCTTGCATCCCTGGGATAAATCCTACTTGGTCATGGTGTATGATCTTTCTGATGTACTGCTGGATCCGATTTGCTAAGATTTTGTTGAGGATTTTGGCATCTATGTTCATGAGGGATATTGGCCTGTAATTCTCTTTCATTGTGTTGTCTTTACCTGGTTTTGGTATTAGGGTGATGCTGGCTTCATAGAATGAGCTTGGAAGTGTTCCTTCCTCTTGAATTTTTTGTAGTAGTCTGAGGAGGATAGGTTTTAGTTCTTCCTTGAATGTTTGGTAAAACTCCCCTGTGAAGCCGTCTGGTCCTGGGCTTTTGTTTGCTGGAAGCTTTTTGATGACTGCTTCAATTTCTTCCATAGTTATTGGCCTGTTGAGATTTTTAGATTCTTCCTGATTGAGTTTTGGAATGTTGTATTTTTCTAGGAATTTGTCCATTTCCTCCAGGTTGTCTAGTTTGTTGGAGTAGAGCTGTCCATAGTATTTTTTAACAATCATTTGTATTTCTGTGGGGTCTGTTGTTATTTCACCTCTTTCATTTCTGATTTTGTTTATTTGGGTCCTCTCTCTTTGCTTCTTGGTGAGTCTGGCTAGAGGTTTGTCAATCTTGTTTATCCTTTCGAAGAACCAGCTCTTGGTTTCATTGATTTTCTGTATTATTTTTTTGGTCTCTATGTTATTTATTTCTGCTCTAATCTTTATTATCTCCTTCCTTCTGCTCACTCTGGGGTTTTCTTGTTGCTCTCTTTCTAATTCTTTGAGTTGTAGAGTTAGCTGATTTACTACCATTTTTTCTTGTTTTTTGAGATAGGCCTGTAGAGCTATAAACTTCCCTCTCAGGACTGCTTTCATTGTGTCCCATAGGTTTTGGATTGTTGTGTTTTCATTGTCATTAGTTTCCAGGATGTTTTGAATTTCTTCTTTGATTTCATTGGTAACCCAATCAATATTTAATAGCATGCTATTCAGCTTCCAGGTGTTTGAGTATTTTGGGTTGTTTTTATTGTAGTTTATTTCTAATATTATGCCATCGTGGTCTGCGAAGACGCTTTTTATGATTTCAATCTTCTTGAATTTGGGGATACTTTGCTTGTGACCCAATATATGGTCTATTTTTGAATATGTGTCATGAGCACTTGAGTAGAATGTATATTCCGTGGCACTGGGGTGAAGTGTTCTGAAGATGTCTATTAAGTCCATCTGATCTAGCGAGTCATTTAGTATTGCTGTATCTTTGCTGATTGTTTGTCTAGAGGACTTATCCAGTGATGACAGTGGTGTATTAAAGTCCCCTACTATGATTGTATTGTTGTCGATCTCTCCTTTGATATCTTCCAGAAGATTTTTTATGTATTTGGGTGCTCCTGCATTGGGTGCATATATGTTTATCAGGGTTATATCTTCTTGTTGTATTGATCCTTTTAGTATTATGAAGTGGCCTTCCGTATCTCTTGTTATGGCCTTCACTTTGAGGTCTATTTTGTCCGATATAAGTATTGCTACCCCAGCTTTCTTTTCTTTTCCATTAGCCTGAAAGATATTTTTCCATCCCTTCACTTTCAGTCTGTGTGAGTCCTTTCTAATGAGGTGGGTCTCTTGTAGACAGCAAATGTATGGGTCATGATTTTTTATCCATTCAGCCACTCGATATCTTTTGGTTGGAGCATTTAGCCCGTTTACATTTAAAGTTATTATTGAAAGGTACTTGTTTGTAGCCATTTCTTTTTTTGTGTGTGTGGCTGTTTTCTTTCTGGGATTTTTATTTCTTCTTTTTACACCAGTCCCTTTAGCATTTCTTGCATTGCTGGCTTGGTGGTGATAAACTCCCTTAGCCTTTTTTTGTCTGTGAAGCTTCTTATTTCCCCTTCAATTTTGAATGATAGCCTTGCTGGATAGAGTATTCTTGGATTCAGTCCTTTGCTTTGCATCACTTTGTAAATTTCCGTCCATTCTTTTCTGGCCTGATGTGTTTCTGTTGAGAAATCATTTGATAATCTAATGGGAGATCCCTTGTATGTAACTTTCCGTCTCTCTCTTGCAGCCTGTAAGATTCTCTCTTTGTCCTGAACATTTGCCATGGTAATTATGATGTGTCTTGGTGTGGGTCTTTTCGGGTTCACCTTGCTTGGGACTCTCTGGGCTTGTGTGACTTTTTTCTTCCCCACCTCAGGGAAGTTTTCTGATATTATTTCTTCCAATAGGTTTTCTAATCCTTGTTCCTCTTTCTGTTGTTCTGGCACCCCTATTATTCGTATGTTGTTTCGTTTCATGTTGTCCCAAAGCTCCCTTAGGCTCTCCTCCTGTCTTTTAATTTTTTTCTCCAACTGAAGTACAGTTTGGGTGTGTTTTGCTTCCCTGTCTTCTAATTCACTAATTCGGTCTTCCGCTTCTCCTAGTCTACTGTTGATACTTTCAATGGTGTTCTTTATTGCAGCTATATCGCACTTCATTTCTTCTTGGGTCTTAGTTAAGTTGTCGATTTTTTCATCTGTTTCTTCTTGCTTCTTGGATAAGTTGTCGATTTTTTCCTCCATCCGGTGTATGCACTCTAGGACCCTTATTCTGAATTCTTTTTCTGTCATGTTGTATGCCTCTGTATCACTTAGCTGCTTTTCTGGTGAGTCCTCCTTTTCTTTCCTTTGGGGATTTCTTTGTCTACCCATGTTTGATCTCACTGACGTATATAGATATTGAGTCGTTCAGTGGCTGCTCCCTAGGTGGCAGTGGCTCCTCGGGCTGTGGTTGCTCCTTGGGCGGTTGTGGTAGCAGCTGCTCCTCTGTTGTTAGCGGGTCTTCTGATGGGTGCTGTTCACAGCTGTTGTGGCTCTTCTGGCTGGTGGAGGGAGGCTTCACCCACAGCAGCTGTTCCTCAGACAGAGCGTGTGGAGATCAGGAGGCCGCTGTTGCTTGGATCTGCTGCGTTGATTTAAAGGCACAAAATACAACACAACAAGGCACAACGTACCAGGCACTGAACACAAATGAATTACGGTATTAATAACCCCAAATAAAGATGGCCACCCAAGCTAAGAGAGTTGGGGGGTAAGGAAGAAAGAAGAGAAAAAGATAGAGAGAAAAACAGAAAAAAGAGAAAAAAAAAAGAAGAAGAAAAAGAAAAAAAAAGAAAAATAGAATGAAGTAGAAGAGGGGAGGAGACTATTCATATGAGGAGAAAACTCCGATAGAACCGCCACTAATCCCAACAAATTCCAGCAACGGATCTCTGGAGTGAATACAAACTACAAACAGCCAATAATATCAAGTGAGGCAAGGGAAAGCAGAAGCACAAAAATAACTGGCCGGGGTTGGGGTGGGGAGGGGGAATGGGAGACAGAAAAAGAAAAAGAAAAAGCAGAACAACCTCACATACAATCCTTAAAGAAAAGAAAAGAAAAAAAAAAACAACACAATATACTCAACAATCGAGCAAGCAACAACAGAACAATAGAGAAAAGGAGAGAATAAAAAAATTTGGATAGTGAAGAAAGATAAGGGAGAGGTGGATAAGGATTTAGAGCAGGTGATTGGAAAAGGGATATATAAGTAGGGTGAAATTTAGACAGGGCGTATGAAGAATAGGAAAAATCTAAAGCAGGAATAGGGTAAGAGAAACAGGACAGCAAAAGGGGAAAAGTGGGGAAGAGAGTTTTAGCACAGCAGCACAATTGAGGTAGAGGAAAATGATGCTAAAGGAACGATGAAAATAGAATGGAGAACCTTAGTCCCAAAATAAAATAAAGAGAAAATAAAATGACACTTTAAAAAAAAAAAATGGTAAAATGGCAGCAGTAATAATACTGGTTAAAAATAAAAATGTAGTAATTAAAAGGGTAATATCAGGTGATGAAAAAAGAAAATAAATGGTTTCTTAGTTAAAAGGTGAAACAATAATTAAAAAAAAATAATTAAAAAAAATGGGCTGTAATGAAGGTGCTTCAGATCTTATGCTCCTCTTTTTGGCACACCAGGTATTCAGGAGAATGTTGAATTTTCCTCTGATACACTGTTCCTCTGTGTTGTAAGCCACAGTCCTGATTTTAAGGCAGGCTACATTGGTTTCCCAGACAGCCCTTATCTGTATTTACAGAAGAGTCAGTTCATGGCTCTGCCTCTGGGTGGCAGTGCATCGGGATTGACCTCCGAGGGTATAGGACCTCTCTGACCAGGTGTTCTCTATTGTACCGGAAGCTGGTTTGGGAATGTCCTCCGCCCAGAGCTGGTTTTCCAGTAGTCACTCCCCGCTCTGTTTCCCAGGCTCCCCCAAAACAGCCTTCCCTTACAAGCTCTGTGACTGACCCCAACTGGGTAGTCCCTTGCACTGGGTTCAACAATCAAACGCACAGATTTAAGAGCCTGGGAAGTTGTGCGAACTCGCAATGCTTCACCTTCCAAATCTGCGCGAAGTCTCTGCGCGCGCTCTGGCTCCTGGCACCGAGTAGCCGGCAAACTGGCGTAATCTGAGGCTGCCCGTTTGTGTCCTGTCCAACTGTGGGCTTATTTATAGTGTTCCCTTCTGCCAGCAGCCCTGGGGGTGCCCTTCCACACTCGTGGGTCACGCTGGCTCCAACGGCCGCGGTCTTTGTGGGGCGCAGAGCCCCCACCCCCCTGCGCGCGTTCCACTCTCCAACCTAAACTGCAAACCGCACCTTTGGGGAAAGTCTAACCTTTCTGTGGGGAGAAGCCGAGTTCCTCTGAGTTCACGTAGTCGCGCTGCTTGAGAGCCGTTGTTGCCGGGTTAGTAGCTGGTCTCTGGATGCCGGCGACAGTCACCCGAGATGGTATGGTCTCCGCGGCTGTGCCGGCGCACCTGGAGAGGTTTCAGCCTCAGCCTCTAACCGTTCCCTTTATCTAGGCTTTCTCTGTCTTTCCTGGCTGCAGACTGTCTCAGCTGAATCTCCTCTGCTTATTCGGGCTGTATGCTACCCGTTTCAGCTGCCCGCCCTTATCTGCTCCGGGACAAGGCACCGACACGTCTGTCTAAACCTCCGCCATTTTCTCTCCGCTCCTTTTCAATTTGAACTCTTATATTCACATGTAATAAGATTATGAGGTTCACATGAATATTCTAAATTTTTATTTCCCAAACATGAGTACTATAAATTTACATTATACTCGGTAACATGTTAAAATCATATCTAGCCCAGCCGGTGTGGATCAGAGTTAAGCGCCAACCTATGAACCAGGAGATCATAGTTCCATTCCCATTCAGGGCACATGCAGGCTAGATCCCCAGTGTGGGGTGTGCAGGAGGCAATGATACTCTCTCATCATTGATGTTTCTATTTCTTTCTCCCACTCCCTCCCCCTCTGGAATCAATAAAAAAAATACTTTTAAAAAATCGTACCTATCTTTTGGAAGGCCAAACTCTTGTTCTCAATTCAAGGACTACATTCAATGTTATATTTTACTGACCTCTATCACACAGAAAGAAAATAAAAGTATTATTTTGCATTAAATAATTTAAATTTGTTAATTATTTAGCCACTTCTCTCCAGAAACTGATGACTTTAGCATCAAGATATAGCCATCGTCAACAAAATAACTGATGAGTTCTTGTATTGCGCAATCATCCAATTCACCTGATAGCAACTCTAGACAGAAACTACACTCTGATGTGAATGGGGGAATGTAAAAATTGAGGTTTTCTAAACACTACTTGTTAAATGTTATTTTTTTCTCTTTCTTTAGGCAGGTCACTTTTTATCCTTTGCCTTAAAGTTGCTAGACACTTCTAAAATCTCTTCTTCCTTTTAGCTGATGGCTTCAGCTGGAGACTCTCTGGTGTTAACACCCTTGGTTTCCTGTCCCTCACACAAAACCAACAAGTAAACAGAGTATGCTGCCACACCTAGCCTTATCTCCTTTTTTCAGGTGTCCCATCTTCTTTAAGAAAATCCCCCTCCCAGTTCTCCAACCTGTTTTCTAAAACACAGAAATGTTAGCACAATAGACTGACCTTTAGTTTTGCTCCCATTGTTAGGCATCACTTTCATAATTTGTCATCACTTCATGCCCAAGATCATAATGATTGGTCACTAGGATACTTCAAATATTGTTATTTATATATCTATGTACATATGCAATTTAATGTATTAAAATTGAATAATTTAACACATTGAATGGATTTTTATAGCCTACCACTCCACAGGGACATTTAAAAGACCACAATTATGTAAAATTGAAAAATAAGCATAACCACCTTATTAATATTAGGGTGCAGAGAATGTGTAGATTAATATAAATTAGCAACATGAACAAGAATATTGAATACCTCATTTGCGCAATCATTCTGCTCACCAAAACTGCACTTCTGTATTGTAACTAGTATGTCACTACCAAGAGAAATGGCACAGCATCATTCATTGTACACACAAAAAATATCCATCCCTGCTTCTTCCTTTCAAAGAGAAATTAAAAATTACAGCTTTTCCTAATAATATACATAATATAATAATTAATGGTTGTTATAACTAAATACAGTTAGGGCAGAAACTCAATCTTTCTTGTTCTATGTTCAATTCCCCACACTTAGTTCACTATCTATTATGCACCCAGTTAATAAATACTTGTTGAGTTAATGTATGCACCATTATTGTAAAATCAATAATGGTTGCTTAGTAGAGCATGTAACATAAGTAAAATGGGCTTTGCATTAGGAGCATTTCTCTAAATAGCATTTGAGATGACACCTTTTTATTTAGATTCAAGAAAGCTGCTTTCTGAAATTGTAGGACTAGTGTAAGGTTTTTGCCTTAGTCCACTGCCCAAATATATACTCCCTGGGTTGTTGGCTTCTAAGATGGAGCCATCAATCAAGCAGGCTCTGGGGCTCCTGGGACTTGATACTTGCAACTTGTAACTTGCAAACAGAATCTGGGAAAAACCCATGAAGAGCACCATGCATGGATGGGAAGAAGCACTGAGCCATATTTGGAATCTACAGTTACAAAGGTGCCAGCAGGCAAAGCCAGGAGGTAGAGAAATGTCCAATTCTATCAGACAAGGTGAGGGTGAGACATGAGATATTATTCATGGAGTGAGAGACACAAGTCTCTTGGTTCTGCAGTGGAAGACATGATGGTAGGGTGGAGAGCTATATAATCTGAGTGCCAAGTTCACAGGTCAACACGGGATGATTGCTCTGTGTGTTCTGGGAACATTAAGAGGTTGAACCTTACTAACATGGAAGGTCAGGAAATCCATTTTGGGTCAGCTATTAATCACTGAAGAAAATGGGACCAACCTAAATATCACCACAGTCTTAAGGCCACCTGAATTGTTATTCTTAGTGACATAAACTCCACTCTCAAGTTCCATTGCTCCTCCTCTAACACCTTACACCAGTGACGCACCAACCTCCAGGTGTTCCGAACACACCTTAGTGAGTCAAATTTCCCTTCCTGTAGGCTTTTATCATCTCCAAGACTTGTTTGGCTGTCAAATTCTTCCTGTATCATGGTGCCATAGATGCATTTCTTCTTCTCTGTAGCCTTTTTGAATAATCCGACAAATCATTTCCCCTTTCATTACCTTTGTGAAATTTCCTCAAGCATTGTGAGCTGTAATGATCTTGCTTCTTTCGGGATTTTTGAAAACCTCTTGATGTTGCTGAAATTAGGATGCTTCTTAATGTGACTATCGTACCCCTTTCCTTTAAACCATTTGGGATGGATTTTCTGTCACTTACAACTAAAAAGAATATTAAATCAATGGTATATCACTCACTATCTTAGATTTATGGAAACACCATATATTTTCCATGATGTGTCTCCTAATTGATTATTAATTCTTTGAGCACAGAAACTGTCTTATGCATATCTATAGCCACAGGGTCTAAAGTAGTGCCTGGCAAAGAGGTGGCATCATTAAATGCTTACTGAATAAGTTCTAATGAAGGAACATTTATAATTCATCATGAGCTCTACTTAAAATTATCATAGGGTTTTACACTTACAACAGTGACTGGCACATAAATGTCCTATAAATCTTCCCAAGTTTATAAAATAGAAATGCTCAAATTATTGAGTTTGGGAAATATATACTATTAAAGTAGCCAAACCATGTATAATTTTACTAACCACACATATGTCTACATTTCTGGGGGGAATATATCTGGACAAAATTAATGATTGTGATAATAACAATATATAATTTCAGGGCTCATCTTTACTGAAAATAAAAAAGACAGTGACCCAATTCTGGAATCCATAACCATCCAAGCTCCCCTAGATTCCATGAATGTTTTAACAGCTGATTTCACGAGTTTAGTAAGCTATAGGAGCATTTCTTCTTATGCCAGAGAAGTAAAGTCTAAGATGCTGCAATTAGAGACCCGTCACAATGATGGCAGGTTGAACAGAGATTGACATAGGCACAATACCATCCATCTTTACTCTCCCTAAATAGGAAGGAGTTTTCTAATTCATTCCATAACAAAGAGGCTCAGTGGTAGATTGACTATTCTTTTGGCTGGAACTTCAGAGAAGCATGCTTAGTACAGCTTCTAACACAGTGCTTTCACACACATTGACTGCCCAGAACATACTGTTGCTGCCATATGTCCCTGGTGCTGGAGTCTCCCTTCCCACAGCTCCTAAAGACTCACCATCCATCTCCTACACTGTATCACTGAACCACAGCTTTTAAGCTTATAAATGAAAAGCAACCTGTCTTCCCAAATATTCTTCCTAATAATAGTTTAAATAAATATGCAGCTTTTATTTTATTTTATATTCCTCTACTAATCATAAACTGACAGGACAAAGTCTGGTAACAAAAAATAAAATAAATTCAAAAATAATTCTCTAGCCAAAACCGGTTTGGCTCAGTGGATAGAGCGTCGGCCTGCGGACTCAAGGGTCCCGGGTTCGATTCCGGTCAAGGGCATGTACCTGGGTTGCGGGCACATCCCCAGTGGGAGATGTGCAGGAGGCAGCTGATTGATGTTTCTCTCTCATCGATGTTTCTAACTCTCTATCTCTCTCCCTTCCTCTCTGTAAAAAATCAATAAAATATATTTAAAAAAATAAAATAAAATAATTCTCTAAAGCCAGTCCACAGTTTAACTACTGTCAAGTACCAACTCTGACTGTCACAATCTATCAGACAAAAAGCCCCCAATGCCAGTCACACATTGGCCTGCACCATGTTCTCACTTCATACTACTTGAAAGTGTCGACTCAAATTATGGGAATTTGCCCTGCATATTGATTATAAATATTGCCTGCCACTTCACAATTTCTCATGATACTGGAGCTCAACCACACTTCTCCCCTCCCACAACACCCGCCCCCCCCAAAAAAAATTACTATCAATGGGCACTCAAGAACAAAATCTCACACTGGAAATATCCTCACTCCTTAGCCAATATGTATAGCCCATCACAACAGGGGAATTGCCATTGCTTTACATCTAACTACAGAACACAGAGTTTCCTATTCTTAAAGAACTTCAGTTGCTACCACTGATTTGAAACTTTTTAAAATAAGTATCTCCACTGGCCTTAAAAGGACAAGAGTAAAAACAAACTAAGTAAGAGCCAGAATAACTTTAGATAGTTGCCAAGATATGTTGACATTTTTTACCCACAGACAAGAAATTTTGAAATTTTAAGAGATATAATTAGCATGTTACAACCCACAATTTCTTTTCTTAGCAAGTTAAATCTAAATTATATCTGTACAAGAGGTTTTATTGTACTTGTAAAGGCTATGCAGCAAAATACCTCTTATTGTCTTGTACATATATATTCATTAAATATTACACATTGGGAGGTCAAATATCCCATTATTTGACCAATAAATAACTTGAAATGGATTTATAACTGGATATTATGAAAAGAGATTATCAATACCTAACCCAATTTTTGCCAATTTGTGTTCGGGTTTTCTAGTCTTTGTTTCTATGAATTTGGCTTTTTTAGATCCCTAATATATATGAGTTCATACAGTATCTGTCTCTCTCTGTCTGACTTTTTACTTAGCATAATGCCTGCAAGGTCCATCCATGTTGCCACAAGTGGCAGAATTTCCTTCTTTCTCAAGGCTGAAGATACTAGTATATTCATCTCTTCTTTAACCATTCATCCATTGATGGACACGTAGGTTGCTTCCCTATCTTGGCTACTGTGGGTAATGCTGCAATGAACACGGGGGTGCAGATATCTCTTCAATATGCTGTTTTCATTTTCTTACAATATGTACCCAGAACACAAATTGCTGGATCATGTGGTAGTTCTACTTCTAAGTTTTTGAGGAACCCCCATACTGTTTTCCATAGTGGCTATACCAAATTACATTCCCCAAAACAGTGTAGAAGGATTCCCCTTTTTCCATATCCTGGACACTTCTCCCTTGTTTTTTCCCATTCCAAAGATTTGATGCGATATGTCACTGTGGTTTTTATTTCCCTGATGATTAATGTGCTGAGCACTTTTCATATACATGGCTACTTATATGTCTTCCTTGAAAAAAATGTCTATCAGTGTCGCTGTCCATAAAATGACGTTTTAAACTGTAGAATGCATCAGACAAAACACCAATTCCAACCACACAGAAAAAAAATGTCATCTTTCACTCTATGACTTTTCAAGTGAGTGTTGTTTCTCTTACAGCACTTAATCCACTTTACTGAGATTACAGATAAAAATCTTCTGACCCTCACATCAAATGTATATAGTAATTACTAGAAACTTCATTTCATAAAAGAATAATGACACTTAAAAAATGAATAGCAAGTCCAGTGTCAGAAGTCAGAAGTCAACAGTGATCATGGATTTTAAACCAAACATCCGACATCTCATAAATCATTCTAATTAGACTTCAAGATTCTCAAGGTTTGAATGTAATAATTTTTATTACACTTTACAAAAATAATTACAAAACAATGTTCATCAGTTTGGGGGAATAATTTTTATGACTGTAATTTTAAATAAACCTAAATCTTGAAGATAGAATGTCATTTTTTTAAGTCATCATGATGCCTACATTTTTTAATATGTTATGAACCCCTTATCTTCTCTGAGGCCAGACTTGTTCAAACTCCCAAAGGCAAACTTCAGGAAAGTTGTTTGAAAATAAATTTCTCTATATATGTTTCCAGTATTGTATATGTGTTCTCTATATGTTTCCAGATACCATTTATCTACTGTATTTTTAAAGATAATTTATTTCACAATTAAAGTATTCTATATATGGGGACAAGTCTCTTTCCAACATTAGTTTTCCCACTTTTTTCTTTTTCTAAATGTTTGTATCTGTCATTATCAGCAATGGCCAATCTCTAACACACAAATTATCCCTGAATAGAATGTCATATATTTTGGTATTCAGTTCTTATAAAATTAGTGAATTATAAGATTTCAAGTATTTAAAGAATTTAAAGAAATAAGCCTAACCCTTATAAAAAAGCAATTGTGGCTTTAGGTCTAGCAGGGGTGGGCAAACTTTTTGACTCGAGGGCCACAATGGGTTCTTAAACTGGACCGGAAGGCCAGAACAAAAGCATGGATGGAGTGTTTGTGTGAACTAATACATGTTAACACTGCTGCTGGTGAAGGAGCGGAGGGGAGAGCAAGGGAACCCTCCGCTCTTTCGGCTCCGCGGGCCGGATAGAACAGCCGAACGGGCCGGATCCGGCCCACAGGCCGTAGTTTGCCCACAGCTGGTCTAGAGACAGCAATAAAGTTTTTGCCAATTAAGTAAATAATTCATACGTTTTATGTGGCAATATTATGGTGCTATTGTTGGTCTTTCTGAAAAAAAAAAACAAAAAAAAACAGTGCAAGATAAACCTGATTATAATCAATATTTTTATGAATCTATTTATTGTCAATCTTTTTACTACCTCCAAAAGATGACTCATATATGAAATTTCAATCAAGAATGACAATATTGAAAAAGAAGACAGCGTAGGTAAATGCCTGTACTCACCACCTCCCACAATCACATCAAAATTACAACTAAAATACAGAATAACCATCATCCATAGCTGCTGGGAAGCTGGCTGAATAAAGTCCTACGACTAGAGAAGAAGAAAGCACACTGAGACTGGTAGGAGGTGCACAGATGCAGAATGGGCTGGGCAGCAACCCACAAGTGTCGCTTTTTTAATCTGGAGAGAGATGGTCTCTGCGGAGGCTGGCCCGGAGGAGCAAGGGATCCCAGCCTCACTCCAGACCCCCAGCCCAGGGTCCCAGAGCTGGGAAAAGAAGTGCCCTACGAAGTCCCTACAGGCCGTAAGAACGATGGGCTGTAAAAACCAGTGTGGATTGGGGCTCAGTGACACAGAGGCTGCTGGAGAACCAGCTGTTCCTCTTAAAAGGCTGCCACCATGAACTGAACTTAAAAGGTCCTGTTTCCTCTGAGCTCCAGGGGGAGGCTCTGGAGAACACAGACACATACGAGGAGGAACTGGATTGTCTGGAATCAAGGCAGAAACTCAGGGGTGGTTTTCTCCCAGACAGAGGTGCTTGTAGGGATCATTGTTCCAGAGCTGGGACCTCCCCAGTTACAGGGCTGACTGGCAGCCATTTCTGTTTCCCTGGTGATTCCCCAAGACCCCGCCTCATCCAATTTACAACCCCACCCAAGCTGGGTACAGTGGCTTTTGCATATGAATGCCCTGGGCTTGCTCAGGCTAAAATCTCTCAACAAGCTTCAGCTGGGTAAGGGAGTCTCAAACCTATTAATAAAAGGCCAAAGATCCAGCACCAGCACCAGCACCAGCACCAGCCTGCCTTGCTTCATAACTGGGCTTCATCTGGGCACTTCCAAACCCAATACAAATAGGAGGAATCCACTGATCTCTCTGTAGTGCCTGTTGAGTGGCCCCAGGCAGTGGCTAACTTTGCACCTTTCTGGAGACCCAAGAGCCAGTGTACCCAGTGGTCAGTGTCATACCATACCAGATTACAACTCTACACATCCATAAACAACACACTCAAGGGGCAGGCTCAGTGAGCACCAAAGCCCCACTGAAGCAAGTTCTGCTCCATAGGGGTGTCTCCTACACAGCAGATCTCCCACCATAGTCAAAGCTGGTCCTCACAGCCAATTGGCCTGGAAGTCAATTCCTCCGCATGACACCAATAGCAATAAAGTCTCAACAACAACAAGACTGTGCTCACAGCCCACAAAAGGGTGCACCCAGAGCTCCCAGCTCAAGTGACTGGGGAGGCTAAGCCACTGGGCCCTATAAAACACCTACTACAAAAGGCCACTCTACCAACTAAAGGAAAATTAGCAGCTCTACTCAATACATAGAAACAAACACAGGGAAGCAGCCAAAATGCGGAGACAAAGAAACATGTTACAAATGAAAGAAATGGAAGAAAGCAAACTACTGGATATAGAGTTCAAAACCACTGTTACAAGGTTACTCAAAAATCTGCTAGAAACCTCCAAAAAAATGGAAAAGCATCAGTCAGAAATTAAGCATACACTGACTGAAATAAAGAATAATATACAGGGATTCAACAGTAGAAAATTCTAAGAATCAAATCAACAATTTGAAATATGAGGAAGCAAAAAACACCCCACCAGACCAGCAAAAAAGAAAAAAGAATCCAAAAATATGAAGAGAGTATAAGGAGCCTCTGGGACAACTTTAGACATACCAACATTCACATTATGGGGGTGCCAAAATAAGAGAGAGAGCAAGATATTGAAAACCTATTTGAAGAAATAATGACAGAAAACTTCTCCTACCTGGGGAAAGAAATAGACTTACAAGTCCAGGAAGCACAGAGAACCCCAAACAAGAGGAACCCAAAGAGGACCACACCAAGACACATCATAATTAAAATGCCAAGGGCTAAAGACAAAGAGAGAATCTTAAAAGCAACAAGAGAAAAGCACTTAGTTACAAGGGAATGTCCATACAACTGTCAGTTGATTTCTCAACAGAAACAATTCAGGCCAGAAGGGAGTGGCAAGAAGTATTCAAAGTGATGAATAGCAAGGGCCTACAACCAAGATTACCTAGCAAATCTATAATTTAGAATTGAAGGTCAGATAAAGAGCTTCATAGACAACAAAAAGCTAAAGGAGTTCATCATCACCAAACCAATATTACATGAAATGTTGAAGTATAGTGAACAAGAAGAAGAAATAAGATGAAAGAAGAAGAAGAAGAAGAAGAAGAAAGAAGAAGAAGAAGAAGAAGAAGAAGAAGAAGAAAAAGACCAAAAATATGAACTACAAAATGGCAACAAATACATACCTATCAACAATTGAATCTAAAAATCAAAATAAATGAATAAGAAATCTACTGAACAGAATAAACTGGTGAATACAATAGAATCAGAGGCATGGAAATGGAACAGACTGATGATTCTCATCTGGAAGGGGGTTAAGGGGAAGGGAGAAAAGATTAAACAAAGATCTTATATGCATATATGCATTACCTATGGACACAGACATTAGGGTGGCAAAGGTTTGGGGTGGGAAGGAAACTGGGTGGAGGGAGGCAATGGGGGAGAAAGGAATATCTGTAATAATCTTAACAATAAAGATTAAAAAAAAGAAGGACTTTTTTTTCAAAAAGGGGGGAGGTTTAATTTCTAATGAATGCGAAAATCTTATTAACATGCAAGGGTTATTAAAAACATAGTAATTAGCATTTGAGATTGATCTTTTAAAATACTAATGTCCAGTGGTGTTATGGAAATACTACCCAAAGATATTTAAAATATTTTAAATCTCAATTATGTAAATACAAGTATCTGTTTAGAAAACTTATACATAGTCAACTACAATTTTTTCTCTTGTATTTATTTTTCCTATAGTCAGATTCCCTATCAATTAATTTCTATAGTTCTTAGGTGAAAAAGCAATAAAAAGGGCAAACAACTGTCATACCAATCCTAGCAGGTATTACTAAAAAGTATTAGCTATAAATATTCTTGTGCAAATGAGGAAATAGCTATGAAGTTATATTTAAATAGCTATGATGTTATATTTAAATTTTTAAGTTACAATTGAACAAATATTTTTATAAAATGAAAATGTTAATGTGTACTTACTCTTCAATAGGCCTTCTTCTAAACTCTTCACCAGTATTGACTCAATTAATACTCAAACCCTATACTGCACTTCTATTATTATCCCCATTTTCCAGATGATAAAACTGGGGTCTGGAGAAGTTAACCTCCCTAAGGTACCAAGGGAAGAGCGATTGTTTAAAGCCACACAGCTTATTGTTCTCAACTACTATTAATCCGTGTTAGTCTATGGAATTCCTCAATGCTGATACCAATTTTGAAAATAGTTCTTTAATTTAAAAATAATTCACTGGCCACAGAGTATGCTAGGCCAGAAACAAGCATTGAATACTGCATACAAAAAATAAATAGTATATGGTCTCCTCTCACTTAGGAGGTGCTCTGGGGGAAAATAATAAACATGGACATTGGAGCTAAACTGTGGATCTTTGTTGCAAAGAGGGAAAGTTTAAAAGTCGGAATGTCTTCAGATCACTTATTATTTTGGTGTCCCAGTGCCTAGCACAATGACCAGCATATTTTCTAGGAGTGCTTTTAATTGGCTCCATTTGCAGTGACTGGCCCCTACTGCACCTCTGGTCAGCTGTCCACTCCACAGCTGCATGAGGCTCTCTTGCCCTCACTAGTTACAGAGCAGCTTTCCAGGAGCTCATTGTTTTGTATCCAAATCCTTCATTCCAGTTTAAGCTATAATTATATTATTCAGTTACAGACATGTAAACCATTGGACATAATTGCATCAAGAATAAGAACTTATGTTTCTTTATAAATGCTCTGGGGAGACTCATTTAAGATAACCCATTTTAAAATGTTGTGGAATTAATTATAGATTAATGTTAAGAGGCTAGGGAAATTTTATAAACATCTAGAAAGATTCTTCCCTAAAAGTGCTTCACAGGTGTCTTAGATCCGTTATAGAAATTGTAAAGGAGGCAATCAGGAGATCAGGGTAAGGGAGGGGTCTGAAAAATGTTTATCTGGCACTCTTCAGGGTAGACCCATATTTAAATAAATGACCTAGGTCCTGTAAAATAGTGAACACAGGTACAATTAAGTTAAAAATCAAATGAATACACTTTTATGTATTTTTTAATGACTCCCAAATTTTAAATGACTTCTCTTTACTGACTGGTCCCAATCTCTTGTTTTTTTAATCTTTATTGTTGAAAGTATTAGATAGGTCCTCCTTTTTCCCCCATTAACCTCTTCCAGCCCATTCCCATCCTCCCCCACCCCAGAACCTCACTACCCTCCCCTGCCCTCTTGGTTTAAAGAGATTTTTGGTTTCTTTTCTGTTTTCTTTTATCATTCCTTTTTTTTTTAACCAGTAAGTTCCTCAATACTTATGTAGTGAGTCAATGAATGAATGAATAAATGACTATTAAATGCACTGTAACGTTTAACCTATTCTGTCTGTTATGTGATTATTTAGCTGGTCTTTTCATTGTATAATCATTTGTTTGTCCTGGAATCTTTACTTACCAGATCAATGAGTCATTTATTAATTTATTTTAGAAACAAGTGGCTACTGGTGCTTGTTGATGTCAACACTTCCACAAGGAA
The DNA here is from genome assembly GCF_964212035.1 of Myotis nattereri. Lineage (NCBI taxonomy): Eukaryota > Metazoa > Chordata > Mammalia > Chiroptera > Vespertilionidae > Myotis > Myotis nattereri. The sequence continues at coordinate 13,914,023 of NC_138079.1, forward strand.
AAAACGGCGGGTTTAGAAAGAACCTTTTGTTTCACACAGATCCTGACTCAGTTCCCCTGACTTTGTGTCTGTATGTGGCATCCATAGGAGGCAAAGCTGTCTGATAGACTACTTTTATGAAACAGTAATTACTCTGAGAACCATGCTAAAATTAAATTGTTCAAGTGACTGAATTTTAATTTAGAATAACAAATCTACACATCATCTTATTGGAAAATCATTATCTAACTTCTGTGTACCACACATATAATGTGCACAGTTGAGAAAAAAATCTCTCTCAGTTAACTGTGTTTTTTCATCTCTAAACTTTGAGCACAGGATCAAAGTTTCATTGATATACTGAACAAATTGAACAAATAATAGGGTGAAGAACATCTTAAATTAATGTAGATTTTATTTTCAAGATCATATGTAACTACTCATAATGTACTGATTATATAGGTAACTGGAGAGAACTAAATAACAAAGTAATGCATTTTAATTTTACATATTTAAATGGATATCATACCACACACTCTGTCATTAAATTCAAGTTACTAGAGTAACTCTGCTTTGGCCGGAACAGACCTCATCCAGTTGCCGTTTAGGCACACACGGGATCGAAAACCAAAGTCTCCTAGGTACATGATTTTATACCTTGCCCACCCTCATTAAAAAAAAAAAAAAGTGTAGCTTCTATATTGGTCACCAAGAAAACTTCTGATTTAAGATTAAATTGACCACTTTAGTTTACAAATTAAGAAATTTTGGAAAACTAGACTCTATCATGATTAGAAAAATGTGGGAACTAAAAAAATTGAAGGACTGAATCATGTACAGCAAGTCGTATTGGTTGAATTAGTAAGAAGAAAACCTGTTATTCACATTTATGTGTGATTTCTACTATGCTTAGTTTGTAATTATGTGCAAGGTAAATTGAACCTTTAAATAAGAAAAATATATTTGCTGGTATAACTAAGTAAAATCTCAATTCACTTCCTCGAACCTCCAGGCCTCTGCAATGACAACCATTCTGTTTCTTCTTGGCACAGAGCAAAACCCCAGAAGCACAGGAGCAGCCCCGAGGAGAGCAAGGACTCTTTGCAGACATATTTAATAAATGGGAGGGTAATGAGGCATAAAGGGATTAAGTAATGCTTTCAAGGTCATACCCTGCATCTTTAATAGAGCAGAGAATAAAACCATAAGTTTTGGCTATTAGATACATACTATAATGTCTAGAGCAAGCTTCCAATCCTGCACAATGAACCAAAAGGAAGAACCCGGCACTGGACAGCCCTCTTATGTATAATATGAAACACTTGCTTATCCAAGACAAGAAATGATCCAAAAAAGAATTATTTCAAAAAGTAAATGAAAGACGAAATAAGGTGCATTACAATTTCCAAATGAAAGCTTGCTTTAAGATAAATGACAGTGTTCAAACATATTTCTTCTTTGCTGGCTTCTTTCATGTACTCTGCATTGACCTTGTGAGTTTAATCTAGGGCAATATGAATTAGCTGTCTTGGAATGGCAAGGAGCAGCTCCAGACAGGAAGTACATCTGCTGCACGGGCCAATCAACCCAAAACACTGACCTGTGTCCTCTTTTCTCCTGCTTCTCAGTGGGTTTGAATTTGAAACCACCATTTGACTTGGCAAAAGAAAGATAATTCATCAATTGACTCTTGCCTGGACAACTGTTCTTAATAGAACCTACAGAACCCCTTTCCACTAGCTGCTAGTAAAGCTTGAGAGGCAACAAAAATGGGAGAAACACATTTTCCTTAAGAGCTATTACATTCTCCCCAGTTATTCCAGCCAACCCAATCCTATGAAAACAAGGTAACTGACTGAAAATCCTTTAGACTATTTCATTGTGAGAAAGTGACCTGTTCTGTAATACTTGTTGTTGCTTTTCTGTTTTTGTTTTTGTGTTGTTGTTTTTTTTACTTATTAGTATCCCACCTGCCTATGGGTCAACTGACTAGGGCAACTCTTTTGTAGAAGAAACTCTAGTTTGGCTTTAATTGTGGTCAACTGGCATCACCAAAGTTTTCAAAGTGAGTAATGAAGAAGTGGGGAATGGCTTCCCTGAATACTACATTAGACATTTCATATTGGCAAATTCACTCATCTAACTTCAGACATCACTGCAAGGTGAAACATCTTTCAAATGAAATTTTTAGTGTTAAAATTGGACACTATAAACTTCAACATGTGCAGGGGAAATCTATTGTTTCTGTCTGGCCAGTAGCCCCTCTCCCTGATTTTGTTTGTTGCACTAGACTTTCCTAAAAGGAATTATCCATCAAAGGGTGCATGAAGCTTCTTGGGCTCACAGTCTAAGGCTCCCCAAAGATGTCCATGCTCCAATTGAGGGAACTATGAGTATGTTCCAAAACATGACAAAGGGGAATTGGTGCAGATGGAAGGAAGGTTGCTAAGTGGCTGCCCTGAACGGGGAAGTTTGTCTGGGGTCATCTGGGTGGCCTACTATCATCACAGGATCCTTATTAGTGGAAAAGGGAGGCAATAGGATCAGAGTCAGAGATGGAGATGTAACAACAGAAGAAAATGAGTGATGCAGTTGCTGACTCTGAAGATGGAAAGGGTTCATGAGCCAAGGAATGTGGGCAGCCTCCAGAAGTTGGAAAACAGAAGGAAATGGGTTTATCTCTAGAGCGTCCAGAAGCAATGCAGCTACCAACACCTTCATTCTAGCTTAGTGAGACCCATTTTAGACAACTGACCTCTAGATTACAAAACAATACATTTATGTTGTTTTCAGACACTAAACGTGTGGTAATATTAGAGTCATAGTAGGAACTAACATACCATGCTTTCCTGGCCAGTTGTGAGCATGTCCTAATTGAATGGGCTCCTCCTGAGATCTGAATTTTCAGGAAACAACATAAAGATAGAAAACAGTTGCATGTAATTCTCCCAAAGGTGACACTCCATAGTTACTGAGTAATAGTCTCTTTATATCCCTAACATTCTCCTGGGCCCTGCCCTTCCTAAACCCTGGCTTTTGGACATTTCCTTTTCTTTCATGAGCATCTCATATTGTTCCAACAAATGATCTTTTCCCTTAATTGGGCTCACAATCTAAGGCTCCCCAAAGATGTCCATGCTCCAATCGCTGGAACTATGCTTGTAACCAAGGACGCCAACTGATATAGTTCATTCAATTAGCTACTTAAACTTGTTGTAGTGATGCCTTTGGTTCATTGTGTAATTAAAAATCTTTATTTTCCAGGGACCAGACAATGAGTTAGGTACTGATAGTCAAGAAGTGAATGAGAAAAGCATCGTCTACTACAAAGTGTTTACATTCTAGTAGCCAAGATTGCAGGTTCAATTCACAGAAATGAAAGTTTTACTATGAAAAATATGTCTAGATATAAAGCAAGGAACATCATCTCACTAGCACAAACTAGGACTGTAAATTTGTGAAGATTCTGTTGGCCCTGGGGCACTGTGAATATTGTAAAATCTATTCTCAAGAAGTGAGTCACTAAATCTCTCTTCAGGTATGGCCCTCCATCCCTCTCTTTCTTCCTTCAATTTATTCACACAACAGGTGTTCATGAAGCACCTCTTTTATGCACTGAGCCCAGGGAATACCAGGCATAGGAGCAAAGTCACAGAGCGGGGGTGAGGAGTTCCGAGGGGGGCAGGTGGCGCAGAAGAATAGACAGTGGCTGCAGTGAGATTAATGTTCTGACAGAGCCAGGCAGGGACAGGAAGGTCAGGAGGGTGCCTGGGGAACACCACGCTGAGCTGAGTCCTGCAGGACAGGCAGAGGCAACAGCAGGAGGATGGAGGAAAGGTGAGCTCCTGTCACAGGGTGCATGTGTGCTGGCCTGAGGCAGTAACACAAACAGCAAGGCTTCCAAATGGATCAGAAAAGTGGAGCAGAAACCTAAAGAAAAATCTAGAAGATGTGACTGGAAAGAAAGGGAGGTCCAGGCCAGAGAGGGTGGGTTTGTGTCCACACTTTTGAATTTGCACTCTTTAGATATCCTGAAGAACCTAGTGATGAATTAAAGGATTTCATACATGCAGTAATGACCTTCAAGGTAAGATTTTAACATTTTGAACATTTTTTTCCAAGTGCAGTCTAAAAATTATTTTTAAAAAGGTGTAGGACTTCAGACAGAGTCCTGTTAGAAGACACCTCTGGTCATCTGTGTATAAATGGATCAGATAAGGAGGTAACAACAGGGCAAAGTCGAGGGATGCCAGGAATCAGCATCAAGATGGTCACAGGATTGTCAAAGTGACTCAAAACTTCTTAGGATCAGATCATGACTTAAATAATTTATTAATAATGAGTTATTACAATATTTATTTAAACTTTCAATTAAAACTATTTTTGAAATACTAAATTGTTATCCATTCATTGCAGTAGAATACATCCATTATACATTGTGGATTGTGTATGATTTCTTAATAACTATAGATACCAAAGAGATAGACAGAAAGGCTTAGATTTTCTAAAAGATGTACCATAAAGCCAGTACTATAAAATTTAATATTGGGAAATCCCATGACATATACACCAGGCATTTTAACCATTTCACTCCTATAATGAGAACTCAAGTTATACATGCTTGTTATTTTTCCATTAAATTTAATAATTAAATCACATTCCAGTAATAAATTATTTACAGACTAGAGGCCCGGTGGATGAAATTCATACATGGGTATGGTCCCTAGGCCTAGCCTGTGATCAGGGTCATCTTCCCCAGCTGCCGGCAGCTGGCTCCATCCCCCCCCGCCCCCCCCACTGCCACCCACTTTTGGTTCCCCATTCGCCATCAGGCAATCGCAGCTTGCATGCTGGGGTGAGGAACCAAGAGGTTGGCCATTCCAGCCAGCTCGCTAGCCCCACCCCCCGCTGTAGATCGCCCTCTGTGTGGGGCGGGGGCCTAGGCCTGGTCCCACCCACGTCCACCAGCACCCACCCCCGGTTCCCCGTTCCCCATTAGGAGATCAGGGCCTGCAGGCTGGTGGTCAGTGTGTGTCATAGCAACTGGTCATTCCGCCATTCGGTCAACTTGCATATTACCCTCTTATTTTATAGGATACTTGTGTATTCACCATGTCATTGGCTGACTGAGTAAATGTACATCCTATAGGGAGAATAAGTAAAAAGCACTGCATAGGAATAGTGCAAGTTAGAATAATATTAGTGTTGGTGGCTTGGAACCATTGATGTTCAGAAGGGGTAGCCTGCTGGACACTTAACTGACCCTTGGTTCAGACCAGGGTATTGTTGTGAGCTCCATGCAAGTCATTAAGTAAAGCTGTTTAGTACTGTTACCCATGGACTGATGTGTAATAAGTTCTACTTCTCTTCTCCTTTCCTTGCTTTTAAAGTATGGTAACATAAATCTCAAACTAACCCTGTATTCGAGGGCAATGTTTGTGAGTTAGTATTCACAGTTATAGGCACTAGAGGTAAGGAGAACCAAGATACTGGTCAATCAATGTAACACATAGCTGTGGCCAGGAGAGTGGTGTTTCACTGACAACTTAACTCCACCCCTGAGCTCAAGTCTAGGGTCAGCATCCAGGCTGATATCTGGGTACTGGCTACTCAATTAGGTCAGTACACAAGCAGCATTGGCTATCATCCAGAAGCTGAATGGAATTAGTATTGTAACAAGATCGTAAGCACACCCGAGGAGCACAGATATATATGAATGATGTCCCCTAGAGTTGAGCAGCATACAACCGATACAGCTGTACATGGAAGCCTCAATACCAATACCACTTCAATACTACTTTGATGGCAGGAAAACCATTGCCTACAATGTCTGTTAATTACTAAGGTACCATAGGCCTGCAGGTATGAGAGTGTGAGTGTGAGTGTGCTCTGCTTATATCGCTGTCTGTTCATATATACACACTGACCACTGAATTTCTCCAATTCCACTCCCAGAGATTCAGAGGTCATGCCTGAGCACCTCTAAGACAAAGACTATCAAGCATATGGTACACTCAAGAGATGACTGAAAAGTGAGACGAGAATTACATCCCCTCTGCTGGGTGAGTCAGAAGAATGCCTGCTTTTCTCTTGCTGTCTTTTGGTAAACATGCAGCATAATGTTTTCAGTAAGAATATTGAATTGGACTCCTGGAGTATGCATAGCAAGGCAGACTGCCATAGGGCACAATTCTTCTTGCACCTGTATTCGTTTCCCATTGACCAAGAATGGATGGCCACTTATGAAGGAATGAAGGCAGCTTGAAGCAAGCTTGTTACCTACAAACATCTGATAAATAGTGCTGTGAGTTCTGTTGACAGAGTCTCTGTTGTATCCCTGGCTACTTCACTGTATATTTATCAAATTAAGTAAATTTGGGTAATATTTATCAAATTAAGTAAAAAGAAAAATATGTGACATACAAATATCACGCATAATACCTCATAGTTTTATTGGTCAATTAAGAGAATATTTCAATAATGTTTCACTAACTTCTTAAAATATAAAAATTCTAGGTTGAAATGACAGACTCCTTCATTTCTATCAATAATCCAAAATGTGGGTTGACATGCCTGGTCATAGCAATTTTTTTTCTAATTATAGTACTAAGCATGAAAAAGCTCTCACACGAAGCTTCACAAAACTGAATGAGCCAAGTTTTCTGAGTTCTCAGTTAGTCTGTGGCCGTTCAGACAACCACAGTCCTACAGCATAGACACAGGATAAATCAGGGGCAGACAGGGCCACCCAGAACCCAAAGAGCCTCCTCCCCAGTCAGGATGTAATTGAAGAGCCAAGGCCTCTGGGACTCTAAGCACTTCTAAAGCTTACATAAGCAATGAGTGACTAAGGAGACCCAGAACCCGGCTGCCTGACTGGGTTCAGCAACCAGGCACCCTGCCTCTCACAAACACATCCTATCTATGGCTGCCTGACAGGCATTACCTGAAGTTCATTTCTAAGGAAAAACCAGTGCCACAGATAAATCACTGAAATGCTCCCAAGAAAAACAGACTGTCCCCAAGGACACTGAATCCCATGTCTTCAGGATCCTGGGTCCCCAGACACTTGGAGAACTCAGTGAAGGACCCAGATTTGCTTCTGTAGGAAAGAGCTCACTCAGCTAACATAATAAAGTCAATTTCTCTTAAAGGTGAAAGAAGAGTGTTTTCTTTTTCTTTGGCTTCCATATCCTATATAATAAAAGCCTAATATGCAAGTAGACCGAACAGCAGAACAAACGGTTGCTATAAAGTGCCCTGACCACCAGAGGGCAGACACTCAACGCAGGAGCTCCCACAGGGTGAGCACTTCTCAGCCAGAAGCCTGGCTCGTGGCTGGTGAGTGCAGCTGCGGTGGCGGGAGCCTCTCCCACCTCCATTGCAGGCAGGCGGTAAGGAGCAAGGGGTCCTGGACTGTGAGAGCCCTGGACTACAAGAGGGATGTCTGCCTGCCGGCAGCTGGACATCCCCTGAGGGGTCCCAGACTGCAAGAGGGCGCAGGCCAGATTGAGGGGACTCCTCCCCCCACCAGTGCAAGAATGTTGTGCACCGGGGCTCTAGTATTACATAATGGATACCTTTCCCTTCTGAATCAAGTCAGTAGGTCTCAAACTTTGGATCTAGTGCTGGGTCACTTCAGAGACACCTCTCTTTGAAAACCCAGACAAAAACTGCAGTGAGGCTGTTTCCATGGTAACTTCCTGGGGCCCAGTGGTGGGGCTTCCAGGGTGTCTCTCTGAAGGCTGATGCCACCTGGTTCCAACAGTATGAACAGAAAATGACGTAGATAACACACTTATATTTATAAGGTACTACAATAATAACATGTTAATGGAAGACAATCCTTTCACGTTTATGGCTATACAACTAAATCCTTAAAAGAACTTAGTTTTATATGGTCTTTGAATAATTCATACAAGGTACTTACAGTGTACATTATACATAAATATTAAAATACTATATAACATAGCATTCTTCTAGAGCTTAAAAATGGCAATTTATTTTCTTAATCTTTATATAGTATCCATTTACCTGCAGCACTGAAGTAGCTATTTGATTACCTCACATCAGAATTACATTATCTGAATTACATTAATAAAAGTTTAAACATCAAAGCAGACAGTACCTAGAGATACTGTACAGTTGACAGCATATATATGTAAATTCACACACACACACACACTACATGCCCCAAGATAAGAAATTCAAATAAAATCATTACCTTATAAATGATTGGTAATTATACTTTCGAATTCCTGGAATAAGATAATTGGGCCATTCATAAAGATGTACACTTTTTCTGTACCAACACTATTGACACACAATTTGTTTTCCAAATCCACTGATTTTCTGCAGACAGATGTATCATTTTCCAATTATGAAATTAAACGTTCAATTTGAAAATAAGTTGGCAGTCTAATTCCAGGTTTAATAACTTCCGATTATTTAGGACTATATTCTGCTAGAATTCTGGGGAAATGTATGAAATTCAAAAAAACTAATAAATTCAAAGGACTATAGTCAGCCTGTGAGAATTATTCAAGTCAGCTACCACGATGGGTTCCATTTTTAAGAATAGCCTATGCGTTTAGGCATGGGAAAGGCTTCTGAAAGGAGAGTCACATGTTAGAGAGGAAGAAACAGGGACGTCCTGGGGCTTAGGCGCCCTCACCAGCATCACAGGCTTAGAGACACACGGACACCAGGCCTCCAGGTCTCCACATTTTTCAAAACACAGAACTGGTAATCATGGAATTTGATAGCAACTTGTTATTCTTTTTTTTTTTAATTTTAGAGGAAGAGAAAGAGAATATCAACTTGTTGTCTACTTATCTATGCATTCACTGATTGCTTCTCGAATGTTCCCTGACCCCGGATTTAACCCACAACATTGACTTATTGGGACGGCACTCTAGCCAGTGAGTTACCTGACTAGGACAATAGCATATTATTCTTAATTGGGATCCTCAGTACTGAACTAATATTGCATCAAGTGGGCATAATTAGAATATGTAAAAAGTTTTGAAACACTAATAAAAATTCAGAATTAGTTTGTCAAGGGTTATGCAAAAAAAAAAACAAAAAACTTTAATATGGTTGGTGCATTTTCAATTTGGTTGAATTTTTCCTAAGTATGCAGGGAACTACCCAGGTGCACCCTGTGATCCAGGAGGGAGCTGACATGTGTTCATACAATGCTAAATCCCACCTGAGCCACTCTCTGGACATGGCATCTGACAGAGAGAGCCTGGCCTCGGGTTATTGAATTTGGGACCCAGGGAGACTACCCCATTTTTTTATGGCCACAGCTATAAATTGTAAAATTTGAGAGTAGTGAGTTTCTGTATTCCCTCCATACAGACCAGAAAAGGGAGGTTAACAGGAGGAGAGAGACAGAGAAAAAAACACAGCAAGGGCCCTAAAAGATTAGCTTCATGTATTTCCTGAGACTCAGCCATGTTCCTCTTGGGTTATGGGAGACTCAACTATATCCTTATAAACAAAACACAAACCACTTTTCTTCAACATGTATGAGAGTTGGGTCCTATCAGAATTAAATATTCCTGTTAATATACTCATAACATCACTATATATGAATATACATATATGAAACTACATGTACACATTTATATGTAATATTAGAAGTTTTTATAATATAAAAAGGAAAGGGATCTGGATTTTTACCATCCTGGAAATATGTACAATTTTCACAGGTGCACATTTTCAGCATTATTTTTAGGATTTGATATAAACTTTTTTAAATTTTTTCATTTATCCCATTAATGCAGGACTATATTGTAAAATATAAAATACAGAGAAGCAATCTATATATATAAAAGCCTAAGTGACAGTTACAACTGAATGACCAGAACGACAGGATGACTGGCCGGTAGCTATGATGCACACTGACCCAGACCTTGCTGCTGGGGCCCTGACAGCCCGGACCTGGTTCACCCACACCCAGGACCCAGACAGGAGGGAGGAGGGAGCCTGATTCCTTGCAGAATCGGGCATCGGTTAGCTTGCTGCTGGGGCCCTAACAGCTCCGAATCTGGTTCACCCGCACCCCAGATCCAGACAGGAATAAGGAGGCAGCCCATACCTCCCAAAATTGGCTGTTGGGTAGCTTGCTGCTGGGGCCAACCTCCCGTGGTCCCTCCCCTCAGCAAGCCCCCCCACCCACCCATTGGCCTTGATTGCCAGCCAGGCCAAGGGATCCCACCTGTGCACAAATTCATGCACCGGGCCTCAAGTATATTTTAAAAGGAATAGAGATAAAATATTTAACACACCAGCATTTAGAGAAAATCAATATTAAAAAATTTGTATTTGTATGACTGTGATATTTTTAGCAGACACATAGTTACAAATAAGATTATATGTCAATTTGTAACATGGAATCTTTAATGACTATCTTCTCCTGATCCCCTTCTATATCAGAAATAATTTATTCAGTGTCATTTTAATGACTTCATTATATCTAATTAGGTGATGCATTGTAATTTATCCATTCCATCTGCTGTTTTGAATATTTAACTTGTCTACAATTTTCCACTATTTTAAGAGATTGCAACAGATATTTTTGCTTCTTTGCCCATTTTCTTAAATAAGTTATTTGGTGTGGGATTATTGCCTGAAGCCCTAGATCATGTTAGGACTTTTGAAACATATTGAAGAATTTCACTCCAAGGAGGTTGGTCAATTTATGGGCTCAGTAGGCACACCAGAATGCCATGCTGGATACCAGGAGTTCTTGATCAAGTTTGTTATCTGAAGGACAAAGCTTTACCTCATAGTTTTGATTAGGAGGGAAAATGAATATTTCCCTCCTCCTGGCCATTTTTATTCCTTACTTTACAATTTGCACATTCATGGTCTTGCCCATTTTTCTACTGTGGGACAGTGATTTTCCTTAATAGATTATTCCTTATATAGGTGAGAGATTAACTCTCTAACTAGCATATGAATGTATCAAATTATTCCTTGTCACACTATTGTATATTTTACAATTGGTTTTGCAGTTTAGAAATTGGAAGTTTTAATGTTGATTCAATCTTGGACTCTTTTCCTAATTATTTCTGCCTTTGATTTTCTGATATTTTATAAATACTTATATTTTCTTGTAACTATGTGTAAACTTTTCTTATTAGATTAAAATTATACCTCTATGAGTTTATTTTGATAAAGACTATAAAGTCAAGTGGCAAGACTTCTTTGTCTCAGGCTTCATGGTGGTATTAATAACAATAATGGCACAAAATTTAGATAATAATTCTAAACCTGGGGTCCAAGGGCTTATAGTAGATTTGTAATATTTTCAATTGCCTCTGAATAGTTGGATGCCTATGCATTGGTGAATTTTACCAAGAAGCTTCAACAGACATAAAATTCTCAAAGAGGAACATGAATCCTAAATGGTGAAGGACTTTGCTCTAAAGAGTAAAATATGGATAAAACACACAGGGGTCCCTTTCGTTAAAAGGTGTCAAATCCCTTTCAATTTCAGAAGAACAGACAGAGTTGTCTGATCTCCTGCCTGTTGAGTCTTTTGTCCCAATGAAATTCCACACAAAGCCCAACAGATCAAAGCAAAGTTCTTCTGTTAAAGCAGGAGTCAGGGAGCCTGAAAATTTGGAGCAGAATTTAAAAATATTGTATTAGAATATGGTTCAAGGGGGTAAAATAGATGTCGTATGAATATATCTTCTACCTTTTCAGGTAGAAGTTCTCAGAATGACTCCTCCGAACTCAGACTTGTGATGATTGTAGAATATGAAAAAGAAATTACATAGTGGACTAGTTAAGGGAGATGAGCTGTTGCCTCAAAGAGCTGAATATAAGATGACCCAGGTCACCATCCTGTATCAGTCTGTCTGGCATGAGTTGAATTTGTGGTATCACGGAACAAGATTTCTGTGCTGAAAGGTGACTGCCCACAATGAAATCAGTCTCAAATACCAGTGGAGGCCACTAACCGCCCAAATTTCCTCTCAATAATGTTCATTAACACATTTAAAAGAGGACAGGAAAAAAAATCCATCTGCCTATGAATTTAAACATGTCTGGAAGCCCACACAAATGTAATGACTTTTTTCAAGCAGCAAATTGTTATTTTTAGCTTTCATATTTTATGCAGTATTAATCATATTGCTCAAAACAGTGGATTTTTATTTAATGAATATTGCCAATTAATTTGGAAATTATTGTGATGCAGATTTAATTATGCCAAGCTGAGCCTTAGCCCCAGAAGCTATTTAAGAACAGAACACTAATAATTTTGTTTTTGATTTACAACTAGTTTTCATATATCAGAACCTAATAAAAAAAAGCACAGGAAAAAAAAAACATGCCAATTTATACCCAATCAATTTTAAAAAGAAATCATCATGTAGAAGCCATTAAATTCGACTTTTAATACTAAGAGAATGAACAATAGGGTTGATTCATAGACATTATCTTTTAAATTTTGCACCTGCTGTTCTGAACAATTTGTTAGAGGAGATAAAATAGTGAACATGTTGTCAAACAAGAAGAGATTAATTAGTACATTAATCTGTAGGATGGAAACTGGTTATCAAATAATGTTGAGCTGAAGGAAATTCAAGTAGTAGTTTTGAAAAAAAAAAAAAGAAAACCTGACTAGACCTTAAAATTACTGTGTCATTTATCATTCAAGAAATATACAGAATACTTCACTGGAATATATTTCAGGCCTAAATCAATTTGCTTATTTGTTGATAGAGAGAAAAATAATACTGGCTTTTGTCTGAAACACTGGTTTTTATGCTAGTGGTGCTGATTATTAGAGTCACTTAAATTTTCATTTGCAAAATGGAAAAAAATATATCTCAACATTGATTAAGGAGTGTATTTTTTCAACTGTAGAATATGACTCAATTTGGTGTTAACTCATTGATACTGTTTAATTTTTTTCAAGGATTCAAATGAAAATGGCTGTGGTCCTTAATCCAAACACCTAAACTAATGTGCAGTCCAGCTAACCAGGCTTTTCTGCAGGTAGAAGAGACAGTGCTGGTATGCTGGTGGTTTTCCACCTACCATACTGTTCAGCCGGAAAAGCAGTCACCAGCTCCTCACTTCTTATATCTACTCTAGTTTTCCTTCTGTCCCTCAAAATGCACATCTTGTCTGACTTAAGAAGACAGAGAAGTAAAGAGGATGTAGAGGAAATGTGTCTTCAGTCACAAGTCAACGTGTGGTTGCAACATACCTCTTTCAATGAATGAGGAAAAGCACCGTTTCTACCCCACTGTCTTCTCAGAGCACCCCACTATTCCGACTTCAGGTAGAAGAGAGGATAGAAGTTCAGTGGGCAGTTAAAAAAAAGAGAAAAAGAAATATCCTAAGTTCTTGGAGAACAGAAAAGTACGTGGATGTTTGAGTTGGAGAAAATCGGGCAGAAAAATCTCCTCTGCCAAGTATTAATTGTAGGATTTTGGAGAAGTCATGTAACTTAAATGTCCATTCCCTCACCTGTAAAATTGAGATAACATAATACCACAGGGTGGGGCAAAAATAGGTTTACAATTGTTGGTATGGAAAAAATACAATAATGAATAAATAATACAATAATAAACTGTGTTTCACATACTCACAACAAACCTACCTTTGCCCCACCCTGTATCCGGAGATAAACACGAGGATTTAGATCAGCACAGCAGTGACCATTTAAAAACTGTCACCTGTCCCTCCATTGCATTGTCCCCAACTCTCTTGTTATTCGACATCACTTTCTCATGGAGAATATCTCTCATGGAGGATTTACAGCTGTGACATTTTACCTAATGAGATGACGTGGATAATATCACACGGAGAGCTTGGCCCCTTCCGTTCCCCCGGAATTTCACGGAGGGCTATGGGTTGTGATGGTACTGCTGATTGCATCAGAGGAGTCAGAGAGGAAAAGCATATGAGAAGCCCCGGTTTCCAGAAGGGACTACGGATGAAGCATATGGCTGTAGCCTTGCTGTACTGGCTTGAATCATGTCCCCCAAAACGTATGTTCACCTAGAACCTGTGAATGAGACCCTATTTGTTAATAGAGTCAGTGCAGATGAAATCAAATTAAGAAGAGGTCACACTGGACTAGGGTGGAGCTAATCCAATGACTGGTATCCTTAGAAGAAGAGGGCAAGTGGGCACAGACACACATGCAAGGAAGTTGTCCATGTGATGATGGAGGCAGAGATCCGTGTATGCTGCCACGAGCCAAGGAATACCAGGGATTGCCGGCCACCGACTAGAGCTAGAAAAGGCAAGGAAGGGTTCTCCTCCGAGCTTTTGGAGGAAGCATGGCTGGCCCTTCTGACACGATGATAAAAGAATAAATTTCTGCTGTCATAAGCCTCTCAGTTCGTGGTAATTTGTTACAGCAGCCTTAGGAATCAAATACACTTGGGGAGCAGGAGGGCACCCAAGTCTTGGTTTCGCTGTGGTCCTGAGGATGCAGAGCAGTGGGTTTGGGCAACAGGGGGCTAAGACCTCCATCTCATCCATCAGGAAGAAAGGCAAAAAATATTGAAAACACTGGAATTGGAAATTTTCAACTTCTATATGATATTTATCAACAATGCATTTTAAAGAATATTTTCTGTGAATTAAATTCCTAATCATAAGCCTCTAGTTTTCTGTAGGGACAGTGATGGGAAAAAGTAACAGAAGCAATCTTAGAGAGTCTAAAATAGGCACCATTATTTAAATATGTACTGCATGCTAGGCTTATTGCATAAATTATTTTTATCCACAGAATCAGAAATATCAAAATGCCAATTGCTTTATAGATAGAAAAACGAATCCTTAGAAAGATTAATTAACATACTCAACATCACAAACAGCTGATGAGAGACTGATCTGGGATTTCCACATAAAATATATGTGATTATAGCTATTACATGATTCTTTAGCCCAGGGAATTATTACCAAATTAATCATGTAGCAAACAAAAATAGCATGTTCCTTTTTTTTAAAAAAAAAGGCATAATCTTGCACACCAGAGGACAGCAATATTTTTAAACATTCAGTAGTTACAAGTCTTTAATAATAATGATCAAAATAATTGAGACCTAAGAAGCACCCTATAATAAATAATTAGGTAAGTTATATTATTGGCTGTCAGTGCTTTCAATAAAAAGCAGTATATAAAACCTAGATTTCAAAAAGGGTAATTTATAGGATGATTACCTGTTAAATATTTTCATCTTCATTAAGAAAGATTCAACAAATATGCAATATTCCTGACATAGGGATGTGATATAATTTTGTCATTTCAAAAAAATTAATTGTATAGCCACATTCTCCCTTTCAATTACTTTTTTTTAATATACTCAATGAATTGTTTAAATAAACTACCATAATTGACCTTCAGGAAGCAAAATGTCAAAGAACATCTCTTGACATCTGAATTTGCCTTTCAGCTACAAATGAATCACCTTTCTCTTCAATAAACATAGCTTTTGTACACAATTACTTTAACAATACCCATCTATCATTCATCCAAAGATGGCATATTACCCATGACTAGATAATCAGTTCATTGACTATTGACTACAAAACACTTCTTGAGTCAAGTTGTCCACGGCATTTCATGTGTCAGCATTCAATATATTGAGTTTGCTTACTGCAATGTTTATATTACTATTTCCCATTCATATGTTGCACTCCAGTGAATGAGGTTGACTTGATTCATATTTCCAGCACTGGATCAAGATCTGAGACCAGTAACATGGAGTTGGTTGACTAACCAGGTGTTGGTCAAAGCTTAGCTCCCTGAATCTTGAACAGAAGCCACCATAAAATTGGGAAAGACAGGCTCTCTAAAAGTGTTAGGAACTGTGAATGAGGTAGGGAATTGGGTGCTTGTTAGGAAAAAAAGAACAGCAGGCATCATCCACAGAAAAATGATCCTGCATCCAACATTTTTTTATTTTTAGTTCTCAAACATCAGTCATATCAGAATTCACCTGAAAAACTTGATAACAAATACAAACACTTAGGTGCTAACTCTTTCATTGGCCCTCTTGTGTTCTTTATTAGCTTTCGTAGGTGATTTGACATTCCTAAGCACTTGAGAACCACTGGTCTATGACATACACTTAGAAGTTTCAGAACCTAGTATTTGGTTCTGAAACCAAAGTGGGGTGTTTGAGTCCAAGTTTGTTGTCTCACAATGTCAGGGAACCACTGTGAGCCTTGGAGAGGGAGTGGAGTGAGAAAGCTTGCCCTTTTTAATCTAGGGGCAAATACATGTCTTGCTAGTTTTTGATTGGTGCTTTCAAGAAATTTTCCCTTAGCAACGTCCTTGGGATTGGTTTATATGCCTTACTGCTTTGTGATTGGTTATTTGCAAGCTGCCAGTCTTGCTAAGCAACATCCATATATTTTAAAGTTTATCTCCTGCATATGCCCTTCCTTCCCCACCCAACTGGGTTGTCTTAGTAACTCTGCCTAACTTGGTTTCCTGGTTATACTACCTCCTCCTATGGTCCCACCCCTACCTACCTAGCTTCCTTCTGTCTCCTCAGTTCCAAGATGGGACCACAATAAAAAAAATTCAGAGTCCAAAGATGCCAGCCCATGCACTATCTGTACCAACCACCTGTCATCTATACCTTTTAATTTTAGAATCAAAATCTCCAGACCCAAGGATGTGAATGGTCAGTTATCCAAGTGATTCTGAGCAGCAGCCTCAGCCAGGGGATCAAGATCAACATCAACAGAGATAAGTCATGTTGACAGGACACAACCTTAATATGATGTGATGGGAATGACAGGTTATCTCTGTGGTCTTCCTTCCAAAACCCATAAACCCCAGTCTGATCATGAGGAAAACATCAGACAAATCCCAGTTAAAGGATATTCTAAAAACATGCCTGACCAGTAGTCCTCAAAACTGACAAGGTCATTGAAAATAAGGACGGTCAGAAACACTGCACAGCCCAGAGGAGCCTAAGGAGACAGGACTACTAAATACAATGTGGTCTCCTGGGCGGGATCCTGGCACTGAAAGCAATAGTAGAAAAAACACTGAGGAAATGTAAATCAACTATGGACTTCAATTAGTAGTAATATATCAACATAGGTTCATTAAGTATGAGAAATGTAGTATAGGAATGTAAGATGTTAATAATAGAAAAAGTTTGGTGTGAGGCATGTGGAAGCTCTCTGTACTATTTTCACAATAATCCTGTAAACCTAAAATTATTCCAAAATAAGAGTTTTCTAACAAAATTTTTAAAAAGACAGTTAAAGAAATAAAAAATGACAAAAATTGACATATCCTTACATTTCTTTTTCAAACACAGAACATGATATACACTCAATCTCCCACCTTTTCATGGCAGAACAGGCCCTTTTTGGGTCTGCACCTGGAAGGTTCTGGGCCTTGGATGCAAAGCCCGCGTCATCCTCATGCATGCTAGGTGACACATGGCACTTCCTCCATGACCCCTGTCTCAGGTTACTGAAAGAAGGAGGGGAATTAAAAAACAAAACTGAAATAGGACAGCAGACCATTATTGTATGTTTATGAGTTTTTACCATACTTTTAACTGCTTTCTCACACATCCTAATCCAACAGCTATCTTTTTATTCTGACCTTCCAGCATTTAGCATACCTTTCCTTTAAACAATAACAGTGTTGCACGTTGCCCTCCCTTTCCACGGGTTTAGATGCTATTTAGCTAAATTACCTGTTTGTGCTAACACAACAGACACAAACAGGTATGGAAACAAGCTTTCTTGACTCCAATTCCCCTGTGAAGGGAGAATCATAGGCTGCCTCGTAGGGAGAGTGTCCAACAAGCTGCTGGTGTCAGTCCTAATTGAACATGGATATGGCTGCAGTTATGACATTGGTTACAGGCTGTTAGACCATGCAAGTCACTTAGATGAAGGCCAGCTGTTATCACAGCTTCTCCTGGACTTAACAGATAATTTACCCAATAGATAATTTATGCACGTTTACAACTGATTGATCATCTGTGCTTAAAAACTATATTTGCAATCCTTTTTCCTCTGCATTTCTCCACACTGAAAGCCATTCACAAAGCATCACGATTATTACATTGGATCGCATCACCATGTATTTGCTATCTACCATCTCTTTCTCATTTCAAAACACCGTTTGCAACATACTACTTTTAAATTATGGCTGCAATGAAGCTTAAATGTCTCTATACTTTGGAGCCAGTTTTTATAGGTTTTATAAAATGTATCTTAATACCTGGGTCCCTGTCCAGAAGAGATTCTGATGGAACTCGGCTGGGGTGTGGACTGGAAATAATTTTCATATGCAGCAATGTTTGAAAATCATTGTTCTACTTAAATACTAAATATAAAAGTTATCTTTTGTAAACTTATTATTTTTATAATTTCCTTTTTAAGAAATCAGATTGAAGACTCACAAGGGCAATAATATTTCATTATCATACTGCATTATGATTTTAGGATTTTATTTATCTGCTACATGTTGATCTATCTCATGACTATAACCAATTTCCCAAGATCTATGATGCTAATATTTTAGGGCACTTAGTACATTGTTCATTCCCCTAAAATATTACTCTAAACTCACGTTTAGGGGCCAAGTTTAGGACCAAAGACTGATGCAAGATTCAGGCAAGTGGACATAAAAAAATTTACTTTTAATGCTGGTCTAGTGGGCTTTGAAGACTGTGGCTCATAGTTGTGTGCCAAAAGGAATCCTGTTACTGAAGCACATATATAAATAGACCAATTGATTGAGGCTGCCTTTGGCCAACTTAATGAATTACAAAATAGAGAAATGGAGAGAAGAGAGACAGAGAGAGAGAGAAAGAGAGAGAGAGAGAGAGAGAGAGAGAGAGAGAGAGAGAGAGAGAGATCATATAAAGCCAGGTTCTCCAATCACCTGAGGAGAGATGAGTGAGGGGGTTGAGAGAAGTTAAGATGATTTCCCTAGTTGGTGTACCTCCACGTGGCAAAAGAGAGCCAGGCAAAAGAAGTTTCTGGCCCCTTGCATTCACGTATTAGATATGCTGCAGACCTGGTCATGAACCCCACTAGGAATTGCCAAGTGCACTATTTCCTCTTGGCAGTTCTTCCCATTTGCCACCTGCAATTATGTCATCTGCTCTATTTTTCTATTGAGTTTATTAGGGTGACATTGGTTAATAAAATTATATGGGTTTCGGCTGCACAATTCTATAATACATCATCTGTATATTGTACTGTGTGTTCACCACCCAAAGTCAAGTCTCCACCTTCACCATTTATCCCCCTTTACCCTCTTCTACCTCCCCCCGACTCCCCTTTTCCTCTGGCAATCACCATAATGCTAATTCTATGAGGTGCTTGTTTTGCTTAATCCCTTCACCTTTTTGCCCAGTTCCCAGCCCCCAACCCCTCTAACAGTAGTCTGTTTTATGGATCTATGAGTCTGGTTCTATTTTGTTTGTTTGTTTGTTTGTTTGTTTTATTCATTAGATTCCACACGCAAGTGAAATCAGAAGGTATGTCTTTTTTTGACTGGTTTATTTCACTTAGCATAATGCTTTCCAGTTCCATCCATGCTGTGGCAAAGAAAAAGATTTCTTTTTTTTATATATATAACAGATAAATAGTATTCCATGTGTAAATGTACCACAGCACTTTTATTCACTCATCTACTGATGCGCATTTAGGCTACTTCCTAATCTTGGCTATCTATATATATAAAAGCCTAAGCTACCGAACAAACGTTGACCAATCGCTATGATGCACACTGACCACCAGGGGGCAGATGCTCAGCAGCTGCCCCCTGGTGGTCAATGTGCTCTCACAGCCAACCTCCCGCAGCTGGCCAACCTCCCATGGACCCCTCCCCCTGACCAGCTGGCCCCGATCAGCCCTGATTAGGACTGGGCGAGATGGCTTCTATCGGCCCAATCACTGGTCAGGCCGAGGGGCCCTACCTGTGCACGAATTCGTGCACTGGGCCTCTAGTTGTAAATAACGCTGCAATGAACATAGAGATACATATATTCTTTAGAATCAGTGTTTCTCAACGTCATCGATCATCAGAAATATGCAAATTAAGACTACGATGAGATATCACTTCACACCTGACAGAATGGCTATCATCAATAAATCAACAAACGACAAGTGCTGGCGAGGATGTGGAGAAAAGGGAACCCTCATGCAATGCTGGTGGGAATGCAGACTGGTTCAGCCACTGTGAAAAGCAGTATGGCGTTTCCTCAAAAAAGTCAAAATGTCCCAGTGATCCCACTTCTGGGAATATATCTAAATAAACCCATGATACCTGTTCTATTTCTAAAAACCATTGTCCTGCCTTACAGCTCAGGGAAACCCTAGTTTCCTTCCAGGTCCACCAGGGGAAGGTCAGGCCCTGATCACCAGAGCTGTGGTCCCCTTCCCAGGATGTCCTGGGTGTTGGTTCTCCAGGGCAGCCTGAGCAGTCAGCAGAGAAACTAGAAGGGCCAGGGAGAAGATTTGTAAACCCACTTACATAGCAGAAAGTCACAGCCACGTTTAGTGGTTGGACTACCTACTATTTTCCCCAAGTTGCTGCTACAAAGCAAAGCAGAACCAAAACATAGACAGTTTACAAAAACAACTAAGGAATAAGTAGACTTACTATTGGGAATCAGTGGACAAACACACACTTCATACTGTAAGATTATTATTGACTCATTGAAAATGGCCTACACTATGGCAAAATGATAATAATAGCTGACATACTCAAAAACATACAGGAAATCAAACAAATGCTCACGGACTTCAAATGGACAATGGGGAGAAAAAGAAATGGAAAATATGTAACTTTAAAAATTTTGTGAAAATAACTTGCTTTTAAATGCTTAACTAATGAAAATAATACAGGTTTTATCATATTCTAGTGAGTCAAAGAATACCAGTGATCACAGAATTTGGGAGGTATTTCCAAGGAGTGGAGATATGGAAGTCAAAACTCTGAAATGGCCTTCAAATATTCAGGCCCTTTGTTATGCCCTCCTCTTCAGTGTGGGCAAGGCTTGTAAATATAATGAACGACTCTCCACTGACTATAAAGTGATTTTTTTCTTTCAGGCAGAAGGTTTCTAATCAACTAACTAACAGTTCATCAGAAGGGATATTATACTGGTGGGCCTGACCTAATCAGGTTAGCTTTTTAAAAACAGGTCTAGTGCAGATAATTTAAACACATAGTTTAAGAATACTGTAAACAACTTTAAGTCAATAGTTTTTTTAAAGGCAGGTCTGAAGTGAGAGACTTAAAGCAGAAGACTAGCCCCTGTTATAGGTTTTGAAGAAGCAAGACTCAGACCGGCTAGCGTGGCTCAGTGGTTGAGCATCCACCTATGAACCAGGAAGTCACAGTCTGATTCCCAGACAGGGCACATGCCTGGATTGCGGACTTGATCCCTAGTGTGGGACGTGCATGAGGCAACTGATCAATGATTCTCTGTTATCATTGATGTTTCTATATCTCTCTCTCTCCTTTCCTCTCATCAATTAAAAAAAATACATATTTTTTTAAAAAAGAAGCAAGACTCCTAATCCTACAGTCAAATGAAAATGAGTTCTGCCACCAATCGGAAGGATCTTGAATGTGGAGCATTTCATAGTTGACTTTGCAGATGAACTGCAGCCTGGTCAATGCCTTCACCTGAGCCTGGTGACATGCTGAGCGAAGGGCTAGCTAAGCCCTGTCTGGACCACTGGCCTATGGATATTGTGAGATAACAGATGAGCATTGTTTTAAGCCACTAATGCTGTGATATTTGTTATGCAGCTTTATGGATACAATTGATACAGGGATAATTTGCACTGCACTTTTCATCTAATGTTAACGCAAATAAGTGACTATATGTGTATCTGACTTGCTCATATGCACACACACATTAAAAATGAAAAATTCCTCTTGATTAGAGTTGTTTCTCTAATCGCAATAATTTATGCATACATAATTTTCCTCACAAAAACACATAAATGAGTTACCATGTATATTGAGAATTGTAGTACAGTGAACCATTATTAACATGTGCCGATATAGACCTAGAAGAGGATAGTGTTGGTCAAAAACACTCACTAATTAATTTATAAGCTAGCTCTCTGGAAGTAGGACAAGTAGAGATATTTAAAGAAATAGCATAAATAATGATGATGTAGAGAAAGGAAAATCATCATGGTTTTTAACAAGATAACCATTTTAAATACTTTTCAGTCACGTGAACATCAAATATTAAAAGCTATTCTTTTAAGTTCAGTTTTACTTCAAAGTGAATAAAATATGAATTGGTTGCTTAATGTGTGTTCTACCAAAATAATCTAAATTATTAAACACAGTCAAGAGAAGGAGTGAAATGAAAATATGCTAATGACATACTGTTAATGGAATTAAAAGGAAACTGCAGAAGAGAATGTATAATAGTATCCCAAACTTGCTGGTTATATGGGGAAAAAACCCTTAGCAGCCAGTACAGCATTTACACACAGAAGGAACTGCCTTGGTTGAATTTGGGGGGTGGGCTACTAGGATTGCTCCCAACTTTCTCAAGAGGAGAGGAGAACTCTGTGCCCCACCCTTACTCCCCATAGAGCAGTGGTTCTCAACCTTCCTAATGCCACGACCCTTTAATACAGTTCCTCATGTTGTGGTGACCCCCAACCATAAAATTATTTTCGTTGCTACTTCATAACTGTAATTTTGCTACTGTTATGAATCGTAATGTAAATATCTGATACGCTGTATATGTTTTCCGATGGTCACAACCCACAGGTTGAGAACCGCTGCCAAAGAGGAAGGAGGACTGCCAGAGGCTAAGACCAGCAAGCCGTTATAAATGCGAGAAGTCCGTTAGAAGGCTGATGGACTTTGATATTCCACAGGGCTGAAAATCAGTATAATATTGCCCTGCTTTTGGCCAAATGGCTGAAGGCAATCCCATAACCTGATAATCCTTCTATGTTTAACAAACTTTACCCTGATATGCCTGTTTGCTCTGCTAAAGGGCAAATGTGTATTCAAGTGAATAAAAGCTAATAGGTCCGGGGATTCAGATAGCCTCTCTGCTAGAGAGTAAGATCTCTGCCTGGCTCCCCATGCCATCTAAATTTATATTTCTTGTCTAGTGTATCCATTTGTGCGTCAGCTCCTTCTCCAGACCTTAAACCCTAGCCACAATGAGTGCAGCGTTCACAGAGGACAAGCTGGTAAGAGGGATCAGGGTGTTCGAACTTCAGCACCTCCCTGGTTCTCAGCTACCAGACAGGGAAGGAAACCGCTCCTGCAGCATGACTAGCCTCTCCAGCTGGACGGCCAGGAATGGAAGACCCGTAGGTGTCACCCTTAGCACCTGTGCTCCCTGGAGCATCCCCAGTACCCAGATCGCTGCTGCATGCCTCACCCATCTAAACCGGAGCATCCATTCCAGAAGTAATGGTGAGCACCAGGTGAGTACCCAGGCGGAGCTCTGGGCACCAGGTCGGCTCCCCGGTCACAGGGACTGCTTTTTCTTTCTCCGTAATCACAAGCCACTTCCATAGCTGTCATTATTGTAGTTTAGAAAAGTGGAGTGTAAGAAGGAAATTCTTCGATTTGCTTATTTCCTGGAGGCTTTTTTCTGTTACTCAATTTATTAACACTTTTTAAAGTGATGCACCTTCCCAGGGTGCTCTCTAATAAATCATTGAGGTGATTATAAACAAAGCATTACACCTTAAGTCCCTTGGTACCTAGCCCACAAAAGTAAATGCTACTGATTTTCCAGAGAGATGTTATATAAAAACAAGGGTTGTTGAAAATCCCCTTCTTGCCTATAGTTAGGAAAGGCTGGAGCAAGAAGACCGATATTTCAGATGCTAGACAGAACAAAAACAAAGTGACAAAGGTGATATGAAACTGTCCTAGGACCATTGATGTAAATTAGTTTATTTAGGACTAAAGAAACTGAAGTAAAAAAAATGAAATTTTCCTCAAGCTCTCTCTCCTTCTAAGTTTGGCATTTTTTCCTTAATAACTTTCATAAACAAACATCCATCTTCAATTTCCAAAGTTCTCACAATGTGCTAATAGACTGAGCTTGTGCTACCCAATGATACTTTAGGGTTTGCCCACATTTTACTATATGTATTTTTTAAAATATATTTTTATTGATTTCAGAGAGGAAGAGTGAGGGAGGGGGAGAGAGAGATAGAAACATCAGTGATGAGAGAGAATCACTGATCAGCTGCCTCCTGCACGCCCTGCACTGGGGATCGAGCCTGCAACATGGGCATGTGCCCTTGGCCAGAATTGAAACTAGGGCCCTTCAGTCTGCAGGCCAACACTCTATCCACTGGCCAAACCAGCTAGGGCTACATTTTATTTTATTATTGCACAAGAGTTTCATTTTTTCTAAGTACTGGCATTGAACTGGGTACCAGAAGTCAGATCATGAAATGTTGGAGGAAGGGAATCCTTACCCTCCTAATATTTGTCCTCCATGATGATGATGCTTAAGTAATAAAGTCACATCAAAGCAACAATTTAGGTGTCCTCACAGAGAAATCAGCTCTGGGTCTGACATGCTTTGGTTGGAATCACCCCAGATATAGGCCTTCTGGACTATGCAACAGTGGGCAAGTTATTAAAGTTCCTAAAATTTCTTTTAGTGCAAGTCTTCATTAATATGAATAAATTTTCTTAACTTAAACAATGGTATCTTTATACAATGTTCTGCTTAAATAGGCCTAAGCAAAATTGCTATGCATTTGTACTCCTAGATTGAAACGTCTGTTCATAATCAAGATATACGGAAGGATTCCAACTACATTACCAACTCAGAAAAAGATTTGAGAATGAACATAAATCATAGTTAAAATATATGGAACAATGCTAATAACTGTAATTGTTGATTGATTAAATCCTATATTTCAGCCATGTTTCTTGGGACTTGTGTATATGCCACCATGCAGCCACCGTGGCCACACCATGAAATAGATTCTCCAGTTAGGAATACTCTAATCTTACCTGCTATTGATCTAATTATGTAGAATTGTAAAGTTTGCTTTCTAGTTATTAGTGGGCTGGATTTGAATCATTTTAAAATGTTCAATGAACACAAAGGATTATTGAAACTTCACCTGAAATTTCTGTGATTTATATTAAAAATAATTGGACATTGTTCACATTACTACACCACTTATTACAGGACTCTTGGTGTGTGTGTGTGTGTGTGTGTGTTTGTACAGGTGTGAGGACATGTGTGTGAGTGTATGCTTGAACAATCTGGATTTTGAATTTAAGATGAGTTAGGAAGGGCCTTTTCTGGGAAGATCATTTAATACAGTTATTTTTGGAGTTTAAATAAGATAGGTGAAAGTAATTTTAAAATACAGCTGCATTTAGTTGGGAGGTCATCTTCACTTTTTACTAAGAATGAGTTCAATTTTTAATGTACTTTTCCATGAATGTGTACAGAAGTTAATATGTAGTGACAGAGTTCTATAAATTAATGTCAGATTTCCCAACAAATAAAAAATATATGCTTAAAAAAATCCAATGCTATTTCTTTTGTTCTCACTGTCTTTTTCAAAATTTCCAGATTTCAAACTTGAAGTTATTACATGAATGGCCACATCTAAACTTAACTCTAGTTGGTTTTGCTCGGTTTGATGATTCCTTTTTTAAACAACTTAAATTTTAAACAACACAATGTGGTATTCAGGAATTTCCTGGTCTAGCTATTAAAGTTATTTCTGCACATTAAGTCAGCCTGATAATTTTATGCTCAAGACAGTGCTAAGTACCCTAGGTACCCTTAGTACTCTCCTCAAATTTATCAGAGGACTGCCTTCAACTCGAGTAAAGACCAAGGCCTGCCAAAAGAATTATTTCTTAAATTATGATTAACATATATGATGCTTTTTAGAGTTATGATTAAAAGTATAACACTTTATCAAATATATTTTTGACATCTGTGGAAATGACCATGGGCTTTTTCCCCCCGATTAATATTAAAACACTAAGCCTTGGCCAGTTACTCAGTCGTTAGAGCACTGACCCTCAGAAAGAAGGGTAGTGAGTCTGATTCCCAGTCAAGCCCACATACCTGGGTTGTGGGTTCACTCCTCACCCCTGGTAGGGATGCTTGCAGGAGGCAACCAGTTAATGTGTCTTTCATATCAATGTTTCTCTTTCTCTCTCTCTCTCTCTCTCTCTCTCTGTCTCTCTCTCTCTCCTCTCTCTCCTTCTCTTACACTCTCTGAAAAAGCAATGGAAAAAATATATTCTGGTGAGAATTAACAAGAAAATATGAAATTTCATTAATTAGTGTTCTAATGTTGAGCCATTCTTGAATATCTGAAATGAAACTGAGTTTGATATGATTATTTTATATATGTATGATTTTATATTATTTAGGATTTTTGCTTGAATGCTTAAAAGGAAGGTTGACCTATAATTTCTTAACCTGCTTTCCATTTCTAGTTTGGGCAATAGGATCCTGTATTGCTTATAATAGTGGTTCTCAACCTTCCTAATGCCGTGACCCTTTAATACAGTTCCTCATGTTGTGGTGACCACCAATTTCATTGTTACAAATTGAACATAATTAAAGCATAGTGATTAATCACAAAAACAATATGTGATTATATATGTGTTTTCTGATGGTCTTAGGCAACCCCTGTGAAAGGGTCATTCGACCCCCAAAGGGATCACGGCCCACAGATTGAGAACCGCTGGCTTATATGCTTCAATTTCTCTAAAATAGTCTCCCTTGGTTAACCAACTCGAATTACAGGATGTCACTGGCCTGTCAGCCTTTGCAACGCCATCCCTTCAGATTATGTTTCACCCATTGAGTGCCCACCATATGCTGTCACCGCTTGTTCAAAGAACAATTTAATAAAACCCTCTGGTTACAGTGGCAATGTCATATAGTTGCAGAATGAGCACCAGCTTTGAGGTCATCTGGTGGCCCACTGTGACTCATTACTGTGTAAATTGAGACCTATGTCCTTCTCTGTAAAATTGATATAATACCCATACTGCAAACTGCTTTAAGGACTAAGTTAATGGTCATAGAGTATCTGGTACACAAGGTTTTCTATAAATAATGATGGTGATGATTTTTCTTGATGAGCACAGGCATAAACATTTGCTTCTTTGAATGTCTCCTTGGTCTCTGCATATCAAGTGATGCACAGGATTTACACAAGAAATGCATACATATCACTCATAAAAGAAAGGATTACTGGTAGGCTTATGAGAGTGAACTGGTGCCAGATCTTGGGGCGGTCTGACAGTGGAGTGGATGAAAACCAACTGGCAGGAATAGCAGCCCAAGTAGCAATTGTTTGGGGTTGAGCTGCATCATCTCAGAAGGTATGTTGAGGGCCTCTGCTCTCCCATCCCAAGTATCTTGCTGGTGACATTACTTGGAAATAGGATCTCGGAGGATATAATTGGTTAAGATGAGGTCACACTGGAGTAAAGCAGGCTCTTGCTCCTAAATGGCTGGTGTCCTTATAAAAAGAGGGAAGACAGTGTGAAGACACTTGCACACAGAGAGAATGCCAGGTGATGAGAGAGGCAGAGGTTGGAGTGATGGTGATGCAGCTACAAGGGAAGGAATGCCTGGGGCTTCCTGATTCTGGAAGAAGCAAGGAGGGGTCCTCCCTTAGAGAGCTTCAGAGGGAGCATGGCTCAGCCAGCACCTTGATTCTAGACTTCTAGCTTCCAAGACCCTAGGTTAATATAGTTTAGTTGTTTTAAACCACCCAGTTGGAGTAACTCGTTATGGCAGCCCTAGGAGGATATGATGGATTAGATCCAGGGAGTGGCTTGGAGATGCAGGTTGTCAGTGAAGTACACCAAGAGGAAGGTGGTACAGTGCCAGAAATGGGGAAATGTTGCTATTAAGTCATCGAGGGCAGAAGTAGGAACATGTTCTGAACTGTGCACCAACCCGAACAAATGAACAATGGCTGAGAGGGACAGAGAAAACAGCCATTCACACCATAATGACTAGCTGTAGTAAAGAATCACTAACATTGTCTAGGATGTTCTTCATTGGTAATGGGTGCAATTTTAACTGCTGGAATAGATTTGATAATATGTTTAACAAACATCGCCATAAAAACACAATTTCTTGGGGCATAGTGACACTAGACAGGTTCCATCCTCCAATGTTATTATATCACCAAAGATGAAATAGCGTCATGGGCACTGAGACTCCTTGCCTTGTAACTCACATTTATGGCCTCTGTTCATTACCGCCAAACGTTCAAATCCACAACCTTTCTTTGATAGTGCCAACCTCAATCTTTAGAATTTCACCTTCCTCATCACACCATCTTTTCTGATTGATAAAACTAAGTTGATAATTAATATCATCTGATCCGATTCTCTAGGCAAGCAAAAATCAGCATTCTGGTTTCACTCTGGTCAAACAAGATGTGGATGCCATGCCAAGAAAGTGGGTGACTGCATTTAACATTCTACAAATAGAATTAATTTACTTGCTTTCCAAGTCATATGATGGAGCTATTCTAAATCTGGGAATGAAACCAGAATTTCTCACCATCAGTTCTCTTTTCTTTGCTCCAGACTAGGCAGTCTCAAAAATTTTTATTCTCTGATGATAATCAGTTAAAATGAGAGAACTCCTGCCAAACTCAATGCTCTAATTACACAGTAAGAAAGGACTGATAATGATTATTGCAATGTCTAACCCCCCCAAAATTATCAGGCAAGATGATTGATTTAGTTGCCAAGATCCAATTTTCTTTAAAACATTTATGCATGTACATTTTTATTATCTAAATATGTTATATTTGAAAAATCCATCATTAATGGCTCTTAGCACAAACCTGTTACTATTAAATTAGTTCTGAACCTTATGTTTTGCGTTCCGTTTTCAAATAATTCAAAAATATTGTTTAACTCAATGAATAGTCTATCCTCACATGTTATGTGTGTTACTATTAGGAGGGGGGAAACTCCCTGAGAGACTTCTTCCCTGTGTCGTTTTGTGCAAGCATGAGCTTTCAGAAACTCAAATATGATTACAGCAGGGGTCTAAGAGGAAGCATATCAAGGCCAATGAATAGAGTGTTCAAGATATTTTTCATGCTTGACATGGCTTTTTATAAAATTCTCACTTCTTGTCGCCTAGAGTTTTGCTTATTCTTTCTTTTAATTATCAAATTCCATGGTTACTTCCACCAATAAAACAGCAATGTCCTCTTGAAAGAAAAATATTCTAGCAGTGCACAATGCTCCTATTCTGCTTCCACTTCCTCATCCCCTAAGGAAAGCTTCCTTGCCAGATCCTATTCACAGCCAATAAACTCTTGCCAACAAAGACTTGAAATGATAAACTAACTCAGGGATCAAATGCATAAGCTACATTTGTTTGGGGGGGGGGGGAACAGTCCACATTTACAGAACTCTTTAATACATGCCATGATTAACTATTTTTTAAATTATAGATGCTTTGGATAATTAAATTATCTTATTCAATGAACAGCATATTTTTTCACACTATGAGTTATTTTTTAAAATATATTTTTTATTGATTTCAGAGAGAAAGGGAGAGGGAGAGATAGAAACATCAACGATGAGAGAGAACCACTGATCAGCTGCCTCCTGCACGCCCCGTATGGGAGATTGAGCCCACAACCCGGGCTTGTGCCCTGACAGGGAATTGAACTGTGACCTCTTGGTTCATAGGTAGATGCTCAAACACTGAGAGAACTCCTATGCCTGCTGGGCCACACAATGAGTTATTGATATAAATTTCCATAGAAATAAAATCATATGAATATTTTCTTCTTTTCCCACAGGTTTACGGGAACACTGATCCTAACTCTACACCTACACTTTGCACATGGACCTATCTAACTCAGTCTTTCCTGGGACCCACATCTAATTTTCCCCACCCACTTGCTTCTCTCAGTCTCCCCTTTCTCAGAGAATGGCAGTTCCATTTTTCTGATTGCCCAGCCCCCCAAAATCTGGACTCGTTTCTTATTTTCACACACAGCACTGGTTATGGGTTACACTGTGTCCCCCAAATTCCTTTGTTGAGGTCCTAACCAATGGCTCAGAACGTAGCCTTATTTGGAACTCATGTCACTGTAGATGTCATTAGTTGAGGTCATATTAGAGTAAGGTGATCTCCCAATCCAATATGACTGTGGTCCTTATGAAAAGGAGATATAGGACACAGACAGGCACACAGGGAGAATGTCATGTGAACACTGAAGTTATGCTGTCACCAGCTAAGAAACTACCAGAAGCTACAGGAGAGCCTGGACAGATCCTTCCCTCCTGCTTCAGAGGAAGCACAGCCCTATTGACTCCTGGGTTTCGGTCTTGGCCTGCAGAACAGTGTGAAAATAAAGTTCTGTTGTTTGGTCACAGTGGCCCTAACAATCTATATTCAATCCATCAGCCAATTCTATTGGTTCTATATACCTATGAAATTGGAATTATTTTTCTTCTAACACTAGAATTATTCCCAGATTTATTTCCTGTGAGGCAGTTTTTGGAGAAATAGTGTTAGTTTCACCTTGACTACAATACCCATATCATAGAGTTACTTACAAGGACTGATAATAAATGCTGTGAAAGGTGTAAAGCTTGTGCTGTTGCCTCCACCCTCACCTGCTGGCCACAGGGAAGCCGTCTCCCTGCTGCAGGTCAACACACCTCGGAGAGGCTGTGCTTCAATAATCCAACACTAGACTCTAGTCACCTTTACTCACAGTTAAACTTTCCATATCAATACTGTTTTAATATCAATGCTTGTTTGCATGAGCAAATAAGGCAAAGGAAGTTACTAAGCACTATCATTTCTCAATGTCTATTAATACACATGTTGAAAAGGTAGCTGAGCTGAACTTAAAAAAAATAGTGTAGTTATTGTAAATAACTCTGCAGTGAACACAGGAAAAAAAAATATATATATATATAAATATATATTTTCGAATTAGTGTTTTGTGTTTCTTCGGATATGTTTTCCTGAAGTGGAATTGCTGGGTCATAAGGCAGTTCCATTTTTCAAGGTTTTAAGGTAAATCCGTATGGCTTTCCACAGTGGGGGCACCAGTCTGCATTCCCAACACCAGGGCATAAGGGCTCCCTTGGCTTTGCACCCTCGCCAACATTTGGTGTTTGTTGATTTATTGATGATAACCATTCTGACAGGCATGAGGTAATATCTTATTGTGGTTTTAATATGAATCTCTCTCATCAGATGTTTAATATTTAGTGACATTAAACATCTTTTCACATGCAGCCCAGTGCCCACCAGTAGATGAGTGGATTAAAAAGCTGTGGTACATTTACACAATGGAATACTACTTGGCTATAAAAAAAAAAAATTAAAATAAAAGGAAATCTTACCTTTTGTGACCACATGGGTGGACCTGGAGAGTACTAAGCTAAGTGAAAGAAGGCAGTCAGAAAAAAAAAATAGTAAATAACTTTGCTTATCTGTGGAATCAAATGAACAAAATAAACTGACAAACAAAACAGAAATTGACTCATAGATACAGAAAGCATACTGTCAGAGGGAGGGGGGGTTAGGGGAATTGGTGAAAAAGCCAAATATTTTTCTTAAATGAGCTCTCTTGATGAAACAACTGTGAAGAGATATTAAAAAGTCTCCTCCATTCACCACAACTGAAAAACAAAAAGATCACTGACCATTACAGTGCGAGCCCCCTGGCTGCAGGTAAGGCATGAGGGCCACTGTATTTGTGTCATCCTCACAGCCTGCTCCTGCACAAGCTGCAGAACGGCCTGGCCCCCAGCCAGGGCGACTGAAATGGGCAGGGTTAAGAGGGACGAATCTTTACTTCATTTGAATGTAGCTCAAGATTTAGGCGTCCATGGCATGGTTGTCACAGGAAAAATTTATGACCAAAGATCAAAGTGCGTAAGTATTTTATGTAATAATCACTTGCAAACATCCTACCCTAAATTGACAGTTCAGTACGGAATGTGTTCTTCTCAAGAAACTCATCTCTAAATTTATGTCTCCACATTATTTACTTGAATAATCTAAATGTAAATGCATAGAATTATATTTCTAAATGTGGATTTTATTTTTCAATATTTTAAATTTTTATTGATTACTTTTAGAGATAGAGAGGAAGGTAGGGAAGGAGAGAGGGAGGGAGAAAAGAACTGTATGTGAAATTTTTATACAAGAACAATTATAAAAATAATAGACTGTTTTAAAATGTGTTTGGTAATAAATATCTGCTTATACCATAAAAATGTGAGACTGATTTTTAGATTTAGACTTACTTTTCCTATATCTACATATTGTAATAGTCTAAATTTATAGTATAGTTGCCAGACTTATAAAAAGACTAGTGGCCCAGTGCACGGATTCATGCACATTGAAAGGAAATTAGAAGGTGGCCGGCGGGGCAGGGCGGGACTGAGCAAGACGGGCCTGACACGCCCTGGAGCCAGTCTTCCATAGTCCCTCTGCAGCAGGCAGCCCATGGAGCAGCGCTGCAGCTCGAAGGGCGTCTGCATAGTGAGCAGGGTCCCTCTGGCAGGTGGGGTCCCTCAGCCTGGCCTGCGCGGATCGGGCTGAAACCGGTAGTCCGAGGGGTCCCGGAGTGTGCGAGGGCACTCTGCAAAGTCGCTGTCGTACAGGATGTGAAATGCAAATGAAAGTGTGCAGTAAACCAGACTGGAGCCGACAGTGACCCAGCATCAACATAACCCACAGCCGAAGGTGGAATCATGGACCCCACAAGGACCTGGGCTCCCTCCTCTCTACTCCCGGGATGCATCAACCAAGAACCACCGCTGCCTAGTCACTGCAGCTCAGCACTAAAGCAGACTGAGGGCCAACAGTGCCCCAGCAACAACATAACCCACAGCTGATGGTGGAATCACACAGCCCAGTGAGGCATCGGGCTCCCTCCTCTCTGGTTCCAGGGTGCCTCACCTGAGAATTGCTGCTGCCAAGTCACTGCAGCTCAGCATATCCTGTGTTGAGCATCTGCCCCCTGGTGGCCAGTGCGCATCATACCTACCGGATGGTAGGACAGTTGGACGGTCAGATGTTCACTTAGCCTTTTATATATATAGACTAGAGTCCTGGTGCATGACATTCACGCACTGGGGGGGGAGGGAAGAGGAGCTGTCCCTCAGCCCAGCCTGCGCCCTTTATCAGTCTGGGAGCCCTCGGGGGATGTCAGTCCAACTGCCACAGAGGCGGGAGAGGCTCCAGCCACTGCCGCTGCACTTGCCAGCTGTCAGTTCAGCTTCTGGCTGAGCAGTGCTACCCCTGTGGGAGCACACTGACCACCAGGGGGCAGCTCCTGCATTGAGCATCTGCCCCCTGGTGGTCAGTACACAGCATAGCAACCAGTAGTTCTGCCGTTCGGTTGATTTGCATATTACTCTTTTATTATATAGGACTAGAGGCCCGGTGCACAATAATTTGTGCACTCGGGGGGGGGGGGGTCCCTCAGCTCAGCCTATGCCCTCTTGTAGTCTGGGACCCCTCGGAGGATGTCCACCTGCTGGCTTAGGCCCGTTGCCTGGGGGAGCTGGCCCAAGCTGGCAGTCAGACTTCCCTCTGGCAGCCCGGCAGCCCTCAGGGGATGTCCACTTAGCAGCAGGGAGCCGAACTAAGCTGCAGTCGGACATCCTTAGTGCTGCTGAGGAGGCAGGAGAGGCTCCCGAAACCACCGCTGTGCTGGCAGCCATCAACCTGGCTTGTGGCTGAGCAGAGCTCCTCCTGTGGGAGCACACTGACCACCAGTAGGCAGCTCCTGCATTGAAGATCTGGCCCCTGGTGGTCAGTGTGTGTAATAGTGACCACTCATTCCCAGTCGTTCTGCTGTTAGGGTCAATTTGCATATTACCCTTTTATTATATGGAATAGAGGCCTGGTGCATGGCTGGGGCCGACTGGCTTGCCCTGAAGGGTCTACTGGATCAGGGTGGGGGTCCCGCTGGGGTGCCTGGCCAGCCTGGGTGAGGGACTGATAGGTGTTTGCAGGCTGGTCAAGCCCCCCAGTGGGGACCCTCACCCCATGGGGGTTTGGCCAGTCTGGGTGAGGGGCTGAGGGCCATTTTCAGGCTGCCCAAACCCTCTTCAGGGTGGGGGTCCCCACTGGGGTGCCTGGACAGCCTGGGTGAGGGGCTGATGGCTGTTTTCAGACTGACCAAGCCCCCCGGCAACCGAAGCTCCCAGTCTTTCCTTTGTTTTTTGTTTTTTTTATTCGCTCCAGCTCCGTGGCCATGGCGACTGGAAGCAGGTATCTGGGGTTTATTTACCTTCTGTAATGGAAACTTTGTTGCCTTGAGAGGAGGCAGCAGCTGGCCAGGAAGCTTGGCTTCGTCCATCATTGGGGCAACCAAGCCTCCTGCTCACTCCAGCTCCGTGGCCATGGTGGCTGGAAGCATGTATCTGGGGTTTATTTACCTTCTATAATTGAAACTTTGTTGCCTTGAGAGGAGGCAGCAACCGGCCAGGAAGCTTGGCTTCGTCCATCACTGGGGCAACCAAGCCTCCTGCTCGCTCCAGCTCAGTGGCTGCCGGCTGCCATCTTGGTTGGGTTAATTTGCATACAGTCACTCTGATTGGCTGGTGGGCGTGGCTTAAGGCATAGCGAAGGTATGGTCAATATGCATCTTTGTCTCTTCAGTAACCATGTAATAAACATATACAGGAAAAATATTGCATATTGCATATCAGTAAATTTTATTAAAAACTCTTGATGTAGTTTAAATATACCAAAGTGAAAAGAGAAAGTGTTTTAATAGCTTACTTTTTTTTTAACCAAGATATTAACTTACTTCTTTAAGTATTTGAAATACTAGCTTTTTTCACTGGAAACTGTTTTCTTGCACGTTAGAATCTTCCTGTCCTGATGTGTGCACATGCCTGTGTGTGCATGCGTGTGTGTAAAGTAACAGCACATGCTTTAATGATGTTTTCTGCAAATATAATAGAACAAGTATTCAGTAGAAAGCTAACATGAAAAAAAAGTTTTGCATTAAAACATACTGGATACATTCTATTAGGCATATAAAATATAGTATAAATCATGGTTAGAAAATGTGCCTCTCATGGTATAAATGATCATTGTTTTCATCTGCAGAATTTAGGGCAAGCAACTGGCACTTCCATTCGTAGATAAGAATGCTGTTTCAGAAATCTAATACCTGATATAAAATCTTGCATTTTTGATATTTTTCCTTTCTGAGCGTTCTTTGAGTAAGTTAACCTCTATAAACCTCAATTTACTTCTTTGTAAATCTTCAACATAGTACTAGCATTCATTTTCAAATTTGAATACTAATGTAAAACCATTTAAAGAGAGAATTTCTAGGTAATATGAATTATGAAATACATTATCCTAATGTGTTATATTAAATAGAAAATTATGTTTGCAATTCAATACTTTTGTGAAAAATACATCTTAAATATGTACACACTGGCAAATACAAACAACACAATTTTGTATGAATCAAATAGCAAATGAGTAGGTTTGAATAAAAATGATTTTTACCCAGAAGAGTCTGGATAAGTAATTTATTTTAATGTATAGAAATTTAGAGAATAACTCAGAGGAAAAGGTCAAATTTTTAAAAAGAGTCTGCATCAGAAGAAGTCTTAAATACATGAGAGTTGTGCCTGATAAACTGTACAACATTATTTTCAGGTAGGCTTATATTTTAGAAATCCATTGCCACAGGAAAATAACCTTATCCTCAAAAAGGATTTTTAAAAGCAATATATTGTTAAACGATTGAAAACAAGCTTTTAGTCCATAACAATGACATATTGTGACAATGGAATATGTAAACTATGTGAAAAACCCTGATAGAAATAGATGTTGAGCTTTGAATGGAATTTAAAATTTTCAAATAATTACTAATGTCACAGAGTATTAGTTTTGGCTTTCCCTGTGTAGCAACCTATTCGAAATATACAGAGCTCTAGAGAGGGACTGAAAGCAAAGAGGATGCAATGTGGTATTGCATACAGATATCTGGGCTCCTAACGCTGGATCCTGTCTCTGTGATTCAAAATGCTTAGTGACAGCCCTGGCTGGTTTGGCTCAGTGGCTAGAGGGTCAGCCTGCAGATTGGAGGGTCCCATGTCCTATTCCAGTCAGGGGCACATGCCCTGGTTGCGGGCTCGATCCCAGTGGGGGGGTGCGGGAAGAGCCCAATCAGTAATTCTCTCTCATCATTGACATTTCTGTCTCTCTCTCTCTCTCCCTTCCTCAATGAAATCAATAAAAAAAATATTAAAAAATAAAACAACAAAAAAATACAAAATGCTTGATGACATAAAACACCTGGAGACATATACTTCGAAATTCAATGTAGAAGTGATAAACTCAGTACTGTCATCACAGAACCATATAATACATATGAAGGATATTATTGAGTCTGGTGATCTAAATAGCAGACTGAATAAGGAGAAAACGACCAGCATACATTCCTTAATGTATTCATCCACGTGTCAGATATTCATTGTGGTCCTACTGTGTGCCAGACACTCTGCTGGCTACCCAAGTGACAGTGGAGAAAATGACATCACCTTCAGTCCACTAAAGAAGCTTGTCCTATATAATAAAAGGTTAATATGCAAATCAACCAAACAGCAGAACGACTGGTCATTATGCCACGCACTGACCACCAGGGGACAGACGCTCAACACAGGAGCTGCTCCCTGGTGGTCAGTGCGCTCCCACAGAGGGAGTGCCGCTCAGCCAGAAGCCCTGAGCCAGGCTCATGGCTGGCGAGTGCAGCGGCGGTGGCAGGGGCCTCTCCCACCTCTGCAGCAGCACTAAGGATGTCAGACTGCCATCATTCAGACATCCCCCAAGGGCTCCGGGACTGCAAGAGGGCGCAGGCCGGGCTGAGGGACCACACCCCCCCCCTCCCCAAGTGCACAGATTTCATGCACCGGGCCTCTAGTGTAACAATATTTTCACTTGACCCCTCTGCATATGTGAAATAACAATTGATAAAAATGGAATCGATTGAGATAATGAGGCAGAGACAGTTACTTTCAGCAGAATAATAAATAACCTTTGGTCATAGTAGCTTCAGCTAATGAGAAATCTAATCATTCTTATTTAAAATTAAGTCTGATTTTAAAGGCACTTTACAGTATTTATAAATCATAAAAATATGTTTTAGAACTTACTTCTCATACTTTCTTGACTTTCAGTGCTAAAAAGGAAAAAAAAAAGCAAGAAAAAAGTATTTAAGAAACTCATTTCCTGTAAGAGTAAACAAGGCTTGGACAATATCTGGCGTGTCCTCCCATAACGATCTTTTAAAATGTTACCCTATAAAATAAACACATTATTTTGTTGCAGTTGTTCCCCAGGTTAAGTGAATAGCACACTGGCAAATGTCTTGGTAGCTGAGAGGTACGAGTTAAGCATGGAGCTTTTGTATATGTTTGCACAGTGGTTTTATTTTCTGAGCCAATACACAGCAAATGTAATAATGAGCAAACTCTTACCAACTAGGGTGAGTAACAGTGCTAGCTGCATTTTCTAAGTGTGAAACACTGAAGTGATGATATAGCTTCTTTGGGAATCTCTTTTAACTCACATCTGTTTTTGGCTCTGTGTTTAGTAACAAAACCTGGGCTTTTGTTCAGTTGTAAATGACCTAATTTGAGTGGGCACAGAGATGCTTAAAGTCAATGCTGGGTTTTTCTTATACATGATAATTCTCTAATTATAGTTTCCATTGTTGCAATAGTTCTGGGGGGACATTGTATTGCACAGCATTTGAAATGAGAATGGCTGGTACATCCCAGGTAAATAATTGAGCAATCTCCATAGGCAGCAATTCCTTTTTGTTTTATTTTGTTTTGTGTTTGTTTGTTTTTTGTGGGTGTTGTGTGTGTGTGTGTGTGTGTGTGTGTGTGTGCAAGTATAAAACCAGCACCTTTCTATTGTCAAAGTTAAAGTAACACTATAATAGCAAGTCACTAACCAAGGTATTTTAAGTGATTTTTTTTTTTTTTGCGGGGGGTGGGGAGCAATTTCATGGCTAATTATAGGATATTTGAAAGTACAGAAAAAGCATAAAAAATAAACTCTCTATCTGACACTTGTTAGATATTAATGTTTTGATATACTTTTTTCCAAACTCATCTGTATATGTGTCTCATATTAGAATCATACTACAATTATAGCTTTATTTATTGTTTGATACAGTACAAATACTTTACCAGGTTGGACACAACCCAAGCATGATTTTAATAATACAGAGCTGTCCACTAACTACATGATTCTAGCGTAATTTATTTAACAATGTCCTACTATTACCTGCTTGGATAATTTAACTATTACTTGCATGATAATAAACACTATTTTAGCAAATATGTATCTATTCAACTAACAATACTTAAATCCTATATTTGAGCAACTAGCTAATAAATACAATATTTGCTGTCAAAAATGTATACTCCAGTGTCCTAGATTTGCTCTAAAACAGCAAACATTAGGAACCTTGACACATTTCAAGATACTTAGAGCATAAAAATAAGTGGAAATCTTGATGTCTAAAAGGTTTATTAAGAAGGAATGAGCCCACACAAGGCTTTTAACAAAATTAAATAATTCAACACTCAGAGGAAGAGGAGCTATTGAGATATTTAACTTTGTGTTTTTAAGAGATTATTTTAATTACAATGGGGAAAATGGACCTGACATATAGAAGATTGAATAGAGCTGGCTGCTTTAACATTATCCAATTATGATTGGGTGACATAAATTAGGGCGCCAAGCGCTTTTTCAGAAGTGGATTCAATAGGACTTCTTAGTGATTCAACACATGGGGAGAGAGAAAGATAAGAGCCCGTGAATTTAAGGCTGGTGAAATAATAAGGAAATTAAACCTTTTCTTGCCATTTGACTTATACAGCTCTTCTTCTGGGCTTTTGCAGGCTGTCACTGTCTAGTGTGAGATGCGTTGATTTCTTATTCTACAGCCTGTTTCTCTTACTGTTTCCAAGGGAGATACAATGTTATGCCACTCCTCCTAGATACCAACATTTGATCGCTCAAGTGTCCACTCATCCCCATCTCTGCTCTTGCTATACTGTCTGTTTTTGGTTTTTTACTCATATTTGTGCTCTAATCTAACCAGAAAAAAATGTAACTAAATTCTAACTCCTGCTCTTTATTCTGAGCATTCATATGAGTTCCCCACTGTTTCAAAGTCTTGACACTTTCTGGAATAAGATTCGCAAAGACTGATTCAGGGACTTCTTGGTAGATGCTATTTCAAGTAGAAATCATGGTTTCTTTAAAAAAAAAAATACATTACACATTGAAACAATCAGGTAACCACTATATAGCCACTAGAACAGCTTAAAAAAACCCACCAATTTCTGTTGAGGATAAAGAACAACAGTCACATCCATTGTTGATGGGAATGTAAAAAAGTGCAGCCACTTTGAAAGACACTGTGTCACACAGTATACACTGTGGTACACTGCTGGTGGGAATGCAGAATGCAGACTGGTGCAGCCACTGTGGAGAACAGAATGGAGTCTCCTCAAAAATCTAAAACTGGAACTCCCATTTGACCCAGTGATCCCACTTCTAGGACTATATCTTAAGAAACTAGAAACACCAATCAGAAAGGATATATGCACCCCTATGTTCATAGCAGCACAATTCACCATAGCTAAGATTTGGAAACAGCCCAAGTGCCCATCAGCAGATGAGTGAATTAAAAAACTGTGGTACATCTACACAATGGAATACTACACTGCGGTAAAAAAAGAAGGAATTCTTACCATTTGCAACAGCATGGATGGAACTTGAGAGCATTATGCTAAGCGAAATAAGGCAATCAGAGAAAGATAACTATCACATGATCTCACTCATTAGTGGAATATAATGAACAACATAAACTGATGAACAAGGACAGATCCAGAGGCAGAAAAGCATTGATGAGACCATCAAACCTCAGAGGGAAGGTAGGGGAGGGTGGGGGTAAGGGGAGAGATCAACCAAAGAACTTGTATGCATGCATATAAGCCTAACCAATGGACACAGACACCAGGGGAGGGGGAGGAGGGCATGAGTGGGGGATGGGGTGGCAATTGAGGGATAAGGACACATATGTAATACCTTAATAAAGAAAAAATTTTAAAAACCTATATGCTGTATGTAAATTTTATCTCAATAGAGCTAAGGGGAAAACCTGCATGTGAAGAGTTATAGTAGCTTTATACATTATTACCAAAACTGGAAGAAACCAAGATTTGTCTTAGTAGATGAATGAATAAACTGTGGTACAATGGAATATTATTCTGCACTCAAAAAATAATAAGAGCCATCATGCCATGGAAAGAAATGGATGGTTCTTAAAAGCCTATTGTTAAGTGAAAGAAGCCAGTTTGAAAAGGCTACAGACTGTCTGATTCAAAATATTATATGATATTCTGGGAAAGGCAAAAGTATAGGGAGCATAAAAAGATCAGTGGTTTGCTAAATGCAACTACCAATATACATTTACTTACCTGATCACTTTACCAGCTAAAGCATGACCTTATAGTATTATACTGTCCAGGGTCAAGTCTCAGCATACAGAAGTAGGAGCAAGTCTAAAACTGCCATGTAAAACCTCAGCTAGGGAAGATAGATTTTTTTTCCTAATTACAAAATCTAAGTATTTTGACACTTAAATTTAGAGGAGTGCAAAAAGTTGGGAGCAAGAAGTTTTATATTAAGTATTTTCAGTGCTAAAAAAATGAAATCACTTTGTTGTATATAATGATTCACTGCTATATCACTCATAATAATTAACGCCAAGGCTTTTATTAAGAAAACAGCAAAAAGATTAAATCTTGAATTAAGTCTGGGGGAAAATGGGCACTCTGAAGATGCATTGATTTTTTTTTTAGAGTAATAATGAAATTCTACCTAGAATGCATAATTGAGTATATGGATATAGCATGCTGGGTTTCTAATGTGCAGAAGATCAAAGATACTCAGAAGGAGTGTCTACAATTTCCCAGTAAGCCAAAAAGCAAG
Source organism: Myotis nattereri (assembly GCF_964212035.1). NCBI lineage: Eukaryota > Metazoa > Chordata > Mammalia > Chiroptera > Vespertilionidae > Myotis > Myotis nattereri. The sequence continues at coordinate 13,955,056 of NC_138079.1, forward strand.
ATCATATCTTACATGTCAGCAGAGTAGCTCTAAGTAAGGTACAGGGTGGGGAGGGGGATTGTAAAGACTTAGTGGGACTTTGATAGACAATTTTATGACCTTCTTTTTCTTAAAAAAAAAAAAAAGACTTATCTTGCATCGTGCTGTCATTAAAGGCAGTTGTTCCTAAAATTTCAATCACACAAGAGGAGAATATGGACTTCATTTCCCCTCCACTTTCATTTGCCCAGGTATACCTCAGTGCTCTAGCAGAGGTACCTGACCAGCACTTTGATCTTATCATCCCCTCAGTACTGACCTGAGGGAGACCTGAGTCCTTTCTCCTCCAGAGTTTAATCACAGCCTCAACGTGGCCTTTCTTGTTTTATGTCCTTGTTCCTAATGTAAAAGCATTTAACTTCTTCTTGGTTGTTTTTGGATATCACTTGGATAGAATTTTAACTGGGTTTTCTTGAATTGCTTTTACAATAAACCAATTTTTATAATCTTTAAATTAAAAAAATAAAAATAAAAATGTTATACCTCTAAAATTTAAAGCAAAGGAAAGCAATAAGAACTGATAACCAGAGTCTACATTATGCGGTGAATACTGAATGAATACCTGAAGGAATTTGAAGATCAAAGGTATCTTAATATCCAATTTACATTTCTTAAGGTAGGACACACTCAATAATAATTTTGTAGACAAGCTTTTGCTTATTCACACCCAAGGTTCATTTCCTGAATCTGCCTTTTGCTAGCAGTGTGTCTTGTTTAAGTTCTTAACACTCTGTATTTCTGTCATCTCTAACATAGAGTGTAAAAGCACCTATAGGACACCAGGAAATAAAAGGAATTAACATATATAAACCACATAAAAATATTTACCATAACAAATATAAATATCAGTTATGATTATTTATTATCATGAATAAATGTTCCTTTAAAAAGATGATCAGTAATTGCCCTCCTAATTTCATTTGTACTAAGTATACTAGCACTGTGCATGTGGGTTGTGTGTGTGGGATGGGGTATTTGGTAAGATATACACTACATTCTTAGTAGCAATTACCTTTTAATGAATGGATCAGAGGTTATTTTAGTTTTCCTTATGCTTTTCTGTATTTATTAAATTACTAAGAAATACGCATTAACTTGTGATAAAATATTTAAAATCCTGAATCAATGTGCTATCTTAAGCCAATGTTTATATCACCTCTTTTTAAATTCTATATTATTAAGATAATACATGTATGTTAAGAATGTCAAGTGTTCAGTAAGATTTATATTGTAAAGCAACTCTTCCTCATTTCCTTCCACATTTATTTCCTCATTCAGTGTTGGTGACTTGAACATTTTTCTATTTGTGCTTCTCCTGGTGGTTATTTTCAGATCTTGAAATAATGTATCAATAACGTCTGTTGTAGCAAATTAGACATTGCCTTTTGACTTCCTACTTTAATAAATGAGAATTAGCCCATTTACACTATCCCTACTATCATCTGTTTCCCAGTATTTGGTACTTATAACTTTAAGTCCCTGAATTCCTCAGACTTTAGAGGCCCAATGCATGAAATCTGTGCAAGGGACTCAGCCCTCGCAGCCGCGGCAGCTTGCCTCAGCCCTCAAAGCCCCGGCTTCTTCAGGAAGGTCATCTAGAAGGACGTCCGGATGATCATTCGGCTGTCCTGTCTAATTACATATTACGCTTTTATTATTATAGATAATATTCATCAGCCTCTGTTTCCTTTGCCATTAATGTTCCCCAGTATTACTTCAGCAAATACAGTACCAAGGTATTGGGCGCATATAATCCACAGTTCATGGTTGCGACCTCCATGGTGCAGTTTATTGACAATTTTGGAAAATGCAGACTTAATCTCAATATAACTTGAGAATTGCAAACTGTCTGATCATTAAAGATATGGCAAAGCCAACTGTAAAACACTAGACATTTCTCCTTGGCACTCTGTCTGCAATTTGCACGTACCAAGACCACCCATGCATGTTCCCGTTGGCTTACTTAACTCAAATGAAATGCATGCCATGGTTTTCTATGAAATATATATTAAAACGGCCATTAGTATCCAAACTGCTAAGCCTATAAATAAATTGACACGTCTGATTCACAGCTGTATTTGAGTAAGTTATGTGCTGTTTGCTAAGGTGACTGTCACTCTTATTTTTCACTTTGGTATAAAGAAAAATAGGAAAATCCTCAACAGATGGAGGGTACCATGACATGTTAGAATTTGGATGGGATGACATGAACCCCGCAGTTGAAAATAAGTCCCACTTCTCCATCCCAATGGATCCTGGAAGCACGTGGCCCCTTTCTTCCCCTGCCTTACTCTACCACACAGCAAACATCGTAGATTTGAAACATCATGTGCAGACAGTCACTGAAGCATAGCCACACACAGTTCATTCACTTATTGCCGAATATTTAATGAGCATTCACCTCCTGCCAAGCCACGTGCCTGAAGCTGAGGACCCCTCCTTCAACAATATAGATGTGCCCCCGTGGTCTAGAGGGGGTACAGAGACATTAACAGGCAATAATAATGCAGCTCAATGATTACAAAGATCCATTATCTCCTAAACCAACCCTAACTTTCACTGGGAATTCCTTAATTTAGAATCAGATCCTCTCAGGGTTTTTCTGTAGCTCTGGGCTTTTCATGCCAACTGCTTTTCAGAGCCGCCAGGAGTTCATCTCTGTTACAACCAGACAGCTCGCGTTTTAATAGGTTCCCTCTCCTGGGTGGTCTGTCCACCACCTTGGACTCACCTGGATCTGGCTTCCATCATCTCTCTATTAGAGGCACCAACATCAATGACACTGTAAGTCACAGCCATTCTCTGTAGCTTAGCAACACGAACCGACATTTTCCTAACGATGGCAACATTTCTCCATGCCTGATCATGACCTCAGCATTTTCTTTTTTTTTTTTTGCTTAAAGTATTACAAAGGGTATTACATATGTGTCCATTTTCCCCCCACCCTTGACAATCCCCTAGCCTCCCCTATCCCCCAGTGTCTTATGTCCATTGGTTATGCTTATATGCATGCATACAAGTCCTTTGGTTGATCTCTTCTCAGCATTTTCTTAATAAAAACAATTCACCTTTATCATTTTCAGGCTCCTCGGTTGGTCATCTGGATCCTGGGAATTGTATGTGTTTCTATTTTAAAATTCTCTTGGATTTAGAAAGATTGACCGACCAGCAGCATCTGGGGTGGTATTTGTAACCATACATGGTGATATTTCTGAGGCAGAAATATGAATATTCCCATTAAGTGTGAGGAACCATGCCCACATACACTGTGTTATCAGTCCAGGTCAGATTTTGCCACCGGTGACTTTCCCATGAACACATAAAGAGCTTTTGGTTTTCAGAGCCTTATTTTTCCATATCCAAATTGCAGGTTAGTCATTGAGGACTTGCACACATCACACTATTGGGCCTCTGAACAATCATCCAGACATGTTAACTCTTATACCAAGATTTCTTCTCTAAAACAATTTTATCCTTCTTCAATTATTCATTCCAGTCCATCAGAACCTGGATCCATGGTCTAAAAACCTTTCAGCAGAACTAATTTGTACTGAAAGGCACAGCACATTTTCACCACCATACTTACGTGACCAGAAGACTAGTGGTTATAAATAAATTTCATTCTACATATCATTATAAAAGATGTTGAAAGTGGAAATGAGAGTATTGCCAATTGCTGATAAATCATTCAAGAAGATCCTAAGGAAATTAACTTGATCCACTAATGACACAAGCCCAAAAGCAGGGAAAGCTGCCACGCCTGTCACCACTGAGACTGCTGGGGGAGATTTCAATCTGTGTTCATCAGGGAAAGGGAATTCCCAGAATGCAACCCCCTGGGAAGGGGGCAGGTTGATCCCTGAGCTGAATTCCAAATGTTTATGTAAACCATGAAAGCACAAACTTTTCTGTGATAGGGGTGGGGAATCTAGATGTATTTCATAACCCGGTTTTTAACTATAGCATCCTTATTTTAAGACTCTTAGTACAACTGAATCCTAGTGCTATTTATTCTAGCATTCCATATAATTACATAATCTTTAAAGTGATGTAAAGCCATACATAACACAATAAAGTATATGTGTCTCAAAATAAGTTGGCAGGATTCTAAATTAGTCCTCCTTCCTTAGACCAGTGGTAGGCAAACTGCGGCTCGCGAGCCACATGCGGCTCTTTGGCCCCTTGAGTGTGGCTCTTCCACAAAATACTGACTTCTGTGCATGGGCCACGAAGTTTCAATCACACTGTATGTGCACATGGTATTTTGTGGAAGAGCCACACTCAAGGGGCCAAAGAGCCACATGTGGCTCGCGAGCCACAGTTTGCTGACCACTGCGGCTTAGACTATACATTGAGAAGGTTATATCATAAATCAAGGAACATGCATGAACTAATTTCTTTGCCTGATTTTGAACTTACCCACCTCCATCAGATACCATTAAAGCATGAATCTAACATATGATAAATCCGTGACAGAAGTTCATATGTTGTTCCAGGGAAAGGACTAACTGAGGCAGAATGGACGTAAGGGTCTCCGACATAAGTGACACTTCCTCCTCATCACTAAATATTGATTTATCACCGGTGTACAGTGACAGGGTAACACTCCATTTTGTACCAAGACACAGGAATGGGACATGGCTCATAGAAGGCTCGCCATGTAGTTGGATAGAAACAAAATGACAACTGTAAACAGCTGTTAATAGAATCTTTGGCAAATGCATACATAGTTCAGTCAATAACAGTTACAAGGGTGCAGGGTGTGAGGGAGGTTGCTGGAGCCCTACTGTAAAAAGTCAGTGCTTTGGGAGGGGGATTTGCACCAGTTCTCAATGAAGATGAGTATTTGAGAAACTCATCAGCTCTGAATGCTGTCCTTAATGATCCAGTAAATGGAGCAAAGACAGTGTCAGTCTATTAAGCAAACGCATGAAACCTGATAATACTCTACTTTTTAAATACTGAGAAAACCATGTGCACAGAGAAACGTGGCACCCTAAACATACAGAGTACATGTAAGAGCAGATGCACCCAATTTGAACTTCATGTTCTTGAATATATGAAATATCTGCATATCATATACCATGTTTATAAGGAAAATCTGCATCTGGTATCAAGCGCAAATTTAAATGGTGTGATGTACATTGCCTAAGCATTTGCTGAAGATGCCATCTGAGCTATCATGTTAATTGGAGTTAAATTGCTAAGATTATGACATAAGCTTAAAAAGCAATTAACAATAACTGTGACACTGATGATGAAAACAAAGAAAGGCCTTCATTAAGGATGGTTGCGGTGCTTGGGAAGACATACTTTTTTTTAAAGATTTACTATAACAAATTAATTTTTCAGCTTAATCTTAAAAAGCAATCTGATAAATTATAAGAAATGTCAAACAACTGCCTCAAGCAATGTTTTGAAAAGTAAATGTGGATTGCATTAAATTTTAAAATGTAGATTACTACTTTTAACAAATGTTGATTTCGAAGTTAAAAATGAGCGTATTTTCCACTTACTATAAAAATAATTTGCAATTACATCAATTGTACTATGTCAGAAAATTCATTAACGTCAAAGACAACTTTGTTTCTAATGCTTAGTGTATAGCACGATTATAATTTAGAGAGCAAACAAATTACTGGTGTTTGTATGTGGGTGGGTGTGTGTATCTGTTCAGGTATACTATTGATTAAAATGAAAAGCAATGAACCTCTTAAATCAGCTAATTAAATATCATCGTACCACCTTAAATGTGAGTTTCAAATCCCAGGGTAAATTAGTCAATACCTGGAATCAGAACTTATGGACCTATTTTTTAAAGAAAGATATGCTTTATGATATGCAATAGCGAAAATGATTCGTAATATCTGAATCCATGATAGTATTATTTTATACAAATCATCTGAACTTCACTGTAGTTTGTATTATGACTTAGATATGCTCATTACAATTTAAGTCACAAGGGATCATCTTAAAAATGAAAAGTTTGCAATGAAGAAACATTGCTAGAAAAAAAAATGAGGGTTTTTCAGATCACAATCATGTATATTGGATTTCCTAGGAAGCAGGTGCTCTTGGGGTCTGTTTACCTGAATGATCCTAGATTCAAATTTTTTTAAAGGACTGTAATAAAATAAGATGCTGTATTAACACAAATAAATCTAAAAGGTCATCAGAAGTTCTTTTTGCATAAGTCAAGATGTAAGTGGCCAAAGTTTCCATTTTGTGCATTTAAAAGCCAGATGCACCCCTCTCAATTTGTAGGAGACAGGGTCCAATGGATGTCCTTGTTTCATGCTGTGCATTGTTTAAGGCAGGGGTCCTCAAACTACGGCCCGCGGGCCACATGCAAACACAAATATTGTATTTGTTCCCGTTTTGTTTTTTTACTTCAAAATAAGATATGTGCAGTGTGCATAGGAATTTGTTCATAGTTTTGTTTTTGTTTTTTAACTATAGTCCAGCCCTCCAACGGTCTGAAGGACAGTGAACTGGCCCCCTGTTTAAAAAGTTTGAGGACCCCTGGTTTAAGGGCTAAATTTCTGATTTACTTTCATCTGGGCATTTATACTAGTAGATAAAAGGGGACAACTAGTCATGAATTCCCCCATTTCAATAATAGCAGCTATCTGTTCAGTAAAATCACACGATATTTAGTTACACTGTCATTCTCTAATTTAAGGCTTAGTAGCCCAACCTCCTTCTAGACACTGGACCTACAGATAAGCTGTCTGTTAGGGACTGAATATATATGCCCATTTCCATGCTCTGCACCAAAGTCGTATGCTGAAGCCTGTATGGCTGCATTTGGAGGAAAGAAGTAATAAAGGTTAAATGAGTTCATGAGAATAGAACCTTGTGAGGACACAGCAAGAAGGTGGCCATCTGCAAGTAAAGAGGGGAGCTTGCACCAGAAACTGACCTGGCCTGAACCTTGATCTTGGGCTTCTAAACTCCAGACTGTGACTAAACATACCTCTGTTGTTTAAGCTACCCTGACTGGTATTTTGTTATTGCAGCCTGAGCTGTCTAATACACTGTCCTTCCTGGACAGAGGGAAGTTAAGAACAGCATCAGTCACAGTGTCCCAAGAAATATATGTGAGTGCTTTCAGTCAATACATTCTTTAAAAATCTTTAGTAAAATGCCGTCCTCATAAACTTCAAGTGTTGCTGTAACATAATATAAGGGTATATGGCAATGTATCCATCAACTAATTCTTAAAGACCTACCAAATGGAATAGTGATTCCAATTCAATGTTCAAAATAGTCTGAAATCTCTGCCCTCATGGATCTTCCTTCTAGAGAAGAGACATAAATACCAAACAGAAGTAAAATTAGTACATGACAGATGGTCAGTCACAGAGGGGAAATCGAACAGAGAAAGTGAACTGAAAGTGTTGGGTAAGATATTTCTCTTTTATATGGAGTGGATCAAGATGAGAACGCTGACATCAATAAAGATGAGAGGTCACCAGAGGGGCAGGAATCAAATTAAGAATGTTAATTACAAACACATATCATTATCATTACTCTATGTTTGCAATCTTTAATATTCTAGCCCTATTTTACTATTAGGTTATAGTAGAAAATTTTTATTCCTCTGAAAATATATTCTTTAGCTAAAAGGTTGGTTTAGAAATAGGCCCAAGTCCCTTCTGTCACTGTATAACTGCAAGCCTGGAAACTATCCTGAGGCTGACAGGCTAAGGCCCTTATTTATCGTTCCAGCTTTCTATTTCACATCCCCTCCCCCCCTCCCCCCACAATAGCAAACACTGTGGAATCACCCCAGCATTTATTACTTTTCTAGCCCGTTTTTCAGTAGTCCTGGGCTTTTTACTGAACTGCCTTGATCATCACATTAAAACAAAACTTCGGATAGGGATGTACCAGTATCCCAAATCTAATATCCAAGTGGGTCATTCTACTGACCTCAGATGTGGGCAAAACCTAAGACAGGAAAATAAAAGCAAAGTTGAGCGCTTTCATTTAGAGAAGAAGAAAAAGAAGATACCTTGATCTGGATAATGTATTTGGAGATGTGAAACCCACAACTATCAGAGCCTTTGTTTTTATGATAATGGAAGATAGTCTGGGATCAAGCTTCCTCTTAGGAGAGGATAAAGTGAAGGTAATCACATAGACATGTTATGAAACCCTGATCAAACCATTCCTGAAGCCCATTCTATCAGATTTTTAAGATATGTCAAATAAAATCCCATGATTATTTAATTTTTTTTTCATGCTTTATGGGACCAAAGCAATCTAAATGCCCATCTCCCCACGTGCACACATGCTCAGATATATATCTTCATGAAGCCATATAATTGGGCTTTTTTAGAATCTTATTTGTCCTATGTTCTTCTAGAATGAAGTGAAATAGTATAGGTCAGCCTCAACTGCCCAAACCTTGGAATGTCTTCACAATTTGAAGTGTTCTGTTAATTTATCATTTTAATAGCTTGAATAACTCTCATCTCCCTACTACTTGTTACGAAGTGCATTCAACTAGTTCTGCTTTTAATTGGGTTTGGAATGAACTCATATACATATCCAAATATTTCCCTAGCAACTAATATTTTTGGTGATACATAAATTTCCTTTAAGTCATCAACCACTTTCTAAAATAGTCTGCATCTGTTCTAGAACAAACACTTTTCATAAGTAATTTAATTGAAATGTTAATAAGACTATAATATGAAGCTATAATTTTTATGCTTTACCACAAGTCATTGATGGGCACATTTACTGCTCCAGGTAAGTTGTGTAAGAATTTGCATAATTATTTGAGAAGTATAATCTATTATAGCTACCATAAAATTCCTAATAGAATTAACTATTATGGTAATTTTATTTTTTTAATATGTGCTTGCTTACTTATTTATACTTGACATATTTCCATCAGTTACATATACTGTACAGATCTATTATTTTCCATTATATGTCTTTTTAACAATGATGAAAGTTAAGTACTTAAAAATTCATTGGGTGGTACCTAAAACATTATAAAGTATGCCAGTGCAGATTTAAAAATGTGTGTATATTTAGAAACAGAATGTACTGTTGCATACCAACACAGCTCAATTAGGAGTCTCACATATAAGTAGTGATGATACCTTGACACTGCAGAACACTTCAGTTCCCAGTGGACATGCATTTAACTAAAATATGTGGTAGATGATGGCAGTTCACGTCCTTGTGTGTGGGAATTCACTGATGGGTGCATTAACACTATAATAGATTGCTAACTTAAATAGTTCTAGGACAGTGAGACAGGTTTGTCCTAAGTACCTTCAAGTTAGCAAGTAATAGTGACAGTACGTGGGCTGATGGATGGAGAGCTGCAAGGTATATTGGAAAAGCCAAGTGAATGGCACCCAGCCAGTTGGAAAGGCAGAGCTACACAGCAAAGGATGAGCCACTGATGGCTAAGACTAAGCTACTTTGAATCATATCCAGGCTGCAGTTTTAATGGGAAAATGTCAAGGATCTTGCTAGAAATGCCCATGCCTCACTCTGTGAAGGACTCTGCAATATCACTCAAATAAAAGGCTTTCTCCACTGGATCAAAATAAAACAAATATCAAATAAAAGTACTGCAGAGAGAATGATACAATTCTGGTTGTGAGGTTACTATATAGACCAGTGGTTCTCAACCTTCCTAATGCCGTGACCCTTTAATACAGTTCCTCATGTTGTGGTGACCCCCAATTTCATTGTTACAAATTGAACATAATTAAAGCATAGTGATTACTCACAAAAACAATATGTAATTATATACGTGTTTTTCGAATGTCTTAGGCGACCCCTGTGAAAGGGTGGTTCAACCCCCAAAAGGATCGTGATCCACAGGTTGAGAACCGTTGATATAGACTTAAGTTTTCTAAGTATGAGTAGTGAATTTGTATTTTCATTATTATGATAAACTGGTGCTAAATTATAATTTCTCAGGACTTATTTAATAGATTTATTAGTATATTACAAGAAGTAAATACTATTTGAAGGACTAATTTTTAAACTCTCCTCTGATTTTGTAGGATTCTCATTCATGAAAATTTTGTGGATGTCAGGATCCTGCTTGCTAAAGGAATTATATCTTCAAATTATATCTAAATATCAAAATCCCTGCAAAATGCAAGCTCATTAAGAGAGGACAGATTTCACTAAGTAGTGATATTAGCCAGATAAAGAAATGACATGAAGATTGCCAAGAATGAAATGAAAATAAGTAAATTTAAATCAATTCAAAAGTACAGAGCAATGTAAAGTTTCTGTACCAATAAATTAAAATTTAATGTTACTTAAAATCAACATTAATGAAGAATTTTCACCTATATTATTTTACTTATTCTATATAATAAAGTTGGAGAAAATACTGTCATCTTATACCTACTTACGTACTTATGCACTATATATGGAAGGCAGGTTGGCTCATAGCGGTAATACAAATAATACAATAATCTGCACTAAAAAAAGAGAAACATGCAAATTAGCATCACTCTGCTACTCCCACCAGCCAATCAGATGGCGGTTAATTTGCATACGCAGACATGGAGCGAAGACTGAAGACAACGTAGAAGGAAGCCAAGCGCTGCAGAAGAGAGCGAAGCTGCAGAGAAGCAAGTGGGGCAGCGGAGGTGGGAGGGAAGCAAGCGGGGTGGCGGAGGCAGGAGCGAAGCCCGTCTCAGCGGGTTTCGCTCCCTTCTCTGTTTCGCTCCCTTCTCTGCTTTGCTCCGGCCGCAGGAAGCCATATTCTTGCAGGAATCTTCCTGCAACGGGCCTCTAGTTAATAAATAATAATGCAAGAATAAACTGTGTTTCGCATATTCACACCTGTAAACTGACTTTTGTCCACCCCTGACAACTTGCAAGGAACTCAATATTACTAACAGAACTGAGTGAGCATGGAAGGGGATCCTTCCCGGTCAAACCTTCAGATGATCCTGTAGAACATGACTTAGGCCTTGTGAGAGACTATGCAACATGAGGCCCACTTTGCTCACAGAAACCATCTATACTATTAAAAGGGTAATATGCTAATTAGACTGGACATCTTCCAGATGACCTTCTGGATGTCCTTCTGGACAAAGCCATGGTGGAGGGGCTGAGGCAGAGATGGTTAGGGGCGATCAGGCTGGCAGGGGAGAGCAGTTAGAGGGATCAGGCCAGCAGGAGAGAGCAGTTAGGGGGATCAGGCCGGAAGAGAGAGCAGTTAGGAGGATCAGGCCAGTAGGCAGGTGAGTTGTATGGAGCCAGCAGTCCCAGGTTGCGAGAGGGATGTCCAACTGCTGGTTTAGTTGGACAACCATTAGTTGGACATCCCCCAAGGGGTCCCAGATTGGAGGGTGCAGGCGGGGCTGAGGGCCTCCCCTCCTGTGCACAAATTTTGTGCACCGGGCCTGTAGTAGATGATAAAGGAATATTGCTTTAAACAGAAACAAACTCAAAGATACAGAGAATGAATTAGGGGCTGCCAGAGGAGAGGGGGTTTTGGAGGACTGGGTTAAAAAGGTGGAAGGAATTAGTACAAATTGCCAGTTATAAAAACAGTCACAGGGATGTAAAGTACAACCTCGTATTACAGTATTACTGACTATATTCCCTATGTATGGTGTCAGATGGGTACTAGGCTTTTTACGTCATAAACTAGATGTGTCTAGTCACTATGTTGTACACCTAAAACTAATATAACATTGTATAACAACTATAACTGAGAAATACATTTTAAAAAATAATTAATAAAATAAAATGCAATTCCTCAATGAAAATTAAAAAATTTTTCAATGTATATTGCTTTAAGTTGTTAAATTACAGTTTTTTGTTTTATAAAACAACTAGAGGCCCGGTGCACAAAAATTTGTGCACTGGCAGGGGTGGGGAGGGCCCTCAGCCCTACTTGTGCCCTCTCACAGTCTGTGACCCCTCGGGAGATAATGACCTGCTGGCTTAGGCCCACTCCCGGGTGGCAGAGGGCAGGCCCAATCCCTAGGTGCCTCTCCCGCAGCCCCTGGTCGGGCTCAGAGCAGGGCCAATTGGGGAGTTGGGGCACAACCCCCTGTCATGCACAGAGCAGGGCGGATCGGGAGGTTACGATGCCACCCCCAGTCACACTCAGGGTAGGGCCAATTGGGGGGTTGGGGCGCCGCCCCCGTCACACTCAAGGCAGGGTTGATGGGGAGGTTGCAGCGCCACCCCCTGTCACGCACAGAGCAGGGCTGATCAGGAGGTTGGGACGCTGCCCCCTGTCACGCTGCTCCAGGGGCCAGGAGGCCTCGCGGCTCCGCTGATCCCAGTGCTGGGAAGCCTCATGGCTCCACTTGACACCAGGGCAGTGAGGCCTCGCTGCTCAGCTGATCCCGGTGCTGGGAAGCCTCTCTGCTCCACTGATCCCGGTGCTGGGAGGCCTCGCGGCTCCGCTGATCCTGGTGCTGGGAGGCATATTACCCTTTTACTATATAGGACAGAGGCCTGGTGCACGGGTGGGGGCTGGCTGGTTTGCCCTGAAGGGTGTCCTGGATCAGGGTGGGGGTCCCCACTGGGGTGCCTGGCCAGCCTGGATGAGGGGATGATGGCTGTTTGCAGCTGGTCACACACCCTTCAGGGTGGGGGTCCCCACTGGGGTGCCTGGCCAGTCTGGGTGAGGGGCTGAGGGCCATTTTCAGGATGGCGGGTGACTGAAGCTCCCAACCTCTCCTTTTTTTCTTTTTTTTTTTTATTCTGGGATTTATTTACCAAATTATATGGCTGTCACTGGAGCTGAGAGCCAGCTTTAGCTCCGAGGCTCGGCTCCAGCTCTGAGACCTAGGTTTGTTTGGGTTCTATAACTGAAACACTGTTTCAGCTCTAGCTCTGAGACCGGCTGGCTGAAAGCAGGTTTCTGGGGGTTGTTTAGCTTCTATACTTGTAACATTGTTTCTTAGAGTGCAGCTCAGAGGCTGGCAGCGGCAGGCAGGGAACCTTGGCTTCCTCCTTCACTGGAGCAAGCAAGCCTCCTGTTTGCTTCAGCTGCATGGCCGCTGGCCGCCATCTTGGTTGGCAGTTAATTTGCATATCTCGCTGATTAGCCAATGGGAAGGGTAGCAAAGTTACGGTTAATTACCATGTTTCTCTATTATTAGATAGGATAATAATACATTTAATATTGCTATGTTAAAATGATTTAATTATTCTAATCATTGATGATCTATATTTCATTCCCATTTCCTTGAGTCCATATTCTGAGCATAATTTTAATACTTGTGTCAAAGATACAAATATATACTGAGCTAAATTAATGAGAATTCTTTCCAGAAGTAAAATACTAATTACAATAAGAAGTGCTAAAGAGCAACAGGCAGTGAAGATTTCAAACATGGACACTTAGTACCCTCCAAAAAGGTGAAAAGATCGAGGTAAAAGAAACTACCAATGATGCATGCAGCTTTTCCTGATGACTGTGCTTTCAAGTTTGGGCTGGCTTACGTTAGAAGGATGATTACAGTCAATCAGGAATTGTATTGACTCAATTTTGTTCTCAAATATTTTCAAAGAAAACAGCATTATTTTTAGCTTGATTCTAAAAACATTACAGCCACACTCGTGGCCTACCCAAATTATTAGTCACTGCGGATAGTCTCATATCTTCAGTATAATGATTAGTCTTTTAAAAAAAACCCACTGCATTTTTAGCTGTTACACAGTTAATTTTCATTAACCAAATTGATATCATATATCTTTACATGATAAAAACTTCATAAATAAGCAATAATCTCATATTAGTGGTAAATTTGGGGGAAGGTATTATTCATGATAATATGTAAAAGATGTGCAGGCTATTACATATCACATAGTGCCATCTTCTACTGTGCATACAAAACTTTAGTAGAAATTACTAATGGCATCCAAGGAAATGCTTACATGAAAAGTATAATACACAATGTGGGCACTTCTAAACACTAAACTCCAAAGATTACGCAGCCACACTGTGTTACCAGCGTCCTTATCCAATCCTTTATTGTTATGAATAGGCACATGAGTATAAAGGTCAACAATTTAAGTAGAATAATGAAAGCTTGTGCTGTCTTAAGCACTTTCCTCTATATCTACGTATACTTGTAGTGAACAATTGGAAATTGATATAAAAATTATATTTATATTATCAAAGAATATGAGATATGTAGGTATGTCACAAGATTTATGCAGTACAAATTATAAGTAGATGATCTGAGAAAATACAGAGAAGGTGCCTGGCCGGGGTGCTTGGTGGTTGAGCCTTGATTTATGAACAAGGAATTTAGGATTTGATTCCTGGTCAGGGAAATATGCCCAGACTGTGGGCTCGATCCCCAGTGGGGGGTGTGCAGGAAGCAGCCAGTCAATGATTCTCTCTCATCATTCTCTCTCTTTCCCTCTCCCTTCTCTCTGAAATCAATAAAAATCTTTTTTTTAAGGAAAGGTATATATTTTGTTCATGAATTGGATGACTCAATATTATTTCGATGTATCCAAATTAATCTTTAAATCAATGCAATCCTAATCAAAATTACAACAGTAATTTCTACAGAAATTGACAGGTTGACTAAATTTTGCATGGTATAGAGAAGACCAAAAATAATTTAAAAAATTTTTTAAGTTAAAGGACTTATATCACCTTGTTAAAAACATAATATGAAGCTACCGTAATCGAGGCAGTGCCTTTTGACTTAGGAATGTACATATGGATGAGGGAATAGAAGAATTTAGAAATATGCTCACTCGTATATGGAAGTCAACTGCTTTTTGACAAATGTACGAACACAATTCACTGGACATAAGAAAGTCTTCCCAATAACTGATGCTATAACTGGACATATTTGTAAAAATATGCACAAAAAGAACATCCCACTATATAAAAAAAAATCAACTCAAAAGGATCTCAGACCTAATGTAAAAATAACATGTAAAAATTATAGAAAACATGAGAAACTCTTCGTAACCCTGCGTCATGCAAAGACCTCAAGCTCAAGAAAGGTATGAATCATCAAAGAGAAAAATCAAAGAACAGAATGTCACTAAAATATAAAATGTCTGCTTTTTGAAATGTATTGTCATAGAAATGAAGACAAGTCACAGATTGGAAGAAGGTATTTCCAAAAAACATATCTGTTAAATTGTACGTATATTATACACCAAATCTTCAAAGCACCCTGGAACAAACTTGAATCCTGAAAAATGTTAATCATATGACAGAACCAAAGGACTAATGTCATGACAAATTAAACATTTGTGGGAGAGGCAGATGAGCTAGGAGGAGGGATGGGAGTAGTGTGTTCTGGAGCAGCCAGGAAGCAGGTGAAATCTAAGAAAAAGAGAAATTTAAGGAATAAAATGAAAGCACACATCCAATGACAAAAAACTAACACTCTTATTACTTGCACCACCAAATGGTGGCAAAAATAAGATAGCTGCTTTCGTAAACATATGCACTTGAAAAAAAAATGCTTTACAAAATGACATCATGATCTTTCCCTCTGCTTCTCTCGCTCCCACTCCACCCATGTTAACTTTCATCCACAACACCTACAAACACCGGCATCTGCAGGCATTTTTCTGATGCATTCTGAGTTGCCTTCACTAGATAACATGAGATGTCAAAACAAGTAATTGCCCGCCTTGATTTCTAAATTTAAGATCAAAGGTGATCTGAAAGCACTCAGTTAAATGGAATATGTCCCTGCACACTTGTGTCCGACTGGGCCCTGAGTTGGATACAATTACAAATGACCTAATATTACATCACGGAGTAAAAAATCCTGCCTCCCAACTTGGAGGAACCAAAACTACAAAATACAAGACCTTCCCAACCTCCTGCCGGGAGCCGGTCCATCCTTGCTGTTTCAAAGGACCTGGCATATATGGCATACTGTTCTTAATATGTTTGCTCACCTTCTTGGTGCTATGTGTTTTAACCAAGGTCACCTCTCCAAGAAAGGTTGTTTCCCCAGGTAGGGATTTTCCCCTGAAGTTAGGGAGGGAATAAAACCCCTTAACTAAGTGCCAGGCGGGTAATTAATCACTTTAACTACGAACAATCATGCTTAAGTTACATAATCTTTACTCCCTGGAATGGAGATAAGAAACGCCCTAACCTTTGGAATAGAGATTGATAGGATTGGAATCAACTGGTATAAATACAGATGTAACAAGACAACAGGACACAGAACTTAGAAGACAGAACCTACACACAGAACTTAGAAGACAGAACCAAGAGACACAGAACCTAGACACAGAACCTAGAGACAGAAGAACTTTGCTGGAGAGAACATGGCAAAAGATCCTGGGCAGAAACTGGCCACAGAACCTAGGGACAGAACCTAGAGACAGAACCTAGCGAGAGAACCTGGCTGAAGAACCTAGAGACAGAACCTGGATAGAACATGGCAAGAGAACCTGACTAGAACCTGGTGACTGAACCTGGCTGGAGAACCTAGCGAGGGAACATGGCTACAGAACCTGGCTGGAGAACCTAGCAAGAGAATATGGACACAGAACCTGGCTGGAGATCTTAACCAGAACTTCGCTAGAGATCCTGACCAGAACTTGGCTAGAGATCCTGGCTAGGCTGCTGATCAACTGAACGCTGTCTCTGTGTCATTCCTTCTTCGCCGACTCCGTCCACACCTTTGGGGACCCCTGGACCTGCTGGGGTTGGACCCCAGCACCTAACTGCAAGGCCTTTCCAGTTGCCCCCTTTCAAGGTGAGATCCCTGAGGAGACATAGAACTAACGAACATGTTAAAGTACATGGCTGAGGAAAGGGAAAGACCAAAGCTATGCTGGGCTCCCAGTTCATCCTACCCTGTGTGAGGTGTCTCAGGGCCTCCCTGAGCCTCCTGGCTCTCAGATGAAGCTCTGATACTCATAGAATCCACTCAATGCATACCATGCACTGAACATAACAAATCACAGTTTAATAACGGTAATTGATAATAATAAAAAGATAACACCACCACTGGAAGATAAATTAATTTACCTGTTTAAAACAATCTCTTTCCAACCAATTGTTCTGACAGGATATCTAATAGGGGCTCCTTTAAATTAATTTAACTTAATCCAATATTTAAGATAGAAATCAGTGAAGAAAGCTTGTGTACTTGTGCAGAAGTAAAATCAAAGCCAATGGCTAGAACTTCAGCAGCACTTCCTCTTTATATTGTCACTCCCGGTTAGTGTAGAAGGTTTATCTGACTATTTCTCAGGTAATATAGGGCAGTTCATGCCACAGACCCATTCCCAGGTGACAACATATAAAGCATATGATCATCTCAGAAGTGTTATGAGATGTTTCTTTAGATGATATCAATTGTAAAATTTTCTATTTTAGAAGTAACACCACTTTCATTTATTGTAAGGTATATCTATACTAATAAAAGCATAATACGCTAATTAGACCAGACAGCCAAACGACCTTCTGGATGTCATTCTGGATGGCCTTCCAGACGAAGCCACAGTTGTGGGGGCCAAGGCAGAGGCAGTTAGAGGCAGTCAGGTAGGCAGCTTAGTGGTTAAGGGCAATCAGGCAGGCAGGTAGTCAGAAGCAGTTAGGGGTGATCAGGCAGGCAGGCAGAGGTGGTTAAGGGCGATCAGGCAAGCACACGAGCGGTTGGGAGCCAGCGGTCCCAGATTGCGAGAGAGATGTCCGACTGCCAGTTTGGAACCAATCCACAGGGCAGTAGGACATCCCCCGAGGGTTACCAGATTGTGGGAGGGTACAGCCCCCCCCCCACCCTTGCATGAATTTCATGCACCAGGCCTCTAGTGTATATATATATAAATAAAAGGCTAAACGACTGGCCGACCGGCTGACCGGCCGAATGGCTGGTAGGTATGACGCGCACTGACCACCAGGGGTCGGACACTCAACGCAGGAGGTGCCAAGTGACAGCAACTCTACAAAGTGCCCTCTTACACTCCCTGACCCCTTGGGGGATGTTGGACTGCCGGTTTCAGCCCAATCCCTGCAGGCCAGGCCAAGGGACCCCACCTGCCAAAAGGACCCCGTTCACTCCGCAGATGCCCTTCAAATCCCGGCGCTGCCCCAGGTGCGGCCAGCTGGGGAGGAACAACGGGAGGTTGCCTCCAGGGCGTGTCCGGCCCATCTCACACAGTATCGCCCCACCAGCCACCTTCTAATTAATGTCCTTTCAATATGCACTAATCCGTGCACTGGGCCTCTAGTTCAACTATAAAAATATATACATATATGCATACATAGGTGTATGCATACACATATATAGCATATATTGACACACATATCCATATCTATCTACCTATGATATACTATTTTTGTAAGTCAAGAGAAGAATCTTGGAAATTCACTGTTGTGGAATACCCCCCCCCCCAAGTACCCTTATCCTCTCTATATAATAAGTTTTTGTTTAGCTTTTACCATGAATCCATCTTCTCCCTTACTTGTAGGCTTCACATTTTTAAAATTTTATTTTCAAATTAACAAACAGTAAAATTAACTTTTTAATGTACAGTTCTATGAATGTTAACATATGTATAAATTTGTATAACCACCACACAGTACAGACACAGAACATTCCCAGCACCCAAAATACTCCCAGTCCCCTTGCAGTCAACCCTCCTCTCGCCCTTAAGACCTGGCAACCACAGATGTGTTCTCAGTCACTTACAGTTTAATCCTTTCATAAATACCACATAAATGAAACCATGCAATATGTAACCTTTGGAGATTGGCTTCTTTATGAAGTGTAAATATACAATGAATGTATACAAACATATATTATTGCCAGTGATCAAAATCTGAGGAACAGAACTGATAAGTCCTCATGACTTCAGTGCTTTTATTACATTTTTAGCAAATCTTTATTTTTTGTTTTATGAAATGTTTAGCAATTATTTTTTTTTTGGGGGGGGGTGGTGTTAACTAGCATATGATAAGGCAGGGGATACCAGTCAAGGACAGGGAAGATGGGTCACTGTAAGAGGTGGCAATCTGGAATCTCAATTCATAGCTGGAAGTTATGCCATGGCCTTAGCTGTTAGGTTTGAGTAACTGGATTTGTATGTTCCTCAGCTCTTTTATTATAAGTACCTTTGAGGACCAATCAGCTACTTTGGACAAGAACTTTGAAATTTTTGTTTTTGTTTTCCCAGCTCAAAGACTCTTGATTGTTTCTTCAATCTCAAAGACTCTGGCACATAATCTAGAGCATCGGTTCTCAACCTGTGGGTCGCGACCCCTTTGGGGGTCGAAGGACCCTTTCACAGGGGTCGCCTAAGACCATCGGAAAACACATATATAATTACATATTGTTTTGTGATTAATCACTATGCTTTAATTATGTTCAATTTGTAACAATGAAATTGGGGGTCACCACAACATGAGGAACTGTATTAAAGGGTCGCGGCATTAGGAAGGTTGAGAACCACTGACTTACTCTATATTCTAGAGTAAGAAAATAAGGTACGCAATTTCTGGTCACAAATATCCACAAAGTAGTTGGTTATTGGATTTATGTGTCACATTTTGAGAAGAAATCAATTCTGGAAACAGTCAAATAGATATGCTTATGCTCTAATTAATATTCCAGCCCCTTCACTCATCTCCATCAGAATATCAACTACCCTATGGCAAATTCTCACTACCTGGAGCATGAAGTACCACCAGGCACTTACCCCAGGTTTTCCTGATTCGGGACTCTCACCGTGCTGGGACAACCAACTGCACACACAGCTTCTGTTCTGAAAACACGACTCATGTTCTTTGTGCTTTCTCTCCTTTGTATCTTCATGTTGCCTGCCCTTCCCAACACCCCAGATGGAGTCTCGTAGCTCACATAGTTTCCTGTCCCCATAGGAGAATTTCCTGTCCCCATTAGGAAATTCCCCACAACTCCACCCTTTTGCTTCCACAACACATCACAATTCCTGGGATTTACGTATGCTTCTTGTAATTCCTTTCCTGCCAGCTCCCCAGTTTTAGATTCAGATATACATGAGAATTACACTGCTATGGAACTGGGGTAATATGATTCTGCTGTCCACAGATTAGAATGATCGGACCCTAGAACACAGATCCACCCAACTCAAGCATCGTTCCATGGAGCCTGTCTTAATTTTTTGCTGTTAAAATTATTTGGTAGAATATGAGAGTATTAATATCAAATATTATGTTGCATCCATTTATTGTATCCACTTTTTCACATTTTAACATCTTTGATAGTAAAGTTTACCTTAAAATCTTCATTTTAAAAATATTTGTCGCCATTTTTATTTTATATTGGCATCTGACATAATGGGTCATCTTATAATAAAACTTAAAGGTAAGAAATCCTAATCTAACTTTAAAAGAGAAGCTATGACCAAATATTTATTCTAATATGAAAGTAAAGTGATAGAATGACAATATTTATATGATTCATTTAATTCAAGTCCAGAATATTCACATATGAAAGTAGAAAACAGGAATTGATATTTTGGTGTGTTATTATCTAACTAGAGGCCCGGTGCACGAAATTCATGCATGGGGTGAGAGGGGGGTCCCTCAGCCCAGCCTTTACCCTCTCACAGTCCGGGACCCCTTGGGGGATATAGCAGTGCACCAAGTGGCAGGTGGCCAGGGAGGAGCCCAAATCGAGACCAGGCGTAGCAATACTTGTGTTCATCCCAGCCCGCTGTGCCTGCTGCCACAGTTCAGTAGTGTTGCTGCGCTCACCAGCCCTGTGCCCAACATCTGGCTGAGTGGCACTCCCCTGTGGGAATGCACTGATCACCAGGGGCAGCTCCTGTGTTGAGCATCTGCCCCCTGGTGGTCAGTGCGCATCATAGTGACCGGCTGTTCATCCATAACGGTCACTTAGGCTTTTATTATATAGACTAGAGACCTGGTGCACAAAAATTTGTGGACTCGTGAGGGGGAGGGGGGGGGACCCTCAGCCCAGCCTGTGCCCTCTCGCAGTCTGGGACCCCTCAGGAGATAAGGCCCTGCTGGCTTAGGCCTGCTCCCGGGTGGCAGAGGGCAGGCCCAATCCCTACGTGCAGGCCCTGGTTGGGCTCAGAGCAGGGCCGATTGGGGAGTTGGGGCGCCGACCCCTGTCATGCATAGAGCAGGGCAGATTGGGAGGTTGCGATGCCACCCTCAGTCATGCTCAGGGTAGGGCCGATTGGGGGGTTGGGGCACCGCCCCCTGTCACACTCAAAGGCAGGGTCGATAGGGAGGTTGCGGCGCACCCCCTGTCATGCACAGAGCAGGGCCGATCAGAGGGTTGGGGCGCTGCCCCCTGTCACGCACAGAGCAGGGCCGATCAGGGGGTTGGGGCGCCGCCACTCTCACACTCAGGGCAGGGCCGATGGGGAGGTTATGGCTCTACCCCATCACACACAGAGCAGGGCCCGTGTGTGTGTGTGTGGGGGGGGGGTTGGGGCGCCACCCTCTATCACCCACAGAGGGCTGTTCAGGGTGTTGGGGCACCACAGCCTGTCACACACAGAGCCGCAGGGCGATCAGGGGGTTGGGGAGCTCCCCCCATCAGGCACAGAGCAGGGCTGATCAGGGGGTTGGGGCCCCGCCCCCTGTCACACAAAGAGCCGCAGGGCAATCAGGGGGTTTGGGTGCTGCCCCCTGTCACGCTGATCCCAGTGCTGGGAGGCATGTTACCCTTTTACTATATAGGATAGAGGTCTGGTGCACGGGTGGGGACCGGCTGGTTTGCCCTGAAGGGTGTCCTGGATCAGGGTGGGGGTCCCCACTGGGGTGCCTGGCCAGCCTGGGTGAGGGGATGATGGCTGTTTGCAGCTGGTTACACACCCTTCAGGGTGGGGGTCCCCACTGGGGTGCCTGGCCAGTCTGGGTGAGGGGCTGAGGGCTGTTTTCAGGCTGGCGGGTGACGGAAGCTCCCAACCGCTCCTTTTTTTCTTTTTTTTTATTCTGGGCCAGCTTTAGCTCTGAGGCTCCAGCTCTTAGGCCTCTGTTGCTGAAAGCAGGTATCTGGTTTGTTTGTGTTCTATAATTGAAACAATGTATAACTCCAGCTCTGAGATCCCGGATCGCTGAAAGCAGGTTTCTGGAGTTTTATTTAGCTTCTATACATTACAATGTTTCAAACTGCAGGCTCAGAGGCCGGCAAGGCAGGCAGGGAACGTTGGTTTCCTCCGTCACTGAAGCAAGCAAGCCTCATGTTAGTTTCAAGCTGCCTGGCTGCCGGTGGCCATCTTGGCTGGCAGTTAATTTGCATATCTCCCTGATTAGCCAATGGGAAGGTTAGCAGTCATATGCCAATTACCATGTTTCTCTTTTATTAGATAGGATTGCCTAGAAACTGAGGTCTTTCCTTCCAGGAGCCATGAAAGGGGAGGCAGGGTCCCCATTCCAGTTTTGCACTTCTTGATTGTGTCACCAAACTCAGGTTCACCATGAGAACCTTTCAGAAGATATCGAGTGTTCCGGAGTTGTCTATTTCTGTGTAACAAACTACCCCATGTTTAGTGGTATAAAACATGACATTTAAAAAAAATTATTGCTTCCTATCATGGCTCCAAGGGTTACCTGGGCTCAGCTAAGTGAGGTTCATTAGGGGGTCTTACATGTGGTTGCAATCAGATCACGAGCGACGGGGACTAGAGGCATCTCACATGTTTAATGCCTCAAATAAGACACAAACAACTGGGGGCTGGAACATGTGGGACCCTGGGCACCTCTCTCAATCTCTGTGTGACTTGTTCATCGGGTCTCTTCACCATAGTCAGCTTTCCTACAGGCAGGCTCAGCGCTGTAATGGTGAGTGTCTCCAGAGACAGAAAGTGGGACAGAGACAGAGCCAGTGGAAACGGCTCAGCCCTTTATGATCCAGCCGAAGCAGTCACAAGTCTACTGTATCATACTTATTAGAATCCAGTCACTAAAGCTAGTCTATATTCAAGGGAAAAAGAATTAAATTTATGGATATGTTTTAAAACTGCCATAAAGAGGCATTTTAAATATAAGTGATCATTCTTTGAACAGTAAAGTCATCTTCCATTTAAAATAACCTCTACTGGGAAACTTAATCACTAAAATAATCTGATCTTTTAATTAAAATTTTTATTCAAATTACTGCAATATTTTTATTTCTAAGAAAAAATCATAACTACATGTAAGTTCTCTGCTGAGGCAGACAGAATTCTAAACAACTAAAAACAAAACAAACAAACAACTCCCCCCCCACACACAGATATATAATGCGTGTCTTTCCTAAGGAAATGGAATCAGTACAAAAATCTCTCAACAACATAGCTTAAAATAGTATAAGTGATATTTCTTTATGAAATATTGTTTACTACCATATGTTGAAGATCATTTTAAAAATGCATTGTGAAAGGATTTGTGTGCCTCAAAATTAATTATCTCAGGTTAGTGGATGCTTTTATTTATTATTTATGAACTGCATCCAGAGAAATGTGAAGCCTAGTGACCTGAATCGTCAAAACAATACACATGGGCTCTCTGCTGTGTATGTTTCAATGAAATAAATGTTAAATGAGCAGATGCCTAGTCTCTATGGATTCACCATTAAAGACTTTCACATTTGGATTGAATGCTGCAAGCTGGACCCATCGAAGTAATTCTGTGTAACTTCATATTAAGTATCTTGAGTGCCTGTGCATAGGACTCCATGCTCTTCAGGGTAAAGAGTCTTCAGAATTAGCATTCTGAGGTTAATTTTTGTGGGAAGTGGGGACAAGGAGACATTATAGGTTTAATAGGTAGGAATGTTGGGAAATTGTGCATTCAACTTTAAAACAGGAAATGCCCCAAATCTGTCTGTTTGTCCATGTGTGATGGAGTAATTTAGAAACTCCAGTTTTTAAATGTCCATACCTATCCTAACAGACAGCCACTGACAAGTTTTAAAAATATGTTTCCAACGTAACTGAGAAATAGATTACATAAAATATGTATTTAAATTATATTTTCATGTTAATGGTATTAACATAATAAACATTATTTTAAACACCATCATGAGTACCTGAAATGTATTATTTCATTTAATTCTCACCACAAACCTCTCAGCCTGATGACATCCCTTCAATTTTAGATCTGAGAAAGCTACAGTCAAAATCACCCAATTTTCTACAAATGGCCAAGGAATCATTTCCTCACAACAAACAACAAAGAAAGAAAAAATAACCATCCACCATGCAATTTTCTTCATCTCCTTTCTCACTAGCCTGTTTTTTAAAACCAGATTTTCTCACGCTGGTCACCATAGCATTACCACCAGCCTTTCAAGACATGCACCTCCCAGATCAGCAATTAACTAATCCCAGACAAAATATCACACACACACACACACACACACACACACACACACACACACACACAAACGAAAAAACTCTAGAGACATTGCAACTCCCCCACCCCATAAATTACTGCCGTTAAAGAATTAAACTTGAAATATGGATCACTGACTTTAAGCCTTACATTGCTTAAGTCAGTACAAATACTGACCATTCACTCTGTGTCAGGCACCTGGAATAAAACCAGGAAAACAAGCAATGGCTGTTCTCTTGGACCTTCCATGTCTAGAGGTTGAGTGAGACAAGAAACAAATAGCAAAGTGGCGGCGGTACAAGAGAAAAATGAAGCAGGGCCAGGTGCAGAGTGACCCAACAGGGAATGGCTCTCTGGGGTGGTGGCATTTCCACAGAGGGGGCATTATGCATTAGATCTTGTCTAGAAACTGCCCTGCTTTCCCTGGAAAAATCAGGTAGCCTTTTTATGTCCGGGTTTCCTGCTTTGCAAAATTAAGAATTGGACGGGAACGGCATTTAATAGAACATCAGGCTCTGAAGTTCTGTGACTCTGAGACCTTTCATTCGAAGAAAGCCTTACAGTGAGGAGTTTGCTCAATCAGCTCATCTGAAGAACCTCTGACCCTGGAACCAAGCCTATGAGTCTATCACTATGCTTCATTTCCTTCCCAACATTCCCCGTCTAGAGGCTCGGTCTGCTCTCTTCTTTTGAAACTAAGAAGGCTGTTTAATAAAAGTTGCTTTGCAATAGACACACTCTTTCTTCCTTTATTTGTTTTTGTTTTTCTTTTTTACATCCCTTCGACCTATTTATTTTATAACGGAACTGCGTACCTTTTGAGCCCCTTCACGCACCCCCACCATGCCCAACCACCACTTCTGGCAACCAGCACCATGTTTGCTGTATATATGAGCTTGTTTTTTGATTTGTGGCGGTGGTTTGTTTGGTTGGTTTTAGATTCCACATATAGGGTAATTCATAAGGTATTTGTCTTTCTCTTCCTGACTTAATCCACATAGCCACAGGCCCATCTTAGTTGTCATAAATGGCAAGACTTCATTCTTTTTTATGGCTGAATAATATTCCATTGTATATATGTACCACATTTCTTTCCATTCACCCATTGATTAACATTTATGATGCTTCCACATCTTGGCTGCAATAAAAAAGGGTTGCATATATCTTTTTGAATTAGTGTTTTCTAATTATTCAGATAAGTACCCAGAAGTGGTATTGCTGGATCATATGGTAGTTCTCCTTTTAGTTTTTTAGAAAACTTCATACAGTTTTCTTGAGTGGTTTCAACGGTGCAAAAGGGTTTCCTTTTCTCCACATTCTCATTAACATTTGTTTTGTCGTGTCTTTTATAATAGTCATTCTAAAAGGTATAAGGTGATATCTCACTATGATTTTGATTTGCCTGATGATTAGTGATATTGAGCAACTTTACATGTAGCTATTAACCATCTGTATGTCCTCTTCAGAAAAATTATTCAGATCTTCTATTTTTTTTACTCTCATTACAGTTTACAGTCAATATTATTTTGTATTAGTGTACAGCATAGTGGTTACACAATCATATACTTTACAAAGTATTCCCCCATAATTCTAGTACCCATCTGATACCAGACATAGTTTGTACAATATCATTGACTATATTCTCTATGCTGTACTTTATGTTCCTATGGCTAACATATAACTGTCAATTTATACTTCTTAATCATTTCACATTGTTCACCCCTACCTGGTGACTCTTCTACCCAATTTTTAAAAAATATATTTTATTAATTTTTCACAGAGAGGATGGGAGAGGGATAGAGAGTTAGAAACATCGATGAGAGAGAAACATCAATCAGCTGCCTCCTGCACACTCCCTACTGGGGATGTGCTTGCAACCCAGGTACATGCCCTTGACCGGAATGAAACCCGAAACCCTTCAGTCCTCAGGCCAAGGCTCTATCCACTGAGCCCAACCAGTTAGGGCATCTACCCAATTTTTTAACCCAATTTGTTCTGCGTTGTTTTGTTTTTGTTTTTATGCCATTGAGTTGAGTCAGTTCTTTCTATCTTTTGGATATTAACCCCTTATCAGATATATGATTTGTAAATATTTTCTCCCTTTCCATAGGCTGCCTTTCTGTTTTGTTGATGATTTCCTTTGCTATACAGAAACTTTTTGGTTTGATGTAGTCTCACTTAGTTTTGTTTTTGTTGCCTTTGCTTTAAGAGATTCAAAATACATTGCCAAGACTGATGTCAAAGTGCTTATCACCTCTGTTTTCTTCTAGAAGTTGTATGATTTCAGGGCTTACATTCGAGTATAAAATCTGTGTTGAGTTAACTCTTGTGTGTGTTGTGAGATAGTCATCTAGTCTCATTCTTTTGCATGTGGCTGTCTGGTTTTCCCAACACATTTATTCTTTCAATAAATGAAGAGACACAATACACGCATTTTTTCTGAACATCAGCAAGGAATTTTTCAGATTTCCTCATTGGCTTATCTTGTTCATCAGAGAGCCATAACTACTTTGTTGAATTATTTACTACTCAGATTCTCATAATCTAAAAAATACCAATAAATGATATAAACTTCAATGCAGAAAACCTGACCTTTTTTTATGACATGAAGGATGATGCTGAGTAAGTGGCATCAGGAGTAGGGATCACATAAAGAAAGGAGGTGACTCTAAATACATCACTGAAGAAGTAGGATCCCCAGTGACCTCTTATGCCCAATTCATCTGTGGGCTGAATCTATAAGACATAGCAGAAACAAATGCAAAATTTAATACTGTGGATTAGAAAACCAAATGAACAAGAATAGCATGGAGAGGTCTTGTAGCAAACATATGAAGAAAGTCTCGAGGCATTTTGGCAGCGATGTGTATAATTTGGAATAACTGATAATAAGAGTTTCCCTCAAAAAGTTGTTCTAGGCTTTTGCTATCTAAAGTATGGTCTCTGAGCCAGCTTTATCAGCATTTCTTTGCACCTGGTTAGAAATGCAGAATCTTAACACCCACTTCACACCTACAGGATCTCACTCTGAGGACAGAAAGATTCTTAGTGATTTTTTATGCACATCAAAATTTGGGAAGCACCCCTGAGGCTTTTAACCAGATGAGACCAGGTAAAGCTCAATTCTTGTCTAAAAAGACCACATCTGCAACAGATAAGATCAGTTAGACAGGGGAAAACACGAATATCTAAGGCTAGCAAGGTCATCCAAAGACACTGGGGATGTTTAGTTCAGAATGTGCTATCACAAGGTAGCCAGTAGCCAGCGACATGAGAACATTTAGCGGTTATAATGAGGCTGCTCTGGCTGGGTGGCTAAGTTGGTTGGAGCATCGTCCTGTACACCAAAAAGTCGTGGGTTCAATTCCCAGTCAGGGGACATACCTAGGTTTGAGGTTTAGTTCCTGGTCAGGGCATGTATGGGAGGCAATTGACCGATGTTTCTTTCTCTCTCTCTCTCTCTCTCTCTCTCTCTCTCTCTCTCTCTCTCTCTCTCCTATAACCATATCCTCGAGTGAGCATTAAAATAAAATGAGGCTGCCCCAAATTAAGTTGTTCCGTAAGTGTAAAATATACCCTGACTGCAAAGACTTAGTAAGAAAAAACATGTGAAGTATGGCTTCAATAACTATTATTTTAAATATGTTAAAATGATATGTTATATGTGTTGGTTTAACTCAAATATATTACTAAAATTAATTTTATCTAATTCTAGTCACACTTTTTTTACATGGTTACCGTAAAAGTTTTAATTACCTGTGTGGCTCTCATTTTATTTCGACTGGACAGTTCTGCTTTAGAGACCATCAGGAGTGGGCATGGTAGTTCTCCTCAAACATATGGAGCACCACTGTATGGAGGAAATATTAACCTGGCGCAGTCCAGAAGCCAGGATTGGAGCCAGGCCTTAATGTTATGTGATCGAGGGCAGGTAAAGAATCTCCACTTGTTTTCCGAGATAGCCCAACAGGGAATGTCATCACTACCACAGATTCATCACTGAATCTAAGAGTCATGAAAAGGTTGTATTTTTTATCTTACAAAATAATCTGAAAATATGGCAATGAAAAAGAAACAAGAAAACCTAACCACCTATAAAACCCTATGAAAAACATTGCCTCATGAGCAGTTTCCAATGCACTCTCTTTCCCTTCAGAAAAGAATTACAACATTTCATTTTCTCTTTAGAGAATGAATGGTGGAAATCCAGGCAGACAATAACATGATCAGAGGAACTGACATTTATGCTTGCAGATGAATA
This sequence comes from Myotis nattereri, assembly GCF_964212035.1. Taxonomy (NCBI): domain Eukaryota; kingdom Metazoa; phylum Chordata; class Mammalia; order Chiroptera; family Vespertilionidae; genus Myotis; species Myotis nattereri. The sequence continues at coordinate 13,983,654 of NC_138079.1, forward strand.
TTTTCCTGAAGGTGCCACTTACCCTTGCTAAACGTCCTCATGGATAAATTACACATCATCCATTAGAACAAATATTACCCAAACTGTCAAGCTTCCCAGCTAGCCCGCTTCAGGACTGCAGGAGAAAAGAATAAGTAAACAAATGAAGCCTCCTTGTTTCCATTAACCTGATCTCAGCAAAATATAATCAAGACTGACAACAGTTTAGCAAGCAGTATCTATCTCACCATTATGATATTGAAGATAATGCCCAAGAAAATAACTACCATGTCTTGATTCCAAGATAAAACTACAAAATGTTGGCTCATACTTCAGTAGTTCCAAGTAGTTCGTCTTCTAAATGTCCATTAAAGATGCTCAGCAATTATTTATGGTCCTAAGAGATTGACTCTGACCCTATTTGGATCAATAACATCTCAAAAAATAAATGTTTTCGAGGATTGTTTATTTGGTTTTAATAGAACCAGGCTTTTTAAAGGGAAATGAAAGATTATATCATTTGATCTGGCACTGAGAACCTTAAGAGTAGTTGGGTCTATCTTCAAATTATGAAATATCAGTGGCCCAGAGTGATTCAAACACTGCTGTCTGATTTAGATTCAAAATAATTCAGTTCTTGCTCTCATCATGGTCAAATTATTGAGATTTTTGTTTGCTCAGCACTTAATGAGGGCATTGGCTGTTGCACTACCATGCCTCCCAGCTCTAACTTTCCACATCCCCTAGTGCTATGTAAATGGAAGGGAATTTCTATTTAACCAAAGAAAATCCATATTTTTCCAAATAAAACCTAGGTGATATTTAAGAATGAACATCCTTACAGAAATATTTTAATACATATTTCTAAGAAGGATATGTAATAGCTCCCCAAAGGCTTTTTAAAATTTATAAAGCCGTCTATCTTGAATGCATTATGAGTACTTCTAAGTAAGGGATGTATAGGCTGACATACATCAGCATTCAAGTGCGCGGGCACACACACATACACACGCACACACACACACAGGCTCACACATTCACATGCACACACACGTGTGCACACCAACATGCCATTCCTTGCCAGATTCTAAAGTTTAATAATGCACCTCCTGAAGCAAATTAGGATTTGCATTTGCAGACTCTCATTAAAATGAAAGCAATAATTATTTCACTCATTCTGCAAATTGGGAAATCGGTTATGGAGTAAAGTAGCATAGCCCAGAACGTCTATCATTGCGTTTTTAACTGTGGAACTGATGGGTTCGTGGAGCACATGCAGTTTACTTGAATTTCATCTCTTTCAGAGAGGCCATGCTTATCCTGTTGCCAGGTTTTTAATGCATTGAGTTTTCAGAAAATCTGCAAAGCTAGGTCCTTTTTCTTGTTAATCACTATATTCACCTCAAAAGCTACTTTTTTAAGAGTAAATCTATGTATGGTAAATCTTATTAGTGCCCTGAGTCAAGATTCGTGGGCAGTGTCAGGGTCAAATTCCCACATCACAAGGAGCAGCAGGAAGGCGAGGATGAGAGAAATCCCCTAAAGGACTGGGCGCCCAGGAAGCTGTGGCCTTGCTTACTTAGTGAAAGGAGCTACGATATGGCCTGAACTGGGTCACCTAACGTGACATGGCAAAGGGCCTCACTCTCCAGCGGCTCCAGGGCTGAGGATGGCCAGGGAGCTGGGGCTGGAGGAGAGCAGTTCCAGGGTGGAAAGTAGCTTTCTGTCATCAATGTTTAGTCATGGCACATCCAGGGATGAGAGCACGGGTCTTATCACCATTATGAGTTTGACCTGCCAGTCAGATTTATAAAATCAGGGGCTTAACATGTGGTTTTAGAAAATAACTTCCATATCACTTATCACAATAACTTCATCACTTATCCTCAACACAATACTACACTTAATAGGTATATAATAAATATTCATTAAATGAATAATTTTCATCCACTCCATGGTGGTAATTATGGGTGAAATTGCATCTCCCCCAAAATTCATACGATGAAGTCATAACCATCAAAACCTCAGAATGTGACTTTATTGGAAAATAGGGTCTTTGCAGAAGTAATTAAGATGAGGCTCTATTTGGAGTGCAGTGAGCCTCTCATCCAGTGGTTCTCAACCTTGGCTGCGCATTAGAATCACCTGGGAATCTTTTTAAAATCCTGATTTCTGGGCCTCATCCTCCGGAAATTCTGTTTCTTTGTTACTCATGTTGTGGCCTCACCCCATAACAAAGAAACAGAATTTCCGGAGGATGAGGCCCAGAAATCAGGATTTTAAAAAGATTCCCAGGTGATTCTAATGTGCAGCCAAGGTTGAGAACCACTGCTCTAATCCAATGTTACTGGTGCCGTCACAAAGAAACACCACGTGAAGAAATGCCACGCACACAGGGAGGATGCCTGTGATACAGTCTGGGGTGATGCAATAGAAGCCAAGGACCACCAACCACTGCCGGCAACCACAGGCATGGTGTCGTGCAAAACAGATTCTCCCTCGCAGAGCTTCAGTAAGACACCGTGGTCATGGACTCCTGGCCTCCAAAAGTGTGAGATAATAAATTTCTGTTCTTTAAACCACTGAGTCTGTGGTACTTTGCTACAACAAGCCTAGCAAAAAGAGTAATCAAGACAACCTATGACTTGATATATATAAACAAAAAATGAAAAGTTTAAATCCCCATAAAATAAAATATTAAAACTTGGAAATGGCTTTTCAAGGGGTGTTATGACTACATTTAATGTTTAGATCCCCAAGAACTGTACTTCGTCTGCATGTAGAAAGGCATATACAGATAAACTAAATTAAATATCTAAAACATAAGCCCTTTGAAAAAAGAAACTTTCATTTTTCCATTGACACATCCCCAATACCTAAAATATATAGCCTCGCTCATTTTAAATGAATGAATGAATGAATGGATGGGAAATACAGAGAAGTACAGAGTGGGGCAAAGGAGGTTTACAGTATGAGTACATGAAACAGAATTTATTTTTCATTATTAATTATTGTATTATGTTGCATACAAACAACTGTAAACCTACTTTGTCCCACCCTGTATAACTTAAAATACAGAAGCAAATTGGTGAACATGCTTAATAAAATGTTAAAAACTAAAAATTCAGACTAGAAATAAATTTACATAAAGAGCAATTTAAAAAAAAAAGCAACTGTTTTTTTAACCAGTTCTCCCTGAGGAAAATCGTGATTTTTTTTTATTTTATTATTAGTTAAGGTATTACAAATGTGTCCTCATCCCCCCCTTTAACCCCCAACCTCCCCCCCACACACAGAAAATCGTGATTTTTTTAAAAAAAATCAAATATATGTCAGTGACTGAAAAGGAAATCCTAGTATAAAAATTAGAAGTACACCATATGTCATCAGCTTGAGAAAAATATCAGAAAAATGACACTTCAACATTTTAAGCTATTTATCAAATTTTTGCTTCATGCTGTGCAGATGGCAAAGTTGCTGTGTTTTTAAGGGATGGCTGGAAATAATGTGGAGATAGATACTGAAACTTTTAAATGAAAAACATAATTATGCCAACATATCCATAGATACCTTTCTTAATGAATTATTTGTGGGTTATACTGAATAGTATATGAAGATCTTTCAATAACAATAGTAGTGCCAAAACCGGTTTGGCTCAGTGGATAGAGCGTCCGCCTGCGGACTGAAGGGTCCCAGGTTCGATTCCGGTCAAGGGCATGTACCTGGGTTGCGGGCATATCCCCAGTGGGAGATGTGCAGGAGGCAGCTGATCGATGTTTCTCTCTCATCGATGTTTCTGACTCTCTGTCTCTCTCCCTTCCTCTCTGTAAAAAATCAATAAAATATATTTTAAAAATAAATAAATAAATAACAATAGTAGTTGTGACAAACCTGGCCACTGCTTAGAATTCTGTAAAAAAGTTATTTATGCTTATCTTTAAAATATGGTAAGATACCAGTAAGAACATTATAGTAATAAGATTTTTTCCATACTCCTACTAACATTCACAGATTTCATGCTACGCAAGGTAAATTTCTGCCCTCTGTCTTTCTACCTTTAATTTATTTTGGTCAAAAGTAAATGATAAGCTATTTATCAAATTGCTTCCTTGTGTTCAAACACTACTAGGTCCTATGGGAGAAAAATAAACAAAACCTGGCCTTAAAGGGTATACCTTTCAAGAAAAAAAAAAAAAAAAAAAAGGATACCCAATTTTAAATTACATTTATTGTAAAGTTACCTTAATAAAGACCGATACGCCACTAAGCCTAAAATTCCTTAAGTTTACAACTATTATATAAATATATATTTTTTAAAGTTACAAAATAAATATAAACTATTGTAAAATAAATAAAGTTCAAATCAACAGCATCAATATAGTGTGTCTGGCCATGCTGCTTAGGAAAATAAGTTACCACTCACACCACAAATTTAGGACTGATCAGTAGGTTGTAAACCTTTTCGAATTTGTTGTGTCATAGGATCATTCCATTTTCCTCCTACTTTATTCCCACAATGCCAAACCTTACTTCCTACAGAGAGAAGGCCACTACTTTGCATAAATCCGTATGACTGTACAGAAGCCCATCCTTGTTCTTGCCAACAACAACCACAAAGTATTTCTAAACGCTGATATAAACACAGAGCGTGAACTCCTGTTCAGCCCACTCCCGCCTGGCTTCCCCTGACACCACTTCACGGGAAGACTTTTGCTGAGAACACTGTTCAGCCCCATGCCACTAAACCGAAGAAACACATTTTAATACTTTCTTCGCCTCCCCCTGGCAACGTCAGATGTGCCCAAAATGCTTCCCTTGTAATCCTTTCTCTTTGGCTTAAGGGCATGCCCCATCCTACTGGTTTTCCTCCTCTCTCGTGGTCCTTCCTACCTTCTCTCTTTGCCAGGTCACCCTTCCCTATCTGACCTTTGGGTACTGGACTACCTCAGTCCTACACCATGCCATTCTTTTCTTCTTTGCTCAGGTCATGTCTTCACACCCAAAGCTTCTGCTACCACCTGCTCCCATATCTGTCTCCACCCATAATGAACCCAGGTACTGGGAGGGTCATATGTTATATGTGAGTAAGATCCTGACCCAGGACTGCTCAGGCAGAATATTCCATCCTCACGGCCAGTATGATGCCCATGAAACTTCAACTAGACCAACCAGAGTCCATCTCTAGCCTTCTGGAATCACCAGGAGAGAGCACATTCTATCCTATCATTGCTCAACTCCCGGGATATAAAATTAGAACTCCCATTGGCATATTGGCACTGCTGAAGATAAAGAAGAAAGCAGAACTAAGAGATGGGAAGAGAGGCATGTCATGAGGAGAGTGCCTGGACCTAAACAAGCCTTTACAACTTTCACTTGAGCGTCAATAAAACCCATTAGGTTCTCATTAGGTAATAATAAGTTGGTTTTTTTGTAATTTGAAAAAAGTGTGCCAACTAATCAGCAATCCAGCCCCAGCAGTCATTGCCACGCCCACACCTGGTTGATCTGGGCAGAGGGATTCTGTAATTAAGATGTTTTATCCTTGACTGGAAAGGAAGGCATTTCTCTCTGCTAGCAAGGCAGCTATCAAACTCCTGTTAGCAAAGCAGCTTCAGACAACCTGATGGGGTGTGCCAGATGCTTCTCAGAGCCCTTAGGAAAGTCCTCCTAGGAAATCTTACGTTCAGACTAGTACAGTGGGAAACAGAGAGAGCAGACATTAAACTTAGGACCCCAGAGCCAAGTTCTGTCCATGGCCAGCAACCCAGGATGGCCAAGTCAGAAAACCACGGGTGTTGCAGGGCTGGAAAAGCCAAGTCCAGGCCAGTGTCACATGTCATCTCCAGAAGTCTGGCTACAAGTACATGCTTTAAAATGCATGGAGCAGCTGGGGGAAAGGAGATGAGGACAAAGATGAGCTAAAGTGCTAATAGAGAAATCTTATTTAAACTCCACATACAGAGACAAGAGAGTATCAACATAAAAAGATGTTTCACTCCTCTTTGCCAGAAACTAAGGAAATAGGAAACATAAGTGGAAAAGGTAGGCTTAAATTTCATGTCAAGTTAAAAATGATGAACATTGTTTTGTGAAGACAAATACATTCCCCAGATATGAAATTCTAAGGTGAACAGATTGGCAATAAAGTAGGTGCTAACAAACAACTAATTTATATAGAAAGCATGGACTCATTCACATTATTTATACCAAATATACCACTTTATGTACTTTTTTTATATTAGTATTACCCCTACTATACATTGTAATGCATAAATTGACAGAAGATTGAGGAATGAGAAAGAAGGCCAATATTATTTATATAAAAAACATAATTTGATAGAGATATGAAGATGGTAGCACAGGTAAATGCCTGTACTCGCCGCCTTCTGCAACCACATCAAAATTACAACTAAAATACAGAACAACCATCACCCAGAACCACGGGAAAGCTGGCTGAACGGAAGTCCTACAACTACAGAAGTAAAGAGGAAAGCGCACTGAGGCTGGTAGGAGGTGCAGGGCGTGGAACAGGCTGGCCCGGCACCCACATAGGCCGCGTTTTTAATCTGGAGGGAGATTGTCTCTGCAGAGGCCGCCCGGAGGAGCAAGCAGTCTCAGCTCCACACCAGACTCCCAGCCCAGGGTCCCAGAGCTGGGAAAAGAACTCCCTACAGGCAGTAAAAACCAATGGGAATTGGGGCTCAGTGACATAGAGACTGCTAGAGACCCAGCTGCTCCTCTTAAAAGGGCAGCACCATGAACTGAACTTACAAGGTCCTGCTTCCTAGTAGCTCCAGCATCAGGGTGAGGCTCTGGGCAACACAGACACATATGAAGAGGAACTGGATTGTCTGGCTTCAGGGCAGGAACTCAGGGCGGCTTTCTCCCAGGCAGATGTGCTCCCAGAGATCATTGTTCCTATGGTGGGACCTTCCGGTCGCAGGGCTGACTGGCAGCCACTTCTGTTTGGTCTGCTCTGGTGATTCGCTAAGACCCAGCCTCATCCAATTTATAACCCCACCCAAGCTGTGTGCAGCAGCCTTCGCATATGAATGGCCTTTCCTTGTTCAGGGTAAAATCTCTGAAACAAGCTGAAGCTGGGTCAATAAAAGGCCCAAGACCCAGCAGCAGCACCAGCCTGCCTTGCTTCATAGCTGGGCCTCATCTGGGCACTTCCAAACCTGATACAAAAAGGATCTCTCTGTAGCTCTTGCTGGGTTGGGTGGCCCAAGGCAGTGGCTAATTTTACACCTCCCTGGAAACCTAAGAGCCAGTATATCCAGTGGTCAGTGTCAGACCATACCAGATTACAACTCTTCACATCCATGAGTGACATGCTCAAGAGGCAGACTCAGTAAGCACCAAAGCCCCATGGAAGCAAGTCCTGCTCTACAGAGGTGTTTCCTGCACAGAAGCTCTCCCAATGTAGTCCCAGCTGGTCCTCACAACCAACTGGCCTGGAAGTCAATTCCTCCCAGTAATACAAACAGCAATAAAGTCTCAACTACAACAAGACTGTGCTCACAGTCCACAAAGGGGTGCACCTGGAGTGCCAGGCTCAGGTAACTGGGGAGACTGAGCCACTAGGCCCTATAGAACACCTACTACACAAGGCCACTCTACCAACTCAAGGAGGCATAGCAGCTCTACCCAATACATAGAAACAAACACAGGGAAGTAGCCAAAATGTGGAGACAAAGAAACATGTCACAAATGAAAGAAATAGAAAAAAGCAACTACTGGATAAAGAGTTCAAACCATGGTTATAAGGCTACTCAAGAATCTGCTAGAAACCTCAAAAAAAAAAAAAAAAAGGAAAAGGACCAGTCAGAAATTAAGTACACACTGACTGAAATAAAAAATAATATTTCAGGGATTCAACAGTAGAATAGAGGATTCTGAGAATCAAATCAACAATTTGAAAAATGAGGAAGCAAAAAACATTCAACCAGACGAGCCAAAAGAAAATAGAATCCAAAAATATGAGGGTAGTGTATGAGGATCTTATATGCATATACGCATTACCTATGGACATAGACAACAGGGTGGTGAAGGCCTGGGGTGGGGTGGGAACTGGGGAGAGAGGGAGAAGTGGGGGGGGGGGGGGAAGAGGGAAATCTGTAATAATCTCAACAATAAAGATAAAAAAAAACACATAATTTTTCTAAAAATAAATGGTAATTATTTTGGTCATTTATTTTCAAATCCATTCTACTACTGAGAACTGATCAAGAAAATAGTATCTGGGGTGCATATCCAAGATCACAGTATTTCACTTAAACACTTTTGCATCTCATTAATGAAGAACAAAAGTTTCTGTATAAAATAGATGCAATACCCCTTTGTACTATCTGAGCTAAACTTCCTTAAACATATTGTCCTATATAATAAAAGGGTAATATGCAAATCGACCAAACGGCAGGACAACCAGTCGCTATGATGTGCACTGACCACCACGGGGCAGACGCTCAATGCAGGAACTTCCCCTTGGTTATCAGTGTGCTCCCACAGGGGGAGCACTGCTCAGCCACAAGCTGGGCTGATGGCTGGCGAGTGCAGTGGCAGTGGCGGGAGCCTCTCCCACCTCCACAACAGTCGGACATCCCCCGAAGGCTCCTGGACTGGAAAAGGGCACAGGCCTGACTGAGGGGACCCTCCCCCCACCGAGTGCAGGAATGTCATGCACTGGGCCTCTAGTCCTACATAATAAAAGCCTAATATGCAAGTCAACTGAACAGCAGAACAAACATCAGAACAACCGATAGTTATGACATGCACTGACAACCAGGGGGCAGACACTCAATGCAGGAGCTGCCCCCAGCCTGCAGGCCCCAGGCCAGCCAAAGTGGGTGCCAGCAGGGGCCCCCCCTGGCCACCCCACCAGTTTCCCTGTAGAGAGAGGAAACCTGCGGTGGCAGGGGGTGGGGCCAGTGAGCAGGCAGAGCCAGGCTGGCTAAGACGAGCACCAGCAGGGCCCCCCCCCAACTGATTACCCCACCAGTTGCCCCACAGATTGGCCCTGATCACCGGCCAGGCCTAGGGACCCTACCCATGCCCGAATTTCATGCACTGGGCCTCTAGTTTTTTATAAAGAAAGCTAGAGGCCCGGTGCACAAAAATTTGTGGACTCGGGGGGTAGGGGGGGTCCCTCAGCCCTGCCTGTGTCCTCTCGCAGTCTGGGACCCCTCAGGAGATAACGACCTGCTGGCTTAGGCCTGCTCCTGGGTGGCAGAGGGCAGACCCAATCCCTAGGTGCAGCCCCTGGTCGGGCTCAGAGCAGGGCTGATTGGGGAGTTGGGGCACCGCCCCCTGTCATGCACAGAGCAGGGTGATCAGGAGGTTGTGATGCCACCCTCAGTCACGTGCAGGGTAGGGCCGATTGGGGGGTTGGGGCACCGTCCCCTGTCACACTCAAGGCAGGGTCGATGGGGAGGTTGCGGCGCCACCCCCTGTCACGCACAGAGCAGGGCCAATCAGGGGGTTGGGGCACTGCCACTGTCACACTCAGGGCAGGGCCAATGGGGAGGTTATGGCTCTACCTCGTCACACACAGAGCAGGGCCCGTGGGGGGGGGGGGGACTTGGGGCGCCACACCCTGTCACACACAGAGCAGGGCCGATCAGGGGGTTGGGGCACCACACCCTGTCACACACAGAGCGGCAGGGTGATCAAGGGGTTTGGGCGCTGCCCCCTGTCACACTGATCCCGGTGCCGGGAGGCCTCTCAGCTCCGCTGATCCCAGGTGCTGGGAGGCATATTACCCTTTTACTATATAGGATAGAGGCCTGGTGCACGGGTGGGTGTCGGCTGGTTTGCCCTGAAGGGTGTCCTGGATCAGGGTGGGGGTCCCCACTGGGGTGCCTGGCCAGTCTGGGTGAGGGGCTGAGGGCTGTTTTCAGGTTGGGGGTGACTGAAGCTCCCAACCGCTCCTTTTTTTCTTTTTTCTTTTTTATTCTGGGCCAGCTTTAGCTTTGAGGCTTGACTCCAGCTCTTAGGCCTCCGCTGCTGAAAGTACGTTTCTGGCCTTTGCTTACAATGTTGCAATCCTGCTGGCTGAAGCCGGTCGGACTAAAGCAGGTTTCTGGGGTTTTGTTTAGCTTCTATATTTGTTACATAGTTGCTTATAGTTGCAGCTCAGAGGCCTGCAGAGGCAGGCGGGGTATGTTGGAGTCCTCCGTCACTGAAGCAAGCAAGCCTCATGTTAGTTTCAAGCTGCCTGGCTGCGGGCCGCCATCTTGGCTGGCAGTTAATTTGCATATCGCCCTGATTAGCCAATGGGAAGGGTAGCGGTCGTATGCCAATTACCATGTTTCTCTTTTATTAGATAGGATAAATACCTAAGCTTTCCCATTTACTTTCTTAATATTAAGTGTCAGCTAGGCTAGGCTATGGTGCCCAGTTCTTTGGTCAAGCATGAGTATAGACGTTGCTGTGAAGGTATTTGTGGATATGAGGAACATTTACAATCAGTTGACTTTAAGTAAAGTAGATTACCTCCATAATGTGGGAGGGCCTCAATCAATCAGCCTTAAGAAAAATGACTGTGTTGTCTCAAAGAGGAAAGAATTCTGCTTTAGGACAACATAGAAACCCATCCTGAGAACCCAGCCTAATTTGTCATGCAGACTTTCGGCTTAAGACTATAACAGCTTTGGTCTGAACATTTGCATCTCCCCAAATTTTACATATTGAAATCCTAGCCCCCAATATGATGGCATTAAGAGTTGGGTCTATGGAAGGTAATTAAGTCATGAAGGCAAAGCCCTCACAGGTGAGGATAATGCTCTTATAGAAGGGGCCTAAGGGAGCTCCCTTGCCTCATACACCATATGAGTGCACAGTAGAAGTCTGCAAGTCAGCAACTTGCTTGCTTGACCATGCTGACGCCTTGATCTTAGACCTCCAGCCTCCAGAACAGTGAGAAAGAAATGTATGTTGTTTATAAGCTACACAGTCTGAGGTATTTTGTTATAGCAGCCCAAATGGACTAGGATAGAAACATCAATTCTTACCTAAATTTCCAGTCTGCCAGCCTGCCCTACAGATTTTAGATTTGTTAGTCCCCATAAACTTTTGAGCCAATTCCTTAAAATACATCCTCTCTCTCTCTCTCTCTCTCTCTCTCTCTCTCTCTCTCTCTCTCTCACTCTCACTCTCTCTTTATATATATCTTCCTTCACCCTCCTTCACTTCCTCCCTTTCTCTCTCTCTCTCTTTCTCTCTGTCTTACTGGGTCTGTTACTCAGGAAAACTCTAATACATGTACCAATAACAATGTCACCTTTAAGATGAAAACACAGCAGCATTGCTGTTCAGATGGTTCATCATGGAGTGGATTTCATTTATTTGAATGATATTTAAATGCCACCAAAAAGATCCTGGCCTAAAGTCTACCTGCCTGGAGAAAAGTCTTTACTCTGTATGATTGAAAGAAATTGTACTGTTTTCTTAGTTCTAGTTATTTCTTAAAAATATTTCCTGACTCCAACCTAGGCCCAATGGTAACTGGTTTCACCCACCCAAAGTCAACAGGGGCAGTTGGCTTTGTGCAGCCTTGTTAAGCAACACAGGCCTGCCAGGTGATCCTATTTTCAAATCATTCAACAGAGTGTATGCAGGACCTTCTCACAGAAGCACTGTCCTGCGTGTGGTACCGAATAAACAAGGAATCCTGTTTATAATGCCGGGAGTTGGCTTGGCCTAAGAGTCGCTGCCAAGTCTCCACTTTGGCATTGGACAATTCCATTTATGATTTTGGTAGACACATGTTTCATAATGTGCTGATGGTAATCTCAAAAAATCTAAGTCTTGAGATCCAAAAACTTAGCCAGAATAAGCTATTTACATTTTACTCAGTAGAAGACAAGCTGGTTAGGACAGAGGGCAGCTGAATGCATGCCAGGCTCCCAGAGGGGACGAGTGAAAGGTTCTGAGAAGAGTATGATTTCTGGTCAAACAGTCACGGTATAGTTTCTCCTTCCTGCTCAAGTCAGCCCATGCTTTCTTTCCCTCTCCATCTACGTCTGTTCTCCTTAAAAATCAGCTTACTTACTAGTATATGTATCTAAACCTTGCTCCCTTCCTATCTATACCCAATTCCATTCGTCTGTTCCATCCTTCCCCCTTTTCATCATTACCTTTGTTACTGACTTCCTATTTCTCAGTGCCTATCGTGGTCAATGGCTCTGTGCTCAGCCCAAGTATGCTACCCAGCAAGTAACCTCAAAACGTTCACAGACAAGCTGTTCATTACAATCAAAGGTGATGTTTTAAAGTCCAAAAGAGGTTTAAATAGTACATTTTTCAAATTAGAAAAAATAATACTGGGATATTTCTTCTATAATGATAGACAAAACATGATCAGTATTATCCTGAACCATTATTTTCCTATTTCAACACTGAATCGTGGTCTAAGGGCAATAAAGAACAACAGCAAGAATAGGTAGCAAACTGAGGACCATATTGTGAGAAAACTTATTTACATGGGCACTTCCATGGGCACAGCCTTGTGCAAAGGAGACCGCTGACAGCTCCCTTTCCTGAAAGGAGACTGGCTGCATCACTCGTCAGAGAAACCACCATCGGGGTGATGCACATACTATTGAGTACACGACACACATCTAGGGCAAAGATACTGTACATTTTAATTTTAAAACCTCAACATTTTTATTTAAATGGTGTTCGAAAACAGTCTTTCTGAAATTGATCTTGAAATTACACTGAGCTTTTGGAAATAGCCCATGGAATCTCTGAAATCTACAGTAAAAAAATTATAATGGACAGCTAAAAATGTGTATTTGAATCACTTGTTCACAGAAGACCCAATTAATTATTCATCAGAAAGAAAAGAGGAAGCTGGAAATGAACAGGTTTCATAATGTGTCTGTCCTTAACACGTGCCCTCTCGCAGCTGTGTCCCCAGTGATCTCTCTGAGTCAACCATTCTGTTGTGTCTCTCCTTCCTTTCTCCTGTCTTTGTTTTAGCTGTTTCTCTGTGTCTCTTTTTCAATGTTGGTTTGTGTTTGTGTTTGTGTGTGTGTGTGTTTGTCTCTCTTTTTGTACCACCCCCAAAAAACTGAATCAGGGAAACCTAACTAAAGCAGCCCAAAACTGGTGTACTTACTTCTCAGAGCAAACTTCTGTGAAGAATCCACGTTCCCCAACCTCCCCTGTGTCTCACATTCTATGGAGAACACTCCATTCAGTTTTTTTCAATTAAATTTATTGGGGTGACATTGGTCAACATCAGGTTTCAGGTGTGGGTTTATATATTACAAGACCTATATATTGCACTGTGTGTGTACTCCTGCCACCCATGACAACTGCTCTTCTCAGGACCCACAGTGGCCATACCTGTGCCAAACGCACGGCCAGTTCTCAAGCCTGGTTGGTTTAGCTATCACAGTATTGCAGTCTTCATTACAACCACGGTCTTGCCTAGTCCTATTTGACTTCATGGACATCATACTTGGCTGGTTGAACTTCTACTTCACTGGCCACTCCTCCCACTCATCTGCTGTTTCTTCCTCTCCCTGACCTCCCCACAACATTGCACCAGAGCTCAGTGGCCCTACTTCCTCTTGTCCATTCACACTCATTTCCTTGGGAATCTCATCCAGTCTCCTGGCTTTAAGCAACATGCACATACTGATGAGTATGGAGACACTCTCCCCAGCTTGGACCTAGAGTCCTCCTCCCCCTGCTGACTCAACACTGACATCTGGATGCTCAAAGAAGCCTTTCAGAGGTGGCACTGGTTGATAGGATCATATAGGTTTCAAGTGTACATGTCTATGATACATGATCTGTATACACTGAGTAGCCAGATTATTATGACCACCCCATCAGTACTTCGTTGGGCCACCTTTTGCCTTCAATACTGCGGCGATTCTTTTTGGCACTGACTCCATGAGATGTTGAAAGGTGATGTGAGGAATCTGACACCATGCCTGATGAATAGCACTGTCCAGTTCTGTGAGAGTTGACGGTTGTGGAACCAGCTGCCTGATGGCTCTTTTAACTTCATCCCCAAAATGCTCAATTGGATTGAGATCTGGTGATTGTGGGGGCCACCTAAGCAAGGTTAAGTCTCCCTCATGTTCTTGAAACCACTCCTGCACAATACGAGCACCGTGGCATGGCGCATTGTCTTGTTGGAAGAAGCCATCTCCATTGGGATACGCCATCAACATGATAGGATGAACTTGATCAGCAACGATACTTAGGTATGTTGTGCTATTCAGACATTTATAATGATCTGGCCCTCTAGCAACTTCAGCACGAAATTATAGCTAATTTGCCTACAAACGTCAGGTGGTCATAATAATCTGGCCACTCGGTGTATGTTGCATTGTGTTCCGACCACCCAAAGTCAAATCATCATCCATCACCATATATTTGGTCCCCTTTACCCTTTACTTCTGGTAGCCACCATACTGTTGTCTGTGCCTATGAGTTTCAGTTTCATAGCCCACATATGAGTGAAATCATATGATTCTTAGTTTTTTCTGACTTATTTCACTTAGCATAGTAGTCTCAAAGGCCATTGATGGTGTCGCAAATAACAATATTTCATCTCTTCTTATGGTTGAGAGTATTCCCCTTTATTCTCCCCATACACACATCATCCTTCTTGCTATTCACAAATCCCACCACCATATGTGGTCCCTTATCCCTGCTGCTCTCTGTGCCTGGCCCAGTCTTCTCCCAGACAGGTTAATGGTCCACTCCCTCACCTCCTCTACTTCTTGAATAAGGGTCACTTCTACCTAAGTACCCAAAGTAAAATTTCAATGACATCCTCTTGTCTGCTCTCCTTTCTCCCTTGCCTTGTTATTCATCTCTTTTATGTTCTATAAAACATGTTGGCTTCTAACATATAATGTAGTTTACTCATTTATGTTTATTGCTTATTGTCAGTCTCCCACCATTACAGTATAAACTCCAGAGTAATAAGTGTCTCTGTGTTTTGTTCACTAATATATTCCAAGCACCTAGGTCCTAGAAGAATGCCTGGTTCGAAGAAGGGGCTCAGTAAACATGTGTTTAATAGGTGAATACTAAGAAATCTAACTTAAAAATTGTATTCATTATTTGCAAAATGTCCCCTAAATTTTAGAAAGCATGCATACTTCATTTTAATGTTCCTTCCTAATAAGAAGGAACATCCGCACTGAACTGAGAACTAAAAACCTAGAACTAAACCTGGATTCTGCTTTTATGATTTGGCCTTAAATAATTTCTTCCACCTCCCTGAGACTCAGCTCCTTCTTTGTAAAATCAGGACCATGTTTCACAGTTTTCTGTTGTTGCTTTTATGTTTAAAACCGAATATGATGATGCATGTAAAACTATAAATTCAAAAGTGCAAGATCATATGATCAGAGGACCCACTCTTTTCTTCAGAACAGGGCCATTTGCCGTGCGCTGTCATTTTTTATAAAGCCAGTGGTAAAAATATACTGTAATGGTAATGTGCAGCTGCACTCACAGACCAAAATAAATCTGATTAAGACACACTTTCTTTAAGAGTGATGGTTCCTTGGGTTTTTGCACTCAAGCGTAAAAATCCTGAGATTCCCGGAGGGCACCTTAAACCAGGGGTTAACAGGAGATGCCAAAAGGATTTGTGGAGAAGGCATCAGGCCACAGTTGAAACAAGGACAACAGCAGCTCTTTTTACCTAAAGAGAGACCAAAGGAAGTGGTGAGATGCCCTGATGGAGACCCCTGGTTCACCTACCTTTACTGTGGATATGACCTCAGACCGATGGCCTAACCTGCCCTCATTGGAAAAATAGAATCAACCCCTAGGAATACCATGAGGATTAACTGAGCTCCCACCTGGGAAGCACTGAGAAGATCTGTGATCAACAGAAATTCTTGTAGGTAATCAAGCATGAGAAAACAAACAAAAGCAACGTTCCATGTACGCACTCAGTAGGTTAAAACATTCGCCCTGCCAATAAGGTCAAGTCCAGAGGAGCAGAGGTGGGGAAGCACCTTCTCATTAGGTAAAGAAACTCTAAAACCAAAGGGGCACATGTCACCCCAATAATATTTAATTTAAAAAACCAAAGGGGCACATGAAATATGCATGACCTGATTACCCACCAAGTGTGCATTCTCTGACTCAGTAATTCAGGACAGAGTACCAAGCCATTGCTGCTCCCGCAAAACCTGCAAGTCTCTCGGTGGGGTGCTGGTACAGTCGCAACCATATCCCCTGGATTCCTGTTACACATGCACCTCCTTGGACCTCGGCAAGACTAACGGAGTCAGAAACTGTCGGTCTGGGACTCAGCAGTCTAAGTTACAACAAGCCCCCAGAGGGTGGGGACATGAACCAACGTCTGAGACCCACTGCCCTCCCCACTGACTCCCAAGAGAAAAGATACTGATGCAGAATCAAACTTGATTCTTTGCTGCTTTGTCTGAGTGACGAGTTTCTAGTGTTTGGTTGCAAGAAAATGTCTGTAGAAAACACTGAGTAAATAGAGTGGTCATTGGTAAATTGTACTGTGCTTGGCAGGACACAATCTTCAACTCACAAATATCTGCCCAGCAATAACTGTGTGTCAGCCACCATGCCATTAACTGGCAAAGACGGTAAGAATAAAACACGAGGCTTGGTTCCTTGGAGTTTATAATACTGGGAGGTATTCAGACCTGACAAGACTACCAAAAATATGAAGCCAAATGTAGCTCCAGCTGTCACCACTGAGGAGAAGCTAAGTAAAGTTCTGGAAGGTTAGCTATGCAAGGAACGATCTCAACAGCAGTTGGTCAGGCACGGCCAGAGGAAAGGAGGTAGCAAGGGGTGCTGTGGGAAAAGAGGCTGGACATGTAATTGGGACATGAGTGTCACTGTGAGGAGTTTGGTCTTTATTACTTTTTCAGTAAAAAGTTGTTGAAGATTTTAGAGAAAGGCTACATTTCTCTCTATCCACCAGACTCGGCTCAGGATGATGGTTTACCAGGAATTTGAGTTTCCAAAAGGAAAGAGGCTACATGGAGACCGAAAGAACAGACAGTTGTGCAGAAAAGAGAAGTGAAGAGGATGAAATGGAAGGAAGCATGGTAGGACAGACTGTATCAGGGCATCAGTGACTAGGTCTGCAGAATGAATTAATGGGTGAGTGTAATGTGGTTCCAGGTTTAAAACTAATTATATTTATCTTCCTTCAGTGTGTATGTAGTATGGGATATGATGCTTTTACTGATAATGTGGCTGAAACTGGGCTATAAATAATATGATTAAATTGTATATTCAGACAGAATAAATTTGAGTTTTATACGATGTTATTCTCACAGAAACAAAACCACAATCACAACACTTTAGAACATCAAACCAAAATGGACATATGGTTATCGAAATCCCTTTAATACTACATAAGACTGTTTATTCTTGAATTTATCAAATTTCCAAACAACCCCCTAAATAGTTAAAATTAGTCAGTGATAAAGATATATTAATGCCCAATTAGTGGATTTAAAATGTTCATTTAAAAAATATCACATCCTTCACTAGATATCTGTATTTGAAAACCATTCTTACTGTACTCACATCAGGACTTGATTCCTGAATTCTAAAGTTTATTTTATCCTGGCCAGTGTTGCTCAGTGGTTGAGTGTCAACCTATGAACCAGGAGGTCACAGTTCTATTTCCAGTCAGGAACATGCCTGGATTGTAGGCTTGTTCCACAATATGGGGCATGCAGGAGGCAGTCAATCATTGATTCTCTGATTCTCTCTCATCATTGATGTTTCTCTCTCTCTCTCCCCCTCCTTTCCTCTCTGAAATCAATAAAAATAAATATATATAACAATTTATAAAGTTCATTTTAAATAATTTTTAAAAATCTGTTTTCATATTTTATATTATTTACTCTCACATGATTAATTTAAATCTTATATAAGGAAACAAATATAGGAATGCGCCTCCCTATAGACAAAAACCTTTAAATGAGGCACAAGATGATAAAGACGAGCCAGCTGCATCAAGATATGAAGTTCTTTCAAAACGTTTACAAAGGAACATGTGGCAGCTGCAAAGGCACTGAGGCAGGGACACGTCTGGTCTATGCACGGCTGGAGTCCAGAGGTCAAAGGGGCATGTCCTTGCTGACCTTGGTAAAGATGCTTTTCCTAGTAGTTGGAATTGCTGGGATGGTGGTACGCAGGAGAATAATATGATCCAACCACACTTTGCTAATGAATTTATACTTGTATTCTAATGAGTAATGCAAATCTTATCATCTGGGTCCAGAATAATGTAAAAAGATCTTGACTCATAAGGGTGTTATCTTTGATCTTTGGGGTCAATAAGCATAAGAGCTAATATACATTAATTAGGGGTTAAACTATTTAATATCATATTTAATTAAGCTTGAACTAAGCTACAAATGTATATATTTAATCGATGATTACCTATGCTATTTAAAGAAAAAAAATTATCTTTATATACTAGTATGGGAGAGTATGCCTCCCTGCTCTCTGATGTGTTTAGAAATAGCACATAGCATACAGTACAAGGAAGAATACAAATGTAAAATATTAAGAATTCAATGCAAATCTTCCAACCAGGATCCATGAGTCTGACAAGGGCTGCTCGTGCTGGAGGGGGGAGAACTTTCCTGATGGGAGGCATGTCCACTGTGGGTTCCTGAGGAACTTGCCTGGAGCCCACACAAGTCTGGGTCCCCTTACAGCATGTTCTTGGTGCTGGACTTTCTTCCACAAAATGATTGCGATACAGTGAAATTACAGATAATGGGCCTCAGACCCAGCTCTATACTCTTCCTACAGTAACTTTACACTAGATTTGCTCATGGTTATTTTCCACTCTTTTCCCTCTGGTTTTAATTCAGTCTTCATTACCAATGCATCCCTATAAGCCATCTCAACCATTTTCCAGAACAACTCTAGACTCTGTCCAGTAACATAAATAGATGGCATAACTGGTCTTACTAAGTACCTCTGGATAATGACATCAGCATGGAGGTACACAAAGAAATCCCCACATTTTACAGGTACTAATAGTGAAATACCCAGTTGATAGGAATAGAGTGAGAGGGTGGAAGGTTGGGTGACATTGAGAACTTGAAGTGTTTGTTAAGTGAATAAACCCAGAATTGCTTCCACTTGCTGTCTACAAGTGTTAGTTTATACTTCAAGAACTAAAACAATATTTTTCCAATTTTTCTAATCTGACCTTCTAGTACTGCTCTACATGAATCGTGTACCCAGTGTTTTTATTTATAATAGGTGCATATTCTTTAGTTCCAAAACATTAATTACTCTGTGCCTGTCCATTCTACTTGTAACTAATCTAATCAAATAACAACAAAAGTAGTAGGAACAGCAAAAATAAAAGCTAGTATTTCAGCCAGCTTAGATATGCCATTCCCAGGTTACATGCTGTACATGCATTTGTCTCATTTATTTGAAAAACCTAATGAAGTAGCTCAGTGATGGTCCCTGTTTCACAGCTAAGACTTAGAGGGTCTCCAAGTTTGCAAAGCTAATGTGTCCAGCCTGATCCTAGACCAGACTCTAAACTGCTACAGTAGTGTCTCCTTCAGGACTCTCTGCTGACACACAGCCCAAGCTCCATCCTGTGTGGCATCCTTTCTCTCCTATAACACTGACATCCCTTTCCTATGAATGATTTAAGCAGTTCATTTCTGGGCCAAGCATGTTATATTTACACACAGTGCCTGGGACTGCAATTTGCCCTATCTCCACCCAAGTTAAGTTCCCCATGCACACCTTCAGAGGGCTACAAGTCTGGAAAAACAAGATATACTAAACCACAACAGCAATGACAAAAAATAATTAAAACATCTTTCTATCAATTCACAGAGTCATGATCACGAAATTGTTACACAAGAATAAACTGCCAGTTCTTAGATAAAAGGGGACTCTCAGGTCCTGTATGATCTGGCCCTTGAATTTCCACATAGACCTGGAGGGCTTGTCCTGGTCACCATCCTGCTTCTCACTGGCCTTCTTTCAATTCAGGATCCACACTTTTCATGTCCCAGAGTCTTTACACACATGCCCTCTCCACAACCTCTTTATTCCCTTGATAATTAATGTTCACCTTTAGATCCACTTAGGTGTCTGTTACTGATGTGCACCTCACGCAACATTAGTCCCTTCCCAATATCCTCTCTCCCAGCATCCTGACTTTGTCCCACTTAGCCTTTCACTCAGCAGCACATCTGCCCCCCACCCCCCATAAGACCGCGCACCATGAAAGCAGGTAGCTTATGTATTTATATTAAGCACTCTGTCCTCAATACCTGCTCTTACCATAGCAAAGTGCAGTAGATACTGCCAGAAAAAGTTAGGTATACCCCTGTCTTTAATGTACCATATATGCAAAGAACGGTTACAGTAAGAAAAGAAAACAATCAATTTTGAATTGTTGCTCTATTTTTATACAAATGTCAATGTTCAACTCATGAATCACAACCAACCGGGTTAAATCTTTAAAATATTGCTGGTTCCATCCGATGATGCTACAGTACAAAATGTAAAAACTCAACAACTTTATTGGATAGTGAATTTGAAGTGTAAATTCATTCAGAGACTGGACTTTCCTTTATATGTCCTGGGTTTCCAATCTGCCAGGTAATGCCAGGGGAACATCGAGTCTATCAGTACTTCAGCACCTCCACTTCAATTTCCCACAAAAATACAAAGTGCAGAAGTATGAGAAGGAAAAAAATCGCTACTTCTTGCAATCAATTCTGGTTCTGATGCGTACTTTTTTAAGCAGGGTTCTCAACTCTATTATACTTGCTCGCTCATACTGGAATTAACTAGCAAGTGATTTCATTACATATTATAAAGTGAATCCATAAAGAATATGAATGTATTGATGGTGTATTTGTAATAAAGTTCCTTTTTTAATAGGGATGTTTTGTAACCAAGGCTCACTAGATATAAAAATATTTCAATCTCATATTCAATTTATCTGCTGAGAAGCATTACATATTCCAAGCAAAATAGTATTTGCACTTCCCTCTATGCAATGACTTTCTACAGCTTTACTAATGCCTCAACTGCTGGTCAATTCTGTAAACACTTTTGGACAACTCCCTTCTTAGTAAATCTTAAAGCATAGTTGTGAATGCTATTATTTTAATAATACCATATTTTGCAAAATTTCCAATGATACATGATCAATAATGTATTAACACAGAGGCTACTAACCAATTCTCTATTAGAACTAAGTAGTTTTAAGCTCATCTGTAAATTTTAAGATGCTTTTTAGCATCTTAATTGGGTTTCCGGTAATTCCATCTAAAATTCTATGATATCCATAAGCTGTATTGCAGTTAAAAAAAATAGGAAAAATTAAAAACATGCACAGAACTTTACCACTTGAAATAATTACTTCCTATGGAAGCCAGAGCTGGGTTGGTTGTCCATTTTTTAAAGAAGTGCTGTAATTTACCTGACAGCACATTTATAAAGAAGCTAAACCAGGTGATTTAAATACAAATTAGAACTTTTCATTGACTTTAGTTCAAGCAGTGACCTCAACTACTGTGATTTGGCATTTAAATATCAGAGATTTCGAAGGAGATTGGCAAGTCCCCATTATTCCAAGATCGCCCGTAAAACACTACATGCCTATAAGTACTGTCAGTAAAAATTTTCTCCCCATAAAATATAAGGTTTCTTTTTGTTGTTAAAGGGTAAATATCATGTCTTCAGAAATCTCTCTATTGCAAATCACAATTAAACAGCATTGTTAAAGAACAGTTTCCCAAAGGTACTGGGTTGTAAACCATTGAAAATGACTTGAAAAGAAAAAAAAGTACAACACACAATTCTCAGCACATATGTTGTCCACTTTTATGTAGATGATATGATTACCACGTTTACATTGTAGAGTCCCATTCAGCCCTCTCCGATCAGCTCCAGACACCTCCACTTCAATGACTAATAAACTGTTGTCACATGACTCTGCATAACACAACATAACTGCAACACAATAACAAAACCAAAGTGATCTACTGAACTGCCCTCTCAAACTTCACTCTCTCCCCTCTCAACCGATGGCAATGCTATGTCAACAACTTGGAGGCATCTTTTACCCTTCTGTTTCTAACACTGCCATCCAATCTGTTAGCAAATCCTTTGACCTTCAGAACATACCCAAAATATGATCACCATCTCTATACCACTGTTCAGTCCAGCATCTCTTGTATGGATCCCTACAGGAGCCCCACAACTGAGCTTTAGCTTCCATCCTCACCCAAACACAATTTGACAGAGCAATGAGAGAATTCTTTAAAAATGTGAATTGCCCAGCTGGCTTGGCTCAGTGGTTGAGCATTGGCCTATGAGCCAAGGGGACACAGTACAATGCCCGGCCAGGGCACATGTATGGGTTGTAGGCTCACTCCCCAGTGTGGGTTGTGAGGGAGGCAGCCAATCAATGATTTTCATCATTGGTGTTTCTATCTTTCCTTTTCCATTCCTCTCTGAAATCAATAAAAATATTTTTTAAAATGTTTTTAACTGTGAATTAACATGTCTCTTCTTAAAACTCTGCACAGTGAGAGACAAAGTGCCCGCTCAGGGGTCCACAAAGCACTGGATTTGTCTCCCATTACCACTGATGTCAAAGTACATTGACATCATAAAAACTCTGATGTCAGGACTACATTGCCTATGATTTATGCCCCTTGTGCTCTAGCCACAATTGGCCTCCTTGTTATAACAAGTATATTAGGCATTCTCATATCTAGGCGGCTCATTGACTGTTTCCTTGCTCTTCTCCCAGGTATGCAAGGCTAACTGTCCCATCTTCTTGAAACTTTAGCTCAACCGACACTTTCTCATGTAGCCTACCCTGACCACTCTATTCTGAATGTCAAATACTTCTCCCCGTCTCTTCATACTGATTCTTCTACCTTACTCTATTTTTTACCATAGCTTTTATCACCTTCTACTCTATGGTGAAATGGAATTAAGTGGAAAATAAAAATCAAGACTTGCATGGCCAGAGTAGCTCAGTGGTTGAGCATCGGCCTATGAACCAGGAGGTCACTGTTCGATTTCCAGTCAGGGCATACGCCTGGGTTGCAGGCTCGATCCCGAGTGTGGGGCATGCAGGGGAGCAGCCAATCAATGATTCTCTCTCATAACTCATGTTTCTATCTCTCCCTCTCCCTTCCTCTCTGAAATCAATAAAAATATTCTTTTTTAAAAATCAAGACTTTTTCCAAGTGCTGATTTAACCAAATATCTACATTTATACCATATAAATATGTACCAATTGTCATGAAACTTTGCTCAGACTGTTCTGTTTTAACCAATAGAAACTAGTAAGTATGATGGTGTTTGCTACAATAATTGTTTGCTATAGTACTTTAAGGGCAGTTGGTCAAATTTTGAGGAAGTTTTCTTATAAATCATGGAATCCATCCAAATATTCATTAATGTGACCTTTTTATACTTTAAAAGCACTATAGTTTTGAAATAAACTTATATTCTATTTATTCAAAGAGCCAACACCCATTTGTATAGTATAATTAGGATAGTGAAAAAAATGATGCACTTCTTAACATCAGTACTAAAGTAGAAGTTTTAATGTGTTAAATAATCCTAAACAGATGAATTTTGATGAGTTACTACCCTTCCCTCAAAAAGGAGTCTTCACTTTATCACAATTATTAAAACATCATTTCTTGGTTATACGTCAGTATATTTCCTTTTGCACTGGCCATCTCTCCCATTATTAGCCTCCTAACATTTCTCAAACTCCTTCATATTTATTGCCAATCCATTTTTGAATACAAGTAAGGTGATAGAAATAAAGAGCTAAATTAAATTGAATATCAAAATTGAATATGAATATGGTATTCAGTGAACATCATCTGAAGACACAAGATAAAAATAGTCTTCTGTATCCCACAGGGCTGAAATAAAATATAAAGACTAATTAGACTTCAAGACTCAGTTATGCAGCTCAGATACAAACTGGAGGCTCTGCCCAGCTTAGCGATCCCTGTTTTAGCAATACAACCTGATCACATCCATTTTCTGATTTTTCATTTAACCCTTAAACTAATGTGAAAATATTCTTGTGTTTAAATCATGTCTTCCTAATAAAGTTGAAAGCTTTCTCTTAAACAGAATAAGTTATATGTTAATATTCATACACATTCTTCATGGTATCCAATATTGTTATGCAAACAGATATTCAATAATAAAATTGTTGATTACCAAATAATTGCTGTTTCTTATCGTCAATAATATATCCTGAAAACTATTACCTTTCAGAACTTGAGGGCTGTGGATCACAAGGATTTTACTCAATGGGGATAAATCAAATTATGGCGCCAGGTATATCACAACAGGACCCCAGGCACAAGAGCCGCCCTAGCTTCCAAACCAATTATTTTTGATTGATAAAAGCATTACATGGAAGGATGCTACCAGCGCAATGAAATCATTAATAACTTCCAGCAGTAAATTCAATTATCAGGACAATAGGTACTTGCATATGTGTTACATGGGCAAAGCAGGAGGGGAGGGAAGCTCTTACTTTTTAGTGCTGATTTTTATGAAAATAGTAAAACCTGAGCACTGGAAGCGCAACTTAACAACATCTAAGTAAATATCAATGTGCTACAAGTACATAAGCAGAATAAAATTGTAATCACCATCCAGAACTTGCTTCTTCTACCGAAACAGCGCTTCTGTCTAAATATACTCACATTTTTCAAGGTAACATATTCTATAGAAGTAACACACAATGAAGAATAGTCTGGTTTACAATTATCTGAGACAAAGGCATGGCTTTATACCTTTGAATTCTAGAATTCCCTCCACCATTCTCTATGAAATAGTTATGGTAGATATTTGAGATTGGTAGATGTCTACTCAGATAACATCTTCTTATCTAAGGTCTAATTTGTGGTCCATCTAAAAACAAAATTCAGTTCCCCGATGGTTTGAGCCTTCTCTTTTGGCTCTCCACAAGTGGATCATAAACACTTGCAAATTTTTATTTAATTGTTCAGTCAGCATCTCCACTTCCAAATTATTCGTTGATTTGATTTGTTTCCATCAAACAAGAAACACAGACCTCCACAATGAGAGGTGGGCCTCTAAAAGCTGATTCAGGGATGCACCAGCAAGGGTCTTCACTGACATCCAAGTCAAGAAAAAAAAGGCTTAGTTCACAGTAACCAGTCATCATTTAATTTTAAAGGGAGACAAGTTATGCCTCTCTTCTTAGAAACATTTTTGCAGTTATTTAGTAGAAAACATTGTTGTAGCACCAAGAACTGTGGAAGCCAAACATAGGCAAGAGATTGCATTTGGATATTCACAAATTCTCTGAATATGATTCATGCAAAACAAATGCATAATCTTACAACCAAGAAAAGTGAAAAGTTTATCCAAAAGTGTCATCTTGCTTCTCTTAATGACAGCTCTACTTCCTGGTCTCAGCCCCTGCCTGGCTGTGTGCAGTCCTGGGCCTGGTACTCAGGCAGACCCCTGCCTGGTCCCATCTCATAGCCCCATTATCTTCAGCTGAGCTTCTCAATCCTGAGGCTGCTAACATTAGGGGCAGATAACTCTTCGTGGGGGACCCGCCTGTGTACTGAAGGATGTTAGAAGCATCCCTTAACTCTAGAACAGCCGTGGGCAAACTACGGCCCGCAGGCCGGATCAGGCCTGTTTGAAATGAATAAAACTAAAAAAAAAAAAAAAAAAAGACCGTACCCTTTTATGTAATGATGTTTACTTTGAATTTATATTAGTTCACACAAACACTCCATCCATGCTTTTGTTCCGACCCTCCGGTCCAGTTTAAGAACCCATTGTGGCCCTCGAGTCAAAAAGTTTGCCCACCCCTGCTCTAGAAACTAGATCGAGGTAGCACCACCACCCATCCTCCCCTGCGAAGAGCACATGTCTTCAATCAGCGTCAAGTGGCCCCTAACCTGTGTAAGCACAGTTGGTGGTGGTCATAATCTGTAAACAGGGTTAATAGGAGATAGAGAAAGGCATACTCACTAAGGTTCTTTTCAGGAAGAATACTCTATCATTCCGAAGTTCCTTTCTGTTTTGTTTTGTTTTATTTTATTTTTTGTTTTGTTTTGTTTTGTTTTGTTTTGGTGTTTTAGTAACCCATCTGTCACTGACAGAGAGAGATTTCAAGGGGCCTGAGATGGGAAGAGAAAGGAGGGAAATTTGCCAATAACTCCAGAGAAAAAGAGAAATGAGGGGAAAGTGGTATAATGATCAACTTCTTTAGCCTTCCATAAACTTAAACTCTGACCATACTTGAAATAAATAGCTTATTAATAGACCAGCAAAGAAGTTAACAGCTTATTAATAGAGAATCAGTATGGAAAAGCAGGGACACCCCTCAGGGATGTCTACATCCTGATGCTGGGAAGCTGTGACTATTTCATGTTACATGCAAAAAGGAGTTAAGGTTGCAGATAGAATACAGGCTGCTAATCAGCTGATGAATTAGGGAAATCATCCTGAATTATCCCAAGCAACTCACAAGGGTCCTGAAAAGTGAACAAAGGATGCAGACTAGGAGGTCAAAAGGATATGATATGAGGAGTCAGCCAGGTGTCACTGGTTTTGAAGATGGAGGCAGGGGCCACAAGCCAGAGAATGTGGGCAGCGTGCTGGAAGAAGCAAAAAGTGGACCCTCCCCTGGAAGCTTCCGAAAGGAACACAGCCCTGCTGACACCTTGAGTTCAGCCAGGTCAGGCCCATGTTGAACTTCTAACCTAAAGAACTATAAAAGAATAGATTTGTGTTGTTTAAGCCACTAAAGATACGGTAATTTGTTACAGCAGCAACAGAAAATTAATACAATCGGTTATAACTGATACAGCATGTGAGGGCCCAGGGCCTGGCTACAGGGAAACCTAAGAAAGTAAACTATTAGGAACTGTAACAGTGGAAGACGCCCATAGCCCAATGACCATATAAATGGGAGTACAGGCCAAGGTTAACCAGCTACGACAATCAGGAGGCTCTAGCTGACAACGATGATACAGGAAATTAAAAAATAAATCCATCTCAGAGACTCACTGGGAGACATTAAGGACATTTTGAATATAAAGTGTGGAGCGCAGTGCCTGGAACATCCTAAGTGCTCAATAAATGTTCATCACGGATATTATACTGCATTTTCCCCGTGAACAAGTAAAAGAGCTCTTGCTATAATGGAATAATCTTTCCTGTGTTGGCCTGATAACAAGCTACGCTACTCTCATGCAAAATGCACAGAGAGAGAGAGAAATCACGTGCCATTAGGTCTCTCTTAGAATCCTGAGAATGATCAATAACTGCGTGCCATTCTGTGTGGTCCCAATCGATACACGATTCCAGTCATCATGAACTCACTCCAAGTCGCTGCCTCCCTGACACCTTATCAGGAGCAGCAGATAAGCTGTAACAATTTTTCTGAATATCCGCAAGCACATCTATCATTGTGACAAATGCATGACACAGCATTCAACTTTCTCTACCCAGCCTCCTCCGAACATCACAAGTCAGTATGGAATACCACATGAGGCTGATCCGAGCTCGCAGTTTAATGCCTTCTGGACCGCCAAGGCATACTGACCTTGCCTAGGACATCCAGCTGGCTGGCTAGTGCAGAATATATGGTGAAGCCAGGGGCGGTGTCAACAAGTTGTTATTCCAGGGAAGTACAAACTTGCTGGAAGCTGCAGTGCTAATTTTACACCATGTGAATTCTAGCCAAGAAAATTGCCCTTTGCTCAGACTTTGGACCGATTTCAGAAAAAAAAAAAATTCAATAATTATTTGAGGCCAGAAATAATTGCTGTTTTTGTTTTTATTTGCGGGAAGAAAATACGAAATCACCATAAAACATTACAGACGAAGAAGAACAACTCAGATTAGTATAATCAGCCAATCAGAACTTTAATGAGTTGTTTTAAGATTTTTCTCTCTTTCATGAAGATGGCAGTTCTGTTGCATTAACTGGATGCTCTGTCGCACTAGCAGGAAACTTGGAGGTTACTATCTGAGAGATAAACAATCCTCACTTTTAGAATCACTTTGTATTATAACTGAGAGTAACTTGGAAGATCAATCACTTTTCCCTTAGTGAAAGACACGGAGACTCTTTTCAATCACTCGTGCATTGAACAACAATATCGATGCTCAATAAGGCCTGGGCAAATATCAAATAGTCAGACAAGGACTCCTGAACCACACAGCCAGTCAGATGCAAAGCTGTGATCCTAATCCAAGAACTTGCACAGATCAGAGCAATGCCAACTTATATTGTGACTTAAGAAAATAATCTATTTATATATCATAAGAACATATTAAAAACAGAAATAGAATCCAAGCCATGATGGACATCTAAAATTTCTCCTCATGTCCTGATTTAACTCACGTGAGAGTCTTTTCCCCAATCACCACAGAGTTGGTACCATCTGCAGGGTCTCATCTTTAATCAATCAAGAAAAACCAACTGTGCAGAATGGGAGCAGCATGAACAGTCTCCTAGGATGGAGAGTGGCTCTGATATTTATACTCACACAGCAGCTAATCGATATTAGGATGAAAACCTCAGGATGCCTGCATTTAGAATGTTGGGGCATGATGACCACTGGGCAAATACATGCAGAGTGACTGTGAGTGGGAAAGGCGCCATGCTGGAGTCCACTGCACCCATCAAAGTGGCCTCATGGAGAGGGCCAGGAGGGTGGCTACCCCCAAGCAAGAGTTGTCTGGCCTGTAATGCCAACAGTGCTGAGGTAGAGAAACCCTGCTCCACGTGAAAGCTTGGTGGTCTATCCAGCCATTGAAATGGAAAGACAGTGACCCTCATGACCTAGCTATGCAGGTAGAAATAGCTGAGACCCAGATCTGCTAACCATGTACATGCTTTTGCAAAGTTCCCTGAATTCAATAAACCTGGTGATAAACTAAAATTTCCCTTAGCTCAATTTCCTATAAAAAGGATGTGTTAAAAATGCATCAAGTGCTAGGCTGGCTTTGACAAGACAGAGCAAGAAAACCTGTCATCTTCACATCTCTGAGGAGCAGAGAACAGTTCTCACCGCCTGATGCTATTGACGCCTCTGCAGCATCCAGTCCTGGGGAACTGGCCCCAGGACCTGCTGGGGCAAGAACTGGCAGGACAATGAAGCTCAGTACCAGGAGGGAACTTCCACAAATTCCAAGTCAAATACAAGGTATAAAGGTCAAATTTACTACAGACTGATCAAGACCTAAGTTTGTTACATTAACTTATAGAAAATTAGCCTTTGGCCCAGCTGGTACAGCTCAGTGGTTGAGCATTGACCTATGAACCAGGAGGTCACGGTTCTATTTGCAATCATGGCATATGCCTGGGTTGCAGGCTCAATCCCCAGTGTTGGGCATGCAGGAGGCAGCCAATCAATGAGTCTCTCTCATCATTGATATTTCTATCTCTCTCTCCCTTACCCTTCCTCTCTAAAATCAATAAAAATATTTTTTGAAAAAGAAAATTAACCTTTAGTGGAGACTCGGGAATTAGGCTTCCTTCTAAGCCACCAACAATGGACTAAATGTTTGTGTCTCCCCCCCCCCAAAATGCATATGTTGAAATCCTAGCCCCCACTCTGATAATATTTAAAGGTTGGGCCTTCAGGAGGTGATTGTGTGATAAGGGTGGAGCTTTCATGAAATGGGCTTATAAAAGAAATCCCAGAGGGCTCCCTTGTCCCATCTGCCCTGTGAGGACACAGCAAGAAGATGGCCATCTATGAACCAGAAAATTGGTTCTTATCAGACTGTAAATAGTACTTAATCTTAGAGGCTGCAAACCCCACCATTTTAGAGAAGGAATCTGAGGCTCAGAAAAGTTCACTGTGATGCCTGAGATACTAGATTATCTAAGGCCAATATTAATATGGAAATGGTGAGTAGCTACAATCTGAACACTCAATATCACAAAAATGTTCTTGCCTATATAATAAAGAGGTAATATGCAAATTGACCATCACTCCAACACACAAGACCAGGCCTGCAAGGGAGGACAGTTGGGAGGGACCAGGCCTATAGGGGAAGGGCAGTTGGGAGGGATCAGGCCTGCAGGGGAGAGCAGTCAGGGGTGACCAGGCTGGTAGAGGAGGGCAGTTGGGGGCGATCAGGCCTGCAGAGGAGGGCAGTTGGGGGGGGGGGCAGGCTGGCAGGGGAGTGATTAGGGGGTGATCAGGCAGGCAGGCAGGTGAGCAGTTGGGAGCCAGCAGTCCTGGCCTGTGAGAGGGGTCCCAGATTGAAGAGGGTGCAGGCTGAGCTGAGGGACACACACCCCCATGCACGAATTTTGTGCAACAGGCCTTTAGTGTGTGTGTGTGTGTGTGTGTGTGTGTGTGTGTATCCTATATAATAAAAGAGAAACATGGTAATTAGCCATAACTTCGCTACCCTTCCCATTGGCTAATCAGGGCAATATGCAAATAAACTGCCAACCAAGATGGCGGCTGGCAGCCAGGCTACTGGCACGAACAGGAGGCTTGCTTGCTCCAGTGACGGAGGAAGCCAGGTTCCCCGCCTGCCGCTGCTGGGCTCTGAGGTGCTCTCTAAGAAACATTGTTACAAATATAGAAGCTAAACAAAACCCCAGAAACCTGCTTTCAGTCAGCGGGGATCTCAGAGCTGGAGTAGCAACGAAGTTTCAAATACAGAAAGTAAACAAAGCACAGAAACCTGCTTTCAGCAGCCGAGGTCTGAGCTAAAGCCGGCTCTCAGCTCCAGTGACAGCCATAGAATGTAAATAAATCCCAGAATAAAAAAAAAAAAAAGGAAAAAGGGAGAGGCTGGGAGCTTCAGTCACCCGCCAGTCTGAAAACGGCCCTCAGCCCCTCACCCAGGCTGACCAGGCACCCCAGTGGGGACCCCCACCCTGATCCAGGACACCCTTCAGGGTAAACCAGCCAGGCCCCACCCGTGCACCAGGCCTCTATCCTATATAGTAAAAGGGTAATATGCCTCCCAGCACCGGGGTCAGCAGAGCAGCGAGGCCTCCTGGCCCCTGGAGCAGCGTGACAGGGGGCAGTGCCCAAACCCCCTAATCACCTTGCGGCTCTGTGTGTGATGGGGGCGGGGAGTGCCCCAAACCCCTTATCGGCCCTGCTCTGTGGGTGACAGGGGGCGGCGCCCCAACCTCCCCATCGACCCTACCTTGAGTGTGACAGGGGGCAGTGCCTCAACCCCCCAATAGGCCCTACCCTGAGCGTGACTGAGGGTGGCATCACAACCTCCTGATTGGCCCTGCTCTGTGCATGACAGGGGGGAGTTCCCCAACCCCCTGATCGGCCCTGCTCTGCGTGTGACCAGGGGGAGCTCCCCAACCCCCTGATCGGCCCTGCTCTTGGGTGACAGGGGGGAGCTCCCCAACCCTCTGATCGGCCCTGCTCTGTGTGTGACAGGGTACGGAGCCCCAACCCCCCTGATGGGCCCTGCTCTGTGCATGACAGGGGGCAGCGCCCCAACCCCCTGATCGGCTGGCTCTGTATGTGACAGGGGTGGCACCACAACCCCCTGATCGCCCTGCTGTGTGTGTGACAGGGGGTGGTGCCGCAACCTCCCCATCGACCCTGCCTTGAGTGTGACAGGGGGCGGCGCCCCAACCCCCAATCGGCCCTACCCTGAGCATGACTGAGGGTGGCATTGCAACCTCCTGATCCGCCCTACTCTGTTCATGACAGGGGGTGGCGCCCCAACTCCCCAATCAGCCCTGCTCTGAGCCTGACCAGGAGCTGCGGGGCAGGCACCTAGGGATTGGGCCTGCCCTCTGCCACCCGGGAGTGGGCCTAAGCCAGCAGGTCGTTATCTCCCGAGGGATCCCAGACTGTGGGAGGACACAAGTGGGGCTGAGGGACACACCCCGCCCCCGCCAGTGCACAAATTTTTGTGCACCGGGCCTCTCTCTCTCTCTCTCTCTCTCTCTCTCTCTCTATATATATATATATATATATATATATATATATATAGAGAGAGAGAGAGAGAGAGAGAGAGAGAGACTTAAGGAGAGACAATATTTTGACATTAAAAATGTTATTCACGTTGTGTCAAAAATATTCATATTGCATGTAATCTCTAAGCATTGGTCAGCCCACTATAATTTGGAATAATTAATAAGGTTATCAATGCCAAAGTAATATTTCTCAAGTTTACAATCAAATAATAGCCTTTATTCTAAAACCCACAAGAAGAGTGAATGTGACACTATAAAGTAAGAGGACTAGACTAAGTTAGTCATTTAATTGTGGGATTGGTTTCATAACTGCTGATTTATATTCAAGCTACTGAAATAGCTCGTTCTCTGTATTATTTTGAAGCAAACCCATAAAAATGCATTCAATGAAGGCTTATTCCATGGATTCCATCCTTTCTGTTTACCATTTAACTTCAGAACTATCTGATTTATAGCAATCTTATTTTTTTAAAAAGAAAATATGGTAAGATCTATCTGACAATTTACCAAGTTCTCATAAACTGTACCAAAGACAGAGTTTCTGGCACCCCCTAGATCAGTGGTTCTCAACCTTCTGGCCATGTTGTGACCCAACCATAAAATTATTTTCATTGCTACTTCATAACTGTAATGTTGCTACTGTTATGAATCATAATTTAAATATCTGATATGCAGGATGGTCTTAGGCGACCCCTGTGAAAGGATCGTTCGACCGCCAAAGGGGTCGCGACCCACAGGTTAAGAACCGCTGCTCTAGAGGCTCAACTTGTGTGTCTGAATGATCTCCATGGAACACTTTTTTCTTCCTTGTGATGTTGTTAATGTCTTAGTAATTTAAAATGAAACAAGTATTCACAACTTAATGAGACTTGAGGTGAAATGAGAATAAAAGTCAAAGCGGTAGTAAGCGTTTTCATTGGAAATTTTCCTGGTTTATTATTGGGAAGAAGAGATGATTAAACATTTTTTAGAGGAGATGGGAAAAGAAGTAGTATGATTTGATTTGATAATTTCTAGATATGTTCTGCAGAAACTTATTCATTCCTCAGTAGTTATTCAATGGTCTCTTGCCCATCTGTACAGAACTACTATGCAATGACATAAAAAGTAAAAGGTAGTTCTAAAAAATTTATAATGTGTGAGGCAGAGCACACTTGTGCACAGATATTTAAAAATTCACGATTATCGTGATACTACCTGAAATTACCTGAATTGACACTTTAACATGGAAACAGTTACTCTAACCCATGATCATCTTTTCCAATCAAACAAGGCAGCCAGCAGACAGTGAACGACGGTGCACCTGCTCCCACGAACAGGGCGTGGACAGAGACATATCCTGAGAAAGCTAAGGTTTCTTCTCACTAACCACTATATTTTTATCTTTCAAAGTGAATTAGGTCACAAGGCTATTTCAATGACTCTCTATGAGTTTTCCATCTAATCATACGCTTAAAAGTAAAAATAAACATACTGCATATAAGTCACCTCTCCATTCTAAAACAATTAAGAAAGATTGGATGGGACTAAAAATATGGCATCTCTTTAA
Source organism: Myotis nattereri (assembly GCF_964212035.1). NCBI lineage: Eukaryota > Metazoa > Chordata > Mammalia > Chiroptera > Vespertilionidae > Myotis > Myotis nattereri. Next base: position 14,017,193 of record NC_138079.1, read on the forward strand.
TTTCTGGCAGAGCTGAATGGCCAGCTCTATTCTCTTGAAAAAATAGAAAAACTATGTCATGTTTATGATTATATATATGTAAATATATATCTATACATATATATATATACACACACACAAACATACATATGTTTATTAGATTGTAATATATAATCTTTCAACAAGGTGACCTGGGTCACAAATGCATTTCTCAGATAATTCTATTTCTAAAAGTGTACAAGTTTAACACAATCATAGAACTAAAATTAATTTAATCACATTCCTTCAACTGACTCTCAATACACACATACATATTAAAGTCATATAAATATTTAAACAAAATAATAAGCTAACATTACATATAATATGAAGCTGAGAGAAACAGCCTAAGATTGTGATTTGGATAAAAGATTATCTTAAAAACATACCATGTATTTGTAAGCATTTAATAATGCTGTGGATTGAAACAAGTATTTAAACCTAACACTGTTTTGCTTTTCTCTTTTACCATTTTAGTTGACCTTGAATTATAAACATTCTCTAAAGTTAATTATCATGTCTCTAAGTTAACTTTTAAAAGTAATGAATTGTCACTATACATTAGGCATGAAAGAAATAAGCCATATTGAACATGCTGATATTTGATCCAGAAAACATGCTGAATTCTCTTCATAGTTTTGATAGTTAATTCTAAAATTCCTTCAGGATTTATATGTAAACATTCATGCTATCTGCAAATATTTTTAAACATTTTGCTTTTTCCAATTCATTGTTTCTTCTGTCTTTTCTTGTCTTATTGTGATGGCTGAGGACAAAGTGGTGAGAACACCTCTTCTTTTGTTTTCATGATTAAAATGACACTATAAACCTATATATTCAGTATTACTTAGGTTAAGAATAATCTCTTTAATTCCTAGTTTACTAAGAATTATTAATTATGACCTAGTATTGAAATTTATTGAAACTTTTAAAACACTGATTGAAATAACCATTTATTTCTTTCTCTCATCTGTTAGATGAAGCAATTACAGTAACTGCTGGCTAGTCCATAATGATGTCCTCAGGTCCACCCTCTACCTTCCCAGCTCTGTCCTATATCAAGGGGTTGCCTTGCAGGCAGTTTTCTGTGCATCTGTAGCACCAAGCTTCCTGCTGACTTGAGCCAATGAGAGGCCCTGAGAGTAGGCTGGAGGCTGAGTAGGAGGAGACTGCAGAGTATTACCCACCCTTCCCCTCACCTCCCACAGCCTCTGCCAGCTGCTGCACCCTCTCCATGGCTCTGTATCCTGCTGGATGGGCCTCTCCCACTGGAAAATCCAGAGCTAGGATTCTTGAGGCCATCATTTCTCAATCTTGGCACTATTGACATGTGGGGGCCACATAATTCCTTGTTGTTCTTGAGTTACTTCTCTGCTCTTGTTTGAATTCTCAGCTTTTCTCTCAGCTATATAACCAATACCCTACATTAAATTTATTCTGCTGGAAAAGCTGCAGTCATCTGTGACTGAGAAAACAAATTCCTATTACTAAATCATGCTTGGATTCTTAGGACTGACTTTAGATGCATATTTGTAATAGCTGCTTTTTATCTGCTTCTATTCATTTTACTTCATTGCCCATTTTTTTCTAATTTATTGAGATGAACGCATCAATTATTAATAGTCAATTATTATTCTTTTCCAATATATAAATGAAATGCTAAATATTAGTCTCTATATACTATACTAGATACATTCTTTGAGTTTTGCCATTTGCTGTTTTAATTGCTATTCAGTTATAATCACTTTCTATAATTGATTATGATATTTCAAAGTTAACTTCTGAAAGTAATTTAAACTATCCTTATAAATCAAGCAAGAAAGAAATCATCCATATTCAATTTGCAAAGGAAGCAATTTTCAAAATATAAGGAAGTAATTTTGAACTCTCAGTATTACTAATAATTGCATATGCTTGGAAACATTCCCCAATGCTTATGGTATCTAGAATGAGAAGTTTGTATTTCATATTACTGCCCAATCCACAGCTGGAAAATAAGTTTGAAGGAACATTCCTCACTTTCAATAAAAATAATTATCATCATAATCACATTATATTAGAAAGACATGAGAGAATCAAAATGCGAAGGGCTAACGTTTATTTCACTTGGGAAGAAATGCTATAGTACAAGGGAAAGAAAAAATACAATTTCAAATTATAAACATCAAATTCTATAAACTATATATAAATACACCTAACAACAAAAATATGTAAGCACCAGAGAGCAGCGTGCAGAATTGTTAGACTTTTTGTATGGCAGAATCAAATCAATACGTCTTGTATATAAGAAAAGACATGCAGAGGCTTTCTATTCAAGCCTGCTTCTTTTAAAGGAGCTTTACGGAATAACTTAATTTCATACACACTAAGAGGGAGGGACACAAAAGAAACAGAAATTTTGGAAGCAATAAAAAACATACTCAGAGTTGCGATTATATCTTTTCTGAATTGTTTTTCATTTTATACTTGAAAAACTACATTAGTGGGGGAAGATGGGGAGAAAAATAGACTTTGCTTGGGGCAATGGGTACATGATGCAGTGTGTGGATGATGCTTTATTGAGTTGTACACTTTCAACCTTTATGGTTTTGTGAACCAATGTCACCCAATAAATTCAATTTTTAAAAAACTACATTAGTCTGTATGAACAAACATGGAATAACAGAGTTATAAAACAGTCTATTATAAAAACTTCACTTTTTTGTTCTCATTTCTGTTCCCTAAAGAATGTCTTCCCTGTCTTCTTTGCTCTCTCTCCTCAGCAAGATGTGCCATTTATTGTAAAAGTCCGCTCACTTGTCTCCAGGATGAGCTCCCCCGAGAGGAGGCCAGGTCCCAGTTAGGCCGGGTTCAGAGGCTCCTGAGGAACTAACAGCATTTGTACTTCTACTTATTCCCATCTCAGGGTAGGTCAATGCTTAGAGAATGCAGGGGGAGCAAGTGTTTGGCAGTGTTCTATCACTCAAATCTCAAACTGTGTATAATCATATCAGAAAACTCTTCTGAAGCTTGTGCACCTGCACAAGTGACTGGGAGTTATTTCCAGACCCTGAGCGGAAGTTTGTAGCTTAAGAATGACTAGCCACAACATTTGGTGTCTATGTTTTTTCCCCAGATATTATTTCCTAAGAGCCATGGCAGGTTCCCTCATGTCAGCAGCTGCCTGGCACTGAGACTGTCTCCTGCCCAACCTCCATGCTGCCTCCCCCAAATTTCCTCAGAACCCAGGAGAAAACGGGCCCCGGGGAGCAGGCAGCACGTGGATGTGGGAGGACCACCTCTGCAAGGTGCAAGGAGAGATGCGGCCTTCAGGGAGTTTCATCACTAGCATGGATGTCTCAAATTAATAACATTTTTCATTTCTGTCTCAGCAATTACACTGGAAGCTTTTTCCAGGGCTCTTCAAGGCCTCCTCACTCTTTGATTGCCTCTGCCAGCACCAGCCGCCTGGCGCAACCGAGCTGCCTGCAGAGCAGCCTGCGGTTTCCATGGAGACGGTGCCCACATGGAGGGGGATGGAGAGGAGAATGCCAACTGGAGCAGCCCGATCTGACCACAACACCCTAGCTCCTGAGGTCCTGGAGGTGTTAGCAACCAGGTCAAGAAGAACAAGGAAATGACTGAGATGAGAAAGAGAGACATTTAAAATTGGCAAGTGTCTCTGGAGAGGATGCAATGCTTCCACCAAAATGAAATGCAATCAGGTCTTCAAGTTTATTTAAAAAACGCTATATGCGCATGCATATGCATGCGTGTGTTAGTATGGGAAATTTTTGATCTTCTCTTCACATCTGGGAACAGCATTACTAGTAAAGTTAATTTTCATGGAAATATCAAAAACCAGCAAGATGACTTTGGAGTGTGCAACCATTTTAGTGGAGCATGATATCAGAATATGTATTTCTGACCATGATGCACACTTTATTCTGTGCCATTAATGAGATGCTACTATTCATTTCTTCCTATGTTTATACAAAATCCTGTTGTTGTTTTTTATGTACAAGAATTCTGAAGCAAGTTTTGTTTACTCATAAAACCTGTAGGCTCACAAAGGCTAACCCATAAAGTTAAAGTTCACTGTAAGCTGCCCAACTCGCATTCAAAGCTGCCACCAGCATTTTTTTCTCTGATGTGCTTAGGGCTGTGCACCAGTATCCCATTCTCTAAGCCAGTGGTCGGCAAACTCATTAGTCAACAGGGCCAAATATCAACAGTACAATGGTTGAAATTTCTTTTGAGAGCCAAATTTTTTAAACTTAACCTATATAGGTAGGTACATTGTTATTAACTTAATTAGGGTACTCCTAAGCTGGCCTTTGCTAAAAACATCCTCAATCTGACTGAGGTATGTTCGCTGAGGTTGACCCCTTCCAACTCTCCCATCCACACTCCTCTTGTATACTTGTTTCGTCTATCTCCTTTCGTTCATCCTCTCTATATGGCCAAACCATCTCAACATACCTTTCTCAATCCTCAACACTACATCTTCTTTCACTCCACAATGTTCCCTAAAATTAACTTAATAAACTTTACTTAAAGTTTTAAGTCAACTTCGCACTGTACGTGTGCGCCCGCACACGGTATTTTGTGGAAGAGCCACATTCAAGGGGCCAAAGAGCCGCGTGTGACTCACGAGCCATGGTTTGCCGACCCCTACTCTAGACATACCGTAGGATGGGGCTTCCCTCTCCCTCTGGAGTTGGGCATGGACATATGCTCATAATTCACTCTGTTTCTTGGAACAGGACTGAGTGACAGATGACCTAACTTTCCACTTCCCTTTCTCTACCTCAATGAACACGGAAGAATGTACTAAGATGCAGGAGACATTAGCCTGGGCCCCCAGTGACTAGGATCATCTAAGCCTCCATTCCCACCTTCCACCAACCCATACTGAGGATGTACCAATGTCTACCCTTTTTAATTTTCATGTTGAGAGTACATTTGTTCAAGCTAGGAACAGTGAAATCAAGGAAGGGCTTAAGATGGAAAAGGCAAGATCATGGCAATGGAAATGCAGTAACTGCTGAAATTTGGTATCTATTTGTTAAAGCAGCGTAACCTAGCTTATCTTAGGGGATATACAACCTCCTGGTTCAATCATAAAATATGTAATTAAGGTATTATGTGCATTCATATGACATATCTAGAGAATTAGGACAGATTTTCTCTTCAAGGTCACAGTCAGACAAATTAGCAGATGATTAATATAAAAGGTAATCTATGAAATACTCCATAGTGAATAGAGAATAAAATTTCTATAAGAGTTCACTTTGAGCTGAGATTAAGACGAGGAGGTTTAGTGCAAGAAAGGAGCATTTAAGAATGGTGATGTTGAAGAATTAATAAATCAAGAAGGCCTTCTACTACAAGTAAGGTGTGTCATGACATATAATAAAGGCTCATCAAATATTACTGTTATTACTATTTTATTTTATTTTTATTGATTTCCTAGAGAAAGGGAGAGGAAGAGAGAGAGAGAAGCATCAATGATGAGAGAGAATTATTTATTGGCTGCCTCCTACACACCCCACACTGGGGATGAGCCCACAACCCGGGCATGTACCTGAACCGGGAATTGAATCGTGACCTACTTACACTGAAAAAATAAAAACAACTATTGCTTATCTGCAATTTGAATTTAACTATGTGTCCTATATTTTCATTTGCTAAATCTTGTAACCTGGGGATAGCACGGCTGTGTAAGCTGGCTAGTGGCTAGGCGTTCAAGTTATCAGTGAGATGATTCATAAAATAAAAATTAATTGCATTTATTGGTCTTGTAAATTGAAGAAGGTAAAGATTCCCATTTACTTGTTAAAATATTTTCAAAGCAGATGATGAAAATGTCCTTTACTTCTCTAAAAGCCACATATTAAACAAAATGCATTAAGTGCGAAATTTTGCAAATGTAGCCATATCTTAAGATAATAAGCTATCATCAGACAAAATAGAGTAGGTTTTCTTTCTTACTGCTTTTTTGTAATTTTGAGAAATGATTCTCCCTTCCCTCGCCCTAATCATAAATCCAGGAGATGAATGATAAAAAAAGATAGTTACTGCTGACCTGATATTTATTAATTAACAAATCAATTTAATGACAGTTTGAGCTTATTAAAATCAAACTTAAATGTCCTCTCCTTTACTGAGATCTTTGAAAACTTTAAACATATGTTTTAAAAACTTCTAGGGCTGAAAATGAAATTTTAAAAAATAACCTTTATCTTTTAGGATAGTTTTAGGTTTACAGAAAAGTTGCAAAAATGATACAGAGAATTCCCATATACTCCACACCCAATTTACCTTATTATAAACACTTTATATTAGTATAACACATTTGTTACAATTAATGAACCAGTAGCAATATATTATTATTAACTAAAGGCCATACTGTTTTCATAGTTACTTAATTTTCCCTTAAGTCCTTATCCGGTTCCAGAATCTCCCCTCGAGGCCAAATCACATGTAGCCCTCGGGTCTCTTGGGACTCCCTCTGACTGACCGTTTCTGACTTTCCTTATTTTTTCATGACCTTGGGAGTTCTGAAGAGTGCTGATCACTCCTAGATGTCTCTTATTTAGGCTTCGCCTGATGTTTTTCTCATAACTGAATGGGCTATAGGTTTTTAGGAGGAAGTCACAAACATCAACTGCCATTTTCAACACATAATATCAAGGTTATAAACCAGATTTTCTAATTGACACTTTTTATTAATTGCTTCCTTATATTCTGGGAAACTAAGGTATATTTTAATGACCCCAATGTAGTATTACCAGCACAACTAGCCTAAAGTAAATGTCTGAACAAGACTCAGGAGCTTCAACCATATAAATGAATGACATTCAAATATGGGCTCTGGTATCATTTAGAATGATATGACACTTTAAAGTGGGGATAAAGGAGTTTCATAAAAATATTAGAACATTACATTTACTTGTCCTTTAAATGAATTCTGTGCAGCTTAAAGACCAAAGTCACAAGCCTAGAGGTAGGCCAAGAAAACAGGAAAGGTAATCACTGATGTAGATAGGCAGAGTAATGACCTAACCTATGACAGAGTAACAGCCTGCATCCTGCTGCCCAGGGCCAACATACTAGCTGACAGTTCTTTAAGTGTCACAGCGACGTAAGTTAATTCTTTCCAGCCTTGCCAACCTTAATCCAATCAATGATTTCCCCCATGACCCAAGAGTTGGCACATGTCCCATAGTACTTGAAACACAAAAGAATTTGAATCTCTTATTTGTTATTAACCCACTAACTGGTGAATTTCAGGGGGAAAGGATATATGTAATTTTGCAATTATTAATTAGCTCCTCAGTTAATGAGATTAGTGATTAGGTTTAGATTGCCATTTTTGTAGGTCAAAGGCAGTTGCATGTTAGCAATTTCAAATGGTTCCAACCAACACTCTCAACAACAGAGCTATGTCAGACCTGGGTCTGTATTTTTCCAATTTCCCAAAATGACTTGTAAATAAAAGGCTTTTCAAAGCATGTACTACCCTTGGTAAACAATCAGGTGTGAAAGTTCCCATTTCCTTCTTTGCATAAGAGTTAGAGCCAAAAGCTGAAGTTATTAGACATCATGCTGAATGTCAACAGTGCGGTTGAGTATTGTGAGAAGGGACCAGAATGCCACCTTCCACCGAGCTCATGGGGTGACCAGCATCTGGGCATGCACACAGATGACACACTTTCAGTGACAAATCCCCAAACTGCTCTCCAACACTGATCAATGTCAGTGATTTTAAGACATGATTTACAGACAGATTCAGAGTTAAAGATGCCGAAATATGTAGCCAACACAGTGCTCCAAGAAACAACTTAACCCAAATTGTTGCTTGAGTAAGTGGCAATAAATTAAGAATCAAAGGAACCTATTTAAAATACTCTTGTTATGTAAGAGGAGCCTCCCCAACCTAATGATATTAGTTCAATAACTGCAAGAATTCACTGCATTTGACTAAAGGCATAGCTAATTTAAATCAAAAGAATTGGGGGGGGGGGGTATTTTTGTGATAGCAGCATCCAAATCTGATATATAGAAGTTTATATAAGCAAAAGACTTCTTTTCCTGATAATATTAACTATTTCCTGTATGAGATGAAATAAAAGTAAACATGTAATTACTAAAATACCACTATTGAAATCACATAAATTGGCTGATATTTTATTATGTAGCCATTAAAAAATCCCATATCCCTGACACTAATATTTACTCCTTATAAAACAAATAACAAAATTTTCAACATATATCATTCAAGGCCTTATTTATGTCAAGTGTGACATTTGGATGATTCTGTATTCATTTCAAATAATTAGCATTTCTTTCAGTTGGCAATATTCCAAATCATAAATGGCATCTTCAATTTAAATATAATGAGAAATGTAATATAAGTTCATCTTGAGAAAATAAATCCACTCCTGATGATTATATATATTTTTCACAATTTTTCCTTAATAATACCAATAATTATTTATAATATTTTTCACAATTTTCCCTTAATACCAATACTTTCTCTTAAGATAATGTATGTCTTGATTTTTTTTTAAAAAAAGTCTGGAAAGTTATTTAAATCAACATTCCCTTTATTTTATAGCCCACTATTTTTCTTTATGATGATAATTACTGTTCTATGAAAACACAAACTTTGTACAGGTCTATTTTTTATTCTAAAAGTAAGGTTAATATCCTCCAGCAGCACAATTGCTGGCATATTTGTATTTCATTTAATATGAGACAATAGGCCTTTGAAAATAGCCTGCTATACTTGAGGACACCAGGAAATCATGCAACAACCAGCCTGATAGGGAGAAGCATCCTATTCCATCTGTACATGGAAACACACCAGCTTACTGACCAATCACACTGATCTCTGACATTCAAGCAGCCATAGATTGTCTTCCATCTTCCCATTTCAACATATTCTGTTATATGATTCAATGATTATTCTATATTAAAATTTTATCCTGCCTGGGCATCCACTTAGAAGCCAGATATATATGAATATTTGTGAGTTCCTGTTTGTACTACATCAGTATAGGATGGATTTTAAATTAATTGTAATGACCAACCTTCAAAGAGGAGATGGGCCTGTGGAGAGAATTAGCATTAGATTATGTCAGGAGATGAGGCCTTCATGAGGGAACTGGTGGTCTTATAAAAGGAAGAGGGAGGGAGGGAGGGAGGAAGGGAGGGAGGGAGGGAGAGAGAGGGGGAGAGAGAGAGAGAGAGAGAGAGAGAGAGAGAGAGAGAGAGGCCAAGAAAATGCTGGACGAGGACATAAAAAGAGGGCAGCTGTCTGCAAGCCAGGAAGATGGCTCTCACCAGGAACCGAATGAGCAGGCACTTTGACCTTGGACTTCCCAGCCTCCAGAACTGTGAGAAACAGTACCTGTTGTCTGAGCCACGCAGTCCTGGTATTCAGTTATCCCTTAGAGTGCTTTCATTTCCTTCCATAGTCAGGTTGCACCATCACAACAGACAAGCCAGTGAACACATATTTCTAACTTCTGTGACTGAGGGGAACATAGCATATTCTCACATTTGGAATGAGGTAGTACTTATGCCATTCAGCATGGTACTCAATTATCCACTCAGTGCTACAGAGCAGTCTATAGACCTGCTGTCAAAATGTTCTATCATCTTCTCCCGGTGATCCACAAACAGCTTCATAAATAATTCTGACATGATATTCTGTATAACATCACACATCTGCACACTGCAACACCTGAAACCTCATACTATATCTATATATTTAGATTAATATGCAGCTTAGCTTCTTGAGGATGACAGCAAACTTTTCCACATGCAACGTGTTGATGACCATGTGCATATACAGGGATAACCCACCTGCCTTGACTGCCCCTCTCAATGCCTCCTGGATGTGGAAGCAACCCTACCTTTTGCCAAATAACCAGCGATATCTAGCATCAAAGATACCTTAGCAAGAAACATATAGGTAATAATGTTCTACTTATACTAAAACTATTCAGCAGAAAAACTGAAATTACTCCGATAGTATATGAGCAGCTATCTAAGTAATAGAATTTTCCCTCATGGACCACCAAGCAATTCAGTCCAAAAAGTAAAAAGAAGAAGAAAAGTCCATGGGCACCAAATATAGGGGTGTAAGCATAAAGGACACTGACAGAAACTGTGAAAGTAGCTGCATTTAAGAGCATCTTCTTTGGGTCAGGACTGAAAAACGCATCTAGCCACCAAATCCTGGACCTGGCAATTAAGCTAGAATGATGACTAACTGAGAAATAGCACGTGCTTTTAAACTCAGGTGAATGTCAACTAAGGAGCTTCTCAGAATAGCCGAACATGACAAACGCTACTCTGGGTTCAAAAATCTGTTCTGTTGTTTTCAAAATTCTGATCCTCACTTTCAGAAGATAACATATGGGAAAACACTTGCAACAACTAGCATGCCATAAAACTCAAAAGAATCACTTTGCTTATATTTCCTCCCACGCCTTTTTCAATGGCAGGCAGCACCTGATCAGCTGTCACCCTGCTCCCCCAGTTGCGGCTGTGTGTCACCTGCCATTCTGTAGGCGTAACTGCACCCCTGTGAAATGCATACTCTATCAGGCCACCAGGAAGAAGCCACATATATTACACTGTGTAAAGTATTTGTGTAGAGTACTACAAGAGCTCGAGTTCTAGTAGCAATTCCTTCATTTTAATAGAGCTGACACATAGAAGAAAAGAAAGAATGTCCAACCTGTGATGGGAACTAGTCACCTGCATTTGAAATCCTAGTTTGGAAAGAACAGAAGTAGCTCACTACCCTTCAGACAGAGGAAATGGCTAAACTACGCGGATGGGGACAGATTTTCTAGCTCTGGAGTAGCACGCTGTTTGCTACTGTTTATAACTTAGTGCTTCTTCAAAACTTATCAATCAGCACAACTTATTGAGTGAATGGATTAATCAATGAGCAATCGACCAGCCCATTAAAAAAGTTTTGTTGCCAAAACTAATTCAACCTACTTGCCTCTTCTTACTTAAAACGTCCACACTTTTCACTAAGTGTTAACCAAACTCCCACCCCCTCTATCAGAGTCAGCAGAACACAGTCTTCTGTGCCCACAGGCTGTACTTGCCAAAGAAGAAGGGATGTCACCGTCATTCGTCACCCAAGCAAGTGTCAACCTCCCCAGCCATCCTCTTGCTGCTCTCTTCTCACACTCTGCTCTTTCCTTGGTTTCACATGGACAAGCTAAGGGCACCCATGAATCTGCTCAGCTGCTCAAGAACTGTGGACTCACTCTACAATGTATCATGCAACCTGCCCTCAGCCACAGAAAGAAGATTTTAGATGTATAAGAAAAAAAGACCCATATCTGAAACTCCTATAAGCATGAGTAGCATCTCCTCTTGAGTGGCTCGCACTTAGCTACTCATTAGGAAACACAATGAGGGATAGCAACTTCCCTCTGTATTTCCTTCAAAGGTTTTGAGAATAAGAACCAAATTAAAGTTTGTTTTTCATGACTTACACATGATTTCTTTCTATTGACAGGCTCTAGTTAGAGTGATCAGAATTCTCTGAAATTCTGTTCAAAGTATTTAAGGAAAGATGCTCGGAAAATGGAAGCCAGCTACAGTTCACACTTCTAAAACTGTTCTGACAAAGCCTTCCAGGTGCCAGACTCAGCAGCCCACCAGGGGAGAAAATAATATTCTGGGGACATTTGTGCAGACTTCAATCTCTGAGGAACAACAGGGCTCCGTTCTACTCCCCTTCTAAACAGCAATTATCTGTGCAAAAGGGACAAAAACACAGAGGAACCATTTTTTGAGCTATTTGGTATGACAATTTTTGAAGTGGTATAAAGAGATAACAGGAATTACTTCCAATGATGAATAAAAGAGAATTCTTCCTATGGACAACATCCAATGGCATATCTTTACAACTATGGGATATTTTATAACCATTTAGTAACAGAGGTCAGAGATTTAGTTTTACAGACAAGGAAATCTTTGATTCCAACTCATACAAAAAAAAAAATAGCCCGGGACTCTGCATCTCAGTTAGTTGGGTGTCATACAATACACCAAAAGGTCTCCAATTCTATTCCCTGTCAGGGCACATGCCAGGGTTGCAGGCTTGAAAACATCGAGTTCTTGGAATTAATCTGCAGAAATAATCTGATGAAAACTATGTAGTTTCAATTACAGCATCATATCTACCGCCAGAAAATACCCCAAAATAGCAAGTTATTTAATTAAATAATGTTATAAAAAGTGTGAAACCCAAACACTAAAAATGAATACCTTACATGTTAAAAAGTAACAAAACAGAATATGATAAATCTTTTAATAAAAAATGTGTAGGGGTTAGCATTTCTGATAAAAAAAAAAAATAGTCATGCCCTGACCAGTTTGGCTCAGTCGATAGAGCGTCGGCCTGCGGACTGAAAGGTTCCAGGTTCGATTCCAGTCAAGGGCATGTACCTTGGTTGCGGGAACATCCCCAGTGGGAGGTGTGTAGGAGGCAGCTGATCGATGTTTCTCTCTCATCGATGTTTCTGGCTCTCTATCTCTCTCCCTTCCTCTCAGTGGAAGATAAATAAAATATATTTTTTTTAAAAAAATAGTCATTTCTGGGATTTGAGCTTTTGCATAAACTTTAACTTCTTTTTATCATTTCAATATTTTCAAAAATTTTTTTAAATATGTTTTTATTGATTTTAGAGAGTGGAAGGGAGAGAGAGAGCAAGATAGAAACACTGATGAGAGAGAAACATCAAATTGGTTGGTTGCCTCCTGAATCGGTTAGCTACCTTCTACTCAGGATGGAGCCCACAACCTGGGCACGTGCCCTGACTGTGAATCAATATGTCAATGCTCAACCACTGAGCAACACTGGCCAGGTTATAATTTCAAATTTTTAATGAGCATGCATTCTTTCTGAAATCAGAAAAAAACACACACACTTTTTTGAAAAAGAATAGTTCACTGCCCTCGCCGGTTTGGCTCAGTGGACAGAGCATCAGCCTGCAATCCGCAGGGTCCTGGGTTCGATTCCGGTCAAGGACACATACCTTGGTTGCAGGCTCCTCCCTGTCCTGGGCCCTGGTCAGGGCATGTGCAGGAGGCAACCAATTGATGTGTTTCTCTCACATCGATATTTATCTCATCTTTCCCTCTCTCTTCCACTCTCTCTAAAATCAATGGAAAAATATCCTCGAGTGAGAATTAAAAAAAAAAAAAAGAATAGTTCACTCAAGTACCATAGAGTTCTCAAGAAGCCATCAGCTTGCTAAATCTACTCAATACGTCTCAAATTTAAAAAAAGAAAATCTAGGTATAGGCCTGATTAGAGTATGCAGAAGATGCACCCCATGTAGACACCCAGCTAATTAATGAACTTTATCCCAAAGCAAATATATAATATTATTTTCAAAAATTTAAAAATATGCTTTTTTTCTGAGCAATAGATATCAAACTATGATATATTTGATGGAAATATCATCTAAAAAGAACAAAACACTTGACACCCTGCCATATATGCTATGCTCTTGTGTTTGTGTGGATACGTGTGTGAGTTTGTATTCTGGGTATCATATTCAATACAGTATTTAGCCTTGACTTTCTTCTTAACCTTCAGTACCATGAATACTTCCCCTATAATTATTATTTGAAAAGATAATTCATAGCTGCATGACACTTCTTTGGAAAGAGGTTCCCTGATATATCCACGCACCTACTAGACTACGGATTTCACATTATTCTTTCCAACCCAACTCAAGCCAGATAATCTCATCCACCCAATATGTGCCCCCGACTCCCTGCACCACCTCAGGTCCTGGGTAAATGTGACATGATTTCTAGTCTCTGACACAGCCCATTACACCTGTGTGCCTTTCTGGAGGACTCCCCACCACCTCCCTCATCCAGGAACTCCAAAACAGAAGCGTGCTCAGCACCAGTAAGGACTGCATTAGAGACGAGAGACTGAATTTTGGCTCTTTTACATTTGGGAGACGGTTTGCTTCCAAAGAAGTTGCTCTTCCTGGAAATTAAATTATTCTGTGTTATTGAAGGTAATAACTGCTATGTTACTCTAATGTTTGAAAGTCCAAATAAAATATTTGAGAGAGAAGAATAAAATTTATTTTAAGAAGTGAGCTTTTTTTTTGGTTGAGTAGCCATGCTCGGAGTCAAATAAAACATCATGTCTATTTGGAAATTCAATTCCTTCTTCTTTATTGACGGTATCCATGATTGCTCCTATTAAAAGTTAAAACGTTAAAAGAGAGCCGAACTCTAATTATCAATACTGAGGGAGAAAAGTGCTTGCATGGATCATCATTTATATATGGTTTGGGAAGTCAGATTTTGACTTTGTCCTTTTTATGCCTAATTCTCACCACTTCCAAAGCCATCCAATTACTGGCAGTCAAACTCCAGCATGGGGAGTAAGGCAGAAATACTGAGAGTGAGTTATTATAAAGCTGGCAATACATAAATCAGTTGAATTTCATGGACCATACTCTCTATAAATCAGCCAGGGCATTAGACACTCCCCTGATAAGTCCTGATATAGTGTCAAAATAGCATGAAATATTTAAAAAGCTCAAGTACTAAGCAAAATACTGTGAAAGCTATCATATCCCAAATTCCACAACTAGAATTCTTTGTACACCATGTCACTGAGGAACATGTCTTCCCTACTTGGGTCGCTTCCTTCCAGGGGAAGGGAAGTTAATTAACGAAATACTTCTGGCCTTCCCCAGCCCTCCACGTTCCCTGCCTCTTCCTTCCTCTGGAGGTCTCTCTGCCTAGAGAGAGCAAGGTTTGGGCTCTAGTGCTCAGAGGAAGCTCTGTCGCTGTGTGTGTGTGGGTGGGGGGGGGGGGCGGGGGGGGGGGAGAAGAGGGGAGGGGCGGGGAGAAGGCCAAGGTGTCCTGGGATGTCCTTTGGCATCATACCAAACTATATCTAACCAAAACTAACATTTCACCTCTGATGGCCACTCCTTTATATTTTTTCTTCCAATATTCCAACTTCCTCAAAACCTGGAAGGGTTAGTGGGGGTGATATTTATTGAGGTCCTTAAAAAATACCAAACAATCCACATTTCTGCTCATTTTATAATTTAAGGTAAATATATACCTTTCTGTGGTTTATGTTGTTGCATATTCAAATGAGAAAAGATTACACTAAGCATAAGATTACGAACCAAACCAAAAGGCTCCTAAACCAAAAGAATAAATTATATAAAACCTGTTACTGAATGCATGTTTATTAATACATATATACTTGATCAAATTTCTAAGGACAGTTGTGATAACCACATTAGACAAAACTGTTATTAATAAGAAAAATTCCACCCTTACCTATAAAGAACAAATATACTAATTTTAATGATAGAATTAACTATTGCTGTAATCCAACACTATAAAACAACAACCCATTTATTAATCTGTTCTGTATCACTCAAAACTTGTAGAAATTTTGAAACTTACATTTTTTTTTTTTTAGTCAAACATAATTGGCTCACCTGCCTATTTCATCCAAAAAACAGAAAGGTATTTCATTATAGCATGTATTTTACTCTGGTAACTTATAATTGGCAGTTCCTACAACGACACATAAATTTGAATATAAATAACCAAATTCATTGTCAGAATGTTTTTCTCACTGAAGATAAATTATCAACTGTTCCACAGGTCACAGTCTACAGCAAATTCTAAGGTACATTCAAGCGTTATTATCATAAAATCACGTTGCTGAAGATCAGAGCTCTACCTCGCAGGAGCTAGGTGATCGAGCCCAGAGGAGTTGAGTATTTCAGTGAAGCTACTAAGAGTGAAATGATATGTGAAAATGACCACTTATTTCAAAAAGGTACCAATGCACAAACTTTATTTTCTTAAGAACTTGAGTTTAACAGGAGGCGGATGGAGTGGAATGGGATGCTGTGGGCCTCCTATTTATTAGGTAAACAAATTGTTTCTTTTCTTTGTCACAACGATATTATGATGGAACTCATGCTCTGTGGTTCTAAGCAGAGCAGATATTTAACATCTGACCTCAACCAAGAGTGATGCTTATTAAATTGTCTACAATATCCTTTGTACAATATTAATTATTGTAGAAAATTTAATCTTAATCACTACCAAAGTTCTGCCCTGGTTGGGTGACTCAGTTGGTTGGTGCATAGTCCCACAGACTAAAAGGTGGTGGGTTCTGGTCCCAATCAGGGCACATACCAAGGTTACGGGTTTTGATCCCTAGTCAGGGCGCGTGCGAGAGGTGACCCATCTACGTTTCTCTCTCTCACTCTTCCTCGCTCCCTAAAATCAGTGGGAACATATCCCTGGATGAGGTTTAAAAAAGCAAAAGAATATCAAAGCTCTGCCATTTCTGACGATTAGGTTGGAATCTTTTTCAATAATAATGCTGGGATATATCATTTACTTCTCTTTTAGCTTAAATATTATATACATAAAGGACTGTTACATTGCAGAGTAGAACATTTGACATATTATATATGCAAATATACATAATGAAATAATATTAAAATAGGGGTAGGGTGAGGATATATCCATTTAATAGCCTATGTACAGAGTGGTGGCCTATAGAACATATTTTTATAATACATAAATGAAGCATAGTATTCATCTTAATATGTGTATAAAGATCTCTTGTGTTTCTACAAATGTTTATAATTTACAAGTTCCTTATATACTCACTTACGTTATCCCAAAACCTATCTTTTGTCTTATTGTACCCATTTTATGGCTAATAATACTGAGCTAAAATCTGAGTATCACATAAATGGCCAAGGGCTGAGCTAAGAAGAGACTGAGCTAGGATCCATCCATCCAAAGCCATTGCTCTCTCCACATCTCGGCACCTAGCTGAAGCAGAATCCAAACCAGCATTACACTTATATATATTCCAATATTTTAAGATATATTACAATTTTTTATATATATTCATTATTAGGCAGAGCTCAACTTTTCTCTAGAAATATATCGTGACTTAAAATTACAATTAACGGAATATTAAATTTCGATATATGTAATTCCTTTTACAAATAACTTTTCAAAAATCTCGCCAAAGGATACAGGTGAATATTTGTCTCACATAGGAAGTTTCTAAAAAACACTGTTCCACTTATTTAGCCATTTTTTCCAATTTGTCAAAAACTAGTTGATACAGAGTATAACTTCAATATCCTAATATGGCTAGGTCATTTCCTACAAATCAATTAACCATGATACAGAGCTTTAAATTGCACTTAACTGCTATGTGATCAAAAGATAAACAACCAGAGGTGTCATAACTGCATATTTTTGTTATCAGTCTTAACACTTTTAATGGACTAAAAGCACAGGGTGATAAAATACTTCTTGTGAGTTTCCTGTGTTGAAAGTTCTGTTTGTGAATATAATTGGATTCATTAAACCCAACCAGGCAGTTTACTTAATCAGTAAGCTAGACTGGCAGACAATGTGATAGAAACTATTTATCTATGACATGTTTAATATTTTACATTGATATAAAAGCTGTTGCTTTGGCACATAATCAGATAAACTTGAAGCCAGCAACAAGTATCATGAACTCTTCCCACTCAAATTAACTTTTCTCCCACATCCACACACCAGGTATCACAAAGCCATCAGAGAATCTAGCCCTGAGGACACCTTCACATCATGGATGATGAAACCCATCATGGAAACCAAGGGAGGAATTTGACTTGAAAATCAGCCAGCAAAGACCCATTGTACCAAATCATCTACGGAAGTACTGGATTTAAAGGGATCTGCCTGTTTTCTGTAGGTATCTTTTTATCCTCTGAATTACAGTGTTTAAGTGAAAGAACTCTCAACCAATCTTTATTTTAAAAAATTGAAACTTTTTAGAAAGAGTGATACTAACATCACTAATTCCCTACTAAAAAAGTGAAAATAATGTTCAGAGAAACAAGCATAAATGGGTGCTCCTTATCTTCTAGGGTTAATCATCAGGAAAGTCAAAGAACACTTTGCAACAGTTCCCATTTTAGTTCAATTGGCTGGTTACAACCAGATGCATTAGTTCATACAAAGTACACCTGGCTTTATGGACAAGCTACTATAAATTACTTTAAATGTAAGTTTAATGTTTCTTACATAAGGACAACCTGATGAAATTACTCTGGAGAACTCTTTTCTTCCACATGCATGCATACTACACAAAAGACAACTTCGATAGAGCGCAACAGTGACTAGCGAGTTCTATAACATTTTCAGGAAGAGCGCCGTGTATTCAATTATATGTCAAAAGTAATGTTACATTTGAGAATATTATTACTTCTTTTTTTTCATTTTAAGGGTTATTATGAAAGTGATATTACCCTTAGAAATTATGTAACAAAAATATGAACTGCATTTTCAAACCAATATCATTTAAATTTCATTTTTCTCTCTGATGAATCGTTTCACTGGGAGAAGGAATTGGCCTGTATTCTACTGTGAAAGATGTGAAGTTGATGGAAATACTGCAATTTGACAGTGCATGACTTTTATTACAATGAAAACATTAGTGACATCTATAATGAGTAGGTTATACGACTACACAAACATACACCAAATTAAATAACTTCACTCCACAGGGCTATGACAATTTCATTAAAGCAAGAACCTCATGTAGCTACTACAATTGCCATTCAATCAGGTACTCTCACTTTCAATCTACAACATATCATAAAACTCACGTATACAATCCATGTAGTTTTCCCCATGCCTCTCAGCTGCTCTCTGTCTGCACACATAGGCACAGAACAATATCTACTAGTCCTTTAAGAACCATGTTTGAAACCGTAACCTAGGACTCAAAAGGAGAAAAGAGAAAAATGGACATCTACTTCACATACTGCTTGTTTTTGAAAGAAATTTTATATTAAAGCAATGCAATGAGCAAAACAGCATGTTCAAAGTGCTCCTGTAAAGTTCTCGAGTGGGCAGAGGTGAAACTAACGCAACATTGGTAAACCTAATCTCTCTCCCCACTTAACTCACGCTGTACAAACCTGCCTAACCGTTCTGCAATGCTGAGACGTGTGCGCTGTATGATTACGGGACTACCAGATTTCAACATCTGACTCCAAATGCAACCATCTCCATTCAAGCCCTCAGATCTTGTAACCCACAGACCAGTACGGATGCCACTTAACATTCTCCCCCAAAACAGAGAAAATGGATTCTGCGTGTGGCAAAGAGATTTTACAGCGGTTTAAAGCAGCGAGTCCGTATTTGAGGATGCCCCCGCCCCTATCTGTCACACCTCTAGTGCGAGTCCTCAGAATCATGCAATTTCATCCCTGTCACTCGATCATGGTCGTATTGAACACTTCATGGGATTTTTAGAAGTGGTGCAGCTCCAAAACCTTTAAGTCCTGCAGGTGAATTAGTAACAGCAAAGAGATGAACTGAACTACCAGCAGCAGCCCAAATGCGACTGGAGGGATGCACAATGAGGTAACTCTTAGGGAGTTTCAGCACCTCCCTGTCTCCACGGAAGTCCCTGCAGAAAATGCCCAGCGTCTAGAACACTGGTCACATAGTTCCTCAAAGTGATCATCTATGCCTGTCAGGCCCAGCAATCGGCGTCCAACAGACCCCTTTCCTTAAACCAATGTATCTACTTGATAACATTAGGCATGCATGTGACTGCCACCTTTCAGAGCCAAAGCAAATCAGATCTTGCAGCGGAGGCACACAAGGGGGGAAACACCTTGGCACCACGACCTGCTTCCCTTTTCCTCTTTTCCCACACCCTTCACTGCCCCCCCCCCATCCCCCTCACACATTTACTGCGAAACACAACTTTAGGCGTTTGGGAAGTAACTGTTCTTTGTGGGAAACACACACACACACACACACACACACACACACACACACACACACACGCCAACAATCCCTGAGACTGTGTTCCTACCATGCAGACCAGGGAGGCTGCACCACATCTAATGACTTAATTCTGAACGATAGTGGCTCCAAGCAGCTGAGTAGCAATCGATGGAAACACATTACACACCAGAAGAAGAGGAAGATCTGCAAAAGGGAGCAGCAGCTCTCCTCTCGGCCATTAATTACCGGTCACCCAAATATCGCAACGCAGTCTCCCGCACGCAGTCAGAGCTCTCCAAACCTGGGTTTCAGGTGGCGCCTTCCAGAGCCACGCTATCTATTGTCAGGACGCAGAAGCCCCCCGAAACTGGTGAATCGGGCGGAAAATGCTCGCTTGGAAGCCGCTAAATATAGACCCAGGGGGGCTGTGGGGCTGGCAAGCCGCGGGAGACCGAAGACACGGCCATGGATGCATATGACTAAGTATTTCCATTTTGTTCTAGCCAAACATCATAATGACATTGAACATAAGGGCAAAAGACTGGAGGGAAGTCCTCCCCGCCCCCACCCCGTCCTCTTCTCTATATTAGGGACGTCATATATGCAGCGTGTATGTTGTGGACGGTGGTAGGGAGCAGTATTGTTGGTGTTGCCCTATATACGCCTCCTCCAGGGGAGACGGGTGGCAGGGAGGGGGAGCACGCCGAGAAGCCACTTGGTAAACGCTCCAAAGAAAGGCACTAACCCGGGCCCCCCTTCCCAGCAGAGCCGTCATCCGAGAGGGAACCCGGAGCGATCGCGGTCCTCCCCCGGCGGCAGGACCACGCAGCCGCCACCACCGCCAGTCGGAGCCCAGGACCAACCCCAACCGGCGGCGAGGAGGAGGAGGACGACGCGGGGAAGGACGCGTCTGGCCCCAGCCGCCCCGCGCCCGCAACTCACCGAACGGCGCGGCGCCCGATTTCTTCCTCGCGAACATGCACCCGCCACGAGCGACAGCTCCTCAGTCCGGGGAAAGGCTTGCGCGCCGCCGCCCGGCTTCAGGGCAAGGTCCTGACCTTGCCCAACTGCAGCATCGTCCGCTTTTGTTGTCTGAGCGCTGCCGCGGGACAAGGGCTGCTGGCGGGGAGCCGGGGCGAGCGCCGCGGGGGAGAGGCGGCTCCCGACGCGAGTGCGCGGCGCCCGGCCCGGCGGCCCCTCCGAGCGCGGCGAGCGCAGCGCCCCCTGCCCGGCTCCGCGCGCTCCGCGGACTCGGGGCTCCCCGGCGCTCCTCGGGGCTCCTCGAGGCTCCTCGGGGCTCCGGGCACCGCGGCCGCCGGCCGGGCTGGGAGAGCTGCCGCCACCGCCGCACCCGCCGCTCCGCTCGGCCGGCTGCCGCCACGGGCGCGAGCCTGCAGCCGCCGCGGCGCCCGGCGCCGAGCGCTCCCGAGCTGCGCCCAGCGCGCGGCCCGCGCCACCTGTGCCGCCGCCGCCGCCGCCGCCGAGGGCGAGGCTCCTCCCGCGGCGCGCGGCAGCCTCAACCTCCACCTATGCCTCGGCGGCCGGCTCGGGCGCCCGGCGACTGAGGAAGCGTCCGCCCCGCCGCCCAAACCTGCCCTGGGCACCGAGCATGCCCAGTGCCACCGCGAGAGCGCGAGGCTTCGCCGTGCGCATTCCACTTCTCCTGGTTTTCGAGGCAGCAGCAGCAGCAGCAGGAGAGAGGGGAGGAGGACGCGGGCTGGGAGAGGGCCGAGCATCCTTGGGAACGCACGCCCCGGCCCCGAGATGGGAGGATGCTGGGGAGCCCGGCTAGAGCTGGGAGGGACACGGGGAAGGCCTGGGACCGGTTCTCCAAGGGCCGATTCCTTCATTTCCGTGGCAGATGCTGACTGTTTATTGTGGGGGGGCAACTGTCAGCCTGCAAACAAAGGGACAAGGGCGGAGGGGTTCTAGAATAGCTCGGAATGTGCATGCTGCTGGGTGGAGAGGATGCTCTCCAATCCTATGGTTCTAGACTAGAGCAAAGAAGGCAGGACGTGCATCCACACACACTCTTCCCCACAGAGCCCGTCCAGTCTTACAGTCACCTCCAGTGCTCAGATCAAACATGCTTTTCACAGATGGAAAGACTTTCTCCCTACACAAAATCCCTCTGATTTTGAATCTGGAGTGGATGTAAACTTTCTGCAAGAAAGACCCTCGTCTAGTCTGGACCTGGGGAACATTTCAATGACAGGGCTCTCCTCCTGCTGCTGCTCCCACTCGTCCTTCTTTCTACTTCCGCACCTCTGCCCCTTTCTCTTCCTCCTCCTCCCCATTCCCTTCTCGGGACTAAAATGGAAACCCTCGCCTGTTCTTTTCCCATAGACTTTTTATATGCCCTGGACTGCGTTCTTAATTTTCAGATTGGCTTTCTCTATGGTCTCATGGTTTGACAGCTCATTGACTCCATCCATGCCTCTCCTGCAGGGAATACAGCAAGTACAATCACTGTAGTGAACAGTGAACGTCTCATTAGGAAACAGGACCCATGCCATGTGCCAAGGAAGTCCTCTGGGCCTTCACCCGCCCCTTCACGCAGGCAGAGCACAGCCTGCCCAGGGACCAGGGCAAGTGGCCCCCAAATTAGGTCACAGCTCACTATCCCTGATCCTGTAGAGACAAGACTGTCTGGGGTTGTGATCTCTCCACTCCATCCCTCCCGAGAGCTCGTTTTTGAGACCCAGATAAGCAGACAGAATGCAGGAAATTGTTATCAGAGGGAGTTTGGGCCTGATGAGTCTCGGCAACAAAGTACTTCTCTTGTGTCAAAAGACATTGTCCAACAAAGGCACATGACTTGAGTATTTATTCAAGTCATGAGTATCTATTCTTTATTATACTTTGAAGTAAGCTAAAATATAACTTTAAGAGCAAAGGAGGAAACTTTGAGACAGGTTAAATAGGTAAAAGCAAGGAGCAGCAAATCACACCAGGGACTTTTGTCAGCAGTGCAAATGTTTATTTTTAATCCTCCTACCCGCAGGCTGGACCTGTATGTACTGGCTTGGTCTCGCCTCCCAAAGTAGTTCTCCATATTGAAACAGCCCCGACTCCTGTGAGGAAAGACACTGCAGGGCCATTTTTCAGCACATGTTGAACTATATTTGTTACTTTAGTTGTCAGAAAGGCAGTTCAATTACTGTGGAGCACGTGGTACAAGACGAATTAGCAGCACTGTATCCATTAGGCCGCATTACTTTTCAAAGGATGCTCTGTTCCGACCTTAGCTTTAGTCAGATTTTTTTAAAAATCGACACTCCTCTTTGCATCTTTTAACTCAAGAAGTCATTTGCAGAAGGTGGGGGGTCACATATCAGTTACACTTTGGATTAAATTTGAAGTAGATGCATAGATACTATGCAGACAGTATATATATATATATATATATATATATATATATATATATATACATATATATATATATGTATATATCTTTTATGCCTATATATATATATATATATATATATTAAGAAAATTGTTTACTGACCTTTTTTAGAGTCAATTTTTGAGATGAGCAATCATACACCTGATCTTCTAATTGTGATCTTTGGAAATAACCCATAGACTGTCCCTATAGACTTCTTCAGAGGGAGGGTGAGGTGGGTATTTAAGGAAATCAGTGATGCCCTTGACTACTTTGATTTATTTTATTCTGTGCCTGATTCCATTGGGACATTTGTGATTTTTAATATTTTAAAATAACTTGTAACTTAAGATATTATTAAATGTACAAATAGGTAATATTGAAAAATTAAAGTAAAAAGATCATGTGTAGTGTTAGATCTTGGAACGACTCACTACTGCCATCTTTTGCCTCTTACTTCTGCTAATTCCTGTAAAAAGGAATGTTCTGAATTCCTCAATTCATTAAGAGATCAGAAAATTATTAATCTCAATGCTAATTGAGGAATCTTTATTGTTTCTTTTTCTGTTTATATATCAATACATTTATGTGACAAAGAAATTACATCTAAATACTAACTCCTGTATCTCTTGATTTTTCAAATCACTTTCCAAAACTTGAGGCAAATATATTTTTATATGGAAGTTTTAATTAATATTAGGAATAAAACCCAATAATTAAAATATTTTTATAAATTTATGTATCATTTTATAGTTTAAAATATACCAATGTTAGGAGAATGGATCCTTGTTCAATTCAAAGTAAGACTGCATCTTACTGTTGAAGTTCAAATAGAAGGTAATATTTCTGTAATGTTTAATGTGAATTACCCATTGATAAACAAATGGAAATTTCTCAAGTTCAGATATAAATTATGCTAGTGATCACTGTTGATGGCCCACATTTAAATAAAGTAATGACAGTCCCTTAGAATATACAATTTAAATTTTAAACCAAAGTCTCTAGAATAGTAGCTCAGTAGTGTCATAATAATTATCCATGTTATACATGTATATACATATATGTAGGGGAGGCTAATTAACGCTGTTATTGGTCATAAAAGATACGCATTTGTTACTAGAGAATTCTACTCTGTTTTTAAGACTTTCCAGATAGTTAACTAATTGGAATTAAGCATGTTAGAGAAGATCAATGTTCGGGTCATTTCACTATTTGATTAAAAACTTCACACTTCCCCACAAACTAGCTCTTAATACAACTACTACTCAAATGATGGTATCATTTGTTTATTCATTCATTCATTTACCAGCAAATGTATATTGAGCTTCTACTGTGGTTCAGACACTGGGCAAAATTTAGAGAACCAATAGTAAACAATAGATAAGACAAAATCCCTATCCTGTGGCGTTTATGTATAAACTAGAGGCGCTGTGCATGAAATTTGTACACTGGGGAGTGGATCCCTCACCCCAGCTCTCAGGGGATTTCCGGGACCTCTTGCTCCTTACCGCCTGCCTGCTCGCTGCTCCTTACTGCTCAGATCACTGCTCCTAAGCGTTGCCACGGAGGCGGGAGAGGCTCCTTTCACCACCACTGCACTCGCCAGATGTGAGCCCGGCTTCTGGCTGAGCGGCGATCCCCCTGTGGGAGTGCACTGACCACCAGGGCAGCTCCTGCGTTGATCATCTACCCCCTGGTGGTCAGTGTGCATCATAGCGACCAGTCGTTCTGCTGTTGGGTCAATTTGCATATTAAGCTTTTATTGTATAGGATTGTGATTCTTGGATGATAGAAGAAAAGGAAGCCACTGAGGAGATAACCACATTCAGAGACCCTCATTTCCTCCTAATTGTCTATGTGCTATGAGGTGTTGACAATTCTTTTACTCAATTCCTTTCCTTCCAGGTTTTCTCAATGTCTTTCCTCTCCAAGGGCTTTTGTTTTTTTGCCAGGACAGAGGCAGCATGGTGAGGAAATAGGACCTCAAGTGCTGAAGCAAAGCAAGGAGAGGAATAGAGAGAGTGTACTCACAGTGGTTGAGGTTCTTAGAGATGCAATGGAACCTGGACTCAATGAAGCAGTCAGAGAGCAGTGGCATGTCTAAGTAAATGCCCACATGTGTGAATCGGAAGTCACAACCTGGCACTAAAATATCTAAATTCAATGTAGGCTGGTTAGGCATAGAGAAAAAAGGTTCAACATTATTGATCAGAATTGGACAGTGGGTTAGAAGTCTGTGTTGACGGACATTGATGAATTGCATAGACAGCTAGAGAAGGCATCAAATAAATGGAGTGTGATGCTTGGCACAGAATCTTAATAACAGACACTGGCAGAAGGAAAAATAAATTCTATGCTATGATTTATCAGCAATACTTATAGATTTACCAGGCTTCTAGAGGATGAAGGTATTGACTCCCTAAATTGACTGCCTTAATGTCTACACTTAAGAATAGGAAGGAGAAATTGCATACAATGAGATCCAAAGAGTAGACCAGGGAATTTTCATCAGGGTTCATCTAGACTTTCTAGTTCAATTTTAAGGCACAGTTAATGTAGTACAAAAATGTCACCAGCACGCCCTAGCTTGTTTGGCTCAGTGGATAGAGCGTAGGTCTGCGGACTGAAGGGTCCGAGGTTCAATTCCAGCCAAGGGCCATGCCTGGGTTGTAGGCTCGATCACCAGCAGGGGGTGTGCAGGAGGCAGCCAATCAATGATTCTCTCTCATCATTGATATTTCTATTTCTCTTTCCCTCTCCCTTCTTCTCTAAAATCAATAAAATATTTTTTTTAAATGTCACCTACAAAATTTTAGTTTTTACACTAAACATCTAGGTCAATGGTTCTTAATGGAAAGGTTAGTGCCTCTTTAAGAGGCATTTTAGAAATGTGTGAGGGTATTTTCTAATTGTCACTAGGATTTCATGGTCACAAGCCACATATTCTAAACATTCTGCAGTACATGGACAGTCCCACGGGAGGAAAAGTTGCCTGTATCCTTCATGGCTTTGGACGGCTTCTAACCATCATTCATAATTGTTAACCTATTCACAAGTGTCCAAGGTTACATTACTGCATTTTACATATAAGCAAGAAACATTTTTGCATGATTTTTATGAACATTGAATTTTGCAGGAATGCTGCTAAGATATAAATTACAAAAAGATTTAACTTTGGTTTGCTCAGAAACTGATCCAGGTTTGTTCATAGTATTAAGAGTAACATCACCAGTATTATACAGCTCACCCAAAGAATGCTCCTATCTCAGTCTGTTTGTATAGCCATTATTGTTGGGGTGTTACTACCCATAGGAGCAAGTATATGAGTACTTTGTTAGCTCTGCTACCTAATTGTGATCAAGCATTTACACAAAGTAAAATAATATTTTAGGTGTCTTTCTTTTTATTTCTTCTTTATATTTATGTTGGAGTATTGTGTAGGTCCTTAAAAGTCACTTAATATCTGTGAATTTCTGTTCAGGATTGCAAACCAAGCATTACCCTAGCCCAATTCAGCTAAGTCCCTGATTGGATTAGAGGTGAACAGAGAAAGAGTGAACTCTTTCAGGCAAACTCCCACAATTATGTAATACTAGAGGCCCAGCACACGAAATCACGCAAGACCCAGAGTCCCTCCTGCTGCCGCCACGGGACCCATCATGCACCTCTTGGTGTCCGGTCGTTTGGTCATTCCAGCGTTATGGCATTATGGCCACTGGCATTTTATAAAATAGACTAGAGGCCCGGTGCACAAAAATTTGTGCACTCGGGGGGGAAGGGGGTCCCTCAGCCCTGTCTGTGCCCTCTCGCAGTCTGGGACCCCTCGGGAGATAACGACCTACTGGCTTAGGTCTGTTCCCGGGTGACAGAGGGCAGGCCTAATCCCTAGGTGCAGCCCCTGGTCGGGCTCAGAGCAGGGCCGATTGGGGAGTTGGGGCGCCGCCCCCTGTCATGCACAGAGCAGGGCAGATTGGGAGGTTGCGATGCCACCCTCAGTCACACTCAGGGTAGGGCTGATTGGGGGGTTGGGGCACAGCCTCCTGTCACACTCAAGGCAGGGTCGATGGGGACGTTGTGGCGCCACCCCCTGTCATGCACAGAGCAGGGCCAATCAGGGGGTTGGGGCACTGCCCCCTGTCACGCACAGAGCAGGGCCCATCAGGGGGTTGGGGAGCTCCCCCCTGTCACTCACAGAGCAGGGCCCATCAGGGGGTTGGGGAGCTCCCCACTGTCACGCACAGAGCAGGGCGGATCAGGGGGTTGGGGCACCACCCTCTACCA
The DNA here is from genome assembly GCF_964212035.1 of Myotis nattereri. NCBI lineage: Eukaryota > Metazoa > Chordata > Mammalia > Chiroptera > Vespertilionidae > Myotis > Myotis nattereri. The sequence goes on from NC_138079.1 coordinate 14,044,737, forward strand.
CCCACAGAGCAGGGCCAATCAGGGGGTTGGGGTGCCACCACTCTCACACTCAGGGCAGGGCCGATGGGGAGGTTATGGCTCTACCCTGTCACACACAGAGTAGGGCCCGTGGGGTGGGGGGGTGGGGGCGCCGCACCCTGTCACACACAGAGCTACAGGGCGATCATGGGGTTGGGGAGCTCTCCCCTGTCAGGCACAGAGCAAGGCCGATCAGGGGGTTTGGGCACTGCCCCCTGTCACACTGATCCCGGTGCCCGGAGGCCTCGCAGCTTCACTGATCCCGGTGCTGGGAGGCATATTACCCTTTTACTATATAGAATAGAATAGAGACCTGGTGCATGGGTGGGGGCTGGCTGGTTTGCCCTGAAGGGTGTCCTGGATCAGGGTAGGGGTCCCCACTGGGGTGCCTGGCCAGCCTGGGTGAGGGGATGATGGCTGTTTGCAGCTGGTCACACACCCTTCAGGGTGGGGGGTCCCCACTGGGGTGCCTGGCCAGTCTGGGTGAGGGGCTGAGGGCTGTTTTCAGGCTGGCGGGTGACGGAAGCTCCCAACTGCTCCTTTTTTCTTTTTTCTTTTTTTATTCTGGGCCAGCTTTAGCTCTGAGGCTTGGCTCCTGCTCTGAGGCCTCAGCTGCTGAAAATAGGTATCTGGTTTGTTTAGGTTCTATAATCGAAACTCTATCAACTCTAGCTCTGTGATCCCGGCTCGCTGAAAGCAGGTTTCTGTGGTTTTGTTTAGCTTCTATATTTGTTACAATGTTTCAAACTGCAGGCTCAGAGGCCGGCAAGGGAGGCAGGGAATGTTGGAGTCCTCCATCACTGAAGCAAGCAAGCCTCATGCTCAGTTTAAGCTGCCTGGCTGCCGGCCGCCATCTTGGCTGGCAGTTAATTTGCATATCGCCCTGATTAGCCAATGGGAAGGGTAGCAGTCGTACGCCAATTACCATGTTTCTCTTTTATTAGATAGGATAGTCTCCAGTATTCAGTAATATTTATTATGCAAGAAATGGAGCAAATGGCCAATAACCAATCAACAAGGATATAAAAGAATTACAACCATACGTGACCCAGATATTGGAATTAGCAGACAAGATGTTTAGAATAACAATGACCAATATGTTCAAAAGAAAATAAGACTGTAGGAAATGATAGAGAAAAAAGAAAACATGAAAAGATGAAGAAAATCACCACAGAATTGGAATCTAGAAAGAATCTATTGGGAATTTCAGAACTTAAAAATATAATAACTGAAATTAATTTCATTAATACATGTTGTTTAGCCCATTACATATAAATTATTATAACGTGCACATGTAGCATTTGACAAAATCAACCATATGCTGGATTAGAAAACAAGTCACAACTTTAAAATGAATAGAATTAGTATATTCTTAGACAACAGTAGAATTAAGTCAGAAATTAGTAACTCAGAAGATATAGAAAATAAAATATTCTTCCTGTTATGAACTTGTCCTATACTACTTCAATATAAATCTACTTAAGAAAGTTGAATTATTTTCACATAAAAGATAAACAATATATGTGTATTAAAGCCTGTGAGATGCAACAACAACAGTATCTATAATACCTATTATGTCAAGTAAAAAAAATATATAACTGCAATAAGTTGCAGGCATTGGACAACTGCCAATGTGAGGCTGCTATCCCTGAGGGAGAGTAGGCAGGCAAAGGATGCCCTACTTTTATATGGGCTTTTTTCCTAGGAAAAATATCTGGGTGTGGTTCATTTATGTAAGCAAGAGAAATGGTTTACTGGGCAGAAAAGGCAGAGGTTAGAGTGTGGGGTTACCAGCAAACTAATACAAAAAATAAGGCTAGCTTCATTTTAAGTTTGAGGGCTCCAGCATAGAAGTCTGGGTGGAAAGCTGTACTAGACTTCTTTGAAGAAAGCTTAAAACCAGGTTCTGACAGGTCAATGTCTTCCATTGATACTTCACTGTCTGCCAACATAAAAGTCAAATTTTTGAGGAAAAATAACTAACCCAGGGCCTCTTCAAGATATTACTTAAAAAATTCAGAATACACTAAAAAACATACTAGGTGTAGAAAGAAAAAGGAAGAATAACCATACAAAAAAGAAGGAAAAGGGATCAATAAGTTTGTTGAAAACTAAAGATTGAAAAAAAATTAAAAGCAGATAAAAAAATAACACCTTGCATACAGGAAAATAATAATTTGGGGAAATCATAGATTTTTTGAAAAAATTTATAAACACATAAAAGGATGAAACAAAATATTTAAAATGCAGAAAGAAATGAATGTCTACACAGAATAAGAAATTTATTGAAAATATACTCAGGCATGATGACAAATTAAAGACATCCTCAAATGAAAGGATAAAATATGTGTCAGTCAGTTGGTGGTAAGGTAAAGGGATTCATATAGTTGCAAGTTTTCTGTAACTTCATTGATGTGGTGCATTATGTCGTCTAGCAACATATAGTAAAAATAGTACCAGGAGATATTGCTAGAAAAACAGTAGATCAATCAAATTAGGATATTAAAGATATTCAAATAATTCAAAGTAAGGCAAGCAAGCGAGGAACTGAAAAGAAGGAACAAAGAAAAATTGAATATGTTGGTAGGTCTAAAACCTTATTAATAATTAGGTTAAATGTTCATAGCTCAGTCATTTAAACAGCAGATATTGACAGTGGAAATAACAAGATCCTAGTGTATGATGCCTACCAGAGGCTAAATACAAAGGCACAAATATATTGAAGGTAAATAATGGGAAAAGATCTGCCATGCAAAAATCAGCAAAAGAACGCTAAAGTGTCAATATTAATGTTAGATAAAATAAATTTCAAGACAAAGAGAATATGCTGAGATAAAGAGGAACATTTCATCAGGATATAAAAGAATATGATTGTGTTAGTGATGTCTTTAATAAAAATAAGCTTGGTGAAGGAGGAAATTTTGAATGGGGAGTAAGGAAGGAACCTGTTATCACAGACATGTCATGGAGGATATACATTTTAGGGGAAGAATATATATATATATAAATTTGGTCACATGTTAAGTGACTTTCTTCAACTGAATGGTACCATAAGGAGTTAACATGTCCCAGGTGGGGACTATTGGTTTACCCAGAGAGCTTCCATGCCATTTTCAGGTACCCATTCTTAAGCTGACTGGTAAGTAAACGGAGGTTGCTATTTTATTCTTTTTAAAATTACTGATTATACATGTGGTTATGGAATATTTATAATATCTAAATATAAATCTGTAAAAACACATAAAAGTATGAAATATGTAATCACTAAAATAATTTTAATAATAATAGACATAAAAATTTAAACAGCTTTGCAATGTCAATATTTCCCTATCAAATTTGCTGTCTTTTTCGCATATAATATTTGGTTGGTTGGAATGGAGAAATGCTAATGAAATACACATCATCATATCAGTTTTAGTGGTTAGCTTGCAATATATGTCAAGATTCCACAAAGCGTTCGAACCTTCCTCTAGTTCATGTAAAATGTTTGTGAAAGACTCGTTTTCGGTTTATTAAGCAGAGCATGGAAAATACAGTTAAATCTTTCTTTGATAACTCAGAGCAATAATATAAATGTTAATGCAGTTCGATACCATGATAGCCTCAGGTGTCATTACAGTGCCTCTTGCCCCATATTAATGACCCTGTTCTCTGAACACTTAGCCATTACCAAGCACAAGTTTATCTTATCTGTATGGGTTACTCGAGTGACTCTGCTTTCAAGCTGGACATACACACACACACACACACACACACACACTATCAAGATTTCTTCCTCCTTCTGTAACACAGTCCCTGCACTGGTAGAGTTCAGGAGACTTCTCCAGAGCTTGTCTATCTTTATTTTTATAGGACATAAAATATTTTGCAAAAAACTTCCAGACCAAAAAAAAAAAAAAATACTGAGCAGAGTAATTTTGTGAAATGGATTTCTATGGTTATTTAAGGGATAGATATCAACCTGAAAAAAGGCCTCCCAGTAGTTTGTAAGTGGTCTTGCTGTGTGTCATCCTGTCAGCTGATAGATGTAATGAAGGCACAGAAAGCCTAATATCAGGTTGGACAGTAGAAAAATGTCAAAGAGAAAAGAAAGTCAAAGAATTGAAGACAACACAAAGTCTCAAAACATATTTCAGGAGATGAGCACAATGGTCTGACATTAACAAAATGAAATTAAATGGAGAAAACCTGAAGTTCTTCCCTTAGGTGAATACCATGGCATGAACAAATCCAACTGGGGAGTTGGAGATCCTGGTTTTTTGTTTGTTTGTTATAGATAGATAGATAGATAGATGATAGATAGATAGCTATATATATATAGATATATAGCTATATAGATATATAGATAATAGAGATATAGAGATATAAATAGAGATTTCAGAGAGTAATGGAGAGGGAGAGAGAGAGAGAGAGAGAGAAACATCAATGATGAGAGAGAATCATTGACTGGCTGCCTCCTGCATTCCCTCCCCCACCACTAGAGATCGAGCCAGCAACCTACGCATGTGCCCTGACTAGGACTGGAATCATGACCTCCTGGTTCATAGGTCGAAGGTCAACCACTGAGCAACTCTGGCCAGGCAAGCCAGAGATTCTGGACAGCAAGCCACTCACTGGCTGCTCCCAGGTGGTGAGAAGTTTAGTGCTCATGGAACCAACTGCTTCCCACTTCACTGGATCTATTCAGGGAAATTTCCTTCTAATGCCTTCAAGGGAAGATTAATTTCCTACTATTGCAAGTTGCTGCTAATTCTAGTCAGAGGCAAGCATTGGTGACACCAGCTAATCTAATCCCCCACCTGCTTGGGCAGCTACCTTATCCTAGTATCATTGGACATGAAAATTAAGCAGCAATTACACCTGGTACCTCATCTAGAGTCTCCCTAGTTGTGACTCTCAGTACAGCTGCTGATAGCTGCCACCTAAAATTCTGGTCTCTTTGCTTCTCATTAATTGTTACTCTCTCACAACTCTGTGTTCTCTCCTGGAATTTTTGACTTCATACAGTTAAACTCTCCTAAATTATTTTCAATTAGTTTTTTAAATCATTTTTATTTTTCCAATTACATTTTTAATTAGATTTAATTTTATTATTAACATTCATGAATTTGCACTACCAATTTTTAAAAGACCTATTTTAAGGTTGACATGTATCTTTAAATTCAAGTTTCCTAGTTCTCACTCTTTCCATATAATTTATCATTGTTTTTCATTAAGCATAAATTAACCTCATTTGTTTACACTGATTAACTATCAATATGCTAAAGTCATACAAAATTTTTAATTTCAACTTCAATAAGTTGCTCTGAATCAGAAATATTCAACCAAATTGTGCTTCACTCAATCAGCTTTATTTTTTTTTTTTTATTGCTTAAAGTATTACAAAGGGTATTACATATGTGTCCATTTTATCACCCCGCCCTAGACAGTCAATCAGCTTTATTTAAAGCTAAAATTTTTTTTCTAGTTCTCAGCAAAAATTAACAATAGGTAATTTAAATGTCTTCTACTTAGAAACATAAGTTATATCTATTTCCAGATAAAATATTGTCATAAGTTTGATTTCCCTATTTATTAAAATGTCTTTCAGGCTTGATTTTAAATTTTGAGTAAATACTTAATACATCAAACATTAGTTCCTTCATCGTTATTTTTTACTGTGCTTGCCTCTGTATTTCTAAATAAGTTTCTTTACTACTAATTCTTGGCATATCTAATTTAGCTACTTACCAATAATTTAGGGTTTAGTTCTTTCAGCCAGTCACCCTCTAATTTCACTCTTTTGGCCTCCTAATTCATTCAATCATTCATTCACTCATCTGTCCATCAAATATTTACCAAAAGCCAATTCAGTTGCAGGTCATGCTCTTGGTACTGATGCGACAGCAGGATTACATCCCTCATAGAACTGATATTTCTATGGGAAAGAAAGTCAGTAAACACCAAATCTCATCCTTCCATGTTATACCATCAGTTTGTAAGTGGTAATGTCTCTGAAGAAAAACAACAAAGAAAATGGTGCTAGAGTTTTAAAGAGTGCTACTTTTGAAAGGGTGTCCAGGTGACACGTCTCTAAGTAGGCGACATCTGAGTGTAGATTTGAATACAGAGAGAAAAAAATGATTTAAGGGTATCTAGAAGAATGCCTGCCTTGAGGCAGAGGACACACAACAGTGAAGGCCTTGGGAGAGGGTTCTGAGCAAATGTGAAGACTGACAAGAAAGCCACTGTGGCAAGCCAGGGATGAGACCATGAAGAGCATTTAAGTCATGGAAGACCTTTGCATTTTAAGTGTACTGGGAAGCCACTGGTGAGTTTGGATCAAAAGGAAGACACGATCCGATTTAAAAGTTAAATGGAGAATTCTGGTTGCTTTGTGGAAAATTGGTTTTGGGGAGGCAACAATGGCAGCAAGATGCTCCTGTGTCAGACCAAGCCAGAGATGGATGAGAGTCCTACAGATGGAGGCAGATAATTTTGGGTTGAAAAGTGCCATTTTTCAGGAATCCCCCATAAAAACGAGCTGTGCTTGATGGAATCTTCAAAAGTGTGCTAAGATGAATGGAAGCATAGTGGCTGCAATGGACTAATTATTTGTATCTCCTCCAAATTTGTATATTGGACCTTAAATTTACACAATATTATATGCCAAGTACAAAAGTCTCCCTTTATCTGCAGTTCCAGTTTCTGGGGTTCAGTTACCCACAATCAAGTGTAGTTAAAAAATATTAAATGGAAAATTCCAGAGATAAACAATTTATCAGTTTTGAATTGCATGCTGTTCTGAGTAGTGTGGTGAAATCTCCAGCTGTCTGGCTTGAGGTGTGAGTCACCCCTTTGTCCAGTGTGTCTACATTATAGACGTGTGTGCAGGTGATAACAGGCAATATTGCATTGCCCTGGGGGAATTGGGCATGGGGAACCAACACTAAGATTGCTCTGTTTTATTACTCGGACCTTGTATTTCTTGTCAGGATAAATAACTATAGATATAAAAGCATAACTAATTCATATGGTGATTTATCTGAATTGAAATGTCCCCAAAGCATCAAACTTTGAAACGTGAAGCCACATTCAATTTAGCAAATTGGATGGGAGTGCTGAAGGGTCAATGGGGACCATCCTCAATGCAAAATGCTTGTAATGTGTTAGTTGTGCCTTGGGCATAATAAGATCTATAATCACTATTGGTTCTTTTCCAGAGATCATAAGCAAAACATACTGGGAAACATCCAGCAGAGCAGATTGTGTAGGAATCAGTCAACATGAAGACCATCTATGACAATTTCATTTACAAAACAAGACTTTTGGGAAAGGGTTCCTTGGTGTATGAAACTGATTGAATTTGTGCTCACCCCATTCATATGTTGAAATCCAAACCCCCAGCAAGTGTATTTTGAGATAGGGCCTTTAAAGAGGTAATTAAAATTAAAGTGAGGTCATTGGGCTGAGCCTTAATCCAATAGGCTAGTGTCCTTATAAGAAGAAGAGATTAGGACAGATACATGCAGGGGAAAGACCATGTGAAGATACAGGGGGAATATGGCCATCTCAAGACAAGCAGAGAGCCTCAGAAGAATGCATCCCTACTAACATCGTGATCTCAGACTTCTAACCTCCAGAATTGTAAAAAAATATGTTTCTGTTGTTTAAGACCCCCAGCCTGTGGCACTTTGTTATGGGAGCCCTAGTAAACAAAGACAGTGCATATGAAAATAGCCATGTACCAACCTAGTTATATTTTCTCTGTTATTGGTCACTAAACCCTTCAAAAAGAAACAAGGATTCTGAACTCCATGCACAGGGAGCAGTTCAGGACTCCTGAAACAAGACTGAGATCACTGGATGTTGGAGAAGGAGTATGGTTTTTTATATATGATTATTGATTATTCTTAAATACTGCATGTCCAGCTTGTCATTCACTTGGTTGGAACATTCTGATAAACCTCTGAGATTAGAGCTGACCCTTTGCGAGTGGGGCCTGGTTCAGTTCTGTCAAGTTGAATCTTAACCAGGGTATTTCTTTCCCCAACTGCAGTGAAATGTAGAATTTGCAGAGCTGTGGTCCCCGGGGTGACCCCATTAAATGTATCTGGCATAAAAGACAAAGCAGAAACTATTGAGAAAGTCAAGTAAATGACACATATATCTTTATATGTTAGGGCATGATAATTTCACTTCCATATAAGAAAAAAATTGACGTCATAATTCCTATGAATGGTTAACTTATGTACAGAAAGTTAGACTAATGGTGATATCAGAATAAAAATCTATATGGGAAAATTAAGCTTAAGGTACCAGACAATGTGGTCAGGAGAGGAAATAGTGAACTGAGGAAGGATTAGGGTTAGGATAGGGAATGCTACCTAGAATCATGACTCACACAGTAACAGCAGGAGACAGCAACCTGGATAACATCTCTCAGTACCTCTACTAGCTTGTGGATTTTTCATTTGCATTTTCTAGGTAGGCAACTGTATTGTCAACAAATAATCACTGTTTGGTGTTTTCCTTTTTGAAAGTTTATACACTTTTTTATGTTGTTGCACTGAATTGTAATACTTCTAAAATTTTACCACGAACTATGATGTTCCACATAAGATTTTCCTATGAGATTTTATATGATGGGGCCACCATTTTCTGTCCTTTTTTTCATCACTTCTCTTTATATGGAATTTACTTCCTCAACTTAGTGTCTCTTCTACCCAATTTGGTTGTCTGGGCCAACACCTATGCTTCTTTCAGATCCAGGCCAAAGTTCTATTTTTCCCTTCTTCGGCAAAGTGTTTCTTTTGTCTTTTTTAAATATATTTTTATTGATTTCAGAAAGGAAGGGAGAGGGAGAGAGAAATAGAAGCATCAATGATCAGAAAGAATCAATGATTGGCTGCCTCCTGCCTACTCCCAACTGGGGATTGAGCCTGCAACCCAGGCATGTGTCGTTGATCGGAATGGAAACCCAGACCCTTCAGTCCACAGGCCGATGTGCTATCCACTGAGCAAACCAGCTAGGGTTAGCAAAGTATTTCTTGGTGCCTTCAGGAAAATCCTGTATTTTAACAAATTAATATATATATTAATATTTTAACATATGCTACACATATTATGTTCATGTTCCTAGAATAATAAACAGCTCCTTCACTTGTGGAGTGGAGAAAGTGAGGAATCTGTGCACAGCACCGCACACTGGGAGTGAGGGTTCAATACTCAGGCTAATCAGGATCATAGGTGGTATGTGCCTTTCAAGTTCATGGGGAGAGGGACTTTGAAACAAGACCTGCTGTTGTTGCTTTCATTTTTCTTTGGACTTGAAAAATTAAACTCTGGGTTTTTCAGAGGTGAAACACAAAACAAAGCAAAAAACCTTATGTGTTTTCTAGTAACCACGAACTCTTCTTACTTTTTTTTCCTACAAAATTATTTTAAAGACACATTACTCTTCAAACCTTAGTCATATCCTGCATCTATGAGTAATTATAATACTGTGAATAGCCTTGGCCAGTGGGGCTCAGTTAGTTGGAGTGTCATCAGTGCACCATCAAAGGGTAGCAGGTTTGATTTGTGGTCAGGGGCACATACCCAGTTGCAGGTTTGATCCCCGGTCAGGAATGGGAGGCATCAATATTTCTCTCCCCCTCAGGAATCAATAAAAACATATCCTCAGGTGGGGATGAAAAATAATAAAATATAATATTATAAATAATTGATAATCTTGCTATAGAGTACCTTCGACAGTTTATAAGACTGACTTGTAGGTGTACAGGTTCCCATGCTTTGTACTGGAAGGGGTTGGTTTCAAGGTTACATTGATGGCTGTGAGCACATCACTAATATGACCGGTGCCAGAGGAGATTCACATTACTTTGAAGATATTAGGGTCAGGCAATTGTTGACAAAGCTTCCATTGGTGAGCAAAGGGTAGTGTATTTTAGGCATTAAAACTCATAGCTGTGCTAAAGGAAGAGGATAAACTAGTCATACCTATAGAAGTATGATATGGGAGCCTGACCCCATGTGCGGATGCAGTTTCTAACACCAGTTCTCTGTAATTTGGAGAACTGCTTTTTCAGGCTTTACCAATATGAACTATGAGTCTTCTAAGGACATACATATATACATATATACATAACCCACAGACACAGACAATACTAGTAGGGGAAGGCTTGGAGTGGGGTGGGGGCTGAGTGGAGGGGGGCCAATGGGGAGAAAATGGGAGACATCTGTAATACTGTCAATAATAAATAAATAAATAAATAAATAAATAAATAAATAAATAAATAAATAAGCCTCCTGCCTTGAAACACTATGTGTAGCTAGAGTAAACACCATATGGGTTGCAAAGATGATTTCGAAGGACAAAGTTGTGTTTCTCTTATATAATCCTGGGAATTAAGTTTTTCTTTGAGATAAGAAATTTTTCCAATAATTTTGTCAAAACGCATATACCTTTATGCCCCAAATTAATTTCACTGACTGTAAATTATATATCAATAGAAAAATATAGAGTTGAATATATCTGAGAAAACATCAGTATTAATCACCTATATATATAAAAGCCTAAATGACCAAATGACTGAGCGACCTCTCAACCAGTCACTATGATGCACACTGACCACCAGGGGACAGATGCTCAATGCACAGGATCTGGCTCCCTCCTGTCTGGATCAGGCCTGTGGGGATCGGGCCAAAACCGGCTGTCCGACATCCCCCGAGGGGTCCTGGATTGCAAGAGGGCACAGGCCAGGCTGAGGGACCCCACCAGTGCACGAATCCGTGCACTGGGCCTCTAGTGTATTAATAAAATCATAGTTTATATATTTAAGGATTTAGTAATATTCCCTATGTTTCTTCCTATTCCCATTGTAACATAGCCATTAACCTCCTTATGACCAAGGTTAGTGACCCCTGCCAGGATAAGGCCTCCTCATAGTAGGTCAAATAGGGTCCCCCAATATTTATGTCCACCAGAATGTGACCTTATGATCTTCAGAATGTGCTCTTATTTGAGAAGAAAGCCTTTGCTGATGGAAGCAAAAGACAAAATGAGGTTATACTGGGCTAGGGCGGCCCTAAAATCAGTGATGGTCACCTTTCTAAAGAAGAGGGAGGAGCACACAGCAATCACAAGGAAGCAGGCCATGGGGAAGATGGAGGCAGAAACTGGAGCAATGCAGCTATGAGCCAGGGATTCGTGGAGCCATCAGAAGCTAGGAAGAGGCAAGAAGCGTTTCTTCCTTTGAGCCTCAGAGGAAGCAAGGCCCTACTGATTTGACAAAACTCTGATTTTTAGATGTCCAGACTCCAGAACTGCCAGAGAAGTGATCTCTGTGGATTTTAAGCCCCTCCCCTATGTGGTGATTTGTTATGGCAAACCTAGGGAACCAATAAACTTCTCTCCTTGCCCAAAGGGCCTGGGGGACAGTGACAACTGGTGGTGTCCCCTGGTAAAAGTGTTCCTTCTTCAGGGCTTCTAAACCTGAAGAGTCCAGCATTACAGGGACAGAAAGCATAATTTGTAAAACGGGATTATCTTGTTCATACCCCTTGGTTCCTGACCCATGTATTCTTCTCAGGGACACAGCACTATATAAAGGCCTTCAACCCCAATGTAGACTGTGTCCTGAGAGCAGGTCACCTCTGATCTGGCACTCCAGCTGTGCTTCTACCAGCCACCCCTGAGTGGTGAGGAATGTGATAAGACGAGTGGGTCCCATGGAGGTGGGCCTACTCCTGCACCTCCTTTTCTGCAAAGTGGATGCCCTGGCAGGACACTGCGTGATGTGAGAGGGCTGGCTGCTACTGTGATATTGGCTGAAGAGGCTCAGTGACAATGACAACAAAATACAAGGTATGAAGCATTTATATTAAATTTAGTTACATTTAAAAATATATTACATTTATTATTTTCTGTCAATATAAATTAAATAAAGTACTATGATATTTAGAAAATGTATACTTTCATTGAGATTTGACAACAAATATAAGACATGTATCATGACTTCAGTTGTCTGATTGTATTGGGCCTATGGTTGTTTTTGCCCGCTATTACAACTATCACCATCTCAGAGTTTGATCTGATCACAATTTGTGGGGTATACCCTAGACTAGCTTGTGAAATGAAATTTGAGTCAGTCAATACAAGTAGCAGTGGTGTTTAGGGGTGAGGAGTTACCCATTTTAAAACTTCTATCAGTGAATATAAAAAAAGTTGGAGTAGCTACCTTTTTCGGTATAGTAAATTGCCACTACATTCTGTGGCTTTAAAACAACAGCAATCCTTTATTGACCCATCACAGTGTCTGCAGGTGAGGAACTGAAGGACTCAGTGAGGACATCTAGTCTCCGCTGCAGGTGTGCAGCCTCTGATGGAAGATCTGAAGGCTGGAGCAAGAACATCGGAGGCTTATTCATCCACGGATCTGGGTTTAATGCTGGCTCTTGGCTGAAACCTTAGCTGGCACTGTCAGCTGGGATACCTCCAAGTGGTCTCTCATGGAGACTGGGGTTCCTCTCACAATGGTGGTTCTTTCTCTGATAGAGTGAGGGTGAGAGCAGGAGAGAATGAGAGAGAAAGAACACACCCCTGAGAGAGCCAAGAAGAACCTGTGTTCAATGAATGACCTTGCCTCAGAAGGTAAGTGTTATCACTTTGTTGTATTCCATCGTCTGGGGAGTCAGAAGCCCCTCCAGTGTCAGTGGGAGGAAATGGACTGAACTTGTCTGTGGGTGTGGGAGGGTGCCTGTCTCCCAGTAAGAAGAGATGAATTTCCATCTTGGAAATTCACTGCACCATGGGAATGAAAGAACCATCATCAATGTGCCTTTGCTCTGTGCCTGTTTAGCCTCATTTCTCATGAATCCTGATAGCACCTCCATGAGACAAATATGAGTCCTTTTTTTTAAACTTACATTTGGGCAAAATCCCATTTAAATATATATACCAATATTTGAAGTTGCCAAATATTTTACCTGCCAAACTTCTTGTTTAATATATATTTTTATTGTTGATAGTATTGCAGACATCCCCCATTCCCCACTTCCCCTCTTTGTCCCCCAGGTCTTACTAACCTACTGCCTGTGTCCATGGGCTATGCATGTAAGTATACTAGTGACCCGTTGCATGAAATTACTTGGACCCAGGACACCACCCCCCCATGCCATGGGACCACCCCGAGTCCTGGAGTCCCACCCCGTGTGGCCGGAGCACCACAGGATGGCCCTGAGTCCTGGAGTTATGCCCCGATACCCCGCCTCTGGGCCGAGTGGAGCAGCTGCAGGGCCCCGCCCCCATGACGCACACACGGAGCCACAGAAACCCTGGCAGAAGCCATGTGAAGCGGCTTTCAGGACCCCGTGCCCCCGTGGGGCTGCAGGAACCCTGGTGGAAACCATGCAGACTGGCCGCTGGCCCTGCCCCGGTTGCCCCACCCCCGCTGTGCGCTCCACCATCTTGTGACAGAGTTACACTATGAGGGTCAATTTGCATATTACCTCTTTATTATATAGGATAAGTTCCTTGGTTTATCTCTCCTCGTCCCCCCAACCCAATATTGAAGCACTAGTATGTCAATCTGTTCATTGCCTCCATGCTTCAGGTCTTATTTTGTTGGTCAATTCATTTTGCTCATTAGATTCCATAAATAAGTGAGATCATGTGATATTTGTCTCTCTCAGTTTGGCTTATTTCATTTAGCATAATATTTTCCAGGTCCATCCATGCTATCCCAAAGGGTAAGAGATTGCTCTTTTTTACAGCTGTATAGTATCCCATATGTCACACAGCTTTTTTATGAATCTAGGAATGGAGATATCTCTTCAAGTTCCTGATTTCATTTCCATTGGATATACACCCAGAAATAGAATTGCTGGGTCATATGGTAGTTCTAGTTCTGATATCTTGGGGGAAACTCCATGCTGTTTTTCATAATCCCACCTAAAATCTACCCTGCCTAGACTTGTTATCACTTGTCTTTTGGAAAATATCCATCTTAACAGGTGTGAGGTGGTATCTTGTGATGATTTTAATTTTCCTAATGTTTAATGATGTTGAGAACCTTTTTATATACCTGTTGGCCATTTATACATCTCCCCTGGAAAAATGTTTACTCTGTTCATTTGCTCATCTTTCAATTGAGTTATTTTATTTATTAATTTTTTGCTATTGAGTTGTATGAATTAATTATATATTTTGGATAGTCACCTCTTATTAGATGTGTGGCTTACAAATATTTTCAAAAGGGTTTTTATTTTCAGTTCTATTTTATGATCTGATAGAAATAAGTTTATTTTATTTTAATTAATCCTGGTTTTAAAAATTGGAATAGAATGCCATGGAATGCAGATGTCGGTTAATGAATATTAATGTATCAGCATGCATGAAAGTCACATCAACTAGATAGTTAGAATGTGGAGAGGCTACTGTGTATCTCCCTGATATTGTGTGATTAATATGATAGAAAACTTATTATGTATAATCAACCCCAACTTGGATTTTGTTAGGAATGACTTGTGTCCCCTTCTAATTCATATGTTTAAATCTCCATGAGATGTTATTTGGAGATGTGACTTTAGAGAGGTAATGACAGTTAAATGATAAGAGTAGGGCCCTGATATGATGAGATCCATGACCTTCTATGATGATGAGGAGGAACCAGGGACCTTTCTCTCTCTCTCTCTCTCTCTCTCTCTCTCTCTCTCTCTCTCTCTCTCTCCCATGCACACCTGCACATGAATCAAAAAAGACCATAAATGTGCACTGCAAGGAGATATTACTCAAGAAAAGAGCTATCAGGAGAAACAGGCTCTTCTGGACCCTGATCTGGGACTTCCAATCTCCAGAACTAAGAAAAAATTAATTTTGATTGCTTAAGCTCCCCAGCCTGTGGTATTGTTATAACATCCCAAGGTGACTGATACTGGTGTTTTTTTCTGGCTATTCAGAATAAAAGAGCAATTGGATCGATAATATTTCATTTAGCAATAAATATAAGTTTTTCTTCCAAGTGTAATTTTCTCCTACCTAGAATTCATGAATTCCATTCATTTAGAATCTAACAGTTACTAGAAAACTATGACTTGAAGGTTGAAACAGGAAAGTAGAGTTACAGTGGATGGCGAACAACAGAAAGAGGGTTTTGCAGCACAGCATAGGCGAGAGGAAGCAAAATTAAAAACATCAGGGACTTAGATTTGCATTTTCAACTAACAGGTAAGTGAAGGTTTTGAAAAGAGAGGCCTTTCTTTTCAAAACCTGGCTAACGTTGCTGGAAATTCTCATAGAAGGGCATTGTTATTTAATTTGTGTATTGATCTGCTCCCTGAAATCGTGAATTTGTGAACATATTAACTCACCTTACTAACTCTTCAAAGGTCATCTTCCCACTTTCCTCTCTGCAGGTCCACCTTCTCCTCAGCTTGGCAAGCAAGGATGGATAAACTGGCGGAAGGTGTGCTCCCCCCCGGCGCTCTGTGGCTAATGGAGTGGGTGATACAGCCGCTCGCTCTGCAGTCAGCTGGCGGCTGGCAGTCCTCATCCGATGGAGCGCGTGCGGAGGAATGGATGGCCAGCTGGCTGAAGGAAGCGAGGGCTTGATTGTTGTTTAATATCAGACGCTCATGGAACAGAAGAGAATGAGGAAGACTTCAGTGTCACAAGGTATGGTTTCCACTAGGAGGAGTAATAAGTGGACTTCAGGGTTGGGATGCACTTTAGATGGCAGGGTAAAGTTAGGGGTTGTGCTTTAAACAACGATGCCCTGTATTTGAAATGGGGAGAACAGGCAAATCTATCCAGACAGAAAGCCGACTATGATTGCCTAAGGCTGGGAACTAGGGTTCTGGGAAGGGTTGGGGGAGGGGGACAGTAAAGGGTTTCCTTTTGAGGGGATGAAATTCTCTGAACATACTGAAAACCATTGAACCTTATACTTTAGATGATTCTATTTTATGGTTTGTCAATTACATTTCAATGAGGCTGTTTAAGATATTTTTATTTGTTGTTCCTTTTAAAAATTTATTTTCAATTACAGTTTCCATTCAATATTATTTTGGTTTCAGGTATATAGCATAATGGTTAGACACTTTACATCATATACTTTACAAAGTCTTCCCTCCAATATTTTCAGGACCCCCCTGACACCACACATACTTATTACAAAGTTTTTGACCGTATTCCCTGTGCTGTACTTTCCATCCCCCTGACTATTTGGTCACTATCAGTTTGTCCTTCTTGATCCCTTCACCTTTTTCACCCAGGCCCCCAAACCCTCTTCCCCCTCGCAACCATCAGTCTGTTCTCTGTGCCTATAAGTCTGTTTCAATTTTATTTTGTTCTTTAGATTCCACATACAAATAGAATCATGTGGAATTTGTCTTCCTCTGACTGACTTATTTCACATAGTATAATACCCTAGGTCCATCCATGCTGTTGCAAATGGTAAGATTTTATTTTCTTTTACGGCTGAGTAGTATTTCACTGTATATATGTACCACAACCTTTTTATGACCCTGTGATTTCACTTCTGGGTATATATCCAAAGAAACCCAAAACACGAAATTTGAAAGAATATGTGCACCCCTATATTTATTGCAGCCTTATTTACAACAGCCATGGTATGGAAGCAGCATAAGTGCTCATCAAAAGTTTTTTTAAAAAAACAATTATAACACCAGGGCTGCAGCGGTGCATTTCAATGGGTCTGTATTAAAAGAAAGTTGGTATCCACGGCCTATATAACGATCATTCCCTCAAATTACCTCTTCCCTTCCCTTCTCCAATGAGCATCTTCTTCCCGGGGGATACTGACAAAGAGGGATCCAGATTTTCCCAGGTGCAGCCCTGGTCTGTGCCTGAGCTGCCATCTCCGGGGTAAGAGACAGCTGGGAATGTTTAATATGAGGCCCTGAGAAGGAGAATGCAAGGTGGCCCATAAACAAGCTGTGTATCAAACCTGGGGAAGATCGTGGTTTTATAGCAATGATGATTTCAAAATTGTTTCCATAAGATATTTTTTTCACTATGGTTTAATGGTTCTTTTGGACAATTTATAATTAAAAGCAAAACTCTACTCCTGTGTCAGGAGATTTTATGTTGAAATCTAAAGTGGTATAATACACTTATAGGAAGTAAATATTACAATTAAATTATATTTTTGTTTGATATGTAGCAGGTGCTGTATGTAAAGCAAATTTGATGCATTAATGTTCTATAGTTAAAAGAATACAATTATTTTCCTTGTTGGGTGTAGCGTAATCAGAAATTATCTTATAGTTTGCTACTATTTATAAAAATATTTTGTAGATTTTAATACAAATAGAAAGGGTTTGCCACTGGTAAGTAACTTTAGAAATTAATAATTTCAGTGTTGGTTTATTTTTAATAATGAGGAAGTTGAGTTAATTTTAGAAAGAGGTGAAAGTCCCAGGTTTGGTAGAACTAAAGTAAGTGGTAAAAAAGTTTACAAGTACCAATTTCCTTAATCCCATTCCATCAGGATATTTTCTTTTTTTTAAAAAAAACACCAAATTTTATTGATTTTTACAGAGAGAAGGGAAAGGAATAGAGAGTTAGAAACATTGATGAGAGAGAAACATCGATCAGCTGCCTCCTGCACACCTCCTACTGGGGATGTGCCCGCAACCAAGGTACACACCCTTGGCCGGAATCGAACCTGGGACCTTTCAGTCCGCAGGCCGACGCTCTATCCACTGAGCCAAACCGGTTAGGGCAGGATATTTTCTTTTAAATCTAAAATGAACTAGTCTACAAAGAGATGACAAATAGTCTAATTTTGAACAAGCCTCTTAATAGCGTGGGTGACAAACTTATTGAAACTGAATCTAACCTTTTTAATGTTTATAATACCTCATCTAATTTATGGTTGGGTTTTTTTGTTTTGTTTTGTTTTTGTATGTATATGTGTGTGTGTGTGAGGCTCAAAATAAAATTTACAGATATATGTGCTTCCCAATAGATATGATAGGCATTGCCCGTAACTGTAATTAGCCAGACTGAAACGAGTTGGATTATGTAGACCAGCTGCATGACCACAGGCAACCAGCTAAACAAAAATGTTTCTGGACCTCAATTTTCTGCTTTTCCCACTAAGGACAGCAGTAGTATTGACCTGATCGCATCAAAAAAGGGGGTTCCCTTTTCCCCCCATGGATTCAGTAACAGTGGAATGCTTTGAACAGTGCTTTATAGTTAGTGCCCTTTAAGTGGTTTTAAAAGTTATCAATGATATTATTCCTTCATTATCAAGGAATTATTTATAAGATCCTAATGTGTTTATTGGTTTCTGTTGCCTTTCCATATAAATTGGCTTGGAAGTAATAATTTCAAAGTGTTCCAAACTTTGTGGGAATCTGAAAGATCATACTTTAAGTTCATGTATTTGAACTTGATCATATATATGTGTGTGTGTGTGTGTGTGTGTGTGTGTGTGTGTGTGTGTATATATATATATATATATATATATATATATATATATATATATATAATTTCTTCAGAGAGGAAGGTAGAGGGCTAGAGAGTTACAAACATCGATGGGAGTGAAACATCAATCAGCTGCCTCCTGCACACCTCCCATTGGGGATGTGGCCGCAACCAAGGTACGTGCCCTTGACTGGAACCAAACCTAGGACCTTTCAGTCAGCAGACCGAGGCTCTATCCACTGAGCCAAACCAGTTAGGGCTGAACTTGATTTTTTGAAAAAATTAAATCTTTATTGTTGAAAGTATTACATAGGTTCCCTTCCCCCCCCCCCACCTCATCTAGCCCACCCCCGCACCCCTGCCCCAGGCCTTCACCACCCTATTGTCTGTGTCCAAAGGTTATGCATATATGCATACAAGTTCTTTGGTTGATCTCTTCCCACCCACTCACCCTCCTCTCCTTTCCTCTGAAATCCCATCAGTCTGTTCCATGCTTCTCTGTCTCTGGATCTATTTTGTTCATTAGATTCCACACATGAGTGAGATCCTGTGATACTTGTCTTTTTCTGACGGGCTTATTTTGTTTAGCATAATATTCTCCAGGTCCCTCCATGCTTGATCTTTTTGTTGTTGTTAATCGTCACTGGAGGATATTTTTCCACTGATTTTTAGGGAGAGTGGAAGAAAAGAGGGAAAGAGAGAAAAACATTGATGTGAGGGAAACACATCAATTGGTTGTGTCCCAGGCTGGGGAAGAGCTTGCAACCAAGCTACATGCCCTTAACCAGAACTGAACCCCGGGCCCTTCGGTCTGCAGGCTGATGCTCTATCCACTGAGAAAACCAGCTAGGGCCCTCCATACTTGATCTTGATATGGAATGAAAAATAAGTTAAATCACATGTATTATTTTTTATTATTATTAATGGAGGTTATACTTTTAAAATAGACTAAAATATGCTTTTGGGTTAGATTTTAAAAAATCAACCAATTAAAAAAAATTAGTTTGAGTATTATTTTTTATTAGTATACATTACCACAGAAAGCAACATAATCAAAAGGAACACTTAGAACAAATCATAAATGTTAGGGTTGTACTTTTGCTCTCAATTCTATAGCAATCTGATTACTAAAAGCAAAGGAAATATCTGACACAGATTTTTGTTATTAACATGAATATGAAACCAAGGTTTATAAAACTATGACAGTTATTAAACTGATTTTTTCACATGAAATTATTTTCAGCTTTCAATTTTATGGTTCTAATATAAATTGGTAAAAGTAGTCACAATAATTAAAAATGAGTACTTTTGTAAGAGGTTTTTGCAATCTTTAATACCAGTGAACAGTAAATAAATGGGAAACATTTACACAATTAAAATACACACTGGATAATATCAAGCCTCAAGCTTATTTTAATAAATAAAATTTCAATACTAACGTGATAATTGTGTTATAAACCCATATTAAAAGTTAATTTATTACTAAAAATACAATAGTTTTCAAATATTATTATGTTAGGCTTATCGGGCAGAATTATGTCTGATTCCATTTTGTCTTTTATATCTAATTAGTAATATTCATCTGAGAGTCATTCTTCCTTTGTATGTGCTCCCTGTGCTGACTGAGGCTCTCTTTGAAATCCCTGGTGTAGACCTTCATCTTTTCCTGTTTAAACTGAGGTTATGTGAGTTGCAGAAGTCTAATGGACCAGCAGTGAGAATTACAGGTTGACAAGTGATAGAAAGTTTGTAAAAAGAAATGTGCTGGTAGCATAGGTAGGCATGGTGCTGTTTAGCTTAGACCCATGACATGTGGTGTCTTAAGACTTATTTATGCTCTAGTTTGTTTGGCTCGGTGGATAGAGTGTTGGCCTGGGAACCAAAGGGCCCTGGGTTCGATTCTGGTCAAGAGCATGTGCCTTTGTCTCACACTGATATTTTTTGTTGTCTTTTCCACTCTCTCTAAAAATCAATGGAAAAATATCCTCAGGTGAGGTTTAAAAAGAAAAGAAAAGAAAAGAAAAAAAAAAAAAAAGAAAAGGAAAGGAAAAAAGACCTATTTATCCCAAGATCATCATTTCACAGATTGAAAAGAAAAAGAGGGTCAGGAAAAGAAGAAATTTGCCCAAAGACAAGAAGGCAGCTGTGGTGAGATCTCTGGGATTATGCACTCTAGGGTAGAGTCTTTCTTATATGTCTTATCATCTTATGAAAGTCCAAGATCCATGATTAGAGTAAATTTTGGAAAAGTGCATAAAGATCAAGACACTAGCAACTATTAGAGTAGAAACTTCTGGATCACATAATCCAGTCCTCTTATTTTGCTGTACATAAAATCCTTGGGGCAGGTTTTGAAATGATTACATATCATCAATGTGGTTTGAAGTCTCCATATAAAAATCTCTCAAAGTCAATACTGTGTGTCCCCTCCATCCAGGAATCCAAACCAAGATAACCACAGCCTTCTGTCAATTCCCTTGTGGAATCGCCCTAAAAAAGAAGGGTGTCTTTGTCTTTCTTCCTATGCATTTCCCTAGAAGTTCTATCATATCATGATTTCACATATCTCTAAATAGATTTTAGGTTCCTGCTCATATTGCATGCATGCCCTCTAAAATTTAGATGAGGACTTGCTAACCTTCATTGAGTGAACCATCTGCAATTCCCATCTTTCCCAGACTAGGTTTCTTTTTCTTTGTATGTACCATTCCTTCCCCCACAAACCTTTCAGTCATTCATTTCCAAAAACTTGGGGACACCATTGATTCCCACGCATACCTCCAATAACTCATCAACTGATAGTACCTGGGTGTAGCTAACTACCCTTAACATGTATCTCAATCTGTTTCTTTCTGTACTTCCAGTGACACTTCCCTAACCTTGGTTCTCATTAAGTTTCACATAGGATAGTGCTCTCCCACAGCCCGGCTATCCTCAGTCTGATTCAGCATAACATTGCTGTCAGATTAATTCTCCTTAAGGCTACAACTGACTATTTAACTCTCCTGTCGAAAAACTGGATTTATTCCTTTTACGTTACAGAGTAAAGCCCAAAATTCCCAGACATGTGGTCACTGCACTCCTCCTCATCTTATTCTGATGTTCCCTTTCCTATTTATGAGCTCCTGTAACTCTTAATCTGTGCCTCTCATGTTCCTTAATATGCTCAGTTCCACGCCAAAGGTATCTATGTAACTGTCCGACCTTTCATGCTGAACAGAAAGATTTATGAGTAACATATCCATGTCTGAGTCATCTTTTCTTTGCAAAATTTAGAATACTTGATGGCATTTATTAAACTATAGACATTGAATAACTGAGTCAATAAACAAATATTTATATAGAAACCATAAAAATGCAAGGATAGTGGCAAAACTGGTAAATGTTGCAACTGTGGCAAAATTATATGCCCTGGAGTCATAGTGGTTAATTTCTTTAATGAAGATGTTAAACAGGGTTTGGATTGGAAATGAATCTTGAATGAAGTGCAGAATTTTCTACACAGGAACAAGAAACAGCAGCATGCTAGTGAGAAGAAATAACTTCAGAAAAGCTTTGACATCACTTACATGAGCATCTTAATCTAGGTAAATAATAGAGAATCCAATTATTTATAGTTTCAATAAACTGTAAATAAAGTGTTGTAATAATTTGAACATGTAATTCAAATTTACATACTTTGCACTAAATGTGAGAAACATTAGCAATTAAAGTTGTAAAAAATAACTACAAGTTGACAGGGACAAAGAGAGAATAAAGCTGCCGTAAGACATGAGTTTCTTCCTGACCTCAGAATGAAGTAAAAACATGGTTACTGTGGAAAGTTTGGTAAGGAAGAGCTTTTAAGTTACTGCTTTAGAAACTTTCTGATGAGATCCGTGTTTTACTTTGGCATAAATAAAATACATATGCAAGATTGGCCCCGTTTTCTTTCTTCTTTCATTTAGTAAGAAGGAAATATCCCCAAGGGTTGTTCAACTAAACCTTGATTAACTAGAATATTAATTCATAAATGAATGGATAAACTTGATATGACAATGACAATAGGAAATTTTTAGGCTTCCTAACACTTGCTTTACCTCGTGTGCGCTGGAAACCATTGTCACTGTGCCCTGTAATGATTTTTCACCAAGCTGGCTCAGGGGAGAGATGAGCAGCCAGCGGATCAATATCTGGAGAGGAAGTTCTTGGGTGAAAACAAAATGCATAGCTGTGATATCGCAGATTGTTTTCCCATCTTGGGAATCTTTAACCAATGGAAACATATTCCAGGAAATGTGGAAATGGCTGTGACTCACATGAACTCAGCCAGCACTTATCCACGTGGCTCCATTTCTTTTATAAAAATGTCGTCAGTTTTCCTAGAGGCAAGAAGTGGTTCTAAGCCACTGAACTTCAAATCGTTTTGGCTTTGTCCCAAAGAGGGTCAAGCAGTACAGCATCTCAGGGGGACAGAACAACCTTTGGCTCTGTCAGAACCAAAGGATTCCCTGTCATTTGCCACCTACTGGCTTGAGAATTGAGCTATGCGTGCTTCCTTAGAATAATGACTTCATTCTCTGTCATACTAGCCTGAAACACAGAGGGGTACAGGTCTTAGGGATGCCTCGCCACCCTGTCCTGGCTCAGAAAATGCACTGGCATACGTTTAACTCGCCCCGATAACTTTGAGATTCCCCAGAAAGGATGACAATCAGATGAAATGTTCTTTGTAATAAATATATTTTTAAATTTAAAAAAAAAATTTAAATGTTCCCTGGCTACTGCAGCCAGAAAGGATGACAATCAGATGAAATGTTCTTTGTAATAAATATATTTTTAAATTTAAAAAAAAAATTAATTGTTCTCTGGCTACTGCAGCCAGGAGTGATTTAAGTCGCTATACGGTCCAGCATAGTTTGCACCCCTAATAGGATGTTAATCACATCTCACCTCAAAGCCATCACCCGTTGGACCTCCTCACTAAATCTCTTGGCAGGTAGAGTTCTGCTTTTAACTTGGAGAGGAAGGCAGCACCAGCACCTTGCTTTGCACATGACAGGCACACTCTATGTTTTCTGTGTTTGAAATGTCAAATCTGAATTCTTGTGACTTTTCTCACAACTCTCCAATTACTATTTATATTGATATAATCAGTATATGCTTGCTCATATGTTTTATGATGGGCATTTTCAGAATTACTTTATTACTTTTATAACCGGACAATCAATGGGTCTGCACTGCCTGTCACTACTTGAGCCAAGGAAGTGGGGGCAGTATGGGAAAGAAGCAGGTCATCCACAAAAATCTGCTCTGCCCCTACCGCAAACCAGCTGCTTATACTGGGTAGGAGGTCAAAGATTACATGGGGAAGTAGGCAAAAGGGTAGCCAAATGGGCAGTTAACAGGTAAAGTAGGCTGGAGATTTGCAAAGGCCTGCAGGTATGCAAAGGCTGGGGGTCTTCAAAGGGCTGGCAGCTCTGGTTTCTGCAACAAGGTTGTTAATCTTTCCATGATAACAGGCAGCTCCCTGATGGGGAGGCTGGGCTGCATTTCCAGGCGAGCTCTCAGGTCCCCTGTGCAACTCCCAGCCCTTTAGAATGTGCCTTCTTCAATCAGAACAAAGCCATCACGGTTAACGGAGCCTGATCAATATTTCTTAACAATTATAGCTGGTCCCCAATATTCTATTTCTGCCTCTAATAGTTTTGCATATTTACTTGAATATTCTCAGGCAACCTGTCTTGAGTGCTCTAACTTTATCTTATGATTGGCCATTACTGAGTAGTCTTTACATTTTGATGACTGTTCCCTTGAGGCTGACGTGTTGGGAGCACATGTGTTTAAGGAGGTCCAGGATCGTATACCATCCTCGGAGGGTAAGTGGATAATGGACCAATAATTGCAGTTGATTGCAAAAATAGATTTTGACCCTTTCATGAGCTAAAAGGGTGTGTTGTTTAATTGCTGTAAATGTGTCCTAATCCCTTCAGGATTTGGAGTCAGAAGATATTGCAGTATTACACATGGGACTCTAAGAATGGTTTGAAGTGATTGCCAGTTATTCTTTTTAGCTCTTTGTGACCTCCTGTCATATGTGCTGCTTTATGAACACTATGATAATATCCCAAAACAACCCCATGAATTATATTAATGTTATGCTAGTATTCATGAAAGGGGTCAGTGTGTTTGGTGGATTTATACTTTTAACTTAAAGAAAGGTTACCTGGTCTGGCTTGCATAAACAGGATTATCAAATAAATAAGTGAAACAGAAGCAATGTTTACCTTAATGGTCTTTGTATCTATTATTGTACCCGACCTTAAGAAACAGAGGCCTATTGCATTGAAAGCAAATCTGGTAAATGAGGTTCCTGCACAGAGAAGCTGCAAAATAAAAAAGTCACCTGATAGTGACACTGCCTTATAGGTAGCTTAGAATTACATTTCTTTTTGAGATATCTAAATTGTAATTCTGACTTGAGTCTTTAGTTATTGTTGACTCTTTCCTCAAATTTCTCCCTGTTGTATTTTTCCCCCATTTCTGACATCAGACAATGTATATTTTTATTTCGAGGGTGTTTGTGAAGTATTTTGAAGCAAAACAAACACAAAAGGTAAATAGCATGAAACAAATTATTATGATTATTCTCATTAATACTTATCAACTATTACCAAAATAGCAAGTATTTCATTGGTAACCGCCATTAGTATTGATCAATCAAGTGAACATTATACTAGAAATGTGTTATATTTCAGTCTGTTACTACAAATTCAGGTCACTTGGTATCTTTATGCTTCAGTTTTTCTAACAATAAAATAACAGTTTTAGGGCAGCATTAAAAAAAATCTTATTGTTAAAAGTATTACATTTGTCCCCTTTTTTCCCCCATTTACCCTGTATAGTCTGCACCCACCCTTGCCCCAGGCTTTCTCGACCCTATTGTCTGTGTCCATGGGTTATGCATAAATGCGTAAAAGTTCTTTGGTTGATCTCTTCCCACCTAGCCACCATCCCCGCCTTCCCTCTAAGATTCAGCAATCTCCCAAGCTTCCAAGTGTCTTTATGGCAGCATTTCTGTCCACACATCTTTAGTATGGTGTTTGGGTATACACTTTTTAATAAAAAGCAAAGCTGTTAGAGAAAATAATTTAAGTTACATCAATAGGTAAAAGGACATTTCTTTTTTAAAAAAATAATTCTTTATTGTTGAAAGTATTACATATGCACCCCCCCCCCCATTGACCCCCTCCAGCCCGCCCCTATCCCCTGCCCTAGGCCCTCACCACCCATTGTCTGTGTCCATGGGCCATGCATATATGCATACTAGGTCCTTGGTTGATTACCTCTCACCCACTCACCCTCCCCTGAGATTCCGCATTCTGTTCCATGCTTCCGTGAAAAAGACATTGCTTAGAAAACCTCAGTCTGCTATTAAAATAAACAAACACAAATATTATTAAACAAATATCAGAGATGGTTGTGTCTTTGGATATAAAGAACATTTTCTGTTTAAGGGCCATATTTAAAACATAAGAAACATTTCAGTTGGCATCATTTCTGAAAAATGATTTGTGTATTTCACTAATGGCTCTGGGTACAATTCCATTGTGTTATTTTATCTTAACAGAAATCATGAAATTCAAATTGTTTTCCCCACAATATTATTAAAGGAGAAATTCCAAAACTGATAATATCCACATGTATTTATAAAGAAAAATATCAGAACTTAGGTAATTCAAAGAAAACCAAACAATCCTAATCTATGATTTTAGTGACATAATATAAATGTGATGAAGAAAGGGAGTCTGAATAACACAAACTTAATATGTGCAATATGTCATATTTTTCTATATGGAAGTCAGAATTTTATTTGTTTGGTTGATTTCATCTTTGAGGTCTAATTAGATGGGAGAATGGCTTCCCATTTACCCTCCCCTTATTTTATTAAGGGAGCATGTAGAACTATGCCAAATTTTATTGACAGGAAAAGGGGAAATTGCTTAAAAATAGCCCTGGGGCAGAAATGTCTAGACTCTTGCAAGCCTGATGCTATCTGCTACTCAGATTAAATTCTCTCACATGAAACCCTGCACAAGGAAGGTTTTGATAGCTTTTCCTCTATTGCCACTGCTCAGAGGGATGAAACAAATATATAAATCTCACACCCAAACTCTCAACAGAAAAACTCTCTACCACCTCCGTTTCACTTCTTTTCCACAAAAGAAACAGGAAAGAAAACACTAAAATTCTAAGTTGTATACTCTTGTGGATGGTTTCCCCTCCTCCTACAATCTCTCTTAGAAACATCATCGCAAAAGTACCCTGTGAGAAGAATATTTGTGAGGTTTTGATTCAAATACAATCATTGGGAAAATTAACTGTATTCTTGAAATGATGGGGCTTCTACACTTAAAAAAATCTGTTCCAGAAGATTGGCTTAAAATATGTGCTTCCAAAGACAGAAGAACATTTCTCATTATAGCTTCCTTGGAGAGAACCATGGATTTAGGCTGGTTTTTCAGAGGAGAAAAGATCAATTAGCTTGGAATCACTGAAGCAGCATAAGCCAGGGGAGGCTAACGCAGGCACTCTTTCCTGCATGTCGAGAAATTGATTTCTGTTTCTGGGTTGTGAAAGGAGCTCTACATTTTCAGATATGCCAGCTACGTAGAGACTGCCCACCCAAAACAATCGGGCAGCACAGGCAAGAATTTGAAGAGTTTTCGCAGGAATTAGAACACAGTAGTGTGAATTAGGCATGGGAGCAGGTCTCTTCACCCCAGATAGCTAGCGAGGCAGAGCAACATTTTAGTGATCATTTTGGCATGTTTTATAGAGTTTCTGCTTAGCAATTTTTATAGGTGGAGTTTTTTTAAAAATGTATTTATTGTTATTATGTATGTGTTTCACTTGCACAACAATATATGGACATGCTTATTTCTCTACAACATTGTCCACAGAATCTTTTTTCAGACTTTTGGATTTTTGCTGGTAGATGAGAAATGGTATTTTGATGTATAGTTTTTCTTTTTTTTTTTTTTTAATAATACCCAACTCCACCCCCTCTCCTTTGGCAATAATTTTTTACTTTAATATTGTAAAGATGACAAGTTATTAAAAATAGCTTTTTTTCTGTAATTTCTTAAAAAAAACATGATATATCATTACTTCAAATTTTTAAATATGTGAATAACCCTCTCTTCACAGAATTTAATTTCTCATTATACTCTCTCAATTTCCATCTCTGCTCATCCATCAGAATCACATATGTTTTTATTTCTATACTGGTCTCTATACTGTTGTTATGCAAAATATTGTCTTGTTAAAATAACAATGCCTGTCTTTAGGTTTATGATACCACGTTTAATGATTAGAACTCTATTATTTATGGCCTTTGTAAATAATGTAACAGTTTTAGTACTTTTAAAAAATTCTAAGCTTATTTTAATATAATTCTGCATGTATGAAGATTAATACATGCTCCTGCAATGATACATTCGAAGATTAAGACAAACCAACAAATTTTTAAGACACAGCGAATCAAAGTTTTCTTTCACATTTTTCATGTGAAGATTCATGAAGGAATTATCACAATATTCTTCAAGACTGAAGATTAAAGCATCTCTACAGGATTTATTTTCTTTAGATTCACCTGTAGGTATAATTTTCCATCATCTTTTAATGTATCTTCAACCTGATTGTGATTGTTTTCATTTCATTTTGATGTTTGCACCATGGCCCATTCCTTTACATAGAGGGTACTATACTGGAGGGTCACCATTTTTAGATTTCTGAGACTTGAATGTTTTGAATTTTAAGATTTATAATTCATTAAAATATTTTAGAATATTTTCTTTCTGCTATAATTAAAAAGTCACATGTAACAAATAGAATAGATCATAGGCTTCATGTTTCTTTATTTCTTTTCTTGAAATCCAACATTGTCTGTTAATTAAAAATTAAATTAGAGAACTATAAACCAATTGAGTAAATGGAAATTGACCAGAATAATTTGTAAGATATGCATCTTTTTTTAAAAAAAAATATATTTTATTGATTTTTTACAGAGAAGAAGGGAGAAGGATAGAGAGTTAGAAACATTGATCAGCCGCTTCCTGCACGCCCCCCACTGGGGATGTGTCCGCAGCCAATGTGCATGCCCTTAATCGGAATCAAACCTGGGACCCTTGAGTCTTCAGGCGGACGCTCTATCCACTGAGCCAAACCGGCTAGGGCAAGATATGCATCTTTTATGTACACTTATCTCTCACTATCATTTCAGGTTATTTGTGAAAGTAAAAGTAAATTATTTATGGTGAAGTTTTGTTTTTTATGGCTTTAAAAATAATTTTCACAGCCGAAACCGGTTTGGTTCAGTGGATAGAGCGTCGGCCTGTGGACTGAAGGGTCCCAGGTTCGATTCCGGTCAAGGGCATGTACCTGGGTTGCGGGCATATCCCCAGTGGGAGATGTGCAGGAGGCAGCTGATCGATGTTTCTCTCTCATCGATGTTTCTAACTCTCTATCTCTCTCCCTTCCTCTCTGTAAAAAATCAATAAAATATATTTAAAAAAAAATAATTTTCACATGATTAAGAAAACTGAACATAAAACATTAGTAATGCTACTATAGCATTTGTAAATTTTGAGTAAGAGCATTTGAGACTGATGAACTTCATACTGACAACGCATTATTGAGGGAGGGAGCACATTAAGGTACCACCAAGGGAAGATGACAAAGGAGTCTTAAATGTAATTTATGTAAATGGAACAGTCAATCATTGAAAGTCTTCCCTGAATATTCACCATTCTGAACATTTTTGAGGATTATTAGAGGCTTCTCATTTCTTGGCAGACCTATTTGTTCAGAAATATTAGCTGTGATGGTGGTAAAGAGTGAATTGTTCTCTTCTAGAAATAAGGAAATCACTCTAACTATAAATGACTGTTCTTTTCCAAGGCATTCCAAATTGGTTTGAAATAATTTGAAAATATCCTGCCTTACCACACGTTAAATTTCCATGCTTGCCTTCATGTAAAAAAACTGTGTCAGTGTTCAAGTATATAAAGACTTGTACATACAAATAAACTTTACTTTCTACTTCACATTATATTTTAGCCTACCATCAATTTTTTTGATAGAATTACAAGTATGTAAACCTGTAAAAACCCACTCCCAATAAATGAGTTCCTGGATTGTCATTAAAACATGTAATGGACTATTAAAAACTGGAGACATCACTGGTCTAAAAGCACACACCTATTCCTGTTTTTTCCTTTATAGTTCACTTATTTCCATTTTTATTGTTCTACTAGTAGCCCTGCGCATGAATCCATGTGCCAGTAGCTTGCCAATAGCTTGCTGCTGCCCTCCAGGAGCTCTCCACCCGCTGCACGCCCTTCTGGAGCTCCCCCTGACCCCCTCTCATAGTTTACTGCCCTGCCCCCTCCTGTAGCTATCCACTGCTCACTTGTAGCTTGCTTCCCCACCCTCCTGCTGATCCGTGATCCCGTTGTTACGAGGTTGGTCATTATGCTTCACGGTGTAAGGACCATTTGCATATTACATCTATATTATATAGGATATTGTTTATTATTATCCAGTTAACAAGAGTATCCATTTTTTGTTAGTTAATTTGGAGAAGGAGTTTTGAAAGGAATAGCAGAAAGAGCAGCTGAGAAACAGTTTTCTCAAGACAGAGCCCTTAGGTGAATGGTTTGAGGACCTCAGCAATTCCTGTTGGTGAAGGAACCTCATGGGACTTTTGTCTGTCCTTCATCACCTCCAAAGCCTTCTGTTAGCGAAATTTGGTCCTCTAAATATCTCAATTATCCAGAAGGGTTGAATCGGATGGCAAAATGAATATGGATGACAATCTTGGAATTCATTTTATTTTAGATATTTTAATCTGTAATAATTTTTTTTTAGTCCAAGTTGACTTGGGATGTAAGAATATCACAGTTGTATATCCAGATGCATGAGTTTTTCTTGCAGTTAAATAAAATTTTACAAATAAGCACACCTTGATACCAATGAAATGTTAATAAATATTTACATATGAATTAAATTTAAAAATCAATGGTGACTCTAAAATAATGTGTTTAAAATGATTATACTGAGCAGAGGTGGAGAATTTATTTCCTTTCAACAGGAAGCACTCCAAAAGTATTTATTGACCTGGAGTCACCTTATCTATCCAAAGTATTGTCCCTTTAAAGAGACCACCTTTGGCCTAGCTAGTTTGGCTCAGTAGATAGAGTGTTGGCCTGCAGATTGAAGGGTCCCGAAGTTCGATTCTGGTCAAGGGCACATGCCTGGATTATGGGCTTGATCCCCAGTGGGGGGGCGTACAGGAGGCAGCTGATCAATGATTCTTTCTCATTTCTCATCATCATTGATGTTTCTCTCTCTCTCCCTCTCCTTTCCTTTCTTAAATCAAATATATATATATATATATATATATATATATATATATATATATATATATATTTAAAGGCTATCTTTGAACCCTGTGCTTTTAATCCAATGGTTATATCTCTATATGTTTTTCCTGAAAATGGTCTTTGAAGCTTGAGTATTTAAGCCTTGGGAAGTTTTGCTCATTAGTTGTGGAATTCAGTTTGGAGACAAAAGTTCAAAGAGAAGGTTCTGACAGTAGCCAAATTGCCAAATGGCATACCCTGGGGAAATCAATGGTTTGGGGGTTTTGTTTAAAAAAAGAAAGCAAAGACAAAATGTAAAAAGGAAGGAGGACCACAGAATGGTGGATGCTCCACTTGCATGCTGAAAATAAAGCCGACATCACAGGAGCTGTCAGTCTGATTGGGAATATTCAGGAATCAGAGCCTGGATCTAAAATTAGGGCCAATGGGCTGCTTGTTAGAAAACATTTTTCAGAGTCTTTGGGCTGCTTTTAAAGTTCTCCATTAATGACACCTATAAAATGAATAACTTGTTTCATATAAATCCATATATCAAATATATATTAGACAAAAAATTACTTAATTTATTACCTTAAGAGTAGTACTATTTTCAAAGTTAAACTATTTGGATATTGGCATCAGTAGATATTTAAAAACCTAGCTCAAGGTGTATAGTGTGGTTTTTATTTATTTATTTTTTTGTAGATTTATTTTTATTGATTTCAGAGAGAAAGGAAGAGGGAGAGATTGAAACATCAATGATGGGAATCATTGATTGTCTGCCTCCTGCATGCCCCCTACTGGGGATCAAGCCCACAACCCAGGCATGTGCCCTTGACCAGAATGGAACCTGGGACCCTCAGTCCCTGGGTCAACACTCTATCCACTGAGTCAAACCAGCCAGGACTGTAGTGCGGTTTTTAAATGTGCATTTTCTAATTCTAAGAACACAGAATAGAAGAGTATAAACTCTGATGGTATAGTCATCTTTATTTATATGTATACTTTATCGTTTCTTTCATGGAAATGTTATACATCATTTGTTAAGATTTATACTTAGGTACCTTCTATTTCATTTTGCTATCAAAAAATTTTTACTTTATTGAAAAAGTGTTCTAATTGTTACAGTTGTTTCATCAAAATCTACCTATTTTTACATATTGATCTTGCAACTGGCAATATTGCTGAAATAGATAATGGATTTTTGTCTCCGTAATCTCCTAATACACTTTGTATCTAATACTCTCCTACATAAACATATTTCCTCTTAACAATGATAGTTTAATTTTTTCCTTGCAATCTCAAATATTTCATCACTTTGTCTTGTACATAATACTCTCTGTCATGTTTTCATGTTGTACTATTGGCCAGAGTGGTCACCTGTGTTTGGTTCCTGACTTTAAAATAAATGCTTCTACTATTTTTCCATTTAATGTGGTGTTGGCTGTGGATTTTTAATAATACACTTATCACTGTAAGGAACTTTCCTAGTGTATTTGCTTATCATAAATGTGTTGAACATTTACAAGTAATTTCCCCACCTCTCCTGAGGGTTTATTATTATTACTTTCATGAGGTGTTTTTTTTTTCTATTTACTGTATTAATATGATGAATTGCACTGGTAGATATGAATGTAGTTGAGAAAAAAGGAGGTAATTTTTAGCTCACTATGCAATTAAGTCTCTCTCTCTCTCTCTCTCTCTCTCTCTCTCTCTCTCTCTCTCTCTGTGTGTGTGTGTATGGAGCCTTACTCCTCTTCAGCTAACCCAAGTAGCAGCCACAGGACTCCAGCATCCCTCTCCACATGGCTATGTGAATAGCCTTTTTTCTTTTTTTGTAAAAGAATGTTATGTTTCTCATTCAACTCCTCATTCTCCAGCCCCTGATTACAGTCAGTAAGCTACGACAGAGACCCCTGTCCAGGGCTTTTGTTCCACAGTCTTAAGTGACGCAGAAACAGGGGTGAGGAGTCCGCTGTGCTCTGGCGGCACGCTCTCTTAACCTGTTCCCACTGGGCCTGGGAGGCCCTCTTCCCAATGAAAAATTAATAGTGTTTCCTAGTTACACTGCCTATATCCTTTCCTCTTCCTCTTCTATGCTGCAGGCTCTTTATTGCTTTCCTTTGTTCAGAGAGAGGAGTGAAAATGTCTTTACTTACAAAATTAATTGGAGGCTCTGAACACTTTTTGAAAAGGTCACACGTGTGTGCTGGAGATAAACATGCCTAAAACATTAACAGTCTAAAAATGTGCACAATTTTTTTTTATATATTGAAAACTATACAACATGCTTAGTAAATGTTCAGTGATGAGGAAATAGTCTGTTGATATTCTTTGCCCCAAGTTTTAGGGATAATTTAAAAACTTTGAATTAATAAGTTGTTTTAAGATGGGATATGGTAAATGTCACATGAATAAATTTGGAATAATACATATTTTATTGAAAATATAAAGGTGAACATATCAAAATTTTTAATTGTTTTCAAAATAGTTGAAACTGAGAGTAAATGTAATAAAATAGAATGTAACAATAAATCCATAAGAGCAATAACTTATACTGTAAGTTGATTCTTGTTTCTCTATCTACTAAATCTGAGAAAATGTCGCCTACATATTTAAAAACAAAGTTAATAATTTACCAATTTGCTTTCAAATATATTGTTGAATTACTACTAATTTGGAATATACCTCATCATTTTATTGGTGTTTTACTGCTTTTAGAGAAACAGATTTATATTTACCATGTCTGGCAGAAAAACCAGAAATGCATGTTCAACTGAATATTATATCATTTGATTAATGTCTTCCAGGTTTTTCTCTCATATATTGCTTTAAACTTCAATTTAGATATAAATAATCACTATTTATGTAATTCAAAGATGTCAATATAAATTTAATAAAAATTATACCCAATTTCATTTAGCACAAAAAGTGGCACTAATTTATAACTATTAATTCGTTTCCAGGAAAATACAAACTCTTAATTTACAATTGTCAAAATCATGATTTATTTTCTTTCCAGGTAGCTGAAGTACAGCTTGATTTTAGTAATGTTCAATGCTGCTTGCAATGAAATCATTTTACTGTTTTAATGCCTGGATATCCTTGGGAAAAGGACAAGAGATTTTTGTTATTTATTAGAAAAAACAATAGTAATAATGACAATTAATGCAACTTCTAAAACATTTTTTTGTATCTAAAGATAAAGTGGCAACTCAGGGTTGCCTATTTCAAGTAATTTTAAATTCTTGCATATATTTAAAATATGTTGAAGGAAGGGGGAAAACAAATTTAAATTTTATGTAGGTTGTAACATATTTATTTATGTCGAGTTATACTTTGAAATAATTCAGCCTCAACATGAACTGAACATCAAAATAAGTTGAAGCCCTCTCTCTCCCTACAGACAACCAGTTCCTTTACTTGGTGTTAATTTTTCATATATACAATATGTTTATTTTTACATGTTTTAAAGCTTTACAAAATTGTTTTCCTGTATCCTAACTTTTATTCCACTCAAATTATATTCAGTACTAGAGGCCCGATGCATGAGATTCATGCAAGAGTAGGACTTCCTTCCCCTGGCTGCCGGCACCGGCTTTCCTCTGGCACTCGGGACCCGGGCTTCCCTTGCAGCCCTGGCTTCATCTGAAAGGTCATCCGGAAGGACGTCTGGTCTGGTCTAATTAGCATATTACGCTTTTATTATTATAGATTGTGAGTGCATGCGGCTGAAATGTAGTAAT
The DNA here is from genome assembly GCF_964212035.1 of Myotis nattereri. Taxonomy (NCBI): domain Eukaryota; kingdom Metazoa; phylum Chordata; class Mammalia; order Chiroptera; family Vespertilionidae; genus Myotis; species Myotis nattereri. Next base: position 14,079,341 of record NC_138079.1, read on the forward strand.
TTTCACTGTACATTATTATTTTGCAAGAATATATCACAGGTGATTACTTAGTTGCCTGCTGATGAACATGAATATTATTTCTGATATTTTCCAAAGGCAACCAATATTGCTCTGAGCATGTGTATGCATGTCACTTGTTCACATGATTGATAGCTTCTTTAGGATATACCAATGTCTAGAATTTCTGAGTTTTTGTTTTATTTTTTTTAATTTCTAGATATTGTCAAACTGGTTCTCAAAGATCATATACCAATGAATACTTTCAACAGTAGATATAAAGAATCTGATTGCTTATATCCTCAGTAGCATGCGGTATCTTCAGACTTGGTATTTGTCAATCTGTTTAGCATTAAACTGTAATTAACATTAACTTAATTGTCCTCTAGTTTTTATTGGCTGGTCTTTGGTTACTAAGGGGTGGAACAACAACTTTTCAAATGTTTATTGGTTATTTGGATATCTTCTCCTGTGAATTGCCTGATTATGTATTTTGTCTTTTCCATTGGATTGGTTGGTTGTTTCATTTTTAGGAGCTCTAGGTTATTTTGAAAAGTAAATTATTTGTTGAAGTAAATAGTAAAAATATTTTGGTTGGAAAGTTCTATTTCTCATTTTTAAGAACTGTTTTTTGAGGTAAAAAACAGATTTTAATCTTTATTGTTATTATTCATGCTAGTATTTTGCTTTTGTCTTCTTTAAAAATATAGTTTCTAAGGCAATTTAAAGTTCTTCATAGTCATCTAATTTATTCAGGAGTTTGCCCATAATTATGAATCAATTTGTACTTGACCAACATCTTAACAAATGTTAGTATTCCAATCTTTTCTTATGGCAATCATGCAATTCATTTAGTTCTTTTAAAATGTAACTAATTTTCATAAAATTCATGCAAACCTTTGTCATGTTTGTTCCCGGGAATTTTATATTTTATTGCTATTGTAAGTGGCATTCTAAAAACTCTATTATTTTGATACTTTTCTTCTAATTTTTCTTCCAGGTTATGAATCTGCTCTTACATATAGCATATTTACCTTTTTAGCCAACAACCTTGCTTACTTATTAAATTGTTTTTAGAAATTCTTGCATTTTCTGTGTAGTTTCACAGTTGAACATCTGCAAATAATGCTAATTTGTTAGTTCAGGTTTATTTTCCCATTTTTATATTATTTATTTTCCCCACTAAAATCACTTCCTGAGATTTTAAAAACAGTGTTAAATAGAAGTGGTGGTAACAGGTACTTTCATGTATTTCTTCTAAACTTTTATTCCTCCCTATTCAGCAAAAGCCAGGAGTAGAAATGTGATTATATCAGCAGAGACACTGCCATTTTGAACGAAAGGGAACAGAGAATGTGGGAGAAAATGAAAAGAGGACGTTGGATTCTCGGATTCTCAGAGATAGGACCCTAGCCCTGCTTGGCTCTGAGCTGCACCATCAAACTGCAGAATGGTGCCTAAGAGGACTCAGATCCTCAGGGCATTCCCATCACTGACCCAGAAGTGGGGCTGGTTCCTCCTTGCTTTCAAAGTGTGGGGCAGCCTCTCTGGTTTGGGGGTTGTTGGGCCTGGGTGTCCTCACCCAGTGATCAAAGGCAAGGCCGTCACTGAGACACAGGGGTGGCACCTTGTTACGCTGAAGGGCAGGGCAGCCCTTCCCAGCTGTGGGGGGGATGCTGCCACCTAGTGGGCCCGGAGGGCAGAACACTGAACCAAAGAGGTTTGGTTTTGAGCTTTTGAGCTCCAGATGGAATTTGCTTTGCTAGCTTTGGGACTTGCTTGGACCCCATCACCTTTTCCTTCTTTACTATTTCTCCCTTTTTGGAGAAAATGTATTTCCTATGCCCGTCCCACCATTGTATTTTTGGGAGCACATACCTTGTCTGGGTTCACAGGTTCACAGCTGGAGAGAAATTTTGCTTAAGGGTGAATTATACCTTGAGTCTCACCCATACCTGATTCAGATTATATTTGGATAAAACTTTGGACTTCACACTTGATGCTGGAATGACTCAAGTACCATAGCAAACACTTGCTCAATTTTCATCACTTCTCTAAGGCATTATTCTTTTGATTCCTTATGACTTTTAAAAACATTTTCCACATTTATATTTGTCATTCAAAAATTACATCATCTGAAGTATATAATTCAGGGAAGGATGTCTGAATCTGTTCTTTATTATTTCTCTGGATTCTCCTTAATGGTCTATTTTATTTGGCTTTTCAAATTTACTTTTAATTGTGATCTTATATTCACAAAGTCAACAAATATCCCAGTATAAAATGTGATTCATTCACTCAGTGAACTATTAAAGCACCTATGAAAAGGAAAGGTTTAGATAAGGAATTCTCAAATGTTTTGTCTCAGGTTTACTTTACATTTTTAAAAATTATTGAGAATATATGTAATTAATATTGAGAAAATGCAAAATCATTGTGTCAATTAGTTTTACAATATGATAATAAATCTACTATCTGTTAAGATAAACAAAAATTTCATGGAAAATACTATTTTCAGAAATGAAAAATAACAGAAAAGTGGCATTATTTTCATTTTGAAAATCTCTTTACTGAATTTCTTCATAGAAAATATCTGAATTTTCATATTTGCTTCTCTATCCAACTATTGTGGTATCACAGTTTCTATAACTTCTGGAAAAATATACTATGTACTTGTGAGAGAATGAGGAAGTAACCAAAGTCTTAGTATTATTATGAAAATATTTTGAGCTTGCTGTCAAACACCCACAACTCTAGAGAAATACTGATTGAGAATATTAACTACAAACTTGGGGGAATGGCCAAGCTGCAATAAATGAGAAAGCAATACTCAGAGATTAATTTTTAAAATTAGATATCTATTTCTTTATATAAGATATTTAATATATTGTCGTATATGTATGTACATATGCATTGATGCTTCTATATATATGTGTGTGTGTTGGTAATATATACTATATTGGTCTGTATTAGTAATACATACTGTTAAATATAGCTTTAAAATTCCATAAAAACAGAACTACTACACAAAAGCTTATGTTTGTATAAAATGCCCTTAACACCAAAGAATCTCTGAGAGGAATTTGCCTCAGAAGGCTAGCATTGATTATCTGGGTATATTCTTTTTTATTGATGCATAGCGAATTATCACAAACTAAGTGGATTAAATCAACACCCATTTATCATCTCCCATTCTGTAAGTCAGAAGTCTGGCAGGATGTGCGTTAATTCTCCTTTGCGGGTACCTCAAGGTTGAAATCAAAATGTTGGCTGCGTTAAGTTTTCATCTGGAGGCTCTGGGGAAGTACCTGCTTCAAAGCTCATGCTTGCTGTTGAAAGAATTCACTTCCTTGTGGCTATAAGTCAGAGATCCCTGCTCCCTGCCTGGCTGTGAGCCTGGGGTTCCTCCCATGTCTTAGAGCAGTGATGGCGAACCTTTTGAGCTCGGCGTGTCAGCATTTTGAAAAACCCTAACTTAACTCTGGTGCTGTCACATATAGAAATTTTTTGATATTTGCAACCATAGTAAAACAAAGACTTATATTTTTGATATTTATTTTATATATTTAAATGCCATTTAACAAAGAAAAATCAACCAAAAAACTGAGTTCGCGTGTCACCTCTGACACGCGTGTCATAGGTTCGCCATCACTGTCTTAGAGGCTGCTCTCTGTCTCTTTCCATGTGACCCTTTCATCTTCAAAGTCAACAAGAAATCATCCCCTTTGTTCTGTATCCCTCTCAGACATCTACTCTCTTTGAATGCATCTTCTGCCACCAAATGCAGAAAATGTTCTGCTATGAAAGGGCTTGTGTGATTCAGATAGGTTCATGCAGATAACCTCCCTCTCTTAAAGGAGGTTGTACAGGCCAGAGGCATTGGGCCATTTCAGTTTTTGTCTACCACGTGGCTTTGGGAAATCAGCAGTTAAACATGATGCAGTAAGCAGCCCCTGAGATGGCTTCCAAGATCTCCATCATCTAATATTCATGCCCTCCTGTAATCTTCTTATCTCAAGTGTGAACTGTACCTAGTGACTCACTTCTAGCAATTAGAATATGGATTAAAGAATAGAGTGTTTCTTCTGGGATTGGGTTATAAAGAGACATGCTCACCCTCTTTTGTTCATTAATTACTCTGGTGGAAGGCTGTTGCCATGCTGTGACTTTCCCTAGTTAGTGTCCCACAGATAAGGAGGAAGACCGCCAATCAATAATCAGTGACAAACTAGGCCCCTCAGTCCAAAACCCAAAAGATAATGGATCTTGCCCACAACCATGTGCCTGAGCTTAGAAGTGGATCCTCCCCAAGTTGAGCCTTCAGATGAGACTGCAGCCCCTGCTGGCACCTTGATTACAGCCTGTGAAAGAACCTGAGCCAGTGGCACTCAGATAATCTGTGCCCAGATTCCTGACCCACAGAACCTATGCTATAAGAAATATTTGTTGCTTTCAGTTGCTAAGGTTTATGATAGTTTTTTATGAGCAATAGATAACTTACATAGGTGATAAGAAAATAAAATTACCTTACAAAAGTGGAATAATATTCTTGATGTATCATTAAGGACAAGTGTGGCTTGTGACATTCTACTTACAATATTATGGAACACTGAATAAGAATTTGTATAATGACTCAAAATTCATGTGGACAATGAACATTAAAAAAATTATTGTGGTCCCGGGCAGTGTGGCTCAGGGGTTGAGCATTGACCTATGAACCAGGAGGGCAGAGTTTGATTCAAGGCACATGCCCAGGTTGTGGGCTCAATCCCAGGTGTGGGGCGTGCAGAAGGAAGCCAATCAATGATATTCTCACGTCATTGATGTTTCTCTCTCTCTCTCCCTCTCCCTTCTCTGAAATCAATAAGAATATATTTAAAAAATTATTCTGTTAGAGAGACTATTTTTGTACGGGGGCAGATGGTATAGGAATACTGGCCCCTGTTCCACTATCTGAACTGGACTAAATATTTATCATGCATTCACCTGCAAAGTGTCTGGCCATTATTGTCAATGCAGAGCATCAAGAAAGAACTGGATGCTCCAAGCCTGAAGTAGGAAATGCGATTGGAGTGGAAATGTAGTTGTCAGCAGGAGAAAATCGAAGAAAATGTATCTAGGGTGAGTGTGGAGTTTGGGGATGAGGAAAGTGTTAGGAATGTAGGCATCATAGAGCAGAGATGGATATACCTACAGTACTTTAGGGAATGACAACTGGAAATCTGAACATAAAGGTTAGTTATTTTCTATTAAGAATGCCTACAAATTTTATTTTCTGACAACATTGAACAAAAGTGAGTGGACAATTCATTCCTGAATTTCTCTTCAGGTTTATCAGCATTATATTATTAAGAATAGCTACACAGTGTCTTTGCATACTTTTCCTAAGTCTTCCTCAGGAAAATGCTGAGGGCTGGTTTTATTTTTTTCTTTAAAAATTTGTGTTGTGTCGTAAAGTCTAGTATTATATCTAACTTGATATTGGATTTAATAAAACAACAACGGAGTAGCAGAGTTTCAGATACACTCCACTGTATGTTAGAAATTTTTATTTTATTTGCTTCTGTACATCTATGTCCTATGAAACCTGACTTTTAAAAAATTAAACTCAGCCTCCAAACGACGAGACCATACAGAGCAGCTTTTCTTTCCCTGCTTCTTTGATTCTATTACTCCCCAAGGCCATCTTCATCTCTTCCTCAGTGAGCCAACTTCCATCGCTGGCCAAAATATATCAAATTTCACTATCTTTCTGTGTTATTGCTTAGCTTCAATGCTCTATTCATTTTTACAAGCTCCCACCACCCCCCTTCCTTTTTATAGTTTTATACTTTTCTTCTCCAGAGGCTACTGTTTTCTCTTCCCTGTGTCTTGCACTGTTCTGTCTTTTTTTCAATCAAGAGTAAGATGTAGCTGTAATATACCTGCTAACGTGTTGCCAGTGGGCTTCACTCATCTCCGAAAGCCATCTGATGTTTGTGGCTTCTGTATCACTGTTTCCTGGACAGTGAGATCATTGACTGGTGCTGTTTTTGAGAACAGTCAGTACTGATGGTTTTGCTGGGTTGTAACATTCTTCTGAGAGTCCCTTGTTAGCCTCAGAAGTTCAGAGTTATAATAGTCCAACTCTAATAGAGTTGGACATCATTTTGTATTTTCTTATCTAATGTCTGTGTGGTAACTTCTTTCCTTATATTCTTAGTTTAACGTAGTACTTGTACTCCCCCCATGGCTTCATGTATGAAACATTACTACTGATTAGGCCTGATGATTTTAGATATGGGAATTATCCAAAATATTTGGTGCCACATGTCAGGAAAGGCCTTGATGCTGATAGTGAGTCATTAAATGCTAGGAGATCAAAAGAAGAAGTTTGGATAGAAATTTCCAGGACAACTTGCTGATGTGACAGAGACAAGCTGACTTATTTGATCTTTCTTATAATAATGATCTTCCAAATGACTTCCATTCTTCCATACAAACATGATAATATATAAGTGTTTATGGCTTTGAAAGGGTGATGATTAAATGATGATGGTAAACATTTAATTGCATGCACAAATTATATAGGCTTTGGGGACTCTGAAGAGCAAAATAACATCTTTAAATTATAGTCACGCCATAGGTCTAAATCTTCTGTTTTGCAAATAACTCAGAACTCTAGTGGGCTGTGACTATGGAAAGGGAGATTCTGGAAAGAGTAACAGAGAATTATATTTTACCAAGTGTGCTTTGGGATGCAAGTGTAATTCTTATGATTGATTCAAGCTATGGTTTAATACCGAATGTTTGAGTGCATGTCTATTTTCCTCTTTCTTCTTATCTAGGCCAAGCCCTGGCCCCCACACCTGACATTGCTGATTTAAACTGCACGTGGGAGCGAGAGTTTTATGCTGGAGGAACCTGTCTATATTGAGTAATGTCTCAACAGTTAACTGTCAATACAGAAAATGGTGTTATATTATGAAACACAACTGAAAAATGGCACATGACAAGCTTGGTAGTGCACATGACGCAACTGAAAAACGGCACATGACCCAGCTCCTCATAAGCCTCGGAAAGTGTCAGAGAAGTGACAGGCAGAGAGAGCAAATATATGTTTCTCAGGGTTCAGACCTTCTGTTATTTCCGTGGGAAAATAAAACCAAAGTGATGTCTATGAAAGTTTTTAAGAACATAGTGATCTTTATAAAAAACTAGGGGCCCGGTGCACGAAATTCGTGCACTGGGTGTGTGGGGGGGGGAAGAGTGTCCCTCAGCCCAGCCTGCCCCCTCTCACATACTGGGAGCCCTCAGGCGTTGAACCCCATCACCCTCCGATCGCCTGATCGGCCCCTTGCCCAGGCCTGACGCCTCCGCCAGAGGTGTCAGGCTTGGACAGGGGACCCCCATCTCCCCCCGATCACTGGCTCTGGCCCCCGCCCAGGCCTGAGGCCTCTGGCCCAGGAATCATGCCTGGGCAGGGGATCCCCATCTCCCTCTGATTGCTTGCTCCACCCCCCGCCCAAGCCTGACGCCCCTGACCCAGGCTTCAGGCCTGGGCAAGGGGACCATCATATCCCCCCAATCCCCGGCTCCGCCCCCCACCCAGGCCTGATGCCTCGGCCAGAGGAGTTGACCCTCATCACCCTCCGATCACCAATCACCGGATCGGCCCCTTGACCAGGCCTGAGGCCTCCGGCAGAGGTGTCAGGCCTGGGCAGGGGACCCCCAGCTCCCCGCGGTTGCAGGCTCCGCCCCTGCCCAGGCCTAACGCCTCTGGCCTAGGCGTCCGGCCCAGGCAGCGGGGACCTGCAGTGGCAGCGGGGGGCACCGCGATCGTGGGCTTCGCTTTAGGCCCAGGCAAGGGACCCCTAGCTCCTGGGACTGCCAGCTTCGACCGTGCCCAGCTCCCATCGCGGCTCCACCCCTACTTCCTGCTATCACTGGCCAGGGCGGCAAAGGCGCCTGATTCTCCGATCATAGCTGGGGGGCAGGGCAAAGGCGGCCCTGGGGCCGCCTTTGCCCTGCCCCCCCAGCTCTTAGCTCCCCCCTGGGTTTCAGATCACTGTCAGTGGCAGGGGGCTTCTTCCTGCTTTCCCTTTCGCCTCCCTGCATTGTGCCTACATATGCAAATTAGCTGCCATCTTGTTGGCAGTTAACTGCCAATCTTAGTTGGCAGTTAACTGCCAATCTTAGTTGGCAGTTAATTTGCATATAGCCCTGATTAGCCAATGAAAAAGGTATCGCCGTACGCCAATTACCATTTTCCTCTTTTATTAGTGTAGATAATATGGAAAGTAAAACTTAAAAAGAAAACTCTAAGGTAGAAATATATAAATAAATGATACTGTTTCCAAATAAACTGAATATGAATGTGGTTCCTAGTTTAATCAAATGAGAAACTGAATAATGCTCTATACTTAAGATTCCATAATGGATAAGTTAGAAATAAAGCATGATTTCCATTAAGTTATCTTTACCTAAATCTAATCATCTTAATACATTAATTCTTATACCAAAATACAAAAAGCAAAGATTTTCTTATGGAGAAAATCTTTCCCACTATTAACATGACAATGGCCAATAGATAGTTGTATAGAAAAATTACCATTATCTATGTATTTCATGCGTTGCCTTAAGCCATAGGACTTCCTTTGCAGAGGAACATAAGGCCATTGGCAACTCAGAATACAGGGGGGAAAAACAAAAAAAAAACAACAAAAAAAATAAGGCGAGTTAATAAGCAAAACTTTCTGGGGTCAAACAAATGAAAAACATCTGAAATTTATCAAAGGACTATGTATTCTTGGTTCTGTAGAGTAAGCATTTTTTTTTCTTTTTTTAGCTGGGCTGACTTGGGAAATGAAAAGTAGGATAGCTGCTAAAAAAACAAGTATGATATTCCATGGGACCAATTTTGCAAATCCTTGAGCCAGTGAGCAAACAATGCAAATCAAAGAAAAGCTCAGATATGAAAAATAACTGCTGTAGGTTGGAAGAAGTGGTTGAGTGCAGATCTATATGGATTTTTTAGCCAACAGCCAAGTTCTAAATCCGAAAATCACACAATACAGTTTAGTTTCAGGCTCCAGACAATGCGTAGCAATTGATAAGACCCAGGAACATGCCAGGGACTGTCACAGGCTAGAGAAAACCAAGAAGTAAGGACAACTAAATGCAATGTGATATCTGGCCTTGAATTCGGGAACCAAAGGAGGACATTTGTGAAAAATCTGGGGGCATCGGAATAAGATCAGTAGTTCAGTTAACAATGTGGTGTCAATGTTTACCTCTCACTTTTAATAATTGTATGATGAACGTAAGTGGAGTCTAAGTAAAGTGTTTGTAGGAAATCTCCGAACTATCTTTGCAATTGTTTTGTAAGTCTACATTTATTTCAAGTTAAAAGTGAATAAAACTAAACATAATTTTAAAACTCCTATTGAACTAGGGTCAAGTGCATAGTCTTCAACACGATCTGGTGCTTTAAGTCTCACCTATACATTGCATAGAAGGTTATGAGAGGACTTGGAAATCTATTGACTCACTCTGTCAGTATAAAAACTCAGAGCTTTAACAAATATTAAATGAAAAATTAAATGGTTAGATATAATGAATTTATATTGCTTTATTTTATAGTCTTTTCAATAAGAAATAAAAGAAACATAACTATTTTTACAATTTGAAAAAAAACACACATATTTTTATATTTTATTGATTTTTTTACAGAGAGGAACAAAGAAGGATAGAGAGGTAGAAATATCCAGCAACTGCCTTCTGCATGCCCCCTACTGGGGATCGAGCCTGCAACCAAGGTATATGCCCTTGACTGGAATGGAACCCGGGACCCTTCAATCTGCAGGCTGATGCTTTATCCACTGAGCAAACCGGTTAGGGCTGAAAAAAGAACTTTATTCCATGTAACCAGGGTGCTTTTCCTAAAGAATATATATATATATATATCATGTAACATATAAACTGCTCTATTTCACATGTTACTCATAGGTCTGAGAAGCAATAGTTATTTAGAATATTTCAAAATAGATTAAAAATGAATGCATTTGAATAATGACATTTTTGGGAGCAACCAACGGGACTTGGAGCTCATTTAATTCATTTAAATTTTTAAATTGTGCTGATGAGAATATCTGATTCTGCAAAAATTAAAGATGAAGTGGGAGAGACATTTTTAAGGTCCTGTTGAGAGTTTATGTATAAAATACTTGGACTTCTAGCCTTTGTCTTTTTTCATTAAAGTATTCAGTAGTGTGTAACATCCTAATTATTACCATGAATACACTTTTATAAAAAAGGATGCATATTTTAATGATAATTTATAACATAATGGACAGACTACACTAAAGTAAATGCTTTATTATTAGTAAAAATAACTGGATATATATCAGTTTGAAGTTACAAACCAAGTTCAAACATCTATGGTATTTAAGCTTTATTGCTTAAACACATTCATAAATGAACATTAAATACATACATAAATGTATAAAATATTTTACTGTTGCTTTTACATGTATTATTAAAATTCCAATAATTATTTAAATTCATTACTAAATATTATCCATGAATTCTCAAGGAATAAAGAATAAAATTTTGTTATTATCTCTTTATATTAGCAAGAAATACAACTAATTATGTTGCTAACAATAATATTCATAATTCTGGTGTCAGATGGTGTAAATAAAGGTTCTGTGAATTTGCAATATTTGAATTTTACAACAGGTTATAGAAAGGTTACTACACAACCCAGTGTACTATCAGATAACCTTAGTAAAGAGTGATTTCTTCTTTTCCACTATTGTGATTCCATTGCTTACAAGGTAACTGCAAATGCATTTTCCAGTTACAGTTCTTTTTTTAAAAAAATCTCTGTTTTTTCTAAGATTTTCATCTACACTTTTATTTTTTATTTTTTTAAAATATATTTTATTGATTTTTTTACAGAGAGGAAGGGAGAGGGATAGAGAGTTAGAAACATTGATGAGAGAGAAACATCAATCAGCTGCCTCCTGCACACACCCTACTGGGGATGTGCCCACATCCAAGGTACATGCCCTTGACCGGAATCGAACCTGGGACCCTTGAGTCCGCAGGGTGACGCTCTATCCACTGAGCCAAACCGGTTAGAGCTCATCTACAATTTTAAAAAAATATATATTTTTATTGATTTCAGAGAGGCAGGGAGAGAGAGATAGAAATATCAATAATGGGAGAGAATCATTGTTTGGCTGCCTCCTTCACACCCCGCACTGGGGATCAAGCCGACAACCCAGGCATGTGCCCTTGACTGAAATTGAACCTGGGACCCTTCAGTCCGCAGGCTGATGCTCTATCCACTGAGCCAAACCAGCCAGGGTGTCCAGTTACAGTTCTTTATATATGTCACTGGTCCTTTACAAGCAATGTGCAAGAGACCTTGTTTGTGAAGCCAGTTTCAGAGAGGCAAAACTTTGGGGATTGTTGTTGTAATTAGGAACAACCTATGCAATGCTTAATTGAATTAGGAACTTACAATAAATGTAGTTAATTGGAGCACGAAGGAAAGACAGACGTGTCTTTTGTCCACACGTGTGTAAATACATTCAGGTTATGAAAAAAGTCTTGAACTGCTTCTTTACACTCAAACTCCCCAACATCTCTGCTTAGTAGGAAGGAAGTGAGAAGACAAAGAGGAAAAAACAGGGGAAAAAGTAAAAGGATGAAAAAAAGGAACATGTTCAAGAGACGCATGTTCTGGTTCAGAGGAGGAACAAGATTTGCCAGAAGTAAATTAGATTTCCCTCCACTCCTACTGCCTTGAAGCTGTAAATTAAAAAGCAAAGCAAAACAGTAGTTTGGGGTTAGTTTGCTTTTTACTATTGATTCACGGTTACCCAGGATTGGGTTTTAAACAGATCTGTTAGCATGTGCATGAATTTAAGGATAGTTTAGACATATTAGAAATATTGAAAAGCTTTTGAACAAATCCCGAGTCATTTATGTAAATGATTTTTAAATGGTTTATGTAAGGTGCTGATGAGAATATCTGATCCTGCAAGATATTCTTATAAATGGCATTTGGTACAGGCCAAATTATGGCTCCATATAACTTGTTCCCTTGGCCTGGATTTCTGGCCCTCCCTGATGACAATTCTGGAAAGTCAGCGAGCATTCTAGCATCTGTGATCCATTAACATTTCCAAACAGGCAATAGAACATCCTTATAAGTGTGTTTCGGGAGGAGGCCAGGGTGTGGGAGGTTTCAGAAGCAATTAAGGAATAAGGTAAGTGGATCCTCAAATGATCCTCAGAGATTCATCAGTGCGTTGCTTTGTGCTCCATGACAGTGCTTTTGGTTGGTTCCATAGGAGTTAATTTTGAGGTCGGAGACCTCCTGAGCGTTGGCTTTCCTAGAATTTAAAGCAATGGTCCCTTAATTGTATAATTGCCTTGTGCTAAAAAGTTGCCTGGTGCTGGGGTCCAACCCCAGCGGGTCCAGGGGTCCCCAAAGGTGTAGACGGAGTCGGCAAAGAAGGAAGGACACGGAGACAGCGTTCAGTTGATCAGCAGCCTAGCCAGGATCTCCAGCCAAGTTCTGGTCTGGATCTCCAGCAAAGTTCTGTTTAGGATCTCCAGCCAGGTTCTGTGTCCATGGTCTCTTGCTAGGTTCTCCAGCCAGGTTCTCCAGGTTCTCCAGCCAGGCTCTGTAGCCATGTTCCCTCGCTAGGTTCTCCAGCCAGGTTCTGTCCAGGTTCTCCAGCCAGGTTCAGTCACCAGGTTCTAGTCAGGTTCTCTTGCCAATTGCTGTAGTCAGGTTCAGTCCAGGATCTTTTGCCATGTTCTCTCGCTAGGTTCTGTCTCTAGGTTCTGAGGCCAGTTTCTGTCCAGGATCTTTTGCCATGTTCTCTCCAGCGAAGTTCTTCTGTCTCTAGAGAACGTTCTGTGTAGGTTCTGTGCCTAGGTTCTGTCTCTCTCTCTGTCTCCTAAGTTCTGTCTGCTGTTGTCTTGTTTCAACTGTATTTATACCAGTTGATTCAATCCTATCAATCTCTATTACAAAGGTTAGGGCGTTTCTTATCTCCATTCCAGGGAGTAAAGATTATGTAGCTTAAGCATGATTGTTCATAGTTAAAGTGATTAATTACCCGCCTGGCACTTAGTTAAGAGGTTTTATTCCCTCCCTAACTTCAGGGGAAAATCCCTACCTGGGGAAACAACCTTTCTCAGAGACCTTGGTTAAAACACATAGTGCCAAGAAGGTGAGCAAACATATTAAGAACAGTATGCCATATATGCCAGGTCCCTTGAAACAGCAAACATGGACCGGCTCCCGGCAGCCTGGATTAAAATATTAACCCCTACCTCTTTTTCTAGCATCTTTGCTTCATTCCTTTGGGTTGTCAAGGCAATGTCACCTTCAAAAAGCTCCTCATTAAAATACACTTTGGGGAGGTGCTTAGCATGAACTAAATTGGCAGATAACTGAAATACATCTGAAATAATAGACTTCTAGACAGAGCGGATTTAATAGGAGAGAGAGGGGGAAAGAGAACAAAACCCATTCTTGCCTATTTGCTTTCCTTTTAAAGCAGCAGCGTCTCAGTGGGTGTCCCAGAAAACAGAATCTCAGACAAAGGCGTTGGCCAAGCAGCAAGGTGCTCCTTAGGGAGTTTCCATGCGTTCACTGTCACCTACAGCAGAAGGAGCAGGTAGGGCTGCGCAGAGGGAGAGGTGAAGGTGCCATGGAGACAGACAAAATCCTGGCCACGCCCACAGGTGCTCTGGAGCTACAAGGGCCTGCAGAGTTGTTCCATGTGGGATGTAATGGTCAAGCCCTTCTAGCCCAGCCACCTAAGTCTTTGAATAAAGACCAGCGCACAGTGGCCAAAATCTTGGGAGAGAGGACTCTGTAGCTGAGACGATCCTTGAAGGGGCTCTCTGCACAGTGTCTTAGCAGGACACCCCCTGTTGAAAAGTCCCCCCTGATGGGAAGTCTGCTGCCACATCGCACCACAAGCACACAGGTTACTTGTCTTGTGTCCTCATTAAGTTTCAAACTCTTGAAAACAGTAAACATTCAACAAATTATAGCAAAATGTTTGACTAGTAAAGGAAATGAGATATAAAATGGTGTGCTTAGAAGACAGGAGCCGGGATTGAGAGAGAATTCAGGATGGCAGACTACAGGATACACTTGCCCGCCTGAAGGCACAGGTACCACTGTGGGGTGGGGAAGAGCCCACCATCGTAGTCACTCTTGGATTCTCAGAGATGAGTGATGTTGGTCTCGCCGCCCTGTTTCCAAGTGGCCTGTGTTCAATGCAAGCCCATTTCCTGTGACACTGAATCTTGAATTCTGTCCCTGGAAAGAACGGTAACTCAGTCACTCATTGTTTATGTTATTTATGCAGCTGTTTTTCTAATAGTAAAGTTGGCAGTGAATATTCAATTTTATTTGCAAATATCTTTTATCTCTTTCACCTATATTTTTCATTTTTTTTCTTATGAAGAAAAAGTTCGTGTTAGTTTCTGATATGATAAATTATGATTCTCTTAGGAAAAATGTTCTCTTTAAGGTATAATATACTCTTTCCTGTGCTACCTTTGCAGTTATTTAAAAAATTACTGGCTGAATATAGCTTTTAAAACTGTAATCAATGGGATTAAAAAGTGAAGTTGCTGCATTAGTATTTGCTCACCCACTCATTTCTTAATAAGCTGCTCAGAATTTTGACATTGTAGTCAATAAATATTGCTGAAAAGGAATAGTAAAAATGCACATTTAACTTTATTGCAGAAAGTGTCATTACATAAGCATGTTGCCTTATCTCATACTTCGAAAGTATTCTGTGCTTAATCATTTTATTTATATTCTTGGAAGGCAGTACTTCTAAAAAGGTTTTTGGCAGGAAATTACTGAGTCAAAATTTTCAAAGAAAGATATTGCATCATTTACTTTAAGAACTTGGAATTCTGAAAGTTCAGCATCATTTTGGAGTTCTTTGAAAAATCAATGTAGGTATTACCACTACTTCTAAGCACCCTTCAAGTTAATGCAGATGTTAAGATATCTGTTTAAATTTCAAAACTGGATGGTAAATAAAGTGTAGTAATATGCCCATGTCTGCTTTCCTTTAGTCATCTCTTTCCTCTCCTGTTTCTCATTTCACAAACCTTAAATATAGATGCTATTGCTCATCAGATGCATCCAATGTTCCCTAGCGACTTATTTCTTCTTCCTTCTTCCCTGCCGTCAAGATAAGCACATATTCTCATAGATTTTTTTAGATTCCAAAACTGGACTAAAAAGAAGCAAGATGGTTTTTTGTTTTGTTTTGTTTTGTTTTGACAATTCCAGAGTCCCATCTTTTGGAACCTAGAAACATTATTTCCTCCATGAATTTAATATAATTATTTCAGGTAAATAGTGTCTATTTCTAATTAAACCCAGAAAGTTCATTGTTTATTGGCAATAGAATGGGAATTTCTATTTCTCTCTCTCTCTCTCTCTCTCTCTCTCTCTCTCTCTCTCTCTCCCTCCCTCCCTCCCTCCCTGTTTTATTTTTATGCTGGTGAATTGACTAATGTTTAGGTAATATCCCAAAGGTGTATATGTGCTAAAGGGAGTCCTAGTATAGGAAATATATTAATATTACAGAATAACACACTGAAAAATCACCAAAGGATATTGTTGAAATGCAGGTTCTGATTGAGCAGTTTTAGAGTGGGGCTGCATTTTACTAGGTGATGTGGATGTGGCTGGAACCCCTGGAGGAGGAAGACTAGGAGGATGGGGCATATGATGTCCTCAAAGGCAGGGTTCTCAATCATTTAAAAAATATGATGCATATGCTCCATTGAGAAGTTAATAAAGCCTATGGGATTTTCTCAAAATCCTATTTAATAAAACCCTATTATGCAAATCGACTGAATGGCAGAATGACCGGTTGCTATGATGTGCACTGACCACCAGGGGGCAGATGCTCAATGCAGAAGCTGCGCCCTGGTGGTCAGTGTGTTCCCACAGGGGGAGTACTGCTCAGCCAGAAGCCTGGCTCACGGCTGGTGAGTGAAGTGGCAATGGTGGGAGTCTCCCCAGGCTCTGCGGCAGTGCTAAGGACCCCTTGGAGGATGTCTGATGCTGGCTTAGGCCCGCTCCCCAGGGACATCCCCCAAGGAGTCCCGGACTGGGAGAAGGCGCAGGCCAGGCTGAGGGACACCCCCTGCCAGTGCATGAATGTCGTGCACCGGGCCTCTAGTCTATAATAATAAAAGTATAATATGCTAATTAGACTGGACAGCCAAATGACCTTCCAGATGACCTTCTAGATGACCTTCTGGATGAAACCAGGGCTTCAAGGGAAGCCTGGGTCCCTGGTGCCTGCCAGCAGCCTGAGGGAAACCTGGGTCCCGGGTGCCAGAGGGAAGCCAGTGCCAGCAGCCAGGGGAAGGAAGGCCTAGTCTTGCATGAATTTTGTGCATCGGGCCTCTAGTAATATAATAAAGTTCATAAAATACATAAGATTCTAAAATGAGCATTATAAACATCTGTATTACACTATTATGTAACAGTTTACTATTTAGTAATATGTGTGTTTTATTATTAACACATTAAGTATAAAGGCCTAACAATTGTGTCTAATAGCTTTGGTAATTTCAAAATAATGATAATTTGAGATGTATGAAGTTCATAGTAGGATATGAAAATATCAGCGATTTCTCTGTGTGACAGTCAAGAGTACTACTGATACCACTGGGGTTTGTTGCCCATATTTGTAATTGAGAAAATGGAATATTTTAGTTGGTGGTTAATGAAAATAAAGATGTTAATTTCTTAGAACATGCTCCAAGTTCCTTTGTAGCAGTGAAATTTCAAGACTTGGAACCAACACAAACATCTGATTCTCTACATAATAATTTATGAATTACTAAATACAAGAGGCAAAACTCAGATTGTTTATACAATTTTATCAGTGACCCTTCACTCCTGCTGTTCTATCTTTCCCTAATTTATTTTTGTAAATTTTTATTGAATATATGGCTAACATTTCTTGTGTGTTTCCTTACAAACTTTTTGCTGTGCATTAGTATAGTGAACATAACATAACATAAATAAATAAATATTGGGTTAAAAACCAATTAGGCTCTTTCCATCTGAGACTATATTGTGAGTATTTTTACCCCTTAGTATTATTACCTCTCATGAATGCCATATGGCCCTTGTAGCCGTGTGTGGTGATATTGTCCTGCCTGTAGCTGTGTGTCCCATGCACAACTGATGATTGAATCAGGCGCCTTTCTAGCCTGTTGTGACATCAACACTTAGACCTGACTGCCTTGGCATTTGCTCTTAATATTTGCCGGCTATGCACTCAGGTTTAACATCCACTTCTCATGTGGTTGAACTATTGTGTGTGTGTGATTTTTTTGTGTGTGTGTGTTTTTGTTTTTTTTTGGTGATTGTAGATAAGCTGAGACCCTCCCCGAATTCTCTCTTCCCAGTTCCCTTCCTTATATTGGACTTTTAAAGCTTAAAAATGAATATAATGAAGTATGTCAACTCTAATTGAAACTAAAAAATGATTTAAAATATCCCAATTGAATATAAATACCTAATTCCTGTCTTTGAGAAATGGTTGCTTCTGCCTGATTCCTTAAATGTGCTATTAGAATCTTGCAGTGAAATTCAACATTTCCTTCTCCTTTTGTACTGTGTTGTGCTTGCTATCCCTCTATTGTCAGGCATGTCACCAGATTGTCTGGCCTGCCTGTCCTGATAGTGTCTGGCATGTCTCGATATTGTCCCACATGCCACTGTATATCTTTTTAAATGTGTCACACTTGGGAGATCACAATAGGAGGGAATCATAACATACATGACATTTTAAAAAGTTTAGAAGTAATTCATATTTAAAAGAATCATTTGTAAAAAAAACTATCAAAATGTTTGTGTAAGTTTTAATCACTGGAGTGCATATCAATAATAACAATAAAACTGACACTAATAAAATTGTAAGATAAATAAAGTACATTTATCTTACTGCGGTGGGGTTGTTCATTTGGTTGGGTGGTTCATTTGGTTGGAGCATCATTCCCTGCACCAATGGGTCAAAGCTTCAATTCCCAGTCAGGGCATGTACCCAGGTTTCGTGTTTGATCCCCATTCTGGGTGCATAGGGGAGGCAACCAATGGATATTTCTCTCTCACATCAATGTCTTTTGCTCTCGCTCTTGCTCTCACTCTCACTCCACTTATTTCTCACCACCACCACCAAAAAAATCACAAAAAATATATCCTCGGCTGAGAATGAAAATACTAAAATACAAAGGTTACAATTGGTAGATAATACCTTGCCTCTGCCCTGAGGAGTGACTTGCAGTCTGTAGCTCACCTTCACATATGATCTCATTTGATTCTTTAACCCACACTGCAGTGTAGGGACAGCAGGATCAGTGATCCCATCTTATAAATGAGAAAAATCTACATTTACATTTTTGGTAATTAACTCACATAAGTAGTTGTTAAGACAGGGATCAAATCCAGGACACTTTTTTTTTACGTCTATTTATTGAGCACCTATTCTTCCCGAGGCAAATACAAAAGGGTTCTTTCCCTCGATGTAGCCCCTCCTGGTGGAGCAGAGCAGAACTCGGTCGCTACTTCACACACTGACATGCGTATACGGTGCCCAAGTCATAACCCAGCCTGCTGGAGGGGGAGGTATTAGGTGCAAAGGCTCTTGAGAGCATCAGGAATAGGTTAGGGCTGGTGTTTTGGCAGTTCACGTCCTAGTTAATTTTTAAAAATCATACTATGCAGTCTTGACTGAGGCTGTGCCTTCTTTCAAACTTTTGTGCCCATCTCCCACACCCTAGAATAAACAGTTCTTCAGTGCAGGCCGAGCAAAATGTCCTAGAATCAGCCGGATTGCTTGGGATTCCAAAGCACTCCTCCTTTTATGCAAAGAATGGAACTATTTTGAGAAATTAGCATTTTGTTTATTTAGGCTTTCTTTAATGTCATTCAATAAAGTTTTATAATCTTCTACATAGAGTTCTAGCACATATTTTATTAAATTTATTCTTAGTTTCCTTGTTCTTTGCTATTATTAAATGTAATATATGCTTTAATAATTTTCATCAGTAAGAAAGTTTCTTCAAATTTTTAACCCAGCTAACACACAATAAAGACAGAAATATTTATTTTTATCCTGGCCAAGATATTAGTCAAATATAATATATACACTAAGTAGATGCTTTAACACATAATAAAACTCAGACTGTCAATGGGCCCTCCATGGCACAACAAACAGAAACAAATACATAAGAAAATAGAAAGCAACATTAAAAGAAAACAATAAAAACTTATGTTGATTGTAGCATCCCCCAGTTAGAAGTTATTTTTAAAAAATCCAAAGTCAATAAAACATGGTGGGGGCATCATTCAATTTATTTAACTATCTACACAAATTAAACAACTATAAAAATGATTGTTTCAAAAGGGAATTTAAATATAATAAACCTCGACAGTGATTTTACTTTATATAACTGTATGTCCCATTATCCTATATAATAAAACCCTAATATGTAAATCGACTGACCTGAAGGAACGACTGGTCGCTATGATGCACACTGACCATGAGGGGGTAGATGCCCAACGCAGGAGCTGCCCCCTGGTGGTGAGTGAGCTCCCACAGTGGGAGCGCCACTCAGCCAGAAGCTGGGCTCAAGACTGGCAAGTGCAGTGGTGGTGGCGAGTGCCTCTCTCACCTTCAAGGCAGCACTAAGGACTCCTCGAGGGGATTTCCGACTGCCGGCTTACCAGCAGGCAGACATCCCCCGAGGGGTCCTGGACTGCAAGAGGGTACAGGCTGGGCTGAGGGACACTCCCAAGTACATGAATGTTGTGCACTGGGCCTCTAGTTTTTATATAATGCACTCATGCTGAAAACATCCCAGTTATCTCTAAGCATATTGATAAATCATCCCAAAGACAATCCCAGTCTATGTAAGGTGCCATTTGTTTCATCAGTAAGAAAGTTTCTTTGTTTCTAGAAGATATTTTTGGTTTTGGGGTGTTTTGTTTTTCATCATTCCAGCAATACAGTTACTCTGTGCTGAATTTTATTTACAACTTAGAAAGATGAAGTGGAAATCTATTTTAAACTTCTACCCTATGCTAGCTAAAAAAAATAAAAAAAATAGTGCAGTGAGCAGATCATCCTTATGTAAAACATTCTAATAAATCAAAGACAGCAGAATCTGTCTAATGTTAATTAATAAAAACTAGAATTTGCATGATTATAAAGGATGACTGTGTTATAATTAGCATTTTACAAGCAGCACAGGATACTCTCTCTTTTTTCTTTCTGTTGAAATATATATTATTAGTATTTTCCTTGACTGGTTAGCCTTCTTAGTAATCGGAAAGTGGAATAACATGAAATGAAAATAAAATATATTTTTAAATGGGTAATATCATTTTATAATTTAAAGTTTGGACATCATTTAAAAGTTCTAATTTCTTTCACTTGACTTTGATTCATTCATCTTCAAAAACATAATTTATCTCAGTTCAAAGAGCGCTAATTCTAAAATGGGCAATTCAGTAAATGAAAAGATAAGGAAGTCCCACTCTGGATCTAAAAATTCAGCAGCGATAATATGCTTTTTATTCTAGCTTCTAAAAGATTCACATAACTTCAAGTTGTCTGAAAAATGTACAACTTGGTGGGGATTTTTGTACACTCACAGACTTGTACAATCACTACTCTGATTTCAGAACATTCTCAATACCCCAAACAAATCTAATACTCACTAGTAGTCACTCCCCATCTCCCACTATCCCCAGTCCCTCAGAACCACTAATGTGTATCCTGTCCCTAAAGATTTGCCATCTGTGGACATGCTGTGTGAAGGGAATCATACAAAATGTGGTCTTGTGTGCCTGGCGTTTTTCACAGAGCATAGTGTTTTTAAGGTTCATCCATATTGTAGTGTCTATCAGTACCTCATTTTTTTATTGCCAAATAATACTCCAGACTGTGGGTATACCAGATTTTGCTTATTCATTTATCAATGTTAGAAGTGAAAATGTTGAACATAGAGTTATAGGACCCAACAATTTCATTCCCAGGTAAATACCCAAGAGAATGTATTACATACCAGAGGCCAGGTGGACGAATTCATGCACTGGTGGGATCCCTTGGCCTGGCCTGTGGCTCTCTGAAATCTCTGAGAGGTCCCAGATTGCAAGAGGGTGCAGGCCAGGCTGAGGGACCCCATAGGTGCACGATGGGGGCTGGGGAGGGACCGCTCCAGGGTGTGTCTGGCCCCACCTCGCCCAGTCCCAATGGGCTAGACCCCAGCAGCAAGGTAACCTACCGGTTGGAGCACCTGCTCCCTGGTGGTCAGTGCACATCATAACTACCGGTCGAATGTTCAAATGGTCAAACGGTTGCTTAGGTGTCTATATATATAGATGTCCATGCAAAAACGTGCATACAATTGCTCATAGCAGCATTATGTATAACACAAAATGATAGACTAACTCAAATGCCCATCATCTTAGCACTGTTTCTTGTATAGAATTCCACACCCTCCTGTATTTACAATGCTGGATCTCTCTTATAGTTTCTGTATTTCATGTTTTCTTTCTGTACTCTATGTTATTACATATTCATCCCTGGACCACAGATTTGTAGTATATTTTAGTGTCTGACAGGCAAACCCACCTATCTTGCTTCCCTTAGAAGTATTTAGGCCATTCGTGAGCTTTTGAATATTCATACTTATTTTAGAACTTGCTCTCCAAATTTTATTTCAAACTTGAGTCAAAATTGCTTTCAAGCCACAATCAGAATGGCTCATGGTTAACACATTTTGAGTTTTGTTTTAAAAATTGAATCTAACCTCTGACTAGAGAACTTCTCTTTTTTTGTGTGTGTGTGTGTTTTCCAAGTTATTATATAGAATCCTTGGCCAACTTCCATTTGATTTCTTCCTAAGAACACTGTATTTTTGTTGCTATGACAAGCGGGCATTTCTTAATTAGATTCTCTGTTTATTACTTTGTAGAGAAATACAATTTTTCTATTGATATTCTATCCAGCATCCATGATTCTCTTGGATTTTCTATGTAGGGAGCCATTTCATCTGCAAATAAAACAGTTTTGTTTTTCCTTTTCCAGTCTCTACCCTTTTTTAATTTTATTTATCCTGCAGTTTACTGGTTGGAAGAAATCAGATTGTTTGAACTATAAATTTTAGCACAATCTGGTGTTGGCTGTGATTTTGTGTAGCTTTTTCTTCTGTACCCGGAATTTTCTACCCGAGATTAGTAGTTCGATCTAGAGATTTGGCCAGAGACCACTCTGTGGGTACACCCCCAGAGCAAGGCTAGGGATACACCTTGATGAGGAGGGGTAAAGCAAAATTGCTGAACTTTGTAGAAAAACTATGAAACTCACCTCCAAGGGAAGCAACCATGCTATCTTGGATACAGTTTTATAAATATTATAACATAAAAATAGTTTAAAATCACATAAAATAAAGCTAACTATCAGTGGGCAGATTCATTGAACTTACAGTCCAATTCTTCACTAAAGAACACAACCAGGGACTGTCTCTGTCTAGCATTGTCACAGGGTGATTTGGAAGAAGTTATAAACTATGGATGAGCCGGGAAGAAAGACCAAGCTGACTCTGGAGTCCTTGAGATTTCCTCATTTATTAAACCAGGTCACCTGAGCCTTGCATCTGGGAACCATTTGGTCCTGAACTCTTACAGCATGACAGCTCCCCGGGGCAGTTTTCCTTGGACTCCCATGAGGCGCTGCTGTAGGAAACAGCACCGTGAGAACTTACTGCATGGTCTGCGGGTGAACACATCATGCCACTCTCACCTGAGACCCATGATGAGAAAGTTATATCAAGATAATTCTAGGGACAGTTTTTCTGCTTGGGGATATTTTCTCCTCAGTGACTCTGAGAATTAAACAAGCAACCCTCTGCAGCTCTCTTTCACTGTGTAGTCAGGAAGCTGAGAACCAAAATCTGGAACTTTCTCTGATTTTCATCCCTTCAAAAGCTCTTATTTACTTTCAACCACTTCCTCCCCTCCCCCAACACCGTAGGTACAGCTGGTTATTTTAATGCATACTTTCATTCTAGCATTGACATTAGAATAATATGTTACCTTTAATTCTTAACAGCCTAATTTCAGGTGGCTGTGCGCATTCCCAACATAAGGCTCCAGAATCACCCAAGAGAACCATCATAGGAACCAGCCACAGGTGCTTCTGTCAATAATATCAATTGCATTATGTCCCTCTCCTGAAAAAAGCCTTCATAGCTCTCTTGGCTTATAGCAGAATGTCAACATTTATTGCTCAACATTGTCCACTATTGTACCTATAAATTCTTACCTCCATATGGTTCCTAGTGTGCTTCCATTTCTAGAGAAATGGATGCTTTTATTTTTTGCCCTATGATGTACATTTATTTAGAAAATTACATGCTAATTCATGCTGTTTTATGCTTTTCTAAATTCATTTACCCTCTGCCCATGCTTCAAAATCCAAATAAAAATCTGAGATTTAACTCAGCTGGCCGAGGAAAAAAATAATTACTTCTCTGACTTCCAATATTATTTATTACCTGAATCAGGTTTTAGCATGGATTTATTATAGCATAAACCTACCTTTTAAGTGGCTGCCTAGATCAAAAGGGATTTTAGTCTTGTTACTCGTATTATTTCCTAACATATATGTACCTCCGTTTATCAGCTGTGCAGGAAAGAGTTAAGTTAACATGGCAGGGTTGAACTTTAAAAGGTCCTGTTTGCAGGGCTGGCCTGTAGTTGGCCTCTGGGAACTTGTTTCTCAGAATGGTCTCTCGGTTCCTAACGGATAAATTTGTTTCATTGTGCCTGGTTTGTTTGTCCAAACAATGTAGTTTATGGTGTACACGTGGGCAGAGGGAGCCTATAGGACCAGCTCCTAATAAAAATCCTGAGCTCTGACTCTTGAACTGACCCCTGGGAGACACAGGGCAAGGCTAGGGATATTCACATTTTCACTGCTGGAGAAAGCACACTTGGTGGGGCACTTTTCATGCTGGAGGGGTGTGGGGCGCGGCTGCAGTGTTTTGGGCAGGTTCAGGCCTTGGACTGAGGAGAGGGCACCGTCCTCTCATTGCCACGAGCAAGTCCCAGCTGGAGGGCAGAGCCTTCCCAGCACAATTATAGCCAACAGCTATAGCTGTAAGCTTGAACCTGTGGTCCGAACACGTGGCCCCATGTGCCTGAGTGATAGAGTTCAGGTGCATATAGTTGAGTGGGACTGAAACCCACGAGAATGATGGAAACAACTTGATCATGCCCTTACTTTGCCTCGTGGCAGCATCTGCTATAAAATAAAGACATGGCTTGTGGGCGCGGGCGCTGTCCATCAGAGGGGCAGCGTCCCACCGAGACCCAGCTTTCATTCCCTTGTCTGTCTTTTCTTAATCCTTCATCGCCCCCACTCAGGGCCACTGAACCAGGCTGAGCTGGCATGAGTATTGCCATGGCCGTGCCGGCTCCCCACAGAGGGGAGAGGACCTGGGACCTGGGTATGCATTTCTCCAGTCTCTGTCTGTTGGTTAGCAAACCTCAGGGACTCCTGGGTAAACACCGAAACTGCCCATATGTGGAGGACAAGGGGAGACTGAAGAAAGAAGGGGATGCCTGTCAGGACCAGGGTGGCACCCACACCTGTGCTATCTGCCAGCAGCTGCCTCCTACGCTGCCCTTCCTAGGCCAAGGCCAGAGGGCATCTCTGTCCAGAGTGGACTCCAAGCCTCACCCCTACTTCCCTAGGGAGCAGCAGCACAAGCCTTATTCATGGGCAACTACGGACGAGTAGATCTCTGCTTCCAGCAACCAGAATCTTAACGGTTTATATAGAGGCCTTAACTGGGTTCAGCCATGTATCCTGTCCAGATGGCCTCCACAGCGCTCTGCTCCCTTGGGGCGGCGTCCTTGGGAGCAGTGCCCACTGCGGGGACAGTGGGCAGGCACACAGTGTAAGGACGCGGGGGTGAGGGAGAGAGGAGCCTGTGATTTCGGGGTCCAGCTCGTAAGTGCCCTGTCTTCTAGATGACCATTCCAACAGTCCCCTTTTCCTTTGCTGATGCTGGTGCGCACTCTCTGTGTGGTGATAAAGCACAGCCCTGCTGCCCCTGGTACAAAGGACAGCTGTCCTGTGTGCACCTCTGGTCATTGTCCCAATGGGGGTTGGTATCTGGGACCCTTGAGCACCACCTGACTGCTGCTAAAGTGACAGTCGAAGTGTAAACTAGGTCCCATCTCACAGTGACAAGGCAGGGCCTGGGAGGGGCACGTGAACAGAAGAGCAACAGGATACTGCTTTGGCAGGAGGAAGGCTTGCAGACGAGGCTCATTTGCAGAGCAGGGTGGAGAAAGCTGGGTGCGGAGCAAGGTAGGGGTGACAGCCGTGCTGATCCCTCTGGCTCCCCAGACAGCTCAGGACTGGCAAGCGCCAGGCACAAGGGGCAGCAATAACACGAGAACCTGGAGGAGAACTTGGAGTAAAGAAGTCTAGCCCACGGGTCCTCCAGCCCCAGGCCTTTCACAAACACCAGGAGTCAGGTGCCTTCACCCAGGAAAAAGGAAAACCTCCAATAGAGACGTCCATAGTTTTAGTGACCCTGCATCTTTGCTACTGTGTCCCCACTAGGGTGGCAGTTGACAAAGCACATATCCCGCACCCCCGCACCCCCGCCCCCCGCCCCCCGCCTCAGTTACCACAAGTTTCTGAGCAGCATTTGACCCTTCAGAGTTATATACATGACTTCACAATCCAGACATATCAGATACTGAGCAAAATTTACAACATGTGAGACCCCTATCAAAACAATTTTTAAAACTTGGCCCTTCCAGTTTTTATTAAATTCTCTCCTCCTCCAACTTAGCAGAGGCTACAGGCAGGGCATTATGCCCTGAACACAGCCCTCTGCAGAGCTGCCTGGACTGAGCTCAGCTGAGCAAAATGTGTTCCTCAGGCATTTACTTATTCACTTCACCTGCGTCTCAGAGTTCGCCAATGGAGAAAACATTGTTTCTCTATTCCGTACGACAGGGAAAAAAGAAGCAAGCCTGATGAAGAAGATTAAATAAACGAAGTTAAGGTGAGCTGAGGTGGGAGGAGGAAAACCCTGTTTCAGAGGCAGGGCTGCCCCCTCCCGTTGAGTCCCAGAGACACCTGTTCTCCTCATAAAGTTCCCCTGCTCTGATCAGGCCAGCTCAGCAGGAGGGCTGAGCTCATTATGCACTGCCCGGCTTTCATTCTCAAAGGCATTTTAATTAGATTCAATCTCAGACCTACGCATCCAAAATGTAGGCTTTCAGTTTTAAGTGATCAGAATCTCACACATTCATATGTACCTAGTAGGCCCTGTCTCTGCCCCTCTGTCTCTATGTCTCCATATGTAGAATATATAAAATATATGGTTACAATGACATACAGTAATAGATACTCACTACTATCCATAACCCCATGAGTTAATCACTAGCATTTCACTTTTGTTTGCTTCCTTTTCTGTCTGTCCTCTGAGGGTCTCATAGATCATGAACTCTACTCTAAAGCCTAGAGCCAGGGCAACCGAAAGAATTATTTTGTACCCTCACATTAGTCACAGCCTTTGTCCCACACCACTCTCCACGCGAGTCCCGCACGCACTCTGACTTACTGTACACATAGCGTCCTGATCTGCTGCCAGTCTCAGCAGTGGGACCCGTCCTGCCCTTACAGCATCTTGCTGCCTTTTGGGCTGGACACAGTGCCTCAGTCTCCTGATTCTACATCTGCGCTCTCCGGCTTCCCTCTAGTCCAGCGGTTCTCAACCTGTGGGTCGCGACCCCTTTGGGGGTCGAACAACCCTTTCACAGGGGTCGCCTAAGACCATCCTGCATATCAGATATTTACATTACAATTCATAACAGTAGCAACATTACAGTGATGAAGTAGCAACGAAAATAATTTTATGGTTGGGTCACAACATGAAGAACTGTATTTAAAGGGCCAGAAGGTTGAGAACCACTGCGAGTCTAGTCAAACCCCATTGCATCAGCTCCGGATCAATCCCTCACCTGGAGCCCTTAGCCCGGAATCTTCCTGAACTCGCCACAGCGCCTGCTCCTCCTCCTTCCCCCAGAGAATCATCTCGTCCTTAAAACGGGCTTAGCAAAACCAGCACTGCTCTGCATGCGGGAACGTTGCCAGGATCAGTGCGAATGTATGTATTTTGGATGGTGTATCAGGCAGCATCGGCATGGATTGTGATAGAAGTTTTAAAAATGTGTGCCACAGTGTATGAAGTCACTCTTTCAGGAAAATGTAGCCTGGAGCATAATGACTAAACGTAAGTGATGGTCAATTTAGGTGAGAAAATATTAAAACTTTGCTAAAAGAAGAAAAATTATGAATATTCTTAACAAGTCAGATATGATTTGAGAAGATAAAAGGTGTTCCCAGCACAAGATGTTAACTTGGCTCCTATTCACAGTGAGAAATAAAATAAATCTGACATATTTTTCTTTCTTTAGGCAGTGTTGTTTGTTCCCTAGTACCCTGACTTCACCCTGGTTGTTTTAAAACTGACATTTTAATTTAAATTTCTTGTGCACAAGTATATAAATAAGCTGGGCTTTCTAGTGCATACGGCATCACCACCAACCCCTCCCCATTTCAGCTAGAATTGCTGCATTGACTCCTGTATAATTCCTAGCCATCTTGCCCATCTTTTAAATTCTTAAAATTATAGCTAGAAGCCTTGTGGTGACTTTTGCCAACACCTTAAGTGCCTAATTAATTGGGTTTGAAAAATTGTATCTAGACTGGACATTCAATTCATTTAATTAAAATTAATGAATATCCATGGGCTGCTAGTTCAGAGGTGAGTTCCTGCCAAAAGGAAAATATTCTTCTTTTTGGACCAAGCCCCTGTCACAGTCAGCAAATGATTGTAGAGCTCTTCATCACTGCCAGTGATTACTCCACACCAGTCCCCACTATTGCCCCAGGGATTTGGTAAAAATAAGTAACCATTTATTGGCCATAGCTTGACACCCCAGATGGTATATTTCAGGGTGCTACAATAATGCTCACTCTTCTTGCAGATAATGAAATACTTCTGGGCTGGCTGGAAAGATTTATTTGAAATTGTGGAAAATATATGTTTTGGGGAAAAACAATGTTTTAAAAGCATGGATCTGAGAATGGAATTTTTGGACATTTTTAATTGCTTTTTTTGATATTCTTTGGAATCTAATCTTCACCATTTAAAAATTACTCCTGTGGTTCTAATTGAAAACATTATTTAGTGGAAGAAAATATTGAAAATAAATAATTTAATTATAACCATTAATAATGTAATTGTACCGTTATTGAATTCTTAGCTAAATAGTAATGATTTTCAACTCTTACTTGGCATAGCAACAATATCTAAGTGGGTTTCAAGGGAGTATAAATACATTTTTTAAATGGAAAAAAAATGTATAGCATGGCATCCTCCCTTACTGGACTATAAGACAAAATATATTAGAGGCACAAAATCCGTGCAAGAGCCTTGGCCCCAGCCCTGGCCGGCTGCCATGCCTGAGGGCCTCTGCCCACCCCCCCCCACTCCCCACCCCCAACCCCGCGGCTTTGTCTGGAAGAAAGGACATCTGGTCTAATTAGCATATTACACTTTTAATATATATATATATATATATATATATATATATATATATATATATATATTATATATTTTAATTTTTTTTTCTTTTCCCCATGGCTCCTATTTTGCACCTGGCTGTTGACCATTCACTTGCTGCTCAAATAAATAAAATGAAGAAAATGAGGTTGAATTTACCATTATGCTTATGAATTAAAGCACAGAGAAGCAAATGTATTCCCATTCCTAAATTTCTGAATGCTACAGATTTAAAGTGCATTAAGATAGACATGTTGGACTCCATCTAGTCTTGGAGCTGACTGTAAAGCCAAAATGCAATCACTATGGGTGCAGCTGGGGGAGTGCCACTTGTCACATTAATCTGGAATTGCTTCTATTCTGAAACAAACACCCAGACATTGTCCTTAGCTTATATGGTACATAACTTTCAAAGAGCTGTACTTGGATACCTACCAAGTGAAAAGTGTGAGCATAGCTATAGAAACACTCTCTCTGCTCTGAAGAATAAAGGCATATCATCTCATCAAAATTAAATAGAATGACATGGTTTTCACTAATGATGGTTTAATTAGTAGAAGCAGTTTCTTTAGAACAAGGGCATTTCACTTTGCATTCCTTTATCATATGCTGAAACTCATATTACAATACAATTCAATAATGCTAATAAGCCTATGTAAAATTTGGTGAAAAATGTTGAGCTTTGTTCTAGTCGCACTCCTGTCCTTAACATGTGTGGTTATCTGGAAGAAAACACTAATTTCCTCATTGTGACAAGTAGGAATTGAAGTTGCTGTCTTTCCATGGATACAATTGAAGATATTTTTGTTCCATCTTATTCAGGTGTAATCATGTTATTATTTTCAATTGGTTCAACATATATCAAACAAGCACCTATCTAGTTTTATGAGAAAATGTCCATGATTTCACAGTCACAAGGATCCTCTAGCAAGCATTATTTTATCATCTTTCTTATATAATCACCCTCTGCTACCGTCTTCTCTAGTATACAAGGACACATTAATACTCCCAAATCACCTCCCACTCTTCAAGGAGCAACCTTCCATGTGCTCTCTGTTCCTGACGGTCTTTGGAAAGTTCTCCACAGAATGTCCTTTATGTTGCCCCATCATTAGCTCCCTCAGTGGCCATACTCTTCCACCTGTTTGTCACATTTGATGCTGCTACACACAGCATTCAAGAGATGCTTTCCAATACCTCATTATTTCTCAGATTTTCTTTCCTTTTGCCACAGTCTAACCATAAAACAGCCCATATTATCTTTTGCTTTAAAAAATGAAACCTAATAACCCAAAAGTCTTGTAAAAGTGAATGCAATGCCTACTTTGCTTAAATTGCTTACACCTCTCAACTGCATTTATCCAGTAATATTGACTGGGTATCCACTATGAGTATGGCACTGTACACGGGTCTCTAGGCACAAGAATGATAAAATAGACACTAGCCCTGCTTTTCATGTGGGAAGGCATTTCTAGTCTTTTCCATTGTTATGGGAAATACATATTGATAGACATAATGGTCGCACAATACATGTTACAGGTAGGTACTCCTAAGGGAAGGGTCTCAGTTCTGTGGCAGCCCATCCGAGAGGAGCCTGACCTGATTGAACAAGCAGGATGTGAAAAGGGCCTGTGGTAGGAAGTAGCATGGTATGTTTTAGGAACTGACAAAAGAGGGTTTGTAAATATGAAAGAGGGGAAATTACAAAACATGATGTTGCTCTGTTTTATTAAGCAGCTGGACTTGCCATAGAAAATGATGTTCATCTATGTGTTTATTGGCACACCGATTCAAACATCAGATCTCTAAAGATACCATTGTCTAGGGTATCTTCTCATCAGAGTGGACAATACACCCCTCTCATACCTCATTTGTTCTTATGAATATGGACTGTTACCACTTATAAGATAAAAATAAAGCCTTTGGCTTGACAATTCCACAAGTTTCAAATTATCTATCTATCTATCTATCTATCTATCTATCTATCTATCTATCATCTGTCTATCAATATCTAAATGTTAGTTTGATCAGTGTTTATGTTTAGGAGGCTGGGGAATCATGGATAAACTAGTGGACAGATAAATTAGGTATTAACAATAGTCTCACAACTACTAGTAATGTTTGTTTAAGCATAGACATAGTCTTTTCCTGTCCACTGAGTAAGACAGAGTGAATGGGCATTTGGAGGACACAGGGAGCCATGGTTGTCTGGAGGAAGAGGCGCTGAAATGCTCTCCAACACCTCCTTCTACGATGGTCCTCAGAAGGTCTTAGCTCTTGATGATGCTTGTTATGTAATGACCTTCCTCACAGTGACCTAAGATTGGATTTTTTTCTCATTTGCATCGCTCTTTCAGAGACTATAGGTTTAAGGCATCCATGTCCTTATTTCCTTAAGGAACTCCCAAGTAATAGATATAATCAATAATTCTGAATATATAATTCTTGTAATCTTGACCAGGGTTTTCTTATCAGTAAAATGTTAGTAACAAAACTTTTCTTGAGTGAAAATATGGAACTTGCCTATTTATAGAATAAAATTTGTTTACAAGGGTAATTGCAAGTGTATCTTGGGAGTCTTGATACATGGTTAGTTCCAGTCCCCTAGATCAATCCATCAGTATTCAGGCTAACGTCTGAAACACATAAACATGATTTCCACAAACAAACAAAAATTCTAACAGTGCTGTAAATAATAATCTGCTCTCTACGAGCCAAAGTAAATTTCTCATTGACAATAATCTTTCTAAACAATTTCCCCAGATGATGGAATATGCAAAAGAGCTTTTCTTATGCCAGTTTAATTCCTCTATATATTCTCAATTAATTATATATCCTAATATTTACACAGCACTTTATCGCTTGCAAAATGATTTCACACTTACTCATTTATTATCTCTTTTCAAATTAACAAAACTCCTTGGTAAGATAGGTGGGAATTATAATTCCAATTTGAGGGTGGCAGAAGCGATTCAGTGAAGTCAGTAATTTGCCCAACATCAAACAAAAAGTGATTTGCAGAGCTAATAAGAGTCATCAGCATTTACGAAGCAACAAACACAGCCTGGCCAGTAAGATAGGTGCTCTGTCACCCTTTGCCTGCAATGCAAGCATCAATCTTCTAAGGCAAGTAATGCTGCCACCAATTAAATGATATAAGAGCTGGGGTTAACTCAGCTAAGTGGCAGAGCTTAGAACTAAACTAAGAGCATTTCACGGTGTCATAAGATAGTTTCCTCTCATTCACATTAGCTTCTTTTCTCCTCATTTAATAGTTATGCCAATGAATTTTTTATGATAGCAGAATAATTTGGGTTCATATTTTTCAGGTCAAATGATTAAACATAAAACAACTTGTAGTTGGTTCCTGGAGATTTTGGTGGACGATGTCTTCTTTTTAAAGTAACTCTTTTGAATAGTAATTTTCTGTCAAATTACCAATTTCGTCTCCTCCCCGCAGAGCAATTTAATGGGAGAGGCAGCATACGGCAGTGT
The DNA here is from genome assembly GCF_964212035.1 of Myotis nattereri. Lineage (NCBI taxonomy): Eukaryota > Metazoa > Chordata > Mammalia > Chiroptera > Vespertilionidae > Myotis > Myotis nattereri. Next base: position 14,111,567 of record NC_138079.1, read on the forward strand.
TGACTTAGGTGCTGCAACATAAATTAGCTGTGAATGTCTAACTCACACTCCTGTTTATTAAATCTTTTCTTCAGACATTCCTTTTAGCTGAGATTTAAATAATGGAGGAGAGAAGAAATCCCATGGAAGTTTCATGGTCATCAGCATCCTCATCATCAAATATTTCTAAGCACATCACAAAATTAAGAAGATAAAATTCCTTCTTCGTAAACGTAGTCTGGAAAGAGGTAAGTCTAAAGACGAAACATCCAGAATAAAGTTTACAAATAAAGTAAAGTTTTAAAGAATAATTTCAGCCCTAGTTGGTTTGGCTCAGTGGCTAGAGCGTCGGCCTGTGGACTGAAGGGTCCCGGGTTCAATTCTGGTCAAGGGCACATGCCCAGGTTGCAGGCTCGATCTCCAGTAGGAGCGTTCAGGAGGCAGCCAATCAATGATTCTCTCTCATCATTGATGTTTCTTTCTCTTTCTCCCTCTCCCTTCCTCTCTGAAATCAATACAAATATATATTTTTAAAAAGAATATTTCAGTAAAGAAATATTGTGGAAATGTTTGAAGGTAAACATTACACTCAAGATGTATCAAAGTTGTATAATTGACAAATCAGTAGCAATTTTTAGGAACAGGTTTGACACTTATATTGAGTAAAAATAAATAAAACTATAGATAGTAGAAAAGACTAGATTTTATTTCCCCCTGAGGATCAGACACACATATTGCATCTCCTGGATTTTTAAAGTAAGGTGCACAAAGGCTAAAAATGATCTTTTTGTTTTTCTTTCCATATCTTTGAGAAGGAGGTTTGTTAGGAAATATTACTTCAATTTTTGGTGTTAGTATGTTGATGCCATCACAAGATATATAGTGACATAAAACTAGATCACAAATTGGGGATTTTCAATTTGAAGGAATGAGTCACTCATGTGGGGATCCAAATGTAGTAAAAGCTTCAACAGCTAGAATTTACATCATACCAAAATATGATGTCATTCAGAACATTGGTCTTCAAGGACTTTTCCCATCTTAATTCCAATAAGCAGGAGGAAAACAAAGATAATTTATATATTTCCTAGTACTCTTGAATATTAATTTTGAAAAACTGTCCAATTTATGACTCTCATGTTCATATCTATTTAACCCATTATTCAAAAACACCTCCATAACTCATATTAAACAATAAGATTAGTGTTATCAATTCTGGCCAGGTTTGTTATTGCTTAGCTACGTGCACATTTTATTTCTTCATGTCGTGATTACCTCTTAATTCCTCTGGATTTGACTCTATTTCATGAAGCAAAATTAAGTTATTCCAGGCACAAGAGTTAATGGGGTCATTCTTCCACAAAGTCTGGAAAACTTAGTTAATATACAGGTTTCTGTATGTAGCACTGCCCTCTACTGGGTAAAGAAAAATCTGATGTCATTAATGGATTTCTAATTACTTAAGAGTAGGTTGGTAGAGAATATATGGAAAAAATAATCCAGATTTAACTACCCTGACACTTTTTAAGTTGAAGGAGCTGGAAAATATTATCACAAAATATGAGAATCTTTGACATCTTTGTATAGACATTTTTACTTCTTTATATTCTTGTTTTGAACAAATAGATTCTTTGGTTTGACCGAGATCCTTAGATCCCTTTGGGGCTTAAACATATGAAAGATAACTGGTGCCTTGTATTATAAACTACCTATGCAATGATTAAATTAAAGCCAGTTTGGCATTAATTTCAAGAATTTTTTATTTGAGCTGGTGCTCAGGAGGCAGGGAGAAAATACCTTTTGTTTATAACTTTATTTTGTGCAGAACTTCAGTTCTATTATGATCAGCGTACTGGTACATTTGGATGGTGATAGAATATTGGTTGCTTTTAGATATCCTTTCTGTAAGATATTAGTGAGGGCCTGTGGAATATATTTCTTTTTTTCTCCTTACTCTGTTTCAATGTAGGGCAGAAGTTTTATAAATTAATACCATACCTGATTATGTTAATTACCTTTCAATCCAAAAGACAAATGCTCAATACCAGTATCAGTGTGCTCATAAACATAAATTCTAAGTAATATTGAATAACTAAGTTTTCCAGACTTATTGGAAGAATGACCCCATTAACTCTTGTGCTTGGAATAACTTAAATTTTGTTTCATGACATAGAATCATGAAGAAATAGTTGCATCAATAAGTTTTAAAACATGATTTGGACCAAACTGGGAGAAATTATGGTCAGAATTTTATGGGAGAACATTGAAAGGTGGCATATAACACTTACGCAAGATATTTTTCTATATACTTTTAGTTATGTAAAATCTAATGAAGTTCATGTCTTTATTAATCTCACATATCATATTCATATATATTTGTCTCAACCAAACTTTCTGATGATACAGAATGGCAGTCAGTTCTATATCATATTCCTTTTACAGACACCTAAAATGATATTATATGGTACTTGATAGGTATACAACACATTTTTAAAAACTAGTTGAACTAAGATAAAATTGACACCCTCTTGTGAAAACTGGGGATACAACATAGATATCTTCCATCTAAGAGCAAAGGAGCACCTTAGGGTGTGGCCAAGATTCTTGAATTTTAACAAGAATCATTATAAATAACTAGAATGAGGAGCACCTTTTGAAAGAATTACAGTTATATCGTCTGGTCAGGAGTTGTGAAAGTATCACTCTTTGGAGGACAATGAGATGTTTGTTTAAACTCTTGCATTTTGAAATCTCATCGCATGGCTTTCTGTTGTCATTGAGAAATGAAAGTGAAACTTAGCTCAAATATGTTTGTCTAAATTTTATGGCAAGTGATTTATGAATGGCAATGCATTGATGTATTTATCTTTTCCTCTAAATTCTCAGTAAGTCTTTTACTCTCCACTCATATATTTAAAGATTCATTGTCTGATCCAGCTGGATATTCCTAGAAATTATCTTAGTACATAAAAAGTATTCAGTAATATTCCTGAATAAATGAATATCAGCAACTGCCATTATAATATGCTGATTTAGATGAGAAAAGGAATATTGATTCAGTATTAACAAGAAATCTCATGAATAAATTTGTAATCTATGAGATTTAGCTTTCTAAATTTAAATTATATTTATGTGAATGATTATCATCCAAAACTCTTAAAAGTAATTACATCAATTCTTCTCAGAAAGAAAATATCATTATTATTGAGAGATACCATCAAAATAATCTCTTTTAAAATTGTAATTTGTATTTTAATTTGTTATATAAATAAAGGATAGCAGAATTAATTAACTTTTTTGAATAGAAAAATAAATAGTGTAGGCACAATGGCACATCGTCTGGTAGCTTGGACTTATAAGACAGACACTCTGGAATCCAATCTTGGCGAGCGTAATAACCATGTGACTTCAGACAAGCAAATTAAACTTCTCAAATTTCAATTTCTCAACTGAAACAGGGATACTAATATTGCCTACTTCGTAGTATCATTGTGAACTCATGTATCAAGTACTTAGACTAGCAACTAGCAAATGCTATATATTATCTACAATAATAATATAATTATCATTACTGGTACAGTAGACTGCCTTCCCAGTAGTGAGAATTTAGCATTAATTGGCTTAGTAGGCACTTCTTTGTGGCACATATGTCTATCTGGTATAAATAACAGTTTGTTGCATTATTAACTAGATATGAATTATGAAGAATGTATCCCAGGGTTTTAATGACATCATTTACGCTTCTAATTAAGGAAAGTTGTATTGTAGCTTTTCAAGCATCTACATTTTTATTGCTGTGTTTCTCCTTTGTCAAGCTTCTGTTCAGTGCATGTCAGGATTTTGAAATTCTCAACAATGATGTTTCATTGCCTCCCATTATGACTGACATTACCCATGGCCAAATGGAAAATCTGGAAGAACCAACTACTTGTGCACTATTAATACTTAAATGAAAACTTTTCCATAACATTATAAAGTACAATTAAACTGAAGTAATGTTTAAGATAGACTTAGATACATATTAGAGAACAAATTTTAAGGTTGACACTATATAAAGACCTCATATGAAATCATACATTAAATTATATTTATTCAAATAGTAATGATCTTCAATTTGATTTTTTTAATCGTCACCCAAGGATATGCTTATTTATTTATATATAGAGAGAAAGGGGACACACAGAGAGAGAAACATGGATGTGAGAGAGAAACATCCACCTGTTGCCTCTTGCGTGCACCCCAGCCAGGGATCTAACCCAAAATCTAGTTATGTGCCCTGACTGGGAATGGAACAGCAACCTTTTGGTGTACAGGATGCTACTCCAAACACCCAGCCAGGACTTGAGATTTTTTTTTTAAAAAATTACTAACCTTATTTATATCAAATACAAACTTTATCAATTCTTAAAAAAATTAAAAGTTTTCTAAGAACCAAGAGCCTAACTTGTATGTACTTAGAGAAACCTGAGGAGGTGACTTGATTGTCCCATGCAAGCATACAGGTATCTTTCTCCTGATAGAAGGCAGCTGTTAGCTGCTATGGCGAATGAGAGTTCACCCCTGAGGCTCACTGCGCTGGGCCTGCTGAATCTGGATTATAATGCCTGGACCGCCACCTTCTGCACTGAGTCTGCACTGAGAACACTCCACAGTCACGTCTTCCCTTCACATTCTCAACCTTTCCTTTGCTTTTCCATTCCTGCCGGGGTCCTGCCCCAGCAAGTCCAGGGGTCCCCAAAGGTGTAGACGGAGTCGGCGAAGAAGGAAGGACATGGAGACAGTGTTCAGTTGATCAGCAGCCTAGCCGGGATCTCCAACCAGGATCTCCAACCAAGTTCTGGTCTGGATCTCCAGCCAGGTTCTGTGTCCATGGTCTCTTGCTAGGTTCTCCAGCCAGGTTCTCCAGGTTCTCCAGCCAGGTTCTGTAGCCATGTTCCCTCACTAGGTTCTCCAGCCAGGTTCTGTCCAGGTTCTCCAGCCAGGTTCAGTCACCAGGTTCTAGTCAGGTTCTCTTGCCAATTTCTGTAGTCAGGTTCAGTCCAGGATCTTTTGCTATGTTCTCTCGCTAGGTTCTGTGTCTAGGTTCTGAGGCCAGTTTCTGTCCAGGATCTTTTGCCATGTTCTCTCCAGCGAAGTTCTTCTGTCTCTAGAGAACGTTCTGTGTAGGTTCTGTGCCAATTTCTGTCTCTCTCTCTGTCTCTTGCTGTCTTGTTACATCTGTATTTATACCAGTTGATTCAATCCTATCAATCTCTATTCCAAAGGTTAGGGCGTTTCTTATCTCCATTCCAGGGAGTAAAGATTATGTAGCTTAAGCATGATTGTTCATAGTTAAAGTGATTAATTACCCGCCTGGCACTTAGTTAAGGGGTTTTATTCCCTCCCTAACTTCAGGGGAAAATCCCTACCTGGGGAAACAACCTTTCTCAGAGACCTTGGTTAAAACACATAGTGCCAAGAAGGTGAGCAAACATATTAAGAACAGTATGCCATATATGCCAGGTCCCTTGAAACAGCAAGCATGGACCAGCTCCCGGCACATTCCTTCTCTTTGCTTCTTATTGTGTTTCTTGGTAAATTGCAGCTACCTTCCTAGTCCCAGTATGTTGAAACTTTGGCCATTTCACTGGTTGATTATGTTAGTCGGTAGGATGAATTCTCCTCAGCCAGCAAAGCCCAGGGAACTGGACTTCTGGCTGAGAGGCCTGGGAGATGGTGCATTCTCACAGGGAATGGCCAGTCACCTAGATGGCATTTTCTGTCTCATTGCAACTTCCACCAGAAAGGTGGTCTCCTGGAAGGAAGATCCCTTGGCTATTGTTACAGAAAAATGGAGGCGGAGGGAAAGGGGTAAGTTCTTTATTCTCTTCATCTTCCCCCACATGATTTAATTTTCCACATTGTTCTGAGGCGTAGGTATTGCAGATGCGTTTGCATTTTAGACTCCACATGTGGGATTTTTGGAAGAAAGTAGTTTGAGGATGTGAAGCCTGATAAAAAGAGACCCAGGGACTTGTAGAAAGCTGGAGCAGATGTAAAAATGGGTGCAGGAGCCTGTGGTTTCCCATCACTCACCTTACAACTGCGTAGGCATCTGCTTCAGACATCCCAGCAGGTGCTATCTCTGGACAGTGGAACCTATGCTATTTCTTGTTCTCACTCTTCATATTGTCTTAATTTATATGCTTCTTTAAAAATACATATTTGTATTGATTTCAGAAAGAAAGGGAGAGGGAGAGGGAAAGACAGATAGAAACATCAATGATGAGAGAAAATCATTGATTGGCTGCCTCCTACATGTCCCACACTGGGGACCGAGCCTGCAACCTGGGCTTGTGCCCTGACTGGGAATTGAACCGTGACCTCCTGGTTCATAGGTCGATGCTCAACCTCTGAGCCATGCCGGCTGGGCTACATGCTTCTTGATAGGAAATTACTCTTTTCTTTCTCTATGGCCTAATAGTATAGATTTCATAAGCTGTCAGCTCAATATTTTGTTGATAACATTTCATCTGGAAAACTTAAAATATCATTCCCCTCCCCCCGAAAAGAATAATTTATTTTGAAGTGGAGAATAAATATGTGTCTTTGTGAAGTTGTTACAGAAATCAATATTAATAAATAAAATACAGTAATCGAAGGCATGTTCCTTCAAGAAACTGAATGATAATTCTCTAACTTTATTTCCTCAAGCCGTTCTCTACTACACAAATTGGAGAGCATATAAAATTTAGGTCAATTTACCTTCTGCTCAGCAGGAATACAATTGCAAAGTTCTGTAACTTACAGAAAAAAAACCCACACTTTCACATTTTCTTTAGGAATCTCTCAATTATAAACTTTTATACTTTCCAATTTATGGTTGGAATCTCATTTTCTTTTTGTGTGACTTGAATATTTCCTCTGCTCTACAATTTATTTTCAAAAAAGGCTTTTGGAAACAAAAGTTATATAAATATTTATAAGTAACACTAGAGGCCCGGTGCACAAAAATTTGTGCACTCGGGGGGGGGGGGGGAGAGGGGGGTCCCTCAGCCCGGCCTGTGCCCTCTCGCAGTCTGGGACTCCTTTAGATAACGACCTGCTGGCTTAGGCCTGCTCCCGGGTGGCAGAGGGCAGGCCCAATCGCTAGGTGCAGCCCCTGGTCGAGCTCAGAGCAGGGCCGATTGGGGAGTTGGGGCGCCGCCCCCTGTTATGCACAGAGCAGGGCAGATCAGGGGGCTGGGGCGCTGCACCCTGTCACACACAGAGCCGCAGGGCGATCAGGGGGTTTGGGCGCTGCCCCCTGTCACGCTGATCCCGGTGCTGGGAGGCATATTACCCTTTCACTATATAGGGTAGAGGCCCGGTGCATGGGTGCCTCTTCCTTCATCATTAATGGCAGGGTAGCAGGCAGGGAATCTTTTTCCAACTTCAAACCCTTTTCTACTTTCCGCCTTTCCTTTAAATGATCTTTGTGATTACCTTCAGCCCACCTGGGCAATCCAGGACAATCTCTTTATTTTATGCTCAGCTGATTAGCAAACCCAATGTTATCTGCAACTGCAATTTCCCTTGCTCTCCAAGTAGCGTTCTCACAAACTCCAGGAATTAGTGTGTGGATATTTTATAGGGCCTTTGCTAGTAAACAATTAGCTATTTTAATATGTTGTAATGATTTTTGTGGGATGATTAGGTTATGTAATGCTTTTTTTAAAATTAAATTTATTGGGATGGCATTAACCAACATGGACATGTTGGTTTCAGGTGGGGGTTTCTATGTTACAAGATTGGTATATTGTACCCTGTGCCCACCACCCAAAGTCAAATCTTCTCCTGTCTCCTTCTATTAGCATCTCCTTCTCCCTCATCGCCTTCCCTCTGGCAACCACCACACCGCTGTTTGTGTCCATGTTTCATATCCCACATATGAGTGAAATCATAGGATTCTTAGCTTTTTCTGGCTGACTTATTTTACTTAGCAGAATGCTCTCAAGGTCCAGAGAGGACTGGATAAAGATGTGATACATGTAATGTTTATTAAGAATGTTTAACAAGAAAAGCTGACTTTTTTTCCCGTCTCCTTTCTATACTTTTCTCCTTTTTCAAAAATAGTGTTGCCTTTTGAGACTTTCAGAAAAGTTGAGTCAAATCAATTTATCCTGTGCTCCAGATTTTCTTCTGCTTTGCAGAGAAAGCCCACCGCCTTCATGAACAGGGCTCGCTGGGCAATTCCTCCCTAGTCATTCACTCACAAGATTTTCACTGAACGCTCCTCTAGTCCAGCTTCCCTAGAAGCAGAGCTTGAGATGCTGATTCTATTCTAAGCGATGTTCTGAGGGAGTGCTCTCAGAGGGGGGATGAGGGCAGTGCAACAGCTTAGCCAGAGGAGCTAGGCAAGAATGTGGTCTCAGCTGGAGGCTGGCTTCACTCTAATCCCACAGAGCTCTGAACCTGACCGAAGGGCTCCTTATCCTACCTTGGTTGGTGCAGGGTGAGCAGATATGTGTACTGCGTGTTAGTCACCATTGGCCAAGCTCTACATGTGATGAGTGTGCAGCCTCTGAGGTGAGGGAGAGAAAACCCCTTAGGTAAGGCGGCTGTTATCAGCCAACACTCACTGCAGGAAAATAACCTAATCAGTTCCATTGGATTCGACGCGGAAGGCTGGGGTGGAACAGATTTGGTGAGTCGGGCTGGGGACACAGTATACTAGTACTTAAGCTCCTATCTAAAATATGCAGATTCAATTTAATACGTTTGATGAACTGCAAATACGTACATATGTGTAACTGACAGAGAAACTACTGGGGTTATATTAAGTTTCCTAGGAAATGAAAAACAAAAGCAGATATCATAAAAAAAAGAATTCCTACTTTAGATTTTTGGATTACCTAAGCTGTTTACCCTTGACATCAAGATACTGCATCTTGTGGAGAATCAATTTAAGGCCCTGAAAAGCACCAGCTACATTAAAAATTAAAAGTATCAGCATTCTAAGATTTTACCACTCCTTCCTGCTCACCCAGAAAATTAATGAAATGTGGCAGCCTAGACATCTCAATAATGAATTAATTCTACATTAAGGATTAGCTGTGCGTGTTTCTAAAATTTATCAAACAAGGAGCAATTTGATAAAGGGGAAAAACATTTCATCTGAAGCTCAAAGGACCGAGTTTGAGCTCTGTTTCTGGAATTTATAAACTTGGCAAGTGAGTAAGCCTTGGTTTCTTCATCATTAATTAGAGGTAAGAATAACTCTGTTTTCTTGCTCAATGTCAAATACTTTATAATAGTAGACATGATAAAAATGAGTCTTCTAGACCAGTGATGGCGAACCTTTTGAGCTCGGCGTGTCAGCATTTTGAAAAACCCTAACTTAACTCTGGTGCCGTGTGACATATAGAAATTTTTTGACATTTGTAATCATAGTAAAACAAAGACTTATATTTTTGATATTTATTTTATATATTTAAATGCTATTTAACAAAGAAAAATCAACCAAAAAAATGAGTTCGCGTGTCATAGGTTCGCCACTATATAAATTGATTTTTAGAGAGAGAGGAAGGGAGAGGAAAAGAGAAAGAGAAACATTGATGTGAGAGTGAAACATGGATAGGCTGCCTCCTGGATGCCTTCTGCATGGAGTCGAAACCAGGGCATGTGCCCTAACTGGCAATCAAACAGGTGACCTCTAGGTGCCAGGGGAGATGCTCAACCAACTGAGCCACAGCAGGCAGGGCAGAAATGTTTCATTTTAACATATTTACTTTCCACAAAATGCCAAAACATTTTATTTAAATATAGTACTTTTAGTTACTAAAATATTGAGAACTCATTCATTTATTTGAATTTTACCTGAACTTTAGCAAGTACTGTTTGCAAGGTTGGCCCTTGACTGACATGTGAGAATTTGTATTTCTGGAGGGTTCTCACAATTCTCTAATAAGAATGATTCACTGGCCTAAACTGTTTATGCAAATAATTGATTTATGCCGAAGACCTGCTTTCTTTCTCAGAGTGTAATCATTTCATACATGCTGGGAAGATCATGTCTACAGGAACAACTCAAATACAAACCATGGGCACTGAGTTTGCCATGCGCTTCCCTGGCAGGCAGCATTCCACATGTGTCCTCAGAACTTGCTGCTGGGGGAATGAATCTCATCCTGTGAGACTCCGCTGACTGAGGACTCTTGAAAGATTTGCCTGGTTTCCTCTAGACATCGCTGTATGCACCTTTTCTCTGCTGATTTTGCTTTATATCTTTTGCTGTAATAAGTTACTGTTGTGAGTATGACTATATTCTGAGTCCTGGGGTCCTCCAAGAAAACCATTAACCTGGGAGGAGGGTTGGTCTTGGGGACCCCTGGCACAGCCCAAAATAATTTTTTATCTTAATAGCAGTGGGGTTTCCCAGGCAGTGTGGTTCAGTATTGAGTGTTGACCAATGAATCAGGAGGTTATGGTTCCATTCCCAGTCAGGGCACAAGCCTAGGCCGCTGTGGGCTCAGTCCCCTCTGGGCATGCAGGAGGCAGCCGATCAAGGATTCTCGCTCATCATGGATGTTTCTGTCTCTCTCCTTTCCCTTCCTCTCTCTGAAATTAATAAAGACATAAAAAAAATAGGAGGGTGGTTTATGTGAGTGTATTAATTTATCAAAACTGATTGAATGGAAAACTCAAGAGCTGTGTATTACACTCAAAATTATCATGTGGAGAAAATGATCAATAAAAATATGAAATTATGTTGGATGTTAATTTTTAGTTGTGTGCTCCATCAAAGGAAGTACTGTGGTGACATGACAAAGGACAGTGCAACTGCGAAGAATTACAAAGACAGGTCATTGCTTCCTCTGTAGAATAAATGAAGTAGCTCTGGAAGGGACCTCTGCCATTTTTTCAACCCAACCAAAGCCTGGAAACGATAGCATTCTGGCGGTCCCGAGAGACTTGCTATTCTATGCGGCCCTGTGATTATTCAGAAAAACAGCGCTACATTTGATTAAAAGGCATTTTCAAACTTTTTATTTTTTAGGTGAAGAGAAGAGGGCTTAGGGATTGAAAGACATGGCCTGATTTGATTCAGACTCTTCCCACTACTTTTCCAGCCGCCAGATGTTGGCATGTTGTCCCAGGCAAGCCAACCTTTCAAGTGGACTGAGCCTTTCTTGGTATTCCATGGGGAGCTATCTAGCTTTCTGGCATGAGATTCTTCTTCGCAAATACTGAATTAAACTAAGAGGCTATTCTAGGATAGGCTGCACAAGAGTTTATACTAATAGGGATTTCAGTGGGACACAAAAAGGTTCTATCATCAAAGAAAACGGGAGTCTTTGCTGCAGCAGTTTTCAGAGACAGCAGTGTGTTGGTATGAAACATGACCGTTCAAGACAGAGAAAATAATTTCGTATTTACCAAACCTTATTTGTAGATAAAACATTCCCCCCCCCCCCCAGGAAATATTTCTCAAGTACAGAGTTATGTGGGTCCTGTTTGGACTATTTTTCTTGAAGAAAGATAACACATTCTGAAAGGAAAAAATAATTGGCCTTATTTCTGGTGTTATTAAAACTCAAAGCCTAAAATACATCATGTACATTTGAATAAGAAGTTATATACTGAATTTAACAGTTACATAATAAAATTATGTCCATGGGTTATGCATATATGCATATATAAGTTATTTGGTTAGTCTCCTCCCACACACCCACCACCCAGCTCTGCATTCCCTCTGAGATTCATTAGTGCTAACTTAAAAATAAAATTTTTAGTACTCACCAGAGGACACATTTTTATTGATTTTAGAGAGAGATAGAGGAAGGGAGGGAGGGAGAGAGAAAGAGAAACATTGATCAGTTGCCTCCTGTACTCTCCCTGACCAGGGATCAAACCTGCAAACTGGTTATGTGCCCTGACCAGGAATCAAACCCGTGACACTTCAGTAAATAGGACGAAGCACTAGCCAGGGCAAGTGCTAACTTTTAAAGTTAAGCAAGGCAATTGAGACTCTAAATTGTAATACAGAGTTGATTTTTCATTTTACTGATTTGTCTTAGTTTTAACAATGAAGGGTAGAGGTAGGTTTTGGTAGTCCTGGAAACTTCTCTTTGGTGTGTATGGTTTAATGAGGAATATGCAGGTGTCAAATGGGTAACAATAAAGAGGTCTTTTCCTGCTGTCTTTGCTTAATTAGGGTTCGTATATCCAGATGTTATCTACTGGTATGTAAGGCGTTTTACACACTTGCCGGGAGCCGGTCCATGCTTGCTATTTCAAGGGACCTGGCATATATGGCATACTGTTCTTAATATGTTTGCTCACCTTCTTGGCGCTATGTGTTTTAACCAAGGTCACCTCTCCAAGAAAGGTTGTTTCCCCAGGTAGGGATTTTCCCCTGAAGTTAGGGAGGGAATAAAACCCCTTAACTAAGTGCCAGGCAGGTAATTAATCACTTTAACTATGAACAATCATGCTTAAGCTACATAATCTTTACTCCCTGGAATGGAGATAAGAAACACCCTAACCTTTGTAACAGAGATTGATAGGATTGGAATCAACTGGTATAAATACAGATGTAAGAAGACAGAACTTAGAAGACAGAACCAAGAGAACAGAACCTAGACACAGAACCTACACAGAACCTAGAGACAGAAGAACTTTGCTGGAGAGAACATGGCAAAAGATCCTGGACAGAAACTGGCCACAGAACCTAGAGGCAGAACTTAGCAAGAGAACCTGGCTGAAGAACCTAGAGAGAGAACCTGGCTACAGAACCTGGATAGAACATGGCAAGAGAACCTGACTAGAACCTGGTGACTGAACCTGGCTGAAGATCCTGGACAGAACCTGGCTGGAGAACCTAGCGAGGGAACATGGCTACAGAACCTGGCTGGAGAACCTGGAGAACCTAGCTGGAGAACCTAGCTGGAGAACCTAGCAAGAGAACATGGACACAGAACCTGGCTGGAGATCCTAACCAGAACTTCGCTGGAGATCCTCAACAGAACTTGGCTGGAGATCCTGGCTAGAGATCCTGGCTAGGCTGCTGATCAACTGAACGCTGTCTCCCTGTCATTCCTTCTTCGCCGACTCCGTCTACGCCTTTGGGAACCCCTGGACCTGCTGGGGTTGGACCCCGGCACACACTACTGAGGAAGAACATGAATTTTACAGCATTTCTTAAGTGATGTTTTTAATTTAAACCAGCTCCCTCCAACCCCACCCAATTGTTATATAGAACATTGTTTCAGTATTTTACCAAATGGAAAACTCTAGAACCCAATCATTTTGTATAAACCCACATAAAAATTTTTTAATCTAAAAACCAGATCATCAATGGATGTTTGAACAAGACTCATGAAAATTCAGTTAGTGTTGTATATTAGACAAACAGAATAAATCGAGAAAAATAATTTTTTCTTACCAGAAAGCATCAAAAGTTAGTAAGAAATGACAATCTACATTAGAAATGTAATAACTTAGAGATGTCCTGCAAAGTAATGGCTGTAAACTACCAAGTTTTAACATCATATATTAGTCTTATGATCTTTGATGATCCCATGATAAAAGGAAACGGACCACATAACTTTTAAGCAAATTGCTTATTTATGACACAGTGTATATTTTGAGCATAGTATTATCACAAATCTACTTTAACAATCATATTTATGTAATTCCTAAAGTTTCAAAGGTGTATAGTTTTCATATTTTATTACTGCTTTTTAACCTTCAAAAAATCAGTTTACATAAATTTTCATGAAGGCGAGAGCTGTGGATTTCCAGGGATTTATAGAATGATTATGTCAGTGGATTTTAATGATCACAAAAAGGGGACGTGATGTGTAAAATTACCAAAATGTACCAATTTGGAGCTCACAGAAAACCATGCAATCTATGATATATGTTCAATTTACTAATTCTTTCTAGAAACTTGCAGATGCGTGTGACACAGCCATTGGCTTCATATTTAAGGAATTGAAATACCTGAAGCTGATGATCCAGACACTGCCTAGGCAATGCTTAACTCCATTTGATAATTATGCATTGAGAAGTGATTATGTAATTTAGCAATTATGGAAATTAAGCTATCTTAATGATGAGACAGGTGATAGATGACTTTGGGTGACAGACTTATTATATTACTGCCTAGCTTATAACTGCCTGTAGACAGCACAAATTTTCAACATGATACTCATCAGCTTCTTTTCCAAGCAATGAAACTTGCAATATACTTCTGCAGTTGGTTAGACATAGATTGAAACCCCACATGTGAAGGTAGACACAATCTCTCATTGCTTCTCAATACGGAAATAAGCTTGTATTCTTGTTATTAATTGTGAGAGAAACTCTTTCATCCAACATTCCATTTATTTGATAAGTTACAGCGATATCTATGGGCCTTCGATAGCCTGTCTGCTGCTTGGTGAAAACATCTCTACTACCTATTGGATGTGTAAGTCCTAGAGGTACTAGTCACTGCATTGGCAAATGTATAAGATTACTGCTACCCAATAACCAGATTAGAGTTCTCTTCTGCCTAATACCTATGATGAATATTAATTCAGTCAAAAGATCCTAACCTAAAGAAGGAAAACGATTATGTTCGGAATAACTTCATATTAATCAACTGCACAATGTGGTTACAGGCACATAAAAATATTTTAAAAGAATGATGTAGTTAGGCAAACGTGTTGTATTTAAACAAGAGTTTAAGACAATGCATCAATCTTTTAACATCAGCAAAGTGGATCATAAAATCTTTACTCAAAATCTATGTAGCTATTCTTATCAGGGACAGTGACACATTGAAATGCATTATTGTGCACACATGCAACTGGATGATTACAGATGGATCAAGAGCCAACTCCTCTGTAAAGGTGTATTTTCCTCTGTGCTCACATATTATGTGATGCATAATTTAAAATGTAGGACTTACTACACCAATTTTTGATTATTGGTTTGGCTGTTTTCCTCCATAATTACATTGTGAATTACTCAGAGAAAGCCTTACTTCTAATATTTTGTTTGTTTGTTTGTATTTCAGCAACTAAAACAGTGCCTGGCATATAGAAGGTCGTATTTATTTATGTAAATAGAAAAATGGAAAGACAGATGGATAGTGATAAAAGGGTCAACTGTCCATTGCAATCATAAATATAGAAGCACCTAATAATAAGATTTAAAAAAATGTCTGGCCAAAGCGAAAGGGTTAAAGGTGTAAGTAGGTGATAGATTGAAAGTTATTCAGCAAAACATTAGCAGATTGAATTCAGCAATATGTAAAAAGTTAATAACATAATGATCAAGTCAATATTGTTTATCACTGAAATACAAGTTTGATATAAAATTTGAAAGTCAATGCAATTTACTTTATTAAGAAAATAAAGAGGAGACACTGTAAAATCATTTCCATAAATGTACAAAAGCATTTGAAAAAAACACTCATACTTCTTCATAATAATAAAACTCTCAGTTAACTACTGAAAGCAGCAAACTTTCTGAATATAATAAAGGCCGTAAGGCATCCAAACGTCTAACATGATTAACAATAGTGGAGTATTTACCACTTGCTCTTAAAATAATAAACAAGGTAAATGCTTCCTCTTACCACTTATGACCAATATTGTACTGGGTCTTAGCTATTACAATTCGGTAAGTAAACAAAATAAATGTTATAATGAGGAAAAAGGAAAAAAATAAAACTGTTTATTTGCATATGACACAATTGTTTAGGTAGAAATTTCTAAGGAACCTGTAAAATAATTATTAGCACTAACTAGTAAGTTAAGGTATAAAGTTGCAGTATACAAAACTAGTATGTAAAAAATAAATTTTTTTGTAAACTAACAGCAAAAAATAGAATATAAAATTAAATAATCTGTTCCAAATGAAATAGTTTTCAAAAACATAAAATGCTTAAGGAATAAACTTAACATTGTACAATAAAAGTAATATAATACTGCTTATGGGAATTTTAAAAAGACTTAAAAAATTAAATAAGCTGTGTTCACAGATCAGAATATGCAATGTCGTTTTTCTGCAATTTGATTCATTCTATGCACTCTCAATCAAAGGAGCAGTGAGGGGTTTTTTTAGATGTAAATGAGCTAATTTTAAAGTTAATATGTAAATGCAAAAGGCCTGAATATCTCAAGCAATTTTAAAAATAACGGAGTTGAAGCCTTATACTATTTGACCTCACACTTATTTTGAAGCTGAAGTTATCGAGACTGCATTACTGGCATAATAAATGACAAATAAGTGAAATAGAAAAGAGAACTCAGAAATGGATCCAGACTTGTAATTTCATGGGTGTGTTTTTCTGGGGGTATTGTTTTTAGAATTTTTTAATTTACATATTGTTATTGATTTCAGAGAGGAAGGGAGAGAGGTGGAAACATCAATGATGAGAATCATTGATAAGCTGCCTCCTGCACATCCCCTACGAGGGATCGAGCCCACAGCTAGAGCATGTGCCCTTGACCACAATCGAACCTGGGACCCTTCAGTCCACAAGCTGATGCTATATCCACTGAGCCAAACTGGCTATGGACTAATTTTATGTTTTTAATATGAAAATGCCAAAGGAATTCAATGCGGGAGGGGTGGGGGTATTAAAATCTATTAAACAAATTTGACTGAAAACATTTAGAAAATAAATGAACACTACTTTCCATAATAGATGAAAATACCAAAATAATAACCATTTAAAATGATTCCTAAATCCATCTATCTATTATCCATCTATCCATCTATCCAATCTATGTACATGTTGCTTCCACCAGAATGTCCAATCTATGACTACAGAGACTTTGTCTCTAATTGAGGGCTGTATCCATACCTCCTAGAAGAGTGCTTGGTATCTAGGAGAAGCTAAATAAAATTTAAGTGGGTATTGAATAAATGGTAGTTCACTTTTCTATAACTTCATCTCAGTGAACAATCTGTTTTCTCAACTCTTCATTTTGTGAAATGGACTAGTAGTTTTCAGCATAACATGAACAGGTAAGCAATACTAGTACATTTAAAAAATACATGTAAAGAACACCAAGCTCAGAAAATAGTAAGTGTACTGAGTATATAACAAATTTTAAATTCTATTAGTAGCTATCTCTTGTTCTATAATAACTTTATCAACAACACAGTCAGAATCTCTCCTTGATCACATAAACACAGCTAACTCTAATTACCCAAGATGAGGAGATATGAGAGTAGAATGAATTGAAATTCACAAGTGATTCCCTAGTCACATTTAGCTCAGTATATTAAATGTCTCTACTTCCTAACCTTTAACTAGAGCTGTTGGCAGTTAGGAACGTGTACCCACTGCTTTGAGCCCCTTCATCCTCAAGGAGCTGAGAAACTACGAAATGCGTAAATGACAAACAGGAGGAAGAGGTGTAACAGGGGCATTTGGGATCCACAGAAAATCTCTACATAATTAAATATGCAATAGAGTGAAAAAATTCATGTCATAAGACTTATTTTTAACCACCTTGTATTTCTGACACTTTGCTACAAACCTTAGCATTCTATCATTTAATGTTTTCACACTTTTCTACCCAGTTATTGTAAGTACTTTGGAGATTTCATAAAATCACGAGACATGACTCCATATAGATAACGGTGCATTAATTGTGTGAGAGATATTGGGGTATCTTTCAATTTATGGAGTCAAGTCGTCTTTATTTTAAACAAGTTTCTTTGAATTATATCATTTGGTCTTATTTATTTTGTATTCACCAAGGACACAGTTAAGCATATATTGAACCTATTTTATTTGTGTGTTTCTTTGTATTTCACAGACTTTCTTATTCTCCTCTGCCAGGTCTTTTTCAAAAGAAGCACCCTTTCTCCTTGTCACTCTTCCAATGTGACTAGAAGTTTTCTGACGGTTTTATATTTTGATTAGACTTCTTTCCTGAGCTCTGGCTTCTTATGTTAAAAATCCCTTTATGTTGTTTTCTAATGTCCTACATGAGCCTTTGTTTTGAGCTCTGTTTACCGAGATCATTTTTATTATTGTTTGACTCTATGAGGATTTGATTAAGCAATCTGTCTGGCTCCCTGACAAAGTACACTTTTTCTTTCAAATGTGCCTTGATTTTTATTTTTTCTGTTCACTATCATTTCTTCCTTACAGAATACCTATACTAAGCTTCAAGTCTAATTTCTGTTTCATTATTTGTATTTAAATGGGAGGAATTCTTATTAGAACAGGTATCAAAAAATAAGAATGTACAGGAATGCCTGCAGGAAGGACCCACGCCTTTCATGAAAACCTAGTATAATGTGAGTGTGTCTGCGTGATTGGTCAGGCTGAGACGGCATGGGACGGAGAGATCATGGAGGCAGAGATATTGTCTGCTGTGTTCATTCACGACACCCAAAAGACGAATGCTTGGCACATGATGCGCATTCAAATAAGTATGTATTGAGTGAATAAAGTGAGTTAGCTTTGGTACATTTCAGCTGACCAAGATTAGTAGTGCAGTGCTGTGCACAACCACCTGGGGTCTTCCTTGCCTTGTGGTTTGCAAAGTTGACTCATCCAGAGATTTCTAGACTCATACTCGCCTCCCTAAACATGCCATGCTATCCAACATGGTTCAGGGTAGGTCACATAACATTCTCTCTATTCAGGTCTTGTCTCAAACAACAGTTCTTTGCTATTATCCTTAGGATGAGGATGAGGCCACCTACGGGGGAGCTCTCTGCTCTGAGACTTTACTGAATTCTCTAAGCCAGGGATCCTCTCTTTTGTCCTCTACCCCTTGCCCACATATTCAACACCCTCGGCAGTTCCCCACAGATATTGTAGTTTTGGTTATAGGTTGCTCTCTTTTCCATTCCTTCTTAGTTTTCATTGTTTGCAGACAGGGGAAGGGTAAATATATTTTCTTTATAATCTTAAGGTTGTAACAACACCCAACTCTCCTACATTCTTTTTGGCATGTATCTCTATCATTTGAAAATGGTTTGAGATTATGTGGTTGTACATCCCAGTATCATAGGTATTGGAATTATAAATCTGATTGTATATATTGATAAGAGAGGAATGGCCTCAATAACTAACTTGATTTAAATATTTTCAGCAAGTGTGTATTGAAATGAACGAACCCCGAAGGGGTTGCCCCACATTACACTGCTGACTTACTCTTCCAGCCATCCTGAGCAAAATCAGAACTTAAATGAGATCATTAATGAGATTGCTCTAGTACCAAGTCTCTTGACAGCTTTTGCCTGCTGGGAAGTTTTCCAGGCTCAAATGCTCTAAGTAGTGGTGTCAGGTGTGAAACCATTGGGATTTCAGGCATTTGCTTAGTTTCTATGGGCCCAGAAAGGTCATTTGTCTATCTCACTACTGAAGATGTGTAGAGGATCATCTACTTATCTGAAAATCACAGTTACGATTGTTAATTGTTGTTGAAATAATTCCAACCTTATTGACTATACTTCTTTGTGACATTAAACAGAGGAGGAATTATCCTTAACCGGCAACACTGATGGTCTTTACTTCATACCGCTGAATGGAAGCATGATTTTTAAGCTGTACTCTAACTTCTATCAAGTTGTATTTTAAAATGTTGAAAAAATTACTGGTTATGTGTGTTTGTGAAAACATTTAGCAAACGTAAGAAGTCAGATTATAAAGAGCCATGTGTAATAATTAGAGGTTAAATATTTTCTGAGGACAATAAAAAAGTTAATAGTTTGAGGCTGGTCTCTACAATAACAGATTGGCAACTTGGAAAAAGGTTGAACTAAAAGCAGTTTGTAGGATAGATAATTATAGAGTGGAAGATAAAATGAAGGTAAAAAGCTACTGTGGTCACATAACATATTCTGGCTCTGAGTTAAGCAGTGGCAATAGTGATCATGAAGAAAAAGAATAATGATGGGATCACTGGACAAGAAGGAAAATGCTGAGGGTTTGGTGGTGAAGTGAACAAAGGAGGTTAGAAAGTGAAGACTAAAATACTAAAATAATGTCCAAGTTTTGGGCTTGGTTACTAAAAATATAGTGGCACCACCAACAGCAGATATCACAATGGCAGAAGAAAGGTGAACTCAGACTTAGGCTAATTAAGTTAGTGTTTCCAGGGACACATTTGGTTGAAACTCTGCAACAACGAAGCACACATGTAGAAGTGGGCTCTTGGGAAATACCGGGGTTGACTAAGAGATAGGTCACTTTGGGGTCAATGAAAACCAGAGGGGACTGCTGAGAGTGAGAAGAAAATGACCTAATGATGTAAGTGAAAGGAACTTGAGTATCTTTGTGGGGAAATAAAGCTCTTAATTCATATGAATATTTTCTAAAATAAAATTTAAGCATATATCTTCTATTTGCTAAAATTTGAACTCAAGTAGTTTGCAAGTAAGTAACCCTGATAAAATTGGTTAATAAATGTTCATAAATGCAATGTATTTTCAGAGGACAATATGACATTTGGGTAAACCCTGTCTGGCAAACATTGGGAAAAAGAAAATTATTTTTGGTGAAGGGAAGAATGGAAGCAAATAAGCACAGACAGGAATTTATTGGAAATTGTTCCAGGATGATCAAATTTAATTGACTGTAGGTTTGCTAGAATAAAAGGGAAAAGGAAATAAAGATGGAAAAAAAGATTTGGACAAAAAAAATGGAATTTAAACTTTGATATTTAGACATTAATTAGACAATATATATTTTTGTTAAATATTATAAATTTAAATAATTGTGTAATTTATTCTGAAAATTAGTTAACATTGTTTCACATGTAGGAGCAGAAAACCCTTTCTAGCATGCTATTTCATTCCATTTTAATACCACTATTTTAAAATCTTAGAATTGAGTTATAATCTAAATTCACTTACATAGAAATCTTACTTTGGCCAATATCATCATATTTATATTGAGAGGAGAATTCTGAATAGAGTTTTATTCCCCAGACATGGATTGGTTTAGTAGGGTAGATGGTATCATCAAGACCACTGAAGCGTCTCAAAAGCAATTTAACATGTTTAAGACACTGATGTTTTATCATGCAGAATAGAATACATCTTGGCTAGTTGTTCATTGTTTAACATTGAAATGCTGCATCACTTTTAGGAACTCCTCACACATTGTGTTTTAAAAATGCAATTCTATGTGAGCATATTTGAATAAATTGCTTATGTACTGTACTTATGGAAAGAATAGTTGTAATTCAAAGGGTGTCACATTTCCATTCTGGAAGCAATGAAATGGGAGTCTTGATAGCATAGTTTTTTGCCCCATAGGCTCTTTTTGTCTACAGGTTGTCACTGTAGTTCTATAATTAGGTAATCTGAAAAAGCATGTCATTTTAGCACAGAATATTAGACAGGCAGTATATTTGTTTGCACATTAAATCTTACATGATCTGAACAAAGCCTAAGGCACAACACTTGTGGGAAAAATACAATTGAACTCAATCAATGAAATGTTCTAAATGAATATAGACATGCATTTTTGAGTAGAATTAACATTTTATTTTAGATAACATCTATAAAATGAATAGAAAAAAAATGTAATCAGTTTGTTACTTAAGGTGTGTGATACAAGCTTCTTATTGCAGTGTATATAGGGTGTCCCAAACAAATGTATACACACTTTAATTGCTGATAACTCACTTAACTTTTATTCCTTTTCAATATTAATAAACACTAACTTTATAATCATTCAAGGTGTGTATACATTCTTTGGGATACTATATATATGTATATACATACATATATACATATCCCACATTCAAAGACCATTAAGTCACGTTGCTTACCCATATCTTCAGAAAAAAATCACTTCTACTGTTGTGGTAAACAACCTGCTTCCCTATTTATAATGGTCTGGTTCTCTAGCAACTTCAGTGTGAAATTATAGCTAATTTGCCTACACAAATGTAAGGTGGTCATAATAATCTGGCCACTCAGTGTATATATGTATACTAGAGGCCCGGTGCACAAAAATTTGTGCACTCGGGGAGGTGGGTGTCCTTCAGCCCGGCCTGTGTCCTCTTGCAGTCTGGGACCCCTCGGGGGATGACCACCTGCTGGCTTAGGCCTGCTTCCCAGGGGATTGGGCCTAAGCTGGCAATCAGACATCCCTCTGGCAGCCCGGCAGCCCTCGGGGGATGTCCACATGCCAGCGGGGAGCAGACCTAAGCTGCAGTCAGACATCCTTAGCACTGCTGAGGAGGCAGGAGAGGCTCCCACCACCACCGCTGTACTGGCAGCCATCAGCCTGGCTTGTGGCTGAGCAGAGGTCCGCCATGTGGGAGTGCACTGACCACCAGGGGGCAGCTCGTGCATTGAGCGTCTGCCCCCTGGTGGTCAGTGTGTGTCATAGTGACCAGTCATTCCCAGTCTTTCTGCTGTTAGGGTGAGTTTGCATATTACCCTTTTACTATACAGGATAGAGGCTTGGTGCATGGGTGGGGGCCGGCTGGTTTGCCTTGAAGGGTGTCCCGGATCAGGGTGGGGGTCCTGCTTGGGTGTCTGGCCAGCCTGGGTGAGGGGCTGATGGCTGTTTGCAGCTGGTCACACCCCCTTCAGGGTGGGGGTCCCGCTTGGATGCCTGGCCAGCCTGGATGAGGGGCTGATGGCTGTTTTCAGGTCAACCACACCCCCTTTAGGGTGGGGGTCCCCACTGGGGTGCCTGGCCAGTCTGGGTGAGAGGCTGAGGGCCGTTTTCAGGCTGGCCAGCGACTGAAGCTCCCAGCCTCTCCTTTTTTTCTATTTTTTTTTATTCTGGGATTTATTTACCTTCTATAATTGAAACATTGTTGCTGTCACTGGAGCTGAGAGCTGGCTCCAGCTCTGAGGCCACAGCCCGCTGAAAGCAGGTATCTGGGGTTTGTTTAACTTCTATAATTGAAACTTTGTTGCTTTCAGAGCTCAGAGCCTGGCCGCGGCAGGCGGGGAACCTTGGCTTCCTCCATCACTGGAGCAAGCAAGCCTCATGTTCACTTCAGCTGCATGGCTGTTGGAAGCCATCTTTGTTGGCAGTTAATTTGCATATCACCCCGATTAGCCAATGGGAAGCATAGCGGAGGTACGTTTAATTACCCTTTTTGTCTTTTATTAGATAGGAGATATATATATTCAAAAAAGAAAAAAAATATAAATAATTCTGATAATTTTCAAAAAATAATGCCATGATATTCTCAAGATGACTGTGTGCTATATGATAAACTTGTGCTGAAAAACACAAACATGTTCATTAAAGTCAGAAACAGAAAATTTGCTTAATATCTAATAGTTAATAATATATTTATTTTACGTTATTAAACATTAATCCATTATTTAAATTATTAAAATATTAGCAGCGAAATTTTGTTAGAAAAATAGGAGGTAAAATATTAAAATGGAATTATAAATGATATAAAATTCAAGAAATTGTACAAAATACTAACAAGTGATTTCAATGAATATATGGAAACAGATAACAAACAAAAATTATTAATATTTTTATCCCAGAACTAATCATTAGAAAGTGCCATAATGTTTTTCTTTTCAAGCATCTTCTCGAGAGCAGCACAAAGTGAGCGTATGTCTCACAGTACGTGTAAAACATTAGTATAAGTGCTTTATGCTGAAAATAGATAATGCTATTGAAGTCTTTAAGCAATCTGGGAGGATGCACCATCAGCAGAGAGAATCATCTACCACTCTCTGGGGATTTGGCTTACTAAAGTCATTAAAGATGCCATCATTTTTGAATGAGTCAGATAATTGTGTTTGGAGGAGTCCAATTTAGTTAATTTCATAATCATGAAAAACTTCCTTCCCTTCCCTTCTCTTTCTTCCCCCTTCTGGTCTTCCTCCTCCTCCCCTTCTCCTCTTTCTCTTCTTCCTCTTCTTTTAAACATCTATGATTGTTTAGTTGACTGGACCTCAGTTCTACCACATGCAGTTGTTTTGCAGGTGCTGGGACAGGTCCATGCACAGAGAAGTTAGAAAAATAATTTATACTCAGTTTGCATCTGTAAATGTGAACTTCTTATCTAATTGGGGAAAAGGTCAATGTGTCTTGCTAAAGCTGTGCCGGCATGAGAAAGTGATGAGGTGTAGCAAATTTAGGCAACAAACAAACAAACAACTATTTAAAAACAGTTATGTTTCTCTTGAATAAATTATATTTACCAAAAAGCTTAACTTGTTACATAATTTCTGAACTATTCAAATAGTTGCTTTACTTTGTAGTATATAAGTCTATGGAATAAATGCCTTTTATCTCTCACCCATTCACATGATCGAATATTATAATTAGGTGATACTTTAATTTTAAAAAAGCAAAATAATCAGGCATCTACCATTGATCTATTTATCCAAAGCCTAGATTATCGCTCAATCTTTGTTATAACTTGGCTATTTTTGCCCAGCATTTAGGGCTTATTATTTCATTAGGGGATGGTTATACGCCAATAATAATGCAGTAATGAATAGCTTCAAGGATCAATGTTAGCATTCTCTTAATGTAGTTTAAATGTCCCTCTCAAAGGCTTGTCTAGGAAAAGATTCACAGATAAATTATTTATTTTCTGGACAAAACTTGTTTCTTGTGATGGGACAGATTCAATAAATTATTGACATCACCTAAGGTAAGATTTCCAACATCAATCCTATTGATGACTGATGGTGACAAAGAGGGTTAATGTCTTACTAGTCTAGAGATTTAAGGAAAGTCTAACTGCATTTGCTAACCTGTTCATCAGGAATAATCCCAGCATTTCCATGGAAGACTAAATGATAGCCCCAAAAACATCCGCATCCTAATCTCTGGAACCTGTTACCCTCTACCACAAAAGGGATGTGATTAAGTATCTTGAGATGGGAAGATTATCCTTGATTATCCAAATGCAATAAAAAGTATCCTTAAAAGAGAGAGCCAGAGGTAGATTTGACTACAGCAGAGTAGGAGGCAGTGTAACTATAGCAACAGAAATTGTAGTGATGCAGCCAGGAGCCAAGGAATGTGGGCAGTTCTAGAAATGGAAGAAACCAGACCAGATTCTCCTCCAGAGCCTCTATTTGGATAGAACAAACCTCATTAAGACCTTTATTAACCCAGTGAAACTGACTGCAGTCTTCTGGCCTTGGGAACTGTAACACAAGAAATGTGTGTGTTTTAAACCACCAAGTTTTTGGTAATCTGTTAATGCATCTTTAGGAAAATAATATGATATCATTTTAAACTTCTTTCCCATTAAAAGTTGACAAAAGCCACTCTAAACTGGTGCAACTGGAAACACCCATGTGTAAAACACATGTGGTTATTCATATGTCTATAATTCATTTATTTCGATAATTTTGGCTTGGTGCTTCTTTGTTTAGTGCACTTAGATTTTTTTAAACTTGTGTTTATTTCCTTTGTGATTTTCACGATGCAATCACCAACGTTACTTTATTGATCTGCAAGGCAAACAACTCACCTGGTTTTAAGCACAATTTGTTTTTTAAGTGACTCTGTAGAGTTAAAATTATTTTAGTAATGCATTTATACTTAAGACATTTGGCTCCAGAACAATGAAACCTCTTCTGCTTTTCAGAATACTTAAAAATTCAGAGAGGAGATATCTCTGTTTTAAAATGTGATTGACATTACACCATCCATATACGACTGGGAAAGTTTTACAAGGTTTGAAAGAAAGTACAATTCTTATATACCATTTTGGTAGCAGATTGCAGAGTAAATCTCTAATCACACTTATAGAAAATTCAGTGTATGTACATCAAAAACATTCACAAAACAATTTAGTAATTATGCAGAGCATAGAAATGCATATGAATCAGCCTAAATGTGTACTTATTCTTGTTTTATAGACATTGCTGACTATGGAAAAGAATGTCAGCTAGCCTAGATTTAATTCCAGTTGACTTGAGTCACCTCAGTCTCTGAGCTACAGTTTTTCCCATAAAGTGTGAAGATTGGGCTGTATTATTCCGCTTAGCTATAAAGATTCTGTGGATTTTATGGTCAAATTAATGATAAAATCTCTCTTTGGGATTGTTATCTCTAAACCCTACTGCCAGCTACAGGCGGCTGGTTAGAATCAGCAAGGAACTACTCATTTGCATCCACAACCAAAACATACAACCCGACTGTTATTCTCAGTAACATGGGTTAATAGTGTCTTTTCTTCTTTATAATTATACAACTAGTTAGTTATTCTCAAAGATGTTTAATGAATTTTAAAAGTTACATAAGAAAAAGAAGAAAATCTTTCTAAATGGGATTGTCTATATAAATGGCTTGCAATTATAATTGTTGAGAAAAACACACATACTCTTAATGACCCATGCATGTCTTTATGGGGTTATGGAGATACTTGTGATTTATCCATGTACAACCCAGAAATGAGAGAGAAATGGCAAGCTACCTGGCATGTATTGTGTGATCTTTAGTGCTTTCAGCTCCTAAATAAAATACAAGTAAGTTTCCTGTGTGTACACATGTGCACATGATTATCTATGTGGGTGTGCAGATGTGTGTGCATGCAGGGGGTGGGAAGTAGAGGTGGTTAGCTTGTCTATAAAGGGATGTATGGGAAAATGGCCTCATATCCACATATGTCTGACAGGAGCTCTGATCTACATTTTCTCTTAGGGCTATGTATTGGATTTTATTTCTGATTACATGGAAATTTCAATTCAGAGTAGAGTTGTTTTTTGGTGTTTTTTTTTGGGGGGGGGTTATTTTATACACATAATGCAAATCAAAATTTGCACAGAATTTTAAAAGATGTAGGTTAGGCAGAGGGCTAGGGCATGCAGAAGGAAAGAGAGAAGAGCCTTTATAGGAAATTAAATTTCAGTAATTAAGGAAACCTGAAAAGATAAGCTGCTGACAATTTCCCCACATAGAGGCACCTGAAAACATTAGACAATTTAGTGTGGGCCCTTGACTATGCCAGCTGAAAAGCTGCCCCTGCATGTTCACTGGCCCTGGTGGAATCAGATCTCCTGAAAAGTTGCACCAACAGTACATTAGAGTTTCCAATGCTATTTATTGAATAGACTGTCCTTTCCCCTATTGTGTATTCTTGGCAGTGTTGTCAAAGATTAGTTGATGGCAAATGTGTGGGTTAACCTTTTAAGCAGGAGGATATAATAATCAAATCTATGGTCAGGAAAGTTAATGTGGCTGCAATGTTGAAAGATGAGCACACATACACACACACCTACACTCACAGACACATACACATAATTAGGCTATCGAGCTTTGTAAAGGAAAGAAACAATATGTAATTTGACTTCATTTTACCAAACTTTGTTTGGATATAAGCGTAAGTATGCATTGAGAATATTTGTTAAAATATTAAATGGTTGGTTGCCGAAACCGATTTGGCTCAGTGGATAGAGCATCGGCCTGTGGACTGGAAGGTCCCAGGTTCGATTCCGGTCAAGGGCATGTACCTTGGTTGCGGGCACATCCCCAGTAGGAGATGTGCAGGAGGCAGCTGATCGATGTTTCTCTCTCATCGATGTTTCTAACTCTCTATCTCCCTTCCTCTCTGTAAAACATCAATAAAATATATTTTAAAAAAATATTAAATGGCTGGATTGAGATAGAATGCCTCGAAACAAGTCAGTTAAAAACAATTCTAACAGTTCAGGAGAGACATAATAAAATCTGGAAATGGAATAGAGAGATATTTTAAATATACACCGTTTATGAATTAGTAACTAAATATACATCAAAAGAAAGGCACATTTCCTCAAAGTGGATCAGAATTCTCCAACTTCATGTATTTATGAAATTATTCTGAGAAAAGGAAGGCTCTACTCAGATTTAAAGGGGTGTAAGTTTTACCACTGTTTACACATTCATGGGATGAGTTTGAGGTCATGCTAGAAAAACAGTGGGCCTAGCAAGGTCAGACAACAGACAGATAAGATGGGATGACAAGGTAAAATAAGACCATGTTGAGGATTGTGTTTCCACGGAACTGGAGTTGGGTCAGGGTGAAGGGTCTCACAGATAAGTTTTCTTTGTGTAGCATTGTCTTCACCAGGATTGGTACTAAGAATAGCAATAAGAGGGGAGTCTAGATATGTTCCAGGCTTTTGTTAGGAAAAATCAATCATTTTTTTGAAGTGATAAGGAACCAAGCACTGGTATTTAAAGTTCTTTTTTGAGCAAGAGAGAGCCATGATAGATGGAGGGAGACTTGGCTAAGAGAAAAATAAAACGAATAGAGCTAATACTGGGTGGCAGGAATATATACAAAGGGGTGAAGTCTGAACACAGTGTAGAAGAGCAGGCATTATTTTTTTCCCCTGCTCTGATCCTGACAAAGAGTGGGAGGATTGACCCAAAAGTCAGAGAGGCAGGTGACCATATTCTTAGCAGATGAGAAAATATCCTTTTAATAAATGGGACAAAATTAAGTACAATTTAAAAATTCTTAAAACATGGAGAGCACTTTATTTTTAGATCATTCCAACAGCCATTCCAATATGGTAGACAGCATTGTGCACCAAAAGCTCAGATAAGATTCTGTGCCTGTCCCAGCATCACATGTAGTCAGGGGCACAGGTCCTGCGGGCAGAATACCTGGGATCCATTGTAACCACTTACGTGACCTGGTGGTGAATGACCCAATCTCTCTGCTCCTCACGATTCTAATTTACAAAATGGGGATATAGCGGTGTCTACCTCAAAAAGGGATAACCATGGTTGTTATACATAAAGCCCTTAGAACAGTGCCTATGTAGTCCTTGTTAAATAAGCATAAATAAAATGCATTGTGGAGACAATTTGATTCCAAATTCATTTCAATATAAAGAGGAATCAACAAGGACTTCCCTTCTGTTCTAGAAATAACTTCAGTCCTGAGAAACCCCCAAATGTACTGACTTTCCTTAGATCCTCCATCTTCTTGAGAATTACTGAAATCAGGATTGAACCTCGGGAACAGGATGGGTTCCCTATGTTAATTCTACTTTTTTCAAGATCCTTGAAATGGCATCTCGGTCCCATCCCTGCCTAACATAAAAGAAATACTAGATGAGAGGATTGAGAAAGAACTGAGAAATAAAAACTGAAATACTATTTTGGCATGTTCTACCATGATTACTTTATTTCAAAACTCTTTCCATATCTCTATTAGAAGCGAAGAAGACTTCAGTTTAAATTAGGTCCTAAGGGTTAAATAAAATCAATAAAGAACTTCAGTGTGCAGAGAGCTTAAATTACTAATATTCTCTGGGACATGAAATTCATCACGATGTCGGCCCTCCAGCAGAATTTGTTTGCTTAGAAATTATCAAAAACATATAAATTATGAAGATCTTCTCCACAGAGACATACTGATCTCATCTTCAAAAATTCAAAGATTCTTGGAGGCAAAACACAAGGCAAAAAGTTCTTAAAATACAGACATGAAATGAGCTATGGTGACTTAGGAAGATGTATAATTTTACAAGTGTTAAGGGCATATATTTTTACAAAGGAAAGCTTAAGATCACATTCAGTGATTAAAGTATATATAATACATTTAATCATTTGGGATTTCCCCTAGTACTAGGTATTCAGTGTAGTTATAGGCCAAGTGTCTTTCATCTAACCTCAATGCTCTCACCCCTCAGTACTTATGCATATATACATTTTAATTTTTTTATTTGTATAACTTAGAACTAGTTTTATGATTCAAGACTTATTAGAGGACAAAATAATTTATCGTTTATCACAGTCTTTTATTTTCTAAGTGTAATTCCTCCACCAGCCACATCTCCAAAGAAACATTTATAGGGAGGAAAAAACGAAAGAGAGGAAAAATGATGAGGAAGTGGGTAAGACAAATTAGATGGTACTAAATAAATAATCACGACATGGAAACATTGCTTTAATTTAAGGGGTCCTATGGGAGGCGAGTGAAGAAGGCTCCAGTCTAACTGCAGACTGTCTGCTTCGCCTGGGAGTTGGCTGATTTTCTCTGGTTGTCATTAGATTATTATCATTATTGTGTGCTTTAAAGTTCTCATTTTTGAAAACTCCTTTTATTTTCTTTACACAAAACGCATCTATGCCAATGCATTCAACACACTAAAGCAGAGGTTCTCAACTTGTGGGTTGCGGCCCCTTTGGGGGTCGAACGACCCTTTTACAGGGGTGGCCTAAGACCATCGGCGAAAATAATAATAAATCATTATTTTGAATTTGTTGGTTTGTTTAGCATTGCATATATAAGGTGCCCCCATGCCTTTTGTCCTCAGAGGGAGTCACTGCCATAAAACAGTGCTAGTAATTCCTGGCTATCATTTTGTAATTTGTATTACTATTAGCAACTTATAGTATTGTTCTGTGCCTTTAAAATTTACATAAGCAGTATGACAATGTACATAACCTTTTGCAATTTCTGAACTTAACTTCACATTTTAGTTATTTTTCCATGTTAGTACATATAGGTACAACTTATTTCCTTTTTGCTGTTACAGAATACTTCAATGTTTGAAAATAATTATAACTAATATCTGAGAAGGAACTCTGCAGGTTCCCTCACTTGCTATAAAAAGCAAGCCTACCCCTAGCCGGTTTTGCTCAGTGGACAGAGCCTTGGACCGTGGACTGAAGGGTCCTGGGTACGATTTTGGTCAAGGGCATATACCTCGGTTGTAGGCTCAATCCCTGGTCGGGCCTGTGTGGGAGACAACCAATATGTGTGTCTTTCTCACCTCAGTGTTTCTGTCTGTGGGTCTCTCCCTCTCCCTTCCACTCTCTCTAAAACAATCAATGGAAAAATATCCTCAGATGAGGATTAACAACAGCAACAAAAAAGCAGGGCTACAGTGAAGATGCGAGGATGAGTGTCCTCAGGCAAATGTAGTTTCTTTAGTCACACCACTGGATTGCTGAGTCTCAGAGTGTTTGCATTTTCAACGTTACTAAGAGTTGGCAAATGGCTCCAGGAGGTCTTATCAATTAGTATCAGTGTTCTCATTTTTCACCCTCACCAGTTGGGTGTTGGATGTTAGTAAATGATGGGATAGCTCTTTTTCCTATTAATTTTCTTTTCTCTTTTTACTAGTGAAGATCAAGAACTGTTTCTGTAACAGTTGGTGATTCAAGTTTTCCATGTTCATTTCAGTGAATGACATCACCATCCATCTCGAGTACCAGCTAGAAATCCAGAGGCCATTCTTGGCCCTTCTACCTCCCTCATTGATCTTCACTCTCTTGATTCTGTTTCTCAGACGTGTTTCACATCTGCTCACTGACTGGTATCTCCATCAACATCCTTTTCAAGTCAACACCCTTGATCTATATACAACTAGTGGTCTCCCAGCCCCCAATATTACCTCCGTACTTTCTATTATCCATCCACACATCATCTCATGGAAAAAATCACTTTTACTCTGAAAGAGTTTGCAATACAGTTTATCTAGGCCCGTGGTAGGCAAACCGCGGCTCAAGAGCCACATGCGGCTTTTTGGCCCCTTGAGTGTTGCTCTGCCACAAAATACCACGTGCGGGAACGCACGTACAGTGCGATTGAAACTTCCTGGCCCAAGCGCGGAAATCGGTTTTCGGCCTGGGCGAGTCTGTTTTGAAGAAGTACTGTTGATATTTGGTTCTGTTGACTAATGAGTTTGCTGCACACTGATTCTAGGCCAAAAGTCAGCTCATCTGGGCCAGAGGTTCTTATATAAAATTAATAGATTACTCTAATAGATTGTGAACAAACACTTTAGTTATCAAACAATAAGATTTGTTGTAAGAATGCAGTGTCACTATGGTTACCAATCCTATATGATTAGATCACAAATAATGACAGTCTGCTCCCCACCTTGAAAATCTTGCTTTAAACTGCTTAACCAGCCCCCCAAGATATATAAATAACTCCACTTATGTTCCCCTAACAGACACTACTGATATCTGTTAATAAGATGCTGCAGTGTCTAAGAACTTGATTTTATAAGATACACACATATCAAGATATACATATGTATTTATATATATGTATATTATTTTGGAGTTCTTTTTGATGAGTCATGAGTGAAAAATCATATCTGGGTCAGAAGCTCATATTAGCAGTCCATCAATAGGCCTCTATATGCAATCTATATGTCCATTTTAGACAGCCCTTTCTTTTGCCTATCAAAACGTTTAAGAAATTCTCTTCATTAATGTTACTCTGAAAAATAAAAAAAAAAGTTAGATGACGTTCATAGACAAAATAAACTTCTTAAGAATGTGATGGGATCATTGTAGCACAAGGTAGAGCTTTCCTTGAGAGCTGTGTAGGGGTTATAGAGGTGCCACTAGAGAAGAGCAGTGATGGCTGCTGGTGACCTTCTTCTCTACTTTTACTCTGTCTTTCCTTGCCGCCTATTATTAAGACGGTCTGACCACATAAAGGCACATGGGGAGACTAGAACCCCCAAAGGAGGTTTCGGTAGCCTGCTCAGGTCTTAAATTATAAAGGTGAGGAGGCATTTGGTATTCAGAGATGATTATCAGAGGTGACGAGGCTGCCTGCCTAGTGCTTTGTATTGTTCCCTTCAGTACCTGAGGATGACTAAGCATTCTTGATCATAGCCACCAATTCAAGGGAGTGGCACCAAGGCTTTGATTGATTTCATGTGAAGTGCCAGTTACTTGACAAGTCATGGTAAATAGGAGTGAACTTTGAAACTTTTAAATTATTCAAGTGTAGGAAATTATAAGTTCTCAAATTATAACTAATCCAAATATGTTTTTCTACTCAGAGGAACCTTTCTGCGTGGAAGGGCTATTACTTACTGTGGTCGCACAAGGTAGGGCTTTAGCAGGAACTTGTGTATGTTCAGAAGAACCATTTGAAAGGAGATTTCAGGAGATGTCTTATCCTTGAGGCAAACGTAAGAGAGCCTACACCAGAGGTTCTCAACCTGTGGGTCGCTAGCCCTTTGGCGTTTGAACGACCCTTTCACAGGGGTCGCCTAAGACCATCCTGTATATCAGATATTTACATGACGATTCATGACAGTAGCAACATTATAGTTATGAAGTAGCAACAAAAATAATTTTATGGTTGGGTCACAACATGAGGAACAATATTTAAAGGGCCAGAAGGTTGAGAACCACTGGCCTACACAGTCACAGCGGGCGTCCCTTTGGAGCACCGCTTTTCACAATTAAATTGGTGATCTTTTCGGGGCTGACAATTCTGATAATCTAAAGGGCATCACAACAGGAACTCCTTTAACACCCGTGAGACTGTTGTGAGTTGAGCATCATAAAATTCAGCTATAGTCAGTTGAATTACTAACAGCAACTTCTAAAAATAGGATGTGATGTTATATTTATTCAAAATCTGTCATTTTGATTTTCAATTCTGTCTGAAGACCCAGATTTTAAATCTATATGCACATTAGACATTAGGCACTTACAATTTGTTCTTTTTTCACTAGATTAATGATTTATTACAAAGGGTATGAAAGGACACTAATCAATAGCCAAATGAAGAGATACAGAGGGCAAGGTCCTGAACTAGGAAGCTTCTGTCCTCATGGAGCTTGGGCCCTGAAACACAGGCATGTGAAAGAATTCTGGGTCCCCAGCATGGCAGGTCTCTGAAAAAGCATGTATTCTTTCTAATCTAATAGAATTTCCAGTCGATTGTGGCATCTTTTGACTTATCCCAAAAGAAATAATACACAGGCAAAAAGTAAGTTCGAGATCATTTTGAATCTATTTACAGATCATATCTTGACCTAAATATAAAGTCTGTTTTGATATACTATCACATACACTTTTTTAAGATAGTAAAGAAACTTTATTTCCTAACTAATACAAAATTAAAATTTCTTTTAAGACATGAGGAATATGTAATGCTGATAACTGGGGACTTTATCTCAAGTGGAATATTTAGAAGGACATAAATAGCATATGCCCTCATTCAAATAGCATAATTTCCACAAAATGATGATGATGGAGATAAAGATGATAAGAAATTATTCTCCTCAGGGACTATATAAGGGTGTAAAAGGTCTCAGACTGATTGTTCAGTTACGACCCTCCACCAAGGCACCTGGCAAGCCTATGCAGTCAGTGGGAGCTGAAATCCACCACACAATCTTCAGACCAAACCAAGGGACTCAGCTCCAGGGGCATCACCCGGAAAGAAGGGAATCCCCTGTGAAGCTGCAGTAGTGGCCCTGGGGGTGAGCATTAGCCCACCCATCCTAGGGCAATTGGCCTTGAATTAGAGCAGGAGAGGTGAGGTTAGGGCTGCAATGTATGGCGTAAGGGGAAAGCACAAAATCATTAGAGTGTTTTATTACACTCTTTGAAATGCTTCTCTTTCATTTCTCTATTAAAAAATAATGTCCTAATATATGTGATATGCATCAAAGGACATATTATTGAATACTGAATGGCAGCTGTTCGCAAATAAATTACAGTCCAGCTAAGATAACAGTACACTTGTTCACAATTTAGGTGAATCTCCTTAAGCCCTGAATTTAGGGGTATAAATTCAGAGCTTAGGGAGTACACGACAAGGGAACAGCCTTCTGAGGTGCTGCAGATATTCCTGAAGGTGGCATAGGGAATCAGAGTGTTCAGGAGATGAGTTGTAGAATTAAATGGGAAGATCTTCTGAAACAAGCAGAATAAGTAAAATCTGGATACCGTGGTGAACAAGGGTCACGGGAGAAATCCTGATTGGTGTTCTGGATAGGTAATCATTGTTGGAGCAGGAGCTGGTGCAGGCAGGAAGTACTGGATGACTTTTCCAGTTATACACTCAATGTGTTAGATAAATTCCCTATTTTTATAGGCACAGGTTTAAAAATGTCAAATATCTTACTATTAGATAAGTTAACAAATGGAACATGAAGCACATGGTAGGAATTTAGGAAAGTTTCCTTGACTTTCATCTAAAACACGATGCTTCCCCAAAATGTTGCCCACTGGGAGACATTTGCAAAAGACTGGAAATATTCTGTTTGTCTCAGCTGGGGAAGGGGCACTACTGGCATCTACTGGGTAGAAGGTAAAGGTGATAGTATTTCCTGAATTCAACAAAATCCCAGTTGGAGGTATCTATGAATTCTGTGAAGTCTTTCTTCCTTTTAACGGAGAAAGACTTCACAGAGTTCTTTATCCATTAATATTCTGCAATTTAGTGGTAACCTTTCTGACTTTGTAATCATTATACAGAAAAGCCTTTAACATTTAGATAAAATATTCAACAATTGCTTAATAGTGACTACATATATAGGTTTTTACTCTGATTCATCATTTCCTGATCAGTGTTTTTTGTTTTTGTTTTTTTCATGATTGAAGCACCAACATTTCATTAGCTAAATGTTAGCTAATCATATGGAACTGGTCTTTGAAAAACATGCATATCAGTGATCTTTGCCTTTCGATAATATTGCTGGAAATTCCTAGTGACGAAACCCAAGTTCAACAGATAGTTCATGCTTTTAAACTGATGTCCAAACATGAAAAATTTATTTAGATCAATATAATATAATTAAGTTAACCAGGCACACAAAATCTAAAAACTTAGCATACATAGAAAAAAATGTTGTTATTTGAAAATAATGAATAAATTGTATTCCAATTTAGATTCACTATTTTGGATTAAGAGTGACTTACTATGAAAACAATTTTGGAAATGAAGTATATATTTTTATGCTCACCTGAAAAAATATATATAAGGACTCAAGAAAGAGTCCTCCCTAAATTCTACTAAGCATTGTGATCCTCCATTTTGGTAGAACTTTGTTTTAACCCAATAATAACTTGATTATCTGTGAAAAACCTATGTGTGGTAAACTAGGAGGAATAGCTTGGACAATCCATGTAAATTACATCAGTTTTAGAATATGACCCTGAAGTGACAGAAATTATAAAAAAGTCATTTAGAAAAGGAAAACTGTAAGAGAATCAGTGTGGACAGTTCTCAGCTGGAGGTCGATGTGCCAAATATGATAATTGCAGTTATTGTAGTGTAATAAATGGTTTAGAAAATAATCACTCTTAGGGAAATTCTGGAAACTGTCCTAAAGCTGGCAATGGGAGCTATCAAAAGATCCAGAGAAGCTAAGAATTTAGAAGAAAAAAAGTTTAGATATAAGATATATAGGTAGTAAGTATACCATAATATTGTTATTACTATGCATTAGTTTAATATTCACTTATCGGACCTGCTATTCATTATGGAGGAAAGCCCAGCATTGAATAGTTGAGTGGATCTTTAAAACTTACATTAGAGCCAAGTCCTGTCTCTGTAATTATTTTCTTCATATTTGGCAAAAAATTGGCCAACATATTTATAATATATAAATGTGTTAATAAATCATCTTTAACAAATGTCTCCTCTTTGCATTTAAGTGAAACACACGTTGAGGTTACTCCACTGTACATTGACAATTTCACCTGCTCTCACGTGTCCTTTATATCAGAGAAGCTAGAGCTTCTGGTGGAATTCTCAGAAAACTTTAAAATGTTGAGACACACAATGACAGAGTGCTCCCGACACACACCACCGTGCTGAGGATACAGAGGAACACCACTGCATCAGCACACTCACATCCCCGCCCTTCCCAGGCAAATGGTTGGTGACAAACACCCTTCAGTCATTTGGATATTTCATATGGTAATTGTTTTCTAATCAGAGACTTCAGCTATAATTGCCTCGAAGGCACATGAGGATGGTTCATATTTCATTAAGTAATTATAAAAAATGACCAGAATTTGTAATAAACACATGACACAGAAAAACATTCATTTAAATATATCTGGCTGGTTTTATTTGAGGAAATCTTTAATACATTTCATTTGAGAGAAGCCTTGACTAGGGGTAATAATTGCTGACATAAATAATACAAGGCTTTGCTTAAAACCTTTCCATAAATGAGATAAGGAGGAGTCAAAAACATATATGATCTGGTGTCCGGAGAACAGCAGTGAATTAAAGTGCTGTTAGAAATCAGCCGGGTGGGCCAAGAGTGTCTTTTAAATTTGTCAGTGTATCAAGGCTTTGGCTTGATCTCTAATTTATTGAAAACAGGATACATTCTTACCAAAAATTAACTAAGAAGCTTTTTTTACTCCCCCCAATAATACAAAAACAATAAAAGAATCTAGAGTCTAGAGCAGGGGTGGGCAACCCCTGGCACGCGTGCCAAACATGGCACGCCAGTAACTTTTGCTGGCATGCGAAACCCTCTCTTGTAATCTTCCATTTACAATTTTTTTTCTTAATATCGACTTTTTTTATTTTTCAGATAAATTCAGTGTAGGTGTATCTTAGATAAATAAATAATTTTACATAACCAGTTATCTTAAAGACCATAGACATGGATTGATGAGAGAGGGGAAGAGCAATTTCTATGCCTCTGTCTTAACTCTCCCTGCCTTCCTAGATCCGACCAGTGTTTTGGTTTCATCCACATACGCTTGTGAATCTTTGTTCTCAGTGATGAATTTTGTTAAGTCTCATAATAGAGGTAGCCTGACGGATGAAAGTTGTAGCTCGTGCATATCTCTGAAGGTCATGAAATATAAACCTGATGTAAAATCTCTGTCATCAGTGATGCAGCAGCAAAAGTCCCACTGATAATATCAAACAGAGTCATAAAGTTTTCTGTCGGGCATCAGTGTACATGTATACATTAAGAAATAAATGTATTTTTCATCATCATATACTGTGTTTTTGTGGCACGAATGAATTTTATTATTTCTTCAAGGTTCTTCACATACGTACGCCTGAAGAGATATCAATTAGGCATAACATGTTCTCAAAAAATTAGGGTTGGCACGCAGAAGAATTTTGAGTCAGAGATTTTGCTGGTTTTGGCACGCACTCACAAAAAGGTTGCCCACCCCTGGTCTAGAGTAAGGACCAAAGATTGGTAAGGACCAAAGATTCTTTCTTCTACTCTCTTTGTCATCTTCATTATAACTATATGTAAAAATATCCATTATATTTATTCATTATATTTAACTAGAGGCACCAGTGGGGTCTGGCTGGTTGGCCCTGATTGGGGCTGATTGGGTTGGGCTGGTGGGGGCGGGGAGGGGGGGTGGGCAGCAGGGGAGAAGGGATGCGAATGGTTGTCAGGCCAGCCCCACTCCCTGGTCAAACTTCCGGTGGAACTCAGGTTGAGGGGACAATTTGCGTATTAGCCTTTTATTATACAGAATAAGCTAGATACCTTTTTAATTTTAGAGAAATAATTATACCATAAATATACCTTTTATGTAGCCATATTTCATGGTCATGGATACAAAATTAAGTCCTTTCCTTCACATTAGCACTGAAAATCCTTAGTGTACAAATTGCAACCTCATTTATTTCAATATCATGTTAGTTATTAGACTAATGTAATGTATTTCTTTTTTTCAAATTCATAAAAGCTTTGTTTTTTTAATCTTTATTGTTGAGAGTATTACAGATGTCCCTCTTGTTTCTCCCCAGTGCCTCCCTCCACCCAGTTCCCACCCACTCCAGGCCTTCACCATCCTATTGTCTGCAGCCATGGACAATGCATATATGCATGTAAGTTCTTTGGTTAATCTCTTCTCGCCCCATTTCCCCCCAACCCCCCACCCCGCCCCTCAGATTCCTCCATCTGTTTTCATGCCTCTGGTTCTATTTTATTCATCAGTTTATTTTGTTCATTAGATTTCACGTATAATTTCTTATATAATCTGTAATTCTGGAGTGACTGAAAGAAATTGTGTTTTAAAAAAGTGTATCTCTCTCTCTCTCTCTCTCTCTCTCACCCTTCCTCACTCTTTCTCACCCTCCCTCTCTCTTCCTCCTTTCCCTCACACTTTGCTGATTAAAAAACGGCTGCCTTTCCTGACAGATTGGCAAGGTGTCAGAGTCCTGATGAATTGTTGAAGTCCTCAATATGGTTGCAATGTAAGTGGGAGGAAACATAGAAACCCTTGGGAAAACTGAATGTCTTCTTGGAATACCAAGTAAGTAATGCTGCATCCATGTTATAAAAATGGAATAGAAAGAGAATATATGAAATCTTTTTTAATAGAAGTAATTACTTGAAATAGCAATCATAGTGGAAACTGGTAGAAATGAATACTTTATATGCAATCCACAGTCCTCCACATCATGTGTGTAGTCAACCAAAGATCGCTAAAACGGTTCACAAATTGAAATATAGGCACTTCTGGAGTAGAATTGAGATGGGATCTGATGCTAGTATATCTAATAAATCTTTCAAGGTGAAGGGTAAATCTCTTTAACTTTGAAATTACTGTAATAGTTGAGTTTATAAAGTTACTACTGCACTGAATACGGGGGCAACCCATCTACTCCCATGTTTATCCTTTATTTTAAGAAAAAAAAGAGAAAGAAATGATTTATTGCTTTAAAATTGGTTCAAAGTTCACAGTCAATTTCTCCCTTAAATTTGAATGCAGCAACATACTAGGAAGTTCTTTGTAATTGCTAAGGTACAATGCTAACATTTGATGGCAGTTATTATAATTATATCTGACTCTGGAATGTGAGAGAATTTTTATTGCCAGTGAAAATTATTGTAACAGTTTGCAAATGTAAGAGAATATCAAATAATTACATTGTTATACATAACCTTGATATCCTTTATGTCTTTTGGTGGCAAATATGTATTATTTCACCTTTTCAGGTCTATCAATGCATGTATAATTGATAAAACAATTTTAGAAGCCTTATGTGGAAAACTGAACATCTATAAAATGTATGTTTCTCTACTTTTCTGCATCTCTTTTCTTCTTCTTTTTTTTTTCAATATTCAACCTTGCTTAGAAATTGGGTTGGCCAGGCACCAGTGAGTAGAGGTTTCCTCTATTGCAAGAGCACTGCTCTCAGGACATCCTTGAGCTGTGTCCCCTTCTGCGTCTAGTCAGGCAGTGGCCTAGACCCTCATGTGCTACCAAGGCAGGTCTATTCTTCACAGGCAAACCTCAGGCTGTATTGTGAGAAGGCAGAGGCTTTTTAGAGTGGAAAAAATGTAATTCTCAGGTGGCTATCATGGTCTTCAGATATGTTTGAACTCTTGTTTGCAAGGCAGCAAGATTAAATACCTCTAGATAAGCCTGGCCTGCGTAGCTCAGTGGTTGAGCATTGATTTATGAACTAGAAAGTCATTGTTCGATTCCCGTTCAGGGCACATGCCTGGGTTGTGGGCTTGATCCCCAGCGTGGGGTATGCAGGAGGTGGCCAATCAACGATTCTCTCTCATCATTGATGTTTCTATTTATCTCTCCCTATCCCTTCCTCTCTGAAATCAATAAAAAATATATTTTTAAAAAATAGCTCGAGAGAAGGCTCCCTAAAATAATCCACTAGCAGGGACACATCCTCACTCTTATCCTCACCCAAAAGGGTTAACTCTCATGAGTTACCTTCAGTACTGGATTCAGAGGTGAAGCAGAATAATCATTATACAGGCTGCTTGCCCGGAGCCAGGCTCCACAATTTCTATTTTAATTAAACTGTTCATCCATTTATTCAACTTCTATAGTTTTTGGGGGTATGCTACTGACCCATGAAAAATAACTTGATCCAGTGCATTGCATTCTACCTTGGAAAGATAGAAAAAATACAATAAGCAAAATAAACAAGAAAAACATACAGCGAATCAGAAGGGAAATGTGCCAAGGGAAATAGAGAACAAGAGGCATGGGAGGTACTATTTATAAATGGGATGGTCGGTGTAAGCCTCATTGAGAAGAAGACATTTGAGTTTTTCCCTAGTTCTGTTTTGACCCTGTCTGGTGACCTCTGTAGTAACTCCCTTATTCAGGAGAGGATATAGTTAATCTGTGCTAACAGAACATATCTGTTATAAAGGAAGCTGTGTAAAATATGTTTAGTTCATAGCTTTTTCTTTTCTTTTATTCATTTTTCATAAGAATATTTGTGTTCAGTTAAACCCATAGGTTTGCAAATGGAAAATATCATTGAGCATTTATATTGGGGGAAATGGTATCATACTAATGGGTAAATTACATACGTGTTGCC